>NC_086199.1:9567583-11967583 GCF_035770615.1 Melospiza melodia melodia
CACCTCTCATTCACCATCTTAGACCTCCTCTCAAAATGGATGTGGAGATTCAGATGACAAAGAAGAAAGAGAAATACCAAAGGCAGTATGCTGTTGGGTGGTGCTGTTTATGTTTTGTCATCAAAGCTAAATATGTTTTAAATATGTTGGGGATAGAGGGATTTATCTGTGGAGACCAGAAAGAAATGCCATCCTCTTCTTGTTCTCTGTCTTACAGGTTAAAGCACCAGCTAAATTCAGTGTAGAGGACCTGAGCTCAAAGTTCTCCAGTCCAAGGGAATCAGAAACTGCAGCGTTCAGTTACAGCTGAGCCACTAGCAAGAGAAGAATTAGAACTTGGAAGGAAGGAGGAGCAATATTTAATCAGCCCTGATGAAGTAATTTGTAAGTAATTTGAAGTAATTTCATGTAACATAAAAACCCATTCATTACATATGTAAACAATGTATAAATGTGTGGTCGCTGTTAGCATGAGCACAAAAGTTGAGGGGATCTGGAGTCCTGCTTCAGTGTTCACAATCCCATGGGTAGTTATGATTGACTAAAGAGGGAAAAAAGAGAAGCACCATGCTTCCAAGAACAAGAGTGAGATAAAAGTGCTTGTCATTCTCTGGTGAGGGCTGTATCATTGTAATGGCTTCTGAAAAATATCACCCCTGAGCTCTGCATGACAGTGTATCACTCCGGACAGCAGAAGGTTGCATTACACAGAAAGAAAGGGGAAAAATCCCCAGAGGTAGCAAGCTCAGAAAGTTTTATAGTGGTATCCATCACACACACTGTGGGAACTGTAATTATGTCTGGTGAAAAGTTACCACCAAAGCATCCCGTGGAAAGTGGCCAAGCCCGGAGTGGACTGAGAGCCTGTCAGCAGGCCAGGGTGTGGCTTCTCCTCCAGGACCAAATGTGAGGCCACCTGCATTGGTAGGGCAGAACATGGTCCAGGTGCTTTTCCCTCCCACCCACTTTCCTTCCTTCATCTGATCCTTTCAGATCACTCAGACATATTCACAGCCCTCCTCCAACTCACCTCTATTTTATTTTTCCTTGCTCTAATGTGGAGAGAAAACAGGTCTCCAAACCTCAAGAACTGCTTGTTGTCCTCTGATCAGCTTGGGCTGGGATACCAAAGTGTATCAGTAGCAGCAGTGGGAGGATCAAAAAGGCACCCCAAAATGTGGGCTATTTATTCCTGGGCTGTCATTCAGCTCTCTAAGCATTGCTAAAGCTAAAACTGGAAACACAACAAAAACAGGTTTTCAAACATTATTTTTATTTGCAGCTTATTTCTGGACTTTGGAAACAGATCATCTGTTTCCAAAGATCTTTTCAGATCATCTGGGTCTGCCAGAGACTGGCAAATCCCAGTAAGCAAGAGGCCAGAATTAATGAAGCTAAAACTGTTTCCAGTGTGATTTTATATTCAACTCAGCATCGGCTTCCTTTGTTTTGGCAAGAATCAGTGTGTGTGTGTGCCTGTGTGTTTGTGTACATTTATGTGTGTTTACCTTGTGGTGGTTTCACTGGTGGCGGGGATTGCAAATGTGCTTGTTCATTCCTCATGGTTGCACGGTACAAGTCAAATATAATTGATTTAGAAGGAAAGAGACTTGCCAAGAACAGTAGTAATGGCTTAGTGCTAAGTAAATTTAATGGAATATGCTTTGGCCAACAGCTGCATCTTTAAGAAGGAGTGATTCACCTTCTTCCAGAAATAATCATGAGAAGCTAAGTAAGTGGCTGAGAAGCTGGTTTATGCACACAGAGGTTCAAAGGCCTGCAGTGCTAGCTAATAGAATCCAACAAGCTATCAGCTATCAAAAATCATGGCCAGCTGAGCTGGCGAGTCCCAGGAGGGTGAAGGAAAAAGGGGGGGAAGAGACAAAAATTCCTAAGGGCGGTTTTCTGTGTAGATTGAATATACACTTTTATTTTTTATTATTCTGGGAAAGATAAAATGAAATGAAAGTGACAGAGACAGCCAGTTTTAGGCATTAAAATATTTAAAGAAAGAGTCATTAATATATTAGTCCAGAAAATATTATTTCATCTAGCAGAGATTAATACATTTCACAGATTCTAAGGCCAGAAAAGGCTATTAGGATCACCTAGATTAGGTTTAATATAATTCAGGTTCAGTAATAAATGCAGAGACCTGGTCTGCCAGGCAGGCAGCAAAGAGTAAGGTCATTTCTAAAGTATCTAAGAAAAAGCAGAGACAGCCACAGCTCTGCCAGCCAATTCTCCAGGAGAAGCGAGCAGAGTTTGCTTGGACACGCTGTTGTTTTATGGCCAGACCTGCAGCAGGGTCAGCTCTGCAGGGCTGTCCTGACCAGCTGTGAGAGGACCAGAGGGGTCACCCTCCATGTCATGGACACACAGTGTTAAAAACAGAACCACACTCCCTGTACTGAAGTGATTTCAGCATTTATTATAATAAAAGAAAGGCCTAAAGCAGGAGTGCTCCTGCCGTGGATGCAGCAGTGCCGGCGCTGGGGCTCCTCGGGCAGCGATGTCCCCGATTATGTCCCCGATGTTCCCAGGGGAGCAGCACAATTCAGTGGGTCAGAAGCCCCTTTTTATCCTGTTTTCTGTCCCTTTGGATTGGTTTCTGTTTGGATCCTTCATTTGCATGAAGGTTTAAGGCGCCAGATTGGCCCATTACAGTTGTGTCCAGGCTGGCTCATGGCGCGCTTTACTTAGGCGGGTCATGGTACGTTGAGTACCATATTTCATGTAACTACCCTTTTAACCCCTATTACAATATAATAAGGAAACCAACAGTACATGCTTAACAATTATGAACTTATGAATTATGTTTAGAAATTATTTTATAGCAGTTTCTAACCCATTTTTAACACACAGCCCCTCGGCCCGGCTCTCCCCAGCAGTGGATTCTGCTCTCCCCAGGCTGGTTTTCGGATGTGTTTTGCGGAGCAGAGCCCGCAAGTGCACCGGGCCGGCTGCTACCGCTGTCCCTTGCAGAGCACATAGCTCAATCCCCTTGCAGAGCACACAGCTCCTGTCCCTTGCAGAGCACACAGCTCCTGTCCCTTGCAGAGCACACAGCTCAGTCCCCTTGCAGAGCACACAGCTCCTGTCCCTTGCAGAGCACACAGCTCAGTCCCCTCACAGAGCACACAGCCCCTGTCCCTTGCAGAGCACACAGCTCAGTCCCCTTGCAGAGCACACAGCTCCTGTCCCTTGCAGAGCACACAGCTCAGTCCCCTTGCAGAGCACACAGCTCCTGTCCCTTGCAGAGCACACAGCTCAGTCCCCTTGCAGAGCACACAGCTCTGCTCCCCCTGAGCCCCCAGGGCTGGGAGCAGCTGGGCTGGCTCCTCCCGCAGCTCCTGAGCTCAAACCAGCGCTGCAGGGTGGTCCGGCTGCAACCTGCGGCCCCATCCCTGGCGGCTCCATCCCTGGCAGGGATGGGGAGCGAGCCCAGCGCTTCCCAAGGCTCTGTGTTCCCAAGGCTCCTGTGTAGGAAGCCGCCCCAGATGGGTCGATGGGACACGGGCTCTTCCCTCCTGCACATCCCCACCACTGCAGGGACGCTCCGGGTGTTTCTATTTCCACACCAAACTTACACTGCTCACCTCAGGCTAAAGCAGAGGAGTGCGAGCATCTTTCAAATTTACTTTATGGGTTGCTTGTTTGTTTTCTAAACACGCCTTCTGCTTTGGGAGAATAGATATTTTTAAAAAACTCAGCGGCTGGGAAAGATGCCCTCATTATTAAGTTTTAAAAAGTAAATATAAACCCAGAAATAATCACTTTTATTTTCACCACAGAAGATGTTTCAGCATTTTTTTTTTTCTGCCCATGAAATCACTGCATTTACTATAAAGCCTCCTCTTCTTCCAAGGGTGACAAAAGGTTTCTTTGAAAAGCTTTTGTTCCTTGCTGGCACACCCGGCTGCAAAACCTGGGCTGGCCCCGAGCTGCAGGTACTGCTGGAAGTGTTTCCTCCTTTTGCCTGCGGGCAGCAGAGAAAGAGAAAAGGAGACAGAGAGGCCACTTCTGAGCCTCGTGTGCTTGCATCTCACCCTTGTAAGAGAGCCCAGGTGACTTTGTTCTCCAGCTTCATTTGTATGCTTGTAGCCAATCCTACAGTGGATCTAAAAACCAATCATTCCTATTGATTTCATTGTGAATTTGCCATGTGGAACAACAGTCAGAAGAAAAGATTGCCTTGTAGCTATAAGTGTAAAAAAAAAAAACAACAACCCAAACCTCAAAAAAACACCAGCAAAAAAAATATCCCAACAGTTAAAAAGGAACCCAGAACTCTTATTTGCAATAGATAAGCATCTTGGCATATTAAAACCACCCTTGAGCACCTCCAACCGAAAATTAAAAGAAAACCTATGTTTTGTCACCGAAGATAAATATGTTTTTATTAGTTGTGGACATTGTTGATATTATAATATATCTCATTCCAAATCATAACAGATGAGTGATCTCTAAATTGCTGGTTCAAATGAGATAATACTCCATCATACTTTCCTTTGCAACACAAATCCATAGAACTAGCATAACATAAATACAATCACTGGCTGGTAGAAAAGCTTCAAATACTATTTTAAATCCTGCAAGTATGTCTGGTGCTCAAATTGACAGCTCAGTGCTCTGTCATTTCCCACCACCAATCTTATTATGGAAGTAAATGGTTCTATCTTATTTTACCCTCTTCCATACATGATGCACTTAAAAGGACTTAAAGAATCTAGTAAATGGAAATATATGGTACAATGAACAGTTAAAATGTCAATTGAATTAGTCGTTGTGTGATATCTTTTCAGCATACAATGTGAACACAAATGCTGCCTTTTATAGAGGTTTATGCATACGAGGAACATGAAGTGGAACAAATGAGATTTGAATTTTATTATTCTTTTATGGCATTGCATTGCAGATAGTTTTTTTTTTTTTTTTTTTTTAATTAGCTCCTATCTCAACACCTTTGGCAACCCTAAATAATTCAGAGAATCTTGTCTTTTGTTGGTTTTGCTGTTGTGGTTGTTTCTTCCACAGAGAAGTAGCTTTTGCAAGTGGCAGGAAGTTTATCACCTAGTTAAAAAATGATCCTCCAATTACACAAACAGCACACAAGGAGTGCAGTGGGGTCTCCTCAGAGTCTTAAATACAAATCAGCTGCCAGATGCACAGTGACAAATCTATCCCAAGCCTCAGGAGGTGCCGGGGTTGGTAAAACTTTGCTTTCCTTTTCGTGAGGTCTCCACTAAGAAGAAAAATCAATAGGAGGTCAGTTTGCTGGAGGGGGCTCAGGGAGCTGGCTCCCCACCAGCTCACCCAAGGAAGGACAGGAGGGACCTGGTGCCACTGCACAGCTGCACCAACCTGTTGCTGCCTCCTGGCCTGGTGTCACACCTTCAGCAGCAAAACCCAAGCTGGATATGAAATAGGAGTGAAACCCATCATTCCCAGGACTTCAAAGCAACAGGCGGTATTTTATATCAAAATAAATAAACAAAAGCACGCAGACAAAATCTGGTGTTTATGCTACCTTGCATGGTGCAGGGAGGGGGAAGAGTCCCTTTAAGCTCCTTTCTAGACAGCACATCCCCACACAACTTCTTTGTTGAGAAACTTCAGGGACACGGTGTCTTACAAGGATTCCCTGGGGCTCCCAACCTCTCCCTCACTTCACAATGTGTGGGCAGGATACAGCTGTTCAGCTTCACTGCGTGGTCTTCTCAGCCAAACTGCTCACATAATGCAAAAATTACATCCCTCAAGGCACTATGGAAATTCACATCCTAGCACAGTTTCAAATGCCTATTTATTTCACAGCCTAGTGCAAATATTACGTCTGCTTCAGTATCCACTGTTTCAAATGATGCCACAGTGTCTCAGATTAAGTATGTGGGATTTCTTTTATACCTAAAAAGGACAAGGAATTTCTTATTCTTTTCAGAACATCAGAAAAGAATATTTTTTTTACTTTTGTTAATTACACTGATGCCTGCCTCCCCCCCACCTCATCCCCCCACCACCACTTTCAGGTTCTTTCATGGCAAATTCAAACATCAGGAAATTTCTGAATTGCATAAATTCAGGAGTCATTCTGGGGGTGTAGCCCAGCTAAACAGAAATGAGTATTTTAGGTCAAATATTGCACTATAGTCTGTTGACCTACTGCAGCTCAGTCCCCATTTGCAGAAGAAAAAAAAAAAAAAAGGTGTCTGCTGCTGTACATCATAAAAACAAAACCTGGTATTAAATAATTAAAGAGAAAGTTTAAGATTTGAGAAGGTTCTAACTCAAGCTTTCAGCAATTACACTACTTTGGAAAAGTAGCCCATGTTTTCAGCATCCTTTTCAAGCCTGGGGAGGAAGCACCAAAGGAGGAGTTCAGCTCAGGCAGTCTGGGAACCTCTGTCCAACATCAGCCCCAGGTCAGTCACATCAGGACACATCCCCAAACAGAGACTCCCTCATGCTCACACTGAATGCAGGTCCTGAACACACCACTGTGCTGAGGAGGGTTTGGGGTATGAGGTTGTTTGCTGCCGGTTCTGTACATTCTGCCAATCTGTTTTGCTCGTGTCAACTTTGAACTTCAGAAATGTTGTTGATACATATCCTTTAGCTCAATTGTGGAAGAAAAGGGAATTTGCCAGGAGTTTGGTAAAAAAAGTGATTGCAAGCCTAGGCTGCATGAAATGGTCAGCAGAGAATCCTGGCAAGGATTCTGTGTTAAACCCCAGATTTAATTCAATCCATCAGAATAACAAAAGAAAGAGGATAAGAGAGTGATATTTTGACAGAATCTGCCTCTTCAGAGACAGCAGGTGCTGCCAAAATAGGAGGCTCTCTGATCTGTTTCCTTCTGTTTTTGCAATGGAAAGGGATGTTTAAACTCTACAGTTGCAATTGACCTAATGAGTCAAGGCTTCTTCCTGATAATTGACAATTTTCTTGATCTTCTTTCTTTTCAGCACTCCCTCTCCCCAGATGCCCATTCTTCCTTCGAATCTCTCTGTGGCCCCTAAGCTTAATTAGATCTCGCAGGTTCTTTTCCTGTGGTGTGTTCACCACTGCAGGTTTTGTTTCTACTCCAGGTCTGCCTTTCCTTCAGGCTCCACCTGTAGTTCAAAGATGCTCTGCTGTTCTTTGCCATGGGCCCCTCACCTGAGCTCCCCTTTCACAGCAGTTGTAGCTCTGCCCCTGTGCTCTGTGCACAGCTGCTGCTCACCTCAGCATTCATCAAGGGGTCCTGAAGGCAAAGAGAGCACATGAAACTATAACCCTGGGTTAAAACTAAGGTAGGAGCCTGGGCTTCACGATAAAATGCCAAGAGAAATGGGATTAATGGGGAAACATTAGCCAGGTCAGCTGAAGTGTGTGCAAGGCATTACACTTCTCACAGGCAGAAGGACCTTGCCTAGAGATGAGATTTGGATGTCTCTATGACTTAAATCCTTTAATCCTCCTCCTGTTCAAACATCCAAGTCAGGAATTGAGGGGTACAGGAAGCAGAGTGGATATCTGGCAATATTGCCTGCCCTGTGATTAAGCCCTGGCACAGGATGATGAGCCAGAGGAAACCCAAGCCCAGCACCTGAGGCTAGGGCAAGCAGAGGGGGGGGCTGACTTCCAGCTCCTGCTCCCAAATTTTCTAGAGACTAGGACCAAGGCAGAAGTCTCTTCTCCCCCTCATGACAGCCTTACTCACTTGTCCAGAGTTGTACTTTCCATTGCTTGCCCTTCAAGGAGCCCAGTAACTGCTTTCTAACCTCCTGCAAAGTTTCCTAGCATCAGCATATTACGAAAAGTTGGTTTTGAATTGTCAGCTCTCTGTAGCAGAGTGGTAGGTGTGTTTTGAGAGTGCTTAGTTCAACTGAGGCCTGCAGGGTAGGGGATTTTGGAACTGAGAAGGCTGTGTTTCTGTAACTCCTACCAAGCACAGGGAGGAGGTAGACACCATCCTACAACAGAAGTACTTGGCCAAGGTGCCAGTACTTCTATTTACTCTGGAGTACAGCAGAAATAACCTACAATAGACTTTGCAGAACATTTACACTCTTTTTGAGAGTATCTTGGGTTCTGACCTGTTTAGTTAGAGATCTGCTGATTCATTGGGTTTGATGGGGGATGACAAAAGATCTTCTTCCAGATTACACAGATTATCAGGCTTGGTACACACAGCTGTGAGGAGGGAGGAAAGGAGACTGTAGGCAGACATCTCCATGGGAATGCTGAATAAAAGGTGGCGCACTCTGAGGAGGACAGTGCTTAAAGCAAACCCAGTCAGACTTTAGACACAAAACTCCCTTGCCCTAGAAGTCATCAGCCACTTACTAATACCATAAGATAGGGTTTGACACAGCAGCTTCCCTGCTGCAGACCCCAGCCAGGACAGCAGCTTGTGTGCTGGCTGAGAGCTGCTTTGGCAGTGCTGGCAGCTTCCCCGTTGGCTTCCTTTCCCTGGTGCACCCTGTCCTGTGGGTTTTGGCAGCACAAGTGCTAACTGCAAAGCAAGCAGTGAGAATGAACTTTTAAAAGGGGGGCACACAGTAGCAGCTGCATTACTTCTGACTATTTAAGGGCATTTCTCCAAAGTGAGGGGTTTCAGTAGCAGAGGATGCATTAACAGGCTCAGGGTACAGTGAGGAGAGAAAAGCAGCCTGCCCTGTATTTATCAGCTGCCATGCTGGTAACTGGCTTTGGCAGAGTGGCAGAATAAGTCAGGAGTCCAGGGAACAAAAGAGGCAGATTTCTCTCTGCAGTGTTTAGCTGCTAAAGACGCAAGAGGAGAGAGAGATGATGGCTGTGATAATCTGCACAGCAATTCAAGGCTTAGGGAAGCTGGATTCCAGTTCACCTGGGGGAGGGCAGGCACTTTCAGGGTGTGTGGAGAGCAAATACAGTGCCAGGTTTTGCTGGAAGCACACAGGGCATGGAGAGGCGATGAATTGTACAGCAGTGACACCTGCTTTAGAGGGGATGGCACTGGGGTATCACAGTGGCAGATTTTAGCAGTGCTCTGGGCACACCCAGCTTTTCTAAATCCATTCAGCAAAGCTCTTCACACAATTACCATAGCCACATTTTCGAGCCAATGCTAAGTCAGGAGCCCTCTCTATATGGAGCTCTTTGGAAAATTGGCTCCTATTTTTTGGCAGTAATAGAAAGCTGAGCTGTTAGGAAAATGGGAGCTCTAAATGCTTGGATGACATTTCTCAGCATTGCTCACAAATAAGAGAACCTGTAAGCCACAAAGGCAGTGTCATCAGCCATCTTTTAAGGATATCATCATCAGGCAGACTATTTGCTCTTCCTTTTTGTCCTGATGAGAACTATAAGACAAAGTTAGCAGCAGCAGAGTGACAGACCACGACACCATTCAGGTTAATATATCTACTTAATGCACAGCTATTATGTTAACAGAAACAGCACTGATGTGCTTGTAAGTAGCAGTAGGTGCAGTGCATGACTGTTCCTTTAAATGAAAGGATCACCAGGCTGTTATCTCCATCAGATTTTATTATGTGACATTGGATGAACAATTACATACTGTGCAATAAGCTAAGTGAGGTTTTAATCGCTGCTGCATTTATGGATGGTTTATCCTGACCTTTCATAGCCTTAGAAACCAATAACTGAAGCAAAACAAAGTTTACCAGCTCCTCTCAGAAACAAGTCATATGAGCATAATCAAATCCCAGGCATTACTAAAGCCTGGATTCCTGGGCTGGTGAGGAACTGAGAGACTTTCTGTGTCACATGGGGCTGAACAAGCCATATATTTTCTTTTTGACCAAATCTGAACAAAGGCTATAGGGTTTATGGTTAAGGCCAAATCATCACCTGAAGTAAATTACACCAAATTTGCAGCTTTTATTGTGTGCATGCTTCTTTTATAAGACAATAGTAAGCTCCATGATATCTTTAATGAAGCATAATTATAAGAGACATGATATATCTAAGAATAGTTATGCAGAAATTACGCTAGATAAATGTCATACTGAAAAGGGAGAGCCCTGTCTTAGAGAGATACCAATTCTATGGAAAGATTCTCTTAGACATAAAGATTTGTTGAAATCCATAGGTACCTCAGTAGCAGAGCTGTGAAAAAATCCTGCAGTCTCACGTTTTCTCTCTCCTTATTATACCACCATGGCTTTCAGGAGAGGCAAATGGGATGACAAGGAATGAGAAACAGTATTCAACACAGTTTTCCTAATTTTTTTTGCTAGAGTCCCACAACTTTCATTAGGACTTTAATCCAGAATTTTCTTCTTTCCATAAAACTTGAAATAAGAGTTGTCTCCACATCATAAGTCTTTTGCATGCCCCTGATTTATTGACTTCTATGCTTCTGGCAATCGAGTGATGTCTTTCCACCTCAATGTGTTCAAGAGACGACCATTTGAAGTAAAATACTTGGAGAATCACTACCAGGAAGCTGACTTTAATGATAATCCCTTTTGTAGCCCTGTTTGTACACACAGGAATGCAAAGCTGCCCAATTTCATTTTCTTTCAGACACAAAGGAAATAACATACTGTGATTCTCTCACAGAAGGCAGGCTGGCAAAGTCTGCCTGCAGCAAACCTTGTCTACCTGTGGTCTGTTTCAGAAGAGTGGCTTTAAAGGGCTCTCACAGGCTGCCTCAGTCCAGACTTGGTGACAGGACTGCCTGCAGCAATATTTTGCCATTTTATTTGCCACCCTCAGCTGCAAATGCAAAGGAGCAGACACGCCTCAGATAAAACTCACCGCAAACATACAGAGAAGGCAATCACTCTGATCTGACCCACAAAAGAGAGAGAAAATGCACATATTCCATGGATTTGCAGGCATCCAGGCACTGCTCCTCGCAGCTGCACAGCTGTCCTTCACACATGAAAGAAACAGGTCCGGCTACCAAACACCTCTTTCAGCTTTTCCTTCTGTACAGCTCTGTTCAGGTTTCTCCAAACCACAGCCCTGCACAGCACTGCAGCTGCCTCCCCCAGATCCTCAGCAGCTGTAACCCAACCTGGCTCCATGGATTTCAAATGCCTTTTCCACCCACTGGAAAATCGGCAAGTTGAAAGCACTTCCCTCTCCTCCCTCCCCGCCTACCACACAAACACACACAGACACATCCACGTACATGGTGAATGGAATGAGTCCAAAACTATTTTCTCAACTCTGGTAGCAATATTTTTTCATTTTTTTCCCCCCTCCAAACTAGCTTGGAAGGAAAACTTTGAAAGCTTTCCAAAGCAAATGTTCCTGGGGCAAGAGGGATGAGTATAAAGAACAGCTAGAGCTCAGTTCTGCAAGAGCTTCTTACATGGAGACCTGAGGCAAACATCCATTTCTCCTTTTCTTTCCCTCCTGCAACAAATCTCTATTGTACACAGCAGTGCATCCTTCTGCCAAACACTCCTCATTGCTGCCAGGTCCCTGAGGATGCCAGGGAAGTGGAAATGTGTTGGTCTTACATTGTTAATGTAAGACCCACAGAGAGTTGGGGAAAGATACCCATTTTCCTTAACTCATGTCGTTTGCTGAGGAATAGCTGGGATAGACAAAAGAAGTATCTCCCTCCTGGGTAAATGTGTGTGAAAAGTGCTGGGAAAACCAGAGAGAAATGTTCCTACCTTGGAGTAATTAGGATAAGAACATAAAAGTGGAGAGATGAAGGAGGTGAATTCTTTGGCCCCTTTTTTGTCCTTTTGCTGGGCCTTGAAGTGCATAAACCAAAGAACTTCTGATTTTCAGAATTTTACAATGGTAGCGCTCTCAGATGAGAAAACATTATTAAAATGGGAATGATTGCATGGGGAGAAAGGGGGTCAAAAGATAACAAATCCTTCTGTTTTGATTTGGCTAGCCCTACCTTTGCTCTGGAAATTGTGCAGCTTTCCACCAGAGGAATTGCAGCTGGACTCAGTGAGGTGAACACCCAACAGAGAGTTCAGGGTGAGACCTTGAACTTTGGTCACTCCATCATCTACTGGAAATTCAGAGCAGTGGTCTCTGAGCAAGCAGCGAGTTCTGTGTGACTCCCTAATCACCACCCAGGGCACAAATAGAGCCATTTTCTGAGTTTATGAGGCTCTGGGGCCAGCATGATCCCATGTTAACACATGTAAAATATTCAACAGATGGAGTCTCTCAGTGCTTTTGCAATACAAACCACCATAAGACTATTAATGAGGCACTATCTTTTAAATTAATCTTTCCAGCATAAAGTTGGTGGTGATGGGCTATTAATACATCTCAGATAACCATATTATCTGAGCATCTTCTGGGCAAATCAAACTCATGCAAAGTTTTTCGCTGATTTCATCATCCCGTTGCCTCTTTTCCTTCTGTGACACTTTTAACACTTCTTGGCTTATAGGCTGCTTTTCTTGCAAAAATTTTGTTGCAGTCAATTTTTTAAATTGCTTTTTCAATTGGATTTGAAAGATGCAAGTCTGATGGAGGGGAAAAAAGCTCCTTTGACTAGATATAGTTGTGGCTAGGTGCTAATAATCCCCAAAAACACTTAGATGAATCATAAATGTATAGATAGGATTTTGATGATGTTTACTTTTTAATTTCTACACTCATAATGCTCTTCATACAATGAATAAATGCAACAGTACTTGTGGAAGATGATGTCCTGTTGGAAATTATGTCCATCTGTAAGGCTGGCTTTATCTATGACTGATTCCTTTCCTTTGTAAGCAACCCTGGGATTTCCAGATTTACCAAGTTGTCATTTTCCTTTCAAGCATACAACAAATTTGTAATATACCATAGGCTGACTTTATTAGATTAATTAAAGAAACCTATTAATTTCCAAGTAAATGAAAAATATTTTTAATCATTGCCTGTGAACCACTTAGCACATTAACTTGTCCCTCTGAAATCATTTACTTAAGTGTGCCCTCAGTTTGCTTAATCCATAACTGGTCAATAGTATATTAATATTACAGTCTCATTTTGGGTCTAAGCATGTCTGAGCCTATTAAACTGTCACCCTGGATTTACTTGGAGGGAAAAATTATCTGCATTCAGAGATAGAAGGAGAAAAGTATTAAAGTGAATCAAGCACTAATGAAATTAATCATAATCATCGTAAGTACTTTCAACTGCTGTCACCCAGTGGGAGATGCTGCTACAAGAAAATTCTTACAGCTCTATTGTTTTTATGGCTGAGCTCTGGAGCTCTCTCAGCTTTTGCTTGTTCCAAAGAGACTGATAGCACTCTGGTGATCATTTAGAAACATTCTTTTTTTTTTTTTTAATCTAAGAATCAACCTTAGAGACAACCTTGAAATACAAGCTCTTTCATGGACAGCTTGTTGCAGTGAACTAGTTTAATGTAGGTCAGACCTACCCTAGTTAGTGTTATAATTCATTCAAACTGGGAGACTCCATCTCTTGCTGTTTACTTTTACTGCACTGCTTGTGAACATAATGTGTAAAATTTACAGGTCCAAGACAATAGGAAAGAGAAAATCAGGAGAAAAATTATCTATGTCCCTGCAGTGCAAGATACATAGATACGTAGATATATATATAGATATATATGTATGTATTTATATTATTTTTTTTAGATAGAGCCAGATCCTGAGCTGTGTAAATCAGAATGGGCACATGGTGCATTAAAGCCAATGAAACTATGCAGTTTTATATCAGTGATGTAAGCTCATCCCTTACAGCACTCCTCTTACTTCATGCAAATCTTTTGTAATCCTTTAATAATACTTGAATTCAAAAATGTCTCTTTTTTTTTCCTTCCAAGACACTAATGTGTATCTTGTTTAATACTATGAAACTTTTGAAGGGCTCCCCCACGTATCTTCTTTGAATTCTCCAGTTGCCTACAAACTCCAGTGTTGTATGGATTAAACCTCTGATGAAGAGGAACATGACAATGGGAAAGACAAAAAATAGCAGCAGATCAAAAGAAGTTATCTCTAAAAACAAATTCAGCGCTATCCACAACTAAGTAACATTTGACATTTAAAAAATATTTGATCAGTGTTTTGGCTTACAGAACTGCTTTCGGGGCACTGTGATGTGTAAATTAAATTCAAATGAAGGTTAAATATAGTTCTCTGAGAAAGACTGCACAGTTTAAATTACCTAATTATTTGGACAAAATCTGTTCTCCTGTAATTAAATGTATACAAAAGAATGTGTCTTTTTACTAAGTACATTCAGAGAGGAGGAGATGTTTATCAGCAAATGGTAACTTCCTCTTGAAGATCGTAAAGATACTGCCATCACTCAGAGCTGTGCAGGGAGGAAAGTTTGTTCATGCATTTGTCAGAGCTCAGCTGAGGTTGAATGAAGTGAGACAGATCATGCCTGTATTTTGCTGTATGCAGCCTCCAAGTCCTGATCTAGCCTTTTAATACAAGCCTTGCTTTAATTTTTTGTCTAGAGTTCATGCCTTTGCAGGAAGGGATTGGCTGCAGCCAGCCAATGTGCCCAGGCAGTGCTCTGGTCATGAAAAGAGCTGATAATTCATCAAATCCATGTCTGGTGGGATGCCCAGGACTGAATTTCTGCCTTGCATCCAACTCAGACCCTCTAACTCTGCAAGTGTTCCCAGGCTTTGGAAGAATGAATGACTGCTGGAGAGAGTTACAGCCCACGTGAGTAAAGGGGTGAGAGTCTGGATCACTGAGGTTTGTTTAGTCTATTTTTAAATGCGTTGAGTGAGGGGATTTTTACCATCTTTCTGTGGGAGACTCCTCCTGAGCCTAGCAGATGTCAACAGCAGGATATCTTTTACATTATACTGTGCATGAACTTTCTCTTCATCTTGTCCATTCCTGTTAGTTTCTTTTTTTCATTTGTGTACACCCATCAATATTTACACTCTGTAATATTTCTGTTTCTTTCTCTGAAGTTATTGCTCAGTCCCACAAAACTGCAGCTCTTTCATTCTATTTTTGGTGACAGTCCATCTGCCTCCTCTCTGCTTTGGGAGGTCACCCTTCTCACCCTTTTCTTCCTCCCCCCAGTTTGCCAATTCTGTTCAAATCCGTTGTGTGTGGCTGACAGACAGAAATTTCAGCCTTGCTTAGGGCTCAGAGCTCTGTGCCACCAATTTAATATTGCAGTACAGATACAATACACGTGGACTGTTCAATTACTGCTCATGAACCAAAATCTCACTCTCCAAAGGGCTGGAAATTAAGTCTGCACAGTCTGCCTAAGCTTCACAATGCCATTCCCTGCAGTAAAGATGTGATATGGAATAGAGCCCTGGAAAATAAAATAATAAGCAAGCTCATATTGCTTAAAATTCTGAATTTTCCAATATATACCTGGAATTATGCAAATTTCCTGTGGTTTCCCAGGTTGGAAGAGTAGCATTGCTCTGCATGTCTGGTCCCCAGTTGTAATATCTGCCATAATTACATTAGGGAAGAAATTGCATGCTCATTAGAAAAAGCACACCGGTGCACAAAACTTTTGTCAGGAGGGCCCAGAGCATCTGAACTGCATGTGGGAAGAATGTTTGGATTTCACATGTGACAAGAAGAGATTTCTCAAATTGAGTGGGAAATTAAAGGTAGCTCAAGAAATTTTCCTACAAGTCATGGTACAATCCACTCTTTTCATTCAAATTCATTCTGCAGAACATGAGCTTACTTAAAGAAAGAGGAGGAGAGAAAAAAAAAAAGGATTTATTGCTAATAGTCATAAAAGGAAACCATAAATCTACCAGGGCCCTGCAGTGAGTCTAATAGTGAGTAAGAACAAATGCAATCAATATGAATGTATTCATTTATTCTGTCTCAGCCACAATCAATATGCATGGTATCTCAATGTTGAATAGGAAGGCACAGCTTTTGCCCCAGTGAGTTTAAAATAATTCAACAGAACTCCTGCTGAGTTTTGATTGAATAATAAGTTTGGCTCTATCTAGAGAAAAATGTGCGGACAAGCAAAACTCTGTCAGGGAGCAAAACTGGGAGCCAGCATTTCTAGGAAAGGGATGGGCTCAGGAAGGCACAGGAAAAGCAGAGAGGTTAGGGATGACTTTGAGCAAGACAGAAGTTCTGCAGTTATTTCTCTGGGTAGTGGAAAAGGTCCCTTGTGAGGAGCAGAAGGGAAGCTGACCCTAACCTTGGTGCAGCATATTCCCATTATTCATTTGCTGTGTCATCCTTAATTGCCTCCATAGCTCCTGTCCCACGGCTACGTGTGCCCAGAGGGGATGAAGCAGCACCACCAGAGCTGCCACGGCAGAGAAGGAGGAGACACAGACCCCATGGAAATCTGGAAGTGGACTGGCTCCCAGCCTCACACCCCAGGCAAATATGTTTTTATGGATGTGGCAGAGGAGGCCTCCACTTTGCTTCCTGCCACTAAGGCTGCTGAGCAAGCAGCCTGTTGCATTCTCCACTGGCTTTAATTTGCAAATAGCCTTAAAGCACTGCAGAAAACAGCATGGGAATTTCTTCTTAATGATGGTATAACAAAGGTTGGACTGTCTGTGTACAGCCTGCAATGTAATCACTGAACAACCAAAGAGTACACAAGATGTCATGTAGGAACAAAGAGGTCACCCTGAGCAGAGGAGGGAATGAAAGGACATAAAAGGATTCATATTCCCTGAACAAAGCCTCTGCGCTGTTATTTCTGGACACTGAGCCTATCTGGGCACAATTAAAAATCCAAACAAATAAATAGAACTATTTCACATGCTCTTGAATTTACCTGCCAGAGCAGTGGCTATGCTCTTTAATCACCCAGACAGCCTGAAAGGAGTTCGAAGAGCAGTTCTGTATCTAGCTTCTACTGAAATTCAGGGGTGCTGGCCATTTAGCTACTCTCTGTGTTGAAGGCCCACCAACAAGAGTGCCAGACAATGCTTCCCCATGGCCTCTCTCTTTTCCTGGGGAGAGCCTGAAAAATGCCTCTTGATGAGCTCTCCAGAACTAATCACCATACACTGCTTAGGTATTCAGTTTCCAGGCTGTTGATATTATGGTTATTACAGTGTCCTGTCACGCCTTCAGTTTGTTAGACTCCTAATGAGAAGACCTAATTCCATCCCTGGCTGTTTGGGAGGCTTGGCCAGTGGTGCTGTGGAAATGAAGAAAATGGTTATTACTATGATCATGATTATGTTTCATTAGTAATAACAAGGAACTCTGGTCAGGTATGGTATATATAAAGGAAATGAGACAAAATACCTACTTAAAAAGAAGGTTAAAGAAACTGGTGCTTCATCAAATGAGAGGAGAGATTTGCATGTGAAACAGAACACGATGAGCTTGGCAAAAAATCCCTACTATGACTAACTCCAATTTAAAATTTGTTTAATTTAGCTATGCGTTTTAGCCCAAGGAACACTGTCTTCCTGTAAGCATGCAGGCAAGGTCATGAATTCCTCACGGAAACACTTGGAGGAAGGGAAGGGTGAGCACATAAATTGGGTGATTCATGTTCCAGTGAGAACTCCACTCCCCTGAGTGAGAGGAGGGCTCAAGGAGAGAGCTCAGTGACTAAGAAAGCAAGTAAAAGGCCAGGCAAGTTAAGGATGGTCTTTTATCTACTGCAAACTCACAGCTTTTAGCAGTCAGTAGGTTTCTGGCTCCCGAGAGGCCCAGATGGCTCCTGGACACAACAGTGCTGATGATCCCACAAGAGGATCTGCCTCACCTTTCTGATTGCTCATGAGCTGTGCTGTACCAGTGCTTCTGGGCCAGATGCAAATGAATTTCAGACAGCGGAGTACAGGGGGAAAGAGGTGCAAGTCCCCTGTCAGGTACAGTTAGGTCATGTTTAGATGGTGATAGTGACCCAGTTATCTCCTCACAGTGCAGGCCAAAACTATGTAAAACATGACACAACAAATACTTTCAAACAGAAATTTTCTCACAGCAGCTTGCTTTCAAAGAATGTTTTTCTTTTAGAACTGATTCTTGCAGCTCATGGAGGAAGAATTAAGCAGAAAAACCTGTTTATGCCACAGGAAACCACTTAGCAGCTGCAAGGGGCTGTCTGTAAAGCCCTTTCTAAACAGCAAGCTACTGATATGAATGTTTATCAAAAACCAATATGGACACATCTCATTCCTCGGATTTCCAGCACAGCAACAAGATGTGAGTCAGAGAAGTGATGCTGTGTCCCACTTAAACATTGATGGAGAAACCCAACAGAACAACAAACATGCCAAAACAGCTTTGTATTGTATCTGTTTATTGTTTTACATTCTGACATTCATCCAAAACTCTCATTGCCATCAATCTATGGCCCAAATATGGTCTGACTTATTTCCAGAGAAAACCAGGAAACTCATATCTTTAGAAGGTACAAACCTACATCTGAACATAAACCTAAAAAGCCCCACATATGATGTCCTGTACTGGAAGGTAATTTTGTTGAAAAATTGCAATAAATGATGCTTCTCCAATATTCTTGTCTGCTCACAGTCTGTTCATAGGATACCTCAGGTATCTGAACAGAGAAATAGTTCTGCCTCATGTCATCTGCAAAGCCTTGGAGGAAAATCATGGGAAGTGGAGGAATAGGAAGATAAAATTCGCAAAGAGTAGCAAGAACAGCATAAGAATTTTTTAGTCAGACAAATTAAAACATAAAACACTGGATATAGTTTCTCCTTTGCAGCGAGGTGTGGCCTTAAAGTCAGGTGTCCAGCAGGCAGAAGGGCGGCCCTCGGCGTCAGAAGGCTTCGGGCTGTGCTCACAGCGGACAGAATCGCTGCTGGCCAACGAGAATGAAGAGTCTGGACACTCACTGGGGACTTGTCAGATTTATTGTAGAACCCAAGGTGTCAACCAGAGAGTGACCCCCTGGCTGGTACCTAACATGTATCAGCCAGTGAATGACCTCAAACAAGGGGTGCAGCAGGGTTATAAAGGGGAGGAGGGATCTCAGGGAGGGGTTTACAAAGGACCAATAGGGGAAGGTAGGGGAGTGGACTTACCCCATAATAGGCACTGGGGAGAAAGCAATAGTTACATTATAAGGGAGGGGCCCCAGAGCCACAGCCAACCATAACTCCCAGGTAGAAGAAGATTCTGGAAGCTTGGGAGGAGTGGGGAGTGATTGACTGGGCCCAGGGAGGAGAACAAATTCACATAAGGAAACACAGGGGAGGGGAAATTATATAACAGAGAGGATTGACATAAACTGTGGCGGGAGTAACCAAGGTAACCAAATGGCAGACAATACCATGGCGGGAAAAACTGGTGAGGGCAAAACCATTACAGAAAATGGGGGAGTGATACAGAAAATAGGGGAGTAATTAAATAAACTAACTGAACACACTACAATGCTCCTTATTGTTACGACTGGTTATAGCTTTAACCTTAGCAATTCAGAGCTTGTACAATGGCATTTGCACAAACAGCTGTAGCTCCCTTGTGTAACAAACACTGGATACAGCAGTGAATTTACTTGAACTTCCTTTCACAGTCAGCACGGTCTAACAAAGGAATGGTTAATGATTTCTGCTAAATTATAGAAAGCTTCAGACTCATGGCAATGCAGGATGCTCCTTACTCTCCCTTTGTCCAGGTACACACCTTAAACCTTGCACAATCTAGAATCTAATTTGGGAGCGGGGGTGGTTTGGGGACTGGATGGGAGTGGCAGTGAAGAGAAACTAATTTATTTTTCCAGGCTGTGGAGGAGGCCACATGGATTACCTCCTTATTTACATTTACTCTTCTGCAAGTGTTTGTGTTCAAAAATCCTAATATGCCCTGTACCAAAAGATTGCATGTAATTGGCTTGATGCACATCAATTTGAAATGCTGGGAGGCATCCTAGTGTAATAAATTTATTAGTTTGTGTATAGGGTAGCACCCAATAAAAGTCCCCAAAACCCAATGAAATTGTACATTATACAATTGCTATGTTGCCTATATTTTTTGGTTTTGTTTCTTTGTTGGGGTTTTTTTTCTGGTGGGTGGGGTTTTTTGTTTTTTGGTTTGGTTTGGTTTGGTTTTTGGGGTTTTTTTTGTTTGGTTGGTTGGGTTTTGGGGTTTTGGTTTGTTTGGTTTTTTTTGCTTTTGTTTTTTTGGTGGGTTTTTTGGTTTTTTGGTTTTTGGTTTTCTTTTAGTGTGGAAAAAAGGTAGAACATTTCTGTAGTTGATTAAGACCTGTTACTAGAGATTTATTGCCAAGGGTTGCGCTCTGTATTTGATATTAACCTCTCAGATCACAGCAAGCAGCTTTTGAAGTTGGCTGGGGACTGGAGAAAAGTTCTTCTTCACCAGTGGACACTCCACGCCTGGCTCCTTCCGAGGGGAGGCTGAGGGCAGAGGGGGCAGTGGGGAGGTCACTCTGCTCTGCCTGCCACACCATGCAGCAAATATTAACTGGAGATGATTATTGAATACAAAGAGCTCTCACAAGCCTTACAGCTTGTATGTATCTTGTTAGATAACTGAAGAAAGGCAGGGTTAGGTTAGAAAGAATAACTCTGCCAGACGAAATCTCGTCTGTTCCATTCCTAGCTGTGCTGCAAAGGGAATTAAATTATTTAAGGGCTTTGTCTGATTTAGGGCCTCAGTTTTCCCTCCCCTTCTGGTTCCCAGTAGCCTTATTCCTGAAACTGGGCTGCCCGGTCCCACAAAAGCAAGAATTGTTTTTTCTCCCTGCTGGAGAGTGTTTTCCCATTGGGAATGCAGGGTGGTGCCACCTCTGCCAGGAGGGGACAATGGAGCAGCTCCCTTCAGTCCCACCTGCCAGCTGAAAGGAGTCTTGCACACTCTTCCCACAGGGCAAAAGCTGGCTGCTGCAGCTGGACCTGAAAGAGAAAATGGGGCTTCTGGGGTTTCTATTTCCCTGATTTAATTTCCCTATTAAAACAAAAAAGGGAAATCTAAAAGAGAAATGTGTTCAGTAAAAGAGATTGGAATCAGACAATGGATTTCATAGCAGAGCACAGTCTTTCCAAATAGACCTGCAGCTTTATTTTTAGCATTATTAGGTTAAGGGCAAAAAGACAAAATTCACATTTTACTGCAGTTTCAATAATGAATGTGCAGGAAAATGGGACTTAACTGACAACTCTTTTAATTATATTACTTTAAATGCTGGAACAAATAATCAAAGAAGCTATTTATAAGGTTCTAGAAGATAAGGAGGAGATGAGTAACAGCCAGCGTGGATTTGTGAAGAGCAAATTGTGTCACACCAATGCAATTTCTGTGCCCCACAGGGTAATAGACCTTGCAGACATGGAAGAAGCAGTAGATGTGATATATCTTGAGTACAGCAACTTTCCTGACACTGTCTCATATAATGTTCTGATAAATAAGAGAAAAAAAATGTGGACTAGGAGAAACCTACTAGAAAGTGAGTGCAAAACAGATTAGAAAACCATTTTGAAGAGAATAATTATTCATGGTTCACTGTCAAGGGCTGCATCAAGTGGGTTCCACAGAGGTCTCTCCCAGCCTGATACCATTCATTGGGAATGAACCAGAAGGGATTGTGGTGCTATCAAACTGCACATTGTCTGCTCCAGGAAAGGACTAGTGCTCCAGAACTGGAAAAATAGGATGCAAATCAATCAAAGCCACCATTATATTGTACAATGACCCAGCAGTAGAAGTTAGGAATAACTGATTCGGTACTACAGCTTTCTAGGTAAGAATCTGTGTGTTACAGCTAGTCAGAAGATAAACATGAAAACTGAAGAATTTTTCTTCCTTTTTTCAATGTGTTCAAGCCCTCATTTCATCCAACTAGATTTTGGCCACTTAACTTGAAGGAACATTTAGGCTGATGAGGTCCAAATATGAGCAACAGAAACAACAAATAATCTGGGCATCAGGCAGAAAGAGCTGGGCCTGCACTGTCTAGAGAAAAAAAAGATTAAAACTCAGCAATGGTTTTTGTAAGTGGTCTTTGTAAAGAGTCTCTTCCCTGTGATCACAGTGAAGAGGACAAGAAACAAATAGTTTATGATTTAGGAAGAGAGTTTGATTTTAAACATTCAATTAAAAAATCAGGTGTTATAATGAAATGGGTTCCTTGGGGATGCTGTGGAGTCTCCACCACTGAGACAACATCCACATCCAACCTGATGCTGTTCTAGAGTAGAAATGGACTAGATGACCTCTAGAGATTTCCTTTCAATCCACTCTTGTGTAATGGCATGAATTCTATGAATACCACTATCTAGTCATGTTTAATAAATTAAACTGTATGAAGGAAAAAAATCCCCTAAACCCAGAGCTAGGTCTGAAAACACTCAAATGTAGTAATAGACCATAAATTTACTTTCACTCTATAAGGAGATTTTATTGCCACAAAGACTAACATCCCAGAAGTCTCTTCTAATAGTTCAGTAACTAAAACACACTGGCAGGTTCTTTGACTCACATTCTAGAAGAAGGAGTTTATAGAAAAAAATTGGTGGCATCAGAAATACAAGTTAGCTCAATCTTCTGAGCTCTGCATGTCTCCAAAATGATTCCAAATCCTCATAAGTCTTAAAAAGGAAAAACCTAACTCCAGACTAGTCTTAAAGGGCACTTTAAGTTATTTTAGTCCTATTCCTGTGCCCACTGTTTCTCCCAATAACATTTCAATACCCTATGACAAGAATGAAGGCAGAGATGATGCAGACAAGTTGTGTGTTACCTTATCAGCTAATCAGAGAGCAACACAAACTGTGCCCATTTTCAGTGTCAGACATCCATATTTTATGTAAAGCAGGAGGTACTTTATCTATAAGTTGATGGAAGGGACCCTGAGGGGTTTCCTTTCTATATTGTGAGTACAACAGAGAGAAAGAAAAACTTTCTAATTAAAATCTTACTACGAAGTGTAAGTGTGGTTTCAAGGAAAAGAATAATTATTGCTGTAAAATGTCATACCAGTAAAGCAATTCAAGTTATCAACTAGGGTTTTAATTTTCTTTTTGCATCACTGAGCAGATTCCATAATATATTTTCATATA
Source organism: Melospiza melodia melodia (assembly GCF_035770615.1). NCBI lineage: Eukaryota > Metazoa > Chordata > Aves > Passeriformes > Passerellidae > Melospiza > Melospiza melodia. The sequence goes on from NC_086199.1 coordinate 9,590,508, forward strand.
AATGCCTGGGTTTCATTCTCTTTCACTTGGGTTTACTATGGTGTTTTAGGGGAATGAGTCCTCTTGTTTCATTCTGATGAGCAAAACCTGGTGGACGGAAATAAAAGCCACCAACTACTTTCTGTCTGGAGTGAACTAAGCTATTCACTCAAGTTTGAGCATCAGAGAAAGTAAGGTCTGAATGGAGAGCCTTTGTCAAAGCCTGTACCCCAGCAGTTCATGGAGCTCACACAAGTCACTTTGGCTCAGAGCAGCCCCAAGGGGACAATGCAAGCCCTGCTTTACTACCACAGGGTATAAAGTGGTATCAAATAATGAATCCAAATATTTCCCTTCTGAACTCAGCCCAAAGCACTTTAAAAGTTTTCTAATATAGAATAATATACCATGAAGTGGAAATCTTTATGATATTTTGTCATTTTAAGCTGTGGTAATATATTTTCCCTGGGAAAATATAACTCTGCACTCATTGTGCACTTTTTTGTTTTCTGTTTAATCTGTGATGCATATCTGAAAGGAATTTTTGCCTGTAATTCTATAAAATTTACTCTAAACCACTGCTTATGCTCTGCTGATCACAACTCTGGTTTAAGGATTGGCTCCTATTTTTCAATCTTCTCTTCACTGCCCTTTTGCTCTATTAGAATATGAGGACTAAAAGGGAAAATTTTGCACATTAACACTTTGTTTCCCATGGACTGTGGGATCTTGTTATCTTACATGGGCAAAAAGGAAATCATGCTGGAATGAAAGATTTAGTAAATCCAATGGATAGAAAGAGGTGCAGGGATTGATATTTTTGCTCTTTAAATTTTTAGAGTTATCTGCTATGTTTCAGATGTGACAGTTATGGCAAAAAAAAAAAAAAAAAAAAAAACAGGGACAAGTGATAATGGTTTTAAATTAAAAGAGGGCAGGTTTAGATTAGATATTAGGTAGAATTTCTTTCCTGTGGTGGTGATGAAACACTGGAACAGTTTGCCCAAAGAAGTTGTGGATGCTCCAACTCTGGAATAATTCAAGACAGGTTGGATGGAGCCTTGAGGAACTTGGTTTGGTGGAAAGTGTCCCTGCCCATGGCAGGGCTGTTGGAATGGGATGATTTTTAAGGTCCCTTCCAACACAAGCCATTCTGTGAATCTAGGGAGAAGGAGGCTTGATCCTCAGCCAGTTTACATTTATTTAACTGTGAAATCCTGAGTTATGGTTTACACACCTTTATGTCAGGCCAGAGTTAACCATGGCTCTGGACCATAACCTTTGGTCATTGCACTCCACTGGCCACTGGTTCTAATGGGTGTTTAAAAATTAGACTGATTGAAGAAGCCTCATGTCATTTAATTCAGCTTCTGCAGGAAATGGCTTCACTTGTTTTCATCCCAAATGAAGTCCGAATTCATTTCCAAAAGTGATTTTAAAGCAAAAAGTGTGACAATTCCATCAAGGCTAAATTGGGCCCTGCACTTACAATCACTTAGCATCTTCCCAGGTACAAAAGTGTGTAACTACATCAGCTGCTAAGAGAATGGTGCTACTTGTCTAAGTTTACAGTCAATGGAAGCTACCTCTATTGGGATATTTTAAAAGCTCAAAAATCATAGGCAAAATCCATTCTTCATCCATGCTTGAATAAGGTACAGGTGGAGAAGCAATGTTTAAAGGATGTCACAGAAGAAATGAGTGGACTTGTAGCTCCTCTGTGTCAAAAACAGAGCCCCTACCCAGGCTGCAAGGTGAAGGAAAGAAAGCAAAGGTAAAAAATGATGAGGAAAAGAGTGTCAGAAAGAGGTGTGAGCTTTAAGCAGGACGTTCAGTGGTCTGAGTTAATGCCTGGGAGCTCCTCTCTGCATGGGACAAGAACCAACCAGATGTCTGAAGTACCCTGCCAGAAGCAAACTAAGAATATCTGGAGTCCCTCTGCCTTGGAAGTAAACATAACTTTAAACACGAATACATAAAACAGAGCACAGCTATTCGTAGGAAATCAAAAGTAAATGAAATAGGATGAGCTTCCATGAAATAGCAAGAAAACAAAGAAGACAAAGCAAACAAACAGGAATGTAAAGGAAGCACAGTCGGTATTTGTAATAAGGTCATTAACCATGCTTTGTACTTCTGAATGTCCTTTATTTGCTGGCCTCAGAGTCTGCAAACATTAAGGATTTGTCTAGAGAGGCTGTGGTGGTAGATGATTTATTTATTCTGCTGTCACTTTTGTCTCTGCTTATCCTTCTGCAGTGTCAAGTCCATTTACACTCTCTGTGGGTGTAGTGTGCTGTGGCATGTGTGTGTGGATGTGGAATCAAAGCAGGGCTGTTCCAGAGCAGCCCCATCCATAGGCAAACGTGCTCTGTGTGCACAGCTCACACAAGGAGCCCCCACAGCCAGCACTGACACCGTGCACACCCCACAGACCCAGCAGGACAAACCCCAGGCACCACCAGCACCAAGTCCTGCTCCAGCCAGGGGTCCACCAAGACCATTCCTCACAAGCATCCACTGAGCTGAATGAGAAATCAGGGAAAATCTGCCTAAATCCCTGCCAATGGGAGAAATAAATAATAAATGCCAAGTTCTGTAAGTCTTTGGGTCTTTTGAAAAGTCTGTGCTTGGTGCCTGACATTGTGGCCTTGATACGGTTGGGATACGCACCTGGGGAGTTCTCCTAGCTTTTACTTCCCCATTGTTAAAGAAAGATATTATTTAATAACACCTGAGCATTAGGTGTTAGCACAAGGATTATTTGTACAAAACAGTATTCTAGAAAAGAACAATTTTTAAGTGATATCCAAAAAATCCTGCTTCTTTTGTGTTGTCTTTTTTTTCTCCTTTTGTGGTGAGTTTAGTGTCTGTGAGAAGTGCTTGGAAGTCCTGCTTTCTTAAAAGAAAGGTGGAGGAAATCAAGTGTTGCTGTAGTGGTACAGTCAATTCCAACACCTTGCAAAAGCCTTGTCACTTTACATTTTACACACACTGGTGAGACACAGGTTGAGAGATCTGTGTCTAAATGGCTCCATGGTGATAAGAGGGTCACACATGAAAGTGGCCCCTTTCCCTGCAAGGCAGCATGTTCTCCCAGGAGATAATCAGGATTCTCTTTCTGAAACAGTGGATCTCTCTGCTTAACAGCCTCTCACACACAGGAAAGGCCAGGGACACATTCTTTAGATTTGATTGTTGTGAGAGCTCAGAAAAATTGAGGGTCTAGGAGACTGGGTACATAGGACCCAGTACTTGGAATTTCCATTCTGCCACTACCTTTATATTTGTGCTTTCTCTCCAAAGCTGATGGATTCATTATGCAGCAACACCTGCACAGGCATTTTGCAGCTGCCATGGCAGAAAATGTACATATATTACATTGTCACTGAACTAACTGGGCTGCACTTACTGCTTCCCTCCCACACAGGGGAAGACAAGAGACCTGTTTTGCCCAGCACGTTTCTTACACAGAGATGGGGCTTTGTTAATAAGCCAAGCCCAGTATTTTAACAACTGTGAGGTGAGGGGTTGAAGCAGTAATATGCCTTAAGGTCATGTGGCACACGGTCATATTTTAATTACCACTGCCTGAGGCTATCTCCACAGGTATGTTTCCTTCCTGCATAAAACATGAAGCTGGGAGTGATTTCAGAACACACTGTCAAATAGTCTGTGACTCCAACAGGATGTACACTGTATCAGACTTTAATCCAAGGGCAAATTTTATTTCAGTGTTTTATCTTGAAGGCTCAGAGAGGCGAGAGAAAGAAATACTTTTCTGTTGGTAAACTAATAATGTTTAGTAACACAAGATATATCATATGTTCTAGAGATCTTTCATTTCCTTAATAAATACCCAAGCACAGCAAGCTCTCAACACCAATATCCTTTCAATAAAAGGTAACCTTATATGGTCACTACATGATACATGATTTATAAGATGTCATGTTAAAGTAAACTCAAACTCACCAAACACACTAAGGAAAGGAAATGGTTGTCTGGCTCCATATGGTGTTTTCATGTTTCTATTAAAACCAGACTATTCAAACACTGTGGATACCAGCACAGGTTTCAGCTCTAAAGGAAGGATAAAGAGAGTCTTATCCATACCATCTGTATCAATAGCATAAAAATTGCTGGCTACACATGAATGTGGTTAAAACATTCAGGGTCATCTTACTGTTGGGGATTAAAAGACATTGCTCCCACAGACTGGTTTGCTCAAAGAACTATCATGAAAGGGAATCACTGAAACCCTTTGCTAGCCAAATATCACAGAAAAAAAGAAGAGAGATAGTTGAACTGAAAAGACCATTTCGTTTGATACAACCTCCTTTAAAGTAGGATGTAGCATTGCAGAAGTTGAGACCTAATCTTCACTATAATGCTTGACACTTAAATCCAAGGTCCAGATTTTTGTCAAGTCACGCTATTCTGACTGAAGATCTTGTCATGCCTCTGCAAACATCTTCAATCTACAGATTTATCCTGCACCTTAAATTAATAAAAACATTCCTCATTTATTATGGACGACCATAAAGAGAAATCTAGGACACTGGAATAATTTTTCACCAGCTGTTTCCCCATTCTCCCTCCCAGGTGGATCCTAGAAAACACACTCCTACCATGGGCTACTCCAAGGATTCCCAAGCTCAGCCCCTGCCAGTCTCCACCCAGACACCAGCAAAAGAAACCTGATGTAAATAGAAGGTACCTGAATTATAATTTTCCTTCCCTACAGAGGGCAACCCTTCACCACTCCAGTGAGCAAGGGGCCACCACACATCTCAGTTCAGGCCCAGGAACACACTGCATCTCAGTTCAGGCCCAGGAGCACTCAGCATAATGGAGTCAAAGAGGGGAACAGGTTTCAATGTGTGTCACAGCAGGTCAGTGCACTTGCACTCACTCAGTAGTGTGCTGCACAAAGCTCACATGGTTGTCTTTTAGTTATGTTTAAATCCACTGCCAAACCATACTGCTGTAAAGCCCAGCTGATCTGAGAACCTGCAATAAACTCAGTGATGTAGAGGACCTCACAGATTTTGTGGGGGAGGGCACATCCCCTGCATTTTCAAGATGCTCTTTTCACTGCACCTTACCTACTTAACTACCTTAATGCTTTGAAGCATTTCACTCTGTTGGATATTAATATATTTACCAGGTACTTTTGACTCGAGAAGAGTTTTGGTTCATTCACTTCTATGGTCATTAGCCTTATGCATCTGCCACTATTTCTCCTTTATTAACACAAGTGCCTTCAAGAACTCATGCTAATGAGAATGGCAAAGACACAGAAAACACTCTCAGTTCTTTGAACCTCACTCACATCATATTACAAGGCTAATAGTGCCACTACTCCACTTCAATTTGTAATATTACAACCTCTGGAGCCAGTAGTAGTTAATGACTTAAACACCTCACCTCCCTCTTCTCTCCCTCTGTTAAAAACTACAGCACACAGCAGCTTTACTTTGAGTTACAAACACCATCCATGGGGTTTGTGTATGATGGTCCAAATGGTTTCCATTTCACTTTTTATGTACAGGACCCAATCCCTGCTGGGTCAGAGCTACCAGTGGAGCCCAGGGGGCAAAAAACTCCTCCTTTATCATTCCCCTCTACAGGACACAGGCATGAGAGCTGCATAGGTACATGAGGGACTGAGGAACAGCTTCCTGACTGCAGCAGGCACAGTGTTCCCAGCTGCTTTCTTAGCAGGCTGAGGAACTTCCATCCAGCTTTTCAACTCCTACAAATTTCCTGAGCTGTAATTTTGGGGTTGCATATGGGATGCACCAGGGAAGATGAGGCCCTTGATTTTCCTGATGGTGATTTATGTAAAAGGATGTACCAGGAGCAAGGGCACACACTGGCTCCATTGCCAGCACAGTTTCTCAGGTAATTACTGGGACAGTGGTGAGGCACTGCCATGGGCTGCCCAGAGAAGCTGTGGATGCCCTATCCTTGGCATAATATGGTTTGAGGCAAGGTAGAATGAAGATTTGAGGAACCTGGTTTGGTGAAAGGTGCCCCTGCCCATGGCAGCAGGGATTGGAACTAGATGATTGTTGAGGTGCACTCCAACCCAAACCATTCTGTGATTTTATGAGTTAGCTGTTCCATGGGCTAACAGGCATGGGCATTTTAGGTGGGCTTCTTTTTTTTTTTTTCCCAGGATATTTGTTCTGGCTGTTTGCTGCTTTGGAGTGATTTTGTCTATGGGCTGTTCCTGCAAGAGTACTTGGGGCAGGGGAGTTTCTTGTAAAAACAAGTTGCATAAATGACAACAAAAAATTCTACTTGCTGCTGACATGGGCCCTTTATCATTTGTTCATGACTGAAACTGAGCATAGTGTGAGCTCCGCTTGTACTGTGCTCACCCACCCAGGATTTAAGTTACTCTAATACATTTCAGCACAAATTAACATGTTCATCTGAATTTCACTGTAGTGACACAGAAATAAAGTGACTGAAGCATCTGCCAAGAGTCTCAAGCACAGGGCAGCAGTATGCACAAGCATTTGAAAGACTTTTAAAGAAGAATATTCTTCTTTAGGTTATTATCTTGCTATTTACTATGCTGGAACCAAGATTAAAATGCTTTAGTGTTTACTGAGGCAGCATATATGGGATCTAACAGCATGTTATTTTGTGCACACTGTTTAACATTCTTTATTGCTCCAACTCATAAGGTTTATTTGAAATCAGTGGAGGAATTCATCCCATCCACCATTTACTCAGCCATTATCAGCAACTGCAAAAGTGCCGTGTGGAGAATAAACACCAGTTATTTATGAGCTTTTGCAAGCATGCAAACTCCTGATAGAAAATTATGTTTTTAAGATCCATTATTATTTATGGCATCTGTGTGTCACTGTATGCAGTTCTGTTCTGTATTATGGAGGTTGCTCCACAGGCAAGGTCACTCCTGAACAGTGGCTACCTGCTTTTATTTGACTTTCAAGATGGTTTGTGCTAGATTCCAGCCTCCTTTTCTCTCCCTCTCACACCCCACCCAAGAAAAAGTCCTTCTTTTGCTGGTAGCTACAGTGAGTGTGGAGATGATGGAGAATGAAACTCCACCTCATGTTCTGATCAAACCTTAGTCAAGTCGATGGGAAGTTTTCCTGTCAGAGGGGAAGACTGGTGATGGAATAGTTTTCCCAAAAGCCAAGAAATTTCCAACATGGAATCTCCATAAAATGTTACGCAGACATTGGTCAGGAATCCTTTAGATGGCAGGTGCACAGATGTGGGAGTGCCATTCCGTGGCTCACGAGCCACTTCAGTGGGAACATCGTTTGGCTCAGTTTGGTCACAGAGCAATGCCCACCTACAGGCAATTCCTGGCTGAGGGAAGGAAACTCCTCTCAATTCTCCAGCTAAATACAGAAGAGTGCTCTATGTTTTTCCAATATTTCCACTTATTCCATGTGCTTTGTTTATGTTTGATGCATTAACACAATTTCCGTTCTCCTCCTCCACCTTTGTGAAATCTTCTTGTTACTGAGCTAGAGACAGGGGTGCATGTAATAATAGTGGTTGCTTCAGATGAGCAATTGCACTGGAAATGTTTAGTGCAGCTTCATGTTTCATCTCCCCAGAACCTGGGTGACACTTTGTCTGGAATACCTGCTTTGCTCACGTCTCTGAGTGTGTATTCCCAGGTTTGATTAGCTGAGCCCTCAGAGGAAATAAATGCCAAGAGCTGTGTACCTTTGCTAACTAGCATTCTTATGCTGGTTTTGCATAATCAAGCAGCACCTTTCATCCTGTAATGTATTTAAAATATCTTTTAGACAAAGCCCAATCTGATGAGGCTGATGCTGCAGCAGCAGGGAGCGTGCATGGTACACTGGGCTTTAGAATAATGGTTTGGATCTCGCTACAGCATGTAGCACACATAAGCTTTGAAGCATAAAAATCATAAATGATTAACCTACTTGATTTCACATAAATGATAGAAATATGCTCTCCATGGTTTATTTTATTGTCTAAAAACAAAAGCATTGGGTGATCATGTGATGTTGTCTTTTCATGGTCTTTAGCAATTCTAGTCCATTTTGTTTTAACTACCAATTTTTCACTGTATTAATTGCTAATTATTATATATTTGTATACATGACTCTTCAATTATCATCATGTGATTGTAACTGTTTGGATAGAATATTGTCTCATCTCCATGAGCTATTTCCACTACCAGCTAGGCAGACTTGAAGAAATTGCATCCAAACAATTTTCTTTCTTATTTTTATTAAAAATATTTTTCAAATGAGAAAGAATCTTACTAAAACATCCAGCTTGCAAGAAAACATGAAGAGTCTTTGCAACAAAAACTAATCCAGCATTTGTTAACTTTTTAATAAGCAGCATTTGAACTCAAAATTTGAGGAAGATCTGATACTCTGAAAAGAAAAAATGTTAATACACATCAATATAGACATTTCCAATATAATTTACAAGACCAAACAACACTTCCCAAGAGTTTCTCTGAGATCTACAGCTATTTAAAAAAACAAAAAACAAACAGTGTACATTTTTATATTTACCTATCATAAAATTAGGTTCATTACCTGATCTCCTTTCCAGGTGAATAAAGCAGGTGGAACTTGCTTATAGAGAGCTGAGACAACCAGGAGACTCTGGAGACAGCCCAAAAACATATCCCCAGTGTCACATACACATGAGCCCATCCAGAGGAATTATGGCAGTGTCACCTACTAAACACATTCAGCCATGCACTGATATACCTGAGCCTCACCTGGAGGCATGATCTAAAATATGCATCTCTCCTGCAAAACTAAGAGGCAAAGATAAATTCCCCCACTTTGTTTGAAACGCTGTTTTCTTGACCTCTGGGATAGAGAAAGATATATATAAATAGAATTTCTCTTTCTGCTTGCTTCCCTGTCCTGGAGAAATATGTATAAATAAGAGATCAAAGATCCTGTACAAACATTTACTATGGAGCTGACAGGCTGCAAAAGCAGAGCTTCTTCCTCTGTGTCTCAGAGAACAATGATTCAGTAAACCCCTGGGACTTTGCAGAGCTGCTTCCTCCCCTTGACTATACCCTGGGAGGGAGGCCTTTTTTAATTTCATTTCCTTTCAGTGGTGCCTTTGAAAATGTAAATAAGTCAGAATGATTAGGTGTTAAATGGTTTATATTAGATGCAGTGAGATATTTCTGCAGCCTATTTGGAATTACATGGTGGTGTCTCTGCCCTGATCTTGTCCTTCTGGAGGCTGCTGAGCTCCCAAGTGGCAGCCAAGAGGGAGGACTTGCAATCTTTGGCTTTGGCCACCACCTCAAAAAACCCCCAAAAACTTTTGTTTCTTTGTTTGTTTGTTTTCCACTTAAGATCCTATCAGATAACATGGCATTTCCTCCTTTATCCTTATTTTGTTTTGTTTGAATGTCTCATCAGTTACCTCCCATCATCCCAGCTCACTCTGCAGATTCCACTGAGCAAATAAGGTCCAGCAGGAAGATATTGATGGCTTTATCAGTATGAAATACTCACAATGCATCACCTGCATGCTTAGGAGTGTAATGCTGACAATAAATATGATAATAGTTGTCACACATCAGTGAGAGAAATGTTGTGCTTCCAAAGCACTGAATAAATTGCATTTTCCTTTATTTATTCAGTGCAATAGATGGCACAAAGATGGTAGAACCAACCAACCATTTTGACATGTTTACAAGGCTTTTAAATCATGAAATGGATTATTGCAGCGCTGAAAGTATTTGCCAAATGCATTTTATGCACAGCACATTCTGCTTGAAGAGGCAGGTTTTTAATTTACATTTGCTAGAAACACCCCTGACAAGGAAGGATTGTGTGTCAAAGACACCTTTAGTCACAAACACAGTAACCTGCATTGATGCCTCTGATCTGCTTCCCACACAACAGAGAGGAGCCTGAGAGTCAGAAGGAATATGCAGATGCCCATCAGTCACTTTACTGGCTGCAACCTGGTTTAAACTCAATCCACAATAACTTCAAGCACAGCCAAGCTGTTTCTCTTGAGTGGATTCATAAATACACCCAGTGGTGTGTTTAGATCCATAGATCCCAACTAATGAACATTCTTTAGTGGTCCTTCACCAATTTCAAAATCTGGGTTTAATAAAGCAAATCCATACCCATTTGAGCCTAATGTCACAAAGTGATAAATATTTCCAGACTTGTTTAATTTCCCACTCAGTCTCAGGTATAACCAATAAGAATAAAATCAGGCCTTCATGACTTCATGACTGAGAAATGATTGCAAAAGTCCCATGGACCAGGCCCATCTTACTTAGGGCATACATTTTATCTCACCAAACTTGAACTGTCTGAAAGTGAAGTTTTACTAAGATCATCCATGCTCCTTGCAAAGAAAGGAAACAGTTTTGTGCAGGAGGGCAATCAATGCTCTGATGAGCAGACTTTAAAGAAAAGAGTTTTCCTTCAACCATTTCTTTTATCTCTTCCACTTCTGGATCCAGTAAACCAGACCTTCAGCAGCTGTAGGCCAAACCCATTTCAGCTGATTTAGAGCAGCTGATGGTCTGGTCAAAACTTCTAAATCAGCATTTTGGCTTCAATTAACGCTGGCTGTCCCAAACACAGTGCTCAGACATGGCAGCAGTTAACATGAATGTGAATTGTTTAAGGAATTAAGAAGCAGAAAACAAACCTGGTAAGAAATAAAGGGTACATTGTAAGCTGTTTGAAGCCTTGTTTTTCATGTAGATTATAGTTACAGGCTAAATAAGCATGGCATTCTGCCAACAGAAGAGCTGTGGCTTTACAAAACTGTGTTGGTTTTATATAGAACAAAAAATCAAAAATGTCAGAGCACCTTGTAACAGGGGGAAATAATAAGATCAAAATACAATGGAATAAAGAACTGAAACCCTATAAAACTTGTTATAAAAGGTACCAAGAGAAATGGAATAGTAGAGATAGGTCAAAAAATTAGAAAAAGTAGCTTGTTCTTTGTTCCCTGGCACCAGAAATTAATAACATGCACATATTTAATGTTCCCTAAGTTTAGAGATGATACTGTTCCCATTGAATTAAGAATGTATACATTATTAACATACATCAAACTACATTAAAGTAACATGAATGGTTTGATTTTTAATCCACAAATGCCTGGCAGTAATGTATCCTCACATCAAGATAGTAAGTGATCAGAAACCTTGCCACAAGTTTCTATTTCTGCTGAGTAGTGTTACATCCTCCACATGATTTCAGGGCACATTAAAATAAATTTCTCCTCTAAATATCTGTGGGATTTTGTGTATTTGCTTGGCCTTGGGCTTCAGGGGAAGGAGAAACAGCCCCATGAGAACTACTTGGGGCAATCCTATAAACCATAGGCCATTGGCAGGACAGAGAAAAACAGCCCTGAGCAGTGCCAGGGGCTGCTGAAGATTTTTCTTCCCCACTCTTTATGCAGCAGAGCACATTTAGAAACCCAGTGCTTCGTGCAGCCTGTGTGCTCTGCTGCCTGTACACAGAGCCCTTGTGCTAAATGGTCTCAAGAGAGAAGTATTTGTGTGTGCATTGTGCATCAATTACTTGTGTGAGCACTGTGCATCCCCTATTTGTGTGAGCACTGTGCATCCCCTATTTCTGTGTGTCCTGGGTATCCCCTATTTGTGTGTGCACTGTGTATCCCCTATTTGTGTGTGTATCCATTCAAGTTCCAGCTTTACTGGGCTACATGAAGGGACATGGAGCAATTTTCTCCTCCCCTTTTCTCCATATCAGCATCACTTCCTGCATGCTCCCTGTCACAGCAGAAGAGACTGGGCTCTCCATGGCTGTTCCCTGTCCCAGACCTGTTTTATGAATCATTCTGAGGTATCCTTTTGTTGCTGTGAAGATTCATGTACCCATGCTCTGTTCCTGGACCTCTCCTCACCATTTGCTTGGTTGCATTTGGTACAAGTCAGACACAGTTCAGTGCTGCCCTACCTGCAGACTGTGGGTATTTATCTTTCTTTAGCCCATTCAGGACAGACACAAACAGAAAAAACTTCCTTCCATTACAAGGAAAAATGTACAGGAATAAATGTACAGGAGTGTTCTGATAAGGGCTTTTTTCATCTCTAACGCAGTGTGTAACAAAGCTCCAGAAGTTCAAGAAACATGTAGAAAAATCTTCTAAAACAAGAAATGTCATAAATTCCTGAATTACTTTAATCTGATTTCTATAAGAATGGAGGCTTTTTTAATTATGTCACCTCTATGTGTGTGTAAGAATTTGTCTTTTCCTCAGATTGAACATATCAGACTCAAATTTGAGCAAATTTGCCTAAGGGTTAGGCACTTCAAGTATGTGCTTTCACAGGTATGATGAGAAAAGGTAGACAGATAAAGAAAGATCCCTTTCATGCATTCACTGAAGAAATTGCTGAAATAATAGTTAAATTCCTACTGAACTGTAGAGAGCACTGAAGTGAAAACAGCTTTTGGTATTTTCCTACCACAAAGGGTTTTTCTCTAGGTGATCATCTGAAAAACAGCAGAGAATTCATCATAAAGCTGCAGGAAACCATGCTTTATCACTTCTCAAGAAACTGCTTATTGTCTGCTCAGAGAAATGGCAGAAATAAAGGATTCCAGCAAAATAATACATTCCTTATACTAATTTAGAATATTGCACAAGGGAGTTATTTTGCAAGTTTCCATCTACTGAAACAATAGCACAGTTGGAAAATACAAAAGCCACAAGCTGCTATTCACAAACTGCTCTTTAGCTTTAGTGTTGGCTTGCAATATCCAGATGTAAAGCTTACCATACCCCCCCAACTTGGTGCAAACTAGCACAGCTTCAAGAAAATAGGTATAAATTCACTTGGCTGTATTAAGCAAAGGCTTTTAGTTTGTGATATTTTGTTAGAAATCCATGTAACAGTATGAGCAGAAGATCCCTGACCTGCTGGAACTCAGTATTAATGACTTCTTTTGCTTTAAAAGTTATGATTTAAAAACTAAGAACACCCACCTTAAAAAAGAAAACAGGAAGAAAAAAAAAACACAACAACAACAACAAAAAAAAAGAAAAACAAATAAGAGAATGCCACATTGCAGCAAAACTATAAAATATTTTGCATTCTGCTTCTCCTAGTATCTCCCTGTAAGGACAAAGGTGATGGTTTTCCTAAACCTTAGTTTGTCCTCAACAGCTTCTTGGAGCAACTGAGAATGAACTCCTTATGTACATTTCTTCAATATTTTATTCAACATGGATGCCTGGTTTTCCATTGTTTTTAACTCTTCTTCCCCCTTGGACACATTTTTCTTTCCTTGCTTTCTGTGTTATACCTTGAGGAATTCATTCCTTTTTATGAGGACCATTAAACTTTCCCTTCAGCTGCCTACCCAGGCCACAGAGATGGCAGCAGCCACCTGAGGCAATATGAGTGTGTCTGGTGCTGCCTCAGGAAGATGTCTTGAGGTTCCTTTTTGCTTCACATTTCTTTCATTTCCACTATCTTTCTTTCTTGGTGCTGATTTCTTTTATTTTGCCATAGATTACAAGATCCCAAATTCAGCAACAATTTTCAATATATGTCCATCTTGTCTAGAAAAGTAGTCAGGAATTAACTTGGTTCCCACTGGGATGACTTGTTGAGCATCCCAATAAAGGCTTTTGTCTGAGTTCTGCCTTTTCCTCCTGTTTCTTCAGTGTCTCTCACACCAGCATCAGTTTGTGTGTCCAACCTTCTGGATGATCTTGTTCCCAGTCACTCTCCAGCTCCTCCTATTCCTCAGATCTCCTCCCTTCGTTGTTTACATTGCAGGATTGTTTATTGATCCTGAACTGCTCCAGCTGTGTTCTCACTGTCCAGATCCAGCTGATCCCATACTCAGAGCCCACAGATCAGGGATTCGTGCACTCCAGCTGATACACCTCTACCAAGCTCTCCTTCCAGCTGTGTCCTCTTCCACGGCTCCTAACAACAGCTTTGGTCATTGCTGCCCAAGAGGAAAAGGGAACTTCTACCCAAATGTGAGCAAACAGTAGGAAGGCCAAGAAAGGGGCCTGAGGACCAAAAACTGAGTTTTGGGGTCCAGGTTCCCCTGTAAGGATGCAGGGGAATAGGGAGCAGCTCCATAGACCTCACCCTGTCTACAGCAATGGGTGGAAATGCTTCAAAAGCACATAAGGACCAAACAGAAAATTTAACAACTTGAAGATCTCTCAGACATATATACCAAGAAAACAGGTAGGTTATTTTAAAGAAGATCCTGAAGGATCTTTTCTGGTTTAGGTTTGTTTGTTTGGGTTTTTTTTCTTTCCAAAAAATTTAACATGCCAGGAACTCAAATAATAAATAATACTCCTGTCCTGCAACATTACATTATAAGTATGCCAGTGAAGTTTTTGTGGTTTGTTTTGTGACACAAGGAAATAAGATTTATGTTTCAAAAGGTAGGAAGGGCAAGGGCACTATTGATTATTGTTATAATAATGAGGCTTGTGCTTGCAGATTTAATCTGTTTGTGCTACACAACAAAGACTTACTGAAGAAGAGCCTATGTCTGGCATAAATCCAAGGACATTAAACTGGCTCCAGGGAAGACTGAAATCTGGAAATAATTTTCAGAATTTTAGGCTTGATTTTGCTGCACCTGTGGGTTTAAGTTTAATTATAATTAGATTTTTTTTTTTATTGTGTGGTATGTTTGTTTTTCATTAATGTGAGAACAATTGGTGATCTTTATTGCTAGCAAAATTGGGCTCCTAATAGCAAAACAGCAGGAAGATGATAACATGTTACACTTAGCAACTGATTTACCCTTCTTCATGCAGGCCAATTTATTGTAATTAAAAGTTGCCACTTCAGCACAAGGGTCAAAGACTAGGGCTTGTATAATCATTTTCTAAAGAAACACTGAAGAGACAGAAGAAAAAGATCTCTGCTCCCACCATCATTTGTTCTGCTTAGCACAGTTAGCAAAGCTTGCTGCTGAAATGCCTAATTTGCACACATACAAGGAAATTCATTTTGATCTCTCTTACAGGCTTCTTACTCCATCCTAGAGTAAATAAAAGCTGCTTCATATAACCAGCAGTTGAACTGAGTCCTGAGTCCTGCAGGACCTTCTCTGTGTGCATTTAAAGTCAGTTGACCTGTTCACATTAAAGAGGATGGTGCAGACCAGGTCATACAGAATTGGCTTCACAATTTATAGAAATGTCAGAAGTATTCTGCTTGGCTTTACTCCTCATCTTCAGGGTAACTACTTTACCCTGGGTATTCCAAAATTTAGGGATTGCTGTGGTGAACTCTGGTCAGAGGATTCTCCTGTTAGGCTGGAGGTCTGGCTTTTTTATTCTGATGTAAATTTGTACTTGTCCTCCTGATACACATTTTCTTTTTTTGAGGTTGTCTTTATTACTTAATATTGCCCAAGAAACAGTTTAGTGCCAAATTCTGAGGGAACCAAAATGCACAAACACCAGAGAGCCAGGTGGGCAGGTGCAGCACTTTCTCCTCTGGAAATAACAATGGCACATGGATTAACTGTGAGGTATAATTCATTTCAAGTCAATGGGCAGCTGAGCCAAATAAGGCTGCCAAGTTCTTATTTTCCACTTAATGCTGAGGAGGATAAAAGGGAAAACAGTGACCTAAACTAATTATGTAGGTGGGTTCAAAAATTTGCAGGCTCAGGGAACACATGAAATATGCAGTCTACAAGCAAAGATAGCATGAATCAGCTTAGGATAAATCTTCAAAATCATCACCTCAGTGAACTGCAGCGGCCAAAAATAACAAGCAAATTGTGGGCATCATGAAGAAAGTTATTGAGTAAAAGGCAAAGGAAATAATTTCAATGCTACAGAGAGCCAGGTTGAATCCTTATACCAAGTGTGAGATGATGCAACTGCAGACCTGAGCCTCCAGAAGGATGTGATGAAATAAGGGAAAAGGAAACAGGCAGGCAAATGGTCAAGGGAGAGGAAGAAAAGGCTGGGACTCAGAATTTGTGCAGGGAAAGGCTGAGTGGGGCATAATCAGGGATTTCAGTAATGAAGGGGTGGGTGAGGCAAGTGCAGACTGTTCACTGATACTGCAGAATGAGGGCAAGGGGGCATTCAGGGAAAACAACAGGGAATCGGTACAAAAGAGATTAAGGACAGTGAGGGGATCTTTGCACTGTGGCAGGGAACTCATCAAACCTGCTACCAAAGAGGATGTGGACACAGAGGTGTCAGCACAGTCAGAGAGAGATTGGAATTTATGGACTACAGATCCCTGAGTGGATACAAAAACATCTAGGCAAGGTCATACTTCCTAATATCCCTAACAGAATAAATCTGGAAGAGGAGAAGCAGAGGCAGGATGAAGAATGTTACAGGCTCCAGTGCTCACCCCAGCAGAATCTTCAACCTCTGCTGCTGGAGGAACAGCCTCAGGTGAGATAAACTACAGCTCAGATCTATTTCTTATGTACTTAAAAATCAACTAAAAAAGGCTCAAGAACAACAATCTGTGGTGTTGATTTGATCCCACTAGAGAGGAAGTGGTAACTGCCAAAGTCTGAGTCAGAGCTGGAAATGCAAAGGAAAACAAAATATTCTTGTTATTCCCAACAAAAACAACAAAAAACCACCCTGAAATAGAAGTTAATAATGCTGCAGCTGGAACTGAGATATACTGTATCAGCCACAAAAGGGCAGGACATCTAAAGCCTGTATAAAGGATAATATTTCCAAAATACATGGTGCTACCATGTAAAGCACTACATACAGCTTTCTTCAATCTTAGTAAAAAAAAAAAAGCAACTCTCCAGAGAACAGGGAATCTAAATTAGGAGCTGAAACTAAAAAAGTGTGTGCTGGTCAATCCAGCCAAAGAAAGCCTGAGAGGAAAGATAATTTGTTCTCTGTAAACGTATTAGTGAGGTAAATGTCAGAGGAGGAAGATGAGGTAATTAAGCTAAAGGAAAATGTTGTCACAAGAATTAATGAGCAGAGACTAACCAGAAATGTCCTCAGGGTGGACTTGATAATTTTCAGAAGATTTCAGTTCTGGAAGAGCTTTCTCTTTGGGGCAGGAGGAGGAAAACAAGTGGTTTTGAGCTGCTCCTTGTTCAGCTTGAGAAAGAAGCAACACCTCAATAGCAGAGGATCACACTTGATGGCTCAAAAGATCACTTTGCCACATTCCTTGCTCTCAGTGTCCCTTAATTGTTGAGCACAGACATCAAATAAGAGTGGTGAGTCATATGGGATTTTGTGATGGTGTTCACAGAGGTGAGGGAAGAGACGAGAATGTTGACTCCATGTTCAGAAGGCTTGATTGATTATTTTATTATATATATTACATTAAAACTATACTAAAAATAATAGAATGAAAAGTTTCATCTCAGAAGGCTAGCTAAGCTAAGAATAGAAAGAAAAGAATGATAACAAAAGGCAGCCTTGATTGGCTTTGATTTGCCATTGATTGGCCATTAATTAAAAACATCCAAGATGGGCCAATCAAAAATCCACCTGATGCATTCCACAGCAGCAGATAACCATTGTTTACATTTTGTTCCTAAGGCCTCTCAGCTTCTCAGGAAGAAAAACCCTAAGAAAGGATTTTTAATGAAAAGATATCTGCGACAGGATTTCTCACGTCAGGGACCTTGGGGAAGGGGAGGAGCAGCTGCCCATTGTTGTTCATGGCCCCTGCATCAGGCCAGCAGCTCCTAATGATCAGCAGGGTCAGAGGGTGCCTGTGTGAGGCTCTGAAAGGCTCTCCTGTTGCACCCCAACATTGCTCTCATCCATTAGCAGGGCACTGCAGCAGTGGTGAGGATGGGGATGTCAAAGGCACTGGACATTGCATTGTTCACCTGCTCTGGACCCAAGGCCACAGTTATGAAGACCTGCATTGTATTTTCCTCTGACCATTTCACTGTTGTCCTTTCTACTGTTTGAAGAGGTTCTTCACTCAATTCCTGCTTTCTATTCTGTGTTTCTATTTTCTTCCTTCTCTATCCTCTTTTATCTGGACCATTCCCTCTGCTCTTTTTATCCCTAATGCTTCTACATCCAGAGGTAAGCAGAGATGCAATAAAGCAAATTAACAGTGCACCCAGCTTCAGTCACAACTTTCCTAAGCCTTTCCATGTCAAGAAACAGAGGGAGAGAAACAGGTGGAGAATCTGCTGGGCATGTTCTTTAAGCTTTCAGTGTTAAAAAAAGAAAGAACAATATGTGGAATGTTTTCTGAATTTTTAAATTAGGGTAATTAAAACTTCACTGCTTTCTCCTGTGTTACCTGGAATGCTGAATAAAATCACCACAGTTTCCAGCTTTTCCCAATAAAGCTGATTCCTAGCTATTTTAAACACTCTCCAGGCAACAGTTTAACATTTCATCTCTACTCCTTTTTCCCTCCATGAAGTTTTCATATTTCCAAGTCACTGATCAGAGCCCTGTGATTACTGCTGGTTAAATATAGTCTAACACAGAACATTTAAAATCTACAGGACCATAATCAACTAAACCCACACAACAATGCTTTGAATAACAGAGAGGTAAGAAATAATGGAAAGACCACAAATATATAACTAAGCTAATATTAAAAGCTTAAGAAATCTATTTAATGTTATAGCCAAAAGCCCAGAAAGCTGAGTTTTCCCTGCTGATGTGTCAGCTTTTCCAATATTCCTGCAACCTGTACTCTTACAGTCCCAAGAATGAGATCTGTACAAGTCTGCCTGAGGTGTCACTTGGAACAGAAGATGTGGGGAAGATATTTCAGCTGCCTGGAGAGTTGTCTCCCTGCAGCCCTATTTTGCTCAGGGCAGGAAATGAATGGCCCTGAGTGATGTAATGTATCTGTCACTGGTGCAACTTATCAAAATTAATGCAGGGCTGAAACTTTGGGTGCATGTGGTCAGAAAAAAAAAAAAAGGAAGGAAATATTGACGTGCAGGCATTGCCAATCCCCCCCTCCCAGCTCCTAATAAAAAGTGATATTAGCATAGGTGTTGTTGGATGTATGGATCTAAAAAAAGAAGAACCTTTTACAGTCAGTAAGTAAAGCAGATAATGGAAAATTACCAACAGGGTAGAAAGCCAATTTCTTTTGTCTGACTTCACAAGGGAACAGATCTGTGATGCAGCTGTTTTCAGCTCTCTGTCAAATTGCAAACCTGAAGTTGTCATACCTTTAACAATAAAGAGAATAAAAGCCTTTTAAACTCTACTTAAAGTGTCAAGGCCTCACTCCCCACAGCCACCCCACCTTTAAATCAACAGTAAAGGGTTCACTGATTTCCAGGGTAATGGGTATTTGCTCTTATTTGAATGTGACATTAACATGGATATACTGTTCTCAGGAGAACTGGCTGCTAGGGGCCAGGGCTGGACATTGATTTCACACCAAATTCCCCATTGATCGGCCATGGCGGGAAGTCTATTCATTGAATTGATAGCAGGATACAGCTATACTGTATTTGCTTTCCTTTTAATATACAGCTTCAACAGTAAGCCATGCATGAATTTAATAAAAGAAGATAATAATCTATCCATTCTGTGAGCAATAGACTGGACCTGGGTGGTTATCAGAGCTGCTGCTATAAATCATGTCACATAAGAGACCCATTTTAACTTTACCAATGGAAAAAAAATCCTCTGTTTTAAATATACAGAGCCTCTGCTTCTCACTCACATTCAGTAAATTGATAATTTTATTCAGTTATGGTTTATCAATGTAAGACCATCAGCAGAAGAGAATCAAACCTATTGTGCTGTTAGAAAACAAGCATTTGAAGGCAACTAAGTAGCTCTAAACAGTGAATTGAAGTATCTATAGTATCTGTTGCAATTATCCCTAGTTGTTCAACATGCTCTTTCAGTGCTGCTTCCTATTCAGGGCTGGAGGTTTTGCTAAGGTCACCCTATGAAACAATGAAAGGAGATGCTTTGAATATGCTAATGCCTACTGTTGGAGGAGGGAAAATGAACTGATGTGAAAGGCATTGACAACCATAAGGCAAACAGAATGGGTGGTACAATTGTAGGCAGAGCGCTGTGTCTGTGTCTCAATCTGGTAATAAATCCTTGACAATCATTTTCTGCTAGACACTTGTTTGTAAATGACAGAAGGGAGGCAAAAAGAATTGCATGCATAATGCTTTTCAAGTAGAAAATATCTGTACTTATAAGACCTAGGCAGAAAGTTACTTTTGTAAGTGCAGAACTGGGTTGAACTCAGCTCTTACTCCTCATTCAGGGAGCATCATTAAAGCCAAGAAAGGGACTCTGAGTGCAGTTGAGCACAAATTAGATCAAGAGCTGAGCTGGCACATGTGGACAGTGCTGCCTCACAGACACCATTCTCCTTCCCTGGCACAAAGAGATGGCATAGCTGTTCATTACTAGCACAATTAAACATTTTGGTAAATTATATCATTCTTCTTTCTCCTTTACCAGCTCCTGTGGAGAGAATGAAGGGTTTGCTCTCTACCATACCTGAGCTAGCAAATGGGACATGGCTTTTTGCCATGAGCCTCTCAGAACAGTGCAGGATGATATCAGATGGTTGCTAAAAGAATTGAGGAGCCTAAGGGCTGCCTGCTCTTATCCCATGGCATGGCATTCCAGAACCTTCAAAGTAAGAGTAGCATGGAAACATGATTGAGTTAAGCTCTGCTGAGCTACCTAAAGTGACAGGTGAACAAGGTGAAGGAAAATAAACCTTCTAATTTTTTCTTAATCATGGCATTATAGCAATCCTTTATGATCATTTGAGTAATTTAAAATCCAGCAATACAATAGGAAATAAAAATGTTTGGGAAATAATTTCAAACTCACTCGTAGATTCACTTATTCACTGATGTTTAGCTGATGAGAAAACACCAGGCTGCTGTTGGTTGCATGCAGTTCATTCCCCAATCAGCAAAAAACATAGAAGCTGCTAATACCATAAAAACAGGTAATGACAGGATCAGAAATGCTGCAGGATGGAGGAAGCTGGGGGCAAGCTTACTAGTCTTAGCACTATTTATCCTTACCTGGGATAGGTTCGTTAATAGCTGAGACTTGAAGAAAGGTGAGGTAGGACTCTGGGCTTCACTCCATGCTGAATAAGAGATTCAGAAGTTTTGTCAAGGCATTTTTGGAAAATATTACATTGGAGGAATCTGAAGGCAGCCTCTGAAAGTGCCACCACTGAGCCAGGGGTGATTGGGCAGAGCAGAGATCAGCAGTACCATGGGTGGACAGTTCAGAGGACAGTGAGGGAAAATCCTCTAAAAGAAACTTAAGACAGAGAAAACCTTGGGAACAGAGGTAGTGGGGGAAGGAGTTTTATTGTACAGAACACAAACACAGTGGCTTGTACAATATAAATGTTTGCTTGAGGCCAACATGTGGCAGCAGCATGGCCTGACACCTGTGTAAGACACAATCAAAAGACAGTTTAAATCAAGCTGTGTCCTCAGCAACACAAGAGCTTTCATCTGCCCAGGTACATGAGAATTCCCCCCAAGATTCACAGTACTGCAGACTGGAAGGGATCAGAACATGGCTTGGCCATCCCTGCTGTTACATTTTATCCAATTACTAAACCAAACACCTTGTAATTGTCTAAGAAATAACTCAGCTAAAACAGTGATGCTCGAAAGATCTTTAACCCTGGGTGGAAAATCTTGGGAAATGGAGGATCTCTGTTCCAGAAACATATTCCAACATTTAGTCTTGTAGGCAGCTAAAAAAAATTACATTTAATCTAAATTCATCGGTCTTCAGTTTTCAGCAATTGAATCTTCTAGGGCTTTTCTTAGATTTGTTAAAGGGTTCTTCAGTACCTTCATTTTCTCCTTGTGAGGGTACTTAGAGACTGCAGTGAAGTCACTTCTCCCACTCTGGTAAGTGAGAGATGAAGATCTGTTATTATAAAAATCCTGACTGGAAAGACAACCTGTGTTCTCTTAGGACTTCAGAATTCAGGGATATTCTTTTTTCCCACTACAAAATAAAATGGAATTGCTGTAACCTGCAATTCTAAAAGCAATATTTTTTACTATTTACTCCCAAATTATAGGTGATACATTTAATGTTTGATAGCATTAAACCTATCAGCAATATCTAAATACATAAGAGATTTCTTTTATCATACCTTCCCTTCAATGACTGTCAGTCAAGATGAGCCTTCTGTGCATCAAATTGACACAATTTTTTAGCTATGCAAAAAACCATAACACTCTTCATTTGCTGACTGAACAGACTAAGGTACAATGTGAAATGCAACAGTGGCAGGAATTTAATAGCAAACCTCCCATACATGTGGCTTCCTGCAACAAAATTTGGTCTAAATCCCATCCCTGTTAGTCCTTCTCCTATCACATTTTGTACCTTAACCTGTGCTGTGTTTACTTATGTTTTCCTATGAAATAATTTTAAATTTTTTATAGTTAGAGATTATTTCTAGGAGAAAAAAAAAAAAAAAAAAGAAAAAAACAAGTTTAATACAAAAACCTGGAATTTAGGCATGTGCCTTCTATGAGCATCACTGAGAATGTAAGGAGATAACTGAAATAGCCTGCATTTCCATTTTTCAGTGGTTTGGGGTTTTTTCCCCCAAGAATATTATTATGCCTAAAGAGTACCTCTATCTATATCGAAAAGGAAGTAGGAGTGCAGAATATTACATTGTTTTACCAGCTCACAAAATATTTTGGAAAATTCCCACCAATATATTTCCTGAATTTTTCAGAACTCTTGAAAATTCATCTTGCCACTCAAAATCCAATAGGGAAGCATAAAATCAAATTAAAGGACTGAAACTCTGTTCTGAGCATGGAAACAGACCAATAGATAAATTATTTTTCTCATGGTTTCCAGAAACTGCAAACTCCTAATCACTGTTGTCAAATTAAAGTACTAGAGCTTTAGAATGACTAAATCTCAAATGACTTCATCATTGACCTTTAAACTGCAGTGTAGAATAGGAAATAATACTGCACAATAGGAACTGATAAATATCAAAATGTCTCTTTAAAGAAAAAGACATTTTTGCTGTTGATAATTGAGGTGACTTATGTGATCTAAACACAAAACCAAGTTAGTGCCTAAAAGCTTTTCCTATTCACTTGGCAAAATAATCCTGAATAATAAACAAGTCACACCATTTTCACTGCTATGACATTTTGACTGGGGAAAATAAAAGTAAAATGTAAACTGTATTAATATCTATATTTTCCATCTAGTGAAAAAACCAGCCAGATTTAGGCAGAAGAAAAGCTCTTCATTTTAGACTCAGATCCATACCTAAAAGTATCAAGGGATTTCTTCTCTATTTTTTTTCCAAACCATCAATCTTTAAAGTAAAAACAAAATAACCCTATAGGTAACAGCATGAAAAAACTAATTTGCTCCAATACTCATCCATAGAAGACATCACTGCCAGAAATCACAGTAGCCAGTGATATCAAAGACATGGACAGGAAAAAAGAGTTGTAGAAAGAAGATACACAAGATTTTCCAAAGGCAGGGAACAGGAGATGAGAAACAGCTGCACTATAGAGAACTCCAGACCAGGTCAGTGAGCTGCTGGAGTGTAGAGCTATTTTTTGGGTATGATGGAGAATGAGCTCAGGACGATGCATTTTACTGTAGGATATTTGGGTTCTCCCTGCACTACAAAACAGGATAAATGTTCATAACTCATTAAAACCCGCAGGAATTACACGACTGAAGCTTGAACACTGCTTTTTGCTGCTAGACTTCTTCAGTCTGCTGCTACCTGCTTATGATTAAACCAGGAGGACACAGTCCTGGATCCATACTGTTGTTGTCTTCAGTTGGTGCACAGCCTAACCCAAAAATATCAGAATTTTCCTAGTTCTTAGAAGCCTAAAAAATCAGATTGATGTTTGATTCCCTGGTCATGGCAGGAGTTCTGGACCTAGATGATGTTTAAGGTCCCTTCCAACGCAAACCATTCCATTATTCTATAATTAAAAGCTTGCCATATTTGATAGGAGTTTAGCACCGGGGTGCTTTTGAATATCATCCTTGGTACCTTTATATCTTTGTATTTCAAAATGTATTTTTAAAACCTTGTTCAATTAAAAAACCCCAGGTGTTTAAATGATCCCTCAAAATGAGTGTTCAGAGGAATCTGTAATCACGGAATACACCTGTTACACAATGTTCTCCAGGTCCTGGGCCACAATAGCTGAAACACAAGGACATCTGCTTCTGCCTGACAAGGTCTTGTCCTAAAACCTCTCCCTTTCTGAAGGGACTGAGCTGCAGACATTGGTTGTGCCTCTGGCAGTTTGTCACCTCCTTCTCTAGACAAAGTGGAGCTCTGTGGCAAAGGGCTGTGAAGAACTGCCTTGTACCATTTTAGACAGCTCTGCCTCTCCACTTAAAATTCAGAGACCCTTCCCCAGCTCCAGTGACTTGTGGCTCTGGTACACTTGCAGAGTGGAGCTTATTTCAGCAGGAATTATTAAAGAGCTGATATAAAACACAATCATGGGATCCCTTAAAATAAGAGTAATATATGTTTCCCACTGTGTAGCTATTTTCCTTATAGAAAGTATCATTTTATCAAAATAATTTTCAGATAATACCAACCACTGACCACATTTCATAGTTCATGGTATATGAACTGAAACTGAGGTGCACATTA
The DNA here is from genome assembly GCF_035770615.1 of Melospiza melodia melodia. Taxonomy (NCBI): domain Eukaryota; kingdom Metazoa; phylum Chordata; class Aves; order Passeriformes; family Passerellidae; genus Melospiza; species Melospiza melodia. The sequence continues at coordinate 9,615,151 of NC_086199.1, forward strand.
TTCATCTTCTACTTCTTGTGTGTTGGTCCATTTCGATGATTAATACATCTCATTCCTCAAAATTTTCTGTATTTTAAAAAACCTTACATTACAGCCCTCTGCTTTCTCCCTGAGAATTTAGTACATTATTATTGCAGGGATGGCTAATATAACTTTTAAATGTCACTGAAGACATGGTTCAGGTTTTGCATCATGAGACCTACAGGATTATAGCTGGACTTAACAAAATCTCATTGCAATTTTCAGATATAGTAACTGCAGCCAATGGAAATAAGTGATTAGGGGGTTCAGCTTGAGTGAAAAATTGCCAGAGAGTGGAAGTGCTTGAAAACTTCTCTGAAAGTCATGTGTCTCAACAGCCAGAGTTTCTGAGCTTCTCCCACTGTATAAATATCATGTGTGAACACCAGAACATGACTTTTCCAAGGGGCCACCATGAAAAGCTGGGTCTAAGTCTCCCAACTCTGTTTCTCAGGAAAAGTGTCTTGGTCAGACTACACTGATTTAACTGCTAATGAGGGTAGCAGTCAGTGGATGGGTGTGTGCCAAAAGAACAGAAGAAATGGAGAAAATAAATGAAAAACGCTTGAAGAAGGAACTTGTCAAAGAGTACCTTTTATAGAGCACCTCCTTTTAATTATTCTACAGAAAGCAATCAGGTTTGGACTCATCTTTTATACTCAACCTATATTAAGTCTTTCATTTTCCTCACTGACTTAAAGCAATGTTCTTTATTCTTCCCACTTCAAATGAAATATCCACATCATTTGTTAATGCGGGTTGTTGGTTGTCAAAGCTTGTAAGGGTCCTTCAGTTTTGGGCAACTCAAAGAGCCTTAGGCTTCAATCCATGAGATGTAATAAGGCAAAATGTAATACTCAAGCCATGAACAGGCTCATCCATGGAAAAAGGTTTCACTTTCTAAGGCTTATATAGCTCAGGGTAAATTCAACTAAAATCCCTCTGACACAGCTTGAAAGTAATTCTTATTCATTGGAAATTAGATGGTAGCAGGGAAAAAGACCCACCTTATTTTATATAAATATAAGAATTTCCTCTAAAGTGGTTTTTATTTTTGTCCTGGGGGAAAGGAGGGAAAGGAGTTATAGAGGAATCTTATTCCAAGTCTTGTTCTTTGTGTGCTCATGTTCCTATTTTTCTCCTTGTAATTTAGGGAGGAGAAAAAATGTTCCTTAACATCCCTTACACTAACTTCACCACCCTGATCTCAAAGGAGAAACCAGGTATTCACAGTTTCCTGTTCCTGCTTCTACTTTAATGTTGCAAAACTAAGGAAAGAAATTTCATAAATGACAAATATCCCATACATCCTGAGAAAAAATTCAGCTCTAAAAGCACTTCTATGCTATGACTTTTGTATGTATTTTTTACCTGCTTGTCAAAAAAAGACAAAGTTTTTTCTAGACATCTGTGCTCATGTGTAAAGCCATATCCAAGTTCTCTTACTTAAGTTGAAAAAAACCTCCCATGGTTTATTATTATTAGTAGTAGTAGTAGTCCCAAGCTATCATGAATATTTGTGTAGTTGTTGAACAAAAAAAGGAAATTCCCTGAGAACTAGTTCTTCCCAAATGTCTCAGCAGTATGGTGCCACCCCATATTGCATCCAACATGCACAAAAGACAAATTTTCCCTTATATCATAGCATATGTAGTAAGATGTAGGTATCCAAAATGAGAAAAAAGACGAAGCACAGGTAAAAGTCCTAATAGTTTTGAACTATCTATGCAACAAATCCCAGTTTTAAATGCTGTTGAACTGGGAGAAGAATGAGGCTTTAAGGATCTAGGTCTAGAACATTCTGACAGAACTAGTTTCAAAGCATACAGCAAGTAGTAAAACTGATTGAAAGACATATTAGCAATTACATTTACAGAAAAAAATACCATTTTTTTGGAAATGAACTGGTTTTGTTCATGTTTACTTGACTCTAACTGAAACTCTCTGGAAAGAGAATCCTGTCAAAACTGGGATAGCCCCAGTCAGACAAGGACTAACAAAGCAACGTGTACAGCAGCATCTCTGGCTTGGAAGTGTGACTGTGCTAGAGGCAGTCAGCCTCCCAAGCTTCTGCTGAAGTCTTTGTGATGCATCTCAATACTGAGAGCCCAGAGCCAGCAGCCCCCTCCCCTGCCTGGCTGGGCCAGCAGGATGAACATCTGACTTCACTCCAAACTCAGAAGAGCAGAGATCCTGCCACTTCAGCACTATCTGAAAGACTGTTACCACCATCTGAAGACATGCCACAAAGTCAGGTTTTGATTTAGAAGATGTTTTTTATCACAGAACAGCATGTCCTGGCCAGCAAACTGAGCTCGCAGTCAAGAACCACAGGAGAAATGTCTGTGTGCCCAGAGCCTGCTCCTCAGTAGTTAGGCACACATGAATCTGTAAAAGACTGTAAATATTCCCCAAAATCAAGTGCTAGAGCAGCGAGAGAGCGGGCTACACCCCGCTGAGTTCATTCACATGAATAATCCCAGGGCTCTCTGTCAAACTGTTTGTGTCAATAAGGCAAACAAGTCTTGGCCTGTCCCAAACATTGCTCGTTGCAGATTGCAACACAGCAAATGTAATTATGTGAGAGAAAGGCAGCAGGAGCAATTCCTAAAGCCAGGACATCATTAAGATTTCATAACAAGCACATTTTCCCAAGGGATCCAGAGGAAATGAGAGCCATGGATTTCCTGAGGCCAGACTCTGTGTTTGGCTTCATACATCCAAGTGCATTTTTAATTGCAGCATTCACTTGAAAGACAAAGTTCCTCAGGAAGTGAGCAGGATTTGGAGCAGGTCCTGAAATAATGCCCAGTCCCTCATCTTACTCAACATGGAAAGAAGAAAAGAAGAAAAATCCCAGTATGGGACTACATGACAATTTGGCTTTGGAGAACTACCTTGTGCAATTGTCTCTGGATAACAGAGAAATAAACATCTTCATTGCAAGGGGAGGCAATTGTTGTGTGTTTTGTTGATCAGGGAATCACTGGTGAGAAGAACCAAGTTTATAGGACAACTTAAAAGTTGACCTATAAACGAGTCAAGAAGCATTTAAAGTAAAAGAAATAAAAGATGGCTAAGGAGCTTTATATATCCAGAAGAAATGGGAAGAGGTACTGGTTGGACTTGGATTCAGATTCTTTATAAGATCAAGAATCAACGAAATTCCTTGCCTTAACATTGCAGCAAACTCTTTATCAAAGGTTGAAAATGATGCTCAAGGCACCAAGTCACATCTATACTTAGGGAAAGTCAACACCTACACACAGTCCAGATTTCTTTGGGTTTTCTAGTCTGGTGAAAACTGAATTCTGCATTAAGAAAAAATCACATGCAAACTGGCTTTAATTAAAAGGGAGCGCTTCCAAAATTACTCCATGAAGTAGGAAATTTCCTGATGGAAAAAAAGAACTTGAGAAAATTGCCCCATTATATGTCTGTGTTTGGGTAACTAAAATCATTCACACATCAGAACATTAACATCACCACACTGGCACCTGAGCTGATATGCAACAGGGAAAATCAAACTTGTAGCTGTGTATGAAGCTGCATAAACACACATAGCCATATACTATAAATATAGAGAGACAAATAAGGTCCCAGGACCTACAGCCAAACTCTTATCTGGTAAAAAGGGACCATTTCTATTGAATTTAATGTGAGAGAACTCCTGTGTGTGGATTTTACCAAGCTCTGTTAGGTTGCAGCATTTTTTTGAATTGCTCTACTTCAAAATTTAATCAAATCCACTCCTTTGTGACGATAATACACTGCTTCATAATAATGAAGCTTAATGAACAGAATTAAAAGTTGATTAATTGTAAGCACAGTTAAACACAGAAATGCTTTGCTTCTTTGCCATAAAATCTGTCTACTGTTAAAAACTCATCACTTGCCGTCTTCTCTGACTCTGGATTTTTAAACAGCTTTTATGGGCTTTTCAGTTCCTGCCTGCAATTCAAATCCACCTTTTTTTTGTCCTCCTTGGCCCTTCATCCTCTTGCCCTTTCACTTTCCTTGAGCCAAAGACAAAAGGGCAGATGGAGTTTAGAAAACCTGTGATGCTCATCTGACATTGCCACAAGGTTTTTCACATGGTTTCAGAGAACCTGCAGTGTAGGAGCAGGGGAAGGAATGTCCCAGAGCAGCAGAGACCCGGGCAGAGAACTCCATCCCTCCATCCCTCCTCCTGCTCATTAGCTGAGCAGCACCGTGCTGCCTTGCAAATGGTGAGATCTCAGCTCCACCCTCAGCACATCTCCAGCCTTAAACATCAGGAAGGTAAAAGAAGGTATTCCATCAGATGCAGCAAGGAGACAAATAGGTGAGGGATGTAAAATATTGAAAGGAGAGGATGGAAATTGACTTTGCCCGGGGAAAATAATGCTGAAAAAAATAATGCTGGGAGTTTCATGCTGCATTATGTGCATATTTTTTCATCTGATTTTGTCTTCATTCAGTGACCTTACCTAGATAACGTTTCTCTCTCAAGGTTTCCACAGAAATGTATTGAGCGGACACATCCTTCAGAAAATGCTGCTGGAAGACATCCCAATGTACTTAAATGCAGAAAAGTTAAAGACAAATACTGAGTCCTCTTGAACCATTGTAAAACCCTTATCTGAGATATACTACTTGTTGAATACTAACCGTATTTAGCTAATTTGACATTATATTTTTAGGGTCCTAAGTCACTTGACCAATAAGGAAAGGGACTACTTTTCCATTATACACAGAAATCATTAATTATATGTTCTACTGGCTTTTTCCTAAGAAGGAACTATAATTTCAAAAACTATTTCCATCTCTAGACACATAAAGAAGTATTAATTCTAAGGAAAATATTTTGATTTTCTACCTATCAGATCTTTACACATATGGCAAGATTCAAAAATAGTTAATTAGCCCTATTGGAATAATATTTAGAATTCAAAAAGTTAATTAGAACTTTGAAATATTTTAGAAGTTTAAAATTGTATATGAAAAACATAGGTTTCTGAGTGAATATGCAGTACATGTATGTATTTCTCAAAGGTCTAGAAAATAGGCAGATGATACCAGTTCTTATCAAAAATATAAATGCAGTGTGTCAAGTGAAAAATAATAGTGATTAGCTTAACAACATCTTGGGTATGTATCTTTTATAATACATGATGTATTGGGACTGTGGTTTACTCAGGTTAAAGAATTAAAACAGTAGGAGGTCTAATCTGAATTAATATACAGGTTCACTGGGAAATATTGATAGATTTAAGTATGATTCCTTGTAATATGCTATTTTATACATCTACAGTTTGGTCGATAGGGAAAATGAGCAGCATAGACTGAAATTACACAGTATTCCTGAAAGACATTTAACAGAAGTTTAGAAGGAAGCACAACACAGAAATTGCTTCCATTAATTCACTCCACAGCTCATGTGGCGTATGAAATTGCTGTGATTTTCCTCACTGTGCACTGTGTCTTTAAAAGTCTGAGAGGTGCCTGCCACTTCTCAAGACAGATTTGATGAGGTGTGCTGTGCCATCCACTGCAAATTTCCCTTTGTTGCTGCTTTGTTGCTTTTATCACCAAAAACACATCTCCCAGCAAGGACAAGCAGACCATAGCAGTGGAAAAGTCAAGTTTATCCAACAAGGATCATGCAGCTGCCATGTCAGGGCCTCTGTGGATTTTGGGTACAGATACTATGAAAACTATTGCACTGCCTCTGTGGATTTTGGGTACAGATACTATGAAAACTATTGCACTGCCTCTGTGGATTTTGGGTACAGATACTATGAAAACTATCGCACTGCCTCTGTGGATTTTGGGTACAGATACTATGCAAACTGTTGCACTGCTGAGTGAACCTCAACCACCACAGGAGCCCATCCAGTGTAGGAGACCCAAGTCAACTCACTGGTATCTCATTCCAGAACCACAGAATCATTTACATTTAGCATCTTTTACATTTACTTGTTAAAGTTCTCTAAGATCATTCTCTAAGATCTCTAAGGGCCCAACCCTTGATATTTCACTAAGTGAAAATATGATTTCCTGAAACTTCTGTCCAAACCTCTCCTTTCCCTTTCCTCTCTAGTGCCTGTAACACACATTTTGCACCTATAAGCCTTCAGAGGATTTAAGTCTTCAGCTCTGAAGGGTGATTACCTTGTAGGTGGGTTATTTTGGACAGGACAGTGCTGAAACTCTTTCCATGCCATTGCTCCCATTCCCTCCACAGTCCAAATGCACTCACCCACTCCTTGGTACTGAATCCCAAAAGGGCTTAAAAATCAGACACCTAAAGTGACATGGCAGCAGAACAGTCATTATTCTGTAAAAAGCTTTTTATCTTTTGATAACAAAAGAACATACAGATAGCCATGAGCTCTCATTGGCCTCAGAGTGCCAGGTGACTACACCAAGTTATGGCCAATCTGCAGCTATAGAGAAATACTGCAAATTTGCTCCAGGAAGATGTCCTGCTCAACATTAGAGAGCCTGGCTGAGTGTTTCCTGGTAGCTCCTCATGCCTGTGAGTGCCACTGCTATTTGGGGGGAAAAATGAAAGCCTGTTAAGTGCGCAGGTAAAATGACAAGCACCTTACTGTTCTCTAAAAACCCTCCTGATTGCATATCACTCACTTTAAATTCTGATTAGGAGAAGGAATTGAGAATCTCAGCTGGGAATACAAAAGGATAAATGGACCTAGCTAAATGCACAAACTGCCAGGGTGAGCAGCATTCATTTCAGAGCAAACTACTAGGACAGCCACTATCCAGATGTGAGCATATGGTCTCACACTGCATTATTTACAATGAAGCATTGCAAAATTGGGTTTTTTAAGAAAACCACCTCTCATGCAAATATAAATTCTCTGTGTAAAACTAATGTTATTGACATAAAGCAGCAGGGGCAACATTGTTTATAACCTTGGAGATGGGAAAATAAAAATACACAAGGGAAACTTAGAAGGATAGTCAGTATGGAAGGGCTAAAATCAGGAGGATATGGTGAGTCCTGTCTTACCATGACTTTGGAAATTCCTGGCCAGACCTTACAATTAAGGCTAAAGCAGAGTGGAAAAACAGACTAAGGTAGGACATGGTCATATTGATAATAAGTGTGAATGGACTACCTGGCATTTTTGATTTTCAGATGATTTTCATCAGTTGTCTGCAGAGACAAAGAGCAAATCTTCCATGCCAACATGGAAAAATTTATTAGCAAGTATGAGCTGGGGCAAAAAATGAAGCGAAGACTGTTACTAAGAAGTGTTGGAAGCAACTGAAGAGGAGGATAAGAAAAGTAAATACTGAATTCTTACACAAGGTCTTGAAGGTAAGAAGAAATGCAGATTGTCTTCTTAAACTTTCAGAATTTGCAACAGGACTTAAGTGTTTTATTAGCCAAGGATAGAATAATGCTCCCCATGATGCCATTAATCATTTAGGATATCCTGGAGCAAGTGCTTCTGCACACTCACTTGATCTCAATTTCTTTCTGTCATTTTGCTCCTGCACCAGCAGCCCAGCTGTATTTGGTGTTCATTGTCATTTTCCAGCAGCAAGCTAATGGCACTGCTATAAAACAACAAGCAGCTGGTGGCACAGCACAAGCAAGTATTATTCAACATGAATTATGAATGGCATGGAAGTACTAAGAAAAAATTAACAAAGTACATGTCATAATGTGTCCCAACTCTTCTCCCATCCCCAGCTGCCAAACCAACTCTGAATGCTGCCTAAGCAAAGGAAGCACAGAGCTCTGGCTTGGTTTGGATGCCTCACCACAGGTTGTGTAGTTGTGTTCTGTCACACACTCTGCTTGGCAGCAGGCAGAAGTGAGGAGAGATCTGCACCCAGCACTGTGGAGTCCCTGGGCAATTCTGCAGTAACAAGTGAAACATTCAGGGTTGCCCTACACAGACTGCCCTGCCAGGCAAACCCTGGTGAAATGTGAGGCAGTGCTCCTGGGGAAGGATGGAAAGACAAATCTGAATCCACCAGCAGCATGGAACAGGAATGGGACATGACAGGCAGGTTGCAGTACAGTCACAGACTGTGGCTTCAGCAGAGGTTTGGTTTCCATGATGGAACCCGCTGGAAGGCAGAAATTCAATATTCAGCTGTAAAATGGTGTGAGGAACAAAAGAGGACTGGCTGCTTTAGTGCTGGTAACTGCCACAGGGAGGAGACAAGAAATCCTTGTCTCAATGTATTGCTGAAATAAGGATGAAATAATGCCTGTGTCTACCAGTGATATTGGGGGAAAGCTCAATATATTAAACAGCATCTGTAAGGCCAATGCACCTGGTGATTTCTTGGAAAGATCCTATATTTTCATTTTATAAATGAATACAGAAATGAAGTAAGATCTCAAGGAATGTATGGTTCATTCCTGGATAATGGGATTTTCAAGATATATAGAGTTGTTTGTTTCTTTTTAAAATGAAATTTTGTTTCAGAAAGATGGTGAGGACTCGGTGGAAAAGCACTGTATTGATATAGTCAGAACACAGCACTAGTAAAGTCTTTAGAAAATGGAGCCTTTAAGTCACACACTGAGGCCTTCATCCTGCAAAGGCTTCATGAAGTTACTTGCCTTTAAGCTTTGCAGTTAGTCCCACTGATGTCAATGCACTTGCCTTCATGGATAAAGTTATGTTCCATGGGTCTCAATAGATCACAGCCTGCAAATACTGTATCACAGTATCATTGATATGTACAAATGGTAAAGGGATTCCCTGTTCACATATTTAGTTGGCCAAATCAAATTAGCACACACTCTATTCAACCCCAGTTTGATGTGAATGAAGTCTTTTACTTATACACATCTTTAAAAAACACCCTTATTTATAACTGAAGATGAAAAAAGGACTGTTATTTTATTTGGTAACCCATAAATGGTTTCCTAGGAGAAGTGAGGATGGGTTTTCAGTCAACCCAGTATAAAATTACCTCCTGTAAAAATTCTCCCCAAGATCCAGCATGGAGCTGTAGAGGAGTGCTGCTACCTTCACCTGTAGATGCAGGAGCTTCCTGAATGCAGAATGAAGTGTGGGTACCCCTCCATTCCACAGGAGATATCAGTACAAGCTCAGAAATCTTCACAAAACAAAGCAGAGCTTGTAGATAGCATGAGGTTCCCACTAATTCTAGCACAGTTTTTGTCATAATTATTGGACCACTGGTGTACCCAGAAGTCAGGGAATCTCAATACCCGCACAGCCTCATTGAATATTGATGCCAGAACCCTTACAATAGTGGCTAATAATGCAGCTTTTCTCTGCCATGTGAATTACACATCAATATTAATGAAGCCTTTGTTAACATTCCGTGTTCTTTCCTTTCTGTGTCTCTGCCAGGATTTTGGACTGGTTTATGCCAACAACACAGACTTACATGTCAACCCTGAGCAGGTCCCAGACATTTCAGAAAGGGCTTGTTTTTGCAAATGTGCATTTGAATTAAGAAGTATGCCACATCAAGGTTGCTTTAAATTGACGGCTGTTCAGTTCTGCTCCCCTGCACAGGACAGATGTCACTTTAAATGTTTGCACATCCTAAAAGTAACACACAGAGGGCTGTCTTTTATTTCAAAATGTTATTACAGCAGCCTTTGTATAAAAACTAACACAATCATTCACAATCATACATGGTTCTCCCTCTTCCCAGCATCAGATGTATCAAGAAAAGGCAATGGTTCTGTGATTGGAAACAGAGATGTGTATTTTCTATAAGAGCCCATGGTACAGTTCACACTGAGTTCTATTCTAAACAGGAAACTATTCCAGTGCTTTGAACCTTCATATGAAATTTAAATGTAATTGCCAGAAGCATTACCTTATTAATAAGAGAAGAAAAGCATCATTACTAATTATCGTGAGCTTAATTTGCATTTTCTAAACATTTACATTATCTAATCTAACTATGTAACAGCTGCTTGCATGATTTCCAACTCAGCTCTTTTCCAGAACAAGTACCCAATGCCAGTAAATAATAAATGTTGCTGTGGTCTTCTCCCATCATATGCAGGAGTTCCAAAAAGGAGTTCCAAAGGAGTTCCATCAGCCACAGAAGCAATGCCTTTTTTAATGAATACCAAACCACTTCATTTCAGGCCAGCTGATCAACCATGTGGAATGCTCTATATCAACTGATCCTGTTTCAGAGGTAGATCCTACAAGATATCTGCAACAAATTACCTCTTTGAAAGAAGGATTCAATTGGTTTGCACTAATCTAATTTAGAGGAGGCCAGAATAAAATCATACTTGGACTTAATCTCATCTGAATACAAACAGTACAGAAATGGTGTTGATAAGTAGCTGATGTAATGCTCCAACACACCATGGGGCTTTTGTACTGATCCCATCCCCTCTGAGGAGAACTCTCAACAATTCCCAATGCTGTCTCTTGGATTAAGACTTGAAATTGCATGTTTAGCATAGAAGATCTGGAACTTAATGGCACAAGATTAAGAAAGGAAAGGAAAAAAACCAAAAGAAAATAAAAAGCAGGTTATTTGCAACAATTGTCATTTAATGGTAGTGACCAGCTCTTAGATAGATCAAATATGCCCAGCACAGGATCATGGTGAGAAAGGGAATAAATATTTTACTTATCAGAGTAGAAATGCAAGGCAGCCAACACAGACCCAAACCTGATAAAATCATGGGGTTTGTCTACTCTTAAAAATTTTGTTTTTCCCAGCTTAGGTTGAAAGTGGTCTGAAATTGGTGCTAACAATCATCAAAAGCAAGCTAAACCACTAGTGTTGGGGTTTTTCCCCTCAAAGCAAGCATTCCACATTTTGGTGACTTCAAGAGAAAATGTCATTTCGAGCTGTGCCATCAGGTCTACTGCAGCAAAGAATGGAACCCATTTTATAGGACAGAATACCCTTAAAATGCTGTGTCTAGAATAATTGGTCTTTAAGGCATCACATTTCATTTACAGACACATCTATTTTCTGATTTATTGTGTAGATTTAAGTTAATTCAGCCATTTTACAATATCTGTAAAATTGTGATGACAATCCATGCCCCATAGGAAGCCTAAAGTTGAATTCACTAATATTAGCAAAAAACACTCTGAAGTTCTGCAATTCAGATAACAATATGAATGTAAAATCTCACTGTGCCATGCCTACTATATTTAAATTCATCTGCTTTCCCTAGAAATACAGTTTTTTCTAAGGGGAAATATAACTTTTTCTTACTCAATACCAGAGCAATAACTAGGTGAATATGTAGGGATTAATTTTAAATTAAAATAATTGCAAATTAGCTTGGAGAACTTAAAACTTGCATTATGTTCTGATCATCTTGGACAGGAAATAAAAATAAATGGATGAAAAGAAAATTAGGTACAGAGGTGCACAGATGAATCAAATTAGGGAAGTAGAAAGGATCTGTGGATCATAACATCCAACCTTACAAAACTGGTTTGCTGGTAACTGGCTTACAGGTTATTCAGAGTTCGGTTGCCTTCACAAAATATGCCAAGAACACAAAATCAGGTAAATGGTTGATAATTGCAACTTTGGAGATCATGTGTGTGAAACCATTGCCCACTAAAATCCTCTTCAGTCTTTGAGCACTCTTATCTCTTCACACCTTTGCAAATAAATGTCTCAGCTACCATAAGAACATTTCCATGTTTGGATTACTTTGTCCCCAGATTAACGTAAAGTTCCCTGGATGATCTGAAATTTTCTGATATTTCACATCAAAACCCTGGAATGAAGAAAAACTGAAGGTTGGCTCCTCAGGAAACAGGAAGAATGGAAACAAAAACCCTCATCTCTGTAGTTCAGAAAGGGAAACCCATAAAATTTGTCATTTACTGTAGGTGGAATTTAGTGAGTTCCCTTCTGTGTGAACAGAACAAGGTTTCTGATAACACGCACTGTTTTGGCATTAACAGCTGTCCAAACCCACTTCCAGCTATAAGCTCTTTATAAATGTTCGTCTTCTGGGAGTGCTCACATCTGAAACCTGTACTTTACCTTCAATTTCATTCCAGTAGCTGTCTGGAAGTACAAACCCAGCAGGCTGACTTCCTACTTTATGATGATTTCACATATTTAAAGCATGCCCCTGGAGGGAAAAGGATTCATCGATTAAGGCATTTACCCTATTTCATTTTCTATTTTCATGGCCTCAAACAGAAAGCAGAATTTCATGATAAACAAACCCCAACATGGACTAAAACAATTCCCACTTATTATTCACAGCAGAGGTAAAACAGGATTTCAAAGGCTGAAAGATGCCCTCAATTTGCATCCTGTTTCATTTGTCACTAAATCTGTTTGCTGTTGGGAAGGCATTTGCCATTCTGTTCTATTAGTCATTCAGTTAAAGCAAGACTTGTAATTAACACTTGCAATAATTAGGCATTGGTTTGGTTTGGTTTGGAATCAACCTCTGTGTTTTAATTAAATCTCAGGAATTGACAAAAATGGGTATAGGCTTTTGTTTAGCCAAATGATTAAGTGGCATTTTTTCCTCATCTTTTTTGTAGAAGCCATGCTATTTTCTACTCTGAGCAAGTGGGAATGTTTCATTGTGGACTTAAATGAACAGTTTACAAATAATTACTTTTTCTGTTTTTAATGTTAATGGAAAATGTGTTCTAAAAACAAATCACTGCCCTCACACAGAATGCTTCTCTCAATGGACATATTATCTTTATGACAACACTAGGTCAGCCAAAAGTACCATATATTACAGATGATTTATCCTTTATTGGGAAATGGGGAAAAAAATATCCTCACTCTGAGCTCAACCTATCCCAGTAAACCTGTTACACAAACAGTTTGTCCACCAGCAAATAGACAAGCCAACCTGCCATGACAGATTCCAATTATAAGAAAAATATATCTTAAACAAATGAAACCCTTGTGTACCCAGTGGCACAATTCAATAATTGCAAAGACAATTGCACCATCTGTGCTTCAAATTTATGGCCTTATCACGTACAGTCAGACCTTTCCAAAGTAGCTTGTCAGAGGAGCAGGACTTGAAAGGAAAGAGTTGAGTGAGTGTGTGCCTGCTTTAAGGAACTTGCAAAATTTTTGCAACACTGCTTTGCTGATCAGAGGGGAAAATTACAGGTAAAAACTAAGAAGTAACGTGCTGTAGAAATGTGATATACAGTTATGCCACTTCCTATGGATACATCTTTCCCAAGTAGCAGCTAGTTTGAAAATCTGTGTGATTTAAAAGAGCCAGTCTCCCACAGAAGAAAGCCAGAGCAGCAGAGCCAGTCAAGATTTTACAGCAAGTTTATACTCCTAGATTCATTACAGACCCTTTTAAGTGACTCTGTGGTGGAGATATGAAGCCCACATAGAAATCTGAAGAAAAGGTGTTCATCGTTTAGAGAGACTATTCTGCAATGTCAGGAAGGAGTCCATTTACTTCCCTCACCTCTACCCCCAAAAAGAGAGATTAAATGCTATTATTTCATGTACATTCAACTGTTCCTTGTCAAGTAATTTTAACTCAGAAGTTATAAATATGCCAATGGATTAAAGGACATGGAGGGGACAGCAGAAGAACAATGTAACAGCAAGCTAATCTGTGCAGAGAGAAATTAATAAAGGCCATTCAAATTCACTGGAAAAAGATAAAGCAAGTAAAGAGATGACCTAGCATCCACTGCAAATAGTTTACAGATAAGTAATGGGTATAACTATTTCAGGGAGACATGTTTTAAAATCTTCACCTGGCTGAGTTTGATGCCAACTCCTTTTACTTCTCTCAGGAGAGTTATGGATGAAATGGAGCTTTTAAAATAAGGAAAAGAGAAGAGACTGTGATAAAACTGGGGACAGAACAAAAGGATAAAACCAAAAAATAAAATACTAATGGGGAAAATACAAGAAAGTTAAAATCCTGATAAAATGTACTGAAAAAATAGATACACCAAACTGGAGATAAGAAGAATGAGGGAAAAGAGCTCAGAGTCTGAGATAAAGCACTAAGGAGAGAGAGATGAGCAGAAAATCTGGTTTGAATAAGACAGGAAAAGACATAGAGGGCAAAGCATTATATTAACACTAATGGCATTCCCATACCCAAAAAAAGTTCACAATCCCAATTCTGAAATCTAAAAAATAAAAGAAAAAACAAAAAAGAAAGAAAAATTTATACTCATTTAACAGATTTTTAAAATTAAGAGAACTCAAGTGTTGCAATCTTCACGGCAGTGTTGTTCTTGCCTCTCTGCTGGGGCTCTTCTCCATTCTCTGCAGCACAGTCCTTCCTGTCTTCTCAGGGGCTCCTCCTGGGCTCTTGACCCACCCCTTTTATCCCAGCTATCTTTACAAGCCACAGCTGCTGCCCAACTAAGGACTTCGCAGCTGTGACTCATTTAGAATAGCTAGGACCCACCAAATATAATATAGATATTCACAAGGACTCTTGCTATACTTCAGTAGTTGTATTCTTGTTGTTGTTATAACAATACATATATTCAGGCCCCCACATTTCCCCCCTTTTCTTTTAACAATTATACAATTACAATACATATACAGTCCCAGCTCTCAAGCTGCCACAGCTCACAGCTCTCGGCTGTCTTCGATACATACATAGAACATATACATATTCCTATACAGTTCCAGCTCTCAGCTATCTTTAAGCACACACACAAATCCCTAGATGTTCCAAGGCTCTTTTCCTTAAAGGCCATATTCTTACAGCTTTCTGCTGTTACAGGTCCTTAATTCAAAGGCCATATGATAGTCTAAAGTCCCAGCTCTCTGGCTGCCACAGCTCTCGGCTGTCCCATCTTCTATGATGTCAAGGGGTTCCATACCTTCTTTCGACGTTTGGCTGCGTGTTCTTCATCACGTCGGGGTCACCAGTTGTTGTAATCTTCACGGCAGTGTTGTTCTTGCCTCTCTGCTGGGGCTCTTCTCCATTCTCTGCAGCACAGTCCTTCCTGTCTTCTCAGGGGCTCCTCCTGGGCTCTTGACCCACCCCTTTTATCCCAGCTATCTTTACGAGCCACAGCTGCTGCCCAACTAAGGACTTCGCAGCTGTGACTCATTTAGAATAGCTAGGACCCACCAAATATAATATAGATATTCACAAGGACTCTTGCTATACTTCAGTTGTTCTATTCTTGTTGTTGTTATAACAATACATATATTCAGGCCCCCACAGTCAAGTTACCAACAACATGCCTCATAAATATCATCTTTTCACAGCATGCAATTCCTGTCCTAAGGGAAGTAAGAACATTACTCATATTGGTTTTCCTTGGCAGACTGAGGCATTTAGCAGGGAGAAGGCTTGCCAGTGTCTTGCAGGAGTGAGAAAAATGGGACTTTTTGCTAACAAGTCCCAGTCCAGAGGCCGCCAGAAAGCCTTGGCTGGGACTCACCAAGAGGATATCACTTACACAAACCCTTATCTGTAAGGGAGAGAGAAAACCACTAGACAGTCCATGTGAAAGTGAACCCACCCAAAGGTGGAAATTACATAATGCTTTCTAGCATTAGGCTGGTCCCATTTAGGCTTTAATCCCATTTAGGATGGAGAAATGAAAAAAAATGCCAATACTGTGGAATGAATAGAACCTAAGCTTGCTTTCTTGCTTGCCCTCTCTAGCCAAGCAACCAAATTCCAGGCATTTAAGCTTGGGCAGTTATTTCTCATTTGTCTGTGCTTCACTCGAGGGCTCAGGGCTGGGGACAGATGCTTTTTGACAACTGATCCTTACTTTCACAGAGATAGTCTGGATTTCTGAGTTTTCCCTCCCTCAATTAGGCAGCCATAGTCTTCTTCATGGATGAGGTCATTTTTGAAATCAGTTTTATCTCCCTAAAGAAAAAGCCTGTTTTATTATGTATGAGAAAATGAAGAAGCCTTCAAAAACTGCAGGAGGCTGACAGGAGAGGGTGGCTTTTGTATTATCTGAAGTCCCACATATGAAATAAACCTCCCAGTGGCTTCATTAGGAGCTGGATTTCAGCTAAGGTTCATCTCTGCTTTGCATTTTCTACCTCCCAGTTTCTCCTTGCTTGTTGTTTGATACCTGGACACTCAATTCAGCTAAACCTCAAATGAAATCACTATCCTAAAACTGCACTGAGAAATATAAACACATAAATACACACACACAAAAAAAAAAAAACCCTAAACAAAGCAACAAAAATAAACAAAAATAAACCCAAAAAATACCAAAGACTCATACAGTTTATTGAAGTTTTATATATACGTGCTTTGTAAGAACTCATGCATGGTATCCCCAAGGTTCTGCCCAAAAGGTGATGAATTTGATGAGACTTTTTAAAAAAGGCACTTTAAAAAAAGTGCCTTTTTAAAGCACTTTTGGAGGATGCCCTAAAAGAGCTGCAACTCTGCATGTCCAACGTAGCTACAGCAAGAGGCAGCAATTTTTCAGTCTCTGGGGATGATTTAGGTTTCATACAAGCAGGAGAAGTGATTGTGATCATAAAATCAGGACCTGGGATGGACTGTCACAAATGTCACCTGTGCCACCATCTGGGGCTTGGCCAACAAAGGCACACAGAGATGGAGGCTGGAATCCTCTCCCTACATTTAACATTTTCAGTTAAAGCACTAAGCAAAATGTTTTAGGGGGTGAAATTTAGTCTTGGATTTAGTGTTGCAAAATATACCCATTTTATCCTCACTTGCAGTATTTTGCAGGTACAGCCTTCCCATAATCATATTCCTACCTGTGTTACAGTATGAATTTGAGATGCTTTAAATAACTTTTTGCACTCCCAATTGGAAAGAAACTTTTGGAAACCTGAGCTAATCATAGCATGCAGATCCAAAACACAAGAAGGCTCTTTGAAATTACTCATATTTTAATAGCTCCTTTGTTTCAAATCAGCTGCAAGATTCTTTGTTGCTTTAACAATAAATATACTAGGGAGGAATAAAAGTCCTTTTTCTCTTTCTATCCTTATAGATTCCAGCCCACAGTTTGTCACCACACTGGCTAAAGAAGTGGGGTCATTTCTCACTTCCTTGCCTGTACTGTCCTTTGGGACACAAGGACATGTTTGGTGTTTTGCAATATTCTGAATACTTTTTCTTTTTGTGTGTGGTTTTTTTGGTTTGTTTGTTGTTTTTTTGGTTTTTTGGTTTTTTTTGTTAATATTACATTTTATTAATACACCAAACCAAAAAGTTATTTCAAAGTAAAATCATGAATGCTTTCTTTTCAAAAAGTGTCACACTAGCTTAATTTTGTGAATTTGGAAAATTCTTTTAAAATTGGATGCTTTCCTATTTTAGCAAAGAGTCACTTCTTTCCAATAAGCAAAGAACTGACATTAAAACAATCAAATATTAAAAAAAAAAAAACCCACCACATCAACAAAGAGATTTTTGCCAGATGAAAAAGGCAGTAAAGAAGGATAGGAGTAAACGCTGCATCAATCTTGGGATGCAACCAAGGAAGGAAAGAGGGGAGGAGGAATCTCCAAAACTTGCCCGAGTAATGAATTCCAGGGGAAGAGCTAGTAAAGCATGTTAATGAATAGCCAGATGTTTCTAAAGCCAGGAAATCTCCTCTTCCTCTCAATTTCAGACTAGAGTGAACTCCCTTTCTTGCTCTCAGTTCTTTGATACACACTGGAAAAACACTCCGAAGCTTTTTGTGCTCCTCTTGAAAAGCTTATTAAAACCAAGGAAAAAAAAATCCCAAATCTTTGCACCATTTGGGTTTGGAACAGCCACCAAGTATTGCTATCCCAAGGTTCATGCCACACTTCAGTTTGCTCTGAGATGTGACACCACATTTTCCACCACAAGAAGCTTGCCTTTCTTGTGGCCTTCTCAATTATACACAGAATAAACTGTTCTTCTGGCTATTGAGCCAAGTTTTCAAAAGGTTTGAGACAGTGTCCAGAATTCAGCCAGTCAGTTACTTTTCCAAATGAATAGTCACCCTGCCATTTGGGTTTTGTTTAAGCTCTGACTTCAGCAAGCCTGTTCAGCTGAGCAGATCCCTACATGTTTTCAGGTCAGAGTCTCCATTTACAGCAAGACAGCAGTGGGAGGAATTAGCATTTCCTCATCCTCTCCTAACGCTGGGCAGACAAGATGGGTCTGTAGTATAACATGTCAGAGAACTACAAAGTCCCTTTGGACAAGCCTCTGTGAGAATTAGATCCTCAGGATCATTTGACAAGTGTTGTTCCTTTTCCTTTGTTCCTCCTGTTGTCCTCCATGGCAGGTAGAAAATGAGCAATTAGAAGGATCTGATGTCTTCCTGTATTCAATAAAAAGAGATGTGGAAGAGGCTGTCATTGTGTCAACCCATTTCATCATCACTGCCTTAAAGAGGCTTTCTCATCTCCCACCCCAGCTATTAAAGGGGCAGAAACTAATTTCCTTTACAATTTCTGTGGCCAGGGCTAAGCAGCTTAAGGAGCAGTCTTGTGAGTGTGCTCAGAAAGAAGTTCCACAGCTTCTGCTGGGAAAGGAGTTCACATAAATTAGAGCTCGTTGAGCATTATTACAGCTTGTTGCCTATGGTATTTCCTCCCCCCAGGGTAAAGGAAATAATCTTGATTAATGACACCCCAAAAAAATCATTTTTCTCTTTAATTCTCTAATTGGTTAATCTTTTATGACATCAAAGAAGGCTGCAGCATTAACAAAAAAATAGTCAATGCAAAAGCCAGATTTCCTGTGCATTTGCCATGTGTGCTTTGTTTCCTGATGTAATTCCTAACTGAAAAGGAATGAAAAATTGAAATCTCCAGTTTACATGAGAAATGGCAGTTTTGAGCTCCCTATCAGACACCTCATTTTCTCTACATTAGTCACAATCAGACAGACAAGGCTCTGTCTTGTTGAGCTACATTTAGCAGTCTGTCTGAACTGCAAATTTAGATGACATCCAAATTACACAGACTCAGCCACTAGGTTACACTAATGCAAAGTAGGAGAAAAAGAATCAAGACTATTGATTTTTTTGGTTCTTTCTCTGTCATATTCCCTTAAAGGCATTTACCAAGGCTTTTAAGATCTTCAGCATTTTCACAAAGGAACAAATTACGTGCAAATAAGACTGCCTTAATCTATTCTTCCCTGCTTAGATTGTTCCCTCTGTACAGTCATTATGTGTTTTTCACGCTGCTGCTGCAGTTTACTTGATCCACTTTCATGCACCATGTGGTCAATGTATATGTGGGAGAGTAACTGTGGAAAAGCACATCTCTTGCACCTGCCTATGATAATCAAAACCTTTTTGCTAATTCCCTGCAATCCAAACACATCACACATCTCTCTGCTCCTCCTTGCAGCTGTTTCATCAATTTGATGCCATATTCCGCAGAACACTCTTCTGATCACATTTCCATTCTCAGACAACTTGATTTTTGCAATGAATATTTACAGGATGTTCACAACCATGTCACTAATAGGAGAAGCAAAGACCACATATTTTACTGACAAATAGAGCTGATTTCCAAAGTACTGAACCTTCACAGCTCTGTCAAAGCCTAACAGCCCTGCTCACTCTGACTCATGTTAACATGACTCCACTGAAGCCACTCAGAGTAGCTCTGCTGAACTCTTGCAGTGAGATAATTGGCCAGTGTGAATTTCTAAACACCACTGAAGGCAATAAATGTACATATTATTTTCTGCCTGCCAGTCTTTGCAGGGTGAGCTACAGCTGCAATCCTGCCCAAAAGTATTTAACTGAGAAAGAAGCTCTTAGAAAACACTCTCCTTGAGCAGACTGTCCCTTCAGTGCAGGTACAACACCTTGCACAGTGGGCCAAAACCTCAAGGTTTTAGATGCTATGGCCAATATTAAAAAAATAACAACATCAGAGCTTTTGAGTTCTCCCTTCTTTGAACCAGAGAACGAGGAAAAGCTTTTTCTATGTGATCTCACTAAGCAGCTGTAAGGGCTTTTTTAGGCATAGTTAGCAAACTACAAACTCATTAAGCACTACATATGGTACTGTCACTTTCCATGAAATCTGAGGCTCTCATACTTTCCTCCTAGGCTGTGCACATGGTTCCTGTCGGGCTGAACGTGTGCTCCATCAGGCACTAATGTGCCCCTTATGCATCGCCATTTGTGTTTGTTTGGTTTTGTTTTCCATGGGCTCCTGGGCTGCTGACATTTCAGCCCTCAAAATTACATGGCCTGGATTTTTTTTCCCTGTATCTATGGAAAGAAATTAATTCATTTGCCCTTGGTTTTTTTACTTACTGGAGGACCCCGTCATGCATTTTCTGTTCCACCTCACATGATGCAGGCAAAAACTGAGCTTTGTGCTGGCTTCTGGTGGGTTTTTCTCCATGAAGATTGAAGGTTTTATGGAAGTGAGTTTCCACAGACAGGTAAATTTGACCAAACACTTGTTTAGTCCTTTTTTTTTCCTGCAAGAAGATAAATCAGTTTGTAAAGCACTAACAAATGTCTCATTTATCATTCCAAGCCAGGCTAGCACATTTTTCTTCCACTCTCTTGTAAAACACAGAGACATTTCCACCCTTAAGATTTACATTTTCCCTATTTTTTTTCTGACCTTTCCATAGTAGAATTTTACTTCAGTCCTCTCCCTTTGCTGATCCTGATAGAACAAAATTTAGGCAAAGCCTTAAAATTCCTTGAGGCTTATCTATCTTCCTTCCTTTTTTTACTTCCACCTCTCACAATCTTTTAACTATTTTCCATTCCCACTGATTTTTTTCCCCTTCTAGACTTCATTCAAATCACAGAAGCAGCCCTGTTTAAGGTATCTGCAATTTCCTATCTTCCTTTTTAATCAACACTACAAGTTTATAGCATTGCTATGGGCTTATAGCATCATTGAGTCACTGAAAGATAATACAAAGATTGAGTAGAATTTGAATGAGGCCTAAAAAATTAATTTCAATTACAGAGACATGGATGTTCGTCCTCTGAACATTTCTCTTTTCCAATCACTTCAGTCTATTTCCATTAAAATAAAATTTGTGTACCTGGCACAGACAGATGAAGAGAACAGAAATTATTTAAGGTCTAGAAATGGAATAAAATAAGGTACCTTCAGCAGGTGGGAAAAGAAAATAGAAAGAATGAAAGAGTTTCCTGTATTCACAGGACTACAGCAAGGACAGTAGTTTAAGACTCCTTTTTGATTTAAAACATAATGCACCACACTATCACTTGCCACCACCACACCTGTGGTTAATTAAATGATGGGAAACAACCCCACCCTGCCACAGTGAGAAGAAAATCAGCTGCCAACAGGAGAACCTCTCCCCTGTGGATGGGCAGCAATTTGGAGGCGCAGTTTGTCACCCATGGGGAGATCAGAGCAAACCTTGCTTGGTTCCATTGCAGGTGGGGGATTCCTCACCCCCTGGTACGGAGACAAGGGTCACAAACGGGAGAAAAAGACATTTAATGAGCTGCTGTTAAGGATGACAGTATTTTCTAGCACACCATTTTGGGAGAGAGGATAACCCTCAGCAAATCCATTTCATGTCCAGCTCAACACAGTGCCAGCCATAGCTGGGGCATTTTATGGCTGTGGCTGTTCCATGGGAGTCCCACTCTACTCTCATCTGCTCAGTGCCAAAGTCACTGAGAAACCTCTGCTTCTGTGCCAGAGGCACACAGCAGGAGTTTAACTCCTGCTAACTCATTAAAAAATCCCTCAAATCTCCTTTTTTTTATTTTGTTTTTACAATAGTTTCTCAGCTTTCAAACAACATACAGTTTTATACTTCCAAAGCTCATTGAAAAAAATAAGCGTATACCAATATACATTCTGTAGATTTCTGTATGATTAAATATTACAATCCTGTATAATTAAATATTATAATCCTCTTTTTGCCAGTGGAGACAGCAACACACAGAAAGTTGAAGTGATTCTCTGTATGCCAGAGGTTCAAAGAGAAAAGCACAGCTGAAGACCCCAGAAAAGCTTTAGCTGTATATAACACATCTCCTGCCACTAAACAGCATGGTATATCTGAATTTTGTGGGACATTTTCAGGAAAAGGGGTGGCCAGAAACAATGATTCACAATATAGTCCTTGATCATTTTAGAGATTGCATGGAAATCTTGTACTGGAGCACACACTCACAAGCCTTAGTTACCATTCTCCATTTGTAATGGTGATTATCATGGCATGAAAATTGGGGGAGTATAAAGGCTACTATATTTTTATAATATATTACATTTATTATAATATTTTTATATTATATTTTTGATATCCAAATATGGAAAGTAAGTCCTCTGATGGCACTAGTTGTTTGGCCACAGATCTGCAGAAGAGATTCCTACTTCATGGAGAATACAAAGGCTGTGGCTGGAGTCAGTCAGAAAAATTAAAGGAAGGCAAGACTGAAAAAAGAGACATGATTGATGCCATATATACTGTGGTATGTGCTGTTCTTCACAAAAATAATAGTTATTTGTATTAACTTTAGGGGAAAAGCACATTTTTCTCTTATTCTAAAATGGCTTTGAAAGTAAACATCCACATTTACATTTGGTGGATGACCTTTAGTATCAAGAAGAGGTCACCTGAATCATATCATCCATATTTGAATGGTTATATAGGAATTATTTTACACAGAAGTCCCTAAGGTAATTATTTCATATCAGAGCCAGGAAAGTTTAGTATCTGTATGCAGTATGTATTTACACTTCATGCCAATGCATTAAATAAAATTCCATCACATTCTGTCTTTGTATTCTCTTCTTTTCAAAGACATACAGTACATGATTGGATTGCAAATTCCCTCATAGTCTGAAAGGCTGTCTCCTGCTATTGTTAAAATAGATTTGGCCAAAACTGGAAAAAAGGAGTCAACAGAGAAGCTGACAGTGGTTTAGAAAAGTGCACATCTTTGACAGCCACTCTGTCATAAACGAAAAGGCAAAAAAATAAATGTGTTATTATACTAGTAATGAATACATATAGATGCACAGGAAAAACAGAAGAATGTAAAACTTTAATGAAAACCTTATTTAAAAGAAACAGCAAAGAACCATTTAGCTAGAGGCCAAGTCCCAAACTTTTAGGAGCCAAAGGATATTCTTCAAAATCTTACAAAACACTCTGAGAGGTGCTCAGCACAAAAAAAAGGAGGGGTTGCAAAATGAAGGTCCTAAAACAGGATTTTAAAGACCTATTAAAGACATTTAAATTCCATAGTTAGAGTTTAAATGAAAAGACCTGAGAACGACCCTGAATCTGGAGTGTTTGAAACTTTGATTTGGATGCATCTGACATTGTGGCCAGTGTGTACTCAGACCTGTTACCTGAGCTAGCTGAAACTCAACACAATTCATAAGGAGTCTGACATAAATGCCTTTTGAATTCTTGATACCTGAAAATCCTGAAGCCAGAGAGTAAACTGTTCAAAACACAAGTCCAGCTGGTTAAAATAGAAGAATCTCTTTCAGCAAGAAATGTTGACATAAATAAAATATTTTCACATTTTTCAAATACTTCCTACAGAAAGTAGTAAAACAGTGGTTTGGACAGTCTCTTTCCATTCTTTCTGCTCCATTTTTCTCATCATTGTCAGAAGTGTCCACATAAAAATACCTGTCCAAATAAGCAAAAATTTTTTTTCAGAGCTTTTATCTCATTTTTCCAAAGGGTATTAAAGAGGAAAATAGGAAAGGGAAAAAAAAATGAAAAAAGAGCATCTCTCTTCAAAACAACATATTTTCCTGTTCACTGAGCATTGCATGGTCACCATCCATTTACATAAATCAGCTCGAGTCCCCTCAAAACCTGGCTGTTGTTCAGCAGCTGGGCTGCAGCTCTGAGCCAGGCTGGAGGAAAAGGGGCACTGAGTGTCCATGTCCTGAAGGGCTGGTGCAGCCAGGCTGTTCAGGGGGCTGGGAACCCCCTGCATCCCCACTCACATCCAACAGGGGTGTTGGGAGAGGAAATGCAAACTCTCTTTTGATTAAAAGCTCCGAGCACATCTCCTTCCATACGATCATAGAGGTGAGGTCCACATCCCATCCCAGCTTTCCACCTGCTCAAGAAGTCCCTTCCAGGATAACATCATAAGCAAGACTGCTCAGCTCCTAAGTAAGGCTCATTCTGCAGCAAAAGCCAGGATTTAATGCATAAACCCCACACAGCCCTTGTAAAACACAACCCACCTGAAGAAAGACCATTCCCAAAAATCCAGTGCTTCCAGTGGGCAGACAGTAGCAGAAGCAAAGCCTCACAGTCTTTGCAGTCCAAATGACCTTTCCCACTTCATTCCAGCTGTTGTGTACTTTAGAAATATGGGAGTCCATCTGGCATCGTACTGGCAGGATCTGTTCCAGAATTATGGGAAATGGGAACAGAAAAGGTGCTGCAGGTCAGGATGGAGGCATGTTTGCAATGTTGATGTTTGCACAGTGCTTGCCAGCACTGTGCCTGTTTTAAGCCAATACCATTAATCATTCACTAAACTCACTTGAAAAAATTGCAAATAAAAAGAATTAAATAGTGGCAAGGCCTTGTGTTTTTATGTGACAAGCTTTGACCTTCACATGTCTATTACATGCAGACCATGCCCACTTAAATAAAGTTCCGTAGCAGACAGAACATCTGTTAGGTCTATTTTATATTCATGTTTAAGATGGGATTAGTCTCTAGGCTTTGTCAAATAATGAAGAAAAACAAAAGGGGAGAAAGAAATTAAAATCTTAATTCCCCTTTGATTTGGTGCAACAATTAGAATTTAAGATAATTAGTGTAAATGCTTATAGAAAATTCTGTAGGATCCCTGCCTGAAATCTTCCAACCTTCCAGAGATTAATGATGCATCTATAGCATAAAGCCCTTTGCAAATGCAGCACATGTACAACTCAGGAATTATGAGAAAAGTTACTTTGACATCCAAGTGCTTATGTGGTGTTAACTGGTAGAGAGAAGATGGAGATAACATTGTTAGACCTGTTTTACAGCAGGCTAGGAGCTGTCACCAGCTGAAATCTCTTGCATATTTGTGTCTGGTGTGCAGAAAGAGACTGTTTTCCAAAAGTCACTGTGATCAGCACTGACACCAGGCTACTGCCACCCTCGTTTAGAGCAATAGCCTCTCCACTCTCAGCACTTCAAAATGCTTCTCTGTACCAGAATATCCTGCTTTGAAGGCTTCACATGACTGGAGACCTACAGCAGAAGAGTGTCTGATGCCTCAGCGGGTGTTTCAGCCCAGTGAACACTTCAAAGCTGGTCTCAGGAAAACGGAGTGACAGCTGAGTCAGTGTGCAGTGCTCAGAGCCCACCCACAGGTGACAGGAGCTCAGTCAGGAGCTGAGGCCCCAGGGAAATTGCACTGCAGGGAGGGCAGTGTGTCCTGGTAGTGCTGAGCTAGAAGGTAGCTCAGGCAGATACTGCCAGTTTCCCAGGAAAGACACGAAATATCAAAAGTGTGAGACCAGGACAAAAAGCTCAGAAAGGCAAGAACAACTGGACCCAGCTATGAGTTTGGGGAACTCACAGAGAAATCCAGAGTCAGTCCAGAGAGCTGTAAGGACATGAGGAGGGAGCATTCACAAGCCAGAGGTGAATTAAAGGGTAAACTGTGACTTGGACAGCAGTTATCCACCATTCCCAGTGTGACTCCTTTTCCCATCAAACTGTGAACTATCTGCATTTCAGCTCCACAGGCTAGGAAGGGTTGCTGTGTGAGGTTGCTAGTTTGCTAAGTTATGGCACATTGAGAAAAGAACACAAAGCAGGAATGAAAAGAAAGTGATTATTTAAAACCACCCAAATCCTACAGGCATCCACCATACTACAGCCCAGACGTCGCCTTGATCTTTTAAGTTTTTCTAAGCCTTCTGATGTTTACATTCTTGTAACAAATTTTCACACACTATCTGTAAATAACTTATTGTTTTGCATTCTTTTATGGAAGAGAAGAAATTTGATGGACTGTGAGTTTGTCCAGTCATTGGAGAGGTGGCACTTTCACCCTGGCAGTGGATTGGCACTTCCAATCCACTGCCATTTTTAGAAAATTATAAATGTTAGAGTCAGCAAATAAACTTCCCTTTTTTCACCTTGAGAGCAGCAGTGTGTGTGCTCATGTTGTTTTGTGTCCTAAAGTGACACAGAGGCAGTGCCTGGTCCTGGACAAGCACAGATCTACAAATAAGAACATATTTTCACTCACATAAACTTTTAAAAGGGCAGGACTCACTGCTTCTGCTGTACCTGAGTCAAGATCTCTTCCAAACTCTCCTTACTGAAAACTGGACTCAATGTTGCCCAGCAATGGCTTTTACAGCCAATTTGGAGGGGTCACTTCACTGGTGGGGAAGCAGATGGGAGCAAGCAATTACAAACAGAGAAATATTGCATGTGGATAAATATCCTCTGATGGAATGACACCAGCAGAGCTCTCACAAGAGTTAATCACACTCCTTTGCCTTCTAGACTGTGTTGCAGAGGTTCATAAAATAGTGGGTAAAGGGGATGTGGTGGGTGTAAATTACTTGCAATTTCAAAGGCCTTTTGACAGACTGCCTCACTGGAGATTATCAAAGGGACCAAATAACCACAGGACAAAGAGCAATGTCATGTTAAGGATTGAATCCTAGTTAAATAATAGGAAACAAAGAGTTATGACTAATGTGTTTTTTCTCAAAATAAAGAGAAGTGAGTAACAGGAAACCACACAAAACATTACAGAAAGTATTATGGTTCAATATAGCTATTAACAAAAAAGGAGCATGACAGTGGGAT
This sequence comes from Melospiza melodia melodia, assembly GCF_035770615.1. NCBI lineage: Eukaryota > Metazoa > Chordata > Aves > Passeriformes > Passerellidae > Melospiza > Melospiza melodia. Next base: position 9,641,882 of record NC_086199.1, read on the forward strand.
CATAGCATATGCCTGGGACAAGAATAACCTGGAACCCTTTCTGATGCCTTTTTTTACTGCCCCTCCTCCCCCAAAATCCCCCTGTGAAATCTATGAGAAAGTGTGATCATGGTTCATAAAAACCAGCTCTCACTCCCAGACCTCTGCAAATAGCCAGTCATACTGGGACAGGCTGTAAATCAGTAAAAGGAGCTCCTGAATGCTGCTGCTCTAATACCCAACAGCTTATCTTTATTTCAAACTATCTGCCTGCCTGGTGATGAATGGGGTGTCATGGATGCTTGGGAAAGCAGAGCTGGGACCTTATAAACCACAGCATGAACTTCACATCATCACATGTGGCGCAATAGCTGGGCACAACCAGCTTTGATCAATGGTCAAGCTGGGGTGGGGAGAGGAGAGGGGATTGCTTGCTTGCTTTTCAGCGCACGGGGGGGGGGGGGTTGATTTTCTAAATCACTGAGAATTGTTTGTTTCTCCTTTTGTGCTCCCACTGACAGTGGCTAGGCAGTGCTCTGGAGGGCTTTCGTAACCAGATACATAAGGCAATTGATTGATTTTTTTTACTTTTCTTTCACATACCTGAAGCTACTTTGAAGGCATCAGCATCCCTTATTCCCTCCTCCTGCTATTCCAGCCTTTTGCCCTACAGAAACTGAAATTCTAGAACAGCTGCTTGCCACAAATAAGTTTTCAAGTGCACTAATTTTAGTGCAGAAAGAGAAAAGAAGCTGGGCAAGACAAGCCAGGCATGACCTCAGATGTCACAGGCTGTGTCAAGAATAACACCAAAGAAGTTTGGTTGCTGCTGCACATCAACCCCTACATGTACAATTGCAGATGGGAGAGCACCAAGAGGAAAAATACAGCTCACAGTCAGTCTGAAAACTCACCTAAATTAGAAGCAGGGAAATGCGTTGGTCTATAAGCAAGAGAAAATCCAGAAGCAGGTCAGAGATTTCTGATTTCATCAGCAAAAGGAAACAAAAGAATTTTAACATGAGCATTCCCAGAAGCATTTACTGCTGCCTAATTCCTGTTTACATCAGAGATAAAAATATCAGCTCCCACTGACCATTTTGGATATCTTGCCCTTGGGATATCATTTATAATGTCCTTGTTATTTAGAAACAACTCTGCCTAGAGAAAATACAGGCCACTTAAACCCACAAGTCTGGGTCAACATCACAGTGTAAATCATTATTGCTTCACTATAGGTCTAATGCACAGCATCTGAAAATTGGGAAAAATTCATGGTTTTGAAGCATTTTCTCTGTCATACTATAAAACCAAGGATAGTTCTAGTCTAATTTAATCAAGGAAAGACTGTTTTTAAAATTTAACTACATGGTTCAGAATAATAGGGAGAGCAATATATTCCTATGCATGCCTGTCTTGGCCTCAGTGCATATTTTTGAATCAGATTACACTATTTTTGACAGTTATTAATTTTAAATGAAAGTGAGATGGCTTTAGTCAGAGTGCTAGAAATTACTGCTTCTAGTTTCTGTTGATTTCTTCTATTATTTAAACATCTACAGAGAAAAAAGAATTATGATCGTGTGAATTCTGGAATGCTAGCCAGGGATTATATTTTTAGCTGTGCAAATAAGTTTATGATACTTTAAAAGTTAAAAAAGTTTTCCTCTTTACAAAACCTTTTTATGTACCAAAGGTGAAATCAAATTTAATTTACTTTCTAATTTTATGTTGCTTTCCAACTGTTGGAAATAAGATTAAAAAGTTATTCACCAAAAATTAGAGATTCTGCAAATGGCATGATAAGATTATATTTTTAACCTTTCAGCAAAACATTGTAACAGTAAAGCTTTATTTTCCATATCATAGGTTGTTGTTGCTGGCCTTGGTTAGTCCAGTCACAAATATTGGGCTGCTGTACTAAATAAGAACCTGGCCTTCACATTAATAATTTATTCACATCACTTCACTAAGCATGCAGCCATTCCACATACACAGATCAGTAGAAGGGTCGTGCAGAATTAGGAAATGTTTTGTATTGATCAAAACAAAGCCAGCCAAGGTAATTCCAGAATAAATTACCAAGAATGTGCTGCATTCTCAATAAGCACCAAGATCTTCACCTCTGTTCAAAAAACTTGAAATGCTCATTCTTTCAGTTCACATTAAAATATTTTAAATGTGGAAGACTGTGCAAGATGTTAACAAAGAGAATCTTCTTTCTGTGCAGTGGATTTTGGTAACTATTTCACAGGGGGCTACATTGAAATGGGAAGCTGAAACTGTCTCAAGAAGTAGCTGCAATAGCCCTGGAATATAAAACTGAAATAGCTATTGGAAAGACAGAAAAAATTTAGGAACTGGAGTTGGAGGCATTAAAAATTCATAGCCTCCAACACTTTACCTCTAATGCATTTGAAGCAGTGAAACAGTTAAGGTATTTCACTGAGGCACAAAATAACCTCATTATCATTTCTAATACAGATCAATACTCAACACTGCCCTTTGAAAAACACAGCACTTGCCAGTCCATGTGCTTATTGTGTCCCTTGCACCAGCTCCAGCCCACTGCCATCAGAGCTCTCACAGAAGCCTTTTGCTGCCTTCTGAAACGTGCCTCTCCCCCTCCCTCTTTGATCTGCATATTCCCTTATCAAACTGTAAAGGAAAAAAAAATAAAATAATGCAGATCAATATCCAACATATTGACTTTTTTTTTTCCCTTTTTTCCTTGTGACATTTTGTCAGGTGGGTGTCTCTGCTCCTGGGGGCTGCCTGGTGGCATTAGGGGCTGCTCCAGCCAGGACTAATGGCACAGGCTCTGTCCCAGGTGGACACTGGGCATTGTTTGCAGTCACTGATTGGTGTGAGAGCCCTCCAGCTCCCTCTCCCCAGCATGTGGTCCAAAGCACAACATATGCTTCCTGCTTGCTAGATTTGTCTCCAATAATAAAAACAGGATTTCTTTTCAATTTTAGCCTTGTGCCCAATTTATCAAGCAAAATAACATCAAGGCTTCAAAAGGCTTGGTGGGTAATCTGGTTCTGCATTGGATTAGTGGGAAGAGGTGTAACACAGTGAATAGAGAATTACCAAGATAATATCTTGTGCTGCACTATGAAAACAAAAAAAAAGATGTGTATGTGTACATGGGGTGGGTGTGCATGTGAATTCTGACCAGTTATTAGGGCTTCTCCTGCACAGAGCTGGGAATTGCAACATGCAGCTCTCTAAAATGAGTTTAAAAAAAATTATAATGCAGGAGAAGGAGAATTGAAGCCACAGTATTACTGAGATTCTGATATTTGTTCTTTTCATTGAAACACTGATAAAATATGTTAGTTCCCTGGGGAGTGGAGGGATGCAATTGTTTGGTGATGTTTCATTCATGCTGCTACAGGGCTTTAAAGGGAAGGGAAGGAAAAGGGGCCCGGCTTTGTTGCTGTTTTTGTTTCTTGGGTTTTGTTTGTTGCTTTTTTTTTCTTTAGAAGATTGAACCATGAGAATAAAACTCCACCCCCTCAATTAACACAATAGCACAATTTAAAGAATCTTGTCATTGTTTACTAAAATGGTAATGAACAGTGCTACAGATGAATTTAGTGCTTCTCCTGACAGTACATTATAATAAATAACTAAGGCAATAATGAAAACAGCCTACTAAATCATATTAGAATGTAGTGTGCAAAATATTTAACTAAGTTTTAATTGTGAAAACCAGATTAGCCTTATTAAAGGCCACTGTTTAGTAAAAACGGTTAAAATTTCCATAACCAACACAAGTTGTATTCTCTTTCAACAAAGATCTTGATTTGCCTAGAAATCTCTCTTAACTACTTTGCAATTAGATCAGGAAAAAAAAATAAAATAATTTGTCTTTATTGATAGAATAAATCTGGGACTAATTAGACTTCCTTCTAGTAGAGCATGCAATTAAATGTATTGCTTCAGGGGAAGTCTTAATGCTGGTTGCACATTAGGTGAGGTAATGCCAAGCCAAAGACTTTGCAAGCTGCTCAAGGAACAGGCTGACTCCACAGACACTCAGCTGGAGGAATAACTCAGTATTCCCATACAGGCACATTTGACTGACTGAAACCTGGAACCAGCCCTAGACATTCAGTAAATTATATTTTAGCATACACATATAGCAGACATAATTCCAGCAAAGTATTAGGATAGTCTGTGATTTATGCTTTTGCCATATGATCTGTCTCTGTTTGAATGTCTAATTTACTCTGTATCAATTATAAAATTCCATGATAAAACTATGCTTCCCTACTATTCTTACAAGGAGAACTGAGCCATGCACGCCCATGCAGAACATGCTTTCAAAATGGCTCAATTTAAATGGAGGTTTGGACTTCCTGCATTAAAGTACTTGGAAAGAATTTTATATGAAACACTAACATTTATACTGCTTCATACTTTTCTCTCACAAATTAGAAGTTTTCCTTGTTTTTCTTAAGGTTCTTCTCAACCACATCAGATAAAGAAATCACTGCCAGGTAAGTGGGGAAGGTCTTAGCTTTGAGACCACCCATTTCCTGTCAAGTGAGCACAAACTTCTGAAAGCTCCAGGGTTAAAATTTCTCTCAAGAAAAACTTCATATTATATTAAGGATAACACTAGGCTGCTTGAAAAACTATGGTATGGTTATTGCTAAGTTTCAGAAAACATCCAGAAAAAGCCTGAAGTCCGGATACCTTGGAACATCAGTTTCTTCCCAATTTAGCAGCAGGGGATTTCAAAAGAGGAGCTTCTTCTGAACATGGCATTAAGCAAAGCAACACAGAGCTGCTGGTTTGTGGCACTGTCAGGGGAGATGGCAGAGAGAACGGGACAGGACCCAGCCTTCCATAAGAAACCATGGCCATTCCAAACCATCACAGGGTGATGCTGAGATACAGGGGGAGGTGAATGTGGCTGCAAAGGGCTCAGCATTGTGTGGCACCTTTCAGAGTGACACAACGTGATTTCATTTTTGTACCATGTACACATAACTGCAGCTCATCCCAGCATATCTTCAGGGAATGGCAGCAAAAAGTACAAATTTGCAGATACACAATCAGATGGGAGCACTGCACACACTGAATACAAATATTCTGGTTTTGTTTACATTAAAAAACCAACCCCACTGAATGAACATTACAGTGGCTGAGTTTTGGACACTCCATGTGATCCATGTACAAGTTCTGCTCAGGGAAGGGATATTTATCAGGTTAATCTCCAAGGCAAATAAAACAATGTGAAGTAGCACAACCCAGTCTAAATCAGGAGTTTTTTAGACTCTTGCCTTATGTCTCCTCAATGCATACATGCATCATGCAGAGTCATGCATCAGAGATAGGATCAGAGAGAAATTTTATGGGGGAAACATGATTTATTTGTTCATTTACCATGAAATCTACAGTATTATGTTAAAACCTAAGGGATACAGCAACTCCACTGGAAACAATTACCACTGCATGATATGTGATATGCATTATATTTAGTTAATATAATTATTTGCTCCTGGAGCATCACCAAGGAGAGACAGAATGATCCCTGCATGAAAGAATTTATGGTACAACAGCTACTTTCTACAAATCTCAGGCACATAAAGTTCCCACTGAGGCCTATGTCTGATAATGCTCTGTGTAGTTAGGATGCACTTAGGGATTCAACTCAGGTTTATTACAGGCTGTAATTCTAGAAGTAAGAGTTCTTTTGTGAAGTGTTACAGGCATTTACAGGTTTATATTACTGAATAGTCAAAATACTCCTATGATAAATGGGCAAGAGTCTATTTACTCAATAGCTTCTTAAAAGCATGGTTTAAATCCAAGAAAAACATAATAATTGCTCTGTTTACATGTCCACACACCCCTCTTTGTATCACAGAAGCTGCAGAAAAGAGAAAACTCAGCTTGCAGAATGCAAAAGGCCAACAAAGTGAAGAAACCCCAAGATTATGTAAAACAATAAATAAATAACTCCTGTGGACTGAAGGAGCCAAGGAAAGAATGGGTGCTGTTCCAAATTCAATCATGTCCCTCCTACATCATATTTGACACTGTGATGGTCCACAATAATCAATTATCTTCTCTAATGGTCATCCTGCAGAAAAGTAAAAAGTTTTTATCATACTAAGTGATAAAAAAGGAAACATTTTTTGCTATTCCATTTGTCAGGCAGGTGCACTGGTTTGTAAATCAGATAAATCTTGCCTCAGAACAATTAATCTGTCCGTGAATACCATTGCGGTGATGAAGTTAATAGGGATAACCCAGGTATCCTCCCACACCAAAAATCCTTGGACATTTGACAATATTTCTTCAGAATAAAACAAAAGCTTTTTTCTCCCCTACCACTCTATGTTTGGATTTTTTTTAAATAAGAAGAAATACGTGATTTTATTACACATACAAATCTGCAGTTACACCCCAGAATTCATCAAGAATTAAGAAGACAAAAATATCCTTTGCACCATTCCAAACACTAATAAGCTTTCCTTAATTTCCCAGAAAACAATACTAGGGAGAAAAAATGGAATATAAATGTTAATAAGACAACTGATGTCTCCAAAGCTTTGTTAAACACAATAGCCAGGGAAATTATAATTTATTTTAGATTTGATGAATCTGGTGAACACAGGCACACCAGGGAAAAGTTGTAGTCTTTAACTTGCAAACCACACAGTAATATTTTGAGGCTGCCTCATCTTTTAAAGGCACAGATGCATGTCCTTCTTTATGTGCAGTGAAAATATTTCCCCAAAGCTTTGCTAATCACAAGAAATATTGAAATTACCGATTTAAATGCTCTAAAGCAAGGCTTTCATTGCATAAGGAAGACAATTCAGCAAATCTTCTGTTATTTTATCTGTCCTGCTACGCTTTCTGGACTGGGCTGCGTGACTCCAGCCAGGGGGTGAGAAGCAAAATTGACAAGAATCAGCCCCAGAGAAAAAAATAGAGTGCAGGGAGAATCCTCCTCATCTCTGAGATGAGAAAGACATCTCAGAGGCAGTTTTGCAACTAGTCTTAATTTGTAAGACTTCTTTCTTAAGACAAACAAAAACATTTCTCCTCACCCTCCCCAAAAGCAGAATCTGAAATCACTGATTCAAAGGATCGGTTTTCTACAACCTCTCAAATAAGAGTCTTCAAAATATCTGTACTGTTTTACAAGGCTTTTAGCAAAGACACTAGCTCTACTAATAGGAAAAAGAAACACAAAAAGCAACAAACCACAACCAGGCCCCTTTAATGCCTGGATTCTCTGCTTACAGTATGGCCTTCCCTTCCCTACAGTGGGCAAACTGCAGCTGGGACTGGTTTGAGATGGGAATTATAACCAATTGCAGATTTTAATGGATGCCACCTGTTTCCAGCTCTAAGGGAGTCAAGATCCTGCATTAGGGCTCTGCCTGCTTCCAATATTTTTGGGAGTTTGGATGCCTGGTACAGCAATCCCATGCCAAGGGATCCTGGCACCTTTTTCTTTACTTCTTCCAAACCCACAGAGCATAACAATCTGTGTGAAATTTTGAAGTGAATGTGGAAATCACTTATCATCATCATACAAAAAGCTGCTATTTCTACACATTTCAGCATGAAGAATTAGGGTATTGTGTGAGATTTGGGGCACTGGAGGTCCCATAAACATGGGACTTTAGTATAAATTAGAATCTAATGTCTCTGCCTCTCCCGGTGAATGCTGCTTTCCATCTGAATGCTGGACTAGAGATTTCTCTGTTCTTCTAAACAGAGTTGTCTCCATTCACTATGAAAGAGAAGCAGATCCCAGCAGCTAGATGTTTCAGTTTAGTCTAATAATCACAGTTCAGAGATAAAGTAGGGAGGTGGGTGAATAAACCCTTGGCAAGCTCTGATCCATTTGGCATGCTTTGACCAAACTTAGCAAACCTGGTCAGTGCAGTATTTTAGAAAAACTACTGCACCTCAGCATGGATTAGCTTTTTTCCTGTTTTTCTCGGGAGACCTCTCACTTTTAAATTGTGTGAGCAGGCTGAGGTGCTATGGTTGGAAACACAACTTCCTCTCCTGAACCCTCTCATCAACACACCCTCAAATACAGCCTAGAGAAACAGATTCTCTTGCTTCCTCTCACTCTTGAACTCTTTCCTGCACAGCTTCAAAAGGATGGGCAGAGGCCGATGACCTCAAACAAGGTGTACAAAGTGGTAAACTGAGGCCTTTCTGTGGAGAAAAGGTCTTTTTCACACTGGCAAATTAACTGAAAGAGGTCTCTGCTTCTGTGTGTCTGCACTAAGTACCAGACTGCCTGCAAAGGTTCTTTCTCTTTAATTACACAAAAAGGAGCATCAAATCCCTGAAATCAGCTCCAGAATCTTCTTAAGGAAACAGAAGTCAGGGAAGAGTCTATCTGGTAATTGTCCACTGAAATAGTCATGGTGACTGTCTCTCCAGTATCACAATTGGATTTCAGTGCTTGGGTATGACGCAGGCTGGTCTAAGCTCAAAGAAATTGGGCTGGCAACAAATGAATTCCCTATTCTGTAATAAGATCTGATTTGTTCCTCCAAAGAGAAGCATTTAATTAAAGTAATGATGTATGAATGCATAGGCATCCATGAAGGTGCCTGTTCAAGGAAAAGCCAGAGTGAGCTAACACACCTCACAGGAGCTGCAGCTATAGCTACCAGGGATGATAAATCTGAATTAACCGCCAAATGCTTCAGCTAAAAATGGTGGTGCCAAAGTATAAACCACAACTGATTCCATGGAAACTTTTCAAAGTTAATATATGGGGGAAAGGTTACAGATTGGAAAGTAGGGGGAATTTAAAATACGTTGAGAGACCCCCATGGAATTTTTGTGAGTCCTGATCAGAGAGGCAGTGCCAACATTTTATGTCAAAATTATAGGGGACAAAATAGATTTGGGGCCATGATGAAGGAACGTGATTGATGAGTGCAAATGTGAGAAGCTAGAATAATATGGTGAGGTAAGTGAAGTCTTTGCAATGACTCCAGTGAGGCCTGGAATTGTTAAGTTGTGTCCAACACAGTGCAAATCACCAGTTATGTATTTTTGTCTGTTTTTAAAGCTTCAGTTTTTATACTAAAAAATAAGCGCCACTTAAAACTACTTCAAAAATAAAGAGAAGCCACAGAGAGTGAAAAAATACAATGCAGATAAATATACCAAATGAATTCTAGGTGGAGGTAATGCCTTCTTTGATACTTGTCAAGAAAATTGATCACTATTAGGCAGAAAAGAGAAGACACTGAAGACCTTGGGATCTTCACAGAATAAAACACAACCAAAGGACTGAATACACAGAAGAAGAAATCAGAATGGAGCTGTATGAAAATATTAAAAACATAATCCATAATCATATTTACATTATTGTCTCTGAACCCTAAATAACAACTTTACCTTTTCAGGATTATGCAGAGACTACAATTCTGTCCCAGTAATTTGCCATCCACTTAAATAAAGCAGAAAGAGAAAGGAATTAAAATTTTATCTTTTTTTGAAAAAATGGAAACTCTAGAATTTCTTTGGTTTTGCCCTAAATGACACAAAGTTTGCAGAGAAGCTGGGATTTAACTTCTTTTACATTCCTCACTTTCTCACAGAGCATTCCTCCTTCTCAGATACACATTTAGAGTCCAAGTTGTTGGGGAACTCAAGAATTACAGGAATGGAAGGGACAGCAGAAGGAGCACTGGATGTTTTTACTTGATGCACATCCTCCAGATAAGCTTTTATTACAATGCTCATAGTATTGCCATCAAAAGTTGTTTCTAATGTCTTCCCTATTTTCATCAGTTCAAGAGCATTAGTTCCTGTTTACTGCCATCAGATGAGGAGAAAAGCTCATTTCCTACTTCCCTCCAGCAGCAGTTTTATATATTTGAAGTCTATTAGCCCCATTCCTGTTAGACTTTTCTTCTATAGACTAAACAATCCCTATTCATTCAATTTTTCTCTATAACATCTTGATTGGAATTTGCTGGTCTCTGGACTTTTTCCTGTTTATCCTCTTCCTGCTTGTAACATTGAGGTACTCAAACTGAGGCCAGCCAAGAGCATCTCCAGGCAACAAAACCATTCAATTCTCTGTCATAATGGAAAAAGCTGCACCATATTCCTGCTTTTAAAGAAAGTTAGGAAACAAGATAATGGTTAAAGGTAAGTTTTTCTTGCTCAGCTGGCCCAGGTCAAAGAGGAGCTTGCAACAAGCTGGATTTGAAGACTGCACAAACCTCTTCATTGAGGTGTAAATCTTATTATATTGAAATTTCACCACACCACCACAGCCATGCTCCTTCCAGCACCCCGAAATGGCTCAGAGCAGTTCTTTGTGCTGTGTAAAGCTGCCAGCACCTTGGAGTTCATCTAGCATCTCTACACTTCGCTTCTGTTCATGAGCTTTAGCAATCCAAAGCTGATACATAACTGATGGAGAGAGAGGAAAGTGAACAAGAGACAAAACCTTGTGCTGGCTTCAGGGAGAAGCTGCAGTGACCCGAATGTCACTGGTAGCTCCAAGCCTCATTTGTCACACGTTAAATATTACAGGTCAAATATTGCTCATTTTTTAAGAAACAAAGCAACAGAAATGGGCCTGGATCACACTTCCAAAGGTTTTCTAAACTTTGTATGTTGTACATTTGTAAGGCAGGCTTGCTTTAATCCAGGAAAAACTGTGCAATGTTCACTGTATTTGACAGAAAAGGCAAATTGACTCTTTAATGTAGAGGGGACAATCTAATTATCAGAGGTCTCCAGTGTCACCTGGCATTTTGTATTGTTACAGAGATCACCACCAGCCTCAGCTCTGCCCAGCTCTGGGCTTTTCTGTAACTTTCACCTTTTAATCACTGCTATCTGCTCTGAGCAAAGTTTACAGGCAATAAATAGCCATGTTTTCCATTACCTGGGATTTGGTTCAATATTCAGAGATTTAACCACAAAGGAAGAAATATATGGAAAAAATTTGGGGGGAAAAGACCAACAACAAAAAAATCAAATGGATTATTTCATTGAAAGAGTCTCAGTCAGCCTCCAGGCAGAACTCTAGGAGAAAAGGCATTATTCTTAGTCATTGGTCATCTCTTCCTGATTCTAGTTAAAAATGTGTTCCCATAGTTACATGCTAAGCAAAAAACAAATACTAATGTGGATAACTAGGATAAACAGAAATCATGGACTTCTACATAACACTGCTTTGGTCAATTAGCACAAAATATATTTTGCAGTAATCAGTCTAAGGAAAGGACTGAATGAAATTAAGCTGATATGTTCATTTAATGGTTTTGGGTGCTTCTTTTTTTCTCCATTTTTTCCCCTTCTAGGTGAAACCATGTACCTAAATATCCCAAGTATTGTTAGCATTTTCATGCATCAAGTTTTGAAATGGAAAATTTCTAAAATATAGGTCTGCATGTATGCATAAGACTATTGTATTTGAGACTACTATGTTAACTAGCTGGCATAAATAAAGATGGCTAGAAAATATCTTTATTAAGGTGATTTTTTAAAAAAGCAAAATCATGTACTTTCTAAGCAAAAAGCTCCAGTAAATTTATCAATTAGAAAATTAATCTAGGGTTGTAATGGTATTTTTATCACAGTAGTATAAAAATGTGAAACATTTTGTTCTTTTCATGTTTGGGGCTTTTTTCTTCACCAAGCATTGAAAAACTGAAGCAATACTTTTGTCCTTGTCCACTCTAAATTTCTGTATATAACAAAGTAGTTCATAATATAAACACGTGGCTCAAAGCCTAAAAGGCTGTTGTGGGTTTAAACACAGCTTCCAGATAGGTCAGACCTCTGTATGGAGCAATGGGTAACAAAACCAACAATGGAAAGAAACAAACAAGCAAAAATACTCTTTCCCAGAAGGCACAATTTCCCTGGTTTTCTTTTTTGCTTGCTGCACCAAGCTGTGCATTCCTGCCATCAACCTGTAGCTGGTTCCCTGGACACTACAGGGAGAAGAACAACTCCCCAGTTTATTTCCAGATTTTCCCAATCCACTTGCACATTAACATAAGCATCTCCTGACTGTGTTATAGCCCCAGAAACAAGCTGAGCCCTGCTGCTCTGTGTGGCTACATGGAAAGCATTCATCTCCTGGCTCTTCACAGCTTGCCAGTGACCCTGGGGAGATGCAGTGGGAACCTGCTCTTCCTGTGCCCCTTAATTTCAATATTTTATGTTTACCTCTATAAACACTGCAGTCACCACATTTTACAGAGTCATGAAAACCAGGGTGACTGCCTGCCATCACTCATCAGCTCAGCAGTGACTACACATGGAATAAGATAATGCCACACGAGAGGCTATTGTGGAGACCTTTATTCAATTTGCACATGCCAGTATCCACACTGGTTGTGACACTGTCCAGGCCAATGAGGGCAACAGCACTGTGTGATCTCTGGGACAGGGAATCTCTCTAATGAAGCAGAGGCAATGAATCTGTCCCACTAAGGAAACCAGATCTGTTTGATGCAGCTCAGATATCATGTCTATAATTATTTCCTATCATCAGGCTAGGTGAATATGTTCAAATAATGAGCTCTATTGAAGGAACTTGATTTCTTCCTTTTGATATATTTGAGGCAGAAAAGTGAGACTAGATTTATTGAACATATTACTCCTACCTGGTGCATTTTTTTAGTACTTTAGTGCTGCTGTTTTTCTAATTAAATAGGTAAAATCTCAACTTGCCTATTATCTTCTGGTATCTAGTTGTTAATCACAGTTTCATAGAATCATAGAAATACTTAGGTAGTATAGGAAAAGACCTATAAGCTCATCAAGTCCAACAATAAATTTGATTTCTCTTTAAAATTAACTTTTTAAAATATCGATATTATTTTTTTATGAAACATTTTCAAAGCACCCATGTTTATTTCTTCAGAGCCAGAGGAATAACTCAAGAGTTTTCTTCAGGAATGGTGCAGAAGCTGCTCCTTCAGCCCTTCTGAGCTTCCACAGTCATTGAAGAGCATTGAAGTCCAATCAAGCACACTCAAGCAATAATCCAAGCAATAATCAGATGGCTGGATAAAAAACTGCATTTGTCTATTGCACAATGCATGGATCTTCACAAGATACACCACCCTAGGATTCATTATCATTGCAGACAGTCTGGAGTAGCTACTCACAATTTACCCCTCAGTGAGTAAGATCAGAGCCAGGCCTTTTCTTTCAAGTTATGTTCCTATTTAAGTAAAAATTGATTCAGGGATAAATTAAAAAAAAAAAAAAAAAAAAAAAAAAACAGATATTTTTTAAGTAACTGGGGGTGAAAGGAATACCCTGAGTAGATATCCAGTTTCAAAGAGCAGCACAAGCTCCTCGAGGGGGTAGCTCTGTACGTATCTGCGCCGCTGATGGCGATACCGCATTTTGAATCAACTCCCATTTCCCCTTAATTGTTCTGTCAACCTGTTTGGGATCTCATCTACCTTCCTCATTATGGCCTTCAGAGGGAGGGCTCCTACCACACTGAGAGTCAAGAGCAGATCATGTCCCTCATTTAGACCCAACACATCTTTCCACAGCCCACTAATTGCATGGCAGCCCAGGCTCATTTGTCTTCCCAGATCGTTAAAATTCATCACCATGCTGCGTGAGCTCTCACTCCTGCCCTTGGATGGGCAGCTGTAGATTATTTAGCCACACCAATCCCTAATGTTTTTAACTAGGAACTGACCCCAGCACCTGAGCACCTGCTGGGCTCTTAGTCTCTGTCATGTTAAAAGAGTGCACAGAAGGACTCAAGCCATCAAAAGCATCCTGCTGCATTACATTAAATATTGATAAAAAATATGCAAATTGCTTATTGATCTTCTCCAGGAAGGGCTGAGATAATGAGAGAGGGACTGTTTGAGATGATGCTCGGGATTTTAAACTTTTTTTCTTTTTACATTAGACTGTTGTTGATAGCTGAAGTTAATGAGGTCTTTTGGTTCACTCAGTATTTCAGACCTTACCACTAGTTTGATGATAAAAGAAATCAATGCACCTTTATTGTGCATCACTACCAGCAAGTGCCCTGTAAAGGGCAAGAGTATTTGTACAGGTGCAGTGCCAGCACTCCTTACTAACTTTACCCTGGTTAATATTGTACTACTCTAAATTGTCTTATCCTGCACTGTATTTGTTTTTCAAGGCTGATATTTATCAGAAGTTGATGCTCACACTGTCTCCAACTTATTAGCAGTTCAGTATATAATTAATACCCAGAGACCAGTTGTTTTTCCGTTCCCCTTTGCTCAGAGCATTAACTGCTTCACATATGCTTCCTACCCTTTGTGTGATTGACAAGTGACAGCTTTTAGCTGTCTTTCTGTGCCTTCATCCTCATGCTGGAAATTGCTTCACACTCACACCCTTGGCTTATTTTTTCTTTCTTTCTCTTCTATCTCCTACTCAAATTTTTGTGTACTTCCTGATACCTCAGAGGAGTAAGCAACCATAAACCCAAAGCAGCTGGAGCAGAGCACTCTTGCCCCCACGAGAACCATCCATTTGAAACCAAAAATCCGTCACACCTGGGTTACCTGCAGGACTCTATTTCTGCACCTCCATCAAACCTAATTCCAGACAGAAACACTGTAGATGTGGCCACAAGAATTCTCCCTCTGCAACTGGGCCCTGTTAAATTCCTGGGGTGCCTCTATCTTGCCAGGCAGCAAAGCCAAAAAATAAACTTCGTATTCTCAATATAATCATTTAAATTTTCTTAGGATTTTGATGAGCACATCAATGCTGAATTTAGAGCTGCACAAAACCATATTAAGCTGCATCTTTGCCCCAAAAAGTTTACTGCTCTTAGATAAACAGGGCAGATATGATGTGATCTGAATGTGAGAGAGTAACTCTTTGGTAGCAGGAAACACCTCAGGTTTCTCCTTTGCCACATCATCCAACCATGTACTACACTGAGCAGTGCCCAGGAGACAGGGAAGAACAGGGCAAAGCTTTTTTCCTTTTTTTTTCTTTCCCCTTAATGACCTGCAGCTGACAACACATGGAGAGAAAGAGAAATTTGGGCAAAGGCATTTTGGAGAGGCAGAAAGAGAAGCAGAAGATTTGCTGCAAATTATAATTGATTTGTGGCAAGACTGCAAATACAACCCGAATCTGGTGGGTTCCATTCTGCTGCTGTGGTTCCTGGGCCACCAGTGTTCCCTTGGGAAGTTATGCAGGCACAGACAATGACAACCTGACCTGTGCTTCCAAAAGCAGCAGCCTATTTAGTTAATGTTATCAAGAGATTTTGTCACAGAAAATTGACCCAGGAAAAGTATTTCCAAGACAAGCAGACAGCAAGAAATGTAGGTGGAAAAAATACTCTTGGCAAAATATCAGAGAGGGGACAACACCTGGGGATGATGTGTCCAAATAGGATGATCAGAACAAAATCTTGGATCTGTCATGCCCAAATTCAGGTTATTAGTGTATCATTCCAAGAGCAGGAATTCAAAACTTTGTTGTAGCTTTGTCCATGTTCTTAACACTGGACTCATGTTCTCAGTACCCCTGGCCACATTACACAACATTATCAACTGTCTTGGCAACGTGCAATAGAAAAACAGACACTTCAACACCTTCATATTTTTGTTCAAATCTTCTAAGTGTTTGGAAATGGAAAATATTAAATCTAAAATATCAAGTACACTATTCCTAGAAACAGTTACATCTCAGCACCGTTAAGAAAAAATCCAGGAGCAAATACTAAAGATATTCTAGTTCATAGACTGAATATATCTGTATATTTTTTATCATTCTGCATCAACTAAGACCATGTGAGAAAAGGCATGTTTTATCAAGGGAAAATACTCCGGTGAGAACCTGAAAAAGTTCGTTTCCCAGAGAAAATCAGAAAAACATAAACAATTATTCAAAATTGGATGAAAGAACAAAGTGATTGATGCACTGTACTTCCCAGTGTACAATTTAAGACTGATGCCATACTATTGTGTACGTCAGGGTACAACAGACCTGAATTATTAATTGCTCTATGATTCCCATTCTCTGAATGATACACTCCCTCAGTGCTTCTCTCAATGTGTATTCTGTACATGTAAAGCAGGAGCAAAAGCATCCCCAGACAAACAGAAGCACTTTCAGGTTTGACAGTTTTTTCCTGCCCCCGCCAACAAAAAGAACCAACCAATTTAAAATCGCTAAGCAGCAGGGAAAACATTCTTTTTTTCCCCCCATCTCTTTCACACCAGAGTATTTAATTATGAATTTATTCAAACAAAAATTTCAGGGATCTCACTGCTCCAGCAGTCTCTTGCCCGAGGTGCTTTCAAGCCCACAAGGGCAGAGCAGAAGGGGCGGAGCAGAGCCCCAGCATTTCAGACAATCAGCTTGGAAGCATGTTACAGCCTGTGTGCTTGCCTGCTCCTGTTCATTTGCTGTGTTTCAAACAAGGGTCATTTGCTTGAACACTGTTTTGGGGTTTTTTTTCCTCGCTTTTTTATATGTCCATTTATTCAAAGAAATGAAAATATGTGAAAACAAGAACAAAAGTAAAATGCAAGCAAGAAACAGTAGGAGGAAGGAGTTAAATATGACCAATGGAATTGAATTTCTTTTGTCTCAATTAGCTGTATCAGAACTGAAAATACAGGCAAAGGACCTCTCAGTTACACCCGTGTAGGTTGAAAATAAAGTCACTGAAGTCATGGGATCTTAATCTGTTAATGAATTCAGAAAAATCTCAAAGTATCCTTATGTTTCTAAGGATACCAAATACCAAATTTGGTATCCTTAGAAACATAAGGATACCTTATGTTTTCTGTAAGGTAATATACCAAATTAGCAGTTCAAAACTACAATTCCCTTTTAATAAAAAGTCACTGTAAACACTTCTGAAGATGCAAACAAATCTCAGGGTAGGAACAAACTACATTTTCATCTATCAAATGACCACGTTGAGCATCCTTGACCACGTTTTTTCATCCAGTGGCTCGAAGTAGCCTTCATGTCAATAGAAATGAGATCTGAAGTTCCAAAAGCAGAAGAATGCAACGACCATACTAATAGTCAGCAATAACCAATTTGTAAACCCCGATAACGTAAAATAAAGTCTGCCAGAGAACCTTGCAGTTTGTAGTTTAGCTGTACAAGAGGTTTAGGTTTTTCAGGGGATGGTTGTACACCATGCAGCAGGCTCTACAGGAGCTCATCCAGTCCTTGACCTCCAACAGCTCCAGAGCACCATCAGCTTTTGCCCATGACCCGAGCATCCCATCCATAGCCACACAAGTAGGGTTCCTGCCTTGGTGTTTAGCACCCACCCTGCACCAGAAGATGCTGCTGCAGCACTCCAGGAAATCTTTCCAGGCTGCAGCCCCTTCTCCATGGCACCCCACACAGCAAGAAAATTATGGATCCTGTTTTTCCTTACTTCCCCCCATCCCTGGAAGTGTTGAAGGCCATTTTGCATCCTGTTCTGAGGAAGGTGTCCCTGCCAGGAGGAATGAGGAGGTCTTTAAGGTCCCTTTCAACCCGAACCATTCCATGATTCTACTTGCATGTCTGCTTTAGCCTGAGAGAAATATATATATTTAATATTTGTATCACAGGGCTGCTGGGCAGTTTCAGCACTCACAACAATGAAAGTAACAAACACAGTCTACATTGTCCAGAAGAAACATGTTATTTATTGACTGGAAAATGGAAAACTGAAGCATAGAAGCCCTCTTAATACTGCAACAACCTGATTCAATATCCACTGAAGTTTTTTTATTGTCTTTAACAAGCTTTAATAAGCCAGGTTCATAGAATTACTTCTTTACTAAATCAATTACAGAACTACAAGCTTTTTTGCAGTAGGGCTGGTACTGCTGTTTATTCAGGATATGCAATTACTACTAACCACTTTTTTTCCTCTCTTCCTTCTCTTTTGTTATTTTTCTATGTATTTTCAATAGATTTTGGTGGGGGTCTGTAACTCTGCAATTCAACAAGTGAAAACACCAATTATACAGAGATACCAAGATTTTAATGATAAGCATATTTTCTATTCAACAAAAAAAAAGATGAGCCTTAATTTGGAAAAAAAATAGAATATGAATCACATTAAATGTCAAATCCTGACACAAACATCCCCTTTACTACAGTCACTGATAAAATCACCTGTGATTTTCAGTGGCATCCAGATTTAGGTCTAATGATCAAGCTGATAACTACACAAGAGAGGGAAATCAGGATCTGTACTGGAAATTCAAGCTGACACTCTGACCTTAACACATGCTGTGGTGCTTTTTGAAAAAGAGGGCAAGGAGCAGATTTCTTCCCAATCACATGAGTTCAGACAGAATTGTCATCCCATATTTTTCTTCCCTTCTTTGTTTAGTGTTGTTAATGATAGCTTAAATATGTTCCAAGGTGGTTAAATATTTAAAAAGGGCCAACTCCTTGCATTAGAAAAAGTGCAATCAAAATGCTTCCATTTCATGGGGAGAATGCTTTTATCCAACAGTCTGCAAAGACTTGTTTTATGGTGAGAAGGCAATGTTTTTAAAGAAAAAAATATTTTAAACAGCCAGCTTGTATTGCCTGTTGGTTTATTTCCAGTGTTCCTTAAAGTAACAGAAAATTTCCTTTTTAAATGCTCAATTTCCTTCAGAAACTAAGCTTGCCAATATGGAAAACAAAACGTTAGCTCCTAATCTTGCAAGATCTAGAGATCTTAAAAATACATTTTATTTTGGTATCACCATGAGTTGCTCAAACGCATAATGGTGATGAGATTGTTTTTCTGATTTTAATGCAGGTAATGTACTCAGAGCTCAGTGATCCAAGAGAAAATTTCCCAGCAGGCCACACTTGACAAGCAGGTGTCACTCAATCACGCACGTTTTCACTTCCCCGAGAGGACAGATGGTCCCAGCCTACTTAGCAATTCCATCCTCTGTTGGCAGCCCCTCTCCAACGCAGTGCCATAATAAAGATGCTCTGAGATTTGTGTTAATCTGTGGTCTTTGGGGTAAACTGTAAACAAAGTGTGTAGAGTTATCGTTTCTCATTATGAGCTGGACCTCTTATCTCCTCCTCTGCCTATAGCATATAGCTATCTCTAATAGCCTATACCCCTGGACTCAGCTTTCATGGAGATTAGTTCCTATCATTTTAAGCACCACAGAATTACTCTGTCTGCAGAGACTTGACCTAATCTGTTTGAGGCTTTTACTATAAAGACAGTAAGACAGCCTTTTTTCTCCAAATTAGGAGAACAATGGTTTAAATGGGCAATGGCTCCTGTGCATATATGTGTATTATACTTGCTGATTTCCTGCTCTGAGATAGAAGAGGAATTGTTATTCCCCTCACCGTCATTCAGGAACAAGAACAGCCAGGATTGAGAGGGAAGGGAATAAAAAATCCACACATCTGAACACCATGTCGAGGGGGGTTATTTGTCAATTCTTTTTTCACTGCTGTGATACATTTCCACTGCATCCAATTTCCCCTGTGTAAAATGAAGATTATCTTCTCCCCACAATCTGACAAGTACAGTAGGGAAAGAAGCAGGGGGAGAGATGGAGACCGTGCAAGAGTTCCCAGAGTCAAGTCTGGCACCTCCTATAATTTGTGCCATTTGGGAATTTTCCAGGATTTTCTACATGCAGAAAGGAAAAAGAAGGTCAAAGGTTCAGAGTCCTCATAACACTACTCAAAACAAAGCCAGAGCTGTTTCCAGCACCAGCATGTGCCACAGAATGACATTGAAAAGAATATCAAAACATTAAAATGAATTATCTGAATTCATGATCATGTCACAATTTTAAGTTCCAGATGTGATTGCATGAAATCACAATCTTTCAGAAACTGCATGAAAAACAAAAGGAGCCTCATTCTCTGGGTTTGACCTGTTCCAATCTCCTAAAAGGGAGTCTGTGAAAGATTCACAGTGATTTTAGTGGGTTGTGGATCCAGTCACAGGGACTCAACTGATGGAAAAGGGAATTTTGAACAGATTTTATCTCTGAGGAGGCAGAGAACACTTTCACCTGTTGAAGCTAATGGAAAGAATTAAATAAGATTTACATGTGTTTCATTTTAGAAGTTCTTTAGTTTCTTTGCTTTCTTAGCACCTGCATAATCCCCACATTCCTCACAAGGTAATAAACACTTTCAGACCTCACACAAACCAGTCCTCATACACCTGTGAGAGTGATGGAAACAGCCTAGAAACAGCCACTTGACTGCATCCTCAGCACTGACTTCAAGGCATTAAAAGACTAGCAAGCAAGATAGGGATGGAAATTGCAAATATTGAAAAAAAAAATCCAAAGCAACAAACAAACAAATAAAAACCCACAACAGATCAGAAGCCTTGCATTAAAGTTTTTCTCAGTGGACACTACACTTCAGTGCTTATCTTAGAAACTGAAAATCTGTGAAAAGTCTTCCCAGTATAGTGTAATACTCTATTTGCACATAAAGACAATGACTGAACCATTGAATCCTTCTCCATGTGAACAAATTATCCAGTTATTATCTGTATTAACAGAGTACAATGTAGCCCAGAAGCTTTAGGAGAGCTTGAGGATTCAGTGATGCCCCGAGTATCACCTGGGCTGAGGGCGCACTGACACAGGTACATACAGCTCTGCCTGACCACTAGGGCATAACCCAGATCAGGTCCTGAAGCTGTGCAGACATCTCAATTCCCTTGCTAAAATATCCCATTTGCCCATTAGTCCAGGCTCAGCAACAGCTGCAAGGCTGCACAGTCAGAGCTCACCCACAGCTCGTGCAAGGGGAGGAGGAAAGAGCAGCAGAATTTACATTTCCATGGCTGGCTGTGGACATGTGCCCTGAGAGTGAAGACATTGAGGTTTCTTTTCTAAGTTCACTGCTGCTCCCCTGGGCCACCCAGCAGAATGCTGTCCCTTCACCTCCTGTCCCACAAGCAATGACAGGGCCTTCCTGTGGGCAAACAGTACTCCCTGTCCTGGGATTCTCGCCAAAGGGAAAAGAAGAATAAGAAATAGCACCAGGGCAGTGACAGGCTCCAGGCTTTCAGCTCAGTGCTCTGAAGGGAGAGCATTTCCACATGAGCACCCTCAGAGCAGCTGTGCCTGGCTCCTCCAGCGCTCCTCCACATGGCACTCACAGACAGTGGTCACAGCCCTCAGGAGCTGCAGGACTATTTCCACCGAGTCCTTGGGCATGTGTTCCCATTGTCATTACAAAGGTTTTATTGTCATTATAACGCTATGGTTCCATATTGCCAGAGTTTCATACCTCCTTGATGTTTCTTGTAGGCAGCTCCTCCAGGCACAGACTCTTCCTTGTCCTCACAGCAGCCAACTGACTCCAGTTTCCACCAATCCACTCTTTTATAACACTCTGCTTATTGGCTACAGCTGTGGCCTGTTAACATCAGGCCTGCTCCTAATCCTTAATAATTAATAATAAAAAAGAGCTGCAACTCTTTAGGGGATAAGATTACATTCTATACCACCTTCATTTACCCTTACTGTATCCCCCTACATGTTCCTTTCTTATTTTCACTTCCTTAGAAATGGAGTTTTGCTCTCTTACTACCTTAAGCAACTGAGTTCAGAAAGCATCCCCATACTTTTGTGAATTGAAGGCAAATGAGCAGCCTATTAATATATTTTGGATAAACCATTTATATTTTCTTCTTCCTATCATTAGAAGAGCTCATAGGAAATGAGCAGTGAAGTACTTACAAGCTTATGCCACTTCAAGTTGTTGCCAAATATGTCTCTTGCTGAAAAGAGGAAACTATTATAGGATTATTTCCTGTAAGTTCAAGGCACTTTCAAATGAAATATGACCATAAGAGTGACTACACTGCATCACATGAAAAGTGTGCCAATTTCCAGCTGCGGGTATGAGCAGATGCCCAAGTAAGAATAAGAACAAGGTGAGTGGGTGAAACACTTATCACAGTTGGAAGGGACCCACTCCTGGCCCTGCACAGAACAACCCCAAGGCTCACCTTGTGTCTAAGAGCATTGTCCAAACACTCCTTGGACTCTGTCAGGCTTGGGGCAGTGACCACTTCCTTGGGGAGCTGATCCAGTGCTCAACCACCCTCTGGGCAAAGCACCTTTTCCTCAAATCCATCCTGAGCATCCCTAACACGCCTTCAGGCCATTCCCCTGGTCCTGTCACGGATCACAGCAGAGAAGGGATCAGTGCCTGCCCCTCTGATTCCCCTCATAAAGAAGTTGCAGACTGCCATGAGATTTCTCCTCTGTGTCCTCCAGGCTGAACTTCTTAAGTCTCCTACTTTCAGCTATTTCAGTTCAGGGACTTCTGAGACTGGAAGAAGAGAGCAGAGAAGGTAAAAACACCCCCACAAAACATAAATCTTAACAGAAAAAAGTCATCCTAACAAGACAAGATAGCAAAATTTACCTTCAGATTATTCAAAAGGATATTCAGAGCTTAAATTAGCAAGAGCTAGCATCTACTCACCACCTGTCCCAGCAATTATTGTCTCTGTTTTATTTTATATTTTTCAGTACTTTTATATTATTTTTTAATATTATTTATTTATATTTCAGTATTTTTGCACTATTCAGTACTAGTAAGAAAATCTGGTGACTTAAAGGAAAACACATAAGGGGAATACAGCTGTATTTGAGAGGAAAAGACCATTTCTTTGTTCTGTACCTAGTAGAGCTCAAACATACAGAGTATTAAAAGTGACAAAGAAAACTGCATTTTCAAAAGCAGCATGAATGAAGAGGGTCAGCAATAGCATACAGGCAGCACTGAACCTTCAATAATCAGTGTGCACCCTCTGTCTCTGCCTTGGAAGTTGTGTGTGTGCCTGTATGTTCTCATGCTCACACAGGTACACTTTCCTTGTGCAAAACCACTTTCTATCACAGAAAGGGAAATGGCAAATAGAGATCAATGATCAGTTTTGCAGAGCAGTATTTCCTTTCCACTCATACACCTGAGCAACATCCCAGAGCAGTCATTTCCTTTCCCAGCTGTCAGTCTTTTTCACATTCTGACTCGTGCTTGATTCACTGGAGCATCCACTGACAGTAAAAGGCAGCAGAGTGTGATCTCTCAGTGGCAGGAGCAGAAGGAAGGAAGCAGTGCATGCAGTGACACTTTACCCAGCTGCAGGTGCTCCCTGCAGCTGGCACACAGCCCTCCATCCTCCCCACACCTCTCCTCAGGTCACACCACAGAGGTGGGGAGCCAGCCTGACATTGAATGCAGCTGGATTCAGTGACCACCATGGGGCTGATATGGATCTTTCTTCTCAAACTTACAGTCTTCCTCCATTTACTTGCAAAGAAAAACCTAAATTCCTTGACCTGTTGGTGTTAAAATCCCCATTGAGCCTCTGGAAGGCATCACCCAAGGACCATAACCTGCCGTACAAGAGGATTTGTAATGAAACCAATTTAGAAGAAATAAGAAGCCTACAAGATATCATTGTATTTAGGACTGGAATAGGAGAAGGCAAGCAATCAAGAGGGCATAGCACCTGCTGCTTAAGGGCTGGAAGGGAAAAGAGAATCTAGATTAGAAAAGCATCAAACAGTCAAGCAGAACTGTGTGCACACTGCCAAAGTTCCCAGGGACAAGCTGATTGGATACTGCTGGTATAAGGTGAATAAAAGAGACTTTAAGACACTACCTGAATAGCTGATACAGAAATCTACCACACTAGGGGAGATAAGAGACTCAGCTATTGAATTTATTTGTGGAAAGTTATGATATCTGAGGTGATCTTTCCACCAAGGTGCAAGGGGATGCACCATATATTAAAGTCTCAGATTAGAGGCAGACACTGGCAAGGACCAACACCTGGTTGTTGCAAACACTGGTGGGCTCTGAAATCCCCATACAGTTTTGGAGAGGTGAATCTGTAATTCTCAGACCTTCAAAAATAGCCCCAAATCCAAGCCCTGGCCCTTACAAAGTAATGAAATAATTATGGGACAATTCCCACTAGAAGGAATGCAATGTTATTTATAACAGTGCTAGTTTTTGTTGACTTTCCAGTTCTGTTGAAGTAGCAGCAAAAGCACAGTATTGATATTTAGTGAAGGAAACATATCATCCCCCTGCTTGCCAACCTTTCAGGAATTTGTTTTAGAAAATAATTAGTCATGAATCCTTCTGATTGGTTATGAAAACTGGGAGTTCATGAGCCTCAGTATAGCTCCATCCTTCATGAGGTGAGAGAAAAGTGAATGTCCAAGGCAGACCTTCCTGCAAGGGGCAGGATCCTTCAGGCAAGAGATTCAGTGGCACCTTTTCCCCCAGAGGCTTCAGCCATTGATTTGGTGGTGGCCAATGGCTCAGAGTCCCAATGGACAGCAGGGACAAGTGGCATTTCTCAGGGGTCTCTGCGGGGATGATCTTTAAAGCCCCTTCCAACCCAAACCATTCCATGATCCCGTGATCCTCACTGCCTCGACCAGAGAGAGCACATTGCTCTCAGTTGGTGCTGAGCTTCTTGATCAGATTCCTCACACACATGCAAACAATCACTGAGGATGGTACAATTAGCTGATGGTTTCTTTTCCTTTTATTTTTAATGCAAAAAAGGCTTTCCAGTCAATTATTCCCAGTGAGAAGGTATGTTATTTGTGCAGTTTCTCTTTGCAACATTTTTTTTCTAAAATATCTCATTAAGTTTTACTTAGGGAAATCAGATCACTCTTTGTATATTTTTTTTCAAAACCTTGTTTTTGCCAGTGCAGGTTTCCTACGTGAGCATTTTATCAAACTCTAAGGAAAAAAAAGATTTTCTTTTCTCCAAGTTACAATATATTATAGCTGTTAAAATAGAAAAAGCATTGAAATTATTGATAAAACTAATTTAAAACATTTTCCTTCAGCTAGCCCTGAGAACCTGTGAAATTCTCAGATTTAAGACCATTTGGGTTTCAGTTAAATACAGTAATTGGTTATAAGTCAGCCCATCTATGCTAAAAGCATTGCTAGAAACTCTTCATGTATTCGAAAGGAAGAACTGAAAGAGAAAGAATAATTTAGTACATAGCTCAGAGGAATCATTAGTAGCAATAGTGTGATGTTAAAAACAGGGAAATTCAGGTTAAACAGCAGGAGAAGGCTGAGTGCAGCCAGGGGTGTGATGAGATGTGAGAGCCACTCTCCCACCACACAACCCTGGGGCACATCAGTGCCAGAAACCCCTCCCCACACTCAGCCCTTCATCCCCTTTTCTCCAAGGATAGCTCTCTGAAATTGTTAAATTACAGCACATGCCCCAAAAACTTCTTAAAACTAGATTGTTCAGAAGACAAGAAGTTGTCCTTCTGCACTGGAAATCCATGGATTCAAAGAGACTCAGTGAGGGGCACCTTTCCCTTGCTGCTGCAGCTCCTACACCGTGACCACATCTCCAGGTTTGCAGGTCCCTGTGAATATCACAGCTGTTCTCCCACCTCTGAACCAAAGCTCTCAGAGATTTTAAAGCCCCTCTGCTGCCCCTGCACCTTCCCTCCACACACAGCAGACACTGAACCTTTCTAAGTGCATCAGCTTCAGCTTTAGCTAAGGACTTCACGTACCACCATAATACTAAACTGAGACTTTTAGGGAAAGAAAACTCCAGCCTTAAAGTGATTCTATTATCAAGATCACTTTAAAACCAGACACACTGAGACCAAAAAAGTAGCAGAGTTACTTTCTTACTTTAAAATTTTTTTCTATTTTATTGCAGGTAAAATAATACTTTACTGTTGAGTCTTCTTTAGGGAAAAATATTTAAACACTTCAACCTGACAGCCACAAAACCTGCTACAAGCAGAGCAGGATTTAAGCACTGCATAATCTTTCCCAGAGACTTTTTCAAACAAAGATGCTGTGGTTTTATTTGGTTTCTATTTAACTCTCCAGAGAGGTCTCTCTTTAAATCCAGGCATGAAAAATACATTCTCAGTCCAGACACAGAGATTTTGGAAAAGAGAAATGCAGTGAAACAGCATTTCATTTGCAAGTATTTTACATTTTAACAGTGTCTTTTGCTTTCCACTCAGCAAACATTACCAAAACTGCTGCTTCCTACAATAAATTTTCTTTGAATTTGTAATATTTTAAGTAGTGTACATACAGTATATATGCAATGTAAACAACTTCAGCATATCTGCAGAAGTGAGCATATGAAATACATGTATTTGTGCCTGTGCATACTATATATAAGCAGAACATTCACAATATATACCATATATTCACGTGTGTAATTTCACTTTGGTTCTAAATAAAATAAACATAATTTCAAATAAAAATGTTGAGAAAATGAACAGCAAAATCCAGTAGCAAAGACTAATGAATAGATGTTTGGGAAATTAGGGTGGAAAACATTCAAGAGAGGAAAAGAACAAATAAATCAGGATTAAAATTGTCTTCTTATACAAAAGGAAGAGAGAGATATTTTAGTCATTAAAAAAAATCAAGTTTTTCTTGTATTCAGTCATATCATTCAGGTTCTAGGAAAGGAAGGGAAATTGAATGGAAATTACTAAGATTTGTTTGCATATTTTGGTAAGCTTTTCCATAAAAATAAATGCAGTTCAGACTCTTTTAAGCCAAGTAATTGTGTCCAGGAGTTCTGTTTTAAATATGCTCTGGGGCATCTCATTGTTCACACTGAGTGTAAAGTAGATTGTTTCTATGCTTAAGGAACCACAGTGTGTGGGATTAAATAATACACTTAATAAAGAGGCTAAAATGACTACATTCTTTCTATTGCAAAAATATTCCAGGAAAGAAAACCACCCAGGATCAGGGAAAAGAGACTTTTACCACCTCATATTTTATTAATACATTTTCTGTAGTGCACCCTTCTTAAAGCTCTGCTTAAGGAGTATCCAGCTATGATATTACTGCACCACAGACTTCCTCAGTATAAATCAGAACATCCCACCTTTCAACTTACTTATCCTTTCAACACACACAGGACCAGTGCTGGCCAGATGAGTTTGGCCAGGCTGAGTCACATGTTAGTGAGCTCTGAGAAAGAAAAGTGTCTCTAAATCTCAGACTATTAACCCAATCCCTTGAGTAGTGATGGCTGCATTTGGGCTGTGAAACCCTAAATGGCCTGGATTCTCACAACTCCAACTCGTTGTCCTATCTCAGCTTTTCTGCCACTTTGTGTTTCATATCTCAAATCAAAGGGAATTTAACTGCTGGCACTTTCAGACAGATTCTCACTTTCTCCTCTCTGCAAAGGTCCTCTATCATATTTTCACTTGCACACTGATAGCTTAGGAGAGCTCATCCCTTTGTGGTTCTCAGAGTACCAACTCCATTTTAAACCAAGGGTATCAGAGCTCCTTCCCTGCCATTCCTGACTCCAGCTGGAGAAGAGAAGGACCTGGGTAAGCAGCTGTAACACCTGGGGAAAGAAGGGATTTTGCCTAGGCCAGGCACTCCCCTCGCAGTGGTGTTTACCCTTGCAACACCTGAGAGGATAAAAGTGAGCTCTTGTCACTTCAGAAGTCTCTCCTTGTCACTTCATAGCCCTGTTTGCTCAAGCTTTTAATGGCTGGGCATGTGCCACATGCCTTGCATACCCCCTGTGCATGTCCCCACTTCCATGTGCCACATTTCACAGCAGGAGCAGCAGTGGCACACACACACAGAGGCCTGTTTGGAACACAGGTGCTTAATGCTGTCTTTGTCACCAAGCTAGCCACAAACTCCAATTTCATTTTTTTTGGAAAGGTTAAGGGCATCTATGAGAAAAGAGAAGCTGCCAAAAAGCTCTGTTCTGGTATTGGCACTCTTGTGCTTGCTGGAGCACACAAAGGCTCCAGCCAAAGTCGTTTAGCCTTTCTGCCCAACTCTGAATTTCACCCTCTGTTGGGCCATATAGACACAGTGTCGAAAGAACAGCTCTAATGATCTCAATTCTATTGCTTATTGGCTTTTGGAATTTAATCCAAAATGCAGATATCTGATCTCTGTGTCCTTCTCAGTATATATACAGAATTAAAGTTCTATTTATGTAACCACTTTTTGAGCACTTGTGAGTGAAAAATATTCAAGTTCCCTCCCCACCATTTGCAGATAGTCTCTGTAATTTGTCTCTGATGGCCAAAGCTTTTGCAATTAGCAAAATCAGATAACAAGATGGAGCCAACAGAAATGAGACATTATCTTCTGCTGCCAATGCTTGCAT
This sequence comes from Melospiza melodia melodia, assembly GCF_035770615.1. Lineage (NCBI taxonomy): Eukaryota > Metazoa > Chordata > Aves > Passeriformes > Passerellidae > Melospiza > Melospiza melodia. The sequence goes on from NC_086199.1 coordinate 9,670,038, forward strand.
CATCCTACTGAGCTCATTTTATAGAATACCTAAAAGGTGAGCCAGTCACTTGGAATCATAAATTGTGCACTTCTCTCCCTTACCAGCTGCCAAAGTGCACTGTGGACATTGCCCTGCCTTTCTTATTGTAGCTCTTACTCATTCTTTCAATTTATTTCTTTTTTTCCCAGGGGAGAGACTTGGAATTCTTTTATTTCTCTCACAGCCACAAATCCTCCAGTCTGTGCATGGTCACCAGCCAACGATGTAAAGCAATGGAAGAAAGACCTTTGGAAAAAAAGTTCCCTGCCACATCCCAGCATGCTGCAAGGGCTGCTCAGACCAGGAGAAAAAAGGAAGTTGAATGTGCAGAAAAAGTTCATATATTTCTGTGCTCACATCTGGGACTGAGCTTGCAGAAATTTTTGTGATATTTCTTTTGACAGGGAAGCTATAACTTTCATACAAGTTTACCTAGACTTGAAACAAACTAAAAAACTAACCAAAAAACCACACAAAAGGTGTAACTCAGCAGATTGTTGAGTGCATGGTGCATTATTCACTGCTTTCTTTCTTCCACATCACCCTCCCCATAGAGCCTGTGACAACATGGGATGGCTGGCACAAGAGCTGGCTCAAATGGCTCCATACCCACTGAGAGCCACTTTTTCTAGAGGAATTAATCACTAATTTCTCACAGCCAGATCCTAGACTCCTTGTGCTTCCTGAGCCAAACAAAGAATAAAAACACACATGCTCACATGAAGCCACAGAGAGGATCATTCTTGCAATTAGGGACAGCACTATTTTTATTGGGTTTTGCTGAAATATCAGAAATTGAGGCAATAGAATATAATTCAATAATCTCCATTACAGACAAATATATTCATCCTCTAAAGGAGTTATGGATCCTGACAACTTTAGCTCTGGACTTCATGTACAACCATAATACTGAACTGAGACTTTCAGAGAAAAAAACTCCAGCCTTAATAGTTTCAGAAAGCATCTATAGCTGCAACACACTATCACACTGAAAACTAAACCTTGTCTGCTCTGACCACCATGCTATCTGTCACTCTAAAGCTTCTCTGGATGTATTGCACCACCTTATCTGTTCCCTTAAAGCTGGGAGATTTATGGACTGCAAAGTCTATTTGTAAAACCTAGGTATTCTGAGTGTGAATTCATCACAATAAATTTTGCTTTCAGCTCCCCAGGATTTTCCTGCTACTGGTTTGTCACATCCTGGACACTTTCAGTAAAATGGAATCCCATAGTACATGGGAAGAAGTGGGAAGGTGACATACATGACTGGTGAGAGTCATAATGTCAAACAACTCCTACCTAAAGGTTACCACCCACTCTAGGAAGATGGTTCTCCCAGTTATGGACCTTTCCAGGGGACAAACTCAGTAACACTAAAATAACATCAATTGGCACAGAAAAGAAAAATACTACTTAGCAGACATGATTCTCCATTCCTGCCACCTGATTTTTTTGTGTCAATTCAGATATACCTTTATTTATAGGTCTAGCCATTTTTTCCTTTGGTGGTAAAACTGACTGTATCCATCATTCTGCTAAAACACATTCAGTAAATGCCTACCACTGTATTGACTTCAGCACCTTTTTAACTGTTAGGACTGATAAATGTTCTGGTGCCTCCATGAAATTGAGCTTGGAGAGGAGGACCTGGTGAAGGGCACAAGCAGAGAGGATTAGGAAGCAGTTGTTGTCTAAGGGTCAGCAAAGCACTAGAGGAAAGAAACAGAAACTACATCTCAGTAAAAGCACTTCCTATCTGGGTATTGCAACAAATGAATATTTGAACTGTCATGAATATTTGAAATGAGACTGCTGAAAGTGCTTACAAAGTAGGTACTCCAGCTAGAGAATGGGCTTAAACACAGATTCTTTATGCAGAATACATAATAAAGTGTCTGCACTTCGGGGGAGAGATGACCAAAGCACTGTGGACAGAACACATAACCTTCTGCCCAACCACAGGGCATCCCCCTCTGCAGTTTTGCTTTTGAATAAAATTATCTCTTAGCCTGTATCTGTCCTTGTTTCTCAACTCATTTCATTCCTTTCAACCCACATTGCCAAAGCTACACCTGCTGCTGAAGGGGTTTTCTGTAGGAGGACACTGAAGGATAAGGCATGAGCAGGTAGCAGAGGTGGAAAACATTTCTCTCTTCTTGAAGCAATGAATGAGAAATGAATCAGTCTGGACGCAGGTGTGGCTGATAATAGCACTGCTCCAGGTGTGTGTGCTTCTGTTTCTGCTGGTGACCCTCCTCCTGCCTCACCCTGCCCCATCAGCAGGAGGCAAAGCCACTTCCCATGGCTGCTCTCCCCAGCCCTAACGTGGGGGTATGAACTGCCTCTTTCCAGGTTAGAGGCAGGAAAAGCAAATGGAAATGAGCAAGAGAGAAAGATAAAAAATTAAAGCAAGAGGTATGAAGGAAAGGGACGGGATGTCAGCTTTGAACTGGAGCCTTTTTAACCAGGCAGACTCTGTGCTTGGTCATCTTCTGTCATTGCCTCAGAGCAGGATCCATGCAGGCCTCTACATGTGTGTATGGTATATACACATATGTACATGGCAGGGAGGCATGGGAAGCCTTTAATAATTCAGTTCAAGCGCATTCCTGTTGCTCATGAATGTTAAAACACATTCATGGTTGCCAAACCCACCCTGTGCCTCTTGCCCTGACTCCGGGGCAGGCCCTGGACGCTCTGGGCTGGCTTCTCCCCTTGCTGAGCCCTTAGCCCTGCCTGGCTCCCCTGCTGCCTCCTCCTCCTCCTCCAGAGATTTCCACTTTCACTGAGCTGCCTTCTTCCCATTTTAAGTCATGTCTGTCACAACTGCTGCTGCCACAGACAAGCGCACGTTGTTATTAATGCATTATTAAATTTTATCTCACATTTAGAGCCTTGTCGATGGTGCTCACTTAAAGACACTGTGGTGATAAGCACTATAGGAATGGCTATAAATAATGAATATTATCCCTCTCATGTCTTTCCCCATCTCCCAACCCAGTAGGTATTCACTGAAAGGCAAATGATCATCAACTCAATTTTATTTTTACTGATTGAAAGTGTCTTCAGGATGCATAGCTGCCACAAAGTAGGGAAAAGACTGCAGCTACCATGGGAGATAGCCCAAAATATTTGAGCAGCTTCTCTTCCCACCAGGGTACCTTTCTTGAAAAGCAAATCATTAATTTTAATATGCCTTCTATGCTCCTGCTCCTTGCCAGGTTCCAGAAATCAAGCGAGAGGGTGGAAATGTAGAAAAAGGGTCCAAATTCTCCTGATGCTTTCTCTTTACAGGTCAAGTGCACAACACAATTTTTAATTGGGGAATACTTCATCTCCAGCATTTGCCTCCCATCTAGAAAAGTTCAGGCACACACTCTGGTTTAAAATCAGAGCCCAGAAGAGCAGGGCACTGGTGCCATCTCAGCTGCTTTCTGTCCTACCTCATTAATGTCTGTTATTCACGTTGTCTTTCTTCCAACCCTTTGTAGCTCCTGCAAATTAAGTCTTTGAATGCTGTTGACACTCCTGTGCATCTGCAGTTCTTGATCACTTAGACAGTGAAAAATGTAAGAAATCTTTGCTATTACCTGAGTATCTATGGGAACTTGGAGAGAAAATCTTGGAAAAGAAAATGGTTCAGGATAATGCTGAGAGGTCTTAAAAGAAGCGCTGCAAACACTTTGGGTTTGGTCCCAGAAATGCCCAAGCAAAAACTTAGTGCTATGGAACAAGATATTTCAATCTCTTCCTAGTTTTGTAATGGAGAAAAGAATTTATGGTTCAGATCTTGAATGGAATTCTGGAATCAGAAGAGATACCAAAATCAGGCTACACTCTGTCTTTAAAGGCTGGACTGCTTGGAGTTACTTATTCAATTTGGCCCAAAAAATATTTTCACCTGGCAGTTCAGGTAAGATGTCATATATAAAGCTGAAATGGGCAGAAAATTTCTCTTTAACTTGCAAAAATATTGGATATATCATAATTTTTGTTCAAATGAGTTTAAAATTTCAAAAATTAAGTCTTTTTAATACATAGAAGTCCAGATTGAGAAAACAAAAATCAGTTTGGGTCAATTACAGCATTTTCTTCTGTTAATGTTGTAATGTTTAATTTTTATTTTGACCTGTTTTTGAGTTGGGTATAATTAGCTGGTATTCAGAATCAAAATGTTGTGTAAGTTAAAAAAATAAAAAGTTTTGTTTGGGTTTTTTTTAATGTTAACAAGGTCCCTACATTTTCTCAAACAAGTAAATACACTGGTGGAAGACAACTTCTTCCAGTTAGAAGAAAGTCCCATTTTAGCACATCCTTGGCTTTTTGTGCATCAGAAAAACAATTTTATGAAGAAATTATCATCTGCTTCACCTCAGATATGAGTCCTAAGTCAATCATCCCCCCAGGTATTGACTAAAGTTACCCCTGACATCATCAAGTCAGAACTAGAGCTTGCCACAGAGTCCTTTAGCCTCACTGCCTGAATTCTGAAAGACTCCAAAACTACCATGAGAAAAAACTCCCATATTTCCTTTCCTTGAGACCTCCTGACTTCACTCCAGCCTAGACTCATGCTTGCCAAGCATTTGACCTATGATCCCAACGAGTTTTACTTAATGCCTTTGCTTGAGCTGCTTCAAAATTCAACATGGGCTTGTTTAAAACTCAGATTCCCCCTTGCTCTGCTCTTTCCTGAAAGATGAGCAGAATTTTGTTAAACTATCCTAATGAATGGCTTTATCTCAGCAGCCACATATTGTCCTTTTTGGCGGTCTCACAACACACAAAGAAAATCTCCCACACTGATAGGTCAAATCACAAGGGTGCATTATATCACCTTTAGGGCTGTATCCTTCTGTACAGCTTGGGTTAGATTTAATGTGGTTACACAACTTTGGGTCAGCTTAAAGTAGAAGAAAAATGAGGTTCTGCCTGCCTGCAGAAGACTCCTTGGACGCACTCTCAAGAACATATAATGAAAACCACATAGTAATTTGATAACAAACCAAAGCATTCAAGCACATATACTCATCATGATGTCATTTCCATCTTCTGTCATTACTTAAGTACCATATAAATTACATTTGTATTTGAGTCTGCTTACATTTGTAGATCCTGATCTCAGTCCCCCAGTACCCAACCTGAATTTTAGGGACACTAATCATCCACATCTCTCATTAGTTTCTATTTTGCCATGGCTCCCCCGCCAACAGAGGTAGCTTTGAGAGCGAAAGCAAGCTCAAGCAGACAGGGAATAGCTATCACTCAGCACTCCCAAGATATGATTCAGGGCTCCTATCAGTTACCCCAGGGTTCCCCCAACAACACAGAGTACTAACTCATCACACAGAAGGAAAAAAAAAAAAAGTAGAAACAGCTGGGCTCAGTGAAATAAGGCTGTCAAGGTCCCTCTCCTAAAGTAGAGATGGCAATCAGTCCACTCCAATATTTACTTTTTATCTGCCCATCACAACAGACAATAATTAGATTACCATGGGTCAGGTTTTTTCTAGAGAGGTCACACAATGGTGTAAGATGCTATCTTGACAAGACAATACCAACATTTTACTTTCAAATGAGAAGCATTTTCCACTTCAGTTTTACAAAAAGTTTCACCATCTGTAATTACAGCACGGTCATTATACCACATACAAACCAAGGCACACAACACAGGACCACAAATTACAAAAATGAAGGCATAAAATATCAACAGTATTACACACCCAACTCAGTGCATCAAGGAGAAAGAGCAAATACATTTTTCAACCCAAACTGGGAACATCAAACTTCTCTAAGTGTCCAGTAATCCTCCCCAGCTGCCTCTTGCTTGTCAGAGTTTTCCCTGCATATACACATTATTTCTCAAGATAAAAAAGGATTAAGTAACTTCCTCCATAAAGGTTTTCACCAGCTCACACATGTCAGAAGGCCTCAGCAATCATATCATAAGGTTTAAATGCTGATACTCCCAGTGCTGTACTTTTGGGAGGCGAGCTTGTCTGAGATAAATGTTGCTTGGAATACAAGCTCTTTCTCCTCTTATCAAGGAAAAATTTTGTATCCTGAGGATTCCCTCGTAAATTAGCCAAGCCCCACTGCTACACCCACTGCTCCCCTACAGCAACACAAAGAATATGGTAACACTCATTAGAGCACACCACCAGGGAAAAGTCTAATTGCTGGATTTACATTTTGTAGGCAACGTGTATTTATACTAATAATTCTATTTTGTGCGGCTTTACTAGTCAGAAAAGAAAAGAGCATATTGTATTAAGCTCCAGCCCCCAAGCACTGAAATAGCACTAACAGATCCAGGGAGATGGGCTTTCATATAATTGGCATCCACCCATAGAACACAGTTGATGATGAAGCATATTTCCAGCAGTTCATAACAAGGGCAGGCGATTCCCTGAGGATTTTCAACCTTTAATATTCGCCTATCTTTGGGAGCATCTACTCATCTCATCATTACAGTAGTACTAGTCACTTCTCTGATTGCAGCGGGACTGGAAAAATCAGCACTTTAACCCTGCCCATCTTAAGTATTATTTCCCTCAGTAGTCATCTCCAGGCTCCCACAGATCCTACAGCAAAAAAATGTTCTATACACTGTCTAGCAAGAAAATAAGAATAAGAGACTGCAGAATTAGTCATACATCCAGAAACATTACCTAAACATGAAAAATTCAAATATCTACTTGAATCCATTTTTATATTTTTTTTACCATATCCTTTATTCTTGAAGAGCATAAAAAAATTCCCTCTTCACAATATCCCAGTGCTTTCATCTACAGCTGAAGTGAGGAAGTGCTAAGTTGTTGGCAAACCTGACTTCCTTATAATAAGTTTGTAAAATGAATTTTGCAACCAGCAAAAGTGCTCGGATTTGATTCAAGATTTCTGAATTCTCTTATTTTATCTGAAAAAAAAAATGACGCGGTCATACTATTTTCTTTTCCTTTAATACTATAAAAGTGGGAGTTTTAGACCTATCAAATGGATGAAGGGTAAGACAAAACTTAAATTCAGTACGAACTCTTCTAAAGATCAAAGTTCTTAGAGGATGAGTTTTGGCTTGGGATTGTCTTGACAACTACTAATAAAAAAAGTTAAAAGCAAGGAAAGAAATGCTTGTCTTACTCATAATAGCTTCACATAAACTTAATTCTACATAAAAAGTAATTAAAGGCCGCTTCTAAAAGGAGCTGGAAGCCATGGTGTTTTGTCTCCCTCATACATTTTTTATCCAATTAAGCAATCTCAAAAAAGCACTTTATGCATCTTTAAGACATGATTGCTTCACATTAGCTCACGTAGCTGTTTTACCAGATCACTGCACATCCTCCTTCTGGCCTCTTTACCTGGAAACTCATTCCCACAAATTACCACCATGCTATTAATACTCTTCTGTTTGATGTTCTCCTCACCTTCATTTTATGTAGCATTGCCAAACAACAGGCATCTGTTTGCATGGATCTGTTTGCAAATGAGCCCAGCCCCCTTTCAAGTCCTCTCAGTTTCTGCGTGGGAGAACTTGTAACCAACTTGTAAATGAAAATAGATGTTGAGCTTCCCAGGCATTGGAGACTGGTTGGGCTTTTCATGAGCAGGACATCATTCTGAACTACTCTTCCTACACATCTTGAGCTGCCCAGCCAAGAGACTTCTGAAAGCAGGCTTTTTTAATGGGGGAAAAAACCCAAAACCATAAACAAATAGCAAAAAGAAAAAAAAAAAAAACAAAACCAACAAACCAAACAAAAAGTAAAAAAAGAAAAAAAAAACCCACAAAAAAACAACAACAAAAAACCCAAACAAACAAAAAACCCAAAACAAAACAGAAAAAATCCCAAAACCCCAAAAAAAAAAAAAAAAAAAAAAAACCTAAACCACCAAAACCCAATCAAGACATGGTTGCATGGTTGCGGATTCCAAGTTGAGTCAAGGAAGAGCAATAGCACAACTGCCACTGAAATAGCTTTGCTCACCAGAGGCATTCAGGAAATGAGGCTACGTGAAATTCAGGCAGCATGGAAGGGGGAAAAGCCTCTACTGAGCAAATGCTGTTTGCTGTCAGGCTCTGCATGACCTTTTCGCTAGGCACAAGATGGGAAGATTGCGGAACATGTACTGATTAGGTGTATGGCTCCAAAAATACCATTTGGAAAAATAAAATCCTTCATTATAGTGCAATAGGAAATATGCTGGAATGTTAGAATGCCAAGAATAACTAATTTTCTACCATTCCTTATCTTACCTTTTTTACACCTCATTTAAACACTTGTTAAAGCAGCCACTCTGGTATAAAGGAAAGAAAGGAAGAGCAAGTGAGTTCCATTTTCATTTTCCATCATCTGCTGAAGTGATGACTGCTAACAGCATCTCCCCTGGTAGCACACACATGGCCATCAGAGACAATGACTCACTGTAAAACAAGCCCAGCAGCCAAAGCAGCCACTGTGGATATTTTTTTGCTGATTCTATTTGGGATGGGCTGGAGTGGGGTTGGAGATTTTACAACCTTATTTGATTTTGGGGCAGACAATCTTACGCAGACTTAATTATTTCCTTATTTATAAACTAACTTGCTTCCTGGAGACTCTCTAATGTTGGTTGTCTCAGGCACCCTGAATCTAATGATTTAAAATGCTTTGGTGTTCTAAAGGAGCAAAATATCAGGGGTCTGTTGTAGGCTGTTGTGCACAGTAGGGGAAGGCTGGAGAAATTATTGCTTATCTCCTGAAATGTGTATAAGGTGAGCACACAACCACCACCCTCATCCAGCCTTAATCCAGCCCTGCTAATCCCACACAGCAAACCCAGGACAAGGGCCATGTGCAGGGCATTAGCATGACTTCATTCCTGGGAAGATTTAGGAAGGTAGAGACTGCTCTCCTGGATTAAACCCTTCCCAGCTGAGTGTCTAACTCCTCACAGTGCCCCACATCCACTGAGGTCTCTCTCCACACAGAGGGGCTCTTGCTTTAGTCCCTGCCAAGACATGATCGCAGGCCAAGCCCCATGGCTGTGACATAACCCACTCTCTGCTGTGTTTGCACCACATCAGGAGCAGAGGGTGAGAGCTCTGCCCAAGCCCTGCATTTGGACTGACACCACCCTTCAGGAATGGGACAGACCTCAGGTAGTCAGAGGCTGACACATTTCTCAAAAAAAAGGATTGCTCTTATCAGAGCATGTGGTGTTGCAAACCCCTGCCCAGCTCCCCTGGCTGCCCACTGACCTAATTAGGAAGGCAGCCTATTGCTCTCAGCATCAGCTGATATCAGAGGTTATCAGCCCCTAAATGGGCCACACACCTTTCTTCCTATTTCTATTTCTTCATATTTCTTGTTTCTATTAAAAAGAAAAAACTTCATCAGAGTAGAAGAAATGAATACATAATTCCTTTTCAAAAGTTTTCCAAACATCATCTCTTTTTCTGTTAAAAATAATTAAGACCGGGTGTTCATCAGTGCAAAGACCTCATTTGGCTTGTCCAGAAGGAGCTTTGAATAGCTAGTCAGTATAAATACTGCATAAAAAATTAAAGTAACAAAGAGAGGATTTTTTTTTTCTTCATTTGTTATTTTTGGGAAGAAAAACCAGCCATCTGTGTTCCAAATGTGTTGCTTTTCAATGATCCACAAGCTGTTTCTATGGTTAAAAATTATTTGACTTTGCTCTTCTTCTGAATGGTTGCCTTCACCATATTAAAACAGAGAGCCTTGCCTGCTGGGTGCTGTGATATTTGTCCGGCTGCTCTGCTTGATAAGAACTGCTCAGGTCTGGAAATGATAACCTACACAAGAGGGCAGTTTAGTTTTCACTGTAACAGTGGAGGAACGCAGGAGGGAAGCAAGGAAAAGTTCACGTTATTTTGGTGAAGATTTTACCTAAAACACAATTTCATATATTTTGGGTGAGAGGGGAATTGTTTTGATTCCTATTTGCAGCCCCCATGAATACTGTTTCTCGTCCTCTTCTCAGCTAGTTCTGAAATGTCTGGAAATTAGGCATTTAAGTACTTAAAATGTGTGGTGTAGGGGGGAACCATGTGTAAAAAATATTCCTGCATATATAAAAAATCTTCTGTATACATTGCTTGTACATAAAGCATTTTATTTTGATTGAGAGCAGATTGTTCCTTCCTATACCCAATTTGAGATTGGACAGACTGCACTATGTGCCCATTTTCACAATATAATGATCTTTATGTACACACAGATGTACATACAAAGACGTACATATGGCATTTTTTTGTAAATTTAGCACTTGTAATTGTTTTGATGTTCAAATCTATACTTATTAGCTAGCCCAGAACACATTTATTATTAAGAACACTGTGGATTCAGCAGCTATTTAGGAAAGGTAGAAATGCAAATGCAGAAATATTTACATAAATATCTGCAAACACTATGCACCATTCTCTTTGTGTTCAGGAGCACAGCCACATGCCAGGTCTTTTGTATGTTGAATGACCAAAGGTACACTTAAATCAAACAGCAGCTCCATTCAGCCTGTGCTTTCCTCAAGTCGTTAGACACGCTATGTTGAAAGGAGTGACTTCGTGCACACTCAGCTTTTTCAAAGAAACATCTGTGATTTAATGGCCAGATCTGAGCCACACACAAGTCTGAGCTCTGGGAAACTTACAGCCTGACTGCCATCCACCCAGGAAACTCCTGCTATAAAGGAGTCCATAAAGATGCCATTCACACACTCATTCATTGATGCACAACAAACCCCAAAACTTTTACGAAGCTCTGTCCTAGAGGAACTCAAACTGCTCCACGTCTGGGAGTCACCGACCCCTGGTGCAAACACAAAGCAGCCCTTCCTCTGAGACAGGCATCTCCTAATGAGAGCAAACATTCCCCTCTCTGAAGAAGGCAGCGGGAGACGGATGTGTGCAAGGACCAAGCTCTGTCTATTGTATTTCCATGGTTCCCTCTGCCACAGCATTTTAGAGCCTCACAACTCAAACACATTTTTCCCCCAAGATGCCCCGATGAGGGTCGGAAGTGCTGTCAGCATCTGGGACAATTATTCTCTCCACAACAGGAAATCCAGGGTAAAACCATTGGAGCCATTCAGGTCAGACTAAGAAAATATAGATGACACTTCTGATTTTTCTGCTTTTAAGTTTCTCATTAACACCATAAATTTATGTTGAATATTTGTTAATATTTAAGAACATTAATTTAATGTTCTTAATGTTCATCTGAAATTTAATTCCAGAAACAAACATAGAGAGATCCTGTACAGATTCTCAAATATGAAAATATATGACAAAAACACTTTATTCTTCCCTCCACATCACACTCCCTTCCCACTTTTCCCCAAAGTCCTTCCTACTCTAAGCTATTTTCTTCCTTTCCCACATAGACCAAAAGGGTTTGGATTCACTTAAGGCAGAAGGACTGAAAACTTCAAGAGTTTCACAGAATCTTACCAAAACTATCTAAAAAATCCAAATCTGTGAAAATGGGCTGGAAATCTCACCAAAACAGGCATCCATCCATCTGCCTTTTGCAGCACATCAGATAATCCTACAGAAATAAAAATGATAAGTTGTGCTTTGTGTCCCAAAGAGAATAGCACACATTCCTGGCTTGGCACCCCCAGGGAAGGAGGGATAACCCAATAAACTCTCCCTGAGGGTCACAGGCCCTTTCTGGACACATCCCTTGCAGAGACCACACTGAGACCTCAGCATCCATTGCAATACCACGTCTCCTGTCCCCACATGGCTCTCGAGGCTCTGCCAGCTCAGCTTCCTTCAAGGTGAACCCTGTGAACTGCATCAGGAACTCATTCACCTGAGATATAACCTATTCTTTCATCCTTTTCCCTTTTATCTTTTGCAAAGTTATCTTTCAGCTGCCGCACTTTGCTGTACAGAGATGCACTGGCTGTGCTGGTACAGTGGAGTGGAGAGGCACTGGGCAGAGACTGCTAAAACCAGCTTACACAGCACGGCTGCTTAATATTTAACCATGGCCCTAAGCTCCTGACTCTGGTCCTCTGAGCTGCAACCAAATTGGGTACAGGAAACAAAGCAAACAGCGCAATGTCCTGCATCTCAGTCTAGGGTGTTCATCACCACTCACCAAACAAGTTGGAAATATTTCATCCGTTTCATGGTTTGTCCACGTTCCTCATTCCATCTGTGCAAGTTTGAAATGTTAATAAAAAGGTATCAACTACAAAAACAACAACAAAAAAATTCACAGAAAATGTTACTATCTCTACCTGAGATGCTGCCTAAAGCCTGAAAGATTATCAAAGCAGAGATATATACCTCCAAACCAGGTTTAATCCACTTAAGCCAGTTGTAAAGCTTTCATCAGTCTGGGTACAGTCATAAAAATATTTATTTCCAAATGCATGCAAGCAGATACACATTTGCCTCCAGTTAGAGAGATGGGAATCTGTGTACAGTCATACAAATATTTATTTCCAAACACATACACTTACAATCTGATTTGTAGTTAAGAGAGATGTGACTCCAGAAGAATATGTTGTAACCTGCAACATCAATAGTCTCCAAACTTGTGCCTCAAGAAGAATTAGGCAGTTTCACAATCATATTTTCAAGATTTTAATCCTCCAGGAAAATGCCTGAAGTATAATTTCTTACTTTAACTTCAAATTTTCAGTTTTGCAAAAGATTCCTCAGGACAGTGAGCATTTCTATTATAATAATACACATTATTTCCATTGCCCTATTATATGCATTGCCCAATGACTCTTGGCCTGTTGTTTGCACAAGGGTGGAATGCACAAATGGACTTGCCTCAAATACTGCAACAACACCATGGACTCCTTTCAAGCTCACCATAAGGCTGGAATAGGGCATCAGAAAACACACATCATTCAGCTGCTATGAGAAAACAGTTTTCCATTCCCTGGCAGTATACAACAAAATAACAAAGCAAAAATCTTGTTGGTTTTTTTTTTCCTCAGCTAATCTGTTCTGTATTTATGACCCTTACATGCTACTGAAAAACAGGGGAAAATCAATATTGACTTCTGTGCTGAAATATGATCCACTGTTTGAAAGGCCATTGAAGTAAAGATGATGATTTCTAGCAGGATACATGTTAAAGATAAACAGTGTCCTTCCTTCGTAGCACTGTATGGGAAAACTGATGAGGACAGACTGGTCATTTGTAGCCATCATTCCCAAGAAATCCTCCACTGAAATGATGGGGAGACACTGGGTGAACTAATGAGAGCAGACTCAAAAGAAAGAGGTTTTTCTTGGTGAATAAGCACAGAGGTTTGGCAGAGTTCTCTGTTTTGGGCCCCTCTGTGCAGCCATAAATGACAGCATCCACTGAGGAAATCCAAAGTTGCTGCCAATTTAGGCATCCAAGATTTAAAAAAATGGTCTCAGGGACACAATTAGTGCCATAAAACCTGTTCCCACTTTCAGTTCATTGCTAATTCTTCAACAACCCCTTGGCCCTAAACCACAGTTCATCTCTTTCCTACTAAGTCATGCTTTTAGTGGGTGATCTCTGCTGGCAGCACATCCCTTCTATAAAATCACAAGGAACTGAATGCTCAATGTTCAAGTGCTAATAATGCCACCCAGGATCTTCTTTGTCTCTGATCAGCAAAGGAATCTCCAGAGTTCAGTGAATCCCTAAGAAGTTACAGCTCTAATTTTACAGCAACAGCTGTACTTAGGTTTTAAGAGCAGGCAGATGTCTTTGTCTTTCAGTAGCCTTCAGTGACAAGACATCACTTGTGTTGTCAAAATTGAAAAAAAAGAAAAGTGGTTTGTGCAGGAAACCGAAGTATATTCATTTTTATTGCTATTTCCAAAAGGAAGATGAAATTTTCTTTCTCTTTACTGAATGTCAAAGCTCAGTCCTTGATTTCTGTATTGATGCTCTCTGAATGAGGATTGGGCTGTCTACAACAGCAGAACAAGTCTGAGGGAAAAGGTCTCTGTTTAAACATAAAATTCCTGCAAGAATGAGTAGAAATGCCAAGCAAAATACAGCAGAAGTCCTGTTTTGTTTCTTTGGTGTAATCTGGGGATGCTCCTTTTATAAGATTTATGTCTTTGCTAGTTGAAACAATATTCATTATACACTGTAACAAATGTTTCAGAACTCAATTTGCTCTCCAGAAGGGATCCTCAATCACCCTAAAAACAAATGGAAAGACTGTTTCCCTAAAATTCTCAGGTCTTATTTCCATAACCTGTGAAATTTCACAGGGAAGAATTTGTCGGGGACAACAAGCAGTTTCTATCCTCTTTAGCTGGACAAGAGCCATTTCCTTTCAGCAAATGTCAAGGTGTGAAAGCCTAAGGTTTCACCATAAAATGCACAAATCCCATCAGCCATTCCAACCCAGCCATGCCTCACGCTGCCTTGCTACCCAAACCTCTCCTCCCACCCATCCTCACTCCCCACTACCCCTGGTGTCACCAGCCAGGCATTTCTTACAGGAGGGCAGAAAGCAATGAAATTCTAACATTCCATTTGGCTCCATCCTCTCACTATAGCCCTACTGTGTGTGAATCCTGGAGAGCAGAACATCTCCATCCAGGCATCTGCAAGTGCCCTCACCTCCCACAGCAACCTCCAGCCACTGCTGCAAGTGTGCAACTCGAGCAAAACCAGCACAGCCACAGCTCCATAAATTTATCCAAATGTATTTTTGCTTTAGTCTTTCCTTCCCTCCAAAATCAGATGGCAACAAAACTCCCTGAGTGTGGAGCTTGTGAGAGCAGCTTCTCTTATGAACCAGCCAGCACACATAGCTATTGAACACCAGTTTTTCAGGCTGTAGAAAAAGAAATATATATCAGAAACTTGTTAAGCCGTTACAGGAAAAACAGTGATGTGTAAAGACGATCCAAAGAATATTTTACTGTTTGACTCATCTTGTCATAAAACTGCAGTAGGACCTACCTCATAAAATAGAAATTTCTCAGATTCTATATGCACTCAAGAAAATTTTAAAAGCCCTGATGCACAGGACATCCATTTCAGCACAGAAAAACATTTCTGCTTAAAGTATCTGAGGAAAGACAGGGGAGTGAGGACTGTGTGAAAGAATGCCAGCCCTAAAAGAAAAGCCTCTTAGTAGTCTTTCCTGCCTGGCATTGATGGTGACTGATCGTAAATAACACCTATTACATGTTCAAAGCTTCTGGGTCAAAAATCTCAGCCAACATAAATAATTAATGCTTTTTCTCTGTCCCTCTGATTTTATGAGGGGAGCACTTTTTATTCCATACTCAACAAACTGCAGTGGTCACGTCATCCCAGAGGGAACTGGCCAGACAGCTGTGAGTTATTCAGATTACACATCTCCAGCAAGAAGTTAAATACTAGTTTCACTTTGAAGGAAGGACAGGAAAAGACTACAACCCAGGTAAAAAACAAGGCAGAAAGTATTGGGAAAACACATTCAATGTTTTAATGTCATTGTCTTCCTATGGAAGGATGCATTATGTATTATTTACACTTTAAACCTTGTGCATCTTTATATATATTTATATTGAAATGAAATTAAGGGGTAAGCCTGTGAAAGAAAAGTTATCTATCTATCTATCCAGAGAGAAGCATTCTCCACTACTCCCAAATGGTCTTCTGTAAAAAATTTTTGATTAATTTGATTTTCACAATTAATCACAAAAGTGGGTTTCACCATTTTGAAGCCCACTACAAAGCAAGTTCCCATTTTGCCATTATCTGTGGTCATGACAGTTCCTATAACTAAAGGGTACCTCAAGATTTACAAGAGTAAATCTTGAGTTAATCTCCAGTTACAAGGTCCATGACCCAACAGGTCATTGTTTGTACGAGATAATCAGTGTAATGAGTCCTAGAACTACCCTCAAGGAACCACAGGAATCATTATATCAATACACAAGAACAAACCATTTTCTACTTCTTTATTTCTTACAAATAAATTGTATAGCTTCTTCCTTCCCTTCTATCCTTCCATCTATCCCACATTCTCTTTTTTCTCTCTTCATAATCTTTCTTGACTTTTTTTTCCTCTCTCCAGTTCTACTTTGGTAACATCATAAATCACCACCTCCTTTCCCCCAGCTTTGACTTTTCTCACCATATATTTGCTGAGTGTTCCTGTTTCTCTCCTTCCTCCTAGGATTGCTCCTCAGAGTGTAATTTCGTACTCCAAAAGAGATGAATGTTTTCAAAAAGCCTGTTTCAGCCCCAGGAGCAAAAGGGAGCTAGTGCTGCTAGAGGTATTTGAGAAGAACTGTCAGGGCTTCTAAATTGAGAAACACTGAAACTATGCAGGAAGAATAAAACACAGCTTGGAGTAAAAGAAGCCACTATAATGAGTTCAGGATCAGGTACAAAAAGCTGTTGTAAATCTATTAAACCTTAGTTTAGTGAGAGTAGAGAGAATCTGTTCCTAAATGAGGACCATTCATGGATTGACTAATTTTCAGTGATCATACCTCAATATTTGATCACAAGACCTGAGTGAAACTGGTGAGACCACATCCCTGTCCATCCACAATACACACTACTCCATACCTCTGGATGCCTCCAATTTGGTTCAGGTGTAGACGGTGCAATTTCTACTCCGGACAGAGAGGTGTCACATCAGGAGGTGTCATCAATGCAAAGCTAAGAAATCCCTGTCAGTGACTAATTTTAACTATTCATCACATTTGTTATTGCTTCCAGCTCATTCCTGGGTTCCATTACAATGTGTTGTCCACACCAATGAACAAAGGTGGCTCTTGCTCCAAGGAGCTCACAGCCCACAGACTGTGAGGGACAGAGGACAGAAGTGCTCTGCCTGTGAGAGCTGATGTACAAAGAGATTAAAGGGGGGATTTTCAAAGGGGTCAACAAAAATTCCTCCCTTCCCTATCTGCCTGCAGCAGTCTCCTTAAAAACCCTGCCTTCCTAGTCTAGCTGTTGTACCTTTCGGGGACTTTTCTTTACAAAAGCCAATAGCCACCATGTTTGTCCTTTTCTGACATCACAACCAACCACCCACCCCAAGTCAAAATCAGTCTCTTAAGTTCTTTCCTTTCCAGAGTTTTTCAAGATTTTTGTCTTTCTTCTCTAGACCAGTTATAGGCATATGCTGAGCTGAGAGCTTTAAAACTGCTTTACTTCCATGCATAAATTTCAGGGTAATTTTCTAAATGCTTCTGGGATGCTCCCATCCATGCTGTCCAGCCCCAAATCCCTTGAATTGCTCCCAAAACATGGGCATTAGTGGAGTTACTTCACAATACTGAAGCAACCTTGCCATCCAGCTGGCTTCACCACTTTCTTCAAAGGCCCATGACAAACATATCATAACAATTTTATATCTTCTGCTTAACCTTTGGAGCTGTTTAAGCTTCTCTGAGGTAGAGACTGTCTGATTTATATTCTAACACCTTCCTTAGCCTAAACTAAATGTAATTCTTTCTAAAATGTCCATCTTTAAATTATGGATTATAGTGCCCAGAGTGTTGCTGCACAACCTCCCACTGAGCTCAGATCAAGCTCACCAAGTGGTTTTTCTTGTATTGCACTCATTTATGTGTCCATTTTAAAATTCTGTTTGTGATATTTAAACACCTTTATAACTTCCATTTCCCCAATAAAATTGATTTAGAGGTGAGAAAAGCCCCTGGGCTTGCCCTGTTAAATGTTTTTTCAAGCAAGTTTGTTCCAAGACAATACTGAAGAAAAAATTCAAGGCAAATGAGTGTAACTGCACCTATTTTTTTCAGTCAGATTCTGTGTTCATGGAAACAGCAGTCTTGACAAACGGGAAAGCCAGCATCCTGGCATAGGCATGCCATTAAAAACGCCAGAAAATGGACATTCCCCAGATCAATACCTCTCCCAGGACATATCAAAGTGTGAGAGGAATGCTCCTCATTAAGGCTATGATGGTAATATGCAGTCCTTTGACTTCTGTGCTGCAGTTATCATTGCATCCATATCGATATCCATTGGCAATGGGCATTTTCACAAGACCTGAGATCAAGAGATCAATCAAGAGAAACCTCAAAAGAATCACCAACCAGTGGTAATAGCTTTCACATTCTCCACACCCTAAATTCAAAGAGAAGGTCTAGATGTAAGATGCTAAAAGTCTCTTTACACTGCAAATCTATCACCAGGCACTATCCAGCCTCCCATGATGGCTGGTACTCAAACCTCAATTTCATTGACATTTTAAAACATCTTTTAATCCACTGTAAAAAGTCTGTGAAGTGCCTGTCAGAGGAAGCACATCAGAGAGTGCCTGGGATTTGAGACTGAGAGATTTCAGCTAAAGTTAGAAAAACATCTGGAAATTTTCACGGTTTAGAGAAAACCCCATTGAAAGGTTCATAAAATTATTGAAGACATCCAATTCTGTGTCAAACTGAATGAAACACAGGCACATAAACCCAACAAGGTGGTTATAAAAAAAAAATAAATTTGCTCCAGCCATAAACTGATGAGTTAATATCCATGGCCCATTTCTGCAGTTGTTCCAGCTAAGCAGCCACCCTCTCTGACCTCAACAGGCACAGCAGGCTGCATTCACAGAGCTGATTGCAGAACCAGGGCCCACTGCATTATACCACAGCAGAAAAAATAAAAAGAATCATCCAGTCAAGCAGAAAGCAGACAAAAAACCCTAGTCTATCAAAAGAGAGGATATGAAAGTTTACCAGACAAAAGCATCCTGCATTTTGTGCCCATATATTTTCTTGTTTTAGCACAACCCTTACTTGCAAAAAGTATTGATTGAGAAAGAAAAAAAGAAAGGAAGAAAAGAGAGGAGTTTGACGCATCCCTGTAGAATTAATTAGTTGTGGAGAGTTTTCACCCCTATTAAAAATTCAAATAAATTAGTTCTCTTAGCCTACCTATAGACCCCGGATGTAATTAGTGTGATAATCAATATATCAGTAGGAAACAGCCACTTAAGTGCAGCCAGTGCAATTGTAGATTTAGGACAAGTGAAAGGGGCGTACTCAACAACAGCAGGGAAGAGTATAAATGCAAATGAAGCTCATAAAAAAGAATGAGTGGTTCTGGCTGTGCAAGCTGCTCAAAATTCATCTAGTTTTTTTTTTCTGAAACAGTGAAATATTAGGCTGCTGTGAACTACCCATACTTGGCTAACAAACATGAATATGTACCACAGACCTTCATTTGTTTTCTCACTTACTTGAAGACTTGTTAAAGTGCTGCTAGCTCTCTACTCTCCACTAATGCACAATAAAAGAAGTTCTAATAAAATGTGCACCTGTCACACTCACATTTTTAGTGTTAAAAATACTCCCCGTTGTGTGTGGAGCACCAGCTGTGCCAGCAGCTTCAGTGCATGACTGACATGCTCAGGGACATCAATGGCTGAAGGTAGTTTGCCTCAGATTTGGCTCTGATATTCTCTCCTTACCATGGGACTTTAAAAAGTGCAAGGGAGTGAATCACTGAACACCATTTCAAAGCAAATTTCACCTTATCAGCCTCTAAGTACAGGAATTGTGTGCATACAATGAAGTGAAAATAGCTTTATATATTTTATATCATTCTTTAGGCCATGATACTCCTTTAAGGACAGAGGCATCCCACTCCTGAGACCTTTCCTGCCACCAAAAGCCAGGGGAAAATGGACTTCAAGAAGATGATGTGATATAAGTAAATATCACTGTAGTAGAGTTTCATGATCATTGTCCCACTCATGATGCTTTGAGCTACAAAGAAAGAAAAGAAAAGGGAGAAGATATGAAAAGGAGGAAGATAGGACAGAACCAGGGAATAACTGATTGGAATTAGATTATCCATTTCTCTAGGGGGGAACCTAAAGGCCCACAATTTACATCCCAGGCATGAAATATTTTTGTCAAATTTGATCTTCAGTCAAATATAGAGGAATCTTACACAAAATACCCATCTCGTACCCATCTCAGTCATCAGGGCTTGATTCAGATGTGCTTCACATGAACCTGCAGATAGCAATTAAAGCAGGAAAATACCTTAATTGTTGATCTCGGCCACTAGAAGACCCAAAGCTTCTTGGCTTTCAATATCCTACAATTCTTTATCCAAAAATTATTTATTTCCTCTACACAGAATTACTCTCAACTCTGGGTTTCTAATGAATGATTTCATATCCCTTCAGTTTCAATCCCACCCAGGTAGGTTTCAACATTTCTCTTTCACAGGAGTCCTTGTCACTAAGACACGGTTTGAAGTGAACAATTTGGTGTCACACACAACACACAGCATGATTTACAAGAACACACCTTCACATGTCAGGGTCTACCTTAACAAAACAAGTGCTTAATTTTTTGGCCTGTGGGAAAATTCTACCCCCAAAAAAAATCAAATTAATACAACAAAGCTACCAGATTCATCCATTTGTTCTGGCCTAGCGAAATGAGGACCTGAGGTGGCTCAAGAAATCTGCAACCAAAGAACTGCAAGGCTGCCAAATCCTCCAGGCACTTAACACCAAAGTGCCTCAGACACCCTCTCTTCTATCAATGTGTTATTCTAAGCAGCACAGAAGGGAAGGTCAGAGATGGGAAGCACAATTATTGTTTAGAGCATTCTACCTGTGAATTTCCATATTTTCTAAAGTTTTAGAAGTCTTCCCCAAGTATCCAGGATTTTTAAGGTACAACTTTTTTTTAAAAGAGAATGCAGAGATTCTTTAAAATATTCTTTACCCTGCAGTTACTGATAAAGCTTTATCACCTCATGTGAAGCTGAATTATGATTTTGCCTGGAAACACATACATCCACTAGAGAGAAACAGACGGTGTGTATTCATATATTTCAAAACAGAGGATTTAACCTCTGAAAAGAGATATCAAAGCGTCACTGAAGCAGGGACCTGCATTCAACATTTTCACATTTGGTTCACAAATATCCAATTAGGTTTCTGTCTGAAACACAGTACCCCAAATTTATAATTAATCATCTGTCAAAGTTACAAGGGCAACAGAGCACCACATTATTTTGAGCAGTGATTAAAAAAAAAAGAAAAGATGTCGGGGTTTTATGAGAGAATATCTTAGCTTTGAGCAGCAATATCAGACTCCTCTTGAGTAAAGAGTTAATAAAGAACCATACAATATCTCCATAGCAAACTCAGCAAAGTGTTTACATCAAAATAAAGACACAAGGGACATACAATATTTAATGTAAACTCAAAATGTATTGCTGTAAATGATAAATTATTTTTAAAATATAAATTTTTAGAAAGCAATCCCCATTTTTTATCCAATACAAATATTAAAGAATTAATATTATTATTTGAGGTTTCTTAACACCTCAAATAACTTTAGAAAAACAATTTTTTCCCTCTTTGTTAATTGCAAGTGGCTAATGAATTTTCTTTGTTGGTCTGGGAACATGAGAACCTATGGTAAATTTTAGCAATGTTAATTAACACCTCCATATAAAGGGACAAATGTTTATAACTTCTAAGGATGTGGAAACCCTATCAAACTAAACTAAAGCTCTTTTGTCCTAATTTGGGAAATAATTGGAATGAATCCCCTAGGACTTTTGCTATTCGTCCTACATAAAACCCTATTACTGGTTGATCCCAGAACAAAGATATGTTCCTAGAGATTCCCATAACCCTAATCCATGCATTTCTGTCCCTTGTGGGTACACAGGTGCCCATAAAAAGTGAAGGTCCCCATCTTTTTAAAGTAGCCTTAATTGATACAACCCAGACAGACTGCAGACAAACACAGCAACATGGCAGCAAAATGACCTCTTTTCCACTTTTCCAGTGGGAAAAAGATTGAGGTTATTTGGCTCAAAGAGTAACTGTAAGGTTAATTTCAGAAAATGGGATTTTGTCTGAAGGCTGAAGTGATGCTCTCGGTATCAGCAGCCACATACTGCTATAATTTGGGACCTTATTCTACTCACTGTGTATTCTCTAAAACAAATCCACTGTACACAAGGATGTTTGCCAGGATTTATTCCCTGGTGGTGTCTGCCTGTACCATTTCCAGTTATTCTAGAAATGTAACCTCTTTCTTCCTCACATTGGGCAGGTTTAACACAGGACTCAGTTTTACACTGTGCTTAAATGGGAGCAATCCCACTGAATGAGCCAAGGCCCAGAAAGGAGAGGGGGAAACCTGCTGTGGGAAAGAGGATAGGATCCAGCCCTCAGGAACAAAACCTTATTTGGCATTAAAAACATTCAAATCCACTTTTTGAAGCAAAACATCTCAGCACCAAAAGCCTCACTGTAGAGAGAGACAGACTTTCACTGCTTCTTTTGCACAAAGTAATCACCTCTTAGCCCAGTCTAGCATTTCATACTGAAGCAATATTGAGTAGACAACTGGAAGAGATAATCATGAAATCAGTTACCACCCACAGTTCTTGCTTTTCTTTGATTCTATGTACAGAGACAAAACACACTTAGACCTGTAGCCAAACTTACACTGGCTGAGACTTTCCCTCAGCAGAAGTTTCAAACCCTGCTGCAGCCCACTTTAAGATACTGCTGCCACCACATTTTGGGGACAGAAGGGCAAGTCCGAAGGGATGAGGTCTGCCAAGCTGTTGGAGCACAATTATACTGCAGGTCAGATTGTTGTGGGGGTATTTTGTTTGCTGGGTTTTTTAAAATTTGATTTGGGAATATTCAGGCTTTAAAATGCACAGAGACTGGCAACCAGGATGTTTTACTAAAAACAGGATGCAAACACACCTCACTAACACTGACAAAATTCCCCTGACCACATACATAGGCAAAGAGGACCAGAAAGACAAAAAGTGTCTTAGTTTATTGTTTTATTACTCCCTCAATCTATGAAACACAATTTGCTTTACAGGGCATCACTAAAAATGCACCCACCAAGGATTTCAATTTCCTTGAATAATGTAATTATCAATGTTAGCACTTCTTTTCATTGTTTTGACAGACTCAGTTCTGCTGCCATCTCATTTGAGCTTGCTCCAGCCTATGAAGGAATAAGCATTTCTCACCTGCTCTCTTTCCCCAAATTAGGTGCAAAATTTATGGAGACATGACCTAAAGTTTGAGACCTTTTTAAAATACAGAAATTATACTAAGAAATTTAGAAAATCTAAAGCCATAAGGACATAAAAAGCAAATCAGAAATGTTTCGTATGAGGTTGTTTCCATTCAGGTCTCTTACATGTCTTGAATCAATACAGGCACATTTTGCAATTTCATTTCTGACACGGAGCATATTCTATGGAAATAAGGCAAAGAAGGATAATCTAAAATTTCTCAGGCAGTTTTCTACCCATTTCTGGAATAGCTCTTTGAAAAAGTGGCCTGAGAATGAGATCATTAGGATAGCTGGTGCCAAATTCTTGACTGGTACAACACAGATGCTCTACCAGCACGTTCCTGCTGGCATTGGTGACACCACAGCAGTGAGAAATCATGGAGCAGTTATATTTTCCCATCTCTTTGGATTCTTCCCTCCTTGGACCACTCTTTACCTGCTCTCCAGTTAAAGAGAGAGGAGCAACTTTGATACCAGCATTTGCAAATCCAACATTCCCCTCTCTTTTCCTCCGGCGCATTTGTAATTTATGCAATTCTTTGTAATTACATATTAAGAATCAACAACATGCACACCACTGAGCAAGGGACAGGACTCCTGTTCACTGAGAGACAGGAGGGACAGGAATTTGGTTTGTTCTGTATCACAGACCTCTGTGCTCACTGCACAGCCATCCTTCCCCCATCATCTGTCACATCAGGGCCATACAGATTTCCCTCGGCCACAAGCCCTGAGATTGTTCATAGCCAGTGCCCTCAGAGCACGGGGTTTTTTTCACTTTTTTGTATAGAGATTAGTCCAATCTGGGATGAGTTTCTCAGACCAATGAACCTTCAAGGGAAAGCACAGCTTTCACAGTGTACAAGAGAAATGGGAGGGTGAAACAAATCTTCCACTATTATACACAAAGAGTTTAAGCTGCCTTTCAGCTCATCATTTTTCAGACTCAGATAACAGTACAAAATCCATGCACTATCCCTGCGGGGGAACAGCATGTGAGATCTCTGAGCTAACCAGCCACATAAAAATACAAGGGATCATCAGCTGGGGAACGAGAACTACTGGATTTACACTCAAATAAAAGGTCTGTGGGAAGAATTAGGCCCAAAGTCTGCAGCAGAGCTATGTGTAAACCCAGCCCTGTGTCTAAGCATCATCTTGCTCCCCAATCTCTTCTACAGAACAGCCCTTCACACAGTGGGCTCTTGAACAGTTAAATCAGAGATTTAACCTGGCACAAAATTATACCTGGAGGACTTATTGAATGGAGGATATTACCAATATCACATCTGTCACAGATGAAAAGCTACATATATGGATGAGTACTGTGTAATCCATTCATTGTTTTATAGACCTGGAACTCCCCAGAGAAGAGCACAACATCTGCATCTCATCCCCAAGAGTGGAATTTTTGCATTCAGATGTCTGAGCTGGCTGAATGTGTAAAAGGACAGCCAGCTCCCAGAGGACCACACTTCTGAGGAGACTCCTCTGCCTTGCTGAGTCCAACATGGGTGTGGAGAATCTTGCACTCATAAAACAGGTGACAGCAGCACCTGTCTGCAGTGCTGCACTTCTACCCACCCCTGAGACACAGCACAGAAAGATTCCAGAAGATTCCACAGAAACATTTAGGCAAGCCAAGTCCTTTCAGTTAATAGGAACAACAGACACATCAGCCCCATAGATCCAGCTGTGGTTTGCAGAACTGATGGAGCTGTGCACAAACTGCTCCCTTTTTAAGGTTAAATGGATGCAGAACTGAGCCCTGAAGTATTTACATGCACAAGGGCTCAGGGCACATGAGGTGCCCTGTTTGCCCCAGGACCATGCTCCATCCCAAGGCTCCAGCTGGAAACTTGCTGACACTGATGCTATTCCTTCTGAGTCTAGAGTTCACTGCTTTGCTTTGGGACATGCAAAATTGCTTCCACCTCTTCTCTGCATTTCTCCAATGGAAACAAAAGATTAGCAAATAAGTAAACAATTAAATTAATAATTTGACATTGAGCTTTAAGCAGTGTCTTACACTTTTGCACAAGAAAGAAATACAAGAGCCAGGTCGTATCTCCTGCTGCTTTAGCTGGTATCTGGGTTATTATTCTGCTGGTTGGTCCTGTGTAAATAAAGGTCTCTTTCACATGCAGAAGGCTAAACAGCCAAGGTGACTCTATCCAAAGTTCCTGTCTCAACTATCACAGAAATATGCCACACAAACTCCCATAGGCAAGGACTTACCTGAAAATGAAAAATATCTACTAACATGTACAAAATAACATGCCAGAGCATCCTGTCTCCTGCTCTTTTCTAAAAACTGGATGGAGTTTGGATTCAGTTTGGTATTAAAAATACCATTCCATCTCCAGCCAAGAGCTAAGGGAGCTCTGACAGGGACTCCTGCAATCCTCAAATGACCCACCATGCAGCTGCCTCCTCAGTTCCTAAAAGCCTCTCAGAATCCACAGTAAAATGAAAGCTAAAGCCACCATAAAGGAGTAAAACTGACTTTCCGAAGACAGATCTTCTGTTTCAAATGAAAAACTTCATTTTCATAGAAGTTATTCAGAAGTGTGAGGGTGGTTGTACATAGGTTTGGCTTTGTTTTAGTTGAGTGGGATTTTTTAAACTTTCTGACAGCAATTAGACATCTTTCATAGAAACAGTTAAATTTATATTTTATTATTATTGATAATTTAATGGAATAATATGTCCATTATTTCAAACCAGCTTTAATTTTCCCATATAACCAGTTCTTCAGGATGTACAGCGCTTTTTTGTTTTCCCCCTATTATAATTCTATGGCCCAAAACTTCCTTGGTGTGAAGCACAGATGACACTCAAAATAAGCAGATCCATTTAGAAATACTAGCCCAGTATTAATGCTTGCCACTTTCTACTTGCTCCTCCTGCATATTCCCAGCCAGTTTACTGTTAACAAAGGTCATGGACTCACTTCATGTTAGTGCTGCTGAGGTCATTTTTATTATTCAGTTTATGATTTCAGTCTCATTCCTGCTGACTACAGACTTGATTCCTGGAGACATTTCAGGCTGAAGAGAAAGAGAGGAAATTATCTTTAAAAGACCTTCAGTCCTACCCTTTTTAATTTCCCTGGAATTCAGATGTGTGTGTTCTGCTCACACATAGGAATGAAATTCCTAAATGCAAATGCATTGGTAATATGTACAATATGATCTGGCTTTCAGGAGGATTCTTCTGTGAGAAATAATATGCAGCACATAACTGATGAGTTGGGTTTTTTTTTCCCCATCATTTTTTAGGAAAAAAAGAACTTTGAAAACCATTTAAGCCTTTAAATGTGCACACTGCTATATCTAACTAATCTACTCTAAAATGCAAGTGTGAAATAACTGATGTATGAAGGCCTGTTTTTTCCTAGCAATTTATAATCTCTTAATATTTATAACAGCCTAACAAATGAAGTTTATTTTTAATTAATTTGTGTCTAATTATCAGAAGGAAAAGATTACTATGTAACTGTAATATCTGCAGCCTACATGCAAATTCTGAAGCTCTGCTGAAGATAATGTCAAGGGGCTTGCTATTATTTTTTAAAGCAGCAATAGTTAGACACCATTCAATTCAAAGGTAAGTTTTACATATTTATCTTTAGCTTACAGGCATGCCTCAGATAGGATTAGGAAGGCATTCTATGAAATATAAATGGGGAAAATTTAACAGAATCCAAAAATAGGAGTCCGAGATAATGTTTTTGTTAATGAATTCTGGATGGGTTCTTTTTTGCATCCATTGCAAAGCCAAGGAAGAAAGATTTCACAGTACAAAAGTTAATATGCTCAAAGATTTCCCAATATGCATTCTCAGTTCTCTCATCAGAATAACTTGTGGCTATTCAAAAAATACAGGGATAAAGAGGATAGAGGGAATGGATTAACAAAGAAGAGAAGACCAAAGCTGGTTACCTCAGTCCCAGTAATATTACCACATAATTATTACTTTATTGATTTCCCAGTAAAATTCACTTAACTAGTTTTCTGGGTTTTATAGCTAAATGAATTGCTTAATCCATTTCAGAGGAAAAACCTTATGCTGGTGAGTTTATGTTAAAGATGTCATAACCCCTTGGGTGCCGCTCACTAACCGCCCGTTCACGACTTCTGTCCCTGGAGACCACAGCACAGACATCAAAGGCACAGCTGGATAAACCATATAGATTGGATCCCGAGCAAGAATTATCATAAACACCATGAAGCCACAAAGAATGTGGAAGGAATGATCATTTGGGTCCAGAGAGTTATTAAAATTCCTCCAGTCTGTCTGCCCATGGAGGCATGCGACATTTACCCACGGAGCGCGCACGGCCTGAAGCTCAGGGAGGGGATTTCATAACAGCCATTCCACAGCAAGGAGAGGCCAGGCCCTGCTCTGGCTTAGCTATCACGAAATCTTGCAGTCCTAAGTGGGATTTCATGGCATGTGCAATCACACCACAATCACAGTGAGTGAATAAATCTGGCCTTTCAAAGATCTGGCAGATGGTGGAGAAAACTGACCTTTGATTATTCGCCCTGCCGCTTTTCCCACTGATGGACTGCTTATTGCTCATGGATTTCTTTAGAGTCCTCAGGGAGTTTCCCAAATCTGGGCCAAAAAAGATAGAAACATTTTTTGTGATTATTCTTACAACATAAAAGACACACTTTTCCTGGTTTCCAGTCAGCGCTAAGAGCAGTATTCTTGGAGCAAGAGCAGGGGAAGCTGTATTAATGAGAATGTTCTTAAGGATGCTTCTAAGAGTTAATAGCATGTGCAGTAAAACATTTCAGTGAGTATCTCTGTTTATCAGGGCTGACAGTAAGTTTTTAAGAAAATCATTTACATTAGCACAAAATTTAATTCTACTGAAAAATTATAATAATAGATTAAAAATCTGCTGCTTTCTGTCCCTATTAATATTATCCTGGCAGCATGCAACAAGTTAAATGTTAATTTATCAAAGCTCTTTAATAAAAGGGTAAAAATCCTCTCAGCTCCATATATAAATACACTGATTAACCTTGACTTGACTAAAACCTGCTTTTCTTATTCCTAAGTGATCCCTCTATTTTATTCATCCTAATTGTGCAGGCAATGCAAGCTGAATTAAGTCTTTTCCAGTGTACAGAAACTGTAAAATACTAGTTTTCTTGGATACTAATGTATATTAATGACCAGCCTCTTCTCCCTGCACTCACACTGTGCTCCATGCAAAATGAGATACTGCTAATAAATTGATTTTCAGCCTCTTCTCTGTGGGCCTTTGGGAACTAGCCTGTGGGCTATTTCTAAGAAGTCTCGTGAAAAGTGCCTAAAGAAAGCGAGGTCAAGCTGGTGCTAAACTAAGCCACATACCGGAAAATAACAAACCTTTCTTAAAGAAAATTAGATACTTTTAAAACCAGTCAGAAAAAATATTTTCTTAAAGATATTTCTCAAAAAAAGACAGCAAAGAAGAATACAGGTGCCAGACACCATAATGAAATGAAACCTCTGCAAATGAAACCTCTTCTGTCCAAACAAATTATTGTATCACATAGAAAACCAGAAGAAAGCTAGATGTTACTGCTCAGGAAGGCACTCCTGAGTGTCTCCAGTATCTCCAGTTCTCTGCTCAGTAGACAAAGACCCACAGGAATGCCACAAGTTCCTGCCTGTCTGCTCCTCTCCAAGTAGGAAGGCTAATCACATGCTGCCAGCTGACTGACTATGGAAATCACTTGATTTCTGAGTTCCAAAAGGTCCACAAATATGCTTTGGAACATGCCCTGACAAAATATACAAATGTTCCAAACAGATTAAACATTAATTAATCTTAAGATGGGGACACCCACCTCTCCTAGATAAAGACACCACCCTATTTTGTTGGTCTTAGTCACTGGCTCCCAATGTTACTTATCTCACCCAAGTAGGAAGGAACTGTGAGGAAAGGGTGTATCACTGGATTGCTCAACAGGATTACCACCTCTCCCATTTCCCCTTCAGTCAATGCCTGCTCTTTTCCCTTCAAATACTTGGAAGGGAGAATGTCTTGTTTTCAGACCATTGCAGCTTCCAAGGATCATTCCTGGAACTTGAAGAAATGTGACCTCAGTCCACAAGAGAGCTTGTAAGGCAACTCAATTCCTTGCTGCTCACTAGTCTCTTCCTCTTTATTTTAACAAGGTAGTAAAACAGAA
Organism: Melospiza melodia melodia; assembly: GCF_035770615.1. Taxonomy (NCBI): domain Eukaryota; kingdom Metazoa; phylum Chordata; class Aves; order Passeriformes; family Passerellidae; genus Melospiza; species Melospiza melodia. The sequence continues at coordinate 9,699,288 of NC_086199.1, forward strand.
AGAATTCTGTATTTCTTCTTTTTTTTTTAGATGTAGTTACGGCTAGATTTTTCTAGGAAAACAAGAATATTGTCTAACAGCTAAAAGGGTTTGTGAATTTGAGCCAAATTTTGGATTTTCTCAAACAATATTTTCTGGTGACACTGTTGCTTGCCAAAAGAAATTCTCTATGATCTGGCTCCTGTTTTCCAAGTCAGAGCTAGTAGCCATCAGTCAAATAATCAAATATATCTGTAGGTTAGAAAACTATTCGTTGAACCGTGTGGACATGCACTGTAATATTCTTCTTAACACACAGTGGTGAAAAAGTGGTAAGACTTTTTCTTAACACAGAGATTACTATAGAACATTTGCAAAAGAGCCTGATTCTTACAAGTTTCCTATTTGACTTAGGCACCAAAAATCCAGTGTCATTTTTGACTAAGGCTTCTAAATATCTGAGGGCTTTTAAACTCCCTTTTCACTACTGATGCTATAATTGCCTATTTTTCCTCAACACCTTTAGCATGGCTGTGCACTGCCATGCTTGTATTGGTCTAGGGAATTAGGGACAACCACTTCAGAAACTGCAGCCAAGAGTTACACTTCCTAAATCCATATGTGACTACCCAAATAAATGCTTTGCTTTCCAAAAGCCAGACGCACCTGAACAGCTCCCAATCATTTCCAAGGCAGCTGCTGGATGCTCAGTATTTTGGTATATCATTCCAACTACTGCAAAGCTGTAAACAAAATCTGCAAAACTTGGCCTTCAGGTGGTTATTTACAGCATTTATCTCAACTGGTAAGTGCATTAAATCCATTTGCTCTCTTCCTCTGAGACTGCATTGAAGCAGGAGAAAGCGAGTTTAAGATAATTGAAATACATAAATGATAAAAAAGCCATTTGTGATAAAGAACCCCGTGTGTAAAAGATGCTGATGCTGTAGGGTAGGCCTGCATGGGGACATCTATTTGTATTTGTGAGGGTCAGGATGCCAGAGGCCTCTACACTGCAAAAAGAAGGAAATTAATATCACACAAGCATGCAAGCTGCCTGCCACATGCCAGTACAAGCAGAATCTTCCCTGCTTTTACTCTGCCTCTCCTGCCCACCCCCAATGCCTGTTTCCCATCTGACATCCTCTCTTCCCCAGCCTGCAGCCACAGCAGCTTTGTTTCCTCCAGTGACAGTCTCCACTCAGCTCAAGCCACCTTTGCTGAGCAATGGATCCCAAGGCACTGGAGAGCAGAGAGGCTGGAGCAGCCAGGAAAGCAGCTCTTGAAACTGTGGGCAGATGAAACACAGGACTCACTGCAATGCTAATAGAGGAGGGAAAGCACATTTATACTGACCCATTTCTATATACTGCCCAGGGGCTGTTGCTGAAAACAGCTAGATAGCACAGTGGTGGAAACTGCAGTTAACTGAGTCTATTTTGGTGCTTGTTTATGCTCTGTGATTTGTTTTGAAAGATCAAATACATAAATATAAAACTATCCATTCACTCTACACAATTATGTGTTTGTTAAACTGCCCTCCTACCACCACAGTTTCATCTTGCCTTCAATCCCCCACAGAAAAGAACCAAGAAGAAGCAAAACTACCTGGATTTCAGCAGGGCTCTCAAAGAGCCAGTGATGCAACCAGAAAGCTCCCAGAGGCCAGACTTTAGGGAATTAACCTCTTTGCAACATGCTATTTTCTCGCTGTTCTGCAGCTTTCATCTGACAGGAAGATGAGGAGCTCAGCCAGGTGATTTAGGGAAATTAAATCTCCAAGCTGCAAGACAAAGCAGAGACACCTGAACCCAAGAAAAGCAGCCTTCTTGTTTCTCAGTTTCAGCTCCATTAACATGCTGGGAGTTCCAAGCCATGGCAGCTGGGCTGCTCTGGGGATCCCAGCTGGCCCCTCTAAAGCTCAGCTGATGTACAAACAGAAATCAGTCATTTATCCTTATATCAACCCTGGCACTACAGGGTCCTCCTCCAAAACCAAGGTTTTCCAACCTAATGTAGTAATAGAACACATTTGTCCCATTCCTTCTCTATTGGGGATTCCTATTTTATTACAAGTTTTGACCACCGTACATTATGTACTGTCAGATAGCCTCTCAGGTTTCCTTTTGCTTCCAACAGTCCCAGTGGGAATTTCTATAAGCCTTAAATGAAAGAGGCACTTTTCTGAGACTACAAAACTGCTTAATGTCTGCTACTTCTCGCTATCAACAGCATCATTAACTTCTCTCTTTCTCAAAGCAACTTTCTGACAGATACTTCTGTTCTTGTAAAGACCTCAACTTCCACTTCTACTAGAAGTCACTGGAATGAAATTGTGACACTCTGTATGAAATTTCCAGTTTGCAGCTTATGTGGTGCATTTCAATCAAGCTTTGTATTAGGTTTTGGCTTTCAGGTGCCATATATATCCCTGCAGGTGTATGTCAACCCATTTTCCTTTAGTCTGTACCATATGTTCAAATGATCTTTATATTATTGATGGTGCTTCTTTAAATCAATGGAGTACTCAAAATAATCCATCTTCTTATTTTTCTGGCAAGCCAGGTGTTATTCCAGATCTTCATACTTTTAGTGTTTGCCTCCAGGTATAGCATCTATCAGAGTTTTTTATGACTCAAACCAAGGGGGTTTTTGAAGGGGAAATATAATAACTAAAACTACTAGCTGGTGCCTGAAGAACATCAATAACAACATTTAGTCTACAAGAATGTTTCCATGCAAGACAGATTTCAGAGGCCCTGACTCTTTCTAAATCTAAAAGGCTAAACAGTGTTGATTTTGTCCAGTTCTCCATGAATTAATGTTTTCCACATGTACTCAATTCGTGCCTTTTTGTTAATAACATTTATCTCTTTCCCAAAGTAATAATTTTGTATAATAGAATTTTGAAGTATCTCTGACCAAGATTACTCTCTGTAATACATTTTTATCAAGCCCACTGTTTTTTATCGGCGCTAAAATCTATTGAGGTTGTGACCCGTTATATTCTTTCTATTATTCTTATGCATATTTTTATAATGACCTCATGGGATTACAGTAATTTATTATTTATGAAACTCCCAGCCACTTCCCTCTATCAACTGCAGATTCTGCCGTCTCAAGCAGCAGAAAGCTTACTGGAGGCAGACTTTCCCAGCTCTTGTGCTTAAAGCCTTTTTTTTTTTGGCTCATAGTGAAGAAAATTAACTTATGCTTAAGGCTTTGTGCAGGCTTGCTGCTTCACTCCAAAGAAAGCTCCTTAATTTATACCTCCTGAGGTAAGTTACAGACATTCAAATGCTAAGGACTATTGACTGCCTCTAATACCAGCTGTCTAATTCTGTTTTAGAGTTAAGATTTCTTCTTTGTTCACCTGTTATTTACCTCTGTAGAAGTGCAGACAGTCTGCTACCTATTCTTAAACTAGGAACTCTACTGGCTTCATTTGATAATGCAAATCCAGTACACAAACCTTTCTCCCTGCCCCAAATCCATCTTCTGAGTGAGAAAAGCAGTTTTCTGTGTGTAGGCAATGACCAAATAACAATCACATGGAAATCTCTCAAGGCTTATATTTAAAAGTCCAGTTTATAAACAATAGAAATTAATCATAAACGCAATCAAAGTTTCTATTGGAAACACGTTTTTTCTTAATGAAACTGGCACTGCTTTAAAACCAACCAAGTTTTGCCCTTATATTTCAAGCACAGGCAACAAAATATTCTGCATTATTAATACCTACACATGAGCTCATGGTTTGTGCTGTATTTCAATGTGACCTGGAATTAGTCCTAATGGACTAATTGGTCCTAATGACCTTGGTGAGGGACAATCCCCAGTGTCCTGGTCACTATGCACATGTAACTCCCTATCAGCCATTTGGGTATGGTGGTTGTTTGAGAGCCATACCTGAAACCAAAAGACTGTAAACAACCATAACAGTACTTTGGAACCAGACACAAATGTTCTCCAGCTGAATCTAACAACAACCCTCTCTTCCCCAACCTGAATAAAATGCCTTTGTAGCCAGAATGAACTCTTTCTATGCTTATCAAAATGTGTCTCTGTTGTCTTATATATGAAGAGTTCTATTATCATTATAGTGCAAGGATTCCATATCACCACAGCTGCATACCTCCTCAATGTTTTCTGCAAGCAGCTCCTCTAAGCACTTACTCTTCCTGATCCTTGCCATAGCCATCTGACTCCAGATGCCACCAATCCACTCTGTTATTCCACTTGTTCTTATTGGCTACAGGTGTGGCCTGTTAAAATCAGGCCTGCTCCTAATCTTTGGTAATTGGTTCAGCTGCAACTTGTTGGGGGATAAGATTACATTCTATACCACCTTCATTTACCCATACCGTATCCCCCTACATGTCTTCTACTAAGACTTTCCACATCTGTCTTATACTCTATGCCAAAGTTGAGCCCATTGTCTAAAATGTACCACAAAGCCAGCCCACTGCATTCTCAGAATCCCCAACTCCTCAGTATCCTATAGATATTTTTCACAAATTTTTCAGTGTTCAGACCATCTCTGGGTGCTAATCCCTCCTTTGCCTTGCATTTACACACACAGCAAAACACACAGCTCCATTCTGTGGTATTCACATAGCCTCTGAACAGAGAGAAGCTGTGAGACAAGCAGAGAAGGAAAACACAATTCTTATCTCACTTGCTGTGCCTGTGTTGTGCTAAAGTAGAATGAAATATGGAGATTGTATACCCAAAGTGAGGATGTTTTGTTCCCTTGGTCTATCAGGGCCAAGAAATGTGTGTGTGTCAGACTGTCACAGGACAGTCATGAGAGAATCAGAGATGAGTGCAGTGTGAGCAGTTCTGAGCAAGAGTGAGTGCATGGCAGATTCAGTTTAGATGAAATATACATAGTATAGTATAATAAAGTAATTCATTAGCCTTCTGATGGAGTCAGATGCATCATTCTCTCTCCCCTTCGTCAGAGTCACTTTTGATTTACAATACCATTCTGGAGTGTGAAGCTATGTACTGCACCATTATAAATTGCACTAACCAAGAACTTCACAGGAATAACAAAAACACTGAGTTTTGGGGTTTTTGGTGATCCTCTTAGTGCTGATCTCTGTGAGATGCCCCATTTCCAAGCTGCCTGCCCCTCAAGCAGCTCTGTGCAGTGGATTTGCAGCCCTGGCACGCTTGAGCAGGCCTTTGAGTGCCACAGAGGCCTCGGTGGCTCTGCAGAGCCACGGGCGGGTGACGGGCAAGCGCCACCCCGGAGCTGACACCTGTGCAGTGGAGGTTTGCAGAGTGCCTGACACCTCAGGAGGCTGGGGCTTGTTTCCCTTTCAACTCCTCACTCACCCTGACAGCAGCTCGTGTCGAGTTTTGTGTTTTGGCAGGCCCAATAAAATCCCCTCTCTCTCACTGTGAGATTCCAGGCTCTGCTCCCGCTCATCCTGCTCTCCTCTCTCTGTGACACTGTCCCACACCAGGGCAATGACTGGCTCTGGGTGGGACACATTTAATTCCTCATCAACCAGTGTGTGGCAATATCACTCTTGCTACTGCTGCAGCCTCCTCTGCCTCTCCTCTGTAACAGAAGCAGCTCAGGGGCCTCCAGCTTATTTCATTCCCACCTTTTAATTAGTTCAGACATTTTCCAGGGGTGATTTTTGTATTGTTTTAGGGACATCTTTCTAGCCAGTTCATTTTGCCTTCTGTTACATACCTGAGAAGAGTGTCAGAAATGTGACATATTTGCAGACCTCTTTTTGCCACTATTTCTGCCTCCCCTCCCAGTATTCTCACTGGATATTAATAATCCAGAGCATGAACTCATCTGTGTGAATGGTGTTATACAGTGTGCATTTTAACTCCAATGAAACCTGTTTTATCAGTTGAGGCCAATGGGACTTGAATTCTAGTGTGTCAGGGAAATACAGCTTCTCCTGAATTAAAGGGATTGATCAGCCCTCTTCCAAGCAGGGAAGGGAGGACAGCTGCCATTGCTAAATGATGAAATCTGAGTTTTCTGAAGCTTGTATTTACTGTTGCACCTTGTCTGGTTTACCTCTGCCCTGCATCTCAGTCATCATAATTTTGCAGTAATAAACCAGTCAGCAGTGGCAGGCCTCATGCTGTGGCTGCAGGGGATTTGTTTTAAATAGCAGTAGTGTGCTTCCTTGTGTTTTCACTTTCTTAATTCTTTTCTCTTTTTTTCCCCGAGAATAACCAGATTTAGCTGTCACTGCCAGTTCCCACCAGCAGCTCAGGTGCTCTCATCAGCTCTGCCTGTCTGCCCAGAAAGCCACAAATTGCCCCAGCAGCCACCTCAGACCACACTTTTCTCTACAGTTGATGCGCACTGCCCTCAGGATTTGTTTTCTTATGAATCCACTTCAGCAAAGAGAAACATCTTTCTCTATCATAATGAGGCATACTGATGCATCAGCATTTCTGGGTTAATATGAGAGAAAAGAAGGAAAAAAAAAATCCCAGTGACATTTAAAACAGTGGTAGAAAAAGCAAATATCAGTGTTACCATTTGCTTAACAGTTATTTGCTTGATGGGATGGATCTATTGCTTTCCCTAGGAGAGGAAGAGCATAATTTGATTATTTCTTCCTTTTTTTTTTAATATTAATTGAGCTTTTTCTCACATTCATTTCTTAATGCTCATAATTTAAAGTCATTGTTTTATAAGAGGGTGTCTATCTATTTTTTTTATGAAAACAGTCATCCTCTATAAATATAGTGGGCAGTGAGAGGTTACAGGATTTCGGGGTGAGGAGCACTCATGGACTAAAAAACAAACAGAACCCCAAAAAAGAACATTAAAGCTTATCAAAATAAGCTTACACAAAAATAAGTTCATGGCCTAATCCCTCCTTGTTATGACTTGCTTTAACCCCATACATATCTAAAGAGCTATGCATTCTCTTCAGCAAAGATCTGTCCTAAATATGATATTTACATAAAATCTCATCTTGTGAGACAATAATGAGCAGTGATTGTTCAGACAGAAGGCAACAAAAGTGTGTAAGATATTTTGGAGCAGTGAATGTGTTGCTTTCTGCTGGGTTCTAAATTCCTGCAGGGTCAAATTGTTATGCTAACTTCCTTCCAACCTTCATTAAATAATACTCAGGATGTGAGGTTTCCCCATGCTGCTTGAATCTTTCTAAAAAAAAGTGAATTCAAGAGCGATACACCTGAGGAGAGGGGGATGTTCATTAGCTCTTTCACCTTATGCAGATATAAAACAGAGAGGATCAACCCAATCTGTTCCAGTCTAACCAGGGTTGTGTGGATTTTTCAAATTCTCTCTGTTTCCCCCAAAAATATTTCTTTTCCCCTCACCATCTGTGCAGTTCTGAAAGCAAGATTTTATTAGCTTTTTCTGTGGCAGCTATTCCTCCCAAAACATTAATTTTACACTTGCATTGAGGGTGTTTCTCCCACTGCTCACTCTCTTGGTTCACATAGATTCTACTCAAAGTCAAACATTTTCTCTATTAAAAATCAGCAGAGCACCTGTTGTCTGAGACTTTCCCTCCATTTCAAGGCAGTCCACTTAATGTAAATTTGTTTAGAAGTGATGAGATTAAGTTCTGAAATTACATGCCAGAACTTGCTTCCTTGCTTCTTTTTCTGAACCGTACCACTTGCAACCTTTTCTTCACCTCCTTTTTGATTTAATAGTCTAAAAGACAAACTTTCTCCTGAGGAAGAACCATAAACACCATTTTGCTGGCCCAGATTCACAAGAGCCACCAGAGATAGCTGCGTTCTGGGAAAGAAAAAGAGGGCTGGTCTGTTTTTAACCACTCACTCAGTTTTTAACCCAGGCTCCTGCAGCTCTCCTGCCCTGCCTCACCAAGCTCCAGGCATGCAGTGCAAAGTGCAGAGCTGCAACCTTACCACAGCAAGGGGGGGTTTTTAAACTCCAGCTCGATCCATTTCAGGATATTTAAAGCTAAACCCATAGGTATCCACAAGGACAGGCACATGGTTGTTTTTCAGAGAGCACCCATCTGCCAAATTGCATCTAAATGGCACAATTCTAATTTTGTTTGCTCAATATTTCCCTATCATTACAGAGTTTAAAAAAAATACTGTAAGGGAAAATATTTTCACTCTAAAACAGATATATTTGCAGAAATTAGGGAAGCATGAAAAGGGCACTGTAGAACCACTGAAGTCATTAAGAGTATTTCTGCTGACGTCAATGAGGCTTTGGATTAGATTCTAATTTTTTGGGTGGATTTTTTGTTGACAAATCTTCATTCATCTATAGCAGGAACAGACCATGACACAAACAAGAATCTGGGCAGAGAAAATTTATTTGTATAAAAGCATTAGGACAAATGTTCAGACTGCATAAATTGGATCAGCTGGATGAAATGTGACATTTGCATGGACAGAGACATATGGCTTTTCATATAAGAAGGGCTGAAAAAAGGCCCAGATGAAAAGATGTGCTTTTTAGCATTTCCTGTGACATCTACAGTACATAATGTTACAGCACAGGGAGAAAAAATAAAGGATGCTGTCAGCACCAGCATGGAGTCATTCATAGTTTTCACTGACATTTATGGTTTAACAGAACTTTTTCTTTTGCTCTTTTCCTGCCAGCCCAAAGCTCTGTATGTGCAGAGTCAAAGCAGAGTAATCAACAGGTTAAGCTGCAGCATGGGGGCTTTCAAAAAGACAATTGTATGCCCCTGTCTGGAAGGTTACAGTAATCTTATTCTCCAGGACTAACATTTCATTGCTGGCTCAGCTGTCTGATTTTCAGTGGAATGACACCTCCAGGCACCTGCAGACACTCAGCTGTAAACAAAATGATAAAGGACAGCAGAGTCCAACTTTTTGACAGCTCTGGAATAGTGTGTCATGTCATGTAACTTATCTTGATGCAATATATAGGAGCGTGTATAATGCTGTTATCTCTCTGTGAAAGTAGGTGCTCAGAAACACAACTTTTGGAGATCCTAGAGCTGCAAATGGAAAACAACTACTCTGAAGTGCATGGCGTAACTCAAGTACTAAATCTGTAGTTACTAGCAGCAAGCAGGTTTCCTTCTTATCAGTCAGAACTCCCACTTTTATTACTGGCCTTTGGTTAAGGCAAGACATTTCTGAGACCAAAAATATGTGTAAAATAAGAGCTACATACACCAAGCTTTCTGCTTTTCTTTTCTGCAAAGAATTTAATGGTCAGCAATGCAATGAAAAGGTAAGCCTCTTTTTAAAAAAACCTGTCCCACCCACACAAGTATGAGGGTTTCAGTTATGAACCTGGAGCTGCAGGTTGTTTCTCTTCCTTCTCCCCACAGGACAGAGGCAAGGTCAGTATTTGAGCCCTTGCACATTCATCCCCGTCCATGAGAGATCAGAAGACTCTTCTGGAAATTAAGAAGACAGGAATAGAGGAGATCAGTCAAACTCTTTCTGAACAAGTCTTGTTACCACTGGAAATTTGCTGAGAATGGAAGTTTACTGCTCATGGAATTGCTATGAATGTCAGAAAGTAATGAGAATAACCTTAATCCAGACCATTCTCACTAACTCACTGCATCTGTCTTCAACTTAAATATCTTTAGTTTTAGCTCAGCTGTCTGGCTTGAGGACTTGAAGTATGAAGCAAAGTTTTTCTTTTTTAAATAGAGAGGCATTAGAAAGGGAAGTTCTCACTCCTAATGTACCAAGTAAAATTAAAAATCTGAGCAGAAGGTGAGATGACTTCTAAAATCAAAATCTAAAAAACAAGCCACTTCTTTGGCTACTAAAGCCCAACATGAAATTTGTAGATAAGGCTTCTCAGCTGATGACTAGACTTCCATCAGACTCTTCCCACTTGAAAATCAAGACAATGAACTGTATAAGAGTTCATCTTCTCCGGGGAATTTGCTCCAGAACTTGCTAGAGGAGTTAGTGCCAATGAGCCTACAGATTTAGCCTTTATCCCCAGTACTTCAAACTGAAATGAGAGACTAAAGATGGAACAAATCAAAACTTGTTGCACCATGTTATTTGCAGAATTATCTGCTATTCTCCTGTAATAATCAACAGTGTTGCCACTGGCTGCAAGTTCACAGGCACTGCTTTTCATTCCCCACTCAATTCCAGTCTTGACAGTAACAACAGAGGAAGCTGAGTCTAAACACTGGTTGCTGGAATCAAGGCATGTGGCTTGCAGGATATTGGTACTACAGGCACTGATCTGTGGGAAGATAAAAGTGACCCAGCCACACAGGCTTTGGTGTGTCAGCACCTGTGCAAATTGAAACCTGTGCAATTAGCACAGCTTTCCACATCACAGCTGCTCACACCTGGGCAGTGCCTCTTCCCAGTCTGGTTTCAAGTAGGAGTTCAGGGCCAGGTTGAATGGGGCCCTGGTCAAGCTGTCTTGTGGGTGGCATCCCTGCCTGTGACAGGGGGTTGAAATGATGTTGTCTTTAAGGTCCCTTCCAACCCAAACCATTCTGTGATTCTGTGCTGCTCCCAGAGTTAGGCTGGAAAGTGCACAGTGCCAGGAGCATTTTCACTAGCAAGCCATGGGAACAACCCTGTACCCCAGACAGGTGAAAAGGAAGATCCCCTCCAGCATCCCCATGCCTTGATGTAAGAAGAGGCAGATGCACTTATCCTGATCACCTGGCACGTTACAACCCTTTTCATGTCTTCAGTTACCACTCTCCATGTTCACCTGGAAGGGAGGAGCTCATCTGTTCCAATTCAGACACCTGAAAGGCACTTGATTCTGTAAGAGATGAGAGTCTATTCCTCTAGTGATTCCATCCATCCTGAAATAACTTCAGGGCTTTGACTTTTTGCACACTTATTCTTCATCCCTTTATCCCCTCAGATCTGTGTTTGTTCAGAGCAGATCAAAAAAGCTCCTGCTGGGCACAGGTGTCCACAAACCCTCACAGGGAATCAGGAAAGGGCTGGTGCTTGCTCAGGTCCTGTCCCAGTGTGGGCCAAGATATGCCTGATGTGTCTGGGACTTGGGAATTGCTTCTGCATCAGTCACAAAAGGCAAATCCCAAAAGAAAAGGAACAAGACATCCTCTGGTGTTGCCTTCATCTTGGCAGGTAGATTAGACAAGTAAGTGTGGATCAGTTTGGATCCACAAAGTTTGGATAGGAAATGATGGGAATATCCAACACTGTATCACCTTTGCAGTGATTCCCCAGAAAAATAGCAAAGGGAGAGAGAGCACTGTTGGTATTTTTGTTCTTTTCCCTACGGGAATTTCCTTATCATGAATCAGAAGCAGTGGCAGTCGATCCAATGGTGTGGTTTTTTTCTTATAATTAACATTTCACAATATGTCCCAGCATGAATTCTTCTTGTTCAGTGTTAACTATAACACACACCACAATAGCTGGAACACAGGCAGCAGTGACACCTGTTTCTTTGCTGATCATTTTTCCAGATACAAGAACAAATTGATCCATTCAGAGCATTTCAGTGGGACACTGGCAGCACTAACATTGTGTGCTTTATGGATAATACATCTATAAAAAAAATCTTACTGTGCTTGAGTAGCATTCTCTTTGTCTAGCACTTGGGCATATGAGTCAGGCATATATGCCTTTTGTGGTTCTAATAGAAAAATCCTCATTAAGTTACACATGTAATGGCCTCACAAAGTATGTGAGTAATAGACATGAAACCTCTTCAGATATGCTGGCTCAATGATTTTTTTTCCCTACAGCATGCATTGCCCTGTCTCACAATGATTTATTCAAAATATCCATTAATTCAGAGAAAAGAATCTCAAGTGGGATGAGAAGTAAAAAGCTTTAGGTCTCACTGGTGCTAATAAAGCCAAAGCACAAGGAAGCAAAGCTTGCATTACCTAAATGCCAACCACCTTCATGGAGTAAAGAAGGTAAAGGAACAAGAGCTTGATCCAAATTCTTAAGTACCTGTTCACAACCAACCAATTGGATGTTTGCTTACCTTCACAGCTAAGCAAGGACTGGAAATTAGCAGAATCTCAAATGCTCACTGACAAATCAACTCATGCTCAGGTGAATTCCCCTTCACTTAAATCTCTGCAAAGAGCAAGCCATGCTACCAAAGACAGAGGAGGATTCCAGCAAAGCTTTGACTCTTATGAATGAAAGCAGTGGGTGGGATGTAGGGGAGAGCCTATCCTGCACTCTGTTCATCTTTTTCATTGTGAAAGGTGTGACACTTACCCAGCAAGCACAAGAGTAACACAGAGACTAAAACCAGAATTCCTGTTCAGCTGTGTCAAAATCATGGCACAATCAGGGTCCAATTTTATGAACATCATCTCACCAGCAAATGCAGCAAGAAAACCTGAATTTGCAAGTAGTCAGGGCAGCAGACTGGGATGTTTTATATTCCTAAGCTGTATCCAAACATAAAGAGAGTAGCACAGATAAGCACACACACACAGAGCAACTGTGAGCTCTATTTCCTTCCGAGAGTAACTCCTAGCACTGAGCAAGGCAAAGTGGTATTTTGTGTTTGGGCTACATGTTTTAATGCATGGGTACTGAACCACAAAATTGCCTGATTGAATGGGGAATTAAATCAATACAAGCTTTTGCATTTAAACTTAAAAGTTTACTATTTACCTGCAAATTCATTATTTGCTTAGACATTGCAAGACACAGTGTGAGCAGCACTTGCAACCTTTCAAAATAATGGCACCAAAGAATTCAAAGGCTGAAAAGCAGTGAAAGAAATAAACAGAAACTCCCATCCTGGATGGACTGAAATGTTTGACACCTTGTTTCAACAAAGTCAAAAAAGATTACACTAAAAGAAGGAATGAAGAACAGTTACCCTTTCCTATGCTGGCAACAGAATACTTAAAAATAACGCAAATTTATGGTGCTCACTCTCTCTCCAAACTGGCTTGTGTAACAGAACCGCTGATTTTATGCAATAAATAAAAAATATTAAAAATTAGGATAAAGCTTCTAAGCTCTCTAAGGTGAATTTAAAATTTCATGCTATTTTACACAGAGTTCTGTTTGGATTTTATTCGGGCATTTCTAGCTTTTGAGCAATATTATTACCATACATTGACTTTCTCTCAATTAAGCAGAACCATAATTCTCAAAAACGATCCCCACAATTTGCAAAGGAAACAAAGTCTCATAGTGCACAATTCATACTAAAACTAGAGTGACAACACATATTCCAAACTCTATTCTGTGCCATAGTGTTGGCACTGCTTAATTAAAAGCATTTCTGCATTCAGTGTCATCTTCAACAATTAAATGTACCTATGTGTACTCCACAATACCTGAGTATATTTTGCTCTTCTTTTTCCAACAATTTGTTTGCATCCAGTCTGTTTGCTAAGTACAGCTCGCAGCAGGCATTCCCTAGACACACCCAACAAAAACCTTCCATATACGATTAACTACACCAACTACACCTTCACAGCTATGACAAATCTATGCCTTTTTGAAAAACCTGTTTTGTGATCAGTATCTAAAGTTTGTGACTCGGTTTCTACCCAAATCAAGTACCCACAAAACACAACCTTTTTGTTTGGGGGAGCAATCCTCCTCTTTGCTTGAAGGAGTAGATTTCAGAGTTACAAACCGTGCTTTCCACTTGAAAATTCAGCGTACAGGAGCTGAATGACTTTTCAGATGTGAAACAAAACTCATTTAGAAAATGGGCAGATTTCCAGATGAACTGTCAGGAGGTGACAAGAATGTGTGTGACAGAGGCACAACCATCACTCTGCAGAGGAGGAAAACTCTCTGAACTCCTCCAAGGAGCTACTATATTCATCAGATCTCACCAGTGAAGTGTAAAACAGACCAATTGTCATCAATTTGCTTACAATCCTTGCTGCTAATAGAACTGCTTTTAGCTGAAAATCATTTTGCAATTATTTTGTCATCAGAAAGTGTTGCATGCAGCCCCCCCTCATTTTGCTAAAGAGAAAGGATTGAGTCACTCCAAATGTGATGATGGCAGAATTTGCTTCTTTTCTAAACCAGAAGATTTCTACCTCCCAGGTGATTCCTCTTTCCAAACAAAGAATCTGACATGCATTCAGTTGCAAGGGGGTTATATATATTACTATTAATGTTATGAAAATAACTGTGCATCAGAGCCTGGTAAGTTTAGCTGAAAATAGTCAATAAATTATTTAGTTCACAAAATGTCATTATGTGTGGGGTTTACTTAATTGAATAGAATAATTTATGGTAAAACCTAGAAAAAAGATCAATGCAGATGGCTTGTGAGAATGATTGAGTTTCAGTGAAGGCAATTTGATTTTTATCCCTCATTATAATAATGTTAAAGGGAAAGCATCAACTTTGGTAAAAATCAATATTTGATGAGTGCCTAGGCCATGAATTTTAACTAGAGGTAGAACTGAGGTAGGAATAGGTGTAAATAATTAATAACTTCCACACCCTGAACAAATAACTGTTTTGTTTTGGAATAAATTCTTATTATCCAGAGATCCTTCTGGTCTCATAAAAGATAATTTAGTAATGAATGTTTGGTTTTTAAAATTCTTTTTTCAAATTGACAAGTGATCCTTAAAACATTCTTGAAATGTATTTAATCAAGGATTTTTACCGACAAAAGAAGGCTAAAAAATGCAAACATCTTACTTTTCTGAGTGAAGTCACACATTCCTCATTTTTCCCTTTCTCTTTACACTAGAAGAATATTTTCCACTTTGCCATCAACAGCTATGCTGGCTAGAGAGAGAATGAATTAAAAAAGGTACACACTACATGAAAAAATAAAATAGTAAATCAAATTTTTACACGACCTTGTACATGAACTTGCAGCTGTTACTGTTGTGCTATAAAAACAACCTGTAAAATCTATTTGAAGAGCAACCTTACTGTGAAATACTGACCATGAAAAAAAATTTTATTTGTGAGGTTTTTTTAAAAGGACGCATGATTGAATTGATGCGAATGTAGTGTATACCCTTATTTTGCTGTGTAAAATATTTACCCCTCAACAGGAAACTAAAGAAACATATCAGGCTCTTCTAATGAACACTTTTTATCACTGGAGCATCCAAGAAAATGCACTCTGGAGTCACATCTCTGTGCCTTTCTCCCGGGGATGTTGGGAAACGCCCTCTCCCACTGACACTGCCCAGCACTTCTGCCCCTACATGGATTCACCTGCACTGTCATCCTTTAGCTCTGGGAATTAAATGGCTCATCATGGTGAGCAAGTGCAAATACCTTCAAAAGGAGAAAAATGTCTAATTAAGCCCTATTAGTAATGCAAAGTTCTTCTATTTCTTTTTGAAAGAGGCAGAGGCACAGGGTAGAAACTGAACCCCCAGTGGTTGCCTGAAAGGGAGAGAGATTCATTCATGGTGCATGTGGCACCACAAGCAACACACACCTCTGCACTCATGAAACAGTGACAAAAACAATTCAGACTGGCTGCTGGTGGAAAGGAGACCTCTAAGAAGGAAGCACCAGTTCAAGCAGACTTGAATTCTCACTGTGATTGGTTTACTGAATTATACAGAAGTTGCCTTTTTGCTTTTCTTTTTTTAATAGCAGCCACCACTGCTTGACAGATCATACATGTGTGTGCAATTTCATGGGTCACACACCACTGATATTAACCAGACTCATGGCATTCCATTCCATTGGATCCAGAGCTAGAGGCTGTTCATGAAGAAAACTGACGTCCTCCAACACCATTCCAGCAAAGTAACAATTTGCTTGACCTAAGGATTCAACAAGTCACCGATTTGGGGGTTTTTTTCTATTACATGTTTGGTTCAGGTTGAAAGCCCTGACTGCAGTTTACACAATGTCATATTAACATCAATTTGTGGAACAGATTATGAAATGCAAAGATACTAGGAGATAATAAAAGATGGAAACCACTTAGAAATGAGGTTGAGAGACAGATTGCTGTCTTTGCAGCAGAATTTATGTAAGACTCTGCTATTTAATGTATTTTGGAAGCATTTACAGTCAGCCTGTTAAAGTTTCCTCTTATCACAGAGAAACATCCCATACGTGGGCTTGAAAGGCAGCGTTCCTCACAGCAGGGATTATAGGTTAGAATAATAAAGCAACTTCCTGCAAGGCTTGTGAATCTTCTGTTCCACTCTGTGCCTTATGGATATCATCTGCTTTCAACATTTACTTTTAACACACAATTCTTTTTAATGTTCATTTCTCAGCTCAGATTTCCTTGCCATTTTTAGAATGATCCAATGTGGGATTAATGCAGTACCACAACATTTAAAAGTATGAATCATTTAGGCACAGGTCTTGCTATGCAGTCAAATGACACAGGTAACAGCTGGGATAAACCCTATATTGTGTCTCCAGTTAATTTTCTTTGTTTATTCCTAGTATCTCCTGGCTGCAAGCAGTGTCACTCCACTTAAAGCAGACTTTTCTTGTGCTGAGCAGTTTCTCACCCTACAAGCAGAGCTCTGCAGGGCCCTGGTTGAGGAAAGGTGCAAACCCCTGGCAAGGTAATTCTATCAGCCAAGCATGCACTCATTTGCATGAGCTTATGCTCCAACCCACTTTACAAAAATCAATTCACACCTCACTCACTCACCATAGAGTCACATCAAGAAGTGAGAAAATAAAGTGATGGGAAACTGAAGCTAAAATTCATCCCTGGATTTATACTTCTATTGATTCAGGCCAGACCCAAAGCCCATTTTATTTTAATGGCATTGAATAGAACAAAGGGGTAGGCAATAGGTGCATTTCCATTTGCCAGATTTAGCTCAAGGATTCAGTCAGGAGACCAGAACATTATTTTTTATATTGTCTAAAGATGATTTCATCACCTAACCGGCACAGAATAATCCTGATGTGTGAAGGGGAGGATTATATTTTGGAACTATAAATAGTCCAGCATTTATTCTTATTTTGGGAAGGCAGAGCTCAGCAAATTCAGAGGGTCCTTTGCCTCCCCTCTCACCTGCCTGAGGTGCACCCTTATCTAGAGCCCTGCAATGTGGAGTTTTCCTCCCACAGGTCCAAGCTTGTGGGGAAGCAGGAACAGATCTGTGCCTCTACTCATACAGCACTTCAATTTTGTTTTCTTGCAAAAAAAAAACCCAAGGAAATATCAGCTGAGCAAAACAGCCTGAAGAAACTTACCTAGGACACTTCCTTGCTCCTTCATGATTTTAACTCCATCTATAAACTTTTTGTCATTAAAGACAGTAAAACTATCATAATGGCACTCTACAAAGGTATAAAATAGGTCTGTCTTGACCAGTGTTCCTCCAGAAGATTCCCAAGGCAGCAGAATATTGATGTCACAGATTTGCAATGATTCACCTCTGAGTGGCACAAGCAGAGCCCCACAATGTTATGCATGTGAAACATAAAATTTAGTCATTCCTCTGTCCCAGGAATATTCAGGCTGCCTGAAATACCCAGCACTGGGTACAGCCATGAGCAGGAAAGTAAGCAAGCTCAGAAAGCAATGTGCTCTCTCATCAAGACTTGAGATACCTCTTCCCAAGTTTAACATGTTGTGATACAGCACTGCAAAGCTTAGATATATGCTCTAAAATAATTATCTGAAGTAAACCTTAACTTATACCAGGGCCATTTTCAGACCTGGGATGCTTGAGAGCTGTGTAACCCATTCATCACCAGTCCTGAGCCAGGCACAAGTCAGACAGGGCAGAGCATCCAGCTGCTGAATGGGCTGCCCTGGACTGGCTTGCATAGCCCAAAAGAGATGTGAGGGCAAAAATATTCCTTCTCAAGATTTTGTACTAGCAAAATGCAAGTACCTGAAAGCTGTGAACAGATTGAGCCTGAATTTATTGTTTGAGAAATTAGTGGAGCTGAAATTTCAGCTGTAATGAACCTCCTTATGGCATTAAACATCTAACTGCTCTCATACGTGCATACCTGCTCCCCCTCTGAAGTGTCACACATTTCATCCATGTCAATCACCCCATTACATGTGCCAATCACACAAATATTATCAGGTTTCTCAGCTAATGAAAAAGAGATTATAAACTGTCACTTATTCCAAAGAAAGGGGGAAAAAACCCTAAATATATTTATAAACTTACTTTGAGAATAGGGCTAGAAAACAAAATGTGGTTTCAGCTTATCTTTTCCTTAAAAATTGAGATAGGACCCACTTTGCCACACTTGGCACAAAAGATAGCTTTTTCTGCAAGAGAGTCAAAGAATTGTGTGTTTCTTTATTTTGTTGGATGACTAAAATGCTGATCATGAAATGTACAGTATTTTAACAGGAGGTAATGGATTATAAACCAGGTTTGAGTTTTATAAGCAGGTCTTCACCTCAGTCTTCCTCTGCTGGAAGCTGTACTTCACCAAATCACATTGCAACCTTCCAGGAGACTGAAGAGTTAAAGAGGTTCCTAATTCATATTTAATTCAAAATTCCCTTTTGCGATCAGAAAAATTAGATCTCAGGGCAGATATTCAAAAATACTTATTCAAGAAAAGGAAGAATCTTACAGGCTGTAGTTCAGTTTCTTTATGGAAAGAATCCCCCAATAAGCATTTCTCTTTTTTTGTATTGACCATATAAGAAAATCTAAGACAGAAAGTTCTCCTGGACAACATTAATGAATATACTGCCAATTCCACAGACACAGGAAAATTCTGAAATTTCTATTAATGTCCCCATAGATTAAGAAATATGTCCAAAACAATGTTTCCTCAAACTGTTGTCCAACACATGTTTTGAGTGCCTGGGCTGGGTGTGCTATCATTAATTAATTTACCACCCTGTTTGGAACTCCTCCAAGCAATATGAAATGGGACTACAAATTCTGATCTGCTTAAGTCTGCAAACTTGAGGTCTCAAAAGGATTTAACTGCTATGATTTTAATAATCTTATTAATAAACCATGATGAATTTATGCCCATTAATCCAGAAGTTTCAGGAAGTACAATTAAAAATTCTGGGTATATGATACAACCTGAATATATTATTTAAGCACTCATTCCAATAACTGGCCATAGTGATGAAAAATACATCATAAACAGCTTTTAAAAATTCAAATATCCAGGAAAAAATAATCCCTCAGAAAAAGCCTCAGGACATAGTTTATTGTACAAATAAAACTCTTGCAAATCACTGATGTTTTCTATTAAACATCAAAGCTTATTCAGTGTATAATTTCTAATTTTTACATTAAAGTTTGCATAGATTTCATAGTACGAATTTTTTTGAGGAAATGGCATAGCCTCACACTTTCCCCAATTTTCCTTCTTCATGGTGATTTTAAAATGGGTTTATATTCCTTATTGATGATAGAAGGGTACACTGCCCTTTTTTCTCCCTTTTTCTTTTTTGTTTTATCAACTTCATATAATGTTCCTTCCAACAAACCTAGAAAAAAGTCTGGGCATGTCCCAAGAAATAATCTAAATCATAGATCTTGTAAGAGTAATGCCGTACTTTACCTCAAGCAATGCCACATGCAAAAATGGACATCTGATTGACAACCATATTAATTTTTAATGCAAGTATTTTCAGTTTTAGCTCTTGCACAAGACATTTTGATTATAATATACTGTTCAGTAAAGGCACTTGTCACTCAAAGGGACAGAAAAACACACACAAGAAGATGGAGTAGGCACACCAAGCATACAGAGAAGTGATAAGAAAACACCATTTCATCTCCCAGTATTATCATCACAGAAGCCAAGCTGTGGAGCTGAGCTGGCAAAACAACTACAGTGCCATTCAGAGAGCAACAGTGACCATTTGTTCAAATAAAAACCAAATACACAAGTAGAAAATTGTGCAGAGCCTTAGTGGTGACATGGGTCCGCAGCCCTTTTTCCTTAAATCTTGTTTTTTAATTAGTGGCAATTTAAACAAGCTGCAATGTTCTATTAAGTAGATTTAACACTGCATAGACTATATACAGTCTATACTACACACATATACCATCCACATATTTATCATTTTTATGTTTTGAGATAACTTCACATGATGAACTTGACTCTGATTTTCAGAAGCAGCTTGGAGATCACAATCTTAATATGCTGCTATGATTTACTTTTTGTTTCTCTCAGGGCATATTTTATATAAAAAGTCATGGAAAGCCTTACAGCTCACATGTTGCAAGGTCAAGAAACACTTAAGCATGCAAGTGGGGAAAGCAGTACTGCCCTCAGTTCATTTCCCTGCAAGTAGTAATTAATAAAGAGATTTTTTTTTTCTGGCACAGAAGTTACAAGACCTTATTGAACAGATAGAAATTAAAAAATCAACAACAATTTTCACTCATCCAATCCCCACCTGCATTACATTGTGCTGTAGACTGAAGTGCCTCAGCTCTACTCACTACATTTGAATTGCTTGCAGCCAATGACCCACTTTAAGAATTTTTACACTATTGCCTTTAGAATAACTCTCCCAAGTCAAACCTATTCTGCTGCAGATTGGCTTTTGTGTTGAAAGGCATTTTCTGAAGTAGCATTTATCAAAACCGAAACAAATGATAGGACAATCTAATCAAAACACTGAAATGACTGCCTGATTGTATTTTAAAAATCATAACCTAATTAGAACAGAATTGATTTTTCCGTTAGCATGAAATTAAAACTAATTTCCCTGCACAATATTTACTCTAATATTCCCCAGATGCAAATACAGACTCATAAAACATTTCATAAAAAAGGTTTTATAATTGTTTCCTGATTTTTTTCATTACATCATCAATTGCATTTATCTTTCCAAACAATCCTTCTTGTTGTCTCTCTGAAAAATGCATTAACGAAGGGAGAGATGATGAAACATTGCTGAAATTCTTTAACTGCTGAGATACCATGGGCAGATAAAGAGGTATTTTTCAGAGGATACAGTCTTTCATTTCCTTCCCTAGCCAAACCTGCTGCTGAGATGACTTCTCCTAAATTAATGTTACAGTCAGGCTGATGGACAGCAAAAGGTGGCAGACACTCCCTGTTCAATTTCTTTCAAAGAAATAGGCTAGAAAAGTAGATTTGTCGCCAAAAGAAATTCCTCTGTCATCCTTCAACATATTCACAGCTTTCTCACTCAGTGTCACGTCTGCTGCCCTGGGCTCTTCCTTCCTCTTTGCCACAGAAAAAGTTCCTGAATTCCTGCAGCATGTGGCATTTTGTACACTGGGAAATTGAGCACTGAGACACTACCTCACTCCAGCCCAGACACAATCAGATTTATGGGACTCTAATTCCATTTGCTACGATGGCTGCCTTAATGAGGAACGTATGTTTCTGTCCAAGCAGGGCCACCCTAATGCAATATACTCCTGACCTTGAACGTTCCCCGGGTCCCTCTGACCACTGGCCAATCCTGGGGAGTCCTCAAAGCAAGGCAATGAACAAAGACTGCTGTAGAGATATCAAGGACTCACCTAATTGCCTGAGGAAGAAAATTATTATAGAACAGCCACCTCTCAACTTTTTTTGCACACCTATTTATGAAGCACATCACCTTCTGCAACAGTGGTTCCCAGGTGACTCTGCTGCTGAATATCTCCACAGCTCCTCACATTTCACTGGAACATGCAGCATTCAAAAGGAAAGTTAAATCCCAGAAAACTCTGCCTTGCTCTCTTTTCAGGAGACACCTTTTCTTGTCATTGGAGAGAAGCAGAGGCCCTCTTTTCTGTGCATAAACCCTTGATTTGTAAAGGCAGGTTCCCTCACGCTAAAGGAGATCATATTGTGTCCTGTGCTGCAACACACAAAATAAAACCATCCCTTCTGGTTAGGAGAGTTCACACACATCCTTATTATAAAACTGTGGCAGCAGCATCTCCCAGGGCAGGCTTGGTGAGACGCCCTTGTGGCAGAGACATTTTAATGGACCACAGAGTCTCTGGAGAGGATTTTTGCTGCACAAGCATATAGTTCATCAAGAAGGGAAGGTCTTTGAGAGACATGAGTCTACTTGCTGCAATACTAATAAGAAATAAACTGAGCCAAGGGCTCGGGAACTTTTGATTTCTGTTCACACCTCTGTCACAGAGCTTAGAGAAATAATTTCTTTCCTCTTTGACTCAACTCCCTGAATGTAAAATGAGGTTAATGGTAAATTTTTCAAATCCTTTGTCTGATTCATCTACTCAGAATTCAGGTTGCAGGGGGAGGTATGTGGGGATCTCAATGCATAATTCTACAGTAGCCACTGAAACAAGGACAAAAGTCTATTAGGGTGTCTGTTCTCCCCTGCCACCTATATAAATATGATAAATCATCTACTATTAATCATCAAGGCTAAGAAAATTAGCAATTCACAAAATGGTGATAACAGAACAATTCCAGCAATATCCCTGCCATTTATCAAAAGTTAAAAAAAAAAAAAAAAAAGAACAAAACCACCAATCCAAGAAAAAGTCAGGACTCTGTTGGTGAAGGAAAACACAGCTCACTGATCCAAAAGAAACCTTCCATTAGCAAATTATGAATCCTACAGACAGGTAAGTTCCTCTTCTGATCCTCTGCTTTTATATTTTCTCTCTGTAATTTCTTGAAGGAATTAAAAAATATTAAAATTTACCATGGAATTATCCCAGGTATATTTTCATCTTTATTTTCTTTTTTGAAGGGCATTCTGCAGTCTATAAGCACTAGGAGGCTTGTGCAGAGATCTAAAGAAAAACTTATTTTGAAAATAATGACCTCACAATGAAGGAATTGGAATTTGCATATCTCCCACTTAAGCAATTGCTGTTGTGAGGAAATAATCCTTCTTGAACAGAGGGTGAATGAATTGAGGGAGCAAGGTCCTTCCCCTCTCCTCCTCTTCAAAACAGATGCTAGATGCTACTGGATGCTACTGCCTTGACTAGCCAGTCTTTTTAAAAAGAAAAAAAAATCTCATAATGATAACAAGTATTCAGGCTTACTCACCTGCTTTGGGAACTCAGTGGCTGGGTGCACTTCACTGCAAAACACCACTTAGTTATGTGTTCCTGGCATTCAGCCAGCAAAGGGCTACGCATTTTCCTCTCATTGCACAAATTTTCTCATTGTGATGGTGCTGTTTGGCAGGCCATTATCAGAGTCTTGTTTATAATCTTTTCTTGCATTTATAGCATGGTGCACAAAGCAAAGCTAATGTGTATTTTCCCATGTCTTTGACTTAAACACCAACTTACCACCCAGCACTGGCACCTGCAGAAAATTCTCTTTGGAGTGGGCTGAGCCAAATCTCTCACAGGTCCATGCCAAAAGCCCTTCCAGTGAAAGTAATCTCCAAGAAAGAGACCATCCATTTTAAAATTCGTATTGCAATGCAGCACAAAATAACAGTGCCATCCTGGATAAAAATACTGTTATTTAAAATCCTTTCTCAATATTACCTGTTAATCACATGCTCTAGTCTAGCTTTGTACTACATTAAACTCATTGCACTGTCCCTGTTTACTCACAGTGACCATCACAAAGATAATCTCTTTTTCATGGAATATAAAAAGAAAAGAAAAACAAGTATTTGAAATTCAGCTGATGTCTAGAAACAGGCCAGAATAACACAGCAGAAAGTTATTACAAAAGCTTAGATCTTTTTGAACAGACAAATTTAGGTAAAAAGAAGGAAAGGCAGTCCAGCAGTAAGCCCACAGAGCATCATGTCTGTGCACAAAGAAGGAATAATCTGATCCAGCAATGGGAAGAAGAAGAGACTTCAATTAATGGAAGCTCAGCTAAGATGTAGACTGTGCATATTCTCTCCAAAACCAAAAATGCTGGAAGGTGACATGGAGACAGAAGGCAAAGATGACCTTCTTCTCTGTTTGCATCTTGCTCTTCTGGTTAGGCATTAAAAAAAAAAAAAAAAAAAAAAAAGAGACATAGGGTCTGTCCCAGTGATTCCAGCTAAAAGTGCGTCCAATTGACTGCCACAAGGCATTCGAGACCATGAACCTGGAAGCACTGGTATGCATGAAAACTTAGATATAAAGATTTACCCTCTTTAGTAAACCTATAAAAATTATAATACATGTGGTTTTCTCAGCGCCATCTCCCAGCAATTCAAAGTGTTTATTAGATACCAGATGTCATGTGAAGGATTTGAGTTTCAAAGTGACATGAGAGACTTTGGAACAGTGTGAATTCTAGGACAACATATTGTGTGTGTCCATCTCTATCTGTCATGGTAATGATAAGAAAGGGCAGGAATGCAGAGGCACTTGCTCCTCTCCAAATATAATCACCACGTTCAGAAATTCCTAAATAACAGCCTCCACTCACTTATTGGGGTGAGCAGAAATGGTAATCCTTCACTGGCCTAAATTAGCTTGAGACCAGCACGTAGGAAAGCTGTCAGGGAGGAAGCTGACAGCCCCAGACAGCGAGGCTGGGTGTCTCATCTTACATATTCATCACCCGAGGTACCGCTCACATCCCGGGGAACAACTGCGCTCGCGGCACGAGGAACCCAGGGACAGCCAGGGTGAGCAGGGCATGTTCAGAGAAGGACAGCCACTGTGAAATTAGGAAATTAAGGAACCCCATGAGCAGACAAAGTTAATACTTGAGAGATTTTTGAGGAAATCCAGGTGCATTTTTTTTTAATTTGCAGAAGTTAATACTTTCAGAGGGTAAGGAAACCATAAAGTAAATGAGTGCGCAGTGCTCGGAGTCTCCCTCTTGGAAAATGACAAAGATCAAAGACTCCCTGCCTGTTTTCTCTCTGAAAAATTGAAAATTAATTGCCTGAATTCACATACCAGTTTATTCAACTCCTGCCTTTTCCAGTCCTACAATTTGCATTGAGTGACAGATACTTTTAAAATGCTAACATAAATAGCTGGCCTAATACTCCATGTCAGGGTGTATTTTAATTGGTAAAAAGCAATCATCATCTTTGTTGCAGTAGGGTCATTTTCTGAATGTCAGATATCAAATTAACAGAAAAAGGATAAGGTCCCTATCAAAAAAGTTGTGTATGCACAGCCAGCAAGATACAAGGTAGAGAATAAAATCCATCTGACTGAAGAGCAAACTCAATTCATAACAAGGCCAATGGCATCCAAAGTGTTCCTTATCTGTGGTAAAAATAAAAAAGAATAAAGAAAAAGGGTGGGATTAAATCTATAGCACTGAGGTTGTAGCATATACCGTAGGTATACAGATGTTCACAGCTCCACCCATGCTACCAAAGCTGAGCATTTGACAGGAGCCCCTAATTAGTCATAGCTGTGGCTGTCAACAGTAGAGGCAAACTCAAACAACTCTGGGTGGTCTCGAGGTTGCCTGCCCACCCCTCACACAACCCGCCTCAATTAGTCACCCACCTGTATCACAATGCTCAATATTTTATTATGTTTTATAGAGGTGAGTGCAAAATATGAAGCCTTCAAGTGTTGCCATTTATCGCTTTCCAACAATAAAAAAATATTCTGTGCAAAAGCTGTGCCTGCCAATTCTCTAGCTGCCCTGTGATTAGTTAGTTTTCATGAATATGCAAATTCTAAACATTGCAGCAGACCCTTTTTGTTTCCTTTCAGTTCAATGCTGCACAAATACACCTGGGTTTCCATAAGTAAAAGTGCAACACCTCTGTGGTTTTCGATGACAAATAATGTCTATGTAGCACTTATCAAGAGGGTGCACTTTGTGCCTGTCAGCATCCTGCCTTCATTACCATTCTTCACAGCTTACCTGCAGCAAAGTCATGTCTAGGGCTCCAGACCAGAGACTAACATTCCTGTGAAAACTAGAATTGTCTGAGGGAGCTGCAGCCCCTGCTTTGTGGTACAAAGTCTGGGAACAACCTCAGACCACAATTCAAAACTTCAGAGTCAGAAATCACATACTCCCTTCCCAGGAGTTCTCCCTTTAACAGCTCCATTACCATAAGTTACAGAAGGTGTCCTGGAGCCCGAGGGTTAAAACACTGGATATTCTTGTTACCCATAAATATCCAATCTGTTGAAACTCTTGCTGCCACTGTGTGAATAATGGATTTTTGCTCAGCACACGGACTTAAAGGAAAAAAAAGCCCAATGCTTCAAGGTGACCTTAAGCCTTTTTTTTTTTAATCTCTTGGTTTATTTCAAAAATTTTTATATAGCCTTAAATTTGACTTATTAGCCTTGAAGAATTCTGTGCAAACAGAATCAAAATATTTCCTTTTGAAAGTATTGAAACCAGCTACTGTCATTCTCCCCCTTCTTTTTACTTACAGCTGAAGCAATAGGTTTTGATTTGTCCTGAGTTTGAGCTGGCAAACTGTTCTCAGTGAATTTGC
Source organism: Melospiza melodia melodia (assembly GCF_035770615.1). NCBI lineage: Eukaryota > Metazoa > Chordata > Aves > Passeriformes > Passerellidae > Melospiza > Melospiza melodia. Next base: position 9,725,485 of record NC_086199.1, read on the forward strand.
TCTTCAAAATCTGGTTTTGCCTATCTCTAATCCTAAAAGATTCTCAATTCCATGATATTTAATCTTCCAAGCTCACATGGTAGCTATAAGATTTTTTTTTTCTCTATTTCAGCAAAATCAGCTTCTCAAAATTCCCACTACTTGCAAAAGACTTTTTTTTCTTTTTGTCTGTCTGTCAAATAAACTTCTCCACTTAGGGCAGAGTGAACACTGCTGGCAGGAGACAAGATCGTTAAACAAATTACAGTGGATGTGTATAGATTATACCCATGTACATGGTCTTGCTTAAAAAAATAATAGCAGTAACAGGTAATCCTGAGAAATGGAGAGTGTAATTTCTGACCAATTTCAAAATGCCATCTTTATCAAAATTCTACCTGCAGCAAGTGAAATCAATATATGGATGTTGCTGTAAAATTAATGAGCTTTTCAATAGCCTGTGTTGAGCTCTTTTTTTTTAATTGCAAATCATCTCTAATTTTTCTTTCCTAAATTGTAAAGACACATGCAATAGTTGACTAATGCTGTACCATAGCACAAGAAAAATCTACTGGAGGATTTGTTCCCTGTAATGATCTCTACCGGGCATATATTCTTTTTTCTCCACACAGATAGACATCAAAATTAAGTACATTGGCTTAATTCAGTTGCCATTGTAAGCTCAAATGGGATACAAAGTGAAATCAATATTACTGAAAAAGATCAGACTAGAATTGGAAGGTAATATAATTAGGTTGGCTTTGCTATACTTTGTAATGCTTATCTGTAGTATTTTACCAAATAGAATATGGGTATCTATTTTCTGAAACCATAGGAGGTTTTCAATGCTGTATTGTCCTTATTTATTTCACTCTGAGGGAGCACTTCAGAAAGACCTGTCTGTCCATCTCTGTGGGATTTAGGGCTGACATATCTCCCTGAGTGATCTGAATTTTGTGCATACAGGGGAGATCTACTTCTTAAGCAAAAGCGTTGAGTTGTTTTAGTAGCACAACACAGAGAAAGCTTTATGTGTTCTGTTCATAGGAAATGTGCTCTTTACCTCTGAATACAAAGCATTTCACTGTGCTGCAGTCTCAGAGCATGGAAATTATAAACATCAGATCTTGCACCTCTAGTTCAGACTTCACCCCAGCCCCATCAAACCTGCCCCATCAGCTGGACAGCTTTGCAGTGCATCCTTGAGATGGGGATGCAGAGCAGGAAAACATCTCTCCAGGGCTCTCAGGAGATTGGACAGCCCTCCTGCATGGTTTCTTTGCTCCATTCTTCTTGGGCTGAGCTGAGGCGCAGGGCCGAGTCTCAGCTCCTGCACAGAGGCTGTAGTTAATTTAAAAAGTCATTTCTGAGCAATCAAATTAAAGCCATGGGTTCCTTCCACACCTCTGATGTACAAATCATCCCCCAAAGAAAGGTGAATTCATTCCCAAAACCCAAAGGATGCCTAAAGATACTCAATGATTTAATAAGCTTGGAACACTAAGTGAAGGAAAAATTCTTTCTAAAGATGGTATTTAAAAGCTACAAAATTCTGTCTATACACTCTTCTTGGTTGATGTAAAATGTATTAAAGGTTTTCATTGGAAGAAACCAGAAAAATATTCAGATTTTGGCCAAACATAGAATTTGATGTCTCCCAAAAGACCTGGTGGATATGCAGTGGGAGCTTTATCTTACCAGCTATGTCACATCAGGACACAACTCCTGTAACATGGTAGAGGTTGTGCCACCCTTAGGTCATGCCAGCAGTGAATTCCCACTGTTCTCACATCTTGCCCAAGGTGCCACATGAGATGGTGGCACAGCATTAAATTAAATGTAGCCTTGCAAAGACATGAGCTAGTTATTCATTCTATGAAAAGCTGGCTGAGGAAGGAAGCATTCCTGCTTTCCCCACTCTGACACTGATGATGAAGCTTTTTTTGTCAAAATTCACTTTTACTTCCTTGAATCCTGGGATTTTGTCCTCTCACTAGCTTGCTAATGGCACAACTGGTAGTTCAAAAGCAAAAAGAAAAATTTTTTTAAGTCTTTATCACTAACAGGAAGAAAAAGGATAAGTTACTTTCTGGGCCGCTCTCTCTTCAAGGCTGGCTTTGATGATTTTATCTCTTTGGAGCAAAACTCGTGATCCCAGAACTGGGTTTAGTGGCAGTGCACAAAGTAAGGAGGCATGCAAGAGTCAGGATAAACCCAAATACAATACCAAGGAATGGGAAAGTGAAGCAGGTTTCACACAAGACATAAAACCACTGTAAAACAGATTAGAGGAAGCTCTCAAAAGGCTGGAATTTGTCATTAATAACCTGATGCAGAAAATTTTGGAACTGTGAAAACAAACCTAGCAGCAAACAACAAAGCCTGTTTTCCCTGTTCCTAACTCGGCTCCTGTGTGCCAAGTAGGAATGACCTTCTCCAGTGGGGGAAGCAGCACAGGAGCAATAACCAGCAAAGGAAGGGCAGTAGTGCAGGGACACTGGTGCCATCACAAGGACAAAAGAACCAAGAGGAATGGGGAAATTAGTATATGAAAATAAAGGAAATCGCTTGTAATTAGATTTTTATCTCATTTAGGAGTCCCTGTTCCTTTCTTCTACTCTGCTACCCGCTTTCACAGGTAAAATAAGCCAGAAATCAAAATTACAGTAATGCCTCACAGATTTATCATAATTCTAACGTTCCCATCTGATTGAGAGGATGCCACAAATTTCAGTGTATGTCAAGGATCTCGTTTGTAGAGATAGATCATAGACTATGAGGAAAAAATAAGATTTCCTCCTTTTGAAGTAAATTAAATAGAGTAAATCAGATCAAGTATAGCATCAATAAAATATATACTCTCATATTTTAATCACTGGTAAACAGGCTCATGTGCAGAATGTGTCACACCTGTCATACATCCTTCCATCCTGCCCAGGGATGTGCATGTATTGTATAACAACTGCTCAGCTTTGCTTTAGTGACATGTCGCTTTTGCTTTTAGGTGACACAAAGATAATGCTGAAGGTTCTACCACCTCTCAAGTCTAATTAAATGGTCATCTACACAGATGTGATCCAGGTGGGCAAAGAAGGGGGATTCAGTGCTACCAAATACAATATACATTTCATTTGAGGTGGCTTGACTAGCCTGAGCTGAATTTTCTTCTGGATCACAAAAAAAAACCCTGAAATTTCACTGGAATAGACTGTTCTTAAGATTAAAAAAATAATTCCTAGAAAATCAGTCAATTTAAGTATCAAGAATAGAATAAATTCACAAAATATCATCCATCACAGTATGTGTAGGAGTGTAAAAGTATTAAGTTAAACAACATCATTTAACATTTATAGCCTTTTCTTTAAAAATAAAGGGGTTGAAAAAAAAAATCAAACACCAGATTATTTGCAAATGTGGCTTCATGTAATCAGGAAGCAATATTTAAACTGTTGTTGTTTTTATTATTTTAGGAATATTGCATGCCATGAGAGAAAAAGAAATGTAGAACTGCCTGCCCAGGCCCAAGATGGCAAACCAGCTCATGGAAAAACCTCATGCTTTTGGAAGATTTTTCCATTTCTCTTTGCTCTAGGAGCCATTCTAGACTCAAGAAACTATCCTGATGAGCAAGTTCTCCCAGAATCCAAGAGAAGCTTCTAACCTTAATGAGAAAGAGCCCTGGAACATACACTCAGCCTCTTCTAGGCTGCAAGCAGGAGAGCACAACTTCACTAGAGGAAAATAGCTTATAAGCATGGAAATAATTCCATTCTCCTCCATCATAAAAGGCTTTCCTTCCCCTTGATACTTTGTTCAGCAGATTTATCCAGAAGCGCACTATTTTGCTTGTTAGAGACCACTTTGCACCCTAAAATTGTTTTTCTTCCTTCCAGGTGCTGTTGGAAGGCTAAATGATGCTCATTCAGTAAAATAAATGCTTCTTCCCCCTTTGGACAAGTTAGAGGCCCTTGTCAACAGTTGGTCCAGATTGAGTTTGTGTTCTTTGCCCTTGTTTTTAGTCTCAAAATCATTTACCCTGATATGTACCCAAATGGCATTGTACTAAATTTCACAGCAAAAAATACTGCATTGCTTTATCCAGAAAGTGACTTTTTAGGCAAGAAACACCATTATGTTAGTCTAGTAAAAATCTATCTTTGATAAACCAATGACAGCTTTTATTCCATTTCCTACTTATCTTCAGGTATTCAAATATTTTTGCCTTCATTCTATAGTATGGTATAATCTGTCGCCATTTCTCCAGGTTATATATCATATTTGGTATTTATCTTCTCACTGTTAGATAGCTTCAACAGAAATATTTGCTGTCAAAATCTCTAATTTATGAAGCTGTCTCTTTTAGAGGCCAAGGTGGAGATTATTTGAGTCCTCAGACTTGAGCATCCGGAGCACCTGCAGCTGCCTTCAGCACACAAACCATTTCCACTTGTGCAACTCCATGGTCACTACTGTCATCCTGCCTGAAATAATGATGTCAAGTGTACATTCAATTCCAGGACCATCCCTAAATCTTTCATCTCTTAACATTTCCCCTGTATAGGTGCCTCCATTACCTACACTTAGTGTTCTCTGGGAGTTAGAAGTTACCAAATCTTGCTTCATAAATGTAGGGAGTTTCCTTTTTTATTACCCAGGTGCCTTGAAGACCAGACTTTACACTTTTCTAATGTTAAGGAATCCAGTTGGATACGCCACATTAACCCAATTTCAGAGCATTTGATGTATCAGGATTCTTTTGAGGCCACAGGTTGCTTTGACATCAAGTTTTTTATGTAGTGTTTTTATCTAACACCCAAAACAAATGACTCTATTTGTCTTTGGTACTAATTATTATTTTTCAATGAACTTGCCTTACACAGAAGCTCTGAGGTACTAAAAAAGAGGAGTTTAAATTACACAGTTGCACATTACAAATTCTTTGTCATGGTAACATCATATTCCAGTTCATATGTGAAACATCATTAATAACTATTGTTTGTTGTTGGATCTGAACTGTAACAAAGATTTCCCATTGAAAATAAGAGATTATTAAAGAATGACTATGAACTTGAAGAGAAATACATCTTCAAAGGTAGTGAAAGTCAGACATTGATTTCTGTCTGCTTATTATGCAAACCCAGCTGGGCTTGAAGATAGTAAGTATTGGGAGAAAAAAAATCAGAAATGAACTTTGACTCCCATCTTGAATGAATCTCAGCTCAGCAAAAAAAACCCAGCATTCCAATCCCTGAGTTTTGTTGTGTTTTTACAGCTCTTACACCACTAGAACATGAAGGCACTGATCATACCCAAAAGTGAAGCCTTTCTTTATAACTATATTTAGTCAGAACAACTAACTTTAAATCCTCCCCTTTGAAATTCTTGTCCATATGACAGTAGTGAAAAATAATGCACAGCAATGTGCACTAATCCTGTATGCACAAGCCTGAGTCAAAAATCAGAGACTCATTGAGTAAAGCCTTGTGCAAACACACAAAAAGACAGGTGATGGAATCACAACATTTTAGAAATCAGTGTGTGGTCTGTGTTTGATTTAACTTGGATCAGGCTGCTAAGGATTACACTCATTCCAGACCAAAATGGAAGAAGTCATTGCAAGATAAAGCCAGGATGCAGAAAAGGCAAAAAGGATGATGATAACAGCCCCATGAGCAATGGAATGAATTATGCTTTATTTTCAACTTATTTATTCCTGATGACTGACTGATTTATTTGGGGTTTTAAAATTTAATTTAACTAAAGTAACAAAATGAGATCCCTATGACTTCCATTTTACCACCAGAAGTTTATTTTTATTTAAATTCCTTCCTGGGCAAGAGGTGGTTTGCGCTGCAGTCTGACCCAAGCTGCACACCCAATCTCTGGCCAGGAGTCTGGCACTGTGTGCCTCCCAAGTGCTCAGCTGGAAATCAGCAATCAGGGAGGGGACTGAGCAAATGGTTTTCCATTTCTTAGTTTGTGCAGGATGAACTAATGATTTTGGAGGTCAAAAATTGTACTTCATTTTCATGAGAATTCAGTACTTTGCAGCTTCCAATTATCCTCTGGTATTTTGTTGAAATAGTACAACAGGTTCAAAGATTTATGAGAGAATTGGGGAACATACATTTATATTAACAGGGTGACTTTCCACACCTCGTTTCCACAATTAAACTGAATAAATATTGGTTTACTTTCCCCCAGTGGCCAAACAGAAATTTTTAGAGAAATATCTACTCACTGGACTGTGCAGCCTTACTCTAGCTCAGGCTCTGAAATTATTTGCACATAAAAAAATCCAGGTAATTTTTTGAACAGGGAAACAAGAGCAATAAACAATACTAATAGCACCTATGTCACATCATTATTAGCTTGCATTAATGTCACTCAAAAACACCTTAACAAGAAGCAACTTAAACAACATTTAATCTGAATCAAGATACAAGGATCTCAAAGGAGAGGTTGGGCTTTGCAATTCTTCTGCACAGCATAAAGGATGAGGATCAGCACCATTTTAGATGCAAGATCACAAAAATTAGGTGTAAATAAGACATATTTGAGTATATAATGTGCACATTTAAAACTGTCTAAAGATACCAACTGTACAGAGTATGAATAATACACTGACAAGCTTGTGAAAGAGTGATGTTTTTTGAGCTCATCATTGCATACTTGAATAGGATATGAATATTTTATACTCATGCTAACTGTCATAAAGCAAGTTGAGCTGTTTGTACTAGAAAGGTGTTCACGTAGCAGCACTATTCATGTTTACAGTTATCCTGCAAATGTCAGCAAAACGTTTCCTTCTTGTAAGCATCCCCCTCTCCCTCCCTCACTCTTTTTAATTCATACATAAAGTTATTCAAAAGGACCACACAGCAGCAGGTTGAAAAAAAAGATAAAAAGTGTTTCTGGGTATCCAGCCTAGGGAGAAGACAAACAGAACCTTATAATCCAATAATCCAACACCCACAGCACGCAGGAAAATATCTACCAAAAACAACTGCAATAGAAGGCCCATGATAGATGTGGATTAGAGACAGGGCAGGAGGGAAGGAGGATAAACAACACAGAGATCCAGACAGAGTCCATCAGAATCTACAGAAACTAACAGGCAATGTGGAAATCACCCCCAGAGAAAGCAGTCCTATTAGCTTTAATCCCAAATGATCACAGCACTATTTGATAAAAACATCTACAAGAGCTGACACATCAAGATTGCTAATGGACTTTTTTCAGCAACTCTCTTATCACTTGTTATCAAGAGAAAAAACAGAGAGGATTCAAAAGCAAGCAGCATTCAACTATAAATTAGCTTTTATAAATTAGCAGGTACCTAATTTATAAATGCTAAATGTTTTCCCTGAAGAGCACTGAAAACTTCAAACCTAAAACTAAGAGCTTGCTGCTTCCATGTTTTGCTTTCAGGACATGCTGTAGCCTCTCAAGCAATAGCTGGACCTTTAAAGACACCTCAGAGTAACTGGAGGGGCTCCTGGTAAAAAGGCAGACTTGAGCCTGTTGTCCTCCCACCAGCTCACTTGACATTAAGGGAGGACAGAGGATTTTCTATTTCTTGGTGTGAATCATCTGGTAACAGCCTGTGCAGAATCCCTCTTTGCACAAAGATCACATCATGGTTACCAGAACACCCAGAGGATGGTTTTAGGAGAAACTGCTCCGTAGATTTGCCACTAATGGGCTTCTCTTGCCAGCCTAAGGGACCAATAACACTCCCACATCCTGGTTTTCACCATCACAGAATGGCAAGCTTGCATATGCCTACCCACCATCACCAGAATCTCCTTACATTTGCTGCATTCAGGATCTCCAAACAAGTATTTTGAGGATTAGTTTCTCTAGGACCACATCTGGGCAGTGTGACTTGTATAGACAAAATAGAGCTGCTAACAACTCTTCTGGTCCTGAGCAAGCCTAAAAGCACATGATGTAAAGAGTACCAGCCTCTCAAATCCTGCCCAAAGGCTGTGGCTGGGCTCCTGCTGACATCTGCACAGAAATCAGTCTCCAGCCTTCTGATGTAACCATCACTTAACATTTCAGAGGTAGCACTGCAGACCTGACACCCAGGAATACTTTTGAACCTAATTCATAATGACTGACATTTTTAAAACATGCTACTGCCAAGGAAAGGTATAATGGTCCAGAAGAGGTCAAGACACCAGATAAAGGAAGAATTATCAGACTCCAGTGACAGTTAGGCTTACAGTGAAATATAGAAAGCTAAATTTAGCCCCTGTATTGATAGCAGATATTAAGAGTTTTCTTACTTTTACATTCCTATGCATAGTGATATGTACTACTAAGGCTTTATCTCAGTGCTCAGATTTATTTTACTCCCCTTAAAAGAAAGAAAAAGAAAGAAAGAAAGAATTTTTACCTTTTTTCTTCAAATATTTGCTCATTCAGTATAAGAACAAGTCAAGTTATTACAAACATATAGCATTTTGAACTGCACCATTGGACTTCTCTATCCCTCTCATGCCATATATATGAAAGAAGGGGAGTGAATTTACTCACAGTGAATTTACACAGGTGCTCAGGTCCATAAGAACCCCTCAGTGAGTTGAAGCTCCTTTGGATCAAGGTGCTCCCAAGTGATTAAAAAGTTGTAAAGAACCATGATTTTTTTTCAAAGGCTGTGGAATTGGAAAACTGTAAAGTTTACCACCAATTTTACTAGAAGTTTTATTTTTCACTAAAATATTGCCATAATTGGCTTTCATTTTTTTTCTTAATCCTGCAACAAGTCATGAAGATGTTGCTGCATCTTTATTGCAATTCATCCTCATTGTATTGTTTACAGACCACCTCAGCAAAGTTAAACCTTAGAGAATCACACAACACTTTCTTTCTTTCTTTGCTTTCCTTCTCTTCCTTTCTGTGGTATTGCCTGCCGTATTTTGAGAAACACAAACAGATAATAAATTCCTGCCAAGACTACTATGCCAGTAAAGTTATCTAGGAGACTCAGTGGTTTCTTTTTTCTTCCTCCTGTGGGCCCTGCAGTAATTAAAAGAGTAGGCTATAGTCTGAGATCCCCTAATCATGCTACAAGTTGTTACATCTCCATTTATGCAAGAGCTGTCTGTAATTTCTGTAAGTTATTGAGATGCAGCTGAATGCAATGCAGTCTTGTCAAGATAAGGTAAGCCTTGGCACTACTTCTGTGGGATCAATGATAAATCCCTGATGTGCAGTATCAGAGGCTGCCAATGAGTCACAAGACACTTGAGTTCCACCAGGAAAGTTGGGCATGCACCCAAAAGAGCTTCTAGATTACAGGTCTATAATGCGCCTCTTTCATGCTGATATACATAAACTTCTTTCGTGTCAACACACACGAAATTTCTTTTAAAATTATCCAAAGGGGTTGGTGAATCTGTGCCTCACTCGGCCTTCACTGGCCTACAGACTTGGATTCCTTCCCAGCATCCAGAAGAGAATTAACAGGGAACAGAAATGAGAAATAACCACCTCCCAGGTGCCAAGGCAGGGCCTGCAGGGCTCAGAGGAGCAGGCTGGCATCACTGTCCCCAGTGACTCCACAACAAACAGGTCAGGCCTCTCTCCATGGTACCTCCTCCCTTCTCCTTGCACAGGCCCCAGAGAGTCAACAAGGGACTCTGTTTTCAGGAGTGACAAAACACATACTGTCCTCAAACACACACAGGAACTTGTAACAAGCCATGAATCTATAGGCCTTTCTAGTGAGACGCTCAAAAAGGAAGGAGGGGAGGAAAGAGGGCCTTGACTGGTACCAATTACACACTTCTCCAAGTCCCAATAATGTACCACTAATATTAGCCAGAGGGAGTCCCTTTGGCTCTATTCTTAGCTGGTGTTTCTAGCCTTCCTTTACAGAAGGATACTGAATAAATGAGGTATTTCTGTGACCTACAGCAAGCCTGCACACAACTGTTTGTATTATATATGGTTTCATTTTGCTCCCTGGCACTGCTCTTTGGTGGCTGTTACAGCCCATAAAGCCATCTGTTAGGAACACTCAGTCATAAAATTATTAATGCCTACAGTCTAAAACCAGCCCTAAGTAAATAAACAGTACCAGAAGGCCCAGTGCAAAATTCTGGGATGTTAAATACACAGAACCATAAATCTTCTTTATAGTTCTACGTGCTATTATGCATTCACTTGAAATTCTAACACACAGAAAGACTAGAGAGAAGTTGCTTCTAAGACAGTGCACTGCAGATTAGCCTCAGAGTGAACCCCACATTAAAAATTCTGGGAAACTACTGTGAATCCTTGTGACATTTAGAGCTAATAACACAGAGTTATGCAATTAGGAAAGAAAGTTCTTAACAAAGAAACTCAGGGCACACATAATCCTCCATGTTCAAATGATGGCCATCTTAATCACTTGAGACTAGCTCCTACTTTAATATAAAGTGGATAGATATACAAAAAGTCACCCTCCATCATGGACTGTGCTAGCTGAGGGGTCTCCAGGAGGCTGGCCTCTCAAGTCTCTCATACAGGAAGCAAGACAGACAGCCAGCTCCACTTCCCAGCCCTCCTGGCAGCCTGGGCCACATCCCATGTGTGCCCAGCACAGCAGAGCAGCCTGTCCCCCGGCTCTGGCAGCCGCAGATATCAAGGAATGACGTCAGCTGGAGTTCCTTGGATCTCAGCAGCTGCCAGAGCAGGGGAGAGGCTGCAGTGCTGCTGGCTTTATGCAGATCTTTAAGAAAGGTCTGGTCTTAATGAGGTTCATCACCTCCCTCGTGGCAGTTTAGCATCAACAGCAACAAGTCCAAGTGTTTGCAGGCTGGGTTTATGAAGGGGGATCTGGCTTAGAAATGCCAGCCCTGCAAAGACAACCAAGGCCTGGCTAAAGATGCACAAATGGTCACTGCCTGGAAACCGGCAGGCCCCCAGGAAATCTGGCACAGCCAACATTCAATCAGTGCATGGTATAAAACCATTCCTACTGAAAAGAACTCACCAGAATTAAGCCCTCACCCCAGCCCAGTCACCACCTCAGGAACTCATGGAACATATGGCAGCATTGCTCAGTTTAGCTGGCTTGATAGGAGAAACCAAGCAAGAAGTTACTTCATATTTTATTGTGTTAAAAAGGGCTTCAAACCTTTCAAATCCAAATATGTCAATGCATTGGAAAAGAGAAACTTTTGTTCCAAACTGTTCATATATTTAGCAACAGTTTAAAACTGCAGTGCCCTTTTCACCTCATCTCACTTAGTTTGTGTCCCCAGCTTGTGCACCTTTCACTTTTTAACCTAAGGTTTTGCTTCTTAATCACAGGGGGAAGAAGTTAGATAATGACAGTCACAGACAGAGGGGTCTTTATTTACAGTATGTTGCACATCTGTGTTTTCTCTCAAACTGCCAACTTCTGTAAACTGGGTTGTGATTTTCACCATGAACCACATTTTATATTTGTCTATCAAGGTTCCTTGAGGCCTTGAATATCCCAGAAAGAAATATGTTTTATATATGTCACAGCTCTGTAAAATAGGAAATGAACGGAAAAACCCACACTGGACCTAGTAATGCAGAGTGTTACATAAGAAAATGAAAATGGATTACAAAAATGATAAATCACCCACCACATGCAGGCTGGGACAGCAGTTTAATTTCCAAATGAAGACTTAAAAGTCTCAGTTCTGTCTAGCTCCATGCAGATTTCCATTGCAACTATGATTTTCTCTGTGCTTCATGTCTGCCTAACAAAAACTAAGCCCTTCTTTTATCTATCCTGCCTATTTACATGTTAAGATTTTGTGGAAAGGAAGCTGAGAAGTAACAACACTAGTGGAAAATGTTTCTTAGCTGGTTTTTTGGTGCCCAGTCTCATCCAGGCTTGGGCTTCTGCATTTACTCTAGTACTGATGAATTTTCCCTAGGGCACAAAAAACCATCATGCTGCTACCAGGATATATTGCTAATAGAAGAAAACCTTTAAGCCAGCAGCAAACATCATCTCCAGTGACATCATCTGATGTTTCACACCACATTTGACTTGTAAACACAATAATTTGTTATATCTTCTACTTTATCATAATGTTCTTTTACAGACCTGTAGGACATTATCATAATGTTCTTTTACAGACCTGATGTGTGCACCAATAATTCTTATCCATCATGTGTCCTGTTGTGTTCCTCCACAACCACAATGCTTTATACAAAGCAATATTTTTACATATCAACCACTAATTTAATATAATGTCCTCTATATCCAGCCCACCTGACCCCAGAGATTTCCTCAGTGAATCCAGGTCAAACCCTGCCTCCTCCCAGATGAGCATTTCCAGGTTTGTGCTATGCAACAGGTTTTCTTTGAGAGCAGGGGGACTCAATAGATCTGTATTTTCTAAATTACATATGTCAAAAGATATTCTAGGCACTCTATAATTAGCCAGCAAGGAAAAGCATTTCTGATTCATTAGGTCAACTTTAATGGTTTCCTCATTAAAAGTTTTCACTGTTAAGCTGACAGAAGCTGGAATTTAATAGTAGCTTCCAGCACTTTCTTTATTAGCCGATCTCTATTGAATCAGTCTTTTATCACCTGAAGAGATATTTTAAATGGAAATTCCTCAGCCCCAAGCAACCTAGATTGACCAAAGGCCTAGAGATTGCTCTGTCCCTGCTTTAATAAACTGACTGTATGTATTGCTGCAAAGGTCAGTCCTCATTAGTCAGTGATGGCTACGCAAGATTTAACACGTTATATCCCAGCACTAATTTGTCATTTGTTGATCCTGACCTATTCTTGGTGATATAAAGTGTCTTTTAGGGGGAATTTATCAATATGAATCTCTGGAGACCTCTAACAAGAATTGTTCTCCTCCCTCCTGATTCACAGCAGCTGGATAATTCTGTGGTATTGTTAATGCAGCAAAGTATAGAATTAAGCTCTTTTGCTGTCCCCTTTGACTACAAATCAGTCAAAGAAAAGTGACTCATATTCTATGTGCCTGGGAATAAGTACTTTAGCAGGTAGCTCATAGAAGCTTAGATTCCCCTTTGTCATGTTTCAGCCAAATGAAATCACATCTTATGCTAATATTCTCGTCTTTGCAGGGGAAATTAAGCTTTCTTTTAAAGGGCAAAATTGTATTTCTTCAATTTTTTATTAATGCCCCAGCTGCTAGACATTGGAATTTCATGGAGAGCAAGCCTACCCAGCTCTAGACAGCAATGGTCTTGTACAACCTAGTTATCTCAGAATGTACAAACTGCAAATATAGTAAAGAACTGGGTCCACTGAAACCAGTCAAGATTGCTCTGTGTTGACTAAAAACTATCCTCCTCAGGAGACTAACTTAATTTTATTAACAGCTTTTTAATAGATCTCTTGCTCTTAGTTTGTAAGTCACTCAACTCCTCTTCAAACTTCTACTTTCTGTGGGGAATTTGAGCAACTCAGAGTATTTTAAAAGAGTTGCTTGTCTAATGAATTAGGTATTGTCCCAGTACCTGGGAAATGGGGATTCAACCCATGCAGCTCTCACTGAGGCTGCATCTGACCTTGAAGAAAATCTCTCTCAGGGTTTCAATTTGCACAGACAAAAAGTAAAGGTGACATTTACCTTCTCCTGTGTTCGTTCTGTCTTGTCTGTCTGGCTCATAAACTCCATGTTGCCAGGGACTCCCTTTTGCAATTTGTAAAATGCCTAGCATGGCACTTTAAAAGCTTTAACAGCTCGTTTAATACAAATTTAAAATAGTAATTCATATGTCAACATACAGATTTTTTTCCCATCATAAGCCTGCACAGGTGCCTTAAGTAGAAGTGATTCTTTTAAACAGTACCAGGTGAAAGAACTAAGATCACATTGAGATGGAAAGACATTACCAGAGGCAGTTCACCTCCTCACTTCTTCCATCTTATCAATCTACCTCAAACTCCAGCTGCATTAATTTTAAATTTAGCAGCTTGTTAGCTAGAGAAACATTTTTGGTTAGACACTGAAAATGGCACAGAAGGGAGAGGACTTCAGTCTTGGCCAGGGTGTTTGGCTTCACAGAATTCTCTCATTTCAGTAGCAATTTATAGGGATTCCAGTAACTCAGCTGGCAATGATTTGATTTTTTTTTATGTTAATCTCCTCTTAAGGAAAACCAAAACTGGCATCTAAGTTAACATTAATATGTAGCTATCCATATCTGCAAAAGCTTACTGGCACAGGAGTGACCTTGGCATCCTTCATCAGTGCCTCATGATGCTAATGGAGGATTAATACAGGGAGGAGGAGGCAGCAGCAAAATAGGGAATAGATGGGGAAATGTGTGGGCAGTAAAGTAGCAATGAGCTTTCAAAGCTTTTCCATGCCCATAAACCATAAAAAGTGGCTGAGAGGAGTATTTACAGAACCATTCTCTGGAACCAGGGTGGAATAATTCAGTATGACAGCAGTTTAGAGACTCTGTGTAAGAAAAAAAAAATTAATTATAGATGAGGAAAATTATAAGTAGTGTATAGTACCAGCAAGTAGGCACCTTGAACTTCTCATACTGGCTCTGTTGCTGTGGCTACTTTTGACTGCCAAAACACCTCAAAATCCCTTGTTTGCATTAGCGTATGCATCTTAAACAGACTCTGTGCTGCCATGAGCAGCATCAGAACAGAGGTCAAGGGTAGCTGTGAAGGATGACTGTAAGTGTGGCATCCAACCATAGGCCCACTTCCAGTTTTTGTTTGGGTTTAAATAAAAAAAAAAGCCCCTAGACAAGATGCAGAGTGGCAGACTTCTTGCTGAACAGAGCAATCCTTGAAGGAGGAAATAACAGGAAGGCTTAGAGGCATATGGAACCCATTAGAAATGGCATGTTTGCAGGGACAGATTATAAATTGGATCAACTAGAAAAGCATCTGAAAAAAAGGCCTGCCTACAATTCCATCTTGTGTGAACAGTCTCAATCCAGATGAAGTGGGTTTCTAAACAGAGACTTCACTTTTCCATTGTTTCTTCATTTTACCACAATTGGAAAAGGCCCAGAAGTGATGACAGCAGAAGCCCTCTGCACTCTAAGACCCATCCTGGTACACAGAGAAAGGGGAGAGGAATGATTGCCACCATAATAGACAACCATTATATCTCCAGTGTTTACCCCAAACAGAAAGGAACCATTTCAAAGATTTAATGAGGCCATAATCCACATTTGGGCAAATGTTCAGACCTGGATGCAATGGACACGCAGCTCCTGCACTATCCCAAAGTGACACTCACTGGGGTGTTCCTTAGCAGCCCCACACTCTGAATGCAGATTTCAAATCCTTGCTCCCCCCTCTACCTCACAACTTCTGCTAACTTCCCTAATTATGCAGATGCAGGGGATTTCAACCTAAAAGAATAGCAAGCAGTCATTCATTAGCATCGGACATGCAAAACAAATTTAGCTAAGCTGATTACTGTAATGGAGTAGCCAAGAGCACTGCTCAAATTGACATGGGAGCAGGAACGCCTTTGATACTCTCAGCAAAACGAGCTGTCTATTTTTGTGAAGTCTCATGTTTCCTAATTACCTTAATGCTGTAAGTATTAGGTACTACCAGTGTACAATCACTCACACCGGGCTGGGTTCACAGCCTTCCATCCCATGGTGCTTGCAGGGAATTCAATCTGATACAAGAGGTCTGCCTGTGACTGCAGCAGTGTCAGACAGCTCCTGTGGAATAATCAGCCGCACCTCAGGATAAGGAAAACCCTGAAATGCCACAGGGCAGAATTCATGGTGGAGTAAAGGATATGCTACAGGCATGAAGGCAGCTGTAAATACCTCCTGAGTTGTGCTTTGTGCTCCTGCCTTGCTGAAACCTTTCCCAATGACAGCTGCACCACAGCACTGTCCCCTTAGAAAGTCCCTTCCCCTCTCTAGCACAGACAAAAATGAGGATGAAGCTGCCTTCCTTTCAGCACTGTGAAAGCAGCTCTGCATGTGTGTCAGAAGACACACAACACAACCTCTCATCCCACCCATCACCTGTAATCCATGCACAACCCACACAGATCTCAGGATGAACCTGGCACAGCAAAGGAGTGCAGCAGCAGGGATGCCCTGACATAACCTGAGAGGAAGGTTAATTTTCCATTCACCCAGCCTCTTCCATTAACACTCAAATTCAGGCCTGGAGGAGCTGCATAGGTGATGCTGGATGTCAGGTGTGATCTGTGCTGCAAGAGCTGAGCATGTCAGCGCTGGTAGACATGAAGCAGGACCTTCTGTGCTAACCTCATGGTGTGTGCTTCACGGCCCAGTATTTTTCTCTGTGTGTTTATTTATGGGCAGATTTTGAAAAAAGAAAGCAAAGCATCCTAAAATGGGAACAGATGGGGTCTGCCTATTATCCCAAATCATTCTGTGACAGAATAAAAACAAGCAAAGGCTCATGTGTGGCAACCTGCAGTGCAAGACACAGAGCAGACCCCGCTGACAGGCAGTATCTTGTTGCTGAAGAGACCCAAGCTGCTCCCCTTTCCTGTTCTTCAGCTCAGTTACTTCTAGTTTGCAATAGCAAGAGTCAGGAAAGGAATCAGCCTTTGTGTGCCACAAACACAGCTGAAACTCAAACTTTGGCTCCTGAGTGCAAAGAAAACAGAAAGCCAAGTAGCTAGAGCAGTGTTAAACTTTCCACAGCTACAAATTGCTCTTTCATGCATGATACATACAATTACAGCATGCTTAAATCCTGGATTACTGGGACAATAGGTTGTAGCAGCTTAAATCCAAGTGAGTCATTAAGCTGTGCCACTTCAGTAGGAATCTGCATGCTTAAAAAGTGCCTATGTATCATACAGTCCATCTGTGTAACACACAGTCCACACAGCCTAGCTCAGTAATTAACTCAACTGCAATTCCTCACGAACATATTGCTACCATGTGTATACATTAGCATCTTGGCAATATTTTCTTTTTGTAAAAAGATTGAAAGCATTAGTGCCAATGTGGTAAATCTGTCTATGTCTGTCTGTATGTCTAAGCCTTATGGCTGCTCCCAGGGATTGTCTCTCCTTCTCCCCCCCCGGCTTGTGTTAGACTACCAACTGCTTTGGAAACTTCTTTTTCCATTTCAAATACATTTTGTGCTTCCATATTAGATAAAACCCCCAGGAGATGACTAGCAAGCCTCTAGCATCTGAGGCAAGGGTAACAAAGGAGGTCTGTCAGCTGGGGATGATGGTGAGCTGAGTTGGAAAGCTTGCAGGGAAATAAGGCACCAGTGCACCAGGGCTCTGGACTGCACTTCATTGCAAGGCAACAATACAGGTCTGCTAGGAATCTTCAGGGGCTGATCATCCTCATCACATAACTCAAGAAAGGAGAAAGGAACATGTAACAGGGAAGTCTTTTAGCTGATTCAGATTCACAGTTCAGGGACAGAGCAAAACTTGAAGAAACCTTGTCATAACCACACTGTTGCAGAGACTCTGACACAAACCCCAACAGACTGAATAACAAAAACCACCAAAACCTGAGGCACAAAAATTTACTCAGCTTGTTCCTCTGATCTCTGCAAGAACATCTATACTGCAAAATGGATGCAGACCTCTTAATGCTGTAACCAGCCTGAAGTCCACACGTGTCAGCACACCAGAATGGAGCTTGAGCATCTCAGCCCAGCCCTGCCCTGCAGTGCTGCCTGATCTCCAGCATATTGCTCACATGCTTCTGGGAGTAAACATAGAAACAGCTAAACTGGGCAACCAAAATACAGACAGGTTATTTCTTATGCTGTACAGAAAGACTGGTATCAGAGCCTTTGTAAACCCTGTTTCAATATTTATCAGCGTCTCAACTGCAACCCAAATTCCCATCTAGCAAATGAGCTTTCTCTGCTGGAGCATCCAGAGACAGTGAGGCTACCCAAGTTGAAAGCACTGTCCCAGTCACAGCTGAAAGTCCTAAACAGAGGACCTGCACCTCTGGATTGCAGCCACAAAGGCGAGGTGAAGCTGCCTGGAGTCTGCTTCATCTCAGGCAGCCTGTGAGAGGGGAGGATGAGAGAACCAAGGAGCCAAGAGAGCCAGATACAGCAGTGTGGAGTGCAACCAGCAGCCCAGGCTTCACCAACATTGTAACATCACTATCTACAATCTGATTTAAAAAGGCAAAAAACAAAATTAGCCACAAATGTTTTGCCCTAGGACTGCCAGAAACCTTACAAAAGCCCAAAGGCAGCAGTAGTCATGCTGCTTAGCCATATAGCTGCAAAGGATCACAAAAAAATCCAAACAATATCTGGTGCATCATTGCTCCCAAGCTGCAACTATACATGCCAAGCTTTACCACCAGGAAATAAATGGGGAAAATGCACAGGGAAAATCCAAATAGATCCCTGATTCCAGTTTTAGTAAGCTGTGCCAGAATTATGATTTGACATTACCTGCTAATCAGTGCTTTGAGAATTCTCTTCCTCATTCTTTACAATATCTCTACATGGAAAGAGATACCTTAGGAAAAATATTTTAATAAATGGAATGCTAATTAAAATCAAGTTTGTGACCTGAAGCAGTAATCTCAGATTTTTACATATTAACTAGGATTACTAGTGGGTAACAGATTAACATTTTTTTAATTGTTTTATTTTATTTTCAGGCAAAATGGGACAAAAACCCCAAAATATTTTAGAGTGAAAATAATACACCCTACACTCCCAAAATAAATTGAATGTTTCTTTTTTTTTTTTTTAAAGTTTATCTGGAAATACATCCACCTAAGTGCCTCCTGGGAGTTGCAATATCAGAGCCTCAGGATTAATCCTGACAAGAGAGTGCCCTGCCCATCTCTAACCCCCACCTCTTATAGTAATCATGGGATTCCTACAAAGTCACATCTGGCAAATGTTCTTTGTGCTATGTATTGTGATTATATCTCACAGGAGATATAGTCCAGCTAAGGAAAGGACCTAGGGAAAGAACAGCAAAATTAAATGCACAAACTCAACTCCTGTGTGGGACCATAGGAGCTGAGCAGATGAAAATGTGCTTTGAATTGACCTACCACATCTTGATGGGGCCAGCTACAGCAAAATATCTTAATTCTATTAAACTCAACATGAAATAGATTTTATTCTCCAATTTTACTTCTTTTTTTCTTTCAAATTTTTTCTGCTTTCAATCTTACCGTTTTCCTGCAGAAAAGTATTTTGGTTTCACTTTGATTCGATGTTTCAGGAGGAAAGGAAAAAACCACACTACCCCTTATACTCAGCAGTAAACGAGTAAAAGAATTCAGAAGGAAGAAATTAAGAGTGGTTGGTACCACTGCTTTTTTAAGACTTATGCTAAGGACTGAGAACTGCTTGCACCCCTGTCTCAGCACTCACTGTGCTGTGCTAGGAAGAAAACTGAGAAAACAGGGCACTACATCCATTTTCTCAGGAAAGGAAACAGATTTTGTCATCAATAAAAGCATGGACTGCTGGAGGTTTCATCTGCTCTGCTCCCATGCCCAGGGTCAGGTCATGGGCAGTGTCCCATCACTGCCTCACACTGTAGACTTGGAGAGGAACACCCCAACATAACTTTATTATTCTGGGTACTTAGGGAGGCTGAGATATGGAAAGGAAGTGGCAGCAGTTGATTTCCAAGCCCAGACACACAGAGAAGAATGGCAAGCTAAAGCCATCACTCAGCTAAAGCAGAAATAGATCTTTATGAATTACAGGGCCAGAAGATTTGAGGTGTCTCACTGAAAAGTCAAAAAGTTGTAAAGGAGAACCTGCACTGTCAGGCTGGAGAAGAGAAACCAGATGTGGGCTCAGCAGCTGCCACATGACTTGGCCTTGCTACCTTGGCAGGACAGGCATGAGATTGTGATAACCTGTAATTGAATTTAGATCTTTTTGTCATTTTGGTTTGGACAATTCCATATTTCTTAACTCATTTTTCATGCTGGCACATTTGCTGGAATATCTTGGAGGGGTTGCATGAAAAAACATTAGGGAATTTGGATTTCCTGCAGAAACAAGCCCATTCTTTTATTTTATAGTTGACATTTGCTCTAAGAACAGACTTTAGAAACAAAACCTCTTACTGATCTCACAGGTCTGCAGTTTGCAGTTCTGTGCATTTTATTTCAGCTGCTGCCTTGTATTCTGGCTTGTTCTGCTGTGACCAACAAGGTCACGCACTTCTCAAATCTGGATTCCCCTGAAGTAAGGCAATGCTGACTACATTCACAAGAGACAGGATATATATTAGCACATGGAACCACAGGCATTTTTTATCTTACAAGTGTGTTATCAGTAGTTTCTGGGGTCATCAGCAGTCTTCACTCCTTAATCAACTGCACAGCACCCATCACATTGAGGTATGCCTGTGCGTCCAGAAAGCAGCAATTAGTACATCAGTCACTTTGCACTCCAGGTTTGTGAGCAAAGGTGAGCCAGCCACACTGAGGCCTCAACTGGAAACCATTCTTAAATAAATTAGTGACATTCACTTTAATCATTGTGCAAATAATAACTGCTGAAATTAGATCAATCGAGTGTTTAATATTCACAAGAACTTACTGACTTTGCATAACACAATGAGAATAAGAGGGTTTCCTTAATTTTTGTGTCATAGTGAACATAAGACTGCAGCTCATAAAATAACCTGGAGTTCCTTTGTAAACCAATGGAGCTTCATTCTCCCCACAACTTTAAACAACACAGGGCAGATGGGTTTAGAAACAACACTTAGAGATCTGCTCAAAATCTGTTCTCTCTCTAAGCCTTTCATTAGCCATTTAAGATCAAAATAGCATTTTTTCTCTACACACTCCAGGCCAACCACAAAAACGTTGCAGAACAGTGACTGGGAGACAGCACATGCCATTGCTCACCTTTCCAGAGGTTTGTTTCCATCTCATCACCCTAATTTATGGTATTTTATGGCTTTCAGGTAGAGCAAGTTTATATATCTATCTCACCACTCCACTGGTCACAATCCCCATCACTGCTGTTGATCCATTGACCCTGAGTCCCCTGTTGGGCCTTAAATATCTTAAATATCTGCACCATCCCTCTGCACTGAGGCAGTATCTGGGTGCAATTGCATTCTCCATGTTTTTGGAAGTGAGGCAGAAGTTTTGCACAGCCTGCCCTCTTTGACAGTGAACATTTAGCCTAGAAGGCAGAGATTGAAAACTATTTTGGAAATAAACTACAGAGGAGTCATATTGCAAACATGCAAACAGCTCTGGAATCCTGGCAGGAGGAGAAATAAACAGTGAAGAATGAAGGGGACATGGTTAGACAAAGTCAGCATCTTGGGAAGCATTTGGTGAAGTGAGAGACAGATTTCAGCTCAGTAAACAAGCTATAAAGTTCTCCACAGGAAGAGCAGCATACCACCCTGGATTACTGCAATGTCTGAGCCACTTCTCCTTTGTGATGACTTTCTCAGAAAAATCTTGGTTTTCTGCCTATTTGTTTACAGAAAACATAGAAGTGGCTGTCGCTTTTGGAATGACAACTTGAAGTCAAATGCTGTAACTTGGCCTAGACACGCTCTCTCAGGATGAACACACTTCCCACTTGCAGAAATAAAACAAAGCAAAAAAGCATCTGGATGGGGTTTTGTTTGGGTTTTTTTTAAGATACATTTATTTTGTTTTGAGAATAGTTAAGCTCTATCACTCACAATTCCAAATTGCAGGAGAACTTCATAACAATTGCTGGTTAGAGCAGCAGGAAGGTTAAATCAATAGAAACTTGACTTCATCAGTGCAGTGCAAAAATGACAGGCACGTCTCCCAGAGCTGTATTTTATGCTCCATGTTAATGGGATAGCAGCTGGCTTTGTTACCTTCTGCCCTGGCTTCCTCACAAACAGCATGGGAGCTGCTCATCCCCTCAGCCCTCACAGACATGGCATATCTGCAAAGTGCATAAAAGTGAAATTCCTGTGGAGATTGCAGTGAAGAAAGGCATCTGTACCCCATCCCAGCAGCTGCAGGGGGTCTGTGACAGCAGTGCCAGAGTGCCTCCATTGTGCAAAGGGCAAT
This sequence comes from Melospiza melodia melodia, assembly GCF_035770615.1. Lineage (NCBI taxonomy): Eukaryota > Metazoa > Chordata > Aves > Passeriformes > Passerellidae > Melospiza > Melospiza melodia. Next base: position 9,747,469 of record NC_086199.1, read on the forward strand.
ATTGACACTCACAGATTTGGACAAAAATAAGGTGTTTTTAAACTGATCCCTCACTCTTCTTTCTGTTCAGCCTTTTGACTCACCACAGATACATGATTTGGGCACAAAACAGGCAGGTAAATATTCAGAAAGCCAGTGGGGAACTATGAAAACCAACTTGGCAACCAAAGAAGAAAGACATCTTCTCATAAATCTCCCTGGCACAAATAGAGCAACAACCTGTAACTCACACCAGGCCCTAATTCCTTTTGGGATCAGCACTGGAATGGTCTCCCAGGGAAGTGGTCACAGCTCAAAGCCTGACAGAACTCAAGAAGAGTTTGGACAATGCTCTAAGGCACATGATGTGATTTTTGGGGTTGTCCAGCCAGGAGCGGACTCAAAAATCCCTGTAGGTCTCTTCCAGCTCAGGGTATTCTGACTCTCATGTGTGCTTATTTCCTCATTTCATCTCAGTCCTTCAGCACTGTAAGAGTCCACACAGACTCAGAGCACCCAGGGGAGAGTTCTCATGTTTTCCTCTTACACTTCAAAACGAATGGTTTTAGAGTTGTTCACATATCTCACCAACATCTGAACCCATTCAAGTTCCACAGGTAGAAGAGAGAGTTTCTTACAAGAGCATAATTCAGTCCCTAGGTGGAGGGAATTTCACAAGCTCAATATCCATGTAAAGGATCTGCAGGCAGCATGGATGTGCCAAACCCTCATCTGTCTTCCCGAAAATCAAAGGGCTTGCTTAACAGGAAAAATATTATCCTGAAGTTTATTTTTATAGGAGTTAAATCATTCAGAGTTATTGCAGCACTAGAGGAAACAGTGAAGAGGGGAAAAAGAAAAAGAGGCCCTTTCTCTGTCTCAACATAGCTGCTTTGCCACTTTAATTTAAGGAGTTTTGGCATAACACTAAAATATACCATTCTTTACACCACCACAGAAACTATTCTTTACACTCTAACATTGACACCAAACACTGAGAGAAGATTCCTCAAGTGAGTTTGAAAATAGTTGATACAGTTAGCTCATTAGCAAATAACTTGCTCTTTTTTGTTTCATTATTTATTCATGTGGAGACAAATATAATAATAAGTTGGCTCAGACATAAAAATGCCAGTTGACAAAAGGGGAAAAAATATCTTTAAATGTAAAGTTTGCTAAAATGCTCTTACCAAGAAGTACAAATTTGTGCTGATTATAAATACTCACTGAACAGACTAAAATAAATCTGATATGCTTTAAAAGGGCTATATATTTCCAGCCAATTTTATTCTTTCTGGAAGGCTTTATAATACATTTATGAAGATATGCTTACAGGCAGGATTAAATCTCTCCTGCTTGCACAACTATAATGCAAAATATGCAAATACTGTGGTAAATTAGAGCAGTTGTTGGCTTTTCTCTACCAAGAAAACTGGACTGTGAAGGTTTTTTCATTCTCCTGCTTAGTTTATTAAACTAAAAAAAAAAAAAAAAAAACCAAAAAAACCAAAAACAAACAACCCCCCAAAAATAAACAAACAAAAAACAAAACAAAAAAAAAAAAAACCCCACAACTTTTCCTATAATTTCTATACACTAAAATCATCTTTTCTCATGCAATATATTTCAGAAAAAGCTGCTGTGTATTTTCTCTGGGAAAAAAAATGCAGGACTTGTCCTACTCTAGAGTGACAAGGAGCGACAAGTATGCCCTGTGAGCAAGCCTAGACTTGTACTGAGACAGTAAGAAATAAAATAACTTAGATTTAGACATTTGACACAGATATTGATCACCAGCAAGAGCATTTACTGAATTAAATTGAAACCCATGAATAATTCACCAGTTTCAGCTGATGACAAACAGAAGTGGCAGAATATTTGATGATCAATAATTATTTCTGAGATTTTAGGAAGTGTGGCACCTTATAACTGAACAATTTAATTAAACACTAGATGTGACTTTAATTGCACATGCTGTATCAATCCTCTTTTCCTTTTGAATTTCATGCAGATGCTAAAAATTGTTCATCACTGCTCAAGCAAATTCATTTCTCACCACGAATTACAAAACCGGTTCTCTAATAAAGTTTTCCAATGTTACATTTTGTGCTACACTCCTGCTCTCATTAAACTGCTAATAGCCTTCAAATTATAAGATTATTGGGAACCATAGCTGTAGGTTCACTGACAGCACATTTGAATCTCATCTGCTGCTGAGGTTTACAAGTGGCACTGCTCAGACTGATGACCTTGTGTCCAGCACCGCAGTTGATAAAATTTCCAGCAGTCAGAGCCACAGCACCTGCCCAAGCTGTCAGTCTCTAAAACATTCTTCAGAAATGAAGCAGATCCATATACTTATTTACAGGGTTGTTCTATGGAAAGAGTTTCCTCCTATAAGATCTCCTTTAAAAATGTGACATCACTGAACAAATCACACAAAGTCACTGACATTTTTTACTGGGTCTGCTGGCTCTGTGCCATCAGCTTGGGATGCAGAAATGCAGTTTGCTTTTTCCGAACAGGGTAGACAAAAGGGATTCATCCAGTTCTGCATCAGAGCCACAACTCCTCCACTCTGGATTCCAACAGCTTTTGGGTTTTAAATATCACGTAGGATGAGGATACTGGTATTTCTCCTGAAACACTGTGGGATGGTTTCTGATCTCTCTCACTTCCAAGTCTTTTTCTTGCTAGTTGTTCCAGTTTTGTTTGTTGGGGTTTTTTGCACCATTACTCCAGGTTACAAAAAATCTCTTTATAGTGCTCTGAGGGGTTATTTTTCCTCCTGGAAACTCACCATACAAGGAGTCTCCATAAACAGGTTTTCCACACCTTCTTCACAGCTTTTATCAATCCCCCTGATCAGACATGAGCAGACTGAATCTTTAAACCTCTCCTAAAGTGATTAACCCAGAATCTTTGTTTGCATCCTCCTTGAAACTATATTTTCTACACCAAGATTCAGAAGGAAGCACCAAAAGTGAAGTTTCCCTTGTCTATACAGCCCTAAAAAAAAACAACTGAAATTAAAAAAAAAAAAAACACACACACAAAAACCCCACCCAAAACAAAAAGCAAAACCAAAAACCTTCATCAGATTTCCATCAGAGCTCTTGGCATGCAAGTACCAATTCCATCTCTATGACCCAGTGGTTTTGAACACATGTAACCCTGGAACATGTGGACCATTTCAAATACATTTTTAATAAAAAACTTGTCATTCACTGACATCTCCTTTCATGGCTATGTTAGTTTGTAATAATTTTCAATCAAGAGCTGACATTAGCCTGTGACTGAGTCTTGCTGCAAATTCTCAACCTGATCCATGGTGTTTTCTGAAACAGACAGAAATAAAAAGTCAGTTCACACTTGTGAACAAGCATCTAATTCCATCACATCTCTGTGCATGGTAGCTGAGGTGCTGGTGAGACCTTTCTAACTTACTATGTACTCTAACTGCCCTTGGAGCTAACACAAATTAAATTTTTACAGGACTGAGACACCTTTTCTTGTTAATCAAACGATCCAGTTAGTTGGCATATTAAAGTAAATAATGCCAACTCAAAGCTGCAAAGAAAGTCTACAAACCACAGCAACTTTTTAACAGAGTCTTTTCACACTGAAAAGATATTCCAGTCTAGTCTCAGCTTTCATAAGAGAACAGCACCTACAGTTCATTTTCTATTTGTCATGAGAGCTCATGTAAATTATGTCTTGTGTGCTCCTGAAATATGTTGATCTATTGTAAACCATTAGCTGTGTCCTGGTGGAAATAATTTCGTATAGCTACAGTGCCACATGCTATCCCCACTGCAAGAGAGCTGTGGTGATTGATATGAAAGCCCCTCCAGCACTGGATATCCTCATGTTGAAACAGCAGACTAAAGACACAAAAAAACAGCATTCAGAGGGGTGCTTTCCATGTGTATTCCACACTGCCATTCAAACTCTAATAATTTTTTATGAGATTTAAATTTTTCTCAGTTAATTTGACTCTAACCTTGCCCACAGCCCTTCTTTGCCTGCTTTCCTAAGGTGTTCTGCCTGCTCAACCTGCACTGACAAAACTGTTCTCCAAAGCACAGGCTGTTACAGAGCAGCCATGGAGCAGGAATTATAAATTCAAATATTTTGCCCCAAGAGCCTCTGGTGTGCCAGGCTGGGAGCAGCCCCAGTGTGAAGGGCAGGGGCTCCAAAACCACATGGTCAAAATCACTTTGTGCAGCCCACAGTGGGCAGGCTCTGCCAATTAGCAGGAGTAGGGGTGTTTCATCCAATTTGCTCCCGAGGTAAATCCTGCCTGCAGTCAGCATTATGCTCATTTGGTCTCAGCAGACATTTGATCTGCCTAATCAAAAGAATCCATTTTCTGCTACCCAAAGAAGGAATAATGCAGTACACTCCAGGAAGGGGGAAAAAATGCAACAGTTTTAGACAAACATACTGTCAAATCATACTTGAATAATTATGGCAATTGTGTCTGGAAAAGAAAAAGAAGACTTCCATCAGTTAACATACAACTCCTTACAGATGGGAGAATAAGGGGCTAACAACCATGAATTTTGAATAATTTTGTTGGGTTCATCGTTCAGTACAGAAAATAACATAGGAATATCTTTTCAGAAGTTTCAGTTAGGAATATCTTTTCAGAAGTTTCATTTTTTCATGCTAGACATCACTTGAATTTATCTGGACATCATAGCCTAATCTGGCTTAATGCCTCTGGTCTCTGGTTCACATATTTCAAGCCAACATTCGGAATATTCTTCAGTGTTCTGCAAGATTAGGTTTAATTCAAGGCTTGTGACACCTTTGTGTAATTTTTGGATATTACTCAGTTACCCCCATAACTAGGAGGTTTCATTAGTATTGTGTGCCACAGTGGAGAAGTAAAATCAGGAATTGGAGTATTCTGCAATTAATACCTGAATCCATACTCAGCTTCAGAATAAGAACACACAAAAGCAATAATTAAAACTGCTCTGCAAACAGCCCATCATTCTGGAGGAGCCTTCAAAGGTATTGCTCCATATCCTTGTGTCATGCCACCACTTACTGTAAATCCTTCTTGGCAGACCTTCCAAAGAGCATACATCTATTACATGACCAGACAGATAAATATCGTCTCACAAACCTTAAGCAAAGCCTCAAGAACACTCCCTTTCAGACTAAGCTTTACACAAAAAAAGATTTTAAAAGTCCTGTGATATATTCTCTTCAGTTGTTGCTCACTTTTTTCATACAGCAGTATGTACCAACCAGCTAAACTCATCACCTGTGATGTTTCCATGCCAGAAACAGCCACAGACAATGCAAGCATTGTAAAAAACCCAGAGATAGGCTGTGATGGCTGTGAGGCTCTGGCCTCTATCAGAGAATCTTTAGAACACATCAACAAGCACCAGAGAATTAGTAATGTTTTTACAAACTCAGGTTATTATATTTAGTAAGTGTCTACATTGCCTAAAACAGTACATCAAAGTCATATCAGTCTTTGCTTTTTTAGGTACTTCATTAAAAAACTATTATAAACTATTACTATTCACTTCATTAAAAACTATTATAATGACAATTCTTCAGCTGAAGGCATTTGTCCATCAATATTCCAGCAGAAACTTCCTTTGCTTGAGTCACTGTCCCAACAACTGCTGGGATAAGATGTAATTTCTTTGGCAAAGTGACCTGGCTGCCACCTAACAGGCTGAACAAAGTTACACCAGCACAGCTAACAAAAATCACCAATTTCTAATCAGACCTCAACAACAGTTCCTGCAATAAGGGCAAGTGACTTCTACAGCTAAAAAGCTTTTCTTCTGCTGCTTTTCAAAGTTGTGAGCACTTGTCAAAAATAAAAAGGGAGCAGAAGTCATTCCCTATGGCATGTCTCAGGGAAACTTGAACATGGGGATCACCATCTTTGACTCTGCAGGAAGAACATTTAACTTTTCAGCACTGAATCACAGCTCCTTGCAGTCTCAGCCTATCCAAAACAGAGTGGTGCTTTCTAGCACCACAATCCAGGCATGTTCTGGATGCTTTACAGAACAAAAATGCTGTTAGGCAATCAAATCCCATCTTAAGGCATACACATTCTTGAGCACATATAGGTAATCCTATGGAGAAATTTGATTCTTTTAATCTGTTTGTACTCCAACTCATCTGCTCTTTTTTCTTTTGTATATACTTTGCGCTTTTGTGCTGCCTTTGTTAGTATAATAACAAATTATTAACATTCATTTAACTCAGTAATTATTTCTCTTTTATAACTACTTCGTAGCTACTGTTTTCTACTTTGGATGATGATACATAATTCTTACCTTTTGTAATTACTGCCACTTATTTAGCACCTCTGTATGAACCAGCTCTACCCAAGTTTACTCATGCAAAGTTCTCCCTAAGTAATTATACTCTAATCTAGATCCCAGAAATCAAGGTGTTCCTTTTAAGATCTCCCAGAGTGAGGAAATTCTACCTAATTCCTCACCAGAATGGGCTGATTGCAGAAGAATTAAAAATTACCTAAAATTATCTGGTAAAACAAAAGGTAAATAAATGTTGGTTTTGTTTTCCCTTCCACAGCTTCTCTATAATATGAAAACTTTTTCTCTGGGACTTAGAATTTGCTTTCTGTCTCCACTGAAAAATTTGCAAGTATCCTTTAAATGCTCATTGTAGTTATATTGGTTTTGGGGAAAAAAAACAAAAACCAACACATTACTAAAGTCAGTGTGGAAATGTCATTTGTACACCAAGGATGGATGTGACAGGCAGACAACAAGCCCAGCTTAACCAAAGCAGGTGAGAAGCAGAGCTCAGCTTTTACCTAAGGTACATGGGAAAAACTCCTGAGGCCACTCATTCAAGATTCTTCAGTCCTCATAATTTATTCTAATTTTAGATCCTTGGCACGATGCAAGTCTCAGCTGTCTTCCTCTGTTCAATACATAGTTAAATGCAACACGTTTTAGAAGTTTTATTTTGCTTTTATCAGAAACTCCAGAATTGCTACTCATAAAACAAGTTTCTCAAAATTTTAGGTTTCAGCCAATACAAGGATATTATAAATAACACACCCTGTCTATTTAGCTGGGATTTTTATGGCATCCATTAAGGAGCATCATCTAAATACTGAATATAAAGCTGAGACAGTCAGCAGCAGCTCTCCACTGTGCTGTGATGGTGCACCAAGAAAGGGGGAGAGAACTCTGCCTTCCCATGGGGCAGCTGAGAGCCACTCTGTCTCAGAAAAAAGCATCCTCCTGCTCTACAGGGAATAAATCTATTACTGAAGTCTGCTTCCATCTTCAAGACAAGAGTCTGGAGAAAACATTCACATTAAGCATGATTTTTTTTTTTTTCAAGACTGATAATAAACAGAAAGCTTCACATTCCAAGGCTTAACCTATCAAGTGACAGCAGCTGAGCATGTTGTATTGTGAGATTTCTCATGTATTTTCAATCCATCTGGTACTGCCCTGAATATTGGGCTAAATGGGCAATTAATCTAATCCAGTACAGCAATTCCTAAATGTTTCTTTCCCTCTAAACACACACAAATATAGAAATATAAACAGTGTTCTAAACATTTGAATCTGGTGTACTGAAGGTCACTGAAGAGCACACAGTACTCCCTCCCTCTCCAATCCACAGAACAGTGTGCTTTGTTTCCCCATAATTAATTTCTATTTAATAACTAAGCTTCTAGATACTTCATTACTTAGAAAAGAATTAAATACTCATGACTATGAGGTTTAAATTGGTCTTTTCAATAGATAAAACTATTGAAATAGGACAGTAAAATATCCTGATTTCAAGAGCAAGACACATAACTCAGAGTTCAAGTAGTAAAGCAATTAATCTTCAGCAGAACAGCACATGGTAGCTCTGAAAACAAAGCTCTAAATTCTGACATTCATCCTAAAATATTTAACACTGAATCTCTTCTGAGACTTCTGTTAGAACTCAGTAGAAAAGCCCCACTGTCTGCTCACAAAATAAATGCAAATCCTTACAAGGCTGGATAACCATAATATGGCTCCAGGCATACCTTTGGTTCTTTCTTACTATCAGCTCCTGTGAGAATCACCATATTCCCTGACGCTCGGGGAAAGCTCTTTAAATGCCTGCTTTTTCCATTCTCTTCCAGCACAGTCATTTTTAAACATCACCTCGTTTTCCTCTCACATTTAACACTTCCATTAATGACTAAGAGCAAGAGTTCACATCTCAGTGCATTAGTCCAGCTCTCATCTTGTGATTTTCACATTGTTCTGTAGTTTATAAAAACTACACAGCAAGCTAAATAAACAAATAAATTAACACTGTAACCTGCCAAGGTAAATTCAGAAGGAATTATTTACAGTCAATACTTAAAAGGGATTAGCTCACTTATGAGTGATGCCTACACAAATGCTGCCAAGAGCAGACCCCTTGTGCATCACTGTCATGGTCACACTGAGCACTCACCCATGGTGGCAGCACGTGGCAGCCTTTTTTTGATCCCCCAATTTACAATACACACACATTCTGGTGACATTTTAACCTTCATTTTGAAAATTGCTACAATCTCCAAAAGGCCAAAATGAGGAGCCCCAAATTTAGCTTCCTTCACACTGACCCAGTACAACACTCAGTCTTCTTGGGTACCCTCAATTTCTTTCTTATGTTTTTGGAATCACCTTTGGGACATGTGTCTCCTCACAGAGGAACAATGACCAGCAAAATGGCTTTATCCCAGTGGTGACCTCCATGTAGGACATGACCTCCTTTTGTCCTGAAGCTTCAGGAAAAAAAACACTGAAGGTAAAGGGCATTTCTCAGCTCAAACTCAGAAACAAATTCTCAGCCTTAAGTAAAAGCAAATTATTTTTATGGATTATGCTAATTCAGACCAGGAAAGAGGCCAACTATTTTTTTCTTACTGTTTTCTTACTATTTCTTACCCAAAAAATCACATTTTTCCACTAGCCTGAGATAAAGGTGGAAGGCATCATATACACGATACTTGACTCTTACTATTTCTTACATGAATTCACTTCAGCCAGTTACATAATTTGCCCCAGCTAGAGGTCCTAAAAAAGTGCACAATGGTATCTTAAATTTCATCTCAGTCCCATCCTTAGAGAAATGAAATAAAATTATTCAGCCCTCCTTCATTAGCTGTGCATTTACTCTTTGTGTTGATTTCCATGAAGTCTTCTCACCTCATCTCTTGTCACCCCTTTCTTAGAAAATGGTCCCAAAAGGAATATTCCACACTCCCTGCTACCTCACATCATAACACAGCACATATCCTTCAGTTGATGACTCAAATTTCTGCCCAAGAAAAATACATTAGACTTGGACTTGTCAGATGGCATTCTTGAGAAATCAGATTTGCAAATACTTCTTCAATCATGAATAAATGGACGATAAATCTAACACTAAACCACAGGGCACTGTTGCAGGAACGAAACTTATATCAGATTTTTGTTTCTTTTATTTGCATAAAGGTATTGCTTATTGGCTTGTGTGCCCCTGTATATGTTTGTGAGAGGGCCACTCATCTCTGCAGTAATCAAGCTGCATGCCCATTCAATCACACATTACTGCTGAAAATCAAATAAAAAATGGTTTCTTGCTTAAAACAGAAAAAAGGTCAGAACCAAACAGAAGGGGAAAAAACTGAGAGGAGATAGAGGAATCACTCAGAAATGAGTGTGCAGTTATAAACAGCTCTTATCTTTCTGTGAGCTGTATTATCAAGTCATTTGGGAAGGTTCAAGTAGCCCATTATTATTAGGAAAAAGAATCTTGAAATGGTGAAGAGCTGAATAATTTTAGTAGGTAGATTATTTCTCTGAAAACTTCAGAAATATACTTTATTATATCCTATCCATTTTGAGTTCAGTTTAATGTTTTCCAGCCATCCAATGGTAAGAAAACTACATGGCTCTTGATACCCTTGAAACCCATTTATGTGAATATCTGGCAGCTGGGGAAGTTTGGGCATCACCAGCTGAGAGCTGCTCTGGAAGAAGCCAGAACTGAAATTGTGTTTATCAAATTGTCTTTTCCCCCCCCCCCCCCACTGTCTTACAATTATTTATATTCTTCTTGCCACGCCTGCAGAAGGTCTTTGAAACAAAACTATGTCTCAAACAGTCTTCTTTCATTAACTATCTCCAGACAAATCAATATATTGTGTGAGAGATGTGGGCAGCATCTTTCAAGAGAAACAATTGCCATTGTAACTTATAACATGCAATTAGTCATGCAAAAATGAAATGCTCTGGAAATTGTGTCTGTGTTATAAATGCTTCATTGTGAAGAGTAGATGGTACTTCAAAATGCTGGTGGAGTAATAAGTTCTTGTTTGTCAACATAATATTCCCATATGTAATTAGAAAATTGTGTGCAAGCTGACCACTTTACTTTGCTCTATTAAGGAAATGGACCACCAGCATTAAAAATACCATGAGAAACATCTCCTTTCAGCTACAGAATGAAGAATAATTCCAGTCACTCAGCTGTTTTCACTGCTTATCTCTGACATATGTCATCTGTGCCCTTTAACTAAAGTCATTTTTTCCCAAATATAACAGAAAAAAAAAAGTAACTTTAAGAAAATTAAGGAAGGAAGGTCAATTATTCAAACATCTTCCTGTGTTTATAGGGTAAACACAAAGAATCAGCTTAACTGCATCTAAAAAAACTTGGAATGAAGGCTAGGAAAACTTCCCACCACTAAAGCTCATGACACACTAGAGAAAGATTGCCAAGAGAGGTCATATATAATATATATATAATCTCCTATACTGCCCTTGCACATGCCTGAAGATTTTTGACAGCTCCAGAAGAGACCCACACTGTGTCAGTGCAGAGCAGTGGATTTCTCCAAGTCCTTTCCAGCCTGACATTTCCATTATTTCCTCCTGCCTATGTTCACCCTGGCTCTGTGAGGACATTGCTGGGCTGCTGCATTCGTACAGATGAAGCTGACAGGGCTTGGCATGAGTGTAGGGTGCTGTCAAAATACTAATACATGCTGAACAAGAGCTTTTCTTTAACACTCCATGGTTTTTCATTATTGAGACATGGATGAAGTCTCTACACACTTCAGTTTCCTGAGGTCATTACAGCATCGTTTTTATTAACTGGTCAGTGCTGCTTGGTTTTTTGCAGCTGCAAAAATGACCTTCCTGAGTAATGTGAAATGCAGTTTTCATTCCTGGTGAGCACAGAGGGGTGTAAAAGAAGTTATTTATTTTACTAAAATAAGGAAAAAATAGGTACTTGTGGTAGCTGTAATTTAAACAGCAAATTACAGCAAATGTGAGAGATTAAAAAGAATAAAACAGATATAGTGCAATCTACCTTCACATGGTCAAAGCTAAGTATCATGCTGGTTACTACTTCTTCATCCTCTCTCAAATCAAAAATCTTTCCACAACTAACATGACTCAATCTGGAGATACATAAAAACATAGGAAAACCATACTTGGAACAGAAGTGTACACATTTGTAGCCATATTTTAGGCCTCCACAAATTGATGTGAGTATCCAGTTTGCCTGTTATTTTATTTTTAACTACTTTTATAAAACTACACTGATGCCCTCAGGGAGATCTCTATAGCTGACCCACCTAATACTATTCCTGGTCAGTACAGCATGACTGCTGCCTTCAATACATACTCCCTAGTTTGCTCCATTACCCAAGAAATCACATTTTTCCACTAGCCTGAGATAAAAATCAGGTAGCAGTCATGAGATCTGATGGAAAAATATACTTTACATAACCAGTCTTTTATGCTCAAGAAATAAAAGATATCGCTTCTTTATTGTGCACACAAAACATAAAGGGCCAGGGCAGACAAATTAAAGTGTTTCCAAGAGACACTAAAATGGAAAAACTTTCAAGCATTTCAGAGTCTGCAGGGTGAGTACCAGGAGCATAATTCTCCATCTGAAATAAAATAATTTCAAGTTTGAAGTTGCAAAGTGTTTGTTTCTTTTATTTTTTTTTCTCCTCTGAACAATGTCTGCCAACAGACATGGATAGCAGGGCCATCAGGGAAACTTATTTTCAAGTAGTCAATCTTTTATCTCTAATCACTACTGAAACATGATTTGGTACTGAACACGCCACACAACTGTTCTGGGCTTGTTTTGTTTCCCTCTATTGACAGCTCATATGAGGAGGATTTCACTTAACTAGAAATCCTGCCAATTTTAATCATGCAAAAAGACCTAGGCAAACATGACAGGCATTAAGAAGAAAACAAAACTTCTTCAAAGATCTTACAATCAGATTAGATTTCATAGAGTAAGATATAAAAATCCATAAAGCTTCTGGCTTATTAAAGTCTAAACAAAATATGGATAAACCTGAACTCAATTTCAGGCTATCCATGACCCAGCATTACAGGTTCCTTTTCTTCCCTCTTACCACAGCACATGGAATTTCTTTCACTTAGTGCAAAACATATGTTAAACTATCTCTGATGGTTGCTGTTTCTGTACATTCACACAAAGAATTACAAATACTCTTAGACCAAAATCAGCCTGCTTGTGCCACAGGGTTTACACATACAATAAACATCATCCCACACTGTATTATTTCCTTAATCACAGGAGAGAAAAGAAAAAAGACAGGACAAAGCTTTATCCCTAAAATAAATAGAAACAAACAGAGATTCTTTTGCCAACATGGACAAAGGCTCAGGAAATTTCTAAGAGAAAGATACAAAATTCTTTCCTCAAAATGGGTGTAATATGCTCTGCTCCTCACTTGGGGAAAAAAAACATTTCTGTGTGACATTTAAATTTAGTGGGTTTGGTTACTTCTCAAATTTAAGAAAACAGAAACATATTCTTTAAGTCAAGTCTTTTCTTCCTTTAATTCTGAGTTCTTCTCTCCCTCTTAATTGTGTCTAATTTTTGAGGAGCATGTCCCTGCTACTCATTCTTGGTTTGGTTTGCTGCCTCAAATGTTAGCAAATTTTATCCTTTTTTTTGACAGAGTCACATTTTACCTCTTCTGTCTCTCTCTAAGGACCCAAAAAAATCCAACAATAAATAAGCAAGCTTTATTTGGCTTTTCCAAATAAAACAAGTATAGCTGTTTCCTTGTTCTCCAGCTCTGTCCCAGCTCAGCAGGGAACCAGCCCCCTGCATACCCACACACCACTGTCAGGATATTTGGAAAACCCTTGACCTCAGGTTAGAATGCACTGCACAGCTCTCCACGCTCAGCATTCATATTTACTCCCAATTGTCTTTAAAGCAGATTTGTTTACACAGCCAGCTGTGTGTTGGAAGCTGCTCACTTGTTGCTTGCATCCTGCCTTGAGCTGTTTTACCCACAAAGGTTTCTGCTGCCCCTTTGCCCACACATTTATTCCCCACAACTGGGATCAACATCAGCTGCAATCCCTCTGACCACTCCCCCTCCACTCTTGTGCTGTAAACTGATGAATTCTAATCAAGATATCTCAGGGCATTTTACAGTCTCTCAAAGTCACTTCTGTGTTGCTTCATCTACTGCTCTCTCTTAACAAGTATTTCAAATTGGATGATAGCTCTAGAAGGTTTTACTCAGATACAAGTAGTACCCATTTTCCAGCCTTATTAAATCATAAAGCACTTGATTCATTTCCAGGGATTAGGTCCAAAATATCCTCTGGCTATATTGACCATTCAACAAATTGCATTATGAAAACAGCACTGCAGCAGAGTAGCTCTAAAAGCCTGCTTTCCTTGGATTTTGCATGGTTATTATTGCAATCAATATTGGAGCAATTCAAATCCCTCATGATCAATCCCCAAGGCTTCTTTAAGGTACTTTTCTTATAGGTACAAACATTACACCAATATTTTTTGAACCACCCCCAGGGTCTATGCAACAACCTGCCTTTTCATCAACTTCTTTCCATACTGCCTCTGGTTTATGGGACATATTGTACATCCCTTGAGAAATTTTTTGCCATCTTTCAGTGTTAATTCTTGCTAGAGTCAGTTTTGTTTTCTAAATCTCAAAGCTCTAGAGCTTTCCTGGATGTTTGGCTTGATATCACACCCTTGAAAATGATAGTTCATTCAAAACCATGTGGGAGAAAAGTTCCTTCTAAAAATCAAAAGCAACAAACAAAATTCAGTGCTGTATTAAATATTTCAGAACACTTTAATTCTGAAAATAAAATGCCTTTTCCCCATCAAAAAGATGTCTAAGTCTGACTCTAATCAGGAGTCTGGTATTTCATTTTCTTGGATAAATTCACAATTCTAACAGGAAGAAAATCTCTGGTCTCTGAGCCACTAAATTAAGAGAAAAATTCCATCTTCTCACTTGGAGAAACGCTGCTTTTAGTCTGTGTTTCTAGAACACTATACCATAAAAATACATCCTGTCATTCAATTCTGTACCTTGATGTTGGTCTACAGTATGATCGCCATCACATCCCCCAAACTGGGGTTAATTTTAACCTGCCTACTGCAGGGGTTAAATCAGTTAAAATCCAATGGAATTTCTATTTGATTCACTAAGTAGTGTGAAAAATAGAGGGAAAAGGCAGGGGCACATGAAGGGTGCACTAATTTGAATCAAGTCCTTCCAAGTGTGTGAATGCCAGAGAATGATTGGATCTCAGATTTCATCATGAGCGTGAGTATTGCTTTATTGTGAACACTTACATTAGTACTTTAATCCCTTCAGGAAAAGAATACTGGAAATTGGTTTCAAAATGGTCCCTTCATTAAATCTGCTGCAATTTCTTTTGAAATAAAAGGCACAATCTGAGGTAGTGAGAACCTCACAGATGAACTGCTGGAAACATTAGGTAAGGACCTCTCAACCCTTAAAAGGAATGAAATTGTGCTGCACATTTCCCAGCTGAATAGTTTGCAACATATTAACATCATTTGGGGGAATAGAATTTTAAGTAAAGGCTGTCAATGTGTATCACATGTTTAAAGGAAATCAGAGACAAAATGAAGAGCTTAAAATGTGTGAGGAAGCCACATCCACATGCAGCCATTCATGTTTTTTTCTAAGCTCTCTTTTGTGTCCATTATGGCAGTTTATTCACGGTATTTCACTGTGCTGGGAGACAGAATAATGTTGTACCACCATGAGAAATCTCAGGTTTGTGATTCAGCTGATACCTCAGGTTTTATCTTTTGTATTTTTCAGATTCTGTGCTGCTTTAGGGTGTGGGTCTGGTCTTCATATGAGGAGATACTGAGCTCTCCTCACAGAGCAGGGAGACAAAACAATTCCTGCTGGGGACCAAGGACAACTGATCCAAATCTCAGGCCCAAGAGCATAAACAATGTGGACTGAAGAGAGAAAAACAAGAAGGATGGGACTGCATGGGCTGGAGCTGTAATTGGACAATTAACTCCAATATGCAAATGGGCTTTTAAAGGTGACAGACCCTGTGACCAGTTGTCCATTGTGTGACCATTTTGGGTCCACCTGCGGTGCAGCCCTGGCTGGGCTCTTGTGCTGCCCAAGGTGGATCCATTGAGGCCTCCTAATAAATCCCTGCTTTATTGTTTAGCTCCATCCAGTCTCTGCTCTAGGTCAGCCTTCACAAGGCATCACAGCAAGGTCCCACCTCAGATAAGATCTCATAAGATTGTCATAAGTCTTGATTTCTTGTATTTCATCCACTCAGGATGTCTCACATTGGCAAAAGAGATGTGGAAAAGTCAGAGACCAGCAGGCACCTGCACTGGGCACAAGATCAGATGTCAAGTCCAGAGTTCCCTTCTGGAAATAATGTTGTCAAGGAACCTCTTGTGGAAAGCAGAATTTGGTCCAGCAGCATTTGTTCTGAATTCGTTCATGCTTTTCTGAGTCCTGTGATGTGTTAAAAGCAGTTAATGTGGCCTGGTGCATGCTAAGTAACCTGCTTTTGTTTCTGTCCTCAATCTTCCCCAAACCACATAAATAGCCAACTATCAAATTATTAGAAATATCTGTGACTTCAACCTTGAACAAATTCAGATTTTCTCATTTCTGCTGTACACAGCAAACAGACAGGTAGGGACTGCTCTAAATTAGTCACAATTTATTATAATGATGATGTGGCTCTAGTCCCTTCCCTGAAATTGCTAAACTTGACTCTCCTGGATGCCAGGACACTTCGGGGTGGCTCACACTCTTTCCAGTTCTCTCAAAAACTAAACAAAGGAAAGTTTCCCTGAAGTTGGTCTGTTCTGTGAACTTATACATGGACTATTTTGATGGATTCACACTTTTGAAGCAGAACACTTTACTTAAAATTTCTAAACCTACCTAAAGGCAAAATGTTCAGACACTTAAAGTTTCTTCTGTAACTACAAATTAAAGATAAACATCTTACAGAAACACTTAGCTTTTCTATTCAGCAGTGTAGCACACTGAATTAAAAGCATGATAATACTGAAGAAATTACATAAGTAAGGCATATTTTTTAGAGGAAATATTCTTTTGTTCTCTCTACCCAGATCTCAAACAATGTTTTCTTTCTGTGCAAAGCACTTATGCATTACAAGAATATCAGAATTAATTTTAAAAAACACATTTGACAAAAATGCATATTGGACTTGCACAGAAGAGCTACAGAAAAAAACTTAAGTACTAATCTATGAATGAGATGAAACAAGACAGTAGAAGATTGATGTACAAAGAAGAGTATTTGGTAGAGTCTTCAAAAACATGGATATTACAGAAGCAACACTAAAAGTAACAGCACACAGGCAGCCTTAAAATCCTCCAGTTTCACTGCTGTGGGAATATTTTGGAATCAGGAAAGGAGCAGTGTATTTACACAAGTAACTGCCACCACACTGGTGGCCTGACACACCTGAAATGAGAGGGAAAAAATAACCCATTGGGAGCTTCCCATGTCTCTGTTGCCTTTTTAATAAGATTAAACAGGGCATGTTATCCCTGCTCAGAATATCCACAGAATATCCACAACTTTAAATCCAGGAAGGTTAAAAACCTTCTGCTGACCAATTTCACTGTATGAGACTTAGAATTATATTGATAACAAAATTTAAAATGATACGATCCAAACGAAATGAGGTTTTCCCTGAGCTAACTCTTGATCTACCCTCGGGTATCAGTTGTTTTAAAAAAAGGTCACAGAAAAAGTTTTTTCTGGGTGGAGCCAACACAAACTAGAAACACATGCTATATATTCTCCTTGGCGGGTGATTTTTCCACATTTCAGTTCAGAAAAGGAAATTTATAGATTAGTCTTCACCTGCAATGGTTGAGAGAAGGAGCAGGAAACATTCCTTTGGACCAAGCTCTCATTAGGAGGGGACTGCACAAAGCAATATGCAGAAATCCCATTTAGGTTGGCAAAGCATAATTTCAATACAACCTAAATGCAGAAGTGCACAGGAAAGCACTTGAACACTTTCTCATGTTCTAGCAGAACATGTGGTTGAAGTTAAGCATTTGCTTTTGTTCTTTCCCCGACTACAAAGCAATGAACAGATGCTCCTCTGTCTTCACGTGTTCTAAGTAAGGAACAGAAAGCTATTCCATCTACAAAAACTGATTCTATATATCAAATAACTCCAGGAGATATCCCAAAGCAGGGCTGCAACTCTTTAAAACACTAATCCTAAAATCTGCAACATACCTGAGTAACCATACTGGCTGCAGCTAACAAGAAACCAATTTAACAAAAACTCTCCCAGAAAATCCACAGCAAAGAAGGCATTATTTAAGTGCTTCATATGAATTGATTGTATTTTATCTATTCAGTATTGCTTTTTAGTGCCAGAAGTCCAGCATTAACTCAAGAATGGGTCTGTGCTTACACAGACACCCAGTCAAACAATTAGGAACCTAATCATTAAAGAGTTTAAGACAGAAAACAGATGTTCCAGCCAATTTTGTCAGAGCTGGGAGCCTCTGAAGAGAGAAGTCTGGATTGTTTTGCTTGCTTATTTCTGCAGATCCAGAGATCATTCTCGTTCCTGTGTTTTGAGCAGTAATTTCTGAATGATGATGCTGGCAGAACTACAAACAAGGACTTACTCTAATCCAATCTGGATGTCACTAACACAGTCACTGAGACTGTCTTCAGATTTTCACAGGTCAAGCAGGATTTAAACTCTGCTCCATTAATAAGACAGAAGGACACCATTCTTGGGCTTTAAAAATGTCTTTGCCTAAAATGGCACAGGAATCCAGAGTGGATTTGTCAATGCTTTGTCCTGCAACATGAGCTCACAGAAATAATTCATGTACATCGTACTGCCAGCCATCAAATTGCTTTGAAACCATCAAAAGCTTATCTTACATTTGTAAAAGTTTGCTAACCCAGAATTTCCTCTCCAGGTACTGTCCATGTGCATCAACTTTTGATGTAACTGATAGCCCACTCTCAAAGAACAATAAGCAATATATTAGTAATGAACTGTAACTTCAAACACTCTCCTACAAGATATTGGACAAGAGGATTGAGGGTTGACTCAAACCTCTGGGTCCAAAACACAGGTATTTGGGGTTTGGTTGTAGATCCAAGGGGGAAAGGCAATTAAAAAAATTATACCTTTAATTTCGATATTACCTAGAGCAGCATCAGGAACTGCTGAGTTCTCAAAAAAGTTCTCTCTAATTACAGAAAAGCTTGCAAGACAGCTGGGAACAAGCAGCTTCCCATTTCTCCATCCCAGATATAAAGCTCATGTGTGCTCCAGCCTTACTGGAAGAGGCAGGAAGTATTTAAAAAATATTTTGCAAGAGACAAAAATAAAAAAACCTGAAACAAGAAGACATCAAAGTCCTCCACTGCTGAGGCCAGAGAAACAATGGCCCATGGAAAACACTACATGCCTACATGACTAGAGGAAAAATCCACATGCACGCATTCAGAGTGCTTTCAAGTCAAGCTGTCCAGATGTTTCTGCACAGCTGCATGTTAGTAATGTTCTGTGGGCAGTCTGCAACAGACCAAACAAGCCTGTCTTGCTGTGCAGAACACCTGCAGGAAAATGAAAGCACAACCATAACTCAGAAAAGCTAAAATTAACTTCTGTTTTTCATGCTTTATAAGTAAAGCTCAGACAATGTGCATGAAAGAAAAGGGAAGGGTAACCCAGATGAAGACAGCTAAAAAAAAAAGAGAAAAATATATCCTTGCATTGGTTTTCAATTTGCATTGTAATTATGATGGGGGTTTTTTCTCCATTTCTCTCAGCAACCCATTTTCACATTCCCTTTCCCTCCTCTTTTTGTTCTGCATGTTGCTGATTTATGCTCCTTCAGAGAGGAACTTAATCATTTGGAAAACTTCAAATCACAAAAACTCTAAAAAATGAAATACACAGGCTGGAATAATAATGAATAGCTCTGCTCAAAGAAGCTCTGACCATGCAATTTCTCTTAAAAGATGTTGCATAGAATGTTACTGATTTTAATGACATTTTTGATCATAGAATTGGCAAGGTCCATGATGAAATTTTCTCTAATTTTCAGAGTAGGGCCTTTTCTGGAAAATAACGCTTCAATCCAGCTTTAATTCACACAAGAAAAAGATGCATTTTGCTCTGCTATAAAGTAAAATAAACTTTAAAACATCAGAATGTGTTCTCTGACCAAGACTTGTCTCTATCAGACCAAGAATCAGCTTTTTAAAATGCAGACACTTGGGTGCTTGAGCATGACAGGAATTCAGTGAAATGCAGAAGAAAATTCAGAAACCTTTATTACTTTGACAAATTGCTCAGATATCACTAACATAAATGCCTACAGCTTGAGCTAAAAGCATCAGAGATTACATCTTCTATTATTTGAAGCAGTTAAGGGAACAGAGTTGAACCCTTGTCTGATAGTCCAAGAACTTGAACAAATGTGCATTGCTGCATCCCTCATAAAGATCTATTGAGAAGATTTTCTGATCCTTATGTCTTCAGATCATTCTCAATTTTAGGCTTTTTCAACTAAAACCTCCCCAGTTTGCTATAATCTTCAGAGCTGAAATAGTGATAGAGACAGAAAACCCAAACAGATGCAACAAGAGCATTATCTCAGTCAGGTTTTCCAGGCATCCTTTCTGTAGAAAGAAGCTCCATGGCTAAAGGCACTGAAGGAATTTACTGTGGGAGAAAAGGCTATAAACTTATTCTAGTATATCAGAGGGAGCATAGGTGAAGGTCAGAGTTAGTGCCACACCTGTCCTGTGTGGATAGGATACACAGAATCCTCACAGTTGTCAGTTACTATAAGGATTAAAATGAAATTCTCCTTTAACAACACAGGATTTGCCTTGTAAAAGGCTTAGGAACAAACTCTCCTCAGCAGGGAATTTGTAAAGGGAGCTTCAAGCCTGAAAGACCAACCCAAGCCATAGGTGAGGACCTTTGTTTAATCTAGACCATAAATGTGATCAGGAAAGAAAGGAACAGCTTCACTTGAACTCAGTCTTTGCACTTGAGGCAACACAGGTTATTGAAGGAATTTAAGGATGCTCAAACAAGGTGGACATCCCAAGGAGGACACATGGTACAGGAAATGCAACAACAGCAATAATATGAACCACTTAAATACCATGGAAAGCAACTGATGGCAGGCGTAACTGCATTGCCTTTCAATAAATAAATAATCAGTCTGGTTTAGATGAGACCTCAGAATCCTAAAGGCTTGAAACAAAGCCTATGTGAAAATTCTCACTATGATGACCTTTGGATCCAGTGTTTGGACTGACAGATCTTCAAACCAGGGATCTCTTCTGCTGTGCCTCTCCTCCTCCTCCTGCCATCACACCTCCTTTCTCACAGGATCTTGTTGAAATCTGTCCCACCTGCAGCTCACCTTCCACTACTTCTCTTATCACACAGATCTCTCTTGGCTTCCTAATTTTCAGTCCATTACTTCCTCAGTAATTTCCCATCTCCCTCATGTCTATATTCACCTCATTTCTCCTCTTCCTAGGAATGTTTCTCCCTATAAGGATCTTTTTTCCCAAGTCACAAGCATTTTAAGATTTAAGCCTTTACAAAATCCACCCTTCAGTCCAGTTTCTTATCCAGCTACCAACTCTTTTCATGATATTGTTTTTAATCTCAAAACATGAACTGTGCTGTCTAGTCTGCCTGAAGTAGAACTGGATGTGAATGAATTTTCCCATGCCATGAAAGATCCTGAGCTTTAATTGCCTTCTTTTTTGCTGTTCCACAATGAAATAAAACTGACATCTTTTGATATTTTTATTAAAATCAGAGACAGAGATATCTATCTCAGACGAGACAATAAGCCTTGCAAAGGTACTCATAGGGGAAAATCTCAGTCTACATAATTAGCATAAGAATTTTTCAAAGGATCACCCAGATTAATGATTTTCATATTGTGCTCAGGGCTAAAATAGGAGCCCAGCACCACTTTACTTCCTTTCTCCCAAAAAGTAATATCGAGCTGGGGAAAAACCTTCCATAAATGCTTCATTCAGATGAATATGGCCTCAGACAGGAAGAGTTTCAACAGAAAACTTGTCTAAAAACCATTTATCTGCTTTAACCTGAATTGCCCCCTACATTTCCTCTCCACCCCAAAGGGTCTCCCAGTAATTCTTAGCTAAAGCTTGCCTGAAGACAACCATCAAGCCCAACATTTCCTCATTTATCTGGTCTTCACAAAGCATCTCTGACTGTGTCCAAATTATGCTTGTATTCTCCTTTCCAGTCATTCCCCACATTAGCTTCTGGAATTTCTTCACTGTGTGGGAACCATGGGACTGCCTTTGGTGGGCTCTGTGTGAGTGGCAGAGGAGGTGGCCCATGGCAGATACCCTCTGATGAATCCTCCTTTTAGCCATTAAAAGTGTCACCTTCAACTGTCCCAGTCATCTGGGACAACAGAGCATGTCTGGCCCTAGGTCTGGTGTAGCATCTTAAGCAGACTTTACCTACATATAAATATAAAATCAAGATTACTCTGAAACAAACCAAGGCAAGTAAATTTATCTCAGGTGATGGCTGGCACTGGATGTCACAGGAAACACAGGTGAACTGAGCAAATCCATAGTCAAATTTCTCCAGTTTTTCTGTTCTGCTTCCCGAACCAGAGGTTTCTTTTCTTATTTAAGAGTTCCTATGAGATATTCTCCCATTAGTTTATATAAATGCTATTTTTCTGAAGCTCTCACATGTAATTTCTCCCCTGTGTTCGGTCTGCAATGCCCCCACGAGCCAATCTAACACTCATTACTGAGCTCTCCTATATATCCTTCTGTTTTCCCTTATAAAGCTCCTCATGTCCAATGTGCACATCCTTTCATTTGTGTGACCATGGCTGTGTGTGGTGCTTGGCAGCAGCCTGCAGCTACATCTGCTCTGCCCAGAGCTACATCATGTTGTTTGCCAATCTGTTGATATCTTGTTCTCAACAGAGACATTACGGTGAGGACACCGTGGATCTGTGTTGGACAAACAGAAGAATGCTGTCCCATGACTCGAGAGTACGGCAACAAAAAAATTACAACTTGCATAGCCAAGCTATAGGGGTTTGGGAGTGGGAAGTGGGAAACATCATCTGTAAAGTGATGTGCACACATCCTGGCATGAGTCTGCCTTTTAAACCAATTTGTCTCGGAGGAAAAAAAAACTCTGGGTCCTTCCTAGGAAAGGTCAGCCACATTTATCTGCCAAAAGTCAGACTCTGAGTGTCAACAAAATGGCAACTACCCACACAACAACAGGCAAATGTAGTCTGAAGGAGGAGGAGTTCCACAAGTAATACTGACAGCTGGAGTGAACACGACCTCAAGGCTGCCCTTCAGGCCATTTGAGAATGGCAGGTGATTTAGCAACAGAAATCTGATCACATTAACACAGGGGAGGGAGGGGATATCAAAATAAATGCACTAATCCAAAAGGGGTTTCACTCTTTTTACCAGATCTTGGCTTTTGACTAATATAAAAATAATGTCACCTTGTTATTTTAGTATGTTTCATGATTTGGGTGATTATTTAAGTGACACCTCCTAGAGAAATGGTTTTGGCATCACTGTCTTAGCTTTCACATAGAAAAATAATTTCAGCAAAAGCAAACCACAAAAATCAGAAAATAAATTGAATATACCTTTATTTACTTGGCACAATGATTTGGAAGGTCTCTCAAACTTCTGACTTTGCCTGATCAAATCTTATCCAGAAGTTTTTATTAAATCTAATATAACTGTTGTTCTTTTCCTGTACAAAGTTTTCATTAAAACAGACCTGAAAATTAAAGCTTAAATAAAACAGAGTTTGTGTAGGGTTTGGGAATGAGGAGGATCTAGGAGTCATTCAGGGAAGGGCTGTAAGTAGACCAAATATGTAAACAACACTTACTGTCAGAATTATCCTAAAGAATTCTGAACTCCCACAATTCCTGTCTCATCCATAGGCCGTGTTTCTTCTCCAAGAAATTTTGTAATTTCCCCCTGGCATAATTATCCCTTTAACTAAACTAGTTTGTCAATATGCAGAGGACACAAATAAACTAGTCATGGGCAATAAAGCCTTGCAAATCTTCTATTGTACTGCTCCAACACCCCACCATCTCTCCAATTTTTAATTGAATGGTTGCCATTAAATAGTTCACTTTAATATGCAGCCAGTGAGGTTCCTTTAACATGCAAACTACTGTACTCCCAGAATAAGCATTACTTGCACGACATTTCTAATTCTAATTATTGTAGATTATTTTCTAACAGTCATTAAAAATAGAGGGATTTTCTATATTCAATTAAGAAATAGGCCAACAGCCTAAGAGAGAGCCTTAGCAAATACACCTAAGGTATTCTCAAATATTTAAAAACTGCTGCCAGAGGAAATGAGCATGATTTCCAAAGCTGCTTTCTGAAACTGCTGCTAGAGATAGCAGGATAAGCTGTTGTAATCCTAGGTCTGGAAGCAGGGATACCACATCTTTCAAACTGCTGTAGGCAGCAACCAGGAGACCTTTCCCCCTCCTTCCCCACGCTTTAAACCTGTTTCCAGCCCACTGGAGTGGGAAATACGTGCAGTGATACCACAGCCAGTTTCTGCCACCAAACAGATGGTGACTGCTGGAAGCCAGCAACACAGATCCTAGCCACTGAAACTTTATTGGGAGAGCCCACCAGTGTGAATAAATATCTTTAGATGGACTAATTAAAATGACTCTTTTCATTAGTCCAGACCATCTGTTAAGCCGCAGACCTGGTGGAATTGCACACAGGTGGACATTCCTGGGTGGGAATGGGCAAAAGAGCTTCTCATGGCTCATAAAGCTATTGTGCCCTAATGACAGGCTCCTGAGTTTTCACACAGAATGTTCCCTCAGTCTGTGTCCACAGAAGGACATCTCTTTCACCCATCTCTCCAACCCACCTGGATGGACACTGACTGGTGTTGAGCACCAAGCTCAAAAGCCACTTAATCTTTCTAGCTAAGTGTACCAAATACATCTTCCTGTTACAATGGCCTATGCAATCCCATAATTACCCTGGTATTTGCATGCAGCAGCAAAATGGGCGGAAAAAAAATATTTTTACCCACAAAAAATTACAAGACACTAGCTTGTAAAAGCTCAGGAAAAATCCACAAAAATCAATGCGGAATCTACAATATTGAGCTTTGGGGCAGAAAGAATAGTGATACATAACACTTCCAAGCTTTTGCTTGAAATCAAATCCTTCACACAGTACAAGGTCATCCATATAAGACTCAGCAGTAAAGCCCTACAAATTCTTGTTCAACTTTCCTATGAAATCCACATAGAAATTACAGATAGAGTGCAATGGGCCTGACTTGCAGTTTTACATTTATTCCTCCTTTTTCCTCACCCAGGAACACCCAGCATTGCTCAATGCTCACACAATCCGATATTCAAAGCTATTGGTAACAGAACTCCTGCTGACTCCATATCTTGTGACTGCTCAGGGTTTCTAAAAGCCAGGCCAGCTTACCCCTGTGAAGCAAAAAGCTCACACGTAAACACTAAGCCATGGCTGTGCATCCCTGCTGGCAACTGCTTAACGTTTCCTGGCACAGCAGCCCCTGACAAGCTACACTATTCTTTCATATCTGCTTCCCTGTAATTCTCAAACTAACCAGAAATCGCTCAAAATTAGATAGGTTTAAATTTCCAGTCTAAACACATTAATGGAAGTTCTGGCCTATACACTGTTACATCTGTACTGCCCTATATACCAAGACTTCTGGGCATGAGAGCTGGATAGAGGAGGCATCATTGCCAAAGATAAAGGTCTGAAAGGAAACTATTTCAAGAAAACAGTTGTTTCAACCTCAATTTACACAAAAGATCACCAACAGTTTATTTCCCCCCCACCAATATGTCACTGATTACCAATGTCACCTTTCACAACCAAAGGGTTAAATGAGGCAGACATCCAGGATGCTGCCAGGCCAACACGCAAAGTACTTTAAAAAGAGCAGAGAGGCCAATATGCTTCTATTTACAATATTTTGTGACCCTAACCTACTCATCATGTTTTATTATTTCCTCATTTTATAGCTCTGCTCTTTCACAAGAGCCAGGAGCCAACATTTCTCCTCCACTGGCCAAAGGAGCAGCCAAGTGCCTCCTTCACAGCCAAAATCAGTTACTGAGCCAGAAGCAGCCAACCCAAGGTTGTGAATGCACAAGGCAGCAGCTGATGCTCTTCTGCTGGAAAATTAGACTTGGGTTTTAAGCACCTAAGGATTTTTTTCCTATCAATTTAATTCATTCTGCGAGCCCATTTGAAACGATTTGATAAAATTTGGATTTAAATGAGGGCAACCAGTGGAACTATGCTGATTTATGCCAGCTGAGGAACTGACTATATTTTATCACTACATTCTCTTGCTTTTGTGTGAGAATAAACAGAAAATAATTCTTGCCCAAAGAAAGCAAAATAGCATTGTGTAGTTTCAAGGCCAAATAGAAGGATGTGTGCAGAAATCAGAAGCTCTAATTTAAAAAGCTTTGGCAAAACAGGGAAGATTTTTCCCCAGTAGGGAAATGTGCAGATCTCAGCAGAAGGTGTTCAAAGCCCAGCAAGTAGAATCACTTAAATGTAAAATTAATCAAGGGTTTTCACACGGTGCATTCACTTACAACCCTGTGTAAACAGCAGTCACAGCTCTTGGGTTCCTTTAATTGATGTCTCTACAAGCAACCAAACCTTTGGTAGCCAAAATGTACAGGATGGTTATGGTTTATTCCCTTTATTCTGAGAATGCTGCATTGCTTCACCCTTTACAAGACTTCCAGCCCCAGCAATGGCTGACTCTTCTTGTAGCATTGTTCCTGAAAACAGCTGTCATGGGAAGGGGAAAACATCATGTTAATCCTGTTAGAGTCCATCTCACATGAAGACATGGTCAAATGTCTAGAGACCCACATTTAAATACCATCTCACCCCAAAGTCTTATGGACACACCTCTGAAAAGAATTACTGTCAATTTAGGGCATGAATCCCTGGAGGATCCATAGGTTTTGTTCTGAGAGGAGTTTTGGGAACTGGACCCTTAGGGGGGTTATTGGTAACTTAATTCTGGTTTACCCAATAAAATGTACCTTCAAGCAGATTTATGTGTTTTTAACAGCTTCTGACTACAAAAAAGCATGAGAAGCTCTTGGGCAGCAGCAACCAGTGAAATTTCAGGCAGGCATCTGCATTTGCCCATCCCAGCCTAAAAACAAAACCAAGTAGCTCTTCAGTCAATCTGACTATAAAAATAAAATCTAAAAATGGGTAAATGTAAAACGGGATGACAATGTCTAGAGTACCTACCTTTTCTACCTAATAAAAATTAATTAATTCTGCTTTGAATACCAGCAACGGCAGCTTTATCCTTAAACTCTAATGAACATAAGGCTCTTACATCTAAGAGTACAGGTTAGAACCTACACTGCAAGTTACTGAGATCACATTTTACCTGTTGTGCTTTTAACTGGTCTCCTTTTTCTTTACTTTTCGTTCTTGTTTTAGTCAATAAGCAGAGCTGTTAACAGTTCATTCACAACCAGCACTGAATATGTACAAGCAGTAGTAGACCAGCTTTATCCTTTAAGTCTGAACATACCTCTTCTGTGACACTTAAACCCTTCACTGGCCCAAAACCAAGAAACAATTTGATTTTTCAGCTTAGAAATCCTTGAACACAAAGAGCACAGAATCTTGAGCATTTCAGGGGGGCTATAGTTGATCATTTACAAAGATTATAAATGAAGAGGTGGGGATTAAGGTGTACTGCAAAGAGGGTGCAAAAAACTGAGGAAAAGACCATTCTAGAACAGACATTAAATAGGAATGAAAACTATTTAGAGTAACTAATCACGCATAAAGCACCACAACTTGTCACCCCAGCCCCACACAAAGTCTGGCAGTAGGGATGGGGGCCTGGGAACAGGCATGATTCACATACATTTTAACAGCATCCCGAAACTACTGGCAACAACAGAAGCACAACAAAACAAGCAACACCACTCAGCTAAATTTGCCATTACAATGCATGCACAGTTGTTTTATTATGCACAGGCCAGTAGATTAGTATACATCACCTAATAATGCACAATTAGGTTCACTTCAGAAACAAAAACAGATGGGCAATGTGGATGTTCACAGAAACTGCACCAGCAATGAAAACCTGCGTGCATGGGAAAACTGGACAAACCTTGCCCTATGACAGATGAAGCACATGGATAAAAAGAGACTGGTATTTTCCCTCACCACATGTCAGGGGATAAAAGGTGTTGTAAAATCTTCCATTTCTTGATTACACACCACCATGAATGCCAGCTTGTTGCAATTAAAAGGATGGAACATCAGCATTTAACAAGGTTTAGAAAAACTGCTTAGGAGAGAAGTTCCATTTACCCTTCTGTAATATGCCACTTAGAGCCCCATATCAAACACAAAGCTCATGTTTTTCAGCACTGCTGGTTGGGGAATCTGGCATTTCTATACAATTTCTGCACAAATTTAAATGGTGATATAATGCAATGTCTACATCAGCTATCTGGCCATGGACTGACTGCACTCCAGCAGCTTCCATGGTGCTGCAGTCACTGTCCCCAGGTGGTTCTGTCTAAAATGGTTCCTCTAGAGAAGATTAGAAGATGAATTCTCTAATGCTTCCAGGAGGCTGTAATCAGCCACCAGCCTGGCCACAAATATTTGTTATGCATTGTGTAGCATCATTTATCATCACTTCCTACAGTAATCATCTTCATCATGTTCAGGCCTTCAGTTCCCCATTAAAGTTCTCCTTTACCTCAGATCTGATCAACCTTTTCCCAAAAAAATTTTTCCCAATCAATACTTGGGAAAAAAGTATTGATTCTTCCTTCCCCAAATAATGGTTTCAGAGGCTTGAAAGTGTTAATAACTGTAAAGAGCTTAATTTAATGTATAATTTTGTGCTTACTCTATTCAAAAGGAACTTTGATAAACAATCGAAGCAGACCCAGACCACATACTCATTTTAAATATTTTTTAAAAGAAAATAAAATTTAAGACAATCTTCACAGATCAACTAAAGGCTGGATGCCAGGTCTTCTTCAGCTGGTACTGTTAATGCCATCCACTTCCAAAACAAAGACCCTAATGAGCCATGTTTCCAACACTCAGGGAGCAGTTAGAAATGTCATCATTGTTCACACGTGTTTGGAGACATTATTTGAGTAATTGAACCGCTTTTTCAAATTTGTTACCAAAAAGCTTAACCGAGGATCTCAAATAGTAGGCTGAAATAAGGCTGACAGGCCTTTAACATTGACATCAGGTATTAAGCTCCATGATGAAAGCTGAAAAACTGAAAACACCAGAGCTTCCTTGTAAGAGCAAGAGAGCTGACTCCACTGAGACATAACTCACGCTACCAGTTCTGCAGTCAAAAAGGAGTGTTTGCAACCTGATGCTCTGAAGATGGGATTAGGAAGCAAATCTTCAACTATTAATTGCCTCTCTAGCCTTCGTTTCAAGCAATTCACCCAGGTACTTATGGCAAGTACAGAACAGAGTAACCAAACAGCCCAGGTGGCAGCCAGGAAGCTGAGCACAATTAACTGAGCCAAGTCCTGCTTCTTCTCCAGCCTCAGCCTGCACACAGCTGAGATTTAGCCATGACAGTGTCATTGTTTCAGCAATGCCCAAGCCCTCAGCCCTCATGGCAATGGGTTCTGCAAATTAACGAGTGAGGTAAATCAATTATCTACCAAAGTCAGCCAAGCTTACATGAAGATGTTCGTGTACATACGCAGAAATCCAATAACACAGCCTCCATCACAAGCAAAAAATTCCAAGCACTCAGTGCAAGGAAAGGAGAGTGGGCACAATTCTGCTGCACATTAGGGCAGCCCCAGGATTCCTGCAGCACACCAGCCTGTAAGGGCACCCTAAGGCCATAAAATCCTGGGTCAAATGCCCTGGTGCAGAGCACACATCACCTTCTGGTCCATAAACTCTCCCTTCAGACCCTGAGATTCACCTGCTGCCATGCACAGCCCAGGGGGCAGCTGCACTTACACTCACTGCCTCAGCCACCTGCTGAGTTTATTTCTCCAGCACGTTTTTAGACAGAAAAACAAGAACAAAGAAATTTTAAAAGCATGCATACATTTGATTAATGTTAAAGACAAACATTAAAGCAAGATCAGACAGACAATTATGAACTGAAACTGCTACATGGTTCTTTCTGCAACTCATAGCAGCAGCAGCACTCTTTCCTTCCTCTTCCAGAACTCCTGTCTACACAAGATGGATGATTATTTAAATTCATTTATTTAATTTACTATTCCTTCCTCTTGCAAAGGAGACAAAAATCAAGCGGACAGTGATCAAAGACTTTAGAAGATCAGCAGCTGGAAGGACATGTCTGTTTTATCCTCCCTTCTCTCCACCCATTCCAGGATAAATTGCAGAGGCTTACTGAGAACCAAAAGGAAGTGAGACTCTGGCTGTTTCTGACCCTTTAATTAGAGCAGCAGGATAGAAATAAATAGAAATAAATAAAGTCTGCCTTCTACCTTCATGACCTTTGATTTCTGACACTGCAAGACACCCTGAAGAAACATTTTAATAATAAAACTCCTCTTCTTAGAGAAGAAGAAAGAATCTGATCTTCCCCTTCTGGTACAGCAGGTTTTTAGAGATGAGACTGTGGTACATTTCTATTCAGCAAATATCTCTACATTATATTACACTCCTTAGTTAATAGGGGTGCTTCAAAGTCTGAAAGAAACTGCATCTGAAGTTACTGTGACAGATGTGCTAAATATAGTGAGCAATTGGTTCTCACTTTCATAATGAAAAAAAAAAAATCAATGCAGAACTTCAAATTAACTAACACAAACTATCCCATAACATTAGAGGAAGTACAAGTTTTAAAAGTACTTATGGTTCAATTTCGAAGTGACCATTTCTACTTGAATTTGGATGTAAGCCTGTGAAGTTTCTCTTTGTTATTGTTGTTAATTTTTAAACCAATAACACCGATTTTAGATAAATTAGAAAAATCCTTAAATGTAAAAATTCTCAGCTAGATGAAATCAACAGCTATAATCCAATTTTTTTACAGTTTTGGTCAATTTGGTTGGCTTTTCAATAGATTTGATGTTTTTTAAAGCAAATCAGTTCACTTAATAAAAATTTACATAAAAATTTCCTTTAAACTGCAGCCAATTGTGCTGGCCTTTCTTTTCAGAGAAAACCTCGACCAGAACAATAAAAATTGAAACAGATCCTCAAGCTGGTATAATCCAAAGTAACTCCTCTGGCTGGTATATTTGCACTAGACAGATTCTAGCACTTCATTTGAGCAGCAAGCTTTGCTTTTATGATTAGTTCAGAAAACATTTTGTAGATGAGTATACAACACTTATTTTAAAAGAAACAGCTATGATCATCTGGTGTAGTTCTGGTAGTCCCCCATGAAGCCTTGAGACATTTATTCTGTTTCAAACACACCATATCCTCCCAAGGTGCCAGAAAATTTAACTTTGGTTGTTACTGAAATCACTAATTCTCAAATGTTCAGTTGCTCATTCTCCAATACTAAAATTAAGAGGGATAAAACCAGAGGTAAATTCTACTGGTTTTAGTTTTCCCTATTGAAACTGAGGTTTGTACCCCTGTTATAATTCTTTGGACACATTAATTCTTTGTTAATTATTTGCATTTAAAAGTCATGGATGTGTTGATGTGGCTTTCATATGAAACAGTAAAATAAAATAAGTCACAGATCCTTTATTTTGCTGAAAAGATGAAATTGACATTCAGGTATAATCAGACAACTTGGGTTTAATATCTTCACTCTATTTCCAATTTCACCAAACTTAACTGAGTTCCTGGCTGCTGCAAAGCAGCTGCATAATCTGAATAACGACAAATGTTCAAAGGACTGATCAGTGCTGAAAAAATGTTAATGCTTCTGCTATCTGAATGACCAGTTTCTCTGCAAGTCCCACCCAAAAATATCCTGGATGTACTTTGTAGCTAACATCTGATGCACACTACATTTTCACCTTGGTAAAAATACAAGATCAAAAGAGCAAAGCCAAGGGGCATAATTTTCTCCTCCTTTGTCACATCCCAAAATGTTAAGTACAGGTTCTTTTCCAGCAATCCTCATACAAAAGGATAAAATGAAGAGCAGCGAACTTCAGTCTACTAAATGTCACCCCAAAATAGGTAATTACCACATGAACATTAAACTGATGCACTCCTTTCCTTACAAGGTTCCTTTTTACAAGCTGAAGATATTACCAGAACTTAATTGATGTAAAAATGAAATCTCTTGGAGCTACAATTTCAAAGAGCTCCAAAACTTCACCTACCAGCTTATTCTACACAGAGTTGATAAACCTGGGCCAAAACCAACCTTTAAAAATATTCACACTGAGCACATGGACACAGAGCATGTGCTTGAGCCAGAATTTCATGCAGAATTTTGAATTCATGCCTATGCATACAACCTCCGTGGGTCACTTCTCAGCCAGTAGCTGCTGGTCTGTCCCTCTGTGGAAAGGTTTACTGCATCCATCTGTGTCCTTGCCCTTGAGCTTCCTGGTGAAGCACAGATACCTGAATATCAGTGTTTTATAGGCTAGAGCCAAATCAAATGTCAGCAACAGACATCAGCTGAGTAGCTCAAATCAAAAGCTACAGGCAAATTTGGACTGCACATGAATTTAGCACTTGGTTCATTCACTCTGGGGAAAACAGCCATGCATTTCAGGTTTTCTGCAAGATTTAGCTCTAAAAGTCAGAGTTATGTAGAGAATCTGATTTAGTGTCTCTACCAATAAGTACTTAAGAGATAATCTCTTTTCTGTGATAGCTCCTTCATCAGCACTTTTCTAAAACACAGGAAAGGGAGAGAAACCCCTGGGGAGCTGACAGGGATCACAAGAATGGTTTCATTCATGTTACACCAGGACAGCCATGAGAGAAGTCTTAAAATTAGGTATCAAAGGAGAAAGACTAGAAAGCACTCCAGTCCAGACAGGCTAAAGCATGAATCCATGGTACATCACATTGTTTCAGTTCAGGATGTCCTGGCCAGTTTTCTTCCTATATGAACTGACACAAAGCTCATTTTTCTGCTTATGTAACATTTAAAGCAGAGTTCATATAAAAATACACTGATTTTGAAAGGCTGAACAAACCCTGGCATGTTTGAGATGATGATCTACAATCACTTTCAAATATTCATCTACATCCTTCCAAATCAAAGCTGCTAATGTGAATCATGAATGAAGAGTTAATTTTTTTTTTTCCTAGTGGAATTGAAGGGTCTGATAAGTTACTTCAAAAGGAAGCAAACATTTCAAAAGCTATACAAACACTATGATTTTAAGGTAATGTCATATTCAGTCCAGGTAAACTCCATATTAACATTCCACAAAGGGACAGACCAGCAGTTACTGGCTAAGAAGTGACCTGTGTAGGTTGCATGCATAGACATATTTTCAAATCTGAAAATACACTACTACTATCTTTCTAAAAGATCTCTGATAAAGCCATATCCTTCCACGGACTCAGGAGGGCCTTTGATGCTCAATACTCAAAATTCATAGTCTATAAAATATTTTCCCAAGCCCACAGCTTTCCACTTAGCTACAAATTTTCCTTAACAAGTGCCTGTGAACACCTCTGTGCTCATAGAGACAAATGTGTTTCCTTGTTTCCTCACTGCAGATTCCATGTAGGAAACATCACCAACACAGCACAAAGCTGTGAAGGAGGCACGGCACAAAGCTGCAGCTTCCAAAAGCTTTCAACGCAGAAACGAGCTTTCATATTTCTATTCCAGTTTGATGGTTCTTTTCTCAGTTTGTGCCAAAAGACAAGGCTCATCCAGCCTCTCAGCAGGCCAGTCCAAATGGCACTGCTGAGCTCACACAGGCTTGATGCACAAAGCCACCAAGTCTGACATGAGTTATTGTCCCTGTTCCACAGACTTCCCTCTGCCAGAGCAGCCAGGGGAAAAATAACAGGGCTCCAATCTGCTTGGAAGGGTTTTATTTTTCGCTCCTCAGTATTCATCATTCAAGCATTCATTTGATACAATCACAGTCATCATGCTAAATTGACAGAAAACTGATTTATTCCCATGGCAGGAAGACTCAAAAGCAGGAAGCAGCACAACATGCAATTCAACAGCAGCACGTAA
Source organism: Melospiza melodia melodia (assembly GCF_035770615.1). Lineage (NCBI taxonomy): Eukaryota > Metazoa > Chordata > Aves > Passeriformes > Passerellidae > Melospiza > Melospiza melodia. The sequence continues at coordinate 9,781,084 of NC_086199.1, forward strand.
CTTCTGCACCCAAAATTTTATGGAAAGAGTTGTCTCATGTTACCTCCCTCCCAGCTGCTACAGTGCTCCCTCTCCAAGCTCTCTGTGGGCTCCTGGGCCCCCATTCCCTTCCATCTGCTCTAGCCTGGAAGTTTCCCCTGGACCAGCACAGGTCTCATGAGCAGCAGTTCCACACAGACCAAGTTTTTCTGCTGCTTTTCAGCATCTGAGCCACAACTCATGGACTGGTTCATCTGGGAATACCTTGCCAGCTCCTCACTTGATTCTGAGGAGAGCAGCAGCACCAAAAGGGGTCACAACTACAACTGTTCAGCATGCACTTTTTACATGCTGAAATAGTCTTTGCAAGAGTGAGTACAGATAGAAAACAAAAAATCCTTGCTCCAGGATGCTGGCAAGGAAAATTGTTCCCTTTACCAACATGTTGGCAAAGAAGTTTTTTTCCCCTTCTCACACCAACACTTTCATATTGGAAATTCTTCCTACAACAGGATGCTGGCCAGACTAACACAAGCCACGGGCCTCCTAAAGCTGCCCTTTTTTTTATTTGCCTGACAGTAACACTGACATCTTTCAATATCATCTTCACTGACTGCATTAAACCTTACTAAGAATTGCTTTCAATACATGAATTTTTACCTCTCTCACTATCACCTTTACAGAGACAGATTCTTAGGTATATGAGCTGTTCTACCATGAGGTTAGGAGATAGCTACCTTTTGTTTTGTGCAGAGAGATTAATTTTGTACAGGGTCTGTCACTGACATCCTGTCTGTTCAGATTAACTTTCCTGCTTAATCCAGACCCCAAACTCAATTTTGAAGCAAGAACATTCTGAGCTTTGCTGCTAACATGCTACAAGCCACTAGATCAGAGAAAAACAACCTCCACTTTACAATGTACTTGAAATAAAGGAGGATTTGCAAGAGCTTACTTCTCCCCATTGCTCAGACATCACCTGGCACAGCAGACACAGCTTCTAGTTTGTAGTCCATGTTTCCTGTAGCATTAGACAAGCTGCAGTGGAAGAGGGAACTATAAGTCTCTTTTTTTTTTTTTTCTCATCTTAGTCACAGAAATTGAGGCTATTGGAGCCTGCCCACAGCTTCAAAATCTCCACACTCACATCATCACATCCCTTAGTGTGCTGTACACTTCTTCACAGCAGGGTTTTTTGGGTTAGTGTCAGTAACAACTGAGTGACCTTTAGGCTGCAGACACAGGTCCAGAGCCTTCTGCCTGTGACAATGCTAACTGATATCTGCTTTATAAGCCTTGCACTCTGCAACATCCACCAAGGCCTCTTCTGACTTCAGACAAGAGCCATGGTGATTTTAGCAGCAGCATTTCACAATCAGGGTCCTGCACAAACAGCTATTGCTGCAAGATGAAAGCAGCCTCCCTGGCCAGGGAGTAACTGGCCCCCTGTAAAGTCAGTGCTCTATGCCCTTCAGATTAGGGAAACTGCACATTTGTTTTCATTATGGGAAATAAACTGATTAGCAGATGGCTATTCATTTTCCCCCCTCTGTCAGCTCTAATAAAACATAAATGGAAAACATAAATAGAAATCTTACTTCAATTAGCATTCAAAGAGCACTCAAAAAAAAATCAAAATTCCTCAACATTAAGTGCATGGTTTTTTGCAAATGAAGTAAATTAATCTTTTAGAAGGGAAGTTTGTTTCTACACTTGACTGATAGCATGCAATATGGTTAAAACACATTGATCTCCATGCTTAAAAAGATGACTGAAGATTCACTTAGACATTGGACCCACTTAGCTAGGATTTACCAACTGAGTGGATGTTCTTCAGGCTAAACAAGTGCACTGTCTTGACTTTTTTCACCTTAGTACCTTTATCAACAAGGCAAACCACAATAGTGTTAAAGGATAAAAATTTCAGGCAAGGAAGTCCCACTTTCAGCTTGCCACACTCTCTTCAGGGCCAACAAGTCAGAAGCTTTTGCCTAGACTTTGGTTTCACATTTATGCAGCATACATTGGAATATGCTTTTGAAATAGGAAAGAGCTTGTGCAGGAGGCACTCAGGTGTGTGCTACAAGAAGAGTCAGAAATAATTTGCCTTTCTGAATTTGTTGTTCCATGTCTTCCATCTCCCACCATTTCTCTGCCTGCTCTACTTTGATTATAAAAACTTCTTTGGGGCTCCTCACAACAGACCAGGGAGGTCTCAGCTCCCAAAGGCAGCATAATGTGAAAACAAACAGCTCTGCAGGGGATTTACAGGACTAGAAAAATACATAGAAAGTATTTTCTCTGTAAGCTGTTGGTCAGAAATCACTGCAAAGGACAAAAATCACTATTACACTGGTGCCCTCCCCTCCAGATCCAGCAGATGCTGCTTTAATGACAATGTGATCCAGCCTTGCTATAAAATTGTATGAAAAAACCCCACAGCATTTCAGTGCATTTGTGTTCTCACAAAATTCATGCCTTCTTGATCCCCAGCTATCACCTACCCAAACTACCATCAGCAAATACATTCTCCCAGACTCAGAGAGATTAGGGAAAGTGTAGGCTGCAATAATTTCCTTCTCTTCCTAAACCCAGCAGTCAGAGCAGCAACCCATCAGGCTCCAACAGACCAACGAAAAAAGTATAAAAAAATCACTGTACTGCAGTAGCAAATACAGATTCAGACCAAATAGGAGGCCTGTGGAGCAAGGCACATAGTGCATGAGTGCTTGCCTCTCACTGGGAATATGCCTCTGGTCAAGAAAACACTTTAACATATGTGTAAAACACATTGCAGCCACTGTGCCCTAAAATTATTAAATGCTTTCCTGAACAACAGCTTAAAGAAGAAATAAAATATTCTCCTCTGTTTTCATAGTTTATTTCAGAAGAGGCTTCCTTGGTTAGAATAATACTGTTTGTGTTATAACTGTTTGACTCATGGCTTGAGTTCCCCACCATATGGAGTTTTCCCCAGAGAACACCTGGAAATTATGAAATAAGAATTTGTCTAAATGGCCATTTCCAGTCTTGCAGCAAGGCAAGCTTCTCTCAAAAACACATGATATCTAAACAATACAGTCAGCTATTAAAAACACATTCTGTATATAAGAATATTCTGTATCTAGGCATTTCATTCCAACCCCCAAGGTCTGGAAAGGAGCTGGACATGAAGTCCACAGGGCCTGCCAGTTCTCCTCATTCCCAGTTTGTTCCTGGCCTTATTCCTCTGATTCCTGCTTGGTAATGCTATCACAGTATCCCAGCTGGCAAACCCACACATCTGTTTCTCAAAGCCAGGCTTGCCTGCCATTCTCAAAGGGCTCAGCTCCAACCTCAGCTGAACTCCAGAGCTCTCCAGGAATTACAGAGCTAAGAAACTCAGAAATCCAGAATCACACCATCCCTTGAGTGGTGCCTAAAGCAGGCAGGGGTGGGAATCCCAGAGTCTGGATCACCCAGCCACAGGAAGAAGTGCCTGGTTCTGGGACCTGGCTCACAGTCCATATTGCCAAGTATTTTCCTCATCATATAATGCAAACCCTCCAGGGCTGCTTTACCACCACACAACACCCTGCAATTTGCATGGCTTCTAAACTTTTACAACTTCTTAGTTATTTCACCCCAAAAGAAAGAGTTAAAGCATTTTGAAGCCAAGAGATTGAAGTTTTACTGTGTGAAATGAATTCAACCAAACACTGCAACCCAGTGGAAGCTCCAGACCTCTTTAAATGAGTCCCTAAAGCAGATAATGCCTTTTTAATCAGCTGGATGCTCTGATAAATTGACTCTTATTTCCTAGCAGGGGGAAAAAAGGAGCAACTGACTTGATGCTTGCTTGAAACAAAGTATTTTGAGATAGAAGCTATTTGTGTTCATAAATGCCAGAAAGCCTAATTTAGAAACACAGGCAATTCCTTTCTATTTCAGCTCCATAAATCTGTTTGTCTAATCCTGGGATATTTTGAGGGATTTTATGATAGCCCATGTGCATATCATTCCACTTGCCTGCACAGCAAAATTTGGTTGAGTACACAAAACATATAGCAACTTGTTGGGCTGAGTAATAGTAATAATCCATCTAATCACAGTCAATTCAGCTGCTGGTTGCTTATGGGCATCCTTTACACATTAATTTAAAGACTGAATAAGCAAGATCAGAGCAGCTATTTAACAAAAGCATGCTCATAAAGCTCCTCTAAGCACCCAACACTCATTTTCAGAGGCTTGTGATCTGGGAGCATGCTTTTAAAACGAGTTTACCAGCTTTAACCTTTCCTCCTGTCATCAGGAACCCTCACAAGTCAGGAGAATTTTATTTCATTTCTTACTAAATGATACACATTTCTGAACACTAATTTGGGCATTGAGAAAAAGGACAAGTATACACAATGTAGTGGGTTTTTCTGGCTTGTGGTTTGACTTGTTTCTTAAATAAAGCACATATTGTGTCCATTTTCCAGTCTCAACCTGCCTTATTTTCAGTCAAAATTACTCCAGTGAGGTAGCACAGAAGGTCTAGGGGGCATCATCAGTCTTTCATTAAGAAATATTTCTTGTTTAAATACATTTGAGCAGGAAAACCATACATATTAAGTAGCTGAGGTTTTGGCCCATAATGAGTGCCCACTCTGTCAGCTATTTTCAGGTGCCACAGAGGTGAATGGCAACAGAGGTCACCATCACAGAACAATTCATGACCCACTCAAACAGGTCACCACTGCAATTCCTCACTGTTTAAACCTGCTGAATTTTGTGCCTTACATTGTCACAACAGGGAAAAAAAGCAGTGTATGATTTTGTGGCTTTAAGATGTGCAAGGGTCTAATTCCCCCAAACTGAGGGTACTGTATTTGCAGGGACTTCCATGGCAGGGAGGAATGATGAATCTGACTCCATGTTCTCAGAAGGCTAATTTATTACTTCATAATACTATAATATATTATAGAATACTATACTACACTAAAGAATACAGAAAGGATACTTACGCAATGCTAAAAAGATAATAATGAAAATGCATTACTCTTTCCAGAGGCTCAACACAGCTTGGCCAGAGAGCCAAAACAGCTCACACCAGAATCAATGGAGCAATCACCTGTGAGTAAACAATCTCCAAACACATTCCACATCTGAGCACAACACAGGAGAAGCAAATGAGATAAGAATTGTTTTCCTTTTCTCTGAGGCTTCTCAGCTTCCCAGGAGAAAAATCCTGGGTGAAGGAATTTTTTCAGAGAATGTAAATGGTACACGGTGGACATTCCCGTGTGAAACAAGCACTCCCTGAATGGTGTGTCAGGAGGAGCTATTGCAAAGCACAGTTACTAACACGACTCCAGATTTATATCCAGCCTATTGCCACAGGCAAAGCTACTGAGAATATCAATTGACTTGTCCCTCAAGACACCAAAACAGCAGTTTGGCTCCAGGAGAAGGTACACTCATTGCTTCAAATCTAAAGATATCAGAAATCAAACATCAGAAGTCCCCTCTTCCTTTCCAAGAGGAACATCAACAATAAATCAGAAGTGGGTTCTGTGAACACTTGAGTGGATCTATGAGGGCCTAAGAAACTCCACCCACTGAGAAAGAAATTTCAGCATGTAAAAGAACAATTCTTCCCAAGTTTTTCCTGGCTTTTTGTTTCAAAGGCTGAGACAGTGAGTGCAGACAAAAATTACAAGAATGAAACCAGATACAGTGCAAAAACTGAGTGGAATTTTCAGGGACCACAGATGCCTCTGCATGAGAGCAGCTCCTCTGCAGAGTGCCTGCAACAATCCCAGCAAAATGCCATTCAAGAATCAGGCCTCTTTGTGATAGAACTGTTCTGATCAATTGTTTCCCTGCTGACCACAATACCATCACAGCAGCTGGTTCAGGAAAGCAGAGACCAGTGGGAGCCATGGTGTTAAATCACTGATGGAAGCAGGGTAGGGTATTTACTGGAACATTTGTCATGAGAGGGAGGTATGCATCAGAAAGTCACTTCCTCAGCTCCAACATCACATGCAGAACCTAAGTTTCAAAATTTCAACTGGAAGTTGCAGTTGTAGGCATGACTTTCCCCTTCTTTTAACTGGAAAAGCTACTAGCTCTTCACAGAATGTTACCTTCTTTTAAAAACACTTTACACATGACTAGGGACATGTTAAGTTCTTGACTATACTTCTAGTTAATATAAGTTTGCCTTGTCCCCATAGCATCCAAACTGCTTGTTTATAGACCAGGGAAGTTTCTGGGCAATGAACTCTGCTGGTACTGGCTACAGAAATTCAGAGTCTAGCTATAATAAATTAAAACTTATCACCTTTTGATCAGTAGAGATGCCATTGCTATGCTATATTGCAACTGGGTTTCTCAAGGATGCTGATTAATCACCACAAGCTTCGTAATATTCCAGTTACTATTGCTGTAGCAGAAGTAAACAGAGATTGAGAAACCAGGTATCTTGCCCTCAGATCCTTTAAATAGTCTGTGGCAGATTCAAAGTGTTCTTTATAGCAAAGAAAAGGAAGGCAGTTTAATAGCTGAGCACCAGATTGATACTTGGGAGATCTGAAGTCACTTCTTTCCCATACACCTTTTGTTTTGTATCTGGCATGCTTCCAAATATCTCCAGGTTCATCCTTAGTACAAGTGGGTGAAACTAATTAAACAGGAGTTAGATAAATATAGAAAGAGTCAAAGAGACCCAGCCACACACAGCCAAGCCAGAACTGTTTGTGCAGTAATGTTGTTTTTCATATGTAAGACGGGAAAAAAAAAAATTCCTCTAATTGCCGACTGCTTAGTCGTAGACAATAGGAGCTAAAGCACAGGTTAATCCAAGGAGATTACACACCACCCCAGTGCAGGTACGCAGAGCAGTTTATTCCACCTAGCCTTTCAAAGCACAAAATGACTTCACATTCAGGCAGTGTGGGAGCCCCACGAATGTGGGCAAGTTTGTGCTGGTGCCCTGCAGCCTCACACCAGGGCCATGTGGACTGTCCCACACCCCTCGGTGAGTGTGCAGCTGCCTCAGCAGCACAGGCATTGGGACACACCAGGAAATACACACAGAAGGCTCTGCAGGAAGATTTGTAAATGCTGGTGGGACTCAGATGACCTCTGCCAGCAGGGAGAAGCTTCAGGATAAATGTTCATTTCCCTGGGCTTCAGCACCAGTGCCACCACCCCACCTCACACCAAAGGGGGAAAGAATCTACAGAAGCAGAAATATGGATCTTATTTAGTCTTATTGAATTAAAGATGCGAAAGCAGAGACATAACAGAGGGATCTGGGCTTGGACTCCACAATTCCTCCAGTTCTGTGCTATCAATAGACTTATTCGAAAAGCTTGCTAAATAGAGAACACACCTCATGCATGTGGGTTCCTAATGCACTGTTTTGGTTTCAGCCTGTCTTTGATACCTTCCCAGGGCTGCTGCAGCATGTATAACACATTAGCTTCAACCTTTTCATTCAACCAGCTGTCAAATACTTACCACACATTGAAATATCTTTCCTTCTCTACAAGAAAAATTTAAGATTAACAAAAAAGACCCCCTGAATCAGGCTTAGAAAAAAGGTACAGGAAAGATTTGGCTTTTCAGGCTTCCCTGTGTATGTTCTTCTGCAGCTCTCCCAGTATCACTGTCTGTTCATCCCAGGGGAATTACATTTGATAGCATATTTAGTTCACAGGACTAGCACAGTTACATTAAACAGAGGCTGCTGATGAAACATTACATCTCCCTCCCCCTGGCACTCCATTTGCTGTGATGTAAAAGGCAGACACCCCATAGAGAAATTAATCAGAAAGGGGAATGAATCTAAAGAGTCAAAATTAAAGACCCCATGACATCTGCATCCATCTACTATATCCAGATAAAACAGTGTCCCAAAACTCAAGGATGTATTAAGATCCTTCCAAGAGATGGAAGGGGTTACAGAATTCAGCATATTATCATCAATATAAATTATAGTTATTTAAACTGAAATACTTCTCTTTGCTCAGCACTGAAGCTCCACAGAGAACACAAGGTCTTTTAGAAGAAAAGTTGTTTTGCTCTGTAAACTGATGGAAAAGACTTCAAGTTAAAAGACAGCTCATATAGAAGCAGCATCAGTCCAACTTCAGTAAAACCACACTGCTTTACCTTCAAAAAGGAGACAGCCAAAGTATCTACATTTCTCCCATAATGGGAAATCTCAAAGTGACTGTGTTCAAAAAGAAAAACAAACCACAAACCAACAAAAGAACCATAATTGTGTGTCCTCGTATCCCAGTTCTTCCCCATTTTGCCTAATGCTCTCAAAGATTTTCAACACCAAAACTATTCCAACATAAGGAATACCTAAAACAGTTTTAAGGAGATCTTTATTTGCCTTTATCCCTTAACCAGATACTCATCTGTCACAACCCCTACAAAGACATTTGCAGAATCAAATGGTGCTCTGTAAGGGAAGGATTCTAAATGTCTCAGCTAACAAATTTGGCTGAAATGGATTAACCTGGATAGAATGTGAAAGAAGCAACCTTGGCTTTAAGCACACATGAACTACCCTACCCTTTGTAGGCTTGAACTACTAGAACAGAGAATGGATTTAACCAGCAAGGAAAATTGCAAGATGTGGACAAAAGTGAATGGATTATGCAGCCTCTTTTAAACCTCTATGCAGGTGTGCAGGTTTTGTTTGCAACGCCCTAACTAAATGCCAGGGTTTGAATTTGTGATTCATGGGCAAAATTATATGCAAGAAGAACCTCATGAACTCTTGCAGACAGTACCATGTTTATGAAGCAATGCTCAGATTAGAGCTTCCTCAAAAAAGGAATTTAGTAGAGCAGGGTTTGAAATGCTACTTTCAAATACGTTTGGCTTTATTCAGGTAGACCTGAGCTTGAAGTGTGAAGCAGGGAGAAAAAGATCCTTTAATTAATCACATCTCTTCACAACACAGGATACAGAGTAAATATATCATTTTTCCTGTAAAGTTATATCACTTCAGGTGTTTGCAGATGAATAAGGCTGAATCAACCATGCAAGCCTACTTATTTTACAAAAATCACAACTTAACTTCATTTTAAATTGAAGATCACTTATTCTAGAGACACAGAGCAAACTTAAATCACTTTAAGGGAGACAGTAAAAATGCCTGGAGGAGAAGAATTATAAGTATAAAGCTGCTTCTATTCTCAAAACACCAGCATTACTCCAATCTTGGCAGTTCTGGGTCAGAGTTCAGAACTAGGCCTTGAAAGATTATTAAACAAGTATTAAAGTAGAAGAGGACTATATTGCACATTCTTGCTAAGTTTCATAGCTTTTTTCTCTCAAATGCTGTTTCTTTGCAGGAAGTGGCTGCGCACCAGAAGATAGGAAATTGTAAGTTTAGTCAGAGCTGACTTTAAAACCATGTCATCATTTATTCAGAGTGAAAACACCTCCTTACCTCCTGCCGTTGCAGACTGCTGAGATGAGTAGAGTACAATGATCGCCTCTTCAGAAAGGATGGCAACATCAGACTGAGGGTGGGAAGAGTCTCCTCACATATTAAACAGTCCGGTTCCTAGCCACACTCCAGTAAAAAAAACTTTAAAATTGTACCATGGCAGAGACTGCAAGCAAATAGCAAGATAGACAGTGCTCCCATTAGTTGCTATCCATTCAACCCCACTACTTGACAGTAACAGTTTTGGCACAGTCCTGCCTAGTTCACCTTTCTCACTTTATCTCTCCAAATTCTCCTGTTTCCTTCACTTTCACAAGTTTCCTTATTCTGCCGATGCATATGCAAAAGAAAGAAAAACTCACTGGCTGCCCAGGCCCTGTGTTTTTCAGAAAAGGATCTCTGAGCTTCTCAGCTCATAAGGAACCCCCTGGCTTAAACATCCCCTGGAATCATAGAAGATGCTCAGTGGGAAGGGACCCATCAGTATAATTGGTTCCAACTCCAGCCCAGTGCCCAAGCAGTCTCTGACAACAACACCACAGACATTTCATTTTACAGATTTATCTAGATCATAAAATCATTTAGATTGGAAAAGACCTCCAAGATCATTCAGTCCAGCCATTACCCACCATTGCCAAGCCATGTCCTTAAGCACAACATCCACACATCTAAATACCTCCAGGGGTGGTTACTCCATTTCCCTCAGTAGCCTCTTCCAATGCTTGAGAATCACTTCTGTGAAGAAATATTTCCTAATATCCACTCTAAACCTTCCCCGGCATAACTTGTGGCACTTTCATCCTGTTGCTTGTTGGCTGGGAGAAGAGGCCACCTTGCTACACCCTCCTTTCAGGCAGTTGTAGAGGGTGATAAGGTCCTTCCTGAGCCTCCTTTTCTCCAGGATAAACATCCCCAGCTCCCTCATCTGCTCCTCACTACAATGGTACTCCAGACCCTTCTCCAGCTCCACTGCCCTTCTCTGGACTTGTTCCAGCACCTCAATGACTTCATTGAAATAACAGGCCCAGAACCGGACACAGAATTTGGGGTGTGACCTCACCAGTGCTGAGTACAGGGGGACAATCAATTACCGGGTCCTGAGGCCACAATCTACCCAATACAGACCAGGATGCCACTGGCCTTTTTGGCCACCTGCACACACTGCTGGCTCATGTCAACAGCACCCCAGATCCATTTTCCAGCCACTCTGTCCCCAGCCTGCAGCACTGCAGGGGTTGCTGTGACCCAAAGGCAGGGCCTGACACCTCACACACCTGGTCTTGGGCCCACCAACCCAGCTTGTCCAGATTCCTCTGCAGAGCCTCCTACCTTCCAGCAGATCAACACTCCCACCCAACTTGGTGTCACCAACAAACTGACTGAGGATGCCCTCAATCCCCTCATCCTGAACACTGATAAGATGCTAAAGAGAACTGGATCTCTATTTACTAATAGATGAGGCACTCGAGAGCAAAAATTCCTTTCAGCATTACAATGTAATAGACTTCCAACAACACCACCAAGAGCATAGCAGACCACATGAAAGCACCATGACTATGACCAAGACTGTCCCAGGACTTAATTTTTCAAAGTCATGAAATTCATCTTGGGCTGTGCAACACCTGTGAGACCAAGGTATCCCTTTCTACCACTGCAGGGACAGCAGTGTGCTCCCTGGCTACATCAAAGAAGAGAAGTCAAAAAGAGTGCTCAAGTGACAGCATTTAGTAAAAAAATATTTATGCTACAACTTCTGGGAGTTAAGAAACATTCCAGATACATCCTACAAATGTTAATAGGCTTGTTTTGTAAAAGCTAGGAGGGGAAAGGATGAGAACACTTGTAACAAATGTTCATGACATATTAAGCCAAGATTATTATCTATGCTTAAATACCCTTTGGAGGATGTTGGTTTATTTACCTTATGAAAGGCTTCCATGGACTAGATCTTAGTTCAGATCAGCACCACACATGAGAACACTCTGCAAAACATTAACTAAAGTGAGCTGGAAGCTTTCATATGTTTCTGACTTGTATAATGCCAGGTTTTTCTAAGTTAACTCTCACTGGCTTACTCTTGCCATTTCCCTTGATCATTCTCCACTACAGCCTTACAAACCAATGGAAATTATTTTATTGCTGTGTTCAATACTATGGCTTCCTCTCTTTTGTGTTACCATCACAAGGACAGTGGAAGGAGAGCTATTCTCTCTATATTTAAGAAGAAGTTTTGGTGCCATGGGCACTTGAATTGAAATGCTTTTTGCACTTGACACAGTAAGCCATTCCCTAATACAGCAGGCAAACAATAATTAAGATAAAGACTTAGGTGTATGAATAACTTTCACTATGCATTATACTTCACTCAAGGGTTAATAATCTGCCCAGGGTTTAGGTCTGTGTGAAATGTCAGGATTTATCTGAAGCTATAAGGGGGGGTCTGTCCTAGCTTTCAACACCAGCAAATAAAACACCTTATTTTAACAAGATCACAAAGCAGAGCAATGCAATGTTGTTGCTACCACAATTTTCTGCCTGAATGTGTGTCTATATGTATAATAAAATTAATCATTTTGTCCATATCAGCTTTCTTCAGGAATGTGACAATATCCAATTGTAAAAATATCGGTGAATTCCTACCTGAGGCAAGTTGAGGAGAATTCAGATTTGTTAGTGTTACAGTGATAAGCACACTTTTCTCAGAAGCGCATTTTTGTCCTGTAAATAACATTTCTGTATTTGATTCAAGAACATCTGGGCAGGTCCAGGCAATATTGGACTGGAAGCTGTGGGATGTGCTGTATCTTCCAAGAGCCAGAGTGAGGAACAAGGAGCCAAGACATACTTGCCTTGCTAACTCATGTGCCTTTGCTTTTCTTCAGTTTACCCTCAATAGCACTCTCCTAATAATAGTTTGCTTTAATATTTGCAAAACATACTGAATGCATGTCAGAAGGCTTGACATACATGAGAAAAGGCTTAACTGAAAACTTCTCCTCAGACTAAATACTTCAGTTCAAATTAGCAATTTGCATTAGAATACTTCACACACACTTCAGACTAAGTTGTATTCCAAACTAACATAACTTTTTCCACTATGACAAGAATAAGAGGACTCCAGTAGGAAGTACACACATCAGCACTTTCTTCTCCCTTTAAGCACAGTGTAGGCTTTGAAGTAGCAACAAATAAGAGCAGGTGTATTTTGTAAACAAACTTCTATATCAACTTTCAAGACTACCCTGCAAAGTGACTAAAATATTCATCTTCATTATTGTAAAGAGTAACATAAATAAACAATTATTCCTTTTTTTTTTTTTTGCAAAGATATTAGGTTGATCAATTAGGCCTATTGCAGAAAGGCTTGAATTAGTCTGATTAGTCTCAGCTACTTAAATTCAGAAGCAGATGCCTCACTTTCCAAGAGTGGTGATTAAAGGCTGCATTCACAAAAAAAAATTGGATTACGCACACTTAAGACAATACCTACCATTTTTCAGCTCTCCCCCTCACAGCAGATGGCCCATACAATTACTGACTTCAAAAAATTCTCACTAAAACTCCTCCAAGGCTCCCTTCACTTTTTGAGACAAAGATATGTGCAAGTCAAGACTTTTTTCAAATGTTCTCCTCATATTAAGATTTATCACGCAGGTCAAGAAAACCATTCACACAGGGCTGTAAGTCAAAACACAGTGCCCACACGTTCCCAGAAGAGTCACCCATATGGCTCCTAGCAGCAAGGGAGAGGCAGAATAATAACATAAGAGCCTTGGCAGCAAATAAAATCCACATCTCACCCTCCTAGCACTCCAGCCAGCACAAGCAAGTGAGGAAGCCAGGACTGAGAGATACAAAATGGCTCATTATCTACCCCAGAAGGCACAGCGCTGCCAAGCCGCTCTTTATCAAGTCCTTAACAGGTGTAAAATTAGCACTTGTTATTAAAGACAATGGAGTTACATGTATTGCCAGCAGCTGAAGAAATGTGCTAGAATTGTTTTCACCTCCAGTTAATTCCGTACCATTCAATAATGTGCACGGAGCCCGTAAATTAGAGAAGCGCCTCCCGGAGCATGGCAGGAAGCTGAGACAGTGTGTGAGCATCCTTTCTAAAACACAGGTGATTTCCTGAAGGAAGGAATGAGGACCGAGTCCTCTTTTCATCAATACTGAAGTAATTTCAAACATTTGCCAGAGTGTACTCTCAGGTAAACCTGTGCCAGCATAATCTGTAACCAGAATCTGGAGCTGTCAGAAACCCTCATAAGCAAATGGCAGGACAGTGCTGTTTTCAGCTTTTCTAACCCCACAGAGCGACTGGCTGCACTGATATTCTCTCTTCTCGGCTACTTACAATTCATTCCTGAGAATAAAGCAGAGAAAGGCTTTATTTACTGAGAATAGCAAAACCCTATTCCAGATGTATCTCATTATAGGCAGATGACCCCAGGTTTAGGACAAGATGTCACTGAATCACTCAGGACTGTGTAGCTTCATTGTGTATTTTTCTGTTCTAATACCATGCTCAGCTCTGAAAGCAAATTATTTAGAAAAATACTGCACATAGGAATGCATCTAACTGCTGATCCCTATTATTCAACAGCACTGTACATCTCACCACTCCCCCCCTTTCTGCAGTAACTGGGAAAAGGGTTGGCTACATCAAACAAACCTGATCAAGGACAGAAATCTCAGTGATAATTACATTCCCACAGGGTTTCATGAAAACTGGCAGTGAGATAGAGGAGGAAATTAACTCCTCCACTAAGGGGAGGCAAGTCAGGCATCTCGCTATCCCTGTGGCAGCAATTGGTCAGGCAGCCAGCACACAATTTGTTCTGCACTAGCCAAGGCACACAATGTCTTTTGTCTGCTGGGACTGTCACTGGGAGCATGTCAGGGGATCAGCTTTAGTGGGAGGAGGTTTTAAGTCCATAAGAAACCATGCTACATCTGCTCCTCCTGCCAGGTACCGTGCACAGACTGGAGTACAAGCTATGGGACAAAGCTCTCTTGCTTTAATATCAATACTAAGACTATTACTGGTGTGTGTGGGAATGATGGTGGTCTAGTGCAGAGCATGTTATCTTATATATAAAGAGTTCTATTATCATTATAGTGCAAGGATTCCATATTCCCAGGGTTTCATACCTCCTCAATGTTTCTCATCGGCAGCTCCTCTAAGCACTGATTGTTCCTGGTCCTTGCAGCAGCCATCTGACTGCAGTGCTCATCAATCCACTCTTTTATAACACTGTTCTTATTCGCTACAGATGTAGCCTATTAACATCAGGCCTGCTCCTAATCTTTAATAATTGGTTCAGCTGCAACTCTTTAGGGGATAAGATTACATTCTATACCACCTTCATTTACCCATACTCTATCCCCCTACCAGAACAGTCAACTCAGAGTTACAAATAGGCACAGGCTGTCTTCTCCTCTAGTCTTCTGCAGTTTTTCTACTGTCATTTCATGATGCAGTCAGAACATGTCTGAAACGTTCAAAATAAAAAGCAAACTGTGTTTCTATTCAAAGGCTGCTGGACAAGTTCAGGTTTGGACAAAATGGGTGCCTGTTTGCTAAGGTATGAAACATCTTACCACCGTCCTTGGTTCATCATGCATCTTAGATGAGACAAAAAATCAACATAAAGCAAATAAAATGAGCAGTTTCTTTTTGTACAGAGCAAATCTCCAGCTCTTGTTGGATTGATAGGTGTGGTGAGTCACCAGCACATTGCCAGGGCTGTCAAGTTGTCACTTTAGCTGGCTGCAGTACAAAGCTGAGTCCTTCCACATGGTCACCACTCCCTCTCTGCGTGCAAATAAAGACTACAGCCTTTTCACTCCTTTTTCCAAACGCACAGGAAAATCTGTTATTTCTTCATCAGGCTCGCATCCCCCGGGCAATGGGAGTGCTCATCATCTGATGCATGTAAATGCTAACAAAACTCCCATCTTGACATTAAATGGCTTAAAACCTATAAAATGGCAAATGCAGCGTAGTAATGACAAAACCTGGCAGGTTTCAGGTGGCCTGTAGGGTTCTGCCATGCTGGCACTGACATCTGTGACATTGCTAAACTAGCCCTGGGACTTCCCAAAGACCAGAACTAGCAGGAGAGCTTGAGTTATGGTCTGGTTGCCACAGGTATTTCTGCCAGCCAGTGGAGCTGCTCAGTCATGCACTGACCCTCCCCAGCCTACGTGGGTGCACCTCAGAAAGGAAAAGGAGCAGCAGATTCCTTGGAAGAGTTTGTGCCAGCGTGCTGCAGGCTGGCAAAACTCATCACTCATTCATTCTGATAAGATGATAGCACAGCAAAGGCAAGGCTGATGCAACACAGAGTGTAAACACAGAGCTTTGTTGAAGCATTGCCACATTTCAAACCTGCATGCAAACAGCAGAACCACTGCAGTGTGTTGCTGGGGCAGGCTGCAGATAAATCACCCCCTGCAAAGCATCAGGGGCTCTGTGCAAGCAGCAACACAAGTGGCAGCCACTTGAAATGCATGCAACAACTTGCACTGGTCCTCGAGTGCTGCCAGCAGCCTTGCACCTCAGCGACCATCAGCTGGAGAACTATTGACCAGCTGCATCCGTGCAAAGGGCACAGAGAGGCTTTTGCCAGGGAGAGGGAGGCAGGGCCCTAGTGTTTCCAAGGGTCCCAGTTTGCACACAGTGCTCTCAGGCTGCTGTGCTCCTTTCCAGCCTGATTATTAACACTGCTAATGAGGAGAGGCCTGGGAGGACAAGGACTGTAGAGCTGCATGCCTGGTGCACACAGAGACAAGATTCCTGGCCATATTCCCAACATATACAGACCTACCTACTACATTAATGGATTTTATAACATCAGTGATTCAAACAGCACATGCACACTGTGGAGGAGTTAATTTTACAAAAAATTCAATCCTATATTTACAATTTACGCACCTGAAAAGGGATCTTTAGTTGCTATGGTAAGCTAGTCAGTGTGTTGTCAGTATGTTGGAAGACCTTCCTTACCTAGACCTGGAGAAATTTCCTAGTTCTCATTTTGAAGGAAAAATAAGTGAGACATGTCATTGAAGTTTAATGCTTTAATGCTGTTTCAAATCTTGGTTGGTGTTGGGTCACTTGTCTTTCAAGGACAACCCCATGAAGAAACTTCACTACCATTGCACAACAGCTAATAGTAAACTGCATTTACAACAGGATTATTAGTAAAGAAGAGCAGAGAAAAGGAGAGAGATTTTAGATTCTAAAGAGCAGATCAGAGACCAAGTGAGGCATCCAAAGAGGAAACCAAGAACTGACACTTGAACACTTAAAAACTGGGAAAAGGAGAAAACAGGGAAACATTGTGTTTGCAAAAGTGTTTCCAAAAATTGCTAAATCAAAGCCATATATGGGGGGTTTGCAAATGATTTGGTTGGTATGAGGCTGAGCAGAAATGTGACCAAGGATATAAACAGGACAGAAACACACTCCACTCCCTTGTGCTTGCCCAGAATGAACAGCTTTACAAAGAAGGGCACAACCCCTGTACTGGCATTTTCTTCCATTCTGGATGTATTTGTATACATCATTACATTTTCCTCCTTCTGTTTCTCTCCCCAAAAGCCAAATCAAAGCTCTCCTACATTTCCTGTTGCATAAGTAAGTAACATTATCCTCACTTTGAAAACTGAGCAGTTTGAAAATGGCAGCCCATTGGAGTCTGTCTGTAGGGTTTCAGCTGCCACAGCTGAATGTTTTTCTCTGTATTTAGCAAAGGACATTGGAAGAGACATATTTTTAAGAACTTTTATGAGCTCAATTTGAAGGCAAACACAGTGGCCCACTTTGCCCTTCCTTCTCGTTCCCTGTCTATTTAGGCTAAAAAATTGTGTTTGTACAGCACTTAGCCCCATGAGACTGAAGCCTTTAGGTACAAATGTAACTCATTTAAATGGTAATATACAACAAAATGAGTGGCACTCTTCAAAACAAGCAGCATTTGTAAGTGTATCTCTGCCAGGTGCTGACAAATGGAGGGTCATGCTTGCAGGCAAAGGGAAAGGTCTCAGTGAGACAATATTTAAAAGTCAGTTTTTCCAGTCAAAGGCCAAACTCTAAAATGTCTGCTTATTTCTCTATTGCCTATGCCCTGAAGCACTGTGCTTGCCTCCCAGAGAGCAGCACACCAGGACTCCAAAGGTATTTCCTATACAAGGTCAGATCAATTAAAATGTGCTTTAAATAGAGTCACGAGAGCCATGTGCAGGAACTCCAAGCCTGATTAGATCCCTGACACACTGAAGGGCAGAGTCTGAGACAATCTGCTGACCTCAGGTGGGAAAGCCAGTAACAAGGAGGCAGGACCTTCTCTTTCCCTACCCTGGGAATAAAGGCTTTGCTCCTTCTGGTCATCTAATATTGCTTTAACACCAGAGATGCCAGGACTAAACTAGTGACCTGGTTCTTTTCCGACTCAGTCAACAGCAGAACTCCAAAACCTAGTCTTTCAAAAGTCAAAGCAAGCTATTTTAGCTGTCCCAGCCAGCCCAAGCAGGAAAGGAGCTATTGCCATTCTTTTCCAGACCTGATATAAAGCTCCCAAAGAAATGTTTACATTAAAGAAATAAATGAAGCAAAACCTTGGCAGAGTGAAGTTGCAGTGGTTCATGCCAGGGCCTGGGCTGTCCACTTGGAAGAGAAAGCAAACAAACAAAACCTGTCTCAGAGAGACCTGCTTACAATCAAGATTTGAAAGGTCCTAGTCTCAAGAGAGAATATTACTATAAAAGTGCAGCAAGTGAATTATGCCTCTGAAGAAGTGTTGATGCAGTGGAGACATGGCAGAAATGTTATTTGTGGCTGCTGTAAGAGCCCCCCTTTACTCTCCAGCCCTCAGTGAGATGCAGCCCAGTGTTACCTGCCCTAGTGTCTCATATGGGGGTCGCAGGAAAATACTAAAACCAGGAATGAACTATCTCAATCTAAATTCAGAAGCAAAAGACATATAAACAAGGTTGAAGACAGGCTGCTGAGGGAGTGCATCACCTGGAGTCCCTGTGCAGGTCGCTCTGAAATATTCCCCTCCTCTTGGCTCCATGCTCCAGCTGTCCCACCCACCCTCCGTGTGTGGGGAGGCTCTTGGGAAGGGAAACAGGGAGTGAAGCCATTGGCTTCCCTGGAAGCGACTCTAAGGTCACAGTCATGCCAAACACACCCTGTCATCCAGCAGCTCCCCTCAGGTGTGATCATAAATCTCTGAGCATTTTCACTGTCAAGGGTTATGTCTTATTCTGTGTATTCCACAAGCATACTTCTGCAAGTCAAATTCTGCATGAAGCCATGAGATGGCTGCATACAGGAGCAGCCTGGAAGGCAGCTTCTGCTTTCTAATTTGCACTTGTGATATCATTGCACATCAATATCCTTCCTTTCTCCTAAATACTACTGATAAATAAAATGTTTTTAGCAGGATTTTCATCTGGTGAAAGTCAGGGTAGCTCCGCTGAACCACTGCTAAAGGAATTTACACCATCTGAAGCCCTGGAGCAAAAAAAAAGTATCCAAGTCAATGGGATATAAGCCAAAATTGGAGTGTTTTGCTGGATGCAGACCAGATTTACTTGTTTGCTTAAACAGGTGCCTAAGTGCTGTAGTGAACTGGGTCCCAAATATGAAAGCATTTTTTATTTATGTCCACTTCTGCCAGCTTGGACATCTGATACAGAGGTCATCTTATAGCTAACATTTTTGTCTTAAACCCTGCCTATAGCCACACTATAGAACAGCTGCCTGTGGAGTTATGTTCCACATATAACTTTAAAAATAAAATGCAAGTGACTGGAAAACGGGTTTATAACTAGAAAGAGAATACAAGAGTACCTTGAAATAGAAATAAATGTAACATTTTCTGCATGCTGAGAAAAGAATTCACAATCTTTTATTTCTACTGCATTCCCTTTTAGTACTGATGTTTCAATTTTGCAGTCACAGTGTCCTAGAACTGCCTTAGCTGGAACTGGTTAGACCAGGAGCACTGCATGGGAAAAGGGCTTACACATACATTAAACAAGATTTTGTCTACAGAACATCTTATTTCTCTATAGGGAATCTGTTTGTACTAACTACAATTCCAATCACTTAAAGCAATGTCCCCAGCTGAAATCTCATCTCCCAGGAGTATTTTTATGCATTGAACCATGATCATTGAATGGGAAAAGGCAAAAGTAATCTTGGAGGCCATGTTCAGAACAAATTCCTCCTCACTTTCTCCAGTCCCTGGTCACCAGTTCTGCTCTCTCACTTGATTTCTGTCCCAGTCCATACTTCATCTCCTCCTGAAAGAGGCCTGACCATGTGGGGACCTCTCCTCTCCTTGTCCCTCACACACAGGCAAGCTCACCTCTGGCCTCCTTGTGAAACCTAGTGAGATGTGAAGTTTGAGGAAAAGAGAATTTGTGTCCCTGAAGTTTAATCTTTAAGCTTTGAATCACCATTGCACTGGTTCCAAAAAACCCAGCAGCAGTCAATACTTTTTTTCCTTGTTGTTGAAAAATAGGTGTGATGTGAGCTGCTTGATAAACTGGGCTATCAAGGGACCTAGAAAGTGTTGGCCCAGGAAAGAGAAGGTGAGGGATTTCATGGGAAAAACTGCAGGCAAAGGAGAAAGAATTCCAGTGTGAACTATCCCTGCCAAAAGTTATTCAGGCAGGTCTCCAAAGCCAGTGGGTTTATAAAGTTTTTTTTGATACCATAACAAGCTAAACACAATCAGGTGTTTGAGTGTGCAATTTAATGGCTATTTTAAACCATCAGATTTAAATAGACAAGGACTGAAGTAACGCACCCAGTTTAATTTTGAAATTATTATGTGTAATCTGATATAATTAAGTCTTTGTAAAATAGACTCAAATAATAAACTAAGTATATGTAAATTTTGGCTGCAACAAACTGAACTGCAACAGCTGAAATAGTAAGCTAAAATATTATCTCAGGTCTTGAAAGAAAATTTACTACCCCCAACCACAAATAAAGAATTGTATTTGCATAGGGAAAACACTGTATTTCATCCATCAGTGCCTCACCTTATTTTGCATCTCAGGCTTGCTTTGTGCCACCAAGCCAGAGGCTAAATGCATTCAATATGCATTATTATTGCCATGCTGACATGGAACTCAGTAGCCCTGAAATGTCTCATTTGTTTCTTTGTGGCAAACATAACCATAGTTAGAAAAGAAGGAGAAAATAGCAAAGGATGCAACTCTGATCAGCAAACACTATACAAGGGAATATTTAAACAAATTATCAGGTTTGTCCAAACTGGGATGGATGGATGGATGGATGGATGGATGGATGGATGGATGGATGGATGGATGGATGGATGGATGGATGGATGGATGGATGGATGGATGGATGGATGGATGGATGATTAGCAGCTTGATTTTAATTTCAGAGCATGGTAATATTGCCAGGGTGGGGGAGAAACAATGAAGACCTCCAAGGAGAGGATGAGGTGGCTGGCAAACAAATAAAAGAAAAAAAACTCCTTGGGTCCATTCAAGATGGTGTTAGAGGCAGCCTTGAAGAAGAGTGTGTGCCCAGCCTTGCTGTGCCCAGGGCTCAGAGGTCCCACAGGTCACCTCATCCTGCCACAGCCCCACTGAGATGTGCATCTCCAGAGGACAGTGCAATGGCACCAGTGCAGAACCAAAGGCCATTTGCAGAGCTCCTCATCAATACATTCTCTTTTTGCCATCATGTTTGTGGAGGTTTTCCCTTTTGCTTATAAATATTTGCTCCTCGGCATGCTGCTCTTTTTTTTTTTTTAATTTTGGTTGTTTTTATTTATCTAATCCTTGCTCTGAAAAGCCCACAATGTATTGAATCACTACATGGTTTTGATTCTATATTTGAAGAACTGTGACTTTCTGCCCACAGAAATTAAATTTAGATGGAATTTACAAGTTAGTAAATATAGCTGGTATTCCAGGGTATCAGCAAAGGGATCCTCCAGAAATTCTAGATGCCATATTCCCTTGCATACAACCAGACACAGTGCCAAATATCAGTAAACAAACACAGTGCACTCTTTTCCAGGGATAAATCAGAGGGATTGAAAAGGGCACTCTTTTTAACCCATGCAGTCAAAAAGCTATTTAAGCATCAAACTCCTGCTCTGACTCTCCCAGTTCTCCAGCTGCAGAATGAGGAGGAAGGAATTTACCCCACCTCTTGTGAGGGTAAGCAAAGAGGGCATGGATGCCACGCTGTTAGGGCTACCCAAGGAGAGAAAAAGAGGAGGGGAAAACTTCCCACAGATCTGCCTTTTGGCCAAATGGCTGGAAAACAGAGATGGTGTCACCAGAAGCACAAGCTTTACATTAACCCTGCCTGGAGGCTCCAGCCAGCACCAGGAGTTGAGGACCAGGCACAGCTGCTGTCCAGCAAACACAGAAGTGCCACAGAGAAATGAATGTAGCAGGTTGCCATGATGGACCTGTGGGGCCCAGGGCTTGATTCCACTTCCTAATATTATTGTGGTTTCAGACCCATTTTTAATTGCTTTTTCTCATCAGGGAAAACAAGTGTGTGAGCTGCAGGTCTTTGTTCTGTAAACTATCAAGTGCTAAGAGAATATAAGTATTATCACTGCTATTTATTTCACCCTTTGGTGTTTTGTCTCTCCTTCCTGATTGGTTTATGATGACGAATGTCAGAGCTCTGTTCCCAGTTACACACCTCCTGGGCAAAGAGACAATGCCATGTGACATTTAACACAGTGTACCAGAGACCATCCTCCCTCTGCTGAATACTAAAATCACACACACATAAAAAGCACTTGTAACAATAGATGTATCTTTTATTCACAGATAAAAACTGAAGCAAGCTGTTATAATACATATTTATACAAAGGATTTGAAAAAACCATAAAAAGGAAGATGATTAGAAAATATGATTCATTATGAAATGTGGTATTACATACACTATTAAACCTTTTCAAAAGTATTTGTTTGGCAACAATTTATCAATAGTTTCCACACTTAAGTGGCCTCCTTCAAAAAAGCACAAATCTCATGCAGCATGTATAAACTTGATCCTGAGGGTTTGCCTTCCTTAGAAAAACTGTAAAAAGATATACTATTTGTCTTAAAAGTTCAAAATGCAAATGCTATATTTATAGTCAAAACTATATAAAAATATGGACCTAACTTAACATTTACAAAAACTTTTTGCTCCTTTTTTTTTTTGCTTGTTTTATGGTTTTGGTAATAAACATAATTGTCAATTCCTGCAGTCAGAGAGGAAAAAAGAAAACCAAAACAAACCACAGTGCCCTTTGTAGACTTCCTCACATTAAGTTTACGACTCCAAAAAAGACCAGGTCTGTGAAAAGTGAGGTTAGTAACCAAGGAAGTAGGTAAGCAGTTAATATATATCTATATATGTATATATAAAATGGAAAACAAACATTTATTTTGATCTGGAAAAGTAATAATACAAAACCTGAAGGTAAAACAATCATTTCAAAATGCCATAATACTCCTTCTCAATAGATAAATGTTCATAAAAATATCTTGAACCCTAACCAAGAAAACAATTATAATACAATTTTAATTCTGCTACATAAAACAGCTTTTCTATGAAACAAGAAGGCAAGTTCAGGTATGAAAACATAATTTACTTATTGCTTTTGCTACAATGTCGTTTGTTTTTACATATAGTCATAAATACACTATACAGTATAAAATATTTCGTAGGAATACATTTTGTGGTCTGCTTAGGTTTGCTGGCTTTAATTCTAGCACCAAATACAAAAATGAAAATCAAATGAACTTTAAAGGCACTTCCATTTCATGTTTGTTTGTTTGCTTGTTAATTAAAATCAGGGTTTGTACTAAATTTCTTCACTTCCCTCTGGTAGAAGCAACACTTGTTCCTACTTTTACCTTTGTACAGCTCAGGTCACGTTGAGGCACCAAATGATTTATGAACATTCCCCACTCCTCAGCTGTTTCTTTCTCTTACAACATTCATTGTTGCTTTTCAGTCTTCACCTTTCCTCCTTCACTTCCCAGCTACTTTATCCTTTTACTTCTTCATGTCAGACGTCCCAGCCTCACTTCCTTCAGTCCCTTGAGAAACCTCTCCTCAAACCTCCACCTCCCGCACGGCATCCTGCGCATCGCTTATCCCGATGTCGAAACACGTCACTATCATGATGTGTGACTTGCACAGGTTAACACACTGCTCCAGCTCCTCTGTCACTTGTTCCAGTGCCTCCAGGTACTCCTGCGACTCCTTATCAAGATCAGGATCCACTTCAACTGTCATACAAAAAAAGTACCGAGTAAGAGCAACAGCTTGTCATAAAACGTCATTCTATCACAAAGCAGCCAACGTGATAGAGTAAAATTTAGTTTCTCTTGAACTGAGAGAAGTAAGAGAAACAGCTTATCATAAAACATTATTCCATCACCAAGCAGCCAACATGGTAAAATTTAGTTTCTCTTGAACTAAGACTTTTTTCCCCCACTTTGTTCAGCAGATATAAAACTCTACCTGGAGGCTTCAGTTATGCACAACACTCAGTCTGGGAACAAATCTCATGCCTCAATTTCCCAGCTATAACATGGATATATGGAGAGATTTTTTTCCTTCTTTGGAAAGAATAATAACAAAAGAATAATAAAAATAACATTTAATATTAATGGCACCATTTAAATGTTCTCTTCTGGTTTGTTTAGATGGGTTTTTTTGTTCAAATAGCATATTACAGAAACACAGATTGAGTCACAGAGTATTTTAGGACTCAATTCAGGAAAATATCTTAGCAAATTATTAACTTCTTCAGTGGGACTGCTGACATGCTGAAAATCTGTTAGAGGTTGATCATACTCCTGTTTTTGCAAAATACTTACAGTCTTCTTTCCACTTATTTGGATCCATCATCAACCTGCACTTTGTCTCTTCCAACTCTTCCTTCAAAAATTCGTGCTTTGCCTTTATTTCTCTGATTCTCTGCTGGCGCCTCTCCAGTATCTTCAGCTTGGTATGGAAGTACATCAGACCCTTTCAAGACACAGAAAGACCATTCCATGAATTTTCCTGTTGTGAGCCAGCCCATAACAGCCTGACAAAAATTGCTCCCAGCTCACTACTCATAAGATTGAGCAGGTGGGTTGTTTTATTTGGTTGTGAGGTTGGTGGTGTTTTTATGGGTTTTTGGGGGATCTTTTGATTTGAAGTTTACATTAATGGATTCTAATCTAGAGAACTGCAAGCTATATCACTTGAGCACTTGTTGCACTTCTCTGAATTAGCAAACATCTCTGAATACATTCTGAAGTTACTACTGTTTGTAGATAATTCTTTTTCCAGTAGTGAAAATGATAAACACAGCCTAATGATAATGTGAGAGTTATATTTAATACTAAAACATGAATTCTTATTTTCTAAAAAGCATTCCTACCTTCTCAACATCCTGGAAAGGCTTTACAAAAGAAAGGGGAAAAAGGCATCAGTAGAACATAGAATTCTGGTCTCTAAAATAGAATTAGCTGAAGTGTTTTCCAATTACAAGTAAGTCAAATTCAGTATATCCTTGATTTAATAGAATCCTATCATTTACATAAAGAGTTAATGACCCTATGGTTGAGGGAGGCTGTAAGGTTCCATCAGCAAGACTAGGGATTATGAAGTCTTCTCATAATGTATTCATTGGTAACTTCCATTTACACCATCAGTCATGTTAGACACAATTAATTTTAGACAGTAATCATTTTCATTTTCTGTGTTAAGGGAACCCCAACATATGAATTCTAAAATTAATAATTACAGTACTTTAATTGCACTCAATTTCCTGAACACCATTCTGGCATTCAAGCAAGGAGTTTGTCTGTATATTGTAATTTAAGTTGTCTACAGTTGTAAAATATGTGCTGACCTCAGTTTCCTCTTGTCTGTGTCGCTGTAATCGTTCCACATCATCAATCTCATAAACTTTAATTTCAAATGGCTCTTTCAAAGTGCCTGGCAAAGGTGGTAGATCAACCCATTGGCCAGTGACACTGGGTTTTCTTCCTAAGGAGGCAGCATCGGGCAATGGTGCAGGAATCAGTCTGCGACGCTGGAGACCTAAAACACAAAAACAAACATTCCTCAGGCTCCAGGAGACTAACTCACTGCAGTGGATTAAAGAAAGATCTAGGTTCTCAGTGTACTTAGGAAGAAATGCTTTTCTTGATCTTTTCCTTTTAGTAAAATACCCTCAGGCTGCTAATTGAGTTACTGCCTTGACAAAGTAGGCTTCACTTGCTTCCCAGATGGGAGCAACAGCAGTTCCTCTCCCAAAGCAGATGTCTGAACATCAGTTCTTTATTCTCTCCTTGCAGAAATATTTCTGCTGGATTGATTTTTCTTTGGTGGACTACAACGGTGTTCATTACCTTGCAAAGGCAGTGAGATAGTGAATAATCTAAAACTAATACTGATAATGACTTACTTATCTGGAAATCTTCTGCTCCCCCACTTAAAGCCAAGCAAGGCTACCTAAGATCCCTGTCACTGCCCTACATCTTTGCAAAGCTCAAACAGTTCCCTCCAGAACTAACTGCTATTTTAGGGTGCTAAATAACATCAGTTTTCAGTGATTTTGTGGGACTGAGAGGCATCCAGAAGGCATCAACCAAGCTGCAACTTGAGCCTCTTATGTTGAGACATCTCACACCTTTCCACCAGCACCCAGAAGCCCAGTGCATAACAAAACTCACCAATTCTGGGAGCCTTCAATAGAATGCTCCCAGATTTTCCAAGAAAATCCTACTGCTCCATTATCCTTCTGCTAGAATTCAAGTTTCATGAAGCAGAGACTGACATATCCTTCAGAAATGCTGATGCTTTTGATTGCAAGAGTTGGCACTCTAGTGCCCAGCATTTTTTTTGATTATTCTCTTACTATTCTCTAAAACTCTGACCTTTACAGTACATGACTCAAGCATGGGTACATGCATAGAGCTGCTCAGGCAACATTAACAATCTTGCAGCCCAATCCTTAACAGGAGGGCTGAAGGCCACCAGAAACAAGCTGAAATGACACAAGGCAGCAGTAAATTTAAGCTGGCTTTAGGGGACTGGTGACAATAAATTTAGTAGTTAATTGCCTCCTCTTATTAAAAATAACTCAGAGGTGAAGATTTTCATAAGGGAACACATCAAACAGACAAGGCGGCTCTGCTCAAAGGACAATGCTGCCAAAATAACTTCTGGGCTAAGACCTCTACAGGAGATGTAAGCACAAATCAAGGCTGTCAGATAAGCCCTGTCATGAACTCCAACACGAAATCAAATGAAGACAAAATCCCAGCAGGCACCCGCAAAGCAAAACACCTCCACTAATAACCCAAAAGTTACCTGCTTTATATATTCTTAAGAAAAACACCTCTCATTCTTAATTGTATCCTTGCTGATTTCTAAGTAACAAGAACAAAATGGGAATGTTTTCAAAAGGGGAAGCCTTGATTCCACTTCTACAAAACCATTCTCACAACCCAAATCCATTCAGCCTGAAAAGCCACTGCAGTCCTGTTGGACAAAGCCATACACTGTAATCCTGACCCTGTAACTGCTGACAGGAGATCCCTCTGAGGAGGACACCAAACAGATGTGGTCAAACATGCAATATGCAGGCAAACTTCATCTCCTTCCACTGTACAAGCCAGGGTCAACACCATTTCTCCATTACAGGATAAGGAAACAGGTTTACAGTGACATACATGGCAGTAGGATGTGTCCTTAAATCCAGAGACTCCAACATAGTCTGGTGTTACATAAGTCACTCCAAGAATATCTAATAATGTGCAAAGATTACCATTTTTTTAGAACAATAATAGGTCTGAACCAAACATTTCTCGTAAGAAATATTTGATGCACTTCCTGGCAAGCCGCATTTCATGCATAAAACACATTATTTTCTCAAAGTCTACAGCACTCCAAAAAAGTAATACATAATTTACTGATATAGAGCAATTACAACTGGAAAAAGAAATAGTTTGTCATTTTAAAGACTTTATAAGTATTTCCTGGGGCAAAAACAAATACAAATCCATCAGTGGGTAATGCCTTCTCAATATGTGTGCAACTTACACAGCTGTTAATATTGATTTGTGGGAAAGGTTTAAGAGGCAGATATGCTACGGAAAGAGAAGAGCAGCAAATGTTACACTAAGTTTCCAAAATAATTTATCACTTGCTGAAGCAACTCAGTTTCCTTCACCAGAAAGCCCCACGAGATCAACTTCATTCATTTGGTTTTACTGACAGGACTGAGCCTCGTGGGTATCTACAGGGATTGCAGAAATTGCCATGTTCCAACCAGAAGTTCAGACCCAGCACATTGCTGATATTAGTTCCTACTGTATTTCCAGCAGTCAGTATGCCCAGGCTGCTGAAGGAGGCTGCTGGTCCTGATCTACATGGCACTGGTTGCCATTGGTTCATTACAATACCACAGGATCTCAACCTAGATCTGAGAAATGAATGCTGTAACACCAACCACATGAGCCGGATTTTGAAGCTGACTACAAATACACTCAGGCTGCAGCTGCACTTACATGAGCACCAGCAGTGAGAGCAGTAAGAAAAGGCACCAGAGGGAAGGAAAGGGGACCTGGCCCCCATACGCCCACCTTTACATGGTGTGGTCAGACACAGTGAGCCAGAGTTGCCTCTTTCAAGCAACTTTCCCAGTCAGTTTCCTACTGTGTATAGTATCCACACACACAGCCTAAAATTTCTTAATATAAATACTATTAGAGTGCAATACAATAGTGTTGTGATTAGCTAGTAGCATTCACCTAAGAGTCACTGCATCTCACAAAAACACCCTACTGCTCTATGCCTTACCTTTGGGTAATCTAATGCATATTTAGCAATCCTCATTAATTCACAAACACTTTTCTCCCCTCCCAGCCTATTCCTTTGTTTCTAAATTAGCCTGTCTCTCTGGCATTCCCTCACAGACACCTAGGAGCAGAGCTCCTCCTCTCCTCACTGCCCTTCCTCTCACCAGTTTTCCAGGATCACTCACTCGATCCTCACAAAAACTCATCAGCACTCAGCCAGCACCTCACTTTTCCCAGCCCACCCATAACACCCTCTTGTTTGGGCCACCCTGGCCCTGGCCCTGCTGAGGGAGGAAGGAATGTCCCCCACCTGCCGGCAGCCACCTGCTGCCTCCTCCCTCGCAGGGAGGCTGCCGGCACCCCGGGGCACCCACACCTCTCCTGCCCTCTGCACCACAGCACCTGTGTCACACCTGCAGCTTTGAAGTAAAATAAATGACAAGTACCTGCTGTCACAGCAATACACATGCACACACAAGTGCATGCAGCCAGTCCACCTCCCTGCTCTGAGCTCCCTCCAAGCCTCCTCTCCTCTCTGTCAGAGATGCCACAAAACGCCTCCATCCTCGGGATGCAGTGCCGCACCAGGGAACACCTGGCACCAGCGAACACCTCCATGTCTCACCTGTTGACCGTTTCTTGGGGGATTTAAGGCTCCTCATGCGGCCCGGGGAGGACATCCCGCTCTCGCTCATGGAGTCGTGTGCCGAGGAGGCGCTGCCGGTGGCCTCGCTGTCTCGGATCATGCTCTCGTAGCCGCTGCTGCCCCCGCTGTGGTAGAAGAGAGCCGTCCTGCCCATGGCTGGCGGCAGCTCCCCGCTCAGCACGCTGCTGTTGTCGCTGCCGTGCCCGCTGCTGTAGCGCTGCGGCCGCCGCGGCGCCGTGATCTTGCTGTAGGGGGACGGCAGCACCGGCATCTGCGACTTCTCATCGCTGAGGTTGATGCCGCTGTCATTGCCGCTGTCAGAGTCGGTGGAGCCTCGGAAGTGTCCCGCCTTGGCAGAGCCGCCCGACACCAGCTCGTTCACGCGGCTGTTGGCGGCCCTCATGGCCTGCTTGGTGCCCATGATGGTGCCGCGGCCGGGCTTGCCGCTGACGGACTGCACGGAACGGGGGGCTGCCTTCCCACCGGGGGCCAGGCCAGAGCCCTTCCCTGCAGGCTGTGCCAGGGACTTCACAGAGGAGCTGAGAGCCTTTGACCCACTGGCAGAGAGGCCCCGGGTTTTATTCCCATTGGCTTGCACCTTCTGGTTAGCTGTGGGTTTGGCCTGGTTGTTTTTACCGGGTGCAGGGGCGGGGAAGGGCAGAGGTAAACCCATACTGGAAGCAACAGGAGGGACCCCCAGCCTGGGGACAGAGCGCCCTGCACGGCTGCTGCCAGTGCTCCCGCTGTCCCTCACCACGCTTGCTTTGGATCCAACTGAAGTCAGGCTGTCACACCTCTCCAGAGACATGTGGCTCCCGTATCGGTGCACAGTTTCACTCTTTGATGCCTTCACCTTTAAGCTGGAAGTCATCTTGGGCAAAGAGTGGTCACCCTTCAAGTTCATTTTGCAGCTGGCGCTTTCACTAAAGTAAGAGCCAGCTTTCAACCGCAAATCTGCGTCATCTTCAGCCTTTGGCGTGGCAGCTCTGGCAAAGTCCAGGCCAGAAGCTTTCCCCCCACCGTTACCCAGACCAACAGGTTTCTGCTCCAGGCTCGATTTACGCACAGGAGGTGTTGGAGGTGTTGGCCCACCTGGTCTGGGCAACATGGCTGATTTCTGTGGTGCGTTCTTCTTTCCTAGGGACGATTTCAAGCTGCCAGTTGCCAGGGGAGCATCTGAATTCCCTCGAGTCACACACTCTGGCAAAGTACTGTTAGCATGTGACACTGGCGTAACTCCCAGCGTGGTGGCTCCTCTCTTCAGCTGTGGCATCTTCATCGCAATTTCTGACTTCTTGGCAGCTCCACTGGAGGATTTGCAGGCCATTTCACAACCATCCACAACCCTCTGCGAGCAGGCAAGCATAGTCTGTGACTTTGTTGGCCTGGACGCTGTGCCAAAACCCTGGGCAGCTTTTTCTGGCTGCTTCTCAGTACCAAACGTGTGAGGTTTTGGAGACAGCAGCGACTCTGCAGGTTTTGCTTCCAAGTGATAATCGGTGCGTAACAGCCAAGGATCTTCAAATATACCATGTGGATTCTGCAGCTCTTTATAGCTGAGGACAGTATTATTGTGGATTGGAGAAGAGGTAGTTTTTGTTTTCCTAGGAAGACTAGAATGTATTGTTTCTATCACAGGCGCATCACGAGAATTACTAAATTTGATTTTTACTGGCTGATCAGTGACACAAAAAGCACTTTTTATCTGAGATGCTTTGGTAGTTTCAGAGGTTTGAGGGCTTTTACTGATGCCTGAGGAAAGCTTGCTGGAACTCAAGCTCTCACTCTCCAGCTCAGAGAAGCAAAATCCACTGTCATTCAGAGCACTTTTCAGGGGGACACATAAATGGGAGGAGTCCAAGTTGAAGGGTTCCTCGGACTTATTACAATTGTAAGATGACTGTGCAACAAAACTGTCACTAGACTGGGCTCCATCACTTTCAATTGTACAAATGCTGACTTCACTAAGCCACGAACTGATGGAGGAACGTCTGCTGCTGGTAAAGGGATCCTTAGCAAAGGGCACAACAATATCAATATTTACACCAGTAGAAGTCTCCTGTGAGGTATAAGCATCAAACTCATCATTTATGCTGCTGATAATACTGACCGGCCTCGAACCCGATGCAAGGGCCTGAAGGGAGCAGTCACTGTTAAAGCTAATGATACTGGAAGGTCTCCCATTATCCATAATTCCACTGATAGAGAGCTCTTCCACCACTGTGAAAACAAGCTCATCCTCTCCATTCAGCTCAACAGGCTGCTGCAAAGTCACTGTGGTGGTCAGTATATCCCGATCAAAGCATTTCCCTCTGAATGCTGACCTGAAGCTGTGTACCTCTATCGCACCTGACTGACTCTGGGTGTTGCTACCAACAAGGAATGTGCTTCCTAAAGGGTTTTGCTCAGGTTTGTTTCCCATCTGTTTGCTCATTCCCACAGGAGGAGTCCGAACTGCATTGCTATTGTCTGGCTCCAAATTCTCGGCTTTGGAGCTTGGGGAGTGTTCTCTCTGCTGTGGAGGGGGAGGCGCTGGGCTTGGCAAGGGTCTCTTCACATACAAGGACTTTTCCTTAGTGACACATTCAGCTGTGCCCTTATTCTGCTCTGGATTCCTCAAAGGACTACACCTTGAAGTCTGCAGGGAATCCGTGATTGTCTCTCTCTCCCCCTCTAAGATAGAGTCTATTATTTTGTTGTCAGCTCTGCTCTGCTGCTTGGAAAGCTCTGCTTTCAAGTGAGGTGGGCTATTTTCTTGACAGTTGCCATTGCCACCCCTTGGTGCAACAGCCTGGAAAGGAAGGTTATATCCTTTTTTGGGAGATGCAGTTTCTTGTGGAATCAGTTTCTTAAATCCTCCAGAAGGAGAGGATACTTTCTCCTTTATCAACTTAGACTGTGCATTTTCTGTACTTCCAGGAACAGGACTACAATTGGACCCAACAGAGATTTCTCCACAAGCAAATTTCATGGGTTCCTCACTTCCATCAATGCACTCTAACCTTTCCTGCAGTTCAGCAAAAGTGTTGCATTTGAAATGGTCCTTGTCAGAACTCCTACTAATAGCAGAATTGTCTTTATTTCTCTTCTTATTTAGGGACGGGATAATGGGAACAAACTCTGGTGGACCTTCATTATCTGTCAATTCCCTGTCGGACAAAGCTGCACCGTTGGGACCAACATAGATGACAGTATCACAAGACTGTTCACTGCTGGAGGAATAGTCAGGATCACTGGATATGTTCAGCACAGGAAGGTCAGGGTCAAGGGCAACAGTTCGTGGGTGGAATGGTCGCAAATGGGGCGGTCTCCGGACGTGTCCTTCTTCACACGAACTCTCTCCTCCAGACGAGCTGGATGCATACTGCAAATGACAAGTAACAGTAAATTTATTAGTAGCAATTCATAAATAAGTATATACATGTACAGAAATTGATTAAAAGGTCAGGTTGCAATATAATCTGTGCTTTGTGTATACTATCATAACTACATCTAGTGGGAAAATATTAGAGGGGAGGGTAAATTGAAATAATGTGCTACATAGATTTTACTGTATTAGTAATAATATAACAATCACACCTTTTCAGATAATTTCCATTAAATATTATGCATTATCTTTCTCTTCAATAGTTTTCTGTTCCTCCTCTATTGATTTTTAATTAATACTGATAGAAGCTTTTGAGATAGTTCCACATGTAAGCAAAGAAAGAATACGTGTTTGAAACAAAAAGAAGGGAATTTCAGGATTAAGGATAGGGGGCAGGATGATGGCTCAGTGCCAAGTCATTTGTCAGTTCCTCTCCTGAGATTTTATGCATTTTGTATTACTTCCTACCATCGAGAAATCCCATGTTCCCCTACTGAGAGGCTAGGAAAACTCATTTTCAAATGAATTAATTTCTGCTTGTTTGTGAACCAACCTTGGATTTCTTCTTTCTCATGCGGTGGATTCGTGATGCGAGCTGAACAGTTGTGAGAGTCTCTGCATAATTGGCTGGGGAGTCAGAAATGTGTGCAATCATAGTGGTCCTGCAGTTGATATTCCCAAGTGATTCCCTCAACAACATTGTCAACTTGTTGTCCCTGTGCAAAAAAAATAAAAACACTAGATTATTTAAAGAAACCACCACCTTTTTTTTTGCAGAATTCTACACCACAAGCTGTGCTTTCACCCTCATGCACACATGATTCATGTAGATAAGAAATATGCTCCTGTTATTGACCACACTTAAAATGTGTCTAAGTGTACACATACCAAGGTACCAATATTTTAATTTATCTGCCTGTGTATTTACAGTATGGTAAGTCATTCTGTTGCTTAGAAAATTGTAAACCAATTGACTGATAATTAGTTTTCTCAGGTTTAGGTCATACTGCTCATGACTGCTGTATTTTCAGCTGAACAGACTTAGTACCTGGATAGTTACACTCTGTGAGTTCTATGCAAACATTTTAACTATAAGAAATATAAGAAGTCAACAGAAATTGTAAGAAATCTCTAACTGGACGTAACAATGTTAGATATCAGAAATACAAGTGTCACCCCAACTCATCTACTTTCCTTTCTGCCACCTGTGGTCTGCTCTGACATAACAAAAGGGAAGCAGAACTTATCTCTGAAGGCCTTCCTGGTGATGTAAAGCCTCCACTGTGGACAGTAAAGCTGACAAGACAAGTGACATTTTGTCCTCCACTGGTCTCCAAGACATCTTTCCCCACAGCTGCTTGGAGTAGGAAGCTCCCTGCTCCCTGAGCAGTTCCAACCTGAGGGAACTCCTGTCATGTCTGGTCACTAAACCACAGTAGGTGACCAAGTTGAGGATCTGCCTTTCCCTATTCTAACCCATCCATCCTCTACTCCATACACAAGCCTAGCAAGTAGCCTGAGGAAAATATCTGTCTAATACAGAGAAAAGAAGAAAAACCACCTGTTTGAGATGCATCACTAGATAAATATGTGAAATGACATGATTGATAATGCATTATAACTTTGTGCTGTTGTTAAGACAAGCAGCAATTAAATTTAAGGACTGAAGGCCAAGTTCTGGTAAGGGTGCTTACAATGTGGCTGTTGTCTTTAAGCTGGGGCTCCCCACAGGTGTGTTAGACACAAAATTGTTGTCACAGACACTCCACAAAGGAACACACCTAAACATTCACTTCTGCTAAACTAATGTGCAACATGGTGGTCTTTTTTTTTAATTTAAAAGATGTATCATCCAAAAAGACACACAGAAATAACAACCTTTGATGACCATACTTGATCAATACTCAATTATTTTCCAAAATTTCAGTACAATTTTTACAATTCCAAAAAGAGGATAAAATCCTACGAAATTTGGTTTCAATGATTCACTAAGTCCAGCTGTCTGAGATCAGCCAGAAATTCCAAATCCAGGAAACAAAGAGAGAGAAGGAAAGAAAACATCTTAGCCATTTTTCCCTCACTTTTTTCAATAATCAAACCTCCTCAACACTTCACCCAAATTCAGTAGACCAATATATCATTTTTGACCATCTAACTAAGAATTTCATGTTACCTGAACATTTGAAAACCTGTGTGTATGTTGGTATGGACAAGCAGACAAGAGATACATGCATCTGTAGGAGTGGCTTTAAAAGAAGGTAGACCCCTCTCTGCCTTCAACTTCATATTAGGTGAACAGTAAATTGTTCAACTTCAACTTCATATTAGGTGAACAGTAAATTGTTGATGCAATCCATTTCTCAGGTAACACCAGCCACAAATTTAAGATAATGCAGAGTTAGAATCCACTTACTTATATGGCACATGCTTAGCACCATTAATTAAGGCCAAAATGACGTTGCCCAGGGCAGAGAGAGACAGACACAGAGAGCCTCCTCCATCTCGGCTCTTGCTCAGCACTTTTTCACAGCTCCCCAGATCAATGAGATGCAAACGACTGCGTCCTCCAGACACTAAAACAAAAAGGGGAAAAACAGTTGTACATCACGTTCTTGCATGGACTCAAGCCAAACCTGGTATTCAAAATGCATTCAAATGAGGAGAATAATGAACACAGCATGGGATAATGGCTAAATTCATATTTAATTGTAAGGAAACCAGATATTAGTCACAGCTAAAAAAGTTAAAGGTGAGTCAACTGGCTTGAGAGTTCATTTTTTTCTTTTTAACTTAACTGCAAATTATTATTAAAACTAATGCAAGACCACATCATTTAAAAATAAACAATAAGGTAAGAACATTCATACTTCCTCCTTTGCCACTCTTCTCCATGCGATACTGGTATATATGAAGAGTAAAGAGCATGTGTGAATTCCTCCTATCTTCCTCCTCACATTCAGGCTTGCTGGTGCTCCTGGCAGCAATTGCAGCATCAAGGAAAAAGGCAGCTTTCTCTGCTGTTGGGGCCCTTAGCTCGCTTTGGTTTTGAAGCTTGAATATAAACAAGAAAATGACTAATTAGCACAGGGGCATTTTTTTATTATTTTTTGCTGAACATGCTAAATCTCCAGGGCACTAAGAGAAACAAGTATGTACACCATGGGAGATGAGCTTATAAATTAAAAGCAATAAATTTTTTTTACTGGCTTAAAAGTTGTCATAATTGTTGTCAGATAAAAGGAAATAAAAAGTAGAAGAAAGTCAGGCTCAGAAAAATCTATGTTGTGCTATTCATTATACCTGGGTTCCACATATTGGATCTTCTCTCAGATAAACCCCAGGAGACTGGCCATCCTGAAGGCTGCCAGTGGCTACTTCAGCTAACAAATCCTTAAGGTTTTCATCTTTGCCACTGATCTCTACAGCAGATACTCTAATAGAGAAACGAGTTCCAGTTTTTTCTTTACGTTCATTGATCAATTTGAAGAGCCAAGAAATTGCACAGGGGATGATACCAAGGCTTTGTGTGGAGTTATCTTTCCCAATCATGGTAAAAGATTTTCCTAGAATGAAAAGACAAACATAAACACAATTAACCTTTCTTGTACAAGGCAGTATGTCTTCATATTGCTACCTGATATCATCATGGTACATTACACATAATGCCATGTGCTGCACAGATAAGGGAAAGAACAGATGAAAAAATTCAAAGTATTTAATTAATAATCCATTACTATTTATTCAATTAGGCTTGCAAGTTTTGCAAGCCAGACCCACAGCAAATTAATGTTAAAAACATCTCTGATCTTTTGATTTTCATCACAATGCACCTACATAAACTTGCTCTTGAATAAGCTAATCTGATGCTACATTTTACCTTTTCAAATTAAAACTTACAATCACAGTGTAGAAATAAACCATGATAAGTTTGCAAAGCTAATTAAAAAGAAATTCTAATCTATTCATATACTCCAGGTTTATTGTTCCAGGAGCTGACAGCATGTAATTACCAGACTGACATAGTAATTAACTGTAACGAATTTGGGAGCTCACCAAGCTTGACATGACCAAAGCAAAATATGCAACCATCTGCACCATTCACAACAGACTGGATTACTTCTGCTACTGTTCCAGAGCATACCTCAGCCTGAAAGAAAAATTGGAGACAAATAAGTGAAAGAGCATATACTGCTGTGGATTTTACTGTTCTTCTGTAATGAAATGAATGACTCAATATTTTTGAGGCGCAATATTCTCCCCATTTTTATGGCATCAGTCCTATTATTTTAGTAACTATGCTATCTCAAAAAATAATAAAATATGCTACTACAGCCTAAAATAGTTTTCAATTCTATTAAACCTATTCTCTTGGAATATTGATTCTATGACTAATGTAGCAAACTGAATGCTATCCAACCAGGCTTCCTGCTGGTATAATAGCTTAGCCAAGGCTATTCAGTAACAGTAGCAACTCCACTGAAATTAAGCTACTCAGGAGTGCTCAGAGGAATTAAAAAGACATCCATACTGTAGAAAATGCATTAAGATCCCTGAATAAGAATTCATAGTATTACATTTTCCTCTTCCAGTGGAAACATCATCATCAATAAAGAAAATTTGCTAAAATACTTGATTGTGCTAAAACCAGTTTATCCACGTCAGGGAAGGTTTCAAATACACAATAAGATGATCTATTAAGTACAGCAACTGGGGGCAGGGGAGGGGGCTGCTGTAAATATGTAACTACAGTGAAATGATAAGGCTCTGTTTGCAGGTGCATGGCAGCAAGCCTCCCTCCAGCAATAACACCACCACAGAAGGGGCTGCAGTGGCCAACGTCACCCAAAAACATCACAACAGGCCACCCAACAGGGCTGCCACAAGGAACTGAAAATCGATCCCAAACCAGGGCTCAACAGCCTGAAGGACTGGAGCCAAAACCAGCAGACATGCAGGCTGTGACCAGCCACCTTGCAGCAGGGTTGGCAGCACAAGTAAGAAAATCTCACTTCCAGTTCTGGACTCGTGTTGAGATCACTGTTGCATACTTCTGCACAATGACCCTGCCTGAACTTATGCAGGATCTAAAAACAGCTTTTGGATGTGGCCACCGGTGCTTTGGGCCCTGATGTGTGGGCGAAGTTATTCCTCATCTTAAGTGCTTGTCTAGAATTTAGACTCAATAGATATTTTCTTATCTACAATCTGGGACCCAAAAAATTAAACAAAACCTTAGGAGAAGATCTGAGGAGGGGATTATGAACTAGACCTTATCATATTTTGTCAACACTAATAGACTTTTTTCACCTTACACTATATTTTTCACCCTATTTTTTTCCAGCAGTTCAGACTTGGTGTAGTTCTTCAAATGCTGTTGAATTAGTTCTTTTTAAAGCTGTTCTAGGATTTTATTGTCTGAACCAAAGATTTTTTCACAGAAGGACTTATCAGATGTCCATGAGTGCAACCTCACTGAATATACAGCAGACCCAGTCCTCTCAAAGACCAGCCATCCTGTCTGTGTAGTAGATTTCAGGTCTAAGGCTACTACTGAATAAATGCTCCCTTTTGCAGGCCAAAAGAAAGACAAGCACCACCATCAGCATAACCATCAACATAAAATAATCAGCCAAAACCACAGTATAAATAAACTGGAAAAGGTGCAGATAATATTAAAGCTCCCTGTTCCAATATAACAGTCCCAAGAGGTTAGCTTCATCTTTCCTCCTAACAGCATTTAGTTTAACATTAAGCATGTGTTTATTTCCCATTGAAAGCTGTGGGGAAGGACTTCATTTCAGTCTCATCAAATGGGTTAAAACCTAGCTGGATGGAAACTGGATTTCAAGCTGGCTGTGTGCCTTTCTCTAACAAGAGAATACACAGGAAGGTAATTTGGTCAGCAAATCTATCTCCCCAGGTATTATTCCTTTATTTTACATCTCAACTAAACAGAAGATGTAAGAATTTACCCACTTGTCCATTAATTACCATGTTTTTTCCAGGTATTAAGGCAACTCATTCAAATAAAATTCCCCAGAAACAGAAGGAACTCAGGCAATCAAATGCAGTGGCCAAGACTCAAGAGGTTTAGATGAGTGACTCCAGTACCTGTGAAGCATCCTGGGGGAAAACTGCATCAAAGGCAAACATCTTTGGGACAGCAACAACACCTCTTCTGTGACCAGCATTGCAGGGCCCAGTGGCTGCTGGATCATAAAATGTGATTTGCTTTTTCCGTGGGTCTACCTTTAGGAAGGACATGGATTCAGATGTTTCGTGTGTCCCTTGAGAGGAACAAATCCTCACCATCACTTTCACCTGCAAGGATTCAGAAGAAAGCAACAACTTGAGTTCCCAGCTACAGATAAACACATGCAAAGCATTCCTCCCAAACCCACTCCCCTTCCCATGATGTGTTTGTTTGTCAGAACAACCGTGGGACAAAAACAGAGCCAGATTTTCCAGCCTGGGGTCTTCACTGAACTAATTAGGTTTCAAAGGTGCACGTTGTCTCTTCAGTTGACGCTGTTCCAGTTTTACCAATTCAATTTATAAATGTCTGATCTGCAAGTATGATCCACTGTAGGTGTAACACGATGCCAAAAAAAGAAAATTCTATTCTCCTGCCTTTCAAGTACTCAATGTGACCGAAGGGACACTTTGAAAACCAGTCTGAATAACACAAGGCTCAGACAGCTACTGCATTTGAAATAAGTCTAGAAACTTTCAATTTCTCATTCATGTTATTCTAATAAAAAGGTGTCTCTCTTACAACAGTCCCAGGCAGTTGCCTTTGTGCTGTCATTGCTAGGCTCTTCAGTGCTTAGTTGCAGATTTAATGGGTGGAAAAAAAGAAGGGAAAAGAAATCAAACCACAAACCACTAAAAGGTCAAAAAGCTTGAAAAGAAACCTTTCACAAAGGTACACTTCTATTGCAGCACTACAAATTATGGTATCCTACACAGAGGTTTTTAAGACAGTATCTTTAGAAAGCTCCAACTTCTTGGCGGTGATTTCCAAAGCACCTTAAGGGCGCCAAGTGACTGGGTCTCAGGAAAATTCAGCAACAGCTGCACACCTGCTTCTTTTAAGCTTCCTGGAAATCATACTCTTACTTTAAAAACCTGTGAAATACTGCCTCACACCCACTTACAACCATCTAGCCTTATGAAATGCTCCCATGTCAGAACCAGCATGTTTTATATACCTTGCACTGAAGAAAATTACTATTACAGGTGCAACTTCAACTCTGAACTGGCACACAGATCAGACTTCAGAGAAAAGCAATGCTCAGTGAGAATTGCTTTTTCCATGGTGTATGAAATGTTTCAGTAACAAGCTGAACAACAGTACAATCTCCTTATTCAACTACCAGCAACTCTCACAGCACCAGAGTTAACCAGGTGGAGGCTGAAATATGCCATAGCTGGAACAATTTACATATGCACTGTCCACAGCACCCATCAGCACCTTCATCTTCTGCAGCACAGCTACTGAGCCAGGGACATCCACTCCTGTTAAAGCACATGGGTCAGTGGTGGGCCTGGCAGTGCTGGGCTAACAGCTGGACTTGATCTTAATGATCCTTTCCAACCTAGACAATTCTGTGGTTCTATGGGTCAGGCTCACTTTTAGCCCTCAGCTGGATACTGCATGTAGAAGCTGGGTTTAAAAGCACTTGTCTCTCATGAAGAATGATTCTCCATTTCAGTAAGATTTTTGCTAAATGTAACCTTAAATGTGCCAGAACAATTTGACTCCTACTTACTTTGTTTCAAGAACGTTGTGCCATTAAATGGTGTGCACTTACTCCATGAACACATTCTTTGTGTCTTTACCAAAAAATGGATTTTGCAGTCAGCACTTCACTTCTGTGTCCAAAGAGACACTGGCAAGGAAGAACCAAAGCTGAAAATCTCCTTCAGCAGAGCACAGCATGTGAAATGCAGGCAACAAGCAGAGACCAGAGCAGGCTGAGCCACCCTCAGGGACTGAGGGACACTCGTACCAGACAAGATGAGAAGGTGACAGCAGACACATCTGCAGCCAGTGTGTGCAGTGAAATGCAGTGGCCAAGCCAGGATGATCCACAGCAGATGTGGGAGCAGCAGGAAGCACCATGCTGAACTGTCCCTGCCTTTACCAGCTGGGGAGGGCAGGTAATTCAAATATTTAAGTTCTCAACTGTCCCATTCTTCCATCTCCTTTTCTCTATGGAGGCTAAGCTGCACACAGGCATCCCTACACAATTCCACAAGCACCCTCAAAGGAAATATTTTCCACAAAGCAGCTCTAAAAGCTTTTCCCCAACATTTCTTCTAAACAAAGAGGTTAAGAAACAACCAACCCTTCCCATAAACACTGCAGGAGGCTCCATCAAACATAGCAGCAAATTCTTCTACCTATTGACTAAGGTGTCCCTTGATTCAACACTTTCTTTTCTTTCGTCTTTCACAGTAATACAAATATGAAAATACAGTCCCAGAAAACAAGCAAACCTTAGGATAAATGAAACAGCTGCCTCAAAAGCAAAGTGCATCAGAGGTGACACACTCAAGGCTGTTTCCCCATAAAAGCTGCATGAAGCCAGCTTTGTGTATTAGCCTACTAGCTCAACCTTGACATGCTACCAAGGTGCTCATAAAAAATAACCTCCCTCAGGGCAAAAAAAAAAAAAAAAAGAAAAAGAAAAAGAAACAAACCCTAAATATATAAATATATGTAAGTATAATGCCCACTTCAGGGTCACTTGATTAAAATGAATTTTAAAATATATGCTGTTTTCAAAGCACTTATCTAAACAGTCCTTTCTGTTCTCTCTTTCATCTATTATTAGATTATAGCAGCCAGAGTTTGGATAAGAGGAAAACTGGCTTGCTCCTGACCTAAACAGCAAGTTACCTCCATCAGAGCATTGCTCCCCCTAAACACAGTGATGGCTTCAACCACAGAAAATCCTTGTGTGACAAATTAGCTTTTTAAGACCAACTCTTTGAATCAGAAAGATACTAAAATAGCTTCCCATAATGGATCAGATCCCATAATGGATCATATCCCAAACTTAGCAGGACTCAAGGGTCATCTTCATGTTTATAATGGAAATGAGCTTTCAAGACAAATGTGAGGGGGAAGAGAAAAGCAGCTTGAGGAACTTTCCCCTTTATCTGTATGTGATATGTATCAGTAATTGCAGAGTTATAATGTGCCACACTCATTCATGATGCTGAGCCAGGCTCATTTCACTCAGAAATAAAGCAGAAATGCTCATGGAAGTGCCATCAAGCACAAAGATTACTCAAACA
The DNA here is from genome assembly GCF_035770615.1 of Melospiza melodia melodia. Taxonomy (NCBI): domain Eukaryota; kingdom Metazoa; phylum Chordata; class Aves; order Passeriformes; family Passerellidae; genus Melospiza; species Melospiza melodia. The sequence continues at coordinate 9,822,706 of NC_086199.1, forward strand.
TATCCCCTCACAAAAGCAAAAACTGAGAGCAGGCAGATCCTGGGTGCATGCACACGCTTCTGTGTGTATAAAGGAAAGGTTTGGTGTAATACTGTTTATTCTTCTCACACTTCCTGCATGCCTGTGGTTGAGGACCAATTTAAGTGACAGGTTTATATTCTCAGCTCCGAGGTTCATCCCAGTATTCTTCTGGAGTCAATACTGCAGGGAAACAGTACAGCGTGAGTACTACAGAGCCAGCAAGGCTCTTGCAATTTAACTGCAGCTTCTCCTGGGTCTCTTTATCTACTCCTCATACAAAAGGCATGCTCACCTGTAGAGACAGCAATATGTGGTGTAGGAAATCATCCAGAAATAAGGGCTTGCAGAGAGGGGAGGATTCAGGATAACACAGGGCCCATAAACTTGAAAGGAACTTTGGCCCATAACTAGGGAACAAATCAGCAGTGACTGCACTCAAATGCTTTTATTTGCTTATGAAAATGAATTATTAGAATTAGGTAAAATTAATTTCAGGCCCACTCAAAATCACACCTTTTGTGGGCAATTATTTGACAGCATGTCCAGGTTTCTGGAGTCAACTCCAACTGCAATGGTACCAGCTAGTGCTTACATTTGTACAAAGCAAACAAACACAAGAAAAGAAATTTAGAGGAGAATGAATCAAGAAATGGAAGAATAGGACAGGTCTAAAGGAAAAAGAACAGGTCAGAGGGGTGGGAACTGAAGTGAGCTAAAAGGATTGGGGGTGAGGGGAGAGAAAGGGAGCACAAAAAAGGAAAAGACAATACAAATTTGGTGATTTCAGAAAAGTCATCTCAGACACAGAACATCCCACAACTTTTATATTCCGTAAGGAGAGCTAACACAGACATCCATCCTGTGGTGGGAATGACCCTTTTTGCTAAAATTCAGTATTATTACTTCCTTTTCTCCCCCATTTGTTGTTTCTTCTTCAATGCAGAGAACAACGCAAAGTAAAAAAGAATTACAAGTGAAAGTTTATAAATCTGAAGTATATAGGACTTTGTACATAGACATTCATGCAGGCATTGAATGCTGGATAGAGGCTCTAATTTAATGAGGATGTTGATGGAAAAAGAGAGTAGGTTTGTATTTGAGTTCAATTTCTGTAAATAAAAATAAAAGAAACATAAATATCACAATATTTGCACATTATTAACATTTTCTCAGTGCCTGAAGACAGCTTAAGTCATGGAAACAACTGAAGTATCTCATTAATTAATTGACTCTAATCTGGTGGGGTTTCTGCACTGAGGGTTCACACTCCATTACTGAACTTTTCCAAATTCCTGTATATGCAGAAACCAGGAGGTCAGCAGAATTGCTGAAGGAAATCCTATTAAAATCAGAAGTACTTGGGAAAAGAAGATGGTAAATATATCTTGAATATGTCATTACAAGATAAAAAATTCAAAAAAAAATAAATAAACTGGCATCTGATTTTGAAAAACTCTAGAAATGGGTGGCATAAGGTCAGAGGCTCCTCACACAGCCCAACAATTGGTGTTATTTTAACCTTCACTGGCAAGGGTGAGAGAGACTTTCCAAGCAATCAAAGAATTTTATTTTTTTTAAAGTTTATCTGTCAGCCTACAGTGGAAGCCAGGGCAAAGAAAGGTGACAAAAGAAAACAGCTACTAGAATTCATCTACTCCAGCTATGCAAGGGCAAATCTAAGGGATGGATGCTGAAGCATAAGAACAAAAATCACCAGTTTTATGCAAACATATGGGATTTCAAGGAGATAAATTGGCAAAAGGGTGGATTAAAAAAAAAAAAAAAAAAAAAGAGGGGAAGAAAGAAGTCTTCTGTGTGGAAGACAAGGCTATGAGATCACTAGAGAACCACAGATTCACTCAAATATCAGTAACCTGTTGGAGTCCAGAGACAAAACTCTAGATCTTGAGAACTTTAACCTTTATGAAAGTCAAATTTGGATGGAAATTTAACAGTTTTCACCTGAACACCAAAATATCTCAGAAACTGAGGGATGTACATCCTGGCTGGCACCAGCCCTTCCTCCCCTTGCAGCACTCCTCCTCCTTTGATACCGGCTACTCCATTTCACACCAAAGGGTCACAAGGAGAGACTTTCTGTCCCACTGTCACGTGGAGTCAGTGTTCCCATGCTGTGACCTTCTCCAGCATTGCCATGTGACCCATTGGTGTGGGCTCATAATTTCCAGATCTCCCCAACACCCTGAACCAGCTGGAGTGGAGGACAGAGGAGTCACACCAGGCAAAGCAATGGGCTGGCTTCAGGACAGTGCAGAGCATCAAGAGTATGTCAGTGCCAGAAAGCAGGTCTGGAAAAAGCAAGAGACAGACCAAAAACCTGTGAAACCCAAAATTTGAAGCAACTGACAGCTGAAGGTGAGATGGATGGTCAGAAGCAAGCTGGCAATTTTATCCAGTGAGGCCCATATAGTTTGGATCCAAACTGAATGGAGGTATCAGAAAGAGATATCACACATCAAAAAATACAAAACTCCAAGACCAGGGAGGCATGTGTTGTCCCAGAAGAAATCATGTGCAAGCCTGAATTTGCAGAGAAAAGAGCCAATGATCAACAGAGAGAATGACACAATCCTACATCATCCTAGATAGAAACAGTCAGGAGATTGACAATCAGGTTCTCATAGATTATTAACCCATAAGCAAGAGAGACAGAAAGGCTTTAAACTCTGAGATCAGAGAAAGGGGAAGGACCATCTCCCACTTAAACAACAAGATGATTTGAAAATTTGAATTCTGGTCCTAAGACTATCATGGACCTCTACTACATGTTTTAGGCAGCAAATACAAAAAAAAATTAATTTTTATATATATGTATATATGTATATCTTAGAAAATTGGTCATTCATCTTTTAGTGGAGGGTGCCAAACACTTTACACAGTTTAATTAGGGAAAGACAAGTAGACAGAGAAGACTCCACTAATTCTTTAGGTAATGACTAGATTCCATGGCATTTTGAATGTTGAGGAAATTGAGAGTCCTGACCCAGCCAAGTATGTTAGCACAGGCAAAAAAATCAATGGATCATCCTTCAAAATCAATGGATGTGCAGTGTTTATGTTTTTGTTGTGATGCTTTGTTAGCATATGATGCTTATAGAGTTGTCAAGTTTCATATTAGACATAATGAGAAGGAAAAAATGAAAAGGAATGGATTAAAAGCATGTAAAATTTTAAAATACATGTGCTCAAGCCTTTTTTACTAGAATCAACTCTGTCTGTACTTTGGGAAGGTGCTGGCACTATACTGGAATCCATTTTATAAATGCTAGTCAAATTCTGCATTACAGCGGTATCATAATCCCTAAATGAACAATTGTTCATCCCAAATGAACAATTTGGTCTTTAGCAATAAATGTCATTATAACAAATTTGAATGGACACTAAATATTCCCTAGAAACATGTATCCTTGACAGGCATTGTGGAGCCAGGAAGTTAATTTTGTCCAATGTTCATAAAATGGCGTATAACAACAGGTTAATTAAATAACTACATTAAGACACCGACCACTCTGAATTAAGATTTCTCACCAAGAAATTACAAAGAATTCAGATTCTGTTGAATGAAGACCATTTTCCAATGAAATCACTTATTTTTCAACTATAGTGTAAATTACATTACGAAAGCCCTAGTTCAGAGCCAATATTTTTCATGGATTTAATTGTAACTGACAGATATATAACCCTTGCTAAATTGTTTTACCGTGGGTGGTTCTTACAAGCCTTTCATATACTGCCACTACCAAGGGATGGCAAATTTATATGCAAAACTGCCACATTAGCATAGACCATCTAGCTCCCTTGGGAGAACCTAAACCAAAAATTTAAAAAAAATCACTTCTGTGTAGTACTCTGCTAAAAAATTGATTCTGTACTTTCAGAAAACACAAAGGAAAATTATTTCATTTTTTCAAGGTGAAAACAAAGTACAAGAACTTATGTATTTCTATCTCACTTTTCCACATTTTGTTTAAGCAGTTCAAGGTGTTTTGGCAGGGATGCAAGTACCTTGGATGATGCAGTGGTACCTATATGGATAAGTGAGTGTTTACTGTGATCCATGGCTTATATCAGAAATAATGCTTCAGTCATTAGGGAACAAGGAGCATAAAGATGACAAAATTAAGTACCTATTTGTTATCCATCATAAAACCACCATAAGAACCAGTGAATGGGACACACAGCACACCTAAGACAACCCTGCACGATCAGTAAATCATATTAGCAGTACCTTAGCTATAGCTTAGTAAAGCATAAATGGAAGTAAATGTCTAAAACTCATAAATGGAGAGCGGTATGCATATACCTGTCCAAGAAACACGTCTGACAATTCAGGCTCTCTCTAAATGCTCCACTTCAATTGTCTCATGTAGGAGCATTCTGTCATTCTAACATTAAAAAAATTGACAGAATCCTTGGAAGAGACAAGCACTTAAAGTTGCTGTTGTAAGTGATGCAGTATTATAAAGCATGAGGTGAATAGAAGCCCAGAAAATAACATTTTGCATGAAAAAGGCTTCCCACCATGCTAAAGAAAAATAGCCCATTAGAATGCTATACAGCAGCCACTGTAAAAAGGATGTCTTTCTTAATACCACAATATGATAAATTATCTTAAGTAGCACATTAATGTCAGAAATTGAGTATAATCTAACTTCTTTCCAGTGACAATATTAAATGGCTTTCAGACATCTTTCCTACTATTCTGACATTAAATTTAATAACACCCAGAGAGACCACAAAAATGATTCAGTTACAAGAATCATAGTGCACTGGATCATTGCCTTTTAAGTAGGATTCAACTAAATGGTTTGGACTCTGATGCTTTTGGCACATTCAAGAGAAAGGTACGAATTTGCTATGTAACATTTATCAGCCAGTGTGCAAAATCCCTTTCAGTATCCAGTTTGAATTGATAGTGGGATCTTCCTTTGTGCAGGAGTTTGATTACTGTTGATTATATGAAACACAGGTCTAAGGCAGACCTGCTGTTCTAAATTGTTGCTTTTTTTTCAACTTTTCCCTGCTTGGTATTCCTGTGTGTTGACAACCCCAGCAAGTACCTGTGAGAGTGTATAACATTTTGCAGTCCTACTAAAAAAAATTAAGCAAAAGGCTTAATTAAAGATTTGTATCACAGAACAAGTCCACACACTGCTGCTGAAATTATTATAAGCAGAAAAAATTGGTATTTCTGAAATGTAAAAGAAATTAATAAGACATTTATTTTCTACCTTCCAGAAGACCACTTGAAACAGTGAGAAATTATAAATCCAAATTGCAAGAGATATTTAAGGGCTCTCTGCTGCAGTAAGTCTCTAATAACAAATGCATTCAACCATAAAAGCTGTATAGCAATTTCACCACAGAAGAACTGGATGATAAGCATGGAGATGATGATGTGAAATTCAGAATAAATTTAGATCTTGGGCTCAAATAATCAATAACTGAGTGCAAGTGCAAGAACTGGCCATCACAATCTCTCCACATTCCTGCCTCGCCCAGCAGTGCTCACAATGCACAGTAACTGCACTTGCTGCAGCCATGGGGCTTATGAAAAGCAAGAGCTCAAGTCTCTTCTTTTCCCCAGATGTGTGCTCAGATGTTCAAGACAAGGTCTCACAACCCTTGGCAGGACCTGTTCAGTTCTTGACACCACAGCAGAACACAAGACAGTCCAGATGCTGCTTTCAGTCAGTTCCTTAGATTCAACTGTCCCATCACCCAGTTCAGAATAACTTTTATTTCTCTCTGTTGGCCCAAAAATTATATCATATTTTCCACGTTGCTTCTGTGTCTCTTAAAGTGTATTGAACCAACCCTGAGTATCAGTGGATGGAAAAAATGTTAAGAATTACTATTGCAGAGACAATACAGAAAGCCAGTCATATTTGCCATTGTAAATGCTTCAGCATGTATTTTACTCTAAGCTTCCAGTGTATTCATGAGAAATGGGACTGCACAGAATGTGTCAGTACAAACAATAATTAGTCACTGCAGTATTCAGGCACTACTCATGTAGAATAAATAGTATTTTGGCACAGTTGGCATATCATTCATCTCCTCATTTTTTCATAAGGGGAGGCACATTCCTCTCATTGAAGCATCCCGGACACTGCAAAGGTTTCCAGTTTGTTACTTGTGTTTTTCATTCTCGCACAACAACTTCTCCTCAGAGGTGAGGGAGGGAAAGGCTGCCTCACCAGCTGTTTAACCCACTGTAACCACACAGTGATAGTGAGGGACACTGATGACAGGGGAATGATCACCCAAACCACAGCCACAGATGCTGGGGTAGGAAAAAGTGACTCCAGAATTCATTACTGATTCTGTTCCATATGGGTATCTTATATTCATTATTGGACAGGCTGCAAGAAGATGAGGAAAATTATAAACAAGAGGAATTTAAAGTAAAAAGCTGTTAGAAGAGAGATTGATGTTAACTGAGGACCACAGCACAACTGCCAGTGTTTACTGATTGTCCTCTCCACTTCTGGGATACTTAAAGCAGTGAGGAAGAAAAGTAATTGCTTTATTCCTGTCACCCTCATCATGAGACACCAGCTGAGTAAATCTTGATCAGCAGAAGCCAATGAGTAGGAAATAATGGAGAGTGCTAATGCATAGTGAGCTACATGCCATCAAAAGCTGTTTGGCATTGCTCGGAAAAGGTGAAACTATGAAATTTTAGTAATAAACAACATCTATAGAGAAGTGACACTTCTTGGATCACAAGTTCTAAGAATTCAGACACATGAAATTTCATCTGTGCTGACTCATAATTTTTAGAAAAAGCTGTAGTGCTGGAGAGGTTTTTTTTTTTAAGGCAAACACTGATATTTATGAAGTTGCAAAAGAGGGATGGGTTAAGAGACATTTAGTAGGTCCTGCACTACACTGTGTTTCAGAGATGGCTGAAACACAGTAGGTTTTGAGGAGCATTAAAACTGGTAACTAGACTACTCCATCACCATTTGGATGCTCTAAATCTCAACTCAAGGACTAAAGGGCTGATTCAATTAACAGAGAACTCTTATCCTCTCCAGCAAAGCACAGGATTCTTCCAAATTCTGGTCAACAAGTACTTGGTGAGAAGGGCCATCTAGAACCCTCACAGATTCACAGAATATGCTGAGTTGGAGGGGACTCACAAGGATCATTGAGTCCAACTCCTGGCCCTGCAGAGGACCATCCCCAAGGATCACAACAAACGGAATCTTCAATATTCTATGATCCTTGTAGATTTCTTCCAACTCAGGATATTCTGTGATTCTATGTTTTTCATGTTTTCAGCCAAAAGCTAAATAACAGACATTTTGAGGGTCAACAGACAGACATAACCTGTGCTGGAGGAAAAGCTCCCACAGCTGAGCTGATCAGGCTCCTGCCATATCCTTGGAATTCTAGTGCAGCTTTTCCCCTGGAAAGTTCTCCATTCTACTTACTAATGAAAACAGTAGACAGAGCACATGACCCAAGGCATATCATCTCCTGTCCTCTGGAATCATGCACTTGATCACAGACTTTGTTTGAAGACACCAGATAAACCAGTGCTTTCCATGAGGTACAAAAGTCATGCTGGGAAGCTCCCCCAGCTGCCCTCAAAGCACAGGAAAAAGGCTGTGGGCTCTTGGCTACACACAGCTGCAGGCACACAAGGGCAGAGACAGCTTTATTGAGCTGTAGGCATAAGGAAATACAACCACACTTTAAAGGTGTTCCTAAGGCAAAGTGCCCCAGAAATGCCAATGCTCCCTGTTATTCCTGGTGCCAAGTACTGAGTCACACAGAGATTAAAAAAAAAAGAAAAAAGAAAAAAGAAAAAAAAAAAAAAAAAAAAAACAGGGACAAGAAATGGGTTTGTTAAAACTCATACATAGAAAGGACATTCCTTAGCAAACCCTTCTCTACCTGGGCATGTCTAAATTACTGTGCCAGGTTTACTGTATTCCATCACTACATTCTCTTTTCTAAGACATTGGAAAAGGAGGAGAAAAAAAAAAAACAATCCATTTTACTCTGTGACTTCTCACCTTCTTAAAATAGCCCAAATTTCTCCTTTATTTTCCATTAAGCACAAACTCAGTTAGGAAATACAGAGTATTCTCTGGGAGCAAGTGTCAGCTCCAGGTATTTAAGCTGACAAACTCTTCATGTTAATGCTGATTTGTATAGCTACCCTAGGTGCATATTTTAGCTCTCCTGTGCACACTACATACTTCAATTCTATCTTCAAACACTAATCTCTTGTACCCTATGTAAATAAGTATTCAGAGTCTGTTGTGTGAGTGATTAAACAGCTATAAATATGAATAAAGCTCCAAGTAATTGGGTTGTATTTTAATTAATTTTAGATAAACTTAGCCCAAATTTTTCATTTCAAAGGTGCTGCATTTCCTAAGTTGGTGAGACTGCTACTCCATTTCCATGTGAAGCAGAGGGAAACAAAGGCCCCTCAGCATTTTCCCTTAACCTCAGCAGAGAGTCAGCACCAGTGCCTGAGTCCTGCTGGCAGCACAGAGACTTCTCCCACAGCTGAAGCCTCTGTGGGCACTGGGTTTGGATCACTGGGTTTGGATGTCAAAGGAAATTTTGTCTCTTACTCTTTGCAAAGTCCATAGGAGGAAACAGCACCCAGGCACATTCAAGTGGATGAGGCTCTCTCCATCCCCAGACCCTTTTCTTGAGTTGATCCAGCTCTGTTCCAGGCTGGAAGCTTCCAGCCCAGCTAAAATTTGTCTAGAAAAATATTTTAAAATATTGAAATGCAAAGTTACCTTTCCAATGCCAGGGTTGTCCTTGATTTTGGACACAGCTCTCAGAAGGCAGGGTGGTGCTGGGGGAGGACAGAGCTGCAGGATGCCACTAAAGTTAGTGGCATAAATAGAGAAGTCGTGTGTGTGTGGCAGGGGTGGATGGTATTTCTTTCTCTTCGAAGACAGGTTGAGCTTCTGTGCTGCTCTGTATAAAAGTAACAGCAAGAAAGGACAATGTTACTTAGGTGTTAACAGGAAACTGAACCAGACAAACAGATGCTCATTGTCATCACTGCCTGCTTAACAAATCAAGTCATTGCATTCTAATCTGATTTCAGAAGGACAAGTCATCAGGACACTAATAAAGGAAATATGGGTAGAAAAATTACTGGCAAAATATTCAGTTAATTTCTCCACCAACAAAATGTCAATTATAATCTAACTTGTCTTTCTTTCCCCCAACAGCCTGACATCTGAATCCTAAAAAAACTAACATCTCACTGATGTAATAAAAAACTGAAAAAATCCCCTTGTCACTGGCAGAACCAGATGGACTTTGCTGGTAATAACATTATGAAAGTGGTTCTTCGTACTCTACAAGTTACTCAAGGCAGAGGATAGCACTTCAAGTAAGCCAAGCTCAAGATCCTCTCCTGTTGGCTGCACAGAAAATCCTTGGATAACAGGAAATTTCCTTCAAGACAAATTGGTTTTGCCTCCCCAATTCCATTCTTTTGCATTAAAATGGAAAGCTATTAACAAGACACGCTTTAATGTGCTGAATGATAATGATCCTGCTTTTGAAATGTAGAATTTCAAAACATAAAAGATGAAGAAGGAGCAAAAATTAGAACATACAATTAAAATTATACATTCTTCCTTGTGAGTAAAAATAGGAACATAATCTGGTTTTTCTGCTATTCCCCATCAGCAGCACCAAACAATATAGCAAGAAACCAAAACAGAAACTCTTGCCTACATCAAAACCCACATGAGAAAATCAAATTCACCCTGCAGAGTGATTATTTTAAGCAGAATAAAATATATATGTTGGCAAGCGCATGCTGGGCAGCTGGGCATGGCAATGAGGGTGAAACCTCAGTTCTCTCAAAGTCAAGGAGAGCTTTACCACCTGAAAAAGACACTTGTGATCTGACCCTGGGACTTTCAGTAGACAGTCCTTCCACAGATAAATATCATAAAAGCATCCAAATTGTTACCTTATACCATTACTTTGAATGGCTGTTGGGGCAGCAAAAGCACAGGGTGTCCCCCTGCCAGCATCTGGGGACCTGCTGAGACCACACTGCTGATGCCAGCAGGTCTTTTGGGGACAAACCACTATTCTGCTCCATGCTTGCAGGGTAAGGGCTTGTCACTTTGAACAAATTAGTAAGTATCTTTATAAAATGACTACTTTATATTTTCATCACGTCTTTCAGCCCAAGATCTCCAAGTACTTTTCAGTGAGATCAAACTGGCACTAACATCTGTGAAGTATTCTAAGCAACAGACTCATGGAGAAACCAAGGCAGTGTTTGCTGTCATAATGAATTTAGGGTAAATCTAGAACCCCAACCTTGCCATGCATTTTGTCATCATTGTCAGGCAGCCTCAGGCTTAGTAAGCTGATCAGAGAGGGAAACTGCTCCTTTGCTTATATTCGTTGTGAGAAATTAACACCAAGATTAAATGAAAATATTGATACCAAGAGCAGAAGGGCTGCACAGTTTCTTCCAAATGCACTATTGGCTTCAAGTGAGCAACAGTACAAAGAACTGGCTGTGTCTGAGGAGCAAAACTGGACACTTGAGTACTTGAGTTAAAATTAGACAGCTAGTTAGTACAACAGCAGGACTCTCAATACAGATCTCCAAAATTCCCATCCTTTTCTCTATATTCCAAAACTTGTGTGTGTGTTAAACTCCTGAACCTTTGTATTTCAACTTTTGCAGATGCAGACCCCCTACATGCTTCCTTCTCCCTATATAAACACTACAGTATTTAGAAAAAGACAAAGATTCGTGTGATGAAAAAATGAGGCTCTAGTTCCAAACTCAGAGGGAGCCCAAAGCCACTGTCTTTTGAGGAACAAGCTGGACTTTTGTCTTTGAGGAAAGAAGCAGCTTTTGACTCCTACTGCATCCTGAAACCAGCAGGAACTGCATCCCACAGTGAAGCAAAACACCACAAGCATGGGTTTATACAGAACCTCAAGAGTTTGGTGGCAATGAGAACAGATTTAACTGCCTAAATCTCAAATCCCCTTGCTAATACTTCATTCAGTAGGAAAACATATGCTGAAATAGGACACCAGGAACACAGTTGCACAGCTTCACTGTGGTTGCAGCTGCACGTTAAAGCTGTAATGCCTCCTAAATTATATGCAGCTTTACTGTGCAGAAAAGAGTCTCTACCTGTTGGCACTGTCATTGTGGAACTCAAGACAGTCATTAGCATCTATCTCCAAGTACCAATTAACAATCCTGCTTATTATTTAATTGTCTTGTTGATTAATATGAAAGATAATGTTTACTTTCTTGTTTACATGCTATGATCCCTTGTTGAAATTATATAAACTCCTCAAGAGAATGTCTTCAAAGTGCAATCAAGATATACATTAAATCCTGATGAAATAATTACTCCTGCAACAGATCTGGCTGAAGGAGCTCCTCTGGGAAACATACATGAAAGAGAATGAGATACAAAGGACAAATTTACTCAGGAATTGTGTGCTCAAGCAGCTAACTGCTTTTAAGCACTAAACTCAGTTACTAACTGCACCCAAAAAGGCCAAACTAAGCAAGGCATATAAAAAATGAACAGGAAATGCCAGTTTTTACAAGTACAGCATTTCTCAAAATACCTCAGCAGCACATTTGTGAGACATTTTGATAAGCAGATCCAAGATACTGAATCTGTTACTAATTGCCTTAAGTTCTGCACCAAGACAGAGCCACTTTCAAACTGGTTCACTTTGACAGTGTGTGTAACCTTCCTGCACCTCCACTGTTCAAAGGACAGTGGCATATGCTACCTAAAGCAATTAACTGCTGTAGTGCTGATAAATCCTCTTCCTGTGAGTCTGGAGGGCGATGATTTTACTAAGAAATTTGGCAAAGGGACTGTTGATGTCCATGTGAGATAACAGGAAACTGAAAGCAGAGGAACTGGAGTAGCTGTTGTAGAAAATAATCAGTGCTTTGATGGGCAACCAGCCAACTGCACTAATAATGATGTGTGTGGTTCACACTTAAAAAGCATCTCTTGTCAGGTAACAGTGCACAAAGCTTAATTACAACCTCTCTGTGCTTGAATGCAAGAATGGCTTTGCCTGACATTAAAACAAGGTTATTTCTGGAGTTGGAACACCACAGACAACTTGCAAATGCAGTACCAAACAGCTTGCTGGGTTTGATTTTGTTTGTTGTTTTGAGGTTTTTTTTCTAAAAGGGAAAGGGTGAGGATCTAATTGAAAGCATAGGGCAATTTAGGAAAAACAAAACATCACTATCAAACTGCAGACTATGAATATGAATTCAAGTAATAGTCATCCTCAGCTCCTATAAAAAGCACAGTCAGTTCTTTATACAAAGCAGTTGGGCAGCCCCTTTCACATGCTCTGCTTGGGCTCCTGGACAGGTCCAGGCAAAGAGCACCACAGAAACACTCATCAGTCCCTACGTGCTTCTTGCAGAACCAACAATACACTTGGTGGCATGCCAGCCACCTACTCATTAGGCCAAAATATAGGCCAAGCTGGTCTGGACATGGGCCCAAATGAATCAAGCAAAATCCAACTTCAGAAACCTCTTTACTTCAGTAAAATTCATGAGAGGATGGATTTACATGGAGCCAGTCCTGAGACACTCCAGAGTGCCAGATCTTCTGCAGTCCTTATCCAACAACACATTTCTGAATTTACACTTCAGTTTTCAGTCTTTTCTCCAGAATTCCTTTCCTCAGAGGTATTTGTTCCAAGGAGACAGGGTTGGAAAAGCTCTCCTAAACTGGGCCCTTTTTGCCTAGCGCCACAAAGAACTCAAGCTCATACTCAAGCTCACTTTCTGTAGGGAGCCTAGTTTGGTGCCACATCCATTGCCTGACCTGCTTCTTTTTCTCATATTTAATCTTGCACAGGAGGCTCTCTCACACACTTTCAGCACCACAATGGGCTGCCTGACCTTGTTCAGTATCAACTTCTGTTTCCTCCCAGAGAAAATTATTCCCTTTAGGGAATTCTACACAAAACATAAGCATTTCACTCATTTGTTTCTCCAGGCATGTGCCAAACATTTGTCATAGCTCTGTTAGAGTTTTACACTTTCCACGTATCTTCTCTCTCCCCATTCAGCCTCCACAACCACTCCTCTACAAAACAGTCGTACAAGGCAAACTAAACCCCACACTCTCATGCTTTTCTTCCAATTAAAGCATGAGAGACATCCATGGATATTGCTTTTGCCTCCAGCTGTGAGATCTACAGTCTGCATTTTGCTTAACTCTTTCCCTCTTTAATAGAAGATGTCTTTTAAGACACTCAGGAGAGTTCTTTCCTCATAGCTAGGCGTCATGGTAGAAAATAAAACTAATATATGGCACATGCAGGGGCACTCAAATATCAAATGACAAGGGACAGTCTCTAACCTGCTCTTTCCCCCACACGATTTACAGATTACTAGGTTTTCTGCCATGCATGGATGAGACCAGTGAGGAAAACCACAGCCAGATCAATTACATAACGCTCAGCACCTAGGGAACAACGCTGTGCAACAACAGTAGCTACAAAGCCTGCTCGTTGAAACAGCCATGCCATTTTTAATTTTAAATTCTGCCTATGTTGTTAGCATGACATTTCAGATATTCTGATGTACAGCAAGCTGCTTCTAGCTTACACTCCCTGCACACATTCTGCACATTATAGCTGTGAAAGTAAACAGCACAATTTAAATCCCTCAAGCACTCCTTCTGAGCATAATTTCTCCAAAAAAAAAAAAGGAAAATTAGATTTGAAACTTTCATAACTATGCAAAGTTATAATTTTTTTTCTTAAAACTTTGTGAATTTTATTAACCTTCAGAAGGAAGAGAGCTACAAAGTATGCTTTGGGACCTACTACAAATCAGTCAATTGAGATAAAGGCAGAGGACTTAACGGACACAGTGCATTTATGGACAAACTGCCACAAGTCAGAAATAGAACTGCTTCCCATTATTAAGCTCCACTGACAAGAATAATAAAAGAAAACTTCTGCACATTCATTTCAACATGACTCATTAAATATTAACAGTTTTAGTGTTCTTGGCCAGTCTTATCTTTCAGAGATCACTATCATTATTCACATTGTGAAAATGCTGAAGGGCTTCACTGAAAGGGTCAAGGCCAGACAAGTGCACAGTCCAATCCTTAAATATCCTGAACTCTGGACTTTACACAAGAGTATGCTTACTCAAGACTTTTGGTTTGACCTTGACAGACATCATGGAAGTGATTTTTATCCTGATTCCGAGCCATCTGCTAAGTTTGGAAAGTTATGGATGCAGGCTTACACTGAGAACCAGTCAGCTTTAAAGCAGAGTTTTCCCAAACTTTCCCAGTTCTCAGCACAACAAGGCATAAATCCCCCCACATAACCAATATCCCAATCTTTTCCTGCTGCCAACCAGCTCCAAAGGAAGCAGTGGGAAAGTCACAGCCTGTCATCCTATCTGCAGTTCCAGTTATTGTTTCCTTAATCACTCATCAAAACAGGCAACAAATAGACGGATGTCCTACAATACATCCTCCAGCACCCTGTCCCAAGCCTTCCACAACTCGCAGCATAAACTTGGTTGGCATTATTATTTTTATTATTGCTATTGCCATTGTTTGATTTGCAGTTCAAAAACTAGAAAGGTAGCACAATGAAAAAAATGCAGTTGCTACCCAAAACCATAAGGAAAATTAAAAACCAACATGGTATCTGTTTCCACTAACAGCATTCACCTTGGAAAACATAATGAGATCTAAAAAACCTAGCTTTAAAGAGAAAACCAGGAATATCTAAATACATCATGAAGGTTTGGAAAGGACAGGCACCATCTGTATTTCTAGAGTAAATTTTGTCCAAGGAGCCACTTATAAAGGATATGATAAATTTGAGGGTATGGTCTCTTCCTCCCCCAAGCTTACTAGGTTCCTGTGATGGATGTCCAATTTCTGGAGGACATAACACTTTCCCCACTTTGTACCATTACACAAGTTCTGCACCAAACCTTTGTTTGCTTAGCTGTCCCAGCAATGTTGCTGAGAAGCACTGCCAGGAAGAACAAACAATTAATGTTCCTTATTTCTGTGTTGTGACTTCCTCAATAAATAATTAGTTCATCTGGATCACAATGCACAGCCTCAAACAATGGCATTTTTATAATGGCTGAGGGTAATAAAGTTTCAATAGAAACCCATTATTCTGAAACATTCCAAAATGTCAAACCATATTTAATATTTCAAGGATGTTACCTCACCAACAGTGTCAGAGCAAGTATATCCAATTTGAGACAAAGTTCATGCCTTGCCTCATGCACATAGCATAATCTTGCAATTCAGACTTGAATTTCAGCCTCTCACTTTGACCTTGTAATTTTCTCTTACTATCTCTTATTAAAATCAGCAAGGCAGAAATAGAAATCAGCAGTGTTGACATATGAGGAACATCACCGTCTCACAGTTTTTTACTAGACAGTTTTTAACTACTCTTACTCTTAGAAAATTCACATCTCGTGTCTCCCATTCCTTATTTCCCCCCACCTCACCAGTAGGCATGCAGAGGAGCTTATTTCCAACTCCTGCAGCAGCTGTTACCTGGATGAAAACCACTACCACACCAGAGTCAGTCTTCTCTTTCCAAATTAAGAAGTCCCAATCCTTCCAACCTCTCCTCACAGGTCAGGCTTCATTGATTTCCGACCATCCTTGCTGCCTGTCCCCAGCTCTATTCACACTCCATGAAGTATGGAATAAAGGCTTTGTGCACCAGTGAGCAATAATCAAGGCTCACCTGAGTTCAGGCACAGTGCAGACCAAGCAAAGCCACTTTGGGATAAACTCAAAACAATCTCCAGAAGATGAGAAGCTAAAACAAACCTGCAAGGTACTCCTGACATCAGCAGAGCTCCCTCATGCTGTAGTGACCCAAGAGATGGTCCCTCCACTCAGCTGTTTTTTAATTTAACAGAAGCAACCAATCTAGCTCATCTTCAAGCATTCAAGCAATTTGCATACAGGTAGCCAAGAAGAAAATTTCACCATACTTCTCTGTAATTTTTCCCCAAGTTTAAGAAACACCAAAGGGCAGATCCTCACAAGCACTGACAATTGCACTCCAACCATTTTTCCTGCTCTCCCAAACCAGTGGCTTCTGAGGTTGCTGCTACAAAATTGTCACTTCCATGTTCTCTTCAGCTTGTAGATTTAAGACATTTTTCTGGCCAAAGAACATTGCTTCAGCAGCCAGAATCAGTGTTCAGGAACTGACTTATATATATAGATATATAAATATATCAGAATAACAGCTAGTCACAGCAGCCTGCCACATACCATTTCCAGCTCTGCTCACTAAGGATGTTAAACAAAGCAAGAGCAGATGAACATATTGCTGCACTTCCACACTTGCTGTTTACAACTGTACCATATGACAAACTGCTGAAAACCTGGGTAGGTTAATCTTTAAGTAAGCAAGACTGTCAGCACTTAATACAGAAATATGTCAGTTCCTGGGCTGCACACTGCATGGATAGCTGTGCACTGAAAATACAACTACCTGAATGTCAGCAATATTTCCCCACTCTGTTTCATGAGCTAACTGAGCTAAAGCAGGCAGAGCCCCATCAATCTAAGCTCACTCCTTAGGCAAAAGAAAAAGTTAGACTTATTTGCCAGCAAGACACAGATGCATGAAATAGTCAGGTTGAGCAAAATAGAATTCTAGTCTCATTTGTATTCTGTCAAGAAAAAGTAAGAAAGATATTTTTAAAACTACAAAGTAATGAACCTGAAACAATGGTGTTAACTAGGCCTTCACTACTGAAGTAACACTGAAATTGATTACTTAAAATTTTGCTTTGCAGTATCAGCTCCTGGTGTACAAAAATCATTCTGCTCATTCAAGCTGCTCCGGGGAAGAGGCAGATGTATTTGCAAGTGGAAAAGATGAGAGATTAAATACATGACATGGCTAACAAGGGCTCATCTGAAACACCAGATTCAGACAAATATCTGACAGGAAAGAGAAGAACCAAAAGAGGGGAAATTCAGTATCTCCATGTTCCTGATTGCATATAGTGGTCTGAACACAAGGCACCACCTGTGAATACAATGCCTTCTTTACAATAAATGCTCTGAGGAGTGTTACATTTCCTCTTACCTTCCTTTGACCCAACACACCATCCCCACAGATATACCTTTCTCATCAATTCCAGATCCCTCAGTTCCATATTTTATTGCACATATAAAAAATCCACAGAGGATCCATTCCCACTTCAGTTGGGTTTTATTTCAGATGCTTAGTCAAAGGCTTGACACCTATACTGCCAACCAAATAACTTCTCAGGGGGGCATTTACTTATTCCTACTGTTAGTGAGTTAAATGGTCACTGACAGCACTAAATGATGCAGTGGAAATCATCCAAGTACAGAAGTGGTATGCCTATAAAATGAGTATTTTTAAACAGAGGAGGGACACATGGGCTTCTAAACCCAGGGTTACTATGATTTATTTAACTGACATCAGTTCTGAAGTGATATTTCTCAGAGGTATAACAGGCTGATACTGCAGAGCCCTTTAAAATAGCACTTAGCAGGAAAATTTGAGATGCATATTTTTCCATCTCTGCAGATGGAGAGATCTGACTATTTCTGACCCAAAGATGGTAACTTCAAATTTCAGTAAAAATGAGCAACTCCTGAAGACCTGCTTGAGACACATTATCAAACAATATTCTGAAGCTTGCCCTGAAGTCCAGAAAGCTTCACTAATAGCATTTAGATTAGATTTATTATATGCTGATTAACATCCATTGAGTCCTTTCCTCCAGAGGCCAAGTGCTTCTTAATAAGTGAGCTGCAACACTGAGGACACAAAAAGCCAAACAAAGCAGAAAGCAAACCCAACAGCAGCACTAACTAATGATGAGCAAGACACCAGCTAAGCTTTTTGAAATGTCCTGCCAAAAGAAACAGATTCCATACTCCAGCAGGAAGGATGAAGGGAGTTTTAGAAAGCCAAAATTCAATATTTCATAGAATATTAAAAAGTAGCATCAGAGTATTCCTGCAGTTGATCAAGCACTGCAGCTATAGTGCTGGTGCATTGTTTTGGCTTGACATTTTATTTTTACAATAAATGATAATGTGGGATGTCTTGTTTTGCGACAAGCACAAGCAAGCAAAGCTCTGAAAAGAGACAGTGACACTTCAAAGTCCATCTGCCCTGCAAATCACATCCTGTACACCATAAACTGAATGTCAGAGTGACTCCAAGTCAGTCACAAAAACGAAATCTTCAATTAACTATCAGTCTGATTTAAAACTATTTCACCTGCTAAGTCTCCCTGTCTTAACAATGGTATTAAAATAGTTAAATATGCTATTGGAAGAGTCTGAAAGTCACTAATAAAGTTGTAAAAACAGGTGCAAACTGTCAAATTACATCCCCACAGGAAAGTCACCATTATCATTTTACCTATGGAATGCTCCGTTCCCAGTGCAGAAAAACCACCAGTGCAGCTGCCACTGCTGCCAGGCTGAGGAGCCCCAAATAACGGAGTCAGAGCAAGTGCTGGTGTTCAGGATCCAGGAAGCAAAAAAGCAGGCAGACTGGGAGGGCTGGGCTGAGGGGGAGGCAGGAGAAGTGCTCCTCTTGACAAGCTAGGAAGGGCAGAAAGAAAGGAAAAAATCCAAGGGGGAAGAGAGATGCTGGTAGCTAGGCAGCAGTGAGATTCCATACACTCAGGAAAACAGAATAATCAAGTGCATTCAGCTAGAGAGGAAGAAGAAAATAAAGGGTCATATAGAAAAAAAAAAAAAGGGAAAAAACAAATAAAATTAAGGGAGAAAATATTAAGTCCAGGTGAGCAGAAGATCGAAGAGAGGACAAAGTAAGAAGAAATACCTGCACCACTCCAGGCAAGTACTTCAGATCTTTTCCTAGTTTAAAATCCACTGACCACCATTTATGCTCATAAATAAATGCAATCCTTGGTATCTCTGAAGGCATAGATCCTCCCCTCCTTGTAGGCACATCTGTTTTAAATCGTTCTTCTTTTCTTTTCCTCATGGGCATCAAGCATGCCTCAGTATATAGAGCTAATCCAAGACCCAACCACTGCAACCACTGTCTGCACTGAACCATCTACAGCAGCTCAAAAAGTCACCACATCTCCTGGGAAGGCTGCCTCTGCTGCTCCAGAACCTCTTGTATTATCATTCATCAAAGCACTCAGGGCTGACGAAAAAAAAGCACTCAGGCTTCCTCAGGTGTAGCCTCAAATTATAAAGATCTTTAAGGTATTTGGTCAGCAGAAAACACTGGAAGTGCTTTGTTGTGCCCCCATTCTGCTTCTGCTCTCAAGTTGCAGTTAAGACCTAGAACATCCCCTCCAAAATCCTGACCTCATTACATGGTCTCCACATTACTAGATCCATTTTTCCCTCTCTTTTTTTTCCCTCTCTTTTCTGCCTCTTCCTTTTCATATTTCTTGCCAATCTGGTTGCCACCAAGTTCCCTCCTTGCTTTTTTCTGCCACCTCCTGCATGGTCAAACCTGCTCCCACACAAATCCTACAGCCTGTGTCATCCAATAGAGGCTTCTCCTTCCAAGCATATCCTTAACACTGCTGTCTTGCACATCTCTCCCATACCATGATCCCTAACACTCCATACAGGAGCTTTGTCCTCCAAGGCAATGACTCACAGATGCCCAGTCCTGCTTCACCACCCAGTTCCCTCTGAGACTCTGTCAAACCCTCACCCTGGGCTCTCCACCTTGGCTGATCTTCAGTGCCTCCCCCTTCTAAACCAGCAGGCAGACCCTGACCCCAGATCTGCTGGCCTTGGGGACATTTTCATGCTTTGCATAGTGTTCTAACTCAGCACTATTCATGTCCAAACTCCACTTTCGCCTCTTCTCTCAGCTACTCCAGGTTCCTCACCTGTCCCTTTGCTGAAGCCCAGCTCAGTGTCTCATCTCACAGTATCACGGATGAGCTGTTCCTAGCAGGGAGCCTGGCTCACCACACACCAATAATGCAGTGTGTAAATGCATGATGCTGTATTAGCAGTGATACCAGTAATGATGTTCTGCTGTTAAACACACTGTCCTGAGAGTCATTTGTGCTTCCAAGAACAAAGCCTAATAAATTCAGGCTTATCTCCTAATTTATCCTCCTCACGGGCTAACGTGAAATGGGATATACCTAAAGCACACACTCTTTGTTTGTCCTTAATTATAGGCACTATTATGCTGCCACAGCAACTAGGAAAGCTTAAGCTGCCCTAAGTGATACAGGATACTGCACAAAGCCTCACACCCTGCCCCATCCCCTATCCCCACAGCACACTGGGAGACCTGTGGGTCACATTTGCTCTCTGGGGACAGGGAGCAGCCACATTCCAGCAGCGTGGCACAGCACAGGCCAGCCCTGTGACACCTGCTCCCTCTCCATTTGCACATCTTGCTCTCCCTGGCTCCATGCAGAGAGCAAAAGGGGGACAGGAGGGCATCCCCTCTCCAGCCCCACACATCCCCCTGCAGGGATCAGGCTGCTCCAGTCCTCCACTCTAAACCCAGAGTAAGGACTCATTAAGGAGGAAATATTAATTATGTATTTGGTTGCCCCTGAAACAGCTGGATGCTCCATTTCATCTGCACATCCACAGCTCCAAATTTCTCAGCCACCACTCCTGAGCAGTGACCAAATGGTAGCAAGAGAAAGTGGGGCTTTTGGGGCATTATACAAGGAAGGGATGATGCACTGAGGGGCTGCTGGGCTGCATTAATGCCATCACATCCCTGAGGAGCCCTGCAACTCCTATGGCACTGTGAAATAGGGACAAACCATGCACAAGGTTTGAGTGTATCTGCCAGCAAAGCAGCCCTAATCAGGAAGGGCTTGTACCCCACTTTCTGAGGTCACTAGTTCAAATTAAATTTTCCCCCATCACATCGACACAGGTTTTCTTGGGTGTGGGCTATGCTTACTGAGGGAGCTTTAACAAGTGACTCTGCTTCTTCTCTTGACCCATGATTCATCAGGAATTTACTGTGGTTACCTGCAACTACAGCAGAGATTTCTGTTTCAGCCTCACAGACTAGCTTAACTACCACAGGTCAGCACAAAAATCTTCAACTCAGGATCCAATGAATCACAGATTTTCTTCACCTTTTGATGAACTACTACTTATTCATAACCCAGTTATTCATATTATCTGTCAAAGAGGTTTAATTTGTGCCAGTTCTGCACAAAGCCAGCATACCTGTGCACCCCAGCAGGGTACTGAGCAGAAGTTTACAGCTATTAAATCCAGGGAACTGTGAACTACATTATGAGCTTAGAAGAAATATAATTCTTGCTTTTAACAGGACAGAGAATGACAGGCTGAAGTAATTTACCTAGAAACATCTTAAACATGGCAACTTATTAAAAAAAAATTTGTTCATCTTTTTTTTTGCTTTTTTCCCCTGCATCAAATTCTGAAAGTACCGATAGTCATGGAATAATCAGGTTTAACAGGTTAGCAGTAATATATGCCTCAAGTGTTCCTAATACATCATAATCTTCTTTCACAGAATTTGCATCACTGTCAAACTGAACTACTGATTTTCAGTTGATGCTTTTAACATGTTTCTATGGTTACTTTCCAAGGTCGCATCAGAGAAGCCTGAACAGCAGTTCAGGAAGACAAAAGGCATTTTGCATCTTTCACCATATTAAATAATTTATGAAAGTTAAGGCATCCTCAAGGAAAAAAAATCATAAAAGAATAGGTTCTGAGGTTATTTTCTTTGCAACAGTTTGAAGCACAGCAAAATCAATATCTCTACAAAAGCTTTCAAGATGGGACTATTTGACTAATGTTCCATATGGTACAAAATGCTAAAGAACACATTCTAAGTTTAGATCCATAGGCACAAGCCTACATGAACTGCATGAATGGACTTTAAAGTAAAATGTGGACATCTAATTTGCTGCCAGCAGCTTCATCTTTTAAATCAGGCACTGAGGCATTGTCTCAGTATACTACATTTAAAAGATGCAAAAATAAAACTGAAAAAAATGAAGTAAAACCAGTAAAGACAAGCTTTATTATTTCCACCATTTCTTATTCAAAGCCACACAGATTTCATCTGTCCACTAAAATGTTACAAATTTTGACTAGTATAATGAAAGCTTGTACATAAAATATCTGAATTCTCTGCCTACCACTACACTAGATCAGAGTTTATTGGAACTAATTGAAGTGTCTAAGGCTTGGAACAAAAACACATTAGTCATTTAGTGGTTGTGCTAATATTGCTATGCCTTTCCTGCAGTTTCATTAGATACAAACTGCTTCAATACCCTAATCATATGCTCAGTCACAGCACAATCAGGACACAGAGTACTGACAAGCTGTCCCACCATGCCTAAAGCTGATAAGGTGTCTGCTCTATGAGTAACCTCAATTATTGACTGTATTTTATGGTCAATCTAATGACCAAATGCTTATCAGTGAACCATCAGGTGCCTGTAATAGGATAGTGACCCTTAGTTTATATGTACCATTACTGCTCATTAGTGAATAATTAGATTCTTTAATCCAAATTCACAGGCATTAAAATATGATGGAATATCCTGACTCCAGTAAAAGACAACTATGCTTATTTTAACTCTTCAGATGTTCAATTACATTACTCAGAGATTGTATATTTTGTTAAGAAAATCTGCTTTCAAAAAGCATATCATGTGCAATGTTTTATATCATGCCTAAATTGACACAGCTTTTCCAAACATGCAGGAGGATGATGAGAGAGGAAAGATAATGGGTGTGAATCACCACTGTGATTCTCTGGATTTATTATTTTAAATGGTTTTAATTCTGCAAAGCCCAGCAACATCACAAATAATTTAGAAACCTAAAAACTAGTGAGTGCTATGTTTGGAAGATTAACTTTTCAAACCAAAGCAGGTGGATACAAGGGAAAGGAGTTTCAACTATACAGTTATTTCCCTATTTCAAAGGCAGCAGTCCCACAGCAGCAAATGCAAACCAGTTTGAAAAGATCAACATCAAACAAGGTGAGAATTTCAGAAGAGGGACTTCATGCAGTTTGTCTTCTGCTCAGTGCTACTCAGGGTTGCTAGCTTAGATACATATTTTCTTCTAAACAGTTTTGATTCCTCCTCACTGCCCTGTCACTGCTCAAATCTTCCTTCCAGCTTGTGCACCGAGAGCAGGTAAAAACACCACAAACACCACCCCGCACCCAGCTGCACAGCCACTGCTGCCACCACTGTCACCAGCACGGAAATGGCACGTTAATGGCGACAGCTTCGATTTATTGGGGGTCTGGATTCTTCTCCCAAGGGAGTGGTATTTTCTCTTTTGTCAGAGAGCCCATTAACCTCTTCCCAAGTGCATGCCCATTCTCCTCCTTGCTGCCCTTCTCCTGCCTGATTTTTTTCACCATTTCCTGTCTTCCCCCCATGTTCGCGTGACAAGAAACCCCAACTTTGCTATAAAGCTTTATAACAAAATATGCCAATATTTACTTAGCTGCAAGCAAAGCCCACAGAAGGGTCCTACAACTATCTCACATATTTTCCCTTAGTAATATAAAGTTTGTTCAGGTTCCTTATACAAAAAACCCACCTGGAAACAGGTGTAAAGTGCGGAGCACTAGGCAAGGCACAGTTCATGCCCCACCAAGGGACAAAGCCAGCTGCATTCTTCTTAAATCTGAAGAATGCAAGAATAAACTTCTCTTGACATGTAAGGGTGAACTGGAAGTCTCTTCACAGGCATCCATAAGCTGTGCTTTTTGCCCTGGCTCTCTCGTTCTGCCAGTGACCTACTGAGAATCTCCATTTTCTGCTAAATCCTCTGGTAACACAACCACTGAGTAATGTCTGGCAATTTGCTTGCGTGACACAGATGTTAATCAAAGCCTTCCTCCTTCTGTGACAGATCACAGTGAGGAAAAAAGCTTAAAACTGATTTAATTTCTTAATACGCTTCTGTCTGCTGTCTTTAATATTTGGCTTTGATTTTGAATACTTAGTGCTTCTCTGCATTTCTTGGTAATGAATAAAATACTTTTTTTTTTAAGCGGAACATAATTAAGCTTGAAGAAATTAAATATGACATTCAAATGAGAAAGAGCTTTGGATGAATATGTAGATTTGGGCTGCACATATTAAAAAATCAGTGCATTCCCTGCAAAGAATATCTTAAAGATACTCATTTTAACCATGGGGACCTCTTATGCCCAGGTATCCTTTTTGTGGCATCTCTTAGCTAAACTTTTCCAAGTGAGGACATGAACTCTCTGTCCTGTCTTCAGAGTTTGTGACCTTACAAATACAAAACTGATTCTCATCAAGGAACAAACTGGAGTAAAAAACCAAACCA
This sequence comes from Melospiza melodia melodia, assembly GCF_035770615.1. Taxonomy (NCBI): domain Eukaryota; kingdom Metazoa; phylum Chordata; class Aves; order Passeriformes; family Passerellidae; genus Melospiza; species Melospiza melodia. The sequence goes on from NC_086199.1 coordinate 9,847,146, forward strand.
ACTAACAAAAATCCAGCATGGATCTCCCTTCCCAGGCACAAAACAGTCCACAAGCAAGAGTATAAGGGTGTTATTTCAGCAAACAGAAACTCCAGTTTTAATGTGAAAAAGGCATTTTTATGTGGCCAGGAAACCATGTCCCAACCCAAAAGTTGGTTGTGCTAGGACCTGTACAAACACAGTGAATGCTGTTTCATGAAAAATAAGATTGGAATACTTTATTAATGTGGAAAAAAAAAAAAAAAAAACGTATCTAGTGTTGCTGTGGCTCAGGAAATCACAGATGCAGTTTCCACAAGCACCCTATGAAGTCTTTGTCTTCCAAAGTAACTAACCCTGCACCCAAATACAGTGAACATTAACATGTAGGCATATTTTTGCCTAGCAATTTTATTCCTAAGGCAAAACAGCCCTTTTAACAAGCCAAAGTTTCAACCACAGCATCTCTTGCAAAAGGAGGATGTAAACAGTTGAAGGTCCTCAGAAGACTTGGTCAAAGAGAGGCCAATGACTTCCAAAAATTAAATATATTTGCGTCTGTGTGACTATCAATATAGTAACTGCATTTATTCCAGTATAGAACAAAACAAAATCTGCCAGGCTCTGCATAACATGAGTAACACACTGGCCTTGCTATGAAGTTCAGATTTCAAGTGTCTGAGGAGTTTCAGTACAGAAAATAAATCAGCAAATACAATGAATGGGGACTACAGCATGACACTTCAGCCATGACTCTTCTTTCATCTCCAGGTGCTTCTGGAGAGAGGATTAGCTGAACAGAGAGATGAAGGAGGGACAAGTGAATGCTGCTGCAAAAGAGTCAAGGCAGGGATGACCTTCCTCAACAAGCTCAAGGCTGGATGGTGCAAAGGGAAGGAGACAGGAGTGGGAGGGTTGAAGCAAAGGAGCCCGAGTGCCAATTTACTGAACAAAACCCCCCTAAGTGGGGATATCCTAATATCTGTGGTTCCTGGATAAGCCATTTCTGCCAGTATCTGTATCATCTCTCAGTCACCCTTGAGGATTTCTTCCTCTTCCCTTCCCCTCCTGCTGAGAAAAGTACATGGCTTGAGGGTGGAGGACTCAGCATGGAGACTTTGATCCATTAAGGTCCCAATGGCAGAAGAGTCAAAAGAGAAGGAATAACAGGAACCTCTCCTGAGGTTATTCCCAAAGCTGGGGGAGCAGCCTGGCCATGCCCTTGTACCCATCTGAGAATCTGCTCAATCTATCTACAAGTGCCAGGGACCAATGATGGATCTCTCTCCCCCACAAAATCATTGTGAGATATTCTTTTTCTTGTGTTTCAACAAGAACAGAATAAGAAACAAAAGTGCTTTGTGCACAAAAATTTCCATCAGCTCTGTCCATCAGCTGAAAAATTCAAGAGAATCAATTTTGAATATAGGAAACATGGGTAGGGAATAAGCAATGTACTAATGGGGTTTTAAAATGTTTTAGCTAGCACAGAGCTGCTAAAGCTATAAAATTCTGATTCACTCAAGACAAAGACAGATTCACGAGAAGCAATTAGGGCCTGATCCAACATACAGTGATGTCATTTGAAGTCTTGCTGCTGACTTCAAGAATCTTTGAATTAAGTCAATGACACTCACTTCACAATAAAAACAGAACTGAGTTTTGCTGACCAGTGACAAAAGCATCACTGAGAGAAAATATTTTGGGTCTTATTTTATACTATTAGACACTGATTTCTTTGTTTCAAGGAAGATATTTTATTTTCTGGCTTCCCCAGTGAAAGAGAAAAATCTTTGCATTTTCTTATGACATACAAATTAACACTGAAATAAATCCAAAGTAGATTAAGCTAAAATCATACCCACAATATGAAATACAGTAACAAAAGCTGTGCTCTATCCCATCTAAATACTTTGGAATGGATGCATCTGTCCTTGCTTAGGTAACGAAACAACAAAAGAGATGTCTGAGCTTCTCCCTTTACCTTTCTTTTCCATTCCCACTGATTATTTCAGATACCTGTGTTTGAATGAAACAAATCATCCTCTGCAGGCCACCACTGCTCTGTGTTCATTTAAACCCTCAGCACAGAGACAATCCCCTAACTTACACACAGTGCTCTTGGGGCAGTCATTTCCCAACCTCCAGTGTACAGACAGACTGTGACACTCAGGCATTTGACATTTCAAATCATTGTACCACATTCTTTTAAATAAACAGAACTTGGAAAGTCAAGCTCATTCTGAGGTCAGATTGTAACCTATAGTAAACATCATTTATTTAATGGTATAACACATCTTAAAGACCAATGAAAAGGAAACAATACAATTACCATTGTAATTACATTCTACGAGGGATTCTCAATGCATAAATTTTACTTTAGTGCCATTCATAGACATACGCTTTTCAATATTGTCTCAAAATATGTTCAGCTCAGAATTAAAAAAGGAGTTGGAATGCAAGTACAAAGCCCTGAGTTTTGTTGTTTTAAGTACCATCTGCTTGACAGTGTATTACATTTAATCAACATTGCTAATTACAACAAACATCCAAACAAAACTAACATTTTTTTTTATAAGACACCAGAACGGGAAAAAAAAAAAAGATTGTTGTGGGCTATTGCTAAAAGAAGAACATCAAACTGCTTTAACTGTTTCTACCAACCATGGAAAAACTTTTATTGGGATATATAGGCCATGCTACTTCATAAAAAATACCTTTTTTAAATCTAGATCTGAGAGAAAAAAACTTGTTACTTCAGCTTTTGCCCCAAGGAAACCTACAGAACAGCAGACTTGTGGTGAAGAGGGTCATTAAGGACTAGACAAAGCCCAACACGCGTTTCCTTGGGTTTTTGGCCATTAAGGACTAGACAAAGCCCAACACAGGTTTCCTTGGGTTTTTGGCCATTAAGGACTAGACAAAGCCCAACACAGGTTTCCTTGGGTTTTTGGTCAATAGAGGCTCCAGGTCTCCAGAGAGAGAATCGGGGTGTCCCCATCCCATCCCTGCTCTCCAGCGGCAGCAGAAAGCCACAGCCATGACCAGGGCACCAACTCCACCCCTCACCAACCAGCACCTTGGCAAAGTCTGAATAACATTTCCCAGCTGTCTGAGGACCCACGAGCAGTTGTGGAAAGCAGGAAAAGAGGAACTACCTTATGAAGAAGGAAGCAGCAGCCGAGGTACCTGCCGAGACCGCGGCCGGAGCCACCGCGCTCTGGGGCGCCGCCGGGCCCGCGGGGTCGGAGCTGGGCTGCCCTGGGCCGAGCTGAGCGCTGGGAACATCTCGGCCACTTTCTGCTGCTGCTTCTCCCTGATAAAAATAAAAACATACGTACAGGTTAGCACACTTTAATACATGGCCAGGACAGGGAAAAATTCCACACAGCGCTTCCAAAGCGACTCTTTGCGAGGGTGAAGGCGAAGATCAGTGGAAGGTGGGGAGTGATACAGGTGGACAAGTGTGCCACAGGAGGTTCAGCAACAGAGAAAGTAAAAACCATGACCAGAGTGGAGGAGCAGAAAAACATAGAACCTTTGTGAGGAGTAATGCACAGTTAAACAGTTTGACAGGCATGAAGAAATGGAAAACGATAAGCAGAACCCTTTTGTCTTACAGTGCTATTTGGGAGCAAGCAGAACTGTTTATCTGGCTCAGTTATGACTGTCAAGAATTATTTCTCAGTAGCACATCACCTACAAGACCTATCTGTTTAAGAGGAACTAACCAAACAGTCACACTTGTAATATGTTTCCACATGAATAACCCCAAGAACTAAATAAAATTGATCTTTTTAGAAAACTATATACAGCCCTGTTTTTCAGTATTATTTTTCTTAGCAGCACAAGTGTACAGCACTTTTCTGCTGCAAACCATTCCAGTGGAAGAACAGGAGAGACTGGAGATGCATCTTCCCCAGCATAGAGCATTTGCAGTGTCTGAGACACAGTTTGGAAGGAGGTAATTGTTTTGAGATTTTGCCAAAATTTCAGACATCTGTATTGTGAAATTGTGTCAGGTTTATATCTTTATGTTTAGGCCACCAACTCTTTCAAGTACTGAGTTCAATTAAGCTCCATCAGTCAAATGCTCATTGACAGTGCTGGGAAGGCTCCTTTTCGGAAGAACCTGCTCTCTGTCTGGGAGTCCTGAGGATTTAATTAAAGATGACACCACAATAAATATTTGTCAAAAGAGTTAATTGCTTCATGTATGATAATATATGATGTTTCTGTCATCTGAAATACTACTTTGACATTTCCAGCTAATTAGCTAAAACAGATTCCAGGAAAGGAGACAGCCTTGTAATGAAGTGCAATCACAATTAGATACTTCCTAGGATGCCACCAAATTTTAAATTTTGAGCTGCCATAGATCATGTTTTACAACTATAGATATGCAGACATGGCAATGGGGCACTCCCAGTTACATACACACCCTCAATTTTCTCATACACTGACAATACAAATAGAGATTTTCTCATGAGAACTGACGCAACCCGGTTATTAGGTACCAAGGAAAAAAACTTTGCCAACCAAGTAATGCTCAACTGGTGCATGAAAGCCTGTCTGGAGTTTCATCTGGATTCATTCCTATAGGTTGAGTGCTGTATTCCCAGCTCCCAACAAAGTCAAGAAGAAAAAAGTGTACCCAGCTCTTTTGAAGGTCTGTTCTTTCAAGATCAGTACTATTATCAGTATTATGGAGTGGCTGAGTAATGCTTTAGCAGAGAGTGCTACACCAAAAAAAAGACTTTTATAGAGCTGACCAAAGAGATCTGAGGCTGAATTCATTCATGCAGATTGACTTAATCCTAATGAAGCTACTCATGCTAGAAGCCAACCTGGAAACTTTGAACGGCCCTCTGCAAAATCCTTCACTTTGTAATACAGGAATCTCATGAGATCAGATTTCTCTGTGATGAAAATAGAAAGACCAAGCACTGCTAGAGATTAAGACAGGCACAAAAGAAATTGTGTGGAAGGAAAAAGTACTTTAAAAAAGGAGTTTGTCTGTCCATCCTATCCATGATCTACTGGCAATGACAGCCAGGAACAGAGAAGCTTGGAAAAGGATCAGATCCACTCATGTGGTTAATTGCTTCTAACTAAGTGATGGAGTAATGAACCTTGAGGGGGTCGATAAAGCAGGTATTTGATCATTAATGCACTGAAGCAACAAATGTGCAGTCTTGACCTGTACCAGCCACAGAAAGAATATGGCACGTGGAACAACACGCAGGTGGGTAAAATCCAGCAGGACATCTGAAATTCAGAGTTACGTGAACTGGCACAAAGTGCTGACAGCAAGATGAGCTTATACAGCTTCAGTAATTTACAAAGTAAAAAAATCTACACCACAGCCTCTGGAGGCAGCACATGGAGCCCACAGAGGGGCACAGCAGGGACTGTGGCCCACATGCTCAGTGACAGTGGCAGGGTGGCCAGCAAGAGGAGGACCCAATCTGCAATCCCTGGCAGAAGAACATCTGTGTCTGAAACGTGCCCAGGTTCTGTCAGGGACACAACCATAACCCTCTGCCACAGAAACTGCTGTCTCAGATTCAAAATTACAGGCTCAAGTTGAATTCCCAAGACAAATTTTTTCACTCACTTCCAGCAAGGGTTATACTAGACAAGAGACCTTGACATAAAGAAAATTGTGTTCAAGCAACATTTTGAAAAAAAGACAGGAAGAGCAACAGGTTTCTAACCAATCACACTAATTAATGTATAATCTAAATGATGGCATGATCTAAAGCTAAATATGAAATCTTTAGAGTTAGCACAAAACTTCATTGCATTTTACAGCAAAGTGTAATAGACTTGTAAGAACTGACTGGAATCTGTTAATAGATCAATTCCTGTAAAAGCTATTCACATTTAAAAATATAAGCCATGTGTAACACACATTCCTTTTATACCACTTTTTTATTTCTATGAGAAGTTAAAAGCCTACATTTCTAAGAGACTGATGATTGTGGACATATCAGGCATGTAACTTGAAATACCCAAATCAAACCTGATATTTCAGATGGCAGATGGTTAATATGCTTTCCAAAGCAACGTATCTAAGTTGAATAAATTGCTATTCCCACATTAAACACATTTGAAAACTCATACTTTAATTTCTTTTTCTGTAAGTTTTATTCTGAATTTTGTGTGAACATAAAAAGAGGATGAGGGGAAGCCAATAAGAAGGCACTGATTCTTGTAAAGGAACAAAAAGTGAAGGTATACAAGATAAAATTACCAGAAGACTACTGCAGAAGACACCCCATATAATTTTTATTGTCTTCAACTACCCAATTAATATTAAACACAGAGGTAACATCAGTTTTGCTGCAGGATGAGAAGTTGAAAAACAACAAAAGTTCTTCCAAGTTTAGGATTCATTTCAAGGACTGTTTGCACCATCCAAAGGTGACAGGATTTTCCAGCACAGCCACATGCAGCTCTCTCTGAGAAGTTACCTCCTCAGGTGATGAGGAAGGCTCAGGTATGAGGAAATTTGTCAGGTCCAGGTCATTTACCCTGAGGCAAGAAAACTAAAGGCAACTAATGGGACCCTCCTGGGCCTGGACACTCCAGTGTGCCTCACCACAAAAAAAAGAAAGAGGAATTTATTTTTTTTTAACTAAATGCACCTCCCTCATCTCAACAAATATTTTTCTGAGGACTGTGTGTGGAAAACAGAATTTTTTAGAGGAATTTGAGCAACTTTTGACTTTTCCAAGTGTTCAACTCAGCACAGAGAGAAGGCTCCAGACTGCAGCTGAGAGGGAGCTGTGCTTCTCCATCTAATGAATTTTCATAAATCATTAATGATCAAATACAGAAAGCACAACCTTGTCACTACAAAATGTTACTGACTACACTGAATATTTAAAATGTCATAGGGCTCCACATCCAGAGAGTAATGTTTGTTTCAATTTTCTATGAAAATATTTGCTGGACAAAAGCCATTGGAAAAAACCAAAAACCCTTTGGAAAGATGCTGACCTCAAAAGGAAGGATTTCCAAAACTGATCTATAGGACCCCTTCCCTCTACTCCGTCCAAAGCCACATGAAAATTGGCACCAGTAAGAGCACAGCAAGGATGACATTTGAAAATGTCACACCAAGCATTCTGCCCGTGCAGGAATGAGCAATGTCTTGGTGCTCCATGTCACTGCCTGTGCCATGGACAGGAGGGCTTTGGGTCCAGGGCCCAGCACCCATCCTGAGGACATGGGGCAAGTCAGCCACACTGCAGTCCCAGCTGGCAGCATCCACACACACAGCTGAAGCTGCCAGGGCCACAACAAGCAGGTACAGCATGAGCTGATCCCAGCTGAGAGGGCCAAATGCCAGGGGCAAGGGCAGCATGAGATGGAGGTGACCTGGCATCCCCAGGCTGTGGTGGTGGAAGTGTCCTGGGCAGAACAGGGGCACCCCTGCCCTGATTCCCAGCACACGAGCTCACTGCTGTGACTAGGTGGCAGGAAACATCTGCTCAGGCTGAAGCAAGTCAGACTAGTCCAAAATTACACTATAAAGAAGTTGGCCCCAGATGAAATTTCCAGATCCACAGGACTTTGTCTGGCCATTACCATTCAAAGGACAATTACAACTCTAACAAGCTCTTTACACATTTGAAGTGCAGAGCCAAAAACTAAGCCATAATGTTTCCAGTTTTCTGAATATTTCCATTCTCTGGACATTGACCTTTGTTCAGAGAATGTCCAGGAATCCAAAAACGCCAAACGAGGTCTCTGAAATGCATGCAAAATATGTGTCTGGTGACAGGAAAGGAAAACACAGGACTATAAAAACCTATAAAAATAGATCAGTCCCAGGATAATACTGTCATGGCAGAAGAAAACCAGAAGGTTGCATAGAGCTGCAAAAGAGTATTGAGAACAGAATCACTAATGAGGGAATGAAGAAAATTACATGAGCCTCTATGAATCTAACACACATCTGTTTATCAGAATCACAACTGAATGTAATTTATTTTAATTCAAAAAAATTGGTCCCATAATGAAAGCATTTAACAGGGCAGTGCAGGTGAAGCACTAAGTGCTCTGGGACAGCCTGAATCTGTACTGGTGATTTTTTCCCCCAAACTAATTTTTTCTAACTTTTTTTACCCATTTCTGACTAGCAGGCAGACAGAGGATTTTGAGAATTTGCTCTAACTTCCTATTTTCCCCTTTCTGCCTAGAACATCACAGTCAATTAAACTGTAAAAACTGCCTGATGTAATGATTTTGCAAAATATTAAGCCTACTGTTTATATATGATAAAACAATAATTTTCCACCTAAATGATTCATGTAAAAAAAGGCTCTTATGACCTACTAGCACTGACTAGAACAAATGTGACGTAAATGTAGAGCTGGGTAATGCTCACACTATAAACCCTTCTTTCCCATAAGCGTGGGCAAGTCCTGCATGCATCTCCTGTGAGAAAAGTCTCCTCCTGACTGACGAGCACCACATAAAGTTAACAGGGCAGCATATGCCAGGCTGAACTGAAACGTGTTCTGGATAAACTTTTTACTGCCACTTGGCATTGCTTCTGCCAGGGCTCATTACAAAATAAGCAGGGCATTTTATAACTACAATACACTGCTGCAGTCATTTATAACCTGCAGCTGGGATGTGGTAACAGGAATGCCTCAACCTGTAGTTTCAGACTTTTATATTCATCTCATGTTCAAAGTAAATCAATTGCAAAGCATGATGTCCCTTCTCTCAAAGAAGGTTTTTCAGCTACAAGAGTTGCTAATGCCTGGCTTATGATCAATCTCTGAAGATGAGGCAGAAGGAGAAAAATTATAGAGAAAGAGAATTAAATAGAAAGAGGAGGCCCATCTGCTGTCACAGACTGGAAAGTAATATAGGCGATCCAAAGGCAACTCCGGAGCACTTGCTTTTTGAAATAATTAAAGCAGGTTTAAGGTTTAGATCTTTACCACCAAGAATCATTAGCAGCCTGTCCTCCATGAAGAAAGGAGATAACATTTTGGGCAGGGCACACACCCAGCTCCATCGAGCACAGGCATCCTTGGCAGTACCAGGATGGAGAATCAGTAGCTTCTCCCTTCTGACTAAGGATTTGATTTCAATCTGACCCAGATCTCTCCTAAACCATGCTACCTGGTCCTTGAAAAATTTATTAGGTTCTGGGCAGGCCTCAATCTACAAAATGAAAGGTCATTCTTCCTTCCTTCGGATTGAGAATATGGGCAATCCCTGCAGGCAAGGCTCTGCTAGTGGAAAGATGTCAGCAGGCAGTGACAGACCAATTCCTTCACATTTCAGCCATTCAGGACACCCATACCAAAGACACAGCAAGAAATGCTCTTTTTTCTTTCCCTTTTCACAGCAACCTGACCACCAGACATGAACAACACCCTCCTATCTGCACATGCAAACCCACCACCTGGAAAGTCAGGAGGGCATGAAATGAGCTACCACAAGGACACTGATCCTGCTGCACATTAACACTCTCAAATCAGGACTTTTCATGTGCACTGCATTTAAAACAGCCAGGCTAGAGGGAACTGTTTCTTCTAATGCCTCTAGGCAAGCATCAGAAAGCGTTGCCCAGAGCCCTCCCTGTTGACTTCTATTACAATAGCTATAGCCTCCAAAGCCAAGAAATCTAGCTGTGTACTTCCCTGGGTATTGCTTCAAATGGACAAATGTACAGTAAAAATCCCTGCTTTTTGTCAAAGGCTGATAAGAGCAAGCAAAGGAATTCATTAACAGGTTCATAATAATGCAAATTTCTGTCATTTCAGGATTGGGTTTCCTACATCAAGACATGCTTTTCCATTAGGACTGACTTCCATGGGCCAGATGTGTTTCTAGCAGCCACTAAACACAGGAGACATGCAGAGCCTTGAAATGGGAGAACTTGTTTCACCTTCCTGACTCCACAACAGCATTTCTCAATGATTTGGGCAACTCAACAAAAATGTCACCATATCTTGATCACTCTCTATTCAGCAAAAGAAATTACCATGTTCCCAATTTCATTAAAATCACTGTATTGTTATAATGATTGACATACAATGTCAGTAAATAAAGCAAAGGTGGACAGAGATTGTCATACTTAATTTCTATCTCAATCACACTTGAGCTGCTTATATATTAGATGTAGCTGCTTTAAAAAGAACATCCCTTGGGATCAATTTGCCTGACAGCTACCACATGGAAGGCACCCACTGACTAGCAGCTCTCTTGAAGAGGTACAAGCCCTCATTATGTGAAGGGAAAACTGGCTCTTTATTACACCCATATTTAGAGACAAGGCTCAGTTACAGGCAAGCTCATGAAACAGCATTAAGTTTGCAAAGACAAGGACAGCTGTGATCATTGGGATCATTGCTGAAGGACACCAAAGTCCCAAATTAGGGATAGAGCTGTGCAGATGACACTCTCCTTGTGGGTGGGTGTTCCTGCTGACCCCCCTGTTTGCCCCCAGTGCTGGGGCCATGTAACCCAGACATGATTCACCATGACCAGAGTGAAATCTGCAAGCCTGCAGATGTCCCAAAGCTCTTTCAAGTAACAAAATGCCAATAATAAGGAATTCCAGAAGGAATTCCCAAGTGTGACTGTGCAAAGCAGCTGCCCTAGGAGGAGAGATAAAAGAGGCTGGGAGCCTTCTCTTGCTTGGGGAAGGGAAGATAGAGAACAGCCTGGCTGAGTTTTACAAAGTCATGGAGAAAGCCAATACTTCTTTGCACTGGGGTAGTGAACTCATGGAACCTGCTGGCATGCAGAAGGCTGCGGAGCTAGAGAGTGTTTCAGGGTCAGAAGGAGTTTGGATAAATTCCTGAACAGCAAGTCCCTAAACAGATTCTAAAGGGAACAGACAGGTATGTGCCCCCTGTGAATTGTCCAACTGGGCACGCAGGGGAGTGTGAGCAGACTGCAGAAAGCAGCCAGGCTCCACAGCTCTCCCTAAATACCATTTCCAGCTTCACTGCTGGAGACAGCCCTGGGCTAGACAGGCTGCAGCTGAGACCCAGCAGGATATTACTAATGTTCTTATCATTCCCATTCAATCTTTTCAAGAGAATCTTACCATAACTAGCAACAGGAGGTTGTGCTATTCCCACATCCCCCATCAGTACTTCAGAGTCATAGGAAGAGGCTGATAGGACTCAAGGGGATGTCCACACAGCTACCTTGCATTAACAAACTAAACCTAGACCTTTCTCAAGGCATCTCAAGGGCCACTCTCCCCTTCTTTATCCTTCCACTGCCACCTGACCCTTGTACAACTTCATCACCTTGAACAACTTCGTTACACAACATAGACAGTTCTAAATGGCAGATCCATTATCTAACACCACCAAAAACACAGCTATAGACTCATGCCTATAGCACCTTTCAAATTCTTCCTTTGCATAAGGTATCACAAAAGAACAAACTCATCCAGATTTGAAATAGTAGCAGCCATTCAAATTCAGAGGAGTTAACTCAGTTGTCTCTTTTCCAGGCTAACAGGCCCAGCTCTCTTTTCTCTTAGAAGAGATGCTCCAGTCCCCTCACCATCTCCACAGCCCCTCCACAGACCCTCCCCAGGAGCTCTGTGTCTTTCTGGAACAGAGGAGCCCAGAACTGGACACAGCACTCCAGATGTGGTCTCACCCAGGGCTGAGCAGAGGTCACCCCTCCCTTGATCTGCTGGCAGTGCTCTTCCTGATGCAGCCCTCAATACCATTGGCCTTCTTGTTCACAAGGGCAGTGCTGTCTTGTGGTTAACTTGCTGTCTACCAGGACTCCCAGAGCTGTTTTCTGTAGGTCAGCCCCCAGGTCTGCACTGGTACATGGGGTTAAACCTTCCTAGCTGCAGAACCCTGCACTTGCTTTGGTTGAATTTCATTATGTTCCTCTCTATCCACATCTCCAGCCTGTCCAGGTCTTGCTGGATGACACAGCTGACACTTTGTGGTACCAGCCATTCCTCCTCAGCAAACTTCCCAAGGCTGAGCACTGCCCCTCCATCCAGGGCATTGATGAATATGATGAATTAAACTGGAATCAGCCCTGGCTACAGGGCTCCAGGCAGACTCTGCATCACTGATCACAACCAAGGTCCAGCACAGCACCTCTCCTCACAGGCTCTTCTGTCATTTGGAGAAGAAAATTATCATTAACACATTTCAGGAACCTCCTACATTGCTTATGCCCTGCTGTGTTGTCCCTCATGAGGACCAGGATTTCTGAATATGAGGTTGTTCCTGCCTGTCTTTGGAGGGCCTCACCCACTCATTCTTCCTGGTTGAGCAGATCACTCTCTATAATGTCACTGTGAAATTATCTCATCGGAGTTTTAAAGTTCTATTTATAAGTCTAGTAATCCCATCATTGATTACAGTCACTGTATTCAAATTATAAATCCATTAGCTGCTCAACAATGAAATAAAATCAATAATGCACGTAAATGGGAAAAAAGGAATTTAAATGCATACATTAATGTCACTTGAAGTAGTGCTATTTTATGCACCATCTCTAACAAAACTGTGTCACATCATTAGCAATAATGTGAAAAATCTTTTTCAATTAACAGAGCTGATTTGATGCTATGTTCACTAAAGTGGCAATCCATTCCATTAAACACACACATATGAAATGCTTGAAATATCTATGAACTCTATCCATACATCATAAATTCTCTCCTAAGTGCTGAAACACAAAAATAGATACATCATTTTCTATTTATGCTTTTTAAACCTCCTGTCAGAAGCTGCCAGGCAGGGCACTTCAGTGACTCTAGCAAGTAACAAAGAGCACCAATTTTTGCCCCATGCTCAGCCACAAAACAAGAGGAGATGTTTTCACCAATGCTTGTACTGTGCACATCTCTCAACCATCTGAAGGCCCACACCCTGAACATGCTGGAAAACAGCCTGTTGAGAAAATGTCAAATTCAAAGCAGTTTCCAAAAAAAAAAAAAAAAAAAAAAAAAAAAAACAGATTATGTTCAAATACTATTCTACACAGGCAGGACAACTGGGCAATCCTACCTGCACACAGCTGTACAAATCAGTTCCTTTCATGCACTGTACAGACACCACTGCAAGACTTTTCCCTCCACCCTCCTGCATACAACTAAGGTCTGAGCTCAGCCTGAATTTATTTGGTTTCTCTGCTGCATTAACTTCTGAAGCCAAAGGGCATTATTATTCATCTGCAGCCCACCCTTAACCCATGTAGCCCCTGCAATGGTAGCCTTGTAAAAGCTGTTCTTTCTCAAATCTTGGATGACACCACTTCTGAGCTTCAGCCGAAAGCATGAACCTTCCCTGTATGGCAGCTTCTAGTGCTGGGGTGGCATGAGATGCCCTGATCATCAGTTCACCAGAGGATTTGTAGTGGAGCAAATTCAGAGTATAAATGGTCCAGCAAGAAGCAAGAGAAGCTGAGGGGAGCAAAGTGAACAGAAAAGGCCAAAGAAACAAGTTCAAAGGCAAGAGAAGAAAATTTGAGTATTTGGGGTATTTTCTGTAGCTTATGTACATTTGCCAGATGAGAAAATGCACTGTGGGCCAAAGGTAAATCCAGTGGATTATCATTTCCACATAATCTCTAAAGTCTGCTTGTCTTACATCTATCTCTGGTGAGTTACAGGTGAAGTCTGGGCAAACATTCCTTATTATTGCCTGTTGACTTCAATTGTCAACAGAGGCATGTATGGACTTGTTTCCTCATGAGAGCTGTAACAACAACTGCTTAGCCTGGAGGGGTGAAAGATCAAAAGAACTGCTTTCAGGTGGTAATTTGAGCCTCAAGAGGGTCTGAGTCCTCAAATAGTTACCCTGTCCCACAGCTGTAAAACCAACACTATGGTGGAAGTGTCAAACACAATAAAAAGAAATTCAGTCCACACCCTCGCCCAAGAGAAGTCTCATTTCCATCTTGTAGCCTCTTTTAACTCAGTATTTTTCCTGTATCACTCTGATACCTGGAAATATGTTAAAAAGTAACCTCATTTTCACCTTATCACCCTACACTGGGGACAATCTAGAATAAGAGAGCACAAAGGTCCCATCAACTACACAAAGCAGAGGGCTGTGCTTCCAGCTGCACGTTTAAGGCTGAATTCCCAACTCTTCCCAAGGCAGTCTGCTCCCTGGCTGCTGGGGCAGGGTCTCACTGGCAGTGGCAGTGTGTCCTCACACATCTCCCCTCCCTCCTGTGCATGTGCCAAGGCAGCAAAGCCCAAAGCAGGGCATGACTGCCCAGCTGACATGCAGCAGCCACAGCAAAGGGCTTTCCATGGGAACATAAATTAGGTTAGTATGAGAAGGCATTTAGTAACCTGGACCAAAAGGTTTCCTTCTGCTGCTGAGACTTGTTATGGAGAGTGACCAACACTTTTTTTTATTTTTTGCCACTCTCTTTTCCTTTATTTATTTACTTCCTCTACAAAAGCAGTGACACCCACACTACTGGAGCTAAAGAGAAAACAGAAGAGCCTCTGTGCAGTCCCTGCCTCACCATCTGTCTGACATTGACTTCTTGAGGATCAAGATATTTTACGTGGAGTCTGAGGAACGTCCCAAAGCTCAAAGACATCCGTATGTCTCACGGACAAGATTTATGGTCAATGCACTGTATTTTAATTGTTTCATTACAAAATATATTTCCCACATTGTATTAATAAAAGGTCACTGAGAAAGCTATCAAGTAGGGTTTTAAAAATTAATTTAAAAATCCATTTGGCATGACATTTATCAAAGTAAAAAAAGTAAATGCTGGAAAGTAAATCTTGTCATTGTTCTGTTTTCCACAGTCAGCTTTTTATTGCATCTTTTAAACAAAATGTAAGTCACCCTTGCTATAAACAAAGAGGCTTTAAGGAAAGTCAACAGAGGCTGAACTACTCTCAGACAAAATCATCTGGTTTAGATTAGGGTAAGCAGAAGACTTACTCAAACTACAGAAAAGCTTGAATTGTGACTAAAATAACTCAGAGGTTTTTCACATAAGACAAATAAACACAACTTCTTTAACTTCAGAGTCTGTGCACCCATTTACATGTGCTGTGCTGTGGGTGAATCCTCCCTCTCTGAACTTCACAGACACAAGCGATAAGCTCAAACCTAAATTTAAATTTTTGAATACTCTCAGGAGCATACATTTGATAATTTTGCATATATAGGCTTTAGAAGTTTTACTTAAGGCTCTTCAAATTTTTTAGTGCTCCAACTTTTTCAATTTCTTAATGGTGCCTTTTTTAATATATTTTTAAATCCACTTACAAATTGGTATGTGTTCAAGGAGCCACAATGCTTTGCCTTACAACCAGTGCCAACTGTACACATTCAAGTAAGAATTACAGTGTGACGAGGATCTCATTTTGTGTAAGATGAAAGAAAAAGCAATTTGCAAATAAGCCCTATTTCACTGAGATGTCTTTATAGCACATGGCATGGCTACTTTAGCACTTTTATGCAGCACATAACACTGCATAATAATAACACAGTCAATTTTAAATATACAGCAAGACCTCTTTCTTTCTACAATACACAATAAATGCAGATATTTCTAATAGGCATACAAGGTATTTTCAGAGGTTTTGATGTTCTATCTCTCAGCCAGATTCCAACACATCTGGGAAGCCCAAACTCCCCTCAGTCCTCTCCTTTTCCATTAAACTGGGTGGCAGTGCTTAGCACTGCTAATGAAGTTTTTTTTATTTGAGTAGTAACCTTATAGTCACTTGTCAGGTCAAGAACTGAAAACATCAATATAAAAATATTTATTAATTACAGTTGTCAGGTGTCCAGCACAAATCAGCTGCTTTACCCAGAGTTATACCAGCTCCCTCCCCTGCACTGTGTTCACTGTCTGCTCAGACAACTTATCACTGCTGCTGGTGATTATTTTTTGTAATTTTTCACAACAGGCCACTTGGGTAAAGCAGCTGATTACATCTTCACCTTTTGCACCTTGGTTGTAATCCTCATCTTCCCCTCCCTGAACCTTCCTCCAGATCCTTAATTACTGTTCCTCTTTACAGCTCCCAAAGCCCATGGTTATTATTTTCATTTGAGCAGCACCCACACTACGCTTCAAACACACGTTCCTGTTCAAGAAATTTATAATCTATATAATGGATTTTTCACACTTGAACTCCAAACACATATTAAAAATTTACGATGTCCTGCACTTCTGACCCCCAGCGTTCAGCCCAGAAGTGTTTTCACAACTGTAAGTGACATAACAAGGTAATACATGTGAGTTTAGGGAGGGAGATGAGAGGAGAAATAAAATCTCTTTTTTTTCCTCTCCACAGACAATTTCCCTACTGTCACTATTAGAACTAACCATGAATAAAAAATACAGATCCTGGAGAAATGTGTGCAGCTGCAAGGTCCCCTGAGCTTTGGCAGATGTACACTGGGGTGTGTTTGCACACCCAGAAGGCACTGGGGACACAGAAGGCTGCATCCAAAAGAGGATTCACTCCACATGACCTACCTGGGCTCCACCAGCACCAGCTGGAAGCCACAGGCAACCCTGGTGGACAAGGCAAGCCAACACAGACATCCAAGATGAGAAGGACAAAGCATCTCTTTGAAGCGCCTGTTGGTCTTCCACAGCCCCAAAGGAAGCCTCAGTAATCAGGTTATAATAAATACCTGGGGTTTTGACAATTAAAAATACTTGAGATGAACCCCAGCCTTTACTTTTGTCTTCCCATATTTGCAAAATTAATCATGTCCACTGCATATGCAGCAGTGAGTTAAATCACTGGGAGGGTAGGCATTGGGTAGAAGCCTCCCACCAGGGAGTTCAGCACCTGTTTCAAGTACCCTTTGGTAAGGAAAAAAGGTATAAGTAAATACAGATCCCCAGTGAAACAGAAGTATTTACAGAGTGGTAAAAATAAATGGTGTCACAACCAAGAGTGGAAGCTCCCTGAGAAAAGAGCCATCTTTTACTTCTGCTTTTGTGCAGTATGTTGCCTAAATGGGAGCTGAAGTCTTCAAAATCCAGTCACACTTAATAAATAGTACATTCAGTGCTGTTCTTTCTACTGCAGTAGTCCTGCTCCAGAATTCCTCTAGCCAGACCAGCTTTGCTCCACAAGACAGGAAGTATTACTAAAGACAGACATCACTAAAAGAATGTGTATGAACAGTTCTGTTCTGGGTTAATCTCAAACTTAGACCCTGCCTCTAACTTCAGAAAAGAAAAGACAAAATTATCTCTCTAACCAGTTAAAAAAAAAAAAAGTAAATAAACGAAATAAACTTTTCTAATAGGGAAGGAAGTTCAGATGTGAGAATCAATAGAACTGGGAAAATCCCTGTCTTTGAATAATTGTGAAATTATGTAAGATAAGCACTGGACAAGAATGTCCTGCAGTGGATACTATCCTAGACAAGGGCCAGACTAGCTGTTTCCTGGAATCTCTCCAGTCCTGTTTCCTTCAACACCTGTGATTCCTCAAGGGAAGAGCGTAGGGGAAGCACTTTCAGCCTCACCCACCCAAACAACTTCATCAGACACAAGGCCCTTAACAATACACAAGGCAGTGGAAGAAATTCCAACAGACACAAGAAGCACCATCTGGAAAGAGATGCACTCACAGTCTGCAGTCACTACATTTGGGTTTAAATGAATAAAATAAATAAAGAGAGAGGAGAGATAAAACAACTGAAGACTAGCTTCTCTCCAAAAACTGCTTATAAATCTAAATGATCCTTGCAGATGACTGGATCACATCCAAGCTGCCTCCAACACTCACAGTGTCCTTTCCTTAAAGGTCACTGTTTTCCAGGCTACTGAGTTTCTTTGCACATTTCTAAATCACACTTAAGCTCTGCTGCATTATACACATTTTTCCTTCACAGGGGTTAAATGAGGCAACAGTTTTATCTTAGAATAGCATAGTGGTTAGGGAAGAGCACATCTATCAGTCAGCATGGTTAAGCAGGAAGAAATCTGCAGCTGGCTGTTACTGAATTATTTAGGACAAGAATAAGGGCAGACAAAGAATGAGTAGACAAATGGAAATACTTCTGCTCTCAGAGTGCAGGCTTCTTAGCCCAGCAGCCTTCCCATTTTTCCTTCCCTATTTCTGTGATATACACTGAACTTAGAAGGCAATTTAAAGGTAACATCAGATACCATACATGGCCAAACTGATCCCTAATGCATGGAGCAGCATTTTAGAGAAAAGCTCTCATAGCAGAAGTTCCTTATAAACCATGAAGAGCTGAATGGGCCATTTTCCCTTTTCTTAGCGAGTGACCTGATGTCAGTAGAGATTCACTGGATTTTAGTCCCTCAGAGGTGGAATTTATGTGAATTCACGAATTTCCTTAAGAGAGAAAAGTATGGGAGGGAGGAATCAAGCCTCCAAGCCTTTTCTGGAAGGAAACACAAGTCAGCCTGAAAAAGTAATGTTACACAGCAGCACTCAAATATTTATCTCTGATGATCTTGGAGCTCAACCAGCTGAAGCTACCAAGCAATATTAGGTAGTGTTTACATACAACAGCACATAAGGCATCATGTTAAATTTAAAGCTGCTTGGCACCAAAATACCTGATCCCACAAGATCTGTTATGTCATCTTTAAGTGAAAACCTTTACTTCAAATTGTACACATCTCATTACTACATACACTCCCCCATTCACTACCTGAAAACTGGTCAGGAATAAATCTCAGTCAAAACCAGCTATGCACTGTATCTTTCTTCTTAGCACAGTCCCATTAGATAGCCACATAAAGAATTTGCTTTTAAAGGTAATGTGCACCTCTACAAAGCTTTTCCATTTCCCACAAGAGTTCTTACAATGTACAGAGAATACAGGGAAACAACATCAAGGCTGAAAATCCAAGTGCAGTGACATTTACAGGCATGTGGCTCTGAAGCAACCTCCTGAGCCCCTTCCTCAGCAGCAAACTGTTCTGCAACACATCTAGCTGCAGATTAATGCTGTGCATCACAGCCCATCAACAGCAACTGCTGAACTGCACACAGAGTTAGAAGTCTGCACTAGACTTGAGGGTCAAGTTCGCCTTTGATATAATCCCATGAAGCTCCCAGAGCTTCATGTGTGACAAACTTGGCCTTTTGTGTTTTTCTAAAGTAGTTACCAGGTATGTGACAGACAAATAACATCACCTGCATACATGAAGCTAAAATAGGTGCAAAAACATCTGAGGAAAGGATCCCACCACGTGAGATAAGAAAGCAAATTCCTCGTGACATCTGACAGAACATCTTCCAAAGCTCTTTAACTCTTCAGCTCTTGAAAAAAATGGATTAGAATATCATGAGCTGATCTCCACAAAGATAAATATGTATAGATCTCAAATTTTATCTGTATCTCTCCATATGTCCACACACATGCAAACAAAACCGAAGGAGCTGAATTATCAGAACTTACTAGACAAGCCTGAGGCAGGAAGCTGTTCACTCTGGAGATACTCCACATGCCCTCGAGGTACTGCTGAGCTTGGATGGTGACAGAGCTCAGGGCACCACTGAGGCCGCTGGGGGCCACCGTCACTTGAACGCTGGAGTTGGGAAAGCCGCCCACGCCTTGAGACCATCCCAGTCCTTTCTTCCTCTCTGCCGCAGAGAAGAGACTGGGAGACTTCCCAGGCTGCCTGCCCACCTGCCCAGCAAGGAGGGGCAGGTCCCTCTGGGAAGAGACAGTGACCATCCTGGGTACCATGCTGGTCACTGCCGCGGCGCCGGGCGGGAGGTCGGGCATCTCTGGGTAGCTGGTTTGGCTGAGGGTGTGCATCATCTGGATGGCTTCCTGCTTCAGCTGGTTCAAGTGAGTGGCACAGGTTTCACATCTGCTCTCTCCTTCATTCCTGTTCTTCTGTAAGTAGTCAGGCACTTGAAGCTTGTCAAAAATTAAAGCTGATAATCGTGGGTCCTACAGAAGTGAAGAAACGGGGGGAAAACATGGTCAGTTAAAGATAAAAATGAGAGGAAAAACCAAAGTTCTCTGATTTGCTCTCCACTCACGGAAGTACTTTAAATCTGTTCTGTAACTCTCAGCATTTTTCCTGCTGAATACCCTAACAGGCCCACAGTGGATTAATAAACCAAAAGTGAATTCATTTGTATTAGACCCAGCATGAAAATTATCATCAGAATTAAACAGTGGAGCTGCAGCGTTCCTGATAACTGCTCATTCTTCTAATTAACTCTCCTTTGGAGACATCTACAGCACCTGTGTTTCCCATGCTCAGGAACAATGTTAGTTGAGATGCTGAACCTACAAATATAACTTGATTCAAAGGCATACCACTATCAGAAACCAAGGGAAATTAGACTTGAAAGTATTTTGAAAAATTAATGTGTGACCTGGTAAATGTCCGGCTGCCCTTACCTTCGGAAATGATGAATCAAGGGGCATAAAAGCCAGTTTACATGGTGCTGCCCACAGGACTGTTATTTCTGATCTTTGCAACCCAGATGGTTGCAATATTCCCTTCTGCTACAGTTGCTTTAATGACAAATAGATTTGAGCCTACAGCCATGTGTGAAGGTGTGACAATGTGCACACTAAGACGCTGATTTAAAAGCAACACCTATTTAGTTTCCACAGAGCAATTCCCCACCAGCCCTTGGCTAGTTCATTTTAAGGCTGCTAAGACATTTTAAAACCCAGCACTGTGTTTCCACTTCAGAGATAGAGTTACCTATCTCCTGCAACACACAAACGCCCTCCCATCCCAGGCCTGCTACTGTAAAGATTAGTCAAGAGATTAAATCCAGCCCTGTCGTAAATCTGCTATCGAGCCTAACACCAGGCAGTAAAACTGACCCAACTTCACACACCCTCACAGAGCTCTCTAAACAATTGAGGTTTTAATGAAATCACAGCACAGCCAAAGGTTTATTTGTATAATTATTTCAAATGAAAATATTTAATTTTCTTGTTAATAAGTAGGACACACATAGCTGGTAAATCAGCCATCCAACATATGCTGGGGATATCCCCAGATTGGCACTTGTTTTTAAAAATGTATTACTTTATGCCAAGCTGCAATTGCTCTCTAGGAAATGAATGTCCTATTAGAAAACTCATTCTGGTTTTAATTACAATGCACATCAATAAAACTCTTTAAAGAAGTCTTGGCACTGGTACTTTGGCTTTGCTCTGAATTCAGAAAGCACTAAAATACTGCTTAACTTCTGCAGCAGTAGCACAGAATTTATCTCGTGTTCAGCTGTTGGACTACTCCTGCAATGGTTTTAATCTCTCACAAGACACAGTGCTGTGTAGATAGAAACCACTGTAAGTATATCTAGCATCACATTATTCCACAGCCAAAAGCCATTGATCAAAGTTGCTCTCTCTGCAATAATCTAAATTATTGTTTATTGACTTAAAATTAAAAATACTTCTGAGGCTAAGAAAAGCTTCTCCTGCCACTGGCTGAACAATAAATTGATTCACAACAGTGAATCAGCATAAAAAGTGAAGTGAAAGACACTGTTTCATTTTTGTCTCTTCTCTTTATTGAGGTTTCGATCCTGCTAAAAATGCCTTTGAAGTTGCACCATTTGCTTATCCTCACGAGGAGCAAATTCTTTCCCACCAAATCTCCCAGAAGATGGTAATACTAAATTAAGACACATTAGTCAGAAAAAAAAGTAATTAATATTTTAGAAACTTTTTTCTATCCCTTCAGCAGAAAGTGCTATTGGTTAGACTCAAAAAAAAAAAAAAAAAAAAAAAAAACCAGAGACTCAGTGCTGCAAGCTCTGTTTAGCCTCGGGGAAAACAAAGGCCATGCAGTCGATCTCCCAGATCTCCCAAGAAAAACAAACAGCACCGTGCTCAGTGCTCCTCAGAAACTTCTCCAAGGGAGGAGAGCCCTCTGAGCAAATACTTGCTGAGGCTGACACACAGCATCCATTCACAGAGCCCCAAAACACAGCACCTTCCAGCACTGGGTGCCCCATCCGCAGCAGGCACATCCCTGGGCTCACTCCTTTGATCCAAGCTGGGCACACAAGGAAGCACCTGCACGTCCCAACTGCAGGAGCCTCATCTGGCAATGTTTAAATTGCTATCAAATGTCAAAAGTTTCAAATAAGCAATTAAAGCGAATTACTAGGTGAAACAGGCTTCTCATTTAAAAGAAATTACTTCTTTTGATGTGAAGAAAATTAATGACCCCAATTCTAGCTCCATAAACACAGTTTACAGCATAAGGCAGATCAGAGTCAGGCCTGTCTCGCAGTTACAAAGAAATCAAGTCGATGTCATATTAAAGGGGGGAACAAAAATAAATTTTAAAAAATATATATTTAGAAAATTACACAGAGCAAAGCTTATAGGCACATAGCATGCCAAATTTAAACCTCTTAAGTTATTTATAGTAAAAGAAAAAGGCCTCCCATTTCCAATGCTTATATTCTGCCAAGCTTTACAAGGAGCCTCTTGACCCACACATGCAGCCTCTGTGACTCCCAGCTGGCATTGTGGCCAGCCTTCTCCAGTTGGGGAGAACCTTCTCCACCTCAGTAAGGGCCCAGCTGGAGAGTTAGATTACTTTTATTTTTCCACTCTGAGAGACAAAAACACCTGGCTAATGGTTGGGCGTGAAGGCCAGAGGAAACACAAGTTACTGTTAAAAACATTAACCATGACTTAAAAGTTTAGCCAGCCTCATTAAAGAGGTTTTCCTGCCTGGTGACAATGCCTGGTCCTGGGGAGCCCCTGCTCCAGCAGCTCACACTCTAACAAGGCTGGGCTGGGAGTTACACTCTCGTATTTAACAGAGGGAAGAAATAAAACCTGAGTGACCAAATGTGTGACACACACGTGGGAGGGGTGAGGCAGCCAAAGCCATCCTTGCTGCAGCTCCACCAGCAGACAGGCCAGCCAAACAAAGGGGGTGTGCAAACTGCTGAGGGCAATGGCATAAAAATTAAACATACAAAACATAAGCCTCTGTTCCAAACACTGCTCCAAAACCTCTTTAGTCTGCTGTGCTACAAAGAACATAACTCTTTTGTTCCTCCACACCATAAATAAACTATGCTGTCTTTGTCACACCTACTTTCCAAATGCTCTTCTTTCCCCTGAACACGCAGGATAAGCAGAACACTGTGATGCTACAACATTCACAGCTTCCCCTCCCAAAACCCTCGTTTCAGACTCAGGTTGTTAACTTTTGCATACAAATTTTAGATATTCAAACATCACAGACTGTTAGAATTGTAAAATAAATGGTCCCACTAGGAACTGAGGAGCCCAGCAGCCCCCAGCAAGGTCAGGGCATGAGATAATTACATGTCCTTATATGAGGACGAATTTCCCGAATGCCTGAATTTACCACTGCTTTTCAGCAAGCAGTTCTTACAGACACAAGCCAGCTGCCAACTGCTGCTGGGAGCTTAGAGACACACATGCAAACTGCCCACAGGAGAGGAGCTCACAGAAATGGGCTGCAAGTTCAGGACGGCAAATTTGGAAAACCAGGACTGTGCTCCCGCTAGAACACACTGACAAATCACCCATTTCCTTCAGCACTGGAACATTCAACCCAAAGCCTGCCTTCAGGCTTTACCTCTGAAACCAGGAGCAGGGAAAAGCAGCACAGACTTGAAAGCACATCAGAAGTTGCTACTTGCAACAGTGGGAAGGGAACAGTCTGTGTAATTGAAGTTTCCCTCTCTGATGCAAGAGCTCAGCTCTGCTGCCTCCACATGAGAGCAAGGAGGACCCAGCAGGGTCTCAGCTGTGGGGTAACACCACGTGCTGCATGTGGGGCACACAAACAAAACCCACATTTCACAACTGTAAAATATCACATCCCCAGACCACTGCCCTTGAAACTACAGACATAACTCACAGCAACTGGGACATGGCCAGAGGCCAGTGTCACCAAAAATCCCTGCTACAGCTTAGACACCAAAGTCACAGCCAGGTTTTCAAAGCATGAAACACCAAATTACCTTCCTGGACCTGAACTATTCTGAGAACTTGAAGCAGTTTGTCACTGATAAATGCACTTAAATTAAATTATTTTGAAATTATAGCTCAATCTGTAATTTCCCATGTACTCAGAGTTAGCAGTTAGATTTTCTGTTCAACTAACAAGAAAGAATAGAGAGGTTTTTCCCACTGAAAAAGAGAAACAAAGATACAAGCTTTGAATCTTACCTGCAGCTACTGACTGCTAACTCCCAAACTAAGCAAGAGAAGAGGAGGCAGCACAGCATCTGGATTCTCACTTAAGAAGTCCCTGCAGTAATACCCACCCATCTGTAACCTAATCCTTTCAGAGAGGAACTATGCACAGAGTGTGAACAAACGATGACGAACAAATGATGAAAAGTCAAATTGCCAACAACCACCCTCAGTAATTACCCACAATTTTGCCTGGCACTGCTTTCTGCAGTGAGAGTGTATCTAGAGCAGTATTCTGAATTGAATTAAATTAAAGTCTTGATATAAATATAATTTAAGAGAAAGAAGAAGCATTGAATGTCACATTGAAATATATAATTAAATACAGATTGAGGTGAACAACATTTTAAAAAGATGCTTTTGGAGAAAGGAATGTACTATCCCAGTGCACAAGAATCAATGTTAATGATTTTTTGTCTTAATTGTCCTTCCAGATCTCTGCCGTGCTGCTTACAAATTAGTTTTTATCTTACAAGACATTGTGAAATATTCCCTTGTATCTTCTATATTGACAAATACCTTGAAGGCTGATGTCTGCTTTCAACTATATAGCAGTCATTGTGAAAACAAACAAACAAAAAAAAGCAAGCACTATATTCAGCAAACCCAGAGAGCGTTCAATGCAATCAAGGGAAAAAAAAAAAAAAACAATTCTAATGATTTTTTTTAGAGAAGTTTCCAACTATCTGACTAATCTCAAGGGAGTGAAAATATGAGCTTTAAGTCTCCAAGTAACCCATGTTGTTAATTCATTCAGTCACTGACCTCATCTTATCAGAATATAAACAATCAAGGAAAAACAAACACATGAAGCTTTCACAAAAACAGAATTCACCTGAAGTCCCATCTCCTGGGAGTTAAGGGACTCCACTGGAACCTGCAGTGTAACTTCACTGTCCTTGAAAGCATTCCTCTGAACAAGCAGGAAAGCAATGCACATT
The DNA here is from genome assembly GCF_035770615.1 of Melospiza melodia melodia. Classification (NCBI taxonomy): domain Eukaryota; kingdom Metazoa; phylum Chordata; class Aves; order Passeriformes; family Passerellidae; genus Melospiza; species Melospiza melodia. The sequence continues at coordinate 9,872,263 of NC_086199.1, forward strand.
TCCAAAGGGAGCAATATGTGCAGGAATTAGGAAAAACGTAGATACATTTTTAAGGCCTAATTCCATTTGGCCTCTTTACAGTAATGTCTCACTACCTTTAGGTGGAATGTTAATTTAAGCCAGTGGGCTGTGGCCCTCCTCCCATTCTATCTCCTAGCAGGATTTCTTCAAATCTCACTCCCATTATTCTGTTTCCAGCCACAACCTGAGCTTGTGCACACAGACATATCCCCCTCACTCTACCCAACTGAGACTCAACCCAATTTTTTTTTCATCTCTGCCATCCCAAAGAGTTTGGAAGAAAAATAAAAATCCAAGCACATTTTCTTACTTATATAAAAAAATTACAGGGTATCTCTTGTAAACAGGGCCCATCTTTCTAAGAAAAGCCAGGTAATAGGATAAATCTGCTCCAAACCGCGTGACCCCCCACTAAAAACGACTGCGCCGTGTTCAGATATTGGGCAGCTCCACTGAACTCTATTTATTTCCATTTCCTGCCCACTTTAATGTACTTCAGTGGCCTGCAGTAAAGTTAAAGCAATAGGTGTCTGTCATAAAGATGAATGGTGCTATTGGAATGCATAATACAGTGGAAAGAGGAAATGAGAGCAATCTGGTTTATTTACATCTCAGGCTGCCATCAGCACCTCAGCCCACCTCCCAATGGCCTCAGCTGCCTTTCCTGTTATCTTGCTGGATAGTCCCCTGCAATGAGTTGGCTTTTAACCTCTCAGAACCAGAGGGGATGAGCTGATCTCCCAGATTTGCTTTCATGAGCTGGCAGAGTGCTGGAGCAAACAGCCATGCAGTGTGTTCAGTGCAAAGAAAACAAAATAAAGGTAGTGGTTGCCATTTAAATTAATTAAAAGACACAAGCAAAACAAAAGACCCCAAAGAGATCTGCTATCACCGGTAAATTTAGATCAACACACAGCAACCTGACTACTTCTGAAAAACAGTAATTACTGTTTCACAAAATATTACTTTTAATCTTCTTTCTTTACAATCTAATTAAACAGATATTTTACTTGCCTTTGCAAAATGTTTTTCTTAATTTCATCCAATTTTAACATTTGGTGTGTTCTATAAACTACACATCCAAACTAGTATGCAATTTTATGCTTATTTTTAATAGTGTATGACTTCATTTAAAATTTATGACTTTTAATTTGCATGTTTATTGTTGGTTTTAAGTAATCTTTTAATTTTCCCTCTTGGCTCTGAGGCTTACTATAACTTCACAATGTAAATTCAGTACTAATTTTGTTCATGTGAAAACACCATCTTCCAACACGCGTTGTGTCTTTTTTAATTTCCCTCTTATTTCTTTTATAAACCTTCAGAAAAGAATTATCACTTGGAACAGCAGCAAGTATATGTAGAAACAGTAGCATATCTATCACCACACAATACTTGGTGTCTAAAAGCCTTTGTTTGGTTCTACTTTCAAAAATAACCACTTGGATGAAGCTGACTTTCAGAAATTCAGACAAAATCCTCTTACAGAAATTAGACACTTTAGTTTAAAAGATAGAGGTTTCCATCCCTAATTATTTTTTTCTTTGAAACCAGGGAATAAATTTTGGTTAGCCTATGAGCACAGTAAATCAGATTATAAAAACTCTGCTTATTAGAGTCACAACTGCATAAAAAGTCACAGTTTCTCTTTCCTCTTCAAAGCAAGCCAAGGGCTCATGGGTTAGAACAGCTACTTGGGAAACTGATGCTGATTTCATCACACTGAATGCCACCAACCCCCACATACAGTTTGAGTTCAGTGAGGCTGCCCAGATAATGGAATAGCTCTGAATTTCAGCATGGGGATGAAAATCAGAGCACAGCACCACTACACAGAAACATGCTGCCTTGTCAAAATGCCTCAGAAACACCAACTCCTAATAACATTTTATGGGAAACAAAAGGCTCTTCCCACTATTAGAATTCAGTCAACACATTCTGTGTTTCCAGAATTACAAATTGCACTGTGAGCCTGGTGAAGAGAACTCCCTCACTGATGAACTCTGACCAGCAACCCAGCCCAGCCAGCCCAATGCCCTGGGAGAGGAGTCACGCCCCAGATGAGATCTTCAGCATCTCTAAATAAATGATCATAACTTCATTTGTCCCAGGAGAACCGTGCCCATTTGTATCAGACAGACCTCTGACGAGGGAGGTCAAGAACAGCTGGACACCAGCCACAGTGAAAGCAACTCTAACTTACAAAGACTGCATAGGAAAAAGAAAAAATTGCTTGGAACACCCCTCTGTGTACGAACCCTACCATTGCTTCAGCCCAACCATCTGAATCCAATTAACAGAACACTGAGCGGCAGAAGTTAGGGAGTGGACACATTTTCCAAATGAACATCATTAGCATAATGGAGATTTAAAATCAACTATGGAAACCAGCACTTGGCATTGGATCACACTCTCTTAGTGTCTCATTCACTTGTTCATTTTATCAATTATTTGGTAAATGAATACTTGAAGACCATACAGAAACGATTTAGCCTTCACAACCAAAAGGCTGCCCCATTGTGCACTCCTTGCAAGCTACAAATTACTGCACACAGTGCACAGTTAGCACACCAGGCAGTTTTTATTATTACAAAATTGGATTGCACTTATTCTTCACCTTAATTAAGTTTCACTGCCTCAGTTTGACTGCTTCACAAAAACAAAAAAAAAATCTTGCTGAAAAATTCTGGGTTTACATTTTGAATTTAGGAAGTACAGCAGTGGAGTTGAGTTTTAACTTTTTCTCCTTGAATTAAGCAAGGGAAAAAAAAGGGAAAAAAAAAAAAAAACTAACAGTAATGAATAGTTAAGGAATGATGAAGAGCATCTGTAACTCCTCAACCACAAGCTGGCCACACTGTGCCTGAAGGGTCTGCTTCAGTTCCTTGGCTTACTAGGTGGCATGCATGAGACACTACTTCCCTGTCCAAGCTGTTCATCCAGCTTGGTAAAAAATTGCCTTCTAGATCCACTTGGGTAAGGAAAATAGGAAATCATTCTACTTTTAAGCAAAGATAACTCAAGAAAAACTATCAACGGTAAGTGAGCACTGGCAATTGCTACAGAATGGTGTTGAGAAATTTTCTTCTTTTGAGAGTATCTAAAGAGCAGGTGAAAAACATCTGTGGGAGGTGATCAAGAGACAGATGACCCTACTCCACTGGAGAAAGCTGGATTACTTTTTAAGGATCTGAAGATCATTCCTCAGCCCTGTGATACTAGTTTTGGAAAGATGAGTAACATAGCTCTGCACAGACTTGCTGCTTGGGTCCAAGTGCCACGGAGTTCAAAATACTGCTCTACTTAGTGTAAGTTACTAATAGTGACTAATAGGCATCTATCTTGCTCACAGCAAGTATTCCAACTTGCATCATCACTACATTAATTTCATACCTCTTGTCCTAGTTGTGACCCTTTATACACTTTGAAAAATTCTTCTGTCAAATACAGCGACCATCACCACACCCAAAACTATCTTTTATCATTAATTATGCTACATTTATAGCCCACTTTCAATCTTCCTTTAGAGATACAAAGTATAGTATTGCTACATTTTGTTCCCTACAATTTCAGGGAGCAGCTTTCTAGAGCTGCCTAAATGAGATGCCTAAATTAGAAGGTGCAAGCCCAGCTACTCCCCTCTGTCAGGTACAAGCGGTGTCCCTCAGGGTCTGTATTGGGACCAGTGTTATTTAACATCATTAAGGCTGGTTGAGGGCAGCCTCAGAGGTTTGCAGATGACACCAAGCTGAGCGGTGCAGCTGACACACCTGAAGGATGGGATGCCATCCAGAGAGAGCTCCACAAGCTCCATTCAATGGGAATCTCACAAGATTTAACAAGACCAAGTGCTGGTGCTGCACCTGGGTCAGGACAAGCCCCAGGACCAATCCAGGTGGGGATGAACAGACTGAGAGCAGCTCTCAGAAGGGCTTGGGTAAGAATTGCTTCTATCAGCCAACAAATCACACTCACATGACTGGAATGACAACAGTCTGGTGATCAATATCCACCTGTAACCCTCTTGTCAGGAAGCCCTGCAGTGGTCCTGTGAACACTGCAAGATGTGGAACCTCTCACCATGCAAAGGACTGGTGTAACCAAAGAGGAGCAGCTCCCTTTGCCCAAGGTCTGTATTCTACAAACAGCAATCCATGGGGCTACGCCCCCAGGCAGACAAAAACCCACTCTGCCCATGCTCAAAGCATCTCAAAATCCTTGGTAATAGGGTTTGTAAACTCTGCTAAGGCACGGGATATAAACATATTAAACCCAAGGGCAAAGTGAGCTTATGTCTGCCTGTAACACATGCACACGTAGACATGCCCAGAGATGATTGGCAAAAACACCTCTGCAAACTCTCTCAGGCTCCTCACACACACACACACACAAAACAAGCCTTGTCTCCTGAGACACAAAAGCAATCAAATACCTGGCAACAACTTTCAAAACCCTTCAAGCCAGATCCTATTAAAACCAACAGCTAAGAGATGAAAGGCTCTAGCTATCCTACCAGTCACACTTAACAAGGCTCTTAAACATTTACTGTATCTTACATTACCTCTATAGAAATTCCACAACTGTAGACAGTGCCTAACATCATAGGATACATTTATGTTTCCGTTCAATTGAAGGTACAACATAAAAGGATGTTTTTATTTTAATTTGTGTTCTGGGACCTTGGAAAAGAAGCTGCCTCATCACCTGCTGGAAAAGGCCAAGTACAGAGGAAGAAAGGGTTCTTTTAAGAATAGAAATTACAGCCCCAGAGTGAGACCTGGGCCCTAAAGAAATCCATGGCAACATTCACATTGAATGCAAAGTCATTAAATCTCCCTCTAAATTGAAACAGCCCCGTTCCTAATTTCAAATTAGCAACGAACTCTTTCACCAGCCTGCCTCTCTATTTCATAAAATGCCCATGAAATGCATGTTTATAGTTGATGGGTGATGACTTAAGTTAAATCTTGGTGTGAAAACTTCCCCATTCTTTTTAAAAGAAGGTTTTCTAGCATTTCTAAAGCATTAAAAAAACCCTGTCACCCAAGTTGCCTTAGTATTATCATTACAGATGTAAATACACATTTAAAACCAGTTGTGTAATCTTTGCTAACATCCTTGTAAAATCTTGCAGTTTGTCAAATAGCCCCCATTGTGGACAGCACTGAAGCAGTTCTAGAGATCACCAGAGTTAAAAGGCAGTGAAGAAAAGTACCTTGTCCCACCTCCTGCACATCACAGCTCTGCTAATTTCAATCATGAGAAGTAGTGAACCTGACAGGCTTCTTTAATGAAAATAGATGCTTTAATATTTTAAGAAACACTCACTTTTATTTAAGCCCATGTGTCTTCCAGACCCACAGTACTTCTGAAAAAAATAATGTTTTTAAAGTACACGGTATATGAATAAAAAACACAATCAAGCAGGTAGGGAAAGCAATTGAGGATATAAATCCAGAACTGACACACACTGCTCTTTGCTGCTGTGACAGTTTATATCAGCCAGGCCAGAAACCCTGCTCCCAATGGTCAGCTTGAAAAATCCAAGTGGCTGATTCCAGGACACTCAGCACCATTCCAGGCACTCACTGTGCACTGTTAATATCTGATGTATGCTTGCAGCTCCAGTCTCAGAGAAAGCCATTTTGCAGGATATGCTCAAAGATGTGTGTTTTACACCACATGCCTGATGCTGTGATTCACAGGGAAAACCTGCACAGAAGGCACAGGCTGGGATGTTACTGCTCCAAGCTCCATCAGCAAAGTCACTGAAATAAATTAACATCAGCATCTCATAGAAGTTCCTGCATAAGAGTGTTAGGCAAGATTTATTCAAGACTACAGTCTCAGGGGCAATTCATCAGAATCAAATAAATGAAAATGGGACCAGCTAGAATAACAAAGCAGCCCAGCCAAGGCAGCAGCCACATGACAGCCAGAGGCATCTCCAGAGTGGTCAAAACAACTGTCCACAGAGCTTGCCAGTGAGCCAGATGCTGCTGCTGGAAGAAGGGTAGTGTTGATATAAACTCAGAGATACAAGATGCTTAACACCAAGAGCAATCAATCTTGATCATTCCCACACAGCTGCCAAGCTTTGCTTTTATGCCACAAGAGATGAAAACAAACTGCATAAAGCACATGTAGATCCTACATGAGAAATTCCCTCCACCCTCCCCTTACTACTCAGAAACAAACCCACAACTTGGGTGTAGCTGTAAATGACCTGATGCTTTTCCTGAGTTAACAACAGAACCAGGAAAGAATATCGTTGGCTAAACAGAGCACTGTACACACCCTGCCAGAGAACCAATGAACTTATCATACTGTATAGGAAATTCCTATCTTCCACATCAATTAGTGACCCAAGAGTGATTGATTTTATAATCCCAAACTTGACTTACAAAGTGGCTTCCTCTGGGGCCAATTTTCCATTACCCAGCATGTGGAAAATTGCATATGGTCAGTGCACTATGAAAACCAAGGAAAAATAAGTGCTATTTAAACCCCAATTCTACCATGCCTCCACATTCTTGCTTTCCTGAGGGAGATGCACTTTTGACAGTTACTTCCTTTCCCTGCCCCAACATCCTATCTGCACCACACACCAGCTGGGCACTCAATCAAAACAGAAACAACAACAGGAACTAGGAGCTATTCACTACAATAGGATCAAAACATTTCTAGGCACTAGTGCTTTGCCAAGTTACCAGCCCTGAAGACCTGCCACAATCCTCCTCCTCCTCCCTCCCATCACAGACACCATTGCTGAAAGTGACCCCACTTCAACCTGAAGCACCACATTTTGAAGATCACAGCTTCTGAGTCAGAAGCCACATCTCAGAACTGCAGGAGGCAATGGAACTGGGCAGCAGAAAGGTGAGAAAGTTATCTGGCCAACAGCACAGGCCTCTGTTTGTCCTTTATTCCAATCAAGTTAGCATTAGCTCCATCTATAAAACCAGGATTGCACTGCACACTAACTACCAGGGTAATCACAGAAACAGCACCACAACATGATTACTGGGTGCTAATTATATCTTATAAAGAGTTAAAGACAATCAAGTGCATGTAATAAAGATTTATATGCAGGTTTTCACTGACCTGAAACAGCTCCATACATTAGTAGGTTAACATTATTGCAGGAACAAAGCAAACAGTTACATCTACATGATAAAATACATGAAACCAAGAGCCAGATGTTGGGTCCTTTCATCCAGGAAGCAATTATTTAATTCCTGGGAAAAGATGATGTCTGTCATTGTTTCATCAATACATAATATATCTCAGAACCAATCCTGGCACTCTGGCCTGGGCAGGGTACAAATCTGCAGGACTGCACAGGGTCATGAATCAAGGGTCTCCTTTTCCTGCACTGCCATTGCTTCTGGGCAGTGAACACAGAGCAACTGGAGATATCCTCAGTCCATATCTCTATCTCCCCATTGATGCACAACAGCACAGACCCCAAGGAGGCTAAAAGGAAAGATTCTGCTTCCCCTCACAGCCCTCCAGCAAGGCCAAGTTCTCCAAGGGTAAGCACAACAGGGAATGCCAAGGAGCTGCCCACCCTCTCCACCACAGTTGCTGGCGTAGGGTCCTGTGTAATCAGGTACTCTGTCATCTTTGGGTGGGGTGCCAGTGGTGGCTGTTTCAGGTCAGTTGCTGACCTCCAGCTCTGAGACACAAAGGGTCCCTCAGCCACCAACTAATGGCTCCCTGCTCCAAGCACCATCAAGAACTGCTGACCTTTGGTGAGTCATTTTGGCCACACCATCCTCATCCTCCTTGTCCATCCTCCCAGACAACAACACTCCCAGATCAGCACCTCTGGAGAGGTGGACACTCATCAGCCACCACCAGCACCCACCCAGAGATCACAGAGTACCTGATCACGCAGGACCCTACAACACCAGCAACTCAGCACTTTTGCTAACTACACTACAAACAACACAACTGAAAAAGCACATCCCTCTGCAAGGTTACTCCAAGGCAGTCACTGGATAAACCAGCCTGAGCACACCACATGTAAGGTACACCCCTGAACAAGGCTCAACAGATAGGAGCACTTAACAAACACAACCATTAACTAGGAAACATCCCTGCAGCAATTAAAAGTTTGCAAAATACTACAACATACACCTGGTTATTGCTCTGACATCTGCTTAAGTTTTCTCTGTGTGTTTATAAGTGGGACCAAACAGGAAAATAATTAAGTTTATGGGCATTTCATGACAAAAATGACAACAAGGTACTGCTAATTGTTCATGAAAAATGGCATAAAAACTCAAATCAAGCACGTGTAGTGTTTGAAATGCTCAAAAGTTACCACATTTTATAATGAACCATATATGACCAAATGGTGTTTCTCCTACTAAGGAATAAAATTATTCTAAACTAAGGATTTCATCATAAAATGAGAGGAAATTCACAGTCTGAACAATTGCAGTTGTGCTGAGCACATTTTAAGACATATGGCAACTTTATAATGCTCATTGGGGATGAAGAGCTAGAATTCTGGTGCAGATTTTGAATTTAAGACATTTCACATAAAATTGCATATCTCAGGAAACAAATTAATTGTTAAGTGTGCATCCTTATGTTGCAGACAATATTTGGCATATGTAAATATGACTACCTCAAAATATGAACGCAATTTTCAGTACAATTACCCAATTGTTTTAGAAAGCCTCCAAATAAGTTTTTTTAAATGGTGTGAAGGCATCATTCAAAGTAAACAAATATAACAAGAGCTACTTACTTTAACTTTTTACAGAATCACTGCAATATTATTCAGCTACAATATGTTATCCAGTGTTCTCAAGTAAATGCCCCAATTACTATTGTAAGTCTGTCACTTAAATAGTTCCTTCCTGTTTAAAATGTAGAGAGCCAAATGCATTTTCCCACCACTAGGTATTGTGTAAGACTCCTTTCTCTTCCAGCAAGCTGGCTGAAGATGGATGAGCTTCCAAACTGATATAATTTTTAATTACATGTTTTTCTCTCATTACTAATTTCCTAAACACGTCTCTAATCTCGCAGAGAAATCTCTGAGCACAGTAGGTGTATCCACATACATCATGCTCTTGAAAATTAAAATGAGATAATGATCAGGACTGCCATCACAACATAACCTGAAACAAGCAAGATACATGAGAGGTGATACACACTCGTAAGACTCTGATCTCGAATGTTTCTGGAAAGCAGCAGCAGTTGGATGGTTTCCATCCTTCCTGCAGCCCCTCTTGGAGACGGTACACAGCCAGTGGGGTCTAGGAGAGGGAGATGCTTCAAGCCACCTCCCACCTTGCACGTTCCACCAGGCATCTCCACCAAGCTCATGATGCCAAATGTCAGAATTCAGGACATCCCTCTGGCTGTCCTGGAATGCCAGGACCCCTGCCAGGGGGCTCAGAGACCCTGGCACAGAGCCCAAGACCCCTGTGGTTTTGATTATGACCCATGGAGCAAATTACCAACCTTGTATGAAGATCTGCAAGCCACAAAAGTTTAAGTAGAATGACAGTGAATTTATCACAGAGTGAAAAATAGATTTTTGGGGTTTTTAGAATGGGGGTTCAGGGGGCTAAATGGAGGAACCTGGGCCTGTCCAGCCTTTCTCCTTCCTCTTTTCAGCCTCCACCTTCTGCTGTGATGTTGGCACTTAAAGATTGGTTTAGAGTAGAAGCTCACTGAGCTCAACATAGGCGATTGGTATTAGAAAGTAATTGTAAATACTGTACATGTAGTTTTTAGTATAAAAAGATGATACCACCTGGAGGTCACCAGAATGCCTCTGACTGTCCTGCTGAGCGGACCTCAGCAGGTCAGGAGCAAGAATTTTATAGATAAGAAACAATAATCAACCATAAGACTGAGAAATTAAGAGCTCTGACTCCTTCTTTGACTGCCAGGCTGGGAAAATAGACTTTCTAACTTACATCGGGGTTACTCTGACCACCTAGAGCCACAAGAGCCAAATGCATTCCCAGCCCTTCCCTCCCTTCTCCTAAACACTGCACCAAGGAGCACTGTGTGCATAAGGGAGCCAGATCAGCTGCTCCTCTACAGAATATGGGCTCAGGTACCTGTCCTAGGGTGACGTTATGATGCTTGTATCCCCACCTGTGTGTTCTTTTTGTGCTGGATATCATGTTCTGTGCCTTCACAACTGGCTCTTAATGTTTTGGTTTGGTTTGGAGCCTGCTCCCCCACGTCTGGTGGGACACACAGAAGGGGCAGTACATGGTGCTGCTTTTGCTTTTTCTTGGCTCTTCACTTTGCTCTTGCTTCTGCTTTGCTCCTGCTTTTTGCTTCTGCTCATTAGTTAGCTTAGCTAAGCAGTCTGAATTTTTCCCTGGACTGTTTTCTTTTCCTTTTTTCAGATCTACTCAAACCTGCTCCGGGCTGGGCCCTGGCAAACCCCGAGAGTTTGCACCTTGTGGCCCAGCGGGGCCTACTCTGGGCAGCAGCTGCCCCAGCGCTGAGGGATTGAGAACAGAGCGAGCACCCCCAGAGAGACTTTCTGAATTTGTCATCTTTTTCAGATCAGTGAAAGAGTGGTGTCATCCAGTATTGCTCATTTTGTGTGCTGGGGGTGCTGTGCCTGTTAAATAAACAGGTTCTTTTCACTTCTCTCTGAGGAATCTTTCCCAAACTGGTTGGTGGTAAGTGCCGTGTGGGTTTGCTTTCTGGAGAGGTCCCTTTCGGAGGTTTTTCTCCCAAATTTGCCCTAAACCAGGACAGTACCCCAGTTCCCTCCTGCCATCGGGGCTCCAACAGCTCTTCCCACCTCTGCCAAGGTCTCCTGAAGGAGCTGCCCTCTCCAGGAGCAGAGGAGAGCAAAGAGCTGGAGGCAGGCACACCTCAGGCAGGTAGGGAGCTCGTGCCCACGCAGCAGAAGGGCTCACACCCCAGCAGCTGCTCCCCTGGCAGGAACTGGGACTATCTATAGACCAGATTAGGTCAACCAAGGGCCAGCCAGGCATTCCCATGGGATCCCTCTCATTCCTCAGATACCTCTCACTACCTGAAAGGCACTGCGCAGCTGAGCTGCAGCACTCTTTAACCATTAAACCAGCAGGGCAAAACCCAAGCTTTTTAGGGGTTGGGGGGAAAGCAAAGAAAACAAAAACAAAAGGGTAATTGTCACAAGGCTTTCTTCCCAGCTAAACACTTCACACACCAAATTCCTAAGGGAGTGATGCTTTCAGCACATCAGCTGCCTTCTCATCAACTGACACTTCCCAAATAAAGGAGGAAAATCCTAGAACTGCTCAGAGTGGCTGACATTTAAGGAATCAAATAAAGCACAACCAGATAAATCACAAGCACTTAAATAAGTTTATATCTTCTAAGCAGTCTTAAAATATGTCACAAGTATGATTCTGCCTACTCACTCAAAGAAAGGGGATCTCTGTGGTTTTGCAGCAAAAAGATGAAGATAGAGAGGGACTCAAAATTGGCTTGAAGTGCACACACCAGATTAACGCTAATAAAACCAGTGCATGTCTAAGGAACACCAACACCAGGGCTCATGCAAGCCACCAGTCTGTAATCTCAGGCTGATCAAAATGCATGTGCTAAATGGGGTAAGCTTATCTAAAAATGTAATGCTAGCTGAATTGCCCTGGGCCCCTAGGGAGGCCTGCAGCACAGCGTGAGTGGGTTGGAGCTCAGATGTTTTGCTGTATTCACACATGCTGCTGTGGAAGCTGGATGAGGGAAAAACAACACAATTTCACATTTTCTTCTCAAAAAAAAAAAAAAACAGTCCACAAAATGTTATCCTGTTTTTTTTTTTTAACCTGCTGTCCATCCATTGACCAGGATCAGAAGCTCTACATCCAGCCTTAACTTTCTCAAGAACTTGATGAAGAAATTCCTAGAAGAACCCTGGTTCCTCTTAAAAACAAACACTTGTCCTAAACTTCACTCCGCAAAGGGAAGGAAAAGCTGGGGGATGCTGTGGGATTGTTTCTCCTTCCCACAGCATCTTGGGAGGACCATGAAGAGGACACCTACAGACCCAAGCTCCAGCAGACCTTTGCTCTGCACCACTGGAAGCAGAGCCCACCTGGCAGTCAGGGTAAGGCTGAATGCACAACACAACCCCAACCTCAGGTGGGAGCTCACTGACCACTGAGGGCAGGGCAAGCCTTTCCTGTGACTCTGCTGGGCTCCTGCTCCTGCTGAACATTTGCTGACACCTCCTTCACAACCAGAGGGACAGGTTCTTTATGAGAAGCTGTTTCACCTTCCCCAGTTCATGTCTTAATCCACAGACTGAGGCAGGTCACATTATCTACACTTATCAAAGACATCATTATGCTTCATAAGCTATTTTTTTGCTTCAGTAAGGAACAAGCACATTTTATTTCTTACTGTTTACCCATTACCTCACTGAGCTGCATTATTGTTAAGTCTTTCTGGGGCTCTCCTGAAATAGGAACACATAAAACAGGATTTCCTCCAGCTCTGCATACCTACTTACTCCAGAGTCATTAATGACATAGGACTGGATTGAACAAAGACTTAACATCAAATGAGCATTCAAAACAGCTGGGAACAAAAATATATCTGCCTGGAACACTGCATCTGTGTTTTGTCTTTTGAAAAATGCCAATGGGGCGAAAATTCGCTTTCAAGACCACTTTTACAGGAGTACACTTTTACAGGTCTTTTACTTTTTCCTTCCTGAGGAAAAAAGGACTTGCAAAACACTTGCATGTGGGATGTGCATCCCAGTGGGCTTCAAATTAAGTTTATAGCTCTTTTTATACATAAATCTGCAAATCAGGTTGTCCTCTTTCTGGAGATCAGATGTAACTTAACTGCTGCCAAAAGGAATTCTGCAGAAAAGACTCTAGAGCTGCACGAGAATCCTCCAAAAACCTACATCCAAATTTCTTCCATGTGATAACAAGCAATAGCTGAAATACCCAAGGGTAGGTAACTATCCTCATAATTCAACTCTGAGGTTTTTAAAGTACCTATATAACCACTATTTTAAGGAAAACTTAGAGGTTTTCTATATGTGAGAAAAATACAACAGTGATACTGTTCCAGGATTTATAGAAAATAAGGATACTGCTTGGGTTCAGTGTTTAGCACCCAAAATAACCTTGGCAAGCTCTTAAAGGCCTCTGTATGGGTGGAGTACACAGAAGGAGTGGCAGCCAGCAGGTTGGGAGACAATGCAGGGATGCAGGAGGAGAAACACCACGGGCTCTCTGCAGTGCTGTCAGCTCCCACCTGCCCCAGGACATTGCCTACCTCTGCCTACAAACACAGCGATTCCCCAGCCACTGAGTAAACAGCCTTTGAAGATAACAAAGCTTATTCTAATCCCTCACTGATGTCACTCCTGCATTGTGCTCAGCTGAGCTGCAAAACTCCCGGGTTAACTCACTGGACAGATCACTCCAAGAATCACTCCTGGGTTAACTCACTCTGTAAGATCAGGATTACCTTAATTCTCTGTTGCTGCACAGATTTCAGAAATCCTGTTCAGGTACAGAAAGAAGTATGTTTTGCACTCAGTGAATCTATGTTTTTTCTTGTTGAATAACCAGACATTTTTCAGCTCACTTCCTTAGCAGCAGGTGGAGCATTTCTTACCATTATGCTTAGTGACACAGCTTTCCCAAAGGAAGCACAAGCACAGCCTCCTGGAAGGACAGAATGCCATGGACAATTTTCTTTCCCAAAGGAAGCACAAGCACAGCCTTTTGGAAGGACAGAATGCCATGGGCAATTTTCTAACACTAGCAAACAGGACTGTTGATCCAGTCACAGGAAGGTAAAATCAGACTGAGCCTGGACCAGTGTGGTATGATTCTTGGAGTGATCCTCTCCAGGGCCAGGAGTTGGGACTTGTGAGTCCCTTCCAACTCAGGATATTCTATGATCCTAGCAAGAGAAATTAAAATAAAAATTGTAAAAATAAAACAAAAAAGCAGGGACTTCCAATGAATCACCTCAGAGGACAATGTCTTTGTGTTCTCACTTGTGTTCACTTACCAGAGTTAAGTGTTCCGCATTTCAGTTCTTTAACTATGTACTCCACACTTCTCACTGCACCCAATCCTCCAAGAGCCAAACCCTCCCACAGGAATAAAACACTCAGTGAAGAACTCAGGGTGAGTCAGGAAAGCCAACCCTGTATATAACACATCTTTCATGTCATCAAAAGACTTGGCAATAAGAAGCTGAAACCCAACTAAATTCTTACAGCATAAACAGAGCTATTTTACTTTTGAGCTGCATGTGCTTATGAGCAGCCATGACCAGAATAATAACACAGAGCACAAATCTGAAAACAGGAGCTCAAGTTGTGTCTGAATGTTCACACTCCCTGTCAGTCCCAAAGGCAAGTTTCTTTTGGAAAGCCTGAATATTGTCAGCCAGAGGTTTCGGCCTCTTCAGTAAGCTGCATCTTAGTTACAACAAATAGATCCTGGCACTATTTCCACACACAGACATAAACAGGTAATTATGTTCCCACTGAACAGAAAAATGAAGAGGACGTGCTGGAGAAAAGCAGACGGAGGTAATGATACCAACACAGAGAGATGGATTGGGAACACAGACATTGACCAGTTCTGCAGCCTGGCTTCCTCTGCAATTCACCCATGGAAATCAACTGGAACTGCACAGAGCAAACAGGCTTCATTTTCCACCTGTTAACACAGGTTATTGATTCCTCTGTCAATAAAAGAACCACGATGCAAACTGCTATGAAATGAAAATCCAGTGTCGCATGCAACCGGAGACAGAAGTAGGGAGATGTACATTCAGGATAATGTATTGCTGGAAATACTCTTCCCTAAAACCAGCCACGGCTCCCCAAAGGGTTGTTACCAAAGACATGACCACTTCCCACTGCCAAACTGCCCTTAGGGACCCAGTAACACTCAGCCAGGGTGTTGCTCCTCGTGACCAACTGAGCAAATGCTGAGCGCAAACTCCACCTTCCACACAAAAATCAGAGAAACCCATTCACAGCCTGTGTTTCACGACATGTCAGCATGAGAAACTCTCTCAAGCTCACAAATATTCTTCTAATCATTTAGCTCTTGGTGGATGTCTCAGATTTTAAACTTGAATAACAAGCAACTTCAGCAGAGGTCAGTCAAGCAGCAGTAAGGCTGCTCGAGGTGGCAGGTTTAAAGCATCTCATGTGTACAAGAGTACAAGTATGAAATTCAGAAAGAGCCCCCAGGGATCCCAATGCAAGACATGAAGATGTAATTAAAAACCATAAATCCATCAAACGAAAAATATGTAAACTTAATACATTAACTCATATATTTTTCTTCCTTGAACACATTTGTCTTGCTCTACACTCATTTGGAGCCTACAAATAAAAAATTAAAAGTATTAGAAGAAATATTTCTTCATATGTAAAAAGCAAGTATCAATAATAAATGCTTTTTACTTTATTCTTACAGGTAATTGCTGAAAGAAGCTCTCTCAGCAGTCTGCTCAGATTCTGTGCATATTATGAATAATTTCAGCTGTATCTCCTCTTTACAAAATCCACAAAAGGACAGTATCTTACAGTGTTTCCATGCCACTTAATCATCCACACAAAATTACCCTTGTGAGAGCTTGTTGGAGGAATGTCAAATGTATTTGCCTGCCTTTGCAACAAAATCTTCAGAGAAAGACAAATAGTTCACAGCTTACAGTTACACAAGTTACACTAACACCTGAACATTTTAACTGCAGATTCTGGGTTCAACTTTGAATTTCAAGCTACAGGCAAAATAGTTATAGGCCAAATCCTGCCCCATGTCTGGCCCACAGCACAGTTTTCAAGACATCTTATAAAAGCTCTGCAGTGCCTGTGGATCATACTAAGTCTAAGGAACATCATCTAGAAAGCGTATTTGGGACAAACCAGCCCTTCCATCTTCTGCTCACTGACCAGAAGCAGCACCAAGTATTGCCCAGAAATGACAGTGGCAAAGACATTTGTCCCTCACCTCCATCCTTCAAAGGCCAAATTTGTCTCTTGTGATTAATGAGTGTTTCCTTGGAACCAGGTTTCCCAGGGCAGCACTGTGGGAACACCATGGGTGACCCAAAAGGAGCAGAGTAATTGAAACAAGGATGGCCACATTTCCTGATCATACAAGCCACTTGTTAGTCCTCAAGTTTCTGACAATTGTAAAGACTGTCACATTACACAGAGTCTCTGGAGACAGCTCCTGCTGCCCTGTTTTGGGGTGGGAATTGGACATGTGCCACCAGGCTGGCATAGTGCCATTGATCTCAACCACTTCAGCAGTGTTACCTCCTCCAAAACACCCAGCAGCACCACTCTGCTGAAGGGCATGTGACGTACCCTGGGCATAGACACCATTCCTGAACTCCTCAGGAGCCACGTAAAAGCCACGCAAAAGCACCAGACAACCCCTAGAAAGAAATTTTTACTTGATAAAGCTATATGCAAGCTGCAGGAAACTGCTCCAGTCTGAGATCAAGGAGAAAAGCAGCAATGCCAAAAGGAGTAAATACATGCTACAACACACAATACAGTGAGAATAACATAAGGCAATAAAAACAGAATACAATACAAGCTGAGTAGATTTAACATCCCAAATGAGTTCAAACACAAAGCCAAACGCTGCCCACGTACAGAACAATCAGCACTGATCAATTTATACACACAGACAGCAACAAAAACCATATTGTAACAAATTATATGTTGCAATAAAGCAGGAAACACATTTAAACATAACCTTTTGACTGCTGTGAGAACCAGGACCAATTCTTCTCTTTCACCTTTCATGCTGAAAGCCAACTCAATGCCCAGCCTAGCCAGAAGTATCACATTTCAGTTTTGTACAGAAGGCCTCCCATCCCATTCACCCAGCAGTGTAAAATCCCTCAGCAACATCAGGGGAAGATTTGCTAAGAGCAAAGTGAAAATTTATCATCTTCCCACAGCTGTCCAGTGTTCCAGTCAATCCTGCCCAGGTATTGATGTTTGGTAATAGCAGCCCAGCCCCAGCCAAAACTCTGAGCAGCTTGCAAACTCCAGGAATGCTGATCAAGGACAAATTGTAAGACTTGACTCAAAGAAGGAGGTTGTGCTCACCTAAGCCTCTTTTTGTGAGCAAGAGCTGAGACTTCTCTGATTCACTATACAGCAGTCCAACTCTTGGTGATAAAACAAGCACACAACAATGGCATTATGCTGCCTAAAATAGGTGGATATATTTATACTAAACATTTTTTGTCCAACATGAGAATGAACATCTGCCAGCTAGGTCTTAAAGGCTCAAGCAGCTTCAAAGCAAAGTCAGTCCAAAGAACTATATGCCAAAGATATACATTCCCTTTAGCCTATCCTAGAGAAGAATACACTACTCCTGCTAAGTGACATATTCCCACCATACTCCAAATGATAGCAATAATAATTTCAAGCTTTGCTCTTAAGTTCCTCTATAAAATTTAGCTTTTTTTTTCCATTTAAAAGTTAAACATTTTTATTGAAAAACTAATAATTAATACACCTTGGCACAAACTTCAACAGCAGTAGGAGGGACTGAAGCCACTGAGAGCCCCCAGTTTACAAGGCCACATCACATTTCCACAATCAGCTTTCCAGCTCCATCACAGGGAGGCATTGTACAGCATGCAGATAAAATCCTTTTAGGTACTATCAGCACAGCTCTAACCCCTGCTCCCTGAGCTGATCTGACACCTGCTGCTTACTGAAGCTCCATTTCAACTGAACACACTCCACAGACCTTCAGTCTCCTTCCACAGCCTCACCACTCCTCTCCTGGTAAGCTAGCAGATTTTCAGGACTACCTGTTACTGTCTTTACAGTTTACCTGAAGTCTCTGCGTTTTTTAGCTCCTTCTGCTGTTGCAGTGACCCCAATTCCAGAAACCCCTCCCCAACACCTGACCTCAAAGCTCAGTTGGAAGTCAGAGTCCACAATTTTCTGTGTCCCTGTGCTATGTATTCTTATTATGCACATTACAGGAGCAATCAGCTGTACTAACAGCAGCACTGATGATATTTAATGCCATACAAGCAAGAGAGAGTCCCCACCACAAAAAAAGTTTCACGGCAAGTGAACAAAAGATGGAAGCATTTTCTCTTTGCTGAGCAAAGGAGAAATTAAGCCCCTTAAACTTCTTGGCCAAATTCACAAACTCAGTGACAGATGCAGGGATTAATTCAGATTTTGCATCCCTGCAGTGGGACAATTCCTGTTAACAGAGGCAGCAGGAGGTATGATTCTTCTTGAAGTAAGGCCCCAGTTTTCTCCCTTAAGTCACTATACAAAATTAGTAGACACTTATAAAAGAAGCCAGGCTGGTCCCAGTCACAAGGCCAGTCAGCAATAGACAAGATTCCCACCTTTCCAATGATGTCTTCTACTTGGGAATGTACTGGACACGTAAATACAAAATAACTATTCCAGTGCTGCAGGTTTGTGGTCAGAGGACAAGGAGACAAATCCAGACAAGTTAAATTCCACTGATTTCCAGTAAATAATAAAGAGCAGATACAGTACTTCCAGCTGGAGAGCTGCCTATACTCAGTGTGACCAATATCCAAATAGATCTAGTTCCTGAAGGTAATCCAGTGCTGAGAAAGAAAACAGCACTGGCATGGAAAAATATTCCATAAGACATGCAGACACCTTCAGAGAGGTTCTCCCTGTCTAAGCAAGGTGAAGCAAAATCTTTGCTCACTTTTCATGGCAAAACGTTCATCTGCCAGCTGAAAACCCAAAAACTAGCTGGCTGTTCCCTACATCAGCATCTTCACTGTGGCAAGGACAACTCAGGCCCAAAGAGTGCAGCTATTTTGGGGTACCTGAGCAGCAGGAGACACGTGCAGCAGCTGTGAACATTGTGGGTAATCCTGGTCATGGAGGGGGGAAAAAAGGAAAGAAAATCCTGGTGGTTTCAGTCATCCCCACTCCTATACCCTGCAGTGCCAGGTCCACAGCAGCAGCCACAATCAGCTGCTGTGAGCCAGGGATGAGGAGGAGGATGACTATTGCCTCCAACAACCTCATTGTTAACAAGTCAGAGGTTGGGATCACTGTAGGTGGAAACTCTTGGCAAAAACAATAAAGCAGCTACTACATATTTCAACAGGTTCAAAGTAACCTCAGATGTTAGCAGCAGATGCTCTTTCCCACCCCCTGGGATTTTGAAATGGTTTATGTGTTTCCTCCCTTCCCCTAATAGGGCAGGGTGCTGAAGGAATTAGCCAGAGAGAGAACCAGAGAAGCACTAATTACCCTCAGCTCCTGGGGAGACCACAGCACCTTCAGCTAATTGTGCAATCCCCACTCCCCCACTCCAGATCCCCCAGAGAGAAGGTCTCTTGTCTCCAGCATCCAAACTGCAAAGATAATCCCTCTCACCTGTATTTTAAAAGGGCATGCCTGAAAATCCTGAGTGTCTCAAGCCAACTGATTGCAATTGGTTTCCGCAGCCTGTGCTGTCACACCGGGAACAACTGCACTGAGCCAGAGAGGGGAACTGCTCGTGTCAACACATCTGACACAGGGCTGTCACTAACCCTGTTATTAGACTGCACACCTACCTGAAATCCACATCTGAGCTCATTGCCTGGAGCACTCCACGGCCAAGTCTCTGCAAGAGTCTCTCTCACAAAATTAAATATTAAATGTGCGTCTTAAAAAAATGCCCCGTAGTTTCATATTTATTAGCTAAGACATTGCTTTTCCACTTACACATTTTTCACATGTTAAATATAGAACATTTTAAGGGTGCATTTAGTGCTTGTGAAGAGCCATGAAAATTGGATTCCTCTAGAGAGCAATCTTTAAAAGACAGCTCTCCCACTCTATTCCCCTTATCCATATCAACCCAGATGCAGAGAGACCTCCCACAAAAATAAAAGAGCCCCTAAGTAACAGAGGACCCCAAACTTAGCCAAGACTCAGCTGTGTCACCACTGTGACTCCCAAATTCCAGGCAGTAAGGGCTACCCCAGCAGTGAGGGTTGACACACTAACAGAAAACAATGAGCACAGGCAGGAAAACTCAGCAGGGACTGCTCCTGAAAGCTTAGACCAATTCCACATACACCTCAAGTGCTGCAAGAAGCCCCCATATGCTCTGAATCCTCATTCTTTCAGGGAAGCACGGCCCTGCAGGCAAACACAGGACACAGAGCCCTCTCCCAGGGTCCTCCACATGCAGCACAGGATCCTGGAGCACCCAACAGTGCACAGTGAGGAGACAGGTACTGCAGCCAGGGATCACATGAGCTCTCCTTGCCTCAATTCCTGCTGCTAGCAGGCCATCACAGTGGCCATGGTGGGAATTACAAAGCATCCCTGACTCTCACACATCAAAGACTACAGCCCTCAATCCCATGCTTGTCCTCTCAGCCTGGTTTTCCAAAGCACTAAGAACTACTGCACAGTCCTTCTTTCCATCCTTCTTACTTAGGGCCTTTCTCAACAGCTTTTGAACCTGTCAAATGATCTAAAATTGAGGTAGAAGGCTCAGAACAAATTCCTACAACTTCCACAAACTGTGAGAGAAATTGGGCAGTATCCACATGTTATTAGCTCCTTGGTAGAAGCCAGATGTCCAAGCACCAGCTTAATGTCAACCAACCAGTGTGTGCAGCCACAGAGAAGATGCTGCCTCTTGTGGAGTCAGCTGGGACAAGGAGGGAACAGCTGGGATTAATGCAGAAGGATGGGGAGAACAAATGCAGTGAACATCCATCCTACCAGACCCTCCTTCCCTATTCTGCTGCTGGTGGGAACGGGGGGAGTTATTTAGCACACAGGAGAAGCGCATAACAAAGAGCCTGCCCATCCCAAAACTCTGTTCCTCCTCTCCCCTCCAGGTGATGCAATCAGCAGCACACACAGCTGTGCCACCAAGAGATCAACACTTTGACAGAAGGAGGAGTGATGGGAGCTCACTCCAGCACTGCCTGGCACGTGCACAGGTAAGACACATCCATGCAAACAGCTCATCTAAAGCCAATGCCGTCTTCCTTTCTTTCCAAGAGCACCAGCTCTTGTAAAAGCTCTTCCTCCAGCTCTGGCTGGTATAACACTGAGCCCTGACATGGATACAGCAGGCTACGACTTGCTTAGCTCCCTCCAATGATTCATGGTTCATCAGCAACAAAGGCTTAACCTGTCCTGGTCACTGAGGCTTCCTGCACACCAGAGCTGGCAGATCCTTTGTACCCAGCTGCATTTACTGGGCAGGTGGGAATACAGGACTTCTGAGGTATTGAGGAACAAAAAATTGTCAGCTCCACCAGCAACAGAGCCACAAATAGAGCCACACTCTCTCTTCTTTGTCCTTCAGGCCCTTGGAAGCTGTTCAGTTGTGTGCCTTGTGTAACACACAGTGCAGATAATGCAATGGGGGTAAAAATTTAAATCAAAACAGAACAGGGAAGAAAAGAAGCTCCTAAAAACTAAGACAGCAAGAACTTCCTGAACTCAAGCTGTAATACAAAATTAATGCTTCTGCCCTGTTTAATGCTGCCTCTAGCACCTGCCTGCGCTGGCAGTAGATACAGCATAAACTGCTCAGACTGGGGCTGTCTGGGGTGTCAGTGGATAGAAACAAGTGAAATGTGGTGTCTGAATCCCTGGGCTGGGAGAAACATGATCAAAGCTAACCCCTTTCAAAGTGAACTTCTGCTGGTCTTGGCCTCCTTTCAATACCAATAAAAAATTCTTTCAATACAGTATACCTGGGCACAAGCATTACTTTTCTACAACCAAAATATTTACACCAGCGTAAATCCCTTCTGTGGGTGTAGTTGCATCCATGTGTGTATTCCTAACACCAGGAGAGCTTTTTTCCTCTGCTCATAAGAGATTAGCTAAAACCATTTTACAGTAGCTGTATATCCTTAAGGCTATTGCCTGTGCCAGAGGCTCACAACAGAGTTCACCTCCAGAAATGCAGCTACAGGAGCACATCTCTCATATTGAACAGTCCCTGCCTCTCCACTTCCTTGTGGAAACACACACCTCAGTCTGACATCACCTCTGCAGAAATGACAGCATGTCTGGCTTTTACCTAACAGGGGCAATCACACAGATTGATTAATTAGCATTTGTGAAACACAACGAAGAATTTAGGTGCTAAGAAATATTATTACTAATTTAATTTACATCCCATTCGGCCCTCAGTGTCTCCCTGAAACTGCCAACAATGATGCCAATTAGTGGTAATTGTGGTTTGTGACAAGGCTATTTGCCAGCTGGGAGTGAAACACAGACCACCAACTCATTTCCCATGGATTGTCCCACAGCTGCCAAGAGCAACAACTTCCAGCACAGCAACCTGCTCCCCTCTGGCAGTAGGAGATGCTGTATCCCATTACCAACTCTCCAAGGACACAGCCTGCAAAACTTTCAATTAGGGATAAACCAAGACACCTTGTTTTTCCCTCCTACATTAGTTCAGTACATGACCCAGTAACTGATGCCAACACTGCAATACCAAAATGTTAATCTGGGATAATTTCAGATTAAACTTTACTTGGCCCCATCCACACTTAATGAAAATCACATTTTGATTCACACACAGGCCTCACTGTGGTAGAAAACTGTAAAGGCAGCAGCAGTAAACTGAAGGGAATTGAGAGTGTAGGATGCAGTAAATCTTTTGCTTGGGAGACTGTTTAAAGAGTTTTAACCTAAGCAAAGAGGTGTATCTTTTTATCAGCTGTCCACAGAGATTTGGAGAACTTTGAAGAGACACAAACAACTAACAGTATTCTGTAATCAATGCACATCATCTGACAATGAAACTTTAAATTATTTATATATTTTAAATACGCCTAATTGAAAGGATAGCAACACAAACTGTATGAATCATAGCCCTCTCAAGTAATTAGATTTGTTATCCCTGCAGACTGCAAACAGTACCTTGGTTTTCTATTCTAATGTGAATTCAATCCCTTGTCAGCTGCCCCACACATGAGAATACACCTCCACTCTTTCATCAGGAAAGATATCAACAGCAGGAAACTAGCCCTTCTTTCATCTCTGAGGCACCCACCCACCTTTCCAAAGGGTTTTCAACCAGGTGTGGAAGCCTTTCTGAATCTGTGCTGAAAGATCTCTTAATTATTATGGCAAAGGAGGCAAATCCTTTGAGAGCAGCATGCTCCAAGCAGTAGCCTTCTGCTGTTTACACATCCAGTGGCTGCTTAGTTTGACAGTGCATTAGAAGAGCCTGTAGGAAACTTTGGACTTGCATTGTATGGGCATGAAACTCTAACAGAGAGGAGCTGCTTTTTCAGATGTCTTGTTATATAATTAAACAAGAAGGGGGGGGGGGGGGGGATCGAGCAAGCTGCCTTTTTGGCACAAACATTACACAGCGCTCACCCTGCCAGCATATTGCATCAGATTCCCACTGCAAGGCCAATCCACAGCAGCTGAGTAGCCGAACCCCTGCCTATTATCTCCCCCTAAGCTACTTCACACTCACAAGGCAGCAAGGACAACTGTTTATTGCATCTTCCTTCCTGAGGAGCTGGTCACCACACCAGCATTAGAGGCAATCTGAGCTTGCAATTAGGCTCCAGGTCTCACAAGTGTCAGAGAGTGCAGTTTTCAAGAGATTTCAACCACCAAGCCTTCCTGCATGCTGCACAGTGAGTAAACTCCAGGTATCTGTAACTGTGCTCAAGTCTGCTGAGGGTCTGACACTGTGATGATTCCTATTTTATTACGTTCCTGGGCATGCTTTGAAAACCTGCAGAAAAAGGGGATTCATTTACCCATCATCGAGTGCTTATCAAGGAAGTCCCCGGAGAGCTGCAGGAAGGAGACCACACAAACAGGCCTTTGCTCACAGCTCTGCTCACCTGCACACCTGGCTGAGGCCCCTCACTCACCTACACTGGGAATGCTTTTTTCCCATGGCAGAGATCCGCTCACAGATAGGACCCAATTCTTTATGGCAGAGGCCCACCCCAAGACAGGAACAGGGGTTTCTGTGCCCCTCACTGAAGCAGCCAATCTCAGGCACTTCACAAGGGAAATTAAACTTATTTCCACCATCTGCAGCAATCCAGAAAACAAAAGGTCCAACAATCCTGAATCCAATGAGATAAGATATGTGACCTTTTACAGCACAGAAATAAGAGCCTACTCCTATAGCCCAGCAAGCCAAAAGAGAGACTCCTGTCGATTTCAAAAGGCTTTGGATCTGGCCTGAAAATGCAAACCTCACTGTGCATTCGGACACTGCTCCACAATGCACTTCCAAACAAAACTATATTTAGATTCAATGGGAATTCTGTAGATCATACAGGAACTCTCTGAATGAAAACGAAGGTCAGTAGGGTTTGGCTTCCTCTTCAGACCCTCCCCCCCATTCTTGCAAACATCCAGATAAGCATTGTTTAGAAAACAATACATTACTTCCAAATGTTATCAAACCCCCAACACAGGTTTTGTGTGTCCTGAAACAGAATCTCAGGGCCTTCTGTTGCATTTTGCCCTATCAGCTAATTCTCAGGATCTCTTTAGATGTCTGTGTCAAGACTGTCTGTTTTCACCTTTCAAAATCTTTGGTGCCTGCTCTGACAAAGGAAAAGCAACAAGGGTAAAGGCCTTTGATAGAAAATAAAAAACAAACAGGGAAAGGAAAAACTGTGCAGACAATTACAATACATGCTAATAAAGCTGCACCTGTGTAAGAGGGAAACTCTTGGCATCCTCATGCACTTTCTCCATTCCCTACCAGGCATTAAGTGCCACCGTGCAGCACAAACTGGAGGAAAATGACACAGGCAGGGCTTGCCCGAGGGACATTAAGGACAGGAGTCAGCCCATCAGCCAGGCAGGCACGTTCAACACCCCGAGGGCAAAAGCACAGCCCACTCAAAAATCATCCAGCCCACTCAAAGTTTCCTCCAGCGCCACAGACACAACTGTTTGATTCTCAGCTGCACTTTGTGGGCTTCTCGGAAGGAGGAGCTGAGCGCCTGCCACCGGCAGCTTCTCTCAGTAAGGACGAAGCCAAATCCCAGCCGCAGCCCCGAGCCGGCATCCCCGGGGCGGTGTCAGCAGGGCTGGGCGGCCCGGGGAGCGCCCCCGGCACCCGGCTCTGAGCGCGAACCACACGGCACCTGCACAGCCGCCTCTTCCCAAAATTAGAACCTCCTCTTCCCAAAGTCCCTATTTCATTTTCAGCTGTTCCTAGTGGCTGTAGCACCGGGTGACCGTCCAGCCGCACAGGTTCGCTTTTTGATAAAAGTCCGGGACGGGAAACCCTTGAACTTTTGAAGAACCCTCCCGGGTAGGAAATCTCCGGCTTTGCCGCCACGCTCCCCTCCCAAATCCTTTGGGGATGTACCTGTGACCCCGAGCGGGCCGGGGCCAGGCTCCAGCCCCCCGCCCTCCCTCCCGGCGTTGCTGGGCGCTGCAGCGGCACTTACCGGCGGGGCGTTGGGCGGGCAGCCGCCTGCAGCCAGCCGGGCCGCCTGCCTCCTCAGCTCGGCCAGCTGCGCCTGGCAGCTCCGGCACCAGCCCCGCTCCAGCGGCCGCGGCTCGGCGCCCGCGGCGGCTCCCGCTCCCTCGGGCGGCGGGCGGCTGGCGCAGCGCTCCTCCTCGGCCGGCGGCCTCTTCCGCGGGGAGAGCTCCCGCACCCCGCTCCCCTCCGCCACCTGCGGAGACAGCACAGCTCAGCAACGCGGCAGGACGCGGAGGCAACGCTGCTGCTCCCACCCTCCTCGCGAGGGAGAAAAAAAAAAAAAAAAAAAAAAAAAGGAAAAAACTAAGGAAAAGCTCAACCGCGGGGAGGAGATGAATGTTGTAGGAACTTACCCCCGGAGCCCGGGGATCAGGTCCCAGAGCCTTCCTGCCGGCGGCCGCGATCATGGTAGCGGGGGATGCTGCCCTGCCCCGCTCCGTTAGTGCGGGAGGCGCGGGGCCCGGCGGCGCGGCCGGCCCGGGGCGCCCATCGCGGGCCGGGGTCAGCGGTGCCAACAGTGATCGCGCCGGCTCCCCGCCGCCCGGGCTGCCGCTCTAGGTGATGTTGCCTCCCATAGTGAAACGGGAACGAAGTTTGGGATTGGAGAGGGAGGAGTGAGCTCCCCACGGCGGCACGGGAAACGACCCAGAGCACGGGAGCACGCCGGCAAAAAAAGCTGGAAAAGTGCTCCGAGGGCAGGGGAGGAGGGACTGGGCTAGGCTGGGCGGGGGCGGGTGGGGTGGGGTAAGCGGGGCGGGGGAGCCTCGGCCGGGGCGGGCTGGGGTTCGGGTTTAGGTTTGGGATAGCGGCGGGGGTAAAAAGATGCCGTTTCATATTGACCCTACGGGACAGTGCCAAAATCAGTGTGACTTAAGTCGTTGCTTCCTTCACACTCTAAGACCCAAGTTCCTCGGGAGTCGGAAAAAGGGCTGGGCGCGGAGTGCGGTCCCGCCGCAGGGCGCGGAGTCAGAGAAGCGGCGCTGGGGCCGCGGACCAGGCTGGGGGTCAGGGGTCCGGCGGGGCCGCTCCGCCCCGCGGCTGCCCGGGCTGGGATGCGGTGCCCCCGCTCCGCGGGCAGATGCGCGGGGCCGCGGGGCACGGGCCCCCCGGGCAGAGTCTCCCGCCTCTCGGCGGGCGCGACGGGATGCTCCTACACGCGAAAATTGACCTGACAGATGGAGAAATTAACGTTCGCAGCTAATTGTCTACTTGGCTGCCGCTCCGGCTCGTATATTTAGCACTTTCCTCTTTTTTTTAGTTTTCCCCCCCGAGAGCGGAGTGCGCGCCGCTGGCGGGCAGGGGCCGGGCCCGGGCCGTGGCCGCGCTCGGCGCCGCCGCCGTCCCTGTGACCAGAGCGCCCCCTGCCGGCCCCGCCGGGACGGAGCGGCCCGAGCCGAGCCCGAGCCCCGCGGGGCCGCGCCGGGGGACGGCCGCGCTTCCCCGGAGATGCCAGCGCGGCTCCTGGGCCCGTTCCCCGCCACCGCGCGAGTGGGTGCTGCTGGCGCCTGGGGTGGGGTCTGTGGTGAAGTGGGCATCGCCGAGCACAAAGAGTGGGGACACACATCTATTGGGGGGGGGGGGAATAATCCCGCCCCAGGAGGCATCTTTCCGCCGCCGCTTAAACTTTTCTGGCTCTCCCGGCACGCGTGTGAAGCGCCCCACCGGCCCCACCCCTAAGGGTGCATGCCCTGGGCCGTGGGCGACATGCACAGCCCCGCACCGCGGGCGCAGAGAGAGCCCCCCTGCGCTGCGATCGCTGCCCCCGCCCGTCCGGACCGCCCGCCGGCACCCGGGGAAAGTTGGGGTGCGGGAGTAAAGGGAGACACGGGGGACACGGGCTGGTACCCGGGGGCTGCCGTGTGCCCCTCTTGGGGCTGGCGGGGAACCGGGACTGGCACAGACACACGCACCAGGCGCCGCGCCCCAGCTCCCTTCTCCCGGCCGCCCGCTCGGGGTAATGCTGCTGCTGCTCTCCGGGAAGTTGCTCCGAAATTTCCTGTGCCCAAACAGCGTCTGCAAACCCTCCCGCGGCTCCAAGGCTCGGGTTGGACGGGGCGGAAGGTAAAGGGGTGGGCTCCCCGGGCGACGCTGGGCTGAGAATTTCCTTTTCTTAGTAAGTACAAAACCCTCCCAGAAATAGCGGGACGCGGTGCCACCACTCGCCATCTGAAACCGGGGTCACACAAGGTGCCGCGGTCCCCGCGGGGCAGCCCCAGGCGGGGTCCGGCAGCGCGGTTCCCCCGCGCCCCTCCGCACCGCTCCGCGGAGCCGCCAGGACTGTTCGTGGTGCTGAAACCTGCCCGGCACCGCCGCCCGCAACTCCGCACCGCCAAGTTTGACACCCCCTTCCCGTGAGCCGGCCCTCGACCCCCTCCCGGGCCCCAGCAAGATGCCCTTACCCTGGCTTTCCTCCGCAGGAGGTGGCTGGTGAAGCCGAAGATGATCTCCGAGTCCAAGCACAAGGCTCCTATCTCCAAGAGGCTGGGATTTTTCCTCGTGGCGTTGGAGGCATCGGGCGATTTTTGAAAAGCCATAGTTTGGGGTTTGAAATATTCCTGCTCCCTGAGCGGAGGCGATGTATTTGTATACACACACGCACACGGAGGGAAAGAAAAAAAAAATAAAAAGGGATAAAATAGCAAACACCTCCCACCCCTTAAAAAAAAAAAAGGAAAAAAAAAAAAAAGGGAAAAAAGCCAGGCGCGGGTGAGTTACTCCGTCATCTGCCAGGATGAGGTAGCCGGTAGCCAGCAGCCGGGCAGACCCGCCACTCTCCCTGCCGCTCTGCCGCTCTCCCTCCTCCCGTCTTATCCCCCTCTGAGCGCACCTTGCCTGACGAGCGAGCGCGGGCGCGGAGCCCTCAGCGCCCCGCAGGCGCCGGGGCCGCGGCCGGGGCCGCCGCTGCGCGGGGTGCGCGGGGCCGGCAGCGCGCTGCTCCCCCGCCGCCGGCCATCAGCGAGGGGGCTCGCACCGCCCGCTGGCCAGCAACCCGCGCCGCCAGCCTCCCGCCTGCCCCCATCCACTGCTGGGTGGGTTTAGTGCCGGGGTTGGTGGGTTGTTGTTTCCCTCCTCCTTCTCCACCTCCTCCTCCTCCGGGGTGAGCGCAAGGAGGGAAAAGCTGCCGGTGAAAGTCAGTTTAGGAGGGAAGAGAGACACGCACAAAAATAAGGGAAGGTAAAAAATAAGGAAAGCCTGAGGGAGCAGAGTAAAGCACTTTCCGGAAGGGACGCGGTCTTTCACTCCTCCAAAAAGCTTCCCCCTCTTTTCTCCCCACTGCTTTATTGTATTTGCAGTGAGTGCGGACGGCAGCAGGGAGCGAGCTCCTCCTCATCGCGGGGCCGGGACACAGGTGCCCGATGGCTGCTCCCGGATCGGGCAGCCCTCCCTGCAGGCCGCCTCTCCCAGCCTGGGGGCCGGGCAGGGCTCGGGGGTCCCCGCCGAGGCGCGGCCTATCCCGGCGGGCGGGATGGATGGATGGAAGCGGGGAGGGGGCTCCGGGCAAAGCGCTAATCCCTTCCCGCGTACTTTCCCGCTAAACAAATAATCCCCCCCCTGACAAAAGCATTATCCCGCTTCATATGGCCCGCAGTGAAAGGGAGGTGAATAATCCATTTATCCCGGCTCCGCGCCGCCCGCCCCGCCCGGACACCGGCTGCTGCTGGGCGGGGGGCTGAGGGAAGGAGGAAAGGAGGGCTGAGCTCCTGCCCCGCAACCTGGCCAGAGCCCGGCACATTGGGAGGGAGCTACGGGACGTAGCGGCTGCTGGGGATTGGGGAGGGAAGGAGGAAAGGAGGGATAGAAATGAAGAAGGGGACTGGGAATTGAGGGAAGGCAGGAGGGAGGTAGAGAGAACAAGGAAATAGAGGAAGAGAAGAGAAGAGACAAAAGAGAGAAGTCTTAAGTCTCTATGGCCATAAAAGGACACCGTAGTTTATTCTGAATTTGCTCAGTTGTCTCTTCTGGCCTTCCCAGCTCATGATGATTCTGTGTGTTAGATGAAGAAAGTGGGTTAATGGGTGTCTCTGTAGGATGGAGTGTACAGATATAACAGGCAGGCACTAAAGCAGTGCTGGGAGGGAGGAGAGGAGGGTGGGAGTGGTGAGATGCTTACAGCAAAGGTGCAAGGATTTGTTTGGCTCCTCACTGCATTCCTTCCTGATATCCAGCTATCAGACCAGAGACATGCCAGTGTGTTAGCTGGTCCCTGAATCCATCTGGGAATGGTGTTTGCAGAGAATAAATCCCTGGGCCACCTTGCCCAGACTCACCCTCTCAACCCCCACCAACCCTGTCTCAGCCTCCTGTCTTGCTGTGCACCACTATGCATTCAGTCTTCCACCACCCTCCCCTGCACAAGTGGGATGTTTCCTGGACACAGAGAAGATCCCCATGCTTGGAAGGTCTCACATTGCCAAGGAGGTAGGAATAAGTGGGTGGAGTGCAGAAGGAAAAGCTATTCAAGCAAAATTGTGGTGTGGACATCAGCAGTCCAGGTAAAAAGTGTCCCCACCCAGGCACTCAGTTCAGGTGCATGAGGTAGAACAGTGCCCATCACCAGAACCAGAAGCATTAAATGTCATTTCCCAGTCACTGGAGTCTTTCCCACCTTGGTTTGGAAACTCTCAACAGCAGAGAAAAACTCAGCCAGGTCAGGAAGGTTTGTGGCCTGCTCTGGGGAAGGCCTGAGGCATCTGTCTCCATCCCCCACATTTTCAGACCAACCAAACTTAAGCACTCACACCATGCTCAAAGACAGCCCAAGCCTTCCCTGTCCTCATGCCACCTACAGCCCACCATGACTTCCTTCCCCAACACAGTTTATCCCTCTTCCCTGACTCTTGGCAAAGTTCCTAGGACGGTCTGGGTCTAAAATATGCCCTGAATGTCAGGCACTGAGGGTCCCTGTGCAACCCCAACCTCTCCCCTAATCCTGGAGAGTCTCCCTTTAATCACCCCTATTAAAGCAAATATCTGCCCACCTCACTGCCCTCAG
The DNA here is from genome assembly GCF_035770615.1 of Melospiza melodia melodia. NCBI lineage: Eukaryota > Metazoa > Chordata > Aves > Passeriformes > Passerellidae > Melospiza > Melospiza melodia. The sequence goes on from NC_086199.1 coordinate 9,902,767, forward strand.
GTGTCTTGCCGATAAACAAGCTGAAGGGAAAGTTATTACCTTTTATTCATGGTGTCTAAAGTAAAACATCAACAGGGTGACTGTACATAATAATACACTAGATAAAGTCCATTTTTCTTGGGCCCTCTGAAAGTGATCCCTGAGCATTAAAACGGGTCTCTTAATAAATATCTTATCTCCCCGCCACAGAGCCCTGGCTGCAGATAACCAGACAGCCATTACTGTACCTCTGAAATAACCCCATTTCCATCAGGGCCACTTCAAACAGGCTTCTCTTTAAAGACCCCCTCCTCTTCCCCCAGGGGAGGTGGGAAAAGGCTTGAACCTCCCTGGGTGGGGGATTTCATCCAAGTCCCCAAGCACGGTGTGGGGTTACTGCATTGCAATGCATTCCCTTCCACAAATAACCATGCAGCAAGGCATTCTGCCTGCTAGCCACGAGCCTAAATCCATCCACCCTGTGCCCTGCTTTGGGATGAGCAGTGCTGGGCTCCCACAGTTCTGCTCCCCTGGGCCTGCTCTGCAAGCAGAGAGAAGGCTGGGCAGAAGAGGAGGGATGTGGCAGGCAGCTCCCACCTCTAGGGAAGCTGCCTTCCCAGTGTGTGCATCCCAGGCTGCAAGGTGATGCTGCACAGGTTGCACTGGAGCCCTTTATTAATACACCATACAGGTGATAGTGGATTTATTAAGTATATTGCTGTGATTTCACATTTAATTTACTAAGAATACAATGGTTTGGGCTAGAGGACCCAAGGGAAATCTAGGCAAGAGTGAGCAAAAATCCATGAAATTCAATGTAGCACACTAATCATGGAGGCATTATAGTATTAATTGCTATAATGATATACTTCTAATCCTATCTTACACTGCACCACATAATTTCATTGGGTAAGAGAGGAAAGGAATTAAATTTAGTTCAATACAGGCAAGCGTGTAACTTAATAGAGTAGTTTGACTCCAGCACACTCTGGGGTTTAGGGCTGATGTCACATAACATGGTCAGCAGCAGGGGAGAAGGATGGCACAAGACTTTCGACACCCTCACTGAAACCTGGAAGCAATATGGAAAAATGTTAGATATCTGCTTTTTGAGAGGCAACCTGGCCATATAAAGGATAATTAGAATTCCTTGCAAAGATGATTTATCATGTCTATCATTGTGCTTGAAAAGGCTAGGTCACCCATGAATGCTGATGAAATTTCAAAGATCTACTCCCCAAGGACTTTCTGCATCTGCTGCCCTCTGAGATGGGGAAATAGCCCAGGGCAAGCTTCTCATTAATACAGCAGCAAAATATAAGCATTTTGTCCAACATAACATTTTTCTTCAGTATTATACCTGACACGATCAGACCTTTAAATAACGTGGTAATAGGGCTCACTTTAAAGTTCATGTACTTGATGTTGTGCCCCCCCGTTTCCTTTCTCCCCTCCCTCCCCCCGGTTTCAGCTGGGTAGTACCTCTTCTAACAAGCCAGCGTTCTGACCCGAAACACACTTTCTCCCGTAACAAATATTGTATGAGGTGGGCGGAGGTGGTAAAAGTAGCTTTTGATCTTGTTTGTATAATATGCAAGAGGACATCAAAGCGAGGGAAGAGGAGGAGGGAGAGAAAGGAAAGCAGAGCAGGAATAACCCTAGTCGGTGTAACACCAAATAGCTCATGAATAGCTAAATAAAACATCATTAGGAAAACACGATAAATGAGTGGTTCTTTAAAGAGAGCGATGGCGAAGCGGGCTGGGACGGTGGCCAGGAGAGGCGGGCACAGCCCGATTCAAAGCCGGCCCCGAGGCAAACAAGCGGGAATTTGGAGGGGGCAGCAGGACCGCTCGGGGACCCCCTTCCCTCCGCCCCGGGGGGAACTTCCCCCGGCCCCGTCCCTCTCGGGGATCCCGGGGGGCTGCGGGGGTGTCCGGCCCCGCTCCCTGCGGCTAAAGGGGCGCTGTTTCCCCGCGGGGCGCTGCAGGTTTCGGGGCGTTCCCGGGGGAGCCCTGGGAGCCGCGGGGGCGCCCGTTTGTTTTGGGTTGGTTTGTTTGTTTGCTGTGTGGCCTCCCCTTTATGTTGATCAGGCCGGCTCTGGGTTTAATTGATCTGCGGGGCGGGCGGCCGAGACCATCAAGGGAAACTTCAGCCCTTGCAGACTGCGGAGAAAATAAGGATGGTATCGGTGAAACCGGCGTGAGAGGCAGCCACAGCCCCCCGCCTTCCCCGGGGATGTTCACAGCCCGGAGGAGCCGGGGATGCTCGACTGAAGCTGCAGGGCTGGACCGACTGCCTGGGACACCCCTGGGCCCGGAGGAGGGTGTTTGGAGAAGCCCCTGGCCCTCCCCCGTCACCAGTTAGGACGATGCCAGCACCAGCTCCGGGGTGACTCCGCAATGGCTCAGCAGTGGCTCCGCAGGCGGGATGTGCCGGCACCAGAAGGGGCGGGGGGAACATACGGAGAGGAGTGGCTGAATTCGCCCCCAGAGGCAGATTTCCTCTCTGTTCCCGAGGTGAGTGGCTAGCCAACTCTGTCCTGCATCTGGGTAGCCCTCCTTGCAGCTCTGCGCTTGGGTGCCTCTTTCTGGAGCTCTGCCAATCTGCTCATCACTGCTCAACAGTGCTTCTCACCACACCTGTTGTCCTGCAGGGCCCAGCCCAGCCTACGGAACCCCTTTTGAGTTCCCTCCACAGCAAGGAGCTCCCTGCCATGCCAAGACCATGTCCCACCTGCACTTAGGGCAATGCAGGCCTCAACGTGGATCTCACAAATCCGGAGCAAAGCAGGGGCTTTAGTAAGCCCCAGGTCATGACCTGCATCATAGGCTGGGTAAAACAGCTTGGTGCAAGGGCTTTCCTGTCACTGCCTGGACTCAGAGCTCATCTCAGGTCTGCTCTGTCCTGCTCTTGCCTCTCCGTGACCCTGCTCTCCAACGGGAGATGGAAAACCCTTCTGTAAACAACTGCTGAAGGTCAGGGGAAGGAAAGCCTGACACCACTTAATGAAAGACAGTTACAGACAATCTTTTGCTCAGTTGTCCGTGTCTGGGAGGCATGGGGATCTCGGTGTTCAAGCTTTTTAATTTCCATTCTAATTTGCAAGTCATAAAGAGAGACAGTATGCTGTCCATGGTCTCGCATTTAATGTCTTGTCACCCTTATTATGCCAGTTTAACCCTCGCTTGCTTGCCTACGTATTTGTTATATTCAGCCCCACCTCTCTGTGAAACAGGCTCCCTAGGCACATTAGTAGTGTCCTGCTCACGTTGTAGATTTGGGGTTCTAATACTATTGCAATTACTTCTGCCCAGATGCCGCAGCCCGTAGGAAGAGTGGAAAACAAAGAAACAAAAAGAAACAAAACCAAAACTCCCAAAGCCCACAACTGCCTCCTTTTCAATGTTTGTTTGGGTGGTTTTTAAAGGGGAGGGTAGGAGTGAGGATTACTTTTTCCGTGCTCTGCCTGCCACTTTAGAACCGCCTTTTCCCCCGATGCGGGACACGCTCAAGGGGAGTCCCCAGCACGGCTGTGCAGTACAGGGGGATGAGCACAAAGGCTGGGATCCCTTTTCCGTGCTGCCGGCAGGGACGGGAAGCCCGCGGCGGCTCCCGGGGCTGGAGCGGGGTTCAGCACCCTGGAGAGCGGCCCCGCTCCGGCCCTGCGCGGCGGCCGCTCCCCCTGCAGGGAAGCGAGGAGATGCGAGCGCCGCTCCGCCTCAGCGAGGGACGGATGTCAGAGGGAAAAGAGGCTTTGACAGCAGCTGGGCGCTGTGGCTCAGTGTCCTTGTGGCTTTGGCAGAGGGATCGCGGGGCTGCGAGGGGTTGGTGGTGAGGGAGGCTCCTGCAGAAGTGGAGCTCAGAGGATTGTTCTGCTCCCCATGACAGGTTTGTGTTACCGAGCCCGCGCCAACAGCGAGAGAAGCGAGGAAAATCACCTGTTCCTTAAACAAAGAAGCAGCCCCGCGCTGCCCAGCTCCAGGGTGCCACGGGCTAACTCGGCTTTGCTGCAGGGGTGTGAACTTGCATTGACCAAGCGTCCTCCTCTTCCTCCTCCTCCTAACATTAGCAGAGTGACTCTGGATGGCCGGGAGACTCTCCCGTGGGGCTGTGAGAATCCTGGGCAGCAAACCGAAACTAGGGAAGTTCTCATGCAGGGAGGAAAGCAAAGAAAAAGGGAACAAACCAGCGCTGACTTCTGGCCTTAATCAAAGAGTTCCCCATGTCCCCAGTAGGGCACACATAGAGGCATTCCCAGGGACAGTCTGCTTTGTGCCAAAGACTCCCTTTAAAAGGGAGCATCTACACAACCATATTTCCATCAAAGGTAAAATAGCATCACAACAAACATGAGCATATCCAAGGCGCCACAACAGAAAGATTCAGTTTTGCTGGCCAAGCATAGCCTGGAAGTGAAGCTTCCTCCCCTCTCTTATCCTCTCCTACATAATAAAGATTATATTCCAAGCAACAAAGTCAAAAAATGTGCTACAGAGAGCTCGGTGTGGCCTTACCTTCTATCTCTTCTCAGGTCACATTGGTGGAGCTTACTTACTGGAGAAATTGCTGGTTTTATTTCCTACACCACATCAAGTCTTGAGTGCATTTTTCTAACAGCCCCAACCAAAGACAAGCGCCTTATTAATCCTTTAACCAAGCAGAGAGACTCAATTTTCTAAAGAGAATTTAAAAATATATTTATTTGAAAAGAAAAAATTGTGTCTCTCAGCCAAAAAGAGGCTGGTTTGCCAGTGAGAGGCCCAGAACAGGGCAGGTGATTATATTTCATCAACCGAGTGGCTCCCCAGAGCAGATACCACTCACTGCAACAGACAGGAACTTTTTGATTGAAAGACAGTTGTTACTATGATATTTTTTTGAAAAATCTCTTCACCAGGATTTTTCTCCTGGAAAGATAAGAAGCTTCAGCTTCTCCTTGTTTTGTTATTTTGGAATGTGATTTGGAAAATTGTTTATTTAGGATGTGAATTGTTTTTAATTAATAGCCAATCACAGCCAGCTGTGTCAGACTCTCTGAGTCAGTCACAGATTTTTATTATTTATTTTTGTCTAACTTTCTGATGTATTTTTTTCTTTCTTTATTATAATTTTAGTGTATAATTTCATAATAAAAGAAAATAAGATACAAAATACAAGATATAATATATGGCGTATAATATATGGCGTATAATATATGGCGTATAATATATGGCGTATAATATATGGCGTATAATATATGGCGTATAATATATGGCGTATAATATATGGCGTATAATATATGGCGTATAATATATGGCGTATAATATATGGCGTATAATATATGGCGTATAATATATGGCGTATAATATATGGCGTATAATATATGGCGTATAATATATAAAATCAGCCGTCTGAGAACATGAAGTCAAATTCTCATCTCTCACCTCGTCCAGAGGGCCCAACAACACCACAGACAGCAGTAATCCTGAGACTTACACCGGAGGCACTGGATTCCCAAACCCAGGGAAAGACACCTACCAGCGAGTATCCATCCATCCATCCGTCCGTCCGTCCGTCCCCCCGCGGCCGCTGCGGGGCGCTCCCGGCAGGTGGCGCTGCCCCGCCAGGAACCGGCGGGAGGCGCCGAGCGGGGCGCGGGCGCTCCGGGACACCGGGAATGCCGGCATGGCACTGCGGGAACGCAGCCGTGAGCTCTGCCCCTTAGAAAGGGTCCTCACAAAAAGCACATTTCGCAGAACCACTGAATGGTTTGGGTTGGAAGCGGCCAGCGGAGGCCATCTGGTCCAACCTCCCTGACCAGGCAGGTTTCCTTGGAGCAAGTTACTCAGGTTTGTGTCCAGACAGCTTTTGAGTATTTCCAGTGAGGGGGATTCCACAACCTTTCTCAGAAGACTGTTCCAGTGCTCAGTTACTTAGACAGTAAGGAAGTTATTCCTCAAGTTCAGGTGGCAGTTCCTGCATTCCAGTTTCTGATCACTGCACCTCCATCCTATGGCTCAGCAGTACCAAGAAGAGCCTGGCTACATCCTCTTGGTACCCTCCCTTCAGATATTTACATACACTGGTGAGGTCCCTTCTCAGTCATTCCTTCTTGAAGCTAAACAAGCCCAGCTCCCTCAGCCTTTCCTCATAAGAGAGATCCTCCAGTCCTTTAAACATTGTCATTGCCCTCCATTGGACTCACTCCAGGAGCTCCATGGCTCCCCCGTACTGAGGAACCCAGAACTGGACACAGCAGCACATTCTGTGCCACTGATTACAATCCTCTGAGACCTGCCATTCAGCCAATCAATGGCACAATAAATAAACAATCCAATCCACAACAAATAAACAATTCAATCCACAGTGGCACAATAAATAAACAGCAGATCATCAATAGCTCTTTCTCTCCCCACCTCACCCCACCCCATCCTGTGTGAAGGTGCTTTGCAAAGGAAATTTTAAAATCAAGTGGCTAGATTAATTAGTTAATCAATTAATTGACTGATCTTCTTCAGAAAAACCTTCTTTTTCTAGTTATTAATCTTTGGCACTGAATTTTTGCTCTTTTCTCTGTCCTAGGATAGAAAGGGTGAAGACCTGAATCACTGTCAGGGTGCTGACAGCCTGAGAAAGAAAAGGAGAATCGATGCAGTTTTCTGTGAAACAAGGCAGAAAGGGGGTGTGAGAGAATCAGTCTTGCACATGGAAAACATTGCTGGAGAGCCTATGACACAAAAAGTGATGACAGGTTCTTGCAAAATATGGCAGTTAAACTACAAATGGTTCCCTAAACTGGAAAAGCACTCCCTCTGTACCCATTCTGACCCAGACATTTTCAGGCTAGAAATACTCTGCTGGCACATGAGGCTCCTATGGCCTTACCAATGTATCTCTGGGCCACCTGAGCCAGGAGTCAGCATAGATGGGGGAATGAAGAGCAGGACCAGCTACAGCCACTGGCAAAGCAAGCAGTTGTCTAGAGCAGCAGGCAACCAGACATGGCCAAATGACCACGAGCTCCAGTGCCTCTACTCCCTTTGCCAAAGCTCTAGAAAGCCAGGCCAGAAGGTAAGGACCCTGCTGTGGGAAAAAAGATCTTTTTGGCCCTCATACAGGAACATTTCCACCATAACTGTAGGGACACCAAGCCAGAATCTCCTCACCAGTATTTTTCTTTCCTATTGCAGAAGACACCTGGCCAATATCCTTATTTATAGGACAACGTGTCAAATTTTGGTTCTTTTCCCTGCATAGCTGAGAAGCTTTCAGCCAGCTCTGCTAAACACATCGAGACTAAACAGTCCATCACATAACGGATGCAAATTAATCATTCAAACAAAGGAAAAGTTTGTTTCCAGTGGGGAAGGACAGAATTCAGACACATCTCCAAAAGACTAAAACAATAACTGGGAGAGGCAATCTCCCTGGTTCACTGATTCTGCTAACTAAACTATAAATGAGTATAACCTGGAAAATCTAGCAAGAGATTTGAGCAACAAAGGTTACCTTCTCCTCTGGTGATCCTTCTGGCAGGCGGGAATGGAGGAAGAGGTTAGAGTGGAATGGGATTTGGGGAATGCAGTCACAAGAAGAAGAGGCATGAAGATGAAAGGAGACAAAAGAGAAAAGAGAAAGAAACAGCAAGCAAAGACAAAGGGCAAAAAAGTTAGCATTCTCACACAGAGGAAGATGCCTCACTGGGGGAGAGAGATAAATCTTTGTTGGAAAAGACCCCAAAATAAATGAATACCTAAGACACTTTCTTTTGTACCCCTTTGCTAACAGATTCACCCTAAATCCCATACCAGGGCATCCATCCCCTTCCTTTCACCTCTCTTATCAAGCACAAGCTGAGTACAGCACAATAAACACATTGCCTGACTGCTTTCCTAGGCCAGCACCTCCCCACACCAATCCTGCAGTGAGATACCCATCCACCCACTGCCAGGCCACCATTTATCTGCTCCACAAACAGCAGGAGCTTTCAGCTGCTCTGGCAACACAGCAGCTCTTCTGGCCCCAGAGTAACCTATTATTTTCAGCTCCTTAATAGATCTTGCTCAATTTCCAGCAGAGAGTCAGGAACAAGCCCAGTTTACACAAGGGTGCACATACTCCCCCAGACTCCCAACCACTCAGGAGTCATTCACACCTATGGGGATGGTCACAACAGTTAAAGTCTTTGGTTATACTGCTTATTTACCTTGGCAAAGATGATGATAGTTTCCATTTTATCAACATCAGCGACCCAAAGGTCATGACTGAAAGCGCTCAAATGAAGGATCTCAGGCATCCAGATAGGAGCCTACAGCACTGGGACTTCAATGGTTCCATCTTCTCTCCAGCTTGAACAAATAGGGTGACACAGCACATGCTACTACCAAATGGCCCTTTCCTGCTTCCTTTTTTAACTAACAACCCACACATGAGGAGGAGAGGCACAGGAATGGATGGTTTGCCATTACAATTAGGTCAGCTCATAGTCTGGTTTTTTTTTTCCCTGAACTGCCTCAGTTCTATGGCTGCTGGCACAGCTGAATGTGGCAAAGCAGCTACAGGGCCACAGGGCCACAGGTGTCTCCTCCTGTCTCTGAGTGAACTTCTGTCCCAGAACAGAGCAGCTGCTCCCAGCAGCAAAGGGTATCTCTTGCACAATGCTCAGCCACACGGAAAAGTCAGCTCTTAAAGGAAGATGGGCAGCAACTTATTATTATTATTACTACCATTACATTCAGAAAGTTTCTCAAGAGACATTATATAAAAAGCTGACTATAATCTTTTTGCTCTTTCTGGAACTTGTGGTACATGGAAGATTATTGATAGGTGCTCTCAGTAGAAAGCCACCTGAAGCCTGGTTAGTTCTCTCTTTCTGTCAAAAAAAATACACTTTTATGCAAACACATTCTGGATTTGTTTCTATTGATCAACAAATAATAAGTAATAATAATAAATAACTTCATGGAGCTATGTCCACAGGCTGTGTGATAGAAACACTGTTCACTGATCACTATAGCATCACTAAATAGCATCTAAAGCCACAGTTGTATGGTTCAGACTGACTCCAGCCCAGATGTGATGAGTATTGGACAGCCCATGAATACTGGAAATGCCTGTGTTCCTGCATGCTGACATCAGCTCCTGGAGGCTGAAAGATGCAGTATCTTCCATATTGACTTTCTAGACCACTTAAAATTAAGTCTAAATACTAATTTGGGAGCTTAGTTTAGTCTTTGGGTCTGGAAAGGCAGAGGCTGGCCTCTCCTGGAATATTAGGTCCTTAATACAGAGTCTACACAAACATTAAAATCCAGTGCTTGTCTTCAAAGTAGTGTGGTCACTCTGTTTTTTTCTTTAAACCCTCATTACCAAATGGAATGCATAAGAAGAGCCAGGAAAAATATGTTTGTATTTACCAGGGAAAGAAAAATAGAGAGGGAAGACGTGAACAACATTATTGTATGTGATGAATCTCCTGTTTATTTTAGAGAGTCTGGAAACTGCCTCATTTTTTCAATTGGGCCACATGTCCTTGTTAAAAATGTGTTCCACCCTAAACCATAAATATTCCAAGGGCATCCCATTAGTAGTGTTATGAAAGAGAAGGAACTAGATTGTCCCAATGGAAGGCATTCACACTGCCTCCTGACATGCATTTGATGTAAGCAGATCTTCTACACTCCCTCCATAGCAAAGGAGATTCTGTGCAGGAGCCTCCCTACAAGCCCTGTGTCCTCCCTTTGGAGATGGCTGGGAAGATAAGCCTCTCACACATGCCATCTAAAACTGGTGTCATGTGACTATCCTCTTCTGGCCTTACAAACTTTGAGTCTATGAAAACAATAAAACACTATTCTTTAATTTGACATGAGCACAAAACAGCCTTTTATGACTGTGCATCTGAATCTGGTTAGAGGGAGCCTGGGATGCTTTGACCTTTAGTACTGGCTCTGTGCTGCTCAGGTACAAAGCCAAAAGTGGTCCCAAAGAAACCTGCACAGCTCTGCTGAGTCCTCACCAAGCTGTGTCAATGTGGCACAGCAGAGTATGGCCTGATGAGGCAAGGTTACATACAGGCTGCAGTGAGGGGGGAAGGATCAAACTGAAATAAAAATCCTGTCGGACCTCCTCTTAATTCTAAATCACCTTTTAGATCTTATCCTTCTATTGGGGAGATTAAAGGGAACATGATTCACAAAAGTCATCATACTCCTGAGGAAGCTGATCTTCAGGGAAGAAAAATCCAGAAAGAAGCTCTAGACACTGGAAAGAGAAAGGCTGTGGTGCACAGAGCCACTTATTCCTGCTACAAATCCACCTTTGCCTGGAGCCAGGTACTCATGAATTCTGTCCCCAGGCAACAGAGCCATCAAGGGAACCCCTTTTCCTATCTCTTGCTGCCAGAATTTACACTGCCCTTCTCAACAGCTCACCAAAAGTAATTTTTCTATGTGTCAATTGAACTTCACAAGCCTTCTGACCTGGTAATAGATCAGCAAAACACAGACTGGGCAAGACAGAATTTGGGATATGGAATTCCTGGTTTCACCTGAAATGACAAATGCACAGATCACTGCAGCAGTTTTAGCATCTTCTGTCTGTTTATTCTGTTCCATCAGTGTACACAAATAACTGGTGTTTTTCTGGGTTTAAGCCCATGTGAAAGAGAAAAGATTTGGCTTTCTGTTTGGATGTCATAATATTAATAGAGAACATCTTTAGAGGCTTGTTACAATGCAATATTGCCGATTCCAAGTGTTAGGAAAATGAAAGAAAAAAGAGGACATAATGAATCATTCATCCCCACCCTTCAACAAAAATCACGAGAGTAAAAATGGCTTTAATTCCATTTGTTTACCAGTTTCTGAGCATTTCTGTGTCGTCAGATTACTATTTCAGACTCTTCTGCCACAATGGGAGCTAGGAACTGTCTTAAATAAAGATTCTCATTGTCTTTAAATCACACAAATACTGAAGCTGCAGTCTTTGGGGAAAAAAATATCTAACAAAATAAGCTAAGAAGGTACTTGGGATGAAAATATCAGAGCAATTAATGAACCATCAACACTGAGCAGGTTCATAAGGTTGGCTGTGCTGTAATACCCAGAAAAGATGGCATTTGCTAGAACAGATTTTAAATGCCTGAAGTGAAGAAAGGGGCAACATTTTGGGTATTAACCCAAAATGTGTTATGGGCATATTAACCCTAAATGGGTTATGGGTATGGGCAATGTTCCTAGGGGAAAAAAATTATCAGACAAAACCCACTCCCAAAAAACAGTTGGCGCTTTGTTTTTATGCCAACTCTCCCAGTCCAGATATCTCATGGAGTCAGGAAAAAAGCTACAGGCAGGAAGAGCTCTGTGTAAGGCTCTCGAAATGTGGTAACTAAACATTATTATAAATTTATTTCATCCTGACACCAAAGCCAGCTCTACAGCTGTTTTATGATACTGTGAAGGTTAAACTACTATGGAACAAGTACTCCTGCATGTGGCTACTATAAAAGTGTCACTGAATTATTTCTAATTTTAGTGCCTGTTGTTCTAAAAATTGCTTCCTGCTGCACTCCAAGAAGCAAGAAAAAAGGTGATTCACATAAACCTAGGCAGCTGAGGATACTAGATGGACATAACTGATGGAGCAGAGCAGCTACAGGGTTCATATTGGACTAAGGCTGAGGAGGGACTCTCAGGGGGTTTAAGCTGCCATGGTCCCCAGTGTGTAAATCTTGATTCAGTGATGCTGCCACACTTTCTGGCAAACGAAGAGAAACGGGTACTTTTAGGGCAGAATGAGACTCCCTTAGTTCAGCCACCCAGCTTAAGATGATGAGTTGAATCACACCTGAGAATAGCCATTTGTCTGCACCAACCATATAATTCGTTTGGGCAACTAGAAATTTTATTTACTTTTTTTTTTTCAAGTACTATTCAAGTGTCCAATAATGGGTAAATTGGCAGAACACTACACCAGCTACAAATACAGCTACACCTCCACCTCAGGGGACTCAGGTATGTCACCAGAAAAGGAGGGGAAGAAAACAAGCTCAAACAGCAAACAGTAGATATTATACCTTGCCAATATGCTTGGCAGAAATTGGTGCTTTCAAAAGCCATTTCCTTTACTGGTATTCCCAAATACCATTAAAAAAACAAAAACAAACAAACAAAAATAACTCCAAAAAGCATTGTCTGTGAGCTGGATCTATGTAAGACATAAAATAGATGACATGAAGCCAGGGAAGCTAAAGAAAGATGTAAATCACTGGTGTCTGTCAGTGAGATGATCACCAGCACTCCCAACATCACAGAACTGTTTAGGATGGAAAAGATTTTGAGGCCATTAAGTCCAAGTGTTAACCCAGCACCACCTGTCTCATGCTGGACTCCCACAAACACTGTAGCAACTGAAAAATTTTATTCTCAGAAATTGCTGGATACCATTAATAGCCTTTAAATGGGCATCATGTGAATTCTAAATCACAGGTTTTCAGTTTTTAGTTAAAGAAAAGAACCAAAACCAAACCAGTTAGCAAAGAATTCATGCCTTCATTGTTACCAAGCACAGACTTTGTCACCCCATTTATCTTATGGGGATGCTATTACTGTTGATATGGGCAATTAACTGTATTTGGAAAATACATTTTTCAAAAATTATCTGCATTTTCCATCATCAGTTTTGAGCAGAAAATTACTCACAGGGAGAAATAATTTCAAGACCTGCACCTGAGTTGGGGTAAGCTGTTATAGCTAAACAGAAATAGAAGATCATACACCAATTTATACAGGGTGAAAGAATGATCATTAATTCATGCCTAGAGGATTGGAAGCTTCCAGCAGTGTGTGAGATTTTGTGTCCCCCAGGTAAATAAAGCAAGTGGTGAGATCAGGCCTAAGAATTTTTGATACTTAAAAGTAGCAGATGTGTGGTCTCTCAGCATGAAAATTATTGTGTGACCAACACTGCAAATACAATCCCAGAAGTTAAGCATAAAGCCCCCGACCTCCCGTGAATGCTTCCTACTGATATCTATATACACTGTTTATTTTGCATTAGTTTTTCATAGAACTTTTACTGTTATTTTTAAAGAGCTCTAGAAATGCAACTACCTTATTCAGAGATGCAACTCTTCTTGCTCAAGAATGTAAGTATGATACCTAAGCATGGTGCCTAGGACACCCTAATTACTGCATTACTCAACAGCTGGTAGCACCGGTATCTAGATTGCTTCTGTGCAGAAGGGCATTCTTCAGTAGATTACCAAGGAAGGTGTGTTCCAGGTTGCTCCTTCTTAATTCAAATGTGCATTTGATTTGAGTGTGTACTTTACTCGGTGTTGCTACCTGAATCTCTGACCAATCAGCATCCCACCCAATGTATTTGTGTGTGCACTGAAACTCCTGGATGCTGCCAAAGCATTAAGCAGCCTACAGAAAAGGGTGGGGAGGGAGGAATGTGCTTCTACTTCCTCTTCTTGGGTAGAGCAGACAGTAAGAAAGACATCCTTAGTTCCAGAGGTTAGTCCAAAACCAGAAGGTTTAATCCACCTATCCTTCCAGTCTGGTCATAATACCTTTGCTAGTCATTTTAAAAGGGAGTAAAAAAATTAAATGTTATTATCCAAAGGCCAAGATTTCAGTGATAAGCAACTGAAATTTTGTCTGGGACTTTAATAGTAAGAGCTAAGAGCATGCTCTGCGACTGCGGGGCAACATTTTACTAAGTTTGGCAGAAAAGTCTCCTCCCTTCATCCCCTCAGGCTCCTGCTTAGCTTAGACAATATCACAAGGAAGGGCTGTTTGCCCAGAGGTTTTCATTGTGAATTTTTTGGGCATTTTTGTTTGTTTGTTTGTTCATCCACATGGCTTACTGCCAGCTTATGAAAACTACAAGCCTGTCACCAGGAGTTCACCCAGTCCGAGAGAGGAAAAACAATGGTTAGAAGTCAACCTGATACCATACCTTAAAAATGTCACAGAATGAAACACACGTGGAAGAGACATTTCAGTAATGTTGTGACACTCCCCAGTTTCAGCAATGGACTACAGTGAAACATCAGTTTGTGTAAGCAGTCAGAGAGGTTTGACATGGACAACCCAGTACAAGACATTAACATCTTGTCTTTGTGTAAGCACAACCTCCCCCACACGTTTGCATGATCAACAATATCCTTAAAAAACAAAACTCTTTCCTTATCAAACAGGTTTCTTCCAAACTTTTCCAGGGCACGTTGCACTCAGACACAGGAAGAAAAAAACTTGAATCGCGTTGAGCTGTGCTCGGAAGAGTGAAGAGGATTCGCTCAAAAGAGGAAATTCTACTTTGTACAGCTAGTATTCCTGCTGAAGCCAGTGGATAACTTGGATAGAGCCAGCTGAGAGGATCAGACTTATCAACTGCAGATAGGCAGGAGAGAAAAAAACACTGGGTCAAATCCCAGCTAGGGTAAATCAGTGTAACTCCACAGAACTTAAGAGGGCTGTGCCGATTCAAGCCAGCTGTGGATCTAACTCACAGTGTGTTTTGCAAGTCCATTTTCAACTCTTCAGGGCTCTGCTCTGTTTAAACATCCACAACACCCTCTGAAATTAATGAGAACTGTGTGTGCAGAACACTAGTATTACTTTTTAACTATTTGGGAGGTGCTCAGACACTGTGATAATGAGCACCATATATTAGAACCCAGACAGAATGGTATTGAATCATCAGACCCTTAAGTGGGACAGGTCATTAATCTTTTCCTTGGGAGAGCATTTCAATTTTTGCCTTGGCAAATGAGGATTCATCATTAATAGATGTGGGGGTTCTACGTTTGCCAAGTCCCAGACAAAGTGTGTTTTTCCATTTGCCTTGGGCTTGTGTAAGCTTGCCTAAGGAGGCCAGCCTTGCAGTTTGAGAAACACTGCTAGCAGCCACCATACCCTCATTCCCAGCTAAATTAAACCCTATTATGCTGTAATTAACCTTGCCTAACTTGTTCTGAGTTCCAGCACCAGGTAAAAATCACGCTTTTACTAGGCTGTACCCAAGAAGCATTTTTACGTATCAGACTTGCCGACTCTTCAAGTATTTCCAGCTACTCTTGGAAGCTCTTCTCCTGAAGATCACAGCTCAACTGCAGACATCAGAACTCTTCTTGACTTCAGTGAGAGCAGAATCCCCTGCAAATTTACTCGTGCACCTCATGTTCATGCCAGATGGCACATTTCTGGAGGACATGGGAATTCCACAGAGGCGATGGCGAGAATACGTGTATACAAATTTTTAGGTTTAAAGGTTTAAAACATACACATAGGCAAGGCCACTAAGTTTTCTTGGTCAAATTTAAAGCAGTAAAATTCCATTTTATGAATTAGTCTATTGCCCCTTTTATTTAACTGCAAGTTAAGAAAAATAAAAAGAAACCTATTACATTTCTAGTTTCAATTTGATACTTGGGATACGGGTGAGAAGAATGAGCACAAGGTAAGGAGAACCTCTTATTTACCAAGCTAAAGTAGCTGCTACACTTCTGTAAGAAAAATAAATTGTTGGAAAAATTGCAGTTTTCAGACTTGTTTCCCCTCCTCTTTTTAAAAAATCAAATTCTTCAGCTGTATTTTGAAAGATCCAGGATTTTCTCTAAGGTCGATGTAATTAAGTCCACAGACCTCCAAGCCAGGCCATCATTGCCACAGCTGTAAGAGCAGACATCCTCTGAAGTAATTCAACCAAGTCAGGACAGAAAGTCAAGTTAGGACATAAAGTCCAGATGTCCTTTAGCTGCCTGCAGCAAGTGTACATACAGAAAATACAGTATAAAACAGCACAAGAGAAAGGCTAGGCTGCCCTAAGTAAAAAGGCACTCAAAGACAAAGAAGTGCTATCACTGAATACATCTTGCATATTATTACCAGTGGAAAGGTGGGAAGCCCCTGGAGAATGCAGCCTGGAGAGTCAATCTGATTTTTTTTTTTTTTAATCTGTGCATCTGAGTGTATGGTGCAGATAAAGGAGAGAACAGATGGTTATGCAGTAAGTGTACCAGCCTGCCTCTAGCACAGCCAGATGACAGCAGCTGCAGCAGCAGCAGTATTTATCCTACCTGTTCCTTTTAAGTTATTAAACTCCTCAGTTCCCACAGGACACGCAATATTTTTTTTTTTTTTTAAGCACTTGCCCTGTGCTCACTCCGCCATCCCCGGAGCGGGACCCGCGGCCGGCGGCGGGTGCTGGCTCCGGCCCTGCCTCTCCTCGCCGCCCGTCCCAGGGGCTGCGGGGCCGGGCCGCTCCCGCCGGCTCCCGGCCCTGGCTCCGGCTCCTCCTCCCGGGGCCGGCCCGGCGGCTCCCCCGCTCCGGCTCGCTCCGCCGCGGGCGCTGCAGGTCTCCGCCGCTGCCGGCCGATGCCCGGGCCTCGCTGGTCAAGTGGTCCTAAACATTTCACAATTATGCTAGAGAACTGTTGAACTGTTAAGAACCACTGCACCAACGAGGCTGAGGGTCCGCGGGGAGCGCAGCGGGGCGGGGGCGCGCTCCCCGCCCGCTCCTGCCCCGGGCTTGGCTCTTCCTTTCGCCGCGGCGGACCTGGGGACGAGACAGAACACACGGGACTGGCGGGCGGGCGGCGACAGCGCCCGGGGACAGCGCCCGGCCCGGCCCGGCCCCGCACGCCCGCCCCGCACTCCTCGCTCAGCGCCGCCACTTACGGATGGCCACCGTCCCGCGAGCATCCCCGGCCTTGCGCTGGGGCTGGGAGAGCTTGACGGCAACACGCTGTCTTTACAACGTGGAAAGAAAACAAACCAAAAACCAAAAAAAAAAAAAAAAAAAAAAAAAAAAAAAAAAACCAAAACAACCAACAAACCAAGAAAGAAAAAAAGGGAAAAAAAGTTTAAAAAGAACAAACGAAACTAAACCAGCCGTTCTCCTGAGGGGCCGCAGCTCGGCGGCAGCCCGGGCCGGGCGCCCGCGGCCGCTCCCCGCCACCCATGTGCCGCGGCCGCCCCTCTCTCTGCCGCGCCTGGCCGTGCGGGGCCCTTTTATCCCCGCGCGGTACCTCGCGGTGATGAGCCGTCCCCTGCGCGGCAGCCAGGAATGCTGCCCTCGCCCCTCACACGACCAGTTTTTCCAGGCTGCCTTCGCACTGACGGGGCGGTTTTGTTTCCAGCCATCATCTGGGGCGGCCGAACGTCAGCAGGTAGAGAAGGACAAACCTGTTCCGAGGCGGCGCGTTTCCTCCCTCCCTCTCTCCTCCCGCCGCCCTCCTGCCCTCCGCCCTGCCACCGGGGGAAACTGCTCGACAGGTTTCGCCGAAGCTGGAGGTGGCTCCGGGGGTGAGTAAGAGACTCCACCCTGCGCCCTCCCGACAGGCGCTGCCGCTGACGGGCCGCCTGCCCTCGCACCCTTGCCGGCCCCCCTCGCCTGGCTGGCAGCCCTGAAAAACAAAACAACAAAACAAAACAAAAAAGCCTTAAACCGGCACGTCACGTTCTCCGGGGGATTTCACCGCCGCAGTGTGAACGCCCGGCCTGGCCCGGGATCCGTGCTTGTGGCGTCGCGCCTGGCAAGCGTGGCCGCTTCCCGCCCGGCCGGCTCCCCTCAGGCCCGAGCTCTGCTCTCCTGCCCGCCCTCCGCGGCATTCTGAGCCGGGTTTCTCCTCTTTTTCTCCGGCCAATATTCTCCGAGATGGGGAGGAAATCTGTAAAAGCCCTCCGATATCCCTGGGTGAGCTGGCAGCGTTGCCATGTGCTGCCCAGCCCCCCTGAAGGGTAGCACAGGTACCCATTTCTAATCTGGAATGTTCATGGTCAGATTGACTGTTTTAGTTTGAGGGAGTTTTTTGTAAATGACAAGAGAAAACACCTGCTGTACATGAGTGACTGGGTTTGCCCTGTTTTCCCTCAGTATTCCCACAGCAATGCTGCTGTTTCCTCAGGTGCCTTGAGCCGCCATTGGGGAACAGCAGGACTTTCCAGTGGTCACTTTCTGCTCCTGAACGTTCCTGACCTTGGTTTCAGAAAGGAAGGACTAAGAAGCCAGAACTGAAAAATATGGAAAAGGTTCTGATGTTCAGAGGTGTTGGACAGCCAACAGGAAAGGAGGACACTCTGAACTTTGACAGGCTAGCGGTGAAATCCAATTCACGAAGGTTTCGAGCCATGTTCTTGGGGTGAGTGCAACGCCCTGTAACCTTAGGGTGGGGATTAATGTAACCCCACAGCTGGCTTCCCCATGGTGGCAGTGGGGATGCTGGTTGCTGGTGGTGCCAGGCTGCCTGCACTGCCTGACCACATGCTGCTCTCTCCAGCCAGCCCAGGACACACCATTTCAAAAAGATGTGGATGGTAAACCTTGCTCTGCCAGTGACTCAGCCTCTGGCCTCAGCCAAGTCGCTTTACCACACCTTGAGAGGGAGATAATGCTTACCTACCTCATCTTATGAGGCTTCACTAATGCTTATATAGTGCTTTGAATGTTTAAAGAACTGAGTGCTGTTTATGCATTTTGGTGCTCCAGATCCTATGATCTTTGGCCCTTTAAAAATACATAGGAGACTGAAGCGGTCCCAGAGGAAATGCCCGTACAGGAGGCATCCCAGAGCAGCAGAGCAGGGAGAAGGCCTTGTGGCTGTGCACAGCTTGTGTGAACGTGGTGCTGCACCAGAAGCTGGAGTGCTGGAACCAGAACAGGTTGCTCTAGAGCCTATGCAAACCTCATGCTGAGGAAGCTCCCTGGATCTAGGCTGGAGGCGTTTCAGTCTGCTTTGGTACAGCCAGCTCTTGCTCTTCTGCTCTGCCCTCTCACACTCAAACCCAGAGCTTAATTTTGTGCTTTCTTCCAGATAGCCCAAGCCATAGGGGGTTTGTGGACCTTCTCTTTCTCCCAAAAGGATATTTGCTTGCCTTGGATAAAGGAGAGTGAACTATTTGTGTGTTCACTCAAAGGACACCTCTGTCCTTGGCATCCATGGGGATCTGTGGAAGCAAGACTCTCTTTACACCCATTTGTGCTGTGACACGGTGTTCTAGGTCGTCCACTCCTGCCAGGGATGTGTACAGCATGTGCAGCATGACTGCATGGGCTGTATTTTATATATAATCCTTCATGGACTGCACTGGCAACTCTCACCTCCCTCTGACAAACACAAGCTCACACCCACACCCACAGCTCCACAATACCACCCAGCTAAATAATCACCTGACTGTCCATACTGGCTTGGTTCAAGAGTCCTTTCCAGCCAAACCAGTCAGAACCTGCTCCTGCACTGGTGAGATGTATAATCCCCAGGGATCTCATTGCTCTTCTGGTCCTGGGTCACACACACATGGCAAATGGCCCCTAAAGGACTCTGAGCAATAAGGGGGGGACCTGTCTGAGGCAGCCAGGCTTCTCTGAGGTACCAGAACCTGTGTGGTCTTTAGGCAGGATGAACCATCTCCTGCTTTCAACTTCTTTTTAATAAGTGTCAGTGGTTTTACAGTGAATGGGTAAACATACCTTTCATTTAATTATATAAGCATTTAGTAGGTTCTGTTTCTCACCCATATACCCTCAATTATGGAAGTAAGAAAGTTAACATCCTGCTTGCTCCTTTCACTAGGTGGAATCTCAGAGAGCAGGCTGAAAGCTTTGAAAGGTAGAAGAGTAGAGGTGCCCAAAAGTGGAAATGGACAGGCAGCACTAGCCAAGGCATGAGCAATGTGGTGTTCTTCCTCTGTGAAAGGTGATTGAGGCATTAAAGTAATGGAATCAGTTCTGAAATTAAATAGGGGGGAAATGAGGAGTATTAGAAGGAATAGTAATTAGTCCATTGTTTGTAGTGATGGTTAAACTAAGTATTGTTTATATCAGTGGGACCCAAATGAAAAGGACTGTGGTCCCCCCCAGCATGGCCTCCTACACTGGGTGCTGAGAGCTCTCTGACTGCACCAACACTCCTGGAACCTGGAGGAGCAGCACGTGTAACGTGGAACACGATGGCTTGGGCCCCTTGGACAGAATTTTCTTGGATGGGGAAAGCAAATACCAGTCACCTTATGGTGTCAAAGAGAGAGGGCAGCACAAAAGGAGACATAACGCCAGGGGTGGTTGCAGGAGACAAAGAGCTGGTCTGGGAGGAAGTGAAGATGAAGGGCAAGCTTGTGGGAGGACATAAAAGGCTGTGCTGTTTGCATGGCAGAATATGGAAGATCATGAATACTTGGTAATGAGAGGAGGATTATATTTCAGGGAGGCTCTGCTTTGAAAAAATGGAGTTATGAAAAATGACTGGAAGGTGCTATCATTATTACCAGTCAATATCCCCACGCTTGTTTGGCAAAAGCTCCCAATACCTTCCTGCCAATTCCTTATTCCACAGGTAACATTATGGAAGGGCATGGACAACCCAAAGTATTATTCCATGTATGTTTTATCTGACAATTCTGGACTTAAATCCAGCATTAAAACTAAGCATGGGCATGGAGCTTACCATGTCTCTGCTTATTGTTTCTACTTTCCTCGTTATTTCCCCACCATTTTCCTACTCTTACTCATTAATGCTCACCTAAAATTAGGCTGGAAGTTTCTTAAAGACCCAGAATCTGACATGTCCTGGAAAGTACTTTTAATATTTTTGGGTCTGGTAAACAGGGAAAAAAAAATCTCTGCAAATGGATTTTCTTCCACCCTGGGAAATCAGCATTCCATATGTTCATAGCAAACAGTGATGGGGCAACTTCATGTTTACTTTAGTTGGTGTAAACTCATTTGTCAACGCAGCAGCCCACTGTGTGTCACATGTGAGCATAATAATAGCTTGATACTAACTTGATTTGCAGTAATAAACACCCTGAGAGATGGCCTAATGCTTCCTCATATAAATAGGAAGCCTTTTGAGATTACTGCCTACATAACAGCAAGTGATTTATAGATAAATGGATGAGGTGGGATGTTTTTCCAACCAAGAACTTTTAGAAAGATTGTGGGTTTGCCATTCAGTGGGTAGATTAATAAAGAAGTGTTAGAAATTAAAACATGGCTAGCAGCTTCTTATGAGGCCAAGAATTCACATTTCATTGGAAATGCCACTATTGTGTGCACAAAATTTTGATTAAATCCAAATTTAGCAGGAGTGAGATTTGTATCTCAAATGCTTTATCTAAGCATGCATTTCAATGTCCCTGAGCACTACAGAGGTTACATACCAATTTAATGTGTAATACTGCTTTTCACCATT
Source organism: Melospiza melodia melodia (assembly GCF_035770615.1). NCBI lineage: Eukaryota > Metazoa > Chordata > Aves > Passeriformes > Passerellidae > Melospiza > Melospiza melodia. The sequence goes on from NC_086199.1 coordinate 9,923,927, forward strand.
TTCCTTGTTCTGACTTAACATCTTGTTCATTCCAGAAGCTAACTGTGTAAATTACATTATACAAATAAATGTAGTTTTTCCCTTTTTGGGAGAATTTTTCAAGTCAATCTCTGTCTCTATTCAGTGGCACAATAGCAAGCAGCAGATTACCAATTTTCTGGTTTCTATTTCAAATTTTCAGTTTAACTGTTAAACACATCAGTTCTTCTAATTGCAATTTTAGAATAAGGAGACCTTAAGGCTTTGCACAGTTCCAGGCTGGTTCTGTGGGTACAATTTCCTGTGCTTCAGCAGCTACAAAAAGGAAAATATGTGAAGAGCAATGGTTGTGCTGCAGAGATGGTGTGTGAGTTATCAAGCAGATGTGTCCTGGGAGATCCATCCATCCCTGCATTGAGACCCTGATAGGAAGGAGAAGCTTCACCTCTGGCCATAAAAACATCAGGAAAAGCTCATTGGAAACAACAAGGAGATACTTCTGCAGCCCTGGTGTAGAATATACTTTGTCATGACTTTCCACTCAGGAGTCCCAGCAGTGTGCTGAGATGAGAGCTGGAGATCAGATGATCACAGAATAGTCAGGGTGGGAAGGGACATCTGGAGATCATCCAGTCCAACCCCTGCCAAGGCAGGGTCACCTGGAGTAGGTGACAGAGGAACATATCCAGGTGAGTTTGAATGTCTCCAGACAGGGAGACCTCTCTGGGCAGCTGTTCCGGTGCTTTGCCATCTTTACCATAAAGAACTTCTTCCCCATGTTGAGGTGAAACGTTTTGTGTTTTAGTTTATGGCCCTTGCTCCTCTTGCTGGGTACCACGAAAGAGAGCCTGGCACCATCCTCTGACACTCACCTTTGAGACATTGGTATGGATTAATGAGATCTCCTCTGAGTTTTCTCTAAACTAATCAGACCCAGCTTCCTCAGTCTACTCATTAAAGAGATGCTCCGGTCTTCTGCTGGACCCTCTGCAGTAGCTCCTTGTCTGTCTCCTGTGGAGTCCAGAACTGGACACAGAAATGTGTGCATGAGAAATGAGTCCACCGAGTCCTCTTTTGCAATCAGCTCTCCCTGTAGTATTTCAAACTTCAGGAGAGCATGGTCTCATGGTTACTTTTTTATCACCTCACAATCAATTCTCCTTTCTCTCTCTCTCCCTGTTTTTAGCTGACTTTTATTAAATGCTAGCCACCTTTTACTCTACCATGAAGTTTCAGGCTAAACCCTGGAAGCTAACACTCGAAATCACTCACTTTTTCTGAGCATTTCAGCCAAGCAGTTCATATTTAAGATTAGCTGCTATGCATTAAGTCTGCTTCAATAACTTTATAATTGATTGCAATGCTTAATCGTGATAGCCATCAGAAACCTTGTAGCAACTTGATTTTTCACGTTCACCAACCAGCTGTTTTTTTCAGAGTTGGCAGGATTACGTGTCCTGGCCCATAAAACCATGAGAAAGGAAGTGATTACTAATTATTTGACCATCTATCAAGATTTCCTAGGCTTTTGCTGGTTCAGGCTACTGAACATACAGAGTCAGAGTGTGACTTTGCCCTGACGTAGCTTGGTCATTTTTAGCAACATCTCCTATTTCCGGTTTTCTGTCCTTGGAATAAAGAACTTTCCAAACAACAGTGGGGAATGGTGACATAGTTGTGGGCAGAGAGCTTGGTCAAAGTGGTCCAAGTAAATAAACTGACTTATTTCACATCACACTCTTGTCAGACAGAGAGATAACAGGCCAATTGTCTGTGCCCTGAAGCCCTGAAGCTCTACAGGATTCAACAAAGATCTTTGCTGGATGCCTCAAGGGTGCTGGAATCCTGTCATCCCAATCTGACCCTTCAGTGGGAATAAGAAATTCACATTTGCCACAGAAAGAATTGAATGCATTGAAATCCCAACTTTACTGGGCCCTGGTCATAAAGATCCATTCCAAAACATAGCCAGGAAGGAAGCCACACCCCTGGGAGATGCAAGTGTAATTATTCATGCACAGACAATCCTCATCAGAGAATGTCCCCAGCACAGCAGCTTCCTGACTGACAGGATTAATTGACAACTGCCTGTTCTAGTTATGATAACTTCATATCTCTCAGCAAATGATTGCCATTAAGATTCCTTTTTTCTCACCCTGAAATTCTTTTCTTTATACTCAATTGCCAGGATTGTCATTTCCCTTCTATGCTAATAATTAATCATTTCATGTAGAAATAATCAGCTGGCATAAACAAACATAATTGTCATTCTCTTGCCCCTTTCTTAGCACCTTTTACTGCGTGGAGTCTCATCTAATTTCACTTTTAAGCGCTTAAAACCGGGATTTGGGCTGGTGAACAGCAAGCACAAGAGCCTAATGGGATCTGCAGCAGTGGCAGTGGAGGAGAAGCACATTAATTATGCACATAAACATGTAATAATGAGGCTTATCTGTACTCAGAAGTGCCGCTGAGGATACTTAGCAGGCAGCTTTGGCCAGGCAATATCTCCCCTGGCCACCATTCTTCTGATCCTGTGTGGAAGCTGAGGAGATGTGAAGGAATACTGTGGCTTGAGAGAGGGTTTATTTATTGCTCTGGTGTTTGTGCTGCTGCAAGACAGGGAATGATATCTCAGCCTTTTCCTGCCCCGTTGTGCAACGTGCCCCGCATCAGGTCGCGCAACGCCGAGGCCTGGCAGGGCCTGCCTACGGAGGAGGCTGCGGAGCAGGGCTGCAGGATGTTGTTGGTTGGCACCTTCCCATGGGTTCCCTGTGATGTGCAGCATCCTGGAGTGGGAGGGAGGTGCTGGTGTGAAGCTCACAGCGCCAGTGGGAGTGCGCGAGATATGCACGGGCTGAGCGTGTCCCGACAGGAGAGCCCTGGCAGGGCAGGCTGAGGGGGAAAGGGGCACAGCCTCTGCCCTGCCAGCCTCTGAGAGCTGGACCCCACTTGTTACAATCTCCTGGTGTATCAGTGGCAGACTTGGACATCAAGGACCAAATCCTTTGCCCTTGAGATTTGAATCAACTCTTCCCAAATGGAGCCACGTTAAGTAGTGCTGTGTGGTTCACACTAGACGTTTTGCTGCCATGGTTCAGGATTCTTGTCTCAGCTACACTTTCGAGACACAGGCTTCTGCCTCTTCCCATTCAGCTGATCACAGGTAAACAAATGTATGTATAATGAAGTCTCTAAAGTAATTTCCAGATAGACACTTTGCAAAATAATAAATCTGGTAGTACGAGATTTTATTCTGACTCATGGACTATCTAAGATGGCAACGTTTGAGTCCCACAGATTCATTTGTATGGGACTTTACATATCTTATAAGCATTCTACATTAGTAGCTTTTCCAAAAGAACCACTAAAATTAAAGTGCTGCTAGAAACATGCAATCAAACACCACTGTGTCATAAAACATTGTTAAAGAATCATGGAAGACTAGTCTTACTAGTCTAGAAGATGATTATACTGCTGATAGAGTCCACTTGGAAGACACAAACATATCAGCTGTGCTTCTGATAATATATGCTGCACACATTTGATCAGTTCTTTATAAATTTCTTGTTTTCACCCACCATGCAATTACTTCAGGTGGATCTCAGTGATCTAACAAATTGCGTTGCTGGGAACTGAAAGGATTTTGTTTCTTAACTGCTGTAATAGGTCCTATGGAGGGATGAGCATTGGTGCCTGGAGAAGGTGATTACCCCTGTGGGTGCATTTGATCACTCTTTGGGTCCCTTAGTGCTTTGTGTAAGTGGAACTGGGCTCACTTTGTCTTCTGTGCACCAGGGATGCATTTACCTCCTACTTATTTCACTACTTGAACAAGTCTTTAAAATGGAGGAATCTTCCAACTAGATCACAATCCTTTTGGAAGAATTCCAGTTGATCACACTGTTCAGAAGACTGCAAATAAAGGAACTCTGATGCAAGGAGGGGTTTAATTTCAGATGAGGGACTTCATTATCACTCACTGCTGATCAGCAAAATCCCTGTATGAGGCAACTGAGACATGCTACAGTATAGTAAATCTAAGTTAAGATGTGCAAAACTGGAGATATTTACCTTTTTAAGTAGAAGGAACAGATCCTGAAGCCTTGTTGGACATGATTAATTCAGCAAATACTGATCAGACACAGTCAGTGTGTCCGGGGGTCAGGCAGCCTTGTCAGATGTCAACAGTTTATTATGTCAACATTCAGTAGGAGAGCAAGCACATGCTGATTTTTCAAATAATTAACAGTGCCCTTCCATGACAAAAGTTTTAGAAGAGACTCTCCAAACAGAAACTTCATATTTTCAGCCATCAGTAGAAAAGAAAGTGATTGCATTCAGGAAAGAAAAGCTGTAGCTCAAATCAGACAGGAACTTGGACATGTTAGTTGTGCAAATCTCTGCTTTCTGCAGTGTTAAGAGAAGTGCTGACATAGGCCAAGTAGTCCCTATCCCTTGGCAGTATTAGCTGGATCATTAGGAAAAAGAAACAAAGTGGAAGCTGGGTGTTGTCTTTCAAGTGAGGAAAGCTGTAGAATTGATGTAATGTTTGACTTTTAGAGGAGGCATTCAGTGTCTTCTCCGTGGAGAGGAGCAGAGCTTCCAGCACCAGCATTCATTCCCAGAACGTCACTGCAACTTAAAACATTCAACACTGGAAATAAACCCAACATTTGCGCAGCAGTTACAAGTGTCACATTATTGATTGTGGCTTTATGCTGTTCTATGGTCACTGCTGGAACTTTGTACAACAGGATGGTCCAGACCCTCAGGATCCTCTCTGACACTCAGGTGCAGGCTGGGAGCTTGTGCACTTTTCTGCTGGGGCATTTGACCCAGTGGTGATTCTGCAGGGCAAGGAAAACTACAGCCTGACCACTTGCACTATTACACTGAGGCTGGAAAAGAATGGGAGCCACTGCCATTTCCTAGCACAAAATAAAATGCCACTTTATATTCTAATTAAAAACTGATAGTAAATAATATCACAAGCTTTTCTGCACAAAAAACCACAAACAAAAAAACAGCAAAAAACCAAAAAGAAAAATAAAAAGCCCAAACCAAAACCCAAAAGTAACTTTATCCAGTTTCCACCATGCCATTTCAATGTGTACTGTGTATAAAACACCAAGCACAGATCTGCAGCTGATCCTCACAGGCCAGATCTCCCAGACTGCAGCTGGATGTAGCTGTGGAAGGGTACGTGCACATCATGGGTGTCTGGAGCTGCTTGAGGAGCTGTGAGCAGTACCCACAGTCCGTGCTGGCAGTGGAATGAGTGTGTTTGCAATACCCAAAGCCCTGTAGGGCTGCTTAATCTGCAACCCTTTACTGAGGATTGCTGGATGAAAAGAAGAGTGTATGGGATCTTTTCAGGAATGATCTGAAGGAGAAAAATTAGGATGTTTCAAAAAACGAAGCTGCCTCTGGGACGTCTAGCATACTTCAACTAATGAAAGACAGTATCTGCTGCTCATAGTAACTGAAACAAATAGGTAGAAACAAATAGGATCAATTTTATTCCTTACTAATATTTAGATTTTACTTTTGAGCAATAACTATGCAAAACTGAAGAGTTACTACACACAAATAGATTCATCATAAGACTGGGAGTTATCACAGAGAGTATAATTATGATTATTAAATCCAGCATGAAGCAAAGGGTGTAGTAGACGAACAAGACAACACAGGATCTCCAAAGTGTTACTGAAGTTCATCTCCAGCATTGAGTCAAGAGCTGAAGTTTCTGGCCTTTGTTGGGTGGTTCTTGCCACAGCACCCTCTACATTTAAGTCAAGTTTCTCTTAACACTTAGAGACTGTTAACAGTTCCTGAATGAAATTCTGATATATATAAAAGAGATCCAGTTCTTTCTCAGATAAAAATTAAATTTGCATTCATATGTCTGCCATTAAAACACACATTTATAAGGCAAATCACAAATTTTCTAAAAAGTTGCAGGAACATTCTTAAGTAAGATGATATATTAACAGGATATATATATGTCTGTAAAGATTTGTCAGAAAGTAGCTAATACTGCTTAATTCTTAATTTAAACATGACCCAAACCGTTTCATTTTAGCTTCTAACTAAAAGTCTTCTTACTGGATAACATCTCAAAATGTTGTACTTAGTGTCTTTAACTGGCTTATATGCAGGACCAAAATGGTTGGCTATTTTCTTCCCTCTCCTTCAGTTTTACTGTTGAGACCTATTATTTCAGTAATTCACATTAGAATATAATTTTTTGTTCAAAAGAAAAAGTATTTTTGTACTACAGATGGATATTTTAGAAATATAAGATGTTTTATTTAGAAATTTTTCTGTAAATCAAATGGGCCTTTATTGAAAAGTATGAAGAAAATATTGATGCTTCTGTCTGTGCTGCAGTCAGTCATTTTGATACAGAAATAAAGAATGGGTGCTGTTGTGAATAAATGATGGCATCTGAGAATAATTTAAAAATAGAAAATATTCTAATGCCAGGAAAGTCAGTTGTGGAGAAATTTATCAAGGGACTTCCTGGTTCAGTGCATCAACACTCAGACTATTGAAGAGGCAAGATAATAGTTCTGAACACCATAGGAAGAAGACTCTGTGCATGATTTTCCTCCTGATTGTAAACATTTTCAGAAACAATACTTTGCTACATACATCATCAACTTTATGTATTTACAAATAAGACACCAAAAAATACTACAAATTTGATGTCTGATTTTTGATGTTAGATCTCATTTATTTAATTCTGTATTCATTTTATTAAATCTAAATCATGTTCATTGCTATGTAATATCAATAATTTAATAATGAGGCAGCTTAGTTGTGATTTTTATGACCACAGTGAAGATGTGCACTACTCTTCACATTAATCAAGTATTTTTACCATTTTGTTTTTAACTGGAGTGTATGCAGCATTTTCTCAGACTGCATGCACAGCCCCCTTGTTTTGGTGTGATCTGACATGCAGTACACCTTGGGAATCTTTTAATACCAGCAGGCTCAGCAAGTAATCATTTCTCCATGATAAGAATAGCTGTGGGAAGGTTGAGTGGTATAAAAAGGAAAAAGAAAAAACTATCTGCACTTCAAAGATTCCCTTCAGATGCAGCAGATAGAAAATCCACACAGATCACTGCAGAAGCTGTAGGTGAAATTAAAAGTTGCCATCTCCAATATATGCATTTGCCTGAAGTATTCCCTACGTTTACATATTCTAGGGCAGACACAGCTGTACACGTACATATCACCTTCTTTATTGAGTCTGCAAGAGTTGGGACTTTAAACTGGGGTCTGTTAACAGTGAGATCCCATTTACAGTCCAAAGAATGATGTGTCCAGCATGTAGCAATCTTGATTATATTCCGGTCAGGATGTGGGAAAGATGCTATTAGAAACAAAACAATCAATTCACTCAGGCAGTCCCACAAACATGCTTTATGGCATCTGCCTCCTACTCATTTCAAGTGAGGGTTTACAGTGACACATTGGTGAAGATTAGTACACAACTGCAGGCAGATGCCCATGACTGATTCAATTGTTTGCACTGACACTCACAATTGCTGTAATTGCAGCTGGAGTGATAAAAGTCATTGCAAAAAAACAGACCAAGTGAAATCAACATTGTTCCTCAGAGATTTTATTAGCTGAAACCCAGAAATGCACAATCCACTGTTTTTCCTTGGTATGAATTCAGCACGGCATTTCCATTTGCTATGCCTGCAATACTGTCCTCAGTGGTTTAATGTCAGAACATTCAAAAGGCCTCTTTAAAATCAGAACTTGTAGCAGCAACAGCCATGCATTCCAGCCTCACTCACTTAAAATAATTTATTTCCAGAAAAGTGATTAAAAAATAAAGGCAGCAAATGATTTTTAGACAATCAGTGTGATCCTAAATAAAGAATCTTTCTAAGCTGAAGCTTTCCTGCATGCCCCAAGCAGCACCACCATTGTTTCTTTCCTCTCTTCCTCCCATAATGGCTTAACACCAGGAATGCTTCAAGCTGGTATTGCTGATGAGCAGTGACCATCTTCTCCAGCCCCTGGAGAAAGAGGGAATGGATGTTTAGAGCCAGGCAGTATCCAAAGCCTTCCTGAGAACAGATCCCCTGTAGCCTGCCAAGCCAGTTCTCAGGCAGTGCTGGAGACTTCCTTCAGACCGCCTACACTGCTGGGGGTTCAGTCCAAAGGAATTGTGAGATGATCCATGGAGGAGCTGAGGATTTAACACATTCACTCCTCACTTACAAAAGAAAAGTGATTTTTGCAAACTGATTTCAATGAAAATGGAAATCCCTTTGTAGCATTACTCATATTCTAAAGGTATTTTAGCATTGCCATCCTGACTACTGGAAAACTTCAATTTAAATGCTCAAGACTGTGATTGCATCTAGTCCTCCTATATCAGCTAAAACCAAAGAAAACCCCAAAACTTTAATGGAAAGCAAAAAGAAATCTGCCTGATTGCGTCCTTCATTAATTTATACCAGTATAGAGAAAATAAAAAATTCCAGTTGCAATCCCCTCTAACATCTCTCAAATGGGACACACAAGTGGTCAGATAACCACTGATGCAGCAAAACCTTCAACTACATTTTGTGCTAATTTTAAGAAATAAAGGAGATAATCTCCTCCCAGTATTTAAATTTGGATTAGACTTGCCAATATATTGGAGATATCTAAATCAACAATGTATTGCATCAGAAGGAGCTCTGAGAAATGAAAGGCAAGTGTTTTAAATGTTTCCAGTTACAGCACAGCACTGGAGAGGGTCAAATGCCCCAACAAGTTCCCTTTAGAGGGACTTGCCAGATCTGATGCTCTGAACACGAGGCACACACACAGGGCCAGGGACACACACTGAGGATGATGGCAGCACAGAAGGGATTCGTGCCAGGCACAGCCAGGAGCTGCCCCCTGGCCTGAGGGACAGGGAGGGAGGCTGTGGCACTGCAGCCCTGGGCACAGCTCTCTGTGACAGAGCTGCCTGCAGGCCTCCTGTGGAGTGCAGCTAACTCTGCTCTGTGACAAATGTGAATTGCCCACGTGGCTGATGATGTTACACCAGGAGATTGTCCAGCTTAGGGTGCTCCATCAAAGCCAGGAGGAGAGGGCAGCTGGAGGTGCTGCAGGTGGCACAGCGGCCCCTCCTGAATGGCTGTGGTGGCCGTGCAGCTGTCCTGGGAAGGGGACACTCCTGTGCAGGGACACAGCACCCTGAGAGCCAGGCCTGGCCAGTGTGCCTGATAAAAGGCATTTCCTCTCCAAAGCAGACAAGACAGAGGAGCCTTTTATTGCAACAGGCTGATGAAACATCACATTGTTGCTTTCAGTGCTTTTATTTTAGTAGCTTTTACATTCCCAACCAAGTTCCGAACTTCACAGTGGAATGCACAAAAAAGCATTTCCAGGTTCAGGCAGAAGGAATAATAAACACTAGCCCCACTCTACAAAGAAGGATTAAGTAGTCAGAGTCACATCAGGAACCAAGACAGGGACAGCAGATGAACCCAGATGTCCTGAGGTGTACAAGGGCTTAAATACAAGATCCCTCTTCATGCTTGTGCTGATGATACATTTCAGTACTCCAGCACTTGAGAACAAAATCTTACCTTTCCTACTGCTTTTGTCTAAGGAAGTCAAGAACCTCCTTCTGTCCTGTAGCCTCTGCCTGTAAGTAGAAACATGAATAAATTCTGTCATCCTCTGCACCAGGACATGCAAATACTCACTTGTGGGAATTAAGACTACGTTACCACAAAATCATTAAAATCCAATTTAAATTTTAATTCCTCCAACATAGATGAGAAAATTCTTGCTCCAACTATTTACTACTTCACAATAGCACCAGATTTGAGTTTGTAACAAATTCTAATCCAGTTTATAGTCCAACATATATTTTTCCCAAATAAATATTATCCAAGAGCACATGTCATTGCTCAGCTAGCACACCAAGGCAGCACAGCTGTATGGACACTTACTACTTGTAGGGGATTCCTGCCATCATAACCAGTTTGCTCCAGGTCTGCACCAGCCAGGTACCAGGCATACAGCCCATCCAAATCACCTTTAGCTGTAAGGCTGGAAAAAGAATAATTAATATTGGTTCTAAATCTTTCAGTTAATTTCAGTGAGCTCCTGGCTCCTGTCAATGAGCTCAGCAGGTGAAGGCTGAACCAGGCTCAACATGGTTGCCAGGGTAGAGAGGTAAGGAACACTATTACAACAGCTTTGAATAGCTGAGCAAGCAACACAGCTTGATGAATCAGTTCCTTAAATTATTAGGGCTGTGCTATAAGTACTTACAACAGGCTAGTTTCACATAGTGGGTGTGACTATGACCAAAGGGGAAAAAAAAGTCACGCAGTTTCATATTTCACAACACAATATTTATCTCATGAAATGAGCTGGGGAGAGGGCAATGGCTAAATCAAGATGCAGCTGAGTGAGAGCACAAGCAGATGTGCCAGCAATCCACAGGACTTATTTAAAACCCCTGAGAAAGCCCCTTCATGAGTTTGCATAACTGTGCTTGCTATTAGTAGTTAGACATTAAGTTCATTTATGTGATATTATTTGGACAGTAACACAGCTATATTTGAGTTTCACAAAACACTTTGTAGGATTTAATGGGCAGCAAACAGAAAAAAGAATAAAGTTCTTTTCAAAGATGACCTCTGTCTGCCACATATAACAAGCAATAGAAAGGATCAGAATGAATCCTATACAAAGAAGTGAGTCAAAGTTCTCAGAGGAATGCACACCAGGTAATTTCTTTGCACACCTGCTGGTGGTCGCATCCACAATATGTAAAGTTGATTTTTAACTCTCATTTTGGTAAAAAGGCTAAGAGCATATGCAGAATCATGCCAGTCAGGACCAAGCCTGAAGACAGGCTGAACTGAGGGGAAGGTTGGGAGGATGACCTTCAGACTTTTCAGGATACCAGCATCTCTGAGGCTTCAGACCTGAGCTTGCCATGAGCTTGCAGATTGTTTCAGCAGAACCCTGCTGATAATCATCAGGTGAGGTTGAATCTCATTAAGAAAGGGGAAGCCTCCCCAGCATTATTAAGTTCAGAGTTTTCTGCCTTAACCAGAGCTTGCTGTGGGTGACAAGCACTGTGCTGGCAGCAGGGATGGGGATGGGGATGAACTCCTGGGGGTGATGGCCAAGCCAGGCAGGCCTGGTGAGGGATGGAGAAGGCTCAAGATGCAAGGGGCAGTCATGGAAGAAACCATGAAAGCAGGGCTGCAACCTTCACTTCTCTGCTAGGCTGAAATCACTTCTGTTGTTGATTAAATGACTTAAGTACCTGAAAATATGTTTTCAGGGGAGTGGACACCTCTAATTGCAGCAATTCCAGAGGCTGGGCATGAAAAGGGAAAGCAAATGGTCTCTGTGTTCCTCCATGCAAGCCCCAGGTGACCCACAGCTGAGGCCTTTGGGGACAGGGAAGTGGTAGTGGGGTACTAAGAGGTTTAGCAGTGCTTCAGTCTGGCATCATGAAGGAAAGGATCCATAAATCATTAATGAAAACTGCCCTCAGAAAAGAAAAGGCCCCTCAGAAGCAGTAAGGAAACAGAGGAAAGCAAAGGAGGTCCAACAGGAAGCTCAGTGGGAGGTTGGTAAGGAAACTTCAGGAAAGAGGGGTGAGCATTAGTAAAGAAAAAGTGTAAGCATTAGTAAAGCAAAGAAATTGCTTAGCAGCCACTTCTGGAACACATGAATTATCTTTATTTACAAAGCCTAGTCTCTTGCTGTTAACACTGTAAGGTCACAGGTTAAAGGAAGAAACAGCCTACCAAGAGAGTTTATATGAGCATCACCAACACTGGACAGGACAGCACACTGTATTTGCCAAACAGAATCACATCATTCAGCCATGTGTGAAGTGGAAACCACTCTGGTCAAAGACTTTCAGAAATATTACCAACCCACACACCCAGGGCACCTCAGCCACATCTCTGTAAGCAACAAACAAGGACAGCTGTGCTAACTCGAAAATTAACTGCCTGTTAACAGCACCATTCAGAAAGAGAAAATTAACCCTCGCTGCAGAGGGCAAAACTGTGGTCTCCTTTTGTGACATTAGAGCAATCCAAATACACAGAAGTATCTTCATTTTGCAGCAGCCATTTACTGATCAAGAGAGAACTTTATTCTATGGAGACTGTGATCAGAGAACAAAAGGTGATGTAGCTTGTGAGAAAATGTAGATACCAGTCTAAATAAAAGATACCTACTATTTAGTAGATTGATTATCACCATGAGCACCACAAAACATTTTCTCCAAATCCAGATTTCCATAGTCAAGCCATAGACATCTGGATTTCCTTTATACACAGTAAGTGTTAAAATACATACAGAGTCCTTCTCAATTTACACTATAGGAACCCTGACTCTGTATTTATCTCACAGGTATTTATGCCAGCAATTCCAACTACAAGTGCAACCTCCAAGCAGCAAGTCCATCACTGGTATATAATTGAATGGAACAAAGATATCTTCAATTTACACTTCCCATGATGTTTAAAACCTGCTTTGTTGATAAAGAACTATCTACCACAGTTTACTAAACTCTGATACCTTTAACAGCTGATAATCCCAGGCATCCTGCCTATCAGTACTCTTGCATTCAGAAAAATGATTATGTATCCAGTTCACAGTTTCAGCGGGGCTAATGTACCATGATGATGACAGAGCTAAGATCAAGAACAGTGACAGTGCTGTCTGTGCCTACAATCACACCAAAAGCTGCATTTTAAGGGGTGCTCTGTTCCTGCCAGGGGACCAGGAGCAAAGCTTGTCAGGGCTCAGAGGGTTTATAAGGACAAGGACCAATGCAGCTGTAGATTTGGGAAGTAATAAGTACAGTGAAATACACCTTGGGTTCCTTCCTGCCTCTTCATGTACTGGGATTTCATCCTTCCCTGGGACACAAAGCTGTGCTTTATCAGCAATTCTCATTTTTCCATGTCTATATAAAGTAATCAGGACAGACTTCCTTTTTTTCAGGTATGTCATCAGCCTGACATAAGAGAAAAATCTTTTTCCTCTTTTTTTCTCCTTTTAAGATGAAGATCCAAAGGGGAAAAAAAAAAAGTCCAGCACAAGGCATGGATTGCTCTGTCCTGAACAGATTTGGGAGTGCTGTTCTTAGCTTGTGTCTCCACATCTCTCTCAGCTCAGACAGACTTCTTTAAAAAACAGCAAGCAGTAGAAGCTTGGTCCTTATCCTGCAGAGGGATATTTACCCTTCCTTCCCCAGCCTTACCCCCTCTTTATGTTAAATTAAGAAAGGCTCTATCTTTCTACATATCATAAAATATCATTTTATGGAATCTAAGAATATGAGAAAGCTGGTTTGGCTTTGTGCCCCTGTTTAATTTTGTGAAGTACAGACTTGAAGTACCTCAATTCTACACAAGCTTTTTTCCCTTTAAAAAACAAACACACATCAACTGTTTACCAACTCCAGAAGTCCAGAAGCTTTCAGAATAAGGGTGTCCCAATTTATCTTGTCATGGTTTGGTTTTTCAGACAAATGACAATACTAGTACAATATGAGAAGATATTCTGACATTTTTAACAGATTACTAACACTGAGATCTCATTTCCAAACAAAGCCTTGAACCAGATACCAAACATCAACAAAGTGATTTTAAAACCAGACTAACACCTCTCACTTTAAAAAAGACACCAGCAAATGAAACCATGAAAGATTTAATAACTATGTGCATCTCCACTTCCTACACAAGAGTTCCCACTGATACTCTCAACCCTCAGTTTTGGCTGGTACTCCTTTCTCTCTCAAACATCACCAGTGCCAAAGGAACACATTTATTTTCATTTTATCTCCATAACCTTCCAAGTGAACTATTCTATTCTATTCTATTCTATTCTATTCTATTCTATTCTATTCTATTCTATTCTATTCTATTCTATTCTATTCTATTCTATTCTATTCTAAAATTGTGAGTCTAAACAGAAGGAGGCTGAGGAGACTATTCATGGTCTTTCATAACAGTCTGTTTGAGGATTGGTAGGTGCAGAGGGAAACCATGCTTATAGTTTAATTCAGAGAGAACTGCATGGGGGAAAAAGTTAAGTTAGCCAAGTGCAGAAACACTGAGCTTATCAGAAAGCAAGCAGCTTTATCCTTCTAAACCCCAAGAACTGGACATATTGCCTTGGTGACAAATACAGACTTGTAGAAATTGCAGCTGAAGGCACATTACAAGATAGAAGAAACATAGGAAAATAGTTCAAATTAGACAGAAGGGAGATGTTATAAACAGCTGGTTCTGTAAACAGCTTGACCATATGGCCTTGTTCAAGCTGTGCCATGAAGGTGCCAGTGCCTGCAAAGAGGGGCTTAAAACAAGAGAGAGGACAGAGAAGTGAGCCAGAGTATGCTGGAAAATGAGCCTATCACTAAGGTCATCTGAGGACACTGGGGAAATATCAGAGACAAACACCAACACCTCAGATTTAGTAACAGCTGAGTAACACTGTGGAAAAAGTCCACTTTGTTAGAAATGAGTATGCCAGACCCTCTGAACAGCAGAGCAAATGAAGAGCTGCAGCTCTGCAGGAGCAGGGTATGAGCAGCCACTTCAGCACTGTCTTGAAGCCTGACCACTGCCTGGCTCTGCTCCTGGGACAGGCCATGCAGATCCAGGTGCACAATGATCCCTAAAAAGCTGTAACAAACTGCATGAGAACCCCATTTTGTTATTTTGTGTGAAGAACCCTTTTCCTCTTCTTGGTTTGTATTTTTTTTTTTGTTTGTTTTGGACATATTACTGCCAGGTCAGCTAGCCAAACTGGTTCTGCACGTGCCACCAGAAAGAGGCCAGTTTATTTGCAGAGAAATGTCATTCCCTAAACCTTTTTTGGCAAACTGCACAAACCCAGGATTTAATTCTGTCCTGTCACTTGCAGTGCCCTGTGAAGTGCATATTTTTGACTCCATGGTAAAAGTCTTATTAGCCAGTCTCCTCTGAGCATGTTATGACAATGGAAATGCTCCAGACAGTGATCCTTAATTCCAGAATTACTCAAAGGACAGAGTCCAGTCTCCACACAGAACACACATAAGCTTCACCTTGACCTTGTTTGGGGGACATTATACAGCAATGACCAGTCCCTGCAGTCTCATGATTTCCTGCCAAGTCCTGATATAGAGGCCAGTGCTCAGGGGTTTTATGTTTGTTTTACAAAAGAAGAGAGAAGAGGAAATTAAGTAAAAATTACAAGTAACTTTTGGAAATACATGGAACCTTCTCAGAATTTTCAGAGTAATTTGTAATTCAGGACCAGTACTGGAAAAAATTAAATCTAACATCTATTTCTTTTTATAACACATATCCACATTGCTATATATTGAAAGTAACTGTATGGAAAGCCAGCTCTAAGAGAATTTTATCCTCTTAAAATTAATTATAGTGATGGTGAGCAGCAGTTCACAAGTTTTGGGGTTAAACCTATTAGTCTATTTGATTTTGTTATTTTAAGAACAATACTATGTACTAATTAGAATGGAAGCCATTCCAAAGTAAGTGAAAAGTGGACTTTAAGACAATAAAAATGGTGATTTGTGCAGCTTTATTTTTAAAGAGAGATATTAGAAAATCACACCTTGAAGAGCTTCTTTTCACCATTCCTTAATAAGAGACTTTGGGGGGAAATGGGATATTTATTTTCTTCCAGTTCACTTATCCCCACAATCCTCTCTCCCTTGGAACTCTCTTGAGTTATTGGTGCTTTGAAACAGAGTTGATTCTTCATTTCATCACTTCCCTTGTTGCCTTATTATTCATCTATCACAGAAAGAACTCCCTCATGTGCCAGGAACCAACTGCTTATTGAAAGTGCTCCATTTTTGAGTCTCCTCTGAGAGGAGAAAAAAGAAAAACCATCCCACTCCACATCCATTTTAGGGCCACCTCACAGATCACATTTACCTGCAGAGAATTGTTCCAACATCCTCCAAGTCATGGCTTGACAGGTGTGCTCCTGTTTCTCGTAGCAAGTTAATCACTGAGAAGTGCCTTTATGAGAGGAATAGAAAAAAATGAGAAAGTGACTTGACCTTGAAAGTGACATTTTCCCCCTGAATCCAACATTGTCATATACACAAACAGTCAGGGAAAGTTCTCACATTCTCTTTTCCACAATCACAGAACCAATGAATCTTTTCCAAGGTGACAGATGCAGTAGACAGAGCTTCCCTCCCTCTCAAAAACTCATTCACACACTAAGCTCAAGGAAGTGTTAAGTTCAGCTCTAAAAAGGAAAGGGATGCACACCCTTCTCTTCCAAGAGTTCTTAGTGTCTTAACCTTAGAGCTAGTTTAATTAAACAGTAGAAATATTAGTGACTGAAATACATGCAAATAGGCAGAATATTTATTACATAGCATCATTCCTGTATTTTAAAGAATACAGTCCCCATACCTATCAGTCTTAAATAAAACATTGTGTCTTGCAGATAAGCAATGAATCTTTATGTTAATGGAGAAGGTAATCAGATTTTTAGGGCTTCAAAATAATGGTAAGTATTCTTATGAGCCTCTGTAAAAAGCATATATTTTCCTAACTTCCTCCCCCCAATACATTTACTGTTGATTTCTACCTGGAGATTTTAGGAGGTTTTCCTTGTCCTTTCCTTTAAGATGAAGGGACAAATGGCACTGCCAGCCAACACCTACATCTCAGTCAGATGCTTAAGAGACTCTGTGGAAAGGCTGCTCTCTAAAGGTACTATTGTGGGTAGAAAATGACAAGTAAAAAAATCTGCAAAATACATTTTTCATAACTAACCTAGTGGAAGGTTTAGAACTAGGTTTGAAAAGGAGATGACAGAATGCTTCTGTGTTAAACAACTGATCTAGTTCACAATTTAAAACACAAGTTTTTTTCCTCCAGAAAGAGCATGATGACCCAATAGATCTGGAATAGTTTCACAGTTCCTGTTTTAAGTAAATTTCTATAATATAACACTTCAAAATAAAGAGGTAGGCTTATCATTTAATAGGAAATACATGAGTTTTTCCAACCAATAACCTAAAAGATCATCTGCAGTAATTCAAAATTACAAATAAGCTCACATACACTTTCTGCTTAATCACTTGGTGGTAGCCATGGGCCTTTCCATTTTTGAATTGGACTAAACTACTTATCTAATCCCTCTGCCTGTTTTTAGGAAACTCCATCTTCAATCAGAAGTTACTTTACAGTTATCCATATAAAGCTTATTTGTTCCATATAAGAGCTTTAGCTTCTAAACTAACCAAAGAACTGTGCATGTGCTATAGGAATCATCTCACCTTTCCAAACACAGGTTATTGACCCTAGGAGACAGATTTTATTTTTTTTTAATTATACTTTGTTCCAGTTGACAGCCAAAAAAAAAAAAAAATCTTCCTTTGCTTCATAGCAAAGCATTGCTGGGACAGCCCATGCCTCAAGTTTGCTCAGTTATCTAAAATATTTCCTCAGGTGGGTCCCTTACAACATGGCTCGTCATCCACAAGCATCTCCTTGAGCCAGCAAACAATGGCATCCTCTCCTGCTCCTCAATCCATGGTAAGGCGTGAATTCTACATGGAAGAATTTTTTAGTTTTTAGTCTTAATCCAAACAGCAATTAGCTGAAATGAAATTTGACCTGAAATAGTTTAAAGTAGAACATGTCTGTTCACTCAGGCTCTCATTGGGTACTGAACAGAACATGGGGAGTGTCTGTTTACTCTCCAAGGACTGCCCTGGAGTGTTCTTCATTTCCCACCTTATGCAGGAAATCTCAGCATGAAATGAGCATTTTTTAAAACAAAAGCTTTGCTATGGGACAGCACTAAAAGATAAAAGGCTGCAAAGCATGTAATGTGTGGTATCTTCCCTCAATGTTCTCCACCTGTGAGGACTGTATCTCGATACCAGCAAAAATACAGATTTTCTCTTTCTGTTGTAACTATTTACTCCTTACTGGTAGGAAGAATCTCTCCAGAAAGCCCTTCACACCCCACAGCCATTCCTGCTCTGAGTGGCGCTCTGTAAATATCTGGTACAGACAGATCTGGGATCATTTACCCTGCTCATTTAATTTAAACAGTAAATTTAAACAAGGAAAAAATAAAAGTAGTTATAAATAAATTATATTTCTAAGCATTGTAACTGATAGTGTTTACAATAAATGCTTACAATAAAGCTTTCTAAACAGAAGTACAATATCCTGATGAATCATTCAAAGTCACATTTCTTGGAAAAATGGGAAGAAGTGCTGTGCACTACTGCTTGTTAAAGACAGGGCAAGGCAAGGAAGACTAGGGACAAATAGCAATGCAAAGTTTAGAAGTGTCAGATTTAGTAGTGAGGCTGTGAAGTCCAAGAAAGCAAACAGACCACTGTGACATTCCCACCACTCCACATGGAAAGTATGTGGGAGGCAAGGCTCTGCAGCGTGTTCCTGCCTGCACCGAGCGCCATCGACATTCTGAGCAAACCTCAGCCTCTCCTGAGCACCACTTCTGCTCTCCTGCACCCACCACCAGGGCACTGCTCATATCTCAAGAGTCTGGCTGTGAATTTGCTGATACTGTTATGTCTTAGGCACAGGAGAGGTATTTGTCTTTAGAAATTGTTTCTTTAAGTGCTGCTCTCCTGTGGCTTTACAAAAGCCTCACAAGGGTCACAGTGGAGCTGATCTGAAGTTCAGGTGATGTCATGAGCCATGAACTTCTTGGGAACAGATCAAATGCAATTCCTGTTCTAAGGTGACAGCACGAAACCAAGAACAGAACTGCTGGACAGTCAAAGCTCAAGGTGCAGAGGGATGGCAACCTCCCCATGTCAGCCCTGGCTTGCACAGCTTCATGCCCATTTTAGCCCCACCTGATAATGCTTAGCAAAAAACAAATGCTTAACATTGTCACCTGTGAGCTGTTCCTGACCCTCCCTTTTCTTACTGTGTTCTGTCACCAAACCATGGCTCTTGGTCAGACACAGGCTGTAGAAACAATGTTATTCTGCATATGTTACTTGAGATAGCTTTTAGTAGTATCAGTTATTCATCCCTCTCTGAAGGAAAAAACAAGAAGGCAAAAGGTGTTTCTACTGTCTCCTACCTGTTAGGTTCCATTGTTCATAGCACTGGACATTAAAACTCGAGTGTATACTACTATTTTTAATATATTTGTAGCAGAATATCTGATTTGGTGCAGTCTTCAACATTCAGCACTATGAGCAAAGTTTGAGTTCCAGGTAAAGACATCCACACTCTAACCAGTTCTTGAGGGCTCTGGACTCACAGGAATCCAGGTTCTGTGCAGTACCTGTCATCCCAGGCCCTCAGCTGGCAGACACTTATTAAAAGTGAATTGACTTCAAAAGGGATGAATCATACATGTGAAATTAACACACATGTAAGAGTTTGCAGGACTGGGGCCTTGGGCTGCACACCTTCCACCAACTCTCCTTAAAGAAATGCAGGTGTAATGTAGATCCAAACTTGACTGGCTTCATTCTTTTTCATGCTTGCTCCCCTAGCAACCAGAATGGTTATGGCAGGATCAGCTTAGTTTCACTTATTTGGTTTTCTGCATGGTATCACTGGGAATTTTGTGCTCAAACACTGTAAGGACAGGCTGCAGTGTGCTTCTTGGAGTCAATGGTAGGTAGATTTTCTCTCTGCCTTAGATTTCCTGAAGTAATGTAAATGTAACCTTTCAAAATATCAAGTATTTAAATTCATATTTACGTGGGAGGTAATTTTACTACCTCTAATCTGATGTTCTCACAGCACTATATGAGCAACTCCCCATTTTCAACCTTTTACCACTGCTCTACAAGTAAATGGAAGCACTTTTACTACTTAAAATATACACATTTTTTATTCAAGACATTTTCCTGCTGAGAGAGTTTCTGTTATTAAAAAAATATTATTCTATTGTTTTGAAAATTAATTATCCCTTGAGGGTGCTGTAAGAAATTAAAGGAATGCTACTTATTTTGATATGTCAAACAACTGGCCTAGATTAACAGTGGTCTGTTTAGCCTCATGCATAAAGTGAGAGACTACAGGCAGATTGCAGAGTTACAAATGAAAAAGCGGAAATGCAGTAGTTTATTTCTTATTTAGAAAGAAACAAAGAAAGAGTCACTTGAAGTCAAAAAATGTAAGAGACTATCATTGACATAAATCAAGTCACTGGTCTATCAGCTGACAGTGCTATGTTAAGAAGCTTTTAAGAAGAGACATAACTCCTGGTCATTTTTACAAATTAATAAATGGAAGAGAGAAATCAGTCATCATTACACAGGTTTGCATGCTGGTTAAAAGGCAAGCCACTGAGAAATGTTACATAAAAGACTGGAAGAAAGCTATTTTTAAGATGAGTGGATACTGTATTGCAGTTAAATGCCAATTAAACAAATATTAATTCTCAGAAAATGGGATTAAGCTGATGCAATGTTCAGTAAAACTGAGAAAGTTACAATATTAAACAGTTTAAAGCATTGACTACTCATTATCATCAGTTTCCTCCCCCTTCCCTCTCTGCCACTTTCTATCAGGATAATCTCTTCACTTTCAGCTTGCAAGTGTTTAATAAATAGAATTTAAATACTTCTGTAGCAGAAATCTTTTTAGTGGGTATCTAATTACACACATATACAGCTGTCTGCTCTTTAGCATTCTCCTTTATATGCTTACCAGTGTGAAATGCAGTGTGAGTACACAGCAGATCATAAATACACATTTATGAGATTAGTTCTAAGTCAACTTTTCCTCTGATTCCAACAGCAGAAACAAAAAGAGAAACTGAAAATGGTTATGGTGCAGTTTCCTTTTACAATTCCCTGCATCAAAATGGGTGTGCAGTTTTAAAGAGCTTCAGAGTCATAGTAGGAGTCTAACATAGGAGTGGCAATTCTGAGGAATCCAAACAACAAGCTCATGTGAAATTCCTCAGGCGGTAGATGGGTGCGGTAAAAGAAGTAGGTGCCTGATTTGCAGGAACATCTAACAGTATCTAATGCTTTAGCATTTTCTCACATTGGACCAGAGCCACCTCTATTCAACTCCAAGGTTATTTGTTTGATTTGCTGTTGGGCTTGTTTTTGCTTTAAGACTGCAGAGCTTATACATTCATGAGGTAAGGCAGCAGGCACAAAGCAGTTTGGGACCATGCAGGAGGAATGGCAATAGCACAGCGCGGCCACGCCGCACTCCAGCTCACAGCCAGGGAGCTGCTGGGCTTCTGCAGCTGCTCCTGGAAACAGAAGAAGCCTCCAAGTTATTCCTGCAGCCCATGGTAATCCAGGACTGCCAGACCTCCCAGGGAGCTAACTGCAGCTTGACAGACCAGGTGAACCTGTCAACATTAGAAAGCTGTAGGAACATCTGGGGACATTCACCCAGAAAGACCATGAAAATTCAATCCATCTGAGCTCTTTTACAGAAAAAAATGGCTTTTCTCCTCTTTTCTCCTGCCATGATACAGACTGAATATGAGATAAGGAGCTGAAAGTGGATCAAAGACAAGGAGAGATTATGGTGTGCAGCTTCTAACATGCTGGAAGACCAATGGCTCTATGAATCCCCAGGCTATACAAACTAAATCTTAGAAAATTAAATTCTGATTACTGATAACTTTTATATTCTGTGATATGGCCATTCCTTAGGACTGTACAACATGGAAGAGACCAGTAAAGGGCAAGTCCATGACTACCATTCAAGAACTGCTGACATTCATAACAGCAGGAAGAGGAAATCCACAAAGCAGGCAGAGCCATGCAACCGTCCCATATAATTATGAGTGGGTGGAAGGGGAAAATCAAAAAACCAGTCATCCAGCAAGAGACTCAGGAAAGCGCTGGTGGAAGGAGAAGATTAAAACATGTCAACCTACCGGTATATTTTGTGCCAACTGAAACAGTCTGGTCTTGATGAGAAAGGGAAGGGCAGAAAGAGAACAGACAGCCCATGGTCCTGCACTCTCACTTCTGACAATCAAAAGGAGTGATCAGTTTGGCTCTGTTTTATAAGGAAGCTTCACAATAAAGAGTGGAGCCCTGAAATTATGGACAAAGTCTTGGCAGGAGGACAGCAATAATTACCTTATGCTAAAATTCTGCATGCATAACAAGTTGTTTGCTTTCATTCCACATTATTTTAAAAAAACTTTCCATTTAGGCTAGCCACATCCTTTGAAATAAGCTGATATGTGTTATTTAAACTGCTGTCATTTACACATGACTGCTGAGACCAGACAAGACCAGACCACAGGATGGATGGAGTTGAAATCCAAAATGACAGAAGGTTTATAAACCTTACATGGAGCAGCACATGAATTGTTACCTGAACTTGATGGCATTCATCAGAGGGGTAGATCCATATCTGTCTCTGGCATAAACAGTTGCACCAGACATCAACAAATACTCAACTAAGGGCAGGTGCCCTTCAGAGGCTGCAATGTGCAGGGGAGTTCGGCCGTCGTAGTCTCCACAGCTCAGGTTTCCACCCTACAAAAGGACAAATCCTTCACATGACAAAAAGAGAATGGCTGCACATCAAGCTGTTGCAAACATCACACAGTAGCATGTATACATCACATTTTCATTCTGCCACCAAATAGTTAAGCCTGCCCATTAAGTATCCAAATAAGCCTGTCAAACATAAAGTTTATCTTGTAGCATTGTTTTAGTGCCAATAAAGGTATTTATTCCACCTCCTGCATGTTTCCCACTGAAATATATTCTTTATTACAGCACACCATGGTGCAGCTTTGTGCCCATAGACTGCTAATTGTTCTTGTCTTAGTTAATTCCTACTTTCAAGATATATTTATCGTTTCTTGAGGCCCATTACCAAAATCTCAATAGTAGGGTAAACCAAGGCAAAGAGGGGTAAAAAAGAAAAGAGATGACAGGGAAATGCCTGATTTTTCTTTGGGTATAACCCAAGTCAGAGCTCTAGGGAGAAACAGAAATTCTGAATTAGCACTGCACTGTGTTTTGCTTAAATATAATCTGAAAGTTCTTTTTTTATTCCTGACAGATTTATATCCAAAAGGTGGATACTATGAATATGTATAGAGAAAGTTAAGTGAAAAGAAAGCAGCACAAATAATTTTAAAATGTTCCAAAGTTAGCAGATAAGAACTTGCATTTTAATCTACCTGTATTTTCACAGTTCAAAAGAAAATGTAAACAGCTGAAAACCAGAGAGGAACAAGAACATACCAGTTCTGAAAAGCAAAGACCAAGAAGTCTAAAAACCATTTGTAACTGTCATAGCACCTTGACTCTACAACTTAGGCTGTCACCTTCCATGAGTATGGCTTCCTATCATCAATTACAGTTTTATTTTAAAATTAATGTTTTGTATACACTGTTCATTCTACATTACCATTTCTGCTATGGCTCTTATTGCATCTATGTCACCCAGTTTAGCTGCAGCACAAGCCAAAGGTGGAATTAATGCATCTCGTACGGCTTCTAACTCCTGAGAAACAAATAAAATTAAACATTTAATATCAGCCTCGCCTCTAATGCGATTGACACCCAAGTCATAAAAACACTGCCCTTGCTTTCATGTAAAGTTCTAAATTAGTCATTTGTATGTTTAGAAATGGTAGCACTTAGTTCTTGGAAGGAAAGAAGTCTTGTATTTATTTTACATTTTGTCAGTCGCACATCCAAAAGATTTATACTCCTCTCTGGCAACACTACAGGTACCTGATATCTTTATAAACCATTTAAGGTGCACAAACTAATTGCCATCTCTGTACTTCCATAGCTACACATCAGTACAGTAGGAGAAACAGTGCTGGGGGGAGTTGGAAAAGACCATATCTTCAAGACTGGATCAATTTTATTCATGTTATTCCTCAGATATTTGTGTAACCTGTACTTTCAAACCTACACTGACAAGCCTCCTAGGCCCCTAAATATTCTCCCCATTTCTCATGCTTACTAAAGAAGAACTAAAGAATACATTCAGTATTCATTAGTTAATAAAAATCCCATCCTCCCTGAACCCAAGTCAAGAGAAAAGTGAGTATTTGTATAACCAGTACTTTATTATCTAATTTATATTTATATTATATTTTCTAATTGGGCGGGACTACACACCACAAATTACACTTGTGTAATGCTTCCTTAGTATCAGCTTTCTCTGACTGCATGTACAATTAAGCTGTTTTACCCATTATTATTTGGATTGCTCCAAACTGTCAATACATTTGACCACAAAAATATAAAGCAATTCTTCATATCACTGATACCCTGAATTAGTGCATCTGTCTGAGGCTTGTTATTGCAACCAGCCAGCCAAGAAAGTAATCCCAAGAGGGGGCTACAAAGGAGGGGGGGAAAACATTAATATGTTTTTAATTAAAAACATTTTAGTTATAGAATTGTCATTGTGTCCTTTCTCCCTAACTCCATATTCCAATTTTCTTTCAGCTTTGCTGTTCATCTTTTATCCAGACTTATTTAACTCAGTTTACAGCTTTACATGATACTAATTTTAAATATTTAAGTATATACCTCCTTGCTGCTGATACTTAGAGATTTGGCAATCACTTGAATAAACTTGCTATCTCTCAAAGAGATCTTGGCTCCTGTGGGTACAACAGTCATTTCTCCTCTTAGATTCTCACTCAGCATCTGAAAAGCAAGCAATCAAACCCTTTGTTAGCAGAGGAAAAAAATGGTGGTAGTCTAATAAAAAAAACCTTATAATCAAGTTAGAAAACTGTTTGGAGGAATTATGGAAACTAATTGAATGCAGACAAAAGATTAAAGAAATAGTTACTGTCCCATGCAGACTGCACGTTTTAAAAGACAAAGGAGGGAGAGAGACAGGCAAACAAAACTTTCTTCCAAAGCAAAGAAAACCAAAATAAGCACATAACAAAACACCCCAAATTTTAGAATATGCGGACAAAAGTTCCCTAGTGGGGTAAGCTGCAGCCTGCTTAAAAACACAAAGATAATGAGTAATGAGCAGAGTGAGGCTTAAGACCAGAATATTCTGAAATGCTGCTGCCTCTTGCCAGCATTCACAAACCTCAGGACTCCTACACAGACTGTGTACATAGACCTCAAAACAAAGCCCAGTGCTGTCTGTAGACAGTCCTGTATTTCCATGGGTTTTCAAACAGCTCCATTAGCCCTGATTTTGTTACAATTTGGACATAGATCCAGCTTTGAATGCAGAAAATCTACAGTAGTAGCACTCCTTCAGTATCCAAACAGGCATGTAACAGTTTGCAGGATGGGTGCCTCCAATATAACTGGGAAAAAAACCCAAATCAAAATGTAAAAAGGTCAGCCAATTCATGTGTAGAAAGTACTTGAATAGGGCAATAAAGAAATGAAAATACTCTAAATGACAGACTCTGAGAAACTTGGAGAACACAGATAGAAGCCAGTCATCAAGAAAAAGCAACTAGTTTCCTCAATTCTGACCATTTTACACACTGGCATTCTTTCAGGAAAGGTTGCTGATGCAGCTATAAAGCACATAGTTATTTCAATTAGAATTTTAAAAAGCAGGATTGTGAAAGTTTGCAAGAAACAGATGTGATGTTGGCAGGAGGAATGCCCCAGGTTTACTTATGTCTAGGCATGCCCTTTATTAAAAAAAAACCCTCCAAGAGCTGACAACACCATAGCTGTCTGCTGGAAGAGTCCCATATACATGTAACTCAGAGGATACCAACTGCTTTGGCACACTTTTAGAATTTGACAGGTTGAGATCATTGCTTTACACAGGTAACCTTAGCAATTGGCACCTGTGCTAAATGCACCCAGTGCAAAACCCTGTGTGCTAATTCAGTCCTACCAGCTCTTCAGACCTTTGTATGTGTCTGGGGGCACATTCCTTGCTCTTCATGTTGAAAAAGAATCCTAAAATAACCACGCCAGCTTCAGGAGAGCTTCTGTCTCTTGGGAGACTATTGTTTGGTGATATGTTTAGCTGAAGATATTGCCACAGACAACATATTTCCAGGCTTTCTTCTTCTCCTGGTCTCTATAACTCATTCCTGCCCAGGCAATGTAGCATGTTGTTCCCTTAGTTGTGCCAGCACAATTGTTTGTGGGTCTGTACAATGATTCAAATGAGGAAACCAATCCTGCATACTCCAAGAAATTGCAAAAGTTACTTTGTTTCTCATCCCATATAAAGGAGGTCCAGCACACCACCACACAAAAACTGTGTAGCACAACCCAAAGGGCAGCACATGAAAATGCAGAATTATCTTGTGACCTGGTACCTAAAACACCTTATCATCAAATCCTCACCTGAGTAAGTCAGCTATCTCACCTCAGCAAACTGGATTTTAAATTAAGTTTTAACTCACACACCTAGGCAAGACTGGGAAGGTTTCTCCTGTCCCAGGTCAAATAATCTGCTGTGCAAGATTAAAGTGAGCATTAAAAAACCAAGCTAGTGCATGTGTGTTCCAGGGTCAGTGAGTATGCCAAAGGGGTCTCAGTGAAGAGTTGGGGTTTCTGAAGTGCAAATGTGTGGGTACACAGTTTGTGGTAACTGGGAGTGGGGCTGGGCCCAGCCTCATCCCCAGTGGGCACAGCTGTGAGCAGCAGGTGAGCAGCGCTGACAGCAATGAGCCATGGAGTGCCCAGGGGCACTGACCAACCACCAAAGGGAACAGAGGGCACACAGGTGCAATGCATGAACCATGAGGGGATAAAAGGCTGGGCTAAAGAACAAGAAGGGTGGCTGCTTTAAGCTTTCTGAAATTGTATGGTGATAGTTTGTGTGTTATGGCCCTCTCAGCTCCATCACAAATGCACAAACACATCCAGTATCCCTGCTCCTCACAGCACTGTGTCACCTGCCAGGCACATCCTTGCACAGA
Organism: Melospiza melodia melodia; assembly: GCF_035770615.1. NCBI lineage: Eukaryota > Metazoa > Chordata > Aves > Passeriformes > Passerellidae > Melospiza > Melospiza melodia. The sequence continues at coordinate 9,950,801 of NC_086199.1, forward strand.
GCATGTTCTGGGCATCTTCACCAAATACACAGTTCCTCCTCCTCCTATTTCTCAGCTTTAGCAAACAACTGCAAGCTCAGAGGCTGAAACTATGTCTAAGCACAGTGAGTGGTACTTTCAGCCACTGCACTTAAGCTTCACAGGTATCCAAATATGTTTGTCTCAAGTGCTGCTACTGGCTGGAAGATGTAGAGCATGAAATAATGATCAGGTTTGTTATGGTTTTAATAAAAACAAAGCACCATCATGAAATACACCTGTGCCTGCAGTGTTAAGTGTGGAGAGTGACTCATCATGATGTCATCTCCCAAAGTGTCAGGATTAAGATTTCACTACATCCAAGCACAGAAATTCATGCATTCCTGCAGAATGCTGCTCCCTTATCTAATTCATAGCTATATGCTCCTTGTACTAAGGGAACACAATAAACAGCTATTTAACCTGCAGGAAAAAAAGCCTTGATTAAGCAACCAATGAACAGTAAGAACATTTTTAAAGGGACTCTGATTTTAAAAAGAGTTACAATTGGTTCTACAATAATCCTTTACTTTTTATGTATTATAAAGTGCATCGCCTCTTAGAGAAATAAAATCGAATACTGTCATGAGTAATGCTGTAAAGGAAGAGGCTGTAGGCAATATTTATTTTCAGAATAAGCTTTGTGTGAATGAGTCTGGGATGAAATCTTCACCACACTAAGATCAGTGACAAGATCTTTGCTGACTTCAGTAGGGCTGGGATTCTGTCTCTCATAAGAGCTTCCACATAGAGTTTTCAGTACAAAGTGGCCAAGCTAGACTACTAACACTTAAACATGGCATTTTTATGGCTCAGTTATGGTCTTCACCTGACTTATGCAGAAAATTCTTTTCTCTCCCTATCTTCATATATTTGTTTGCTTAATACTCTCTTCCATAAGAAAAAAACCAAAAACATGGGCTGTTCACATTACAGTTCTGGAACCAACTGCTTTTAAATGCAAGAGAAGCTCAAGGCATGAAGCTAAGCAGAAGTTAGCACAGTAGATGTGAAACTTAAAGTCTTTCAAGGTCACACTGAAATATTTACCTGCTTCTTCTCCTCCCAGCTAAGGTTTCCCTTGCTGAGTGTGTATGACAGTTTAGTTAGGGCTGCCTCTGGTGTCATATCACCTCCAGGAATTACTCCAGCATCAGCAAGAATCTGGATAAAAGGGAACAATGATTCTAATTAGCATAGCATTCAGAAATACCTGCACATACAGAAAAGGTGTTTGGAAGATGAGTAGCTACACAGAATGCAGTGTGCAGTCAAGCCTCCACTCTCTTGCTTCTCCTACAGCCACTGTAATTTTTGTACTTTTAGTTATCAAATACCAAGCAAATACTAGAGCAACCTGAATAAAGATGACTTTTACTTTAAATTCCTTTTCCTGCAATAGCACTGAAGAATTCCACCAAATGCTTGCCACGGTCGCTTACCATGCTAAAAGGGAAAGGTTACAGGTCTGTATCAGCTATCTGCAGAGTTGTCAGATTCCCTTTATTGAAAAGCTGCAGTTTCTCTGTTTTAACCCAGTGGCATTTTGAACACTGCCAAGTAGGCTGTTCTCACACAGACATATTTACCATTCTTTTATGGGGCATTGCTTTGGATGAATTCCAGCACTACAGCGTGCTCACAGCAGGAGTGCTTTCAGATTCTTGCAGGCTGTGCTAGCAGTGTATGATTTAGAAGATACAACTAAAATATGTAATTTACACAGTTCTGACAAGAACAACTGAAAAAGATGACCTTTTAACTTATCTTTCTGGTAGTTAAAAAATAAAATGTCTGAACAAAAGCAAAAAGAAGAAGGATCTTTGCTATGATCAGCAAGCCTTGTAAGTGTACAAGACAGCAAAGACAAAGGAGATTTCAGATCTCTTGTCATTAAACTGTACCTGGGCAAATCACAGATCACCTTCTTTGCCATAATGTGATGCCTCACAGTAAAGCATCATGAACTAGGTTCTTTGCACTGCATTTTCCTTCGAAATACCTTGTATACAAGCTTCAGCTTCAAAACTTGTTGTGGCTTAACAAATATTTTCAGCAAGATACAGAGCCTAATAAGCTCATTAACCACCTCTGGGAGACCCAGAGTAACATTTTTTTAAAGTCCCATGGGAAACCATATACAGAGAAGGTGAGAAATACCTTCTGTCCTGCAGAGCCAACCAAAGAACAGTTAGGGCTTTTTCAGTGGGTTTGTGATAGAGGAGGAGGAAGGGATTTCCCAGCTTCCTTCCTATACCTAAAGTCCCCTCAGTTACAAGTTTCTACTGTGTAGATGGATCAGAGGCCAGACATTCAGTTAATTAAAACAAACACTTCAAGGGAAGCCAGGGACTCAGCTGACCTACATGACTAGCTCAAATGAGTCAAAACTGGCACAGCCATATGCAAAGACCTTTGAAATATTTCATTTAAAGAAAAATCAAAGTAAAATTAACATTACAGCAACTTTACAGCATTCACTCATGATACCTCCTCCACTGAGCAGTTCCTCATGAAAAGGAGAGGGCAGTGAAAGAACAAGTGTGAAGTAATTTTGTAGGACTTGCCTTGGTCAGTGTTCTCCTCACAAGATGCCAAGAAAACAAGGGCAGCCTCCAACAAGTGATGCTGAAGCAACATAGAAAAAACTCCACACAAAAAATGGAAGCCAGAAGGGAACACATTCCTATACAGCCTTAAAGTGGTTCAGTAAAATGAGTAGAATCATTCAATTCAGCCTATCCAGAGTCTGGATCAGAGTGCAGAAAGCCATTTTAGGTGTCTACTTGGAGAATCTTATAACCAAAGCATAGGAAAGAGGTTTCCTTCTTCTTTCCATAAATTTTAGCAGTTCGTTTCAAGCAGAAGAGCACATAAAACCTAGGGTTCATTTTCATGAATATAAATTTCAAATATAAATTTGGTGTCTTTTATTGACTTAACTGCTTTTTCCCTTCTGAGTGAGCTGTTCTATATAATCTATATATTCCTGCAGTATTTGCTACAAAGCACAAGATCTTTGCAAAATTCACTAATTCTCAAAACATCTCCATAAAGTTATGCAAAAGTTTTGCCAACATCCAAATAATTGCCCATATCAGAAAATAGCAAGTTTGGACACTAAGGAGGTATGAAGAAAGTCTTACAATATCCATTTGTATTGGATATTCAAAACAGTCCTTGTGCAAATATTATCTAAAGCTGTGTCAAAACCAAAGCTAAAAGAGGCAGGTTTCAGCACCAGACCAGGGTATTTAAGTTTGCCAGGCAGTCAAAGGAGAGGCTGGCTCTGCCAGATGGGTGGTTGCTCCCAACAAAACCAGGTGTCCAAGGCAGAGGGATGAGTCACCCTCTGGTAGTGCTTCTTGGCTATTTAATAGCTGGTCCTTTTCTAAAGGCCAGTTAAACCAGCCTCCCTCACACTAATATATGCAGCACATATTCTTATACAGCTTTGTGCTCTTATTAGTCCCAGTGGTGTCGTGTTTTGGTACACAACTTGTGGTAGAAACACACTACAAAATTCCCTGAATATTAACAGTATGTACACAAAACCTACTTTAAGCCAGCCCTTGTGGGTTAAACAACTGATTTCCATTCTTCAATACAGACAATTCCTTAGACACTGTTCTGCAATCTCACCCTGAATTCAGTTGTACTTCCAGTCAAATAAAGAACTGGGATTTGGAATATTGCTTGCATCTACAGGCTTTCTTCATGCTCCTACATTGTAGCTAAGCAACTGTTATCCTATCAAATACTACTCTATTTGATCATCTGACCCCTAAGCTAGCTTTTAGCTCAATAGAATCCCTCTGAGAGAGATACTACAGATCTAATGCAAAGTATCCTGGAGTGCTGCACATGACAGGAGTGAGCAATCACTAATCTGGGATTTGAGCTGCCTGTTTTGACTATTCAGACCAGGAGTAACAGGATATTGTTTATAGATAGGTGTTAAAATGCTTCCAGCTTAAAATTTTTCAGAGGTAGTTATTTTATGAGCAACAACTTTATAGTTAATAAACCTGGTTTTATAGGCTGGGACTAGTAGTGGGAGTTTAAAGCAAGTGTCAGTGGGATGTTTGTTTGGCACAGCAGTGGGGAATGAAGTGGTTGCACCCCTCACCTGGCCTGTAGCATAGACTGTTTTCACAGCCCCACGCAAGCACTGCGTGCAGTTCAGGATCACCACTTTGCGTTCGGCCGCTTTCCTCAGCTCCTCCAGCAGATCTTCTCTCTTGTCTGGGGCATTGCCACTGCCATAAGTTTCAAGTACTATGCCTTCAATGGGAGGCTGAAGAAATGCTCTGACCTGGTTAAAAACAAGACAGGGAACAGAGACAAAAGGTATGTTTAGGTTTTCATTAAAATTTTCACATGTGGCAGAGCATTTTTAAAAGTGGTCTATTCCTGCTATAGTCTTACACACTCTCATGCCCTACAGTCTTCTTACACCCTTCTGTGCTTCCTTTTACAAAAACTGAGACTGTAAAATAAGCTTTTTAAAAATGAGACTTTTCCTCTCTGGCTTCCTTTAAAGTTTCTGGAGGGTTAGATTTTAAAATAAACTGTTTTGTACAGTCATTAGCTGATGTGAAAAAAGATGCTATTGATCAAGTGCTATTAACAGGCTGTACTGTTGCACCACAGTTTGGTGCAACAAAAAGGTACAGTTATACTTATGAAATAAATGTTGAATTATTAACTGAGATTAGAACTCCACACCCCTGCCCAGATTTTGTTGCTTTAGCAAAGAGTTAAGTTAACCAATGTCTGCCTAAGAGACAGAGGTTTTCACCTTTCAGGAAAGAGCATTCTAACGAAACATGAAGTTTTTTAACCCCAAACCAAATTGATTTAACTTAGAGACACATATATTCTAGGCCAGTTGACACTGAAGTAGATATTGTGCCTTAGTGTAAGAGAATGCTGTCAGAGAATGCCTAGCAAAGTCCTCTTCCTAGAAAGATGTATTTTCAACAACCTGGATATTTCCTTGCTGATCACATATGGTAAATGCAATACACTGTAAACCCCCATGAGGCTAACGATGCAGTTGGTGTTTTATTGCAAATATACCACCCCTCTGTCTTTCCATCTGTTCATATTCACCTAAAAAGAATAGTGATATAATTGGGGAGTGCTGCTTAAACTACTGGATTCAATTTAAGAATGCAAGAGCCACAAAAGACCTGTCAATTTAATGGAATTAATATTAGACAAAAACTTAAAGACCAATTTACCTAAAATCACAGTCTGCAAAGTAATTTCTAAAGGCAAAAAAATTGCACTTCTCATTTTCAGCAGCAAAATCCCACTTTTCATTTTCAGCTCTGTATGAATGCTGAGGGTCATGTGAACCATCAGTGTGAGACAAAATGAACCTTGAAAAAAAAAGAGTTGTAGAAATAATCACACTCCACCCACCATATTGTCTATTCTTTGACAAGATATCTATTAATAGGCCTCAATATGTACCAGGATAATATTTTCCTAGTCACTGTAGCTTGCAGCTGTCTAGAAAACCACACTTGACCTATTTATGAGTCCTGATAAGAAATTAATTTTAAGTTCCAGAGCCCAAGCAGTTTATAAAAAAGATATTTGAAAAGCTTTTATCATTTATGGCTTATGGAAATAGTCTTTGAATGCCCTGATATTTCAAAAAAATGCTTATCAGAAGAAGACAGTTTCTTTCCCTTCCCTCCAAACCCCAACCACTGCTCCAAACAATGCAGCTTTCCTACAAGTATTTGAGCATCACTTCAGCCATTTCCAAAGTGAAGTGGGGACACTTACAGCAGCAGCTGTGATTCCTGGGAAGATCCTCAGAAGTCCAACATTCCTGTTCATATTGGTGTGAACTCGGAATTTCTTTGTGGTGTTGGCTCTCCAAACCGTTTCCCAGTTTACTGTTAAGAGAAGGGGCCTTTTTAATTTAATATTAAGACATGCTATTAAGTACACTTGTAGTACTTGATTCTTACAACTCTGTTTTTAAAATTGTTCTTAGGCAGGGAATTCATGAAAGACAACACACTTTTTAAAGAGGAAATGAAGGCTCATGTAAGACAGAAGAATTAGGAGCTGGTCTGGCATAGGTGTGATATTTACTTGTCACACAATGACCTGAACTTCACTGTTATGTAGTTGGCCTGATACAAGCCTGGATTCATGTTTGAAAAACAGACCTTGATCTTCTCAGATGTGAGAGATGACAAATGCAGTTACTGTTGCTGCTAATCACCTCCAGAGTTTATTAGGTAGTTATTAATGATTAAATAAAATAGCAAGGATTCAATTAACTCTGATTATACATTTAGAGCCAGAAGCCAGCTGTTTAACTAATAGTTTGTTTGTGTTGCATTATTAGAAGCCAAGTCATGCATTATTGATTTCAAAATTTTACTACTTCAGTGTAGGAGTGCAGCATTGGTAACGCTGACGGCTCCTACAAGGCAGTGGAAGAGCTTTAACAAACAGCAGCCAACAGCTCAGAACATTGTGCCTCCATGAAGATAGATCATGCTGTAAAGCTGCCTGCTTTCCCTTCATGAGCTAAGCTTTTGAGATTTTGGAGAAACTCCCAAGCAGCAAGACAGATAAAAGATCTGCGTGCATAATACCGACTTGCTCTCAGCCATGCAGAGAGTTACTCACACCAATTACGGCTGCAATTTCTTGCAATCAGCAGACAGCCACTTCCAAAAAAAAAAAAAATATAAAAACCAAGAATAAATTTAAAAGCCTGAATTGAAGCCTGCTCTATTGCCACACTACCAGAGATACTAAAAACTATACAATCCATTAAGTCAGGACAAATAATAGCATTCTCCTATAAGACTCTATGAACTTTTCTTCCCTGTCAGCAACTAGAGTCTCTTCTTTCTAAAAACTGCCATAAGTCATTAACCAGGTCACAAGCAGTTGGCCTGGCATTTTTTTATCCATCCAGTCACACTTCAGCACATGGATTCCTACTGTTCTGGGAGTGAGAACAGAAATATAAACTATTTCTGCAGCTTCTTTCTTTCTGATAAGCTGTCCAGCATGATTCTGAAACCACCTGGCTTAGTAGCTATCCAAGTAGCTCTCAAAGACCTCCAAGAGCTTTCCAGAACCATTTAGAGACCTGCAGGAGGAACCAGAGAAGTGCAGAGCCTGTGCATTTGTTCTGCATGAGGTTCATGGGCCTGGCTAAGCACATTCAACATGAGCACTGTCCTTTAAGAAGCAGCACGGTTTAGCAATAAATCCATTCCTTAAGCCTTCTAAAAATAGGTTAACTCTTTAAAAGCAGCCTCCTCTCTAAGAAGGGGTGGCAATAAAATTGTACCACAGCTTGCTTTTCTTTTATCCTCCATAAGGTAGGAGTCCCTGCCAAAACTTCACAAATGCATTCTACTACGTTTGGCAACTGTGAGCATCCCTGATGCCTGCAACCAACTTGAAGAATGAGCTGAGGAAACCTGCCTTGGCATGGAGCACTAACACACTGCCAAAAACAGAAGACCAAGGAAAGAGATCAGAGCACAGGTTCAGAAGTCAGACCTACACCAGGCCTATACCTGTACTCTTGGAGTACGCTCTACCAAATAACATCTCCAAGATAAATTTAATGCATGCAGACATAGTATAGTGATGTAATTCCAAATTATATTAAAAAGAAGATAAAGATTGCCCTTCCCCTGAGTTAACATTCGCTTGGTCATGAACCTCGTCAGCCTACATAACGTGTTTGGTGCTGCAGACTCCACAGATGTCAGATTTCCATTTGCCAAACAAGTCTAAAAGGCAGAACTAAAGGCAAATGTGATGCAAGAGCCAAAGACAAACAAATATACATAGAATTCATCTCAGATTTACTCAGAACTGCTGTAAGTGAGGCAGGACACCATGCAGGGGAAAAAAGAAATTAGAACACACCCTTTGCATCCTCCATCCCAAAAGGAACAATATTTATTCCACATAGGTAAGTTCAAGCATCTTCATTGTACTGAATAAACCAGCTGTCTTGCTGTGTCATGTCACACAGCAATCTTCTTTTTTTGTTAAGTCAAAGGGCCCAAGAACATAAGAATAATTAACAGTTCTTAAGTAAGAAATTCATATACAAGCAAGTGAAATGCAAAAAGCTCTCTTGGTGTTCACAACTCTTTTTATCTTATGGATAAGAGTGATTAATTAGGGATACTCAGTTTTGGCACAGCACAGAAAACTCTAACCTGCTCTGACTTGGTGGCCTGTGCTTGTGAAGAGTTTAACTGATATACAGCACAGTGCATCATGTAGATGTGGATGCAAAAGTGAGGAACAAACACAAGCTAGCTACTGGTGTGGCACAGCAGAAAGAACATTTCTAAAGCAGTGTACATAACATGAAGAAGTAATGGCTATTTACAGACTAAACTCATAATGGCTCTGGATAGATTGCTCTATTCAGGGAGACTGCATTCAAGATATAAAGGCCTTCTGTTTGCTCTTCCAAATCAAACCATCACATAAACAATAGTCTGATATTTCCAATCTCCCCCTCCATACCAAACACTGTAGCCTCTTATCCCGGGGTGACTTCATGATGGTTGTATCATACTGCCAAATTACTGCCAAAAAATTACATCCTTATCTTATGCAGCTTTATTCACACACATACACAAAATATGGTGATTGGGTTAGTGCAAGAAAAAACCCAGCCTGACTTAAAATAAAAGTAACTCTACACAGATCAGAAAGCAGAAAATCCCCCTACTGTTAACACAGTGCAGGTTTCAACTTATAGCAGGAGAGCAGCAACTCAGAGTGACACCTCCCTTAGGAGTGGCGACTGAATTCCAAGTTATGAAATCAAACAAGAAATACAGCTTTTCTTGATTGCAGAGCTGCAGACAAACAGCAGTGCCCTCCTCTCATCTCTCTCTGCAGGGCTATGGGTGAGCCCTGCCATTATATGAAGTGCCCCAGTGATTCACAGCAGCAGCAGCAGCTGAGGGGTGGGGAGCACAGGCCAACCCATGGCTGCAAACTCCTGCAGGAGGCAAATGAGCACAGACCCCCTTTCTTGGCAGTTTGTGATAAAACAGTCAACATATATCTTTGGGAATTAATATTTCAACTGACTGGTGTCATTGCAACAACCAAGATGCCTGCTTAGAAGGGAGCAGGGATGGGGACCAAAAGCAATCCAGTGAAGAGAGCTGGGATATGCCTTCATACATAAATGACCTGGGCTTTCTATATAAATAACCAACCAAGATACACACTGTGCCAGTGCCTAACAGCTTCTCTCTAATGAGATTTGTGGGTAGATGAGCCCAAAAGGGCCTTCTGACTGTGTGCTGCTGTGCCACATCTGCTCACACAATCCCACAGGCTCTGTCCCCTGCACAGGCTGTCTTTCATTGGATGGTCCCACACATGTGCACCACTCCAGAAGTTATATGCATGTGGGATGAAATAATTCCAGCCACAGAAACAAAGCAAGTTTCATGTGTGCTTCATTAGAACAATCAAGAATAAAGCAATCAATTACAAAATATACTGAGAATCTTTACAGATCTCAAGAGAAATAGTCTTCCTTGTCTCTCCTGTTTTTAAAATATGGGAGAAATCAGGTAATGTATTTTATCTAATAAGCTTGGAGATTTTAGAAATATTTCTTATTATTTCCATACTGTCCATTTCATACAGAGATTTCTGATTCTGCTGCAAAAGTATTTCCCATCAGCACTGGGTTTCTTACTCAGGAGTGGGCTAGAATTTTTTCATTTTTTACAGGATTTTCCTGTGCTAAGTTGAAAGGCCTAAGGAAGTTGATACACTTGCTCATGTAGAACTGGGTAACACAACTCCTAGGCATTGCTAACACAGCTAAGGATCTGGCTGAGAACACAGCCAGTTACAGGATTAAACATCCACTGGGAGCCTCATCTAAAAAGGGAGCGGGATAAGAAATGGATATCAGAAATGAAGCAGAGAACTAGAAGGGTAAGGGAGGGAAGAAGACTAAGCTTCTCCCTCTCCTCTCTAGCTCTGAAGTAGACTTTGTTACCATTATATGCTTTGCTGAGCCATGAACAGAATGTCTTATTCCTGTGCACCAACCCATGATCCCACTATGCTCCCCACTTCCTCACCCTCTCCCCTTCTGCTTCCCTGGAATTTTCATTCCTAGCTTTGTTAGAACCAGGGAGCCTGAGGAAGACTTTCTGCACATGGTCTACTCCTCCTGGCATCCTCAGGCTGTTCTCTATAATGCTGAATCAGCCAGAGTCAGCCCTGTCTACAGGAGGATTAAGATATATTATATAAAGTCATTTGGAAAAAAAAAAAAAGTTAAAAGATGCTAGATTTGTTTGGCTTGTTTTTAAAAGCCCAAGTGGTTCCTTATCTCCATGAAAGCTTCATGCAAGGACTGTACAAGCAAACTCAAGAGAGACAGAGATGTTTCAAACAAATACTTTGGACAAAATAAAGCAGCACCAGTAGATTGCCCTTACTATAAGCTATGTTCTTTCAAAATGAAACAATCCTTCAATAGTGACACCGTCATCTTGGATAAATGATGCTACTCTAACTGGGTAATCAACTGAGGCAAATAAAAATAGAGCCTATCACACCTTCAGTTTTTAAATCAGAAATCCCCACTGATCCCAATGAGGCATTTACTGAAAAGATAATGGGTCCCAATATGGGCCAGGGGAAGTGCTTAATAACGTTCTCATTTTTCTACTCTAGACAAGGAATCACAAAACAATTCATTCAAATCCAAGAGAGGAATAGCCTGCAATTTGCAGCTTGATTTCATTATTGATCAGTCAGTAAACGGAATTTATTTATACCCTGTTTGATGCAGTTCATAAAAACCCAAGAAAGAAGATTCTCCCCAATTTACTGCAACAATCAACTGACAGCACTTCTGCTGATTTCAGAGACATCCTATTTGACACAGCACAACAGTTGCAGACTCTCTGCCTGAGAGATGTCTTACAGGCAATTACAGTATTTCACAGGCTTCCTCAGTTTGTGTCTGGCTGTGGCAAACTTTGAACTTTGATCCTGAAATTTTGTTAAGTGACTCCCAGTCATTAGGTGGAAGGGAGAAGTTAATTTTTCCAGATTGCAGAGTGCCTTTTTCTAGAAGTAGAATCCATTCTGAATGGCACATTGCATGGCACAGGGCTAGGTCTCCTACTGCCACTAATGGCACTTGGCTGAAGAATTCAGGAACTGTTCCCATTTTTTTTCTAATAATGGAGACTGTCACCAAGTCTACTCCTTTTTAATACCTATTCTATAGAAAAGCAGCTGACATGTTTTCAAAAACTGTACTTTAGTATGTTTGCTGGAAGCTCCTCATTTGGCTAGATTCCAAATTTGTCTCTCTTCTCCAAAGAAAGGGTGTCATTTATCCATGAACATTTAAAAACTTTGCAAATGTTACTGAAACCTTCAGGTAGTTTTTCCCCTTCTTAGGAAACAGACACATCAAAATTACAGGGAGCCTGAGTAAGTTTGGGGGGAAAAAACCCTTTTTAGGTCTGCTGTTACCAGTGTGTTTGCAGTTCAGGCAGGTCCTAAATATCCAGTAAAACATCTTACACAATGACATGCAACAGAGAATCTGTTGAAGCTGGAAGTACTCTGCAATGACTTTTTTCCCCAATTTCAGAGCACAGCATGGTCATTAATGAGATGAAACTCTTTGTTCTTTCAGTCCAAACTCCCTCATTTTATCTTTGGAGCAAGCTTTTTTCTGACACAGGGGCAAACTTCCCTCTGGTTAATCTGGATCTTTACTCAAAGTCAGCCTAGCTCACATCTATATTCAACAGATAAATGCAGTTGAGTCACAAAGTCTCAGCCTTACTAATATTTAAAGAGGTTCAGAGCAGATGAAGTGAAGTCAAGCTAGAGGACTTTCAAAGATATTTGACTTTAAAAACGACGTTTCAACTACACAAGCACAGGTTCTTTTCAGCTACAGTTCTATTGCATGCAGCATAAATTACACGGCTTAAGAGATGATGTTGCTTACTTGTAATATCAACCTCAGCATTTGCAAGTGGAGGCAGGTTAGGTGAGGAAAAGGCATTGAAACTCCCAGCATCCACCTTAGTCACCCTATTTCCCCTGTACAGTTTATTATAAAAATACAGGCACACCTGCAAGACAAGTAAAGAAACAGGTCTATGAATAAGCCAGTAATTAAAAGATGCAGTAGATAAATACTGTAGTCCGTCCTTTATAAAGTGTTTTCTAAATCTTTAAAGCAACTCAGAGGCTAGTAGATGTTTACAAGTCTAACCCTTTCAAAAAGTGTTGGCACTTCTGTCACACATTGGTTTAAGAATTTAAGAATAAAATTAGGTTCAAGTTAAGAGCTAACTAGTTTCATAATGCTCTCATGAGGCTTACTCTAGGAGACAGCAAATTTGCCTGAGTTCACTTCAGAGATGGAGGAAAGACATAGTGTGAGCTTTTTAATAAATTCATCAGTTATGTATAAATTCAGTGTCCAAAACATAACAAAAGGCCTGGTGAAAATGAGGATAACTTCCAAAAGTTACGACACATTATGTTCCTTCTCAAATCTATTAAAGTTTGTCAATTTGAAGGAAAAGAGATACCTCAAAGCTGTTATCAGTTATGAAGATCTTGGCCAGTCAGCTGTTGCTGTTGTCTTCAAGAACTGGCTTTGGAAGCATGGCAGATGTAAAATAAGATGTAACCTGCCCCATTTTCTCTCTGAGTTTTGAGCTGCACAGCACACACAGCATGGTACTGAGACTATGGAGGTACCTCCAGGTGTATCACTCTCAACACTTCCATCTTCAGGAACAGAGCTAGAAGACACTCCTACCAGTTCTATAGTGACTGGAGAAGTTCAAAGTAACATTCAGTTAAAAAACATACTTACAGGTATATTTCAGACTTGAGAGTCTTTCTGGATTGTGTATGGGCAAACGGAATATGACCCATGTGAGAACAGCACGTGCTTTGCCATGCAAGCACTGTTACCTCAGTTGAAATCCATTCATCTTCCTGATTAAGTACAATTCCTTACTGCCTACCAGATATTTAGTGAGTGTTTGTGCCCTAGAGGGAGAAATGCAGCTTCTGAGATGGTCTTGCCAGCAAACAGACCTCAGGAATCACGAACTGCCCAGCCATCAGCAGTGCCCCCAGAAGGTTGTCTCGGCCGTCATTCTGCAGCTCATAAATGGGCACCTGAAGAGCACAGACTGGAATTACACCCTGGCCCTTATGTAAAGCCTACACAGCAGAAAAAATAAGACCAACTTATGCAATACAAATACATGAATAATTTATGTAACAATGATTTATGACAAAAAAAGTTTTCCTTCTTCGCCCAAACTATTTTAGACTGCAGCAGATGGTGAGATTTCTCTCTCTGCTTAACAGAATTTTGTAATTTAAGTGCTTAAAAAGTAATACAGAGATTTTTCTAATGTGATTAAGAATATTAACACTGGTTCAAAAAAAATATAAAAACTAGCAAGTAGGCATAGTTAAAAGTGACTGAGCATAGGAGAAGTGATGATAGAGAGAAAAAGCAACACCCCCAGAACATACAGAACTGTCACTATGGGCTTCACAACAGCTCTCTTGCACCATCTTTCCTCATAGCATAGCAAAACTGAGCCAGCAGGTTATTACTGACAGAAAAGGGCAAGATTAAAAACAGAAATTTAGTCTGCTGAGTGATGATTTCCATGCCTTTTCAGACTGCCTCTTTATTAAAAGAGAGCGCTTCTTTCAGCAATTATTAAAAAAGAAAATCACATGCTCCCTTGCTGGATCATATGTCAGATAGATCTCCAAGCAATAAAACCAAAAAGAAAGCAAAACCTTGACTGATGTATCAGACTAGGCTGCTCCACGTCAAGACAGCAAGTGGGAGCCTACTCCTTCCTAGACTTTTGTATTTTGACTTCAAATAGACCACATGTGAAAGGGAAGTTATGAGATTGGGGAGGGGAATTTTACAACGTGATGTTTCATCTTTCCTTTGTGATTAGAGCAGTATTTTACACTCAAGCAAGCTATTCTAGTAAGACAACCCCTCCCCCTCAGACAATATGCAAAGGGCTGATCTCCAGCTAAGAGAATGAAAATTAATAAATGTAGCCTTTAGAGAAAAGGAAACAGACCATATTAGATGCCTTGTGGAACAGAAATGATCAAAAATGCATCTAATGATTTAAGTCTATTTTTTTAAATTATAACGAATGCAACAATGAGTAATGTAAGTTGAGATAACAACTGATGAAGTGAAAAATACTAAGCTTCAGGGCTTTTAAAGAAAAGAAGACAGCCGACAATCAGTGGCCACCTGAGGCTGGAAAAATGCTTCTCACATAAACCGATTAATACACAATGGCCAATGACAGGCTCTTATGTTTTTCTCTGAAGCATCTGGCCCCAGCCATAATGAACTCCTGGTCTGATTTGGTACAGAGTTGTGAAGTCATTATTGATAAAATTATGGGGCAGATCCTCAGCTGGTGAACAATCATTTCTCACTCATTTCTGTCAGCATTGTGACCATCCTCCCTGGCCAGGGGCCTGGCCTGAACTGTTAAGCTGTACAGTGATAATCAGGATACAGCCAAGTTCTGCATATAAAAACCAAAAATGAGGATTCCTGCTTCAAGTTCAAATTAATTCCATTACCTGAGATCCTGTCAGAACAATAGTTTTGCCCAGGTTCTCACACATGAAGGACAGGGCTGAAGCTGTGTACGCCATGGTATCAGTACCGTGCAGGATCACAAAGCCATCGTACTTCTCATAGTGCTCCTGCAGGTGGAGAGACAATTCTCACACTCTTAAAGAAATGCCCTGGCACCAGCAGCTGAGGTACACAGGGCATGACTTTCATTGATTCAGGCAACAGCACAATGCCTTATAGGGTACTGCACACACAGCTCGTCCTAAACTTACCTTGTTTCCAGTTTAAATACCATTAAGGGTTAATCGGACACTGAGCACTAGAGCCAGTAATTCTGATTATGGAGCAGTCAAAGAGATTCTTCTGTGTATACATATAAATGCAGCCTTTTTAAACCAGAAGACTCCTAATTAAGAAAAGCTTAGCAATGGCTTTAAACAGGAATGTTAACATATGCAAATGAGGCGTATAGTCTGATGTCTTGTTGCCTCTTTTACTTTAGGGATTACACCATTTACAGGAACAGATTAGGCAAACCAGGCTATCATCATGTAGGGGACAAACCAATCCGTTTAATCCATGGCAGACAGGCAAACTACCAGTGTCAGAGTGCCCTCTTCTGATGGAAAACCATCCTTTCCACAGCAGAACCTGGGGGAGAGGCTTCTTGTTCATTAATGGACATTCACATGGTTTTTGAGAATGCCCTTACGCTATCAGGCACATGCACCATCAAAATCAATTTTATAAAAATTTTAATCTACATACAATTCCACACAAGAGGTGGGGTTTTTTTTAATGCAAAGCCATGAATTACACTGCTCATCCTCTGACAATAGTTATCTGCTGGCTTTGGAAGAAAAAGGAATTGGTTCAGTTACTTTAAGAATGATGGACATAGCAAACACTGCAGGGAAAGACACTGATGTCTCTGATGTGACTTCGTAACATGGAAGGCATTGCACAGAACTCTAAGCAGATATATGATGTGCATGGGGAGGAAAAAAGAAGTTTAAACAAGATTTCTTTTTAATTGCACTCCTCATGTTACACTAGGCACACACACTTGGCACCTCCTGATAATAAGGTCATCTCAAACTAATTTGTGGGTTCTTACTTGTCCTTTTGCTATTTCTTCACTGATACTCATGTCTGTCTACCTGTTGCTACCTAGTGGAAGTTTCAGGGGGTTTCTGTTTATCTCTAACAACTCAGCCAAAACAACTGCCAGTGTTGCAAGGTCTTTCTGCAGGCCAAACTACAATGTGATGCAAAAAACCATGCTGAGCCATTCACCAAGGCAGCAACAAGGTAAGGAGGCTTCAAGAATGGCCAAGAAATAGCCACCTGTTCTCTCTAAATCAAGTAGTTTCAGTCTTATGAACCTTATTAGATGTAAAAGAACATAGTTTGGTTTAAGGTTCATAATGGAAAAGATCAGGTTGTCAATTAAGGAGATATCCCACAGAAACATCTTGGAATGCTTTAGTCTGGAAAATCATCATCATTTTAGAGCTGTGGCAGGCAAGTGTCCAAGATGAACACAAAGTGGCAGTGTCTGTACACAACCTGGAGAGCTGAAAAGGGTTCCTTGTTTTTGCCTTCTCA
Organism: Melospiza melodia melodia; assembly: GCF_035770615.1. Taxonomy (NCBI): domain Eukaryota; kingdom Metazoa; phylum Chordata; class Aves; order Passeriformes; family Passerellidae; genus Melospiza; species Melospiza melodia. The sequence continues at coordinate 9,967,122 of NC_086199.1, forward strand.
GCAATTTTCATTTGGATTACACAAACTGGGCATACAAAGAACCTGTGTACAAGGAAAACAAACCACTTTTTTTTGTAATAAAAACTAATATGCCAGTAAGGGAAAAAGGTAAATTCTCTCCTGATCAGCATGGAATTGCTGCCTTCTCTTGGCCCTGGGCTTTTCCCAGCTGCATCCCTGCATCCCTAGAGACTTTCCATGTACACACCAGCTCCAACTCTTGTTTTCCTGGGCAAGATGCATTTGATAGGACAAGCAACCTCCCACGTTTGGTGGTTCCAGGATGCTGAACCTTCAGCAGCATTTCCTGCATTATTGAACTGTTCAATGCATTGCTACAGCTTGGTGGAAGAAGGGAATTTACACTATAAAGCTCATTATCACAGAGTGGGAGAGCAGTATCTTCCTAGCCCCACAGTTATTTATTTCTGTCAGCTATGTATGAATTCCTGGTGGGAAGCATTTGAAGTGTTTTGCAGTTTTGCTTTTTTTAAAAGCACACAGCTAAGTTCAGACAAGGGGCAGGAGCACAGAAATGCTGATTTTTTTTTTTAATTTTTTTTTTTTTTTAATTCTAGAGAAGGATGTAATGAGTTTATCTATTTATGCAGAAATATCTAGGGCTTTACACATTTCCTCTGTGGGAAACCCAACCATGGCAGCAATTTTTTCTGCTGGTTTTAAAGCTAAAGCTAGTCCAGTCCATGTGTGCCCAGAGTAAGAAATCCATAAAGACATCAAATTATTTTCTATGTCAATAGCCAACTATTAAGCTATTTGAACACTCACATGATGTGTAACTAACTAAGCAACCTTCAGCTAAGTTACCCACACCTAAGGATTTTATTCAACATTTTTGGACAGTGAATTTCAGTCAATGTTTTAGGACACATCAACCTACATATTCCACACCTTACTCAATCACAGCTGCAAATTTATTTTATTGTATGGAATTATGGCATGGCTCATCCTGGGAAGAATTATGTAACTTTAATGAATTTACAACATTTTCAAATGAAATAAAAATTCTGCAAACTTTGCAAGCACAGTACTTCTTACTTTGCAAGTCACTAATTAAGGTACTTTACACTTGAAGAAACAAATACATATGTATAGTGCTACTGAATTGTTTTATCTTCCTAAGTATACTAGATATACTGCTGGTTTTGTCTAAGTGAAAAATTAATTCTTATCCCACATCACTGTACCTCAAGTTTCTTTGCAATTTTGGCCCAGTCATCTGGTGTCATGTTGGAAGAATCAAGCAGTGGTGAGAGCTCAAGGATTGTGTAAAAAATTCTCTTGTTTTGCTTGGAGAGACTATGAAGAAAGAGAAGAAGAAAGAGAATCAGAAAAAAAAAAAAAAACTTAGCACTAATATCAACTCATCACTTCTGATTTTTTCTTTAAATCAGTAGTTTTTACACTTTTCCTCCCCTAAATCTAGGTGAAAAATGTCCTAAATCTGGAAATTAAATTCCAAGTTTAGAAGCTCATGGCTTGATGTAGTTTAAAGCATAAATACTTAAATTTAATGTAATAATAAATACAACTTGGGAGGCAGACATGGGTGGTTTCTGGGCTGTGAGTGCACATTGCTGGGCATGTCCAGCCTCTCATCCACCAGCAGCCCTGAGTCCCTCTGGGCAGGGCTGCTCTCCACCTGTTCATCCCAGCCTGGATGGACACCAGGGCTGCCCTGACCCAGGTGCAGCACCAGCACTTGGTCTGGTTAAACCTCATGGGATTCACATGGGCTCAGTTCTTGAGCTTGCCTGGTCCCTCTGGATGGAATCCCAGTCCTCAGGTGTGTCAACAGCCCCTGTCATTAATGGAGATATTAAATAACACTGGTGCCAGTACAGACCCCTGAGAAATACCACTTGTCTCTGATGCCCATCATGACTCTGAGCCATTGAGCACCCCCTTCTGCCTGTAACCATCCAATCAATTCCTCATCCACTGAACAACCCACCCATCAAACCCATGTCTCTACCATTTAGAGAAGGATGTTGTTGGGAACAACATCAAAAGTTTCACAGGAAGTCCCAGTAAGCTGTGCTAGCTGAAATCACCTTCCTGTTCTCCATGTTCCTTAGCAGAGCTTCTAGAAAGATCTGTTTTGTGACTTTCCCTTCCCCTCCCAGAGGGGAGGCTGACAGATCAGTGGGTCCCATGATCTTCTTTTCTGTCCTTTTTGAAGCTGGGTGTAGTATTTCCCTTTTTCAAGTCACCTGAGACTTCTAATAAAATCTGTAGACTCATTCCCCCTATGAAGCCTCTAAGCCTGCTGCATACAGCAGAGAGAGCATTTAAGCAATGTGTTTAAACTGACATCCTATGAAGTCAGACTTCACATGAAAAACTGCCTTGCTGGATATCACATTTACACATGCTAAGAGTAGCTGTGGAAGTCAGCTGAAAATCTGTGACAAGAAAGCTCTCCTGAGAATGTGCTGTTTGAATAAAACATGACATCCTGATACCAGAAACCAGCCCTGGCTTCAGCTTCTGATGCCTCTCTCTAAAAGGAGATCATGTCATTCCTCTTCCACTGACGTTACACACCGATATACAAAGTTCACAAAATTTTCTCCCCTCAGGAAGTCACAATATTTCCCAACCACCTAGTTAAAATATCACTTGGCTAGCACAAAAGACAAGATGGCAAACTGCCACAACTAACCTCCAGAAACAACACTCAGCAGTGCCAGAAAAACAAGACAAGTTTAGTTTTTAAACCTCAGGTTTTTTATGTGAATGATTGTTTTAAGCTTTTCTGGTTTTCAGGGAAAGATGTGCCAAGAGAAGTATATGCAGGACTCATACAGGTATATTAGTCTAGTTTTGTTATGTTTCTAATCCCTTAAGTATTTCAAAGTTATTCAAGCACCATTTCATAATAGAGCTCAATTTTTCTTAGGGTAAGCATCATATTTAACACAAACTGTATATTCATATAAATACTACTGCACTCAGGTGTCCATTAGTTTTTTCCTTTACTCCTTTTCCTGCTATCTGCCTTTTAAGAGGTTACTTTTAAAAGTTTTATAGAGACCTCAATACAAAGTAGAAAAAAATCATAAACCTCTAATTTTCTATGAATATCCTGGTTTTCTCCATAAAGATTAATGAGTATCCATTTTTACTCATATAAAAAATGAGCTATGGCCCCATTTATTTTTGAACAACTGTGTAAAATCATTGTTTGTGCAAAGTTAGCATGTTTACAGGGGTACAGTAATTCATCACAGTTAGGGAATATTTCATATTATCACACTGCCCTCTAAATAAAACCTATAAGCTTATTAACCACTGCCCAACAGTTAAGAAGCAGTACAGATTAATTATAAGCCTATTGCTTATTATCATAATGTTGCATAAATTTGGGAAAAACAATCAGCTTTTAGGGCTTTTAAAAACAGAAGGCTTGCAGAACTAAAGCATGAGGCCTATTCACAGATGCATTAATTACATGCTACTTTTTCAGACATATGCTGAAGATGATTCACATGGAGCTGTATACAGTTTTCATAGTTTATGTAGAATACTTGCATGTTTGCACAGCAGTAAATTAATATTAAAAAAAGTCCAGGAATAGACTGATAGACTGCCCAGAATGGTTACTTGTTGCCTAATGTAAGTTACTTCTCAAGCAGTTCTAAAGAACTTCACTGCAAATATACCCAAAAACATATTTTCCAGGATTAGACTGCCCAGAATGGTTACTAGTTCCCTAATTTATTTCTCAAGCAGTTCTAAGGAACTTCATTGCACATATATCCAAACACATATTTTCCATCACATCAAACATGGTGGACTTTTTTCTTTTAAACTAATAGAAGCATTTTTGCTAATCTCATTTCAGATCCTTCATGCCAAATGCCTAGAGATGTAATTAGCTGCAAGAGAAGCAGACTCTTACTGCCCCCTCAGTACTTACGGGAGCACCAGGGTGTTCTCGGGGAGCCCGTGGCCGTTGCTCAGCTTCGTTTCCCGCGCGTACGCCTCGTCGTGCAGCATCGGCATCGTTTTCAAACTGCTGACTAATTTATTGGCCTCAGGAGCAAGCCCTTCAAAACAGGGAATGAAGGAAGTGAATAAAGGAGCGGGGATGGAAGGAAGGGAGGGGCACACTAAGGAGGGAAGAAGACAAGTGACACAGCAGTTTGCCCGTCTTTCCAAATTAAACAGTCTACTGCCAGTTTAAAACTGTGAAAAATGAACATAACTAATAAATATTCATGCAGCTATTCTTCTCTTGACTTGAAATAGATAAATCCTTTATTTAAAAGAAATAATGTTTCAAATCTCCTCCACATCAAACATTTGTGCTTTTGCCTATTTTTCATTGTTGCTTGTCTGCAAATACCTCTCAGAAGCAGGGACAGGAAGCCAATTTGCAACTGTAGCAGAAAGCTACCATTCTCTTTCACATCTGCCATAGCTATTACTACTTAGTAATAGTAGTAAAAGCCTTAAAAAGCACCCAGTTGTGATATACACTAGGTACTTCCCACTAGCAGGTTCAGGACTGAACATCTGAACTGGCAAAAGGTAAAAAGGTGCCTAAACCTCTGAACAGAAAACACTGAAAGCATGGATGCATCTCAAACTCTGCTCTCCCTCTCCCTGCCTATGATGGGGTCTATCTGTGGCAGGGACCCTAAAACAGCTGCTGTTTAAAGTAGCCTAAGAACTGCTTAGTGTTTGGTGGACCTACAGGTGTTCTGGTTGCAAGCAGGTATTTCAAAGGGAATCTGCAAGTTGTTCTCTGTTAGCCAGAAAGACACCTAACGTTGTGATGTCAGAGTCCTCAGCATCACAGAACTGAGCTCACCTGTGAACCCAACCTGCAACTCCTCTCCCAATACCCTGTTTCAGGAATGACAGTGACAGTCCTGGCATCCAGAATCAGAAGCCACTCTGGTTTTCTGCAGTCTGACTTCTTGAGACGGTTTCCTTACAAGGAACATCCAACAGGGGTACTTCCTTCTGGACTTCAAGATTTTGCTGTCAAGTTCAGTTTAATCTCAGTGTTTTACATCACCTGTTTATATGGCAAGCAAACCATTAAACCTCATTATTCTACTTCTGTTAGTTCTAGTTATTTCTAATCTGAGGCCAGGGAATTCTCTCCTATTACCTAGTTCTGATTATTTAAACATGATTCTCATCCAAGTTAGCACCTCTAATTATTTTTGGTTCACCCTCAAACAGCATGGTTTATTTCAAATACCCAAACCCAGAGAATATTTTCAATAGTATTTTTAGCTTTTTCCATTTACTTTCCAAGCTGATGGAAAAATCCTAAAGAACTCCCTGATCTCCCTCCTGGCTTGCCTTAAATTAAGAAGGGGGCCTCTTCATAGCCAACTTCCTCACAGGACAGCAACAGCATTTGAGTGGATTTCTTTGGATTACTGCCAGAATACTTTGCTTTACAAATTATACTTAAAACACTTTCAAGCCTTGGATGTTTCATTCATTCAGCTATAATCCCTGCTTTTCCTATTAAGGATGTTCCTAGCTTAGTCACAAATGGCCACTTCTGCTGTGCCTGGGCATTGAGTCATTTTGGCTTGGAAATGCAGCCCAGTTTCAAGTGTTTCCTGGGTGTTTTCTGATTATTCTTCTCTTTGTCCAGTGTTCATCTTGCTCAGAATATTGACAGTGGATTAGACTGTTTATTTTTTGTATTTGCCACAGGAACTGGAGAGCTGATGGAAGCTAATGTTCTTTAATCCCTTCCCTATAAACAGCAGTTCCTCATCTCTTAATCACAAATCTGTCAGGATTTTTCTGTAGTTGCTTGCACTGAATGTAAAAAAAAAAAAATTAAGGCATTCTGCAGATGTACCCAAGGTGACCCACTTACAACCCAGACAGCCCCTCACATGCATCCACATCTAGCAGTGATTTCTGCTTTATTACAGCTTCAAGAAGCAAACAGGGGGGAACTCAAGTGCAATGGTTTTAAGAACACTTCTACTTTACTACACATGGAAAACAGCTTTTGTGAGCCAAGCTTGTTGACAAAGTATTTGAAGCAACTTCACCCCTGCAGAGAAGAGGCAGGCTGTGTGACTTGTCCAAATAGCTCTCACCACCTTCTGTCCTGTCCCTTGCCAGCTGGCCAGCCCTGGCATCACAGAGCAGGTGGACAAAGGCAGAAGGGCAAACAGGCACCTATGGCCAAGGAGCACAATCAGGGTTTTGTCTCACCTACAGTCCAGGACTCTGCTTTTCACTCTGCTGCTGTTGATAGCACAGTTATAGCTACCTGCCAAACAAGACATCCTGCAACCTGTGCTGCTGCAGAGAACAGGGAGCAAAAATATTAAAAATATTAATTGCAGCAGTTATGTTACTTGGAGCTTTCACAAGTGAGGTACAAAGATTTCAAAAAGGAAAAGGTTTGGACTACAGCAGCCAGTCCTTTGGCAATCTAGAATGTCTAAAAAAGACACATCAATAACTAAGCTACCTAAGTAGACTATTCCAAGATAGGTAATCTTTCTAAGTGTGTTTATCTTAGTTCTACTTGGATTTTTTGGGGTTTTTTTTCCTCATTACAGGTAAAAGCTAGGAAAGAGACCTAGGCCACATGCCCAAGGAAAAGATCTTCCTGAAGGCACCAGCACAAACTTGATGGAAAGATCACTATCACAGTAACCTCACTCTGGAGTGCAGTAAGGTTCTCTTCCTGAAATGAGCTAGTGATAAGCCAAAAGAAACTAATGTAGGAGGAAATAAGTAGGAGTAAGAAGCTTTAAAAATGCACTGAAGTGGCTTGAGAGCAAAAAACATGAATACTGAGAGAGTCTGCACCTGAGTCTGGTTGTCATCCAAGTCACATAAACTGAAACAGACTATTCCTCCTCTGAAAATGACTCCTGGACAGGTAATGTAGGTGTGCAGAAATTCCAACAGGAATTTCCAAGATGTGCTGGAGTTGAACTACTTCACTATGCTTGAAGTAAAACACTTGTAGTTCTAGGAAGGGTTGTAAACAGGCACTTTCCATCCACTGATAAATAAAAGAAATGAGCATCTATTGTATCTTCCCTTGAAGCATGCTGCCTTTCCCATGCCCTTTCAGCAGCTTCTCTCTGAACACTGAAGACTGCCAAATATTCTGAAAGAGGTACTCTGGCTGCTCTGCAGCTAGATGTGGGTATGAAAAGCAGGTCAGAACCCCCCCACAGGATGCAGCAAGTCAGCATCATTGGATCACAACTGTTGGATTGTTTGCACATGCTGTAATGATTGACACTTGTTAAGCAAAAGGAGAAAAAACAAGATGAGAAGAGGTTATAAAGTTCATTCATAAAAGAACGAGACACATGATTATAATTTATTCACTTAAAAGAGGAATTTAGAAAGTTGAGGCAATAAAAGTAGGAAATGGTTTCAGTATAAACAATGCAAACTGAGAAAGCATCAGCACATGGCTTTGAAATATGGACTTTTTTTTACAACTTTGACAGATTAAAAACAAAGATGACAGCCATAAAAACAAAGAACACCTTATAGCATCTTTACTACAATAATAAGGATCAGCCAATTGCCCTCTCCTGAGAAAAAAGGACATTTATTTGAAAAAAATCAAGTCTAGGAAGCTCCAAGGTGAAGCCCCAAGTGTTTTAATCCTACAACAAGAAGCAGAGACAGTATTTCAGCCAGGGGCACAAAACTCTGTAGTAGGGATCACAAGTACCTGTGCTTTTGAATCTAGACAGACACAAGCTGTGGAAACCCTGGGATGCTCCACTGCCTTCCAAGTAAAGGAGGAAAGAAATTAAACAAGTATTCACCAAAATTGGACTGTTTCCCTCTCACTCCCACTCCTTGTGTTACCTTGTTTCCCTTTAATCCAACGCTGGCAAGCACATAGCCCTACAGCAAGTCAGACCTGACTGAAATCCATCTTTTCCCCAGACACACTAATGGGTTGATGTTTCTCTTATCCCTTGGGATCTGTGCCTACAGAGTGATGATCGAGGGATGCTCAGGTGCCACCCCAACCAGCTGCTGGACTGGGGGCCTGTGCAGGTATCAGCTGAGTTTGGGCACCTACCTGATGACATTTAGGGGCACCTAAAAACACACAGCATATACCTGTAGGTACCTAAGAAGCCTTCAGATAAAATGCAGGTGTTACACTGACACATCTCAGCGTTCAGTTTTGGATGTAAACATTTTCCAGCTGCAGGGAGAGAGTTTGGCATATCTAGTTAGGCATATCAAATTTGGCACATCTATCAAGTCTCCTCCTCCCTCAGTGAGGTAAGCCAAGGCAGAACTCTTCAGTGATTTCATGAAAGAAGCCAAGAGCTGGTGGGAGAGCAGCAGAAACCTGTCCCAGGACTGGCACTGCATCCGATCTCGCCCATCCTGACACCTGGCAGCTGCCACACTCGCATCCGCTGCGCCTGCCAGGTCACCACTGGAAAATCCTCGTCACGGCCGCCAGCTCCAGCGGCCCACGCTCTTCCCAGCAGGAATGCCAGGCACACGCTCTCTGGGCGGCCGGTGACAGTGGCTCATTTAGGGCTAAAAACAGCCTGCATGACTAGCACGACGAAATCGGTTTCATTTTCAGTGCGCAAGGTAGGGCAGAAAGGACTCACGCTGCAGGAAACACGTTGTCCTCTGCCAAAAGCCGCTGCCGCTCGCTGTGACGCTCACAAGGATGCCCATCAGCTGAGCGACCGGGTGATCCAGCGGATGGGAGCCGGGGATTACAGGGAGCCGCTCACAGCAGCGATGCTGCACCGCAAACCGCGCCGGGTCCCCGCGGTCGCATCCCCACAGCCAGCCCCGCTCCCCACGGCCAGCCCCGGCCGCGTCCCTACAGCCAGCCCGGCTCCGCACGGCCGGCCCCGGCCGCATCCCCACGGCCCGCCCGACACCCCCGCCGCCGGCCCTCACCCTTGACGTCCTGCACCATGCCGATGGTGCCGCCCGTGTTGATGACCAGCACCCGCGCCTCGGCCTTGGGGGTGGGGTCCGGGGAGCAGCCGCGGAGCTCCTGGGGTCGGGGCCCGGCCAGGGCTCTGCGCAGGGAGCGCGGCTGTCCCGCTGCCCCCTCCATCCCGCGTCGCAGGATCCGCTACCTCCCGGCCGCCCGGACAACGGGGAGTTTTAAGGGGCGGGAGGGCAGGGGCGGGGCCGCTCCTTCCCGCTGCCCCGGGGGCGGGCAGAGCCGCCGTGCCGGCCCGCCCGAGCGCGGGGAGCGCCCGTGAGGGGCCGCGGCCGTGAGGGGCAGCCCCGGCACCGCCCCCTGCACTTTGTGCTCCGGGCAGCGCCGGCCCGGGCGGACGGCAAAGCCCTTCATGCTTGAAGGAGAAGCCAAGAGCAGCCGCGCGTTCTGGGCCCAGGGAGGAGAGGGGGTACACGGGGCTCAGGGTCAGCTCGGCGAGAGCACCTGCCTCGTCCTCTTTTTCCTCATTTCTCTTTTTCCTTCATGGGGAAGAAGGTGGGAACTCCTGCTTACCTGGCCTCAGTGGCGACTCCTGCCCACCCAGAGTCTCCCACACCAGGCAGCGAGGCAGCGGCAGCACCCCTGCCCCTCCATTCCAGCGTTCTAATCTGCACCCTCAGCTTCCATCCAGATGCATTCCTTTGAGGATCGGGTAGGAAATCGGCTGTGAGGAGGCTGAAGTTGTTTTCGAGGAAATCTGATAAATCTGTTGCCATAAGATTTGTTATTACTGTTATAAGATTTGTTATTACTGTTGTTATAACTGTAAAGCATAATCAGCAAAGCAACTGGTTAAAACGCAACGAGCCAGTTCCTGGGGGCAGTAGCTGCTGGGAAGCTGCCTGAGCTGAGAAGTCGCTGCTGCTCAAGTACCTTGAAGCTAAACGTGTCACTGAAGTGCCTGAGTTACCCAGTAAGTCAAAGGAAGAACGTACTTCCTGTAAGAACATGGTACAGTTGTACAGTTGTTTTGGCTCCTGGTCATATGAACTTTCTTTGTACCCTGCACTGCACCTCCTAAATGAAATGAAGGTAAAAATAGGGATTGTGGGATAGTCCAAGCAATTTCTTCTACTTCCAATTCCCGTGACTCCAACAGGAATAAATTTTATGTGCTCCCCTCACGTTGTCAATCTCTCTCTTGGTCTGAGTGGCCAAAATGGGGCACAGAATTCCAGATGTGGTCCCACAAGTGCAGAGTGGAGGGCAGTAATCATTCCCCTGTTGTCTGCTGGCTCTAATTGTCCTGCTCATGCAGCTCAGCCTTCGCTTTCATCGCTGCAAGGACCCTTTGCTGCCTCATATATGACTTGTCCATAGGACCTCCAAACCCTTTTTGCACAGCTGCTACTTACATTTTTTTATTTATACAGTAGGCTATTGAACAAAACCCAGCAGTGTAGAAAGAAACAGTGTAGTAACTCCAGCTGCTGGAGTACACTGTGTGTATTGACACATCCACAACGAAATATTCTAAGTAAACAAACATTGTGGATCTGCTGCAGGGAAACACTTTTTTTAGATGTAATGAGAAATTACATCTAATTCCTGTTACGTATCAAAGAAGCACATTCCACTTCCTTCATACATTTCTGGCACAGATCTCAAAGCATCTTCATTCACTGTACTCTTTTCCCTGTGCTACTCAGAGTAAAAAAAGTAATCAAGATCACATGAAAAGAATGTGATGAAGAGTTTTAAACTCTACAGAAGGTCATTTTAGGTTCTGCGGGACTCCCTCCAGAAAGAACAGAACTGAAGTTCCATTTGAGTAGTATTACTAGAGTTGTTCAGAAATTTAACACTTTCTTTCACAGAATAATCAGCTTTTGAAAACATTTCTGGCAAAAAAAAAAAAAAAAGTTATTTTCCTTTTGTTTTTTTAACATTGCACAGTGTTGATTTATTTTTTTCAATAAAAATATTTTTTCATTCAAAAAAATAAAAACTGTATGCTATTAACTGCATATACCTGATAATCACTTTGTATGTTAGAATACAGAATTCTGAATGGCATCCATGGATAGAGAAGTGATCCCAAGTAAATTACACAATGATGTGCAGAAATTACTCATTGCACAAACAGAAGAGTGGAGGACAAAAGACCAAGTGGCACCGCTTCCAGAAAAAACAGTAAGAGAATTCATGAGAATAACTGAGTAAGAGATGTTGAAAAAAGAAAAAGAAACCCAGTGGAGATGCTCAGAGAGCTGCAACACACCTGCACTTCCCTGGAATGATGCAACAGGCAGCAGATTGCATGAGGGCAGAGAACTCAAGCTCAGAATTAATTTCCAGGGAAGAACTGATTGCAGCATTTCTAACAGCTCAACAACAGACCCAGGCTGTGCATCTCACAAAATAAGCTTGGAAGGAACAAAAAGTACCTCTGAAAACATAACTGGCAAAGCTACATCCAAAAAGCGATTTCCTTGCAAGCAAAGAAAAATTATGGCCTTGGATGATTTAATGCACAGGAGTTCTGGCCTTGCAGCAATTTAAAGCAGGGAGTTTGGGAAGCAGAGGAGCAAAGTGGCATTTAACAGAGGAAGGGGGCATTTAACCTTCTGTACCTCACAGCACCCCACACATGAGAAGGAACATTGATGACACTTGTTGGAAAGAGTTTCTGCCCTCACAGCCTGGTAGAGTCTCCAAGAGCTGGATAGCAGCCCTGCAGCTTGTCAGCATGACCTTTCTGATGTATTAACTGGTGTTCTTGAAGGCAATGGACTCTCCACATCTGCTGAATGAGCTCAGGCCTCCCTTAGAGAATTCAGTGTCAATTTCTAGACCAGGTGAAACAGCAGCAAGAAAGGAAAGGAGCAAGCCAGAAGAAAACCTGTTCCCTCTTCCCCTGCCTGCCGCAGGTAGAATAATTCTGCTTTAAGCAAGATAAATCATGCACATACATCAAGATGGGAGGGAATATCATCTACCTGGGAGGACATCTGGGAGCTGGAATGGGTTTTGGTTGTGCTGTGGGTAGATGGTGGCAGAAGATAATGTTTGAATACTGAGCAGTGTTGGAGACCAGGAGGATGATGAAAAACAAAGCAAGCTGCAAGAAAGTATCACTTTGTTCCTGAGCTGGTGTTTTAAAGAAGGGGAAAGGAAGGTCAGGATTGGGCAGGGACTGACCATGTAGCAGAGCTTCAAGGCTCTGCTTAGGGCCTTCATCATTAAGGGCCACCCATAAAGCATCATGGATGAGGCTGGAAGAGGAGCTGGCCAACAGAAATGAAATTGCTGGGGATCTCAGGAGAGGGAGACTCTTCCAAGGCAGGTGATGCTTGGAGTGCCCAACTCCTTTGGAGCTTCAGCCTCTGTCTTTCCTTCTTTTCAAAGTGTCAGTGACCTAGACCCTGTGTCTGTGAGCTGTGCCAGCTGAAAGCCCCTGGGCACAGACATTGCCACAAGATGAGGGGAATGTCACCCCCAGTTCCTCAACTGATTCTTGGCAGTGCTGCAGAGCACTTGCTCTGCTCTTCCAGGAGAATCACATTGTCAGGATGAACAGCAAAAGGGAAAAGGATATAACACTGCTGGGAATTTCACAGTTCCTTCCCCAAAGAGGGTGTGTAGGGATTAGGGTGCTTTGAATGAACCCAGCTGAGTCCTGCTGAGCCTGTGTCCCCTGTGCTCTCTGCAGGGAGGGCAAGTGGGGAAATGTCAGTGTGAATGATCCATTTCCAGAGAAAACAGGACTGTCCTCCTTTAGCTGGGTGGAGTTTTAGGAGGTCCTGCTTTGACCTTTCCTAGCAGTGTTGTGTTGCTGTTGGCATCTATTCCAAAACCTTGCCCGTAGATTTTACAAGAGCTTTTGTTTACAGTGCAAAGAGAGAACTGAATCACCAGGATAAGGAAGGCCAGAGATGGAATTTGAGTAATGGTGACTTGATGGGCCACAGTGAGTGCAGTCCCAACGGGCTCTGCCTTGCTTGACCTCTGGTCAGGTGTCCCAGGCTCATTTACAGTGACCACCTCCTGCTGCAGAACTCTGACATGCCCAGAGTGAGAACTGGGTGAGACCAAGGGCTGTGAAAGAGTCACACAGACAATGGCCTGAGTGAACAGAATTGTCTTGGAGAAACTACAGCAAAGCTGCAGCCTGCTAACCAGAGGTGAGACCCTCTTCTCTGAGCCCAGGATTTGTGGAGTTTGTTTGATCTTGAGAAAGGAAAACACTGTTGTGAGTGACCAATTGTGAGATCTCTCACGGCTGTCTCAAAATCAAGTCCAACACACAGAGTCTTCCTGCAGGCATTCTGGAAGCTCTGGTGAGCCTTTATTTATGTTGTTTCACAACAGCTGACTGCCTAGCTAGATCATTCATCAAAAATAATGAATCTCTTAGGAAACCTCCACATATTTTTGACCCATTTTTGAGGATCACCTTCTCTGATCTCAAGAACTGTCCCTGCCAACAAGGAAGAGATCAAGCAGAGGTAGGAGGCCTGCATGGATGAATAAGTAAGAATTAAGCATAAGAAGTGTTCAAGAGGTGGAAGAAGGGACAGGTGTCCCAGAGGAATTTAGAGGTACTGTCAGAATATGCAGGTGTGTTGTTATGAAAGGCAAGGCACACCTGAAATTGAATTTACAGAGGGATATGAAGGTTCAACAAGAAAGGTAACTAAGCAGCCAAAGGGTGACTAGGGAAAAGGTGTGGCCAAGGCAGGACACTTGGTGACAAAGGACACAGGAAAGCTGACAATGCCACCTTGGTCTCAGCCTTCACTGGTTGTATTTGCCTTTAGGAACCCCAGGCACTTGAGGTCATTGTAAAATGCAGGGCAAGGAAGACTTCCTGTCACTGGAGAAGGATCAGGTTAGGGAATATTTAAATAAACCAGACCCTGACGAGTCCCTGGAACCTGATGGGTGGCACTCACAAGAGCTGAGGGAACTACTTGATGGAGTTTGAGGACACTTGATAACCTTCGAAAGGCTGTGGCAATGAAGAGGAAGGTTCTCAAGGAGAGGAAGAAAGCAAATGCCACTTCTGACTTCAAGAATGGGAAGAAGAGGAGATGGAAAACCAGAGGCTGGTCAGCCTCACCTGAGTCCCTGGAAGTGGTGGAGCAAATAGATCTGGAAGCTATTTCCAGAATATGAAGGTCAAACAGGCAGTCAGGAGCAGCCACCACAGATTTATCACACTTGATCAACCTGGCAGCCTTCTCTCACTATGCAACTGGCTCAGTGGTGAGGAGAGAGCAGTGTTAATATCTAATCAAGATATTAGGTCTTTGGACTGAAAAAATACCCAAGCAACATTCTACTTTATATACTCAACTAAATCACTAATTTATAAATTTTTTTTGCTAGTCACACGTCACTTAATATACCTGAGAGGAAAGAGTAATCTTTTTTACTGAATTCAGCTACCTAGAAGACAGACATCTAGTTGCAAAAAATCAGTTTACTAATTAGTGGTTAATAAAAATATAGTAACAATCAGAGTTTCCTGAGAGGCATGGCGCACATCCAGCATTCACAATTGTTCACCATGAGCTAAAAAACTACTTAGGTTTTTGTTGGATTTTAGAGGATTTTTTAGTTCTTCTGGTTTGATCTGCTGACAGAGAATACCCAGGTCAGAGTTCATGCTGTGCCATAAGTTCTCAGCCTGCAGCCCCTTGAGTCATGGATTACAGTGAAAAGGGAGACAAGACTGATAGGCAGATGCTGTTAAAATTTCTACACTGAGCTGCACAAGTTTAATTCCCCTTCCTTTGAGGGGTGGAGGGACCAAAACTTTTCTGCCCAGCCAAGGGCCCACTGAGATGGCAATGGCATGGAGGTATTAAAAGGTGGTGAATCCACAGGAATTCCATTTCTGACCTAGGTGTGAAGTCTCATAGAAACATTCAGTCGCTGAAACACCAGTGCAAACGCTGAGACAAATCCTAACAGGACATTAAGTGGTAGCAGAATTAAAAGATGCACTGCTTCACAAGAGAGGCTGGCCACCCCTGCTTTTCTTCAGGCTTCAGATTGTTAATCCTTGCCATTTTTTAGTTCTGCCAGAAAACTGAGGGTTGGGCTCTGTGCATCCCTGATGACCATTCTGGAACAGGGAAATCACATCTCAAAGCTGGCTGTGCTGGCTGGGGAGGCACTGGGAAGGCATTGTGTCCATGTGACCAAAAAATGATCCCATCTCAGCCTTGGAATTGTAGCTCTAGAGAAACCACCCATGACACAGAACGTGCCACTCGACACCAGGCAAGCCAAGGGCAGCAGTGAAGTGACTCAGCAAGGAGAAATTTCCTCAGTTACCTCTCCTTCACCTCTGGGCTGTGAGCTGGCAACAGATGCTGCAGCTGGTGCTCGGGAGCACAGCCTGGCACCAGGCTGCAGGCACTGGCAAGGGCAGGCTGAGAAGGCCTTAGGCAAAGTAAGAGAAGAGATCTGGCATCAGGAGGGAAAACACCACTGGAGGAAGGCAGTGTACATGAGCACTGAAGTGCAGCAAGAGCCTCAGGCCACACAGAGACTGCAGGCAAGATAAACTTGGAATGCTGTTTAAGGCTTTAGGCAATGGAACAAAACTTATGAAACCCATCCTGACACACAAGTAGGAAACAGCAACAAGTGCCAGGAGTTTGAGTTAATAAAGTACGTGCTGGGATCAGCCTCAGGGAGGACACGAGATTGTGGTGTGACCCACACAGCAACTCATCAGCAGGGAATGAGGGTGGAGGACAGACTGATGAGGTCAAAACAGTCCACCTGCAGCACTTCTGGCACAAGAGGAAGGTCTGGATGTGTGAAACTTGTTATAGATTTTGAACAGCAGGTCAGAAATATCCTTCTTAAGAGTTTTCCTAGCAGTCTGATCGCCAAGCTGCACCAGCAAACCTGCACTGAGGTGGTCTGGAGAAGACACTGCTCTCCACAGGAGAGTTTCCATCCACTGAGGTCTACATCACTGGTCCAATTCTGCTGACCTCACCTGGAGGATTTTGGGATTATCTTTTATTCAACACCACTCCCCCAAAACAATAAGAATGCTGTAGCCTCTGGCCTGTTTCCTTGCTTCTGCAGCCTGCTTAGCTCACTCCTCACTCATCAAGTCCAAAAACCTGGCTGCTGTGCCCTTGGGCACAGTGATCTCACCTTGCTGATGTTCTTCCTCCCTGTTCTGGGGAAATCACACCCAAGAACAGACTGGGAGGCAGTGTTCCTTTTCTTCTATTCATAGCTGTCTTAATCACACTTTTTGTTTTTCCCTGTGTGGTGCTCATTATGCTGGTTCATGAGTTTCTTAGCTCATCAATCCTGCACACTGTTCAAACTCAGTCAAAATACCAACCTAAATAACTCAGTGTACTGGCTGAGCTTAAGTTACAATAACAATTATCAGAACGATATGACAGCCATCACACCAAGCTGTTAAGAGCTGGGAGTGAGCAGGGAGCCAGAAAGTTGCTTTGCTGCTCTAAGATGTCCTCACTTGTTTAGCAAGTAATTTTTCAACTGTCTTGTATCTCACAAATTCTGTGAAACAGAAGGGGTGCATTGTCAAATGTGGCTTCTTTGCTATATCCAAGAGAATAAAAGCCTTCCTGTGAACTGCAACAAAAGCAGAATTCCTAATTTCAAGTTCTCTCCTACCTCACATCAATTCTTCCTGACACTAAATGATAGGAAACCACATGGCAGCCACCTTTGTAGTGTAGTTCTAGACAAATTTCCCTCAACCTCTAAGATTCCTTGAATATCTATGAGAAAACCAAACAAGTCAAAGGTCATTTTTCTGTAAATGCCTCCTAGTGCCAAGAGCCTCTCCAGCACAAAGGTTCCTTTTTATACCAATCCTATAAACCACTAACCCACAAAAAGCTAAAATACACAATATATCTCCTTTTAATCTCCAGCACTAAATAAAGAACAAGAGAACTGAAGACCATGTCCAGTACCTCCAACACTTCACTATTCTGGCCAAGTCTTCTACTATCAGATCACATTACATGCATCAAACAGTAATGCATATGATGGGACTGCACAGATAAACCTTGTCTTTAGAGAGACTCTAAAGAAAAAATTATATAATAAAAATATTTTATTGCAAACTATAGACACTTACCTGCATCTTGGAGCAGGTAATGTGGCCCTAATCATTATGTTCCCCCAACAAAATTTGTGGAGCTTTTTCATTTACTTCAGACAAAAACTAGTTCAGATTATATTAAAACTAGTTATTGAAATGATCCTGACCTGGGAAAGCTTTTATCAAAAGGGAGCCAACTCAAGTTGACTGTAGGTCAATACATGAGACAAAAACAGGAACTGTGTGAAACTGTCCTAGAAGAGCTTAATTAAATGTAACTAGATTTATAGTTGTCAAACAATCACATGACACTATATTGTTATAGCAGAAAACAGAGGAAAAAATTAAGAACTGTCTCAGTTCAAATAAATTGAAAAAGAGTAACTTGAAAACTGGCTGCAGTAAAATTAAGACAAACATTTGCATTTTAATATGAAAATAAAGATAATAACATCAGGGAATTTTTTCTCACACATAAGCACAGAGGAAGGATACAAGGAAGTCCTCTCCCTTCTGATTCCACTCTGGGGTATGGTGCTTTTGAACACTGTTGCTGTACACCCAGCTCTAGATGGATTGTTCTGCTGTTGTTCCTGTCCTTCAGCTGAAAGCATCCATTTGAAATGTGAAATATTCCCTCCAGAAGCACTCACATACCCTCTGGAAGCTCTTATGGTACCAAGGACTGGGCTTCCCTTCCTCATCCTGCATCACTGACACCCCGTGGAGCATCACTACCAATGTATTAGCTTCAGAAACTACTCTCATCTTAGGAATTACCATCAGCAGCAATCACTTTGTGTTTTTCCCAGCATATTATCTACCTGCCTCTCCTTTATAAATAAAAATTCAAGCAATATCTATTCCTTAGAGAATATGTAAAATAATCAGAGGTAAAGTGTGCCTGTTCAATTCCCATCTTACCTGGCAGGTGGGCAGGAGGAGGGTGTTTGCACAACTGCTGTCAAGACCAAGTGGAAGCAGTTCAAGACAGAGCTAACATCTTCAACTGGAGAGGAACTCCCTGCAGCTACGTTCTGTGATCTCCTGAAATATGTGCTGTGGGAGATACTGTCTGCATCAAGAATTTTAATAAAATCTTATCTGCTTTCCTGTCTTTTAAATGTGGCCTTTCAGCCCTTATTAAAGATAGATGAAGAAAACCCCAGGTACACATCTATCCTCTGTGCTGGTCCTGATTATTCACTCTAGATTTTTGCTATTAAGAGACCAAAAAGAGAAGAGTGAGCTCTGTAAATATTGAAATGCTGCCAACAGCTGTACCCTTCCTTCTTCAAGCACACAGAGAAAGGTACCCCTGGGTGCTGTATGCTGTGTTTAGGAAGAAAACAAAATGAGAGAAGTGAGATACTTAAAACTCCTCCATTGCTCCCCATGTGGCATGAAGAACAAATGCAGGAGGGGCAAAGAAAGAAAACCATCACACTGGAGTGGCTGTGGAGCACCTGGGGCTCATCCCTCTGACTGGCCCAGAGAGAAGACAAGTTTCATAAGCATGACATGAAAAAGTCATGAACTCATCTCACCATGAGTGAAGAAGTTTCAATTGCAGTTTTTCAGAGCAAAAAGCAGTCTCTGCACTTTTTGGAGCACAGAAGGAAATGAATGCCAGCATTTCAACCACACACTTCACCTCCCTCCTTCCCCTGAACCAAGGGGCAGCCCCACTTCTCTCTTTCCCCAGGGTGCCTTCCTGTAAGGGAGGGAATTGCTGGGGTGAAGGAGTGAAGGCCATGACCCCTCAGGACAGCTCATGGTGTGTGCAGCTCACTCCTGGCTCACCTCAACCCCTGCCCTCTGACCAGTCTGATGGCAGAAGCAGCAGTGAGCAGCAGCACCCAAGCTCAGCCCTTTGAGCCCTTGCCCTGAGAAACATCCAGACTCATCCATGTGCCAAGAAACATCTGCCAGGATTTCCCCATCACTCACAGCCACGTTAAGGGGGTGATTCCCCTCTCTTGAAGGGGGGGATCACTAGGAAAGTCCTGTCCTTGTCCTGCAGCTCTCAGCAGAGGGAACAGCCACCTCTGTTTCCCCAGGGCATTTAAATCACAGATCTGGGAGATTAGACTGACACTCCTGGTGCTTGAGTGAAAGCTAAATATAGGAGCATCAGACAGGGATGACAAATACACCTACCCATGTAGCTCAGTGATTAAGAAAAGAGCAATTTATCTTCCTACAGATTCACCAGATCGGCTCAGAGCTCAACACTCCTCTGGAAGAATTATGTCTGAGTATCTCAGACATACCATCTTTGCCTCAGGTTTCTTTAGTTCACTTACCTCTTCGGAGTTTCATCTGCTTTTTTCAAGGTTCTTCTACAGAAAGAAATTCCAAATCAAACTATGGTGGGTTTTTATTTCTCTGTTCAGTTCCATCCCTTTCTATGAGGTAGACAAACCCTGCTCTGTGTTACTCTGGTCCTTGAAAAACATGCCAACAACTTGGCAAGGCCAGTGTAACTCCTGCACAGTCTATGCCAACACGTGTATCTGCTTTAAACCATGATCCATAGCTTATCCTAATTCATGGGGCTGTTTTCTAACACTTCCATGCAGACTGACATTGAATTTAACCTGTTGGGACTGCACTCACTGTGGCCTATAAAGTCACTACCCCTTCATTACTGAAATTCCATCTCTGGCCTTACTTTGCCTGGTAACTCAGTTTCCTCCTTGCACTGTAAAATCCACAGTGCAAGTTTTCAGAATAGGTAGTTCAACAACAGCACAATACTGCTAGGAAAGGTGCAAGCTTCTACAGGATCTACATGCACTCACCTGTACCTCCTAAAACTCCACCCAGCTGAAGAAGGACAGTCCTGTTTTCCCTGGAAATGAATCACTTCACACTGACATGCACTCTCACCTTGATTTCCCCACTTGCCCTCCCTGCAGAGAGCACAGCTGCCACAGTGCAAGGGGACACAGGCTCAGCAGGACTCAGCTGGGTTCATTCAAAGCACCCTAATCCCTACACAGACCCTTTTTGGGGAAGGAATGGTGAAATTCCCAGCTGTGTTATACCCTTTTCCCTTTTGCTGCTCATCCTGACAATGTGATTCTCCTGGAAGAACAAAGAAAGTGCTCTGCAGCACTGTCAAGAACCAGTTAAGGAACCACAGGTGACTTCTCTGTAAAAGGATTCATTAACAATATTTTCCACTTAATGTACCTGTCATAAGGAAACACTTTGGCAAGGATAAAAATAGACATTCTTTCAGTATATTTTTTGAGATTCTGGAATTCAGTAAGACAGGGAGTTCAAGTTCCTCAATTTCAACAGTTTTTAAAGGATCTTCCTTCCCTGGAGTTCCAGCTAATTTTTCTATTTGTTTAAATATTCAATATCCACCAGAGCCCATGGCATTAAATTCCAAAATTAATTACATGGAATGGCAAAAGATCTCCTTTTGATTTAAAATTGCTATCAGGTACCATTGCAGCTGTGGGGGGAATTATGAATAACAGTCAATGCACATTGTTTCAGTTACTAGAAGCACTGTCAGTACAGTTTATTACCTTATCATTATTACTGGAGGAATTTAAGAGCATTAATCTGATCATTTATAGATTTAAGTATTTCCACCTTAAGCTCAAAGAAGAAATACAGCAAATTATGGTAACTGAAGTGTCACTCTGCTCAATGCTGGTGAGCACCTGGAGATAAAGCAAATCTTGACAAGCAGTCATGGCCTTTTTTCTTATGAAGCAGCCCCCAAAAGCCACAAAGCTGAGCTGGGATCAGGTTCACAGTCACAAAGATGCTGCTACTTCACAATATTTGTTATGTCAATAGTGTGACATCCTATTGCCCTTTGAGAGGGAAATCCTGAAGCTACTTACCTTAAACTTGTTCAAGTGACTTTGCAATGCTGTTGAAGCCTAAATCAAACTATGAAATACAGCAGCTCCTTTTTAAATGTTGGTACTGTATATATCCATCTGCAAATAAACATCACCACCCAGCAAGGCTGACTTGAAGGATGCTGAGCTTCCTTCAGGGCTGTTCTGCCCTGTATCACAGCAGCCCCCACCTGGTGGCAGCACAGTCACACACACAGACCCACACATGGGAGAAACAGTGTTTAAAAATTCAAAAAATAATATGCCTGTTGCTTATGTGGAATGAATTCCTTCATCTTTCCCATACCTTTGTGTGTTGCCAAGTTTCCTTTTCCTACAGAAAGTCCCATCATTAATAGACAAAAGCAAGATTTGAAATCCTGCCTGATCCACTTGCCCCTGAAGGTGTTTAACAGGAACACTTAACTGATGTACAACACTTGGCTGAGAAACACTCTTGTCTAAGCCACTTGAGATGCAATTTTTCTGTTAGACCTCTCTCACTAACTATTCTAATTCCCAAGGATCATTAAAATGGGTCTAAGAAAGTAATGCTCTAATAAACCACTGAAACTGCCTGTTAGACAGTCATCCCTCTGTATAATTATAGCTTAAAGAATTTCTTATTCTAAGCAACCCCTTGTTTTCCAAAAATCTGCCACTTCTTTATGGTGACCACTGATTCTCTGTCCTTCAGAGGATGACTGGATATTACATGACCTTCAAATCACTGAATGAACAGTGAAAATTAATTCTCTCCCATATATTGTTTCTGTATTGATGTATTTTGTGAATGCAATCACATACCTTTAATAACTAAATTTAGCTTTTATTAAGCATGAACACAAAGGAAGCGACAAAAACATTTTATTTAATTTCTGCATTTTATTCTGAAACCAGTGACCTCATTTTTAGGGCTAAAGATCTCTCAGGTAAAAGTAAGTTGAAAGGATGAAACAAAGTGCCATGAATTAGTAATTCAAAAGCATTCTTCTGCCATACAGCAATATAAATCGTGTTATCTTTTGCTGCACAAAAAAATTAACAAAAATATTGCATCCAGTATATGAAGATAAAGTTTGGATCAGAACATCATTTAGATCATCAGTTTCTCCTGACTTCTATTTCTTGGGTAAGGAAAACTCCAAATCCCTTTGTTGCATATTTTTTTAAGAACTAATAAAAAAGAAAACAGGAAAATACAACTTGCAATTACAGACAAAAAAAAGTAATGCCCCTAATTTATGAGTTTTTGGACAGAAAATGAACCACTAAGCCTAGATTTGCTTCACCTTTTGTGTACCTTGCGATAAATCTGTTCAGAAGTACTATTAAAATGAAAATTGCATCCTGATTTACATCAGTTTCTTTTATGATTGAACTTGTCTGCTCTAGGCTAGCAAACCTCAGTTTCTTCAGAAACACAGGAACATTTTCCAAACTGTACTTCAGTACATTCAGTACTCATCTTAAGGAAAAGTCTTGCAAAACATGCATACAAGACAGAACAAATTTTTAGACTAATAATACCTCATCCTCTGAAAGACTTCTAGAAATACTTA
Source organism: Melospiza melodia melodia (assembly GCF_035770615.1). Taxonomy (NCBI): domain Eukaryota; kingdom Metazoa; phylum Chordata; class Aves; order Passeriformes; family Passerellidae; genus Melospiza; species Melospiza melodia. Next base: position 9,989,598 of record NC_086199.1, read on the forward strand.
ATCCTTCAACAAAACAAGCTTGTGGAGCTGATAAACAAGATTTCCTCTTTCATGCTGCTTTTCAGACTCGTCAATAACACACTGAGAATCCACCTGGCCAAAAGAGGCAAGATGAAAGTCAGAACGCATTCTCAACATTTTCCTATATAACACAGCTAAGAAAATGTCTTGAAGAATTCTGAGTTTTAAATCATACAAGAATTTCACTTCCATGCCACACACTGCAACAAAAGATCCAGGGCTACAAAATGCTTTACCTCATGGTTTGCCATGATTTTAGAACACTATTTCACAATCAATTCCAAAGCATTACAGGCAGTATTTTATGATATACAATGTCCTGGGATTCTTCAGAGACAGTGGAAAAAATCTTGATTCAAGGCCTACACATTAGCTTGTTATAAAAGAAAAACACCAGCAGAAGTGAGTGTATTATCTTCGTAAATCCAAGGATAACTGGATTTGAAATATGAAAATAGAAACATTTTGACCTAAGGCAGTATATCAGAACACACTCTAAAAAAAGCCTTTTAGAAATAAGTGCCCTTGGTTTGTTCTGTTGTCCCTCTTTTCAGGGGTGACCCAAACCCCTCCTTTACAGGCTGCAGGGTGGGAGAGGCACAGGGAGGGTGTGTGTAACACTTTTATTCCTGCACTCACTAATTCCTCACTCCCTTTTTAATTAAGAAACTCTACTTGTTCTTCAGGAAATCCAGCGGCCTGCAGAGGCCCTTACAGAAAGAAAGGCAAGATTTCTAATGGAGTAGGAAGCTAGGAGAGTTCTCCCATGAAACCCTCCTGGGTCCTGAGAAAACTGCCCTCCTGCCTGACCCCACCACATCTGTTATAGAACAAGACACATTTCTGTCTGCCTGGAAAGGAAAAGCCACCTCAAACCACAGCAAGCCAAAACAAAACTACAATGCACTGCATTCAGGAAAATGTAGCTACAGCTGCTTGTTAGTAGAAAGAATAGAAAATTTTAACTTCAACAAATGTGAAGTTACCTTTACAATCTCACCTTACAACCATGGAGAGTTCTGTTTAAAAATACTAAATGTTTATATACACAAAATTAAAAAAAACAAGCCACCCAACAACTAAAGAGACCCTACAAAAACAGGGTATCAACAACCATAAGTGATTACGTAAATAAAAGTGTTTATGCTTCAATTTAACCCTAAAGTGCTTTTGGTATTTTCTAATTCAATAACCACAGAAGTTCTCCCTCTCAACACTCTTAACTAACTGTACTGGAGTACTCAGACACCCCAAAAAATCAACCAACCAACAAAAAACCCCACAAAAACAAAACACTAAAAATAAAACCAAAAACAAACAAATGAAAAAACCAAACCAAACAAAAAAATCCAAAAATGAAAACCCCACCCCACAACAACTTTAACATTTATACCCTTACCTGATTCCATACATATGGCTTCTCATACCAGGTAGGATCAATTATGTCTCGAGGCTTTGATTTGCAGATTAAACTGAAATTACATAAATACAGCCTTGAGAAATACACCTGTATTTGGTTAATTACAAAGGTTTTTTTTTATATGAGATACAACCAGGTATTTACAAGGTGTCTGTGCTAAAGGGAATCTTAAATTTCCCTCTTAATCTAGTCTGATTTTTCACTTCTCTGTACTTTGCCCATCCAGTGGAGTAAGTCAAAATACAAATTTTCACAGGGACATATCACATATCAGAATGTATCTTCTTCTAAGGAAGATAATGAGATTCTTTTTTTACAAAGCACTAGAATTTGCAACTGTAATTTATTCCTTACATTTTATGTATGCTTACTCACTAGAATGTATAATACAGCTATTTTTAGGGTATTTTGTTTTGCATGACAACTCAATTACTATAGATTGTCTGTCTGCTCCAGTTATTTCCTCAAGCTGTGCAAAGTACAACAGTAGTAGACATTAATTAATTCTGTCTAGATGTGTTTTTCAAAAACTGATTTTAGTCTTAAGTAGTGGTGACATGTTGTAAATACAATTAGCTTTTGAAAAATGGAAAACAGTTATGAAAGATTGTTCAGGCTAAATTTTTACCTATGTAATTGAATTAATAAATGTTTTTCCAAAACACAGAAAGTACAATTGGAAAAAAAAAAAAAAAAAAACAAAACCAAGAAAGACTTTGCGCAAAGGAAAAGAAGTAATCATTACAATAATCAGACCGTTTATTGCTTCAAATAAAAACACACAAGAATAATATAAAATAAAAATTTTAATTAAAATATCTCTAGGATGGTTGGAAGACAACCAATAAATGTACAAAAATTCTAGGAGAGAAAAGACTACCACAGAAAGGTAGAAAATCCTGAGGACAAAAAGCCTGGGGCTGATGAGTGACCGAGTCAGGCAGTCGGCACTGCCTGAGCTGGGAACACATCAGTGCCCAGGACCTGTGCCAAGGTCTGACCCTTCCCCTCCCAGCTGGCTGCAGATGTCTGAACAATCAGCCCAAAATAGGTGCCCAAAGTGCAGCAAGCATTCACATGTCTGAGCAAACAGCAGTGACATTTGAGTGCCTTCAATTCAGCATGCAGGCGTTGATGTCCCGGCGTGAGCTGTTACTGTCACAGCCACCTCCAGACAGGGGCTGTGGTGGCTTTGCCTCTTTCTGCCTGTCCACATTCCTTGACTTCTCCATTGCTTGTGCTCTTTTAATTTCATTTCTAGTGCCTCAAAAGGTAAGGCTGACTTGTTAATTTACTATGGAATGCACCCATATTTTATCTGGAGTTTTGGAAAATAGGAAGTATGGGTGTCTGCTTTTAACTCAAGGCAATTTAATAGGGTTTTTTCCACAGATAAGAGAGCAAGTACTTTCAAAACCAAGGAACACCTGAAAAATCAGCATGAACAGCTGCTCTGATAATCATTCTGATAACCCTGGGTAAGAGCAGGGTTCTGATCTTTATCAGCACAATGAACTGCCTAACTTTGACATCATGCAGCAAAGCTCTATTGGCAAAAAAAGGTCCTATTTCTTACAGATGAGGCTGGTAAAAGTTATGTTATGGCCTCTGGATCAGAACTCTTTTTAACATAGTTTAGTGGAGAGCCAGGTGAGGATGAGAAAAGTCTCCTGATGATACATTCAGCACTAAAATTCTGCTAAGTGTACAAAAACAAGGGAAGATTTTTCACATTAAGCTCAGCAATGACAGAGAGATGGAGCTGTTCTGGGATATTTCACTGCAGTCCTTCTCCCCAAGTGTAAGCTGAAAAATTCTCCAGGCTGGCTGCACTGAATCACAATGGTCTTTTCAGAACCTGCTTCACTTCCAAGAGGCTTGCAGGGAAGAAAGGCAGGTGGTCTTACTTCAATTCCTAAATTTGTGTGGGCCTGTTCTGCACAGGTCTGCAGAGGGAGGAGAGGCAGCATACATGATTCAAATTTAATATACAGGAAGAAAGAATTCTGAATCTTTCTGCACTGTTATGCTGTAAGACTCCATTAGCTTTGTCCTGGGTGCAAAAACAAGGATACATAAGAGCTGACATCCTGTAGAACAGGTTTTACAGTCTAGGTTTTATGACTCTTAAGTGATTTGGCTTCCCTGAAGAACCAGTGCTTCCACGAGAAGTCTAAGGTTGTTTAGTATACTGCTTTATAAATAAACAAAATAAATGAAATGCATCATTAAATGAGAGCATATATTATTTTTCCAAAGCCTAACCTGAGCTATGCTTCAAGCAATCACTCATTTTTGCTGAGACTGTCAAACAGAAGATCTTATTTCTACAAAATCATTACCAGAGAAGCTTCTGACGAATATCCTCCTGCAGCTGTGCCACTTGCTCCTGTCCAAAATGCAATGCTTGCTCACAGAGCAGCTTATTCATGGCTGTCCTCAGACTGTTTATCTGTAAAACACCAGATACAGAATATAAAGCACTTTAAGTCAGCACAAGATCTGTATCATACCACACTGACATGAAGGTGGTTGTGGCATCCACATCACTGAACTTCAAATGCATTAGTATTTCCAGAAGTAAAAACATCTGAAGTTCCAGAAACACTTCTTCCTGCAGCTGCCCCTCTGGTGGTCAGTGATGTTAACATTTCAGCCACCTGGTATCACAGTTTTTAAGGTTACTCAGATATGCCATAAGACATACAAGCTACCACTTGCCTGGACTTTTTCCAAAGCAGAATTCCTTCTGTGAAAGTTTAGCATTTTCTCTCTCTGTCCATAATTTTTCACATACACAGCAGCTTGGTGTTACCACTCTGGCTAAGGCATCATGAATACAGCCAGCACACCCAAACCTGAGCTTCCAGAAAATAACAGCTCACAGATGTGTGCACCAGCATGTCCACTGTGTCCCTGGAGAGCCTTCAGGAACAACCCCAAGGACCTGCTGCACACACAGACCTGACCAGGGCACGTCCTTCACTGTCCCAGGCACTGTCCTGCACTGCACAGGTTGTGTACATGCCTCCCTCTGACACACCTCACTCTCTGAGCTGCACAAGGCAGTAATGAGGAGTGCAAAAGCTTTACTGTTTGTCTGGCTGATCTGCTCTGAGATGCATCTCAATACAGATGACTTATCAGAGCTCTAAAATCAAACTGAAGCCTGCAAAGCATCAGTGCTCTGCTTGTCAGTAAAAGCCATGACAATCCTAAGAAGAAAACTAGTAAGCATTGACTTCCAGTTAGTGCAAAATTGATGATTATATTTTCAAAAGTGTGCAACATTCTAGAGTATCTTATTAGTTCTGAGTGTAGGGAGGGGGCAACTGCTTCTCCTGATAAAAATCTAAGATTATAAAAAGGGAGCACATTGAAGAAAAAACTACAAACAAACAAAACTACAAAAAACCCAAACCCCACAGTCCAAGCAATCTCTTTTATTAACACTAAGAGTAACAACCTCAGATGCACTGACTTCTACTGAATTCCAACCATAGTGAAAATTCTTACTCAAGTTTTACCTCTGTTATGTCTTCCAGTCCAAAATGCACATCAAATGCCACCTCCATATCATTTGCTGGGAACAGTGGAGCCCCAGATGTCTGACTCCAACCCAAACCACACAAAACACCAGTAAAATACTTCCCACTTTTATCAACTCTACAAGAAAAAGAAAGAAAACAGTGTCACCAAGAGATGAAGAAACAAAACTCTTATGAAGACAGCCTTAAATGAATTTGTCTAAGCCATGCAAAGCAAGACATGAGTTTGAAAGAAGCTGAAAGAATTGAGAGGCATTCATACTCAGTCAGTCATACTGGTTTTTAAAATATACAGTGATGATACAAAACTGAAGCTCTGGTTATAAAAACCTCAAAAGTTATATCCTCATAAAACTTACCAAAAATCATACATAAGCAAAATAAAGGAAAGCAAGCTTCACTATTTTGAAATGAAAGTCTGCAAACACCAGAAATTCAAGAAAACACAACAGCGATGCCAGTGACAGAGCTCAGCTTTTACAAAAAATTATGCAAGTCCCTCTCCTCATGTAGATTTAACATTCCCAGTTTACCATTCCATCTTCCCAGGCTTCCAGCACAACTGGCAGGAGCTATAATGCCTTATCATGAGAGCAGCACTAATTCATAAGTACATGAACAAGTTACTTTACCTACATATTTTACTAAAACTCATTAAAAAAAAAACCCCACTAGGAAGAGAATACATAAAATGCTAAAAGCAAATAAATAATACCTGTCAAAACTTTGTGGGGATCCTAAAGAAAATTATAAAAGAGCCACCACTTTGAAATGTACAAATACCTGAGCTCTATTGCAGGAGCAAACAGCATACTGAGGAGTGCAAGCAGGCCATGAATAGGAGGCATCAAAGATGTTTCCCCTAAAATCACAGACCCTGGCACCAAAAGAAAACAAAGTCAAATAACTCTAAGGAGCATTTAATAAAAATGAAACCTCAAAAAGATGTAACACAGAATTACAGTGACATATTTACTCATAGAGCTACTCATAAAACCAGCAGTCTAGAGAAATCATGCAGATGTTTTTATTAGGCATTACCAGCTGCAGTTACTGATATATCAGTGGCCACCAAGAGCTGCTGAAAGGGATCTTCTGCACCATCATGGACAACAATGGAGTTTATGCTCTCCTTATGTATGAAAACGTTTCTGGGGAAGAAATATTTTCAACAATAAAAATATTCCAAACTCATAAAAACATGTAAGTAAAAAAACATTTTAAATTCACAACAAAACTCAGAATAGATGCTTGCTGTTAGCAGACTTAAATGACAGTTAATAAATAATCTCTCTGAGACAATAATGAACCTTAAAACTACTCTAAGTTTTTAAATACAATAGCATGTGTATTAATGCAATTTAAGTTTGACTCCTTCAGTCTTTTCAATTAATAAAAATTTGGAAAAATATCTGTAGGAGTAACTAGGTGTTTTTTGCCCAGTTTATTTATTGAAAATAAAAGGTAAGAACATGACTATACTTCCCAATAAGTCTTCCCATACCTGAATTGGGATATATTGGTCAGACTGTAGCATTTCAACTGGTAAGGACTGAATGGACCAAAAACTGTTACCTTCAAAAAAAGGGAAGAGAAAGAGAGAGAAAGAAATTATATTCTAGTTGGCCAGCACCTGGAGCTCTTCAAATCTAAATGCTTTATAAATTAAAGCCAAACACATTTCAGCATGTACTGAGCAACACTGAGCTGCTAAACTGGTAATACAACACTTCCATTCACTCATCTAAAGCAAACTTTGCTTGCTGAGGCACTTAAATAAAATTATTTATTTTCACAGGTGCTGCAGATTCATGACTGTCCTCTTGCTTAAAAACACAAGTTCAGACTTCATAAATCACTGAAGAAAATCAGGTAATTCTATTTACATGATGAGGTCTTTAATCTTGAAAATCTCTCACTTTATGAAGTGGGCAGTTAAACAGGATTACTCCTGGGAATAAATGGAGCATGATTAGGTGCTTGAAAGCCTGAAATTTTGTCACATCTGAAATGGAAAAATAATCAGAATGTAGATGAGGCCTAACTTGTAATCACAATGCAGAGGAGGACACACATCTTCCTGTTTTATATTCCAACTCAGCAGTGACTACATAGCTCAAAACACATTTCTGAGTTTGGCACTGGCATAGGAAAGGCATCAGTACCACTGATGCACCTATCCCAGCTGCTTACCTATCACTGGCTGATGAAGAATCAAACACTGTGTACAGTGAAAACCATGTTTAGATTTTCTGAAAGACTGACAGCGTTGTAAACTTGCTCTTTTGCTATATAATGAAGACTACCATGTAGGGAAACATTACATTCAGCTGTTCAGTTTTCTCTCTGTTCTGCCTGAGTTCAAAGTGCTGCCTTATTAGAAGAGCAGGATCACTTAGCTCTCAGGCTGTACTTCAAAACTCTGTTCAAAGCTGCAGCAGATCAGTCAAACAGTGGTCACACTATGGCTTTCCACCAACAGAAAGCAGAATGATGAAATGCATCAAATAGAGCTTCATGACTTGTGGTACTTTCAATCCTCATCTCCATTCTAACAATGTGAGAAGCAGAGTCATGTGATGACAGGCCAAAACCACCCCTCAAGTTACCTTATGGGTTGGTGCATCAGATTTCTTTTCAGAAAAGCAGTTCAACAATCTTTCAATGAGATGCTTTTCCTCCTGTCCTACAGATACGGGCATTTGCTCTTCTTTCTTTGCTCCGTCCAAAAACAATTCCTTGAGCAAATCATGGCTTTGCTACAAAATAATGGGAAGTGTTAAAAGCCTTGAACAATTATTTCTTCAAACATTTTACAAACACAGTCCTACACAAAGAAATGCATACATACAAAGCAAAAAAACAATGTTCTGATGACCTTTCAGATTACATAAAACAACAAACTGGAAGAGAGTTAAAACTGAAGTGTGACAGTGGTCACAAGGGTTTTGAAGATGAGAGAGAGACGAGAATGCTGACTCTATGACCAGAAGGCTTGACTTATTATTCTATGATATATATATATATTACATTATGACTATACAAAAAAGAATAGAAGGAAAGTTCTCAGAAGCTAGCTAAGCTAAGAATAGAAAAGAATGAATAACAAAGATCTGTCTCTCGGCAGAGAGCGAGAGCCAGCTCTGCCATGAGTGGTCAGTAAATCCAAACATTTACAAGAGACCAATCATGGATCCACCTGTTGCATTGCACAGCAGCAGATAAGCATTGTTTACATTTTGTTGCTGAGGCTACAGCTTCTCAGAAGAGAGAAAAATCCTAAAGAAAGGATTTTTCACAAAAGATGTCTGTGACACTGAAGCAGTTACAGTTTTTTAGAGTTTCAAGTCAGACTGGAGCAGTCCAATTGAGGAAATCATTTCCCAGGAAACATCTTTTGCAGAAGGGGTCTCAAAGCAGCAATGCTTTTAGCCAACAGCTCAATATGCATTATGCACACACACAAAAATACACTGCCCTATTCAAGTATTTACCTTGCTGCTAGTCAAGCTGCAGCTTGACATCTTTTGTGAAAGAAAAAGAAAAAACAGACATCTTTTGTGAAAAATACTTTCTTTAGGATTTTTCCCCCTTCTGAGAAGCTGTGGCCTCAGCAACAAAGTGTAAACAATGGTTATCTGCTGCTGTGCAATGCAACAGGTGGATCCGTGATTGGTCTCGGGTGGATGTTTGGATTTACTGACCACTCATGGCAGACCTGGGTCTCTCTCTCTGCTGAGACACAGACCTTTGTTATTCATTCCTTTTCTATTCTTAGCTTAGCTAGCCTTCTGAGAACTTTTCCTTCTATTCTTTTTAGTATAGTATAGTTTTTAGTATAGTATATCATAAAATAATAAATCAAGCCTTCTGAAACATGGATTCAGCACTCTCGTCTCTCTCTCCACCCTGAAACCCTTGCAAGCCCTGTAACAGACGGGCACAAGTGAAACAAATCAGAGCAAGCCAAGCAGCAGCAGCAGCTCAGTGAGGACCCACCTGTGACTCGTGTGACTCCTCAGCCAGCTCGGCGTGGCTCTCCTCGACGAGCACGTCCCGGATGTTCACCAGCCCCCGGCGCCCCGAGTGCCGGAACACGTCCACGTGCAGGACGCCGTGCACCAGGGAATAAACCTCCACCAGCAGAGTGCAGCCACTGACCAGAGAGGCAAATCTCTGGCTGGCACTGCAGCTCCACGGCTCCCCACACACCAGGGATTTGGCAGAGGGACACATCTTGCAGATCTTGAACTCTAAAGCCTAGAGCAGAAACATGGGAAACAGCGCTCGACTGACCAGAGAACCAGCAAGGAAATATTTCACTCTCTCAGCAACTTAAGTTAACTCCTACAGCTGCTGTGAAGCTACTGGCATAACTCCTGCTCCATCACTGCCAACACTGACAGCTCATATCTCTTCAACAGAGTTGCTAAGGAATCAGAGCAAACAGTGCAAAACAGATAATTTGGTAGTAATTCACTATTCACAATGAAATCTTAGGAGAACAGAGATGTCTTCTCTGGAAAAAACTTGAGTCTACAACTGTTTTGAACTAAGATAACAGAAAACTTGGTAACACCACTATGGCTCCTCTGCTCCTGGCAGGCAAGAGTAATTAAGTTCCCATGTCCACAATCAGTCCCTGTAATTATGTCTTTGAATGAATTTACAGCAGAAACCCTGGTTTTTTTCTAGCTAGTCATTAAAAGCGGTCATTAAAAGATCAGGCCTGAAGCAGAAATATGTTTCCATTTAATACATGTGCAGAAAATACAAAAGAGGATGCTTCTTGCCAAAATGATTTTTTACATCAATTACTAAAGAAAACCAAACAAAATGAGCCCTGTCAAGATCTAATCTTATTCCTGCTGGTCCATTTCTCATTTTCATCATTAAATGCTTCTGAAAAAACAATCAGTATGACACAACTGTTTCTACTAGCTTAAAAATATCTGAGTGAGCAGTGAAAAACTGAATTACAATTAAAGTATAGTTACTTTATTTATTTCAGAGAATTATTTCTCTGAAAATTTCAACTAGCTACAGAATCCCTATAATTTGTGTGAAAAGATCACTAGATCTATAACACTCATATGTAATCATGGAGAATTCTGAAAAGATCCCAGGAAAGCCAGCAGTTCAGAGAACAGCAAAACAGCATGAAAAAAACCCCACAGCTTTACAAAATCAGAATTTCTCTACAATTAAATACAACACAGTTCAATTACACACAAGATTTTTGGCTCTGTAAATACACACACCTCTAGAATTTTATTAATGAAGGTGATTTGAAGGTACTTCCATCAGCAAAATATGTATTATTTAAGTATTATTCTGAAAAGCATACTGACATGAAGTTCACTCCTGTTTGCCAGGCCAGACACAAAAATATTCAGCAAGCCACAGCCAACAGCATCACCCCTACCTGGAAAGGAAGCCCTTGAAGACACTTTGGAATCTCCTTTAGTTTATTTAAAGGCACTTCTGATCTATTGCCATAATCCACAAAAAAAACCTGGAACAAGAATCAAGAGATTCAACAAAGATTCCACAACATTAAAACTGCTACCTTTAGTGGCAAGAAAAGTCATGACTTGAGTTTAAAAATTACAGTACAACACAAATGTTACCAAGTCACATGGAAGCAAATTCAAAGTCTAGAAAGCATGCAAATGAAGTCATGTCAAAAAGAATATGTCAAATACTATCACATCTATTATTGGATCCCTTGGCAAAAATATCTGCTTGTAATGCAAGTAATTCACTAAATCTAGAAAAGGCAAGGTTCTCTGAAAGACTCCAAATTCTTTCCCCACATTCAAGTCTGTGTAACCTTACTCCTTCAGTGAGAGATACCACCAAAAACTGCTTTTAGCTAAGCAAATGTGAACAGGTATTCAGTGACTGTTTATAAACTCAAATGAGAAAGTGACGAGATTAGCACTACTAGTCACTCATTTTTCATTACTTTAAATCATGACAATATTCAGTATTAACTCTATAGTGATGACACTCAGACAGGTTAAGAAATAAAAGGAATTCAAAGGCCAATCTTTAAAAACTGTCCTAAAACTGCTGAAAAATACTGGCCTGAAAAGTCAATACCAATCTTGGACTGTGGTACTGATTTCCATTACTCGCATCAGCATAAAGAGCCAAAATATTCAGATTAATTTGATGATGATATAGAACTCAGCAGCATAAAGACTACTCCAAAAAAAACCCCCACATTTTCAGATTCACTGCAGGTTTTAGTCTTTATTTTACTTCATTCTGCAAGAGCTTCTCAATACTAAAAATTCCTGTGTTCTGGAAAAGAAACAAATTAATCTCTTCTGGACAGAGTGATTTGTAGAAAAAATAAATAAAAAACAGGCAGCAAACTCCAAGATTGTTAACCCAATTACATGCTGCCAACTCAATATGACACAGCACATTACCTCAGCAAGATTCCCATGAATATACAGAACGTGTGCTCTGTAGTATCCTCTCTTTCCCAGGTAAGTGAATGGTGCCAGACAAAGCACATCTACACATGGAGGCACTGCTAAATCCATCAGGTTCTGATAGTCAATTTCAGCACTCAGAGCTCTGAGTACAGCTGTGTTTTTTTCATCTGTCCTATAACCCCAGAAGTGTCCAACTTCTACCACCTGCGAGTATAAAAATTAGACAATGACAGATTTCATATTATTCTTCCTATATATAAATACAAACCCTATCTCAGCAAAATACATGAAAACACTCCTACTCCTGACACAAACAGTTCACACACACTGCAACAATGCTGTGAAGAATTTCTGTCTCATAATTTAGGATTTTTTGAAAATGTTTATTTTCTATGCTACTGCTACTGCAACTTTTCATCTAAACAGATTCTGAGCTAAGCATTACTAAAATACAGGGACTGGTTTCATTTCCCTAAACCAAGCTAACACACAGAAAACACAAGATTTACTAGACAGGTGCAGAGATTTGGTGCACCTTTTTTTATTAGTGACAGAGTACCAGCCAGCTACGTGTGCCAGCCCATCAGCAGTGTCACTGTTCTGATGAGCCCTATCTTAGGGAACTGGTGAGAACATACATCTATTTAAAGCTTATTAAAAAAGCAAGTAATCTTTTGAAATGAATCTTCAGAGTTTATATTTACTGCTTGTGATTAAAAACAATCTTTATTCACAATATTAAAACAGATATAAATTCACCTATTAAAACAGAAGTAGCACAGACAGCCAAGTGATTGCAACGGGTCTGATCAAATTTATTAACATTTTTCATCCAAGAGATTTAGCTGACTAAAAGGAAGAAAATATTCTTTTCTCCACTTGCAAAACATGCCACTACTAACAAGAGCTGTATTAATACCTAATCTCATAATTTCCCCTAGCTCAGTGCTTTGAATGTTTTTATTATTTCTATTTCAGCAGCATATATATTGCTATTACTCTAGTAAGACTAATGAAGATGATTAGCAAAGCTAATGAAAATGATAGCTAACACAAGATTTAAAAATCTCAGCTTCAGATTTCAGAAATGTTTGTATATACGTAGAATTTTCCCCTAATACACTTCCATGCATGAAATACTTTTTCTGAATGAGCATATATTACCATCAATTAATCTCATTTTTCATATGTACATTTTCTGAAGAAAACTGGCAGTTAATAACCAAGTAAATGGCCCAAATATCTTCTGATTTTCATTTTTATAGTTTACAGAAGTATTTTACCTCTTCCATTAATCCTCTTTACATTCATGTCTACTTCCAGCTAATATTTACTGCCAGCAAATCCCACAAATTTTGTGAAGTGCAAACATGTGAGTACTGTTTAACAAAGAACTACTAAAAACAAGACCAAAATATTCCCCATGCTTCTTACAGACACCTCTGCACTAAAAACATTATCAGTACCCAATTTTTTGACAAAAGCTGGTCAGATATTAATTTCTGCTAAGCTACCTAGGTACTCATTATTAGATATGACCTACTTATATATAACATTCCTACCTCTGTTACCCTGATGGACAGAAAACGACTTGGGATCATCTTTGACATTTGTAAATCACCAAATAAGATTTTCACAGGCTCCACTGTCTGCTTCTGACAATCCACATTTACTCTAAAATGGAATGAAGATGCTAAATTTTCACTCACAAGGGAAAACTCAAGAGGATGAACTCTTTTGCTTTCATCTGCTTCCAAGGTATCCCCCAGGGCACATTTATGTACTTAATTACTTTTACTTAGAAATATATTAATTCAATTAGAACACAAAATGACCACAAAAACCAAATTACTGCAGAGTAACTGTTTCAACTGCAATATAACCAAACACAAAAAATACATACCAGGGCACAACTCTGCCATCACTTTATTAGAAAGTGAAAAAACTTAGGGTTAAGTAGTGAGGCTTTTCGTGATGGCATTTTCTTCTAAACTTCTTTTTTTAAAACACAGTATGCAAAACTACAAACAAATTCAGCAAATTTTCAGAGAAATATATATACATACAAATAAAAATTTCTTTTACTTAACAAAAGATAAGAACTTTTAAGTCTTTCAGCCTAGGACTCTTCAGTTCCTCAAGAGCCAATTTTTACCAAGACTTTAAGTGCTATTTTGGGCAGAGGGAAGGTGCTAAAATATTTTATTAAAAGCAAAGTACAATCAACTGGAAGTAAAATACACACCTGTACTTTAACATTCTCAGTTCCCTGCTGCCTTCCTATTCTAGATTTCTTATTTTAAAACACTGAAATGGCTGCAGACTAGTTAGGAGCTAAGCAGAATGCCATTTTATCAGTTACTTGTATGACCTGAAGCTCAGAAGCACAGCATAGAATAACCCCAGAACAAACATGCCAGATTTTCTGAGCAAAAGCAGGCGTGGACCAAAGAGACTCAATACATTGCATTTCTCAGCATTATTTCCTATTATGTTGTAACATCTCATGCTCTTATGTTCTCCCACTTTTGTTAAGCTCTGTCTCTCTCCCTTTCTTTTTTGTCCCCAAATGCTACTCCCTATTTATTTTGGTTATTGCAATCCCCACATTGTCTTTGTCAGGAACAGAAATAACTGTGTACATTCCTATTTTTGTATGTCAAAGGAAAATGGACTAGAACTTTGGGGGTGGGGGGAAAGATGACTGCATATTGGAATTCTCTTTATCTATAAAGAAGTATTTTAAACAATCACTTTATTTCTAGCCCTGCAAAAGCATTCTGCTTAGACAAAGTTTACATCTGTTTTTTGAACCTAACATTTTTCCCTTGGTGAAACTTCCAAGGAAATTCCCAACAAACCCAGCAAACCTCATTTTGCTGCAAAGAAACGCATTTTACATAAGTAATACAATTACCTTAGAAATTCCAAACCTACAGCTTCTGCACCTTGCACTTGTCTTCTGATATCCTCTGGATGATGAACACACAGCTCAAAGGGAATCTTCAGCTGTGACATCTTGACTGCCAGGTACACTTCAGGTAGAACCTTAAAAACCTCCTTTGGATTACGGGAGAATTCCACAAAAGCCCTGTTTGCAAAAAAAAAAAAAATTTTTTTCTCCCTGTCTTTATCTTAGCAGACCAGCAAACAGTAAAAGATACACTCCTCACAGGCTCTGCTTTTATGTGCCCTAAAACTTTAATTATCATGATGGTGATAAGAAAACTTTCCAACATTGTCACCAGCACATGTTAAATTTAATGCAAACAGGATGTGAAAATATATGCGAATAAGGAAGCCATTAAAGGTTGGAAAAGGAGTGAGAAGGGTTACATGAATTCAACTTTAGGCAGTCATAGGCTGAAATTAGTCAGATTATCAGCTCAAAAAAGCCATCAGACTGTACAAATGAGCTAAATTCAGCATAACAGACAGAAATAAATACAGACAGATGATTTGCAATTAAGGCCCACTGTTAGAGAACAGCAGAGACAAACCAGAAGGCTCTGCCTAAGCTACCTTATCTAATGTTATTCCAACCAATGTACATCAGACTTCAAAACCGCTTTTTTCACTGATACATTAAAAGTAAGTTACTGATTCCAAAGACAGAAGAGAAGAAATGCACTAAATTTGTCAGTATATCACTGCAAAAGAAATTGATTACTGGATTTGTAACTGAGAACATAAGGCAGGATATTTTATTTCACACTCACCTTGATCCATTGTAGGAAATAGATTTTACCTGCCCACACTGTCTAAGCAGTGACTGCAACTGTTTATGGTATATATATCCATAGGGAGGAATGTTCTTCAGCTGGAAAGAAAAAGATGTTAAATTTGGATACCCTCAATTGCTTTAATGCATCTTCAAGCTAACCTAAATAGTTAGCTTTCTCCTTCACCTGAGCTGCAGTAATTTTGTGCAATCTGAACTCCAACAAATTCCAAAGTGTCAGATACTACAGTACATTCAAGAATCCAAAAGACAATAAAAACCACTGTTTTGCTGCCAATAATGCCCTACTACTTCAAACCAGTAGACAAACTATAAATGAAGCAAATTAATTTGTAATTATATATATATTAATCTGATACTTGTTACAAGAGCTGTCTCTAGTGTCTCCTGATTTTGCTTGTAACATAAAACACTGGACTGCTATGATTCTTTTTCCACAGTGGGCAACTCTATCCTGTACAGCATGCACAGCCTGGGAAGCTGAAGGATCTACAGCTCCTGCATATCCTGGCAGTCCTATCACACCTTGAATTACTGAGCTATGCTGGGACAGCTTGCACAGCTGGAAAGCTCTCTTACATGGACATAAACCTCTTAGGGATGGCAAAGAGCACTCTCATCATCTTCCTTTTGTAGAGGTGTAACTCCACTGTAAGGTTTCACAATTATTAACATGCAACGACAGTCATGTGTTCATTTCACTAACTTTTTCTTAATAGTATCTTATGAGATCTTGATTTAATACAGAATCATCAACTCCTAATTACAAACTTCAAACTTTGAGACTTTGAACTATTTTTCAGAGTCTATGCAACTGTCTCTTCTTTTCTTTGGCTCTTAAAACTTCAGACAGGAAAAAACAGATTGTTTTTTCACCATGTTCCTATGCCATGAGGCTGCAGCACTAAGATCAGCTGCTGGTCAAAACCATGGTCTAGGTCAGACTGCAGAAACTGCCTCAAGGGAAGAGAATTAACAGAGACCAGGGAGTGGGAGGTTTAATTATCTTTTATCTCTTCAGCACACCATTAGGAGCAGTATATGGCTGTAAGAATCTCTCCAGGTGAGAGCTTGAGGAACTTGCAGCATTTGTGCCCAAGATGATCATTTACACTGATGAAGACACAGCAGCTACTTCTTCCAAGGTAACAAGCAGCTGATGTAAGGGCAGATCAAGAGTTAAATACATTAAAAGTGAGCAGCTATTTAAATCTACCAATTTAATATTAATCAATGCTGCTGTGGCAAGACTTTATTCCACAAGATTGAGTCTAGTGTGATATTTTGCTTCAATATCCTTAAACTGTATGGAGCACAAAAATTCCCTTGTCAACAAGATTTTCTGACTCTCTCCCCTTTTTTATCTATTGTCTCTTGTGACAGTAAAGTCTATTCTTTGAGGCTTGCTGGTAGATTTGGTTTCTTTAAGCACAGGTCATGGCTGTTTTACAGTGTAACACCTACTTCAGATACATCAAGCATTTTCTTAGTTTAGACTGCACAATTTTGCAAAATCAACACAGCCATTTTAAACTTGCACATATGCAATCAGCTGAAAAGCAATTTCAGAAGATAACAAAACCCAGTGTAACACCTAAGTAACCTTAAAGCAACAAGCACAGATGCCATGCACTAACAAGCAGGAGATTACAAAAAAACTAACACTGAAGTTGCAACCCTACATTAACTTAAGTACTCAGTAAAAAGTACCTATCAAGGGTACTTTTTAACTGAGTACTCAAGTTAATGTAGGGTTGCAACTTCAGTGTTAGTTTTTTTTGCTCTATTTCTCCAATTTTTTTTTAGTTTGATGAAAGTTGTTTGCCTGTGCAAGACTAGCAATCAAATGCACAGAGGCAGTTCTCAGGAATTCTTTGGAAATTGCCCACCTACACAATGTTCATTGTATAGAAAGAAAGGAAGGTGGGACACACCAAGCAAGGACCAGTGTAGGTAATTATCTCTCCTTGCCCAAGTCAGAACAGAACTTGAAAATAGCACCCAAACACTTCATATTTCTGTTACTTGATTCTAAATTAAGTCATTCGTCTTCTTAACATACCATTACAGTGGTTTTTGGATCCTTGCCAGCAAGGTCTTTCATGGCAATTTCTCCATTACATTTTGCAAAAGTACAGTAGTTTGGGTAGAAAGCACCAGCTATTACCACCTGAAATCAAGAAAATACTTTGTGAAACACAGCAGATTGTATTCAGTTTCTTGAAATGAAATACACTGGCAACATATAGAGACACCAATAGATCTTCATATTAATATTTTTTTCCTGTCTCTGTTCAGGAATTACCAGAACTGGGGACTAAACACAAATTCTTAAAAATAGATTTTTGTGAAAAGAGCTCAATTTCTGGAACAATTCTACAACATTAATGCTTTTGTATGCAGACTTGCTCTATTCTATTGGTTGAAAACTGCAATTGTTAGTTCTGATTTCAAGAGCCTAAATTAAAACAAATTCACACAAAATAGCTACAGGTAAATTGTTCAGTTTTCAAGCTGTATCTTAAAATGTTCAACAACTCAGCTCCAAGAAGCTCACTGCTTACACAGTTAAACCAATTGCCACTGAAATGATAAATAAGTCTGGGAAAATAAAAGCACTGCTAATCAGTTCAAGTAAGACAAGTAATTTAATTGGAAATTACACAAAGTTAAAATAGCTAGACATGAAATTCCCTGCACCCCCTCCCTACCAACTAACCAAGCCAGTGTTCAAATAAAACACCTCAAGCAAGGGATAATATAATTTTCAATTAACTAACATTAGCTGTCCTTCTGCACTGCCAATACACTGCCAAAACACTGCTTTTTTTCCTACCCAAAACTGCTACATCCACATAGAATTTTGGAAAACAAGTGAAATACTAGTTCATCAATATTATGAACTGAAAATCATGAAAATTGATATAAAATTCAACTGCAATTTTTGTAAATAACATTTCTTTATGACAGTAAAGCATTACCTGCAAGATGAAGCGTTGTTTGCACACATATTCCTCGTCCATAGGAGATGGCTGAGCTTTAACATGCATGTTAAATGCACTAACTCTCTTCTTCAAGTTGTGAAATAACTCTGCCACCTGAAATTTGATCTCCAAGTTACATTTAAAATGGATCAAACCCAGCCACAAACTGAAATAAAATCTGTTAGGTAAAGTCTGAAATAACTGGGCAAACTCCCTTCCCTTTTCAGGTGACTGGTAAGCATTTCACCAATATACTGCTCAGCACCTTTACGTTGGAAAATAATTTCAGTACTGTGATTCAAGCAATTTTCCCAAAATCTCCTTATAAAGAACAATTCTGTATTCACAAAGCATATCATGCATATATGACACAGAAGAAAACTAGGAAAAGAACTGAATTATCTTGTACAAGATAGTATTTTCTATTTAAATCATTTTAGGTTTGTAACTTAGGAGGTAAAAATCTTGCTAGCAATCTGGAATTCTGCACCCAACTGCAGCAGTGACCATGCTGCACCCTCAGTTTAGCAGACAACTCTGATTACTGTGAGAGAGATCAAACTTATGCCCCCCAGCAGAACTTATTTCAGCTTTTCCAATATTCAGCATTTCCAAGAAACTCCCACAAGCAACCACTGGTCCTCCAACCACACAGAGTGAATGCCTTCACTCTCCCAAATGATTCTGGAGCAGATGTACAAAGCACTGTCCACAGAGATTTTTTGTAGCTACATTTCCCTTTCCTTTCAGCTGCTGGCAGTTCTAGCACACTACATAACCACTGCCAGAAAGGAACCCCTGAGACTGACTCAGTTCTGCAAACTCACTTCCACACAAGTGATTATGAAATTAGGATCTTTAGGTGCAGCAAATAGAAGCCCCCAAATCTTACTAAGTGTTAAGTGCAGGTGACCATTCTAAATTCATATATTATGCCATGTACAACCTCTTCCAGCATTATTTAAAACTGAGAGGCTGCCATGTGAGACTGATCATTCCACCGTCCAGTTTTACAAAATTTGCTTTTCTCTCTTTTTTTTGGTTATCACATCTCCAAGTCATAAAACTACTGGCATTTCTTATCCAGATGGCTGCTCACTATCAAATTCTATTTTTATTTCCTGTGCTTTTTGAACACAGGCCCTGCACTGCTCATGCCAAAGGTGAAATAATGGCCAAGAGCATACTGCTGATCAATTAGTCTTATTTATCTGATTTATTTTCTCCTCAATATATCCCATTAAGCTTGAAGCCCACTGTGATGCTGAGTTTTCATTAACTGCTGCAGTAATGTTAGCAAAAAAACCCCACAGACTCTCAAGTCCAGGCCTCACTATGTAACTGTGTTTGCTTAAGAGTCTTCCCAACCAGAAAACAGAAGTTATTTAACAACAGAAAGCAGTCACACAACAACCAAGTGATCTGAGGAACCTATAAAATTAGCAAATAATAAGAGGTTTCTTAAAAATATTTTTAAATGGTAAGCAGTTAATAATTTACCACTCTGTTTATCATAACAAAATTCCTTTCAACTAAATTAATAGTTTATTTTAAGAAAATACACATCTATATATATTGCTAGATATGTAACACAGTAGGTTTATCCAAGATTTTAACATTTACAGAGAATAAGAAAAGTCCTTCTGCTTATAAAAACCATTACCTATTTAATCTTACCTCTTTGATCTTGTTTATATGAATACAATTAGATCGACCCCACTCAAGCTCTTCCTGAAAAAGAAAGTTAGAACTTTTTTTCTTCTACTGCTAGTAAACTTTATCTCACGCTTTTCTAGGTGGAAACAAATAATAGTTGCATATAGCAACAGCAGAATTTAATCACACTTCACAGCTTTGCATTCATACTAAGTATTATGACATGCATGAAAATGTAAGACAGTTATTTGTTTGACTAAAACTGTATTTTGTTTTATGACCAACGCAGCTGTGGGTCATCTAACCTTCCCATTATCAACCTACAAGTCCAACTGCTCTGTGCTGCTACTAAAAAAAAAAATATCTACTTTAACATTCACACTTAGAGAATCACAGGAATGCTACTGTTCAGGAAAACCTCCCAGATCCTCAAGCCCAACCACTGACCCAGCAATGCTGTGTCCAGAACTGAGCCATGTCCCCAAGCGCCACATCCACATGGCATTTGAAGAAATCCATGGACAGTGACTCCACCACTTCTCTGCGCCATCTGCTGCAATGTTTCCAGTGAAAAAAATTTCTTAAATACAACCTAAACCTCTCCTGGTACAACTTGAGGACTCTTTTCTCTGCTTGTATCACTTGGGAGAAGGGGCCAACCCCCAACTCAACATAACCTCTTTTCAGGCAGCTGTAGAGCAATAAAGTCTCCCCTGAGCCCCCCTTCTCCAGACTAAAAACTCCCAATTCCCTCAACAGCTCCTCACCCTGGAGGTTTGTGCTCCAGACCCTTCACAGCCCCACTGCCCTTCTCTGGACACGCTCCAGCACCTCAGTGTCCTCCAGTATCCTCTACACAGGACTCAACGTGTGGCCTTCACCAGTGCCAAGCACAGGGGGGGAAAAAAAAAAAATCATTGCCCTGGTCCTGCTGGCCACATGACTGCTGATACAAGCCAGGATGCCACTGGATTTCCTGGCAATCTGGGAACACTTAAACTCAGAACTCCTTTCTTTGCATGCACATCTTTATCAGACATCCTGGCTACTTGTAACTCAGTGTATGTTATGCACTGGTGATCATAAAAGATATTACACTCTGGAAGAAAAAGGGAAATAAAAAAGGTTTTATCTCGTACACACAAAAAAAGGACTGGGGGCAGTTACTGGGGGCATGTTACTGGTTTTTGTGACTGATGCACTTAAACATCTTCCATCTTTCAGGGTTTTCTGAGGGCACAGAAATCTGTATGTAAAAAAATAGAGATACTTATGCACAATAAAAGTATTTCAACTACAGCTCAATTTCCCTTTTTAGGTTGGATTTCAAACCCTCTGGCCACTGTTGATTCATCTGTGGAAGGAGCTAACATAGGGGATTGTCTTCAAGTAACTCTGCACTGGATTCAAATGCTCATTTTCTCTCAAAGCCTAGCCTATTTATGCATAAAAAATCATAATTATTATAAATAAACACTGCTAGCAAAACTTCTTTTCATATTTACTATGAAAAAAATACTCCAGCACTTAAGTCACCAACCTTGAATAGAGAAGAAGAAAAAGTTTAACTAACCTTGGGATTTCTCAGCTTGCCTTTTTCTTTGCAGGCCTGCCACGCCTAAGGAAAAAAATGGTGCAGTATTCAGACACAAAATGTAATGCTTTAGTAATAATTACTACAAATATTAATGTGACATTTTAAATGATAAACTTTTGTTTTCATATCAACACTGAAGGTAATTTTTTAACAACAGGCTGTCCACCTGGCTTCATGAGAGGAAATGGATGGAGTGTTAAAGCACATGCAACCACAAATTATTAGAACAACTGTATGCTGTAATTTGACACTTTAAAAAAGCAGATTACTTTCAAAACCGTTTCTTCTTCTCCTGGCTTTGGGACAAAAACAATGAAATGACTGATTCAGGTAAGTTCTGATGCAAATGCCTCCCAGAAAACAGGGCTGGAAGAAAAATTAAAATACCCAGCATATTAATGAACATTACTACATTATTAGGCAGCTTCTGACAGATGCCTGCAGAATACATTTCTATTTTGACAGCAAGTCATCTCATAATACAATAATCCAGTTTACTGGGGATACAAAATACATGCAAGGTTGAGCAGCCAGACTGCATTTCCCTACCTTGACAGAAAAGAAGGAATCTAATCTGAACCAAGGAGTCTGGAAACAAACTTTCCTGAACCTACCTGTTCTTTTCTGATACTCAGCCATTCAAAACAAAGCTTTCACATCATTCACACACAGAGATATTTCACTGGAAGCTCTGTCTGAATGTCCCTGTTTATTCTCCAGGATAACATACTGTTTTACAGATGCATCATCTTCAGATGCACAGGTGATAATTACCAGGTGGACACAAGGGAAATACATAACAGGATTTAGAGAATTCTTAAAACATTATTTTTGAGCCTCAGGATTAGTGGATACATGTGCCATACACGCCCATGTATGCTTCGAAAAATTCTAACAGCAGAGTAGAAAAAATCCAAGTCAGTGTTGACCAAAGGGCAACATGCTCAAAAAAAGGAGAATAAATTAAATCAGCAGCTGAAGATTTTGGACTCTCCAGAAGATTAAAAAACACACCAGAGCTTGCATTGTAGAAAATGTTGGAATTTGAATAGCAAGTTCTTCTAGCAGAAGCTGTTGCTGGGCTTTATCAGCTCTGCCTCTAACTGGATGAACTGACCCCTGTCCATGGTACTGAGCCACCAAACAGCCAAGACTACCAAAAAATAACATTTGCACAAAACCATCCCAAAGCCAAAGCTAAGAAGTTTGGAGAAAGGTCACCAAACTCATTCTGTATTAGAATTTACCAGTCCAAACTGTCCTTGGTTAAAAACTATCTACAAACATCACCATATCTCTGGCATTTCATTTTTGGCTATTAGAGAAGAGACAATTGAAACTTTACACAGTTGGACCAAGACTGCAAAAAACATCAATATGCAGCTATCAGTAATATCATGTTTTTAAGAACTGCTAAGTAAAAATGCTGCAGTGATCCCACAAAAGTGAGAACCTTCATGCTGGTCTATCAGATTTCACTGTAATCTAAACTGGAACAAAAGACTTACCCTAAATGCATTCAGAATTGCAATACAGTCACTCCTACTATTCCCAGCAAAAAACATTTTTTTCCTGTCAACATGAACAAAAACTATTAGCAACAATATGTTTTTCAAATATTGCATGTATTACACAGCTGAGTAACATCCTCCATGTCTTTAATAAACATGATCAATACACTGATTGTAATTACTTGTTCTTATTCACACATCCTCACTGAAGGAGATGCTCTGTATGAGCAGGATAATAATAAGTAATTGTCCTTGCTATTTAAAGAATCATTTTAATAGACACTGCAACATGAAAAAGGCAAAGCTGAAGAACCAGGCCTTGTGCTCAGCAGATGGTGAGTTAGGCTCTGTGATTTATGTTCCCAAATAAATAGATTCCAGTATCAGCTACTCAGATAAGCTTCTTTTTGCACTTCTTAGCATTTTAACAGAAAATCAGACTCATGAGATGGAAAATTATATTGGGAAATCAACTCTGCCCTATGCTCTCAAATGTAGTTAGAAAGTGATGAAACATCTGGGGCACTACCTGTATGCATCAACATGCTTTTTGAAAGGTACTGCAAAAAAATTCCGCGAAGACAGCGCTGCAGCTACAACAAAAACAAATCAAAATTAAAACCTGCAAATCATCTGGTTCTAGAGAAATGTTCTCACATGTTTTCTTTCAGTTACCTATAATAAGGCATTCCTCTAAGCAACCAAAGACATGCCCCAGGACTATCAATTTTCCAAGATGCAGGTCCAGTGGCAACTGTGTCAGCACCGTTCCTAAGAAAGTCAGCTCACCATCATGCAGATCATCTTCTGTTTGCACAGAGGTTGTAAGTGCTCCAAGCTAGAGAAATTAAAATGTATTCACTTGTAAAAGCTGACTAAGTACACCTAAGACAATTTTTAAAGCCTGGCAATTTTGAAACCAAAGCTGCTACATATACTGTATATAAAAGCAAGCTACAAATAATGCAAATATTTATTTCTTATGCACTTTGGGAAAAAAAAACTTTAATGCAATGAAGATTTTCCTTAATTTTTTAAATTGAAAATCAAAATTATTATCCTTCTTGTACAGGTGAGAGGGGTATCTTCAGACTGACCTCTATAAATCATATGTTTATGAGTCTGTTTTTTTACTTATTTATAAACAATATCGCTTACAAAGGGTTTTTTGGCTATTTCTCTGTTCTTTCTCACCATAGATGCTAGTCCTCAAAGAGTATCATTACTCCCTGATGAAATTACAATTGTGTTTTAAAGATGTAACTACAGAAATTATGCTAAAAGGATGGAAACCCAACAAGAGACCAAGGCATGAAAGACTCTCTAGACACAATTCATATCTGAGGCTCCAGTTAAGACTGCTATACCTTAAATACAAAGGAAACCACTTCTGCAGTACATTCCTATTACCCTGATTTTAAGAACTTTAAAAGGAAGCCTACCTCTTTCAGCTGAAGTACTGTACGTTCAATGTCACCCACACTGGGTGGAGAGAGAGCTGTGGCCAGCAAGGCTTTTGGTTCCCCCATATCAAGCTTCTTTAATTTTAAGACTGTAGATCCTAATGGACAATGCTGAAGGGAAGACAAGATTATTGTTACTCTCCCCTCATGGGAAGTGTGACAAAGTGTTTTATATGAAGAAGTAAGTTTACAATTTAGCAAAATCTGCAGTTAACTGTGTACAACAAGGGTTTGTTTTCTTTTGAGTGGATTACTTATTTCTAATCCACATCAATTTTACTGCTATAATTTATCTCCTTCTATAAGGAAACTATGTGGAATGATCTTTGTGAAATAGTTAACAAGCTGAATTCTAGTCATTGCTATTAGTTATTAATAACTATTCCAATCATCTTCAGAGAAAGTAAAGCAAAGTTTCTCTGCTATGACTACAAGAATTAAAGAAAACCTAATCCTCAACCCAAAAGTCTTACCAGCATCTCAGGTTCTGACTTCTCTGGAATACAGTCTGCCCAGAAGTCCTTGCATATGAGCCTGTAACAGTAGCCTTTGGAAACACGTCCAGCACGACCTTCACATGAAAAAACAAATCACCAATTTGTAAATTGCACAAGTTTTTTCCAAAGCCATCTATCTACAAAGCCTCTGGGCAGCTGAGCAGCACACGACAGCTGATGCTGCAGGCTGAGCAGTCTCTGCTCTCTTGCAGCAGACAGGCCCAGAGGACACAGAAGGGTAGGACAAAAAAATTCTGCTTTCATAGTAGCAGTAACTAACAAAAGAATTACATAACTATTTCACTCAAATACCTCTTTCACATAACTGCCCTCAAATCAACAGCCATTTTTCTCAGTTGAACAGGCATTTCCTATTTGACTCTACAGCTAGAAAATCATCTTCAATATAAACAAGTTTTAAGCTCCAATGATAAACAGCAAAATCTCTTTATGATCTACTGTTTACAGAAAAACACAATGACTCAGAACTCTATCTTCACAAATCCAAACACCATTCACTTCAACCAACTAAAGGGTACTCCTCTCTGTGGGACACTCCACTAGTGTGAATTTTAATACTTTTCAGTAAGATACAAAACACTCCTCTGCAAATATACTTGAGGAAAAAAAAATCATTCACACAGAGTTGTTTAATCCCATTTTTATACCCTGACATGGTAAAGGCTTATCAAGTATTAATGGCCAAAATAATCCGTTCTTTTTAGTATTAATACAAGAAAAAGCCAACAAAGAATTGTTCATGAAGGTCAGCTTCTAAAATTCCTTTGCATTACCTATTGTCATCTTACCTTTTCTTTGATTACAGTTCATCTTGGATGCCCAGCAAAGCCTCAAATTTTGGTAATTAGTTTCCTTATCGCAAAACAGAATTTTAGTCAAGCAGAAATCTATCACTGCAAATAAGAAAAAAATTTCCTCATGGCAGTTGAAATACACAAGAATAATCTGTATTATCAGAAAAGTCTGAATAACTTGAATAGCAATAAAAAGAACAACAGATTTATAAACAATCAGACCCAAGATATTCTGAATACTAAACAAATTGCTAACAGATCTTACTACAAAAATAATAAATCACTGTAGATGACAATCATTAAAAAGCAATCATTTCTGCATTTAGAAACCCTGTATGAAAAATTGCTTAAACTGATGCAATTATTTCAAAACCTAGTCAGAATGTGATTAAAAACCTTAACTTGTGGCATGAGGTCTGGCTCTGCTTGTTGCTGCATTTAAAATTACCCCTTAGTGAAGACTTAAACCAACCTCTCACTCAGTAGCTCTATTTGTTCATGTATTCAGATTTCTCTGTTGTGAAAGAAATAATTCAACATGCCAACAGCAGTGCTTTGAACAGTGATATATCCTGGAGACCAAACTTAGCACAAGTATAGAAAATATTACACACACAGTGTATAGAGAATTAGAGGATTTAGACAACTTACCATATTTAACATCAGGAACTGTTACAGAGCTCTCAGCTACATTGGTAGCTAGAATAACCTGAGTTTTGAAACAAAAAATGAGCAAGGAATGCATAAACAAAAAATTACTCGCATTAATGTTTCTACATGAAAAATCCAAGTTGCTGTGAAGAAACATAAACGTAATGGCAACACAGCATTTCTGCTCTGTATAGTAAAAGACAGCAATACCATGGAAGGACAACACAAACCCCTTGTATTTTCTTGTTCTGAGCTCAAAAAAGCATAATAATGCAGTATGGCATTAGGACAGTGTAGAGGAAGAATGACAATATTTCCTTGTGCCTTTGCTATAAGGAATCATCACACTATTGGCAGCAACACACCCTCAGTAACAGCAGCTGGAGAAAACCAAGGCAGCAGTGACAATGTGGGGCACAAGGTGGGGCACTCTCCCATACTGGGGCGCTGCTTTGCTGTTCAGTGCCACCAGCAGCCCCTCCTGCTGTGCAGGTGCAGGAATCAGCATGCACAAACCATTCTGAAGGACAAAAACAGCAGCAGGCAATAGTTTAAGGGTAACTTCCTCAAGTTATTGCACCTCTCTTGAGGTCTGCACACCAGTTAAAACAAAAGCTCAGTAAGAAAGGCCATCAGTTTACACACTGAAAAACTGAAGCGCTTTGTCCTCATAAAATGCTTTGAGTTAGAACAGCTAATATTACTTAAATACATTATTGCTTGCTATTACTACTCTAGCAGAAGGTTTCACATGCTTTAAAAAAGTCATGATTTAAAAATATTTACTTTTCTGTAGCCAGGAACCGTAGCTGAAAATACTTTACTTTGTTCCTCCAATGTTGCACATGCATGAAGTGGGTACACTTGCCACCTAAAAAAATATATTTGTGAAATATTTACTGATGCAAGAATATTAAAGTTGATTACACTTCTGTGCTAAACCCTATTATGCACTTGAAACTCATACAGCTGAAAAACTCATGTTCAGGTTTAACTGAGTTGAAATAAATGTGGTCTAACTTACCTTTGATATTTATCTGAGAGGCATGAGTGCATGTATCTTATTTCACCTAAACCTAGGGAAAAAGTAATCAGGACTTTAATTTTTCATTTAGTCATGAGGAACAATTCAAAAACATCAACTATTAACTGCCTGTCATTATTACGTCTTTTTTACCATATAATAAAATGTTAGAAGAATTAAACAGCAAATATAATGATAAATCTCTGAAAACCAGTGAGTCAATTTTTGAAGAACCATTTGGCATTAATTTAACACGTAATAAAGATATAAAGGTCATTTGACAACATTCCATTATTAGTCCTTGTTTCAGCTTCTTACAACTGACAACACATGCTGAATATCCGTCTAGTTTAGGCTAAAATTGTGTATTTCAGTCAAAACAAGCTCTTTCAAAGAGTAGAGCCAAGGTAAAAAAAAAAAAAAAGAAAAAAAAGCTATTTCTGTCTTAGCTATCTCACCTTTGGCCATTACAGTGCCCATCTTTTGGGGCATTAATTTCACATCAGCCAGGGCAAATCTTACGACTAAGGGATTTTTTTCTATTTTCCTGAATACCTCCACAGATATAAACTTTTCTGAGAAGCTTAGTTTATTTCTTATTGAGACTTCAATTCCAAATGTCCCATTTTCAAAAACCTGTCCCACAGTGGATTTCCATGGAGGTTGTTTTTACAAATAAAAACAACTAAAAAAAGTTTGATTCATGTTTGGCAGAGAAGACTCTGCATCATCACTGTTAACAGTAATTATTAATCAGTCTAGTAATTACTGACTAGACACAGCAGGCAGTATCTGCTGACCAGTTTCAGAAGTGACAAAGGTCTCAGAATGAAATGAGAGCCAGTAACACAGTCTATCTGGCAAACATACAAGGATAGTAAGGAGAGAAGGGCATGGGGAAGTGCAGAAGAAAATATGGAACAGAAAAAATGAGATCAACACCAGCAGAACAGATAAAATTAGATCATTTGGAACATATTCATGCATGTATGTTAAGAAGATTACTCTACATTTTAACATGGCATCACCTGTTACTTAAAGAGAGGCAAGTTCTGGAGCCAAAGGAGAGGTGAGTACTGAAGAATACTTACCTAAACAGAATCAGACTTGGTAGCATTACCAAAAAAATTAAGCAGTGATCAAGACAGGCAATTACAAGGGAAAACATGGCATCCTACTTGAGACAGCTGCAGCTCCTTTTGGAATCAGATTCTGCCCCATCAATGAGTTCCACAAAGTCAGTGGGCAAAAATCACTCAACAGCATCCTCAGCACAGCATTGCTCTTTCTGGCTGCTGCTGCACACTCAACTTCACAGGTCAGTGTGAGTGTTATTTTTAAGGTTCAAGATGCTATGCAATCATTAGCACTCAAAAAAAAATGAAGCATCTCCAATCAACATCCTAAATGTGGATGTTAAATGTGTAAAAATAACCCAGAGCTCTGTCTCAGCTGCTGTGCTGTAAAGTGAGGGCTCACCTCCCCTCTTCTCCAGTTCTGTATAAACATTTGTGAGGAAAATTTCAAGGGGTGTTTGCTAATCCTGTATTCTGGATCAGTCTTGAGTATCTAGTTTAAAAACAAGGTCAAAGACTGAGCAAATAAAACACAAACCTGAGTGTACCAGCTTATTACCGCATGGGCTTTCACAAATCTACTGAATGTATTTAAACCACAACACCCCAAGCCAAAAACCAGCCAAACAAAACAAACCAACTCAAGGTGAAAGATTTTGGATTTTAAAATGCTAAGGAGTAATTCCAGACTGAAATGAAGCCTCAGAGGGGCTGAGAAAGCCTGAGAACACACCAGAAAAACACCAATATCAAGAGGCCAGAGGCAACAGATATGGTCTCCCTACTTTATTAATCACAAACTGGAATGGGTGTCACACTGACACAATGAAGTAATTCCTTCTAGACATTAATTTTATAGTGAAGGTAATTCCTAGAAAGGCAGCTCTAATGCCTTTTAGCTAGTGGGGAACACTCCAAGGAAAGCTGCTCTGCAAGTGCAGTGTATCTTTCAGCTGGTGAGCTGGGCCTCCAGCCCCTGCCCTGGCATGCCTATTCCTAAGCTCAACACAGCAGGGAGATGACATTCATGAACATTTTACAGAATTAGAAAGTCCTGGTGGGGACAGACTCCATTGTGTCCAAGGAACAGCTGCCCTGGACTTCAATGTGACTTTCCACTTGAACACAACCAAATCTTTTCCAAGTCTTCAACTAACATGCTGAATGTTAGCTCAGCTCATGAAGTAAAAGAATAGTTGAAACCACCAGGTAACAGATTTATGATGTTCAGAAAATCTACTCTGCAGGTCAGTTACACTGCCTCTAAAATCCAGCACTGATTAAAGTGAGTTTAAATAAGGAATGTCAGTCAAAACCAAAGCCTACAATAATTTCTGTGCAAGACAACTGAGGTTTTGCTCTCTACAGAAGACTACATGTATAGCCAGTTTTATGACCAATAACCTCTACATCTTCATGTGTACTTTTGAGCATGACAAGCACACCAACCATGTACATGGAAAGAAAAACAGGAATTTGAGCCTTTACAACAATTTAAATGAAGACCACACTATAGGCAGATAAGAAAGCACATCTAAAAGAGTCCTAGGAGTTTCATCCAATAATTAAAAACTGCACTAAAAATTTAGCAACTGCATTTCTGTAGTTTAACTACAGAATTAATTTTATTATTTTTAAAATACATAACATCTTCATTTTTGACTCACAGCTTTTCCAATTATTGCCACAATTAAACCAGTTTCCAAGAAAAAAATGCCCAGAGACTTCATTTAAGTATGTGTTTAATAAATGCCTGGAAGAAGTGCCAGCAGGAAGCTCATTAGATGAAAAATAACAAAAAAGAAAGTTATTAAGACATAGACTCACCTGGTAAAAACACGAGCACGCTGCCACGTTCCAATGTGCCACTGAAATTCTTTTTCTCCCTAACAGGAAAACACAGCTTCATTAGTTTTACAGTCTCAATCTACCTCATTATCCCAAGTTATTTTATTCTGGAAGAACAAGCAGAAGTGCACACTTTTTGTAACATGCATTATTTAAACTTCCTGAAGAAATGAAATTTCAACCATTATTTGCAACTACGCTTTCTGAAAAATGCAAGATATAAACAGTAAAACCAGAGCAACAAATTTAGTGGTTTTCTTTGAAACTATGACAAGACAAACTTTCTCATTCTGCAATGAAAATAATCAGAATTAGGTTACTTAACATACAGTGTTAGACAAAGTGGTAGAAGTAACTTTATTACATTTTCAGATGTAATATTACATCTTCAGATACTCAACATCAATTTACAAAACACAAAGCAGAAAAATCCATTATTTACTTATTTCACATGACATTAGGGCATTAAACAGCCAGTGAAAATTAATGCCTAGCTTTTATCCTTTTTTCCCCATGAAATTATGTATATTTTATGTTACACTATAAAACAGTGTCATTTATATTTATATAAGTCTTGATCTAAGTACTCCTCAGCTCTGGTCTACAGTAAAGAATTTATTTTCCATATGACATGGCTGCCCTGAATAGTCATTCATGCTTCAGGGCATGAAGTGCACTTTAGGAACACTGGGTACAAATCAAACAAATATGTAAAATATTGGGCAAGTACTAATAACTACGGACTCTGCTGCTGCTTAATTAGCTTCTCATTTCCCCAAGAGCCACTAATTCCAGATCCTGAACTGCATCTTACCCATGGCTCCTCTTTTCCAGCTCATCAAATGACTGAATCAGAGCCACTGCCACTTGATACATTTTCTGTTCGATCACTGGCTGCCCAAGGCTCTGAAGATGAAACTGTTTGGAGAAGGAGGAAATGAGGTTAACACAGTATAACTGGCTACAAGGCTGTACTTCACACATGTATTTCAATTTCTCAAGTGCTTGCAATTCAAACTGATCCAGTACAGAAGAAGTAACTTCACCTGATGTACTCATTACCTTCTGAACAGATGTTTTTCTTCAAGTATCCTAAAATTTTAATGCTGAAGAAATACTTGTGATATTTACCTACTTAAGCACCAACCCACCCTCCATTCATTTGCAGAACATGCTCCTTATCCTGAGGTCAAGCACAAGGGAACTGACCAGAACTCTTGGGAGCAGGGTGACAGGGAGGAATTTGTGTAGGGAAGGCAGAGTGCTGCTCACAGCTGCTATCACACAGATCTCTCTACCTGCCTGCACATAAACCACGTAACTCTTTCTCCTTTAAATTGTTTTTTCGTTTAGTGGGTTTTGTGGTTTTGGTCACACCCTGTCAAAGAATTACAGTTCTGTTGTACTCAACAAAGCCATGGTGATTCTGTCTACGTTGTTTTCCAGCATTCTGTACAAACTCAAGGCTTTAGTATTTAAGAACATACACCATCAAGTCTTCAGAGCAAAGACAGTAACTAAATCACTTTTCAGTTTTATGCTTAATGAACTACACTGTCACCGACATCTTTTCATAAAAATCCTTTTTTGGGATTTTTCCTCTTCTGGGAAGCTGAGGCCCCAGAAAGAGAACATAAACAATAATTATCTGCTGCTGTGGAATGCAGCAGGTGCATCTGTGATTGGTCTTCTGTGAGTGTTTGGATTTACTGACCACTCACAGGAGAGCTTTCTTGCTTTCTGCCTGGACACAGAACTTTGTGATTCTATTCCTATCCTATTCTTAGCTTAGCAGCTTCTGAATTTTTCTCTCTATTCCTATTAGTATAGTCATAATGTATCATATATCATAAATTAATAAATCCAGACTTCTGATCATGAAGCAAGATTCTCATGTCTCTCTCTCACCCTGAGGAACCCTTGCAAAGCCATGCAACACTAGACCTGCTATGAAAAAGGTCTATATAGCATTACATGTTTTCCTCTTGTAGGGAAAATGGCTTTTGATAACTGCTCACCTTTCATTCTCAGAGTTTCCCCTCACTCTAGTGCAAACTCTTTACTGAACCAAGTGTTTTAGTGAGCTAAAATCACAGATCACTTAACTAGCTAAACTATTAAAATGAAATCAGTAATTTTTCTACCACTTCCCCATTGTAAAGGAGCTCATGCCAATCACAAAAGCACAGCTCCTAGCACCAATCTGAAAACACTGATGTACATCAGCATTTGCTACTGCAACCTCAGTCCTCAGTTTGACTAACCCAGGGGAAACCTTAAAATTACTTGACTGTTTTCTTCAGTGATTTTTGCCATAATATATGTGAAAAATCTAAGCAAGTTATCTCTTCTGGGCTGCTCCAACATAAGATTTTTTGGTTTATATTATTCCTGCTTAACTAACTGTCAAATTTGTCTTTTCAATTTTGCTACTGACTGTACCTTTAGCATTCTCTAACAGGACAAGGCTTCCACATCACTCCCAGTAAAAGGTAATAATGTGACAAACAGCAAATCCAAACCCCAGTCAGACCTGACTGAAATAATACAACACAATCAGAACAGCTTTTGACAGCAGCTTCCTTCCACCAGGACTCTGACTCTATTCCATGGACACGAAGGAGTTTTTACCTTTGCAAGTCAAAAAGGGGCTGCATTTTTGCATTTTCCTTCCTTTCTTAAATTTGCATTTCATATCTCTACCACTATCCAGAACAAAAGGCAAATATTTATACATCCAGCTTGAAAATTGCCTCTAGATAGAGTCTTCATGCATTTTTCATGAAACCTGTGTTTCAATGATTTCTTGGGCCTTAGAGGTCACTGGTATGAACAAAGTCATTATTCCATTAAAAATCCAGAACAATGTGTTTACCAAGCTCATTATGCCACAAGAAAAATAAACTAGTTTTTTGTAAGCCCATGCTCACAAATTGAGCAGCACACCTATAAGTGACCCAGTATCTGGGCAAGGACAAGCCAGTGCTACACTGAAAAATGTTTCTCCCTTTTTTTAATTCTTTCCTACAAATGAAGTAATTCAAGTAGAAAGCTTTGTCTTTTGATTCAGCTAGATGTCTGTCTAGCCACAGCAGAGGGTTGACCGAAAAAAAAATAATGACTGGCATTTTTGGTCATCTTCCAAATCACAACAGCATCAATGAACAGACAAATTATTCAAGTCAGAACTACTCCTAAAAATTTATCTTCAAGCACAGTTTTAAAACACTATCACATGCAGAAATGAGACATGTATTAAAGCCAAGAGGTCTGCAGGATTCATGGAAGAATTCTACATCTCTACAGTAACATCCAATTATTCTAAGATTTTTTGAGACGGGATGAAGATTCACATCTCACAGCCAAGAGACAATTGCAAACAACTAAACTGATTTTGACTGAGATGCTTTAGGAAATGATTGAAGATTTATGCAATGTAGTTTTACAGTTACTAATTTTAAAATCAAAAGTAAACTTAGAAAAATTCTGTTTATCTAAAGAGCAATGACTGCATTTACTCTTAACTGCTGTGTTCCTTTATGTAAATTTTACAGGCTTTTATAGGTGAAAATAAACCATCAAGAATTAAAGCCTGAAGCCTGTACCTCAGGCAGTTATCTAATTGATTTAGATTTTAGCATGATGAAAGATGTGCCTCAGCCTCCATACGGCAGCATTAACTCATTAACTGCCTTAATACTCACATTCTACTTTCCATTTTATTAGGATGTTACACAAACCATCTTAGACCTTCCACATTTTAATTTTTTAATTTTAACTAGTATTCAGAGAAAATCTTCACACACAGCACCATAAGGAACTAGATCCAGACCAAGAATCAGTGCTTTAGAATTCAATTTCACCCTTTTTTAATATAGATATTAAAAAAAAGAAAATCAAGAGCACTTATGTGCTTCTATTGTTGCCCTAAGTCACAAGAAACATCTTGGACAAACATACTCTCCTCATCTTGCTGAAAAACAGAATGGCTATAGATAGGACAACACAAGATACAGAATCAGATGAAAACTTTAAATAAAAAACACAGAAAAAAAAAGTATAAAAAGGGCTAAGCACTGAAGGCAGTTCCTTTGTTCATGACCTCTGAGGTGAAAGGTGTGCAAGCTGACATTCAGCTCCAAGTGCAGATATGACAAATCAAATTTGACTGAAGGAGACTTCTTACTCAATTTCCTGGTTATCTTTTTGTTGTCATCATCAAAAACCTTCTACAAAGCCCATGTATTACATAATCTCCCTATTATCTGACTGTGATACTAATGTATAAATGCTGATGGGCCAACTGCTACAAGCAGCTGAGTTAGTTCCTTTGTTTGCATTAGAACTTCTATGGTTGAAGCCTTTGATTTTACCTTGCCTCTGCTGAAGCATAACCAATGCCAATATGTACACATACTGCTTATATGTACAGCATAAGCAATTAATTTTCTTCTGGGCTACCTATTTTATTTCACTATTTTATTTTCTGTAGAACTGATGGATGAAAGCTAAATAATAATAGTGTGTTCCCCCCTCTGGTGCTTTTTAAGTGCATGCCCCATCTCCTTCACTGTAATAACATTCTAATAGTGTCTTGCATTATCAAAACTGACCAATAATTACACCCACATCCCAGTTATTTTTAGACTGGGTATCATAATACAGCCTGAGTGCATTTGTTGTACTCTGCTTTAACCTGTTTATTTTGCCTTGAACCATAATATTGAAAAGAGCTCACTCAAGTGAATTCCTGCCCAGCTGTTTTTCAAATGTAAAACAAACTCCTATTATAAAACCACAGAAAACAAATCACACATTTACATTCATTCCTTCATTATCTGATGTCTACAGAGATACCTGCTATAATGTCAGAAACTCTAAAAACAAAACATAAAAATTACATTCTGTGCAGTTTATAAACTAGATTGATAAAGCAAACAAATCTTCAGCCAGCACCTACTCTCCTTAGGCATCAGAGAAGGAGTTCTCCAGCACAGCCCTTCAGGGATCTGAGAGGTATCAGTTATTTTAACATGTTTCCATTACTCAAAATTACACATGTGCCACGGTGGCTTACATGGTTACAACAGAAAAAGGTTCAAAATTACTGCGTAACATCTCTGGCACTATTAAAAAAAAAAAAAAAAGAAAAGCAACAGGACAGAAAAATAGGAAAGTCTCAGCTGATAGAGAAGCCAACTTGATAATATCAAAGTTCTAATCAAAAATGATTGCTTTCTCTTCGTTTCATTGCACTTTGTGCTTTTGATACATGAACCAACCCAGGAAATATTCCCTGATTTTGTCAGCTATATTCAAACAGATCTCTAAATCTATTTATGTTACTTTCCACACACACTTTTACACTGTTCATTTTGAATGCAACTATCAAACAAAATGCCTCATCCCACTGAAACATTTCTGTTTCATGAAATAAACTAGTCTGCTCTTAAGAAGACTCCTGTTTTATCATCATCTATTCTTACCTAGAATTGTAATATAAAAGTGGCTATATGTCATTTTATTACACAGTTTTCAATTGATTACTCCAATTTCTTATTATGTCAAAAGAAATTAAATTATATTTACAATACCTGTATATCAAAAATGTCCTTCAAATCATCAAGATAATATTCTTCAACTGCAAAAGGTCTGCCTTCCACCTTAAATATGCAGACTGGATTCAAGCCATAATGAACTGGAAGTGCAAAGTAATCAGCTAGTTCTTTAGAGTTGATGGAAGCAGACATCAATATTATCTGTTAAAAAATTTATAGCAGAAAATTAAATGCAAAATTAATAAAAGCATTAATTTTAACACAAATTGTCTTGTTACATGGAACTCTCCATTTCCTCCTCATGTTAAATGATCTAATTCTGGTTACTACAGATATGTAACCTAAGGATATTAAAGACAATCAAATTAAATGCTTAAGATACCCTAATGAGCACATGGAGAGAGGCAAGCACCTGTGAGAGAATGGCTCAGGCTAGAATGCCTATGGCAGACAACGTGGTGAAAATTCAACCAAAACCACACAGTACCCTTGATAAAGATCTCACCACCACCCAAACCAGAAATGCTGTAAAACACAAAAGCATCCCCCCCTTACAAAATGACAGGAAGGCAAACTAATGAAGATTGCATCATACAACTGTGCTCAGGCACAAGGAACACATGGAAAGGGCAGGCTAAACCATGAAGTTTTCCAACATGATCCTCAAAGGAGAAATTTGAAATTACATTAATTCTGCAAATATATGAAATCTGTCCCACTACAGCATGGACTGCCCCATGGCTCCACAGATAGTGACTCACCTATGCCAGGGCAATAGGCTAAATGTAACCTTCTCTGAAGGCTATCCAAACAAAATCCAATCTAAGGCTGCAGTTAGAGGCAAGGAATATTAAACTATCCCTTCCAGATAACTTTTGTAATCTGGACTCTAATCTGTGTGGAATCCTTCCAAAGTGGAAAGAAGTGACAGATTCTTTACAGAGTGCCTGAAGGGTCACATAACTGAACCAAAAGTTTGATGTAACTCCCGAAGCAAAAATTCAACAAGCACGAATCGCCAACGTGGCAGATGAACACATCAGAACAGATGGTAATCAAAGACGACAGCTCAAGATCAAGCAGTCCAAAACCACTTGTACAACACAGTTATGTCCAAAGACCCACTAGATGATACCAAGAACTGTTACTAGTAACTATGGAAACTGCACTGTTTGGTTTGACCCAATAGAGCCACTCTCAGTCTCAGGTTTTCTTTCAAAATCCTATCCCAGCAAGATCAACCTCAGAACAATCCAACTTCTGCTCTGTGATCTAAAAATAATAATCTGCAGCAGCCACCTGCCAGAAAATCCAGCATCATTTACACTGGTTACTTCAGCAGGTAGATCTTGTCCTCAGTACACCAGAATCACTCAACTAACTCCTGTCAGTTGATGCAATGTTGAATTACCTGCTGCTTCTGAGGTTTGCAAATTCCAAACCAGGGAACAAACAGCTCACATGCATTTCATACCACCCTGAGTTAAAAATGTTTTATTTCCTCTCTTAAATAGGGCTCCTTGCACCCTTTTGTTTCATGAATCCAGGGAGATGGGAAGACAACCTTACATTTTCTAAATGAATTGGCCACATCAAAGCTCCCTCACTTTACAGTTTTTTCAGAAGGGGATGAAAAGGAATGAAGTAGGAGACAATGGGCTTAGTATATAAATTCAAACTGAATAGCCCATTCCACTCTGCTCAAGGCCGGCAAGTGAGATCAAGAGTTCTCCCTTCTTCAACATAAAAAAAAATCAAAGGGACAGCCCTCCACTCTCTCAAATATAGGTCTCTCTCAGATTTGTACAATATTAAAAAACTGTCATCTGCAGAAACAACTGCAGAGAATGATATAAAGGGGATAAAATTTTTCAGTGACAATTTCAAGAGACAGAAATGGAACTATAAAGAAAAATGAAAAAGTTGTCAGGAACCTCTTAAAAAAAATGTTTTCTAACAGAAAAGATGACAGGGCCTGTAGGGATTCCTGCCATTGAAACCAATCCAATAATCAGAATAAAGGGCAAACTTCTCACAAACTCAGTTTGATCAAATTATTGCTCTTCTCTGTAGGCAGAGCCAAGTGATAAAAATGGCTGAATAGTTTCACATAACTGTCTCTAAATCTAAAGACAAGAATTTTCTCTAAAATCTAAATCAGCATGAAAATGGATAAAAAGTGAAAGATGTGAAGTGCACAGCCATGTCCTATGCCAAATGAAAGGGCCCTTTCAGTGACAGCATGTTTGGAAGACCTAAAGACCAAGTTTGAATCAATGTGATGGACTGCACAAAAGAACACATCATTCCTTCCAATGGCAACAAAACCAGCCAACCTAGACTTTATTTTGAACAGAAAAAAATCACATTAAACTATTATCTCAAAGCACTTCATAGACATGCAGTCTCACAAAGTATCTGTAGTCCCAAACAGATGCACAGCAAGATACTGAGTTAGGCTAACTCCCATCACTTTTTCTTCATTTCTAACATTTCAGGAGTTCATTAGTTTGAGACCCCAAAGACCAAATATGTCATGCCAAAGGTCTGTGAACTCTGCTTTAGTACAAAGCAGAATTGCCCAACATGCAGAGAACAACCTCAGCCAAATTTTACTACCAGTTCTGCCCAGAAATTACAGTACAGCACTTCTGATCTTTTGCTATTTCTTCAGATAAGTTGTCCCACTTAAGCAAAAAGGCTTTTTGTATTTCCAGGAGTTAATTCTACCATTTTAACCAAGAAAAAGCACTGCCCTCAATATCCAATATGCAATTCCAGTCAAATATCCTTCGTGCATTTTTAGCCTTAAGCAGGCTTTAGAAACTAATGCATTTTAACATGAGGGGGAAAAAAAAAAGAAGTCTCTCAGAACACATTACAGCAGCCAGGAAAAGAATGCCCCTTAGCTTGCTTACTTATGAGGAGTGGCAAACTAAAAATATTTTGGTAAAAAGTAATAACACATCAATTTGTGGTAAATTCTTTAAAATAAGGCCTTCATAGATAAAAGACATGCAAAAATTTTCTGGCAAGAAAAAGGAGAATTCAGTTTGAACCCACCTTCACATTCTGTGAATTTGTACACAACAGTTTACGGGTCACCAAGAGCAAGAAATCAATTTCTTCTGTACGCTCGTGCACCTGGAAGACATTATCCAGAATTTAATTTCCATTAATTCATCCTCTGCCTTTTGACGATCTCTTACTTTCCTACTCAATTTTATGCTTTATTTTTGTAACTTGGAATAAGAATACATTTTCATACAAGAAAGCACACACCTTTTGAGCCTAGGCATGCTAAGAATACTTTAAAATCTCAACAAGAGTCTTCAGATGACTACAGAACCCTTTGTGAAAATCATGTCACTCTAAAGTTAAGAAAATCTAGAAAAATGATTAAAAAAAAAATCAATCTTGAGCTCTAACCACTGGGTGTACTAGAGCTGACAGTAACAGAAGTCTGTGATACTGATGCTGGGTAAATTAATTACACTGTTAAGATCCCAAGTGATCCAGGGACTGTTTTGGTTTGTCTGAAAACTAAGCAAATTAGACAGATGTGCCTCATTCCCAATGGCTCCCAGCTATGATCCAATACACAGCTGCTTTCTAAAACATTCATTTACACCCAATTCTTTATATATCCTCTCACTCAAGCCTTCTGCCTGCTCCTTACAGTTCAGTAAATACTGCTTTCCAACATTATCCATGATGACCATATCCCTGTCTTGAATTACAGTTTAAATATTTTAAGTGCAGCAGCTTTTTCTGGAGTTCAGCCTTCACAAGTCAACATTCATGTCCTGGAGGCTAATTAGCATATTCTAATATAATGTAAACCTAAGACATATTCAATGCTGTCCCATAACAAAAACTAATTTAGCTAAGGTAGTTTTCAGGCTGACAGTAAGATCTTGCTGAGAGAACCAAGACTTTTGGTCCTAGTGTGTTTAAGTATGGTCCTAAATGTCTGCAGTACACTGAGAGGGGTGAGACCTGCAACTAAACATATTGTGGAGAACATTCAGTTTTTAAAAACAGTGATTGTGGACTCAAGATCCCAATCTCTGTAGTAGGTGTGGAGGAAAAGGTGGCATATGAGCAGCAGGAGGGACCAGAACCCTGGCTGGGGAAGAAAACAACACACACAGTCTTGACAGAGGGATGCTGCTGAAAGAAGGGGTACAAACCAATAACATCAGTTCAAATTACAGCACCCAAGAAAACAAAGTTTGAAAAACCTCTGCCATTCTCCTCTGTAAGGGGCCAGAAAACTTTATTCATTCATTTTCATATGTAATGAATAAATCTTAAAACTAAAGGAACATAACACTTTATGCGTGCACCTTCTATGTTTCAGCTTTTGTATCTACATTTAACCTGAATTTCCTTACTAAAAGAAATATTATGGTTTCCAATTCTCTGCTAATACACTGGAGTACTCAAATCTTTTCCATGAAGGCATTGATACAATTTCTTAGGCTCTGGGGGTTTTTTGTTCTTTTTCTGTTTGTATAAGGAAAATTTAATACTTCATTCAGAAATGTAACCACTGGCTCAATCTTTTCCAGGTTTCCAGTGTACCATCTCAGGTACAGTCATGACAGCCTTGTTACTGTAATAGTATAATGGTGCACTAACTATTGTCTCCCTGATCCTCAAATGTCCAAGAATTAAAGTAGCTCTCAGCTACACTGCCAGTCACAGGATAAAAATTAAGAACGGTACTCATAAAAAATACAAGCTAGAACAAAACACATACACACAAGAAAATACCCAAAACCAACCAATCAACCCCTCAAAAACCCCAAACCCCTCAAAAACCCCAAACCACTAAGTTCTCTTCTGTATCCCTACATCCCAAGATGTTGTACATCCTACATGAGATTTACATTCATGATTTGTGACAGTACAATTTCATATCTGACTATGATTAAAAGTCAAATATTGCTTTCCATATAAAAGAAGCATATACACATGTAAAAATATACAAATTACAGGTGTATTTTCTTTAGCTTCCTAGTGAAGTGACAGCAACAATAATGAATCCTCATGAATGAACTGTACCCACAACCAGGAGTCAGAACTTTCACAGAGATATTTTTCAGGACATCCCTGAAGAATAAAGACATTTTAATATCCCAGTGAGTAAAAAGTAGTTGCCTTCTCCTGACAGGCCTAGCTGGACAGGTTCTTGAATTCCACAGGACTGATTTCAAAAAACATTTCAAGGCACCTACATTAAAAATTATGGACTCCCAAAAACCCTCCCCACACCTTCAATTCCAAACTTGGTGCTCAAAGGAACGCAGACAAGCCTATTTCAGCAAGTGTTACCTTAGACAACTTATATAAAATACTTTTAAAAGCAGATGCCTGCATTTCTCTTTTCTTGCATGATAAGAGAAAAAAGAGGTTTTATTATTATGAAAATTAAACTTACTCCCAGCAACTTACTTCATCAATGAAAATGTGTGTGAACTGAGTTAGGCTCCTGGCAGAAACGATTTTCTGAAGAAGAACTCCAGTTGTCATATACAGCAACCTCGTCTCCTTTGTTGAAACGTTCTCTAAACTTAACTAACAAGAGTAAGAAAAATACACACTAGCTGAAAACATACTTGTTGTAGTTACAGAAGCAT
Source organism: Melospiza melodia melodia (assembly GCF_035770615.1). NCBI lineage: Eukaryota > Metazoa > Chordata > Aves > Passeriformes > Passerellidae > Melospiza > Melospiza melodia. The sequence goes on from NC_086199.1 coordinate 10,031,103, forward strand.
GCACATGAAAGAACTCCAAAATCAAACACAGTGTAAAGTCATCAAAATTATTTACTCCCACTTGAACAAGTCTCCATACAAAAGTGTTCTTACCAGAATCAATTAACTGTTTTTTTCTTTTGGAGAAGTTTCCAAAAATTTTAAAACTCTGAAATTTTATGAAGTAACAAAATTCCTTGCTGGGGACTTTAGACTGAGAATTCTTCAAAGACTTCTAAAGGTACATGCATACGCCATCCTTTCCATTGATATAAAGAGCAAGAAAAGGATTTTGTCAAAATGTAGTTTACTTACCAGATGGGAAAGGAAAGAGGTTTAAGTTATCACCAAGACCAGGCAACACACTCCTGAGAGAAAGGTTCTACAACCCAATATGAAACAGCTTTTTGATTTCTAACATACTTGTGGTACCTTTAGCTATCTCAGGTGTAACCTGCCCGGGCAGGCAGAGCTGTGAGCACCATGTGCAGCTTTGGATCAGCCCAGAGCAGACACAAGTGCACTCCACCATTGCCCTCTGCTTCTGCCCAGCTCACACAAGTGCTGGTGAGACAAGCACAGCACATCCACATACACTGTCCTGAAGACAGTCTGGAAGCACAGTATAATTTTAAGTCTTTTAGACTCAATAGTCTAATGAATCAATTTACCAATTTAATAATGAATTAATGTAAAGTATCAAAAATCACAAAGGCTTTACATATAAATTACTTTAAAAAAAAACAACATACATAACTTGGGTTTTGCTGGGATAGAGGTATTTTCTTCTTAGTAGCTGGTACAGTGCTGTGTTTTGGGGATTTAGTCTGAGAATAATGTTGATAACACAAGTGTTTTGGTTATGGCTGTCATGTTTGTGATGTGGCACAGAAGAAAACAGACATGGGAAAAAAAAACAGAAAACAGATGAAGCAGAAGCCTGACATGTAAGAGTTCATGTTATGAACAGCTCTGCCACTCTCAGTTAAAAATCAAACCCCTTCAGACCTGAAAATTGTACAAAATTAGATTAGGGGTAACAAAGAACACCTAACACAAATAGCATATTAGGAAGTAATCTGAAGCTGCAGATCTATGAAGAAACAGAAACCTTTAAATGCACGCTAGCAAACATACACATATTACTCTAAGTGCAAGAAAGAAACAACAAGAAACAGAAGGAAGCAGAGAAGAAGAGCTCAGCAAATATTGCTCTGAGCAAAGCACTCCAGAAGCAGAGAATTCTCCACGAACTGTCCCACTCAACAGCAGTGTGAACCCCCTGGCTGAGGAACCAGAGCAGCTCATGCAGAGACAGCTGTGGCCAACCCAGCAATGAAACCACCATCACTGCAGCTCAGTGTGGCTGCTGACGAGGAGCTGATCACAGCACCAGGACCTGTGCCAAACGAGGAATGTGGCATCAAGTTTAAACAGAGGGACAGAAGTGGGCTTGAAGGTGAGCAGAACAAAGCAAAAGGAAGAGACTAATTTAAGAGGAAAAACTAGTTTGAGTTTTTCACATGTTAAAAAAGAACAACAGATTGTTTACAGAAAAACCTGGTCATAAATGCACTGAAGTGCTGACAGAGACAAGTAAATGTAGTAAAGTCAAACAGATAGTAAATTACTTAAGGAGCTGAGAGGAAAAATGACATAACATGGTTCTCCTGCAACAATTTCAGTGATTAATAATGTAGACATGTCTGATGCAGGCACCTATTTTCTGTTGAAGTCCCACCATGATTTACAGTTGTTCAAATGTACAAGTTGATTTAATTACAATCATTTAGCAGGAGACAGATAAAAAACCAGCAATTACACTTCAAAAGCAGATTCTCTAACATTTCTTCAGTATGTTAGATATGTTTAAAAGTAACCAAAAAAGAGTACAGAGTACTTTTTAATGCATTTTTAAATTCAATTTGGATTTCCTCATACCTGGTATCCTACAAATCCCCCAAGTGTCCATGATCTTTCCTTGCTAATCCACCTGGCAAGGCTGCTGGCGCTGATTTTGCGAGGCTGGGTGACAGCAATGTTGCAGGGCATTGACCGGGTCATGCAATAATCCAAAATGTACTGGGGAATCTGGGTGCTCTTTCCACTGCCAGTCGCTCCTTCCACAATCACAACTGAATTGTTCTGTATGAGAGACACAATCTGAAAAAAATTTTTCAAGAAAACTTGTAAGTATATGAGTTTTAAAAGATATAAAGAACTCAAACATATAAAAATTCAAAACAGGTTTCAAACAGATCTGAAATATCAACAGCTTCCAAGCCACAAAGCAAGTTTCTTCAGAACACTGTGCCATCTTTTCTATCAGAGATAACTGGAATACTACAGTGCATTAGAAGATGACAGAAAAGAAGATGGGCACACAGCCATGTACATATTTTACATGAATACCTATAAAGCGTAATAGCAACGTTTCTTCCTCTAAGAAGTTTTATGCAATGGTTTTGTAAAAAAACCCAGAAGTTTTGTACAGTGTTTAAAACAGGAACAGAAATTACCTTTCAAAACACAATAGAAACAAACTAACAAAAAAACTACCCCAAAGCCACAACAAAACATTACTTTCAGCTTTTTTCTATGAGAGGAAGTAAACTGACATTACCTTTTCCCTGTGTTTGGCTGTAGGCATATCCAAATATTTACACTTACTTATTGGTAGAGAAATTGAACCACTTGATTCACACTGAGACAATGAAGTACCTAGGCACAAAAATAAACAAGAGTAACATTTCAAGAGAGAAAGGAAAAGACCAGCAGGAGATGATGATGACAGTATTTGGAAACCTAACTTCTCTAAAATGTGAGCCACATACTTTAAGTATTAATAGAATAATATTTTTTTTTTTATTAGTAGACTGAAGAGATTTTCTGTATTTATGCAACTGCTGCTATACTGGAAGCAACTCTGAAAAGCATGGCTTCTATGCTTAACCACCATCAGTGGAAAGGATGTATACAACTCTATGTTTATCTCCTAATTTAAAAAACTGGATTTTTGCAGTTTGCATTACAACTGTCAATTCTATCTGTACACTCAAGAATTTTTTACAATACTGAAAATAATATGCCTTATTCATGCACCCATGTTGTTTCCCTTAAGTCTACTGTATTCACAGCACAAAATAACCTGTAATAATTTTACATTAATACCATTATACTTCTACCACTTGGCCATTAAAATGTGCTAAGCACCATAATGACCTTTCTGTGTGATAGTACACTCTGCAGTCTCTTGGCAGTAATCCACATCAGCACTGGGTAATACAGAACAAAAATCTTTCAGTGCCAGCCTAAGTTTCTGCTCAGAGCTCTGCAGTCAGTTTGACCATGCAGAACAAAAGAACAGGTCTGGGGGTGCAGAAGGGGAAAACCTGAACAAGACTGTGGTAAGCAACAATTCTGCAAGTTACAATTAAACAAATAGTTAAAACACTCACAGCATAATGAAATCAAAAGTAGGAATGCTTTCCATGTCAAATGGGTTTCACCAGGTATTACAGTGAAATGGATATGTACATACAGAAAATAAAACATACAGGTAATAAAACCCTATACTTCTTTTTATGTCATTTTTTTCTCTAAGAAATAGTGACACAGAATTCTATTATTCTTTCTACAAAGGCAACCATTACTTTAAAATAAAGGCTACAGCCTAAATACTTGACTGCAGTTACAGTTCTCTTTCTTTGGAAAAGTAGTGACAATCTCACAGCAGTGAAGCAGGAGCAGGCAGAACAGCATCTTAGCTCTGTGCCATACCCCTCAATGTATTCACAAATTGTCTCAAAGTGTCAAGGAATACAAATTAAGTTATTCTAACACTAAAAAAGCAAACCCAAAAACTGGACAGCTCACTATGACGGTTTCTTAAAGCACTAAAAAGAGAGTTCTTCTAAAGCCATATTCTGCAACAGGAAAAATTATTTTACCTGGACTCTAATGCAGTAGTGAAAGGTGATCACTGCTCAAGGATTTACTTAGCACCACTAAACACAAACAAAACCAGAACTTGATAGCAGCACCCCTTTGAAATACTAACTGTCCTTTTAAAAATACTTTTGGTCAAGGTTCTAAATACATTCCCCAGAAAAATGCATATATATAGCATTCTGCCACAGCAGCACTGCACAAAGGCTGCCTGGCTTCCCTCTGGCACAAACATGTCACAACTGAGACATCCATAGCTGTGTGAGATTTGACCAATGCTGGAAGAAACCTCAAGCTGCCAGGGGACAGATCCCAGCAGCAGCAGATTCCTGCTAAAGCAAAATCACTTTCCCACCTCTATCAGGTTTTCAAAGAAGCAACTGCAATTTTGCAAAGGTAAAATGTTAAAATAAGAAAGCAATTTTTAATAGTGCTTATAAATAAGGATGGAGGTACAAACAATCCAAAAGGTAAAATTCATATAGTAATCCTCTGTAATGCAGTACAAACCCCAGTGTATTAGTAAGAAATCATTAACCTAAAATTCAACTTATGATTTTAAAAATACAAACAAACCAGAAGCAGAGAAACAGCCACCAGTATTCACGTACCTGCTGAAAAACAATTTAATTAATATTTTAAGTATAATTTTTTTTCACTGATAACACAAATTTTTTTAATATTGTTTTTTATATAACATTTCTAGGACAGCAACATCTTGCTCTCTCCTAAGCCCAGCCATCTTGAAAAAAAATTATATCAGAAGTAAATGGTGACCCAGTGTTGGCCACAATCACCACACAGAATTTAAGAACTGACACCCACACAAGCATTTAGCAGATGCTGCAAGTACTGAACACTGTATGGTTTGGGGTTTTCCTCTTCAAGACATCTCTCAAAGACAAAGAAACATTCATTTGCTTGGGGAACTAATACTACAATACCTGTGAGACTTCTGTCTGCAGAGACAGAACAATTTTGGGCCTCAGCAAACTTGAGATGAACAATGACATGACCCAAGCAGCAATGGAAATGCCCCACCCTAACAAACTGAGGACAAACTCCATCTGAAATCTCTTATGATCCTTAGTAAAACATAAAACAAAACTGAGATGGAGAAACTGAACAACCATCTTAAAAGACCTTAACAACTTCATCTTTGCTTTTTAAACATGAAAGTTGTTATGAACCATGAGGACCTGCTGCAGAAGAGAACATTTCAATGTACACCCCAATGAAAGGTTATTCTACTGATTTAAATAACCATTCATCTGGGGACTCTATACCATACAGTATAATTACCTTTAAATGTTTGAGCTTCCTTGAGGTTTTTCTTTTTTATTTTTTGTATCTTGTAAGTAATAAATCCCCCAATGATAACTGTCTTCAGAAAAGCTGGTCATTTCTGCCAATAAAGACACATCTAAAAATCCAGCTACAGGTCTACAGAATTATCAGCAAGGGAGACAAACTTTTGCTTTTCAATTGCTTTTACTTTCTGAAAAACATTATTAGGACCGGGACAAGTGACCCAACCAGTGCACACCTGTGTCAGGCATCATGCTCTAACCTGCACCTTGGATTCTGACACAGAATGCAGGATGCTTCCAACATGAAAACAGTAAATTGAGAAAGCAGGCAACTGCCACCCCTACTGGTTTAGGACAAACAAAATATTTCACTGTATAAGAAGCATTAATGCCAGTTCAGAATAAATAGTATTAATTTCTCTATTCGGTGTCAGTGCAAAAAGAAACAGAAAACTTGGTTATGGGAAAAATGAATTTGCCTTCTCACCTCCCTTTCAATTTTTATGAAAGTCCTGTAGAGATGACAATGACTACAACAGTGCAGTGCCCATGCAAAGAGAAATTTTTCAGTATCTCAGTATTACAGCCCATACAGCAGATGTACTCCCTCTGGTACCTGTTCCTGAATTGAATTTGAAGATATCCTTTGACGTAAGATTAGATTTTTATATTGACCAGTTCTGGGAGAAGAGTTTGTACAGGTGTATCTTGCTATCTGCCACTAAGCAATTAAAATGAGATGCTTAAAATAAAATATACCAGAAAGTACTGGTTAGATGAATCAAATGAGATGCTCATTAAATCACTGATCATTGTTCTGCTGAGCCACAAACACAAAGTGATTACAGTTTGCAAGGAAGTTCATAGGAAAGGAAAGCCACAGGTAGCAACTGGCTCCTACACTGAGCCAAAAAGGAGAAGGACTTCCCAGAACATGGTGCTACCTCAGTCAAACACCAAGTACACAAATGTGCTGCTGACTGATCCTTGATAAGCTTAATTCAGATAATTCCTAAGAAAACACTTGTCTGGTGAGACTTCTTTACTGCAATCCTCTTCAATTTACACTTATCTTATATACAAAAGATTTGGGTGAGGATCTGTGCTATGAATAATTTTCCTGGCATGCATCTGATCTGAATTCACAAGACACAAGGTACTTCAAAATTCAGTTTCTTATATATCAGAAAGAGTGTCTAAATTTATTCTTCTCTGAAAGAAATTACTTCAGGTGGGACCTGGAAGGCCTCCAAAAGAGATCCATCTATAGGCATGAAAATCATGAAGACAGAGCGAAAAAAAAAAGCTGCCATCCACGAAGCTTCATGAAAATAAGGATTTTAGAAGCTTTCTGAAGTGCCAAGCTCTAGTCTGTACAGTTCAGAATTCCTAAATTTGGAAAAAAGATATTTTCTACAAGGTGAGTAAAGTGGTAAGTGTCCCATACACCCAGCTCTGGCAAGTTTCCCTCTGCACAACACCCCCTGACCTCACTGAATCAAAAGTGTGTGAAGCTGGAAGAGCCAGTACCAAATGTGAAACAAGCCTGGTGGGACAGGGAAGAACTGCTAATGCTCTACTCATTTTGGGTAACAGTTATGACAAAGAATTGTCTTCTGCTTTTATTTAGTCACTTCAACTTCCTTTGCACAGCAGTATCATTTCTACCATGCTCTGCAGAAGCCAGAACTCTAAATGCAGATCCCTGATGATCTGTTTCCCCAACACAGAAGCAGATCAGGCATTTCTGTTTGCCATCTCAGTATGAAAGCATATGCTCTTTCAAAGAAATTGGAAAGCACAAGATTTAAACTCAATAGAACTTCATCAAATAACAAGGCACAAGCAGAAGAAACACAAGCAGTTTCAGTAACTGCAAGATTTAAAACAGGCTATCAATTTGCACAGAAAATACTGCCTACAGTCAGAACAACAACTCTAAGAGAAAGAAGCTGCAAAAGGGGTACCAATTCAGAACCTTCAGAAAAAATCAGTTTCTCATTTCCATGTTGTGAAGGTTATTTCTTGATTACATTTGTATTCAACACAGCTCAACTCACAGGTTCTGGTCTAGGTAAGTCCTTGATCATTTATGACAGTTCCCATGTTCTTGAGGAAAGCAAACTTTCAGATCAATATAGCTGATAGTTACAAATACATCTCAAAGCTCTTAAAATCTGAATGATGAGCACACTACATTAAAGCAGTTTGAAATGCAGAACAACATACCCATTTACAAGCTATAAAATTAACAGTACAATTCTTATGCTCACTTACTGAGCTTTTTTATTCTACTATCCTAACACAGTATTTCTAAGTCTGTCTCTAAGTCAAAGTTAAGGGCAGTAGAAGCAGGATTTTCTGAGGCTTTTATGCTATTCTACATCTAGGTGGGATTTGGCAGCTCAGCCTCAGAATGCCTTAGGAATGTTCCAGTCCCGTCACTATCCAGTTTGCTTGGAGTCTGCCATGGGATCACACACTGCTGGCAGCAGAGCACTGATGAGAGCAGGCAGCCATCAACACTGCACAGAACAGCTCCTGAAGCAACTGAGAGTCCAGACAATGAGACAGACAAAGAACAGAACAGGGGGAAGGAAGGGGGAGCAAGAAACTGAGGAAAATATCTAATGCATTAATAATTAGAGATTATGTAATATGTCAATACTTTAATAATGTTTATGGCTGTTTGCCAACTAGATGCTGTTTCAGTAAGTTACAACTGGAAGGCAAGAGTTAATACTGGAAGGTGAAATTTCAAGGACAAATATTTTAGGGTAGACCAAGAGAAAAAAGGGTATTTATAAAATAAAGTACCAGGACAACTACACAGAAATATTTCCTAAAAAGCCCAAGTTATAATGGCATTTCTTTTACAAAAAGAACACTGCTAGCATCAGTCTCAAAGTCATGCAGGCCACCAGTGCTGCTAAAGTTGCTAGCCTTTTATACAAGATTCTTATTTAGTCAGCAAAAGACACTGAATAAGCTATGGTATTTCCTTGCATCAATCAATACCACTGTATTATTAAAGAAACATCTACAGAACTTAATCTTACTCAACTTGTTGCTGTGTCTCCTTTGCTAGTAAAGCACATGAAGAACTCAGGAAATGTCATTCCTGAATGGCAACACTGGAAGCTCCTTCCAGTCTCTTTATTCCCCCATTTCCAACTTTTAATACTTCCTCTCCCACAGACTTTTGCAACATCAAGGGAACAAGAGAGCATTTTGTGGTTAGGACAGAAAACAAGGTACACTACACATGGTGAGCTAAACAAATGCCCCTACTCCATCTCAGCTGATGACAAATCCCACAAGTGGCTCCATCAGCCTGAGTTCCAGAGGCCAGAGAATTTGCAGATGCACTGAAAAACAGTAATTTCTAGAAAATTTCTCAATTTGTCATATTTTGGTATGCCAGCAAAGGTATACAGAAAGTATTAAGAGAATGACAGAGAGAACAGATAAAACATAAACGTCCTTTTCTCAGGAAATCAACTGCATTAACAAATCTGGAAATTAGGAGGCACAGTAAGAGTTTGAAGCTGAGCTGCCCTGACAAGTGAGTCAGCCTCACAGTGCTTTTACCAGAGCTCCTAGGAAAGAAGTGCAATTGAAATTCTCTCTAAAGGCAGCTCAAAGCAACAATCAAGTACACAAAGAATATGAATAGAAAATGGGAAAACAGAACAAAGGCATGAATCTAATGAGTGCTATCTTGTTCTTGCAGATTCATTTTAATCCTATATCTACATTTATCAATATAACAAGCCAGACGTATGAACACTTACCTGTGCAACAGCATTACACATTGTAGTTTACAGAAAATAAGCTCAATTTTAATACCATGCTTTATCTATAACAAACTAATGTACATAAATCAATAAACAAACAAGTACATTCAATTTAGAGAGGGAGATAGCATAAAGACAACAGGGAGAAAAAGGACAGGTATACCTGAGTTTGTAACAGGAATGAAATAATTTTAGCTCTTTTTTTACCTGGTTTATAGACAAGCTGATAATTTCCAGCTACATTCAGCTCTCGTTCCTCTCCTTGTCTGTATTTTTTAGCATATTCAGTTCCAATGTTCTGTGAGATAGGCAATCTGAAGAGGAAAGAAGTGATGAATCAGTAAGTGCTTCCCAATACAAGTCTTTGGGATCTCTGGAAATAACAGCATTATATAGGAAGTTCTCCATGTCATGCAGGAACTACCTCAATAAACAAACTTCAGAAAAAAAATTAGTCTACACATCTAGATACTAGCCTGAGGAAAATGCCACATTGCATCTTTTTGTCTAGACCCAAAAAGACTGAGCTCCCAAAAATCCATCCTGTAAGGCTTCAATACCTAGGAATTTCTCTTCTAATGAAAGACAACAATTTCTTCTGAACAAAGATGAAATAGCTGTTTCTTCAATTATTGACACATACAATTAGGAAAATACATGTAATTCTTGCATGATTCCCTGGAGACAGGGGAAGTAGACAGGAGGAAATACAAACATCTCAATGCTTTTAAGAAAAAAATTTTGACAGTAAGCCAAGAAATTATGGTGGTCAGTGAAAAAAATTACATTCATTGAACAATCACTGAATTTTATGGAAATCTGTTACACACAAGAAACGTTAATCATGATATAAATGTAATGAAGTGAGATTTTCAGAAGTCTCTTCTACATAAACAGTGTGAAGAAATTCACATGAAATTCACTAGAGAATAAACAACATGTAAACAATGATTGTATGGTTATTAAATCACAGGTGAACTTAAACATAGAAAAGCTTTGTTAACACCAAAAGTGATTTTTTTTTAATAAAACAGAAACTACAGTTTTGCACATTAACTTCAACTCTGGGCCATGCGCAATCCTTACCTATGCAGCAATTCATGGAGGCACAGCAAATCTGTTTCTAAGTTTTATGAAAGAACAGTGCTGGGGAAGTGTTTATTTCTTGTCCCAAAAAATAGGCAACGCTGACACCAGAAAAAATGTCACTGAAAACTACATGAGATTTTTAACATGGCACTCATCACACAGCTCTCAACAGAGGGAAATTCCCAAGACTTTGATGCCACTGTGCACTCACCTTCTTGCCAAGGCAAACTCTGCCAGCTTGGCTCTGCTACTCAGCCCAGTTCAGAACAGGACACCAAGTATTTGTCACCCAGTGCTGCCAACAAACTAGGAGATAGCTTCTGATCCAATTTTAACAATATTTTAGGCATAGAGCTACAGCAACTTCCCCCAGACCTCAAATACTTCCTAATGCAAAGTTCAGCAGAACTGCACCCCACTGCAAAATGGCTACATGAGCAACAGCTGCCTACATCCAACTTCATCACTCAAACCCTTCTGAAACACTCCTCAAAAGGTCTGAATCTGCAAAAATATTTAGAAATATCCATACACATGGTATCTGACTGCTTGCAATGTAGGATATTCCACTGAGTGCATATTAAACACAAACAAAACCTAAAAATTCAATGATGGTAATAAAGTCAAGCATTCAGTAGCTGAAAATACCATAATGAAGCTTGGTTGAACCATAATGAAGCTTGGTTGAACAATCTCACTTGGGCAGCACTGTATGCACATATTACACACATTTTGACAGACAAAAGCAATTATTTTTTCACTTCCATAAACCTGAAGCCTCACTGAATGCACTGGACACACATATTCTGAAAACAAAACCACGTTATGCATTAAATGCAACTTGTCCTTAGGTTCTCCATGAGGAGAACAGCCATGCAGGGCAAGCTGGCAGGGCTGTCACAGAGGAGCAGGTACTGCCTGACTGTCAGAGCCTGGAGCAACAGCAAGGAAATCACCAACAGCAAACTCCCACTGAGGGGCCAAGGCTGGCAAAGGCAGGACTGTGCTCCTTGCTTGCAGTTAAACCTTGCAGATCCATCAGCATCTAAGCAGGAGCTGAAATCAGTTAAGGAACAGAGAAGGAATAGTAATAACTACATAAATAAACCAATAAACTTATTAATTATATCTCTTGGAATTTTTAAGAGTCCAAAACAGGCTCCCAGAAATGTTCATGTATATATATCTGTGTGTGTGAGCTTTCAACCTTTGCCTGTACAGCTTGAGGAAAAAGAGGACAGCGTGACCTCAGTCATTCCCGAGAAAAGATTAATTTTTTTTTTTTGTTTGGACAGCTGAATATTTTATTTCAAGAATTAGGTTTTCTGTCTTCACAAAACAGCACGCAGTAAATGAACCTCAGGCTACACAATGAATAAACAAGATATTTAATAGCCAGTCATTAGGAATAAACATTGTGCACTTGACGTACCAAATCAGGCTCCAGTCTTGAGGAAAATCATATGCAACTGGAAAATTACATATGGGAATATGAAATGAACAAATAAGCTTCTCTATACCATTTACTGATGTTTTAACGATGTACTTTTCTGTATTAATAAAATTAAAAGCTTACAGAATAATGGGGGGTTTCAAGCAAAATGGAAAAAAATTACTATAAAGCCCCCTGGAGCTCTCCTAAATCACCAGAATCATATATAATCCTTCCAAGTAATCATTAAGACACCATTAGTAGGGGGGATCGTCCTATATACCTGGATAAACAGAAAAAATTCCCTCAGGTGGAAATATAATGATTTTCAGCAAAATTTGCTGACAGCAGAAGAATAACAAGATTCAGAAATGCAAATCCATTCCAGGCTAGAAAACAGCAATGCAAATGAAGGGACTTTTCTGGATTCTACTTAAGAATCACCTGTCTGTCCCACACACCAGTTATTACTTCCCCATTTCTATTCCTCCTGACAGTCAAAACCCACCTTCAGTACATTTTATAATATATTTTCCTCAGGATTTCCAGAGTCCAGCCTTTTCAACTGCACATCCAAACCAGTCAAAACTCCACCAAATTAAGAAGCAGTAAAAAGCATTTTTGTGACTAACACAATCACTGAAATTTGAAGTCACCAACTGAAGGAAATGTAGGAGATTTTAAATCTTCTGAGTTTTCTTCCTTGCCCCTCATTTTACGTGAACCTGATTCATACCAAGGGCATACTTCATCCTCAAAAGCGGCCAGATCTCCATGGCAGAATCTGAAAATGTGTGAAATTCTGTTCACCCCAAGTGGAAGAAGGCAGACAGAGTTATAAAGCACTGAGAACACAATCAATCACTGACTTCATTCAATAAGTAACTCCTGCTACATCCTCAGATTTACCCATGTAGGTGTGTACATTTCAAGACCTAACCATTTTCAGAAACACTCTCAGAAGCAGCAGACAGGACTTGGAACCTGACAAGCAGTGGACAGCAGGACCCCTTCCATCAAGACAAAGAGGTACATGTCTCTTCTTGGAAAAGAATTAACACTGCCTTGTGAGGTAGCAGGGTTCATTTTTTATTCTTTCTTCATTCTAACAACTGTAACATTTTTCTGAAATGTGAGTGGTCTTGGTACATAAGTCCAGTCAAGCTAATTTTGAGCAATTGATTGAAACAAGGTATTTTTAAACATAAAATTAAATACAGCTGCCACTTCAGGGGAATTAATAGAAGGGAAACACAGTTTAAAACCAAAAATTGTTGACACATTCAATTGTAAATGCTTTCAAATACATTGAGGATGCCTTTCTTTACACAAACTGAGCTAGAGAAAGGTCTTTCTTCAAGCTATAGAATGACCTCTAATAAGTCAACAAGGCATCATAACAAAGTAGAATGAGTAAATATTTGTATTTGAGCATTTGAAATAATAACCAAAGCATTTTTGCATACACTTAGCTGCCAAAAATAGAATCAATTGCCCCATATCACCATAACTGTGGCAGGTAATTTGTTTGGCCCTTTCCAATGACATGCATGAACTGCAATGCCAATGCCTACACTGAACATAGTTAACCCTTCTAGAAGAAATGCTTGAAAAAAGCTTTATTAAACTAATAGACACATGCAGTCTTATTCCCTGAAAAAAAAATTAAAATTGCTTATGCAGCATACCTAAATGTATAAAGAAAATATCCAAGCATGCAATGAAATTCCAAGGGTTAAGATGCTTGCTTATCCAACTTCAAAAAATATTCTATTAACCACTTAATTTTGAGGTAGAAGCTTCTACTCAAGGCCATGTAACTTCTAGAACATGTCCATCTCAGAGACAAAAATGAAACATCAAAGTCTCCTGGGATTGAGTTTTCAAAAATTCTTATAGATGTACTTTCTGCTTATTTATGTTCTGCCTCATTTAACACAAAAAATCCAGTGCACATGGGACTAGAAGTTGAACATAAAGCTAGTGTCACCCATTTCACAGATCACAAGAGAAGGACTGCCCCAAGTCATGGCTTCTGTCACGCACACAAACTACTCACCTATTTACAGATCTTTGGGGAGGGGGGAAATCACTTGAAAAAAACACTTAGCCTCATAACATACAGAACAATATTTTGCTGCACAATTTTAGTAAGATATACACAGTAGACTGTTTCAAAGCCTCTCTTCTGAAACTAAAGTAATGTGACACTTTACATAACTGAACATTTGCCATGACAGTAAATAACCTTCCACTGGGTTTACTGAAGGACATACTAAAAATTACTTTCCTTTTAACTGGAAGATGGATTTCTATACAAAAGGTTGGTTCTACCTGCAGAAGTACACTAACTTCAATTAAATCATGTACTGTCATTCAAAATCTACATTTCAGCTGCAAAAACAGACTATCAATAGAATTCACAATAAATGTAACATATTAAAAACTAAAATACAGATTTCACAAACTCAGTACTTGTTATTTCAAGACTCTAAGAATCAGTTAGGTGTATGCTTTTTTTCCAGTAAAAGAGCTGTTCTAAAATGTAATTTGCTAGATTTAGTGATAAAGTCTCCATATTTAAGCATTTTAAAAGGGTTGCACAGCTCTTCCTCAGGTGTAATTCAGATTGCCTGTTTTAAAACCTTAACTAGCTGGGGAGGGGGAGAAAGAGGGAGAATTAAAAAAACTTTGTAAAATCCTGAAAAACTCAAATGCTAATATTTGGATTTGGATAGACTATGGAAACTCAATAACTCAGAAATATTTCACATATGTCACACAAAAAGCTCTGCCCCTTATCCACATTTAAAATCCAAGAAACATAAAAAGCATAAATGCCAGGATAAAACAGCCCAAATCCTCCAATTTACTGTCTTCTACCCTGGGATTTTATGTCAGTGGGCTGGGCTTCAAAGAACTGGACTTTTCTAGGAGATGAGCTGCTGATGAGCTTCTCTTCCTGCATTTGGTTACCAACTTGGTAAAATCCAGATTAAACAAATCTCTGAGAAAAATAAAATGCAAGTAAGAGACTGCTCTGAATTTAGAAGGATGCTCTTGAAGATTAGTATTAAAAGCAGGACTGCCTCAATTTCAAACTGATGCCCGTAACTCCCCTCCCTGTTAGTGATGTGTCATCAGCACCAGAGACATTAATGCTACTGACAGTCCAAGTGGAAGAAATCAGCCTCAAACATTTCCTGTTTTTATTCAACTCAGCACCAGCATGCAAGGATAACTTACAGAAACTTCTGTCAGCTAACACTGCTGAAAGAAAATTATTCTGCTGCTCACTGTCACAGCAGAAGACCAAACAAGGAGTCTTACCAAGAGGCCTCTTGTGTAGGCTCATAGCAAATTTTGTCCATAATTGTTAAAAAAACAAAAGCAGTAGTCAAATGCTGTCTCAAGTGGCCAGAAGAGGTAGACTCACCATCTGTCTGCTGCCCAGAACAGCCAGAGTGAGTTGTTCTGTCAAATCCAAAGAAAAATACACTACAAAGTTGATTAAACCCACAGAGTAGCACTACAATTATAAATGAAAGGAAACCATCCGACCTGTTAGCTGTGGATAAATTATTTTTGAAATCTCTCTCTGCCCAGATGATGGGAGCATTGGCAACCTTCCCTTTTAACTGTTCTGGACCTGGCTGGGATAGGGTTGTTTTCCTTCATAGTTGCACTATGATGCTGTTTTAGAATTGTGACCAAATCAGTACTTGTGAAAATAAATGTTTTGGTTATTCCAGAACAGCATTTGCACAGCATCCAGGACCTTTCTGTTTCTCACTCTACATCTTCCCCTGCTCCCCATAAACAGGCTGGTGGGTGCACAAGGGTTTGGGAAGGGGCACAACCAGGAGGGCAACACAGACCAGAGACAAGCCATTTAGAGTCATGCTGAGCAACAAAAAGGGAGAAGAGTGGGGTTTCAGTTCAGTTTGCCATCTGCTGCTCAGAACTCGGCCGAGCATTGGTTTGCCCATGAGAGATGTGGGGCTGCCTCTCCATCACTTTTTTTGTCTTCTTTCTCTCTTTTACCACTTCTTAAAACAGCTTTTATTTTGAACCCAAGCTTTTTTCTTTTCTGTTCCACTCTTCATTCCCTATTCCCTTGAGGAGGAACAGCAGGTGAGCAAGGGCCTGTGTGGTGTTTAGGTGTCTACTGGGCATAATCACCAGCCCCTCACACAAAATCTGTGGCAGCAAACCACAGTATATGATTATTTTCAACAGAAATGGGAAGAATTATGGAACATGCAACACTACCCCAGTGTGCTGAAAGGTTAGCTAGGTAGCAATGCTCATGATCTGCTATCAGCACTTTTGGTCAACTAAGAATTTCTCAGTGTCACATTGAGTCTCATTAATAAAGAGAGTTCTACTTCTTGCTTCTTTCAACTGCTATAGTCAACAGCATCTCACATGATACAGACATCATAAAATTTTCCAAAGACAAGAATAAGAAGCTTCTCTTCCAGCCATTCTCACCATTTATCATGCCTGGATGCTCACATCAGTGTAATATTTTGTTAAATGGAGCTGGTTTTGAACAAACTGCTCTTCAGCACCAACATCTACTCAAACTGGCTTTGTCAAAAAAAAAAAAAAATTAAAAGCAATACTTCTAAGTTACATCTTAATTTTCAAGTTCTCCCTCACATTTGTGATGTCAAACAGGAGGAGACAAAAGAGGAATTCCCCAAACAGATGAGATTTAGAGTACCAGATATTTTCAGGTTGATACAGCCATGAACCATACTTCCACTCTTTCACACCAAGCCACCCACATGGCAGAACAAAACCACTCCAAAAATGAGGGTTCTTGCAAAAATGCTGGGTTTGGTTGCAGCTCTTCAATACAAACCATACCCAGAACAAACAAATCACCGTGGGTGCAAACATTACCTTAAGGAATTCTTTTAACACAACAGGTACTAACCCCACACTGACAGTCCTTTCACCTCAGACAAATAAGAACTAATAAGAGACTCCCTAAATACACCCTGGAAAATCAAGAAGTAAATAGAACTGTGTATAATTTATATTCAGGGTAAAAGAAAGCAACAGAATAAAGCCACCTCATTATTACAGGAGCTGTTCTGCCACGCACACCAGGGAATGCTCCCTGTTCTGACTGGGGATGCACAAAGCTGACCACTGAGACATAATTAACTAAGTTACTAATAAAGACAAACTTCACAGTGCCTTTAGGAAACAGACCCACTATCAGCCAAAGTCAAGCCAAATTTTTCACCCTGATACAGCATTTTAGATCCAGGATTACATTTAGAGATAGTGGGTAGAATTTTGACTCCCAACAAATTTTCCAGGATTAACCATGGGCTAGAAACTGCATAAACTACCACTCTACTTTTGAAGTCCAGTGTCCACAGCCAGCCCCACATAAGCAGCCATCTCTTCACACACCTGAACGGCATACAAAAATAGAAGCAATAGAATTTTTCAGCTTCAATGCTCTCCTACCAATGGAAAAATACACATGATCCTCAGGATCCTACCTTCAATCTTCAATGATGCAACCAAAGATTAGGTTGAAAAATAAAAGTTGTAGGTTTCTCATTTAATGACTTTGCACACCTTCCAGTATGCATCTCTAATTTGCAAAGACATGATAATGGTTTTACACTGTACAGCAGTTTACTTGCAGATTGATACAGTGGAAAAAAGTGGTGACATGTTAACTGTGCTGTAAAGGAGGTGGCAAGGAGCATTTTAATTTTATCTGAAAATCTGTCAGGACAGTTCTGTCATCATAAACCTAGCTCCCTTCCTTTTTCATAGTACCACATTCAATGCAATGTGAAAACCTTCCAGTTGAAGAGGATTAATACTGACATTTGAATTTTTCCAATGTATAAGTAGTATCAGCTTTAATAACAGCCATACACGTCATCCTTTATGTTGTATGACATCTAGAACAAATTTAGAGAACCTTTGTTCTCCCAACTGCTCAACACACCCGTGGAGGGGGAAAAGTAGGGCTGAAAAATACTTAAGAGGGGCACAGACAGTGGTCAGAAGAAGGGCAAGAAGAAAGGCAGTGTTTCTTATACCATGGCTACTGCTTAGATTAATAGGAAGAGACCGGATAACTGGAACGGAAAATGGCTCCTTCAGCGACCTTTAGTGTGCACAGTGCCATCCCCGAGAATGAGCCTTAAAAATGGATATGATCAAAACATTCATCAAGGAAGCAAGGAGCAGGCAGCTGACAGCCACTTGAGAGAGAAGCAATGTCTATGGTAAGACTTACGATTCTGGGCTTTTTAGATCAGTTTGACCTCAATTTGCATCTCCTTATCATTCTATTCCTTTAATTAGATTACAGTGTCTTTCATGGCAAACTGTAGGTGTTACAGTCTGGCTTCTTTAAACACATTTGAAATGTTAATTAAAAATGCTAACAGCTATGCACAGTAATGAAAATGTATAGAACCATGAGATTGATGAAATTCAGCTGGAAGAAACATTTAATGTAGCGACAAAATCCCGAGCAACTGTCAAATACCTCTCCTCTGTCAACACTCACTTAACAAAAGCTTTAGATGATCTTTACTAGAGAAAAACTATTCTTAGCTGTTTAAAAATGACAGCAGAACAGCCTGATCCCCCTCTAATGGGAGATAAGTCTTCCAGCATCTCAATGGCCTGAAAGTTTAGTTTGATGATAAAAGCAACATAGTTATTTTTAGCACTCTACGGGCATAAAAATACAGCTCTAAACTGTGACCTACAGCTATGCACAGCCAAGCATCACATCATACGACAGCCTTAACTTTAGCTACAAGCACGTCTGGAGTTGCTTCAGACTATCATTATTCATCTCAGTACCAACAATACATTTGGATGGATTTAGCAACAAGCATTTGAAACTGTTACCGTCTTTTTTCAAATTGCTGCCATCGGCAGAACTCAATTCAAAGGTAGGAGATCTTAATGGACTTGGGAGAAAAGTATTTGAGAGACCATGTTAGGTTAAATGGATTACTGCTTCTCTCCAGTACAGAGGATGAAAAAGAACCTTAAAAGCAGAAAAACTTAAACTGTCATATTCAGTACAGAAAGTCATTTTTTCTGGGCACAGTTTGAGTAAATGAAAAAAAAAGAAAAAAAAGAAAATAGAAAAAAAGAGAAAAAACCCCTTGTTTCCTTCCAGCAGTACCAAGAACCTGCAAACGGGATATGCTAGAATAAGAGACCTTCAAGCAAACTCACCTGAAACAACACTGCTCACAGACAACTGCAAAGGTAATTTATATTATTTTATTCTAATTTGCATGCTTCTAAGTGCATGATTTGTTACAAAGTACAAATCAGAAGTCTATTCTACCAGATTTGTCTCCAGATTACATGAACAATAATTAAAATATTTTAAATAAAAATTGATACATAAGTTATAAAACCAGATCAAGCAGAGTTTTAGCATTTTACTAATTAATTAATTTCATTTATAAATATATGCGTAAGTTCAAATTTTTGAGGTTAGGGGGTTTATGTTTTGTTGGGATAGAGTGTTCCTATATAGTTGGGCTTTTTGTGAGGTTTGAGGGGTTTTTTGTTAACTTGCATGATGGGATTTAGGGGTTTCCTCGCTGTTTGTTTTTTAACTCATGTATACTACGGATAAAATATTAAATATTTCCAAGGCGACAGATATGTACTTTCAAATGTTGTAAATTCAACAGAGTATGTTATCTCAGAAAAGAGAGGAAATATTGTAAGCGCAAGACTTGTCATATTTCATTATGGCCTGGTGATTTTGTTCAGCAAACTATTCTAATCATTAATAAAGTTTCATTCAACCATTCAGTTCCTAAGAGAGAAGTCTACAGGTAAAAAGAACTAATCAGTTAGACAGACAAGCAAAATTATTTTTTTTCCTCTCCCCAGCTTAAAAATGCCACTTTTTGGCTGGATGAAATGGTCAAAAACTGATTCCTACAAATCCACAAGATGTCCTGGATCAGAAGTAGTGACAAAAACCCTCCTGAGGGAGTTGAAATGGCACCTGAAAGAGCGTGAAAGATTAGTGCAAGAGATCGAAAATGAACAAAAAGTCCAGAAACCTGGCATGGATTACAACTGGCTCAAGAACTACCAAAACCCTCAAGCAACAATTCCAGCTACTGAGCAACGGCAGCTTGAAGTCCTGTGCTCTCAAATCCAGCCCTGCCAAACAGGAACTGTCCTCAGCAGGTAATTGTTTCCTATTTCCCTGACTCTGAGTTCTCTAGCACAACTAAGATGTTTCTCTACCTAATCGAAGTTTGTATTTGGCTCTGCTCTTCCTAAGTAGCAATGACCAGCAACTGGAGAGCATTTTTACAGTTGTTTTAGGAATTAAATCTTCACTTGAATATGTTGTACTTGAAGGAAGTTTTAAATCAGGATTTTCCTGGTCTAATCCAAACAAAGGGAAATCTCATATGACCCTTCAATACTTCCTATTTTTCCTATTACTTATCCCCACTATTTATTAAACAGCAACCCAGTAACTAAAATACAAATAAAACAACTAATGCAATGCACCATTATGCAGAAATCCAGCCTTGCTGTCTACAATACCAGAAAGCTTCTAAAAATTTGAAAATCAGTATAAATAAAAAAAAAAATAAAATCCTTCCACGCATTTTATGAAGAAAAATTCTCCTATGCCTGCATTTTAAGTACATTTCCTAGGGACTCAGAAATGACAGAACAAGTCCATTTGCCTTTTAAAGCCCAGAATATACCTAAGGGCAAAGTCAGTTTGAATCAAGTTACCCAGATGGGCCAAAGAAGAAAAAAAATATTAAAAAAGAGCCTACCCAATTACAACTGCTTTCAATCCACAATAGCTGGAGCACATCCAGTGCATTGTTAGAGCTCTTTTCCTCTTACAATCTTCTGGGGGAGGTGAGTGGGGAAATGTGGCAGCAAGGAAAAAATGACACTAGAACTCAAGTCATTTCCTCCTTCCCCACCCCCAAATGACCAGAGAGGAAAAGAGAAAAGTTTTCAGTGCCGATGATTAGATTTCAATTTTTGGTTTTTTCTAGATTTCGGGAAGTTCTGGCAGAAAATGATGTTTTACCGTGGGAAATAGTCTACATATTCAAGCAAGTTTTAAAAGATTTTCTTACCACCATTGAGAGAGAAAACCAAGCAGAGCAGCTGGTAGATGCATGGAATACAAATTGCCCTGAACATTTCAGTCTGCGCGGTGACAGCTCCAACAAGTCGGACAAAGATGAAATCCCCACGGTCTCGAGTTATGTCGACAAAAACACACAAAGCATGTTTCCCACCTTCTCCCACAGAATCTGGAATCTACCCTACTACTACCCATCAAGTTAAGTTGGTTTGTGTTACTTTCAAGAAGATATGTAGCCATCCACATTCCTTTGTTGTAATTGCCATCCAGACACACAGGAGTAAGAAATGTGACATGCTCCCCTTTTTATTCCAAGTTTAGAAATTAAAATCCTTTGTATGGTATGCAGTAACTTAGGTATCTACTCACCTTCTACCTTTATAGTTTCTTAAGAGTTGTTGTGTTTGAAGCCACCTTTTAAAAAAAATGTAGAAGTTTCTGCAAAAAAATCTGAGGCAGTTTAATTATCAGCCATATAGAGCTAGAAGTATTTAAACAACAAGAAAAGATATTCTGAAACAGCATCAATCCACAGAGTGCTAGACAAAAACTTCTGTGTTTGTCACATAGCTTTTAGGCTCTATGGGAACTTTATACTGTGTAAAAGAAATGGCTTAATATAACATCAGTTAAATAAACTGGTAAATACTTTTTGGAGCTGAATAATTATTTCATAACTTCAAGCATAACTGCATGTAAACACTGACAGAACTCAGCTGCATGTACTATTTCTATGGTTTTTCTCCTAACTATGCTCTGCACATGCTGAAGTATGTGATGGACAGCTAAACAAAACCACTAAATATTTAACAGCATTTAACAACTAGCTCTCTATTCTTTTTTAAAAAATTATTGAATTATTGAATTTTAAATAGCTGTTTTTCATTTGACTTACTTGTTCTGAAACCCAAATTCTGCATTAAACCTTTAACATTTTGACCAAATCAGATGGTACCTCCCTAGAATAGCCAAGGAGTCAACAGATGATTTCCAACACACAAGGTGTTCACTCTAAATTTACACATAACATCTAATGTTTCTCAGCCACCATGATCTATCACTGTGGGTTCACCAAGTTTTACAAGATTAATCACATACATAGCAGTCACGGTCACAGCAGGCAATTAGAGCAGAAAATCAATGAAAACATATGCCAGAACTCAGCTGGCTACATTTCCAATTGTGCTCCCATCACTGTAACAAGTTTTTACATGTTTCATATAATGTCTTCTTCTCTGTATTTGCTTCTGATCTGTCTGCTGGATCAGAAAATACGGACAAGACTCACGTGGCCCAATTCACAGAATACACTACTTCATAAACAAAACTGCTTCCTCTGGTATTTTCTTCAAACATACTGAAGAAGCCAATCAGATTTCATCAAGTTGGTGAAACAACTTTAAGGCATCTTATGCTCCACAGCTGTATCCTCCACTCCAGAAAAAAATTACTAATAATGCAAAATAAACTGGAGGAACAAATGGCACATTCATTTACTAAACACTTTTAAAACTTTTTAAAAATGGTTTTTAAAAGTCTTTGAAAAGCTTATTATATAGAGAATATTTCATGTAGAAAAATAAAACATAATATTCACAAAAGACAAAACAATGAGAATTCCTACATCCATGTAAAGGACAAAGACTGGAGGACTAGAGCCAAAAATTTCTAACAGGTTTAAAAGAATAAAAGCTGCAGCTCAATCCCAAAAGTAATTAGCCCCTCCAGCTCCTATTAACTAAATACACAAAGCTTCACAGGGACATGCAAACTTCTTATACCTGCACTCACAGCTGCTGTAAACTCTTTGCTCTCTTCTTGTCAGTTTGTGGATTGTGCTGAACTTGCTCAGCCCCACTGATGCAGCACAAGGAGCTGGAGATTCTCCTCCTGCAGTTCTAATCTAATCCCTGCATGAGGGCAGCAAGAGATTCAAGCAAAGATTTTTCCACAGTGATAAAACTCTCACAAGTATTAAATATAAAGTACCTTTCCTAGAGGAAAGAGGGTAGCAGGTACTGAGTATTTAAAAGGCATTGGCAAGATTGATATCACTCTGAGAATTAACATTCATAATGCTGGTTTCAGATAGCTTTGAAGTGGTCAAATGTGCAAGATTCCTGCAATGGCAATTCATGTAAGTTTATTTCTTAAAATGGCATCCTCACAGCTCTCTAACTGAAAAATAGGTAAAAAAACTCTAAAACTGCAGCTTCCAAATTTTCACTTATGGAAAATGGAAGGGTAGTAACATGGAAGATCCACTTACCTTAACAATCACCGAAAATGAGTAGGGAAAACAAATAAACACAAGAAGACAACCCCAGATACAACTTACCCATTATCCACACTCTGCAACTTCAATTTAATTTTAACATGAGCAAATGCATTTTTCCAAGTTCAGAAAGAGGGACCATCAACTATGCGAGATTCTAAAAGGCAGTTTCTGCACAATGATTTAAAAATATAGACAGGCATCACAGCAAATTCAATGTTGAATCCATATACAGTGCCAGGGAAATGCACAAAAAGGTTCACCTACTTTTATATGCATGTTTTAATCAGATTACTGCATCCAGTTCTAGTGTCTGCATTTGGGGGAAAAGGAGAAGGAGAAAGCAAAGGAGAACTGCAGAAGCTACAGGAAAAAATATCCAAAGGCTGAGAAATTGCCATCATCTAAGGACTCACTTTGGCTATTTTTTCAAATACTGAAATGTGGGGAACTTTGTGGAGTACAAACACTTCCCCCTGACCAAACTGTTATATACTCTCTCTAGTTAAAAAGCAGAAAAAAGCATAGAAAAAGCAACGGGGTAAGGGCAAGAAGCCAAACTAAAAATGTTGAATATATTTTAAAGAAATTTGTTAGATTTACCACAACATGCTGCCAAGAAAATCTGTTCTTCAGCTCAGCAGCTGACACAAGGCATTTGTTAGAATTATGCTTACCCTTGGAATTCAGCTACCTCAGACAGGAGTAAGATTGCTGGAAGACCAGTCACCACCACCCTGTGGGAGACCACTGTCCAAGCAACTGCTTCCTTAAGTATTTCATATTTCTGCCCCACACAGTTTGCATGAGGTGGTCTAAAACTACATTGCTCCTTATACCGAGCCAGCAGGTATTTCTGCAATAGGCAGCAGCCACCACAAACCACCCTGGTGACAGTGAGGTGACTGGCAGTAATTCCAAAGGACAGCAGGGTCTCCCACCTGCACAAGCATCAAGCAAAGCAAACAGCATGCAGTATTCCCAGCCAGTAATTCAGCTTCAAAAAGGTGCTAACTTGGTGAAACGTACACCTATGAGATGCAGGAAATAAAAGAGTTAATAGACACCTTTTACACAATTAAGCCCTTAACTGTCTTAATGTGAACACAATTGTGTTGATACCAAGGAAAAATTTAAAGGCTTAAATTTCTTTTCTTTCAGTTAAACATAATAAAAGGAATTTACAAAGTTAATCAATGAGTTGTTTATGGGCAGAAATTCCAGTCAGATTTTATGGTTTCTATTTCTACCACCTTTCCTCAACAACCTCAATTACTAACACTGCTATTCTAGAGGTAGTTCAGGAAGCAAAAGAATCTTAAAACCTTGGAAAATGAGGCATCATCAGTAAAGACATTCCACATATCTTTTTAAGGGAGACAGGAGGCTTTTAGATCTCATTAAACAATCTCAGTAACATTTCTGTAAAGTATTATTACACACACTCGTGTGCAATAACACACCTGTTATTACCAATCTGGTATTAAACCCACAAATTCGTACATATAAATTTAGACAAAACTGGTAGGCACGGGAGTGTCCATCAGTAATTGTATATCCAGCTTCTAATAACCATAAATAAGCATTTCAAAAATCTGAGTAACTTTGGTTTGACTCTCCCAAGAAACAAAAAGAACTTTGAAGAAAATAGACAATTATGCTACAAGCAGCCTCAACAAATGAGGAAAAATTCTTTTGTTTTCAGCTCCTCGAACTCTTTCTTAAGAAGCCAGTGAATAAAATACAAGCATTTCCTTTGACCTGCTTGAATCTAAACCACTCGAATCTAGACTTCCTATAGAGACTTCAAGTTTTGCAAAAACACTCCAAATGCAAGCACACTGTCAAAGCGGTGAAACAGAAGTATGCATGAAAACAAGACACACCTAAGCAAACATGGCTTCTCACAGAGATTCCTTCCATTTTGTGGCAGGACAGACACACACCTATCATCTATGCTCAAAGGTTTTATAGCTGCTGTCAAGAAATTCTGTCCATGCTTTCATAAATGGTCATTTTAGATGCATATCACTTCTGTCCCACCCAGACATGGGGGAAAAAAAAAAATTACACAACCAAACCTGTAAAAATAATTTTTCCCTACTAACACAGCTGTAAAACTCACAATCAGGTTATCTGCTAAGACTTGTGAGTGGAAAGAGCTTTCTGTCCAACCAAAAATAAAGATATGCCTCTTCCTCGTCACACAAGGCTTGATCAATCATGCTTATTCCTCCTGTGTACAGAAAATACACAAAATAGACCTTGTAGCTTAGTACTCAGCTGGGTTAAAGAGTCAAACACTTAATAAATACTACAGAAATGTTACTATCATCGAAATAAAGACTGAAAAGTCAAAAACATCTTGCTTGATGCATCACATTCATAGAAATAACTTAAAAGAACTGTAAAATTTTGTCTGGTCACTTCTGGAAAACTTTAACTAATTACACAAAGCCCAGTAGCTCTCAGTCAGCCATTCAGAGCACCGAAAGATAAAAAGGAATTGGTATTTTGAGGTGCCAGTTTTGTCCTTCACTTGAAGCAGACAGAAACACTGCTAGCCTCAGCAGTCTCTGCTGAAATATCAGACTACCTGATAGCAAGATGTTACACCAAGAGTTCATTCCTTCTCAGCTGCCAATGTACACCTTTGAAGATAAATACACCTTCCTGAAATACAGCAACCTCTATTGCTGTGCAACACACAGGGAAAAATAAAGCCCAAAACACTCGCTCTGGAGCTATGACCAAGCTCATCCTGAAAAATACTATATGAAAGTGCATATAAAACATTTTTCTACAGCAACCACAGA
Organism: Melospiza melodia melodia; assembly: GCF_035770615.1. NCBI lineage: Eukaryota > Metazoa > Chordata > Aves > Passeriformes > Passerellidae > Melospiza > Melospiza melodia. The sequence goes on from NC_086199.1 coordinate 10,056,909, forward strand.
TACACTGCCACACTTGCTCTAAACACCAAGATTATTATGGACTATCATAGTCCAGGCAACACCCAGGGAAAAGTAGCTTTTGGATTTCAATATTCGGACTCCAGTGAAAAGCAAATGTACCTGGCTGCTCTGCAAACACACACACACTTCTTGTTGCATGTAAACTCTGCCATCTGAGACTAACCTATAAAGAACAATACGTCGAGATACCTCTGACTTGCTTTACTCTGGTAACTTAAATGCTTCCATAGGTCACGACAGCAACGAACTCGTGAATCTCACTTATCACTTGCCACTGATAAAATTTTAAGTTAATGCACCTGAATCAGAATTTTAAGTTAATGCACCTGAGTCCTTTCCAGTAAGTTCTACAGTTTTTTCAACAGGACTAGGTGCGGCTGCACTTCAGAGAAGGTAAACTCTACATGCAACACACCTGGTGATGACGGAGACAACAGACCTAAGCAGCAAATCGGAAAACAACATTAAATATCAGGCGCACAAAAACGCATCAGCAACAAACGCTACCGGGGATGTTAGACCGGAGTCCAAGAGCTGTCCAGCCTGGGCCCAGCAGAGCAGGGGAGCCAGAGGAGGCTGCCCTGGCTCTGGGGAATGCCCGGGGCACCCAGCACAGAGGAGCAAGGGAGGCCATGGGAACAGCGGCCCGGCGCCCCGCACTCACCCCGCAGCCGTCAGCGGTTCCTGTGCGGGATGGCGGGGAAAAGCGCCAGGGCGGCCGATCCGCGCCTCTTCGCCCAGGAGCTCGACGGCGGTGATGGCCCCGCCGACGGTGAACCAGTCCCGGCTCCGGCCCTCGGGGAGTTTCCGCAGCATGGCGGGGAGGGCAGCCCGGGCACGCGGTGCCGGCCGCCGCCCTTCCCAGCCCAGCCCGGGCACACCCAGCCGCCCCCCGCGGCACCGGCACCGCCCCGCCCCGGCGGCAGCGCGGGCTGCCTTCCCTTGGCGCGCAATGCGCCTGGAGCTGCGCGCCGAGTTCCTCTAAACCGACCCCCAACTTTTATTAAAGCCTTCCTTAGAAAGGCAGGACATATGGGCGCAGACCACAAGTATAGGGTCGAACACTAAGGCCTGCCATCCCTACTGGATAAATTTCGAAAGAAGAATAGGAATTAAGATAAACGTGTCTGTTGAACTTCCCTTTCAACCTGTCATCCTCTCTTCTGAAATAACTACAAACATCTGAGTGTAATTTGTTAAATCAGGTAAATAATGAAAACCAATCTGAACACAAAGTAGACCCTTACTTTCTTTAATAGGATTTATCATCTCCACACTGAGTACCTGATCCAGTGCAGGCGTTTGGCTGCTTTAGAACTGTTCCTCTCAAGTAAATACAAATCTCGGATATATGTAGAGACAGCCTCTGGCTGCTTAATGTATCAGCCTCAAAATTCTACATTAAAGAAAGAAGGAAATTTTCCTCACTAAAATATCAAAAGGTTTTTAAAGTTTTAAATGAAAGAGGTGACATACAGGCAGTATTTTGACATAACTTATGCTTCTATATTAAATGCAAAAAATGCTCATGTAAGATCCAAGCAGTCTTGTTTGCCCTGTGTGACAAAGCTCTTATGTAGCAAATCTATACACCTGCAGATTATGTAAATCACTCACAGGAAAAGTAAATGCAGTCTGTGATCCCACTGAAGCAGTTTAACACACACAATAAAGGTCTGAGCTCTGTTTTCCTTTCGCAGCCTCGAGAGGCCGTACGGTCATTCCCCCCTCACCCCACAGACCAATGCCTGAGCACAGGGATTGTTGGAATTCCAGTCACTCTGTCCTTCCTACACCTGGAGGAAACGTGCAAAACACGTTGGTGCTTCAGACTTCATCATTAAGGCCCAGCAGGTGCCTCCCACTCCTCCAGGACAGGCTGTTCCCTGAGGGACACAGGGAACTGCATAGACAGTGACAGGCCCTTCCCGGCATTGTCCTGGCACCGCACCTGCTGTGCTTGCTCTTGGGAAGCAGGACTGAAGTGAAGATCTGTACTGGAGGAGTACTGCCAGCAGATCGATGGAGGTGGTCCTGCCCCTCTGCTCAGCCTAGGGGAGGGGAATGTGGAGTTTTGTGTCCAGTTCTGTGCTCCTCAGTACGAGAGGGACGTGGAGCTCCTGGAGCAGGTCCAGTGGAGGACAACAGATAATGACTGGGAGCCTGGAGCATCTCTCTTATGAAAAAAGGCAGAAAGTCTTTCAGGGCCTGAACAGGCTACAGAAAAGACGACTGAGAGGGGACCTCATCAGTGTATATAAAAATCTAAAGGAAGGGTGGCAAGAGGAAGGAGCCAGGCTCTTCTCGGTGGTGCCGAGCAATAGAACAAGAGGCAATGGGCAGAAAATGCTGCACTGGAGTTCCACATGAACATGAAGAACTTCACTGTGCAGTGACCACACACTGGAACAGGTTGCCCGGAGAGAGTGTGGATTCTCCCTCACTGGAGATATTAAAGAACCATCTGGATGTAATCCTGTGCCACGTGCTCTGAGATGACCCCGCTCGGTCAGGGAGGTCGTTCCAGGTGTTCACTGCCGTCCCTTCCCGCCTGACCTATTCCGTGATTCCGAGGGCAGCGGGGCTGGCACCGCCGCGGTGCGAGGGCGCTCCGGTCCTCCACGGCCATAGGGGGCGCTGCCGTCCCGGCCGCCGCGCGTCCTTTCCCGGCGCGCCCCGCGGCGGCAGCGGACCCGTCCCCGTTCCCGAGTGTGACCTTCGCCGCTCCCCTGGCACGGTGGGTCTGGGCCCGGCGAGCCCGGCCGAGTCCTGGCGGGCACCGCTCGGGGGTGTCTCGGGTGGGGACAGCGCTGGTTCAGCCTGGGAAGGGAAGAAGGGAGAAAGGGAGCGCGGCCCGCGGCGCTGGAACTTCGCCGTTACCCGCCCGCCCCCGTGCAGCCGCTCGGGGCTCGGGCAGTGCCCCGGGCTGCGGCGGGTTGTGCCGGGGAGGTCAAGGAGACAGCAAACACAGCGTTGTTCCGGGTAGATAGCAGGCAAAAAAATACTCAGAACGGTATCGCGGCCGCACAGGCCCTGGGGAAAGGTCTCTGCCAGGTTTTGGCACGGTGTTAAGTGGAAATAGCACCGCTTATTCCCTATTTTCTGTAGCGGTGGGGAAATCTTCCCTTCCTGCTCTGGTCAGTCTCCTTGTTTGTTAGTATGTCTTGATATTCTGCTATAGCAAAGTAACTGTTTGTGTTCCACTGTTCATCTGAAACTACAAACGCTGGAAATTTAGGTGAGCAGTGTCCTTAATGCAGTGTCGTTGATAGTGTTGGTGAAAGCACAAAGGTGTTTCAGGAACTTTTGCCACAATCATAAATTACTGAAATGACTGTCCATAAGCAAATGTAAATGTGGGTTTGTCTGTAATTATATACGAATTGCCTCAAAGTTGCTTTAATTCTTTAAGAAACACGTGGATTTTCCAGTTGTCTTGACAGGGGCTGCACTTGCACCCTCTCCTCCTAGAGAGGAGATGCTTGAGCAGACGATGTTTTACATTTAATAACAGCAGATAAGTGAGCATTACCTCAGAGAAGTTAGCTCTGCTTTTCTTTCCTGGGTCTCTGGTTTACCATATGCTGTGTATAGCTGCTTTTATTGGGTTGTAATAAGCGTCAATAGTGACTATTGGATGTGCATAAATCCTGGGGTATCTCAGGGCAGTGTGGTGCAAGCATGAACTAACATTTATGGGAGTTAGGATAAGCTTTATTTTAAAAACCTCCCACAGTTTTCGCTTTGTCTTACAAAGCTGCATGGAAAGGAATAAACTGCCAACACTGACAGGCTTCTTGCTCTTGGGGCATATTTTGAAAGTCAGATAGTTATGATAAAGCATAAATTCATTAGCTTAACATCATTTATGTTGCTATTTTGAGTAGAAATTACCATGCTAGAAGAGACAGCTGCGAGGGAGGGAGGTTAAATTGGTAGTGCAAGGATGGAGCCTCTCTGGCTTGTCTGGAATGAGATTTCCTCCTAGGGGAATCTGGAAACTTTAGGAAAAAACTGTCACTGATAGAGAGAAATCTATCTGTTGCTGCTCTGTAAATCTTCTGTTGACTCATCTTTTAACCCTTTCTTTTTTTTTTTCTTTTTTTTTTTTTTTTTGTGTTAGCCCATAAATTGTAACCTTAACTCTCAGTTTTCATTTCTTTCCTTTGGAATAAGTACTTTGGTATGCTTGGGGATTTTTCAAACCTGTAAACTGCTGCTGATATGCATTAGGAGTGTGTGTGTATACATAAAGATAGATTTATATATATATATATATATATATATATATATATATATATATATGTATGTCTGTATGTTAAAAGTCCAGCAGGTAAGAATACATCTGCAAAAGTTAAAATGACAACACTTTTTATAAATTTCAGATGGTGCAAGCCATGATTCCAAAGGCATTGAAACCCATGAGATTCTACTTTTCTACTGTGTATCAAGAAATATGGGTTGGTGTAGCATTAACAGCTTATGCCTACTACAAGATTTCCTATGGGGGTAAGTCACACATTACAGTCTTTTTTATACAAGAGAATATCCACAGCTGGAATCAAGTCATTGAAAATAGCCAGCAAGTAAGAAATTAATTATAGGTCTTTCCTATAATAATTTAGGTGTTTTAAATGCTGATTGTAGATGGTTGCACAAAAATACTCAAATGTCAATGTAACTGGGCTTAAATTATGAAGATTGGGTAATGCAGATATTGGTTTTTAAAATGCAGAGCTAACTTACTTGCTCTTGATTTTGAAAAAAAAAGTTGTTTTAAAAAGGTTTTCTCACATGAACATGTGAAAGTGTATTTTGGGCTGATGGCACCTCAAAATGAGAGCTACATCACTGAACATGAGAATGTGTGTTACTTGGTGACACTGGATGACTTTCTCAGAGAAAGAAACAGAAAATCTAATGTAAAAATAATAAATTTGAATGGGCCAAGTCCCTTAAAGCAGAAGGCTACAAGAGATTATAGTGTTTTAAAGGTCCTGTTTGTCAGTTTAGGCTATGCTCAATAAATCCCAAACCCTTTACTGGGTGTTGTGAGCAATGAAGTGTTGTAAGTTAGATAAAGGAGCCCCTTGCTATGGCAGCAGCAGAGATATTACCTCAGTATTTCTCTAGCTTTGTCCAAATCATGTGTTAGCATTCCAAACCTGATACACTGCACTTCAAAGTTTAAGTAAATATAATTAGTTGATCTTTATGGCTGCTTAATGACTATTAAGTAAATATGAGTAGTTGAGGTAGACAGGAAGGAAAAAAAAAGTTGTAACTTTTGTTTTAACCTTTTATTTCATGGAGAGTTCAAGATGGACAGAGTCTTTCAAGCTTGTCCTCATGTCATGCTACGTTAATTCATGACCTGACATAGATTTCTGAGGGCCAAAAAACCTGGATAAATGGCAACTGTATATTAAGCTTTATTTGAAAGGGAAAATAGTTTTTAATAGCTGGAGCCCTTTCTGCACTTCGGGGATAATTTTGCAAATAATATATGGAATTACAGAAGAATATGTTGTAGGATAAATCAGATTGGAAGGGACCTCTTGAGCTCACCTGGTCCAAACCAGTGCTTGAAGCAGTTAGATCCCAGTTAGATCAGGTTGCTTATTACCTTATTCATAATTTAAGTATTTCCAAGGATGGAGATTGTTATAAAAGATTGTGCAGTCTTCTTTATGAAGAAATTTTTTTTCATCATTGTGACCCAGTGTTTTAGGAGAACAGTTACAATGGTAATGTACAATACAAAGGAAAATTTTAAAGCCAACGCTTCACTTCAGTTTACATCCATATCTTGTGCATATATTATGTAAAATAGTGAAATTGCATAAAAGTTTCTTTTGAATTATAATAGAAATCTTGATGACTGTAATTTCTAAATGCATGGAGTGTTGGTTAATTAAAAACAACTTTTAAAAATCAATACAAAGTTTGCAGAAATGTACCATGGAAAGTACATATTGTACACTTTCAATTTTTGTTTAACCTAATAATATGCTAATTAAAATTAATCTATGAAAATAAATAGGAAATATATTTTTAATTGTCATTGTTCAGCTTATTTTTTTTCTTTTTTTTCCCCAGGCAAAAAATCATCAGCAAGCAGTAAGTATTAGATACCTAGTACCTTGATATAATTTCTAAATAAATACAGTAAAAATTAGTTCAGAATATTCTACATTAGATAAATTTGGGGCTTAAGTTACAGGTTTAGCAAATGTTTAAAGACTACTTCAAAATAAGTAATTTTGGTTGTATTGGTAATTTTATATCCTAGAAACAGCTGTGGATCTGCGCATAAATAATTGTTTGTGTAGGTTTTAGGAGTAAAATGGAAATTCTATATCTTGACTGTGTGGGCAAGGAATTTTTTCAAATAGTAGTAACAACCATTTAATGGAATTACTTAAATCAGCATGATTTCAGGAGTACCAGCTATTTTAGCTATCAAGAAACTAGAAAGTACAAACTTGTGATTTGAATTTGCATCTTTATAAAGTAGTGTTTAGATATTTATGGACAGTTTGTTCTGACATCACACTGGAGTTTACTTTTTCATGACCTGCTGTATCTCAGTTCACTTTCTGCACCATGAGAGAGAACCCATTTGCTCACAGTTGAATTTTACATGCAAACATTATTTACATTTTGAAATGTGCAATAAAAGAAAATACTGCCTAGTACCAGACTAATAGTGTAAATAAACTTCAGTTCTGGAAGAACCATAACAAAACCAAGGAAGAATAGGTGTTGACTGTAATAGGGCTTTAAGACTTGCAAAAGAGAAATTTTAATATTTGCTACACTTATTGATGTACATATTCTGAGGGTGGTGTTTTATTTGAATAGCTAATTCTTGTGCTCAGATGTAAGTACAGTTGTCAGTTCTAGGACCTGCACTACATTCCTGAATTGATTTGATTTACTGTTTGAACAGCCTAAATTGTGTCTTTGTTTCAGAGTCCTCTGGTTCTGGCCATCATTAAAGCATCTCTTCTCTTCCTGGAATATGAATTTGGTGGTTCATCATTTCTACTGCAAATGAAGGGAGTTACAACCATAGGGAAATGAATACTAGAACTGTACCTGATCCATCTGCTGTAATTGGAAAAAGAATAAATCCATTGAGCAAAAAGTAATTAAAGATGTTGGACAATATATGCTGGAGTGCAGTGCTAACCTAATTTTTAGAACAAGCTTCTACAGTCCTAAGTACCACATTAAAATTTTTCAACAGTATTTTAAAAGGGACTGAATCTTTATAACTAAACTTCTTACTAGAATTAGATTCCTTTCCCCCTCCCCCTAATAATATCTTTTTTGGCTATTTACTTCAAAACTGTCATTTAATAGGATGCCAAGTATGAGGACTTAATCCCCAGTTTTTTGTCATCCTGCGGTGCAGTAATCAAGAGTACCAGAAATTATATTTTAACTCTTACATTTTTTTAAAGAGTTCTCAGTTCTGCGAGGTTTAAAAGCAAATGTTACATTGTTATGAAAACACCATCCAGAAGTTACAGATATTTTGTAAAAGTGCATGATTGACAACTATATTTTTTTGTCCTTGATATTCAATAGAGCTAAGGAATTATTTTGAAAGGCTTTTTGTTTAGTCACAAATTTTGCAAAGGAATAAGTAATAGCATGCCCATATTGTATAAGAAAATTGATACTATATGGTCCTTCATTTGCCATTGGAGCTTACCTCAGAAAACCACAGAATTTAAAGGGAATCATGAAATCACACACTGGCAGCAGTTGGTATGAGCACAAACATTTAACTGGCTTCAAAGAACTTTCCTTTTTCCTGAAAGTGTACAAGTAATACTTGTGTTATTAGGATGGGTATTAGTGGTTTTTGCAGATAGCTGTTAGAACTCCATAGCAAGTGTATTTTTATACTGCAGGAACATATGCTATCCTATGAAAATCAGTGTTCAGAACTATGCATACTGAACTCTACCAAGGATACATAGTGTGTAAAACCAAAACTGGACTTCATGTCATGTTTTGTTTAAATTTAGCCTAATCTGCCTTTGAGAAGATTAAGAGGCTTAAGACATTTTAATGACTTAATGCTTACGTACATCTTTTTAACTACTTCACTGAAACATCTTAAATCTTTCAGCTTGATTAAAGTTTTGCTTTTCAATCTCCTGACTGCAGTATCTGGCCATAGCTTAAATTTTTGTATTCAAACACTCAGAACTTGGTAACCTTACCTGCTGATGGTAAACATTCCAAACACTGTTGCCTTTAATTTCTTCAAAATTTATATTTATGCTTAATAGCTGTACCTACTGAGTAAAATTTACAGACTTATTTCTCTGAGAGGTTTTTTAAAGAAGGCAAGTTTAGCATCATTCATTTGAAAAGGTGACATATGTCCTTCATGTATTTTTGATATTTATTCCACCTTCCACAGTTTTCTTTGTTACACCTTTTCTTGATCTGTTTAGTTGATTTCTTTAATAATTTCTATAGGGGTTTTTCTGTTTTCTCACCATAGAGAAATGAATGAGAAATTGAAAGAACTCCTAGATTTTTTTAACATAAAATCAAAAGCATCCAAGAGAAGGGAATAGAGAATAAAAACTAGAAGAAAATGGATTTAAATGAACAGATATTAAGCTAGTGGTAATTACAGGGTGAGTGAGTTGTGGTATACTTAATAAGCAGTTCAGATTGAAAATCTATGCCAAGTAAGGAGCATTTGTAATGCAAATTTATGATCACTAAGTTATAGTTCCTAAGATACCACACATACTTCAAATGACTTGCTTTAGGAATTTTCAATTACAGAGCTCAGGCAGACATATCAGGAAAAAATACTAATCACTGCAAGATTTGCTTCACCTTAGCCAGACCATTGTCACTGAGGTACATCAACATGCTCTTCTGATCTCCTGGCTTGGAAGCCAAGAGGAGCTTCTGCTGGCCTGCCCTTGGAGCACACTTCACTGCACTTCTAGGTAAACTTCACCTGCTTCAAGTCTTAACTCTTCTCTCTATCTGACTTGCTTTATTTTCTAGTAGGGAAAGAAAGTACATGTGGGCAGCAGTGTCTGCATTATAAAAATGATAATTTCTACTGAAACAATGCCATATGTAACTGGTTCTTCCATTTGTGCTTCTCTGTCAGGAATTTCTATGAAGGCTACAGAATATTCCCTCCTTTGTGATCCTTAACACAAATATCTGCAAAAGATAGGGGAAGTAAGACTGCTGTTGATGTTTAAATAGATGCTTTGTTTTGTTTTTTTAATTGAGTAGCATACAGAAGGGGGAAATTCAGTCAGTGGCTTGACTGGAAGGCAGAAATCAACACACCCATAACATGTAACACCTGTACTACTGTCTCTATACTTCCTGCTTCTGCATGCTGAAGTAATGTAAAACACAATAGAGGAAAGCAAACTAAGGCATTGTAAGAGCCATTTCATATCTGCAGTGAGGTGTGGAAAGAGTAATCAATTTTCATTGCAGCACTAGCACGTGGGGCATAGCCCTAGGTAGGCAAACATTTCAAGGAGTACCCACCCTTGAAGTGAATACTCTTATTTAACAATATGTGCCTTTCTTCTTTTTTAGTAATTTAGCTAAGGTGATTTCTAAAGCTAACTTAAGAATATTTTCTAAACAGGCAATACTCAGCTCCTGAACAAACTCATTTGCTATGCAAATGACTGTGTAAGATCAGGACATTAATCCATGGATGTAATATTCAACATGATTCACAACTAAACACTGGTGAGGGATATGCTTACTGCATGTTGATGGATCATGTGGCTTTCCTTTAGCTGCTGCCTCTTTATATTGCTGACATTTCTAAAACAGGATTGCATTTAAACTTTATGTAGTAAAATACTTAAGCAACTGCATTCTTAATTTGTTGCCTGTGATGAGGCATCAGCAGTGACAAAACCTGTTCACTACCTTTACCATGTTAGTGGAACAACAAACATCTTTAGGGGTTGGAGAGCCTCATCCAAATACTGCAGCATCCTTTTGACTAAATTTTGTTGTGGCACTGGTAACTTTTTTTATAATCAATATAGAACATGAAAGCTCAGTAGTAGGAAACTGTATTAATGATGGCAATGCTAATGCAGGATGTCTTCTTACAGTACAAGTACTTCTGTATTTGCCTCTCCATGCTGGGTCTTAGTTATAGCTGGGATTACATTTTGGAGCTTGGAAATTTCTAGAACATTTCAAGTCCTGTTCTGCAATTGGGGATCTCTGAGTTTCTCCTGCATGCTGATAAAGTATGATAGAATACTCTAGGGGAGCAGCAAAATACAGTCAGAGCCAAAGAAACATTAGTCACAAGGCCCAACCTACTTAACCTCCTTAATGGCTAACTTGGAAAAAACCCAAATGTGTATTCATGTTAATTGGGAGGATGAGTAAAGCTGCAGGAAATGATCCAAAGTAACTAAAACAGCTGAACAAGTCTCCTGTTTATCTGACTCATGATAGCAGTCCAGTGTTTCTAGTACAAAACCCATACAGAGCTGGTGTGTTCATGTGTCTTTGAGTCCTTAAGGAAGCCACAGTATCAGGTGCTTGTTAGACACAGGTGCTTGTGTGTGACATCACCACCAGCTGGCTGAACTGAAACAGAGGAAATCAATGTGTGAAACTTCTATTGTTTCATTCAAAGCAATCTGTGAAGTTACTGGGAAGGAAAGAATAGTGAGATGGAGAGTCCCCGAGGCATTAAATCTGTTAGTTAATTCATTAAATGGAGGAACAAGAAGTGACACAGTAGTGCTTGAACAGCAAACTTTTCAAACTACAATTCCATGACCTTTAGTGACTAATATGTAGCAGCTAATATTTTTAAGAACATAAAGCCACATGGTTGATTTGGTAATTTATTAAAATCTCATAAATAAGACAGTCTTATGTAGTCTACTCCACTGCTGCAGGCAAAGTACTTGGAAACAGTTACTCTGTCCTAACCCAAAACAAACTGGCCACCACAAGAATGGATGATTTAGAGGTTTTAATTAAATTTTGTTTTGGTTGTGGTTTAACAGTAGGAGTCCTCCAGCAGCTACACCAGCTTGTAGAGTTTGCACCCTTACACTGCAGTGCCTTGCTCCTCATAGTTGTGTTGATACAGTTATTTGTGAATAAGATCAGGTGATTTTGCATAATTTTATGGGATTTCCCCCCTCTAAAACACAACAAGCTCTTGTTGGATTTTTTTTTCCATTTTAATTTGGACCCATCCGATTCCATTTACAGCAAAGCTGCTTTATACGTAGATGATGGCACAGCAGTTGAGGGGACAAGGGGAATTGCAGAAAAAGGGCAGAAGAATCAGAATTTCTATCCTCCCATTTACTCAGCCAAGTTCCCAAAGTCGTTGTGTCCCTCATACAAGGCAATGCAAGGTTCCTCCTCATCCACAAAGCACATGATCAAAGCACTGTCTCTCCTGGAAGAACTGTCATCAGTGTCAACAGCTGGAGCAATAAAAAGAATGCACAACTCCACCCTGTACAGAAATCAGGAATGACAGCTTGTGCTGCAGCAAAGGCAGAGCCTTGCTTCCTTCCTCTGGGACAGCACATCGCTTTCTTGAGTTTATACTATCACTTAATTAATTGGGACAAATGGACAAACAAATAGGGAACAGGGAGAACCACTGGATGATGATATCCTAATGCTCAGTACTAGCAGGAAGAATACTTTTACTTGAAAAGGATAAAATTGGCAGTGGTTCATCAGGTTATATTATTGGTTGTCATCAAATGAAAATATGCTTAATTATTATGGCCTTCTAAAGGATCATAAAGGAATGGTTTTTAATTGATATGACCTTTAGCTTTTATATCCATATCATGACATTACCTTCAGTGATCTGCTGGGAGAGACAATAGAGATTTCTTCAGAGCTAATGAAGTGTGTTTGGTAGGAAATGATAATGGGGATTATGTGGGTGGTAGAACTAAGAGCTGTATACTGAATGAATCCCATCTGTGGTGACTGCTGCCTACACAGGTTTTTTTTCTGCAGTATTAGTTGTAGTCTTCATTTCTTGTTTTAACCTGTTGTGTTTAGCATGCTTTTGATAATATTAAGAATTGCTGCAATTAAAGGGGAATTCTTCAGGTATGAAGTAGAAACTGTTGTGAGGTATTTCATATGGAATGCTGTGTAAACAAGCAAACAACTAAACTGAAAAGAGGCAGAGCATTATGGGAGGAAAAAGGAAGGATTAATAAAGTGGACTAGAATGTGAACGGGCATTTGATAGAAGACCAAGAATACAGGGACCTCCTTTTTGGGGGAGATTTAACCAAAAACATTTCCACTTTTATAATTAACGCTATTTTTTATTTTGTACATATATATATGTCTCAAGAGATGCTTTTTTTAGCCCTTTTACTGACCATGATTCTTCAGGTATACCTTTTAATTTAGTGCAGTTGTACAGAGAAATAGCTTTGTTTAAATTCTCTTAGACCTGACATTACAATTCTCTCCTTATACCCCTGATGTTGTATTCCACATATTACATACAGCTTGAAAAGAAAATTCTTCTGATCTCAGTTAGGATCTCTAGGCACTTCTTTAAAATATTTAGCTAAAATTTAAATTTTGCGTTTCTTTCAGTAAGGTAAGAATTTGAGTCATAGCAATTTTAACAAAAGACCTGACTCTTGGTTTAAGTAAACACCAAGATATAATACTTACTGTTCAGCATACTTTGATTTAAGTAATTCTTTTGGAGTAATGCAACTAGAAAAGGAATCTTGCAAAAATATTTTTACTTTGCTTTCAAATTATGTATTCTTATTAATGCTAACTATCACACCTCTTTTTAAATTAAGACTAGTACATTAAACATGTACTCAGACCTTTCTAGAAGGAAGAAAGGCAGAAGGCAAGAAAAAATATTCCCATAGGAACTGGAAGAAATGGAAAAAAGATTACAGTACCTTGTGCTGTAGCTTGTCCATTTACAGAACAGAAATACTGGTTTTGAATTTGAGACATAAATAGTAGACAAATTTTAAAGTAGTATCTAATCATCCCCCAGCAAGTAGGTTATTATTGGGTGTACTCCTCCGTGATGCACACACTCCTTTCCAGCCTTCTAAATATTCTCAGGTTCAGCTGCATATGATGGTATCTTCTCTGAATAAGCCAACCTAAAATAGATTCTAAATACATACCAGTGATACATTTTCTTCTGTCACTATTTCTAGAGCTTTTCACTGAATATTTTCAATAAGGTTCCATCAATGCCCTACACAATTCATCTGCTTCTGCTGTTGACATTCTTCTGTTTATGCAGCTAAGAACTGTAGTAAACCTTGTTGTAGGATCACAGTAGTAAAAAAAAAATAAAAATTCAGAAATGTATTTCTGGAAGATGACAAAATAGGGCACTTGGAAACAGAATCAGCTTGTCTCATTAATGTTCCAAGGACTAGAATATTGTTGCTTTATGTGGAAAAGTAATATTTACAGAAACAGAAGGGATGAACCTTAAGCATCAATAAGGCACAAACCCATTATTTTCATAGCATGCAAAAATCATAATTGCAGATGTTAGATTACATCTGCTGGTCAGATTACCTGATGCAGATGTTCTTCTATTAAATGCACTACTAAAATAGTGTTTGTGAATGAAAAACTCAGATTCACAATAACTTGTATATACCTGTATAGAAGACAGCCATGCTCTGTAATCAAATTTTGGTAATCAAAAAGCCCAAAAGTGGTAATTTAAGGTGGTGTTTATGTAGATATACACATATCTATATGTGTATCTCTACCTATACAGATACATATGTCAGAGAGAGTGCAGAAATGTTTTCCATAGAGATGCATGTTAAATCAGAACCTGTTTCACATCTGTAATGGTGCTTTATTTAACAGATTTAATACTCTTAGTCTCTTAAGAGGAGACTTACCTTGTGTATTCTAATCTGTAAAATCTGTGATAAGTACATACATAAAAAAGGCAAAGAATGTTATTTCCAGTAGTGTAGTCTTAATAATGTAGTTGTTTAAATACTAAGTAGAAACAGATGATAAGGTTTTTTTTGAAATACACATTTAATTTGGTTTATAATTTTTTCTCCTACTCTACATGAGCATTCTTCTGCTCAGAGGCATGTTTTCCTCTCTAAGCCTCCTTTGCACATCACTTTGTCAGTAATTGCTAGAAAATACCTTTCAGTACATCCCAGACTTCAGATTTGAGCAGAGGACTTGGCCAATCTGCCCTTCCAAGCTGCATTCCTTCAAGTTCACCCATGACCAGGTTCAACAGCTGGAGCTTCATTACATGATACCCCCTTCATGTTTGTTCTTACTAGACCTGTTTACCTCAAGAAAGGTAACTAAGAAAATGACAAATTCTAGTAGGAGATGCACATTTCAAATTAAGCATTACTGGTTTGAATATTGCAGTAATATAAATCTAATATGAAAACAAACCTGCATCTGATGCAGCAGTAAACATAAAAAAGGAGATTGGTTTCAATTATATTAAATAAGTAGTTGGCCATCTAAAACAGAGGAATGATGTAGTTAATAGAAAATTGAAGACTAAAAACCCCAAATTTTTGCAGCATGAGGGAAAAACTAATCATGTATCACAGCATTCTGCATTAGCCTTTTAGCTGAAAGAGAAAGTATTTGAAATGCCTTCACACAGAAACTGTAAAAAACACTTAAGTGTTTTTTTAAATGAAAAAACAATTATGTAATAGAAGAGATACATGAGAACAATTTTAGTCTTACAGTAACAAATTAAAAAGCTGGGCTCAATCTTAAAACATGATCCATCATTTTCCTCACATTAACCAAGTGGTACACCCAAAACACAGTAGCACATACATAAAAGAGGACTAAAGAGTGAAGGATTGACTGTCCCTAATTAATGTTTCAATTAATGACCTATCATCTGGTTCATCTCAGATACTTGCACTCATCATTGAAAATTTCAAGAAAAAGGATTTTTACAAAGAAACATCATGAGAGCTCAAATGGCTATAAAGCCTAAAAGTACAAGCAGAGGGAAGCCTCCCAGGACGTTGAAGTTTTTGTTTTCTCCACCTCTTTGCATTTGCTTAATGGCTTCCTTGTTATAAATGACAGAGGAGCAGAACAAGATTTTCCATCTCTAAAAGATGGTGGCATGTCATCTTACAGGACTGTGTCTTCTGTAGCTACAATATAAACCAATTCCTTTTAGTGCAATAATTTTATGAGTGGACAGCACCACAGTCCCAATGAGACCACAGCATTTTGCACTAAGTAGGTGCTTCTGCATCATGTGTACTGGATTAAGTGTACAATTTCTGTTATTGTTTAAAGAAATTACCTCTAATCCAGCAAATGCAGGGCTGGAACACATGACATACCAGACACCCAAATCCCAGGAAGTGCACACAGCTTTGCTACACACACATAATGCTTCACTCCTGCTTTAATTGTGACACTTCTCAGAATGATGCACTGAGTGCTGGGCTATGGAAACTTCAGATCATGAGTCACCTAGTCCAGCATACATTACCTTAGAATATTACAAGGCAGTGATGAAAAAGTATCTTTCTCCTGTTCACGTGTCTTAAATACTGTATACCAAACAGACATCAAAGTGTTTCCTTTAGGTTATTATTTGTAGTTTATTTATCTCTGAACAGGTTTGGTGGGGTTTGAAATGCCTTGGCTGTATGTGAATTCAAGCATGGCAGCATATGACTATTGTTCACTAGGAGCACTTTGTGGCTGCAGCCTTAGGAAGCCAATGTGATTCTGGAATGAAAGGCTATTTAAGGCCACAGTAACAAATTAATATACCTTAATATACCTACATATACACTCCTACTTTACACTGTAATTCAGTAAAGATTTAAGGCTCCTGCTGTGAAACTCCCCATGAAACATTCAGTGTTTTTGTTTGTATCATCTGTTACACAGCACTGCTCTGTAGCCACCCCATGAACTGCCTGTCAAGTTAAAAGTACTTCTGTCATTCAGCTTCTCAAATTGCTTATCTACTCAGAGTTCCTCCTCCATTACAGCAAAATACAATTTTTGAAAGAACTGTATTCTGTAATAAAGTAATCCACTTATACATCTAGCAAAGAGACATAATTTTCTTTAAATACATGCAAAAAAAAAACCCCAGTGCTCCTACCCATACTCATTTTTAGAAATTTTATTCTGCCAGTTATGAGTGAACCCATCTGAACTTTAGCCATCCAGAAGTCTGCTCCCCAATCAGAGCTAGTCATCCAGGCTCCATCCTAAATCAATACAGAGATAGGGACCTTCAAAGAGCAGGAGATTTAGATAGTGGGATGAGTATCTCGAGGTGAATGAATTACCTGCAGAGCTGCCTCTCTCCCCTCCCCATCCTGATTATCTGTAGAAGCAGCCTCAGTGAGTGATTGAAATGACACACCTAACTCCTACCTTAGTCAAGTTGGATAACATGGATCCCACCCTAAATGTTTGACCTCTGACACTGTTGCTGGCTATAAATAGCAGTATCTGTTATTTAAAATAATACCACATGAAAAGAAAAAGAATGTTACATTAATTCAAAAATATTTTCCTGTGACACCTCCAAAGCATGAAAACATTTTCCTATGCTCTGGAAAAGCACCTTAACAAGTGAATGCAAAACTGGAGAACACTTGGATCTCAGAAGGTAGGAAAGCTCATTTTCCTCCTTTTGTCTATGCATAGAAAAGAAGTAGGAGAGATTTAGACATATTAGTTTTTAAATTTTTAAAAACACCTACCTTTGAAAATCTTGCTAGAAGATACTTAGAAAACACAAGTAGCATTCAGAATTGCAGCAGGAGTTCTCCTGAAAATTTTATTAATGTGCCACCTTTATCTTTGGGACTCTCTGCTTGTCCTAAGAAAAATGATCAAATAAGAGGCTTGGAAATTTATTAACAGAAGTTAAAATCCCTTTTTCCAATAAACCTAGGTTAAACACACACTATGTTTTGGTCATTTTTTTCCTATGTACTCATAAATTCCAAATGTTTTAGCAAAACAGTAAGTGACAGTTTATGCATTCCAATCAAATTTCAGTTTCTAGGTAAATACAACTTTTGCACATCTGAAAAACTCACCATACCATAATCAATAAGCAGTAATTCTTCATTTTTTTAATGTATTACCAATTAAAAAAAGGTGTGTTAAGCTACAGAGGTTTCAATTTGTAAAGTTTAATAGATTTGCTGAGCTTTTTTAAGAACCAAGAGAAGAATAAAAGATATTTGTATAACATATTTTTATATTTACACCAACAAATAAGCACAAACCCTTTCCTTTAGAAAGAGGTCAACAAAAGCAGAACACCTTTCACAAAGGAAGCAGATTTGGAAGCAAATAATTTGGATTTAGTACCTCTGGCTTTATCTGCTTCCATAACCAAATTCTCTTCCCTTATGTTCTTAGGCATTCCCCAAATCCTGACTGCTTTCATGCAACCTCAGTTATCCCAGAAAGGCAACTGAGTTGTAGGTATCACTGACTCCTTGGGCCAAGCACCATAACTTCTACAAAACTGGACCAGTCATTTGCTGTGGATATGCATGGACAATGTGGAAAAAAAAATCTACATTATTATAAGTGACCATTTTTTTGCTCACAGTAAACAGATTTCTGGTTAAAAGTTGGAATCAGAAAATTTTATAAAGGCTGTTCTCTCTCTTGACTGCTAAGAGAGTGGTTCCCAAAAAGATTTTTCTGTGGGAGAAGTGTTAAATAACTCCCCATGCTGCAGGTAGAATTTTAAGTATTATACTTGGTAAATATTGGTTAATATTTTTTATTTCTGCATTTCTATAGAAAAATTGAGATGGGAAGAATTGAGACAAGTGGTGTTTTCAAGGGAAGCAGAAATAGGAGTAGGAGCAGACTTGCATATAAAATACATACTCTACCTTTTGAAGACATTTCCTCCCAGCCCTCAGTATCCAGTCTGTCTGGTTGTGCACTGGCTGAACCTTCATCTGCCAAAAGCAACACAATGACAAACTTTTATACTACAGGCCATTATTCCAGCAGAGGAGTTGCATGGAGGAGTGTCTGCATCCCCAGCAATTGTCTACATCATATTCTCCCACTTTTCATTTTGTAGGCAGTCCTGCTGTTACAGCAATAGTGGGAAAAGTAATAGTGGGATAAAATTTACAGTATTTTATTTTTTATTATTATTCATTTAATGCAGGGAAATGTCAACTATCAAGTATATCTGGAAAAAATTATAGACCATTGTTTGAGAATTACTGGCAATGAAAATTAACGTTGTCAATGAGAAAGACTAATTTTTATAGAACAAAGGTGACAAAAGGTGCACAAATCCCTCGGTGTTAGAATTTTAGAATTTCCAATTTTAAAATGAGAATTACTGTAAGTAGTAAGAGGACAAATAAATTTCTATTCACTTCTATTTTTTTGTTGATTAAAGTTCAATATGAATTTGATGAAGACAAATCACTCCCCCCCTTTTTTAAGATAGATGACTGTGAGCATTTTAGAGCCTGTTTATTCAAGCCAGCCTAGTTGCAGGGTTAATGCTCTTCTAAGTAGATCTTGGAGTTCTGTATGGGGTTTGAGTAACCTATTTCCAAAGCTCCATGTGTGAGGTGGGATCACAGTCTACAAGAACCTGAGGATGATATTGCTGTGATTGCCAGCAAGTAGCACTCCAACTGGTACTTATTGCAAAATAACATTAAACTGGCATAGTACTAACTTGTGATGCTGATAGATTTTCCTTGTAGGACTATTTTAGTAGAAGAGGCAGAGGCTTTGACCTGTCAAAAAGCTGACACCAGAACCTGCAAATGCACTGAGGATACAGAGTGAAATCTTAAGCATGTATAAATTAAGATAATTTACACAATTATCTGTTACAGAATCTTACAGGAATAGGTTATTCTTACCATACAGGCTCATACATTAATGTGAGATTATTATACTATTACCAGTTACCTTCAAAGACCTACACAAATGTTATCTAAGCTCCTCAAAAACTTGCCAAGTTCACATTTTTTTTCCACTCCTAGCTGAGATCTGTCACGGTGTTCTGCAAATAAAGTAACAAAGACTGGAAACCAGCCATTTTTCAGAAGCAGTTGGAGAGCTGGGTAGGTCCATGTATGCTGTAGATTAGGATTTAAGACTCCCAGCAATATGAAATTTGTCTACATCGCATGTGTTGCAGTACTAACATATGGTGATGTTTTGACTTCTAGATGAGCTTGGCTTCTTCCAAGCTGTTAACTTTCATTTTGCAGTTGTAACTCTACAGAAAGACTAGAAAATGAAGGAAACTGAACCTTACTTTCAAACACGAGACCAGATCTCATGAGTCTGACATCAGGACAAAAATACCCTTCCCCTCCTGCTGCTAAGCGGAGTTTTGTACATCAGATTTCACAAGGAGGGGACGGTGGAAGGAAGGTGAAGCTATAGGCATCACGCTATCCAAGGTGTGCTTCGGACCAGGACAAGCTGCCGAGAAGCGACCTCAGCTCAGAGGCTCGGGAGACCCCCGACCCCCGTGTTACCGCCCAGCGGGCCGCGGGCCGCTCCAGCGGCGGGGCCGGGCCGGGCGGAGCCGCCCCGCATTCCCCGCATTCCGGGGGCAGAGAGCGCCCGGGGCCGCTGCCCCTTCCTCCACCGCCCGGGCCCGGGAGCAATGGGCCGCGGGCAGCCCGCCCAGAGGAGGCGGCGCCCGCCGGGTCCCGGCCCGGGGGCAGGGCGGCAGAGCGCCGGGAGGAGGAGGAGGCCGGGCGGGGGAGAACCGGCGTGGCGAGCCTCACGCTGGGCACGGCGCTGCGGGAGCGAGAGGGTCCCGGCGGGGACGGGGGGCGGGCGCGGGTGCCGGTCCCGCATTCCCGGCCCGGCCCCGCGGTCACGTGCGGCCCCGCTGCGCCTCCCCGCACGGCCCCGCCCCGGCAAGGAGGCGGTGGCGGGGGTTAACCCGTGGCGGGGCGGCGCGGGCGGAGCGGAGCCGAGCAGAGCAGAGCAGGAAGCGCCCGGGGAGGGAGGCGGGAGAGGCGGCCGCGCTCCGGAGGAGGAGGAAGGGGGTTGGGAGCCCGGCCGCCGTCGCCGCCTTCGCCTCTTCCTTCCGCCCGCTGCGCGGAGCGAGGCGCGCGGGAGGCACCTGTCACAGCCGCCAGGGCGAGCGCGGCGTCCTCCGCGGTGAGAGGCGGCGGCGGCGGCAGCGGCAGCAGCAGGAGAGGCCCGGCACAGCTCAGCGGGCCCGGCGCGGAGAAGGCTGCGGAGATGATGCCGGTGAGTGAGAACGGGGAGAGTTCGCGTCGTCGCTCCCCGGCCTGGCGCCGCGCTGCCGGGCGCTGGGACGCCTCGCCGTTTCCTGCGGGGCTGCCGGCGGCGGATGGAGTGCGCGGCGCCGCCGTCATCCCCGGGCCAGCCGGGACAGAGGGCTGCGGGGCTGCGGAGACATCGGCGGGCTCCGTGCCGGGGGTGGGGCCGCGGGTCACCGCCGTCCCCGGCTGTGGAGGGGCACGACCTGCCCCCGCCCCTCCACCCGCGGGGCTGCACCGGCCGTGACAGGTCGAGGCCGCGTCCCCCCGGGCTGTGGCGGAGCGGCGCCTCACGCACCCCGGCGGGGAGCGGGGGTCGCCTCCGGGTCGCTGCCGGCCGCCGAGGCCCGCCGTGAGGCGTGGGGGGTGCGCTGTGTTTGGGTGAGTGGGTGTGCGGGCGGTGTGTCTGTTTGTTTCGGGGTTTTCCACCCGAACCCCGATCCCTCGCCGCCCCGGTGCGGGGAAGGGCTGAACCGTCCCGGGGCAGGCGGCTCCGGCCCTCCTGCCGGGGTCAGGCGAGCGCAGGCGGCAGCGCCGTGTCAGCCTGCCTCCTTCCTCGGTTCCTGTCACCGCTTTTGTGACACCGTCTCTTATTTATCGAAGACAGACACTTTCCTTTCGCTGCAAGCAACCTTGATTGTCTTCTGTGACAGAATCCCTGTCCGTTTCCTGCCCCCCGCTTCCCTCCCTTGTCGCTGAGGGCTGATGCAGTGGTCAGAGGAGAGTTGTTCCTGATGACTGTTCGTTTTATGTCAAGATCCTCTGGGACGGAGTAATAAACAATCACATTCCTTTTGTTGATTTCTTTCAAACTCTATTTGATCTCAAATGTGGCTTTATGAGATACTCCAATATAAGGGGCTATCTCCCATGTTTTCTCTAATTCTAGTAGAAATTAGCTTTTTATTTACAGTTCCTCTGCAGTGTTTGCAGCTGAAGCACTGCAGCAGAATGTTTCTCTGTGAGAACATTAAAGACGTCTTTAACAAGGTTTTATTGCTCTAAATTTGTTTCGTGACTGAGCGGAGAAAACAAATAGCTCAAACTGGGTGTAAAATTTCAGATTGACGAGCACAGGTAGTGTTTAAAAGCCAGGTATTATCACAAGCTTTTAACATCATGTGCACTTTAACTTCCAGCTGCTGGGTGCCAAAATACTCTATTGATAGGGATGAGAATTGCAGTGCACTGGGCGTGTTAGAAACCAGCAACAAAGTTCATGGAGTTAGAACTTGTGCCATGAACTTATGGATGTTAGCATGCAGAAACAAAAACAAGGTGACAGCTTCATCTCAGCTTTGGTTATGCTTTACATTCATGAAATTCCTATTGAAAACCCAGCATGCCAATGACATGCTAAGTCAGAACAAACGCATTTGCTTCCCATTACTAACCTGTGTGTGGTTTTCAGGTTAACGTCATAACTTGGGTAGTGCAGGGATTGACTTCTTAGAAAGTTTCTTTTTACCTGTTTGGATGTTTCTGCCAGTGTCTTGTGTTACCTTCTTGCTTGTTCAAATGTGGTGGTTGTTTATATTTATTGGAGGGTGGTTGAAGATTCAGACTTCTGACTGTGTTTTTGAAACACACTTCAAAGCATTTTTAACTGACGGATGAATTTTAATAAAAACAAATTACCTTGCTACAGGAGTAGTAGTCTTGCAGATTAGAGTTTACTGGGTCCAAGTCCTGAAATAATAAATACTTCATTGTTCTAAAGCCATTTTAGATGCTGTTATGGACAGTCTATCAGTCAGGAATATGTATATTTAAATAAATATATATATTTAAATGGACTCGTAACAGTGCCTTCAGTCTTCTAGTTTTTCATCCCAGCTAGGCTGCAAGAGTGAAAAAAACCCAACTCCATTTACTGTACTCATCAATATATAATATCCAAATAATATAAACATATGGCTGTAGAACTGGACCAAGTGTTTAAGGCTTTTACTCATTTTTTTGTATTCTGAGAATGGAAAAGTTAGTGATCTAACTTTTTACCTTGAGAATTCCTTGACTTCATAGTCATGGAAGCTTTTTTTTTCCCCCTAAACCTCTTGGCTTTTTGTTTGTGGGTGTTTTGGGCTTTGGGCTTTTTTATATAATTAGCAAAAACATAAACTAGCAAGAGGAGAAATTTTAATAACTGCTGGACTTACCTACTTGTTACAACAGTTCATCACCATAGTTCAAACTAAATGTTTAACTTTTGTAGTTTCTTAAGATTCACATATATTAGACTTGTAGTAATTGATTTGGGCCACTTTTGCATTGGTAATTTTTTTTGGCATTTGTACAACCATTTATAAGAGTGAAATAGTATCTGAAGTCCCTGTTTTCTCCTTTGGTGTCTGTTGTGATTTTTTTCCTCCCCTCACATAGGGAACAGTGTTACTTCTCAGAGGTTTTTATCAATTACAGTTTCTTTTGTGAGTGGGATACTTCCCACTCTGTTCCTCAGCATCCTTTTCTTGGAAGGATTTTATTCATTATCTTTTTTCATACTGCTTATTCTGGTTCTGAAAAATACAGAATAACTGTTCTTGGTCCTAAACACAGTTGAGCTTGAAGAAGAATTAATGATTTAGACTACAGATTTCTCACCTGGGGTTGTTTTCCCCCTTTGCTTTGCTGACAAGATGTATCAATCATAAACCCTTTCATTGCCTTCAGGAGATAAGGGCTATGTGTATGGAGAGCTTATGATGCTACACTGAAAATCACCTCTGTTCCCAAAAGTGTGCCTTGATTAGAGGGATATTTTTTCTCTGAAGAGTAAAGGTTAGTCTTTCTTGCATTCTTGGAATAAAGCATGCAAGCATAGGACTATGTGGTATCCCTTCAGAGAGGAAGTTGTTGGGGTTAAAACAACCACAGTTACATTTATTTGCAAAATTATTGTGGATAAAGCTCCTTTTTCAGCCACAAAATCTACAACATGATTGGAGGAACTTAGTTATGTATATTTTTGTCTATTTGACTCAGTAGAGAGGTTTTTATTTGTGGTACTGTAGAGTTTGTGTTTGAAAGTATTGGAAACTTTCCCTTAAATAATGCAATTAATGTTTTTTTTTCTTGCATGATAGTTCCAGAATTACCTCTTCTGTCAAGTATTAGCATTTCTCTTGGGCACAAGGGTGCACACAAGAAAAAGTCACTTATGAGGAGCACAGTTTGCCCACTTATAAAGAAATGCAATGCAATAAGGAACTAATATGTTGGAGAAGAGTGTGACACTTTCCTCTTTTTGCCTTAAATTTGGGTATAATTCTTTCCCAGCATGTGAGCAGGTAACACCACACTGAAGAACTGTGTGGAGTTCATGTAACATCAATACCATGACAAGACAGGTGCTGGTGGGTGCTGTGTAAGAAATTGTGATGGTGAGAAGGCAGAGTTGGTATTGCATGTTCTCCCAGCAGAGCTGTTCTGGGTTTGCCTTTAATTCATGAATATCAGTGAGGCTGCAGCCAGCATTCACATTTTGGAAAGCATCTAGGGGAGCTTTAAGGACTTTGTGTGAGGTCAGAGTTGCTGGACACATCCTTGTGTAGGATCAGGTACTTGTGATGGTTGTTGTCACAGAAGGGACAGTGAAAGGTCTGCAGTGTTTAATGGGTTTATTCATTTATTTTTCTAGTTAATTTAGTGGGACACTGCAGGTCCTCTCTGAAGATGCCCATGACTAATGCACATTTTGTTAGACTAGAGAATTTATATGGAAGCTCCTGAGCTATGAAGATGAATACTATGATAAAATAAAAAGCAAAGATGGATATCCTCAGGAGTTATTTTTCAATTAAGCTGGTGAATTAAGAAAAAGTGGGGGGTTTGGTGGACTTTTTGTCCTTTGGTTGTTTTAAAATGAGTATACACTTGTCCCGTGTTTGGTCTAAAACATTTCCCAAAAAGTCCAAAGTGGGCATTGTTTATTATATTGCTTATAATTTAAAATCAAAATATTCTTAAATCAGTGTCCCCTGTTCTCTTTCCAAAGGAAGGTTGCTACTGATATAATTAAACATTGTAGAGGAAGATGTGTCATTTTAATACAGTTAAATCAATATTATGAATTTTCATTATTTTAATATGAGCAATTTTCAGTGATATGGAGATAAAATATATTGTGATTAATTCAGAACTGTTAATTCAGCCAAGTTCTCAGCAATACTGATATCCTGGTTTGCTGAATAAATCTGAACTGACTGTAGAGAATAATTTGCATGTTTATCAGCCATTATTAATGGAGTTATTTATTGCAACAAAGCTTAAAGGCCATTTCATGTTTTTTTGGATCATGTCACTATTTTTTTAGGTTGACAGAATATGGCCTATTCTGTGGTAAAAATAAGTTCATCAGCTTCACCATGTCAACAAATGTACTATACACATGCTAGTCTGATAACAGAATATTTAAATGTATTTATTAGATCTGTGTGGGTCTGTGAAATGGATGAGAAATTGAGGGAAAGGATGCTCTCTCATGTGTTAACATAGATGACTTTGTTGTCCATTGCAGACTTCAGAGAAAATAACTATTTGTTTGACAACAAAATTCCATTCCACCAGATTGATTTTTCTAACAAAGCCAAGTTTCATATGAAATACATTATTTAAAAAAACCTTGCTAATTCAGATATTTATATTTAGATGCATACAGCTGTGGAGCAGCCCCCATTATGCCAAGAGCTGCCCATAGACAGAAAAAAGGTGGTGCTTTTTTGTAAAGAATTTGAGATCTAGTGCTTGGTATTACAACCAGTGCTCATGTTTATTATCTTCTTAAATGTCTGGAGGGGGGGTTGATTTTTTTTTTTGTCTTTGTAAACTATAGGCATCTTTAAAAATAAAAAACCTTTACTGGGAATAGAGGTTTGAAGAAGGAAACAAATTATTGCCTGATTTGGGGAGAGGGGGGAAGGCATCTTGCTCCCTTTCCCTCATGACTCACTGGTGGAATTTACAAGTCTTATGTGTTTGTCTAAATTAAAAGCTTAATATTACCATACATTAATTACTAACACAAGATAGCTCAAAATACTTAACCTCTAAAATGAATGTGCTAGCCTGGGATATAGGAGGTTTATTCCTGGGTTTGTATCAGACCCCAGCAAAAGGAGATGATACAAATTTTTTCTTAAATTGAAAAATTATTTTATTACGTGATCCGAAATATCTTTGAAATCTTTCTGCATTTATGAACAGTTTTTCTGTCAGCCTTGAATCTAGTGTCTCATTTGTTCTTAAATTGTGGTAAGATTTTTAAGTAAACAAATATTCTGAGATAAGAATTTTAACACTTCAGGCTGGTACATTTTTCTGGGAGTTGGGAAATCTGCCATTATCATCTATTAAACTTGAAAGCATGTAATAATCCTGAATGTGTTAGGCAATTTATCAGTGGAGTGTGCTCAATGTTTTGAGGTTCTGCAAGCAATTTTTTTATGACAGACAATAATAGAATTATATTGTGCAATAATAGACACCATCCTTCAGAAGCAGATTTGTGTGTCAAAGGCAACAATGGTACCTGGAGGACAAAGCATAAATTCTGTAATAACTCAAAGGACCAGCAAGAATATGAACTGCTTAGTGGAGGAACAAAAAATGGTTTGAACTCCAAATTTCAGTGACTTACCTGGATTTTAGGTCACCCTGTTATTTTTCTTACCTCATGCTTGGAAGCAGGCACATGTGCTGGAGAGCAGGTTTATCTGTCACTGTGGTGCAGGATGTTGGAGCAG
Organism: Melospiza melodia melodia; assembly: GCF_035770615.1. NCBI lineage: Eukaryota > Metazoa > Chordata > Aves > Passeriformes > Passerellidae > Melospiza > Melospiza melodia. Next base: position 10,083,028 of record NC_086199.1, read on the forward strand.
CTGAATTCCTTTCTGGGCTGAGGTTTCCCAGTGGGGATGAGCTGGGTTAACCATTTCCTGCAGCTCTGGAAGAGGCTGCTTCCTCTGCCCTGCTGCCCATTCCCACCACTGGCTGTGAATGGACTGCCCTGCTCTATCACCGCACCTGAGTGGGTCGCAGCTGGTGAGAGAGAGACGGTGAATCTTGTATCTTGATCAGAAGGCTTGATTTATTAAGATATTATATATAATACATTATGACTATACTAATAGAATATAGAGAGAGGTTTGCAGAGCAGCTAGGCTAGCTAAGAATAGATAGAAAGAATGAATCTATAACAAAGTTGTGGCCAAGGACTCAGTCCTCTAGCTTGCACTGGTGATTGGCCCTTAATTATAAACATAGGAAATGAGCCAATCAAGGTGTCCCTGTTACATTCCACAGCAGCTGATAATTGTTTACCTTGTCTTCTGAAGCCTCTGGCCTCCAGAAGACGCAGAAATCCGAAAGAAAGGATTTCTGTGGAGAAATGTCTGCGACACTGCTCGTCTCAGCAAACCCATCCAGCTCACTAAACACCTCTCAATAGCTGTATCCAAAGGGAATTGAAGAGATTTATGTACATGTGTGTAAAATGTGAGTGTATCCATGTACATGTGTGTGTATTGCACTGACTGTTGTCTTATCCATGTTGGTACAGGAGGGAGCTCACTGCTTGCCTAAGATTGATACCAGAGAAGGGGATTGATACCAGCCAAGTGGAATCTCTCTCTTCAAGTATTTTTATTTATTCAGTTTAGTTTATTGTGGAGCTCTACCCCAGGCAATGTATTTTGAGCAGGTGAGTAGAGCAGTGAGGTGAAACTGAAGTCTCTGCAGTGCAGTAACGTTGTTACTTCAGAGATAAGTTATGGTTTCACCACTTTCCACATCTTTATTGCATATCCAGTAACACTTTACATTTTCTCTGAAATGGGGAAAAGTAAAGGATATTGGTTTTTTGGTAAAATGTGTGGTCTTTGAGGAAATCTTGAGAAACACGTATAAAGTTGGGACACAAAAAAAAATGGAAAACCAATAAAATTTACCTGGCAGTTGCTAGTCTATCATAATTTTCCATCCCTCACTTTGCAGTAGTGCATTCCTTCTGATTTCTGCCCATTATTTCCTTATTCTCTAGATTCATAGTGTATTCTAGCCTAGTTCTTTGCTAGTGGAAGTACAATTAAGATTTTTTAGTTTCCAGTTCACTGCTTTGCTTAGCAGCAGAATTCTATTTATGTGTGAAGAGTGTAGCTATAAAATACTTTATTTAAGGAATTTCAACTGCAGCAGGAAGCAATCTCATCTAAACTTGCATATGTTGCAGACACTGTATTTAACCCATGTGTCCTTATGGCTGTTTGACAAAAGGATTTCAGTGTTTGCATGATTAAACTTTTGTTTATAAATTGAGAATGGGGGAAGAATTGGAGGCTTCAGTTTTGTGTAGATGAAATGGATGCAACTGCAGGGGTTGCTGAAGTCCTGCATCCCTGCTGCCCCCTCCCTTGTATTGGCTCTCTCTGGTATTTATCTGTTTCTCTGCTGAGCTGTTTGCAAACTCAGCAGGAAGTTGTTTGCCTTTACTTTTTTTTATTCCTTTGTTTCCTTTTTTCCCCTGCCAGGATACTTCTCTGCCATCTGAGCACACTGAAACTGACTCTGTGCAGGGTCAGATAAGCCCTGGAACCAGCCCAAGAAAGGGCAGGAGTGTGTGGATTGCAGGAAGGATGTAATCAGTTTTATCAGTTTAGGTTTGGATCTCGTAGCTTGAAATTACTCCATGGTGGTGAATGAATATGGATGGGGAGATGAATTCCTACCAAAAGCACCTGGATCTATGTCCAGAATGGCAAACAACATAACTTCCCTGCTCTCTGAAGTCAGAACAAGTAAACAGTGAGTTTCTAAGGTCTCTGCCAGGCTAATCTAGGAGTCTCTCCAGTCCCAAATCCCATGCTCATCAGCACAATGCATTGACTGGCATCTGAATTAATTCTGTGTTCTAATCTCTTGGGAGCCACTTGGACACTGGGGCACCAGTGAGCCTTGTTCTCCTTAAATCCAGAATGTGTCTGTCCAGACCTACTAAGGTGAATAGCAGAGAATTGTTGAGAGTTCCTGTATCAGATGAAAAAAGTAGACAGAGCTGCATTAACATGTGGAGGAAAGTCTTGCCTGCATTGCTCTCTGGTGTTTAAAGGGAAAGAAACAGTGGTTTGAGCCTGGCAAGGTTTACCACAGCCATTAAGTACAGGCTTACCTGCTTAATTTTTTTTTTTTTTTTTTTTTTTTAGTTTCTCTAAGAAGCTGGGTAAAGTCTTAGTTTACAGTAACAGGTACAGTTTAAGTTGAGAAGACATACTTTGAGTGCATTTTTGCATGAGAAAATCCTTTTTTAATCCTGTTTCCTAATGCAATTTGTCTAGTTTATGTTTCAAGACAGTTGTGCACCTGTTGGTATTCTTATTGCTGCTCTAATGATACTTTCAACATATTAATGGTACTTTCAACATAATTCAACTTTTTATTTTCTTACCCCCATGCCTACTACTTTATAACAAACATGCTTCAGAAAGCATATCTGACTATTTTCTGAAATCTTAACTAGGGTGGTGGTCAAAATCTGTCCTGAATTTATTCTACCTGGACAGAGGGGTTTTCAAATTACTTAAATCCCAAACATTGTCATAATATGTCTTTAATAAATGTTACTGATATCTCAGTCACTTCCTTTGGAGAGATAAAATGTGAGGAGAGGATATTTTCACATTGTTGTGGTATAATTGATGTCTGTAAGATGGTTGGCAGGCTGTTAATGTTTCACAGAGAGGATAATGTGATAGCCAGGGCATAAACCATGTGATGGTATGGACAGCATAGGAAACCAGAATCCCTAACAAGTTTAAACAGTTACCAGTGGTTATTTGACTGAAACTGTTACCCACTGACAACTTAACTAACTTGGCATCTGAGAAAGCATCTGTGAAGCCATTGCTTACAAATCCTGCGAGATGGTTTTTATACTACATGGGTATGTTAGCTACCTAACTTATTCAAATATATGAGGCAAAGCAGTCAAACCTGGTTCTTAGTGTTAAAGCTGCTAACCACAGAGGAGTGGTTAGATTTTGCTGCTGTGTATTTAAAATGCAAGTTCTTGGAATGGAAATTTTGAATGATTTTTCAGGCTAGTGAATGGGTTAATTACTGTGCAGGCACCAAACATTGGACTCTAGGTATGTTTTGGGAGATGGCTGAGTTCTTGAAACAGTGTCTTGTAAAAATAAACTGTGAAACTCTTCTCTGTGTGCAGCTTCATCTCTGCATGCAGCTCTGAATGTCTCAGCATGCCTGATGCTTAATTTCCTAATGTACTGTTTTATTGTCCCAAGTCATCTAAGTTTCAGTCCATTTTAGCTGCAAGTCTGAATCACATACTTCTGATTGTGGAAAAAGGATCTGGAATGCTTGACCTCCCTTACACTTCTAAATCATGTCAGGTTCAATGCAATTATTTTAAATCCATATCACATGGATGTGAGTCTATTCCAGCCCATGCCACTTGGAAATCTTTTCAGCCCATTTTCTGAATAGTTTTTTTGCTCTACTAATAGTACAGTGTAGCTGTCATTTTATTGTTATTTATTAACACTTCAGCAAGGGCTGGTTGGATATGGGAAGGTGCTATACATATCCAGGCTTTACACTCAAACAAATATATTTCAAGTCTTGTTTGCAGTGCTCTCTTCCTGCCAGTTTCCTGGCTGCAGTACTTTATTTTTTTCCTTTTCCCCTCACCCCAGATGGTGGAGAGCAATAGTATTTGTTTTTGTCAAAGTGACAGGAGGTAAAGTTGTGAAGGAGGTTAAATCAGTTTAAATTCTATTTACTCCAATGTGATTTTGAAATCCAATTCAATAGTTACATTGGAATAATTTAATTTATATATCAGGTATTTTAGTTTTGCTCATTTTCAGCTAAACAAAGTACTTTTGAATTGGATCCTCTTTCATGAGTACCAACCTTTAGAATATTTTGATAGAGGAATTCTTGTGTTTTTGCTTCAAAATTATAACCTGAAAAAGCACTTTAAGGGACATAAAAGACACACTGCACCAGAGGATTTACTGTACAGTGTTTCTAATATGGGATTTTTGTGTTTCTGGGTGTTTTATAACATTCAACCTGACAAATCTTTGTGATTTGAGTCTTCAAGGCATTACTGGATTACCCCCATTTGCTGCTGCTCCCTTCCCCCCTCCATCTGAAGCTCCCAAATACTGCTCAGTTCTGAAGAACTGAGAGGCTTGGACACAAAATTACAAGAAAGCTTGATCTGGAGCCTGCACTTAGTTGCCTTTATCTTTGCTGAGCAGGAAAAAGCTTTTGGTCAGCTTTTTCTTATCTCTCCAATGATTTAGAAATTTTTCAAGCACTGAGGTTTCAACAGCCTCTTTTCTTCCAGTGCTCGGGGATGGCTGTTCTGATGTCTCTGAATTTGTCTTCCTGAAGTGGGGACCAAAGTCTTTCAGTGATTCTTCTTGTCAATTAGTGCAGTTTTCTTATGAGACAAGATGTGTTCAAATATGTGAAAGAAAGCAAAAATATGAATGTTTTCATGTAGATTTGTATGTTTTTATATATCAGTAGCAGAAGCAATAATGGGATAAACAGTCTGGTTTCCTGTGGGCTTAGAGTGCCACTGTGTTTCTAACATCTTTTGGAGAGCAGATTGTAAAATCCCTTCCATTCATTCCAGCCTCATATGGGAAAAGGGAAAAACCCCAAAAGTCATTCTCTCTGTATGTTATTGAGTGTACAGTTGTTTGTAGTGGAACATCATGATTTTACCTCTTGCAGTAGGCTCAAGAAATGCATAGACTTGGTTGTCAGTTTACTGAAGTTGAAGTGATATGTAAACCTAGGTACCTGTCTCATTAAGTGTTATTAATTTATCTGTGAAAATACTGATTTTGTTGTTATTGCTGATGGGTTTTGTTTTTAAGTTTGTTTGTTTTCCCAGTATGATCCATGAATTTTTGCTTGGTCCTACTGTAGAAAGAGAATACATAGAAAAAACCCCAAGGTGTTTGGGTTTTTAAAGTCTTGGATGCAAATGATAAGAAGTTAATTTTAATCTGTGCGTAATATTAAGGTGTCTGTTTAGATTAATTTTCCACAAATATGGAAAAGCTTAGCTTAGAAAGCCTCTGTGCAATCATGCATATTTGTAGTTAAGCATGTTTAAATAAATTGTACATTTGCACTTTCAGCATTTACAATATAGCAAGAGAAGTGACAATAGTCAAAGAGTAAAATAGGCTGGCAAAGTGACGCAGAAGTTATTAAAACAAATAAGCCTTAATTTAAGTTATTGCTACCCTGCATGCAGTATGGTGTTATATTCCTTCTGAACTTGCTTTTCTTCTTACTTGTTCATTACTTCTCCAAGTGTCCTTAGCTGCTCACACCTAGCAGTTTTCGCCTCTTTATATTCAATCATTTTCCATTTTGTACAAGCGTTTGATGCAAAGTTGTATACATTTCAGAGAATTAGACTTTTTAATTTTTCCTTTATATCCTTTTTTCCTCCATCATTCTGTGCAGTTTTCAGAGATCGTGAGTGTGTTAATATTGTGGTACTTTAGTGGGATCACAGGCTGCAATTACTTTCCTGCTGAGTGATTTACATAGTCTGCAGGTGTATAGATTTGCTACATATGAGCTTTGTCATACAGAACAAGACTTCTTGGATCTTAAATGGGATTTTTTTTGCATTTAATGTAGGAAAACAGCTTATGTCAGTGAAATAGTGCATTTATCTTACCTCCTTCATATAGAACATTCAAAACTTCTTGAAATTTTAGTGAGGAAAATCCCCTTCTTTCTTTAATTCAGGATTTTGAGGCTGAAACATTAAGCAACCAGAGACTGGTATTATTATCTCTCTCCATATAGCCTAGATTTGTATTTACCTGTCTGTCAGTAAGAGTTCTAAAGCAGCCAAATGCCTGCACTGGATCAGGTACTCAGTGGGGAGATGGTACTTTCATAGAACACAGGGGACTACTCTGTGTTTGTATTGGTTTTATTATTTATCTGATTTAACAAAATACACACAGATGTTTTCAGTTATTTCAGGAGGGAACGACAGGATGAAAGGGAAATTCAGTGACACATGTTTATTTTAGTTCCTATTCTTCTTTTGAAAGAATCCAGTTATCCAATAGGTATGACAGGCTTTAGTGTTTGATCCTCCCGTGTGCTGCTGTTCTGCATGTCTGTCTTGCCTTCCTAAGTAAGGCTTTTATAAATTTGGGGGGCAGTTTAGAAGAATTCAGACCACAGCCATGGTTGAAAGAATGGCACAGTATGTCTTAAAACAGGCCCAGCTTTTCCTCTCAAATATTTATTCATGTGATAGTTTGTTTTTCTGGCAGATCAAGATACAATCTGGTTTTGGAGAACAACCAGATTAGATTTTTTCCATCCTTCCTAAAGCAAAACAACCCTTCCCTTTTAAAAAATAACCTTGAGTTTCTCATTTATTTAAAATGTTCTTAGTTGCTAACAGGTTAATATTTTTAAGTTGCAGCATTTTAAACATCTGACACTATTCTACCAATGACACTCTCGATAAATCTCTCAACATGGTACATGTTTGCTGTGCAGGAAGGAAGAATACTGCATGGGATCAGAATGTTTTTGTTAGTGACACAATGCATTATGGAGGGACAGTCCTGATTCTGAATGTCAAAGCACATCAAATGAAGTCTGTCATTAGCTTTGCCTGCTCTGCTGCTGCTGGTAGGGAAGGGTAAAGTAAAAATGTTGTGGCTCACAGCAAAGTTGGGAGCTCCATGCAGTGTCCTACACAAAATGTGGCTCCTAGCTCTGGGAGAGATGGTTCTGCTGATATTTCATAGTGCGGGTCAGCTTGTTTGGGTTTGGCTTTGGTTTGTTTTTACCCCTGGGTCCCTCCTCTCTCCATTTGCTCTAGGAAGGGAAGGATCAGGCTGCAGAATTGTGCTTTGCTCCTGCAGTTGCAGAGTAAGGGCTGAAAGCCCTGCTGGTGCTGTGGCACTGCCTGTTCCCCACGCCCGATCCTGTGTGGTGCTGACAGGAAGGATGATAAACATTTGCTGTCCCTTGACATGATGGGACAGTCAGAAACAGTTTACAGTATATTCTCTGCTGTTTGAATTATGTCCAGCAAGAAGACAGACTTTGCCAAGAATGGAGTAGTGCCTGAACTGTCATATTTTTAGGTATAAATATATGGTGGTGTTGTTTTTAAGCTGGTTGTTCCACTTCAAATATTTTTGATTTAAAAAAATGTGTCATGGAAATGTCTTTTGACAATTGTTAGGATCATTTGCTCTTAGGACTTCTCCTCCTTCATTGCCTCTTCAGCAGGAAAACCACTTCTATGTCTTTTGAGACAGTCAGAGGCTTACATGTAAATTTATTTAAGATAAATACTTACTGTTTGTCATTATTATAATAGCAACAAAGTCTACTATTGCACAATGAGAGGATAGCAGAACTCCCGTATAGCAACCTTGCCTAATTAGGTGAAACTTGATCCAGCCTATCTTGTTCCTGTCACAGCTGTGGCCTGTCTTGTTTCTTTAGAACATCTTATCAGTGCTCGTCATTGCTGCCTGAATTCATGTGCCAGTAGACCAAAAATACTCCATTTAAGTACTTTTTCACTGTAGTTGTTGCACAGAAACTGTTATTAGGTTTTAGCTTTACACATTATTTTTATATTCACTGCTATTTACAACTGTCCACATGAAGAATATTTTAAGGATGGTTCTTCAGAATATTGTAAAAGCATCAAAAGGGAAATCTTGGCTACCAAAAACGACTGGACTTAAATCTAAACAGCGGACCAAGGACAGAATTATGAAAAAGAAGGTGGGACGACATTGTTTTTTGTTTGTTTGCTGTAATCTTAAGCAGTTTTGGATTTCTTTTAGTAAAACCAAACAGTGACTCTTTATAATGGATTAGAGTGTGAGAGTGAGAGAGTGTTTGTGAGTGAGATTTTTACTTGAACATCAGGAATTTTTGCCTTATATGAGTATAAAATGCCTGAAATTTTTATTTTTACCTTGCATAGCTGGATTTATTATTATTAGTTTTTGATTCAGCCAAAGTGGACTTCTGAGTATAAAACAACAGCTTTTAATTTTTAAATCTGCCACCTTAAAACTAAAGAAATGTTTTGGAAAGAGTCATTCCACTCTGATGGGAGGAAAATTCTGCTGGTTTGCCTGTTGAATCCCCAAGGATGTATTCACTTTTCATTTACTATTTTTTACCAAGCCAGATAACATCTTTACATCTGAGATTGAATGGCTGGTATTCCCTGAAAGCAATGCACTAAACAATCAGTATTTTATTAATACTTCCTGCTTAGTGGAAGAAAGCTGTGGTAGTACTTTCTGCATTCACACTATTGAAAATAAAGAAGAAAGAATAGTGCTAGTTCCATTTACAACACTACATACGGTTGTGTCTCTCCAGATTTTTGTAGAAATTGTTCCTTGTTTGTAAAATGATAAAATTATCATCAGTGCTGCAAATCACCTTTATTATTTGGCAAAAAGCATGATCTTTAGTAAAAATCCATGTTGATTGGTTTTCTTTTGGTTTGTGGTTTAGATGTTTTGGTTTGATGGGGTGTCTTTTTCATATTTTGTTGAACAGTTTGTAAAAGAAAAGATACAAATGCCTGGTTTTGTATCCTATGCTTTTTCCATGGGATTATTTTTCAATGCAGTAGGTAGGTCAGGCTTTTCTGGAATTCAGTGGATTTTTGATGACTTTGCTGTAGCTGTTGACAAGGTCAAACACAAGACTGTAGAAACATCAGCACCTCCCTGTCCTTAACCTTGGCCAAAATATTTTTAATAATTTGAGAACATTTGGTTCTATGCTACAAATTCAATGGGACACTTGTGTTAAATGCGGATTTTTAAGATTGTTTTCTTTCAGGAAAATTGACTCAAACCCTCACACTGAGCTCTGCTCTTCACCTTTGCCTGGTGTTGTCAGACTGAGCTTTCTTTCTAAGTAAATTGCAGTGTTGCCATTTCCAATATGCAAAAAAACTTGAATGGGACTTTGCTCCATATCCCTACCTAATAAAAGTAAAATACTCAATTTTTGGTCTTTCTTATCTATCATCTGGTTCTCAAGTCTTGGTGGAGGGTGTCCTTGTGTGTGGAGTTTGGGGTTCAGGGGGTTTTTTGTGTGTGTGGTTTTTTCTGGTTTGGGTTTGCAAGTGGGGCATTTTTTTGTTTCCATTTGTGTGTGGTTCTTTGGTTTGGGTGGGTTTATTTTTTTTTAAACCTTTCATTTTAGTGAACACAACTTTTTTTTTTCCCCGACTTTCCAGCTGAGATTATTATGTAATAAAAGGATCTCTGAAGCTGAGTCATCTTGAATTCGTTTAGTTTTGGTTTTAATTTATTGCCAGTTCACCCGTGTGTACTGTGAATTTTACAGCACTATGGTTGTGTTGTTCTTCAGGCACATCTTCCTTAATGATTTGGAGAATAAAATATTTAGGAGTATTTTTAACATGTTATTCATATCTCATCAGCTGATGGAATGGAATGGGCAGCTTGTACTTTAGGACTGTTTTAGCAAGCTTGTGATGCATTTGAGGTGAGGCATCCTGGTTACCCTGTCAGATGTGAAAGATTCAGATCTCTGAATATCAGAACCGGGTGATGTGTGGGATGTACAGTGAGATGCAGTTGTAGTGCCACAGTGGTTCCTCCCTCCTTTTCTGAGGTGCTCTGAGGCCACTCCTCACCTTGTACTGGGGGTCCCCACACAGCTCTGAACCGTTTGGTTTGGAGGACCCTGACCTGAAGATGTGAAGAACAGTGAAGTATGAGCATCATGTTCATATTTTATTAAATAGAGCTGGTGGACTTTATGGACAACTGGAAAGATCACTGCACCACTGCAGCCTTGTTTTGATCTGGAGACTTGCTGTCCTCCATCCTTCTGACCTTTCCTGTGTGTTAGTAATATTTTGTGCATTTGCAAATGCAGCAACTGCTGCAGTGTTCTGAGAGTTTAGTGGGAATCCATTATTTAAGGAATTCTCATATTTATAGGCCTTATTTAAGGAATTCTCATATTTATAGGCCTTATCAACTTCCAAAATCCTTTGTTATATATTGCTGGGCTATTTGCTAGTTTCTTAAATAGATTAGAATATCTTTTTTTTTTTTACTTTTAATTCATCAGCATAAAATTTTGACAGCTGATTTTATTGGTTTGTTTCAAGCTGCTTTAGATAAATCTCATTGAAATTAGGCAGGTAGTACTAGATGAGGTTTGTCATTTGAAGATTCACTGTAAAAAAATATTCCAGAAGACAGAGTATCCTTAATGAAGACAGCAAGTATAAAAAAAACCTCTGGAACTTCTTCAGAGCTGCTTGATTTAAAGATCAGTCTTCTGCTCTTGGTTGATGGGGCCCATATGCAATAATCCTATAAGGAATCATATAATGCTAATTTGCAAGGTGAGAACTTAAGTATTGAACCATCATGAACATTGTAAGCATCAACTGATTAGAGCAGAAAATCTTTCAGGAAGCAAGAATCTTTCAGGAAGAGTCTCCAGCTTCCACCTTTGAATAATAATTGTGTATATTGTGAAAAGATAGCATATGGCACACTGTCTTTTAAACAGTGAAAGAAAGCAAAATTTCAGAGCCTTGTTTTGGGGAGAATAAAAATCCATTTTTAATCTGTGTTGCCTGATGGAGAAATGTTATCAGGCAGAACTTGTTAGTGTACGTAGAATGATGCCTGTGCTCCAAAGTCCCTACGTGCTAACCCGTGTCTTGACAGTCCTTGGGTAGAATTATTTGTGTCAAGGAGCAGCAACAAGATCTCTTGCTGTTCCTCCAGATGTAGCGATTTAGGAATCAAGCCAAAAGATAATATGATGCAGGGATGTTGAACTCATTCTGTAGCAAGTGCCAAATTATATTTCCCACTAGAAAACATCACAAGAGGCATGTTTTATAGATTTCTCTAACTTCAGGCTTTGTTGCTTTAGCTGATGGTGATAAATATTGCACTTGGACAGATACTCTTCTAAAATAGCAGTGTGATATGTAATGCAATCTCTTTGTTTTTTTCGTTTGTCCCTTTTAAGCTATACTCATTTTCCCCTGCTGTAGCCACAACTTTACTGCTCACCTTTTAAATTTTGTGTAAATCTCAGCTCTCACTTGGTTTTAGCAGAGCTGTCTGAATCTAAAGCAAGGCATTTCAATGTTTTAACAAATAACAAATGGCTTCTCTAAAGATAATGTCTGGAGATCTGGCATTGGTTCACTCCCATGGATTGACTCTGACTTCTTGTATAGCAAAATGTAGTCTAAAATCTGATACAGGATTATAATGCCTGAGTGATGTCACTCTTCTGTCCCAGGCAGATGCTAGAAACTTAACATTTGTTAGGCCAGTTGGTTTTTTTAGTCCTGTTGATATCTTGCTTCTCACAGCCTGCAGTCTGTGGGTTGTTTTCATTGTTTACACAAGTGAACTCTTGGTTGCTTTGTTTTCAGTAGGTATTGTTTTCCTAGAGCTCTGGAAGTCTTTCATGTTGCTGCTGTGAACCTTTCATTTAACAGTTTGTGGATCTGTCCTGCAGATGATAGTTGCTGTCTCCTTCCTTTAGCAAAAATGGTGATTTATTTCCCTGTCCTGCAGGAATAAGGGGCTTCAGGCTGCAGATCTACAATGATGCTATAGCTCTTTTTCTGTCAAAGAAAAGAAAGTGTCCAAAGTATCCCCTCAGCAAATAAGTATCAGGTAGGTCTAAGTAGGAATAGCCTGAGTCCTGTTGACCACCTACTGTTGCATATGGCAGCTCATGAACGGGGCAAAGGCAACAATCCTGGAAATCCTGAGAGGAAATCTCTGTGGTTCTGTCAGTTCCTTAAGCCTTAACAACATGCAGGCCCTAAACAAGATTTCCCTACATTTTTATAAGATTTTTTTTAAAACTCTATACATCTACATTTCGAAAAGAGGAGTTAAATACTTAATTAAAATTATTCCTATGCTTCAGCAAGAGAAGTAATTTTATGCACAATTATTGTCTGACAGGCTCCTGATTGTGCTTTCTGTGGGCAGCTTGTCTAGTGCAGAGCATGATGAAGGTGGATCTCAACATGGATTTTTTTTTTCCCAGTGATAGCAAAATAGCAAATAATTGTAACTAGCATATGAGCTGATGCAAAAAAAGCCACTTTTGTGAGATAAATATATTGAAGTACATTTAGGCAACATGAACTTTTCAGATTTGATCAAAATCAAAAGTGTTGACCCTAAATAATATGACCTTGTTCATATTTTTGAGTAACTGCATGAATGCTTGAGTTTACCAATAGTAAAATTTATGGTTTTAATTTTTGGTAGTAACCCATAGCTTAATACTTTACATTTTTTGTGTCTGAGATTCACTCCCAGTTTTGTGGATTCTTTTGCAGGCCATATGGAGGAAGTTGGCTTCAGATTTGAAAGTGTAGTAAGAAACTATTGGTTTCACAAGTCTACATTTTGGCAGAAAATTTTGCTCATTTTTTTATTCTGTGCAAGCTGAAGTCTGTTGGTTGCACTGCCTTTGTGAATTTTACTAATACAGTCAAAAGCATCACTGGGCTTTAAATTTTGTCCTGAACTCTTAAGTTTACACAGCTTGAATGTGAGTAGGATGTGAGGAAAGCTGTTTAGAAATATGGAAATTGATTGCAGTAATTTCTCATCCCATATATGGGAACAAGAAGATGTTAGAGTCAAGAAATCCTCTGGTGAAAACCACAGTAATTGATAATAAATTTGCTGTATGTCCTGATGCTTTAATTTGAATTAAAGCTCACAAGCATACTGCAAAAAATTCTTCAGCAGACTTATTTTTAAAAATAACAGCTTTATTCTGAAGATTATTGGAAAAAGCATGCTGGTGAATAACTTGTTGGTTAGATGGATTTGAAATGTTTCTTATTAATACAGAGAAGTTAAATTGTTTAATCTTACTACTATTTTTCTGGGGTTTCCACATAATAACAGCAGAGTTTATTTGGGATTTGTTTCTTCTGAAATCCCAATATTATAAATAAATACTTGTGACTTCAGTCAAGAAAGGGTCTTTAGATGGCTTTAATTCAAACAGCTCTGTGGTTATAATTTCATAGTCTGTGGGTTTTCTTAATGTGATTGCCTAAAGTTTTACCTAATTAAGTCTGTAATCATAAAAATGGCTGTGTTCCTACTGCAACAAAAACAAAAACTGCTTTAATGCTTGAAATGTACAACTACAACTTCTACAACTGTAGCTGATGGAAGTTTCATATAATAGCATGAATCCCAGGCAAGCAAACTTGCATGAGAAAATTGATAACTTGTAACTTTTTTTCTGACCATTCTACATGCAAAGTTGTGCATATTAATGTATCTCATCACCAAAGGGATGATTTTTGTAAGAATTCACATTTTTCTTGCTTCCCATTCTATAATTTTTCTAGTAGCTGAAATTCTTACTCTTACTCAAAGTTCTTATTTGATTGAGGGGACTAGGACATTTCAGTAAGATATGGGTTTGGAATTTCCACTTAAAACTCTATTGTAGCAAACTCCTGGGACTCCTGAGTTAGAAAAATCAAGGACAAAAGTTGTTAAAATTCTTGGGACATGCTGAGGTCTCTGCTATTCTGGAGAAATTAACTTGGAACAAGTCCTGTGTTCACCGATTGTTCTCATCTCGGAGTTTCAGGCACCGCTAAAAGCTCTGAAATGGCAAAGCACTGCAAGATCATCAATGAATGTTTTGGAACTCTTTGTTAGGGGAAAATGCATGGTGAGAAGATAATGTTTTCCAGTTCCTGTGAAACAGAAGGATTGAAGTTGGCATTTCTATCAGAAATTGTTTTGTACTTCAAGTTCATTGTGTGTCAGCCTTGTATTTGAAATGTCTGTTCAGTGATCTGCTAGAAGAGGAGGGGTTTTTTGTTTGGTTTTTTCTTGTTCATTTTCACAGTGAAAGTTCTAGGCTGGTTTAAGGTTGAAAAAAAAAAGCAAAGTGAGATTCTAATATGACTAAAGAGTAATATGTGTCTTTAGCCATATTAAATATCCGGCATATTTTTAAATTTCAGTCATATAATTGGATAATTCTGGATTGGATAATTCTTAAATTGACAAAAGTTTTTCAAAAATTTCTCTGTTATCTGCTCTACTATTAATGTCATGTAGGCATTCTAAATTTGAGTCATAAGAGTAATAGCACAGAGAAAAAATCATTGTTTTCCTTTTCTTGGGATGTAGGAGTGTTTTTTCTTAACCTTTGTTTTTGTGTTTTTTCTTAACCTTTGGTTTTTGCTGGAGTGATCTTGCTTCTAAACTTTACTATATGTGTCTTTCTTTTTAAAATTATGGATGTAAAGTTACATTCAGGAAAAGCCCATGTTTGGAAACATGGGCTTAAGTTAAAATCTGGTTATATGGAAAATAAAAAGCCAACTGAATAGTTTGCCATTGTCAGCCACAGAACTCACTTCCTTTTTTTGAAGTAGAATACATCAATATTATTCTAAGAAAATAATATTAAACTTGTTTTCAATTCTAATGTTTCAGCATGTTCTGAAATAATACTTGTCTGGTTCCTTTCTGATAGCTTAAATACCTCAGTTTGGGGTGAGTAGGATATCAGGAAATGCCTACTTATATGGACTTTGTTATTTTTACAATAAGTATTATCAGCTGCCTGACATAGTGAATTGGCTTAGGCATAAGGCAGTGGAGGTGTGGGTGTACAATTTTTCTTCTCAAGCTGCAGTGTTTTGAGTCTTTGTAGCATGAGGTAATAGTTGAGAGAGATGTAGTTCTTGTCTCCAAGAACGACAAAAATTGTGAACTGTATACTTTTTTAATTCACTAGCTGAAGATGAAAAAAGATTGTTTTTTTTTCAGTAAGATTTTAGAAAAATGGTGAGGCAAAGCCTTTGCTGGCTTTCTAGACCATACCTTAACTAAGAATCAACACGCTACATCAGCTGCCTTTGGGGTGGCAGTCTGGTTTTATTGCAGTCATAAGTAATTGCACACTGTTCTAGTGGAGTGTAACTTAAATAGCAAAACACAAGTAGAGAGGTCAAGGTGGATTCCAGGACAGCCAGACCAAGCTCATTTAGAAGAAAGGCCATCAGACCCATTTGAAAAGTGATTTGTTTCTGTATAGTCATGTGTAAGGCATTTAGTTGTGACTTGTGGGATCTCTGCTCTGGTAGACAAGTTCGTGTATCTTTTTGTCACAACTCTTGGAATCTTGGTTAGGGATGAAGAAAGCAATGAACTGAAAGGTTAAAGAAGTCTAAGGAGACAAAACAATATTTATCACCTCATTGAAAGCACTGTTCAGCATATTTGTGACTTAGATTTGTGTCTGGTGTGTTCTTTTAGCCAGAACAGCAACGGAGGATCTCCAAGAAAAATAATGAGGTTGCTTTGCAGGTGTGTATAAGGCCTGGTGGACAACACTGAAGAAACCATAAAACCACCTGTTAGTGTTAGGCACATGGAGAGTAGAAACAGGGGTAAAGAGCCAATTTCATGTAAATTTCTTGATAGAGAGTGAAAAGTGATAAGAAAGAAGATTGAAAGTGAAAACAAATAAATTGTGCATATCAGGACTGACAGAAATGCAGCTGGGTAAAGGCTACAGGCATAAAGGGTGACTTTTGTTGTGACAGTGGCATGAGTGAAAAAGGCACACCAGTGAAAAAGTTGAAAAACATTTTTTGCAAGTTGGCACACTGAGAGCATTAGCTGCACTACTTTATGGAAAAAACACCTTTCTCTCTTTTACATATGGTACAGGAAAAATAGAAATAGATCTGAGATAGAAGACTGAGAAAATGTTTTGTGTCAAAGATGTCTATCCTGCAGCTCAGGGTGATTGGGTACCTGTGTGATCTGGTGAATGAAATCTAGGGAGTCACTGGAGAAACGTGCCTAAGAACTGTGTTACAGCCTTGTAGAACTTGAATTGACAGCCAGGCATTCATAAGAGTCAATTGAAGATTGCCAACATTTCAGTTTCCTTAGCAGGAGATCAGGTGTAGATAGATAAAACTGTCATCTGTGTGAGCGATGCCTATTGAAATTTTTGTAGGTAGCATTATTCAACTGTAGAAAGAGGTGAGATAATAAGCAAGGAAAATGTTCTTGTAGGTTTATCCCTGTTTCTGTCTCCTTGAGAAAACTGCAGGGATGATGAAATGTGTCCTTTAAATAATACCTGAAGTATGGTTTGAAGAGGGGATGGATGAAGGGGAGAGACCATGTAAGAGGAATGTGTGCAAGTATTAGACAGGGATCTGTTGGACAGAGAAGGTTCAGTTGTGACACTGATTCCAAGTCCTAGGAGGAGGTCATCTGTGAGCTGGGAAGTGAGAGGACAGTAGTTTGGAAGCCAGCTTGGGAGGTTTGCTGGAGCTTATTTGCTGTGAAAAAGACCTGAAATGTGATGGGATACACTAGAGTTTGCACGAAGGTTAAAAAATGAAAAAATGAGTGAAAATAAATGAGAATTTGTCAAAGTTGGAATCAAACCGTTGGTTGGGTAGCAGGAGCCATAGAGGGGAGTAACAGGTAATACCCATGTGTGTGGTGAGAAGGAAGAAGTGTAAGGTTTGGAGCCTGATGTTTATTGTGGAAAAAAGACATGATTTGGAATCCCTGAGGTGATTTGCTTGTGAGTGTTAGGTTGATCCTGTTGTGTGACATTGTGTTCCCATATTAAAAGCTGTGGATTGAGAGATGATCAAAGAAATGCTACAATGGTTATGGTCACAATTTTACAAGATAGGTTTTATTCAGCTGCTCCTATTTAGAAATCAATTTAAAATGAGAAATCAAAGACTTTATCAGTTATTTTGCGTCCTAATCTTTGGTGAAGAATGTTTTTTTTCTTTAATGCAACTGGTTTACTTCAGTAGGTTATACTTGGGTATTTCACATGTATTTCACTTGCATTCCTCAGCAGCAAATTTCCAGACTCCATCAATGCTTATTTGTATTTTATCACATGCAGAACCTCTGATTCTTACCCATTCCCACCACAAACAGGGACAGCTATGACATTGACTTGAAATTGTAATTAATATTACAATATATATATAATTAACATTGTAATAATGTTCAATATTTCCAGTCTTGCTGTGTATGTTTCAGGATATTTGTTTTGCAGCTGTGTTTCAATTCCTTTAGTATTACTCAACCTGCTGAAAACAAATCCTTACCTAATCAAGTTTCTTTTAGGAGTGTTACAGCAGTTGTTGGCTGCAGCACCTTGCTTCCTCATTAGTGAGATACCTTTCCCTGGGCTGAAACTGTGCCACCCAGCTTTGCAGAGGACAATCCTGATGCCCTCTGAGCTGAGCAGTCAAGTGGGGTGATTGAGGTACAGCCAACTTTGTCCTGGCATTGCCAAGGGAGCTGTGAGTTCATGTAGTGCTTGAGATTGGAATTTATGGACAAGTGACTAAGGTAAATAGGATAACTCACATCTACAAGGCTTTTCTTTCTCTTTCAGTTGGTCTGCAGAAGCAGATATATAATCTTAAAGACATAAAACAAGTTTTCTGGGCTAGTGTTGCTTTTACAGCAATAAGGAAATCAAAACCTGGAAACCATGTAAAGTCACATGATGTTAAGCCATTCTCTGTATCCTTTCATACCAAGAAAACAGATCTTCCACTCATGATTGAGGCAGTAAAGCCAGGGTCACCTGGTATTCTCAAAAAGTTTCAGAAATTTGGGTTTTGTTCTGAAACTGCTATCAAGTGCTATGAGGAAACTGGAATACTGGCACTAATAACTTTGTTAAACTGGTGTTATTTAATTTAAGTTACCTAGTTTCCTTACATATTACACGTTCTTTAAATTTAACTGTAGAGGGAAAAGGAGGAAAAATGTGTTTTCTATTTCCCCTGTGGCTAAAAGAACTTTGGGGTTTAAATGGTGGTAAGGAAAACTTTAACTAGGCTTTAAGAAACTTCCTCTTGCAACAGGAATCCTGGATTTCTGGGCTGGATGGCTTAGGGAAGTGGTGGAATTTCCATCATGAAAGGCTTTTCAGAACAGGTTAGACAAGCATCTCTGCAGAATAATGCAGGTATAGTTTATCCTGCCTGAGGCCAAGAGACTGCATTAGGTGACCTCTTAAGGTTTCTTCTAAGCCTCTTGGTATATGTTCATGTGTGTGACTCTTTCTTCTTAAATACGAGGTCAGATTCCACTAATAGATTCAACATCAGTCACTTGTTATATGACCACAGTCACTGAATATGGAGACTGTCTGAATCTTCTGTTGGGGAAACAATAAAGTTTTGAGCTTTTTACAGTAGGTGGTTACAGGCACATTCATTATTATCTGTTGGCTGCATCCTATAGCTTCCTCCAGCTTGTATTACAGCTTTTACCATGGCTTCCTTTATGCTGCTGTTGGAAAAACTTGGGGGTAAATTCTGGTATATTTTCAGTTCTGGTTGGCTGCTAATTGTGTTGAAGTGTAGGTACTTGAAAACTTCAGGACACAGCATGCAAACTTGGCAGGCTAAGGGATAGTAGAAACCTGGACTGAAATAGCCTGGAGGACTGACGAGACTGAGAGCTTGAAGCCTGGGCTTTCTTGGAATTTGTCCTGTGTCTATTTCTAGACAGACTGCTCTTACTCAGTATCTGTGTTATTAATGTCAGTCTCCAGTCTGGCTGATGCATGTGTCCCACAGATAAAAGTATTATGAATGTTTTTAGGAGCTGCTTATGCAAATTGGAACACAACTTTTATTTACCTGGAGAGTGCTCATTTAATGAAGAGCTGTTATTAGGTTCAGTGTGTGACGCCACATTTTATTTATGGGAAAGATCTGGCAGAACTTTCATTGCAGCTGAAGTTACTAACTTCATCATGTTCTTTAGGGACACTTACTGTTAGGGTATTTTTTGCCTTCCAAAACATTTCTTTTGTCTTTTCCATCCACTGTTTACAGAATAGTGTTGTCACTACAGATGGGAATTAAGGTACAGAGAGAATATATAAAATGATTCATTTAATTTTAAGCAGGAGCCTAGGGTAAGGTGTCTTTCAGAGTGTTTAGAGCATTTTAGAAATACTTGTATTTGAGTACATGCTGAAGCTTCTGGTTACTTTGCCAAAGTGTGAATTTATTCTCAACATTTAAATGCTATGATTTCAAGCATCTAACATAGTTGAAACTTGTTCCTTTCTTCCCAGCCTTGTTTTCAGACAGAACTAAAGCAACTCAAGCTTTTATAAAAAAAATTTTCAGTTCAATGTGCTGTCAAAAAAAATGAACACAAAGGACTAAATCCTTGTCAAAGGTACAGGAAACTGAAAACACCTTTGCAATGTAGTTACCAATACTAGGCATACATTTTCATTTACAGAGAGGGTAAAAAAATTTACCCATAATCTTTTTTATGTCTCTCCTTTTTTTTTAATAGTCTTGCTGCTTTTCTTTTTATTTCTTTCAGATGATATTAACTGTGTTTCTGAGCAACAATGAACAGATTCTGACAGAAGTTCCAATTACACCAGAAACAACCTGTCGCGATGTAGTGGAGTTCTGCAAAGAGCCTGGAGAAGGGAGCTGCCATCTGGCTGAAGTGTGGCGTGGAAATGGTGAGTGAAATGTTCACTGCAAATGGAGTTTAAGATGTTGGATCAATTATAAAAAAAGAGTGACTTCTCAATACTAATTATTTCAATGACATATTGTACTTTTTTTTTTCCTTCTGGTCTAGTAGACTTTGATGCAAAGGATGGTAATTCAAATCACTGTAGAGATAAATGTATTTCTTGAGTCTTCTCTGTTTTCTTCCTCAGCATGAGGCATTTGATAAAATGCATGTGTAAGCCCTGTTAGTGTTCTGTGTTTGTTTTTCTAATAGGATGGAGGGTATTTAAATGACAGTAGGGAATCTCATGATGATGTTTTTTCAGTCAGTGGGTGCAGATCACCACCTGCATTCTTTCCAGTCCTATTTCCTCATTGCTAACATGTGAGCACTAGCTGAAATTTAAGAAAGGATGTAGATTATTTTTCCCTCTGCATCATGAATAGCAGATGTTCTCCAGACAGTGTTATGGCAGAATGGGACATAGTTAGTATCTCTCACCTATTCATGAACATTTCCTCTCAAAGATTTGCCAGCCTCTTTTGGAGCAGGTAGTAGTGTCCATATCCTATTTGTGTTGCAATTATTATTTCACAGAATCATGAGGCAGGCAGTTCTTTTCAGGAATGTGTCAAAATCCATGCCCAGTAGATTCTGTTTTTAAATGGATTCTTGTAGTTGCATGTAGTACAAACCTCCAGGTTGTTTATCAATGGATGGATGGAAGCAGAATTGGTGGATGGGATAACAGACATGTTCATAGAATCACAGAATAGGACCATGGAAGGGTTGGCATTGGGAAGGACCTTACAGATCCTTTAGTTCCAATCCCCCATTCTTATCTCTTATTATTAAAGTGACCCCTACTTAATGTAATTTGTTCTGTATAAAGGCTGATGAGGTCATAACTTGATGCTGAATTTTTCAATTTTGTATAGAGGTGTTTTATTTTGACTGGGGCCTGTTTTGCCAGACAGACACAACAGGCCTTTGGATGCCTTTGGAACTTTTACCTATAGGCAGTCCATAATATTTTCCTCCTAGGAATACTATGCCTCATCTTTTTCTAAACTGTTCTAAGACTTTGTAAAAGGAAAAGGTACCTGAAGTAATTTCCTACCTGAGTGGAAACTCAGAGTTTAGGCAAGAGTGAACAGGGGAAAGGTTAAGAATTGTATGCCTGCAATTCCAGTAATACAAATTCAGTACACACTCAGTTAGAAGACTTCTCTTTTAGGATAGGACTTGAAGAATGGTTAAAAGTTCTTCAAATTGGAAATTTAGGTTATGGAGTCTGTGATGCCAAGTGCATCACAGATTTCTAAATGGATCCGCAGACTTCAACTACACTCAGATATTCCTAATATTTTCCAATCCCTTGTCAGTGAAAGTGTCATATGTGGTATTGTTTATTCCTTTGCTTTCACAATACTTTGAAGGCTTTAAAAATGTAGGAAAGAATGTTGTCAACTAGCTTTAAAGGGTGACTGGAAACTGGAAAAGTGATCCAAAGCATCTTCCTGGAACACTTAAATCTTGCAAAACTTGGACCTTAGAAGCACAGGTTTTCTATGATAACTTTTAAGATTGAGAAAATATTTTGTCTGTTGGTGTAATACTTTATTTCTCAAAGTGTTAGATATTGAAAGCTACAAGCTTCTATAAAGTGGGAAATAGAGTTTATCCATGAAGTTGCAATAGAGGGACTAAGACTAAATTTTCTCTATCTGCCCTGAAAATTATCTTTCTTTGATCCCATTGAAGTCAGTGGAGATTTGGATATTACTGTGAATAGAATAAGGAGATGTCTGATTTTAGCTTAGTTGTTTTCTGTTAATTCTGTTACATTCCTGTTGATCTCACCCAGTTTTCTGAAGGGGAGATCTACATACATACACTTAGGTGAAGGAGCAGAGGCCTGCCCAGAGCTTCTGTCTATTATTAGCTCTGAGCTTCTGGTAAAACTCACATGAAGGTGAGCTTTCACAAAGGTAGCTTTACTTGCTAAATTCCCTAGGTGATAACTGTATAGATCTATTCCACTGAAATTGTAGAACAGAAAATACTGAAGAGAATGAAAGAAAAAAATAAAACACTCACTTATGTTTCTGGGTCTTTGACCTGTAGTGTCAGCAAAAATGATATCCTGCACATTGGTTTTAAGGCTCTCTGATGGGACTTTCAGCACAAATGTTTATTTCATTGTTCTTAAATGTAGGATGCTGTTAGAAAATCTGTGACCTCAGCTTCCTGACCCAAAGTCTACAGTGCATAGATATCTCAGTGGAACAACCTGGGCATATATATGATAATTTTTCCTACTGCTTCTTCTGAGAGCTGAATTGAACTCTTTCCACTGAAATATTTTAAAGAATTTTGCCTGGAGCAGAGATCTGATTTAGAAAACAAGAGTCTGAACAGTTAAACGCGACAGTTACAACAACCAACTTTAAACTATGGTTCTGAGTGGGAAGTGTGAGGCAATTTGCAGTAAAACTGCTCCATGTTGTGCCAGTGGAAAAGCATATTTTATCTCTTTTATTACACTGTCTCTGATCCCTCACCCTTATCCTCAAAAGATCTGCAAGTGTTTTTTCAGAGGACATTTTGGAAAGTAACATTCAAAACAAAAGTTAATACAGCAAATCATGGGCTGAAAAAACACATTAGATTTAGTCACACACTAAGTGGTTTGTTTTGCTGGCAGTCTCTCCCGGTGGCACAAATGACAAATTACAACTCCCTCCATAAGAGAGAGTATGCCTGGCCTCTTGGGAACACGCTCAACTCCTCTGCTCTCCAGGTAGCCACAGCTTCTTTTAGGCAGCCCAGCTGAATAATGCATTCTATTCAGTCTATTCAAATTCAAACATTGGGGCTTGTGGACTGTAATCTTATCATCAGGTACAAATAACAGTTTGCATGCCCAAAAGCCTTTCTAAACTGTATTGCTCCAGCAAAATGCTGTCTATTTCAATAGTCTTCCTGTTTTGAATGTGTATGTACAAGTAGATGATAAACACTTGATTTTATTTTTAGAGGATGAGAGACCAATTTTCTTCCAGAAAAATGTTACTAAATCCAAAAATTATGTAAGATTTCTACAGTGCAGAGGAAGATTATAAAAGTTTAGCTGTTGGAAAACATATTGGTTTATTTATTATTGTAGCTTTCATTTCTTTGCTTTTGTGTGACAAAGAAATGGTTCAGGGCTTCATAAGAGCTGCATGGCCTAAGCATTTCATTTATTCACATTTGATTTTGGTATTTCATTTTCTGTTCCCTCTCCTTCCCAGTTTCTTGACATGAGTAATAGTTGAAAAAGTCAATAGGGTTTTTGCCTGATATATCAGCCTTTGTCAGTTTGGAGCTTACTCTTTTTGCAAGGATTTCTCATGCTGAACAGGAGACAAACCCAGAATGTTCTTCCTCATTCCCCTGTTATTGCAAATAGCAGTCAGTTAGGAGGGTCAAAGACAGGTGTGAGGCAAGGAACTTGTACTATGTTTCAAGAGAGAATTGATTACAACCTTTAAATCCACCCAGTACTTAATTTTTCAGTTCATTTACACCTGGAATGCCCTTCAGCAACTGGTCAAACATTCCTCAGTGTGGTGGTAACATAGGAGCCAAGAGAGTGTGAAAGAAATAATTTCTTACTCTGAGTATACTTCTACAAAGCTGAGCAGGGAAAAACTCATTCCAGATATCACAACTTCCCTGTGGAGAAAATCCATTTTATTTTATTCTGGTTTCATGTAGAGGAGGCATAACCATGTTGATTTCACATAGCAGGATCCTTGAAATCAGGATAAAAACAGATTTTGAAGACTGAAACATACTTTTAAGTAGTGGATTTGTAGCTCCACTAGAAGAATTTTGCAACTCTTTTCTGAAACATTGGTGTAGTATCTGTGTTTCAGATTTACAGGTTGTTTTGTTTTGGAATACTTAAAACTAGCTAAAAACGACTTTTACTTAAAAGGAAAGGAGTATAGCTCATTTCTCAAAAATATTTTAGAATCTTGATCCAGCTTAAAGTCAAAGGCAGTTTTTTCAGGTAAGTATGGATGTATGCATTTATCATAGTTTTCTGATTTGTTATTCATGAAAACAAATGTTCTCTAGATAATTTTTATGTATTGCTAAAGTATAGGAATCCAGCCTTTTTTTTATTACTCTACATACATTTTCCTATTTAATGTTTTCTTCACACTCTCAGAATGCTCTCTTTTATTTTTTTTTTAATTATAATGAAGTTTGAAATAGTTTTGAGGAACCAGTTACTGACAAATATTTCTGAAGCTATAACAACCAGGGAAAATTTAACTGTAGTGTTTCTCTTTGTTTTGATTTGATTTTGGTTCTTAAAGAACAGGGATTTTCAGAAAATATCTCTTGTACTATTATACTACAAATATAAAATCATGCTTTCTTCTCACACTTCTTATGGATTTAAAGGATTGAAACTGTAGGAAAGATTTCCTACAGTTGGGGATTTCAGTTCTTACCATGTTTTGTGTCAAGTGTTAATGGACATTAAATGAAAATGAATTCTTCCTCTTCATTTCCTGGGTTTGTTTAGTGTAGCCAGGTGGCACAGAATGATTAGTGCTGCTCCATCTTTGTTTTCATTGTTTCAGTGATGTTGATGATGCTCTTGCTACTTTAACCTGTTTTCTGTCTACTTGAGGATAACATCCCAAACTGGTTTTGTGGAAGAACTGCTAAACTAGTCGAAAACATCTTTGCCATTTCTTTCCATTGTCACTGTTTGAAATATGTTAGTCTTAATTATTGAAGGTGCATTATGTAAATGGCACCTCTTACTTTGGCTCCTGGGATCAGGCCTTGCTTTTATTGAGACCAGCTCAACCAGGAGTGAAGCTGCAGCTGCTCCTCACCATTCCGTAATTAGTCCAGCCCTGTTACACCTGGGGCTGTCTAGCAATTTTTCTGTTTGGGAGAAATTCCTAAAGATTCATATCTTGTGTTCTAAAGTCTCTGAACTAAACCACTTAAATATTTTTAAATTCAGTGATCTTTAGAAGACTCATGCTGCAATTTTAGTGGATATGCTTCAAAGCACTTGAAACCTTACTTTACTTTAGGAGTTGAAAAACCTGAAAATCATGCTTTTAAAATTCCTTTTCAAGAACTGAGCAGTAATAAGCTACTGACCTTATTCTTGTGTGCTTAAACATTATTGACAATGTTTCTACTACACCACTTGAGTGAGGCACAGGAAGAAGTGAAGCAAATCAGCCATTTTTTAAATGTAGTTGTTGGTTTGGGGGCGGGAGGGCAAGTTTGTTTTTTTTTTTAATGATAAATAACCAGTCACCTGATGAATATGATTAGCTTGTGGTTTGAATGACCTTTCCCCACTGAAAGCAGCTAGATCTAACTGTGCCTAAATTGTGTTAATCACATACCTACTTGACATGACATATTTTGACAAAAGTTTTTGTATTAAATGCATTGTAAAACTATTGATTAAATTGTATTGGTTTTTAACAATTAAGTATCCTAAGAGTATCAAGACATGTACATCTATGTAGTTCATAATGTATATAAATTTAGGTACATTTCATTACATAAAGGTATATTTGTGAATTGGTTTTCCCAAGCCTTTCCCAAGATTGTTCTTATATTTTTGAATAATTTTGTCTTTTCATGTCAAATGAGTGAAGTATGAAATGGATAAGAGAGGCACTTTTCCCAGTGGGAGATAGTGTGCTTTGGGTTTTGGAGGCCAAAAGTATTTTGCTTTTAACAACAAAGTATAGTATATAAAACAATAAAATTTTATTCTAGTTAGAAGGTATATTTTGGTACCTTAGCTAGTACTAGATCTTAAAATGGGGATTTTATTATCTTAATAAAAACATCTGGTAATAAATGCAAGTGTAATTATGGAAGCAGTGAAAAACTTGTCTTCTTAAATGTATTTTCATTTTGAAATACTAAATATATAGTGTGCAGTCTCTTACTAACAACATGTATGATTAATTTAGAAGAAATAATTACTGTATGCAAATGTTTTCTTGGGGAGAAGCAAAGAGACTGACTGTTGCATAGAACTTAGTCTTTATTTGTTCAAAGAGTCACCAGTAATTCCACATATACTGGAAGTTAGTGTCTGGCAAAGTGTGTTAGAGTGGGAGTACCTGAAGTACTTGGGAGATTAAATGTCAATATAATGATAAGGCTTTTTGTCTGTGTGGAAACCCAGAGGTGCAAATTGAATTAATCATTTTAATAATAGAACAAATGGCCCATTTGGTGTTGATGGGGAGCAAAGTTGCTATCTCCTGAATTAGGGTTCCTAAACACTGCTATGGATTTGCAAGCAGGTTCTGTAGTCCTGTGGAGCAGTGAGCTGTGCTACAGTAACAGGCCAGCTTTTAATACCATACATCCACTTGGTGCCTGTTTCTTAGACTTCATGTGAGACAAAATACATCAGATAGGTTGAACTGCTACCAAAAAGGACATTCTAACTATTAGTAACAGTTCTGTGTAACCCTGCTTGGTTTTAAGGAGTTATGATGATGATGATTTTTTGGTTTTGTCCTTGCAGAGCGCCCCATACCCTTTGACCACATGATGTATGACCACCTGCAGAAGTGGGGGCCACGCAGGGAGGAGGTGAAATTTTTTCTTCGTCATGAAGAGTCACCAGCTGAAAGCAATGATCAGAGTAAGTGCATTTATCCTGTAGTGTTGTGACTGAAACAGATTTTAAAAGATTTCTGAAGTGAGTTTGGTTTTCAGTTCATTCAGTGAACCTCAGTGGTTATATGTAATACAACTTCCTTGTACCAAAGCCATTTTAAACCTTCCTCAGGGGCACCTTTATTCTTGTTCTTGTGCACCAATTCTCCTCTTCAGAATAATTTTTACCAGTCTGTTGAGTAATAGCAAGATCTGTTTGTATTCTGCTTAATTTGGATCCAAAAAAGTTGGTGGATATTACAGACTTGATGTCGTTTTTTTCTTATTGAAAGTCCCTACATTTTGAGAGGGTAGAATGATTCTTTTTTCTTCTTTCAGTTGCACAGAGAAAGACTTGGTAAAGTCCTTTGCCTCCTTTAAAAACTCAGATCTATTTTACAGACATCACTGGCAGAGGTTTCAATGCCTTTGCTTTCTTTCAGTGCTTCATGTAGGTATATTTAATAGTTGGGAAAATTTGCATCTTAAAATTGCTGGTCTGCTTGGTTCTATAGGAGAAGTGTTTATATGAAGCAGTGCCCTATCAAGTGGAGTTTCTTAAAAGACTGGAAGAAAAAAATAGAAGTGTTTTAGCTTTCTGAACTTAATGGTGTAGACTGTACTTAATCTATGAGAAGAGTTTTGAGACTGTAGACTTAATGGCTGTCAGACTGTCTGAAGGACAGGAAAGGTGTCTCAGTGAGGTGTGTTTGCATGCCCAGAATATCCTGACTCATTCAACTAATCTGACTACTTTTAACAACAGGATTTCAAGTCTTTGAGTCCTTATTGCTTTCAGCTGAGGCTGCTTCTTTTATTTTTAAGTGGTTCCTGCTTTTTTGGAATGCAGAAGTAGCAGACCCAAAAATGTGTGAGGGAATTTTGTATTAATTAAGTACTTTGTAAAATAGTCTGTTATCCTTTGGGCAATACAAATATAAAGTATGTTAAGAAATTTAAGATACGCTTAAATCCAAAGAATTTCAATGTGCAAGGAAAATGTTGCTCCTGAACCATGCTTGCAAGGCTTTTTAATCCATCATTGAGCTATGGATAGATTTCTAGATTAAAGTTGTTTATAAGTTACACATTAGAAAAACTTCCTCTACTGTCTTAATTTATAGTGTGTTCAGTTGAAGCTACTGCTTCTTATGGACACAAAATATAAAACTTGAGTACATTGCTCTTCATCATATTTTGCCTGAAGAGAAGTGAGGAAAATAGAGCTGCATGTCTGTACTTTTAACTGAGGAGTTCTGTGAAGGAAAGGCTTTATTTCTGCTGATTCACTCCTTACAAAAAGTAACTTTACTAAGAAAGAGCTGGAACTAACAGAATAAAAATTCACAGGTAAAAGTTTGATACAAATTCTTGAACAGAATTCTAAGAATATATGAGAACAGTCTCAAGAGTAAAATACATTTGTGTTGAAAACTGAACTTTGCACTAAGAGTGATGCTTTACTTTTAGGTGGACGTCAAGCCCAAAATCAAAGAAATGGTATAAATATACCTGTGGAGAAAAGAACAGAGAATGGGGTATGTAATACATCTTAAAGGTTTGGATCAACACCACTCAAACACTTTGTGTTTTAAAAATTATTACTTTTCAAAGTGTGTTATGATGGGAACTGGGAAAAATATATTGATCTTGGCTTTTTTAAAATTTTGTTAGAAAATGAATGGGATGATGTGTCTTTTTCATCAGCTACTCTGAATTTTCTGTCTAGAAAGAAATTACATGATGTGAGAAGCTCTGGAGTCTTATTAATTCATGTTCTAATCTGTTGTATTCATTTTGTGTGAAGTAAAAACAAGCTACATTATACTTTCACACTTATATTGCCTGTCCGCATATCTTTTCTTTGATTTATCTCACTGGTACTGATTCATGACATATTGTTATATGTTGAAACATGAGGATGTGTCTGTGAATTGGGATTTTTCAGATGCTGGTAGAAGAGCTTGCACACACCTCAGAGCCATCATTTTATACTGGCTTTATGCACTTGATTAATTTCTACACATGGAGGTTTCTTAACTAATATATTATTATGTTTCTAATTAAAAATACAAATTACATACCATAGGCAACCCATGATTCCTGGCTCGAACATTTTCTCTTTTATACATAAAACATAGTTTATCTCTTTCAAAATTAACGTGGCTTAAAAGCCTTCTACTCCTGAGCTGAAACTCTTATTGCTTTCTTCTCTCTTATCTTCAGTAGTAATGAAGATTCTGCAAAGCATGGTCTATTCTTGTTTGTTCAGGACCATTGTGCTGCCTTTACCGAGACACTCCAGCTATAGTTAGCCATTTTTAAACATTTTAAAATTTCAATAAATATGTTTGAACTCACTAATTCATACTTATATTATCTCAATAAAGATCTGTCACTTATTACAAATGTGTGTATGGTTCTTAGAGTAAAGTAATACTTAAAGCTTAAAAGCAAACAAATAAGTTTTTTCAAGCTGAGAATCTTAAAAAAAATTGTGCAGATTGACAGTTTTATGTTTGTATATTGCCTGATAATTAACATTTAAAATTCACACACTCTCCCATGTAGCAACAGAGTTGTTCAGTCAGTTTGCAGCTTTTTGCAGCTTGTTTTGTGTATGGCATGTGGACCTAGGGGAAGGAATTTTTTCCCTATTCACAACAGTTAATCATGTATTGCTTTCCTTTTCTGTAGAGAGCACTGGCTGATACCCTGTGCTGCATGGATCCGTTTATCCTGCTGCCATTGTCATATTGACAATGTAGTGAGATCATGGTGCTCTAAAGTGCTGGGGGAATATAACTCTTTCATGACCTCCCCTGATCCACCCTTCTATGTGGGTTGTAGCTCAGATACTACATTTGAGATGTAATATATTTGGAAATTAGGACTGGCATGTGCAGCAGAATGCCTTACAGTCTCACTTCTTGCCAGGGCTAAGCTTTATGATAGCATGGCTTTGTATTGAATTTAATTTGCTGTGAGTTTTAGGGGTAAAGCTCAGACTTGATAACTTGAATAACATTTTTATCTTCATTCCATTCAGGACAGCTATTTTTCTTTTTTTTTTTTTAGATCCCAAAAGTTTGCCATAAAATTAAAATTTGTTGGGGAACTGATCACTTTTAAAAGACTTTTACCAGGTTTAGGAAATAAAGTGTATTAAATACCAGATTTATGAAAATAGAAGAAAGACTGAAACCTGAGGGCGTTATAGTAATGTAAAATTGTAGTGGGTTTTAATCTAAAAACGGTGCAAATTAGGATTTGGAAGTGTTTAAAACTAAGATTTTCAATTATGCTAAGTTTTAAATCAGAGGGGGAGGGGGAAAAAGAGGTGGCTTCAGGATCAAGGATTTAATCAGCTTACACTTACGTAATGCATTAGGCTTATTCATTGTTGCTGGCAATGCTGAATGTTAGACTGGCCCTAAAATCAACACAAACCAATGGAACATTGAAGGCAGCTCAGATTTTACCAAATACTCTGCATTCAGGTATATTTTTATTATGTGTACCTGCTTTAAGGAAATAGTTGATTTCTTGCTTAATATTGGGTAGAGCTGTAAATGTGATATGCATAGAAAACTTGAAGATGAATGTTAGTTTAATTGATTGAACCAATAGTCTTGGAAAAAATTTTGGGCAATCTATCCAGTTAAATTTAGATGATTCTATTAATTGGCATTTTGTCATATGCAATAAGATTTTTTTGTTGTTGTTCTTTGAAACTATATGTGCTTGATCAGCAATTACTTAAATACTGGTTATCTTAAAATCACATTATGTAAATGCTTAAATTTCAAAAGCTTAAATGCTTAGTTTATTTTCAAGTTAAAAATAGAATAGGCTGTCTCTTCCAGCAGTGAAATATTTTTTGTAAAAAGAATACTTACCTGTAAGTATTCATCTGGGAGCTTTGTATTCTGCATAACAAAGTCTAAAAGAAAAATTCCATGAGGTTTTGTGAACTGACAGGCGCTCTTATTTCAGAGGTGACCTTTTGGGGTTTGCTTTTTGTTTACAACTTTCTTTCTTAGAAGTGGAATTATGCTGTAGTAGGGACCTGATCTTTCTGCCAGTACACAAAGGTACAGATGAGTGAAGATCAGACTTACATAACTAAACATTTCCTTTTGCCAGGGAGATTGGACAGTGTCTCAGGAGGGATTCTCTTCTCTGAGAACAGCTGCCTCTTCCTCTGCTTCCATTCTTTAGCTTGTGTAACTGAGCCAATTGGGGCTGAACACAAGTTGTAACAAGGGGAATTCTAAATAAATAAGGGGAAAAATATGTTTTATCATTGAGAATAACAGGTATTGGAACAGACTCTTCAGAGTCTGTGGAATTTTGATCTAGCTGAATAAAGTCCTGAGCAGTCTGAATTGCTCCAGTCAGGGCTTATTGAACCAGATGACTTCCAGAGGCTCCTTTCTACCTAAATCATTCTTTGATTCTGTGATTGGTGGCCATGAAACAGTGGTCATCCAAATGCTGGGTCTTGTTTGCTTTCAGATGTGCTGGCATGATCCAAGCGCCATTCCATAGCAGCAGCAGTGTGTGAACAGTGAGGCAGAGCAAATATAGGTGAAACCACTGGGGGTCAGTGGCAGACAGGAGAGTCTGGGGAGCCCCATCCCGGCTGAGCTGCCCTCGGCAGGAGATGTGGATCAGATGCTGCTCTCCCAGAAGGAGCACCCACTGGATAATAACAGTTGTCCAGGTGAAAAGGTAATCAGATAACCCAGAAATTTCTTGGAGATGAGAAAACAGGAAAACAGATGTAGTTCGGGGGAAAAAAAAAGGGATGTGGTACAGGAACATGACAGAAGTCAAATGTGTTGGACTGATTAAAAGTAGATTAGTGTAATGAAAACAGTCTGTATATGAAGAAATACTCATTTGCTGTAGTTGCTTATATATAAATAACAATATATTTAAGTATAGACTATTTTATACATAATAATTTACTTAAGGAGCATAAAATCTCAGTTTGTGGTCTCTGGTGCCCAATTTTTTAACTTATTTTTGCTGTTTGTAAAATTGCTTCCCTGATTTAGAGAGAATGATATCAATAAGCCTTTTTCTTAATGTATGTTGACTGGAGACTTTGCCAAGAAATACAAAGTGGAACCTCATTTTATCTCACTACAGAATTTGTGTTAACATTAGTATAAAGGAAATTTGTGTAGAGGAAGAAAACTTGACCATCATCCCAAACCAGAGACACACTCCTGCAAATTTTCTTAGTATTGAAGCTGTGACCAGTAGATGAAGTTGAGTGTTAAAAGTTTTGTGCTGATTAGATAACAGAATTCATGCTCACTATTTCTGTTTAAGTGTCTCAAATCAAGCTCTTAGCAAAAATTACAACAGGTAGTCCAGCTGTTTTAGTATCAGGAGAATCTTATACTGAGGGAATTCTTAAGGAAATTCCATTAACAGATGTGTTAGAACTTCTACATATGTGTATACACAAGGCAGTTTTTTGTAGCACTGATTTAATTTCAAAGAGTGAATGGTTACTGATGGAGTCTCTGTATTCCACTCCATCATGACCGCAGGAAAGCTACACTGCTTTTGAGTGCCTGTGGTGTGACTTGTCCCATTCTGTGCTTAGAGATTAGATAGATTTACAAATGGGGCCAAAATCCCTGAATAGAATTATAAATTGTTCATTAGTTTTAACCATTTCATCCATATGAGTGTGACCAGATAAAAAGGCATTAACATCTAATGAACACTGTGTTATGGGGGGCCATTTACAAGTATTCTTTCTCAAGATATAACAAATCTAATTGTGAGGAAAAAGGCAAACAAGTCACATTTTTAACAGAAGTAATAAACTCAGATGAGAAATACATTATATGTATTTGTTTGAAGTTTCTCATTTGAACTATTGAAGGATAAAGAGCTTAGTCTGGATAGAAGTTGTTCTTCAAAGCTGAGCTGCAAATTCAATTTAATATAAGCTTGTAAGTATTAAGCACTCTGTTTATAACATTTAACAGTGTGCTTGGAAGGGGCTGCCATTCACATAAGGCAGGTTTTAATCAAATTTGTTTAAAATGAACAGAAAACTATGTCACTGTTGAAATTTAGGTTTAGGTGTCTCATAGCAAAGTCAAAGCAAATAATTCCATTAAAATATGATTTTAAACAATTTAGGCACAAACAATTCTAACAGTGTGCAGGAAAGTATTTTTCCCTGAAGAAATATTAATGTAAGCTTCCTGGAACCTTTTGACCTTCTAATAAAAGGGTAATTAAGTCAGATTCAAGTCTTCCCAGTTTTCTGCTGCAAATTTCTCTGTTGCTTTTGTTAAAGAGACAAAAACTTGTCTGCTACTCCGGCTGCCAGAGATGTTCCCTTTTATAAGGTATAGATTCTGAAAATTGTTTATCTGTTAGAGGGAAGCCTTGCTGCCCCTGCAGCAACCTTTTGCACCGTCAAATTCCTAGTTCAGTTCCTCGCTCAGAGTTAATAGAGTTTGGATTCTCCACAGACTGATAGAGTTCTTTAAGTCTGTCTGAAGCATTTTCCAGACAGCTGGCAGTATGTTGCTCTTCAAAAAAATAGAAAAACTAATCCAACTAAAGGATTTAAGGGAAAAAATTAAATTAGGAAGCAGAAAAAAAAATTAAAGTCTAAAGCTAATTTTAATGCATACAAATAGCTTTTGAATTCTTGCCAGACTAGAAATCTGAGTCTTTTCACACCTCAGTAAAGGATAGTTATGTAGGGGAACATCTCTAAAAGACTAATAATTATGTGATCTTCTAGAAAGTATTTCTGTGAAGCTGTAGGAATTCAAATGCTCTTGACCTCATACCTCCCTCTGAGACCTTTTTTAAACCTTTTGGGCAGAATCACATCTTTCTTGGATCTGGAATGTCATAAAAACAGTGTTTTAAATTGTCCTGTGCAATCTCAAATATATTGTAGTCCATAATGGACAAAATTACTATATGTTTAGATTTTGTGAGAATAATTTCATAGGTTTCATTCCACTTACTCTGTGATTATTTTCCTATTACAATTTTAATTATGTTAGGATTAGTTTATGACTAATACTCACTTTTAACATCTGACTTAGTTTGGTTTGATGAGTCTAAGGGTTATTTGACTAGTTGGGACCAGGGAGCATTCTTGGAACCCACTTGGAACCTGTGAAAGGACTGTTTTCCTCCATGTCTTCTCCATGTAGTTATGTAATTTTTAATCTCTTTCACTCCAGATACCAGATATCTGTTTAGAGGGCTGTGGATATGAGAGTCACAGTATCCAGACTTGTATCATACAGACATTTGCACACACTTATTTGCAGTGAATGGATTTTGTAGTTCTGCTGCTTCTCTGGGAATCAAAGAGTTCTGCTCAACAAGTTACAGGAACTGAATGTGTGGTTTTCTAGTTCAGAGCAGCCAAGAGATGTGTTCCCATTTTACAGAGGAGAGAATACCTAAACTGTACCACTTACTGAATCTCTATCTCTAGTTCTTGTTTTTGCAAATCTATCTTTGCTATTCTTCACTCATGGCTTTGCAGTTTTATATACTTTTTATACTTAGCTGCAGATATCCATGGCAGGGGCAGGAGGAGAAGTCTGTCTGTTTGTTTAAACTCTAACTATGGTATTTGTTTTCCTGTGTTTGTGTTGTGGACATGGAGCAATACAATTCACTCTTTTCCCTGGATTTCTAAATAAATGAAGCATGTGAAGAATTGCTTCCAGTTGTCACTGCACAGAGATCCTGAGCTGCTTGGCTCTCTTACATAGAGTTAGAACAAATTAGAATGAGTGTTTCAGCTGATGCATAACATTACACACATAAACTCAAATATAAATGCAGTAAATGTTTACTTTAAGTAAATGTTACTTAAAGACTTGATATTTTTCTGAAGCATTGCTGTGCAGCCCTTACACCTGCACTGTACACTTCAATGCCCTTTGTCACAGCTGTATCCTTTTGCGGTCACGTTAGTATCATTTTTAGTTAAACCAAATATTTTAGTATCAAGTTATTTTAGGGAAGTTGGGACTTGTCTTTTCCTTTATTTCTGTAGATTATTATAGGAGACTGCTTATGAAATTCACTGTGTGGCTCTGAGAGCTTAAATGCTAAAGTTTGAGAGTTTAGACTGCTGCTCTGACTCTGAACAGCTTTCAGTTCAGAGCAGGATACTTTACTGGTCCATGCAAGGCCAGCTATTCATTTTCAGTCCAAATTTAGAGTTCTGTCTTTTATGTAGCTGTGTCATTTGCAGATCAGTGTTTTCTCTCATCTCTTCCATGGTCTCTGTGGTGTTTCTCATGCAGTGCAGCTGTGGCCTCCTTTCTCTGACACACCTTTCCATGTTCACAGACTTGCTCATTTAGTTTCCTGTCCATCTTGCCTCTGGACACCAGGCATACCTATTTCCCACCTGCATGTTTTTCCCAGGCAAGTGAACCTTCCTATTTCTCTGTTGTTTCTGCAGCTGCCTCCAGATCTAATGGCTGCTAAGTTTGTTCCCCCTGCAGTCTTCCTCGGATCAAAGCCGAGAAAAATGAAAGTCCCTCTGGCTAATTTAGGAGCCAGGGAGTTAAACTTGTTCTTCTTCTCGTATTCCTAGTGGATGATCGTACTCCACAGCTCATACCTTTACTTGCTTGCTAAAAATAAGCCTCCTCTTTATTCAGCTGGAATAGTCACTGTTTTGTGCTTGGACATAGAGTTCTTCACTGTTCTTATGGAGACCCATTTGACTGGATCTCTTGTATAAGTGCAGTGAATCATGCTTGAATTACTTTCTTGAAAGAAGGAAGAGAGGGTGAACTTGCATGGCATCGTGAGTTTGACAAGGTAAATTACAGCTTTTAATGTTTTGGGATTTTATCTTCTACAGTATCCTGATTTGTAGATACATAAGAAATTGTTAATGGAGTTTAGTATTTTCTGTAATGTTTAATATTTAAAAATCCTTAGGTCTAGGTTTTGGCTTGTTCCACTCTTCTCTGGCTTGCAGATTCTTGATTTATGCTATTGCACACATGCTTTAGCTTTATTGCTGGCTCATATCTTCATCTTGTTGCATGCAAGATTTAAGAAAAATCTGAATTATGTAGGGAAAAAGCAAATTGCAAACACTGGAAAGGTTATTTGCATAAAATTGTGGTATCTCTTGTGACTCTGTTTGCCTTTAATCTTAGTCAGTCTCTGTTAATAAAGAAACTCTTTGTTAAGTTTCAGGTGGTATGATTTACTATCACTTTAAATGATAAAATTGCATACAAAAAACAATGATTTTTGTGATTTCTTTGGTATTCAGTTTTGGCCCAGCATTGTGAATACTACAGAAATACAAAGGAACAAATAATCCATGTGTTTTTCAAGCTAAATTGTCTATAGTCCTACACTTTCAGTTTAACCTGATAACTGAAAGAACTGTATATTGCTCAACATTTTCCATTGAATATGAAAAGTGCAATGAATCAAGCTGATTATAGTTGACAGCTGGCTTGATCTTGCCGTGATTAGGTCTTTTACTGCTGGCAAAATCCACTAGCCTTTTCCGTTAGCTGATTGCTGATGAATGCACAGAGACAGCTTTTCATATCGATAAAGAGTTTGGGGAAACCTGCATCCCACATGGAGTCAAATTAAAAGGCATCCTACCTACTATTGATTGCACTGAGCCAAACAGCCATGCAGGAGCTGGTAAGATGTGCAGGGTTGTTGTTTTGGCTTGCTCACAACAAACTGTTAAACCAGCAGTGTAGGCAGAAAAGAGCAGAAGGATGGAGCTGAAGCGTGTTGAAGCGTCGGAAATGTTTACAGCTGACGGGCACTGCTGCGAAATAAAGATGTGCTCTCTTGCAATTAGATGGGAAAATAGTGAACAGGTAATAAATTACTTTTCAAAATTTGTTTGTTTTGCACTTTGGAGGGCATGTTATTTAAGTGCTGTGCAGCTTTTGCACTTCAATTTAAATGATTTTGGGTTTAGTTGTCACATGACCAGAATGCAGACCAGCTTGGGTTTTGTAACACTTTATCTCTGAATTGAAATTATTTATCAGATTTTCTTACATGCATTTACTATCTTTCTTATGTTTTAAGACTTTATCAAAAGCTCATTACTTCAAAATGTCATGGTCAACTTTTGCCTTTAACAGTTTGCTTTTATGGGAAGTACAAATTGTACACTAAGGTCACAACACATCTTTCAGTTACAGGATACTTAACTTGCTGTGCTTCTGTGTTTTAGAAATGTTTCATTCTACTATTCTTATATGAACAGTATTACATCATAGAAAAACTTTTTATTGAAACAATTAAGGGCAGAATAAACACAGAATTGGTGCTAAACACATTATTCAGACTAATGGTAACTGCATCTTAATCATCCTTAGCAATCCTATCAGAATAAGCTGTTGCTCTTAGAAAAGACCCATAAAAATATAGTTCCAAGAGCATTTCTAAAGGATCTAGACAGTGTATTTTCAATGTATATTGTAACTTGTCTATGACTCAAAATCACTATGAGTAAAAGGATCCATGTTGTAAAAAGGTCTGAGATTTTGTTCACAACTCATATTCAACAAGAATGCATGATGTCTTTTAAGATGCTTTTTTTTAGGAGTATGAGGTTGATGTTTAATTAAAAAACAGCTACTGGGTATTTTAGCCAAGACTAAAATTAATATAAACATACTTAAGATTTCTGTGGCTGTTTAAAAGTGGCTGCAAGGACAAGGAAGAAAGTAGTGCTTTAAATAAACAAGTTTCAGATGCTACTTTCCTAGAAGTAATTTATAAGCAGTCTATTTCAGATGTAGCAGATGTTCAATATATGCTTAAATCCATTTCTAATTTGGAAAATCTATTCTAACATTGTTTTCATTTTTGTTAAATTCTGTCTTTTCATAGCTGTTCTGCTTAAAATAGCAGCTTCACTAAGAAAGTAATATGGGAAAACAGGAAATCTGGAGTCTGTAGCTTATACTGAGTAGACTTTAAACATTTTCTTATGGAGTGACTCACAAGCATGAGCAAATTGGAGGAATTACTAACAAGACAGTGTAGACTGAGAGAGGTTAAGATTTTTATCAACTATAGATAATGTGACATTTTTCAGCAAACTGTGATGCAGTTGAAGCAACTTTATTGTAAGAAGCTGTTAGTGTCTTTATTTGCATAATGCAATAATATTTTATAATAGGATTTTGGGGTAAAATTACCCAATTTTGTTTGTGATGTTAATTGCAGGATTGTTTTATTATCATGAGATATTACCCACTAGTTAGATTTTCTTTAATTCCCAATATTCTGGGTATCTTTACTGGGTTTAATTAGCTCGTTCATTTCCATTAAGCTAAAAAAAGGCACGTGCTATTGTCATTGGATTCTTTAAAATGGATTTCTGCTATCGGCATGTTTCTGACCCAATTAAAAAAAATGCAAGGCTGAGCTGTGGATAAAGCCACTAAACTGGAAATAATGTCATCCATGTCGAGATCAGCAAAACTCTATTTTAGTTTAAATAAAAACGGATACTTTCTTTTGTCTTTTTATAGCATTACACATGAGTTTAGACAAAGGATTTTCAGATTGTTTGTTGCGTGTGTCACTAAGATCAGGTTTATGGAAAATTTGGTCATATGACCACATTTAATTTGATGATATACAGGGTCAATATATTTCAGAAATTTACAGAGGTCTGAATCACTAATCTTCAGTAGATGCTCCATCTCCTCCTATAGACCTCAG
This sequence comes from Melospiza melodia melodia, assembly GCF_035770615.1. NCBI lineage: Eukaryota > Metazoa > Chordata > Aves > Passeriformes > Passerellidae > Melospiza > Melospiza melodia. The sequence goes on from NC_086199.1 coordinate 10,121,275, forward strand.
AGAGCAAAAGGAGGCCACATACTTTTCATCTATGACCTATCTGATGCGGGAGTGACTTAATAAACTCAGATATCTTCCATCTGTTTTCCTCATCACTACTATTGTGCCAAGGACAGGTACCCAAGGTGTGTGTTGGATATTCTCACCAGCAACCCTTAAGGCTTTGTTGCCAACTGGGCTTTTTAGAACATCCTCCCCTTTGTTATTTTGAATGCAGCTTAAGGCAAAGATGGAACCCGTCTGGGTTTCTGCTGCTCATGTCCCGGTTAGCATTGGAGAATTTGGAAGTCTTGTGGTAGATTCAGCAGGCAAAGCAAGCTGTTCCTTTCTCTTCTGCTCTGGCAGTTTGGAATTCTTCAGCCAGAGCTGTTATTCCTTTGCTGTAAATGCCACACAAGGGAGGAAATGCAGGGATGGCCCACAGGGGTGACAGCACCCTGGTTTGGAGAGGCTGTGAATTGACAGAGCACTGATCCCTGTCTGGAATTCAGTGGCTGGAGATCACTCCAACCTACCCCTTTTCATTTCATAGTTGTCATTCTGCTTTCTTCTGGGAAAATGCTCATTTATATAATACACTTCACTCCCTCTTTGCCCACATGCTCGTATACCTAGTTCCAGATCTGCCAGTTCTGTTTGTCACGTAGCTCTGTAGATTTCTAGCATTTGACAGCTCTGCAAAGGTAAATCCCTAGTCTGGAGATAAATTTTGTATTCCCTCCTATGCTCTAGGAAGTCAGAGCAACTTAAAACTGCTGTGGATTATGGAAAGCTGACTTTCACTGTGTGCAGACCTAAATATTTACTGTGCCTTTCCATGTAGCCATTTTAAACCTTCTCAGGAACAATTTGCAGCATCTTCCTCACCTGTGCTGTGCTCTCCTTTTAGGATGGTGAAAATATTATTTTTTTTTTTGCCATAGCAGAATTGTATGTCTCCTCAATGAAGTCCATATGGGGGATATAAATTCTTTCACAAGCTCAAAGTTGTTGCTTCTTGGAATTTTTCTCTCTCTTGCAGTTTCTGCCTCTAATAGTACTGTGGTTTTGGTTTGGTGATGGGCGTGTGTCCCCACCCCCTCAGTCTTTGATATGCTAGTGTTTACCCCATTTGGGTAAAAAGTGTATCTTTCACATTTTTTTCTCCTTGAGGATATGGTTACCTTTACTATCACAGGAAGGAAGGTATGGAGGAATTCAGAGAAGTCCTTTTGGTTTGGTTTTGTTGTGGTTTTTTTGGTTTGGTTTGGGGATTTTTTTTTTTTTTTTTGGTTTTGCTATAAAGGTCATTTGGCCAAAATCTTCCTTATTGGTATAACAGTTTTAGAGTGTCAACCTATGTAAAGAATAAACAGTGGAGCTGGGCTGCAGGTGAGGTATCTGCTGCTTTATTTTCAGCAGCTGCTCTGTATTGACTTTTTAATAAACTGGCTGAATACTGACAGAATGACAATATTGGTTTAATAAAGATGGTTGAAAGTAGTGCAACACAAGCAAAAACTTTGTGTCACCATTTTGATGGGCAAACCAGAACCAGCTCTTCTGGGCTCCACAGTAGAAGCTAAGGCACAGGCTTTTTAAACTCTGTGTGCTGGTTGTTCACATTTTAAGTGGCATTGACCTTGGCAGTTGGTGGTTTAACCTCAGATTAATTTCTGGCTGTGACAAGAGAGGAACAGAGTGGTGGAACAAAGTACAAGAAGAGAAGTACTAAATGAGGGAGAAAGGATACAGGTGATGGGGGGAATGATAGGAAGAAGACTAGAAAATCTGTGAGAGTTCATAGAACATGATTGAGTGTACAAGAATATGCACAGGAGAAGGTGGAGCTTGGCCAGTTTCAGGAAGCTTGAGTTACTTGAACCTGTGGTTCCCCATGCAGGGTTTTGGGAAGGGAACTTCAGAAGATTGTGTGGGAGATGGGTGTGAACTAGAAAGAAGGAATAAATAGATAAGGGACGTTAATGACATGGTGGTTCTTGCAAACCTAGAAAAAGATCCGAAGAGATAGTGTGCAGGAAATGATTAGTAAGTTCTTGTATTACTCTGCTTTTCTTTTTCAATTAGTTGGTTACATTATGCTTTACTGGCTGGGTGTGGCTGAACCAAAGCATGAGACCACCAGTCCTTATAGTGGCCTGTAAAGCTTTTGAATATTTGGTTTTTCCTTTAAAGCTCTTTTGAAATCACAGCAGTCTCAGGTATGGATTTAGTGTATGTTTTATTATTATTTTCAAAGTAACTGTTCTTACTAGTGCAAATTTAGAAAATTACAAGAAATAATTCTCTTCATGGGTTAAATGTGGAAGCAAAAAAGTTGTATAAAATCAGACCACATCCCAATTAATCATCTTTTAAAAAATAATTTATTCAAAGGGTTGGTCTCATGGGGTTTTTATTTTAATATTGACATAATTAGATTCCTCTTAAAAGAAAGTTTTCTGTTGGGAGTAAAGGCTAAAAACCACTGGAATCTGCCCTTATTGCTTCCATCCCTTGACTACAGTACATCCTGCTTGTCAAAGAAGTATTTTAAGTTCAGGTGCAATTTTTCATTTACCATTGTGAGTTGCCAATGAGTAAGCAATTCATAATAGCCCAGAAGTATGTAGACTGAGGTGTTTGTGATATTAAACAGCATAGAAAGGAAGGAGGAATAAGAAAATAAATTTTTAGGGTGACAAGACTAATATGTAGAAATAAATATTAAAGAGTTTTGCTTCCTTAATTAAATGCCTAAAGTATGATTTGTTTTGAGGCTGCTTATAAACTGGTTCCCAAACTGTTTAATTACTATTCATCTCACCTGTCTCAAAAATATTAATCATCAAATGGTAAAATATTAGCTTGTAGTAGGAGGGTGATGTCAGAAGCTGAAACTCGAGTTCATTACAAATGCTATCTTTCATCATGCCCTTTTAAAGTGCATGTTAAATAATACAAGTATAATTTTTTTAAGATCCCTGTCAATATTAAGAAATTGGTGAATATAGGTGTAAATTACTCTTGCCTATGTGAGACATACACAATACTTCTCAGTGCCTAATAATGCAATGTTTGCTCTATGGCATTTCATTTAGGAGTTCATCCCTGTGTAAATGCTGCTGTGAATCAATGAAAAGAAATTTACAATTCAGCAAAACTGTCTGCTTTGATGTATCACCATGTAGCAAATGAATCTGTGGAATCTGGAGGAGTAGGTATTTGTGGTGGCTTTTTAGTGCCTCCTTCAGAATTCAGTTCTGTAGGAGGTCTGGTTCCCTTGCTGCAGGAGAAAGGAGGAGGTCTGGACCTTCAATGTGATAGGCTCAGGTTTGTTATGCGAGGTGAGTGTCTTGCCTTGGTGGATGGAATTGTTAATAACTGCTAGGAGCAGCACAAACGTAAGAATCTGAGAAACCAGCAGCCTCGTTAAGGAGCTGAAAGCACAGAGCTGTCTTTGCCTGAGGTTCTGGAGAAGGACTGAGACAGGCTTTTTCTCTGTGGGGTGTTTGCATACACATTATTACAAGCAGACTCAACTAATATGAAGAGCTCTGAACTAATCAATTTAACTAGATCTCGACAAGAGAAGGATTCAGTGGTTTTCATGCTGTTTCAAAAATGAAGCTCTGCTGATTTGGAGACCTGAAACCAGCAACAGTCTACCTGAAAAGAATTGATTTGATGTTGAAGAGGACTTCTGCTCATGCTGTTTGCTGCTTTTGCCATGTGGATGAAAAGGAGAAAACTGCGAGTGAAGTTACAGGTTCAAGGCTCTGTTTCCTCAGCTATTTTTTTCCCCCTAAGTATAGTGTAGCTCTTGAAGTGAAAGGGTATTGGTATTCAGTGAGGTGAACATTAAAAGATTTCTCATAGGGTGTTTATATTTAAATGGTTAATTATCACTGTTTCCCATGTTCTTGTGCTTTGCCATTTATAGAAGGTTTTTAGACATTAGACTTTGTAAATGGAACATTTTACAGTAGTTAATAGCTTCTTCAAGGAGATGCTAATATCTGCATTAATATTATAATTAATCTTCTACATTTTACATGATACAAAATAATACAGTACTTCTGCTAGGCATTATGAGAGAGACTTCCAAATATGACTGTTTAGAACAGTGAAAATACTGAGCTCTTGGATTAAATTGGGTTGGGGTTTTTCTGTTAGTTTCTGGTGCATTTACAAACCAATTTCTTATGTTATTGTGTTTTCCAGGTTACATTATCCATTTAGAAAATATTTAATTTTCATGTCATTAAATGGCTTTTTTACTTTGAAATGCTCACAGTCCCTATACAGATATCACTTTTTGAGTCCGGATATATTTTTAACAAGATCACTTAGTGGAATAAAAATTCTCTGTGTTTCTTAGACAGTGTTGTACTCAAAATTTCTACTGGAAATATAATGGGCTATTAATGTTTTTAGTTTCCAACTGGTAATTAAAGCAGAAAGAAAGGAAGCATTGGGAATACAATGCATTGTCTGATGCATGTTGCATATTTCTGAAAAAGCACAAATGTGTATTGAGAGAATACTATTCATTCACACATACTCCCTTTGTAACTTTTAAAATCAGTGATCCAGGGAAGCCACGATGCCATTCTGAGCCCCTTGTAAGGATTGCCTGCAGAGCCCAGCAGAAGCAGATGCACAAGTTTGTTTTTCTCGCAGTTGGCCATGCCAACTGAAGTCTGCAGAGCCTGAAGGTGTTTGGGAGCAGCATCTGGTTTTCTGTTTTGTTTTCTCAAGTTAAGCACATTTTGGTTTGTGAATGGCACTTGGAGAAGCTTCCTTACTTTCTTAGCCAATTAGTGCCTTTCAGTCAGTAAGTAATAATAAAATGTCTCTCTTGGTGGCCACAAGAGAGTACAAGTTACTTTGCCCTGAAAGAATATTGGGAAGGACTCTTCTCTGCATAAGTAATGCTAATAAAAAAAGTACACACTAGTAAGTTCTACTTCTTCCTTGTGTTGAAATAGAAAATTATTATCTTGAGTGGACTTCACCTCTCTTAATTACTGCTCTACTCTAAAAATTTTTCATTAGTGTTGACTAATAAGAGGAATTTCAGTTGTTATTTCCATAAGCATTATAATTTCACTTCGTAACTTGCTCTGTGGAAAATGTTCAAACAGGGACAATAACCTTATCTAAACATTTTATCTGACATGTCTATGTCATGTGTCCAAGATGGAGCAGCTTTAAAAGTTAGTGAACCAAATCTGACTCATTTTCATGATTGATGTTTGTCTTATTTGAAGAATTATATGCAGCAACATGAAATATTAATTCAGGTAGCAAAAAATAATACAATTACTTTAAAACAATTAGTATTTTAATTTCTTAAATGAAGCTTAAAGAAACTACTGTATTGTGCATTGGTTGGATAATTGATACTTATGTAGGAGTTTGATGTAGAAATATGAAAACAGCCATTCAAAGTGCCTGAGATAATGTGGTCTCAAAAAGAAGTTTCTGAGAGTGAAGTACAAGTACTGCAGGCTACACATGCTGGGTAGCAGTAGGGTGGGCCCAGAAAAGCAAAGCAGATAAATCAGTTTTCCTATGGGGTCAGGTGTGATCAGATCCATAATCTGATGTGTGATCTATTTTGGGCACTGGGGGATGGTTTTGGTTTGGGTTTTTTTTTTTCTGTATGTAAAATGTTCAAACCTCATTCCATTTTATAAGCATTTGAAACAGTATTATTTATCAATATATCTAAAATATTTATTTATCTTTTCTTTTTCTGCAGTGTTGACTGTATTGTGGGTAGCAAGTGATGTAGTGTTTGTTTGGTTTACTAATAGTGTAGTCATGTAATTTGGTGAAAAAATTACAGTGTTTACTGAATTATTAGAATAGTCCAGCTTTTAATTGATCCAATAAATTAACTGAATTATTTGTAAATATTTGAAACAGATGTTGGGTTATTCTGAACTTTGCAGCATAATTTTTCAAAGACTGATATTTTCTTTCTGTGGAAATTGTGAAGTTGTGGTTAAACCACAATTCTAAGGTTATGAGTTTTGGTTTTCTGAATAGCAAAGGTCAGCTTCTGGAATTTTTCTTGAAACATTTCACTCTTTCTTGAGGTTGCATACAAAAAGTGTGGTTGAAGTAATTTGGTCTATAAATGTAAATCATATTTGTTGATAGTATTATGAATATATTGAAACAATGCATTAATGTTTTAAAACATACGAAATTTGGTCACACACATGGTATGAATTTTAAAGAATTTTCATCATTTGTGTCTCTATCCTAAGTTTTTAGCTTCTGTTAGTTTTGAAATGCAAAAGGAGTGAGCCTTGTTAATACTTTGCATTTCATTCAAAGTTAATAGTCATTTACTTATCTGAAGGGAATCAGCTTTACTTTTCTTCACTTGTACAGACTGTTTTTCACAGATCCTTACCTTGAATGAGCCCAATATATCAGAATTTTCACCATCTTTGAGTGTGATCTTAGTGACCCTTTATCTAAGGGTTCTCACGTGGTCTTGTCCTGTGCCAGGTCAATAATGTGAACCAGCAGTTTAAACTGCCAAGGCAGTTGTGCTGAAAATACTGGGAAAGGAAAGCAGCTTCAGATCCTCCTGCTGTCTAAAATCCTGCTTGTATGTGTGTTATCATGTGTGCCTTACCAGGACTGTGTGCCAGTGCTACCAAACATCTGAACAGAGAGGAGTTAAATGTAGGATAAGGGCTCTTTTTTTCTCCTGTTGTTTGTTTTGTCTCTTAGTGTTCTCATCTCCTTCCACTTTCCCACTTTTTTGCTTTTTCTGCCCTTCTGCATTGCATGGTCTGTGTCCCTCCCTTCTGCTCTGATGATCCTCACTCTTTCACAGGTGCCCATCATTCCTCTGTCTCTGAGGACTTGGGAGGAGCTTTTAACCTTCCCCTGATGAGTGGGGGTTTAGGTTTTCAGCTCAGAATGCCTTGATACACATCAGCACATTCATGGAATATTTTCTGTCCTGCAGGTTGGGAATCCACGTGTGGAGCTCACTCTTTCTGAACTGCAGGATATGGCTGCCCGACAACAGCAACAGATTGAAAATCAACAGCAAATGTTGGTTGCTAAGGTAATAATTATATACAGACCATTTCTTTTCAATATATGCAAGCATAAGTTTGTGGATAGAAAAAAACACACTAAGTCATTTCAGTTAAGCTCTAAGCTCAAGAAATTGCTTGAGAAATGCATCATTTTACCAGAATAATCTTAGCCTAGGCAGTGCAGTCTTTTGGCATAAATACTGCTAGAACAACCAATGTAATGTGTCTTTACAAAAATATTGCTAGGGTATGTTTACCTCTTCTCTATGTGTGGCCCCCTTCATGATCTGTGGTAGAACTGGCTTGACTCCATGCTCATCTTTAGGGGATCATTCAGTAGAATAATAGTGGGGTGGGGTGAGCATATGCCAAATTCATAAAAATTTATGTATTGCATTTCCATGTCTCAGAGACAGAAGAATCTAAGCATGTTTGTAGAGTGGGGAGGGGGTTTAATGGTTTTGACATTGTTGTTTGAAGTTTTATACAGCATGCCTTTGATGCTTGGAATACCTAAGAGTCAACCTACTGATTCTGTTGTTCTTTCTTGATGGAAATTATACTAAAAAAATATTTTTGCTTGTGCACCCAGCAGAAGAATTATTATTTAGAAGTGGAATATTTTCTTACAGCAGGTCAATTTCCTTAAAATGGTCTGTTGGGCATACTTTGTCATCTTTGGGAAGCTGGGTAACAGCACTGGAAATTTATTTTGCCAACAGCAAGAAAACTGTTAGTAGTGGCAGAAAACAAATGCCAGAGGAAGCATCACAGATGTATTCAAATGAGTGCTCAGACTAGGGCTGTATTCACATGTCTATGTAAATTTGTTATTTTTTGTCTAAAAAAAAATCTTGAATCTCTGCTCTGAAACAGATTTATTAATTGATGTTAAAGAGGTTTTTCTAGGGCTGGTACATATTCAATGAAATACAACATTTTCTGATTTGTGGAAGTAGAAAACCTGATCAAAATAGTAGGGTTTTCTAAGCTAATGTGTTGAGGTTGTTTTTTAATAAATGGGTAACAGATTTGTCTTGTTTAAAACCTCCTTTTGTCAGGAGCAACGTTTGCGTTACCTGAAGCAGCAAGAACGTCGGCAGCAGCAATCTGTTTCTGAGAGTGAAAAGCTCCAAAAACTTAAAGAACGTGTTGAAACCCAGGAGACAAAGCTGAAGAAAATCCGTGCCATGAGAGGACAAGTGGACTACAGCAAGATGATGAATGGCAATTTGTGTATGTGGAATTCTTAATTTATTTACTGTTCACTGCACGACTAACAAATAATGCTCTATTTTAAGTCACTATAGCATTGGTGCAGGTTCTCAGCTTCATTTTTTTGTTTTATGGAAGTTCTGTGTTTCCATGGCATTTGTATGCAACAGAACTTTTTGTTAGCTCTGTATAGTCAAACACAGTCAGAATAAGTCTATTCTTTAACCATTAGAAATCTGATGACTGTTAGCAAATTTGCTATACAAATATTTTATATGTATTTTAGATGTAGAGCTAATATGGTGTATTTATTAGTATTTGTAGAATTAAAAAATTAACAACTTCTGCCTTATTTAATTGGTTTTTTGTTATTTTTATCTTGTTAATTTTAGCAACTGAAATTGAGCATATAAGTGCCATGTTCCAGGAAAAGCAGCAGGAACTGCAGGCTGCAGTGTTAAAAGTGGATCAACTCACTCAGCAGCTGGAGGATTTAAGGAAAGGGAAACTGAACGGGTTTCAGTCTTACAATGGACAAATGACAGGGCCTGCAGCAGTAGAATTAAAAAAGTTGTATCAAGAGCTACAGGTAAGTAACAAAAACATGCTATTTAAATTACAACTGTAGATTTTAAAAGTTTTTTTATTGTTCTTATGAGTGGCAATTTGGTTCTGTTACACCTTATAAAAGTAGTGTGTTGGAATGCTGTTAATGTGTGAGGTTGTAGTTGGCATATAGCCTTTTTTCAGAAAAAACTTCACTAGCATTAAAAACTATTTTGTTCCTTATACATGTAATGATACAAAGTGTGCAAGTGTTTTGAAAGGAGTTTCTCAGACCCTAATACTGAAATACTGAAAGTCTACATAATTTATTATTTGTTTTAATCTCTCTCAATTTTTTTTTGTGAAACTAATTTTGGTACTTCTCTATTTTGCACTTATCTGGGTATAGCAAGCTCACTTACATGTCATCTTAACTTGGAGACGTGACTGTAATTTTAAAAGTGTATTGTAAAAATATAGCTACATTGTCTGGTGTGGATAAACAAAATACATAGGAATTAAATAACACATTTTAATAGAGTAATTAGAAATGCAAGCTGCACTATATTCCCTGCACGAGATAGTGTAACATAGTGCAATAATTATAGTATATTCACACAGTATTCCCTGCATCAATGTTGTATATCTCCTGCAAGAAGCTTGTTATATCTAGAGTGTAGCTCTCATGCAAGTAGTTAAGTATCTAGTTTAAATTGAAATTTTGTCAAATTCTGTGCTAATGTATTAGGATTTTGAGGGCTTTTTTATTTGAGGGCTTTATTCTGATCGAGGTAACAACTCTAATATATTTAATTTTAAGTATTTCATATTTTAAAATTAATTTAAATTTCAAAATTAGTCTCATTTATTTAGATGAGCAAATACAGCAGAACTTAATCAATTCTGTTTTCATGCATTAGGAATAAGTCTCCTTTTTTCTCTTTTTACTCCTTCCTCCTTTGTACAAGGCATATCTGCCTTTGAGTATTTCTAAGTGCAAAGATGCTCAATAGATGAAGATTTCTCTCTTGTGCTTTGCAGTGATCCCATATGTGTTTATCAAGGCTTAAATTTGCCTCAGGTGTTTTTTGCTTGTAACGTTACCATGAAAATAAGAACACTGAGACAATGTCTGAGTTATTGAAGGTGTGAAAAAATGCCAACAGCAAAGCAAGAGAAGTAATTATAGAGAGTGTCATGGTTGATTTAAACCATAAAAGTAATCCACCTCATAATGCACTGGAAAACTGCTGTGAAGGTTTCGGTTTAATCCCCATGCAGAGAGGAAAATCTGTGTAGAGCCCCTGCACTAGCAGTTCAGTTAACACCCCTTCCAGACATCACAAAGTCTCGTGTGGATCTGGAAACAGAATCAATAGCATGATTTCTGTAATAAGTTTTGTATCACTTAGTTTTCGTGATAGACAAATTGTCTTGGGTAAGCATGACTTTAAACAAACATTTTCTGTGATTTAGTTCTTCACAGTGAAATTTTCTGAAATGTCTTTCTGCCTAATTCCTCAATCCATTTTCTATAAATAGGATGCAGTCTCTATGTATTTAATAGGCATCCACTAGCTTTTTTAGGATATTTTCTCAGCTTTTTCTTCTAGGAGTAGTTCATGGTTGCAGATGCTAACTTGACAGGATGTGTGGAACCATAGAGACACCAGAACAAGTTGTTGATCCAAATTCCTTTGGGGTTTTTTTAACACTGCATTGCAAACCATCTTGCCGAGAACTGTTCTAACAAGTGGGGTTTTATTTGTTTTATTTTTTTGTTTGTTTTTGAAGATCCGTAACAGGCTCAACCAGGAGCAGAACTCCAAGCTCCAGCAGCAGAAAGAGCTCCTGAACAAACGCAATATGGAGGTGGCCATGATGGACAAGAGAATCAACGAGCTGCGCGAACGGCTGTACAAGAAAAAAGTTGAGGCACGTCAAAAAGAAAACATTCCTGTAAGATAAACTGTTAAAAGGGCCACAATTCAGTTTATCAAGGGCCTATAAAAACTGCATAGAATCTCCCTTTTTCCCACCCAAATAATACAGTTACCTATGATAAAAGTAGCAGGTCTCTTAAAACTATTCTAAGGTTTCTCATAGGTATCCAAAAACTGTAAGACAGAATATGTTTTCTTTTATTTTTCTTTATGGCACAGATGATACTGCATTAAAAATCAGAAAAGTTTATATTTCTAGGAAGGAAAGTATGACTATGTGCTACATGTTTAAAAGCATGAATGCATAAAAAAATTAAGTTTTATAAAATGCTTACCTTCCAGTATGGAAAATGGATAAAAATATAAACAGTTTGATAAAGTTAGGCTTAATAGTTGTCTGGAGTCTCAGAAAGATTTTAAGAGATGAAGTCTGGATTTCTATATGTATTACTAGCTGGAGGTATTGCGTTAAAAAAACCCAACACATACATATTTGATCATTTAAGAACTCATTTTAGACCATTTGCTTGAGAAAGACACAGTGACAGAGACTTTACAGAGATAATAGGTATCTACAAGAGACACATGTTCTGTGACTAAAAGATTTAAGTTTTGAGGTGTTGATTTTAAGGAACAAAATTCGTGCTTCCTACCATGTTTTTTTTCTCTTTTTGTAGAAGCATAGAGTATGATAACTTAATTGTAAGGTGTCCTAGCTACAGTGCATGGTTGTAGATAATCAAGTTTAGACCTCCCTGTTCATGCAGAAGGGCCTGGATTAAATGGACATTCACGTGTCAATTTTTCTGATCGTTTTCAGTTGAATCGAATTAATGGAACTTCATCACCCCAGTCATCCCTGAGTGCTTCAGGAAGGGTGGCAGCAGTAGGGCCTTACATCCAAGTTCCAAGTGCTGGCACTTATGCTGTACCAGTAGATCCAGTTAAGCCACAGTCTCTCACCATTGCTCCCAGCTCAACACATGGAAGATCAAAATCTGGTAAGTACTTGTGTGATGTTTATTAATACAAATGGTTTGAAAAGGGGCAATAAAGAAAAGGAGTAATTTTCAGAGACCCAGTGTTGGCATAATTGGTGTAGGGGAGGAGGCAAGTTTTAGATGTGTTAATACTGTTCTGTGGATTGGACATCAGTCATTTGATCTGTGGCATTTTTGCTTCTTTCCATTAATTTTTCTTAGGAAATTGAGTGTTTTCTTTGAAATTTTACTGGCTGGTACATCCCTAAAAGGGGCATGTTTTCTTCACAGATTCTATGTTGTGTCTTTAATAGCTTTTTCAATTATTTTGTGTGTTTGAATGTAATAATGAAATCAAATTTGTAGAAAACTGTATTATAAATAACTATTTACACCTTGTTGCTTTTTGTCAAGTAAAACAAAGCTAATGAGTTAATAATAATAATACTTCTCAGAAAGAGACTAAATAGGAAAATAGAATAAAACTATGAGAGGTTTTTGCTCCATCTGGGATGTGGGAATTTGTGGTCTTTGAAGCATTTTTGAAATGGAATAACCATAACATTGATGTTGTTTACTTGTTTCTGCCCCATTTAGTGAAGAAGCTGCCCCTCCAGAACTCCTCAGAACTTTGTGTCTGAAATTGGCTCCCATGTTTCCCACTATTAATAATTCCATCTAAAATTTTCAAATAGAATTATTATTTAATTTTTGTTAGAGACTGAAGGAAGCAGGTCATATTTGTGCCTTAAGTTCTCAATTCCAGCGAATCTCATCTGTTTGCTCATACTTTAGAAAAATCATAATTTTAAGAAATTATAAGCTGGTAAAATATACATAATACAAATAAAAATGCATGATCCCATTGGTCCAACCATAGGGTTTATTTTACCTGGGCTCCTAGGAGAGATCAAAAAGGGGATAAGGAATGACTAGGAGACAAAAGCTGTTGCAATATTCACATACAGTCAAGGACTTAAAACTGAATATTCCAGCAAAATTCGCATCATGATTTCCAGATGGGAAGGAAGAGATGGGAGAAGACAATCTGAACCTCTCTGTAGGAAAGAATGTCAGAAATGCTCCCCCCCAAAAAGCCCCAGGTCAGAAAGTAAAACTGGCCTAACAGAACTTAAAAAAAAGACTCCAGTATTTCCCATTGATATTAGTGATTTAACAATACCTTTATCAGCTAAAAGTATTCAAAATCTGTGCAAACCCCATCACTGTGGTTTTATGGAGAAGTCTCAAGAAGATGGAATGACTTAATTGAGGGGGTAAAGGTGCAGATTTGCAACAGTTTTGTTTTCAGATTCATGGATCCTTCTTCCACATACGGAAAAGGACAGTTCCTAACTTTTAAGTTTCCTAACTAAAAACCACAATTTTGTAATATCAACCTCCCAAAATATATATACCCACTTCTAGACCTACCTTGGGACTTATAATATTATAAAAGTAATTATTCTGCCTTAGGACTGACTTTGTATTTATTATTTTGAAGATACTTGAATGAAATTCTGTAAAATAGATTTATGTAAGGAGAAGCATACATGCTCCCAGGAAGAAAAGAAATTGAGAATTTATTTCAACTGTCATGCTTTTATTTCTCATTATCTGAGTGTTCCTGTTCTAATGTTCTCCATTGTCATTGTTATAATTTTTCCACCACTTTTTTTCTTTCTTTTTCTGTGTAACTGGATCTGCCTTGGTGCGTCCGGTAGAGACAGACTGTGGGTGTGTGAAAAAATCTCCAGACACCTGGAAGGTTTCTGATTTAGACATAATAGTGGATCCTATTCTGTCACCTCCCACTTCTCTTCAGTCTGCTGTTCACAATGTCATCCGCCTGGCACCTACTCTGTTTGACACCCAGCACTGTGAGTCCGTAGAAGATCTCTGGCTAGCTAAGAACTCAGTTTTTAATATGGTCATCTGAGCTCTTGCACACAGATGCATATTAAACAGCATCTTTAGAACTTGTGTCGTGGTCTGGCGTGTAGATGATGCTGTTAAAATGTAAATTGGTTGAGAAGTTGCTTTTCATCTTTGAATGAAACAGATTTGCAGCAAATGCATCCCAGGAGGCATCCCAGGAGTACTGGAGTAGTATACCAGGGATGAGTTGTCTTCTCTGAAAAACCTCAACATTTTCTCAATGTTAGAAACTTCTGGCAATCACTAAAGGGTTTTAGTGTGTTTTGGATTGGATAGAGGCATAAAATACATCTTAATTGAGGTACTTCATTTGAGGCTTAGTTTGAATTACTTTGTGGGAAACCTCAAGTTTCTGTGTTGCACTGACTCCAGAGATGGGATAAAAGCCCAATCTGCCCAAGTCAATACCCAGAGTCTTGCTGCCTTCCATTGGACTTGGAGCATGCATCAATTGCTGTAGTAAGTAGCCTAGATCCAGACCTACAAAAATTTTAGGGAAAGTCAGAGAAAATGCACAAAACCTTTTGTGTCTGTGTGTCACTGTCGTATTTCTGTAAATGCACCATGGCCTGGTGAGAGCTGAAATGCAGTGGGTGTTATGTTTACAGGCACAAGCAAGAGGGTGCATTTGGAGGGGTGGATGGAGCCAGTTGGCTGTGGGGTGGCTGAGAGCAGCAGCTGGGGTGGCTGAGAGAAGAAGTGTTAGCATCAGATTCCCCTAGACCAGGTTGCTCAAAGCCTCATCCAGCCTGGCCTTGAACACCACCTTCAGGGATGGGACATCCACAACTTCCCTGGACAACTTGTGCCACTGATTCCCCACCCCCACAGTGTAGGTCAGAGAGAGGAGAGAGAGTCTGAATTTACTTCCAGTCTGTTATCTGGGGAAAAATATGCTGTTTACAATAAGTTTTTGTGTATCTGTCTTTCTAATAGAAAAGTGTTGAATTTGCAGGTAAGATGTTTAAATGTGTCATGTCTCTTGCTGTTGTTTTTGTAAGTGCTTTCCTCATAACTAACTTACAGATCCAGATGCTTTCATGAATCAATTATAACACCTTTCACTGATCTTCAAAACAAAGGTTTTACTGAACTGTAACCTTAGTGGAGCTATAGAATGTCTTGTGCGTTTTGTATAGTAAGCATTAATTCAGTGCATAGTTGAAAAGTTTGCCATTATTTAGGGCCTAAGAGTTTAGACACCTTTTTGGTCTCACTCTTGATAACCAGATTATTAGAAACAATAACAAACAAAACCCACAACATTTTCAGCTTGTGGATAATGCCAATATTAAAACTGGGCCTCATTACTTTACTTCCTAGCAGCTTGCAAGTGTGAAAAGTGATTTCTGGACTGTATACTGTATTCTCAGTGTAAAAGTATGCAAGTGTTAATCCTGTTTTTAGAGATACTCAACAAAGAGGGTAAGGCTCATGAGTAGAAACTAGAGTGGTGGTGGAAAATTCATTCTCATTAGAATGTTCCTATGCAGCTTATTTTGAGGCTATCTACTATACCGGACAGAGAATTCTAGAAATAGTCCTGCTGATTCTATTTTCCAGAAGCTTAGAACTAAAATAGGAAACCTGGCCTCCCCTAAATACTTGATTTTCATTTGATACTGTATTACTGTGGGGTCCAGAAATCTCATTCATTCTCCACAGAGGCACAATCCCCTCCATTTTAGCTCCTATCCTGTAGTAAAGTCAATTACATGTTACACATCACCTTTACACATTTAAGTGCTCCACTACAACAATTACAAGCCATAGGGATGGAGGAATGATCTCCAGTCTCCTTACAGGAAGACATGCCTGATGTTTTATCTTTTAAAGGCAAATCAAATCCTTAGGGTCTAACATAGGATTTATTTAGTTACTGTAAACTATATCTAATTATTAGGCTACTTAAACTCTTTTGCTTACTTAGAGAACTGAAACAAAATAGTCCCACACAGTTAATAAAGTAACATCAATGCCTCTAGGACTCCATTAAGGATTTGTTGCTTCAGTTTATGTGCAGCTATGCATGATTTTTTGCATATGATGAAGATAAAAGCCCATGACTTGCTTCTTCATGCTGTGAGTTAAAGTTGTCAGCTGACTTTATAAATTTATTTAATATTAAATTGCTGGGGCAATTCTAATCGGGTGAGTATGTTGAGGAAACACAAAAGGTGAGTTAACCACCACTTCCAGCAAAGGAATGTGTGCTTTTGTTCCACCCTGCTGTTGAAGGGAGTTTTTACATCCTGTTATGGGTGAATGAATCTGGTAACCATAGTTTAAATTTGGAGTAAGTCCACTCAGGGCTTACATAGACTTAACATTTACTGTAGTTTGACTTTGTCTCTGGATAGTACCCAAAGAATTGTGTTGATGAAGTGTTTCTGTGCGGATTGCTACTCTGAATTTGTTTGCTTTCTAATAGCAGAATATGCAATACTCAAGCCAAAATTTTGATCACATTTTTTCTATAGAAATTTTCAGTGCAATTTGAATTTTAAAGGGTTGTGAACAGCACATTCTATGCAGTGATTTGGCTTTCAATATTGATTTCTGAATCAAATATTAATAATGATTTATCTCTCTTCTAGAATAAAACTAATCCCACTGTAATCTAAGCTATTTTATTTCACATGTTGTTTTGCTTGTTTGCAATGCTAGTATGGATTATTTTAAATCTAGTATTTTTGTCTGTTTTCAAGCTAATGATGGAAATTGGCCGCTACTTAAACAGAGCTCAGCCCCTGTGGTAAAACCCCCTCAGATCTCCAACACAGACTGGAAAGAATCAAGCATGGATACTGCTTTAAAACAAGGAACTATATCCAGCCAGCCTTTGCCAACTTCAGTATTAGGAAGTACTGATAAGCTGGTGGGTTTCATCTGATATATTTATAGTTCTGCTTTGCTGAAATTATGAACCTTTGGCTTTCATAGCTGAACTCACTTCAATTACACATTCCATTTCCCTTCTACTATTTATTTAAAAAGTCATAAAGAAAATTATATTTTTTCTGTTCCTTCCTGTTCTTATCACATTAAAATGTGTGGGTTTCTTTCAACTTCAGTACTTTGTATTCCTTCCTGTTCTTTTACATATCTAGTCTCCCCTTCTTCCTCTTTGCTTCTCCTAATCCTCTCCCTTCTCCTTCATGTTTTTCTAATTCATATCTTTGTTAGTCTCTTTCCTTTGTATAGATTATTACTTTTTCAGTGTACTCTTTTTCTCTAAAATCTCACAAAAGAAGTCATTAAATCCATCCTTAAGTGAGACTAATAGTGGTATCTGTCTTCACTGTTGTAATAGTACTTTATGAATTCTTTATGACTATAATCTTTAAAGAATAAGGACTTGGTCTTCTAGTTGTTTTGCTAAACTCTGACAGTATGTGTTTTCAAGATCAACTAGACACTGAGATCTGGAACCTAGAACAAGTTAATCAGGCTTTGCATGTATGCAAATAGTTTTAAATTGATATGAATGTGTTAGAGCTGAAAGTGCCTTTCAACAGTGGCCTTTGTCTGAGGTATGATGAGATCCTCAGATATGATTCTACCTGAGTTTATCTAGTGATAAAGGAACACAAATTGTTTATGTTGACTCCTTTTCTGTCCCACAAGATTGTATGGTATGTTGAAAAAGGAATGTTCTTGCCCAGAAGTACTTTATTGAATTGAATGGTATATACTATTTATTGTTCTTACACAGGGCCTTGACCTGGGGAAGGTGCCACCAACAGTTCCTGGTGTAAGCAAGCAGCTGCCTCAGAACTATGGGACCTATCCAAGCCCAGTTCCCTTAGGAACAGGTTCTACAAACTCTCTAGAAAGGAGGAAGGATGGCAGCCTGCCCAGGCCTGGCACCAGCATAGCAAATCGGCAGAGGCCGGTCCCGCTCCCGCCGCCCAGCAACGTGCACCAGCCCAGCTCCTCGCAGCAGATCCAGCAGAGAATTTCTGTCCCTCCCAGCCCCACGTATCAACCCTCTGGCCCCCCCTTGTTCCCAGGAGGAGAGGGCAGGCCAGAACTGCCTTTGACTGTGGCAATCAGACCTTTTCTCGCTGATAAAGGATCCAGACCTCAGTCTCCCAGAAAAGGGCCACAGACAGTGAACTCCAGTTCCATCTACTCAGTGTATCTTCAGCAAGCAACACCACCAAAGAATTACCAACAAGCTGTGTACAATACTTTAAATAAGTCGGTAAAAGCAGGTAGAATATATTTTGCTCTTTTTTTCTTTGAAATACATTAAGATCTACTTGTTTAGCTTAGTTGACTTCCCATATCGGTTTGGAAAACCGTGTCTAAATCTGTGAGGAAAATAATTTTTGTGCATGCAGCATAGCAGAAAAATAATTTAATATATTTTTGAGGTTATCAATAAGTATGCATTGATTTTATTTTAAAGCAACATGCAGTTGGAACAATATAGCCTGGATACTTTATCAATACTTTGATAAATAAGTTGAAAAACCAGTGTCTAGATAAGAGTTTTGCTTCTCCTACTGTTTCCTTGTGAAAGAGGAAAACCATTCCAGATGCTCCTTGTAGCTTATAATTGTAAGCATCAGCATCACCAACAGGTAACTATTTATTTCTGTTTTGACAGTCCCCAGAACAATATTTTTTTTCTTTCTGTATTAGTGTCAAACAAGTATCAATAGTTTATTTATAAATATTTTATAATGTAATTTAAAAACAGCTCTTCACTGTTGTCCATCTTTCTTTTCTTCAGTTTATGGAAAGCCTGTATTACAGTCTGGTTCAACCTCTCCCTCACCCTTGCCATTCCTTCATGGCTCTTTGCCTGCCCAGTCTCCCTCACAGCCACCACCTCAGCCTCAGAGTGAGGTCACTGAAAAGGATCAAGAGCTGGAAAATGCTCCACCACCCAGTGAAAACAGCAATGTGGAGAACATTCCCCGTCCTCTCAGTCCTACAAAGCTCACCCCTATCGTGCACTCGCCGCTGCGGTATCAGAGCGATGCTGACCTGGAGGCTCTGAGGAGGAAATTGGCCAACGCTCCGAGGCCGTTAAAGAAACGCAGCTCCATCACCGAGCCAGAGGGCCCCAGTGGACCAAACATACAGAAATTGTTGTACCAGCGCTTTAACACCCTGGCTGGGGGGATAGAAAGTGCTCCTTTTTATCAGCCCAGTAATCCACAGGACTTCATAGGCAACTTAGCTGACGTTGATAACGGGAACGCCAGCACCAATGGCAATATTGAAGAACCGGTCCCCGTGCAACCTACGGTTCCTGTCCCTGATGAACCGCCCCCCTCGTCAGATGCCAATGACAATGAGTTACCTTCTCCTGCTACCGAGGAGTTGATAAGCACTGAAACCACAAATCAAACATCTGAGACAACTGAAGACAACAACAACAACCTTTCTATAGTTCCTTCTACTGAGCAGTCACCCAGTCCCACGCCAGAGGTCAGTTCTCCAGTAGAAGATGAAGCTCCTTTGCCACCTGCTCTTCCTCCTCCACTTCCTCCAGTAAGTAATAAAGCAAAAGAACAACTTTGTGAACTACAGAATTAGCTTTGTGCTTAAGCATAACTGGAACATGGTAGGCTTGTGCTCAGCAATAGCTTTGCACTTGAAGTCTCATGATATTAAAAGGAAAGAAAACCAGGGGAGTTCCAGGGAGAATTCTGATGGATTAGTTTCTTTGCTACTCTACCTGCTTAATTAGGAAAATATGCAAATAGGTAATGGGAGGTTGTGTATGTGTTTCTCAACTTTTTGGAGGTTCTTGTTGTAGAACTAATTCAGGAATTGGAGATTCCATTATTTTTTTTAATTTGTTCAGGCCTTCAAAGATAGTTTACCATTAGTTTCATACAAATAGTTAGGTCAGTGGGAAGCTTTTTAATTTGCAGGCAAGCTAAAATAGCTGTTCTGGGGAAACTGCTCTCCTTTTCCCCTCTCAGAGGAGATGGAACAGGACTAACTCCAGCAGCAGCATAGCTGGCTTGTGATAGCAGAAATGTTCTGTCACATACTTTGAATTGCTTTCAAAGTTCATCCTCCAGCTGCACTAACTTGCCATTAACAAAATCTACCACATTTGGAGAATTGAAAAATACAGAAAAGAATTAATTTTATTCTTTGTTGTTGTGATATCAATCACTCTTTGAAACCAAAGTTCATCCTCACTCTTAGATTCAGGTAGGAACCTTGCATTCTTCTGAGAATTCGACTGCAGTGTGCACAAGGCTTTGTATGGTTTCCCATGAGCATAAGGGCCAGGATACTTCTGGGAGAATGGGAAATGCTATCAACTAATATTATTCATAATATGAAGGGTTTATTTTCCAAACTGAAATAGCCATCCTATATAGGACCATAAGTGAAAACAGATCCTACAGAGCTAGAGACCAAAAGCATTCTATAAAAGCTGTAGTTAATAATAGATTATTTTTTCCACAGCAAGTGACAAGGACACATGTAAGGGATTCAGAATATTCTCAAAACACATTTAAATGTGCTTAAGATCTTGAAAATGCAGCTTCTGATAACACCAGCTAGAATGTCACATAAAATAGCTTCATGTTCTGTACTTTTCGTTCCTACAACAAAACTCCCAACTTGCCAGGTCTGACCTTCAACAGAGACTCCTGCTCATTCAAGGCATTGATTCCTCTAAGTACAGACTCTGGCTTAATTGTGTGGTGCTTTCCAGGCTAAGCAAAAGTTTTCAGTGTCTTAGATAATCCACCAGTAATATCCACACCTTATATTAGATACAATTAAGATGATGATGCTTAAAACACTGGCTTAAGTACTTCATGCCTTGTACTCACTATCTTTAATTAGAAGCTTTGAAACTATATTGGCTTGCTTTTTCATTTTTTTAACTGCATAAAATGTAGTCATGTATCAAGGCTTTTATTTAGAGACTTAAATAGAAATGATTTCATAGCTCTAAATATCATTTAAGGAAGATGAAATTCATAAATGAATCATTTTTCCTACTTGTACAACCTGAAATTTTGCCTTCCAACCTTCATCTTTATTCAGACAAAACGTACCAACTTGAAGAAACCCAACTCAGAAAGAACAGGCCATGGTTTGAGAGTGAAGTTCAATCCCTTGGCTCTCCTCCTAGATGCTTCTTTGGAGGGTGAATTTGATCTGGTACAACGAATCATATATGAGGTAAGCTTTTAAACAATGGCAACCCCATTGTTTAAACCCTTTTTAACCCTTTTCCCATTCAGGGAAAAGGAAGTGCTAAACTATTTTATGTTTTTGACAGGTTGATGATCCCAGTAAACCAAATGATGAAGGCATTACACCTTTACATAATGCAGTGTGTGCTGGTCATCACCACATTGTGAAATTCCTGCTTGATTTTGGTGTAAATGTAAATGCAGCAGATAGTGATGGCTGGTAAGTATCAAGACTTTTAGCCTGGTATCTGGGAGAAGCACCATTTAGATGCACATTCAGATTTTAATTGAAACCTGTTCTGGGAACAATTTCCTTCCTCTTTATCCCTACCAAATGAGTACTCTCTAAGCTGTAGGTGGAGATGAACTCAAATGCAAGGTTACAGCTCCCAAGCAAGCACACTTAAACCATAAATTAGATTACAGTTTGTGATAATTAGTGGTAGAGTTGCATTTCTTGTTCAGATGCTGAAATAATTAAACTATAAATAACAAATGACAAAAGTTATTTTGCTTAAGTTTTTTCATCAAAGATACCACTACAGATGTTGGTGTTCTTGAAGAATCTCACTTTACAGGTAGCTGTAGCATTCCTAAAGTCTTTTTGAGGGGTGGGAATGTGAATCCTCAACTTTGTTTTACCTTTCAGGTTTCCTTGTATTAGAAAATACCCTTTCACACCCAACAGCTTTGTAAGCTGTGAAAATTATTAGTTTTGCTATCATCTGTTTCATAATGCTTGGCTTTACTGGAGTCAGGTAAATCCTGAAATCCACCCTAGCTGCTTGACAGGTTTTAGACAATGCATACACGTACTTTAAACATAAAGAAAAATTTCCTTTTAAAATAGACGGGCTGTAAAGGGCAAGATGAAAGTTAGAATTCATGGAAACTTCTTTTTTCACATGTACATTTTTTTGCTTTATTTCAGGACACCCTTGCATTGTGCAGCTTCTTGCAATAGTGTTCATCTCTGTAAACTACTGGTTGAATCTGGGGCAGCTATTTTTGCTTCAACTATAAGTGATATAGAAACTGCTGCAGACAAGTGTGAGGAGATGGAAGAAGGTTATATTCAGTGTTCCCAGTTTTTGTATGGTAAGCTGTGACACCACATCTTTCTTAAGCTTCATCCTGACTTGTCCCTCTGATCTGTGTGAAACATCTGCTTAGGCCCCAGACTGGAGGATATGGCCCATCACGTCCATGTGCCTTCTAAGTGCTAAAACCAGCATCACCTTTTCACTGTGATGTTGGTCTTAGTCCTTCTGGGTTTTGAATTACTTCACAGGCTCCTTCAAATGTTAAGATTTTTAAAGTTTTAATTTGGCTTCATTTCAGGAAATGCTTCTACAGGGAGGTTTTGACCATAACAGTGAGTTGGCAAGTGTTTTGACAGAGAGACTCCTAACTTCCTGATGCACAGGCTGTCAACTGAATTCTAGTAGTAGGAGCAGCCTTTTATTTCCCATAAAATGTTATTAAGAGTTGGTGTTTCCAAGGCATTTTGACAAGGCAGCATGTGTCTGTGTAGTGTTGCTGTGCTCTGATTTTCATCCCTATGCTGAAATTCAGAACTATCTATTATCATCTGAGATCTATACCCAAATTTCTAGCAGATCACACAAAGAAAGAAATATGCTTTATGAATAATTATTTTACAGGAGTGCTTGGTTACTAAAATATATTTTGCAGGAAAAGCACTTCAATGGAGCAGACAAATTTTTTATTTCCATGAGAGGATTTAAGCTTCATTAAGGCTGTTTCAGATCTGACATTGTATGAGCTTTGAAAGCCACAAGTGTCTATGTAGAAGGCCTGCTGTAGGAAGCAGTTTCCACTGCACGTATAATAAATGAGAAAAACTCATTCTCTAAATTATTCTGCAAGATTTTGTTTTATCATGCAGTTAAATTTCTGACAGCATTTCATCATGGAAGTGCTCAAAACTGTTCATGAAATGTTATTAACAGGAGACTAATATTAGGGCCACTGTGTCAATAATAAAAATCTCAGAGGGAAAAAAGAGTCTATTTTACCATCTGGTGTTGTTAACAGGAGTGCAGGAGAAGCTTGGAGTGATGAATAAAGGGGTGGTGTATGCTCTGTGGGATTATGAAGCCCAGAACAATGACGAGCTGTCATTCCACGAGGGCGATGCCATCACTATCCTGCGGCGCAAGGATGACAATGAGACGGAGTGGTGGTGGGCCCGCCTCAATGACAAGGAAGGCTATGTGCCTAAAAACCTCCTGGGGGTAAGTTCTTTACCTCTCCCTTCTATTTGTCACCTGCACCTGAAGTAGGAACAAAAGATGGATCTTTAGTCAGAATCCCTCTGTGCACCATTCGCAGCACACTGAAGTGGTGTAAAGCAGATTATTCTCTCTGGCCTCTGTGCCATTGTAAACAAACAGGAGAGGCTACTGTTAGGAAATTGGTACTGGTTGTCTTTGAGCAAGATAGTATATTTAATATAGTTTATGCTTTAATGAGACTTTTTCTCCTCCTTGGTAAAATATTATAGAGCCCTTATGGAAAATATGGTGGCTCTATTAGGAATTTTGAAGCCTTGGTTCAGAAAGTTCTTTGAGAAGGTTTTTAATACCTGGCACAAGGTAAGGACATAGGTGTGTGTGAGTTTAAAACAGGAAAGAGCCTTGAAGATGACAACTGTGGGCACATTGTTTATGCTGCTCAGACAGATGGAACACTGTCAGGAGAGGCCAGGAATGTAAGGTGACTAAGTAGAGAGCTACTGAGGACAAAATGCATAAGAGAACCTTGCAGAGCAGGAAATAAGCTCTCTGGAGTGCTCAACAGGGAATTTTTGTACTTATGTAAAAGCATCCTTTGTCTGTTCTGGATCTTGAGCTAAATGCACCGTGTCATTTTCAGAGCAGCCATGTTGCTGCCATTGGCAGGAGTAAATCAGCCCTTTTCTTCCTGCTTCTTGTTCTTCAGGAGTGGCTTAAGAACACCCTCAAGCTTACACAAACCCCACCCCCTAAAACACTTTATCACTCAGTTCTGCCTAATAAGTTCTGCCTAAAGTACCCCTTTAGTTATAAATTATTTAAGTTGGTATTAACCATGCAAAGCCTAATACTGTTATTCTGGTTTTTTTTTAGTTATATCCACGAATAAAACCTCGACAGCGAACCCTTGCTTGAATTCAGTTGTACAACAGTGCAGTACCATGCTGGTAACTGGAAACTTAGAACATACACTGGAGCCATCATTTTTGGTCATTTCACACAGAGAAATAAAACTATGATATTTAGTTTTAATGGTGCTTTCTCTTGTTAAATGGACAGCATCCACGATTTCCAAGATCTGCAGTTTGTAACGAGGATTGTTTGTGTGAGCAGCACTGAGGAGGAGAGCGATGCCTCCGCTACCGCCAGTGCTGTGCCAGCTCTCGTCTCACGCGGTGTTTTCAGTCAGAGTTCCGTGGTAGGAGCTTCCTTGTGTTCCATGTTCAGAGGTGTCATTTGCAGAGTGCAGATGCACTGTCCAGTTTGCTCCAACCCCCCACAGCAACTGTCCCATGTCGGGATTTTGGGTATTTCTGTTCCATACCAGTGAATGTTGAGTTCTCATTACAGATCAGCTCTTTGGGTTCTAGGACACAAGATCTTCACCTGTTACATGCATAATTAAGTAGTTACCAAAGCTTGGTGAAGGCTGGGATTTTAGGTGGCAACATGGTAAACACTTAAATCCTAGTCTGGACAACCCCAACGAAAGCTTTACCTAGTCTAGCATCTTGCAGTATTTGCATTTAGAATCAAGCTAGAGAACTAACAAAAACCAACAGTATTTGTACACTTCTCAAAATCCCTACACAATATTCACTTGGTGTTTTATTTTCTTATTATTCAGCCTACAGCACCGGTGTTACCTCTACGAATGTAAAGGTTCCCCTACTAACCCCCTGAGCTCATCCAGCCTGGACACAACAGTTAGTACTGAAGTTGCAGCAGCTTAAGGGATCTGTATGTCTGCAGGGATGAAAGTGCAATAGTTGAAAAGGGTAAGAGTCTGGTAAGGGTTATACTGTGTCACCTGAAGTCTGCCTGAGTAGTCAGTCTAGAAGAAAATATGAAGGACTGGATAGAAGTAGAGAAAGAGGGTCGTGTAGATGCCAAGTGGAGGAGAAGAAAGAAACAAGGTTTAGAGAAGGATTTAAGAAAGGCAATAGCTTATTTGAGGACAGTTTCTGTGGTTCTTGGCAGCCTACAACTGCTGCCAAGGCAAGTTATGCAATAACCTGTTCCACTACATTGTAGTTTCAAGCAAAAAAGAAAAACCCCACAAACAGGCACTTCACTGGAATTTTAATTGTACATGATTTTATATACCAAAAGTATATTTTGAATTTCCCGTTATAAGTTTTAGCCATATTTCTTGTAATTTTCTCCCATTTAACAGTATGCAATTTGATTAACTCTTCATGTACAAGTTCTGTGTATAATTTATATATCCATTTCTGCAGTGCTGTAACTTGCTTTTACCACAGGTCAGCATTAACTGTATATATTGTGGTGAAAAGTGAAAGGGTATTATTGTTGAAGAATTTGCTACATGAATGTGATGATTTCAAGAGCCTATGATACACTAATTCAGAGAACATGTAAATGTGCACAATAAAGTACTGCTAAGGCATGGCTGCATTCTCCACTCTCTTTATAGAGGTCTCAACAGCAGATGTGGCTTTGGTCAGAGTCTGCATGAAAACACTGATTGTAGTTTGCCAAGGTTACAGCTGTCAACCCATCTTTCCTCCTTGTTTTATCAGCTTCACTGAAGATGTGCTTACACACTAGTATCCCAGTATTCCAACTGGGAAAAGTTAACTTAGAACTAAAAGTAGTGTTTTCTTTAGAAAAAGTGAATTTTTTTACAGTTCATAGACTATGGTGGCTATTACTAAAGAAGTTGTATATTACAAAATTAAATAACACCTTTTTTTAAATAAGTGAATTAATTTATTCATATTTGTACATTAAATTGTATACAATTTCAGATAGCATTACAGTTAGATTAACAAAAGCTCATTACCAAAGAAAATACAAAACTAAAAATTATTCTGGAAGCTTATTACAGAAGTGAAGTTTCACGGTCGAGTTCATACAAGTCAAATCTGGTGGTATTCAGTGAAAAATTTAGATGTTCAAAATTAAATGTTTAAAAAAACCCATGTGATTTCTATAAAATCATATCTAAGGCAGATTTCTTTTTGTACATTGATTTTAAACATTTGGATAGAGGGAAAAACCTGAGATCTATACCCAAAAGCTATTCTCTGCAGAAGAGACATAGACATTTGTTTGCTTCCTGTAGCAAACAGTATATATAATGGTTACTATAAAAGTTGTGCTGTACATTAGCTGTAGTGCAGGTCACTTTCATATTAAGTGCCAGTAAAGGCTTAACAAAATATACAAAGTCTTAAAAGGTGAGACTGTTTAAAGCATTAACTGTATACATATTGCACACTACCGTGAATACTCATGGTTCAAAAAAATACTCACATTGCATTTGCCAGTTCTTACATAATGAACCACGCTGGAATGAGAGAGAGAGTCAAGAACAGCAAATATTTCCAGCTGTCAAATCAGCACAAAGTGAGAGGCAGGTCTGTGGAGGCTGGTGTCTGTGTGTGCCCTCAGGAGGCCACAGCTGCAGTTCTCACTGGTCCCGAGACTCATAGAGAAGTTTTGTTGCCTAACAGAAAGGGAAAATGCCAGTGTTAACTGAAGTTTCACTTGCAGGCACGTTATCTGCTTCCCACCCCTCCAAAAACCTCCTTTAAATCCAGGGCTTTGAATTCTTCCTTGTTTTCCTCCACCTGAGGCCTGTACTAGCATTCAGGAAGTGCTGAATGCACTTAAACGGTGATGGAAGTTTGAGCACACGCTGCTGAGCAGAGTAAAGGCTGGGGTGGGGCACCTGGGGAGTTCTAAAATGGCAAAGAAGCAACAAAGAGCCACAAACCCGCCCATACACATTATAAATGACAGTTCTGATCAGCAATCCATCAGCTGACTGATTGGAATGGGGCTTTGGTTTTTTCCCACCATAACTTTTATTTACCAAATACCAACCTTCAGTTTCATTACCCATGCAGGACCTAGCACCAAAAGATTAAACTCTTCCATTTCCAAAATCAACAACTTCTTTAAATCTTCATGAAGCAGTAAAAACAATTAGCTGAACTTAGGGTCACATGAGCATTTCATAGTGCACATTCTTCAGCCAGTAAGAAAATCCAAGGAAGTTTAAAGCCAAATTCTTAGTTCTTTTCATCTAATAACATACATAAGATCTTGGGAAACCCTTCAGAGTGCATAAATTCCTCAGTCTCTGAGCAGAAACCTAGTCATGTTCATTACACCCAGCCATAGCTTCTGTTTTCCAAGCAACAAGGCCCTGAAGTCCTTGATAAAAAAATAACAGAAATACTCCTAAGGCTGAATGCTCTCTCTGGTGCTGCTGAACAGCCTAGGTAAAGATTTTTTCAGCCTTGTCTAAGTTTTGGCTGCTTTGCTTACCTTATGCATAGCTGCCAGCCAGGCTGCTGACAGCTTCTTGTTACAGCTGAAGTCTTCACCAGCAGTAAACTTCATCTGCATCACCTCCTCTGACCCCGGGACCTTGTACTGCAGGACCATTCCTATGGCACGAGTGTTGCCTCCTGGAAAGAGAAACAACATCTGGAACAGCAGCAGCTTTTACCAACTAAGTAACACAACATTTTCCAGCTCATGAGTATGTTTGGAGAAATGTGCTCACTGCTCAGTTCAGAGCACAAGCAGCTGCTGGATCTGAGGAGCTCATGACCACAGTGCAGGCAGTGGGACCTGCAGCCTCCTATTGCTTCATTCTCTCTGCCAAGCACCAAGGCAGAACCTGCATCAGCCTTCAGGTAAAGCCACACACCTGGAACACCTTCATGATTTACTAGCACCATGTTAAGACACTGTTACTACAGTTTCATACAGTAGCCTGCAGTCTGTAGGCTTAGGGTCCAATCAAACTGATGGCAAAGCAGGCAGCAGTCCCTCCAAACCTGGCAAAGGGTGGAATGATGCTTACATAAGGCTAGAGAACAGCTGGCAACATCATTTACTTCCTGAAGGAAATTGCTGCCAAAGACTGCTCTGCCAAGAGCGCAGTAAGCGAGGTGTTTGCTTCTCTCTTACTGAGGCTGCAGAGATGAAGATAAACCAAAGCAAAAATACAAACATTTAACAAGAACTTTTAGAATGACACATTGCTGTCATTACTTCCTGCAGCAGTGGAGCACAAACTAAGCTCTAGGAGCAGCACTAGCATACACAGGACACTTCTTACAAAGCTCTTTTTAGAAGTGTCTGCATGAGAGGGCCCCTGGAGGCTGTTACTGCAATATCTGAGGAGCCAAAACAAATCACAATCTAAGCCAAACTCGATCTAGTTAGTGCTGTTAATGTACCCAACCCAATCAGAAGCCCACAGCAGGGTTTATAAAAGAGCTACTTTCTACTCTCCTAGGATAAATGGAAATTCAACTTCATCAATTGCTTCTCTGCACCTACTAGTCAGAATAATGGATTAAGGGTCTACTGAAAGATAAACCAGTGGAAATCACACACCCACAGCCTTGACCAGCTTGCCCATGTCTGGCATTACTAAGACAGAATACACCTTGCATAACAAAGAGGCCTTTCTTTTAAAGTTGTGTAAATGCAAGCCAATAATTAACAGTTTCAGTGCAAAGCCTTTCCAGACAGCACACAGGGAGTATATTTATTTCTAGCATGCCAAATTCAGCAACCTGCTAAGCAGATGATCTGTAATCTGTAACACTGTGTACTACTGCAGATAGCATTTCTCATCTCTCCTTCTCCCAGCACGGACAACAGCACTTTGGTCTAAAGAAGGCCTTGAGTACCTTAGTTCTCCTCCAGAGTGTTACGAAACATTCACTCTTGGTTTATTAAACAGACATATGGGAAGGAACAGATATGTATCAGACTCAAACATAACTCAAGTTGAACAGCAATTATGGATCAAGCAAATAATCAGCACTGCAGAGAAGAAAGAGGTGAGGGGGCCATGGCATGCTTGGGTGAGTCATGCTGAAAGGCACTGCAGATACCTTCAGTAACAGGCTGGCTCTCCAGGAGGCTGGTGTAAGTGTGAATATCTTTTTCTACCATCAACAAGGAAGGCAGGCAGAAAAGAGATAAAGCAATCAGAAGAGTAGTGAACAAGGAATTACAGGAGCATTAAGTGACTCAGCAATATACCTGGGTGATTTAAATACCAAGGTAAGTTTATTCAAGTTAACATGCTGTACTGACTGAATAATGCACAGATGGGCTGTGCAATTAGAAAAACCCAGCAGTGACAGAAGTGTTGATAAAGAACAATTATTGAAATTCCTGACCTTGTTTGTTCTCATTTCAGTCAATTCATATTCAGGTTCATCCTGAAATACTCTAAAATCTGGTAAGAGATGGGGCAGTAAGTTGCTGCACTCCAATTTATATGTTACCAGTTTCATTTGGCCACCCCTTTGTCTTGAATGAAATTAAGAAAGGATAGTTGAATTATTTACTCCCCCTCCCCCATTTCATTCTGTTAACAATGTTTGAACCAGTCAAGGCAAAATCCCAGCTGGATTCTGAAATGGAAGCTACCAAAGACTAACAGTTCCCTCCTATGAGCTCTTAAATTAGCAAATACTTTTACATACCCAAGAGAACAGGTGACAACCACCCTTACTCAGGTTTATCAAGAGTCTCTCCCACATTAAGGCTGTGGGGGAACTTCTAAATCTTTAGTAGGTGTTCCCCCAACTCCCAGCAGCCACATGGGACAGGGTCTCACAGACTGTGCTCTATTCTGAGAGCAGTTGTAACCAATAGTTAAACATTGAATTCGCTGTCTAGCTCAATAACTACAGCTTCATTTTTTTTTTCTTAATAGTTCATTTATATTAAAAGAAAAAATTACCTCCAGGAGTAAATCCCTCTGTAAGTATCTGAACAGTTGAAATCTGTATAATTTCAATTTCATAATGGCTGTCTCCATCCAAAACCAGGTATCTACATAATAGAAGAAAAAGGGTTTTTTCACTTTTTTTTTTTCCTACAAGATCAATTCCAAATCAGAGGAAAAAAGTTAAACAATCTCTCAGTGACATTGTTTATCTGTTCTTTGGGGTGAGGAGGGATAGAAATCAGGCAGAAAATGTTACTTTTCATTGAAATTTCACCCTTCCAAGACATTCTGATCCACACTGTTAGTAAATTCAAGCAAACATTCCAGTATTGTTGAATCTATCCTTTCAGTCTGATGACTCTCTCCAGTATCCTCAGGGCATGTTACTCTCCTATTTTTTTAGGTTATTGTGTAAGAATAGAGCTGTAAGTACATCAATGCTACAGTTTACAAGTGCAGTTTCCATCAATCTTTCTCACCTCTGGTTGTTGGAAAGTCGACAAACCATGAGCTCAGATTTATCAGATGTTCCCAGAGTTACAAAGAATGTAGCACCTGGAAAGAAATGGTTTAGTATTCTAATACAGAATTCAAGAAGCAACATTCAAGTATCAGAAAGAACAGCTAACTTTTACTTACTAATGCACTGAATTGAGTGAAATAAGGGAGTAACTGAAAAATTAAACTGATTAACATCACAAAACACTCAAGTATAAAAAGCTGATCTTTAATTATCATGTTCTGACTTACAGGACCTTTCACACATGCTATGCAATTTCTCCCATGTGTAGAAATGCAGATGATATCCAAGAGGAATCTTTTTAAAATGAGAAAAAATTTGGAGGTGGCAAAGACAGGCAACTAAAGACCCTCTGTCATCACTGTAACACAAATGATTTTTTCTGTATTAAAAAAACCAATTTAATAGCAGGATGTGACCTTCAGTTCTATGCTTAAGAAGCTGTAAAGACATCTCTTTTTCATTACTGAAGGCTGGCTCAGTATTATTGTGAGGTCAATGAACTTCAGCTTTCATGTTGATTCTTCCCCCTCCAAACTGCTTTGGCAAGGGGAAGGTCACTGTTGCTCCACTAGAGAGGTGACTCAGAACTCCAAGCAGCCCTACACACCCGACCCCTCTGCTTCCTCCTCATGTTCCCTGTGTTACCCAATCCCAATAGGGCTGGCCTGGGAAATGAAGAAAACAACATCCAGCCCTGCCCAATGGTCTGCAATCCATCCCCACAGCCTGAACCACGCAGCCCTGGAGTTCCACCTCCTTACTTGCCAGCTCACCCAGGCTCACTGACCCCCAGCACAGAGCCTGTGCTGCTGAAGAGAGACAGAGCCAGCAGCACCAAGGCTGGAGAAGGACATTACAGCCACCACCACCACCTCTCTGACCACCATCTGTGGCTCTACAGCAAGGCAGGAACAACTTCAGAACATGAAAGCAAACAGGAGTAGCTTTTAAAAAAACTCTTCAATTTAAAAGATGGGATTTAAAAACTCATCTACGCCCTCATGGTAAAGCAGAGTGAAGAATGATTTATGTGCTCCAGGATGAGCACACTCCCTTCTGAACCCAGGATCTCCCAGGAACATCCTTGCCCATCACATGTGGGGCTTAGCTTACCCATTATGCACACAGGCATCATGCTGAGAGATCATCAAAAGGCACTGAAGGATCACAGACTATTTTAAAAACTGAAGTTTCAGCTTTCTTAATGTAATTGGAACATGAATTACTGTATTGTGAAGGTTTAAACCTATGGAAAATTGAGTACTCATGATGATCTGCCATCAACCACAGCTGTAGGCCATGGACAAGATCAAAGCTCTCAGATGAAGCTTGAAACAAGCACTCTATCTTGTTTGAAAATGTTAAAATATTCTCTCAAGTATTTTTCATCCTTATTTAATGTAACAGGAATATGGTTAAAAGATGTATTATTTCAAGGAAAATGCCAACTGCATACTCATCTGTTCTCACAGGTATTAAAATTTATCTTTAATTAAATCACTCTCCATCAAGACCAAGAAGTACAAACTGAGAGGTGCAAACACTGACTACGAAGTGTGAACCTCTCTCTGAATAAACCCGTAACACAAAATCACTAACTGCAAAACAAGAGGCACAGCAAGGAGGAAACAAAACCACAGCTTGTGGGACAAGAAGCACTGCTCTTGCTGTTCACTGGAATTTGAATAACCACAACCAGGACCTTGGGTGCTTACCATTCATGAGCACTTTGAGCTGTTTGTCGTAGAACTCGGTCTCCTTCTGCGACACCAGGGCGCACTCGGCGCACTGCCGCACGGGGTCCACGAAGCACATGCGGGGCAGAGGCACTTTCTTACTGCAGCACTTGTCACAGAAACACTTCCCACACCTTCTGCAGTGATGCTACAAGCACGAGAGAACACCTCCTTTACTTATTTACTAAGGAAACTAAGAGGTTACTACAAGTTTCTCAGGTGTGAAACGTGCAAGCTGAGGGACAGGTAGAAGAAATGAACTGTTACAGGGGCAGACAGGAATCTCTGAAGGTTGGACACAAAGGACTGAGTATAATATAAACAGCAGCACTCTAAGCCTTTGCTGGCACTCTCTAAAGATGCTTCTGGAGCAAAAAAGAGCATCCTTTAATTTCCAGTAAATCCTTCACCTCCCTGTCAATAAAAACCCATGACAAGAGTGGTTTCCAGGTGCCTTCGGACTTCTGGCAAAAGATCTTGGAGAACTTCAACTGAAGTTTCTATTCTTCTTCAACTGCAAATACTATTATTCTCTTTTAAACTTATTCTCTCTTTTAAAACTTATTCTCTTATTCCCATGGGAAAAATATAAGAATCTTCATAGTTAGAACCTAAAGCTATTCCTTTTATCAGAAGTATCAGGCAGCACAGCACAAATCCAGGGAAGTTGTGAAACCAGAACAAGTCTTGCAGTGTGTTTCACAGCCCCTAAATCTGCAACCAGTGGCCTGTGCTCCAGATCAGGGGTGTGACAGTACCAGCAGATCTTCCTGATGCAAGTTCTCATGACAGAACAAGTACTCCCAGGCAAGCAGGAACTCATCTGTGGCTCAAAGCAACCCTCAAAGTTTGATACAAGGAACTGGTAACACTGCACTTTTGGTCAGTGTTAGGTTTTCCTTCCAAATGTTCTGCAAAATTCTCTGGAGTACCCATTTCCCAGGGCTACCCCCAACTGCTTCCCACAGCTAACACAAGGGAAACACAGCAGCTTGTCAACTGGTACAACATGTGAGTGTGTCTGGTTTAAAACTGAAAAACATGAACCATGTCACTGCACTACAAGTCACACTTTCACATCTTTCTTCACTTTTGTAAGCCTGTGCTAACAAAGTGTCAATGTAATTATACAAAGGAATGATGTTCCCTCCTAAAAATTACTGCTGGCCTTCTTTGGGAGGGTGTTTTGTAGAATTCTCCATGTCATATTCTGCCCACCAGTCTGCATTCCACAGTGACCTCTTACCATTAATAACAGAATTTAATGTTAGTGTTTTCTCTTCATCCAGTGAGCCTAATTATGTAGTTTTCACTTTCTACTTTAATTGGAATTTCTCTCTTCCAAACTCAAGACAAATCCTGGTTTACTTTTCAAAATAAGTCAATTGTAGTATTTTTCAACACTTACTGCTTCATATTTCATTAAATTATCTTACCTTTCTAGTTATGAAGTCAAATTTTGTATCACACTGCATACATCTTGGGCACTAGAAAACAGTACAAATTAAGATTAGTCTACAATCTTTTTAAACCTTTAATTCTACCACCATATACAAAGAATGAGCTTCATATTATGCCCCATAAAGAAACACCTCCAACAAATTTCCATCTCTTATCTTTTCACCATGAATAGCTTTCATTTAATATTGATGTAGCAAAATAATGTCATCTCCATTTGCAAGACAAAAAAAAGAGCTGCCAAACTTTCCCCTAATGAATAGTGCATCCTGCCAGCAGGCAAAAGTACATCTCAGAATTATTTACCATTCAAACATTGATAATGTTTGGCTATCTAGACAGTCCCATATCCCAGAATCAACTGGTTTTATGTAAGTTGTCCTCACTTTACTCTACTACCATGCTCTGCTGACTCGCCAAAACATTGTTTACACAATTTAATGCTCTCAATACTCACACATTTTTGAAACATGCTAAGAGATATTTGGTTTTCTTCCAAGCCACCAAGACCTAATGCTTATTCCAGCTACAAAAAGTCACTTCCTGAAATATCTCTTTCCTAAAACAAACTTACACCCACACACTCCTTTCAAAAAAATGACAGAAAAAAATTGAAGGAGTTTCTCCCTTCCAAGTAAGTAGAGTTTAAGGGGTGACAGCTTTGACTGTGTTAACAACCAGAAGTGATCAGTGACTGCTGGACAATCAAAATTTTCTGTATAGAAAGTCACCTACCAAAAGGTTGATACCCAACCCTTAGGTCACTGGATTTTCAACAAAACTTTACATGTTTTTATCTACCATATCAAACCCCAGTCTGAGGCTTATAATGCAATTTTTGCTGTATTTACTAGCAAATATTAATGCAAAATTATGCCTGGTTAGAAACTGAAACCCCTCAAAGCAGACTATCTCAGACTACAGCAGAATGTCCTCTTCACCACATGCCCTGAGCTGAGCAGGTGCTATTTGCTAAGCACACAGTAATCACCCTTTGCCTTTAATTAACACATTTCAATACTTAACCCTTTTTCTTCTATAAATCCCCTCAGGTTACAACAGCTTCTATTCAGGGATTTTTGCTCCAGCAGATACTCAATCACTGTCACAAATCCAACAGCTGCAGCCAAGAAAATATTGCAGCAGCTAAATTAAAAATTCTCCAGAAATTTTTCATGTCCTTTTCAAGTGCAAGCTTGTTAATAATTGGTGATAGTTTATTTGAACGGCTCTGCTGTCTAAACAGACATTTAACACATTAGACAGTAATGGCAGTCACTGTAGTGGAAGGTAAACACCTACTTGCAGAATTTGTTACAACAAGCTGTTTCCAAATCCCACACAGAAGAGCACTGGAAGTGTTCCTGAATTGCTTTCACTAACACTGAACTGAGGCATCCAAACACAGCTTTTCACAATGGCTGCAGAAAAGCTTATTTCAACACTCACTGATAAATAACATCAGCATGAAGCAATTTCAGCACACACCAGGTTTCACCTCTGTAACAAGAAGAACTCTACAGCTAATGTCATCTTCTGCTCTACCTGGTTTTAATTTTTGACATATAGCTTAACAATTTGCCTGGGAGCTGGTCCTGGCAATAATTTTAGTATGCCTTCAATTTACCCAAGTTCTAATTAATTTTCATAATGAAAATATTTGGGAGGTTTTTGGTTGGGTTTTGGTGGTGGGTTTTGTTTTTTTTAGTTCACCTGGACTGGGATTTTTTAATTTGTTTTTTTTGCCAAAAGGCAGAAAGCACAAGTCACAAGCTAGAGGGAAAAAAAAATCAAACCCAAACTCTTCTAAATACTATGTTCTACACAGATTCTATGTTCTACATAGATTTCATACAGAATGCTAGGCTAAACATAAAAGTGGTTTTTAGGAAGGAACAAAATTATCCATCCTCTTATTTAACACAAACTATAGAAAATTATTTCTTAATTCCAGACCCATTATGAGAGCCCTGCCTGATACAAACAGCAGTCCTAAATAAATCACAAGTCAAGCAGCACATGGTAGCTGGCATTGCAAAATAGGATTTTCTTAGGAAAATGTTCTGACAGAAGCAAGCTCAAGATACTGTTCCTTCGAGGTATTTCTGCTTTAAGTAACCAGAATGGAGTGAAACATTTGCATAATGTCAATTTCTGCTTTGCCTGGGACTAAGATATTTATTGAGAACATCTTGAAATGTGAATTCTTCCCATTCATCCATACACTGACATAATCAGAGACTGACTAGCATTTAATTAAGTTTTATTGCTTGGAGGGGTTTTATCACATTAGCAGAGAAGGAAGCACAGTGTCCAAGTTACTTCTCGTGTCTTCAAATAAAAAGATGTGAAGCAAGAAATTAAGTAAGAATT
Source organism: Melospiza melodia melodia (assembly GCF_035770615.1). Classification (NCBI taxonomy): domain Eukaryota; kingdom Metazoa; phylum Chordata; class Aves; order Passeriformes; family Passerellidae; genus Melospiza; species Melospiza melodia. Next base: position 10,157,220 of record NC_086199.1, read on the forward strand.
CATGTCAGAAGTACATTCATTTCATGTGCAGTCAAGCACCAATGCCAGTATCAGATTACAGATTATCAGAAAGAGCAAAATGGAAGAACATCCAACAGCTGTTGGATCTTGGCATTAATTTAAAAATACCAAGAGTTGGTTCATTGCAAACTTGTCATGGGTTTGCTCAAGTGTGAGAACTTATTTCCATAATCCCACAGATCCAGCCAGAGGTGAGGATCCCATGGATGGCCAGGAATCAATAGTTACACTCCACATGCTTTATTTGCATAAATAATGACAGAGTGATTCAAGAAGGGATGCTTGGGAAGCCTTGGCTGAGCTCCCTAACACAGGAAACCTCTGCAAAGGAGGAAGTTCAGGGAATCCCACCTGGCCAGAGGGGGAAAGGGCAGGATGCAAACCCAGGGCAGGCAGAGCTGGGCTGCTCTGACCCTGCTGAGCCTGGCCTTGGCAGCAAGGAAGGAACCCTCCCAGCAGAGCTGGCAGCTCCTGGGCAGCACACAGAGCTCCTCAGCCATGGAAACATCTGCTGCACAGCTGGATATCACAAGGTTTGGCCACCTCTGCAGGCAAACTGACACATCTTACTCAATTTCTAGTCCAAGCTTTCCTTAACAGAAATATCATCAATTGAGCTCTGCTGGTGATTAACAAAGAAATTCTGAGTCAGACAAGGCACATGCAGATGCCAACATCCTAAGTTAAATGATGCTCAGCACAGACTTTCATAAATCCCCCTCAACTCATTACCTCTACTACAAATAAAATTACTTTAAAAAGTAAACTTTTCAGTAGTCCTGCTCCAGCCTTGCATTTCAAATTCCTCACAGCTACCGATATTTTAAGACTGTATAATCTTGTGATAAAAATAATTTAAAACTTAATTACATTTCAATGCTGTATAAGCTGCACAAAACTACCAACTGCCATAATTATTAGGTGGCCTTAATTTAAAAAAATAAGCCAGTTGACTCTTGCATAAGAAAAATAAAATTACTGGATTTGTGAGTGTTACTGGCTGCACAGCAAAAGCCAATGGATTTGAAAAGCCAGATAAGAATTTGCTAACACCACTCAAGGTCTTGGACATAGACCCTTCATTTTTAATTATGTCTGACATGGTAACAAGAGCAAGCATTCTCAACTAATTCATTGCCCAGGTAACCCTGTGCCTTTAAATTTAATTGTTCTTAACAAAAACTTGGGATTTATAAGCTTCCCGGTGTATCACATACCTGCTTTATTTAAGGCAAAATTTTGCAACATATTTGGCAATTGTTAACAAAAGGGATGTCAGAACTCTAGCATACTTCCAGAAATCTAGTAAATTTTTTTTAGTAAAAAAATATTTTACTTCCAGAAATCTAGTAAAATAACTAACCACAAAATAACAATTCATAGTCTTAATCTTGCATTAACAAATGCATTTTAAATATTTACCTCTATCACACTTCCTCTCAATAGCAAATATCACTGAGCACATTCAGTCACAATTCAACACCCTCAGCCTATAGATCTGCAGACTACAGGGGGAAAGTTGAATTTTAAGGAGAATGAAACTACAATAGAATTGTAATAGAGGATTCAAACTAACAACGCACTTTATACTGATGCAGCCACAATACACAGATTTAATTCTCTTCATATATCTAACAAGTTTAACTAGATGCTACCACAGTCCCCAAACAATCTTTAGCTGAATTACACAGAACGTTCTGCCCGCAGAGATACGAGGCAGAGGGAGAGGCTTTGTTCTCCATTCCTGACCGAAGCAGGACTCGGTGTTCCCGTGCAGAACAGCCCAGCACGTCCCAGGAACGCTCTGCTGGCTGACCCCGGCTGAAATCCTCACTAAATAAATCCTCATTCCGCTCACATGTAAATGCACTGGCGTGTGTCCACGCCACAGAACGCCGGCAATAAATAAATAAACCAACAATGGATTCTATGTTGTTTGTGCATCTGGGTGCAGCGGCTGGCAACAATCAACTCTCCTTACGTGAAATTAAAAATATCACCATCGCTAAGTTGTTTAAAGCAAAGCGGACTGAAACAGACTGAGCTGTTCAATGGCTGTTTAACCACGAACACTCACACCAAGAGCCAGAAGGGCTGTTCTACCTCAGCCCTAATGCTTCAATAATGTATGCAGTTAGTTTTAAACCAGAACCACCTTTATCAGCATTTAAAGCAACACCGCACAGCTCGCTACACTTCTCATCACCAATCGCTCGCCAATTTTCGCGCCGGGGCCGCACAGCGGAGAGGAGCGAGTGACAGCCCCGTCCCTGCGTCCTTTAACCCATCAGCCCAAGGGAAGCGAAAAAGCGGAGGGAAAGGGAGGAAGGAACAGGGGGAAGGGAAGCGCGGCGCCCCTGCCCCGGCGGTACCTCCTTGTCGGGCACCCAGGGCGGCTCGTCCAGGCCGAAGGGGCTGCGGGCGGCGCGGTGCTCGGGCACCATGCGCAGCCCGCTGGGGGAGCGCACCAGCTTCTTCGCGTCGCCGCCCGACATCTTCCCCCGCGCGCCGCCGCCGCCAAGGGACGCCCGCGCCGCCGCCCAATAGCCGCGCGGTGCTGCGCGATGGACACGGCACTCAACCAATGGGAAGCAGCAGCTCTCCGGCCCCGCCCACGCGCTCAGGGCTTTCCAGCCAATCCCGAGCCCCTCGGTGCACTAGTCCCGCCTCCTTCGTGTCCCGCAACCCGGAAGCGAAGGGTTGGGTCGCCGAGTTCCCGGAAGCGGCACACCGAGCCCGGACCGCCGCGGCCGCGAGGGGCGGCTCCGCAGGGCGCGGCTCTGCAGGGCGCGGCTCCGCAGAGAGCCCCCGGTCGCTGCCGCAGCGCCCGCCCGAGGCTCTGAGCCAGCCCGGCCCCGCCGCTCCCGGCCGGCCCAGCGGGAGGGGAACGAGCACCGCCCCGCCATTGGCTGTCCCGCCGGGGCAGTCACGGAAGGGAGCTCTGATTGGCCTGCGGCGGGCAGGCTGCTCGCTGATTGGCTGCGCGGGCGGCGGGAGATTCGTGACGGCGTGAGGGCCCTGTGGCGGCCTGAGGGCCCTGTGGCGGTGCCCCGCTCTGTCCGTCCCTGTGTCCCGCTGTCCGTGTGTCCGGCTGTCCTCCCCTCGCTCCTGCTCCGTGGCACCCCCCCGGCTGCACCGTGACCCGCTCCCGGTGGTTTTTTCTCCCCCGGGCCTCATCCATGGAGCGGCTCCCTGTGAGCGGAGAGCGCGCAATGGTTTGGAGCCCTTCAGTCGAGGTCCGTCACAGCCATGATTGATGTCGGTAAGTTTCGGCTTCTAAATCTTCTCAGAATTTTGCTTTAAATGGGTGTTACTTAAAAGTAACTTGCTTCTCTTTTAGATTTATTCTGCTATTAGCGGCCATCACAACCTCTCCCCCCCGTGTTGAAAAAGGGATTGTTCATAAAGTCATATATTCTCGTATAAATGCTGGCTGTCTGCTGCAATCCTTCATAAATTTATCAGAATAACGCTAAGAACCTCTTCTAGGCATCCATGGGGCCAAATTGTTGTGGTTTTCGCCGAAGTATTAAAAATCTGTTTAATATTGTCACAAGTAGCAAACAGATTTGAACGATTTAATATTAAATTTGCTTTTAGCTAATAAATGTAAATTTATAGCTAAATAAATGACTGTCCAATGCATCAATAATCCTGGGTCATCCTAAACTGCTGGTGTGTGAGATTTTTTTCTATGAGAAAATGAAAGCCTCGTGTGAGGACTGACAGGGCAGGAATAAATCACTGTCCTGCTTGCTTGTGAGCTGCACATAGAGCAAAAGCACTATGCAGAATTACAGGCAATTCAAACTACCAGGAGCTCTGAACTGCAGGATTATGGGTTGAATTCTTTAATAGGATAAATGTAAACAGCCATCAGAGAAGACTTCAGGGTTAGAGAATAGCCAGGGTTGGGAGGGAGCTCTGGAGATCACCCAGCCCAGGCAGGGCCACCCAAAGCAGGGACACAGGAATGAGTCCAGGTGGGTTTGGAATGTCTCTGTGGCAGCTGTTCCAGTGTCTGCCACCCTCGGTGTAAGAGCTGTTCTTCACCTTGAGGTGAAGCTGAAGAGTTTGGCTCCATCCTGCTGGCACCACCTTTGGATTGTGACGTCCCCTCTCTGCTTTCTCCAGGCTCTCCTCAGCAGAGAGATGCTCCTGACCCCTCCTCACCTCTGTGGCCTCTGCTGGGCCCTTTGCAGCAGCTCCTTGTGTTTGTTGTGCTGGGAGCCCAGAACTGAGCTCAGCACTCACTTAGGGCTGACAGAGGGGGAGGATCACCTCCCTCAGCCTGCTGGCCACACTCTTCCCAAGTAAAATTACATCAATATATAAAATAATAGCAGCAATAGTTCTCATAATAACCCCAGAATAATTGCTACTTCTCTAAGGTAACTAATAAATGTGTTAAAAATAGGAAGGAAAAAAATTAGTTCTGGAAACTTTTGACACTGATTTATGCCTATTTTTTTTCCTTACCCGTGTCTGTGATAAAAGCCACTTTAATCACAGATAATTATCTTTTATCACAGATAATTATCACAGATAATTATGGGATGTGCTGCTCACTGCTGTGCTGTGTCAGGAGATGGACTGGGACCAGTTTGACCTGAACCCTAAAACAATTGCTGCCCTGAAAAAAGGTAATTTAATTTGCCATTGTCTCTAACAGATCTGTCACCACGGTGACATCCTTGACATAATTGTGTGTTTGTGGGTATAAGCAGGCAGATGGACACTAACATTTTAGAACTGTAATTAAGTATTTCATAAAGAAGTTTTCTGAGTAATTAAAAGTGTTGGGTTTTGCCCATGCTTCAATAATAAATTTCCAAACAATTTTACAGCTTGTGTTGGTACATTCCACGTGAGTGTTGCCTGCCCACCATACAAGAATGCAGTATAGATAAACCTCAAGTAAATGAGAATTAGAAATTGGGAAAACTTTGCCGTGGAAGTCAGCCAAAAGTATTTATAAAAATTCCTCTTGTTTCAGCTGACATCAAATCAGTAAAAGAGATTTTAAACCTGTCTGGAGCAGACCTGCAGAGGTTGATGAAGCTCTCCAGTGCAGACACCCAGTGCCTGCTGAAAACAGTCTCTCACACACTGAGGAGGAACAGCATGCTCACAGGTAATGCAGGGCATAGAAAATCTTCTAGATAAAGTTCAGAACTGTCACTGGGAGAAAATGTGGTTCTGGCTCCTCAATGACACAGAAATGGGTTAAAATGAGAATGGAAGTGTTTTAATTGTGCTGTAGTGAATTATTTAACTGTGCCAAGGACAGCTCCCCTGGGGGTAATGGAAGTGAATGGGTGACATTTTCAGGATTGAGCCTGCTTGAAACAGGACAACGTGTTTCACAGTCTGAAACACTTAAACACAGGAACAAAATATTTCCTTTTTCTTTCACACTCTCTTCCTCTCTCTCACTATTCTCCTTTTGGACTAAGACTAGTTGAAAAATGTAAATCATATATTAAAAGCTTCATAAACTGCTTTGTCATGAACTCTTCATTCCAAAACAAGCAGGACCTAATAGCTCCTTCTGCACAAATTCTTAATAACAATTTTGTGTTTAAAACCTATTTTCTTGTGGTTGTATGTGTTTTCAGGCTTTGAGCAAATGCCTGCTGTGCTGTTTTGTACTCTGCTATTTCCATTTCCATAATTGCTGTGCTAGAACCTTTGCTGTCAAAATCCTCTCAGAGTGTAACTTTCCTCAGAGACACCTTAGAGGCAGAGAAAGCAAAAAAAGAGTTTGAGAGCAGGAGAGAACTCAGTGTAAATTATCAATCTTTGTCCAGATACTCAGCAGAGGTCTGATGGGGAAAGAGAGGTGGGGAAGACCAGGCTGAATTAGGGAAATTCTCTATCAACAAAGAAAGCATCTCTTGTAGGAATAAAGCTTGTGTACAGCATCTATTCTGTATCACTGTGTGTTAGAAAAATAATAAATAAAACTACCTGTTTCTTTTTAATCATTAAACCTTGCAGCACTTCAGCTCTACCAAGATAAAGATCCTGTCACCTCCCAGCACCAGAAGCTGAGCCTGGGGTGTGCAGTGCTGGACAGCTTGTTGAAAGGAGGCATTCCTTTGGTGGGAATCACAGAGCTGGCTGGGGAGAGTTCTGCTGGGAAGACTCAGCTTGGTTTGCAGCTGTGCCTGTGTGTGCAGTACCCGTACAAGTACGGGGGCTTGGAGTCTGGTGAGTGCTGAACTAAACCCAGCTGAGGGAATGCACTGTCCTCAGGAGCCTCAGCACAGGCTCAGTGCATGTAACTTCAGCAGGAGAGCAGCCAGTGGCTGGTGAGTGTTTGCAGAGAGAAAAGCTGCTCATCCTGCAGCACAGCTTAATTCATCCACAGTTCCTGCTGGCTGTTGTCTCCCTGCCTGCCACTCTGGGTTCAACCCAGCACACAAACAGTGGAAGAGAAGTGGTGCTGTCATTGGCTCCTCAGGTCAGCAGCACAGCTCAGCAGATCACTCTCTACAAAGAGAGTGGGTCTTAGGTCTATGGTACATATTCCCTTAGCTGGGGATTTCAAATTTCAAAGATTATTTGTTTTGATAACAATAGTTGTACTGATTTACAGAGTAAAATCAATGGAAATATATTACAATGTCCTGTGTGGGTCGCTGCTGGTGAGAGAGAGACGGTGAATCTTATTTCTTGAATCAGAAGGCTGATTTATTTTTATATCATATATAATACATTATGATTATGCTAAATAGAATATAGAGAGAGGTTTGCAGAGCTGCTAGGCTAGGCTAAGAATAGATAGAATTCCACAACAAAGTTGTGCCCAAGGACTGAGACCCTGGCTTACACTTTGTGATTGGCCCTTAATTATAAACAAGAAGCATGAGCCAATCAAGGTGCATCCTATTACATTCCACAGCAGCTGATAATAATTGTTTACCTTCCCTTCTGAGGCCCCTGGCCTCCAGAAGATGCAGAAATCCGAAAGAAAGGATTTCTGTGAAGAAATGTCTGCAACAGAAATATAGTTGAAAAGGGTAACATTGTTTTGTACCTGTGATTTTCCTGGCTTTACCAAAGTATGCAGGTTTATTCTTTGATTTGAGTATGGTTTTTTTACCCTTCTGTCATATTAATCTAACTCCCAATTTTTTTTATTTTTTTTTTACTATTGCTGCCATAGAAGGGGAGGAAGCCTGTGTCACTTCTGAGGATTCTGGTACTCTGCCTTAGGTGTGTTTTGCCTGTGACCTTGCTGCTCCTTCCAACAGCACTGCCTTCATCTGGCAGCTCAGTGGCTCCTTGTGGGGAAACTTCCTCCTTTTACTGTATCCACCCTTGTGGAAAAATCATGGGCTGTACAAATTGAGATCTTGCTCAAAGGGCTGTGAGTAGCCCATGGCTTACACTACATGGTGTCATTAATCAGAGCAGAAACAATTCTATTTTGTTCTGTTCCTTTGTGTGCTGCTGCTAACTGCTGCACATAGTTTAAATAAATACATTTTTATCCATGCTCCAGCACTTCTTCCTGTTTGTGTTGAAATCAAGGAACAGAGCAAGGTGCCCAACACCCTACTGGCACTCTTGTGTTGAGCCTCCCATGAGAAATACAGCAATTAAATCTTAGGTTAAATGTGAGGAGTTTTATCCTTTAGAAAACTTGAGGAGAACAGCAATGCTTAGAAACTCTCACAGAACTATGCACTACCAGTGGAAGATTTTGCTACTGATTTAAAATTATTCCTGTATTATTATTATCCCTGCATTCTATTTTTTTACTGATTACAAACTTCCCTCCCTTCTTATTAGTGGTGAAGCTGAAATACATTTCTTTAAGCAGTTACTTCATTAAATTTACTGCTAGTCTTGTTTGTAATTCTCAGGGCAAGGAGGTTGGCAGCAAAGAAATGCTGAAAGTAAACAAAAGCCTCCTTTGCCTCCAGGATATCTTTCTGCTCTTCTGGAATGTCAGTTGTGTTCAGTTGTGTTGGCTGAATTTATTTTATATGCCCATATTCATAAGTAATATGTGAATATAATGGAACAAATTAATTTCCTTATTAGAATTCTGAATTAGAAAATAATGTTTGCTACTGATTCTTGGTAACAAACTTGGTTTGGTGCCTGGCAGATTATGATCATAGGAATCAAATTTTTTTCTTTTTGAGGCTGGGGGGTTTTAATAGGTTTTATTCCTGTTTAGTTGATTTTTGGTGGTATTTTTTGTCAACAATCAGCATAACACATTTATTGGCCTGAATAACAGTTTGATGAAATTGCTGATTTCTGTTTGGGTTTTGTTGGACTTGTGACTGTGTTTTCAGTGTCCTGAATGTTCCAATAACTGTGGATCAAAATACAATTATTTAATCAATAGAGCATCAATCTATCTAGAAATGCAAATCTGCATCTGGAAGAACCCCAGTGACTGTGAAATCTGAAGAAATGGACATTCCACCGTTTTTAAGTAAACCAAGGCAAGGACAAGTGACCTCCTGCTTAAGGCAGGTCTGGTTTTCAGAAAGCAGATGATTTCTCTGTGAGCCCACAGTTCATGGTAGAGAAATCCCTGTCTGTCAGCATTAAAGCACCACTGTGCAAAAGGTAGTCAGCTTAAATAAGCATGGCAGCTGAGAAGGCCAGAAAGTTTTACTGAGGAGCTGTTGTCTCAACACAAGTTAGCACAGGTGTTTTAGCATGAAATTCATAGTGTGAATTGGATTTCTGTGGTTTGGATTTCTGGCTGAAGCAGGCAGACTGTGCAGTGCCACTCTGTGGGTTGGATCAAGTGTGATACTCCTGATCCCAAGGGCAGTGATCAGGTGCTCCTCAGCTGTGCACAGTGAGTGTCACCCAGTGCAGAGTACAAATCCAGTTGTCCCAGCTGGTGCTGAAGAAAGGACCAGCCATCTGCAGGAGAGTCACAGAAGGGCGGTTTTTGTTCCATCATTGATTAAACATGGTTAAAAAATAACCAAACAAACATGAATTTCCAGCTTTTAAATGCAGAATGTGTGCTATCATTTGTGTGCTGTAAGAAAACTGTGTTTGTAAGGGCCTGTGGTTTCCTTGGCTACAGGAGCTGTCTACATTTGTACAGAAGATGTGTTCCCAAGCAAACGTTTGCAGCAGCTCATAGACCAACAGCAGAAGCTGCGTGCAGATGTTCCAGCTGAAATCATACAGAAGATCAGATTTGGAAACAATATTTTTGTTGAGCAGGCAGCAGACCTGGTAAGTAATAGCACAATGTCTCTAAGGCTCTTGATCAATATGGATTTGAGGCAGTATTTTACTGTTAAGGTCATCAGTGGAAGAGCAGCACAGTTTGTAACTGGTTTGGAACACTTAATGATAATGTCATGTCCTGAGTGTTTCAGTGAGAGCCACTCCTTGCCCAGGTAGGCTGAGAAAGTTGGGGCTGTTCAGCCTGGAGAATAAAATGAGGCCCTCCTATGGGGACCTCACTGGAGCCTTCCAGTGTCTGAAGAAGCTGCAGGGAACCTAGAGAACCTGTCTCTGTCAGGACATGTGGACAGGGCAAGGGTACAAACTGAAAGAGGGGAAATTTAGATATTAGGAAGAAATTCTTACTGTGAGGGCGCTGAGATACTGGAAGAGGTTGCTCAGAGAAGCTGTGGCTGCCCCATCCCTGGCAGTGTTTAGGGCCAGGCTGGATGTGGCTCCAAGCAACCTGCTCTGGTGGGAGGTGTCCCTGCCCATGGCAGGGGGTTGGGACTGGATGATTTTGAAGGTCCATTCCAACTCCTTAACATTAAATAATTCTATGAAAACAGCAAGTTTAGGAGTGTAGTACTACACCCTTGAGATTTAAAAGTATCAGTGAAGTCAGAGCTGCAGGTAAATGCAGGTTGCAGTTTTGTCTCCTCCTCAGTAAAACCACCAGCTGTGGTTACTGGTGAGACTCAGAGATCCACCAGCTGCCTTCGTGATTCAGAACTCCCCGAGCTCATGCTGCAATGGTGATTGCTGCAGTTCAGTCTCCTGATGTCCAGCAGGGCTCTTTGCCTGTGTCTATGGGAATAAGGCTCCCAACATTATCAGTTAGATTGTGCCTGGGCCAGTCTGACCCTCGCTGCCGGGCCAAAGGCAGCAACTGCGGTGTGTCACCCCAGAGATACCTTGGCTTGCTGGTGGTTGCAGCTGGGCACTGAACAAGTCCAGGCTTGTTAGGAACCCCGTTTACCTCAGGAGGAGAGCTTCAGGCGATGGTGAAGAGAAAAAGGAGAGGATTCTGCTGGAGGGTTTAATGTCCAGAGGTTTATTCCAAGGTTACAGAGGTCTGAACGTGAGCAACTGCTCCAACAGAACCTCAGCCGCATGGTCTGATCACCTTTTTAATCTCAGGGACAGGGGGAGGGGAGGTACAGGTGAGCCAGCAACCAGGTGAGAGGGGCAGGTCCTCAGGGGAAGATGACACCCAGACAGGCCAATGACCCCTGGGCATAGGGGCATCTTTTGAACTTGACCAACCACACGACGCCTTGCTGGAATGTTCAGCCTGATTGACAGGACTCACTCAGCATGGGGGCAAGGGGGAAAGGAGAGAGGCATAGGCACACCTGGGGAAATGACCTGGAAGGCCAAAATGGGACATTACAGCACACCACAACACGTGTCACTGTCCCTGTGTGTGTGCAGGACACGTTCCAGCAGTGCCTGGCCAGGCTGTCCCTGCTGCTGGCGCGGGGCATGGCGCGCCTCGTGCTCGTCGACTCCATGGCCGCGCTGTTCCGCGCCGACTTCGGCCCGGCCGACGCTGCCCTCAAGGCTCGGTACCTGCAGGCCTTTGGGGCTCGGCTGCACAGCCTGAGCACCAGCTTCAGGACTCCCATCGTGTGCATTAACCAGGTAAGGTGTCCATTGCTTCTCACCTGTAGGCACTGCTCAATAAATGGCTGGAGGGTGATGGAACGATCTGTGAAAATGCAGATTTCATGGTGCTGTATTTAGCACTGTCAGCTGATGACTGATGGAAACTGAAGCTGCCTTAAACTGATGTGCCTTAGTAAATGTTAACTACTCAAAGTTTATTATTTAAACTTTTATAGGCTGTTAATTGTAGAGGGATAGAATATAAGAAAATAAGGTAGTATAGAAAGTAATCTTAGCCCTAAAGGAGTTGCAGCTGAGCCAATTATTGGAGATTAGGAACAGGCCTGACTTTAACAGGCCACAGCTGTAACCAATGAGAAGATGAGTGCTATAAAAGAGTGAGTGGTTGGTTGAAAGGGAACTGGACTCAGTTGGCTGCTTTGTGAAGAAGGAAGAGTCAGTGCTTAGAGGAGCTCCCTATGAGAAACATTAAGGAGGTATGAAACTCTTGCAATGAGGAGACAACAATATGGAATGTTTGCTATATAATGACAAGAGTTAACATTCTCAAAAGTTGTCCACTAAAGCTAACAGAAATAGATATGTATAGCAACTGCACAGAGCATCAAAGCAAAATAACAGAGTTGTTATCACTGGCTTCAAATGCCATTGTCAGGAGGATTGCTCTGGGAGCTCTGCAGGCAGTTATGTCCCAGGAGACAGTGAAGCACCAGGGACTTTGCTTCATTTCTGTGGAACTCAGCATTTTTTTTGTGTAACTGCTGAGATTACTGAAGTGCATGAACTGACTTGAGCTGGACCAAAAGCCCACAATGATACTGGTCACAGAGAGTATTCTTTTGAGAAAACAAGGCAAGACACTGCTCTTAGTCCACTCACAAACTGAAGGAGCATCTGAATGCCAGAGGTGAAGCATTCATACTCCAGTGTGGCCTTGGGAGGGGAATGTGCAGGCCACAGAGAAACTTCAAAGGTCTTGAAATCATTGAGAACAGGGCACTTTTGGGAGATCTGGGCTTTTGTACTTTTTATCTCCAGCTACAGCACTGGAACAGTTTTGTGAATGTGGGGGGTTTGCTTGTGGTTTGGGTTTCTTTTTTAACAAATAAGGCATCCATCTAGTAGTAGTTTAATTAATGTAAGCTGTACCTTGCTAAGTAGTTCTAACACTGTAAACTCAGCTTGTGATTCCCAAATCCATTTTAGTTTGCCTTGAAACAATAAGTGTTTTCTAACTTAGCTTAATGTATGCTGTGATAACTTGGATTTCCTTGCCTTGGTTCCCTTCCCTGCCCCTGTGCTTGCTGAACACAATCCCAGAACCCCAGGTCAGCTGCACCTCTGTGTTTGTGCTTCAGGTGACGGACGCAGTGAGCGAGTCGGAAGCTGCTCAGTGCAGCTGCAGGTGAGTCACCCACACAGAGTGACAATGCCAAACACAGCAGCTCTGAGCCATTCTGATCTTTGTCACCCCAGGGTAAGCTACAAGATCATGTGAGGAGCACTGGGACATTTACCCAGCAATGCTGGATTTGCTGGAGATCAGCACTAGCTTGTGCTGTGAAGGGGAAGAAACTGTCACACACATTTACATTGTAATCCCTGATCACAGGTTAGCAGGAAAAATGCCCTGGAACAATGGCCTGAGTACCTGCTGACACCAGGGTATTTCTGCATCTTTCTCTGATGTAACTGCATGCACCTCCTGTCTACTTTAAAAATACAGCAGCCAAACCCTAGCAGCAAGCTTTGTTAGTGAGCTGAGGAAAAACCCAAAATAGTATCTTCTGACACCAAGATATTAATGTACATATTTGTTGTTTGAATCCTAACTATAACCTTGATTTACTGCATAAGCTGGGTGCTACATAAATGGGTGCTTGTGAGTAGTTCACTGTGTCCTTCAGATTCTGGAACTGACACAGAACAAGGATAAGGTTCAATTATTATTTTTGCCTGATTATCTTGTATTTATTTTACTGGAGAAATCGCACTTTTTCCAGGAAAAAAAATTGTTTTAAACCTTGAGTTGAAAGTCACACAAATGCAGTGTTCTGTTTACCCAACATTTCTAAATATACCTGCAAATGGAATCCAAGGCCAGCAGTTACACACTTCAAATATTAAAAGTTCAGTCATTTTTCTCGTGTGGTTTTCCTGTTGCAAGAGAGGCCTGTCCAGATGGAGGCAGGTATTCCCCCTAGCTGTAGTTGAAAGAATGACAGCTGTTCCGTGCAGAATCACTTCTCCTCCAGCTCTTTCCTTGCCAAAGGGAGAATCTAAGTTTTGTGAGTAAACCCTGTCACCTCTGTCTTCAAAGACCCATTGTTTTCAATGTTAGAGAATGTTAGAGAAACAATACCTGATGCCTTCTAGTGCAGTTTGGTTACAACAGAAAGTATTTCCTATGGAGTCCATGCATGCAGAAATGTGTAATGCTTCCCTTCCAGGGTGGTGGGCAGCAGAGTGACTCCAGCCCTGGGGATAACCTGGTCCAACCAGCTGCTGGTGAGGCTGATGGCCCGGCGGCTGTGGCTGCCCCAGCCCTCCCCTGCAGCAGCAGCAGCACCTGGCCCTGGCAGCAGGAGGACTTTAAGTGTTGTTTTTGCTCCTCATCTCCCTCCATCCTTCTGCTACTACACAGTGCAGCTGGAAGGTGTAAAAGGAATAAAGTAACACTTTTGCATAGTAAAGGCTCCTGCTCCAACAACGTACCAGGACTTTGCTTCAGGAAGAATTACTGGTGAAATGCAATTGTTCCTAGATGAGAGAAGCTGATGGTGAGGTCTGTGAACAATGGTATGGCTACATTTAGCCTTGTCTGCATTGTGCAGAATTGTCTTTTTACTCTTGGATATTCAGCTTTTCCTTGGGAGATGAGCACCCTGGAGGTTCTGAAGGAAAGGGAAGCTGTGGCCAGGTGGAGGCTGCACAATGGAGTGGGATGTAGCAATCCCCAGGATGGGGGAGATCTGATGTCTCATTTTATTCTAATAGCATGCTCATCTAGAAACAGCATTTACTGTAGTTTTGTACCCTGTTTCCAGACCCAACAGGACTTGAAATTCAACCAGTTTATGTTGCCTGCTGGTGGTTCTGGGTCTCATGCTGCCAATTAAGGATAGCCATTCTTTGTCACAAAGCAGCTGGCCTATTTTAAAACCATTTGTTATTAAGATTTTAAAGAAAACAATCCCATAAAGGTACTTTAACATATTACTGTAAGAATTAAAATTGCACTGCCTTTGTACTAGATGAGTGTATCTAGCTTCACAGAACTCTTTAAAAATTTTTAATGGTTCATTTCTACTCTTTTCCTGCTTTTCAGTCCCTTCCCTTCATAGCAAAAGCCTCTTTAGTCTCTTTTATTTGAAGGAGAGCAAACCACATCCCCCATCCCCTTGTTCTCTTTGCCCATTGCTGAAGCTGTGTAGCCTCAGGGCAAGCTCTGTGAGTTCTCCCTGATGCTCTGCCCTGCTCTGTGTTCTGCTAAATCAGCATTCTTCATGGGCTGCTGGGTTGGTGCCTCTCATGTCCTGTGTCCCTGCTGTGGGCTCTCAGCTCAGCCATGATCCTGAAGGGCACCTTCAGCTCTTTTCATCCAGTCAGATGCTATTGCTCTTCTGAGGTGATTTTTGTTTTTTAGTTAGAGCTTCACATGGGTATTCTTCCTGTCTTTTTGCTACTTGTCACGTTTTTCTGCTGTCCTCAGATCACTGCCATGCCATCCACTCTCCAATAGCTGAATTTTTCCTTTGCTCTGTTCCATGAGAAAGCAAGCCAGGTGGAGTTACACTGTCCAGAGGCCTCTGTTCTGTGGGTGCTGTCATGCTCTCTTGTATCACACACTCAGCAAGCTCTCACCTTTCCCCTCCTGCTGCTGGCACAGGCAGGAACTCCATGTGTGTCTGTGGGGTGGCATTGCTCAGGTTCCTTCTGGCCAGAAACCCTGTGTTTGTGAAAAGCTGCCTCCTCCTTCAGGACATTCACCCTCTTTCCATGTGCAAGCATGCAGCTGGGGAGCTGAAAGCTTTGTCTGGCTGTAAACTGCCTCAGCTGCAACTGTGGCAGATTTCTCAAGGGACCACTGAGTGTTACTCAAGGAAAAGAGACCCTGAGTGACTGCCTGGGGAGGTTCCAGAGGAGAACAGGCACAGCTTGAAGCTGAAGGAAGGAGTTTGTAAGCAAGCAGAAAGGATGAATTGCTTTCAGTGCCTTCTGCAACCCCTTCAGATGTCTCAGGGGCCCTTGTGCAAATAGCACAAGTTGTGTCCAAATCATTTTTGTAAAATGTCTTTAATTCTCTGTATTTGGAAATGATCTCACAGCTTCTTTTAATAAAATCCAACCATGGAACTTAGAAACCTTTGTCTCCTCTAAGGAAAATTGACAGGCAGGGCCACCTCCTCCCTAAAACCCTCACCTTCTGTGCCTCCTCCCTATCAACTTCAATCAAGGTCAGCTAAAGCAGCACAGGTGCCACTCCAGTTCTGTTCCTGCCCTGTGCCCCTGGGCTGGAACTGCAGCCAAGGCAGTGATCATCCCACTGTGGGACTGGGGAAAGCAGCCACACAGAGGTGCTGCTGCTTCATGGAGTCACCAAACCCAGCTGGTTATGCATTTACAGAGAAGCCTCATCAAATGCTGGGCTCCAGGCCCAGGAGTTTGCCTTGCTGTGAGCCATGTCCAGAACAGTGTGAAGCCCCCAATGGCTCAGTCATATTTTGATATTTTGATCAAAATCTGAGTCAATGATATTTTGATCACTCTTTTTTGCAACTTGCAAATGCTTGCTGGAATGGCCCTGAAGTGTTATAAGTGACAGATGGGTGTGCAATCAAAGTTCTCATTTACCTGGTGAAAAACACTTGTACCAACAAACAGAAGTAACATTTTGCCTGCTCAAGTGTTGTGTCTGTACCCTGTTGGTTTGTTGGTTATTTCTCTCCAGCTGTTTGTCTCCTGGCTCCTGAGCACACACAAACCCTGCAGTCTCAAATGCAGCTGAGCCCACTGAGGCTCACAGCCAACACCCAATCACTCCAGCTGCTCCCCCAGCCCTCAGTCCCACCCCAGCACAGCTCTGGGGCTGCAAACCCTCACAGGAACCCAACACAGCACCTGTCCATTGAAGCCTGTTTCAAAAGTGTTGAAAGGTGCTTAAGTTTTAATAAATGCAAATTAAGAACCTTCCCTTTATAGAGCTTTATTCATCTTTGGGTTTCACAACTGAGATTTGTATTCTATACAAGGAAAAAAAATGGAAGTAGTTTTTACAAAGAAGATTTACAGTCTAGAATGTATTAAGTCTTTATCCTGCAAGACTACTTAAATATTCTTCTACACTTCAAAAGAAATGTTAAATGACACTTGAGAAACTATGGTTCCCTAAATATTTCTCATTTACAAGCAGATGTAAAGGAAGTGTTGCAACTTCCCTGTGAACACAAGCACCCTCCCAGCGTGGGCCTTTGCACCTCTACCAGACCCCCACACTCTGTTTGGCTTCTTGCTTTCTTGTTTCAGGTTTTTTAACAACTGACCTCAACTATTCAGTGTACTGGCACAATTGTGAATGGTTTTAGGGGAAAAAAACAATCCAATGTAGATGTTTGAGATACTCCTCAATTCTAAATATTTACACACACACAGCCCTGTGTACTTCTGTAAATCCATGACAATGAAACTAAACTTGTCAGCATCAGATCTGTTAACATTTATTCTCTCAGTACAGACTAACAGGACCAAAAATGCCACTCCTGGCAGCCTTCAGACACAACGTGTGCCCTACATAACAAAAACCAACTATCAGCAACTGCTGTGAACACAACTGGCAATGCAGCACTGCACACACCTTTTATTAGATATTTACAACACAATCATACCATCTGCAAAATCTCTGGACTCAAATTATACAATTTACATAAAAATACTTCTCAAGCTCAAAGCCATTTTAATTTACTAATAAGGAGTGCTTGGGGGATGAAGGTGTCATTTACTGTGAGCACAAACTGTAGATAACTGACTCTTTTTGCATTGTGACCACAGCAGCAGGTCAGTTACTCCTCCAGAAGAGGAGCCAATCATGAAACAATTACATTTTACAAGACTATTCAGTAAGCTCTAAACTCAAGACTGAATTTTGCCAATATAGCACACAGCCAGAGACAGAAGGGTAACAGGCACCTTTCCATCAGGAACAATTCCATGGACAATCCATCCCCCATCCTGCTGTACACCAGACTCACCACTGATGTGGGAGAATCTGAGTCCCAACATGGAGTCCTCATCACCTTTTCATTCAAGTTCACCTTTAAAATTTTAGTTAAGACCAAAAATGCCAGATTAAAACCACAACTGCACTGTTGCAGTTTTCCTAACAAGGTGTCTGTCAATTTTGAAGGTCTTTTCTGGTTTTCCATTTCATCAGAGCTGCTGATTTAATTTGGTGCTGAAGACATCCCAGAATTATATAACTGGATATTCTGGATATATTCTTTATGCAGACTCTTAGCTATAACTGCAACCTTACAAAAAGAAATCCAGGAAGAAAATCTTGCATAAAAGTGAACTGAGAAGCTGTCTGAAATACAAACGTACATAAACCATGTCCTGACAGTAACTCATCCATGCTTACAGGGAATGTTGACTTTGATTTGGTTTGTGTTTTTTAAAAGTTCTCAAACTGCTAACAGCTCACTGGCTCCTAACAGTAAGGCCTTGGCTACTATTCTCAGGGATTATGGATTAAAGAACTCTTGAAATTTGTTTGTTCCCAGAAAAAAAAATGAACCTCTTAAATATAAAAGTTGTTTAATGTGCATTAGCTCAACAATTTAACCTTCCATCACACTTTAAAATACTACACAAAGGATTAGAACATTTAAAAGCACAGTATTAGTAATGCCACCACCAGCAAGATCTTGACCAGGAAATTTCCCTCACCATCACCCTCTACAAACCACAGTCTTGCACTTTCAAACTTACTGTACATTGTCATTTGGCATGGTTACATAACTTATTGCTTATTTACACAGGGCTGGGGGTTTGAGAAGTTGCAAAGAATTCTGTTTCAAAGCTGAATGTGGGAATCACATCCTTCAGTTTAAATAATTCCTTACTACCAAAACATTTTGTGTCTGAATAGTTCTGTGGGTTTTTTTGGAGACTCCAGTGGGGTGGGGGCTGCACAAGGGCCCCCCTGGCCTGGCAGCCTGACCTGGATCTTTGAGCAAAGCCAGCCCAGTCAGCCAGCAGGGCCACAGAGCACGTTTTACTTTGGGGGGGGGGGGAAAGAAGTATATATATTACATATTTTTTAATATAAAAAGCTCTTAATAAAAAGATTAAAACTCAAGAGTCAACATTATATGAGTATCTATTGTTAAGATAAACGAGCAACAACCTGTTCCTGCTCAGGTTCATTAAGGAATTGCACTATGTGCTAAAACTTCTACAAAATGATTAGCAGCATTGTCTCTCAGCATTCCTACACTGTCTCTAAAGCAGGTGCACCATGCACGGCTCCCTCTGCAGAGGTGCTCAGACGGTACCTCCTGGTAAACACTGGCAAGTGCATTACACAGACAACTTCTGCAGCAGTTACTGTAACCAACTCAGAACCAGGTGCAAACCCAGTCAGAAACTCCTACTAAGTACTAGTTCTAATTACTTTTCACAGCCTGTTCAAATACTAAAACTTTCCTATGTTCTTGTATTTTATCTTCAGTTGGTGCTGACTTTGAATGAATTTTCCAGCTTTTCCCAAAGTTAATTTTGTTCGACATTTTCCAACTCACAACTATGACCACAAATACATTTTTACACACACTGCTTGTTTTTTTTTTTACTTTCTTATCCAACTTCACACAAATAGGAATTTTTACAAAAGATGAACAAAATTACAAGCTTTACAGAAAAGCAAAAGGAAATCCTAAGGTCTGTAAAATCCTTAAAGCATACATACATACTTTGTTCCAGCAGCAGTCCTGTATACAGACAGCACATATATATTAACCTGTAACATGGATATGTGGTCACACAGGTCACTTACAGCCTCTGAGTGCTTCCACGAGGGCCTCAGCAGGGAGTGGTCCTTGCAGAGCAGCCACTCCACAGTGTGACATCCTGGCGTGCAGTGCCTGCTTCTGCTGTCACCAGCTGGTGTGGAAAAAGGCAGGATTTGGGATCAGCATAAGGAAATGTTGGGCACTTTCAGCAAACACAGAATGGGATTGTGAATTCCAGTGGACAAGCGAGAAAGTCAACCTGAGGCTCGATGCTCCCCTGAAAGCAGCAGCAGCTGCTCTGGGACAGTTGCAGTCCAAAACTTGAGTATTCTTCAATCACACAAAGTAAAGGATTTTTTCCATTTCTCCTGATGTACACAAACCATCCTATATCCATTGACTATTGTGGCCTAAGACTTGCAACATCAGAAGTTATGGTCACAGGTGTTGCTGCTTATTCTATCTAAGTGTAACTCACCCCCAGCCATCACTTTGTAAGATTTAATAGCTCAGTCTAGTGGTCAAGTCAGTCATGTCTAAGTGCTGTTTGCTAGCCAAGGCTTCTACCATTACAAGAATCAGCAGTGCAAGGGCAAACCCACCACTACAGAATGCTGAACTGGAATTTTTACAGTAATGCACATAAATTTATCCATTTCTCATTCCAGCACTGCATGGATTTACTGCCACACAGTTTGCTTATATTTTCCAACACCAATGCATTTTGGTACACATTAAATGTGTTTGTTTTCTTACTCTTCTTTTTTTTTTTTGGCTGCTGTAATAGTCAGATCTATTAAAGAAATTAATGTAAGTAGCATGAACAGGGGCAGTGCAATGAGCAATACCTATCTATAGTTTTCCCTTAGAAGAAAACACTCATTAATGCTGTGTTTAAAATTGTCCCTATTTCAAAAGTAAAAACAGCAGTCCATTGGAAAAAGACCAACAACATCTACAAACTAGGTGTTCCTATGGACAAGGATGAGGAACCAAAGCTTTGAAGGTCTCAGTGCTTCTTTATTCACAAGGAATATTAGCTAGCTTCTGTCCAGCTCTCAGTGTGCCAGATCAGAATGACTGACACTCAGAGCTCGCGAGTCTGTCAGACAATTATTTCGTTCCTGCGTGAAGGGGAAAAAAACAAACAAAGAAATTAAGCACATGTCCAGATAGTTCAAGCAAACAAACAAAGTACCAGTTTTAACAAATGGGAACAAACATAGGGAACTACTGAGAATCATTCATGCTGGATAGGGAGATGCTTTCCAGAGTCCAATAAACATCTTTTTCCCCAATTTTTAACTAGCAATACTATAAACACCCTTACAATCCAGCCTAAGCCTCAGAAATGCAAGAGCCCATTTATGGGAATTGCCATGGGTATGGATAGTGGAGGGACCACAAAAGTTCACAAGAAGAAAGAACTGATTTTACTACTGGGTTGTACAACCAACAAAAATCCCCTCCTCTGGAAGTGACACCAGTTTAACACACTGGGGACCCATCCAGTCAGGGGCACCTGGGACACAGCTCTGTGACACCCTTGGCACTGTGGCTGCAGAGAATTGTGCTTTACCCTGGACTGGTTTTGGCTGAACTTCACCCTGAGCAAAGTTTTGCTCACACTTTAACCACAGAGAACTCTGCAGCACATTCATCAGGATCACACAGCTCCACCACCTCTACACCACTGGGGAGTGCAACCAGAGCCACAGCTGGGGCCTCCCTGCTGCTACTTTAGGAGATGGTGATGAAGATCCTCACCTACAGTTTTGTTAGTAGAGAAGCAATTTTATCCTCCTAAAATTAGTAGCAGTTACTGTGTTAGTAAAACACACAGCAGTGTTTAGAAGAACATTGCTCACTCATTTGACAATTTAAACAGTGATTTGTTAGGTAAAAACAGGCAATGAGGAATAGCACTTGGGCACACCATGAACAGTTAAGCAAAATAAGTTTTTATATTAGCAGAAGCACAACACAGATCAGACAAACTTTTGAGACTGCTCCTGTGCCACCTCAGAAACAACTGAAGTGTTTAAGGGCACCTGGTAACATACAGCAATTACAATGACAGGGCTCTTTGCAATAAATGGGCTGAATTAAAAAATATTGAAAATATTGGGCTTTAACAGTTCTTCCATTTTTAAGTTGCTTTTACAAGAATGTAATATTCCATAAGCTTTATATCCACTGTGATAGAAGTCCAAAGCAAGAGACTGCTTGGTATCATAAAAGCCAATGCTCTTTCCTGGTTAGACTTGAACCCTTTCTTAAAATTAATCATAATTCACCAAAGTGTCAGAGAATGATGCCTTAAGCACAGCCTTCAAACACCTTACTGAAGTAGGATCTTACAATCACTGTGAGGTTGTTGGGTTATTATTTATCACACTCTTTTCATCCCAAACCCTACTAACAGTATTTATTTTTGTAAGAGTATTGTAGGGCTTCTTACTTGAAAATGATCTTCAGTAGCCTTGCCACCCATGTTAAGAACATTCAGAGAACTGGCACGCTTCATGCTGCAACCAGGACAGTGAACATGCAAGGATAAACTGATCAGAATGGCTGAAAACTACAGCTCTAAAAACACAAGTACAACAATGAGCAATGCACAGTGAAGGGAGTGGGAACAACGCCTCAAAACTGATGTGAGGCACAGCCTTTAGGGTAACAACTACACAACTTCAAACAGATTTGCACTCACTTCTAATTACATACAAACCCCCCCGAAATTACATGTTCCTGGGAGCTTAAACATTTCAGGCAACTGATTTAACTCAAAATCTCAATTTTAAAGCATATCAAATTAATACAGTGACTTACACTGAGTTTTAATTAATAATTAATTAATTATCAGTTTCAATTTTGAGTGGCTTCTTACAAAAGCATCAAAACATTCAAACAGTTTAGGAAAAAACATCTGAAAGATGACTTTGTTGTGTAGGCAGCATTTACCTTGAAAAATCTACAACAGAAGTTAGTTTGGTACTTTCTGCCTCATTTAGCTAAGCCTTCAGAATAAATTTTTAAAAGCATTTTAAAATGTTTTATTTTAAGTATTTCAAAGTGAAAGGAAATAAGATGGGTTGCTGCTGTTAACTTTGGTTGTGCTTTTGGCTTTACAACACTCCAAGCAGTGGAAACATGGACTCTGGAATACAGTATGGAAAGCAATGGAAAAGGGGAAAAAATTCATCACCAACCAGGAGCTACTACAGTCAAAATATCACTGCATTAACTGCAGTATCTGCTGCTCTTTCAAATGAGAATTAATTTGTAGGTAAATAATTTACCTCCATTTCTCAAATAGACACAAAATTTAACAAAAAATTTTTTCAAGTTTTTGAATCATGAAATTCACAGTCAGCCCTAAGACTCCTACCATGGGATGTCTGATGTCCTTCACACCAGTGCCTGTCCACTCCTCAGAATATTCTGCATTTGCTCTGATTTTTCACGAGCTCTTTACCTATTTCAGAACTAAATGAGAGCTCTGAATACATATTTGATGAACTGGTCACAAGACAATGAGCCCCAACCCTGCAGTGCTACCTGCAGCTCAGGACAACTAGCTAAAGCAAACTTTCCAATGCCTTCCAGTAACATGGGAAGGTTTTTCCATACACATCACATTGGATATTAACCAGATTTCCTTCCTACTGAAGCAACACTGCTCACAGTCAAAGCACAAGTTTGAAATGCTTTGGTAAAGCAAAAGCTGAGCAGGACAATGAACCAAAACATGAGGCAGCAGCTTCCACACAGCACAGCCTGGCTGGTTCTCCCAGCACTAGATCTGGGTGTTCCAAAGCCAGAAGCACAGAATTTACAATATCTGACATGAGTGTTAGCAACAACAAAGCAAGGACTCATGCATGGTGTACACCTCTCATTTATTCAAGGAAACAGGTACAACAGGGGTTATATATGGAAGTCAAAGGAAGTTAATCTGTAAAACAAACAAAATGTTACAGAAAACTCTCCAAAAGAGCACAAAGGTTTATGGAAAACATTCCAGGGAAACAGAAAATCCACCAGTAGAAGTTCACACGGGTGTTTTAGGTTCTTGCTAAAGTGCCAATTAAAAAAAGAATATTAATACCTGAGATACTACTTTGTTTGTGGGTTGGTCTTTTGTTTGTTTGGGTTTGTTTAAATCAACACTTTTAAGAACTTTAAGTCTAGCAATTGCACTTTTGTTCCCTCCATGTTACAAACATGACTCCACAAAGAACATGCAGGAATTTTTTTTGTGCATAAGTAATAGCAATAATGAAAGCTTGATTTTTCCTTTTAGATTAGAGATCTTAACTGTTCTGCTGTGTGGTCATTATTTTTGAAGTGACAAAATAAAGAACACCAAATAATCAAAGTAAATTATTACAGAACTGAATTCTCTAAAGAACTGATACCTTGCTTCAGATATTGCATGTTTCAAAGAGCAGTTTTAAGATACTTATTTGTCAAAAAAGGCATTTGCAGGACTGTAAAGAAACAATCTCCCTGATGAGCTTTCCATTTCATTCTCTTCAACCTTCTGTATCAAGTAACAACATGGACACTAAGTCCTTCCTTCATCCTGTGAGTCATTGCTATTCAAGTATTTCTCACTCTGCTCACACCAGCACTGTCAATTGCTATTTAGAGAAGCAGAGTACAAACAAGAGGTGTAAATCAAGTTCTAAGTAAAGCCTTCCTCGAGACACAGGCAGGGAATGCACTGGCAAGGAGGGAGGCACAGAAGTGTTCTGCCTGGAGTGGCTGCCTTCACAGCAAGGATGATTTATGCTTGTGCTGTCTGTATTGAAGTATTCAGCTGTCAAACACACTAAAACCCAAAGGTCTGCATGGTAACAACTGAATATGCCTTTTGCTACACTCAGAGGAAGAAAAAAAATAATTCTATTCATTTAAGTTTCTTCACAAAATGAAATCAAAATGTTTTCTTGGAATACCAATATGTAAGCTATGCTTCATGACCTACAAAGCTGGTGTTTAATACCAGAAGTTTCTGCATCTGTTATTAAAACCAGCTAATATAAATCAGGATTTAAAAACTCTGTTTACTACAAGAACAGAAATTACAGCATTTATTGTTCTATACACAGGAAGTGCCTATCTACAGAAAAGCCTGGCAATATAATACACTTATTGTAAGTTTTATTCCTTGAGAACTATGGTGACATCTAAAAACAAGATAATTTTGTCAGAAAGGGAAAGCAAGGAAGATACAGCTTTGCTTTCAGTTTTGTTTCACATTAATGCCTCCATCTGAGGAAATCTCATCTGGTGCTCCAGAGCCCAGGGTGCAGCTCATGTCAGCCTGGGGACAGGACTCTGCCCAGCTAACACAGCTCAGAGGCAGACAATAACAGGGCAGGTGAGCTCTCACAGGCACTGCAAAGCCAAACATCTCCAGTTCTATGTGAGCATCATTTTCTACACCCAAAACATGGAGTTATTTACCTGCAGAAAGAGCTAGCTATAAATACTACGGAGAATAAGGAATAAACCTCCTGGCTTTTGTGAAACTGAAAGCCTTTCCACATCTCACAAAAATGAGGAGAAAATGCAAATTCAGCTATGGATAAATGTATCTATTCGTACAACAATACACCTGAACTATGATGTATGAACTCTGGACAGAATTGAATAGAAACAGAAAACCAATGTATAAAGCTGCTAATACTGCAGAAAAAGAAGGAAATCTCCCTTTTATCCTATTTTGGCTTGCCTTTGTTTTCCCTAAAGCATTTTACATTTACATATTTCATTCTTCTAATCTTGTGCTTTCCATAGTTTATTCCCAACCTCTTATCTCAGAGGTAGTTCTTAATGATGGATCAATAAATGCAAAGGAATTTTGGCCTTCAATTCTATTCAATGCCTTCCACATGAAGTGTTTGGCAGTGAAATTTTAAGTAACAACTCTAAAATTCAGATCAGGCTGAATTTGAAACAGATATGCAAGGAAGATAATTCTACATGTACTGCTGCTATTGTAGATAATTCTGCATGTTTTACAGCCATAAAAACAATAAGACAAATTTTCTGGAGCACTTCCAGAAACACAGTGAGACCTTGCCTCCAGGTCACTGTCTTAACTAATACCATCATCATCATCATCTACTACATTACTCAGATTCAGCTGCTCCATCAGAAGCTACCCCAAGTTCTCCAATATGACTGTTTTAAAGCACAAATTCACACTGTCACTTTCAAATTCACACTACAACTAAATAAGTTGTAGTTTTTCACAACAAGGGCAAAAACCCTGTAAAATTGACTGCAATTGTGTTGGGGGTGAGGGGAACACCCAGAAGTGCCACTATGAAAAGTAGCAGGTCCATTTTAACATTTCAACTTCTCTGCAGCAGCCATTAAGTGATGAATGGTTTTATGGATTTATAAGAAATATTACATTAAAATCCATCATCATATGGCAAGTTGGCAAGAGTGAGCAGTCACACTCAGTAAATGTGGATTTTTACCAGATTTCATTGGAGCCAAAATGTTAGTAAGATGCACAACTAGGCTCAAGTTTTTTCAACTTCTCCTCTGCTCTCTGACATCTGAGTCTTCCAAAATCAGAAACCAAGAGGGGCTTCAGTTGGTAATTCTCTTTATGCTCACAGCAACATATAAAGTTATATCAAGAATATATCAAGATACTAAGCTATTTCGAGAATGTTAGTTGCAGGTTTAGTGTATTCAGGCTTTTACTGTAAAAATCAGTAATATTTATTATTCTCCACTGCTGTGTGAAAAGAATAATTTTGCAGGTAATTAACATTTATCAGTAGTTCTATGAAGCTTTTCTAATCTTCAAGTAGCTAAAGCAACAAAAAAAATAATTAATAGAGTTAATTCTTACAAGGAAATATAAATCCTCAGATGTTACAGAACTTACAATGGAAGTTTGGAAGTTTAAGAAGTTATTTCCTATTTTATTTTTCTTTAAGACATAGCTGTGTCTGCTATGCAGCTAGCTAAGCAGGGAAGGGAACACTGCCCTGGGAGCTCCCCTGGGCTGCAGTGGGGCACAGAGCAAGGGACAGAGCACAGCCAAGAGCAGATAAGGAATTACCCTGGGTTCTTTGGTTCACTGTCCCGGGAATTGCCTCCCTTCAGCTTCCTAACCAGCTTCTCACTGCTGCGCCTAAGGGAGGCTCGGAGCTTGCTAAAGGAGCCACTGCGCTTTAGGGATCCAGTGCCATCCTGAAAGAAATGAACACATGTGAAACTGCAGGAGCTGCTGCCCTCCCCCAGCCTGCCCTGAAAACAGCTCAGGCATGAATTAGTACTTTTTAATTGCTATTAATATATGCTCATACTGTATACATTTACCTAAACATGTAATTCCATACAGCTACGACTTTACCGAAGCAAAAGGGTTCCTTCCAAAGTGCAACAAAGATTTCTAAATGTGAACGCATGCCCGAGCCACAATTCTTCATTAATAAAGCCCCACCACAATAGTCCAACTATTCACCACCACCATTTCATATGAGCACACCATGGTTACAGAGTACGAGCCCCAAGCAAAAGCATTCCATCATCTTTCTACATATCTACATTACTTGCAAACATGTTTAACCTTAAAATCCTTAAACAAAAATATTTCTGATCAGAAATACTTATAGTCAAATTCCTGTGCTTCATTTTTAATTTTTACCAAAAAAGTAAACCACAATGAAATTCATTTTTCATACATTGCATTCATGTTTTACACTGCTGTGCTGACCCAGAGTGACCACGATTCTATTTTTAAATGTTTTTGCTCTTGCAAAACCCCAACAGTTTAGTAAGATTAGAAGTGACCACTTCCTACTCCACAGAAAACCTATGTGATTATGAAAGAAGAGTTGAAAAAGAAAAAAGCACTACTAAGCAAAGACAGACACCTGAGTTGGAGTGAGTTTATTAGAAGTTAGAAAGACAAATACACAAATCACTGAACACCAAGATTAGTAGAGAAAAGCATAATTGCCAAAATCTCACACAAAGACTAAACAGCAATGCTACTTTAGAATAATTGTAAGTGAAGACATCCAGAGTTCCATATTGATGTTAACCATATAATAGGTCTCTAAATACATTTTAAAGCACTTGGAGAACATGCTTTACTTTTACGGGTTTGGTTTTTCTCCTGTAAAGATCACCATCATGCCATTTCAATAATACCTTGTGTGATACTTTTAACTACCTTTATTCCATAGTGAACAGCTACTTATAAAGGTCATTGTTACTTGTTTGGTTTTTTTTTCTTACTAATGTATTACACAGCAAATGGTTGTAGTAACATTTGGTATGACTAGATACATATCTGGCAAAGCTACACAGGTACAGAAATAGAAAACCAAAAATGACACCAGCACTGAAGGAATGGCCAGTTTACAGGGAAGTGTAGCTCTGACAAGAATCTTAAGGGGTTTGCTAAAACACAGCAGTCAGTACTGAAGAGAGAAGTTAAAGCTTGAAGATGGTGCACGCCCGTCATGCAGGAGACAGTATAAGAATCACAAAAGGCATCTAGGCCTGTCAGAAATGGAGAGAGAAAAACTGAATGAAACTGTTGGGAAAAATTCAACAGTTTTCAATTTTGAGCAGTTAGTTTACAGTATTTCTAGGTCATGTTCAAAACTTGTTTTTTTTTCCAGAGTAATTATTTGGACAGCCCTTAAGTACAAAGTGCAGGCCCTTGCAATTACCAGAACCTACATCTTCATGCAGTTTCACCTACATCACTGAGATGGGACTGACAAATGAGCATGACTGATGCTGTGCATTCAAATTAGAATTTGTGTGAAACACAAAACACCTTTAACAAGAAATAGCTTTGCTATTACATTTCAGAAACAAAAAAAAAAAAGGATTTTTTTTCAGCTGACATTCACAAAAAAAAGGAAAACAAAATAAAAAAGGAAAAATAATAGAGCAAAGTGCATTCATTTCAGCTTTAACTTCTGTCAGGAATTTTCCTTGAAACAAAAGTGCAAGAAGAAAGAGGTATTCACCTAACCTCCAGACAAAATTCTCATCATTCCCTTAAGGAACTAGAATCCAACTGGCCTGGGTCAGTTCACTTTCACAAGTATTTTTAGAACATATCTGTGTTTTTGTCTATATTTATAATCCAAGTGGAATTTTCTCTACTGTCCCTAATGCAGTGAGGGGCAGCTGAAACAATGTACCTTTAAAATAAACTGTGGTTCAATTTGCACACTTTTAATTCTTTGTACAAGTACAGAGACAATTACTGATAGGTTCATGATACCTGTCTTGAGAGCCTTTGCCTATAGCAACTGGAATAAACAGTAATTAAAATTATCCTTGGAAATGGCAAAATGCCCTGCTACCAAGTGATCAGAAGACCTAAATCTAACTGAGTATTTATGCTTCAAACTAAATTGCATATGTTGTTCACACTTAAAGACAGATTTCAGCTTTGCAGGAATGAATAAACTGAATCTAAATTCCAGCTAGGAGTACTAGATCAGTGAAAAGGCTAAATATTCCTGTGGTTTGCAATCAGCAATACTAGAGTAGTGAAAATGATCCAAAGGCAAGACAAATTTGGTAGGTATAGAGTATAACTCTATACAGTAAACATAACTAGAAAAGTAGGAATAAGCAGACAAGCTTTTGGGTACCTCAAATAAAAATAAAAATATCAAACTCCTAAGTTAAACACTGACTGCTTGATTAACAAAACATTTCTAAAATATTGAGTTCAGGATAAAAAAAAAAAAAAAACACAACACCATTCCTGATTCCAGAGGAAACAAAAACCAAACTCACAAGCTGTTTTTATGGCAAAGTTTAATTGCCAATTTTTATGTCATTCAGAATGAGAATCCCATTATTACTGCTGCTTACCATCACCATCTCCTGCACTTTGCCACAACATCTCTCTGTCTGGCACTTATTTAAACAAGAGTAATTCTTGTCTGTGGCAGTGAAATCCATAGTTCTCCCTTCACACCTGGAAGTGCACTTACATGCCCAAAAGCCTGTCTCTCTGAAGCATAGGGCTGGAGTTATGAAAAGATAATTCCTCACACTACAAACATTATAATAAGAAGCACAAAGATTTTCATCTGTCCTGCAGCAGGCTGCCAGATCAGTTAAAAAATGCCAGTTACAGGTACTCACTGTTATTTTTTATATAAAAGTATAATAAGAGATTCAAATCTGGGCCTTCCCACTTTATATTTTTAAGAGGAAGTACTTCCTTGCGTTTTCAAGTATCTTCTGTTCACTTTAAGTCATGAACTTTAAAAGTGACATGTAAAGATGCACCATAACACCTCACTGAAATGTGTCTGTTTTAATCATTACTGGCTGATTTACTTCAACAGAGATTTCTGTTCTTTTGTAAGAGTGTAAAATATTACATCAAAGCCTTCAGTGCTTATTGTGGATTACATTACATGTGGAAGGCCCTTAATTACATCTTCTGAGAGAATTTTGTTGAGTTTGTCCCTTTGCATACTCCACCTATTCTCTCAGTCAGCTTGACCGCTTCAAAAGAATTTAAATGGAAAAGGCCTCTCTTCAGGCTCTGCAGACACAAATAAAAGATCCTACACCACTTTATGAATCAGAGTATTTTGTCTGGAGGGAACACACAAGGGTAAAAAAACTACACAATATAAAGAAGAGGAGAGAACATCACTGAGATAGAAACACTTGCAGGGGAGGGAGAGAGAGTTGCCCACTTCACGTAGAACATGTAATACAAAATACCTTCTCTCAAGAGGGGGGAAAAAGAAATAACAAAGATGAGAATGAAGCAATGCCACTTCAGCACACTAAAAATGAAGTTTGATTACTCTCAGATGTCAAAATTTAATTTTTCAGACCAGCAAATTTTATCACTGAGTTTGATTCGAATATTGACCTAGAAATACTGTCTATTGCTTTTCCCCAGGAGGCCCTTTCCATCCAAACCCTGCATGCATTAATGTCTACAACAGAAAAAAAGTTTAATCCATTTAGAATATACAGTCATGCAAAGTATAGTGAAAATTAGGGGAGGAGTACAGTACACAGTTCTAATGTTGAATGGGCAAAATGAGAATTAAAAAGAGAGTTATTCAACCTGACTTTGGCTTTATTAATGATGCAGTATTAATTCACAATAGATGCTGATTGACTGTCTTGGCACTGAGAGCACCAATGCCAAGAAAACAGTAATAAAGAGACAAAAGCAAAGATGGAAAGAACATTCTCCTTTGAGACTAAAGCACTACATGTTTTCTCAAGGTTGCTTTGGAATGCTAAGCTTTGTCTCATGTGGCTTACAAAAAGATGGGGAGAAAAAGATTGCTATTGTAAGAGAAATGAAGCTTCAGAACACTCAATATTGCAAAGTAGGCTACTTCCCCTCCCACACAGCAAAAGCAACACCACTTTTATTATCTAAGAGTATTTTCAGCAGAACTGCAGCTGGGAGTTAGTTAAGAGTGCAATGTGTATCCCATTGCCAGCAATGGGATAAAGCATGGGAAAGCTGGTGACAGAAGCAAACTACATAGGCCAGGTAATAACTGAAAGCTTGCACTGTCCTTCCAATGAAAGGAAAACAATGGTTAGAGAAATGCACATGTAATCACATTATATATATATATATATATTATATCTATGTTTTTACTTTATGACAATCAGTGTAACACAGTGAAGCCAATATATGGGAAACAAATAGGAACAAGCCCTGGCTCCAGACAAATTTTAATATGGGAAAGTAATGAAGTCACCATCACATCGTTATGTGATGGCACTGCCTCTTAAAATGGACTGTACAGCACTTTGGAAAGCTGTGTTCCTTCCTCCAGCAAGCTGGGTAAGGAGGAGATTAGAATTATTTTAGTGTTAGACTGGTCATTTTAATTTACTTTGAAACTGCTAACACTCAGTATATTTCCATAGGAAATGTTTTTTATGATTCCAACTGAGGGAGTATTTTTTAAATAAACATTTAAATTACAAGGAAATATGGCACCAAAAGGAAAAAAGCAAAAGTGAGTTAATTGCAAGAATATTTCTACCAGTAAAAACAAACCACTGACAAGCAATTGTACACCAGACCACAACCAGGACACTCAATCAGCATTACACAACTTGGCCTTAGATACAACTGCTTGGGATTCTTGCAGAAATATCACCATTCAGGACAGCAACAGAAAGGATGTCTTAAAACTTTTAAATATGATGAGTTTTTTAGCATTATGACAGACAAAATGTTATTCTTAATTTCTTAATTGTTTCTGCAAAATTAAAAACCAGGAAGTAGATGAAGCAGGAGACTCCTGAGAGCACAGCAGGCTGGTGAGCTGTTAGGGGATGAGCTCCTAGCTAGTGTGTGCAACTGTGTACTGTACTTACCCCGTTCCACTCTACGCTCATACTCACTTCCTCGCCGCCGTCGGGGCCGCTCTCGTACTTTACCACATCCACGTTGAGGCTCTCCCTGCTGCGCCGCTTCTCCGCGCTCTCAGCGTCGTTCAGCACCTCGGCCACTCTCTGTTTGTGAACATTGTCAAGACCCTGAGAATTTGATAGAATGGGAAGAGGCTTTATCTTGTTACAAGCTCTGTTAAGCTACAACTTACACACACAGCTGGGCCGAGCAAGGAGTAAAACCAGCCCACAATTCCATCAGTCCAGTTCTGCTCCCAGAGAGCAGCTCAGCTGCCCTTTCTAAACTGCAAGGATCAACACAGCATCAAGGGAACAGTCTAGCAGTTTGAGAATTCCTGACTTGTTCCTTCTTTTCTTCCTTTCTTATCACTTGTCTAAGCCTTGTGGTGTTCGTGTCACTTACCTGAAGCAATCTGGCAAGCAGCTAAATATTTGAGCAACTTATAGATCATGACCCATCAATGTAATTCTCAAGTTTTTCACCCATCAAATGGTGCAGTTTTCACCTGCCTCTGGAGAGGTGTCTGAATCTCTAGTACCTCAGAAACACGTTGTGTTATTTAAAAATGCTGACATAGAACACTTGGCATTAATGTAATTTTCCTTCAGAAAGAAATGGCACAGAATAGAAACTTGTGATAAACATATTTAATATATGGTCAATACATTTACTTTGTGTTAAAGCATGCCTATCAATTATAAAATAATCCTTTTAATATCTAAAGTACCTTCTATGAAAACCCTGCACTAAAGCCGAATTCTTTAACACAGAAACTAGAAAATATCGAAACTCAAATCATACTTATTTTCAGTTTTGTCTTTTTTATAATAAACCTATTCCACATCATAACCAGTATTTGCTGACAGGAAGAGATCCCAGATGAATGCCTTATATTCAAGAAAATATTCTGCATCTTCCACAGTACAGCACTAGCAGCAAATGAAGCAGAGATGTGGTGTGGCAAACCCATAAAGCCAACCACAATACAGAAAGTGAAAAGGATGCCAAAGTTCTTAAAAGTGCATGAAAAAGAATGAAAGATGTTTTAGTGCCATGGAGATGTCAGTTTCTTGTTCCCATGTAACTGTTTTTCCCTAAGTGAAGAGCATTTCCTGAATGACCCAGAATAAAAAGGCAGTGTTAAATGCTGCTGTAACACAACATTGTCTCCTACATCTAAATCTAGGGGTGTGTAGACTGCCATATATTATGGATTAATGGAAGAGGTGGTATATGATGCACAGTGAAAATCTGAAGCATCCTTAAAAATAAACAGTCAGCAGCAAGCTTCAAGAAAAAAATACAAGTCCTATTTATTCTCATATTAAAAAAATGAAATTAAAATTGAACATTTATGATGCTTATTTATTTCTATTTTCTTACTTTGCTTTCGATTTTAACACTAATTGACAACCCAAGTTTTCTTGTTCAGTCTTAGACACTTATAAAAGTGTCTTATAAGTGTCAATTATCAAACCATCCAAAAGGGAAAGAAAAAAAAAGTCAATAAACCCCCAACAAACCCAAACTCTCTTCTATCTTTCAAGAGAAGGGAGAAAGTGTTACTTGAAGAGTAGATCTGAGAGGACAAAGAGAGTACATTAAAAGGAAGTCCCCACTGAAACTGTAATATTTATCTCATTTGTTTACAGAAGTAACAAAAGGTTTCTGTTAGTCAGTTGTAGGCAGCAACTGAACATTTTTAATTCTGACAGCTCCTTATTAAAAACAGAACAGCATGATTGGCAAAGGAGATTTCCAGCAGAACCTCCCCATTTTCCCCCAGCTACAGTCTGTTTCCCAGGACAAGCAGCCAATTAATTGAGCACTGCTGGCCAAAACAATGTTTCTGCTCTTCCATTTTCCACATAATTTCACCTCCAGTTTGAATCATGTCCCCAGTACATGGTGCCACTGCCCTAACAATTAACCAAACTGCAAGTGTTAAGATGTATCACTTTATCACCAGCTCAGTCTGAAATTAGAGGATGACCAGGCACTGAAATTTTCTATATTCTGCATACAGGAAGTTGAAAATCTGCATGACCACAAGGCAGAAAGACCATTCAGGTGAATTTTCATACTTGCCTGTTTACGAGATCTCATTGCTGCCTCTTCTAATGTTTCAGCAGCTTCAAACTTGCCCTGTCGTCTGTAAAGTGCCCCAAGGTTCTTTAGAGTAGTTGTTACTGTTGGACTATTGAGAGAAAGGAAAAATAACTCTGTTATGTTAAATATATACTCATACAGTAAACTCTTCTCAATTCACTAATAAAAGCTTAAATTAACACAGTGTTTATGATATTTTCTAATAATTTATTCTCACTCATAGTGAGAATAAATGCACTTACAGTGCATTATTGAAATGCACTACACTGTCCTTCATGTACACACAATAACCTGCTGACCCCTTTCAAAGCCTGTCAGTGTCTCTGTGAGTAGCCAACATCCCTGAAACTGCAATGCCAGAACCTTGTACTCCCCAGCTGCACCTCAAGGTGAAAATTTAGCTCTAGAGGAGTGTATCCAACTGAATAATTGTGCAGCTTCCAAAATAAATGCTTATTCATGCATAGACTATTAGAGAGACCACATGTAGCATGTGTTAGTCACAAAAGCAATTAACAGCTGCTTTCATCAGCTTTTACTTAACACCTATTTGCAGTTTCTGTGCATTCCAATTTGCTTGAACAACAAAAGCAAAAAAATCGCCCATTTCATTAACAAGTCTCATATAAAAGACACTTTTGTTTCAATGGCACAAAATTAGCTCAATCATAGTATTTTTGAGTGAAGTTTTGCTCCACTAACAACAGAGAAAAGATCTTCTCATGCATTAGAATGAAAAAGTACATGAAAAACAAACCAATAAAATGTATTGTACACAGAACTCAGGATGGAGAAAAAAAGAGATTTCAACAGTACAAGGGCTCTGAGTTATGTTAAACATGAGCATTAAAATACTCAATAAACAAAAAATTTTCACTGACTATCAGTACTAGTTGCAGATTTTTTCAGGCACTGCACCACCTACAGTGGTTATGTTAAAAAAGCTTCAGTAATGGAACAAAATTAGAGCAAAAAAAAAATTCCACCAACTATAATCCAAGTTGAAATCCTTGTTTCCCTTATTTCACTTTAAAGTATACATTGTCATTCACACAACTACATTCTGGAAGATTGACAAACTCAAGTAATGCTTAGTTGTGGCAGTTCAGCTTTGTTTTCTTGTGCCAGCTATGTAACTGAAGGTGCAGTTATTTGCAGGCTCATCTCTGGCCCTGCCCAGGCAGGGAGGGGCACAGAGGGAAAGGTGACCCACGCTGCCACCTGAAGGACTGCCAAGAACACAACTGGGGCAGTTTCATGTCACTGGATCTGAGCAGCCTCAGGACTTGAAAACTGCTGCTGCATTCCTGAAAACCAGTCTTGAGCCTGGAATGTTTAATACTTTCATTTTTATACTCCTAACCAAGGAGCTGCTTTGGTTCCATTTTTAAAAATACTTTAATCTGAGACACTGAGCATTCATGAGTTGTCCTGTGAAGAAGTTACTCACCTATCAACTTTGCAAGCTTTGTACCAGCCCCCATACTCTCCAAAAGAAGTGCCATCTTTTTGCTTTCCCTAGAACAAAGGTGCAGTTGAAAAAAATCTGATTTGCAACCTAAACAAATATAAGCTCAAAAAAAGATTTACAACAACAGCCTTACTTTGCATTCTTCTCTCTCTTCTGCATGCATCCAGATAGGCTTATTTTCATCTGGTGAAACAAGAAAAGTATTTTATAGAAGAACAAAACTACAAAGTATTGATTGTTGTATTTTCACTACTCTGAAATGAAGCTGAGAACCAGGGAATTATACTATTGTTGCAAAAAAAACTTACTGTCCATGTAGAAGCAGCAGATAAATAAAACACAGAGCTCTTTTACAGTTTTACAGTTCTGTCTCTTTCTTATCTGAAGTTAGAAACAGTTACTCCTGAGAAGCTTTGAAGTAAGTATACACTGTCACCCATTTGTCATGTGTCTAGTTCTGTGCTAGAGAACATGAATTTATTTATTTTATCCTAACAACTACTTTGTCATCTACTAAGTGGTGCATATGCTACTGACATGGAATGCAGTGGAAATGCTTTAGTGGGATTTTTGCTTTATAAAATGCATATGACTTCAATGTACAGTGTAATTCTCAATTTAAAGGTATTTTCCCCATTCTTTAAATATGTTAATGGGGAACTTGCATTAACAATGTCTTTATTTATGTCACCAAAATCCTGCATTGACTTTTTCCTGTGACTGAAAAGTGATGTACATTTTTCTGCCTCTATAAAAATACCAAAGTTGGGTTTAGTGGGGTGTAAGATAAATTAGGCCAGAAACAAAATCCATAAAACATAAACCCACTAAGTCTCATGGTTTTGAATCAAATGTCTGCTGCTGTATCTAAAAGCCTTCTTATGATGAATGTTACCTCCAACACATCTATCAGCTCACCTTTTAAGTCCCCCTAAAGCAGACAACAATTTTAATCAGGACATTTCTTGCAAATTTTATTCCATAAGTACAAAAATAAAACATAAATTCAAATCTAGGGACTCATTTTCTTACCATCTACAGAGCCAAACTCCCGTTCATGAGCACGAGTAAGAATCTCTTTGTATAAAGTTTCCGCTTGCTTAAACTTGCCCTGTTTTAGATAGCAGGATGCCTAAAAACAAAATACCCCCAAAAGATATCAGCACACTGCTTTATTAGAAGTGCATTTCAATTGTCTCAGGTCTACTTTGGGAAAGGCTTACCAGATTGTTCTTTGTTTTTGCAACATTTGGATCATCTGGTCCCAGCTTAGTTTGGTAGATTTCAAGTGCCCTCTGATAGTAATATTCAACCTCCTCATATTTCCCCTGGTTCTGGCATAGCAAAGCCAAGTTATTTAACTGCTTGGCAACATCAGGGTGATCTTTCCCCAGGACCTGGAAATGAAATACACTGTATTAAAACATTCTCTAATCATCATGTCATGGTCTAGAAGTAAATAATTTAGAAACATCCTGTTAGTTTTATTCCTCCTCAATTCAACAAAAGCAAAAGCTGCATTTCAAAGATATGAAAATGACTCAATTCTACTGCAAACTGAGAATCATGCAGAACAATCCATAAGAGGAACAAAGTAAGTAGTAAAATAACATTATAGGGAAATTATTATTTATATAAAACAGAAGATGCAATCTCATGGACTAAAATAAATATCCACATAGAGAATAATCAACTTAAAAATTTTAGCTAAGTTTCATTTTTTAATTCCAATGCTCTTGTCAAATCAATTATTTAGCTATCAAAGAGGAAGGAAAAAGGTAAAGAAGTTTCTCATAAAATACAGAATTTAGCATACACCCAGCGTGCTCCAGCAATTTCGTAGCATTACTGGAATTTCCTACTGTTTTCAATTTCAGACACTCCTAACTACTAGGCATTGTTAACAATGGGGTTTATCTGACAGATCTACCCAACCAAAGTACAAAAAAGTAAGCATTTAACTTTGCTTTCTCCTTCCCTAAGTCCCTGTAGAGGCTCTGTATTTGTCACTCCTACCTTTTCTCTGATTTCCAGAGCTCGCTTACACAAAGGTTCTGCTTCTTTGTACTTTCCCCGTTTACCATAGAGTACTGCAAGATTGTTAAGAGTTGCTGCCACCTGTCAAAAGCAGAGAAACATTAAGTGCACTGAAATGTGCTGATACAAATACTTGATAAATGAGCACACCTGCAAGGCATTGATGTTATTAAATTTTCCATGCACAGGATAGACCTCTTGAAATTTGGAAGTGAAGAAGTAATTATTATTAAATGCATACATACACAACAGAGGAAAGAAAAACCTAAATCATGAAGTAATTTTGCTTCCTTTGTGGACATGGCATTTAGTGCACACATTTTCACATGTTCTTCTCTTACACAGGCACCTCTCACATCTACACTTTGAGCTGCCCTGTGTCCCACAGGCCACAAATGTATCACATGAATTTTCCAAATGCTTGATTTACATTTCATTTACAAGCAGCAGTAAATGAAACCAGAAATGCCCCTTCAATCTGAGTATAATAAAGAGATTTGAGTAAGCAAAAATCTTTCTTCACAAATTGATTTCCCACAAAAAATCCAGGCAATCCAAAATCAAGTATGGGCAAATTATTCATGGTGAAACAGCACTGAATAGAATGTGGCCTCCTACCTGTACTGTTTAAAGACAAGCCAGGTCTTACAACCTTTCCTGTTGAGTTTGACATTGGAATTAGTTGATAAAAAGCAATTAGTTGAATGAAAAGCAAACTAAAATGATGCTATTGCAAGTATACAAACCGCTGGATGATCTTTGCCCAAAGTCTTTTCACGGATGGCCAAGGCATCATTCAGGAGATTTGCTGCATCTTTGTACTTGTTCTGGTCTCTGAATTGTAAAGAGATGTAATTAACACTGGGGATTCAGGAATGAAAAATCATAACAATTAAGCTGAGTTCACTGCTGACCTAAAGATGCTACTATTAAAGAATAATTGAGAATATATTAATAAATTAGGAAGTAGAATCCTGAAGCCTGTGACTGCAAATAGTTTAGTAGTTGAGGACTATACTGAGCATGTACCATTTCTACACTGATGTCCAATTTCTACCTCTAGATTACCTCGAAGTGGGTAATCAAGACACATCCCCTCAGTAGACAAAAAAAAAAAAACAGAAATCAAACCCAGCCTCATTCCCAAAGCAAAGGTATAGGCAAAAATACAGCAACTTGTTTGACGTTTAAGTACAGGGAGACATACAAATATTTAAGGGACTTCTGGAGGGTTTTAATAATAATTTTAAAAGGAAAATAGAACAGGGAAAAAATTCTAGTCTGAACATCAAAAGGTTGTAGCCAAACAACTAAGTATTTATTTCACTGGTATTTATCTATGTCAGCATACCAACCTGTACACCAAAGCAAGTATGTTCAACATAGTGGCAACATCAGGATGGTCATGACCTGAAGTCTTCTCCAGATCTTCAAGAGCTTGTTTACAGAGAGGCACAGCAACCTCATATCTACCCTGGGAAGCATACTGGATAACAAGATTATGTAGGGTCCGTAACCTTGCTGGAATTTCATAGCCCCCTTGTTGGGCAGCAGCTGCTGCACTGCTGTGCTGCTGTTGAACTGAAAAAAATCCACAAAATTTCAACTTGTGTAAAAGATGACTGTAAATAAAACATCTCACTTGAGTGCTCAGTGGCACAAAAAGAGACTCACTGAATTTTATTTCTTCAATACACAGAATTAGCTTTAGAGCATGGGTCACAGCAGTCAGGCTGTCTTCAACAGTGACTGTGGAAGTATGACTGTTTTAGTCCTCATATCCTGTCCAGTATTGTAATACAATTATTTTTACAGTTCTCATAGCTCAAAGGGCTACACATAAAAAACTAATGAGGAAAGCAAGAAACTATTTTGGCTCAGCAAACCATTCTCAAGATGATTTAACAATTTTGCACCTACAAATATTGCTGTTTTCATATGGCAAGGAACACCAACATATATAAGCTGAATATCTGCAGAAAAGCTTTTTTCCTTTATTCTTCTTCTCTAAACATACTTTGTTTGTTTTCCTTAGTTTGCTATGCCAAGGAGCACTTAAGATTAGCAATAAAGGACTGAAACACTTTGGATGCCAGAAACAACAGCTACAAGACAAAAGGCCCCGAGTCAAAGTCAACCTTCAAGTTTTACTCACTAACCCTCAAGCTTAGCCACTTATTTCCCAGTAGCTCCTAACCTTTGGTTGTTGCAACCTTTACTCTCCTATTGCCCCCAAAAACCCTTACTCTCCTACTGCCTCCTTTTCTCTTTACCTGACCAATTTCTGAGATTTAGAATATTCTGTCTTGTTCATTTTCATTAAACTCTAGAGAACAAGTTTATCGTTCTCTGAGCCTGACTTTACTCTCTCCTTTCTATTAAGCAGAAACCACTCTCACAGAAAGTGGGAGACTTTTTATGGCAGTGAAATCACACAAGTCCAAGCCTATACCCAGAGTCACTGCCTGCCAAAGCACTGAAGAATTTCAGCATTTTTTGGAAGGTCAGAGAAATCACTGACATGTCAACTTTGTCTTTTGTAAAGAGAAGTAAGGGAGCTTTTCCTCTCAACCTTCCAACTACAAAATTCTAGGGAAGCAAGGATGAGCAAGGAAGGAGCTCATGACAACAATGACCTGCTGCAAACCCTTCAAGCCTTCCCTTCAGTGCCTCTTATGGATAGCTTTGCTGTGCTGACAAAAATGCAGTGTATCTTGTAGGCATGCCCATAAAGGAAATTTGAAATTGCTGATTGCAAAGGTGGGTTCATTCAGACATTGTCCCTCAAGTTATTTTTGTGGTAAAAACCATTCTGCTCCCACCACACTGCACTGACTCCACAACATCAATATGTTCTGTTAACAAACATACAAAAACCACATTCCACTAAGCAGAGTTTACTTATCTACCAAGAGCTTTATTCAATCACACTACCAAACATCTGCCTCAAGTTCCACAGCATATTCCTCAGTCCTGCTCACCTGAAGACAAACAATGCTTCCACAATTAGTATTAAAACTATGCAGACAATCTTAGCAAAGGACAAAAGACTATATGAAAAAGATTTCTTATTGAAACCTGCCACAAAAGTCTCAGATCAGATTAATTTAAGAGGTCATAAACAGAATCCACTATCTGGTTAGAATCTGCCTCAGTCACTTGCAACTAACCATTCTGAGAACCCTAAGAAGGAAAACAGGAGAAATTCTGAATTTAAATCAGTCTGAACTTTACAGCACCTAGTAAACTCTAAAAAACCTAAGCCCCAGTTCTGTACACACCAATGTAAAAAATGTAAATCAATTACTGGATTCCTTATTCCAGCAGAGGCATTAATCACTCCAGTTGTGTTGCAGTGGAATGGTGAAGCAAGCATTTTTTAAAAGTGCATCTTTATATTCTGCACTGCAGAAACACACCAACAAAGTAGTCTGAAGTACACTTACTTCCTTGTCCTTGGTCATCCTCATCATTGGGAAATAGATCATCCAAAGGCTCTTTGGTGGAATCCGAATCTTTATCCTCCTACAGAACAAGCCCAAACCCAACAAATTAAAGCAAAGGCAAAAGAGGGCAGGCCAATTAACCAGCAATGTTAAAGGAAAACCCCACATTCAGAATTGACAAGAATAACATTTCTCAATAAAGTTTTATAAAGGTAGGTCTTATATTTTAATGTATTTACACACTCTGTCCCAAAACAATACAGGACACCTTCAGAAGGGCCAGGAATAGAAATGAGGTCTCCTAGATTTCAGTCTCAATTTGAGCACACAAGAACACATTTGCCATTCTCACAGAGGCACTAGGTCTCATGAAAGTACCCACTGAAGAGAAAGCACTGCTCAGTACAGAACTGTCCATGGTACCTTTCTCAGTCATAAACACAGTTATATAGTTGGGCAAGGGAGAGGAATAAGGAGATCTCAATTTCTGAGTACTCAACTTCTGTACAAATAATTAGATTTTGCAATTAGTCTGGAAGGTTCAAAAATAAAAAAAAAAAACAAAACAAGAACACTTGAAAGGAAGTTCATTTCCAATAGTCTCCATCTGGAACCATATTAATTTCTACACAATCCATCAGTTTAAAATGATTTTAAGCATCTACATATAATTTCAAATATAAAATGAAGAGACAGATCATCTCTCAGTCCTGTTTCCTAAATGTTGAGCCTACACAATATAAATAGTTGAAGTTCTCAGAAAGGATGAGCTCAGTAAGGAGAAAACCCAGAAGCAGAACACATTCTTATATTTCTGTCTCTCCAATCAACACCTTTTTCCACAGATGAGAAAAAGCCAACTGCTGCTGGCATTCAATCAATGTTAGCAGAGCAAGGGCACTGTAAAACCAGCAAATTAATGGGACTACATCTCAGATAAGATGTTCATAATTTTAAATGTTGACTCCAACCTCATACTGAGCCTATACAACTAACTATTACAAAGGCTAGAAGCAGACACCATCCATATGGTTAGCAAAACTATAAAGATGCTTGGCTTACTTGGATTCTATTTGTTAATTAAACTTCAAATAATGGAGCTACTTAATTCATCTGCAGAGTACCGTCTGACAATACAGCACATCACAATCCCAACATTCCCTCCTCTGCCCCTCTTCTGAACAGGCTTCACTGGCAAATCCATCCACAAATACCAAGTCATGGAACAGCACTGAAAAATTCCAGGTCCATCGATGCAAACAACTCTCACCATGTACAATATTTTTAAAAGGATTAGTCAAGCAGTCAGTTAAGCATGAGTAAATCACACCCATTTTCAACCATTAAAATTGCTGAAATAATTAGTTATGAAAACTGCACTTTCCCAGACACCACTGAGAAGGTCTGAACACACAAAATTAGATTCTTCTCTACTGCGCCACCTAGCCTAAGGAAGCAAAATAAAATTATAAAATGAAGGGCAAATAAATCAGAAGTCTTTTTAAGCATTAAGTTCCTTCTGTAAATTAAAGTTGTGTCCATTTTCTCTCTGAATCTAAGAATATGTAACACAATGGGCTTGTATATATGCAGATGATTACAGTGTCTGGCAGATGGTCCTGAAAGGGGATTCAATAACATCTTATCCTTGTGTAAATTCTCAACAGATACAAAAGCTGTGATTTCACAAGACAAAAATGAAGTATTTTTCCTGCAGTCAAAATAAGCCAAGTCCTCTAGGTATGTAAAATGTCTCACAGCTTATACTTCTCACTTATTTTTACTGCTAAGTTTATAGAAGTGAGATTTTTGCTTTGGCCCAGTTCTTCACATTTTTAAGCTACTAAATGAGTATTTATCAATTCTGTTCCTCATGTATTTTATTATCTGCAGACAGTAAAATATATACTCTCTTAAAATAAGAATGAGCTTTCAGAATCATTCTGCAAACTATGTGACACTAGTACAAGGTAGTATTTTAATGACAATTACATCTAAGGGACAAATAAAAAGTATCTGTTACTTCTTGTTAAACAGGCAGATTACAACACATGTAAATGTAAGGTGTTTTTACTGTTTTACTATGGAAGTACTTACTGATGGTGAGATATCATCATCATATTTTTTTAATTGATTCATGAATTCTAGATGTTTCTTTTCCTCCTCCAGCTGAGCCACAGACTGCTCACTCTTCTGCAGTTTCTGCTGTGTATTGGCGAGTTCATCCCGCAGCCACTGATTCTCCTGGCACAGCCGGCGAACCTGAGCCCGCAGCTTCTGCTTCTCTGATTCCACTGCATTTAAGTGATTTGACAAAGCCATCATTACCTGAAAAGCAGAATGTGTCACATGGCATCCTTCCCCTAGAATGCAGTCCTGTTCATAACACACAAGGCTTTCATTATTTGAACCTATGTCAACTGTGAAATGTGGAAAACATTCCTATTTCTCTTATTTTAGATATGGTTCTCACTTTTCCTCTAAACCTTTTTACCATTTAGAATGATTTGGGCTGGAAGGAGCCTCTGAGATCACCTCCTTCCAGCCCCCTGCCATGGGCAGGGACACCTTTCCACGAGATCAGGTTGATCTGAACCCCATCCAGCCTGGCCTTGAACACTTCCAGGGACAGGGCACATGTTCCCCTACCTCACCACCCTCACAGGGAAGAATTTCTTCCTAAATCCAATCTAAACCTACTTTCTTTCAGTTTGAAGCCATTCTGCCTTGTCCTATCACTACATGACTTTTCAAAGCCCCTCTTCTTGTAAGCCCTTCTAGCCCTGGAAGGGGCTCTAATATTTCCCTGCAGCTTCCTCTTCTCCCCCTCTCTCAGCCTGTCTCCAGCCCCAGTTGTCATCCTGTGCCTCCTCTGGACTTGCTCCAACAGGTCCCTGTCCTTCCCTTGCTGGGGTCCCAACCTACAGGAACTCTTTACTAAATAATTGTTTTCCATGATGCTATCAGAAGTTAAAATTGTTTCAGAATTCCCTCAACATTGAATATAATCTTAAAATGCATGAAAAATTTGAACTAGATTACTGAACTGGAAATCTTTGTTCCACTAACATAAAATGGAGCAGTAATACATTCAATTTGCAGGATCATAAAAATAACCCAAAACCTGACACAGAGTTCTAATTTAGCACCTTCCAGACAAAAAAGGGATTTGTATACATGCTTGTATCTCCTAAATTGAACACCTCAGCACAATGGTAACACTTCAAAGGGATATTTATTTCACTGAGATGTGCATGTGCAACTGAACACACAATTTACAGGTGCATTTCATACTACTAGCCATAAGCTTGAGTGTGCAGACTTCCAAACACAGTCACTTTAAGGGCAAAAAATAGAACACCCATAAAAGCAGCTTACTTGGACTGGGTTGGTTTTTTTTTGCTGAGCAAAGTTAAATGAAAAAGGAGCTTATTAAGTGAAAGCCAAACACTACCAGCAGAAGATATTCTCCTTTCACTGTTCATGCACTCTCCCACTGACACATGCAGAACAGCTGGCAGCAGTCCCAGGATGCACACCTTGCCAGAGTGGACCACTGGTGAGAGTACAAATCTTTCAGATCTGGTAGACATCCCCAAGTTACCTGTATTTCATCTCCTCAGGTTCATGGTTTTTTTAAAAACAAAGTTATCTCTAAGTGGTGTTAAACTAAGTATTTCATGTGAAACAGATGGTGGTCTTAGCTGAAGTTTTAGTTGTCAAAATGTTCATTAAGCCTTTAGAAACTAATTTTTCCTGTAAAGGTAAGGAAAACTCCAGGTATGATTTCCTAATACCAGTCCAAATCTCCAGACTCCATGTACCTTTTTACATATTAAAATTTTTTCTAATATTTTAATTACTTGGCCAATTCAAACAGTGGCATTTATATAATGAGAAAGCAGATTTAGGAAAATTGTGATAATAGGGTCAATGTATTCAAACACTGAAGAAGCTACAATGGCAACTAAAATATTTTGTAATCTTACTCACTAGAATTAACTGAAAGAAAAGTCTGATTACTTCTTTAGCAAAGTTAGTTTCATTTTCATGGAAATAACACATCACCAGACCTACATGCATGCCACAAAAAAAAATCTATTTCCATATCTTAAATTTAAAAATTAAAAAAAAAATTACATTGTTATAACTCAAAGCATTCAGGAAGAGTAGCCTTATCAGGTCTGAGAGCAGCAGTCTGAAGTGTAATTGGCTCCCTAACAAAGGCAGCAAATGCAGACTTCTTGGCTCCTCACCACTGCAGTTCACAAAGTACCATGGGAGGCAAACAAGGCAGGAACATCTGCAACTGAGGCTCCTGATAGAGCAGAATTGAGAACTGGCTTCTCAGAGTCCTAATACTACACAGAAGTTACTCATTCACTTGCACATCTTCTACAAACAACCATTAAGGGTAACTCAACTATTGCAATTTTACTCCATGTATCTTCTAGCATTTTCCTCCTGAACAAGAACATATCAAAGAATATAAAACATATACACTAAGGCCTGACAGTTTGTCCAGTGCTTCTATATTCCCCTGCCTGATAACCCACATTTCATTCTCTCAGCCTCAATTCACCATGATC
This sequence comes from Melospiza melodia melodia, assembly GCF_035770615.1. Classification (NCBI taxonomy): domain Eukaryota; kingdom Metazoa; phylum Chordata; class Aves; order Passeriformes; family Passerellidae; genus Melospiza; species Melospiza melodia. The sequence goes on from NC_086199.1 coordinate 10,202,183, forward strand.
CAATGCACACAGCTTCCAGATCAGCACACAATAATAGCTCAGTCCAGAAGAGAAGTCTGAGCACAGTTACAGACCAACAGAAGGCCTATTAATGTAGAACTAACTCATGGGCATTTCAACTCATTTGCAAACACTCTCCTATTTTACAAGGATGAGTGTCATACCACATCATTTCAGGTTTTTGACTTACAAAATATCATAAATATAGTCCTGACAACCCAATAAACATACAGCTTTTCACTTATCTTTTGCAGATGGTATCTTCATCAACTAAGAGTCCACAGAAATTATCTCAGAGTCCTCTCTTTAATGCATCAAAGTTGTTCAGATCCTGTACTCAAGTTTTAAACTTTAAAATGCTTTTAGTTTCAATTTTGGTTAAATAAAATGTTCAATAAACATTAGAGATTCTTAAGCACTAAAAGCATCATGTGCTACTATAAAAAATCTGAGGCAAGGGAATATAAACATGAATTTAAGGCTACACCAAAGCTCAAAGGCTGGAAAAAATACATTTATTATATGTGTGTTTGTTTGAGACCTTTCTATGTCATCTTTTAGAGTTAAAATGCCACTGCTCAGTTCTTGAACTGCTTCAACATTACCTGCCTGATGTGGAAAGTCTAAACAGAAAATGTTTAGACTGAATGCCACTGATGACAAGTGGAGCCTAGTCATGAGTGCTTTAACATTAACCTCATAATCAATTCTGTAACACAGCATGGTGTACAGTACCTACCCCTATTAATTACAGCAGCTTTTGTCCATTATATGCAAGAATAATGTAAATGTCCCAGCATATTACAAATATCTGGGGAGAAATGTCTGAAATGCTTCACTTTTACCACAATTTTACCTGTGCTTCACTAAGGCCAAGCTCCAGCATTTCCAGTGACTTTCGAATCATGTTTGATTTTTCTTCAACCAGATTAGTTTCATCATCTTTCTTCAAACATTTCAAAGTTTCAAGTAAGCTCTGTAAAATTGAATTGTGTTCATTCTTCAGTGCCTCTAGTCCATTAATCACTTGCTTAGTTTTGGCAATGATTTCATCTTGAGTAAGCTTCTCCAACTTCTCTTCCTTTAAATACACCATTGTGGACATGTTTTCATACATTCTGAAATGGAAGAATATGCTAGTTAATACAAAAGGAAAAATAAAATAAGCATATAAGTGAATAAAGTTTGAAAGGCATATTCAGAATACAATTATATTTGTGCACAATTTTTACAATATTTCATGTCCTGAGTTTGTACAGTGTCAACTTCCCCAGTTTCTATTTCCAGATTTAACATTAACACTCATTGATAAACCAAGAAAACCAAACATATCATGAAACACAGACTATGACATGGCAACAGAATTTGTAGCAACTACTGAGGAACAGGGCTGCAACTCCAGGATTCTGTTTGTGAAAAAGCAAAGTAGGTGGTGTATAAAATACACACTATAATAAATATAGCTATTTCCAGATGCCACTGATCTGTAGTTCTCTAAAAAAACTCCACAAAATGGAGCTTGAAGAATTTGAAGAAATATCACATAGCCTTCTGAAAGAGTTCATCAGTCAGTCATGAGAAAAGTCATCTTTCTCCTGCAAAAAGGTAACACCAGCCTCATCCTTTCCCAAGGACTACAAAAACTCTTACCACTACGTATTTTGAACATCACAACTACCCCCAGGAAACTTTAATTCATTATTTTAATTCTAAACACATAGATATTCAATTGCCTACAGGTCTAGATGCAGCTGTTTTGATGAAGATGGAACACCTGTCTCATGCCAGAAAAAACAGTTTGTACAGTACAGCCCTTGCAGCAAGAAACATTTCACTGTGCTATTTTATCAGATCTAAAGCATTACACTAAAGATAGTAAATTTCTGGATGTTTGTCAACACCTCTACCAAATGCAAATGAAGACCCAAAAAAGCTCAGAGACTCAGATTCTCTAATTATCACACATGCTGTTACTGAACTGACAAACAAGCTTATAAATGTAAAAATGTAAACAGAACACACACAAACCATTTGACCCTTTTTAAATGTCACCAGAAAAATGTTCTATAATGAAAATAAAGACTTGAGAAATTACTGCTCTATACCTCAGCTATTTAAATCTTTGAGTGAACCAGGAAGTATAAATTAGAATAAAATAGGAAAGATTTTTCAAAAGCAATAAATGACCCCATCTATGTGAAGACACCTGGTTAAGCACTGGCAAACTAACATTTAAAATGAATTAAAACTGTATTAAAACTTTGTACTACAAAAACTAGTGTAATTTTAGGAGAAATAAAAAATAATTAGAACCATTGAATTCTTGAATTAAAACTGCTGTAAGAAGACAAAGGATGTGCTCTTATGCTTTTGTATTATATTAAAAATAAAAGGCTGCTCTTTGTTTATATGTGCTCAAATCACCCTCTCTGTGATGATCTCCTGCAATACAATACCCAAAAGGCACAGCCACTTGTTACCAAACCAAAGCTGTAGATGACAGTAGGATTTTTTTGTAATAATCTGAAAACACAGAATTTGAGGAAGTGTGAATTTGGTTCTACCCAGATTTAATGCAGAAACTTCGTATTCACAAATAAATCAGTAAGAAACAAATAAATCTGTATAAAGCAACTAATCTAGCATGGCATAAGAAATTAACCCATAAAGGCCTGGAGAATGATATTTGCACATTTCCCACTTCTAACCTGAGAACTATGACCCAGAATGCTTAAAAAGATAGTTTTAAAGTACAGACTCCCTGAAGTTGTGTAGAAAAATGAACTGCAATTTAATGTGGACCAAATTTGCAAATAAATGCTTCTAACACACAGTCATGTAGGAAATGGTTATGGATTATACTAACCTCAGCACACAACCCTAATTAGCCCTGGCACACTTTCACAGCCTCAATTAACAATTTCCATCCTGAATGCACAGAACTGAACCTTTGGTTATAAAGAAGTAAAACCAGCAGAGACATCTAATGAAGTGACTATTTGTATATCTTTTGTGAACAGAGATAGCAGCAATTCCTTCTGCACGCCTCAATATTCTGCCATTTTACAGCAAAATGAAAAGCAGATGTTTGCATACATATATGTAATGCACACATAGACACTGTCTTAAAAAATTACACATTTTAAACACCTCAGTAGAAATAAAATTAATTCTAAGTGATGAATACAGATGAATACAGATACATTAAAAGGCCCAGAATACTGGCTGAATATACTGAAGCTGTAACTAAGGATGGCCAAGCCAGCACAGCATCTTTTGAAGAGAGGAGAAGCAGGTTTAAACAAGATGGGGCAAAACCACACTCAAACCATCCCAGCAGCAGACCTGCTTTATGAATACATTCCCCCTGTCTCAATCCAGTGTGCCAGGCTTTTTAGCTGCCTCATCCCAACCCCAATGTAGCTAAAAGCTTCCACTGCCTCTGCACGAGCAGCACAAGGGACCTGCTGGAGCTGGAGCCAAGCCAAAAGCTGCATCAAGACAGACTGACATGAAGGTCCTTGCAGAGCCTGCAAGAGGATTCTCAAGCCTCCTCCAGTGAACACTGTTGGAATCCCAATCTTTCCCACTAACAGGAAAGGAATAAATATTATGGGATAAGTTTTGAGGGGTGTCTGTTGGTGTTCAGAGTTTTACCAATTGTGCTTGGGAGAATAATTTAGAAAACAGGAGGATAACAAACATTTAATTTGTCCTGCTATCAAATCTGACTCTGCAGGAGTAAAATTTATGAATAAATATCTAATAGCCTTTAAGGGCAGTAAGTGAAGGTGTGGTGCCATCATGATTTTTTTAAAATGTATTTTACAAAAGATCATTGCCTGTTCACCAAACAAGCCCATATTTGAATACATAATCATATAACTGGGGAAGGTTTTGTAAAGGACAAGGACTTGGATTCAGTGACCCCTGTGAGTCCCTTCCAACTCAGCATATTCTGGGATTCTGTAAATTAGATCTGAATGTCCTGAGGCAGCAAATGTCACACAGGAAGCAAACAAATGAAGTTTATATGCAGGATGTATACAGAGGAAAGGAGACAAAACCTAGCCAGCCTATTGTCACTTCTCAAAAATGTTAACTCTTTCTTCCTACATATTTCCTTACAGAAAAAAAAAGAGTGTAGGGAAAGGCTTCTTAAGCTCCTCTAAGCTTTGTCCTGCACTCCACTGCACTGCAAATTTCTAGATTCAAATACTAGTTTTTAGCTCAGTATACAACTGAAAACAAAGCAAAGAATTAAGATGTACAAAGGTTTATAAAACAGAATTTTGGATGAGGAAAAAAAATATGTAATGCAGCCAGAGTTACAGATCACTAGCTGGCTTAAGAAATTTACCGTTATATTAAGTATGTGTCTGTGTAGATCTTGAATATTGTCCTCCTTCTTTGTTTGTAATAATATTGATTATGCTGAAGTCCAAAAGTCACTAAATGCTTTCCAACTTCTAGAAAAACCAAGTCACTGCCTTAAAACACACCAAAATAAATTAATTTTGACAGATCAACATAAAAACCCCTGCAACTAAAGAGGATTCCACAATATTTTGTAACATAAACTCAAAACAAAGAAATGGACTGAGAATAGCAAGAGTCTGAACCAAAGAAAGCAAGGCCAAGCTTTCAGTCTGTAACCACTGGGATAATCTCATCATATACAAACAACTTAAGTGGCTGCTATCTTCAATCAGTTTAAGTATTTTGTTATTCATAAAACTTTCAAACCAACTACACTAGTAATGCTGACATCACAGATTTCTGCCTAAATTCTTCCACAGACATACACATATCACAGCCAGCTACTAAGCTCTCCAGCTCATATTTAAAGATCTCTTACAGAGCTTTTCCTACCCAGCTGCTTTTAAAGAAGAGTTGCTTTCCTGCAGGTCCCTTCAAAATATTCTTGTGCCAAATCATGTATGAATCCCTCTTTGCATAGGAAAACTTATCAAGAAAGAATTTCATTCTAAAAATCCACAATAATTTTTTTCCCTTGACTAAAGATTAGCATGGATCCTAAAAACAAATAAATAAAACCATTCTAATTTTTCTTCCTTGGTCTGAATCCCTAAAGACTTCCCCTCTCTATATTGATAATTTTATTATTTAATGAGTTTCAAGTACTAAAAGCTTGGAAGATAAATTTTTAATGTACTTAGTGTCTGATCAAAATTGTTGCAAAATATAATTTTAAATAAATAAATTATAAAACCCCCCAAGTCTAAACTGCTTTGTCAAGTGATATTCTCCCTAAACTTTTTCTCTGAATGTACAGCTGACAGGCAGCATAGCTGAAAATGAATGTGTTCAATGTGTTCATTCATTTTCAAATAATTCAAAGAATGTGTTTGCATATAAAAAAGAGTAAATCATCTTCCCAATAGTAAAAGCTGCTGCAAGACTGGCTCAAGCCATACCTAGGGGCTCTGTCACTGACGTGTACTGCAAATTCCACAAAGTTACAGTGAAAAGTTAAATTAATTTGAGCTTTTTGTATCTCTAATAGGAACCTAACAGTTCCCAGTTTCCTAACAATAATCAGTCTATTCAAGGCTTTTAACCCTAATTTCACTCTTAGCTCCTCCTAATTGAATGGCAAGGTTCAGCATCCTACATCTGCCATGTACTTGCTTCAATTTTGTATGAGCTGCAAATTACAAGTCATTAATTCCCTGCTCAGAGCAAGAACGCGCCTCATTACATCATGGAAGGCACCATCTTCAAATGCCACGGGCTGCTTTAACTGCTGATCTTCATAATGTGGAAAACTGCCTTCTCAAACAACCAGCAAAACATTACAGGCTGTTCCAAGAACAAAAACCGAGCAACAAAGGCAAGAGATGAAAAGCAGTTTGGGAAGGACTGAGCAGAGTGTCAAACGCCGCATCAGCCGCACCCCTGCTGCAGGCAGCTCAGCAACAGCAGAGAGGACAAGGATGAATCTCACTCACGGATGCCTTGCATACGCTCAGAAAGGTATTTGTAAAAGCACTCACATAACAAACACTCCATTTGGACTATATTGCTGTTATGGCTTTCAGTCAGAATCTCCAAGTCTGAAAGAACAATGATTATCTGTTGTTTTTTTCAAATTTAATATGTAAAATTTCTCTTTACCTGCGAGACTATTTCTACTGTCACAAGTCATATTCCCATAAGGAATATTTATAATCTTTCCTTTTTTGTCTGATTTGCCTTCCTTTTACTTAAAATGATCCCTTATAGTCAGGAATTTTCTTCCATGACATGATCCCTAAACTCCCAGAGGAAAGGAGCTTTTCCCTCTTGACATATTCAGGACTGCAGCTTCCCTGCCAGTGCTAGTCATCACTCTTCCCATCATCTATATTTGAATCTGCATAAAATAGAAAATCTGGAACTGCACCTGCAAACAGTGTCCTGGTGGAGGTCAGACTTAAGGCACAGTGGCTGACCCAGTTCTATAAACAGAACACTGCTGCACTTCTGCTCTGCCCCGGCTCTCCAAATGCGTGAGCTCAGAAAGCACCTTCAGCATTTAACACACAGGTACACCGGCTGCCTTAAAATAACCCGCTGAGGACAATCAGCAGCACATTCTGGAGGCTGTAAATCACTGACCAGAAGCAGGTAAGAGGATGGAGTTGCACACTACCGAGCAACCAGTATTAAGCTACAGAGAAACTCCCCCTTCCCCAAAGGGAGTTGCTTTTTCTACCAATTACCAGCTAGTAAGCATCTGAATTTAAAAAATCATGCTACTGTGCTCCTCCTGCCAGCCTTCAATTCAGAGCTAGCCCTGAATGCAGAAGTCTGCCCTACCACCTGGTTTAAAGTGAAGGTATGCTAGGTAAATAAATGCCCTGAAAAAGGACATTTGTAGTTCCTTAATGTCAAGGGCACATATCCCAAGAAAAGCTCAGAATCACATCTGGAATTTGACCTACAGCCTTAACATCACAAAATGTCTGTGTTGGTAAGTAAACTGGACAAACACTCAACCTTTGCAAAGTTTTGGCATTTCTAAAGGCAAGCCCAGAGGTTTCTGAAGAAATGCACAGGACACTAATAATAAGCAAAGGACAGATTGACTAAAAGGAGTAAAACAAAACCCCCCTGGAATACTGGCAGAAATCCCCACATCTCCAACAAGGCTGCTGCTTTTCTGCCATGACTGCCAGGAGCAGCCCACTCTCCACATGGCTGCGGTGGCCTCACGTTCTACCCTGCAGCACAGCAGCTCCACCCCTGAAAAACACTGCCAGCCTCTAGAAAACCTCCATGGCTACCAAAGGCCATGCACTGCATTAAACTATGTTTAAGTGAAGAGGATTATGTACTTGTTTAGCTGAAGAACACAGCCACTGTACATCTACCTTGATAAATAATCTTGGAATGTTTTAATGGTGGGGCCTGCTATTAAAAAAATTACAAATCATACCTTTCAGGGGAAATCTTCAGCTTCTTCTAAAATGAAAAAATTATTACAGAGAAACTCAGACTAACAAACCATATTTGCTAAAAAAAAGAGATGATAGCAAAAATAGCTCCTGTAAAACCCTTACCAAGGGTGAAGCTGACAATTCTCTTTGAGAAAGCACAAGCTAAGATGATTTGCACTGCTGAGAAAGTACAAGCTAGAAGATTTGCTCTGCTGCAGAGTCCTTTGATTTAGATTTCTGTAGCACGCTACTTCAACACTAATGAACACTTTCTTAGCAATCATACCTAGATTCTTAAAGGTAACAAATTTAATACTATTTTGAAAAAAATACTTTTGCACGTTTCAAAGATAGCTGGCAAAAATGCCTTGAGAGCTATTTCAGCCATCAGCCTTCTTTCTTCTGCAGCAAGCAAACTATTTTAATGAAATTTATTACTTCCTGCTGAAATAGTTAACTGAGTTAAAAATCTGAATACAGTGTAAAAGTATTCAGTGACACAAAAGCTTTCTTTAACTACACAGATTATTCTCCCCCCTCTTAAAGAAAAGATTATGGTGTCAATCCCTTGGCCGTGCTGCACTGAATCAACACTGGCTAGTAGCAGGCATTTCAATTATCATGATACAGCAAATCTGTATCCTTTTAACTGCAGACAATCCAGATGACCTGCCCATCTAATTCTAAAATCTCTTTTAGACTCAAACATATCTGGAATTCCATAGTGCTGCAGGCCAAATCCCATCTTGCTTTTCCTGTTCACATACTGCAGCAGAGACCCTCAGATGATGTGACTGCCCCTTACACAGTATTATACCATTCCAATTATTTCTGTGGAAGGAATCAAGGGAAAGTACCCTCTTTTTTGCACATCTCATCAACTGTATTTTACCTTCCAAAGGCCTAAAAATGACTGAAACACAGACTAGCAACACATCCTAAAATCACTGTAGATTCTCTGAGAAGTGTTAGATACTACAACTGGTCTGGATGTATTATAAGCATGTAAGAGAAAATTAATTCTCTGTACACATACCCAAGCCCTTCCAATATCTCAGATTTCAAATGAAACTGGATGGATACTAAGACCCTTTTATGAATTTGGTATCACATCAAAGATTACTCTTTGTCAAAAGATTACTCTTAGTCAAAGCTGAAACAAGTGCAAAAGCAATCTGACAGGCATGTGTGTGTCTAAGGCAGCTCCACAGAGCCAGAGCCAGGAGTCCAGAGGAGCTGCACTAAAAGCCAGACTTTCAACAAGGTACAGCTTATAAACTCTTTGTTAATCAAGGCCGCTATCATCTGTTACATGCTGGTGGTACAAAACTTCCTTACTCAAAATCTGAAACAGCCCTGTGGCAAGATTCAAACTCCATTCTTTTCCAGAATAATAAAACTGCATACAATCCTCTTCTGCTGTTTGGTAGTGTTGGGCAAAACTTGTTTTTTTTTTAATTTTAGTTCTGTCCATGGAATCTCTGAAGGCAGGCAGACTGCAAAGCTCCAAGCCTCCTACCCCTTGGAGCAAGGGAGTTGTCTCCCTCCTGTACCACTGTTGTGCCAACAGAAGCAGCGTCTCTTGGTCTCCTGCAGAGCCAGCACTTCTCAGCTTCTGTGAGCACTAATAAAACACTTTCAAGCAGCCACCAATGGATGTTGAGAAAGGAGAGCTTTTTCCCTCCCTAAAACACTGACACAACACTCCAGTTTAGGCCACAGGAGATTTGCCTTCTCCTGTGAGAGATGACAACAAAGCCCACCTCACTGGATCACTTTAACAAAAAGGTCATGACTGTATCAAGAGCAGCTACATAAAGACAGAATAAACTATCATAAATGAATCAGAAGGCAGAGGTGTAACAAGTTAAAAAGTAGTTATAATTACCTTTAATTATTAAAAAGTCTTGTCACAAGAATCAAAGATACATCAGGAGAAATCTAGGCTAATTGTTCAAAAATTGTATTGTAGTTTAGTATTTTGTAGTTACAAGGACATGCTTCATAAATTATCTACTTTAAGTGGATTGAAAGGAAATTTTGACTGTATTCTAAAACAAATACTGTCAAGAAAGTCTGAGTAACAGATCCATCATCACTATCAAATTACACAGTTTTTCCTCTCAATATTCCAAGAACCTGCATTGATTTTTGTGTGAAAATAGCACTTGGCTTTTCATGGACAGGCCACCTTGTGCAAACAGGTCTTCAGTGAATTTTGATAAATGTTTTGATAAGGCTGGTTCTTGCTGGTGTGAGAGACTTTGAGACTGGACTAGGGTTAGGGCACATAGCATAAGAGGAAATACAGCAACATTCAAAGCTACCTGTCTTGCAGTTTGAAGCTTTCAATAGTGTAGACAAAACATTTTTTCAGCTTAACTCTAGCTCTTTCATTTTGCATTGTTATTTTTGGACAAAACCTGCTTTATTGACTAATCAAAGCAAGCATCCATTTATGTTATCTATTTATCTAATCTCTAAACAGCACTTAAGTAGAAGCACAGGAATGTTCCCATCAAATCAGTCTTCCAGAATACATTAGAAATGCTATCAGCTTCCGCTTGCTAACATCAATTCTATTATCTTAACCAAATCTACTTTTTATAGCATACCCATAAAGATCTGGAAAATGCATTCAGGAAGGGCAGAGAAGGCCACACCTTGCCTCATATCACTGCATCCATGTGAGAAAGCTCTGCTGACAATTTGCTGTGGGTACTGACTACAATGCTCTTACATGCTTGATGACATTGAAGAAAAGGGTTATTTGGACTGAAACAAGAAAAAAAAGCAATTTCTTCTGCAGGCATAAAAGGAACATCCACTAACAGTGTTTCAGCACACAGCAGCCTTTTGCTTTAACAAATCCTTACATTGGATTTTGAAGCTATTTAATAGCTCACATTAAGATGCAAAACCATGCAGTGTCTCTTCAAGCTTTAGGGAAAGTATCTTCCTCCTGCTCCTCCTTCAATAATTAAAAAAAGAAATGCAAAACACTAAAAAGGCCACAGAAAAAGTTTCACAATCAAACTGTTCAGGCATAACCTTTAATATTGATAAAGAATCAATGCTAACCCATTCAATATTACATTAAAATCAACACTTTCAATAGCAATAACCAGTTATGAGAACATTTTTTTTCATACCTTACATATTTTAGTTCATAAAAGAACAGCAAATGATACAACCATCTAGAAAAACATATCACTCACTGATTCTTACCTACAACTTCAGAAAGCTGACTTAGCTGTAAGGTTGGAAATAATTTCCTTGTTGAGTACTCCATAATCTGGAGGCCTGATTCTGATGTTCTGAATTCTCCTGGGTCAGGAGGTGCTGAGCAATAGAGCAGGCCCTCACTCAACACTTCACAAAGGCACCTTAACATTCTGTGCACTCACACCTGAGGACCAAACCATAGTCCCAACCCCTTCTCCAGTGATCTTTCACATTCCTGATTTACCTTAGCTAGTGCTGGGCACAGAGGGTCCCTTTGGGACTCTGAAATCCTCACTGTGGTCACACCACTCACCTGACAGTTCCCCCCACCCTGCTGCAGGACACTGCTCTTCTGGTGGACTGACACAGAACAAGAGCACACTAACTGGAAAATCAACACAGAAGCTAAAAGTTTCATTTGAATATTGTTTTTTAAACCATCTCACTTGGATGATCTGTTTGGAAAGCACCCCCTCCCGAGGATGGCAGAACAGTGGCCCCTAAAACAAGCACACCATTAAAAGCACCGTGTCGTGTGCCTGCAAGCACTGCTCCATGTGCAGCCACACTACAGGCTGCAATGCAAAAAAGGAAAAGAAAAAACAGAAGTCAGCAAGCAAAGTTTCAAGCTATTTGTTATCCTAACAAATGGGTGTGGATGAAGATTCAATGGCCACAAAAAGTACAAGCAGTCACTGTAATTCAAACCCCTTCCAAAATGGGCTGTGCATCTTTGCTCTCCACCTGCATTCAGCACAAATTCCAAACCCAAGATATTTTTCTTTAATTAAACAATGTATTCCAACGGCAGTATTTTAAGTGCAGGCTAGAATCAACATGCAGAATATGATTTTTTTCTTAAAACTCCAGGGAGAGAAATTGATACTAATTGAACAAAAAGTACTTAAAAGCAAAGTAATTGATTCATTAATCTGCCTTTATCTATTTCCTGAACAATGGAAAGATGTATTTAAGTAACAGCAAATTACTGAGACTCTGAGACAAAGTCACCCTGTGGTGCCTCTTGGCTTTTTCAAAAGGTATAGAATGGGTAACAAATTCTTTAAAAATTAGGACACCTGGCTATGACATCTGTAAGTACCATAAGAAAACATTACATCTCATCTCTGTATGATTTCTTAAGCCCTTGGGAGTGCCTAGCAAGGACCAGTATCATCTGCTCCAGAATGCTCCCAGACCAGAATCTTATTAAGCAGTTTTATTACATCCTCTCTGTTAAACACAACTCTGCCTTACCACAGCCATAGTCCTCAGGTTCACACATCTCATCTTCCCAAAATACAACATTCCTCAAAATTAACATGTCTTTCTGGGGATTCATTCCCTCACACCTCTAGTAAGACCTCCAGGTCACTATCCTGCAATCTAACACACTGCCAATCGTCAGCCTGACTTCTGCACCCCTCCATGTTTCAATACAGTAATATTCATTATACTGAATGCTACTATACTGAATTGGGCCTCTACATCACTAGAACAGCACATTCTTTTTTTTCCCACACATTATTGCCTTCTATGTCCAGAGGAATTTAGAGATTGAATCATCTGGTCAGGCTTCCTGCAAACACCTGACCCTGAGCACTCTTTTACTCACCAAGACTATGGCTACACATCATAACCTGGCACTGCTCCTCATGCAGCCACACACTTCATCCACATGTCATAATAAATCAAAATAAAGGTATGTGCCTTTTACTGGATTATTTTACTGTCAGAAGTGAGGGGACAGAAAAGAGAAAAGGTTCAGGCCAACCAAAATACACTTATTTCCCCAGCTGTGTTGATGGAATAAGGAAAAGGGAACAAGCAGCAGGACTGTGGAACTACATAAACCAGCACTGAGATTGAAGAACATTTCATCTACATCCTTAGAGATCAATTATATATTCCTGTTCTGTCAACAGAAACATTACAGGAGGTTGTAGTGCCCCTCCCAGCTCAGAACTATAACCTCCCCTGTGTCCTCACATATTACCATCCCACTAGTTGGATTAATCTGACTGCACTCTGCCACTGTGAGGGAGAGATGAATCCACTTCTTTCATCAACCCTCCTCCCTTTAAATACACTCTAAATGTGACCTGGAGCTGGGGGAGAGCAGGGTGGAACATCCAGTTTAAGCACATGAACAAATGAAACATTAAAGGTGGGGATACACTAAAATCCGCTCATGGCAAAGACAGGAGGGATGACAGAGTAACAGCTGCTCAAGCCAGAAGAGAAAGAAACTCTGGCTTTTCCACATTGTTCAGGCTGACATTGTTTGATAAAGGAACATTCATAAAAGCCCTAAATCTTAAGATAAAATATTATTTAGAAAAACAAAAAGAAAGCAGCAGAACCACACCAACACACACCCTGCTCCTCCCTGCCAGTCCCTAATCTATAATGACATGGTTTGCAAATCATTCAGCTACTGTCAGCTGGAAGGAACAAACTCGGGATACAGGGCAGGAATGCAGTTACTGCAATCCTTTCCAAAGCTTAAACCACCAGCCTCTGCACTGAGAAATGGCTCACAAGTTCTAATCATAGCACACTGCCAGTATTCTTAATTTTTTGTTAACATTAACTACTTAACTACTACATACAAACACAGGTGAGAATGAAGATAATAATTTACCTGGTAATCCTGAAAAATATATGTATTGTCCTTTAAAAAGACTAACTTGTAGATATAACTTTTGAAATAGTATCAAAAGGTTGTTTATGTCAGACATTTCTTGAAACTTTTGAACATAACTGCAGTGTTAACTTTTGAAATGGTTTGCTGGGGTACATCCCATAGTAAATGTAATATAATTAGCCCCCACCCCAACCCTACAGATAGTAAGGAAGCCAGTACAATCCACTAGATTGGTGACATCCTTTCTTCTAGTCACTTTAAATTTAATAAAATCAGCTAGGTTTCTGACATAATCCCAGAAAGAAAATCTAAATATGATGAATTTGGTTTATGGTGGGTATTTACAAAATAATCAAAATATGAAACTGCTCACTTTTAAGTCTACTCACAAAAGATATTTTACTGCTTTCACTTGTAAGGAAGACTTGATCTTGAGAAACCATGTACAAAATATGTCCATTTAAGCAGACAACAAGCATGTTGGAAATATAAGATGGCATGAGCCCATATTCCTCATTTTCAGCAAGAAACACGACCAACAATAACTATTTGACAAACTAAATTCATTTTAATTCTACATACATGCCAAATGCCAAAATACAGCTTCCAGAGTAAAGCTTGTTTCTTACTGCAGTTAAATAGCAGCATTCCTGGGAGATAAGCTGCATTCAAAGAAACAAACAGTGATTAAATCAACACACAGATACTATTACTTGCTTCTGTTTTCTTAGCTGACTGAATCTGAAGAAACTGTCAACTATCAGAGACTGCCTTTATACAATTAAAGAATTTACCATCTCTAATGTTAACTGTGCTTTAGTGTTCATCTTTTGTTCACATTCCCAAATATATTATTGTACTAGAAGCATACACACAACCTTCAGCTCTCAAGCTTGCCCTTTCAGTATGGCCTCTTATTATTAAGCATGTTAATTGTCTAGCACAAAAATCCCCATGAATAGGGTCATCTCATGCCTGATGACTATAAAACACTTCCCACAGAATCCTCTGGAAGTAATTCCTGTATCACTGAGAGCATCTGCAATTCTGGCTCTAATCCTCATAACGAAGTGCCCAATTTAAATCCCGGAAGATGACGACAACAAATATCTCAGCAAATCCAAGTCACAAAAAGGGCACCTTTCTCTGGTCAGGCATTTTTTTTTAGTAATTTTCAAAGGAACCACAATTCCTTCTATATCCTACTCTCAGAGAGGAAAATGTTTCACTAAATCAAACACTGCAAAGACTTTATTACCTCGAGAACACCTGAAGCTGACTCTGACTCAGGGTAACTGCTACAACCAGTTCTATTTTGAAGTCAAACAGGAATCTTTTTAGAGTGAACAAGGTGTCTCTGGCTGGTACTTGGGTACAACAAATACATTTTAGACATTATGTTTGTCATGCTTTTGCTTGAAGGAAAATCAGAGTTAACATCGAAAAGAAATGTTTTTCTAAACTTTGGTCAAGGTAAATACTGTGTTCTTGAAAAACAATTAGAAATACTTTAGAAATGTGAAATATTATGAAGGCTGAATTAAGAGAAAGCCTGTGGCTACCCACTTTATTGCCATGATGATGGAATTGGTCCATTTTTACAACAGTTGTGTCATACTGAACAACACCCTGGAGGAATACTGACTACAAAAAATGTTAATTTAACTAGACCTAGCATGCTTGTCCCCATCAATATCTGCAACTCTGCTCTTCAACACCAAATATACTTTTCTTTGTACACAGAGTACACTTTGCTTATTCATGAATTTACCCAGATTTCTGTATTTGTTACTCCTCTTAGAAAAACTTTATTTTACAAGTATTTGTACACTAAATTGAGCTTTAAAATAATCATGAGCTATGCAACTGGAGAGATGCTATCAATCCCAGAGTAAATTCAATTGCACGTCTGCCAGAGAAGTCAAACAGAAGAGATGAAAGAGTAACTGCACAAGCCCACATTTCAAGAGAAACAGAAGCTGCATTAAATGGACTCAGAACTGAATATAAGACTACAGTATTTCCCCAAACTCCCAATTAAATAAGAGACATATGTAGGTATGTGTATATACACAAAAAGATACACAGAGAGAGAGATATGTGTACTGTATGAGCAGCACATGAGTGAGAGGTTTCTGACATGAGCATGGCAAGTTCTGCACAAACACAGGAAGCAGCAATTGTCCTTATATCCCTTAAATGTCTGTACAGTGTATTTTGTTCTGTGTCAAAAACATTCAGAATGACTCCTGCATATTTAATTTCAAATTATGTATGTGACTCCTCTGTTGTCAAACACAGACCTTTTAAAAGAATCCATTTCCATTAATAAGGCACTACTAACCATATCATAGGAATCTGACAAACAATTCATGAAGCTACTTCACAGGACCTTTGGGGGGTAACCTTATACTCTTTTTTAGTTATATATAGCAGCAAGTAAAGAGAAACTATGCTCAAATTGCTGTTAGAATTTCTGATTACTGGAACTGTCCAGCTCCATCATCAACCTTCAGAAACACGAAGGTTGCCAAACTTTAACTGCAACGTGATGCAGAAGTGATACTGCATTGGTGAGCGAGTTTCAGGAATGGACAATTTAAATTCCCTGCCTTTACCCATATGCTTCTCCATTATGTGAAATGTCTACCTAAATGGAGCTGCAAGAGTTCTCCATAGCTGTTCTAATTTCATGGGAAAGGTCCTCCTAAACCATGTGGTCACAAAAATAATTGCGCAAGTGACTTGCAAGGTCTTCTGCTCAGCCTCACCAGATGGATCAGCTTTCTCTCTGCTGCCAGTAAATGCTGAATGTGTAACTTCCAATTGTATCTGTAATCCTAGGGTTATAACATCCTCTATCATGTTTCGCTGAAGCTCTGGAATTCATACTCAATTAAAATAAAGCTATTTTCCAAAAGAGTTTTAAATCAACAGTGCGTTCTAAAAGGTGTTGCTTTCCGTTTTGTTGGGCTTTTATTTTTTTTAATCAAAATGCTAAGCTGTCTAAAACCTCAACAGTTCCTCTTTAGCTTCCAATGCACACCCTTTGTGCATAAGTTTCCTATTTATGTGATGAGCAAATGCAAAACTGGAAGTGAAAGAGACAATTACTTTGCAGAGCAGTTGTTGTTAAATCTTCTGTCAAGCACAACACAGCTAAAAATGAATTTTAACTGTTTTAGTTTTTTGTATTTTTATGTGTAAACTTGAAAGCATGCTATATGAATGACACTGGCTTATAATTTTGCTGTTCAGAGCAAACTATAAAAACAGACTTTTGCTTTTTCCTAGCCAGTTTTGTTTTCTGAGTTTGTATTCTGACTTCATGACGAGTATCTTGAGTACTGATATTACTTTTACATCATACCCACTAATGGAAATCATTAACACAAGGGGAAAAAAAAGCACCATCATTGATTTAGCCACCTTCAAAAGCCACACAAGAGTATTACACTAGGTGATACCACCTTGGCCATTAAAATGTGCTTCAATATGCTTAGAACACAGAATTCAATCAAGTGTCAAGAAGTTTCCTTATTCTGATTACATTCAACTGCTATGCAGTTCTGCAAATCTGGCATCTTGTTACTTAGAAATATCAGAAAGACCAAAGCCAAATAAGTAAGGTTTTAAAGTGTCCTTCTAATCAATCTCTGCTCTAAAGATACAATTAGTTATCAATTAAATCAATTATGTATTTTTGCTAGAATAACCTGTTTCTAACCAATGCTTTCCTTATTCTGGAGATGCAGAAATCCGGGCAAGACCTTAGTCTATGAATCCCCTCGGACTACAGCCCGGCAGGTGACCTACACTGCATAAATCCGGTCACTGTGTACAAAGCCCAAAGCAGACCTGTCCTAGCCTCGCCCTCCCGCAGCAGTTCCGCCCTGGCACGGCGCAGCCCCGGCGCCGGGGGAGCGCAGACAAAGCGCCGCACGCCCGGAGCCGCAGGCCGGAGCCTCCCCAGCCCTCTCTGCCCGCTCCCTCCCAGGGCGGCGCCCGCCGCAGCACCGTGGGGAGCCGGCACAGGAAACGGGGACAAAGCCGAGCCGATGCCCATCCCCAGGCACGTACCCCTGCCCGCAGCCGAGCGCCGAGCGCAAGTGACAAAACGCCCAAAAAAAGCCTCCCCCAAAAGCCACCCCGCCCTGGGCGCGCAAAGGACGGGGCCGGCTGTCAGCGGCGGCGCTGCGGGGGGACCGGGCGGCCCGCGCAGCCTTTTGTTGTTTGCGCAGCGGCGGATGAGAAGGGAGAGGAGCTGAACACCCCACGCACCCACACCCAAACACACCCGCCCCGGGTCCCGGCCCGCCGGCCCCGGCCCGGCCGGCTGCCCCCGCTCACCGCTCGGTGCTGCAGCTCGGGCGATGTGCGCAGCGCTCGCTGGGGCGGCGGGGGCCGCGCAGCCCGGGGCGGGGAGGCGGCCGGAGGAGGATGTCAGCGATGGGCGGGCGAAAGGGAGGAAGGAAAAGGGTTTTTGGGGGGGAGAGAGGACCGGAGAGAGGGAGGGGAGGCGTGAAAGAAGCGAGTCAGCACCACGGCGGACCCAGTGCTTCCCGCAAGGCGCTGGCAGGGCCGCGGTGGTCGGCGCCGGCAGAGCGGGCGCTGACAGCTGCCGGCAGCCGCCACCACCGCCCCGGCTGCTGCTGCTGCGGCTGCGGCCGCCGCCCCTGTCCCGCCCCGCGCTCCCCTCCCTCCTTCCCTCCCGCCCCGCCTGACATGGCGGCGCCCCCCCTTCTCCCACAAGCGCCCGCGCGCCCTTCTCCCCCACCGCCCCCCCTCATGGCGTCACCCTCCGCGGCAGCGGGCAGCGCCGGCGGGATGCTCTGAGGGAGCTCGGGGCTCCAGGTGCATCCCCGAGGCTGCCGGTGCGGGCCGCGCTAAACCCTGCTGAGATTCGCCTCGTCCGCCTCGAGTGGATGTCAGCGGAGAGCAGATCCCGGCGGTTCCTCAGGGCGCCCTCAGTGACACTGGGGCGGCTTCGCTCCAAGGGGGCTCCACTGCTGATGCTCCTGGCGCTGGTTTGACCTTCTGTGGTGGAAAGAAGTTCAGGGTTATGGCATCGTGAAACTGATGTCCCCATCTCAGTTGGATGCCTCTGGGAAAATCTTCCGCTCCCTTTAAAAAGGACGTGGAGGTGCTGGAGTGTGTCCAGCAAAGGGCAGCAAGGCTTTTGAAAGGTCTAGAAAACATATCTTAGGAGGAATGGCTGAGGGACCTGAGTTGGTTTGGTTTCAAGAAGAGGAGGCTCAGGAGGAACCTCATCACTCCCCGGAATAGGTTGCCCAGGAAGGTGGTGGAGCCGCCACCCCAGAGGTGCTCCAGAGGCACGGGGATGTGGCACTGGACAGTGTGGTTCAGTGGTCATGGGGTTACAGGGGCAGTGTGGGTTGATGATTGGACTGAATAATCTTGAAGGCCTCTTCCAACCATGACTTCATGAAATGTGCTTGAAAATCTTCGCAGTGTGCAGCAGCTCATGGAGCAAGTCACAGAGAAATCAGCTGAAGGACGTGTTGAAGGTTGGGCCCCCACACAGAGCTCAGTGTGTGTTGCTAATATATTTCAATGCCCTTGTCTTTGTTCTGCATGGAAGTAAGTGAAAAATCCCTGCTCATACAAAGGTTTACACATGAAAAGTAAGACTTGCATGAGAACACAGTGACACTTGTCACAAGAACTATTTCTTTGCAGCTTCCAATTTCATTCCCACTCTCGCTAGAGAGGAAGGAACAGCCACTGTATTTTCTTTGTGTTATATTTCACTAGGTAGAAGTTAAGTCCAGAAAGGAAAGATGGAAGGAATTGAGGTATAAGATAGAAAAAAAAAATATGAAAAAGAACAGTTTAAAAAACAAAACAAAACCAATCACAACAAAAACCTCAAAATATAGCAAAGCAGTAAAATGTACATTGTGAATCATCTGGGATTAGTGACAACCTATTGTTATATTGTGATGTTATATTGATTATCACCTGGGCTCCACATAGAATAGAATAGCATTGTTCAGTTGGAGGGGACCTGCAATGGTCATTTAGTCCCTGCAGTATGTAGAGGGTATGAATCATAACCTAATAGAAGAACAGAGGTATAGTGGTAAATCAAAATATGCAGCCTCACCTAAGTGGCAATATTTAAAATATTCAAGGAAAGCAGAGCTTAAGTATGTTTGCCCTCATGTACAATGCTGAGCAAGTCTACAGAAGAGCAGATGTGAGAACAAGAGTTGGGTGACAAAGCAAGGCTCCTAAGAATAAGCACGAAGTTGGAAGAGGAATCAGAACTAATGTTGTTGTCAAAGAGGCAGAGGAACAGGAAGAGTGACAGAAGCCCACAAGAAACAAAGCAGAGTTAGGGGAGGATGGATAGTCTTCAGACTGTAAATACAGAGAATCATTGCTGGATTTGAAAAGTTGAGGAAAATAAAGTATACTTACTGAATTCCACTCTCAGGTTGATATCTTACACAGATTAATCTGTCCAGCAAAACCCAATTTTGATACAAATATTTCCATGCAGCAGTTTCTTGAGTTATTCATCTTCATTTACAACTTTTCTCTGGCAATTTTATATTAATGGTTTAATTAACCACATTCTAGTTTTGACAGGCAATACAACCTAATTATAACAATGTGAAATATCTCTTTGCACAGTAATATGAAAGGGGAAAAAAAGATTGAAGGGCATTCCTTTACACAAACTACATTTTAAAGAGTTATGCCAATTGGTTCACAGGTTCAGAGTATTCTCATGAATATGCAAGAGATTTAATTAAAAATAGAACATGCCCTAATTACATAATTATGCAAGAGAACTGATTCAAAGGAACCACTCCTGCCTTTTGAATAAACAATATTCATTGCTTTCTTCCTATCACACATTTGCTTTAAAAGATTTCCTGCAATTAGCTGTTTACCCCAGGGATGTGAGCATCTCTGAACAAAGCAACTACTCCAGCTATGACCCTGATTCATAATATGCTGGCTAATCAAGTATTTGCATCCTGGCAATTTCCCACATAAACAGCACACACTATAAGCTCCCTCCTGCAGGAAGGCTGATTAGCTCAATGGAGCTATGGTGCAGTGTTGCTCCTCTCTGTTTATGGCACTCAGCAGAAGTTAGACACAGGGCAGACTTGGTGAAGATGATTTTTCCTCAAGCTACTGCCTGACCTGAAATATCCAAAGAGTTCCTCTTCATTTGGATCTTGTTTTTCCTGTCTCATCTAATGAGAATTATCCAAGTTCATCTAGCAGTTAAAACTATTCACTGCCCACATTTCCATTTTCTCTTCAGGAACTAGTTATGCTGCATGCCCTGATATTTTGATAAAATTATCGAGACATGCTGTCTCTAGTATAATGCACAATCACAGAATCAATTAGGTTGGAAAAGACCTCTGAGATCATCAGGTCCAACCTATGGCCTAACATCACCATGGCACTAAGTGCCATGTCCAGTCTTTGCTTAAACACCTCCAAGCATGGTGGCTCCTGTGATCCTTTGCCTATCACCAGCAAGGTCACCATGCTTTTCTGCAGACTTCTGAATGCACACCAAAACATAACCCCATAACACATTGTTTACAATGCTGGATTCTTTAGTCCCAATATACCAATTTCCCTCTTTCCCTGGAAGAGAGAGGGAGGTTTGTAATTCACAGTGGGAGAGCAAAAAGCAAACAGTTCAACTAATGCAGCACAAAGCTCAGTGGTTTTTGAAGTGCAACAGTGTGAGAAATACACACAGCAAACTGAGGTCAGCTTAACTGACATCCACAAATGGGGCAAGGCTCTAAAGAAATTCAGGTTCACTTCATTTAAGAAGTGTGAGTCATTTTATTTTACCACTTGTGATGGGCTGACGCTGGCCAAATGCCACCAGCACACTATTGTACTAAAAAAAAAATATCCTTCTTGGATATATATCTTAGAGAATCTACCAAAAGAGAATTTTATTTTTTTTCAATCTAATCTTATAGTCTATAAAATCTATGACTTCATTTCAGAAATACAGCCACAATAAAGTACTATATTGGAGTAATTTCAACTGCTGCTAAAGTGCTGTTTAAAAGCATCCTGGCAATAATAAATATTGAAAGGCCAGATTCAGCAACCTATCTGGTTTTTCATCACAACCACTTGACACTTGCATATGTTTTAGTTTGTATTTCCTAAAAGAACATCCTTTATGGAAAAGAGGAAACATAAAAACCAGACTCAGAAGTGTCAAGTACCCAGTCCTAGGCACAATTTTAGCCCAGCTCTTTTGTTCATATGTGCAATTACTGCATGCAGAGCTACCTTTTTGTCAGGGAGTTCAGGCACTTTGGGGTAAAAGGACTGTGTTTTGCTTTGCTTGACTCATTGTCAAATGCCTGAACTTACCATTGGGAACCCACTGTCAGGCAAGGCATTAATTCTAAGTAAAATAAACACTGATCATGATCCTGCTTCCCAAGTCAATAAGCTTTATTTACATGCAAGTGAATTCTCCTTTTTCAGAGTCACAAGGATTTCTAGGAAGCTCTAACAAATGGAAGCCAGTTTGCTTTTCCCTGCTGTTTTCTCTCCACAGAGAAATAACAAGGAAATAAAGCATGCAGTGTTAATTCAAATCTTAACACTTAATTTCTGTTATATTTTTTAAAACAGAGCAGGATACTTGCACTGGACATTTTGTTAACAAGATCTTTTTTTAACTCTCAGTTATTACAGAGTTGTGCTGCTGCTAAAGAACATAACATACTGAATGAAAGGTTTAAGCAGCCCATTCAATTAGCTTTAAAACAATTATGTTATGAAAAACAGACTTCTAAACCTCAGGTAATGCAGTTAAAATAATCACTGGAAAGCTAGAGAATTTGCATGTCAATATTAATGTGAACATAGAGGAAAATACTAGAAAGTTTCAGCAACACAGCTATATATATATATCCCAAGTTCCACTGTTATCTTCAAAGTAGTAAGTGATCAAGGAGCTAAGGATTCCACCCTTTGACAAGTTCTAATACTCTGTGCTATATGAGTTTACAGACACTGTCAGTATTCTCCAAGATCCTGCTTTAAACATCAAAGTTCTGAACAGGTTAAGGATTCACAGAGGAGAGCTTGTGATGATGATTAGACTTTTATTTTTACTCCTTGCATTCAAGGAATTCGTTGCCACCTCTACGAGGGAATGTTTACACCACCACACTCACTATGCTCCAGCAGCAATTTCTGCTCTGCCTGATGTCATATCTCTAATTCCATTGAAAGATGAAGTGACTTTCTTCCTCACTTGTTTCCATGTTCCACACTCAGCTGATGGTTGATTACCAGCATCTTTCAGGCTTGGAAATATTCCCTTCTCCATATTCACTCTGCATGACTTTTAGTGCTTATGCATGAAGATAACATCCTATTTAGGTTCCTCCTTTCCTTCCTCCATACTTTCACTTCTCAGTGAGTTTATTCTCCCCTGGGGTTCCAGTTGCTTATTCAAGGTTATGAGGATTATTAATCTCTGCATATGAGTCACAGGAAGTTACATTTATTTCTGTATTCACCTTCCTCAGCCACTGAACCATTGCAGAAGTGTATTTGGTCCTCCAGAGGAAATAAAAAACATGCTGTGGCTGGAATATCACACAACTAGACATTCAGTCTGTGTTACAGTACTTCCTGTTCATCCTCCTATATCCTTACTTCCCAACTATGACTCAGCTCCCTTTTTTACCTTTATATTGGGATAAAGCCTAGTATTGATGGGGAAAAAGTTTATTCCGCAAACACAACAAACAGACTCTTCCAAACACAACATCATGTGTCTTTGTTCAAACCACGGAACATGTAGGAAGAGCAGGGGAAGAAAAGGATCACCTTTACAGATTTTTAAGTGTCTGCTTTCTTACTGCTTCCATTATCCCCTTCCCTTTCTTAGAACACCAGCTCTTTATTACCTCTATGGTTTGTCAGCATTCCTTTAGAGATCTGCTAATTCATCTGGTTTGCCTGCCAGATTACTTGCTATTAGATTAGGTGAGAGTCTTTCCTTGGTTATTTCAGTAGCCATTTTAGGATCCTCAGCAAAGGAGACTTATAGATAACCTTTTTTCATTAAATCCTCCAGAGTTTCATTATGAAAAACACTTTTTCCTAAAACAACCAACCTATGAGGGCTGTAATTTCAGTGACACACCAGTGTAAATCTGGGATGGTTTCTTTAAGCAGTATGAGATTTTTCTTATTTTGAGAAGTGAATCTTAGAAAATGTAGGAAAAGCACTATTTTTTTTCTAATCAACATCAGGAAGAGGCACAGACTAGAATATAAACTTGCCCCAGCACCAGGATAACTGGTGCTTCCTCACACTGATATAGGAGATCTATTCTCTTTATTCTCACTGAGGTTCCTACATACATTTAGAGAAGAAGGAAGCTGTGATTTTTCAGATGCTGCCTTTTATTAAAGTTTATGCATAAGCTAATCACAAGAAATGCTAATGCCAGTATGTGGCTGTATGTGACCTTTTCCAAGTAGAAATTTGCACCTACTGATGGAAGAAAGACAACTAAATCTCTGAAGTCTAAAAGCCATTACAGATGAACACCTAATCTGGTCTTTTTCTAAATGTAATTATCAAAGTCCATTGAAAACCAAGCAGGCTCTTACCCTTCCTGCCCAAGAACATCACTCCTTCACTGTGCATTCTCAAGGATAATATATACATACAGATATTATGCCAAATTGTGTTATTTTTTTTTCCTGACTCTTTTCCCTGGCTACTGATTGTCCTCATTTCTCTATATGTTTGCATTTCTAAGGAAGTCCTCACAGATAGGACTTCTTTTTTATATGTTTAATTAAATTATTGTATAAAAAGAAGATTCTTTCCTACTTAACTCTCTTAGCTGGTTCTTCCTCCACTCACCTGTGTAGCAGATTCTGCACACCTTTCTCCCCTCATGACCATCAATTTGCTTGGCTAAACAAACTGAACTCTTAATCTCTTTTAAAGAGATTCTACATCTCCCTGATTATTCAGTTTGCCCTTCTCTGCTCTGTTTGCTTCATCTTCCTTGAGCCTAAAGAGCTGCAATTGTTTGTGCCATGGTCACTACCCAAAATGTTTGTTCCCAAGTCAGATTTACCAGTAAACCTCCCTTACATTTAATGTATTCCTTTTCTGCACATGGCACAGTATTTGCCAAAATTTTATAGCCCTTTCTTCTGTTAAATGCTTTTCTCTCTTCCTTAGCTAATGCTCTATATGGAATTATACCAAATTCACTTGGCATTCAAGGTCGATTGGAATTTCTTATTTTTTATGGGAGGCCATTGTACATCCACTTTTCATTGTTGGAGTTTGTCTTAAGTTTGTGTTAAGAGGGTATTTCAGGGGCAGTACCCAGCTGCACTATACTGGGGACTTCATGGTAATACAGTTTGCCCCAAGGGAAAGGGAAATGGAAATGCTTCTGCTGTGTGACAATGGTTTCTGTCATTTCTGTGCCAATGACCAATTATGTCTGTACAGAAAATGGCTTCTCTGAATGTGCCCGTGGCAAGATGGATGGTAGACAGGACCTGGGGCTGAGAAGGGCAGAGTCACTCTAAAAATCAATAGCAAACAGAACTGTCTGTGCTGGATATTTTGTTCCTCATGCTGTCTCCTGGGAAACAGAGCAGATGCAGGATAAGGACAGATGATCTCCCTCCATGGGGCCCATCTCTAACCCAGCCTACCCACACTCAGAGTGCCCCCTGCATTTAGGGGATGTGGAAGGAGGCCTGAGAAAGCAGCCTTGTAGGTGTCTATTCATGAAGAAAGCAATTCCTCCTGCACCTGTGTAGATGTTTTTTATTCACCAGTATAGGTATAAAAAACCCAGTGAGGGGATGCTATTAGTTTGACAAGTTTGGCAGACACTGCTGCATCACATCATGTTCTGAAGGTTTTCCTTGTGCCAAAGACTAGATTTAATTTAGGTAATTTATGCAGCAACTGGCTAAGAAGGCAGTTACCTCATTGGTATGTAGGTCATTATAGATATTCTGAGACTACAATTTTGCTTTAGAGGACAATTATAAAAAGGAATTTAAAGCAGGACTCCTTGGCCTTTGACTTTGGTGGTCAGCTGGGCATAGGAAAATTCACAGAGTGGAGATTGTAGTCATTTCTTTGAAGGAAAAAATCCATGCTGCCATGGTTATCTATGACAGCATTGTCACCTAAAACACCTGGACTGTTGGAGGTGTTTTGATTACAGAGAGCAGTTCACTCTGCCACACCAATTAACTACAGCCTCCTGGGAAAGTCCTGGGGAATTGCTGAAACATGCCATATGCATGGCATTTAGATTTTGAATCCATGTATTTTAACATAAGATTATTCCTTAATGTCTAAAATAATTATTTTAATGAAAGCTCAAAATGAAACATATTGAAATTGTTGAATATATTGAAATTGTTTCAAAGACATATTTAGTGCAGTTTTTTATCAAAGTTTACCTATTGAAGATAATGGGGCTGCAAACAGGAACTGACACATGCCTCACTTAAAACTAAGACAAAGCTGGGAACAACTGATAAATATAAATTAGCCATGAAAGTGAAATGCACTGCCTACACAGAGTTACACCTCATATTACATGCTGAAGGGCCACAAAGTACACCATCACCATATGTTTGAAAGCTGCCATGACTCACACAGAGGAGGCTGATGAGTAACAGTATCTTCCTTCCCCAGCGTATAGCACTGACCAGAAATCTCCCCTGTAAATGGTTCCATCGTGGGCTGCAGCTGAACGTGCCCCCCATCCTTGTAATTAACTACAGAACTGTAAAATGGTGCTGCCAGGTTTACTGTGCACCAATGCAGAAAGCACTCTAAATTCCTTTAAAGGATGGTTCACACATTTGTCATTTCCCATCCCACTCATTTTGCAGCCAAAAGAGGCTGGAATGCTGTGTTAACCATCTTTTTAATTAATTTAACTTCTTTTCTATCTCTTTTTAGTTATGAATTCTGAATGAATATTCATACAAACACTCATATGAATTTGGTTATGAATTTTTGGTTATGAGTTCTGTCGGGTAGTGCCCAAAACCAAAGTCCATATTGTAAACAAGTGAGGTTGCTTTTCTAATTTACATGTAAACATATAGTAGCTATAAATACTGAAATGACATTGTTAATTACATACAAACATTGAGTGCTAGGTGGCTGTTTGATAATACCTATAAATTATAGACTCAAGTCAGTAAGTAATAAGCTGCTTTGTTCCTTTTAGAGAAACTGTGAACTTCATGATTTAAAAGCCTGAGAAAAACGTTCCCGAGATGGAGAAGTGCTCTGCACAGTGGCAGCTCTTCAGCCACCTTGTCCCTGTTTTACTCAGTCCTGTGGATCTCAGATATAGGGCTGAGATACCCTGGTAACTCAGATATGCCCATCAAGCCCTCAGGTGTCCCCCTGAATAGAGCCCTTTTTGCCCAGCAGCAAAAAGGGGAGAGGCAGCAAACAAAATTAATTTTGAGCATCTCTTGTCAATTCAAGTTGCTCTATAATATCCTATGGCAGAACTGATTTTTTTTCTTTGAAGTGAGCTGGATTTCTTCCTTGGCACAAATTGGCACCTGTGGCTATTTACTCATATGTCAGCTTAGTATTTTGTTCTGTTTTCCATGATGGAATTTTTCATGAGGCCTGAGGAAACTGGAGGTTTTCCAGACATGACAGTAAAAGTGAGATGCTATTTTGGTAAATGTGAAAAGAAGATTGATAAATTCAGAAGACATTTTCTTACATATTCATTGGAACTTAGTTTCCATTTTGTCTTCTATTCTTATAAAATTTTGAAAAAATAAGTGTTTTCTCCTAAGTATTTATTGTAGAGTTACTAAGGTCAGAACTGACTGGACTTGGTTTGTTGCAGAATATTTATGCTGTGTCATACCAGCTATTTTCTATATGACACTCCAGGGTAATACAACCACTTGGAAAGCAATCAAGGCAGTGAGACTCTTTTGAAATTTGAAATTCATGGATTTTGTCTTCTTAAATAGCCTTAACTACAAAGTCTGTTTTGCAAAACAACACATACCCCCTCTGCTCTCTCTCAAGAATTTAGACTTTTAATTATTTGAGTCATTCCAGGAATAGCTTTTCTGGAACCCTTTAAAAACAGCCAGTGTATGCTACACCCCAATCATTTTTCCATGGCAAGGATTTCTTACAATTTGTCAACAGGAAGTTCTTTTACAATGAGATATGAATAGTGACCTGAATTTCTTACGATTCTGAAACTTGCGTTTTGCCTGTTAATGTGTTTTGGCTCATCTGATGGAAGTATCACAGCCAAGTCTGCAGCTGAATCATATCAGTGGGTTCTTTGGAGGCAGCAGCGTGAGCAGAGCACTGCTGAGTGCCAGAAAGCCTGGACTGGCAGGGGGCTGCTGGAAACTCATCCCACACATGGTCCATCACAGTGGCTTCAGGGCTGCTCTGGCTTGGGCAGGTGCTCGTTGCCTCCTGGCAGCCTCAGGAGATGCATACAGACATTTTTGCTGCCTCCTGCTGTCTCAAGCAGTCACAACACACCTGGAACCACCCTAAGGATGAGACCTGTAAGCAAAATCACTGTGCCTTTCCCTGCAAAATATAAGAAACTCAGTTAAATGGGTGTTTGGTTTGAACCACAAGCCAAAACTTACAAGCCAGTGAATGGAATGGACCATGTCTTCTAGAGCTGATTTTGACTCTAGATAAGTCACTACATAGTGATACTTCTTCTGAGTAAGATCAGACTTGAAAAGGGATCATGTAATTTTTTGCCTTTACTGTTTCTAGCCCCATGTACTACTCTTGCACTTCCACAGCATCTGCTGTTTGAATATATAACTCAAGTAAATCTCACAATACTTGGGTAAATCTTAATCCATTAATGCATGCAAAGCCAAGGCACAAAGAAGTGATTTATATAATTGTGAATACTAATGAGTATGTGCTTCAAGATGATTACATTCCATGCACTTATAAACTCTTCTCCAAACATAAACTATTAAGAAATAAAATGAGCTTTGCTTCCCTTACTAGTTTGTTGTTTTTTTTTAGAAATAAACTTGAATATTCAATTATGGGTTTATTATTCTGTGAATCAGTTTACAGTGATCAGTGGATATAATTTTTAGTATGAAAATGTTATTTGTGCATATTACAGTTCCAGGCATACATTATCCTTTCATGAAAACATTTCAATCTTCAAGTCTTTATGCAAAAGATTGGCCCGTGGGCTCTGCACAGGATGTAAATTAAGTTCTTGTTTGGCTAAATCTGATTACCCTGTAGGGTACCCATCTTGCTTAGTGACAGTGGAAGCTAAAAATTGCAAAGCAGGACAGTCCACTTGAAATGGGGCCAGGAAGGGTCAGTTTCTAAACAGCAAATCTGAAGTTTGAACTAGATTTTAATAGCATGCCTAAGAATTTTCAGTTAAACATAGAAGCTGTCTCCTCCATAGCTGCTATCATTGCTTTTAAATATCATAATGAAATTGAGAAAAGCTCTTCCCTTTTTTAAGTCCAAGTCTTTATTAATCATATGTAAAGATGCTGCAATCACTTTAACCCAGCCTTTAGTCAGTCTGCAGCTTAATTCCCATTTGACACTTCCTTTCTCCTCTCATATTCTATCAAAATTAATGGTCCAACAGAGAAATTCAGACAATAGCAAAACCACCTCAAGTCAATACAAACTAAACCTATTTGAATATTATCAAAATAACGTTGCTTTACTGTGGACTTACTAAGCATATGAGAGAGACTAAAAAGGCACATGCTGACACTACTGAATATGAACTACTGCTGTTCCTTCTGACAGGATTAGCTAAATACTTAAATGATAAGAACACTCCCCTGTATTTTTCCTATATTCAGAAGATGTGCACAGAAAAGTCACTCTTTGATCTGTTTCACTAGCTTCAGTTACTGTAGCAGGCTTTTGTGTACATAAAAATTTTATTTTTAGTAGTCTTTGGCATCTCCTTAGCTTTCTTTTGATGTCTAAAGGTTTTATGATCAATAATATCTAAAAGCAGCTGGTGTTATTGCAATTGCTCTGAGTCAAGGATAAAACCCAACAAAAGTAATGCAACACTGGTGAAAATGATACAGCTCTTGGCTGTTCAGAAAATGTAATTAACTCAGTAAATGCATGTGGTTTTTAGTAATGAGATTCAAAATTTCAGACAGATTAATTTTAATAACATCTTTTCACAGTGGTTCTATTAGATATTTTAAATCTATTTAAATCAGACCTCAACACTTACCTAATAGATAAATACCTCACCCCCTCAATAGGTTTTAGATGAAGGGACTCAGCACATCACACAGAATCCTAATGAATTTGAAGGGGGAAAAGGATAAAACCAGGGCTGGAGATAGCCTGGGCCAACACGCCAGTGTCTGAGGGATGGTGTGCTGGGGATCTCCTTTCATCTGTTGTCTCATGGAGACTGGGGATGGATTTCCATGTGGCAGCAGTGACACTAGGGATATTGATGTGTTGGAAACCCCAGAAGTGCCTGAGAACGATCAAATGGAAGGTCCTGCTTGACTGACCCAATGTCCTTCTGTGACAAGATAACCTGCAGAGAGGATGAGGGGAAGGGATGTTTCCTTCTAGACTTCAGTAAAGCTTGTTTACAGTGTTTTCCACAGTATTCTCCTGGAGAAACTGGCTGCTCATGGCTTGGATGGGTGCACTCTTCTATGTTAAACTGTCTGGATGTCTGAGTCCAGAGTGCTGGTGGATGGTGCTGCATCCATTTAGCACCCAGTCACAAGCAGCGTTCCCTAGGGAGCAGTGTGGGGCCAGTTCTGTTCAATATCTTTATCAATGACCAGGATGAGGGATCCAGGACCCCTCAGTCTGCAGAAGACACCAAGCTGGGCAGGAGTGTGATCTGCTGGAAGGCAGGAGGGCTCTGGACAGGCTGGATTGATGGGCCAAGGCCAATGGTGTGAGGGTCAACATGGTCCTGTCAACAGTGTCAGACCATGAGGTAAGAGTGTGCCCAGGTGGCCAAGAAGGCCAAAGCCATCCTGGCCAGTGTCAGCAGTGGTGTGGCCAGCAGGAGCAGGACAGTGACCATTCCCCTGTGCTCTGCACTGGTCACAGCCATCCTGGCCTGTGTCAGCAGTGGTGTGGCCAGCAGGAGCAGGGCAGTGACCATTCCCCTGTGCTCTGCACTGGTCACAGCCATCCTGGCCTGTGTCAGCAGTGGTGTGGCCAGCAGGAGCAGGGCAGTGACCATTCCCCTCAGCTGCTGTGTGCAGTTCTGGGCCCCCCAGTTCAGGGAGGTCACTGCTGGAGTGTTCCTGCTCTCTGCAACCACCCCAGAGGGGGTTCTGGAGAGGTGAGAGTCACTCTCCCAAGCCACAAGCAATGGGAGAGGAAATGGCTGGAAGCTGCACCAGGGGAAGTTGAGACAGTAGGAATAATTTCTTCCCCAGAAGGGTTGTCAGGCAGCTGAACAGGCTACTCAGGGAGATGGTTGAGTCATTGTCCCTGGAGGCATTTAAAAGACAAAGCAGCTCACAGCTTAATCCTAGCATGGTCCAGTGTATGCTGATACTGGTTTTGGGTGACAAACACTAAAACTGCATGTTCAGAAAACAGTTTTAACTGTGAATTCACAGAAGCACGATCGAAACCTTCCCTTTGAATTCCCACAGCTCCCCCATGCCAAATAACACATATCTGCATGATGAGGCACATTAACTCATCTGACATCGAACAGTTTTTTTTCCTTAGATTAGTTTGAGTAGTGAATCAATTTCCTGATCTGGTTCAGCAGGCAGACACAAAAATGTCTGTGCTAATGGAAGTGAGCAGCTCAGAAAATGAAAATGTTTTTGATTGACCTCTACCCATTTAAAGCATATGTGAATCTACCTTAGGGATGTTCTACACAGGCTGTCAGAACATATGGCCATTAACCACCAGTCCACTGGGGCTCTGGTCCCTCCCATTCTGGGATATTTTCTTGTATTATCCAATTATTGTTTTACATCAGAACTACCTATTAAAGTGTGAATTCACATAGAGGTCAAAGCTTACATACTGTAAGATATGATTTACTGTAAAGCCCTGAAGAATTATATGACATACCCACTATAGTCTATTTCAAAAACTTATTTTCCTAAACATGGTATTTTCTAAATTTTTAATATATACCCTTTACAGTAACTGATGCAGTGTAACATTCATAAATATTTTCAAAGTTTTGGTTATTATCTCAGCAAACACCATTAATCACTGTTTTCATTTACTAATAATATGTAAAACCACAATTCAGTGGCCACTTTAGCCTGATAATATCATAACTGTATGAAAAACACTGTGATCTGCTACTGTATCAGTAATTTATTTCATTTTGCAGAAAATTATTGTAGCTGATGTGGACAAAGCCTTTTTTGCTCCAGCTGAAAAAAGTCTGTGAACAAATCATGTCATGTTTGGATATGAAAAATAGGTCAATGGCTACTGAGATGATGCTTCCAAAAGCAGAACCTTCCCTACAGCCCAGCTTTAGGAAAACACTTCATCTGACAGCATACGTTCTTTTTAACAGAATCCTCTTAGTAGGTACTGGATTGAAAAAAGTAATTTAACTGTATAAATGGACAGAGAGAAGATAGTGAGGAATGAGACTTCTTTTAATTTAAAAATGGCATAATACTTCAGGATTTCACTTGAACCAAGCTCCTTTCAATTGCTGTTACCTACCTGGAGGCCACAAAAACAACCCTCAGACAAGTTATTTTCAGTGCTTTGGAGAAGCTGGTGAGAAGAGCACATTTTTTGGAAGAGATGAACCAGGAGAAAGCAGTGCATGCTTGTAGTAATGTCATTCTTCATGCAGGAGTTACCAGTTTTGTCTTCTACCAAGATTAAATGATGGGTAGCACATTTGTTAAACTGCTCAGCAATTAAAACATTTACCAATTATGGATCAGAGGAGCTCTTGTCCAAGGGAGGCACATTTCTCTTAATTAAAAAAAAAGAAAATCTAAGAAGATTCTATTGCATAACACTTTATATGAAATCATATCTTAAGTCTTTATCAAAAATAGCAGATAATCACACTGAAGAGAGGATTATTCTAAACTGATTGTATATATACTCTCAATTCAAACTTGTTTCTTCATCCCTATTGTATTACTTATGGGTAGTTACTGCCCCAGATGGGCAACTGCTGCAAAATGACGAATTTTTGTCTTTATATATTAATATAGTTAGTGGAGATAGCATTCTGAGACCAGACTTCAGGTGCAGCACACAATCTCATATTATTTAGCAGTCATAACTCTATAGTAAAAACAGGACACTCATTACCCATTTCATCTGACATGAACAGTTTTTCATCTGACAAGGAACAGTTTTTAAATGTTTTCTTCATTGTGTTTTGGTGGAGAAATATTTTAGATATTCCTGGAATAAAGGGTAAAGGAAATCTACATACTAATTATAAATTAAGACCAGTGTTGACTTTTATTTACATAGTTTAACAAACAAATTCAAGTAATTATTGCATCAATCATTCAGATTTTGAACATTACTAAAAACCACAATTTTAGAACATGTAATGTTGCATTCTTCATGGAGCTGTGATTACTGTTCTACATTTTTCTTTCTCCGACGAAGCCACCTCAGAGCTCTCATCAGTGCAACTTGTCCCATGAGGAATGTGATCCTAAAGTTATGTTTATACCAATCTCTAGGATTCCAAAGCCAAGAAAATCATCAGCACACAGAACAAGAACAGGAAAAAAAATACACAATTATATTAAAATATCCTTTGGCATTGCCAAATTGTGTTCTTTGTGGAAACCCTTTTCCTGCCTACTAAGAGTTAAATAACCTATGAAAAAGTCTATGTGTATATCCACATTCAGGAGCAGACTGCACATGGATTACATGGCTGCAACTGCATTTGAAATCAGGTGAGATACAATAGTTAAACCCATGTCTCATGTTTCAGAAGTAAAGCAGATCAGCAAGCTATCTGGACTACCTGCCAGTGCTGTGCTTCAGGTAAAATTTGTGTGTGGATAAAGGTGCCTGTGTTAAAAAGGGCAGAGTTGGTCTCATACAAGGGTGGCAAAAAATAAAATCAAATCACACTTCAAAGGCTAATTGTATAACCCAACATTACCCTTCTATTGCAGTATCTTTTAAAGATAATGCCTTTAATATTGTCAGTTAGTCTTTATATCTTTAAACAATTTTTTATTAATCATGCATGGCTTCTGGAACCAATTACAATTATTCACAGTATAGTCTGCATCAGCCCTTTTTAACCTCTGTCTGCAAACTTGCTTCAAGTTCTTTGCCCCTGTTACAAATTAAAATAATATCAAATTTTTTTTCTAGTTTCTAACAAGAATCTCACTTCCATGTTGTAAAATGCTCACAAGAAGCAATAGGATACATAGAATTCTGTAACTAGAACACTAGGATTTAGGTCTTCTCCTGAGATGTCTGGGGCAAACCTTGCATGCACCGATCTAACATAAGCCTCAGATAGCAGCCTCTCAGTGAGGACAGCAGCCAAATTCACACTGACAGGCAGCACTGAGCTACCCCTTCAATTGTCATGTTAAATAAAAGTATCATGCCAGCATTGCAACTGTTTCTTTTCCCCTTTCACGTTTAATTTTCTATATCCTTCTTGAATTTTTTTCCAAAACTAAACTCTATTTCCAATCTAAGTACCCTGAATTAAATATTCAAGGCATCTATGCACAGTCATTGCTTCAATTTTAACTACATTTTAGAAGTTGCAACACTTCAGCTGCCAGTTTTCAGGCCAGCTGGCAATACTGCAAAAGAACATACAGCTAAATGCATAAACAGATTTTTATAAATATGACCCCTCAAAATCAGACTGCCTGTAAAAAGCTCTGCTGTTTTCAGGGCTGTGCAGTTCCACTTTGAAACTACAACAATGCAGCCAACACAATCTGATTTTCCAAGTCAGTAGCAAGGAAAGTCATATATAAGTACAAAGCCTGAATTTTCTTCCCCTGAAGATGGGATACTATCCTAAAGTCACTACAACAATGGCAACTGGAAACCAGTTCTAAGATAAACTATTTGCATTCCCACTTATCAATTATAGGCAATGTATTGACAATCCTTTCACTAAAAACAATTTCTTATTTTGCATCTTTTCATGCTGTTGTTTTGGATTATGGTGAGGTTTCCCCCTGACCCTCCATGGGCAAATTAAGATGTGTAGGTTTAAATATTTGTGAGTTAAATTGTTCTTACAGGATTTTACAGTGTTTTATGGTTTATGGACAATATACAAAGAAACTTAAGCCACCATTGGTTACAGATCAGCTGCAGTGATGGCAGAACTCTCACTAGCATTATGCCATAAGAAACCCAGTCACACCTGATATTTGAGCCCAATAATCTCCCAATCCAGTACAGAGAGGAAACTGCAGTTGTGCTTTCACATTCAGTGGTCAGCATTCCTGGATTAAGTGCTGTCTTCCTTCACCTTCCCATTCCTCCCTCACTTCTAGCCCTTTTTCAAGTGTGCACAGCTACCTGCAGGGGTATGTGAGTTTGTAAGTCATTTTTCCCCCCTTTCAGATCCCCAGTCCAGTTTATGGAGTTGTTGTACACACAGTAACACTGAAACAAGGCAGGAGATGCTCTGAAGAGTTGGATGTGGGTTCACCAAGATGTAGCTGAGGTTCTACCCAGGACTGGTGATCAATTTATGCCTTGTCAAACTCAAAAGCTGATCACTTTTTTACTAGACACTGGCAAAATAACAGACCCAGGATTATTAAATATTACTCCCATTAAATGATTTTCCTTCGAGATAAATCACATTTACTTGTCCTTATTTAACAGTCAGCTAGAATCTGTTATACAGAACTTTCAAGTGGTCTATTTGCATATTTATCAGTTTCAATTAGCAGCATGAAAAGACCTGTGCCCTAAGATAATAAAATGTGCCTGATCTTGTCTCTTTGAATTTCAGACTTGAGCTTATCTTTCCGCTAAAACAACAATAAGCAGCAGCAGAACTCAAATGATAATGCAGATTTGTCAAATGCTAATAACAGCATTAAAAAAATAATTTTCCAAAATTACAGGGGTTTGTGCTGTTTTACCAATTACAGAAAAACCATTCAAATTTTAAACTTCATCTTACATCTTTCACTTAAACGGTAACGTATAATGGTCAACATAAACACCTTCTACATACCTGTTATACTGCAAATGCTTTTTTAAATTTTTACTTAGAAAGTCCTTGTAAAAGTCAGCCATTTCTTCTGCACTCAGTGTTGCTTTTTGACCTGAAAATAGGTTTTGGTGTAACAAAGTCAAGGCAATTCTTTGGACCAAAACACTGGGTTCAGATGTTAGGTCTAACTCCTTGCTCCTACAAGCTTTCTGTGTAAACCTGAACAAGTTAATGCCTTTAACTTTTAACCTTTTAAAACTTATCTAGAGAGCACAGCAGATTAAAAATACTGATCATCTTGAAGCTGGCATAGTTCTTAAACCCCTATTACTTGTGCAAGTAATAAAGTTTATCAGCTCTTAGGGAAGCAGCGAGCTACTATGAAAATGTGCATAGATCTAGGAGTATCTATCCTTCAAATAAAATAATTTCTCACAGGTCTGAAGCATAAAGAGTACCAATAAGAGCATTTAGTAACTTAATTTCCCCCCCTAAAGCAAGTCCATAAATATCAAAAGAACACTATCCACAACTGACATGGTATTTTCAGATGTAATTCTTTTTCTATTTCTGTTAATAAATTCCAAGTAACTTCAGGCAAAAAGTTTATGTTCTGAGATATGAGACTTCCAAACAATCTAGTAGGCAATTATTTTGAGAACAAAAGATGATTTTGAATATGTCACTCATAACCAGAATATAAAAGGTCCAGGAAGACCTGTGGCTACAGCACAAGATGTCTAATCCTGAGAACCAGCAAATATTCTCAGCTCTACCAGACAATTCCTACATAACCCTTCTGGCACAGAATGTCCCTAAAATGACAGTCAAATCTCAGTGCCCCAGGGAACATGGATATGATAAGGGAAATGGAATTGCAATATTCAACTTGCTACGCTTCCAAAATGCATTTTAAGGCTTTTGAGATTGACCACAGAAATGTAAATTATTGATTGGTTCTATTAGTCATTATTAAAAAAACTAATATACCACAATGTATTAACATACTATGGGACAAATTAACTATAAAACCATTTGAAAACTGCCAGGTTAATACTTACAGTTAATTTGTTTCTTCATACTGGTATCAGAAAACTGATTAATTACATAGGAAAGTAAGTTCTGTTCCAACTGTTTGTGTATATTTTTATTTGTACAAGCATTCACAGCTGTATTATAGAATAGCTCACCAAAGGCATGCAGTTGATATAGATTTATTTTTAATGGAAGTATGTGGTCACTCTCTTTTACTTCTAGAGTATAAAAGCAAAACAAAAACCCCAACAAAACAGCAATGTAAAAGAAGTGGGTTTGAAACAACATAAATCTTAATTAAAATTACTTCTCAGGCAGTGATCACCAGAATACAAACAGAAAAGAAAAATAATGGTCTGTGACATACAGAACGTCAGAGCAGATGCTTCACTGAACTCAAACAGATCATTATTCTGTGAACAAAGTGTTCAACCTCATACTACAATGCCCAATTCACCATTATTATGAAGGCATTTTGTTTTCATTTTCACACAATGAATTAGAGGGACAACTATTTTATAGCTACTGTGCCCAGGCAGAGACAGGCAGATAGCAGCTGCCTTACCCTGCCTCAAGGAAAAATATTGTATTCATTGGACACACCATGGACCTGGAGCCCAAGACTGTGAATTTATTTATCCACCATCCATAACATGCACTTCAGGCAAATGCTCTGTGTGTTTATCTCAGGCAGCTCACTGGCTTAGGAGGTGTGAAAGTAAAAAGTCCCTTCCTCCTCCTCAGGCTACACAATTATTACATTACTGGGCTAGGATTTCAGCACATTCCCTCTGGCTGCAGGGAAGGAATTAGGGGGAGAACAGTGCAAGAGATGATCTGACCCCCACATGCACATCTCTGAAAAGCTCCTTGTCTCTTATTATCACACTCCTGAAAACAGCTCTAAATCCTACCCCTAAGATTTACTTGTGACAGAACACAAAGAGCATAAACTAACCAAATTCAAAGTTAAGCAGAATGCATCCTAAGTTATTAACAAAGATCTCACTAACCTGATTCATCTCTCATTTCCAGACCCTTGGCTTTCAGTCTTGAATAAATAAATTCTTCTTTTTCCTAAAACATGTTTTTCCACATTAGAATGGGATGTAGTCAGTCCTTGAATCTAACCATTGGTTTTAATTACATAGCAATGTGGTGTTCAACACCCTTTGAAATAACTAGCAATACTTGTTATACTTGCAAGTGTCAACTGAACACTTTTCTTAGTCTAGCGAGTTACTCTGGTCACTTAGATCCTGCTACCTGCATGCATCAATTAATTCATGCAAGTGTCCTACTGATACTCATAAAACTGATTTGTGGAGTAATGCTACAGCCAAACTTTAGTGCTGACTGACAGGAGTCAAACTTTCAGTTTATAAAACAAACTATGGAAACGTGCTGTACTGTATAACTGAGATTTTGAGCATAGAGGAAAACATGCAGCCTAAAAAATTAAAATGATTTAGACACTAATAATTTGTGTGTGAGTTTTACAGACTTAAAAACAGTTCTGTGGAATTAAAAAACACCAAGCTTATTTTTTTCTGGGATCTTTGCAAGTTTTGAGAGGATATGATGTTCAACATCATAAACAATGGTGAATTACTGAACTGTTACTGTTCTTCCAAAAATGCCACATTGGCTGGGAGATGCTAAAATCAGGAAAGGCAGACTCACTTTAGCCTTGCTGGGATGTGCTGCCAGTGAAATGGGACATATCATTTACCCTCATTTAGTCTTGGTAATTACACCAAATTTCTCTCACTTATGACAAGAGAAAAACCAGCCATGAAATAATTTTCAACAGCTGCTCTATCCACAGATCCAGCATGTCGGGCAGCTACAACTTCATACTTTCAGTGCAAGACGGGAAAAAGACAAATACTCTATGCCACTAGGCAGCAATAAAACACGTGGGATGTTTAGTTTTGTGCATCATTTAAATAAATGAAGGACAAAACCATCATTTCCCCCGTGACCCTGAGCGCGTTAACAGCGGGCAGAAGCGAGCCCCGGGTTCCGGGCAGGCAGGGCAGCAGCAGCGGGCGCGGGCCCGGCGGGCTCACCTGGCGGAAGGCGCGGTTGTGCCGTGCCCAGAAGCGCTGGTTGCTGGCCTGCGCCTCCTGGCGCGCCTCCCGCAGGCGCCGCTCCAGCGCCGACTCCTCGGGGGGCACGTAGAAGATGACAGGGCGCAGGTTGGAGTGCTTGTCCGGGGGCCCGATCCAGTCACTGTGCGAGTGTGGAGGGGGACGGAAACCCAGGCCCTGCAAACACAGACACAGCGCGTCACCAGCACCGCTGCGGAGCTGCTGAAGGACCTCGCAATTTGGAATAAATTCCCAAACGCCACGAAGCCTTAAAGCATAGCAAGTTCAGAAATAAAGCACATTTATTTACTGTGACCAGTTGGTTTTTTTTAAAAATTTTTTTGTTGTTTGTTTTCATTTTTCTACCACTGATTTCACGGAGAGAACCAGCAAGTGCATCCAAGTTTTTTGCGGCGCTGATCTCTGCCCTCTGGCGACCAGTGCCAGCACCCGAGGGAACAGTGAAGCTGTGGCAGGGGAAGTTTAGGCTGGATATTACAGGCTCTTCACCCAGAGGGCTGAGGGTCACTGGAACAGACTCCCCAAGGATGGGCTCACGGCCCCAAGCACGACAAGCTCAAGGAGCTTTTGGGCAACTCTATCAATGGTGCGATTCTTAGGGCTGTTCTGTGCAGGGCCACGAATAGGATTTCGGTGATCCTTGTGGTGGCCTAGAAATTAATATTTTATAATTCTGCGATTCTAAGTTTTCCCCA
Organism: Melospiza melodia melodia; assembly: GCF_035770615.1. Classification (NCBI taxonomy): domain Eukaryota; kingdom Metazoa; phylum Chordata; class Aves; order Passeriformes; family Passerellidae; genus Melospiza; species Melospiza melodia. Next base: position 10,241,606 of record NC_086199.1, read on the forward strand.
GCCCGGCGTTCTTCCCGCATCCCTGTGCCCACACACAGGCGTGTGCCTGCCCCAGCCGGGTTCGGAACACCTGGGGTTAGCCCACAGTCCGGACCTCAGCGCCCCTCCAACACCGGGGGCGTCGGCAAGCTCATCAAAAACCAGAAGCCGCGGGGATCGCGGTTTGCTGCCGGCTGCCCCCGCCCCGCCGGCGTTACCGGGGGGCAGCCGGAGCGCTCCCCGCTCAGGGCTCCGCGGAGCCGGCAGCCCCCGAGGCTTCCCCCGCGGCCCCCGCAGGAAACGCCGCCGCGCCCCGCCGGGTTTACCACGCTGTCCGGCCGCTCCCCGCGCTCCGCCGCGCGGCCGCTGCCGGAGGAGGCGGAGGAGGACGCGGAGGCGAGGGGGTGGCGGCGGTAACAGCCACCGGCCCGCAGCACCCGGGCGGCCGCCATGGCCCGGCGCTTTACGGCGCTGCCGTGCGGGGGCTGCGGGCGGGGCGGGGCCAGGTCGGGGCCGGGCCCGGGCCCGCCTCGGCCTCCGCCTCCCTCTGCGCGGCCGGGCCGGGCGGGGCTCGGGCGGTTCGCGGCGCTCGGCCCGTGGCGCAGCGCCGGGCCGGGCAGCGGGTCCTCGCCGGGCGGCGGGTGAGTGAGTGAGCGACGGCGGCGGGTCGCGGGCGCCGCGCGGGTTCGCTGCGGGGCCGGTGGGGACGAGCCTCCCGCAGGTGCCTCGGCGGCGGCCCGGTGTCATTTCCTCTTCGCGCTGCGCCGGGCCCCACCGCGGGGGAGGCGGGAGGTTGCGGCCATGGCGGGGGCGACGAGTTCAAAGAAGCACCACCAAGGTATGTGCGGGGTCGGAGCGCTGCCCCGCGGCTGTGGCGCCCGAGAGCCGTCGGGTTCGGCCGCTGTTCTCCCCTCGCTCCGGGTTCTCCCTGGGCTGCGGGTGCCCTGTTTGTTCTGCGGCGGCTTCGGCTGCAGAGCAGGTGGGGAAGGCTGGGGGTGAGCAGCCTGGAGCTGGGCGTGCGGCAACCAAAGCGTCGCCCCTGCGGCCCGGCCGGGAGAAAGGTGTAAAAAAATTAAAGGGTTATGAAATATCAGCTGAGCGGTTTATTCGTATTGGTGAAGGTACTTAAAATAGCTTGCTGAAGTGCTTCACAATGTAGAAGTTGCAGTGTGTGCTCGTGTAGCACTTAAGCAAGTCTTGTTCTCGTTTTCCTTGTAGCTCGTCAGAAGCCGGACGGGGGAAGAGGAATGGATATGGGTAACCAACACCCATCCGTGAAACGGTTACACGAGATACAGAAACAAGTCAAAGAGATCGAACAGCAAGTGGCTGTCTTCAGCGGTCTGTCTACCGACCGAGATTACAAGGAACTGGAAAGAAACCTTACAAAACAGCTTTTTGAGATCGATTCTGTGGACACCGAAGGGAAGGGGGATATCCAGCAGGCCAGAAAGCGAGCTGCCCAGGAAACTGAGAGGCTGCTGAAGGAACTGGAACAAAATGCAAACCATCCGCGCAGACTGGAAATAGAGGCTTTATTCAAGGAGGCACAGGCTCTTGTGGAACGCGAGATCACACCTTTTTACGAAGGAGGAAACGGTATAAGTGATGAATTTGAAGAAGGCATTCAGGACATTGTGCTGAGGCTTACCCAGGTGAAAACTGGAGGGAAAATTTCTCTACGCAAAGCAAGATACCGGACTCTGACAAAGATATGTACTGTCCAGGAGATTATAGAGAATGCTGTGAAGAAACAGCTGTCCCTGCCACTCTCTAATGATGTTCACCCTTCTGTCTCCAAAATTAACTCTGTAATGTGTGAGGTGAACAAAGCCAGAGGAACTCTCATTGCGCTTCTCATGGGAGTGAGTAGCAATGATACCTGCAGGCATCTGTCCTGTGTGCTCACAGGCCTCATTGCTGATTTGGATGCTTTAGATGTCTGTGGTCGCACGGAAATAAGAAACTACAGAAAGGAAGTAGTAGAAGAGATCAATAAATTGCAGAAATACCTGGACTTGGATGAAGAAGCAAATTCTACTCAGGCTTATGATTTGGCAAAAAATCAGTCCATTCTGAAAATAGAAGAGATCCGTAAGAAGATGAAGGAAGTTCATTCCTTACTTCTAAAAACAGAGAATGCCTCTGATTTGTATCTGGGATTGAAAGCAGAGTTGCAGGGACTAATTGCCCACCTAGATGAAGTGAGTCCAGGAAAAAATCCCTGTATTAGAGAGGCCAGGAGAAGAGCAGTAATTGAAGTTCAGACTCTTATAACATATATTGATTTGAATGAAGCGCTGGAAAAAAGGCAAAAGTATCCAGAGCAAACTGCTGTTGAACATCGTTGTCATAAAGCAGTTTGGACTGTACTTGGAAACTTGTCTCAAATACAGAAGGAGGTGATTTCGTTTGATGGAAACAGAACAGATAAAAATTACATGAGACTGGAAGAACTTCTTACAAAACAGCTTCTAGCCCTGGATGCTGTTGATCCGCAAGGTGACGAGCGGTGTAAGGCTGCCAGGAAGCAGGCAGTAAAGCTTGCACAGAATATTCTTTACTACCTGGACATGAAAACAGACGAATGGGAATACTGAAAGAGCCATGGCCTGACACAGAAGAACATTTTCCCCTTTGGCACCTTAGGAAGATCATTGGCAGCACATAATAAAGTATTCTGTGCCTGCTGAAATCATGGAAATTGCATAAGCAGTTGACTTGGCTATATGTCTGCTGTCCCACGCAGTCACCCACTTGCCATGGCAACTGTCAGTACACCATCAGCAATTCTGGTCACTGATATAAGCAAAGAAGTGCAATTCTCTGAAGGAATAGCTTAATACTTGATCAAATAGCTTCTTGGTTTTTTTTTTTTTTTTTCCCTTCTCTTTTTCTTTCTTGTTTTTATTTCAATAGCCTTGTGCAATGTTCAGTGAATGCAGGTTTTTCAAAGACACAGAAACTTTCTTATGGTACAATACTGTCAAAACTATTTAAGGAGACTGAACATGAAAATTACTATTAAGGCATGAGGCTCCATCCAGCAACTTCACAGCAGTCTGGATGTCCTGTTAATGTGCTGTCATGACATAAAGTACTAAGGGCAAAAAGCCTGCTGGCTTTTGGATTGTACTTGATTTATTCCATCCATCGTAGCATCTAGATATCTCAGTTAATGGAGCTATAATGCCAGCTGCAAATCAGCATTTACATAGCAAAGCCAATTATGTCAATTTTTTTAATACCTGAGCCCTTTGATTTGCAAAACCAGGTCTTTTGTTGGTGGAAATTCTTTCAAGTTATTGCTTTAAGGTACTGAGACTTGGGGAGGAAAATCTGTACATTTATACCAAACAGATAAAGGGGATTTTGAGGATTTCAAACTGCCATCCATACACCCTTGAAAACTGCACTGAACTTTATGTAGTGGCTGCTTAGGTGTCTTTTTAAACTCTGCTGTTGTGTCTGGTTTTCACATTTGGCGAAAACATAAACAGACTTCACTTTGAAGTGAAATGTGCATTTTGGAATTATTTTTGTAAAATTAGGTAGCCAGCTATAAAGATGTCCCTAATGATGTAAGTATGTGCTACATGGTCAGGTGTGGCTTCGAGCATGTCTTGGAAGGACTTGTGGCAAATGTCTCTCTCTGCAACTCATTCACTTATTTCAGAAGCTTCATAAATAAGCTTGCTTGTACTGTTGTATGCACCTACCTTTTTATTTGTGGCTGCTAGTGCCAATCACATTTCTACTATAGCGTGTTTTTTGGCATTTTTTGAAAGCATGGCATTGAAATGATTTGAGTATATACAGATATATATAAAGAATATAGATACATATATAAAGGTATATTCAATTGTGGATAATTTGCACTCAGCTCTTTCAGGATGAACTAAGGAATTAGTATTCTATAGATGATGGTTTGCACCACTTTAAGGAGTAGAAACCGTTTCAGATGTTACAATAAATATTTTTAAGATCTATTTTTGACTGATTAGAGAAGACAGTACTGTCTGTGAGAGACAAGTGCCTTTATGACACTGCTATCTTGCACCGTCATATGTAGATATAGGAACTCTTTACTGGCAGCTTGATACATTTGTAATCTTTGCAAACTGGATTTTTCAGGTATATATCTAATTCTACCGTAGTATATGTCAAGCTAACACAATACAATAGGTGACAGTTGCCCTATAGAGTCCTGAGAATGAGTATCAAATTTGGGAAATTCATATTCTGCTTAAAAACTGAAGTGTTGGTGTGGAGGTGGGGGACTTTGGGCAGGTCTTCTGTGCCTATTGCTACAAGAATAATATGTTTGTTCATAACATGCTATGAGATGTTGATTGAAGGCTGCATACCTTCAGAGTGTGAATAGATTTTGTTTGTGATTGTGCAGGTGATTGCTTTGCAAATCTGCTTGCCAAAACCGACGTAATTGAGTACAGTGCCTAAGGCACGATTTGGCAATGACAGAATGTTTGTTGGAGGATTCTTCCTGCTCCTTCAGAGACACAACCCCGTGGAATTTAACTCTCCTTCACTAAAAAAAAAAAAAATCCCCCAATTAAAATTCCAATCTCTGTTTGAATATTATGTGGCTAACACAGAATATTAATAATGTTATACACCTGAATTATTTTACTCATTTCAAGCTCTCTACATGTTTGAATTGCAACTTGTGATTTGCACTTACATTTTTAGGAAAGATAAGGATTTGATATTGTAATGATGTTAATAATTTTTCTTTAGTATTACTGTTGGGTCTGCAGTGGTTACTTGTAGTTTGTTTGAGCAGTTTAGTGTCTGTGTTCTCTGGCAGATACGTGTAGTTTTATAAGCATTTGAGCCTCTTATGTAAAAATGAGTAAGTATAGTTATCAGATCTGTCCTATTTTAAATGTGTCTTTTAGTTTTCCTGGATGGATTGTTATGCCTGCATCTCTAAGAATGCAAATGTGTAATGATAGTGTAACTTGGCTGACTGAGTAGAGTCCAGTAGCAAGATATTATGTGAATTAAGCTTCTTTCCTTTGTTCTGTACTCTGATAAATTGACTATTTAAATTTTGTGGTATAATCTTCATCTGGAATGGGTTTAATTCACAGGTTTTGCATGAATGAAAGTAATAAAATATATGTGCTTAACAAGAAAAAAAAGGCAAAACAAAAAAACCCAAAAAACCAAAAAAAGAAATGCACATGTTTCTCAAAAATTTGCTTTTATGCTGAAGAATGTAATTTCTCTGTTTTTCATATCCAAAGATTCAGAGAGACACAACTTTTCTTTCCAATACAGCAGGCTAAAATAATCAACAAAATGTAAATGGACCAAATGGCAGAAGCCTGCATTTTAGTGCTGTATAAAATAGAATGACTTTTCTGTGTGCTGCGTTATGTACCTTAGAGCAAAATAATCGAGTGGATATTCTGGGGGAGAGGTAATCCTGCATCATGATTCCTGTTTGTTAACCAAATTTCTTTTTAAACCAGTTTTCTTTAGTTACTTCAGTATTTTGTTGTTGTTGTTGTTTGCCACTCAGAGTGGTTTTTCTGTGATTTTTCTGGATTTCTATATCACAGAAATCCAAATCTATGGAGAAGATTTTTGTTAAGTACAATTCTTACCTTTTAAACTTAACAGAAGTCAGTGTCTGTGCTCCTAATGGTGTACCTGTCTTCAGTTATTGCTGTGTAGGAGTTGACATTTGTGTTCACAGATCCAAGATTAAATATTGCAGTGTTAAATTCTTGATTAATAATACAAATACATTACCGCTTTTACTAGGTATTCATTTGAATGTTACGCCCTGATGCCTTTCTCTATTTATTTTTGAATGTGAGTTATCAGAATGTAAATTATTTTTGTCTTAGAGCAAGTGTTTTTATTAAACATAAAGACAGAAAGCTCTTTTTTCCCCCCCCTCCTTCTTGAAAAGTTTGCTTTTTCACTGCTGTATTGATTAAAATAAAGTTCTTTGTGTGGATACCACTCCTACTTGCTAAATCTGGTGCCTGTTGGTTTCTCTGCATTCCCCAGCAGCAGCTTTGCAGCCTGCAGGCTTGCACTTGGCTGATGGCTGCAGCAGCGCTGGTGGCAGCATGCAGATCTTGCCTCTTTGCCTTTGGAGGATGCTGCCTGAGCAGATGAGCTGGTGAAACTGATGGAGTGATTCTCTTGGTGCAGAGTCAGCGTGGATGGATCCCAGAGCCTTTAGCAGGAGCCCAGCTGGGCTGGTTTCAGGCTGTGCACATGAGGCAGGTGCCCTGTGTTCCCTGATTGCTCTGATGGCTCCCTGTGTTTTTTGGAGGTGCAGTGAGCCACGTTACCGGCTCGCTGCTGATGGAAATTGAGAATTCTCTCTCTGCCCAGAAAGCTTTGTGCAGTTTCTGCTGCTTGGCCAACTTCAGTGAGTGATTGAAGTAAATAAGTCTCTCCAATAAAATGGGAGAAAACAAACAACAAAAATGGACAAGGGGGTTTAATGAACCAAACTGGCTTTCAGAAATGCATGTGGGCCAGGGCTGCTGCAAAATGAAGGGGTGGGTGGTACAGCCATGGACTAGGGAGCAAATGGTAACAATTCTGGTAGCAGCAAGTCGTTAGATCAACTTGCAAAGTTAAATAACTGAAGGAGGAAAAAGGAAAGTGTCAACTATCAACTCCTACAAAGAAGTAGGAATTTTCTGCTTCACTAATGGGTTGTGATGAAGGCAATACAAATGAATCATGTATGGAAAATAAACCAGTGGCTTTCAACTGCACTTTCATGATCATGTCACAAGGATCCTTATAGAAGGTAAGGTTGGAAAAGACTGACTGGTTTTGTATCTTTGTACAAAGTACAATCATGTTAAAGTACTACACAGGCTCTGGAAAAGCCTTGCCCAGAAAATACTGGGTAAGAGCAGGGTTTATAAAGGTTGAATGTTCCCATAGGTAACAACTTCACTGTATTTTCTTTCCCTTTTTACAATAGAGCTTATTTGAAGGAAATATATTTTTCAAAGACCAGTAAATCCTCTGGGCCATGGCTCTAGATGTTGCTCAGCCAGCTGCTGACCAGTTTGTCTTGATTGCCTGTTTACTTGTCAAAGAGAATTAACCTTGTAAGAATATTTTTTGTGTGTGTTTTGGTGCCTGAAATGGTTCAACTGGAAAACCACCATATTTTATTATACTATTATATTTATATATTGCTATATTTATTTTAGGTGTATCCTCTCCTTTGGAGAATTCTCAGCTGAGAATTTAAGGGGTGGAAGGACATTAGTACTGAGCTCATAGATTGAAGGCCTGGGGGTTCAAGCTGGCTGCCAGAAGGAGACATTTAAATGGCAGGATCCAGGAAAACGTTCCTGCTAGAGGAGACTGCTAGCAGAGACACGACCAAATGTTTTTCAGAGCTGTGTGTCTGTCCCTCTGCTGCTGATGAGCTTTCATTGAGAAAGTGGATTCTTAGGGGAATATTCCCCGAAACACTCTAGAGCTTTTTGTTTTAGATTAAACTGAGAAATTAGGTTTAAAGCTTTTGCTGAGGTGTGGTGGGGCAGACCTGGGTATCATTCTGATTTGTTCCATGGAACAACCATGTCCACGGTGTTTTCAGCTATATGGGTAGGCATGCACATGTCAGCTAAAAGCTGGTCATTAGCTGAAGAAGCTGAGAGTGAGCTGGGCTTTTGTTGAAGGCTTTGCACAACACTTACCCATTCTCTACACAGCCTTTGGTTCTGGGGGCTGCCAAACACAGATGATTGCATGAGTTGCACTGCTTGACAGCTCAAAAAATAATGAGGACCTTTTCTAAGTCTCCAAACTCTTCCTACAGGACATAAATTGTTGCAGAGTTTGCCATTAGAAATGGAAAAGTACAATGAGTTTCTTAATTGGGCCATTTCTCCTCAATTAGTTTTGCCAGACAAACTTCTGTGCCACAGGAGTTCCTTGTGAAACCTGTATTTCAGGCAGCTAATCAGGAGCATCTCATGAGGGAGGAAACACCATGATGGAGCGCAATGTCCTTAGTAAGGTCCAGAACCCGCATCCCAAACCAATCTGTCATCATGGCCACCAAAAGTGCAAACCAAAGAAGCAGAGAGACAAGAAAGGCTGGAGGAAAGCAAAACAAAAAACTAGTGCAGTTGTCAGGTTTGACCAACTTAATTTCGTTTTATGACAAGAAAAGCAAGCAAAGCAAAGCTGCCTTTTGGCTGGGTGCAGTTGCACATTGTCTACGCCCTGCAGTTCCACATTGTTTTCCACCCTATGTCACCCTAAGTGCTCCTCCGGGGCACGAAGTAGGTGATGGGGGTTAGCCTTGGAGTGCCCTCGGGCCAGAGGGTGCCACCCATCTCCAGGGATACCATAATTGCCTTCATTCTCTCTGAAATGTGTGCTGTGGCAACTCCTAGCACATAGAATATCAGCATGGCTTGCACAAGGCAGTGTGCAGCATGAAGGTGATACTCTGTAATAAAGTAGTAATTGGAAGGGGTTGTGTAATAACTGCTAGCAAGTCTGAGTAAGATATCTTTTGTGTGTTTATGCTGAATTTATTAGGTTTTTAAAGAAAATTCTTCATAACATTTTATTCAAACCTGGAGCCTGTGATCAAGTGTCTCTTGCTTACCTTCCAGAATGGCCCATGTTAGTACCACATGAAAAGGAGGTTTGAAGAGCTCCATGTCAATGGATATTTATGAATGGCCTCTGCTCACTCTCAGACAGGCAGTGAAACCCAGATTTTCCAAAACACTCAGCATCCAAAGTTCCCACCGCGACAAGTAAGGGCATGTTTTGAAAAGGAGCCCATGCACAGACCCAAACACTGTCATTTCTTGTCACAGACAACCACAGGATCATCCCTGCAGCTAATCAAGAAGCCACTTAAATGGCTTTGCCTCATTTCTCCAGTGAAAGGTTGTTCCAAAGCATCATTGCTGTGAGGACTGAGTAACCTTCTAATTTCCAGCATAAACATATTCATGAGAAGCTTTTCATCTCCCCTAGCGTGTAGTCTGCAATATATTTATAGGCCACAGCTGAATTGCCTCTCAGCTCTGGATACACACCCAAACAGGCTGAGCTCCTTTGAAAATCTCTATTCTCTGAATCCAAAACAAATTATAACTGGCACTTTGCATTTTTTTCAGGAGTTTTTCCAGTTCTGACAAAAAACTTCCAACTTGGAGTCCATACATGTACACTGTTGGATGTATTGTTTCAAAGGATATAGAAAAGAAATTTTAATATTAGCTCTGTAGCACAGAAATTGTGAATTACTTATTTTCAGTACTTTCTTCATGGCATTATCATCATGCCCAGCTTGCTTTGCCATTAGAATATTCTAGCAATTGATAGTTTTGAGTGCTGAAGAGGATTAGAAATGTTTTCAACCTCTGCTATGTTGGATGGTTTTGCATCAATAGTAGGTGTGTTGTTGTTTGAAGGAACTATGTGTGAGTGGATTTTGTATCAGAACATCTCACTGACCATTTCACTCAACTGGAAGTGTGAGTTTACTTTGGCAGGTGCAATAGATTAAATAGATTAAACGGTTCTTTGGGGAGAGTCCACTCCAATTCATGGCAAAGGTTTTTGAAATCATCAGTCAAAACAGGAGACTGCTTAGTAAGTGTGGCCATACTGTAGAAAAATGATTTACATTGCTGTCATATATAGATATGTTCCAATTTTCATTATTAAGAGTACTAAAATCTCAAGAAAAAATATCCAATAAACTCAAAAACATCCTACTGTGCATTTATACACAAGTGAACATTCATACGAGTTGTGCACTGTGGTTTTCAACCTTCTTCAAGTTATAAACTCCAAAAAATACATGTGGCAAATTAAAATCTGCTGACCACTGTTGCCTTTTGGGAGCTTCTGAAAGTGCCAGGGATCACTAAGAGTCTGCAGAATACTAACTGGAAAGATTATTGCCATGCAGTAAAGCCAGTGGCTGTTTTAGAAAGCCTCAGAACAGCCTCATTTCAACTCAGTGTTTTGGAACATTTCTCAGCATCCCTATTTTCAAAGCAGAAGCCAATTTATTGTCTCCTTTGTTTCTACAGAGCTATTGTGTTTCTGCTGTATTTGTCTCTGTCTTTTCATTTATAACCATTAATTCAGTTTTGTGGCAGATTTCATCATATCTGGTCCATCTTGTTTTTCCCAAGCATGAGTTTCTTCCCAAGTTACTAATTATTTTGTGAGCAGTATTTCCACCACGTCACTGATGGCTGAGCTATTTCTCTGTCCTGGTGCAAACCTCACAGCTGACATTTTGGGTGCATTTCTTTGGAAAAGATAAATTTTCCTCACTTGGTCAGACCTGGAGACACTGGAAAAATACATGTTCTCCACACGAGTTACTCTGTTATGGATCTCTGGGACCCAGGGCCTGGTAGTTGAGAAGAAGCTGTTTGAGTTACAAGGCAGCTGGGAGGATTTTAATGAGCTTCATTCCTTGTACAGAAAAAAGAGAATGTTAGGAGGCTGCAGCAACAAATGAGAAACCATGAGGAGGTAGAAGAACAGCCAACAAGGTGACTGAAAATACTAATATTGCTGATATTCTCAGCTGATGGGAGGTAGGAGAAAAAATGGAGAATGGCATGGGGCTCCAGCAGGCAGCATGACAGCAGGGCAGGTCCTGAGACTAAATCCAGGCTCTGCCAGGAGTCCAGATCAAAAGGCAAGGCTGGTGCTAAAGCAGGTCTGAGGGCAGGCCAGGAACACAGCCAGAGGGTTGGGGGCAGGGCCCCAGCTCCAAATATTCAAGGATACCAATCAAAGGGGTCAATGTTTGAGACAGACTCTGCCAAGCAGTTAGGGGACCACAGGGTAAGGTTAAACCATTGGAAATTTGGTGTTGGTCTCAGGTATAAGGATGCATTCCTACAAATCCAGAGAGCAAAGTCAGCTGCTGAATACCTCAAGGACCTGAGTGTGGAAAAGGTCTGGACCTTCAGCAAGTGTGCAATTTCTGATCACATGATACAAAATTAGCCACACACCTGTACACCCAAAGCTCATGATGCAATTGCATTCTGACTTCCTTACTATGGGATGATGTTATTTGGGGTGATAATTTATAGGATGATGATTTATAGGATGATGCTATTTGGGATGATGATTTATAGGATGATGCTGTGAGCTTGACTCACTGAAGCTGTACAGAGCTTCATGTGGAAATCTGAGTGGTCACTTCCAGTACCCATTTCAGTTTTGACACTACCTCACAGAGAGCTTTCTGGAGTGTTTCTAGCTATCCCTGTGGTATGGACATAAAGATGATGAAGATGTTCCTAGAATGCCCCAGATTCAATATCTCCATTACAGTAAGGGAAATATTACTGACATTGCACAGGGGAATAAGGAACCCACTTTGAGATATCATACTCACTTTTGGTCATTCCCACTCAGGGAAGATTAATGACCACAAGAGAGGCAACACAGACCAGAAGAGTGAAGAGCCTGCTTTAGTGGAAGGCAGTAAAAGAGCTGGGTTTTGTAGCCCAGGAAAATGAAAACTGGAGAAAAAAATGTAAGATTGTTCTGTCTAAATAGGTCAAGTATCAAAGATGAAAGAACAATTACTTAAGCTAATGGATGGTGTGGGCAAAGATACAAATAGATGGAAACGAGCCAGCATGAAAATGGGAAAAAAAAAAAGGCAGTTTCTGAAGGAAGCTATATGAGATGTTGCATTGACTTGATTACCCAAAAGATACCTTAAGTCCTTGAGTATCTGCCTTCTTAACTCTTCTGTGGATGTGCTAGCATATGTCACATATTTCTTATGTGACATATTTCTATTTAGCTTACCCTGCTTTGGAAATAATGCCCAGTTCAGAGTAGCTGTAAGGTTCTGTTAAATTCTTACAGACAAGAAGCCATCCTATGATGGTAATGCAGTTAAGTAACAATTCTTAAAATGTTATTCAATATTTCTTTTGAAATTCCTTATTCCATATCTGGCTCCACATTTATATAATTTCCTGCAAATAATATAAATCCTACTCTGAGTATTGCATGACTAGCTTCATCACAGCCTCAGCAGATTTCACTGACATTGGTGAGCTTGATTTCAGAGCACCCACGGGGAGTGCTGAGGGCTGTTATTATTCCTTGTTCCTAATTGGCTTTGGAGACAGTTGGTGGGAGAGGCTGCACCATCCCCAGTATGCAGGCTGTTAAAATTTAGATGATCATCTCTGAGATGCCTTCACTGTCTGTGTGGGAGTGCACTTTCCAGGAGCCCACGGCCACCAAATGAAGGCATTTTTTCATAGGAAGATGGGAAGCAGAAGTCTGGCAGACATTAAATCACAGAATTAGTGACTTAGACCCCAAAAGAGTTAGTAACCTGGGAGGGATGTAAGGAGAGCATTTATTGAAAACATTTGCATTAAGAGAGGATTTGTATCAACAGATCATGAGTGACCAATATCTGTGTAACCTTCTCAGAGAATCCACATGCTCTGCTGGCAGCCTGTTCTAGCTCTTTACTTCTATAATTAGCAAGTTTTTTCCTAGCAGCTTGACTCTTCATCTAAAGATTTAAATAGTGCTGATTTTTTTTCTCATTACTCTATCTTCATGAGTCTGGAGAGTAAGTAATGGTTAGTAATAAATAACTAATCCTTTATTATTCACAGAAAATAGCTGTTTCCTCAGCTCTCCTTTTAGCAATTGCTTTTATAGACTAAGCACCCAAACAGCTTCAGTATTCCATCACAGAATAACGCCACGTTATTTACATTTTTGTTGCTGAGGTGTCTCTGCCATATATGCTCACTCTTTCTTGAAGTACTATTCCCAAAAATGGACACAGGACTGCAGCTGGGGAGTCATTGACAATTAGTAGCATGGCATAATTGCCTTTCATATTTTAGCAATTACAGATCTATAAATACAGCCAAGAACCCCTTCCTTGCAAGAGCATCATGGAGTTGAGTCACATTCAGCACAGGATCCTGCATAAGCCCTGACCTGTCTATCTCTCCCATCATGTGCAGGACTCCTGGCACTGGTCCCTGCCCCTGGCCTGCCCACAGCAAGGGGGAGAGCTGTGCTGGGCACATTTCAGCTTTTTGATCTGAAACCTCCCAAACATCTTCTGAGGAAAAAGAACTGCTCAGAGAGCTCTAACAGGGCACTTCAAGAGGTGAACATAGTCACTAGAAACTTCATTTTGCTAAGCCTTCTCCTCATTCCCACACCCTTCCTTAGTGTTACATGTTCAGCTGCTGAAAATAGGAGTGCCTTCTGCTTTCTGGCATGCTCATCTGCTCCTGCAATCCAGAGCACTCTCCTGGGGTTTTATGGGCTTGTGTAGCTCTTTGGCAATGGACACATTCCCTTCCACACAGTCTGGATTATGGCAGACAGGGCATTGTGTCACTTGCACTAGTGATTGCCAGGCTGTGTTTTAAGGAGAAGCTTTCTCTGTGTACTCTGTATTTCAGATTGGTGTTCTAGCTTGGAAGAGAATGATATTTAAGAGGAAAAAGATAGATGTAAGTGGCAATCATTATTACAGGCATGGGATAATGTTGATATCTGGCCCTGAGCTGTTGGTTCCTGGGTTAATGGTGAGATCTTTGTTCAATAGCCAGCACAGTGAGGATTAGACTGGTGACCCTGGAGAGAGGGGTAGATGTCTGTGCATGACTTCAGCACCTGCCTCAGTCTGAAGCCATGGGCTGAACTGCAGTTTCCAGCCTGACTTCAGTGTCCTGCCACAGCTCCAACCCTGGCTGTGTCTGCATAGAGGGCAGACACAGATAAGCCACCATTGCAGAGATAAGCCACCACAACTGACAGCACAGCAGCCTCTTCTCACAGGTCAAGCAGTTCACAGACCACTGAGCCTGTTTCCAACATGATTTTTGAATGTGAATATTGGGATGTCAGCTTTGGTCTCTCCATGGCCTTTCCATGGGATTCTCACCTTCCTGCTCAAACACCTGCACTGCAATTCCCACTTTGATTGCCAGCCTTAGCTTAATCCCAGACACTTCCTCACATGAATTCATCTCGTAGGAAGAAGCTCCTTCCCTCCTCCCACTGTGGAAGCAAAGGGCATCAGCCCACCTGGAGAAACACAGGACTAAAAAGGCAACCTCAACTCTTTTTGAGACTCAAACTGAGAAGATTTTGTGCAGGCAAAATCCTCTGACTGTGGATGAAAGCAACCCCTTCCCTGACATCAAAGAGTTAAGACACTTCACTTCTTTGCAACAGGCACTTGGATGTTTCCAGGCATTGTATAAGCTGCTGGGTGTGTTGGGAGTGTCTGCTGTCTGCCTGGACCATTGTTCTTTCCTTCAAGGCAGCACATCACTCTGCTGTAGGATATCTCATCTCTCCTCCTCCCTGGAGGTGGAAAACCCACCCTGACAACACTTTGCAGTGTTTTGTGCTGCTCCTTGATTTTCCTTCTGATTTGGTATTTGCTGTGACCTTTAAATCTCACCAGGATGACTCCACTTTGAAGGCACGTGGTCCCTAGGTTGAGGTGTCACTGCAGTTTGGTGGAAATAGGTTTTGTATGGGAAGGAAGGGGGAGGCACAGCAGCAATTTTCTATTTCTGTACATTGCTCCAGATCCTGCAGCCTTGCAGGGTGTGAGAAATTCCATTTCTTCTCTGCTTACCCATTTTGTCTGACATGGTCCTGTTCTTGGGCACTAGATTTGTGCCTGGTCCCCTAAATCTCATGAGGGTCCTGAAAGAAACAGGGCACAACCTAATCTGCTGCTTTCTGTCTATAACTGGAGTGCATGACGCACTTCTCAAAATAAGCTGCAGTACTCACTGGCTGCTGTGCTGTCACAGGGTGCAGAACAGGAAAAACAGTTCCTTAGCTTTCATCAGGGCTTTTATTGCCAACCTGACTTGTCACTTTTCTAACTGAAAGCAGCAGGCTTTTATTTCTTTGTTGGCTTCACCTTTTTGCAAAACAACTTCAAGAAATAAAACAAACATGGCATTTTGGCAGTGCAGGAAGTCAGAGGGATTATTGCATGAGGATTTGTAGGGAACAAGATTCAGCTCCTTCACTTGTCTAAAGAACCCTGACTTTCATCCCTAAACACGTGGTTCTCCAAAGTTATCTGGAATGCAGTCTTGCAAAATCCTCAGCCTCTCCTCACTTCAAGTGGCCTGGCCTGTGCAGAGGGAGAGGAGAACCTGTCTGCTCACAGAGCCAGGAAAGCACTGGCAGATGTTTAGAGGGTGCAGATACATCTCCAGCCACTGGTGTTACATTCCTGAAGGGGTGAGGCTGTGAGGGGGCAGATAAATGGCTCAGACAGGGCACTGCAGCTGGTGTCATCATGCGCCCAGTCAAGAAAAGACTGTGATTTTCCAAAATTGAAATACTAAAGTGGAAGAAGATGCATGTGTCTGCATTTTTCAGACTGACTATATTTCTAAAATACAACTCAACAACATAAATGCTGTCATGAAGGATTTTTTTAAAAGCCCTTCACAAATGTAAACATTAGGAGAAGCACTAAACAACTCAGTGAGCAGAAGGAGGTTTAGGTTAATAGAGCTCCTTTCAGAAACCTTTCAGAAAATATCATGACACTAGTGCTTAGCTAGCTTTTTTTTTTTTTTTTTTTTTTTTTTTTTTTTTTTTTTGTCTCTCTGTTGTTTCTGGCTTATAAATGCAAATTCTGTTACTTCAGCCAGCAAAGTCATTTGAAAGTGCAAACCCATGCACAGGAGATGGCATGAAGGGCCAGATGGTAACTGCACTATGACCTGCTTAGCAGAACAAGCACTGCTTGGGACTGGGAGCTTTTACCTCAGGATCAATATGAACTGAAGACCAAACCTAAACCAGCTCTTGAACACCCCGGAACACCCTTGGTCACTTGAACTGACCAAGAACACCCCATATTGAAGATAAAATGGCAGGAGATTTGCCTTACAACAACAACAAAAAATAAATATAAGTGTGGCCAGAAGAGAAATGAGCCGTGGGAAGTCTCAGTCAAAAATTTGATCCTGGCTTTCTGCTTGGTGTGTTCTTGTGAATCACGGTGTGCTGTCCCCAGGGCTTCATTCTTCCACTCCTGCTGGTTTAGCATATGGAGAAGGGCAGCAGTTCCAGGAATTGCTGTCCATCTTGTTTGTATGGCAGGGCAAGCAGATGAAGGCAATGGGAGGCCCTTGGCAGCGTGATAGCAGTGGGACACACCCAGGGCACCCTTCCAGCTCCTGGGCTCTATCACAGGCAAACAGCTCCAGAGCTCTTGCTGGGAGCACAGCCCCTTCACCGGAGATCAGCCAGACTGGGGCACGGGCTTGGGCACACAACTCAGTCCTGGGCACACAGCTCGGCCCTGGGCACACAGCTCAGCCCTGGGCACACAGCTCAGCCCTGGGCACACAGCTCAGCCCTGGGCACACAGCTCGGCCCTGGGCACACAGCTCAGCCCTGGGCACACAGCTCAGCCCTGGGCACACAGCTCGGCCCTGGGCACACAGCTCAGCCCTGGGCACAGAGCTCAGCCCTGGGCACAGAGCTTGGCCCTGGGCACACAGTTCAGCCCTGGGCACACAGCTCATGCCTGGGCACACAGCTCTCAGCCCTGGGCACAGAGCTCAGCCCTGGGCACACAGTTCAGCCCTGGGCACACAGTTCAGCCCTGGGCACACAGCTCGGCCCTGGGCACACAGCTCAGCCCTGGGCACAGAGCTCAGCCCTGGGCACAGAGCTCAGCCCTGGGCACACAGCTCAGCCCTGGGCACAGAGCTCAGCCCTGGGCACAGAGCTCAGCCCTGGGCACACAGCTCAGCCCTGGGCACAGAGCTCAGCCCTGGGCACAGAGCTCAGCCCTGGGCACAGAGCTCAGCCCTGGGCACACAGCTCGGCCCTGGGTACACAGCTCAGCCCTGGGCACACAGCTCGGCCCGGGGCACACAGCTCATGCCTGGGCACACAGCTCAGCCCTGGGCACAGAGCTCTCAGCCCTGGGCACAGAGCTCAGCCCTGGGCACACAGCTCGGCCCTGGGCACACAGCTCTCAGCCCTGGGCACACAGCTCTCAGCCCTGGGCACACAGTTCAGCCCTGGGCACACAGCTCGGCCCTGGGCACAGAGCTCAGCCCTGGACACACAGCTCGGCCCTGGGCACACAGCTCAGCCCTGGGCACAGAGCACAGCCCTGGCCAGGCCCTGCTGAGCCCCTCCAAGGAGCAGAGCCATCACTCACACCCCAGGGCTGGCTGGCTCTGTGGGGATTGCTGCCTCCTCACCATGGCTGTGGCAAACACCACTTCTCTCTCATGCCCTCCTTTAACTCATCAAGCCTCCTCCCAAAATACTCCCATCACCCTGGTCTCAAGCCTCCCTGCCAGCTGCAGTGTCCCACCTAGGATTGCTGACAACCAAGTTTGTCCTTGTGCTGGCTTTGTCCCTTAGATTCAAAATCACATCCTCCCCTGGGTCTGTTTGTGTTTATGTGGCAGTCTGTCCCAGCACAGCCTGTGTGGGGTTTCCTTGGGGTCTTTGTCCTCAGGCATGTGGGCACATTTCAGCAGCCTGCACGTTCCTCAGTAAACAACTTTCTCACTGTTTCTCCAAAGGTCTCCCATGTCTCACCAGAAAGAGCTTTATCTGTGCACTAATTCATTCCTGGCTACGTTGCCTGCTGTGATCTCTGCTTCATCTGTGTGAGTTCAGGCTGTGTCACAGTGACCACTCACACAGAGGTGCTCCTGCCCTCCCCTGCATCCCCACTGCCCTGGGAGAGCCCAGCCTTGCCAAAAACCAGCCTGGCTGCACACAGCCAGTGCCCAGGGCACTGAGAAAAGTAAATCCTCTTGCTCCTCCACAGGAGGCTGGAACAGTGCCCACTTTCTCTGGAGATGCTGAATCTGAGCAGGTAGGTGTGAGAGGTGCAGATGCTCTGACAGGAATGTTTTGTCAAGAACCAGCCCTACTGTCTGGAGACGGCGCCAGAGTGTTGTGTTTGCTGTTTCTGACTCAAAGAAAGGGATAAAAATAGGCTGGTACAGGGCTTTCCACAGAGGGTGTACTGCTGTCACACTGGTACCAGCACACAGCACTGCTTAATCTTCATTTACCTTTGTTGATATTGCATTCCCTAATTTTTTACCCCAGCAGTGTCCACCCTCTCTAACCCAGTGTCTAATGCTTGAAGCATGGATTTTTCTTCTGACCTTCTTCACAGCAGAGTGCACATACCTGGCACCCTCCTGATGAGGTGAATCCAAATTTAGAAGCATTGCCTTGTGAAGCAAATGACTTTTCATTTGATGAGAAGCACCTGGCTGAATAGCTGAGTGCTGGTTTCCTTCTAGACCTTTCTCAGAAGCAAAAAGCAGCTGTTATCCTTGTGCTGAGTAGTCTCAAACAATATAAAAAATCTGGTAGTTATTGATCTCCTGTAGTTAACTCCACAAATTCTGCCAGTAAGCAGCAGAATTTTTTAACATCCCTGAATAAAAGCTAAGAAGGGAGGCAGCAATTTTCCATCTCTCTGCCAACACTGATCTGCCTCAGGGACTTGGCAGGACAAGTGACAGGCAGGCCTGACAGACCTGTCTGCAAACAACAGGAGATGGTAGAAGGTCATTTAACACATCAGCTCCACCTGGGAGGAGAGAGGGCTGCACTCAGCTCCTGCTGTGGGCACCAAGTGCTTGTGGCTCCAGGCTCAAGAGGGAAATCCACATTCCCTGCATGGCCAGGGAGCTTCTGAGGGCTCTGGTGTGAGATATTCAGAGCAGCCTGGAAGTGGGCAGGCATGGCATGGCAGATAACCACTGGTTCATTTGTTTCCAGCAGTGTTTTCTGCAGTGTCATGGTCCTTGTGCCCTGGGTTTTAATTCTCTGAGTGATGGGTCCTTCACTGTGCAAGCTGTGGCTCCATCTGCAGTCACAGAGCCAGCTGAGGATTTGTGCTTTTGAGAGCCAGGTAAGGGAGATTGGCTGAATGGAGAGAGAGCAGAGCATTGTTTGTGTAGCTGGGATGGACAGGAAGAAGGGGAGATCTGGCAAATATCAGGGGACAATGATGAGGATGAACAACCAGGTAAAGCCAGGAAGAAATAAACAGGCTTTTCCTGGATTTTTCCCCATGGCTGAAATCTGAAAGCATTCACATTTTTTATGTACTTCTGAGGAATAAACTAAAGGAATTTGGTACCTGCTCTCTGCTTTACATGTATTTAATTAGTTTTTGCACATTCAGCTGCTAACAAACCAGCCAAGGCTCAGCCTGGTGGCCCTGCCTGCTCCCTGAGGGCAGCACAGTGGCAGCCACAGCAGCCCACAGCTGCCTGTTCCCTTTGCACTTCTGCATTCAAGGGTCCCAAAGCATTTTTGTACACAGGGCACAGCCATCATCTCTCTTTTCCAAGAAGGAAACCACAATAAAAGGAGAGGAAGTGATGGGTGCAAGCTGCCATGGGTGGCTCCATGACCCTTCAGCCCAAAGAGGATGGGGGATGTTCCAGCAGCTTCCAGTGACCTGGGACATCCAGGCCCCATCTCTCCTGGGGTAGGCTATGCACTGCAGATGGCCTTTTCTGGCGTTCTCTGCAATCAGAAAGGGACTCAGAAACACCAGCCCTGTGCAAATAAAGGTTTATCTCCATGATCTGAGCTGCACCAATACATTTTTGTTTTCCTGAACCCACTGCTGGCATTCTCTGCACTGTGCCTCCCATGAGGCAGTCCACACTTACATCTTTGAGGTTAAGTTCACTTTTTATCCACTGTGTTTTCCACCCTAAGAGTTTTCTATCTCTGACACCCCTAAGGAAAAGGTTTGCAGCAATTCCTTAGTACTGCAAGCAACAAATGTAATGTCTCCTCTGGTTTTGAGACAATGCCCTGTAACTGCTCAGGAGTCTTTAATTAAGCAGCCCAATCAGTGGCAGACATGACAGATGCTTTTCAGCAGTGTTTAATCAAGGTATTTGGGCCCATTAGACCCACAGACAAGCAAGCCAGCATCCCACTGCAACCCTGGGTCTCTCATCCATCTGTCCCCTCCAGCATTTCCACCTCCCCCCACTGTCCTTTTGGGCAACACAGGGTGTTACATGAGCTCCAGCAGCCCCAAATGGAGGGACTGAGCCCCAGGCACTGGGTGAACTCACCCCTGCCTTGGTGGCCTTGAGATGCCTGAAAGAAGGAGCACAAACTGTCCATGCCTCAGCCTATGTACCCTTTGTACAGGCTGTCAGCTCTTCCACAGATGTTCTAGAATTAAGGATTGGCAGGGAGCTTGCTGAAGCTGTTTATGAACATGTTCTGTGGGTGCATTAACACTGCTGCAGCCAGGGATTGCCTCTGCAGGCTTCCTCTGCCACCAGCAGCTCCTGGAGGCATCTCCCTCATTTCTCTTTCACCTCTGTGGAAGTCAGGGCTGTGATTGCAGAGGTGGCTTGTGGCTGTTTGTGTGAGCCCATGGGCAGAAGACAAGTCAGTTATAAGGAGCCCATGGGAAGAAGGGAAGTCACTTACAAAGTCAGAGCTTGCAGGGCTGCTGCTGGTTTGGGTTGCATGAAGGACATGGGGTTTCAGCTTTGGCAGGTTTGTTTCCAATATTGCATTGATGAGGAGCAAACACAAGCCCTCAGCTGCTCTGTGTCCGTGTGAGCAGAGATGTCAGGGCACATGGGCTCCCCTCCCTTCCTTTCCCTATTAAAACCTCAGATTTTTGAAGAACAAGATGTCAGCTGGTGACTCTGCTGGTCATGCTCTTCTCAGAGGTGTAGGAAACTCTGGTGCATTTTAACCTTTGGCGGCCTTGGTGAGGGAGGGTGGTGACCATGAGGTATCAGCTGGAGGCTCATGTGTCCCAGTACCTCCTGAAGATTTTTGCTTACTGGGGAAGCTGGGCTGCTCAATTCCCATTTAATGAAACTCTGGCCATGACACACAGCCCATTTATTTTCCTTATTGGTAACTCTACATCACGAGCTTGAGTCCCAGCAGATAGCTGTCCACATCACAAGTCAAGAATAATTCTCTGCTGCTGGGGTTAGAGGCAGAGACTTTGGTTTGGGCTGCTCAGGAGTCACACCAAAGTGCTGCAACACTCCCTCTGGTTTTCACAGTCTGTGAATCATATCTGGCATCGTGAGAGTCATTTAAATAGAGTTATGAGGGCAGACAGAGGGTGCTGTTAGCCCAGATCTGCTCTGATCTTGGGGGACCCCAGTGGCAGCAGAGTTGGGGAAAGGTCCAATCTTCCCTGCTTTGGGTAACCATCATCCATAAGGAGCTCTGAGTGTCTTTTCAGACATATCCCTGTGCCCCTCCACAGGCCATCCCTGAGGTTTTCAGACCTTGAAGGGCTTTGCAGTGCAAGCAGTTAACTCTGAGTAGCTGTAAAATCAGGCAACTGTAAAGTGAAAATTGAGCAGTAAAAAGGTGTTAGGTCAGGAATTTTCCAATCCAAACTGGTCAAAACATGCAGCAGAGATCCACTGTGCAAAAGTAATTGTTTTCAGAGGGCCAGGTGTTCACAGGCTGCAGTGACAAAGCAGAAATAACTTAGATAGTAAATGTAAAATTGACCTGAAGGGAAATTTGGGAGTGTTTTCTGTAAGAGAATGGAGAGAAGGTGTCACTTGGAAATTTGTGTTTTGTCCATCTCAGTGGGATTTCAGGGAAGCAGTCAAAACCAAAAGCCATCTGAGCACAAGAAAGATCCACACAGGCCCAGCAAGAGCTGTATTTTGGCCCATCTAATGAGCTGACAGAGGCAGTTAATAAAAATTTTGCCTTTGGATGTTGAGAAGGGGATAATTTCTGATGTATGGACTGGAGGAAGGTTTAGTGGGGAAAGCTAGCACGATGAGTAAGAAATGTGCCCACATTTAATGGGGATTTTCAAAGGGAAAGGGTGTGCTGTATGGTCCCCAAACTTTGTTTTGTCAGCTGGATTTGAAACACTGTGTTTGCTCAGTGGTAATGAGCTCTGTGAGCTCACTGCAATGTGAGACAACACTCGGGCACGTTGGTCAGCCCCAGCCAGAGGAGCTCCCAAAGGGTGATGCTGCAGGACTTGGTCTGGCATCACTGCTGGCTGAATCAGCAACTCAGAGGCTGCAGCCTGCCCATGGAGAGAGGCAATGCTGAATTCATGGGCTGCTGCTCAGAGTCAGGGCGTGTCTCCTTGTCTGCATCATAGAAATGGGGAATGATCTAAGTGCAAAGGACCCCTGGAGGTCATTCCCCCCAACCTCCTGCCCAAAACAGGCCTGACTGAACTCAGATCCAGGTGCTCAAGGCATCTTCCAAATGAGTTTTCTTGAGGGACGAAGAGTCCACCTGTTTCCATTCCTCTGCTCCAGTGTCCCACTATTGTCATGGTGAAATATTGCTTTGTTATAAATCAGCTTGGATCAATACTTTCATCTATTTTAAAGAATGCTGCCTCTTCTCTTTTTCTGAAGAGAGTGTGAGATTTTAGAGGGATTTGTGTTTTACCCCCCAAGGATTAAAATAAAGTAAGATTGTCCTTGATGTGGGTTTCCTGCAAGCAGTAGCATAATGAATGCTTATTTTGAAATCTTATCTGATCATGCCCTAGGAGAGGAGTGAGAGACACTGTTTTAAAGACTAAATATAGTTATTTAAAGAACAATGATGAGCTTCTTTCTTGCTTCCTTCTGGGGAAGATAAAACCATGGCTTACTGTGTATAAGCTTGGCCTGCAGTTTCTCCTGAGAACCAGAGATATGTAGAAGCACAAAGCAACATTTCAGTCATTCTTATTTTGTATTCTGGCATCAGCCTCTGCAGCTGTTCAGGTACAAAGTCAAACCTCAGGCTGCACTGTGACTTGACAGGTGCTGGCCCATGCAGGTGGCAAAGTGGAATCACTCTGCATTAAAACTGGGTATCAAGCAGAATGAGATAATTTTTTAGTAGAAATCAGTTGGAATTGTGCCTCTCTCTGGAAGAGGACCTGGACATCCCCTCCCCAGAAAGCAAGTTCATGCCTGCTGTCCTCAGTGGGAAGAGCAAATGCTCTCCTCCCCCGTGTCAAAACCTGCAGAGGAGTGCAAGGGAAGGTGGGAGCATGGCCCTGTTTCCACCAGGCAGTCAAGGACAAGATCTCACTCCTGTAAGAAGTGCTGGAGGAAGGAAGAGGCTGCTCCTGCTGACTTGGCAGAGGTCAGGCAAGAATCTCATGTTTTCTCTCCAGTGTCAATGGAAAGGAATCAGATCCAGGCTGCAGCTCAGTAGATGTGACCTGGCTCACCCAGTGTATGCCTCCAGAAGAAGCCATCCTCAGCTGCAGACCTGGGGGGATTTTAGAAGGCAGAATGAGGTATTAACTGAGGGGTCTCTATTTAATCCACAAATGTGGATTTTGAGGCATCTTTTGAACTCCATAAGACTCTGGTTCTCTGGAGCTTGGAGCTGTCTCCCTCCTGTCTGGAGGTGACCTGGAGCTGTGAATGATCTCCAGGATCCTCCCTGGTTGTGAGGTGTCCCCCACCTCCGTTCAATCCCTGGCCCACTGATGGCCACAGGGTGTGCCCCAAATGCACCCACTGAAGGTCCAGAGTGGACCAAAGTCTGGTTTGTCAGACTGGAGGAGATGTAACACCGAGGATACACCTTCCAGAGCAAAGGAGCATTTGCAAATTAAGCAGAATACCTTTTTATTACTTAGGAAAACAGTGATGAGCCCAGGGATGGCCCTGTTCCACTTTGGAGGCAGCTGGATGAGGAGAAAGCAGGGCTCAGCCATCAGGTGGCACTCTGAGCATGCTGTTCAGCAGAGCTGTCACTCACCAGGTTCCTGGGATGGAGGAAATTCCTTCAATTCAAGAATATGACATAAGCTTCATGAGCTGTGATTCATTTCAGGTTAACTCCCTTTCTTTATTCCTGTAAAATTAATCATCCAGCTACTGCATTGTTTTAGTGCACAAGAGTCCAAGAAGAGAAGTACAGAAACTACATATTTTCTTAATGTTTCTTTATCTAAATATTTATTATGTGGCTTAAGATTTTTGCCAAAGTAGAATAATTCCACTATTTGTTCTCCTGTAGTAAATTAGCATATCTTGGCATCTGTTCTGCGTTTGTGCCTGTCTTTGTCTTAATCTCCTATCATCAAGCTGATCTCAAAATAGGAACCTGAATTAATGATCTCCAGTTTTTTTTACATAAATCCTTTCTTAACCTTCTCAGCCATTTAACGGCATTTGCAGTCTGCTATTGTTCTGCATGAGGCTTCATTTGGGAAGAATTTCACTTGAGAGCTTTTTTTCTCTAGAATCACACATCTAGATAAAAACATAATATTTCAAATGCCTTCCTGGTTTGTTCCTCGATCATTTTTTAGCAGTAGAGCATTTGCAACTTTGATATACCAGCAGCAGTTTATTATTAGTGCACTGCTTCTACATTAGTGCTTCTACAGGAAAAACTGTAGTGACAGCAATTGAAGGGTGAAATGAAAGGACTCGTGGTTAGCACTGCAGAACAGCACTGCAGACTATAAAAAAATCTCTGTTCTGCTGCTTGAAGCCAGGATTTTGTAACTGGCATCAATGGGAGAAGGATCAGGCTCTGTAGCAGATGGCAAATACTACTCACACGCAGGAGACAGCAGGGCTGAATGGTTTTTGCACAATATTCTCCCCTTCTGCCCAGCATATTTATAAAACATATTTTTTAACTTTTCTGACCTACTCACCACAGAAAACAATTTAATTTCTTACTCCTGAGTCATCTGACCCCGATATTTAGTGTATTCCCTGCCATTCATTGCTCCCATCCCC
Organism: Melospiza melodia melodia; assembly: GCF_035770615.1. NCBI lineage: Eukaryota > Metazoa > Chordata > Aves > Passeriformes > Passerellidae > Melospiza > Melospiza melodia. The sequence continues at coordinate 10,266,400 of NC_086199.1, forward strand.
GGAGCCGTGAACAAAGCCGCGCTTGTTCCAGGGAAAAGCATGAGCTCATCCATTGTAATCACCCGGCTGCTTTAGCTGCTGCTCCAAAGGAGGTTTTATGGCAATTTCTGAATGCCTTCAGACAAGCCAGCACTGGATAAACTTTGGTTGAATCTTCAGGGAGCAAAATTGAGTGGATTAAGTGCTCGTAGCTGCTGCATAAGAATAGGTTTTCTGAATGCAGGGAAGCCCCGGTTATTCAGATAATGCAGTGGGGTTTCAGCTCCAAACACCTCCTGGAGCTCAGGGAAGCAAGGTCCCAGTGCAGGCTTCAGCCGGTAACCCAGATAACCCTCTGATCCTCTGGCATTCAGGGCTGCAGGGAAACAAAGGTGAGAAAGTGAGAAATGAAAGTAAGTCATTTCGAAAGTGCGAAGGAAAGGACTTGTTGAAGCTTAAGCTTGCCAAAAATAGCAGTGAAACAACTTCATTTTATGCAGATGAGTTATAATCACATGTAAATTGCATTTTTTTTTTCATTTGGATTCACTGTAGCTTTCAATTTAGAGGTCACTGAAGGTCTATAATCTCTCCTCCAGCTTTGGCTCCAAGGAAGAAGACTTTGCTAAAATTATTCATGTGCTGCCTGGCTCCTGAAAAATTGATCAGCCCAAACCTTCTCTGCATTGCCTACCTGAAAGGGCTTGAAAGATAAACAGAGGGCACTGTCCTGTAGTCATTCACTGCAAGGAACAGAAATAACAAGCTTGTAGGAGTTTTCCCACTGCACACCTGGGTACAATGAAGCAGCTGCAGCTCTGCCTCCATACCATCTCTTCATTACCTCATAGGTTAAAGAATAGACCAAGTTCTGAATTTTTAGTAATAAAGAATCTAATTAAGTTACATAATCAAGTTAAGAGAGAAGCTCAAGAAGAAGTCCAAGAAATCTTCACAGGTTGTGGGACCTTGAGGCATGGCTTTGCTCCTCTGGACATAATTTTCCCCAGCCATTACAAATTAATGTGTTGTTACATTTTTGGCTTCACAATCTGCTAGTGACAGAGGAAGGGCTGCTATAGCTTGTTTGGGGTTTCCTACATCTGACTTGTCTCTGTTAACAGGGAGATTTAAAAGGGATGCAGACCATTCCCCCCTTCTTTGTAATTAGTTGTTAAACTTCCCTAAGACTGAGGTGAGCCCACAAAAAAAGTCACAGATGCCAAAGTCTTCACCCTTTTCTGATTTCCATTTTATTATATGAGCCTGGCTTTGAATCTAAAAATTAGGAGCTCAGATTCTCCTCTTAATGTTGTGAGGGCAGTAATCCCTTTACATAACAGGGGAAATGGCATAATTCTGCCAGACAGGCTGCAGACTCAGTGGGGAGCAAAGCATTCAGACCATTATCTATTGTTTTCCTATCCTGACTCATCCCAAGTAATTTTTTCTATGGTTTCTTCTGATTTTCAAATATAAAGTAATTCTGATTTAATTTTTTTTTCTCCTGGCCACACATCTGTCTTTTATAATAAGTGCAGGTTTTTATTCAGCTGATGCACTCATTATTGGTGCCCTGAGAGAGATCCACACTGGAATTGCAGATGAAATGGAAAATAGAGCTACAGCAAAAAGTACAGTAGCTTTAACCTAACTCATGACCTTTTAAGACTTGTGGGTTAGGTCTGTGCTACACATTGTGATAACGTGGAATTTCCTGGCTTTAGGAAAGAGATACTCAGCTCTCTTTGCTCCAAAGTGCAAAGCATTTACTGCCAAAGAAAAGGGAAAATCTTCCTTGCCATATGCCAGCCTGGTGAGCCGTTTATATTTTCCCCAGCAAGATGGGCATGTACATGTTTGATTGTAATTTCTTTACGTTAAATCATATATTATATAACATGCAGTCAAGAACACCAAAACAATGAAATCTTAGAGTACCCAGAAAAGTAAATAACTGCTTGTAACATTACCAGTTTACAGGTGGTAGGGAGGGACAGAGGGATTTATGTGACTCAGACGTCACAAAATCCAGGTCTGCCAGAGCCAGAGATATCCTCTCTCACAGTCTCATGTTTTAATCCCCAGTCCTTCTTTCCTTTCATTAAGATAAAATATGTTTCCCTAATCCACAATAGTTAAGGGCTTTTCAGGTAAGCCCTGAATCACTGGAATTCTCTGAAGCTTCCTCTGAAAAAAGCAGGGTGTTCAGCTAGCTACTCATGAATATTTTAGCTGATGCCATTATTTTTTTAATACAATAAATATTACAGGGGAGAGCGGAGAGGCAGCGAAACTTTGCATTGGGAATAACAGTGAATGGAGACAGACAATTCAGGGCAAGCAGCCCCTTGTTGGTCCTGCCTGTTCACCAAAGCATCTTTTTGGTGTGATCACCTCTGTCTGTGCTTTTAAGTCTCTCACATTCCCTGTGCATCCCCTGGCAGGGTCCCTGTCCCCTCCTCACGTCACCAGCCACCTCTAGGTGATCTGCCACCACCTTCCTCACCTCCCTGCTTCCAAAGGGAGGGTGGAAACAGCCAACACAATTTTGCACAGAGATGCTATTCATGAAAATATTTTTGCACGCGCCGCTTTGCAGCCTGCGAGCTGCAGTTTTGAGTTTCCTGGGAAGAAAGCCTATTAAGCTGCCTTTCTGCAGGATTGCCATAGCAACCCTTGCACAATGCCAGTGGCCCAGATTCCCTTCAGCCCTTCTTTCTCAACTGACAGCAGTGATTTTAATGCTCCTTGAACCAAATCTTTGCATGCAGAGACCGCTTTGGGAAAAAGGGAAAAAAAAAAAAAAAAGCTTTTAATCAGGACTAGTTGTTCTCTTTTCTCTTTCCTTTCTTCCTGGGAAGCAGTGGGAAGACCTTTAGCATGGTGTCCCTCTTGGCCCCTTAAAATCACAGCTGGATAGTGACCACAAAGCAGTGCCATGTTCAGTGTTATTCAGAGTTGTGGGACACAGTGAGATGATGCTTGCACAGGGATTGCTTTTTACAATATTTACATCTTCAGGCAGCAATGCAGGGAGCACAGCGGGGAAATAGAAATAAAACAATCACAGGAGCAAGGCAAATTCCCAGTTAAGTGTGAGAGCAGGGCTGGGACTTGGAGCAGCAGCTCTCTGTAAAACAGGCCAGGCTGCTCTGCTCATTTTAAGCATCCCAAAGAGGCCAAAATGTGATTCCTGCCAGGTCTGGGAGCTGTAGTAGGGTCCCCCAGTGACACTTGGTAGGGCATGATGCCACACTCAGGGCTGGCTTGTGGTGAAAGCTGGTGACATGGGAGATGGGGAAGCAGAGCCAGCACCTGAGGATGCAGCCCAGAGCCAGCTCCCTGCAGGGTGAAGCCACTCTCCATCTGACCACAGGCACAGCACTCCCCGGGTGCCCAGAGCTGCCAGCGAGCCAACATATGGGCAGGCACTTAGACACAGCTCAGGCAGGAAAAGAAATAAATGTCACTGAGTCTGACTAATGAAAGCCATGTTTTATGGGAAGCAATCCCTGACCAGAGCTGGTGCTGGGCTGCCACAGCCCTCAGGCATCCCTTTCTCTTGCCACTGTCCCTGTCACATCCCCTTTTCTCCTGCCTGCCCTCAGAGGAGCCCCGTGGTTCATTGCCCATGGCAATGCCATGGAGATGGGGCGAGGAGTGGGTAGCCTGGGAAGGTCCCTGGGGGTGAAACACCAGGTCAGATGCAGTGCACTGAGCTGCAGCACCCCAGGGTGCTGCCACCACAGCTGCAGAGGGAGCCTGGGGTGCAAACCCCACCACATGCACCGTCTGCAAGGGGAAATAAATCAAATTTATATGTGTAATGTCATTCCTGCTACCAAACAGACTCCAACCCCTTCCTCTCACGTGCTCATTGCATCCACTGGCAGCATTCCCCAGCTGCATCCCTGTTTGCTGTAAGCATCTGGCCCTCAGCAAACACAGCTTGCTGCACATTTACGTGCAATGCTTATTGCTTCTGGCTTCAAAGTCTGTGCAAACATTGGAAACAGAGGGAGCTCCTCAGCCACTGAATCCAGCCCTGGGCTATCTCAGGTAACCATGTCATGTGTGCTAACTAATCCTCCCGGCAAAGCCCAGATGGAGGGATGAGCTGCCTCAGCCTGTCTGGGGAAGGGAACCAAAGTGTGCAGTGAGCAGCTGAGACCTGCAGGGACTCATCCCCTCCCCATGTGAGCCTGCCCTGGTCAGTAAATGTGAGTGCTTACTGCCCAGACAGGGTTCATGTCATCGGTCCAAGCAAATGGAGCATGGACACAGAAGTGATGACGAGTGGAAACATGCTTTAGGGGAGAGACAGAGGCCAAGCTCTTGTCTGCACGAAACCAAAGAAGCTCTGGGAGCTGCCCCAGACTGAGAAAGCTGAGCCCTCCCCGCATCCCATGTCTCCCTGTGGAAGCTGGATTGGCCTGCTTCAACCCTGCTGTGCTGTTTGATGCTGGTGTCCTGCTGCCCACTCTCCCCTGATGCCTTTTTGGGGTGAGGATGCCAGGCTGCCCCAAAGCTGACCTCTCTGTGCAGCCACATCCTCACATAAACCTTCCCTTGGCAAGGGCAACCTCCCTTTTGGGACCTGGGAGAAATAATCTCCCTAAAACAGGAGCCTGCAAAGAGGCTTGCAGGAGCAGAGGTGATGCAGCAAATTCCCCTGAGCTGTAAATGTATTTATATCCCCTCCCATGCACTTGTGGTGAAAAACCCCTTACCAGTGCTGTGGACAGGAAGGAAACCATGTTTGCATTAATCTGCACTTTTTCCAGCTGGTGGTTTGATGGTTTGTGGGATCTGTCTTTTCCAGCAATCCTCTGAGCTGCTTCAGTGCTGGGAGGGTGGGAGAAGGAACAAAATCCTCCTTTGCTGGTTTTCCTCATGGGGCAGAGGGACTGGGCATCCTCCCCATTGCCCCTCTGCCTTTGAGCAACACTGAGGGAGAAGGATGGCATGGATTGGACAGTTTGGGGAAATTTTTATGCTCTTACATAGACTTAGAAGCTTACAAGCTTGTCATTAAATTTGTCTTATATATCTGCCACTAATTCTGCCTGGGTGAACTACAAACAGTATCTTGTTATTTCTTAGGGGAAAAAAAAGTTCCTTTAGGGTTTTACTTAGTATAAATATAACTTTCCTGCTTCAGAAAGATAACAGCCTGTCCAAAATGAATTTTCACAGGGTTATTTGCCCCTGTGGGAGCCAGGCTGGGTCCCAGTGGGGCTGGAGGAGCTGTGTGCAGGCAGAGCTCCTGGCTCAGCTGCTTCACTACCCTCACTCAGCAGCTCTCAGAGACAGAACAGCACAAATATTTGTGGGTGAAGTAGGAAATAAATCGTGCATTTTGCTGGAGGACTGGTGGCATTTGTTTTACCATGCTATGCCTGCAATGTTTGTAAACACTGCATCAAGTTGCCACACTACAGCAAAGATCAGGATTCAGCTCTTTAAAGTCAGTGTCGAGGCTTGAGAAAAATCTCTTTTTAATGGGGTATTTAAGGACTACTCATACTCCAAAAAGGATGGTTTGGGTGTGTGAGTCTGCCCATGTTTTCACTCTGAAGAGGCCACAGGGCAGTGAGGGAGGTGCACAGGCTCCTGAATGTCTCTTTCCAACCAGGGGCACACAGATGCCATCTCACCAGAAAACACAAATTTCTGCCATTGCCCTTCATGTGGCTCATGCCACAGACCAGGCTGAGTTCATGGCCTCACACTGAAATCAAGGCTTTTAAGCAAGAGCTAGGTTAGAAATTCAAGCAGCTGGAGAAAGTCCATACAATTCCAGCAGGAGACACACAAAGCACCCCAATTTTTCTCCTGCAACAGATTATAAACCTTGGGGTTTACAAGCCAAGCTGCAGCAAACAACACTTGAAATGCCATTTTCCAGGCTGCCTGTCCCACTGGTGATGTGGAATCTTCAGCCCTGCTCCTTCACATGCTGCTGGTCCCTTCCTGCTCCCATTTGTGCCCCACCAGGCTGCATCCTTCAGCTGCTGCTGGGGCTCAGTAAAGATGGAAAACTGCCAGAAAGACAGGGAGTCAGCTCCATGGATGTGTGAAAAAATGAACTACTGCACATGTCATTTGTACACTGGAGAGGAGGCAATGGCCGTTCCTTGGGTAACCTTTCCACAGGGTCTGGTGTTCCATAGCTTGGAGCAGGCATGCCTGAGGGAGGAGGGGATGAATCTCCTTCCCAAACCTCTCCTGAACTGGTGTTGGCCCTACATCCTGCTGGAAAAGGTGCTGAGCTCATCCTCTGCTGGGAATATCCTTGCAGGCTCATGCCATGTCTCCCCTGCCAGGCCCTCTCACAGCAGCAGCAGAGGGACCCCAGGGTTTGTTAGGGCAGAGTCCCCCAGAGCCACTGAGCATCTCCTTTGTGTGTGTCCAGCCATCCCATCCAGAGCTCCAAGAACTGGTGCAAAGATGCTGGGCTGGCACTGCAGCCTGCAGGGTGATAGGCCCTCACAAACACTGCTGGTCAAAGCTGTGAGGGTCTGTCTGTGTTTCTTTTTATTGTGGAATAAAGCTGAACAAGCTGAGAGCCTGAGTCACATGGGTGTGTAACTCTACCAGCAGTTTTTATGAGACTGAGCCTTTTGGCATTGAACTCCCCTCAACTGCTTGCTTGAGCCAACTGAACTGTACCTGGCACAGATGTTGTCAGAAAATCCTGGTCCTCCAAGGTAAAGTCAATGCTTGAGATACACTACTCACCTCTCATCTCCCTGATTTATGACACACATAAACCATGAGATTGTTAATTTTGTCTGATTTACTTACATATGCAAAAGGTGCCATGTGTTCAGAATCTGATTGTCATATGGGCCCTGGCTTTACTTATAGGCTGAGGATCTCACCTCTATTCCTCAGCTGGGAATTTTCTATTCCTGCCAAATCTGTCCCTATGTATTTTATTTTTCCCTTTAAAGCTGGCAAAGCCTAACTCCACTGTTTGTTTGGGTTTTGGTTTTCCTTTTTTTTTCCTTTTTGTCATGAATACTGAAAAACAGGCAGGAAGTCTGTTTATGACTTCTTGTTGGCCTTTAATGAAATACTTCACATTTTATGCCCCATTTTTTTCTGCTAGCACTGACTAGTGAAGCTTGCTTTAGTACTCCTAGCTGCACTGCGTGGTTAATCTGTGAGTGATTCTAGAAGAGCCATGGAAGAAGAGAGATAAATATATATATTCCCTGACTGGGACCTGCAGCATTTTGCCTGATTTCCCTGGTTAGACATCTCCTTTGTATATAGCTCTCACGTCTTGCCTGCACCCAGGACAGTGCCTGATCCAAGCACACACTATAATTTGTGTCCTGTTGGAGCATGTTCCCAGAAAAAGCCCTACATGAGTCATACCACTCTCCCAAACTCCCTCCCTGCTGCCAAGAGGTCCAGCTGCATGAGGAGGAAGCACAAACTGTCACACGGGGATCTTTTTGACAGGGGTGTCCTGTGAGCCTTGTGCTTGTCAGAGCCTCCCAGGCTGCGCTGCCTGGCTTGCAGCAAGGCTGCCTTTGCTGTAGGAGATGAGTGGGAATGAATTCCCTCTGGGTCACCTTGATCTGCAGCAGAAAACCAGGCAGATGGGGCCTGAGGGAAGCATTTCCATAATGAAACAGAGAGGCAGAGTGCCTCCAAGGATGGCAGGAGTTTCCTTGTATTAATAACATCCTTCAATAACAAGCACTTTGGATAATCTTTTCTCACTAGCTACTCTCCTCAGAAGTCCCTTCATTCAGCTGTAGTGCATCCCCTTTGATGCACTTGAGTTTTCTCGCAGCCTCATTCAGAAATTTTTATGCATTTCAGTTCCTTTGTGGAATCATTCATTGTTTCTGCAGGCCCAGCATGGCTGTTAGTGGTGCAGGTGTGTTCCATCACATCCATCACTGGCTGCTGCTGCACATGTTGAGTTTAGCCTCAGTTACACTCAGGCTGTTGTTTTCCCCACAAGATGAACAGAAGCAAACAAGACACATTGGAGGTGCAGGGTAAGGAGCTGAAAGAAGGCAAGAGTGGGAGGAAACAAGCAAGTGGTTTAATATCTTTCAAATGGCTCAAAATTTTCTGTCATTTAAAGTACAAGGACTAATGCACAGTGGGAAATGTCTTTATTCCAGCAATATTTCTTGACCACCCACGGTCAGAAGTCTGCAATGTGCCATGTCCTCCCATGTATGTGCATCTTTTACACGGAGTGGTAAGTACATACATGCATCTTTTACATGGAGTAGAAGTCCTACTACTTAGTTCTCCAATGATAAACCACAGCCTAGGGGTAAAACACTTGGCTTATGGTCCCTGCAAGAGTGAGGAGGAGAATGCCCACCTGTGTAAATCACTTTGCTGCCCACACTGGAGCTGGCCTGTGTTAATTTCCACCCCAAAGTAACCCTGACCACTGGAGGAGGATGATGCCATCTCCTTAGTTTGCCCTGTTTTGTGCATTTTTCTGCCACAGATTCTTTGGAGAGTCATGAAGCTTTTACAGAACACAAGAATGACAAGAAGGACTCTGGTTTGTTCATTGTGCTGTCATCTGCAGAGAACTAGAAGCGATGAGACTTGAAAATCACAAATTCTGAAATAATATGCATTTTTTCATGTTTTTCTCCTCTACTTAGAGCCTCTAACTACAGCCAGTGCCACATATTCAAATTTTTTCAGCAAAAAGGGTGCAATTAAAAAGGAAAAAAGAGGGATGGGATAATTTTCAAGAGGTGAAACATGTAGGAAAGGAGCAACTACTGTAAGCATTGAAAATCAAAGTGGTAATAGTGCTTTAAAAACAGTTTTGGAATTTAATTTAATTTAATTTAATTTAATTTAATTTAATTTAATTTAATTTAATTTTAAACTCTGTTTCACTCCTTGTCTTCTGCCTTTACCTAATTTTTAATCCGAGCTAACTCTGCTGTTGCTAAGACTTCCAGGAGAGAAATCCCTGTTTCTAAGGGCCATTCCAGTTGACACAGCAGGACTCCAGCTGAAATCTAATGTGAAGCGAAGGTTGGCTCTGGAGGACACCCTGGTGCTCATTGCCATGCCCTTGGCCCTGGGTCACGGAGCTCAGCCCGAGTATAAGGGTCGCGATTGTGCTGCTGCGGTGGGTGGCAGGGACAGCCTGTTCCTATGGCCAGGGGGAGGGATGGGGGCCGGGGGGACCGCGGGAGGAGAACTTCATTTGCCGCTGCTCCCACGGCTCTTAATTGCAGCGGCACTCACGGGGCTAAGCCGCTGAATCGCCTTGGCCCGGCCGGGAAACGCGGCATGTGAAACAATTCCGTGTGCCATTGTGTCACCCCGCATGTGAAACAATTCCGTGTGCCATTGTGTCACCCAGCAGCGAAACAATTCCGTGTGCCATTGTGTCACCCAGCAGCGAAACAATTCCGTGTGCCATTGTGTCACCCCGCATGTGAAACAATCCCGTGTGCCATTGTGTCACCCAGCAGCGAAACAATTCCGTGTGCCATTGTGTCACCCCGCATGTGAAACAATCCCGTGTGCCATTGTGTCACCCCGCATGTGAAACAATTCCGTGTGCCATTGTGTCACCCCGCATGTGAAACAATCCCGTGTGCCATCGTGTCACCCCGCATGTGAAACAATTCCGTGTGCCATTGTGTCACCCAGCAGCGAAACAATCCCGTGTGCCATTGTGTCACCCCGCATGTGAAACAATCCTGTGTGCCATCGTGTCACCCCGCATGTGAAACAATCCCGTGTGCCATTGTGTCACCCCGCATGTGAAACAATCCCGTGTGCCATTGTGTCACCCAGCAGCGAAACAATTCCGTGTGCCATTGTGTCACCCCGCGTGTGAAACAATCCCGTGTGCCATCGTGTCACCCCGCGTGTGAAGCAATCCCGTGTGTGCGCTCATTGCGCGCCCGCCCCGCTCGCTGCCGAGCCGCGCACTCCAATGCGGGGAATAAAGCGAATATCGCCGCTGCTCCGAGAGCCACCGGGCTGCCCCGGGCCCAGGGAGGTGCAGGGATGGCGGTGGTGGAAATCAGCCCACGTTGGCCGCGTTGCACGCTGTGTTTGTCCTCCTTAGGGCACAAGCTCCGTGGCGAAGCTGTTCCGCCAGCTGCGGGTGAACATCTGGGCCAGGGGTGGCACACGCGGGAGCCACCGCGAGTGGGGACAATTGCCCTCGGATTTACAGTTCCCAGCTCCTGAACACCGACTATTTGCAGGGAACATGTAGTTTGCTTGTTTATGTCTCTAGCTCATCCTGTGACTTCCAAGGAACGGTTTCCTTGTCCTTATGCTAATTCAAGCGCTGCTGAATAAAGAGGCTTTTTTCCCCCTCATCCCGTCCTGCGAGAGGTCATCTTTATTCAAGAGCCGTGAATGATGTGCGCGGGGTACTAATGGCGCACAAAGCGCCCCGTCCCGAGCCAGCCAAGCGTACAGCTGTCCTTTTGTTCGCAGCGATGGAGAGGGAACCTAAAAAGTGCTCCTGCCCCAGGGACAATAGCAGCGGCTCGAGAGACGCCTGAGATTTGGCAGGGCCCCTCTTTCCTGGCGCTAAAAGGGCCTTTATTAAACATAAATCACGTCAGCTGCTACCGCAGCCCTTTCTCAGCTTATAAAAGATTCCCCTTTACTGCTTAAACGACACGATGGAAAGGAATTGCTCCGAAATACCCCAAAGACCAAAGCAGAGGAGCAGGTTGGGGACAAATGACACTTCTGACTGTTTAATAGTAATGCTCATCTGTCGCTGTTACAACGATGCTTGCAGCTGGGTTCGGTTTTTAAGCTGGCTGATGATTCAATGTGCTTTATTGATTTTGTGCTGTCTTGAAATGTCATGAGGTCACAAGGACAAATTTCATACCTGTGAGTTATGAAGAAAAACATGGAGCCCTACAAGCCCTGGGATAAATATGCTGCCATATGTTATCCCTGGGAAAGTGTGATGCCTCGGGCATAACAACTAAGTGTAGAGCATCTCTGCAAAGACTGTCATACCTCTGTCAGGGGAATAATTATTTGACTTTCTTACCCAGTGATGTATGACCTGACTGCGGTATTTCCCTGGGCTGGGGAGCAAACCTTCTTTCTTCTTCCCCTTGTAAATAAAAGGGCATTCTGAGTATAAGGAACAAAATCACTCATGGAAAAATGGGCAGCTTCAGGTACTGCTGTTGGCAATTCCTGTCCCTCACTGGGCAGTGGGTGCTTCTGGGCAAGGAGATGTCACTGGGAGTGCATGATATGGCAACCACTGAATCTTTGGGCAAAATGAGGATGTGTCAGGAGGAGTTTGATGTTCCTCTGGAATTTCAGGCAACTGGATGCTGGTTGTGACTGAAATTGAGTAGTGCATAACTTAAAAGTCTTACCTGGAGGGCTCCCTTCAAGGTATAATTGTCTGGGCTCATCTTCTGCTTCTCACACAGAGATGTACCAGCCAAACCCAGGCAGTTACCAGCTCTGCACTCTGTCTATAAACATGCATATCCATCTGCTGTTTAAATTTGCACTTTAATAGCAGTGCTAGATCACTCAGAGCATGCCTCAACATCCGTCCTCCCCTCCTGCCTGCGTTCACCTTTGTTTCCCTTGAGCTGACACACCTGGCTGGGCAGGGCTCTTGCTTGCCACAGACAGCTGTCACAGGGATGGCATTTCTGTCCCACAGGGTCCCCTGTCCCTGTTGGGCTCGCTGTCACTCAGTGTCTCACTAACTCTTGCAGGCCAGGCATGGCAGGGCTGCACAGCCATGGGATCAGTCCATGCCCCTGCACTGCACACTGGAACAGGTAATTCATGGGTGGCATTAGTCCCCTGGCTCAGTATCGGTGCCATGCTCCATGATCATCCTCTCCTGGAGTCAGGGAAAGCATTTGGAGGCTTTCACAGGTGAGGTCCTGCTGGCACTGGGTAACAAGCAGAGCTCCTTATTTGTATAATGAGCTCCTTTCTCTTGTTTTCAATGCATTCTCAGGTTTTGACAAGGATCCCCACCAATCTCCTGAGGATTCATAAATAACTGAGCCTACAGCTCCGTGCATCACGTCACAGCTCCTCTCTGCAGAGCAAGCCACTGCTCCAACCACCCCAGTCACCAGCTTTGCAAAAAGCTGTGTTGACTGTTCCATATTTTCCAGGCTGGATTTAGGTCTGATTTGTTCCTGCCATATTTTATTGCAAGTTATTCAAGTCAGTGAAGAGTTGCTTAATTTGCAGTAGCAATAACTTTGGCCTTGAATCTGCAACAATTTATTCCCATTTAAAAAAGCAAAGGTATTATCTGCACACTGCTGGCACATTCACAGAGAGTATAAAGTCTCTTATCCAGTGGCTCTTGCTCCTTGAATTTGATATTTGCCTCGTGAAGTTTTGGGTGACATGGCACTCAAATGAAGATTATTCAGAAAGACACATTTTTCCTGACATGAGTAATAGGCTGGAAAAAGAGCTAATGGAGTGTTAGTAACCCAGAGACCAGTCATCACATTGCTATCTTCACAAAACTCATCTGTATGAAATGCTCATCTTTTTTAAAGGTGCCATGAAGCCTCAGTTTTCTCCTAAATAAGATATCTCAGAATTTACATATGTTAATTGGATATTTATTATTATTATTTATACACTTATTTATACATTATTTATCTCAGAATTTTTATGTATATACAAAGATATTTAGATTATATGTATTTGTATGTCAATGCATATGTCTTATGCATAATATGTAAAGCTGAACTATCAAAGGTTAATTTACCCAAGTAAAATTTAATGGAGTTGATGGCAAGGAAAGGTAGAAAGAAAGCAGTGTATTAATTGCTTTGGATCTTCAGATTTATTATTTCTGACTTGCTGCAGACCAGAATAAAATTAATAATAGCACAGGTAAATCATTCTGTTTACACTGAGAAGCTTTAAACAGCTTTTAAATGCATTTATTTTCTTTGGAATACTTTTTCAATTGCTAGGACGCCCTAACTTGAGTTTCAAATATCTTTCAGTCACTCGTTAAACAGAAGAAGAAGGACAACAAATGTCAAAGTGAAAATGTGCAGAGGATGGGGAGATGATTCAGCCTCACTGATCACTATTTGCCATAGCAATTTGCTTTATAAGTTGCAGATGTAAGTTTCAGCAAAGCAGGATCATCTTGGACTGTTTTTCCTTTTGTGCCTTAGAGTCTCCATCAGTTAAAAAACTTTGCTAGGGCTGAATATGTAACTTGTGGTTAGCCCCACAAACACAAAGGCAGATTCTTACAGCTGGTGAGCACCAAATTCAGCCTAAGCGTGGCCACTCATTCTCCCCACCCCAGGGTCTCCTGCCTTCAGCACTCATCCTGGAAACATCTGAGTTGTTGGAAACATGGGGGACTTGGCAGATCTTCCTTGTTTGGGTCTCCTCTGACTGTAGCTGTCTGCATGTGTTGAGTTGTGTTCCTTTGCACCCACCCAGGACCACTGAGCTCTCTTTCTAGGAGACACAGCCTCAGGAGCTGGCCTGAGGTGACACTAGTGGCTTGGTTTGGTATGAGATGTGCTCTCAGAGATTGCTTGGGTCAGTAGAGCCCAGGTGCTCCCAGAAAGCTCATGGGGTGGGGATGGACAGGGCTCGCTGCTTTTTGGGGAAGGATTGCCCTTGGCTGTACGTGCAGTGCTGAAATAGCAGAACATCAGTATTTCTGAGACACAGTCATCCAGTTAGTGGTTAATGAAAGCTCAATACTGCAAAAAGGTGATCACAGATCAATAAATGGTATGTCCCTTGTGAGGTCCTGATGAACAGGTATGTGTCTGAGAGGGTGCATAAATTCTGAGAGTGGCCTAAAAAGTGATAGGAAACAGTAAAGGATTCACTACCTATTTTTTTTTGCTCTTATTGTACCAAAGGATGTAGGTTCAGATCCCTGAAATTTATGCCCCCAGTACCTCATCCTAGTGAAAAGGAGAACTGACTTTGCCTGCTACCAGAGTGCATCCCTTTCTAGATATTAACTCACTACCCAAAGGTCTACTTTGATCTGAACTGTATTCTTCTGCTGTCTCCTGAAGTGCTCCTGATAATTGGGGTCTTCCTTTAGCCCCAGAATAACGGAATTACGGACAGAAAATTACCTGGCCTTGCAGGGGAATGTGCTCCCACTGATTTTCTTTCCACTCAACTGATATGAAGCTCCATTAATCCTGGCAAACTTCTTAAACCATTTTCCCAGTCCAAGTAGCACACGCTTGATTGGCACTTCTGCAAAAAAAAAAAAAAAAAAGGATCTGAATGTGAAATCCTCGTTTTTTTAGCAGCATCATTCACACATGGGAGCTGCCAGATGGCTGTGCTCTCCTAGGCCAGCCCATTGAGGGAGCAGGAAAGCGGCACACGACGCCCTGGCGACTGTGGGCTCGCGGGTGCGTGGGCCAAAGGAGGCAAATCCCACCTCCTCCCTGCTCCAGGAGGCAAATCCCACCTCCTCCCTGCTCCAGGACACGCCATCAGCAGATGACTCCTGCCTCTGCATGTCAGCCCTGCCTCTGGGCTGCAGGCAGGGAGTTTGTCAGTGAGCTCTGGAGACAGAGCTGCCTCAGAGCATTGATGGTACCCGTGGGCATGGTGGAGAAGGGGTGTCAGAGCCTGGATTAGGAGCAGAGCAGCTGGAAGGGGGTTGGCAGGGGCTGGGGGTTCATCAGAGCAGCACAGGAGGGTGCCCCACTTATTTAACAGCTGCAGAAATTCCAAGGAGCTGTTTTCTCCCCTGTCAGAGCCCAGGAGCTCATTGTGCCTCCTGAAAGGCTGTGTGTGCAGGCTGCAAGCTGGCACTGGAAAGGGAAGCAGGGCTGTCTTATGGAGCCAGCTGAAGAAACAGGAAGGAGTTTTGAGCTAGTGACTGAGGGATTTCAGAGTACTGCAGGGCAGTTTTCAACATCCAGTGTCTTGTTCCTCACCTAACAGATCAAAGTCATCAGCATGGATTCAGACAGCAACATTTATATTTCCATCTATTACAGAAACTAGATCCTTTATCAGCAATCCCTGCTGTCTGCAGGTGAAGGCACCAACCTCAGTCCCAGTAGAAGTTCTGCCTCCATTTGCCTCAGCCCTCCCCACTGCCCTTGCTTGCAGTGGTTGCTATTTTTATCCTCAGTAAAAACAGTACAATCAACTCCCTCTGCTACCAAAGAAGCTCTGATGGATAATTTAATACCAAACACTGAGATGATTAGGGGTGCAGGGCGGCTTTATTACAGTCAGAGAGAAGCTGAACAGGAGAAGGTTGTGCTGCAATCTCTCTGAAATCTCCCAAAAATAGCAATGTGGAAAGCCCACGGGGGGAAAGCTCTGCGGAAGTGTCAAATGCTGAAAGAACCTGGTGGCTCAGGGGAAAAGAGAAGTTCCTGAGAATGGGGGCTGTTCATCCATTAAACCCCAGCCTGCAAAACAGGCTGGCTTCTGGTGTGGCCAAACAAAACATGAGGTGGCTGTTCAGGCTGTCAATGAGTCAAACAAATCAGGCCATGCCTTTAATTACACCCACTGCTGCTGGACCAAAAGAGGAGTAAACAACTCTACTTTCCCCAAAGGAGGAAAGACACAATTTCTTTGAAGCTCTCTTGATGTCAGAGGTCATCTGTTTTACTTTTTTTCAACAGTGGCTCTACTTGTTGTTCACCTCCCTGTATTGTTGGAGGAAAGGGACTCACCAGGTCTTACATAGGAGATGTGTTATAGCAGATTGTATTTTCTCTTGTTATAGCAGACTGTATTTCTCTGACAGCATCTGCTGACTGGAAGGTACCCTCATGCTAAGCTGTGCACACAGTTAACATGGCAAAACTCCTTTTGAGTGGGGTAGATCTGCTCTCTTGCAGATGTGCTGGTATAAATACATCTGTATTGGGATAGCTACTCATGTAGATAAATTAAATGACTCTTCTTGTCTAAAATAGATATACTTGTTATACCAGAACAATTTATGCACTAAAGGAATTAGTCATATAACTATATACAGTAGTTGAAATGGGATTTACCAGCTAGTGGGATGAATATTTATTCTTATCCATACAGAAGTAAGTACAGGTTTATTATTAATCTGTCCTATGTAGCAGACACAGTATGGACCCATATGGCTAGCAGTATGAATCTTATAAAAGTGAACTTCCTATACAGTTTGTTTCCAGGATGTATCAATTAAAAAAACCAAACAAACAACACATTGCAAAAATAATTATGGCAGGACAAAAAGTGCCAATGCCCTGTCTGAACAGCTGTCGTGAAATAAGTATGGCCAGAGGCGGGTTACAATCCTTCCTTCTGTCCAAACCCCTTCTGGCTTTGAGATTTCAGTCATACTAGTATGATAAAGGAAAAATCTTTCTCTTCTCTGGTGGCATTTCAAGAAGATCCTCAGCTCACGTGACCTACACCAGCTAACAGAGTGGCATCTTACTGTGAAACCCTATTTAACCTTGAGACAGACCCTCCTGGCACTGTGGGAGAACACCCATGCTGGGTCTCCCTGTCCATCTCCCTGATGCTTTGGGCACAGTTCCTTGCCCCTGGTCTTTTGCAGGGGGGTGGCACAAGAGAGACACCAGGGATTGCCCTCAGCATTGATGGGTCCTGGTCCTGGGGCCAGGGCAAACTCATTTATCTTCTCTTGGGTGTGCTGAGAAGCAGAGAGCAGTGAGCATTAATGCTGAGTTGAGCATTCACATTTCCACTCCTACCACTTTAATCATACACTGATATCCCCCAGCCTTGGGGCTTACCAGATCTGGCCTTTGCTAGCATTTTCCTAGAGCCCAGCAACAAGACTTCTGTTTAGTCTGGCAGGGCTCATTTCAAAGATGCCTGGTCCCTGGAGAGGCAGCTGACATTCTCTTTCTTCATTTCATCCTGCCAGCTGTCTTCTCAGTTCTGTCTTTTAGACCTGTTTTTGTTCCTGGGCAGAAATACTTGTGCAGGTCAGCACTGTGCTTTCATTCAATAGCAAGCTAAGGAATTTTTCAATGGCATAATGTTAGCCTATTTTAATCCCTGCATAAATTCACTCTCCTATAGCCTGGATGCATTTAATTTAATGACAACATTGAGCCACACCAAGAAAATAAATGGAAGTGGGAGGGGTAAAAAAACGTCCCAAACCTTTTCTTTTGGCTGTCTCAGACTGCAAAGTGGACAAAGAATGCAGAAATACACCTTACACTGCACCACCTTGGTGACTTTTCCAGGCCAGCAGAGCAGTTACTCAGTAGCTGCTATTTCAGTTCCTATCTCAGCCACAGATGTCACAACCAAGATAAATTTTCTGCCTTTTGCTGGGAGTTGCTGACGTAAGGAATAAGATGCCTGGTTGCAGAATCCAACCTTGTGTCTCCCAAACCAACATGGAATGATGCAATGACTCTCTGAGTGTTTGGCAGTTCACCAACACCAGCAGGTTTTCCAAGTATGAATGTCAACCAAGAAAGCCTTCTTCCTGGCTAAAAAAAATAAATCTCTCTCAGAGTCATCTCCATCTCTCATCTCCATCTCTGCTTCCCCAAGGTCCCAATTACAGCCATGTAAGAAACTCTCATCTCCCTTTCCTTTGCTTGCAGCCATGTCTTTGTGGTGTGGGTGGAATTGCTCTTTGTAGGTAGCAGTGCCCCGGGGCTTCGTTCTGTGAATCTCACTACAGCAGCCACCTCTTCTTATCTGCCAATCAAGGTATTCTCCCACTAGTCATTTTATAATCTAACATGTAATACTTTACAATCTACTGTAGGGTAGACTTTTGACAAGGTATTTCATAGTTTTTTCAGAGTAAATGCACACTAAGCTCATTTAATCTAAAATTCGTGCAGTTTCCAAAATTTCCTGTGCTCCCTGTATCCTCTTTATAAAGACACCAGCTTTTCCTCCTGCAGCTTGGCTTCTAACAGGACTTTATTTCATTCCTCTACATTTTCTCTTCCTTCTTTAACTGAAAGTTGCTACCAGCTTCTCCTGAAGACAAAGGCAAAGCTGTGATGGACTTCAGCAGGTGAAAGGCTGGGTCTCATCTACCACACTCATCTACCAGAAATGAGAACAGTATCACCTCCATAGGGTGTGAGGGCACCTTCAAAACACATCATCCATCATAAAAAGCAGTCCATCCAGCAGCACAGCTGCAGGAAGACCACTCACTCAACAGCAGATTGAGTTACCAGAAATCACACTTGCGAGTTACCACACTTACCCTGAGCTTTACACATTAGTCCTGGCAAATGCTGAGAAAAGAATCATAAAGTGAAAATCATGTTGTCGTTCCAAATGGACATGCTCAGTGCCAGCAAGTGAGAGGTTTGGTAGCTGCAAATACAATGTCACTGGGGGGAATTCTTATGTCCTGACTGGTTGAGAGAGTTTTGGTGACAGCAGCATTTTGCTGGACACAGCTCCTAGAGCGTGGCTCCCTGTGAGCAGCCTGAACATTCCTGGGTGCCTCTCCCATTGCTGTAACTCCCCAAGCACCACAGCTGAGGGCTCAGCTTGGTGCCAGCACCTCGCTGCCACTGGGGTGAGTGATGCCTTAGAGGTGTGTGTTTCTCCATCCCTGCAGAGCAGGAAATCAAGCATGTGGGCTTGCCCCAGGGTTTCTGCAGCTGGGCTCAATGGTCCCATCTGTCACCAGCAGCTGTGGTAGACACACCATGTGCCTTGCTGCAGGGTAAGTCCTGGTGTCAAGGGCCTGGGCTGCAGCTGCTGCACACCCAGATGCCCCCAGATCTCAGGTGTCAGTTGGGGATTTTGTGGAGGTAAAGGGATACATTGACTGAATTCCTTGCCTCTCGTTCCTCCTTTTGTTTTCACAGAATATTCTGAACTGGAAGGGATCATTCATTATCATCAAGTCCAGCTTCTGACCCTGAGCAGGACATCCCAAGAATATCACCATGTGCCTGAGAGCATTGTCCAGATGCTTCTTGAACTCTGTCAGGGATGGTGCTGTGACCACTTCCATGGGGACTTTATTCCAGTGCCCAACCACCCTTTGCATGAACAACCTTTTCCTGATGCCCAACAGAAACCCACCCAACTCAGCTTCATGCTGTTTCTTCAGGTCCTGTCGCTGAAGAGATTGATACCTGACCCTTTGCTGCCCTTGTGAGGATGTTGAAGGCCACAATGAGCTCTCTCCTCTTCTCCAAGCTGAACAGACTAAGTGACTTCAGCTATTCCTCATAAAGATTCCCCTCCAGACCCTTCACCCTCCTCATGGCCTCCTTTGGAAGCTCTGTAACAGCTTTATGTCTTTCTTATATCATGGTACCAGCCCTCGAGGTGAGGCAGCCCAAGTGCAGAGCAGAGCAGGACAATCCCCTCCCTTGCCAGGTTGGCCATGCTGGGCCTGATCCCCCCAGGACAGGATTGTCCCTCCTGGCTGCCAGGGCACTTCTGGCTCAACTTGCCATTGACCAGGAGCCCCAGATCTCTTTCCATAGCTCTGCTCTCCAGTCTCTCATGCCCCAGTCTGTACACACAGCCAGGCTTGCTCTGTCTCAGGTGCAGAATCCAGCATTTGCCCTTGTTAAACTTCGTGCAGTTGGTGATTGCCCATCTCAAACTTGTCAAGGCCTCTCTGCCCTCGAGGGAGCTGACGACTCTCCCAGTTTAGTGTGGGCAAACTTTACTTAGTATTCCTTCCACTCCTGCATCCAAGTTGTTAATGAACATTTGGAGTAATTTTGTTGGAATTACTTCTTCCTCACATTCTGAGGAAGCCTCTGCTCTGTGGTAGACGCTCAGGACATCAAGCTGACGCATAGGCAGCGAATGACCCAGAATTCTGTGAGGCCACCATGATTTTGCAGATTTTTCCTACCAAGAGGTTTTTGTGAGGAGTGAAACGTGTGGGAATGGCGAGCCCACAGCAGGGGGCAGTGCTCTATGGAAAATCCATCCTCCATCCTTCAGCCATTTTGAGCATGGAAACCGTGACATTTCAGGGCCTGGCCTAGCAGCCTGGAGCCTCTTTAACATCCCTCTTAGTCTCTGTCCAGGATGATTGCCATCGAGAGAGGCTTGTACACCACTCTCTCTGCACAGCTCTGGCTTTGTTTCTGTCCCAGACACACACTTGATTTTGAGGTTGAAGAACATAATCAGAGGTTTCAGTGTTTAAATCCATGTGTATGTTTGTATCTGGTGTCTCTTTGGGCCATTCCTAGAAAGAAAACTCAAAAGGCCAAGGCACCTCCAGAGCACCCTGAGAAATGAGCCCTTGGCAGCTGGCCTGTCTTTATCAGCCATTGTTCAGGAGTCACATGCTACCCCAAGAGGGGCCATTTTAATTAAACTTGAGACTACTGCCAGCCTTTCCTCTGGCCTCCAGCGTCAGCCCTTTTCCTGTGTTTACTGCAGACACATCCTGCCTGGAACTCTGTCCAAACATAACAGCATGTTGCAAATAAACACTCAGCACTGAACTCCAAGCCTTTTCTCCTGTGCTCATCCCAGGAGGCAGTGGCTGTGCTGTGGGATGACAGATCACTGTCCAGGAGGGAGCAGGGACAGGTGGCCCTGGTGACCCAAGCTGCAGCTCACTCCTGCAATTTAAACTAACTTAAAGCTTTGCTGAAGGTCTGCTGATGCAATTTAGGGTAGAAAGTGGTTGTTTTCTCATTGTTTTGGACCATGTTGCCACGGGGAGCTCAGCTCGAGCATAGTAAGGAGCTCTCTGTTCCCCTCTCCATCTCCTCTTGCCTTTTCTGGCATGCAAAGGTCTCAAGGGGGGCACCATGTGTGAACCTTCACAGTGCTTTCTGCAAGTGTCAGGGCAGTGAGATTTTCCTATCTGATCTGTATTTGTGTACTTGCTTAGACTTGTAATAGATGCAAGAGAATGAGACTGCTCTTGCTGTCCTGCCCATCCCACCCAGCATGCAGGGACCTCTGCACCCTCTCCTGCTGCTGACATTTCCGTGGAAAACACTTTCATACCATAGGCTTTGTCTCCTTCCTCCCCAGAGGTGCCACAGGTCCCTGAAGCCACCAGAAGAGGCATGGTGGCTTCTTCCTCAGAAGAAGGAGCTGCCCAAGCCTTCAAGGGCCTCACAATGTTGGCCCTGTGCTTTGCATTTTGTTTTTGTGATCTCTGCTCCCTGGCTTATCCCCTGATCCCTTTCTCCTCCCCTCTCTGACGTGCCTCTCTGGTTTTCCCAAGCACTATGCCAAGATGCTAATTACATTCCTTTTGCTCCTGTGTTTCCATTAATGGCTGAGGACTTGGACTCATTCCTCTTCTCTCCTCCCAGCATACCTGTCCCAGAGATGGTCCTGTCCTAGCAAAGAGCCAGGGCTGAGGGTGCCACATGGGATGGGGCAGGACTCTGAAATCCAAGTGAGCAGAGAGGAGACAGCCTGCACATTGCCCAAACACAAATGTGAAGGGTGAGACTTGTCACCCCAAGGTTACACAGGCTTAAGAAGCAATTAGACAAACTCACTGAAGGCAAATATGCCCAGGGCTACTAAACACACAGACATGACCCCTAAATGAGAACGTCCCTGAGCTGTGGCTTGCAGGGCCAGGTGAGTCTTCTGGGAATGGAGCCCATAGTTTAGCTCTGTTGGTAGCTCCTCTCAGTGCTGCACCAGCAAATGCTCTGCAAAGTCAGAAAAAAGCTATGAGACCATAAATTCTCTTCCACAGGAATTTCTCTCAAAATATCCCCTGCCATATTCCCACTCGCTTGCTTCCAGGTTTTCAAAATATGGGAGCTAATCATCCACAACAGGGAGCAGGAAACTGGCTTCACCTTGTGAATGGTGTACCAAGGTGGCAATGGTTTATCTGGCAAAAAAGAGCTCATGCAGATGGCAGCCTCTCAGTCCCTCTGTCCACAGATGCAGGTGCACCATTTTAGCACCAGGAATCCTCCTGGTTCACTGGCTGTTTCCAAAATGAAGCTCTTGATATCCGAAAAGAAGGCTCTTCAGTGGTGTGCTGGAAGCCACACAGGACTTGATGGGAAGCTCCCCCAGTGAATCTCAGACCCCAGCATTGCTGCTCAGCCTGTTGCTGTTCATCCAGGAGCTGCTGCTGCCCATCTTGCCTCCACCCACCCTGTCCCCTCTGCGGGCTGGGCTCCTGCCCCACATTCATTATCACCATCAGGCTGCAGCCTTGGGGTGCTGTGGGGTTCCTGAGCCTCCCCTTGACTGTGCACCCCTCAGAGGGGCAGTTCTGGGTCCCAAATTGTGTCTATATAGAGGAGGGGGCAGCCCTGGGAGAGCTGCCAGTGCATCACACCAGTCCCCCAAGACAGGCTGCACCAGATCTGCTTAAAGCGACGGTCACCCGCAGGCTGTGCAGCCAGAAAAGGCTCGGGGAGCTGTTGTGCAAAGCTGACCTAATTTACAGCTTTCAGTGCTATTCTAGTAGTTTGGGATGTAGTGAAAAGGAACCTGGCATCTATCCTCATTTAATACACATCTCAGCCTGACTTTGGAATGTCCTACTGAAAGTGCAGCCAAGGGAAACTTTTTTTTTTTTAACAGACCAACAGCCAAGGGGGGAGTAAAAAGTAGGGAAGAGGGAGTGAGAAAGAAAACAACAAACAGCAACCAAGGATTGGGGGACTGCAAATAGCTTCATGAATAAAACTATCCCCTGGAAATCAAGTGGCTGGAAACACTTGCCTGACCCAATATGCAAATCTGTCCTGGGAGGGGATGGGGCAAGCAGGATTTCTCATACCCAGCACTGAGCTGCTGCAGGGGGGACTCAGTCCTCAAGGGATGGGCACAGCCAGAGGTCTTCACCATGTATGCCACCTTTGGGCATGCCCCTAGGGGTGAGGTCAGGTCATTTTGGTGAAAACTGGGGGATGCTTTGAGGAGGAAGGGGATGCATGTGGTGGGTCAGCACTTGCTCAGGGGAGCTCAGAGCACCTTGTGGTGGGAACCCCTGTGTGCCCACACATAAATGTGGATGTGGTTTCAGGGACAGACAGGGGTCTCTTGCAATCCCCCTGGGCAATGTGGACTTTTCTGAGAGCAGCAAAGAGCCTGGCATGGCTGTGTTGGCACCGTGCCTCCAGCACCTGTCCTGCGGCACCTGAAGGGCAGGTGCTTCTCCCTCTGCCCTGCCAAGGCAGCTCCAACCAGCCCAGTCAGGAACACTCTGCAGCCAACACACCTCTGTTTACAAAGTGTTCATGGATAAGGCCCTGGGAGGGCACCCAGGGAGGGAACAGATCCTAAAGAAGGCAAAGGGCATTTTCTCTCCTTGCCCTTGTCAGGCTGTGGCATGGAGGGGCCTTTGCTGCCGTGCCCCTGGCCAGAGGAAGGACTGTCCCTGCTGTGTCCCTCCTCTGTGCCTCCTGCTGGCTCCATGGTGATCCTGAGGGATGTGGCTGCTGCATCCAGGCCCCTCTGTTCCCAGGAGCCTGACCCAGACAAGGACTGTGCTTTTTACCTGGCATCTTCTCCAGACATCCTCACGTGTGCTTGCCTTGGCTCTCCAGGGCAGAGAAGTCCAAAATCAGAGTGGCTTTTGTGAGTAGAGGTTATTAGGTTCCAATGACACATAATGTATCTCCAGACATTTCCTCATCCCAGTGCACACATGTACAGCATTCCCAGGACACAGTGTTTCCCAGTGGCTGCCTGCTCTCAGTGACACACAGGGACTGGCATGCTGGCCTGGCACAGGAGGTAGAAACCACAATAAATGTGTCCTGGCAGAGGTGTTTGTACAAAACTGACGTTTTTGCTCTCAGAGCTCAGACACACGTGGTCATACTGTGGTTTATCAATGCTCTCACTGTGCCATTTCAGATCCCTTCCTGGGGTGGGTCTGCTCCCAATGGCTTGTGTTGCTCTGAAGACTTTTCCTTCATTTCTAACAGGAAGATTCTTCCCTTTTTCTCATGACCCTCTTTTGACTTCCTACCCTTTCTCCTCCTTGGAAAACCTTGTAACTTTCAAAATATGGAATGATTGCCTCTCCTCATGGCATGGAGCTTGGGGATCACAGCAGTGCCTGCTTTTTGTTTTCATGTGACACATCATTACATGTTCTGCACTTTTTATGTTTATTTGGGGAGTTGTCCCCATGGATGTTATGGTGGCTCAATCCAGCTGCCTCTGGTGAAAATAACTCAGAGCATCCTTTTAGCATCAACACCCCTTTAAAGTATTTGGCACTGCAGAGTTAATAGAACTCCCAGAACAGTGATACATCTTGTCAGTCTCACATGAGAGGCCAGGACATTGAACTTGAGCACAAGGTGCTGGGATTTAAATCAAAATGAATTTGTGTAGCACATTGCAGTGCACCTGGTAAAGCTGAAGCCAGCAGACACCATCAGCAATTTGCTGGGGGGCAGCTCATTGACCTCTCTCCAGATGGGCTCACAGTGGTCATTCCTCCTTTGGTTCAAGGAGCAATTGCAAAACTCCTAAAGACTGAGCTGTGATCACTGCACACTTGTTCTCCCTTTTGTATGCCCAGGGAATTTGCAGAGATTTTGAAGGATGAATCCTGCAAAGGCTCCCTTGGGTACTGAGGTATGGATGGGACTAACCTGTACCAGTTGTGCTGCCTGGGTAGGTTCCAGCTCTCACCAGAGCCTCTGTGCTTTGGTCTGCAAATTCACAAAGGGCAGGAACCAGCCCTTAGGCTACAGAGAGTTGTACTTGAGCTCCTTCCTCAGCCAGTTCTGTAGCGTTGCTCTTCATTTGTCTAGGATGGACTTTTAAATTTTAATCACTGGTCACACAGCAGAGCCTGAAGGGACTGTTGTGTAGGGTTAAATAGAAAAGCTTCTCTATAATTATAGTGAAATTGCTAATATGAGGGTCAGTTTTAGCACAAGCTTTAATTTCAACCACAATTGGTTTGAAAACTGACAGACACAAAAGGGATCCAAGCCCGTTTGAATTCAGATGTGAATTCTGCCCTGTGGTAGGACAAACAATTGGCAACAACATCTCCAGGTGTAATGAAGTTTGATTTTCTTGATACCCCAGCTGAAAATCTCTGACTCTGGTCTTTGCAGCGCAGGTGTTGCTGGCCCTGGGAATGTTTGCCTGGGTGTAGCTGTGTGGAATGGGTCTGGGTGAGGCTTTCAGCACAGTCTGAGTGTGGTTTGCAGCATTGCACAAGGTTTGCAACACAGGCTACAAGGCCAGGAGCAGCTGACCTCATGGATGGCTCCCTTCTCAGCCAGTTCCATGGTGTTGTTCCCTATTTGTCTAGGATGGACTTTAATTTAATCACTGGTGTATGGTTCCATGTGTCTCCTCTAAGTATGGGGGAGATTTATAACTCCATCAAAATAAATACCCCAGGATAAAGCTCTCCAGACCCAAGCACACTTCTAGGGATGTAGGGGATAGTTGTTTTCTTCCACCATCTTCTCCCCTTGCAAGCTTCCAGTTTTCCTCTTGTGCCAGTAGAGTGAGGAGGTTTAAGGAGATGCATAATCTGAAAAACTCATCCCACAAGGAAAAGGAGAATATCTGTTAGGTTCCTCCACATACCTGGAGAAACTCCTGCTTCATTGTAGGTGAGGGGAGGTGGGACCACCATTTTCAGCTTAATTGTGTTGTCCTGGTGCTTTTTTTAAATTTTCATTGCTTTCCCCGCTCCCAGGGACCGTCCTGTCATTTTGTATGTGCCACCAAAATATAGAGAGGCAGTTTCCAGAAGGCAAAAGACAGGTAGCATCAAATGACTTGAGAAAACAGACTAGGATTTTTAGAGCATGTGCTGTGATAGGAATCTTCTTCACCTGCTATTGGGAAGAAGATACTTCAGCAGCTGTGGATATAAATAGCACTTATCAGGCAGTGAAAGGGAAACAAAGGCTTGGGTAATTACAAGAAGAAATGTCTAGGGGAAGATGGTTTTTTAAAGAGCAATTAAATCAGCTCCCATGCAGCTGGTAAAGGTAGGAGATGTTTGGCAGCAGGGTACAGAACAGCCAGGTCTAAGAAAGGTCTTTCAGTAAAGGTCAGATAAGAGCAGGGGCTGGGAGCTTGTGCAGATATGGGACAAAAAAATCAGAAGTAAAGAAAGAAGATTGTGACTTTAATAACTAAGCTGGGATTTCTCTGACTGAAGAACAAGAGCCTGAACCTCTTTCAGCTAAGGGCTATTTTTCCACAAACAGCATTTTTATTGTACCTTCACCTTCCAAAGATGGGCAGCAGATAACAGAAAAGCACAATTTCTCTGATGATTGTACTTCCTCTTGTTTTCTTAATTTAAAAGAGAGATCTTGGGAGTGACTTGAATGCCAACAGGCCTCTGCAGTGTGCAAAGACCCTTGGCATCAGTAGACTTGTGCTCGGGATGAGGCTGGGAGCAGAGCAGGGGGCAGCTGCAGTGGTGATAGAGAGATGTGCTGCTGCATCCTTTCAAACTACTACAAAAAGAAAGTTCACATGAACAGGCAGATGACAATGAAACCAGTGGAGCTACAACCATGAAATCAATAGAGGCCCAGGTTATTAATTCAGCATAAACCACATGGCCAATCATTTGTTTGACTGTTCAGATTGAGCTTACCTCAGCTCTGCCCAATTTACCAATTTTGCCCCTGTTGAAAAAGGGGACAGGAAATATTTTCCTAGAAAAATGACAACCTGCAAACACACAGCTCTCACTCAGGCAGCTGTGGCTCAGTTTATCATATGTGGGATTACATTTGGCTCACACAGTGCTCAGATAAGTGCTCTGTGTTGCTTGAAATGTCAGCAAGGTCGCCCAAGGTGCAGGATGTGACTGGAGGGAGAGCTGATAGTGCAGAGCCAGGCTGTTAGCTCTGCTGCTCCTGCTGCCTGCAGGGATGCTTTCTGTGTTTGGCTGTGCCAGGGATTTGTTGCAGTGCACATGCTGCTCTTCAGAGAACAAAATGGTAACGTGGCTGCACAGATTACTTATCTGCCCATAAACCTCTCGTGAGGAAAATTCAGGGAGTGGAACATTGCTGATCATGTGAGAGTGAGCAAGCAAATGCAAATATCTCTGGAAAAAAATACATTCAGGGCCAACATAGTAGCAGAATTGTTGGTCACTTAGCTCTGTCCTAGAACAGTTTACTCCCAGCTTTTTTTGGTTTTAGTGACAATGAAGGACAGATTGCAGCTGCATCATGTGAGAAAGAATTATTTAATGGTGCTGCAGAGTGTTTTGCATTAACTGTTGGGAGGCTGATGCTTAGTGGCCAAGACTCTGCTGCATTTTGAAGTCCCACAGTATGAGCAAGATGAGGGAAATAAAGTTTCCCTGAGATGCAGAGTGAAGGATTAAGTCCTTAACAAAACTTTGCCCCTCCTCTCCGGCCCTGCCGCACTTAAAGTAACAGGGCCAAGACAAAAGCAACAAATAACAATGAAACTTTTCTCAATTCTTAAAAAATGGACTTTTCAGAATTGGTGCTGGCACCTGGCTCTGATCCTTGCTTGCTTCTTTGGAAAGCCAATCCAAATAATCCTGCTCCTTCTAGACAAAGGGCCCTGCCTGTTTTCTGTTGCCCTTAGAGATGGACTTTTCTTGAGCTGGGGACAATTCCATCTGCAATGCCAAGCTCTCAGCCTCAGCTCCCTGTGGCTGGTCTGATGTGCACTATGGAAAATGATGGGGATCTCAGGGTTAAAACAAGTTAGGATCACTATTTTTTTTTTAGCAAGGCAAACAATTCCAGGGCTGTGGTGCCTAGGAGAAGCTCTGCCTCTTTCCATTCTGGGTGCTCAGGCAGCACTCAGGCCTGCAAGGCATTTTTTCCCTTTCTGAGCTAGATACCACTCTGCAGAAGTAAACTTGAGGAGCAGAAAGAAACTCTGCATTTCTCAGTATAAAATTCAATGGTAGAAGTTCTTACTGGTCTCACTGCATCTTGGGGTCTGCTATGAACTGGGCTTTTGAAGCCACTCTTGCCCTCTGCTAACAGCCAGAGGCAGCTGATGTTGGAGACATCCTGGCTTCCTTCTTTGGTTCCTGACTCCCAGGCCTGTGGGGAGGGCTCAAATGTTGCTGTATTTAGTGACATTTTTATATGTGTTTGATTTTGATCAGTATTGGTCCTTTTGGAGTACCTAACAGCTTCCACAAGCCCAATCTGCAGCCACAGTGTTTGTTGGTACCAGGCTGGTCCCAGTAGATACAAACCAGCTGACAAAGTTAACAGTCCACCTCCATCACAGCTAATTTTTTCTGCAGCTGTGAGATACAAATCCTCTTCTCTTCTCTTCTCTTCTCTTCTCTTCTCTTCTCTTCTCTTCTCTTCTCTTCTCTTCTCTTCTCTTCTCTTCTCTTCTCTTCTCTTCTCTTCTCTTCTCTTCTCTTCTCTTCTCTTCTCTTCTCTTCTCTTCTCTTTTTCTTCTCTTCTCTTTTTCTTCATTTTCTCTTTTTTGTGTGTGGTTTGCCCATCTGAGATTCCAAGGGAAGGCTGGCCCAACCCCATCTAAGCCTGTAGCAATGGGCAATGTATCTCTGATCCTGGGGAGAGCATGGATGTGCTGATGTCTTGAGCCCCCTGAGAGCTGACCTGTTCAGGCCTCATGCAAGGAGGGTGGTTACCAAGAGCACCAGTAGAATTTACTGCTCACAAGGTAACATTATGGACCATGCCCTGGATTCTTTAAAGCCTTTAATTGCTCTTCTCACTGCTCATCAATGACATCATGGAAGATTTTCTAAAGCTTCCAGCCTCCCCCATGTACACATGCCCACAAAACTTCCTCGAAGATGTGGGGCCAGCCAACACCCACCATTACTGAGAGCAAGGATCCTCAGACAGATCGCATCAGCACCTTGCATCCTGTGGTCCAGCCTAACACCTGCTCTGAACACACGTGGAAACTGGAAGGCAAAAAGGGAAAGTATATTAAGGAAAACCAGAAATACCAGGAAAGCCTCAGGGTCTGTATTGAGGAGTTCAGTTCCAATTTAGTACAAAACTCCCAGGGCTGGATGACAGTGACACCAGAGTGTTGGACTGTGATTTTCCTGGCTCAGTTTGTCTGCCACCTCCTCTGGGCACAAGTGACTGAGAGGAGCTAATGAGGTCCAGACAGATCCAAGTTGGAAGAACACACAGTCTGCTTCTCAGAAGGATTAGGAATTAAAGAGCCACTGTCAGGTCCCATAAGTGTAAGCACGAGGTACAAACCCAGCAGCCCTGAGCTGCTGAAGCTGAAAGAGCTCATTGCGTTCTTCACGGCAGGACGCAGAGGGCATCAGTCCAACAGTGCCTGCAGAACAGGAGCTGGCACTGTCAGGAGAAGGGGCTCTGCCAGGCAGGTTCTAGCAACAGGTTGGAAATGCAGTGATTGCCAGAGGTGGATCAGCACCTGTTTGCCCAGGGGAAAACTTCAGCCTGAATGTCCAGGTGCCACACTCTTCTCTGAGCGTACGGCTTTGTTGTACTGACCTGGTCCAAAGTGTGTTGGAACAGCTCATGCCAAGTTCCCAGGTGGCAGCACGTCCCCCAGTAGGGAGCAGAGGAGCAGAGGTGGTTTTGGAGAAGTTGTCCCAGCTGTGGTCCATGTGTGTCCTGAGTCACCCTGCTCTGAACCTGGAAATCTGAGTCACGGTCCCACTTCCCTGCTGGGCCAGGAGGGTTTGAATCAGATCCCAGCAGTGTGAATCAGGACTGGAATGGGCCCTTCTCCTGAGTGTCAGGAGGCTCTGAATCAGGTCCTGGATGAGTCCTTTCCTTCCAGACATGGAGAACCTGAGACAGGGTCCAGGCTGATGCTCCTGCTCCAGAGCAGAGGGCGTTTACACGTTTACAGAGCATGATGGTGAGTCCCTGTCTGGCAGAACAAGAAGGAAAACCATTGCATGATTTGATTAAAAACTGCCTGAATGCTCTCATTCTCTGCCAATTTGCTGCAATATCACAAGGTCTTCTGAAGTGGAGACAAGAGAGGAATACAAAGACCAGTAATGAGTACTGGACCAGTAATGATGATTGTGTTGGAGAAAGGGTACTAAAGAGGACATTGCAGTCTCCTCACAGGGATGTCTTGATTGCAGAGAGGACATCTAGCAATCTTCAGCCCACTACAGAGCCTCTTGCCCACTGCCTCTGTGTGCAATGCAGCCAAGGACAGTTTGTGAGGATTTTTACTTAGGTTTTAAGGATCCTTTCTCCCTAAATGTGGGAGTTCCTGTGTGCTGGGCAGAGAATGGCCACCTACCAGGGGAACTTGGAAAAAGACCAAATCCAGATGAGTACCAGTGCAGGAAAGGAGGCATCATCCATATTTTGTAGAATGACCATTGACATTATGACCAGCACAGCTTCAGGCTCAACTTTTCACACTGCTTTTGAAGGTTTGTTTTGCTGACAGAGGCATTCTCCCTCCTTGTCAGGGAATAAGGGATGCTTTCTTCAGCCTTACACATTTCTGCACACATTCACTTTCACTCTTTGATTCATTGACTTGTTAGTGATGGGAGTAATGAGAATGGGCTGCATGTGCTCTTCTGCACTTCTTATCTTCTTTATTATTGCCCTTGACACTGATAGAGCTCTTGGGCTGGGATGGGGATGATTCATGTGACACATTTTATCATCTGAGAGTGGAGTTTACAAGGTGTTTTTTCTTCTAAGCAGTCCTGTGGTAGCATCTCTCAAACTTTTGTTGTACCCAAGAACTGCTGCAGTGGGGTATTGCTGTCCTGTCACCCATCCAGGGACATGATTTGTTACAAGAGAACGTGGAGGAAGAAGGGAAAAAATTGTGAAAGGTATGGGCCAGGTCCATTTGTGCATGGGGCAAGACAACATGAACAGCCAGTCACTGCTGACAGCTGATCACTGGCAGACATGGGGGGATCAGCCAGGATTGCCTGGGTATTTTGTCTCCATCTTGGCAGCTGCAAAGGTGACAGCTGGGTGCCTGCTCCCCACCTCCAGTGTCAAGGCACAAGATATTGGATCACATTTGGAGAAGGAGGACAGAGAATGGTGATTTTTTAGGAGGAGACATGTTATGGTTGGAGACAAGACTGATTAATACCTGGCAGGAAAGAAAGGATATTTTGAGGTATCTGTGTAGCCTTCTCTTTCCTTTACTCTTTCCCTACAATATTTTCCCTTTCTATGACTTGCAGCTGCTTTATGTTATATCTACTTCAGTTCTGCTTTAGCACCCCTGGTAATCCCTCTGCTGACTTGAAAGGAGCTTCTCATCTGTCTCTGGGGTTTGCAGGACAATTGTCGTGCTACGTTTGGACCAACAGTGATGATCAGAGCATAAGTACTGAATTAAAAATAAAATAATAACTAAGTGGCATCTGCCCCTAGAGGGTTTTCCAGCTCCCATCACTGGGCACAGAAACCAGTTTGGTCTTGCAGTTCAGTCTGTGCACCCAAAGTGGCTGTGCCATGGCCTTTTAATGCCACATTTGGCATGTCCCAGAGCATGCAGCTCCTCCAGCCCTGAGGAGCTGGTCTGGCACTTCAAAAGCCCCAGAAGGGGTAGCTTATGTCCCTGTTGTTCACCTAATGCCAGGTTTATGCCTTACGATGTTCATCACAGTGGCATTAAATGGCATGGAAACATCTGCTCAGGAGCTGAGGCCAGACTGGAGTGTGGTGACCCAGACACTGACTGATGGGAGTTTTGGCAGGGGCTGAGCCATCTAAAAGGCTTCCATCACAGCAGAATAAAATAAAAACTGATTTTGACCACATTTTTCACCCACCAATCCTTTTCCAAGCAGTTACTGGTTGTGCCAGCAGTGGAATTAACAGCTCTTATTTAGGCTGCCCTTTAAAGACCCACTTGGTATATCTGCTTGATTGCCAAGTTACAGCAGGAGGCAACTTCACAGTCTGGACCACAACTTTGAGTTTAACTGCAGTTTCCAACACTCAGGATTGCTTTTGTTGTATTGTAGTCTTGTGGTAATATCCAAGTGCAAAGTGCTGGTAAGAACAGTAATAATCCCTCTAGTTTCCAAAGGGGTGGCTGGCAGGAGTGAAACAAAATTAGTTTGCATCCAAAGAATAATCTTGACACAGGAGGCTGGGAGGGCAGGGGAAAGGGGATGCTGCTTGCATCTGAGCAATGTTTGCAGCTCTGACAATAGCTATGGAGGCTTTGGGGTGCTGCTCAAGGCCAGAATGAAATTCCTGGCTCCTGCTGATGAGCTGCACAGCAGGCAACAGGTGGGAAGGATGGAGCAACTTGGCACCAGCTGTCATGATGGAGAGGAGACCAGCTCCTCCCCCCTTCTGAAGGGGCAGCAGCTCCATCCTGCAGGTCCAAGGGCTACCAGCTCCAACCTGCAGGTCCAAGGGCTACCAGCTGTGGCTGTGGTCACCTTGGATTTGGTCCCTTTGATGTGTTGGCTTGCAGAGCACTGTGCTGATTGCTGCTGCCATGCCATGGGCCTTCCCTGGAGCGTGGCTTGCCTGTGGGATGCTGTGGGGCAGACCCTGCCGGGTGCTGGGAGTGGGGCCAGGCTGCAGGTTCCCAGCCCTGCCCAGGGAGAGCTGAGAGCTGTCCTGGAGTGTGAGTCCAGCAGGGGAGGAGACAGCCCAGCCCCGGGAGCAGAGGCTGTCCCTGTGTGTGGTTTGCTCTCTCTCCTCTCACAACCCCTTTGCTTTGGGAGGCAGAGTGTGTGTGCTATGGCAAGCTGACAAGTGAATCAGTGCATATGTGCCATCAGCAGTGCTGGGGGAAGGAAACAGGGATTTATCCTGCCCCCATCGCTTTAGACAATGCTTCCGCTGGCAGCCTGAGCTCCGGTTAAGGACATTTATTGATCGCTTCTCTGGTTTACTACTGGCTGCCCAGGGAGCAAATAACAACATTTTAAATGAACAGGCTGAAATATGGCAAGGCAGGAGCTGACAGGCAGTGATTAAGCAGCTCTGTGATCTGGAGGAGGGTGAGAAACAAATGCCAGTATATTTAGATGTATGACGGCTAATATAGCAGGGGAGAGAATTAACTCATTGCAGGAAGGTGGAAGATCTTTCTGCTACTCTTCTTCCTGGCTGATGATTAGGCTGCTAAACTCGAGGTTGCCTGAGGGAGAAATTATCCCAAATACATTTTTAAAAGGCTGCTGCCTTTTAGAGCACTGTGTATCCATGTTCCCACAGCTCCCCCAGAAAGCAGGGGCTGATTCAAAGGCTGCTCAAGTCAATGGGAGGGTGCCAGTGATGTCTGTGGGTGTAGGGCTGACCTCCCAATTCTGAGAATGGTTTCATTGAGAAAAACACTTAGCACATGGCACCTTTAAAAACTGATCCACAGATTATTGTCATAAGAAAGGAAGCATTGCTGGGGACCTTCTGGGGGCCACAGTAGCAAGCACCCTGGATCACAGACATGCAATTTGTATCACACACACATTTACATTATTTTACTAATCTCAATAGTTTAAGGGAGTAAAGCCACATTTTCCACTCACCCCACTTCTGAGCTGGCACATAATGGCTAAGTTGGAGGGTCCACTGAGTGGTGGTCTGTAAAGCATATTGCTCAATGGGTCATTTGTGCTTAATGGGTCATTCCTTAGAGTTAGAACAAATAACTTTTCAGGTGGAAGGAGTCCAGCTGCTGTTCTGCACAGTACTATGTGCTACCACTGTGCCACCTCGAGCCCAGGTACTCTAATCAATATGTCTGGTGCTGCAAGGGCATTATCTGCTGATAAGAAATATTTGCATAAGGCAGATTGAATTTCTTAAAAATATATCTATAACTTATATAAGAGGAACTAGATTCCTGGAAAATATTGGCAGAGAACTGTAGAGATAGCACAGTTCCTCTGAGACCTGCCATCAGCCTTTAATCTCCCTCTATCACCATTTTTGCATTGCCATTTGCAACGGGGCTGAAAGGCATTTCAAAGGGCTCAGGTGGTGAAAGAGCTGACTCCAAGCTCCAAATCCATGGCTGAAGGTTACAGGCAGAGGTGGGGCCAGCAGTGGCAGGTCTGACAAATGGATTGGAAGTCAGGTGCTCACTGTGCCATTGCTTCGCTAGACATGAACTCAAAACCCTTGAAGGTCACTGGGTGAGTTTCATAGCAGGCTGATGGGACAAGACTGTCAGCAAATCAGGCTTTCACCAAATGCAATGTTACTGGAGAATCAAAGTCCTCTTTGTTTAACAAGGACAACAGGTTTATAAAGATCTTATCATTGCCAGATATTACTGTTGCTCTGCAAAACAGCAGGGAGCCTGAGAACACAGGAGGGACATTATATTGTCTTTAAACCTGTAATTAAAAAATAGTTCTTGTTTGGAAAAAAAATTAACAAGAGAATGTCAATTCAATTTTTTGCAGGCAGGCAGAATTGAAGGATGATGCAAGATGTCCATGTTAAGCTGTGTCAGGCTGGACTTTAGGAGAAACAGTTTGAGAGAAAGCTCAAGAAAGGTGCATGTATGACTCACCTTCCCTGAGTGTGTTTTCTGAATGTCCCACAGAACCAAATGGTTTCCACTGACAACACAAGCCGGCTTTGGCTTTTGTCTCTGGGCATTTTCTTTTCTTCTCATTAAAATTAACTTTCCCCACTGACCCTTTCTCCTTGTTGCCATTTTTTGGGTTGTTGGACTTTCCTCAGGGAGAAGCAGCTGCAAGACCATATCATGTATACTCCATAACATGGACTTTGGAGGAAAGTGGGAGGAAAAAGAGTTGCAGATTTGGAGAGATGCAAAAGACACATTTAAAGCTGTTAAGGAAATGGCAAGCTTTTAAAAACAAGGCATTTTTGTGAATAAGAAAAGCTCATTAAGGCTTTTTAAACATTGCCAGCTCCAAGGAAGGGGCATTTTCATTTACCTTTGTGTGTGAGGGAGAACTTTTTGAGATTCTTGATATTTACATTGAGAACAGGCTATATCTTGT
This sequence comes from Melospiza melodia melodia, assembly GCF_035770615.1. Classification (NCBI taxonomy): domain Eukaryota; kingdom Metazoa; phylum Chordata; class Aves; order Passeriformes; family Passerellidae; genus Melospiza; species Melospiza melodia. Next base: position 10,301,252 of record NC_086199.1, read on the forward strand.
GACAATCTGGAAAAAAAGGACACTTTCTGTGCTAAAGGGAAGCATTGCCCCTGTGTAACCCAGGCCTGTGGGATGCAGGTGAGAGGAGATGCCCCAGGGCTGCATCACATTAATCCCTCCATGATCTGTGCTACCACAAGCTCATCTGGCTCCCTGATAGTGTGTGTTGAAGCTGAATTTGGCCACTGCAACTCTACTCCAGAGACCTCCAAACACTTTGCTCTCCTGTTAGATGAAGAGTGCAGGGTCCTTATTTTGTGCAGAGATGGGGCTGAATTATATTGGAACTTTCCCTGGCTTTCAGAAATATAAAATGTAGACCTGAATGATGTAATTATGAAACATCTTTATTTCTGTGTACAGAAGCATTCTAAAAGACATAAATTTGCTGAATAAACCCTTAATAAGCTGACTTTAAAAAGCACCCTTCACTTTGCTTTTAGCCTGTAATCGATCATCATGTCCATACGGCCTAGAGTAGAAGGTAATATTATAAACAAGCATGTTAGAAAAGTTTATAGGAATAATAAAAGAACAGTAGAACACTAAGGGCAGAGCCAGCAGCAGTGCCTGGCCCTGTGCTGGCTGACTGCAGAGCCCTTGCCTGTGACAGTGCTGGACCCAAGTGACCCAACCAAGGTCGGACACAGTCACAGGGACACTGGCCCTGCTCCATCAGCTGAGGCTTTCCTGTAGGTAATCACTTTTTCCTTGATTTCTTTGTTTAGAATTTGCAAGAAACTGCCCTGCTCATGGAGGGATTCATTCCCCAGAGAGAGGCAGGGGCAGTCTCCCTTCCTGTGCACCAAACCCACGCTGGTGTTCCTGGAGTTTGCATTTCCTCAGTGACAGGCCTGACTGGGAGGAGGAGGACTGGCAGAGAAGTGGAAAGACTAATTTCAGCAAGGAACATGGAAAAAGCCTTCCCAGTTCTGGGGTGTGAGTTTCTGAGATTGCCTCCTCCCTCCTCGTGAGCTCCTGGTGAGAGATGTGGAGGCAGCATGGTTCCTCCAGAGGGACAACATCCCTTCCCTGCAGTGTCCCACCGGGTGACAGGGACAGATGGGCACAGAGCACGTGTCATCCTCCTGCTCCTGCAGCTCACAGCAGCATTGCCCCTGGGAACATCCACCTCAGGGGGAACTTTCTGTTGCTTTGCATGTGCAGACTGATGGCTGAGTGGGATTGTTTGTGGTGCGGGTACAACTGATTTGTTTTCCCCAAATAAAACTTTGAATGCAAGAGAACCCCACCCATAACTGATGTCTGAATTTGCAGCACATGACCCAGGCAGGTGAAGATGATTCTGGAGATAAAGCAAAGGCTGCATGGCCTTGGTACATGCCAAAGTGCCGGTGTGCCTTTGGGGGCATAAACCAACCTTTTCTGTGCCATCCAAGATGTGCAATGCCATGAAATGAGAAAGTGCTGCTGCTGTGAGAGCACTTTGCACAGCTCCTGCTCTCAGGCATCAGCTCCAACGCCACCACACAGCCTGAGAGCTGCCTGAGGAAGGGGAAGGGATTTAAACTGACACATTAAAGAGACCAAAATGAAAAGTTGTGGGTGCAATTGGGAATAAATGCTTCAGAGCTGCTAGAGCTTGTGCTCGAAAATAGCGCAGAGGAGGGGGGTTTAAGCCCTGCACAGTACTTCCAAGTAGCCCTTTGGATAAATTGACACAAATTCCAGAGGGATTTTAACTACTTGGACAAGGATCCAGAGCCTCTGCTCTGCCTGTGCACAGGCTTTAACCATGTAATGGAAAAAGCCTGATTTCAGTTCCATGGGGCAGGGACGGGAATTTGGGAAGGGAGCATGCTTGCAATGTGCATGCTTGCACAAGATTTATTAGGATTACTTTTGGGAGTATTTATTGTACCTGGCCAAAAGAGTATGAGCAACACAGGCTCCCTTCAAATACAAGATTACATAATTTTGTGAGAAAGTACAAAATAATATGTACCTAGTGAAAGGCTCAGGAAGAGGGTTAAGTTTTATTTTGTCTTTGTCTTGTTTTTTCCTGTTAAATAAATAATACTGCAGTTAAAGCTTCATTTGCAGAGAAATGTGGTTTTGTTTTGAAACAAACTTTAGGCTGCATCATGAGGAAAGCATCTCTTGGACTTCCCAAATGCTTCTCTTTTTGTGAGGTGGTGGTGGGGGATGAGCTAGGAGAGTGAAGCAGATGTTATTAGGATTCAGTTTATTCCTGCTGCCTTTGCCCAGCTCCTGTGCTGCAGCACAAAGCTGCTCTGAACTGGGAAGGCACAAAGCCTCGCTGAGCAGGTTTACTCAAGGTCCTCAGGAGGTGAAAGAGGAATTTGTCCTTTTGCTGGCACAACCCACTGCTTACTCTGTTGCCCCAACATTTCCCTATCTGCAGTTGAATTCCCTCCAAGGCTGTTCCATCACCCACAGCCTGTGCCCCTCAGCCCAGCACTCCCCAGGTGCTGGTGCAGTCCCAGAATTCAGACTCCAGCACTGTCACATTTGTCATATGGTTCTGAGGCTGCCCTGCTTCTTTTATCTGTGTTTCAAAGATAATGAGCCAAACACATTTCTGATGTCATTGGTTTAAACTTCCTCATTAATTCTAATTGCACTGCATAGGGCAAGAGGCTCTAATTGCCTTGGGCATGGGAATGGGGGCTCTGGGCAGAGACTTCCCTGCTCTTGGAAGTCAAGGAAGGAAGGCTTTAGGTGGTGATGACAAGGAGAAATCATTAGAGCAAACTTATGTCCAGGTATCTCCCAAGTAAGCTCAGAAGGTGACACAGTCTGGGGTGTTTATCAGATCAGAGCAAAGAGCAGAGCCTGCCCAGCCCATTCAACCCCCATGGGCAGTTTAATAAGCTCAGTGCCAAGAAATGCAGCTGAGAGACCTGCCATAAAACTGATAAAACTGCTACCAGTGAAGTCAGGAGGACATCCTGATTGTGTGTGACTAACCAAGCAGGAAAGTAAAAACACTTCCTTAAGGCAGGTAGGAATTAACAATGTCAATTTATGCACCACAGGTTCAGTCCCAGAGAGACCCTGCTGAGTTTGTCTGTGTTACCCCATCAAACCTGGGAAGAGAAGATCCTTCTTTCAGACCAGCACTGAACCCATTTTCCCTGTGCCTGTTTTCAGTCCCTTGCCTGTCAGTGGCAGTTTTTGGACAGGGCTTGAATGCTGGGGCAATTCCTGTCCCCTCATTGCTGCTGTCGCAGGCAGACAGCTGCTTTTACCTCTTCTGTGAAATTCTGTGAATTCTGGAGCCTGCTCAAGGCTGAACAAATCAACGGGGACTTTCCATTGTTTGCAGTGAGCTTTGGAGCAGCTGTTATTGTTCTTCATCATCTGCTGGAACATTTCTAATCGAGTTATTGTTGTCTCCTGAGGAAACTTTTAGAAGACTTTCAGAAACCTTCACATATTGGCAAAGCAAGTTTTTGGTTTCATTCCCAGGGCAATAGTCAGGCTTTTTCCTTTTTACTGACGTCATGGCTTTTGGATGTGCTCAGATAACTCGTGGGTGAATTCAATATTCATCTTCGCAGCTTCTGCTACTTTTTCCTTTTTATCCCACGGTGGTTTATGGCCTCTAGTTCTTACAGAACCATGTTTAATTTCCACAAAAGAGTGAGCTAAAGACAGAACTAAAGACAGAAAAAGCAGACACATGAATTTATTATTGAAATATTTAAGAAAACCCCAAAATGCTGTTGCTTATGATCCCAATGTCTTTTTGCTGTTGTTTTTGGTTATGTTTTTAAATCCTTTCCCTTTGCAAAGATTTCTGACACATATGTCCATCTGTAGCCATTTTTCTTGTATGTCTGGGTTTTGCCTCTCTCTCGTTGTGTGAAGACTGATGGACATTGTCAGCTTTTTCCAAAGCTGTGGATTTAGAAATCCAGAAATCTACTAATTAGTTCATGTTTAATCTGCATGATCTGCAAGAGCAGTTCTGGAGTCTTGTAGATTTGTTCCAGCACAGTCAAATTATGCTGATTAGATTGGTAAAAAGCCAAAAAATAAAGCATAAATAGCAATTATTTTAAATAAATTCCAAGCACATAAAGACTGATTTTAGCCTGGGCTGTTGAAAATTTTTGTGCAAATTGTAGCGTGTGTTTATTGCATTTTTTTTTTCCTAAAGAAGTGGAAGAGTTGGACCTATGGTTGTCATAAATACACTGAAATATGATGGGCAGCTGTGATCAGCAGCAGTGAAGCAGATAAGCCCCACAGCTGCGTGGTGCCTTGCAGGGAGAGCACCGTCCCCAGTGTTTGCTGTGTCACCTGTTCCCAAGGCAGGGCTGCCTCTTAAAAGTCCTTGTAAAATCCCACTGCCTGCAAACGAGCTGCTGCTGCTGAGCTGTGCTGCCTCCAAGGACACTGGAGCTGCCAGGCAGGGGAATGGGGCTGCTCCTGCTGCGGGCACAGAGCCCAAGCCCTGGAGCAGCTCCAACCCCTGGAGCAGGCTCCATCCATCCCCTGGAGCAGCTCCAACCCCTGGAGCAGGCTCCATCCATCCCCTGGAGCAGCTCCAACCCCTGGAGCAGGCTCCATCCATCCCCTGGAGCAGCTCCAACCCCTGGAGCAGGCTCCATCCATCCCCTGGAGCAGCTCCAACCCCTGGAGCAGGCTCCATCCATCCCCTGGAGCAGCTCCAGCCCCTGGAGCAGGCAGTGGGCTGGGAGGGGCAGTGGCAGGACAGGGAGGGTGCCCAGCTCTCCACCAGCCACTGCACCCCAAGCTGCCACCTGGCAGTGCCCTTGGCAGCACCTTCCTGGCACTCCACTGGCTGCTGCCCTCATTCTTGGGGTGTAATGGTGCTCAAATAAGTAATTTTCAATTCTTACTCTCTGGTCCACCCCAGATTCAAGCATGGAGCCAGGAGGTTTAGCTGCCCAGGCTGCGCTGCAGGTAGGAGATTTCTTCCATCATCAGTCTCTGAGGACTGCTGCACTTGCTAAACAGCAACATGCACACACACAGAGGATAAATACAGGGTAGAAAATAAGTCAAGTGTAATTTGAGTGTTTATGGACACAGCTGAGCAAGCCCTCTGCTTTTCAAAGGCTTTCAAATGTTTAGGAAACAAAGGCATAATGGTCTTACAAGTGGGCAAATGTACTGTTAAGAACCACTAAAGTTTTGCAAGATAAATCTTATTACTGTTGAAAACACAACTGGAACTTGACTCTGACTTGCACAAGCAGCCATTACAAGTTTGGGAAGTGTCACAGAGCTTTAGACCATCACTGGCAGGACAGTGGGACAGTGGAGTTAATGGGAATGATCTCCTAGATTAGCTCTGCTTAGTCACGCTCTGCAAGGAGGTTTCAGACAGCTCCTGTGGAAAGGAACAAGCCTGTACTTCCCTCAGAGCATGCCAGTGCCCCTCTCATGGTGTTCCTCAGTTGGAGCAGCCAGCAGAGCACGGAGCTCCTGTGCCCTGGTGCTGCAGCCCCAGTGACCCTCAGCTCACAGCTCCCCACAGGGAGTCCCCAGCACCCCTTTGCATTGATCTGCCTCAGTTCCACCTGCACTTTGTTGCCCAGGCTGTCATCAGGCAGGACTCACCCATAAAGTTCCTCATAACCTGTCCCCATGCTCAGTGCCATAAATAACTGTGCACCATCAGCAGAGTCCCCTGACAAAGTGCTCAGCCCTTTTCCCAGGTCGTTTATAACCACACTGAGCTGCACAAGCACCAGCACAGACTCCAGGACGCCACTGGTGACCTCCAGACTCCTGTGAGACCCAGCTAGGACCTCAACCCTCTGTCCCTTATCCCTGAGCTTGTTACTCAGCCTTATTTATCCTACAACTAATGGCTTAGAAAGTGCCTTAATTCTATTAGATTCCCTAGCTTTTTCCATGGGTTGCTCTGCAGCCTTATTCATGGTCTTTTAATATTATTTTGGGCTGTGTAATTGAATTCAACCACTCTTAGGTTTTCTATAACAAAGTGGGGCAGGCATGGAGGAAAACACTGACTGTGCTTTGAGCAATTAACAGCTTTTGTGGTGTTGTTGTTTTGTTGATTTTTACTTGAGAAAGTATTCTGTAAAAGTGCAACAAAATGTGACTGTTTTCTGCTAGTGTGACTGCTTTGGATCCAGACTATACAAAACCAATGCCATGTTTCAGCTGGTGGGGGAAGAGCATAGGATCTATCTATAGTCACTGATCCTTCTAATTCACAGGGAATTTGGGAGGTTTTTTTCAGCTCTGATAAAACTAATGCAGCACATAAGCCTCTTTGAGTCACCCTCTCTGCTATAAGAACTACCATAAACAGCTGATTTCTATAAGGCAGATGTATTTATAGGCTTGGGATAGAATGTCAATTTTTAAAATGCCACTTTTCTACTTCAAAGAGATTTGACTTACATTTTTAATCTGTATAAAATTAATGCAGCTAATTAATGAAAATGGCTACAGAGTAAAATGAATTAAAGTTTCAGAAGATCATTAAGCATTGATATGGCTGCATGCTCTGATTTGGTAATGAGTTGTGACATGAGTCAAGACATTATCTAACTGTATTTGCATCCAGGTACTGTAAGAGCTTGTGGGCACTGGGGTGCTGCCATGTGAGAGTTTTGCTCTGGAGGGGATTCTTGCTGAGCATTAGGAGAGCACTGTTATTTAAGAAGGAACTGTGAGGAGATCTGGAGCATCAGGTCCTGTTTTTCATTCTGCCACTGCCTTGCACAATCCCCTCACGCATCAGCCTTTGGAAGGAGCATGGTGCTGTGAGATTCCCAAAGAAACCTACACAACCAGGGCCGAGGTCATCAAGGGAGTTGTGCTGAAATCCCACTGAAATAAATAAGAAAAATCAGTAGGAGCTGGGGCATGAAATCCCTTTACCTTCTTTGAGAAACTGTTCTCTCTTCAGGCAGCTCCCTGACGTGGAGGTGCCACTGCACTCTCGCAACAGCCGCGGGGATTTCCAATCTCCTGCCACAGCCATTTTGGAAAGCCCTTCCCCTCTCTTAGTAAATGTTTGCAGGATCAAAGTCAAACTGCATGATAAACGAGGAACTGTTTCCTTATGAAGCAGAAATCCTGTCTCACGCAGAGATTTACCATGAGGAAGAGCTGCAGTTTCTATTCCCAGCCAAGCACGCTGCACCTTGACTCTTGGACTACAGCTCTGTCAGAAGTGGCACAGAAATGGCAGGTGGCAAAGGCGTTTAGTCTGAGGGGAACTGAGCCCTTGTGTTCCTTGGGGACAGAAGATGCTCCAAGGGATAATGCTCAAGGCCCAGCACTGTCCCTGAGGTGGAGGAAGCCCTGGGCTTGCTGTGGTGCCACACAGTTGTGCACAGGTCACACTTTGCTCCTGGCTTTGACCAGGTCACACTTTGCTCGTGGCTTTGACCAGGTCACACTTTGCTCGTGGCTTTCTCAGCTGTGACAGGTTCATGTGTTCAGCCCACCTGGGCCTCTTGGTGCTGCTCTAATGCCAGCAGTGCACAGGGCTGGCTGTAATGCCTTCAGAGGAACACAGTCTCATTTATAGCTTGTGTAAAAACCTAAAGGAGCCAAGTGCTGCCATCCTGGCTCTGACATGTGTCTGCAGGCTGGTGGTCACTGGTGAGGTTCCGGATGACTGGAAGCTGGCCAACGTGATACCCATTCACAAAAAGGGCGCAAAGGATGATCCTGGCAATTATAGACCAGTCAGTCTAACATCTATACCTGGCAAAATAATGGAACAGTTCATATTACGTGCCATCATGCAAAATTTGCAGGATGGCCAGGGTATCACACCCAGCCAGCACGGATTTAGGAGGGGTAGATCATGTCTAACTAACCTGATCACTTTTTATGACCAGGTAACCTGGCTAGTGGATGCAGGGAAGGCTGTAGATGTTGTTTTTCTGGATTTCAGCAAGGCCTTCGACACTGTATCCCATAGCATACTCCTACACAAGCTAGCTGGCTGTGGTCTGGATAGGAATACCCTTTGCTGGGTTCAGAACTGGCTGGATGGCCGGGCCCAGAGAGTGCTGGTGAATGGTGTCACATCTAGCTGGCAACCAGTCACCAGTGGTGTCCCTCAGGGGTCTGTGTTGGGACCAGCTTTGTTCAATATTTTTATTGACGATATGGATGAGGGCTTAGAGTCTTTTATTAGTAGTTTCGCTGACGATACCAAATTGGGAATGAGTGTAGATCAATTAGAGGGGTGTAGGATTCTTCAGAGAGACTTCGAAAGGCTGGACATATGGACAGAATCAAACGGGATGAGCTTCAATAAGTCCAAGTGCCGAGTATTGCACTTCGGCCATAATAATCCCCTGTACCGATACAAGCTGGGGATGGAGTGGCTGGATAGTGCCCAGGTGGAAAGGGACCTGGGGGTGCTGGTTGACAGTCGATTGAATATGAGCCAGCAGTGTGCCCAGGTAGCCAAGAGGGCCAATGCCATCCTGGCCAGTATCAGAAATGGAGTGGCCAGCAGGAGCAGAGAGGTCATTCTTCCCCTGTACTCGGCACTGGTGAGGCCTCACTTGGAGTATTGCATCCAGTTCTGGGCCCCTCACTTTAGGAGGGACGTCGAGTTACTTGAGCGTGTCCAGAGGAGAGCAACGAAACTAATAAAGGGCTTGGAACACAAGCCATATGAAGAGCGACTGAGGGAGCTGGGGTTGTTTAGCCTGGAGAAAAGGAGACTAAGGGGTGACCTCATCACTCTCTACAACTTCCTGAAGGGTGGCTGTGGTGAGCTGGGGGTCAGCCTCTTTCTCCGGGCGACAACGGATAGAACAAGAGGACACAGTCTCAAGTTGCGTCAAGGTAGATGTAAGTTAGAAGTAAGAAGGAAATACTTCACAGAAAGAGTGGTCAGAAACTGGAATCATTTACCCAGTGAGGTGGTGGAGGCATCATCCCTTGAAGAATTTAAAAAAAGACTGGATGTGGCACTTGCTGCCATGATCTAGTTGAACAGTTAGAACATCGGCTGGACTAGATGATCTTATAGGTCTCTTCCAGTCTTGAAAATTCTGTGATTCTGTGATTCTGTGACCATGAAAAACCTGCACACCCTGCTGCAAAAGGGCACTTCCCTCTCTCTTTAAAGGGCTGCTAAGATCAGCGAGGAAATGTCAGCAATGAAGGATCCTCCTGGGTGGTAAAAACTGGAAGTCAGTCTCCTGTCTGGGAAGGTTGATGTGCTTGTGGGCTCTGTATTCCACTCAAATATGATCCATTTTCTTACACGTTTCAATCTTATCCAACAGAGGACACAAAAACACATCAAGAGAACATGCAGAAACTAGCTGGTTTCTTAGTTAAATCTGATTTTTCAACATAGGCAATCAAATCTCTTACTCAATTCTCTTGCCCAGTAATGTCCTGAAATGGGTCATTCTTTTTTGTATAATACATAACTACATTGTGTATTTTGCTGACATAATTTAAACCATACTGAACTCCTCTAACAGTGTGACATGATGCACCAGGCTGAGCTGACTGCAGACTTCTTTCCCTCTCCTTCCCTCCTTTCCACTCCATCAGCTGTAGATCCCACCCTACATCCCCTGTTAAAACAGCCTGATTGAACTGACATCCTCACTAATGAGCATTTCGGAGCCACAGCTTTCAAGAGGAGAATCTGGAATTTCCTGGGAAATTGCCTCTTTATTGCAAAAGGCCAGGAAAGGAAAGGAAGAGCTTTCTCCTAGAAATCATTCTCCACCTTACTACTGCTCCTTCCCCTGCTTTCTCCAAGCAGATTTGGTTCTCAAATCCAGCTGATTCCTACGAACAGGTGGCCCTTGATTCTTTAATTATTCTGAAATGGTACTTTATGGACAATTTCTAAGGGGAGGAGGGGCCAGTGTAAAAAATATCAGAGCCTATAACTTTAACATCTTCCTCACCCCTCAAGTGGAATAAACTTCTGGCTCAGAATATTTTGACATCACAAACTTTCATTCCCCATGCCCAGGGACCAGCCATGCTGAATTGCAGACACATGGTAGGCAAAACTACTGCAAATGTATTTTTGGCTCAGGTTTGGAGGGGGGAATACAGCTCTCCCAAAGCAACATGAGGGAGAGGAAAATCCCACTGCAGACTTCCCCTTCCTGCACGGTGCCTAATACAAAGGGAGGTTGCTAAAGCAACAGCTTCTCTGAGCTGGCTAGACCTAGTCATGCACATGGGCTTCATGGTGAATCAGGATCAGAAAGGTGATGGAAAAGGCTCAGAAAGAGATGGAAAAGGCTCCTTCTCCTCCTTACATAGCTTTGACTGCTCAGCTTGCACCTCAGGCAGCAGAAGCTCTGAATTCACTCAGTCCTGGTCTCTGACATATCCTGCAGCTACCTGAACCTCTGGGGAGAGCTCCACTGGAACCACTCATGCAGATTGCCCTCTTAACAACTGTAAAGAAATATGATGCTTAGCATCAACCCACTCAGCCCCCACTGAAATAACTTCAGGCTGAGGTCTTCAGCAGCTCCAGCCTGCTGCTCTCTGCAGGTGCCTGGTCAGGAGCACACAACTGTACCTGCAGGTCCTGAGGGGTGGCAAAATACAGCCCTGGTCCTGCATTGCAGTAAAGAGGAGAGGAAACTGCTCTGCCCAAAGCCTGGCTGTGCAATCTCAGTGGGCTGGGAGCAGCAGGAAGAGCTGGTGCATGCTGTAGGAATGGCTGCTGGCTTGGGGTCTGAGGGCAGGAGCAGGGATGATGAGAGGGGACCCCTCATAGCAAGGAAAAGCCCAGTTGTGGGCACTTGACCTTAGCAGCCAGGGGGAAGCACAAGGAACAGTGAGATGCCCAAAGGACTGTTCCCAGCTGCCTTTGTGGTTGTTCCTATCAGCAGCATATCAGCCAGTTTACCTCAGAGTTCAAAGCTGCTGCCCTGCAGCAGAGGACAACAGCCTGCAAAAGGACACAGATCTCCTGGGCGAGATATGCAGGTAAAGGGCTGCATACCAGTGAGGAGATTTATTTTTATTTCACTATTTAATTCAAGGTTTCTCTGTTGCCTGTGTTGGTGCTGATGCAGATTCATTCCAGTTCAGAAGCTGTCACGTAGGGAGAAAGGAAATAACAGAGTCTGGCTCCCCTCTTTTGGCATCTAAACAACATCATTCCTCAGGAGCACTCGAGAGGCCAAGCAGCATGTAAATGCTTTCCCTCATGGTGACACAGACAGAACTTTCTGGTACTCCAGCAACCCCTTTCCTCCCTTTGACTGGTCACAGCTGCACGTACCTTTGGTGTAACATCATGGTTATGCAACACTGACTCTCCCACTCTGCTCTTATCGTGCCTCTCTCCTACTTGTGCAAGCAGAAGCTGAGACTGAGTCCAGCAATGGCCTCCAAGAGCTCAGGCATTTCCCAACCTTCCTTTTCTGAGCCTGCTCTGCTCCCACTGGCACAGAGGTGAGCTGGGACCACCAAACACCCTGAGCTGCAGCCCAGGAGGGCACAGATCTCCATTGTCTGGCCAGAACAAACCTGGGAGGGCATGAACACCCAGGCTGCCCAGTGCACTCCTGAAGCCAAGTGATGCAGCCCCTGCCGGGATGAGCACTCGTTCCCAAGTACATCACTGCATCTCTGGGCCCCCCTCGGTCCTGGGTCACCACGACATCCTGCTCACCAGCACTAATGGAGCACAGATGGACTCTCAGGGGACTGAGTGTGAGCCAGAACCCTCATCTCTGGAACGCTTCCCAGCAGGAACCATCTCCTCACCATCACGTATCCCAAAGTACCTAAGGAGAAGGCAGAGCAGGAAATGCAACAGAAGAGTTCTGAATTTTTGTCACTTTATCCCTTTAAGGTTCTCAAGCAGGATTTATGATCATCTTCAGAGAAGAGTGTTGTGCTAACAGGTAGGCAGGAAACAACCACAGTGAGATGCAGATCTGTGAAGCTTTAATTAAAGCACAGGTAAACTGTGAACAGCAGCAGAGCTCTGAGTGTTTCTCATGTCACTCATCTTAGTCACTGCTGTGTGCCTTGTAGGCTGCCAGGTGTCACAGCCTGCTCTCCATGCCAGCCTGCAGGGCACGGGGCACAACAGGACCTGGCTGCTGTGCAGGGCTGTGTCCTAGTGCCCATCCATGGCTGAGGGATCCTGGTGCACGGCAGCAGTGAAAAGGTTCACCTGAGCGTGTGACTGAACCGCACCAGGGCAGGAAGAAGTGTTTTGTTCCATACTGGACACCAAAATGTATTCAGAAGAGAAATGTAAAAGTATGGCCCAGGCAGATTCCCCCAGCGTGGAGGGAAAGACCCATCTTTCTGATCTCCCACTTTTGGCCAGAATGTAGGACACAGGTGACCATAAGCAGCATTAAACAGTGGAGGGGTTGGCAGGACACTACTGCCCACACTGGACAGTGTGGGACCCTCCCTGTGACCCTGACAACAAAGCAGCAGCAGGAAGTGGTGCAGTGCTGCTGGCCATGGCTGCCATCAGCAACAAAACCACAGAAAGCCTTTTAAATATTGCAGAGACAGAAATGAAATCCTTCTCTTCTATGCAATGCTTGCCCTTCCTCAGCAGAGGTCAAATCAATATGGGACCAAGCAAAGTCAATGGTTTATTTCAAGGGGTTTTGAATTGGGCTTTGTAGGCAAAAAGGCATCAGCCTTGTTTCAAACTCCAGGAAGACACATTGGTATTTCCATTCCACATCTATTTGTAGCACAGAAACGTGACTTTGTTCCTTTTTAGTCCAATTTAGATGTTGCATTACTTTAAAATAAGGTCTGTCTGGAAAGACCAATCAAGTTTGGGGCTAGAATTATCTCTGGAGAAGCTTGGGGATCCCCCTTGTTGAATGAGGATGACCTTGAAGGAAGTAAAGGAGAAACTTGTGGTTGTAATTCCCCATCCTTTCCTCTGGAGTCTGGCAGTAGCTGTGCTGTGCTGCTGGGTGGTGATCCCAGCACACACAAACACATGCACACAAACACACACACACACAAACACACTCACACACACACAAACACACTCACAAACACACTCACACACAAACACACACAAACACACTCACACACAAACACACTCGCACATTCTAACACAGCCACCAAACCCCACACACAGCATCAGCAGCACAGCCTGGAGAACACAAACAGCAGCAGAAAGGGAACTTTCCCATAATTTCTGGGGAAATGCTGCAGTTGTAGGCCAACTTACATAACTGATTTAGCTGAACAGAATTGCTTTCTGCCTTTAATCTGCTCAACAGTTTATCTTTGCAGCCGTGATCGGTTGAGCTCTCTAAACCGTTATGGATTAGCGTTCTGCTGAACCACGTTAAAAGCTTAGCTTTGTTTATTTTTGTCAAGAAAGGGGGAGGGATATCAGGTTAAATGTTCAGGCAGCACTTTATGAATGGCTGCTTCCCTTGCCCAGCAATCAATATGCTCAGGTACATGCAAGGCACAGCTAAATGCTTTGAGTGGCAGCACTAGTTGCTGGAATAGGAATATTTGTGAGTTTACTATTAAAAATTAAATAAGAGAAAAAGAAGGAACTTCAATAAATTTGCATTATTATTTTAATGTATAAATACAAAATGTAATCCAGCATTCAAACGGTTCCTCACACCCACCAGCTCTGTATGGAAGACCAAAGAGTAAATGATCCGAAAACTTAATTAATAAGGTTGGTTGAGGATTTTACTAAGTTTGCATTATTGATGTGATTTGGAGACAGAAATCCTGCCAAAAGCAATCTTTCTGTCATTCAGCTGCAGGAAAACAATACACCATAATGGAAATAAACCACCAAACAACTGGAAACTCATCCACACCACTTACAAAGAGGTGGTCAGATAGTATTAGCCAGCTGTTCAGTTAATTTTCACAGTGGATTCATCAGCTATAAAAGTGGCTGTTCTGTTAGAACATGGCAGTGTGGATCCAGGTTCAAATTTCTACTACAAAATGATGAGCACAATATACCAATTTACATTAAATCCAACAATTACCACACTTCTTTGACCTCTGTGTAGTCAAAATGATTTGCAGATGCCAGCCTGGAATGGAGTGAGAGGTTGTGTTCCTGAGTGTTGCCAATAATCCTCTGGAACACTATTCCACGGAAACACTGATTCTGTGAACAGTTGTGCTGGCAACCCTGCAATCTTGGAACTTTCTTATCTAAAATGGAGGAAGTAGGCACTTGCACATTCTTCAGAGCAACACAGACACTAGAGAAGTTAAAAGAATAGTGTCCAGTGGTGCTAGGGAAAAATAAAAACATAAACCTGGGAAAGTAATTCAGAAAAAAAGGAGGAAAAAATCCAACTTATTTGTAATTTGTCTGTTGTTTGTTTTGCTTACTTATGAGAGATCTTAATTCTGCACATTCCAGTGAATGGCCATTTGCTATTAATTTATCTTCTTTCTGGCAGCACGTGGAGCACCATTCCAGAGTTTCAACATTCCCTTGATGCTGCTCTGCTTAATGCTTGTGTGCTATTTAAACAAAGCATATTCCAACCAAATCTGACTATATATGGAATTCCCTGACAAGTGAAACTTTGGATGCCATACAGAAAAGAGCCACGAAAACAGAATGCACTCAAACTCCACTCCAGGCTGCACAAACTGGGCAGGTACTAGAGCAGGCTCTTGGTGGCAAAGGTCAGGTACCCAGTGTGCCCAACCACCTCCCTCAGTGGCACACCACTCTTGAACTGCACAGTCCCTGGCTGCAGATTAGCACACGAGCTGCCTTGATGGGATGGGCTGCCGCTGTCAAAGCCAGGGCTGGAATTATCCTCAGCTGCTTTTCCAAGGTCAGGGATTTGCAGGCTAACTGTCCTTACATTGTACACTCGGAGCAGAATTTCCAAGGTGTTAATCTCTGTAAAACCAGATTCTTCCAGGGCCAGGCAGGTTCTCTGAACTTGTTCAATGCAGGGGGAGAAAGAGCAGATGCGGCCACCTGCAAAATAAGACAGGTAGTGGAAAAGAGGACAAAAGCCAAAATGAAGCACTTTTCATCTTTTTTCAAATTCTCACAGATACCCATAGAATTACTGTTATACAGGCAAAGTTGAAACATTCTTCAAGAAAATCTTCACATGGCAACTTTGTTGGTTTAAAGTGTCAGCACAAAATGAAACACTGACAACTCCACAGGATGCTTCAGACCCTTTAAAAACGACAACAGCAACTTCATTCATCTTCCACATCCAATGTTGCCCTCCACATTTGCTCACAGCAAAACTATTAAAGTTGGTCCCTTTAGAGCACAACTCTTTTGGAATCAGTCTCCACTGTTCTGGAGTGAGCACCACAGTGCAGCTGGCACGTACACAAAGCCAGAAGTCATCCTCCACACAGTGCCCAGGCTGGAGCCCCAGCACTGCACACGCCCTGACAAAGAGGCTGTGTTTGCTGAGGACGATGGTATGCGTGCACAGAATAAAGGCAGCTCTCCAGGCCATAGATGGAGTGCTGTTAAGGCTTTACCCTTTTAGTCAACATGTCTCCTGAGCATTGAACTTTACTGGATATCACATCGTGCAGGCTTACAACAAAATGTTGTAAAACTCAAGGACAAGACTTTGAAGTGATAAACTAACATTTGTCTCCTTGTCTATGCACAGTTCTGATTTTTGATTCTTAATACGGGCTATTAATAGGCCCCCTACACCTTTCTAAGTGCTACAATGTCACCTTAACAGCTGAGAATAGAATGATTCAGATTTACTCTGAAAAGCCACAGCCAAATCAGATCAAAGAATTATAAGGACACTGTCTGCCATAAGGCCAGGGCATGTGCTTTCACCCAGGACACAGTGTCCCCCAAGGCAACTGCCCTTCCTGAAAAGCTTTTGTGCAGGAGGAAGGAACGCTGGGCAATGCAGCTTCAGCTATTGTTGCATTTATTACAATTAGATGAAGATGCCTGCTGGCCTGATTTGCATTCCTCCCCAGTCCTCTCCTGGGCTCCAGTCAAACCTTCCAATGCCAGCCATCTAAGCAGTTAAAGAACCCGTGCAAGCCAGAGCAAAGCATCCTGCTAAAAATAGAGGCAATGCTAGGACTACATGAAGCCTGCTTTATCTCAAACTCCCCTTTTTTTTTTTCCTTTTTCGTTTCTAAAGTCAGATCTCTAAAAAAAGAAAGCATCAGGTCTGAAAGCGTCACTGTAGCACTCCAGTTACTGTGCAGCAATGATGTGCTGGTGCTGCCTGGGGAAGAGCACTTTCCACAACCATTAATCCACCATACACTAAGCAGGATTTAATTTTAGTCCTCAAATAAAGTCTCTGCACCAAGGGGTTCTTATCATGAATCTTCAGAACAAAGTACCCTGGACAAGTAATTCCCTGGAGTGACAATTAAAACTCAAATCTAATAATCACCTGCAAAACTAATGCTGGTATGTGTCTTTATGAACCAAGTCTGTTGATGCTGATTTAATTGCACGCCCAGTCCATTAACTCCCATGAAATTAGATTTGTATGTTCATCAGGATGGCCCGCACTACCAAAATGTTCCTGAATCTGACAGCTAATCTTTCCTGCCCAAAGAACTTACACACTCTACTCTATGGTTGCAGATGTAAAACAGAAAAGCTCAGGAAAAAAAAATTCTGTTACATAATAAGAAAGCTAGTATGATGCACACATGTTACAAAGAAAGAATTTATATTCTTATTGTGTAGGGAACTGAACAAATGTCTGACTTAAATAAATGTCAGCTCACAATAACTCTTTGTCTGCAAAGCAAGAATCTGAGAGACCAGAGACTACTACTTCATTCAGGCTTTTTGGTTTTGAGGTTTTATATTGCAATAAAGAAAGCAAAATATATTTACATTTACAGTAAGCCTGTTTTTATTTATTCTGACTGTAAGGGTCTGAAGATAGGTTTAGGCTTTTGAATTCACATGCTCTGGATTTAGAGTCAAAAACTCAAAGCCTGCACACAGCTGTTGCCATGCAAGCTGCAGAGCCACCTACGGTTCTTGTCAAGCGTTCAATTAAAGGCAGAGCACCCTTCCCCTTGCCTGGGGCCGGTCAGCTGAGCACAGCACGTCAACACCAAACTTGGTGAAGATTTATCAGGCTGCCTCCTCACAGCTGCTGGGGGAAGTAGGGTTACAGAAAACAGCCTTTCAAGCCGTTTAATAAGGAGAAAGCTCTTGCTTGCAGTAAAAAATATCCAGAAGGCAAGTACAAAAATTATTACTTTACTTCCTGCACTGATGGAAGTTTCTCAGGTGGGAAAGATGAGAAAAGAGTGAACTTCCATCTACCTGAGACCATCCAATGGGTTTTAATAGCTCTGTCAATTTTGTTTTCCCCTTTCATGCCTATAGTTCTCATTAATTTTATGCATTCCTCCCAAATAAATGTACCCACAAAGGGCTTAGAAGCAAACCCATCAAGCATCTGTCCTTACAGATCCTAACAAGTGAGAGAGGAGTCCCCTCTGCTTTTTCTGTACCACCAGGCAGGCCAGATCTGACTTGCAGCTACAGGCTGGAATTATGTGATTAAGCAGATATTAGGAGTGAAGATTGGAAAGCTACAGTTAGCAGAAGGCTGCAAGGCAAAAATGAAATTGCAGCTCCAGACTGCGAGAGGGTGTCTAAAATAGAAACATTTGGAAGTTTCAATTCCTGTGGTGTGTTTAGACCAGCAAAAAAGAAAGTAGAAAACCAGCACTCAGAAGGAGATGCTCATCTGTCCCAGGAGCAGAGACACTGTCATCTTGAACAGAGCAGATGCTTCTGAATTCTGCACTCTGAGGGCTGCCCTCTGTACCCAGCTGGACTAACAGCCAGGCAACACCCCTTCTGTCACAATCACCAAACAAATACAAATCTAGATTTCAGCATTCACACTTCTCAGGCTCTTGAGAGCTCTCTTGTCCTTTAGACACCAAGAGGCTTCCAGGGCTTAAAGGACTTGAATGTGCACTGCTTTGTCTTGCCCTGCCAAGGATTCATCAGTGAATGAAGAAAAGACATGAACTCCCCCCCTCTCCTCCCTGGGGCACATTGCTCTGTCTGTGGATCACAAAGGGATGGACTAGACTAGAGAGCACTGAAAACATCTGAATGGAAACTTTTTTGTACAAATTGGGTTTGTGTTCCTTCAGAACTCTCCTTTTAGGAGAGCTACCATTCCTAAATTTGGTTAATGAGATCTGTGTGTCATCATAAATTGATATAGTAATTATGAGAGATTAATCCTGTTCACATTGGGAAGCTGTGTGAGCTTTTTGATCTCAAGAGCTGTCTAAAAATGTGTTTATTCATGTATAATGCATCTGACAAGTGCTACAGTTGAGGAGAAGAGAATAATGAGACTGTATGAAAGACTTAAGTTTTTTTCTACCTTCAGTTTTACAGGGAGTGAGTTAGTTTGAAGCATTAATGGAGAGGTTAAATGTCCTGAATCCATAGCCTGGAACAAGCCCACACAGTCCTGGCAGTCATTGTAACCAGCAACAGGGTTGAGAGGACATGAAAATGGAAGTACAACTCTGACTGGAATGATTAGAAAAATGAGCTTAAAGGAAGAGGGAAGCAGAAGATTTTCATCCATACAGTACATTTCAACAGACTTTATCTAATTGGTAATTGAGGGACCCACCTCTGCATCTCTGCAAGAAGCCAGTGCCTCAAAAGTTGCCAGAATATTCCTGTGCAACTCTAACAAACAATTTTGTTTGTGGTTTGTCTGAGCAAGGACTAATATCTCTACCAGTTCTGCTTAGCTATTGAGTGCATTAGGTTTCAGGTGTGGAAAATCTCAGTGCTATTATTGACAAGAACTCCAGTGTGTGCTTATGATACAGAAAACAAGTCCAAGAAATGTGCTCTTATTTTTGTAGGTTATTGTATGTGTTACAAGTGCTCTGACAGGTTCTTTCATCATTTCAGTATTATTCAGATGATGCACATGAAGTGCAGCACCATTAAGTTTTAGAGAAAATGGCCAGTAATTTTTAGAATGATTCTGTGACATAAAGAATACAGCACAACATTTTTACCTCTGGCAAAAGAACACAGCTTGGGTATGGGACTTCAATGCATTGTCATAACTGGAAGATTACATTACAAAGATCTCAAGGAACAAAAAAAAAAAACACACAGGCATTATCATTGTGTAGGGGTGAGGCAGGAGAGTCACAGAGCAGCATCACTGTGGCATTTACTCTGTGACAAAAATATTGTCTCTGCAAAAGGGGACAGAATGTCCTTTAAGTGCGTGCGCTCGTGGGCGATTTGATGTAGCTTCCCTGACAAGTGAAATTAGAGGATTTGGCTGTTGGAAGAAATTAAAGGATGTTTCTTGATTCAGAAAAGAGAATTTTCTCCAAATCACTTGCCAGCTCATTAATAGGAGCTTGATGTGATTTTCTGCAAATGTGACCTTAACCTCTGCACTTGTAGGTGCATCATTCAAAAGGAATTTACTCCTGCTCATTATTGTGGGCTGGTAAAAGCATGTAACAAGGAAATTAAAGAATCAGTCGGCTCCATACTGGGGAAGAAAACCTAACAACTTTCTTTAGGGATCCTTTCATCCCAAACTACTTCCTTCAAACTGTGTCAAAGCCAGTAGCTTGGCTGGCCAGTGAGGATTTTGATGCAGGAATCTTTCTGCTTGACTCTCTATACATGAAAGAATCACTTCAGGCAGGCCCACAGTGTGTGCAGCTGACATACCCAGCCCTGACAGACCCAAGCTAGGGATGAATTAGGAGTCCAAATCCTTCATGTGGTGAGGGACAGAAGCTGTGCTTCAAAGCCACACCTGGGTGGTTTAAAACTGGGATCTCTTCTGGAGATCAAGAAAAATAGCCAGTGAGGCTTCCTACATGGATATGGAAGTGCAGAGGCCCCAAGAGGGAGATGTTCAAAATGAACTTTATCTGCAGAGTTTTGGGGGGAGAATTGACAGCACCATGTTACCTGATTCAGTTGTTTTCAAGGATCACAATTTGATAAACTCATAATTTAGGGGCTTTACGATGCTCCAGAGGGAATGGAGAATCTGAATTAAAGAGTAAAATCTTTAAAGAAAGAAAGGAAATAAAAGAGAGGTGGTTTTAATAATTTTGTGACTCAGACTGTTAAACACCATAAGGAGCAACTTAAAATATAAGAGGCTAATCCACCCTAATACATGGCTGTAATTTTCCATCCCCCTACCTGAAAATTTAAAATCTGTATGAAAATTATTGTACCAGTGGGTTTCTCCCTCATCTTGCACAGCTTTGGAAGAAATAGACAGTATTTATGAGAGTAGAGTAGGTGGGGGCAGAATTATATTCAAAGCACTACAGTATTCAGCTGAGAAATGACTGTGAGTCAAAAGTTTCAGGGCATTTAAGAACTGTAGAATATTGAGGATATTTTTGTTACCTCACAATTTTCTCATTTTCTTAATTTTTAAAAGTTTAGCCTGAAGGGGTTAATGTCAACTTTGCAAAAACCACTGAGGTCAGACATGGGGAACAGCAGCTATGACAACAGAAAAGCATTAATCAGCAGATGCTGCAGAAGAAAAACAGTGCAGGTCTGGCAATGAAAGGAAGTTCTGCAGTGCAGCAGTGCCTCAGAGATGCCACAAGCAGCTTTTCTGCTGGAAGTGTGACTGGTGACATCAGCACAAAAGGATGCAGCTGAGATGCAAACCTGAAGCATCACCAGAGAACAAGAACCTTCCAGTCACAAATCTCCTGTGCCATTTAATTTGTTCAGCTTTTCAGAGGCTGGCAGTGCTTTAAATGGGAGGCCAGGCTGCTCCAAGCAGTGTATTTACAGCATCCTGCAAGGCACAACGTGAGTGATAGTTGCACTCTGTAAACGGGATCATTAACACTCAGCCTACTAGGAGTGGCAACTATTCAGGACCTTGAGCTGGAGTGGAAGAGAGAACACTGATCTGATAAGGTTTTGTAAGGCTGAGAACCCTCCCATATCATCTCAGCTGAACTCTATTGTGAGTATTGAGGTGTAAAGGAAGAGAGGAGCTAATGCTATATATAGAATTTGCTTAGTTCTCATTTAATTCAAAATACCTTAAGACTTCAGGGACTAAATTACCACTATCTGGCAGTACAGCTGTGACATTTGCAGGGCACATCACAACAAAACCCACAGTGTGAATGGTTCAAATGTGACCCTGTCCAGATTTGAGAGAGAGGGCGTGGACAGAAAAGAGTGGAACTCATTTCCTGCAGTGATGCTTTATCACTACACCAACCCTGGAACAGTAACAGCAGAATGTGCACAGGCTGTACTGCAGAAGAGGTTTAACTCTGAAAACACAACAAAGGAGCACTATTAAATTATCTGCCTGTGGTAGGGAAAGGGAAGCAGTTACAGATAACCTTCTGCCATATTTTAGATTTAACAGCAGTAAAAAAACCACAACAAAACTACTCCCATGACTCAGGATAAAACAGGAAAATGTCTAAGTTTTTACATTTTACTATGACAATCAATTACATTTTATATGAAAACTGGTTTTTGTTTATATGAAAAATAGCAAAATTTAAAAGATGCACCTATTCAGTCAGGTAGAAAGTTGCCCAAAAGAGGAGCCTTAGATCAGTACCAGATCTCAGACATGGGAGGCTGGTTGCAGCAAAAACTGCAGCAAGGATCAGCAACTTCCCCTTTTGAGTGGCTCATGAAGTGAATGACACCACTTCACAAACACAAAAATGTGGGATTCTGAAGTATTATTTATATTGCCTCAGCAGATGTAACCTTGTAGCAAAGCACAGAAAAGCATAGCCAGATGGTACGGCCGGTTTGGGACTGTATTACATTTTCTAGGATTTCAAATGCTGGAGTGAGACAAGGATTCAAAACTTGGAGCTGTTCAAGCAGCCCTGCTTAGTATGCTAAGCATGCACCACTTAAATAATTCAAATTGGACTGCGCAATGCAGCGCCTTCTAAGCTGGGAAGTCAGCTGAGTGTTGTGCTCACTAGATTAGATAATTTGAGCATGGGAAGGGCATTGTACAGTGCAGTGATTTTCTTCCCCCTCAGGACACACTGGAAATCTGCTGCAAATTGAACTGTAACCATTGCAGGTAGGGAGTGCTAACAAGGCTCACTGTGTTTATTCACTTTTTAAAGGCAGTGTGTTACGTGGGTATCACAAAGCTCTGTAGAAAATTATCAGTAGCAGCTGAGGTAGCCTAACAGCAGGGCTGGTCCTGACTCAGCAAGGCAGTGCACATTCAGTGACCTTTAAGAACAAACTTCAATCTTGTGATTTCACAAAGACTTTGTAATTCACTTGAAGTCCAGCCTGTGACTATATATTTTAACAAAGAATTGGGCCTTGGCACATAATCAAGTTTTTTTTAAACTCATGTCCCAGCATGGACACTGTTCAGCATTCCATGCTCTCTTGATTAGAGAAGTCACTTTTGTAGATGGAAGCAATTTGGCAAAAGTTAATTCAGATCCACAAAATTGTGAACTTAATTAAAACTTATTTCAGGATAAAAGAATTATTTATTCACTGAAGTTTATTTTTCGATAGGGTAAAGAGGTATAATAAAGTGATGAAATCTGTGCAAAATCTCAACATCAGTTCTCACTTGCTGTCAGAATCCCAGAGTAACTGGCATAAGCTAGAACATCCTTTATGTTCCATTCCCACTGCACCCAATGGCAAACTTCTCACTAGCTCCAATCACAAAGATTTAGGACATAAACTGGCAAGCATATTTCAGTGTAACCACTTCATTTTTAACATTACCCTTGGGGTGCTCTGTTAAATGGGGACAAATCTGCAATGATTGATGTGAACTGAGGCTGAACACCTTTTATACAAACACCTTTCTACTGAATTGCCAAAGAAATTTGCTTTCAGCATTTATTGTTACTTCTGCTTCCCACACACCTCAGATCTAGCAAAATGCACTTGAGAATGGTTCAAAGGAGTTTTTATAAACTGCCCATGCTAATTGTAGCAGTTCTCACAGGCCTGCAGGTAAAAAATTGTTCTTCTCCTTTCAAATCTTCCACTGTAAATTGAAGAAGCCTTTTGAAGGTTTTATAGCCTTAAAAATGCCTGGAGATTGACATTTGAGAACAGTGATCACACCAGGGAAGGGAGCACATCTAGTGTATGGCTCAAAGGCAGAGATATGCGCACAGAAAGAGAAAAATGCAGTTACCTTCAGCTTTCAGTGCTGACTTGGCATGTCCTATGGCTTCCCATGGAGATGGAATGTCTAGGAACACGGCATCTGCAATGCTGGAGACCCCAAAGCCGTTTTTGCAGACGTCCTGGTTGGTGACAGTGACCAGGTGCTCCACCCCGTGCTCCCGAAACTCCTCCCGCGCCTTCTCAGCCCTTTGCTGGTGGAACTCCACCGTGTACAGGTGCCCGGTGGGAGCCACTGTCCTGATGAGAGCATGGGAGAGGGAGGCACTGCCTGTACCTGGGGAAGATAAACAACTCATGAAATTGGGCTTCTCAGGGACAAACATCAGAACTAAAGTCTTCTGCATTCATCTTCCTGCTTGGAACACTCGTTCAAAACTCAAATGAACACAAACCACTTGTTCAGCTCCTGAAAGAGAACAGTCCTTCCTGCACAAGGAGGGAGGGACTAGGTGTCCTAGGAAACAGTCTTCCAGGTCCTCAAAGCATTCATTACAAAATCCTGCAAACCCAGGATCTGTCCCATCTCCCTGGAGGAGGAAACTAATGCCAAGGGTCAGCTATAGCTCTAACAACTGGCACTGGAGAACACGAGGAAGTAAATGCAACAGGAAAAATTCAGGGAAATTAACTGGAGAGGTTTTTTTTTCCCAAGTGTCAGGCTCTTCTAGGGCGAAAAGAGATTAAGGCAAATTTTAATGGATTTTCAAAACCTTATACTTTACTAAACAAAGAAAATATATTGGCATGGGTTTGTGCTTGAAAATCCTTTTAATATCCATGCAAAGAAATGGCCTTCAGGATATGGTTTGCTTTGCACAGATCCCTTAAGAGACATCCTCAATTCCCACTGGAATTACCCCAAACCAAGGCCTCTTGGCTCTTTGCAGCCACACTGATCAAACAGCTGTTTTCACAGGTCACTTACACACATACTCACCTACACAAGCTTAACTTAGTCTAACAAAATCTGTCACACAATTGTAGGTAACTACAATTACCACACACAAACAGGGACTGACAAGACAAAGATTTTTTTTTTCTTGTTTTAGTTTGATAATTTAGGAAACTTACTTTAAATGATCCAATGGCATATTAAATAGATGGATGACTAATAACAAAGATTTTCACTTAAGAAAACACCCATATACCAGTTCTCATTGCAAATTAGTCACTCAAGCGGCATTTAATGGAGTAATCCCCCAAATTCAAAACCCCACAGCAAGCCTGAATTCTCTGTGTTTATTGATTCATAATCCTGTGCTTAGAACACATTTCTCCTGTAGAAATAAAATCTGTCTCTAGCTATTTCAAATGACTGTTCAGCCTGAGGAGAGTCCTTTCAGCTAGCATAAATCTTAAAAAAACATATAAAGGCCAGAATCAGAAGTACAGCAGCTCAGAAACAAGTAGAAAGGAAATTAATTAGGGGGCACAGGGGCTGGTACAGCCGCTTAATTGGCGCAGTACTTTCCATAATCATGCAGGAAGTCTGAGTTCAGTGGCAGATCCCAGGTTCTTGCCCTCCAGTCACACAAGGGGAGGAACGCTGCTGTGGCACGGTATTTAATCCCACAGCTCTGAAAGGGGGCACATTCAGACTGTAAACAGAGCTCAGGGCCCGCGTTTGCCAGCTCGGCACCGCTCCCCGGGAGAGAGGAGGCCCTGACCCCGGCGGGCACACGGGCATCGCCGCAGCTCAGCACGGCACGGCACGGCACAGCACAGGCAGGCAGGGATGGAGGAGCTGCCGATTTCAGCACTGGCTTCAGAGAGGTCCGAGAGAAGAGAGAAACATTTCCCCACTGCATTTAATAAAGCGAAAGTACAGGCAAAACAAAGAAAAACCAAAACACACCTACATGTGCATACAGCAAAAACCATCCTGTCTCAGCACTTGAAGGATCTAAATGACAAAATGAACTTTTCCCTGGTCACAGGAGTAAAGGTAGCACAACAGCCATGTGGTTGTGAAAACTCAATGATATATGTGCATAACAAAGAAATAGTATTCCATTGATAGGTTTGTTAATGACAAAAGCAGGGGACTATTGCTCCCAGGATGCTAAAGACTGAAATTCTGCCTTTGCATTTCATGCCAAAAGGGAGGATTACATAACTGAGAGCTATTGTAAAATGAGGAAATTTAATTATTGTACCTCTCAAATGTGTAGTGCTGCACACTTTCTGCATCTCTCCCTGCTAATCCGAAGGAGGGAACAAGCCTGGGCTGTAAGCAGAAGAGCGAGGCAGCTTGTGCATGTATCCAGTTTCCTTGTTCATATTCTTTTACATTTTTAATCACTTTCCTTTTAAAATCTGCTCTCAAAAACACCACAGAAGATACTATTTGTCTTCTCCATAGGAAAACCCATTAAGATTTTTTGGCTTCTTTTCTAAAACTCTTCTTTTATTCACAAACACTCCAAGCCAAACCCTGAATTAAAACCAAGATATTGGAAGTCACCACTTGCAGGCTTATTACAGACAGAGCTCTTGTTAAACAAGGTTGCCAGGAATTATTTATTGTTGACTGGCTACCACAAACATGAGAACAATACATATGTATCACATTTTAACCTATCAAATTCTATCACATTAATATTATTAATGGAAGTATTTCTGAAGATGCTGCCTGTCTTCTCCGTGACAACACTCTCAAAACTGCAGGAAACAAGATGGTTATGAATCACTCATTATTGTAAAAATCTCTCCTAGAAAATACATTCTGAACCCAGACATGTGACATGATGATGACCCTTAACTCTCATGTGCCCAATAGATCAGCACATTTGATGTGATCCATTAATATGAGTCTGGCATGAGTCCATACCTGCCACAAGCCCTAAAGCCCAATCAGCACTGTCTGCACAAGGCAGGGGTTCAACCCTCTGGTTTTGTGATGTTCTAGAATGGGAAATGAATGTTTGTATTCACAGAATCTGAACTACAGCAGCTTAGAAATAAGTAGAAAGGAAATTAATTGGGGGTGTCCCCACAAAGGTGCAACATTCGATATTTTTGTCCTCCTGCAACCATCTCAATTTCTCTTTGTCCTTATTTCAAAATCACTACTGATAAAAAGCAAAATATGACTCAAAGAGTGTTAGGCACCAGTTTGGTGTAAGTTCTAGTTGGGTACAAGTTTCCTTGGGAAATGAAATGTATCCTAGCATGATACAGAATCAGTGAGGGCAGCAACAAAACCCGAGGAGTACTACTGCAGACATAGCAGAATGTTACCAAACCAGAAATAGCATTCCTGAATTACCTGTATACAAATTACCTGAACCAGAATACTGGAT
This sequence comes from Melospiza melodia melodia, assembly GCF_035770615.1. Lineage (NCBI taxonomy): Eukaryota > Metazoa > Chordata > Aves > Passeriformes > Passerellidae > Melospiza > Melospiza melodia. The sequence goes on from NC_086199.1 coordinate 10,327,715, forward strand.
ACTCAAAAATTAACATTTTGTATCAGAAGAGGCAAGATCAGAACTGGAAGAACTCCAGTGGATTTTCTTTCTCACAGAGGTACAGTGAAATGTCTGTGTTATATGTTCCTGATATGACCTAGAAAGCAGAAGGTAAGACTAGAACAACTAATTTATAATTTTTACACCAGGATGCTCCCTTTCTGACAGCCTGCACAATAAATAGCCTTAGAAAATGGTTGCTCTCTACCACAGGACAATGCCCACTTGACTACCATGTTTTAATCAGGAATGGACTCTACAGAAGAGAAGTAAAACAACAATTCAAACTGTACTGAAGACAACCTTAGCAGCACAGCTGCTGCTTTAGAGCTCATTTAGGTGAGCACTTATGTCATTGCTAATTTTCACTTGGAAAATGTGATGCTCTTTTACATTGACTGTTCTGTGATCTCAAACATCTTAGTCAAAGAGCAGACATCTGCATTGCAGGCATTTAATGAGACACTGCAGGGGCCCCAATATGCCACACTCAAAGCTCAACATCTGAGGAGGCAGCAGTGTGCAGGGGATCAGCACAGAGTGAACCAGGAATGGGCTCCACTTCAGTCCAGAGGCAGGAATTAAGCCCCTGTGTTACACCCATGATTTAGGGGCTAATGGCCCTGCACACTGATGCAGTGCTCTTTCCTTCTTCTTGGGCTCAAGCACATGACATTCTCCTTCTCTGATACATATAAGGTCCAGGGGAGTGTTTTTGCCCCTCTCCTAAAATATGCAGCTTTAGGATTTCAGTCCTAGCAAGTGGACATCTGTATAAAACACTCTAGCTCAGCACCTACTGATAGCTCCTTCTGATTTGCAGACAAGCAAATATTGATCAGATGAACTTCTCAACTGCCCTGACCTCCAGCAGATCTTCTCACTCTCTGCCTATTCAAGTGTGAGGTTTTCCACAGAGAAGCTTCCACACACCTCAGCCCTCTTGAAACAATGACCATGTTAAAATAACTTCTCACCTTCTCAAAAGCTGAAGTGGACAATATCTGAGCTGCTCAAAACTAAAGCATGTTATTTCAGCACAGAATGCTGCCAAGACTGTCTCCACAGCATCACAGCACTTAACTGATATAAGATACAAAGTACCTTTTACACTGTTTTCTGTTTCCTTATTGCAAAGGATATTTGTCTAATCTCCTGGAATCCTACCCATGCCATAAATATAAGTGACCTGATTCTGTGCTCCACTACATTTTCTCTTTGCAGGTTACTGCTTGGCTTGTCTTCCCTAGAAGTTTCTCATTGTGGTGCTTCTTTTTAAAAAAGAGCTACAAATTGTCATTTAGGATTTATAGATGTGTACAGCTGTGTGTAAGCAAAAGCATTTTGGAATAAAGCTGAATAAGCTCTTAAGTGCATAAAAAGGTTCATATTGCTTGGAAACAGGGAAAAAAAGAAAAGTATGCAAAGTGTCATTTAATACTGGGTCTCTAAAATACCTCATAACATTTTAGGAGAGCTTAAGCTTCTGATGCATAATTTGGCTACCTAAGATATTCAGAAATCTGTAAATACAACAAAACAATGACAGTGTTGTTCTATTTGTCTCCTAGCTACACCACTTAGTCCTAGCAAACAGTAAGATAGGTCATGAATCAGCCATGAGAACGGAAGGAGCCTCAAAACCAGGGGAAAATTAATCTTGAGACAGAGCTAACAACTCCACAGCTAAAATCTGTCAAGAAACAAAAAGACTGAACAGAAAGACTGCTCACTCTACATGACAAGTTTGTGTAATGACTTATAATGAATACATGAAAAGACATTAGGCATTTGATGGAAATTAACCCAAATATCTTCCTGGGAAGATAGTCAAGGGTCCAAATCATGGTAACAGAGGTAAGACACAGGAGTAGCAGGGACAGAGAGAAGGAAGAGGGGGAGGGAGAGAATTTCAAGGAGTTGAACTGATGGATGAATGAGAAAATACCTAATGAAAAATGTTCACTTTGCAGTCAAGAAGTTCCCCTGACAGAAAATTAGCTTATCTGCCTGTGTGTCATGGACACCATGCTGATGCAGGCATTTGAATTTTAGGCAACAGGCTGGAGGTCAGAGAGGGCCACTGCTCACTGACCAGACTGAGGAGCTGAGAGAAGGAGAGTAACGAGGTTTTCAAGGCTGGCACTGCCTAAAAAGAATATGAAGAATTATTTTTTTCTTTAGAGATTCAAGTGAAGAGACAAATTTTCCTTATAGATTAAGAAGTCTGATTTTTTTAGGAAGGAATCTTCTACAGAATGGACATAATATGGTTAACAACAGGGTTAGGTTCAGAGAGGCATGAGAAGTGTACTTGGTGGTCAGGTGAAATTACAAGATCAAAGTGAGTCCAGAAAGTCTGGAAACAAACACTTTAGGGTATGAACAGCATTCCTCATCAGCTAATGACAGCCACAAGTCTGAATACACTACAGTGATGCCTCATGTGGTCAGACATTTGGTTCATAGAATCATCACAGACTCACAGAATGGTTTGGGATTAACAATGTTTAAAGATTCTTTAGTTCCAACCCACCTGTCTGGGGCAGGGACACCTTTCCACTAGACCAGGTTGCTTAAAACCCATCCAGTCTGGGCTTCAGCACCTCCAGGGATGGGGCATCCACAGCTTTTCTGGGCACTCTGTGCCAGGGCTTCAGCACCTTCACAGTAATGGGTTTCCTCCTAATTCACCTTTCAGTTTAAACCAGTTTAAACCTTGTCCTTTCACCCAGTGCCCTTGTAAAATTCCCTCTCCCAGCTCTCCTGCAGCTCCTTTAGGTACTGGAAGGTGCTTTAAGATCTCCCTGGAGCCTTCTCTTCTCCAGGCTGCACAAGTCCAGCCTGTCTGCATAGGGAAAGTGCTCCAGCCCCCTGCTCATCCTCATGGCCTCCTCTGGACTTGCTCCAATAGATGCCCATCTTTTCTGCTGCCCCTCTGTTGGGGCTCCAGCACCAGTTCAGTGCTTTGGTGTGGCAAGAGAATGTTGTGGTTTATGACATTTGTACTGATGAGGCTCTCCTAATACTTCAAGAGGTGCTGTACAAGGATCAGGTTTTCTAATTCTTCTCCCACTCTAACCTGAACAGCTGCTAAGAGGTAGATAAGGGAGACATTACAAAACACAGACATAATTAGTTTGGGCACATTCCAGAATCAAATTAACTTTGATCTGTACTTTACACTAAAAACAGAGCTGCAAACAATTTAGATGTACTTATGACACAAAAATAATGAAGACAGGAGCAGCATTTGTCAAAAAGTCTATAAGCACTTCAGAAGAGTCATAAGCATACAGCTGACTTGCTGGGACTCCACAATAAACTCTTAATCATTTATTAAGTATTCATTAATCATTAAGTCCTCATTAATTTTTTATGGGTGTACTCTTTAACAAAATCTATACCCAGGCTGTGAGTCTGAAAATTTCATAATTGTTTTTGAGAAGCACTAGGGTAAGGCTGGGTGGCAGCTCCTATTACTCCTTCTCTGAGAAACCATGAGAAGCTAGAACTGCTCTCAGCCTTCAGAAATCCAGTCCCTCAGCTCAGAAACCCATTGCTGTGCAGCAATGAACAGGGTTTAGCAATTTTTAATTTGGGATTTAGCTAAAGGGAAACAAAAAATCCAATTAACGTTTTTGCTCACGTGAGTCTGATTTTGTGAATGCTGAAGGATCACTGGGAATGGTGGTTAAAGTACTTCTGACTAAATTATGTTTTGTCTAAATACTACACTCCATCAAAGCCAAAATATTTCTGAGATTTATCAGATTAAATGAGATTTCACATGCTGTACTATTAAGACAGGCACTCTTTTACATCTCACCATGGAGTGAGAACAGTACGAAGCCTTGATGTGTGGGGACTGGAAAGAAAAGGACTTTGCTTGGAAAAATATTTGAAAGGTTTCATATTGATTCCAGTATAGTATTAAAAATAAACATGAACCCCTCAAAATCAGCTGTCAAATGGAATTATCTTACAGAGACCCTAGCCTAGGAAGTTGATTTGGAGAGGGGGTGAGACAGAAGGGAAAGATTTAGCCTTTTCCTTTATCTAGGCATTGCTGCACATGCAATAAACACAAATGGGATAATTAGAGTTACCTGACAACAATGAAACTTTCATACTATTGGGCCACTCATAGCAGATATTTAAGCAGCTATTTTGAGTATCATAATTTTGGAAAGACAGGGCTGTTAAAAACTCTATCCAAGTGTGGAATTTCTTAGAGCAGGGACCAATATTTTAAAAAGATCTTAGCTGTAGTAACAGTGCTAACAGTTTTAAAACTCAACATACCTTTATAAATTAGAAATTAGCAGAAGACAGAAAAAGGATCATATTCCCACACCTCTGTCATGAAACATCAGGTAGATGCAGAGTCTCCTTATGGCCTCCTCAACAGAGCATGCCTGGGTCACTTTAATTATGTATGTGCTGCTGACAAGCTTGCTCTTTATGTGTTTACTGAAGATGATTAAACATAGTAAAAACTATATTAATATGTTTGTATCTTTTAGGACAAATAATGACTAATCAATTTAAACTATATAATTAAAGCAACATAAAATTAATCCTTCTGGTTATTCTACTCCATTTTTATAATCACATGCAGAAGATCATTTATATTCACAGCATTTCAACATGACACAGAGGGTATTTCCTCTTACTTTTTCAATCATTTCTTCTCACAGCTGGGGAGACCAATTCAACATTCTGCCAGCTCACAATGGCTAAATACAGGACACACCTCTACAGCTGAGTTACTAAGTCCAGAGGAAAAGAGCCCAGCATGTTGTACAGAGCCTGCCTTGCCAGTTCATACAGCAACTGTATATCTAAGTTCAAATAATAAAAAATACAGACCTCTGTGCTAATTAATGCTTAAAATACACCTAAACTTGGCACCAGCAGGAAGCAGACTCAAGTTTTACTATACCAGATTTCCTGTCTTGTTTCTACTCATCACCATTGGGCTGGTTCTGTCTAGCCCACACAAGGCTGATACAGAGCTAATGATTTTGGATCACCAAACACCACAGAATTTAGGATGGCACCAAAGCAGGCTACATCCCCACAAAGCAGGCACTCTATCAGGCTACATCACCACAAAACAGGCTCCAGTTGTCAATACCTGTCAAGTTTTTTATTCACAGTAAATCTGCAGTAAGGTCTCCTGCTTCAAGGTTAGTCAGATGGATTTATTATAGTATTATTTCTTCTTTCCTTTCTTTGTGAAGAGTGAACCTTGCAAGCAATACAAGCATAACTATAGCTGTAAAAGTGTTCACTTTGCCTGGAAAGTTGCAATACAATGTCAGTACAAGCATTAAAATGAACCTGGGGACAGTTTCCCCTTAGCAAAAATGGTTGATTTGTGGCTATGACTTTTGACTCACAACATTTTTGGAAATCATCAAGTGTTTCCATTTCTTAGATGTTTAGATAAGCAAGAGATTAAACATTTTTATCCTCTCTAGGCACCTTTGACATTATTGAAAATATTTTATATCCAGCTCTGTACATTTGACTAGTCTGAGTGAGCCAGGACATGGAGCAATTCCAATCTCTTCCCCCTGCCCCCCAAATAATTTTCTGTTTACTTTTCCCATCCTGTCTAAACATAGCAGGGAGAGGAAGAGCTGAGGAATACAGAAACTTCCCATGACAAAACTAAAACCATCTGATCATCCTGCAAACCAAATCACAAACTCACAGGACCCAGCTATTTTCACAGTATCAGAGGCTTCTGCACAGGGCTGTGCCTGCTTCAGGAGCTGCTGTACAGCAAGCAGCTAAACACACTGCCTGGTTCCCAACTGGGTGCAGAGATAAGTGCTGTCTCAGTTGTGCTGGAAAGTGGTCATTATGCCTGAAAAGCTGCCCAAAATTATGCATGAGTGGGAACAGGAAATGGTGAATGTAAGAAAGCACAGTGCATCACAGCCCTATCATGCTGATCCTTTGCCATATCTATGCTTGAGAGGGAGGTGTATGAAACTGCTTCAGAAATGCTCCAACAGCCAGAAAAAACAAGGACAAACTACCTCAGCTGCTATTTCTCCAAACTACAGAGATTCTCTCAAATGAAGCAAGCCTCATACTGCCTGTAGTAATAAAGTTAGGAAGACATTATTATAAACTCTATGTAACTAAGATAACATTTATGTCAATATTCACTCCTTACTACCAAACTAAGCAAAATCATGAAAGCTGTAATAAATTAAAGCAAGTTTAGAAATAAAACACAGCCCTGTGATGAACATGTCATCGATTGTATTTAATCAGTGATTTTGCATGAGGTTGTGGTGCTACAAGTAGATTACACTTGGAAAAAGAAGAATGAAATTTATGTACTTACATGGTAGCACATATAAATACTGCCAATTTATCTTATTAGTTCTACACCCTATCACCAGAATCTGTTTCACCAGTTTATCTCAACTACATCCTCTGAAACTGCAAATTCAAAGTCTGAATCTTGATTTAAATCGTGTATTTACAAAAATTTTTAAGTACTTAACAACAGTTTTAGAAAAGGGAAAAGAAAATGTTTACATATTTGTTCCAAGATGAATTACCCAAACACATGCTCAGAGGTATACCCACATAAATGAGGCTGCATGCTGAGGTAGCACCAATTTTTCAAGAACCAGTTGATAACGTGCACATGACATAGCATTCTTCAACGTGTGGGCAGGGAAAATTGTATCACAGTGGGAAGAAAGTGCAACTTTTTGCAAAATATAAAGAAAACCCTGGTTTTTTCATGAAAGTGTTGGTGTTAGTTCTTAATAAAGGATTTCAACATAGTAATTATTACCTGATTCACATACTATGGAGCCTGGCTTCAGTTCCAACATCATGGTGATGATGGAGATGTCAGTGGAATACAGAATCTGCGTCCTGTGCGGGAGATTCATGGTCCACAGTTCTGGAGTTGGATGAAGAATGAACACCCATCCTCCTTTACTGCAGGTCACTTTGGAGCCATATTTCTTGCCTATGAGGTCTGTGGAGTGCCTGATGACCCCATACTTAGTCTGTGTTACAGAGCCATGCTGCACCTTCACAGGAAACATGGACTCGTGGCCCAGGAACACAATAGCCGTGTCGCCATCCTTTATCGTATCTCCATATTCCACAAAACTCATGGTCACAACCTTGTCTTGGCTGATGGTTGTCACCTAGAGAAGAATAAATATGTCAGGAGAGTTCCACAGGACCGCAGTGGAGCTGAACCTACAGGCATAAAACCAAGTGATTTTATTTTCTCCAATACAGAACAAAACCACACTGTGCAAATGAGATGCTACAAGAGAGCTCCAGGCAGTTCAGGGAGCTGCTCTCCACTGAACTCTTGATCCAATTACAATCAATGGAAGGATCCCACACATTTGAAAATAACAAGTATTTGTCTTGGTTTATGGTACATTTTAAAGAAAAATCAGGAAATACATTGTAATTTACTCAGCCTGCTCCAAAATGCTACTGCAGGTTAGTACCAATTTCAGCACCCTGTTCAATTACAGTTCCTGAGCACTCAGAGCATGCTATTAAGCTTAATTCTATTCCCATCTTCTTGCTTATTTTTTGATGATTTACAACATAAAGACATTCTGCTACTTGCCTGGACCTCACTCACCAGCTATTAGGACCACTAACAAAAGTATACTTGAAAGTTTTCCAAATGAACGTTTAGAGATAGGCTGAGGGCATTAATTTATGCATAAACTTGACTAACTACATGGAAAAAGAATATTGTGGCCTTTAATTTGCCATTGGGGGTGCAAAGTAATTGTCTGGGAAGTGATCTCTGCTCCAGCTAAATGTAAACAATCACTTGCAAGCTAATGCCAACAGTTGAATCACTTCAGCCCCATGGTCTCAGAGCTGTTTTAGAGAATCACAATTAAATTTTGATGGCTTTGAGAAGACAATCTAGAAATCAGAAGGTGGCTTACAATGAAACCTGCCATTGCCTTTCAGATAAAGCAGCTAACTGTCTGAGCTGCAGGTTGATCAATTCATGCAAGAATTGCTTAATGAAGTAACAGGGATACTACAGTTAGAAATTAAAGCCTATGACAGAAGGCTTTGACAGTCAGATTTTGGTACACCATACCTGGCAGAATCAAAAGCAGTGTTACTTTTACTTTCAGAACAATTACTGAATTCATGTACTTTTGTGTTGAATGTTTAAGAGTTTGGTCCTGCTTCATCATTTCAATTAAAAACATTCAGTTCTCAAAGTGTAGTCTGGCGTCTGTAGTCTGGTTCCTGCCTGGAGCTCCATGTAGCTCAATTTACTGTTAAGCAGCTAGATTTATAATTTTTCCACTGCAGTCACTGAGGTTGATAAACAGATGTGCTTATGGCTGAAACTTCCAAAGCTTTGACATGCTTATTGCATAAGGTGTTCAGATGCCAAGGCAGAGGAGGCTTGTCTGGACATCTGGTGAAATAGTAACAAGAGCATCCCATGAATTCAGAAATGTATAGATAAAGGACTTTGTGAGATAGAACAAATGCCGTCTTTTATAGCCTGCACCCTATGATTATGTTCATGTCTTAATCTTTCATAAATGATACTCAGAGTTCTCATTCCAGATACTTTTAATGCAGTGCAGTTTTCAGCTCTCACAAGCGTCATCTGAAAGGACCTCGAACGGAATCCATTTCTTTCACAGTATTTACTGCAGTTACACCCATGTGCAAAAGAATCCTGTAGCAAGCCTGCAGGAACACTGAGTGAATTCCTCTCCCTTTGATTACACCAACCAGCTGGTTCCCATCTTCCTTGCCTTCCTTTGAGCCACTACACTTACCACAGCTAAGAGTCACAGCAGTGAATCACAGAATCTTTAAGGCTGGAAGGGACCTTTAAGATCATCAAGTCCAGCAAGTCCATATCAGTGCAAGCTCACATCCCAAGTGACACCGTATCCCTTAGGCCTCACCTGCTACATTATATTCATACATTTGGGGTATAATTGGTGTCTGTGAGGAATTTTGGAAGTTTCTTTGCCTCGCCCCCTTGTCAAGGAGCACAGTGACACCACCATTTCCAGTATTCTCCATTGCCTGGCAGTGCAGAGCCTCCCGCACTGTTACATTTTCCCCCGGGCAGCACTCAGGGGATTGCTGCAGCACCGCTCTCGCCACACGGTGTGGGGGCAATGGCGGTGGAGGGATCGCAGTGGGGGGAAACCGAAGCGGTGCCCCCGACACGGGGTCAGGACTTCTCTCTGGGTTTGCCATGGCTGCAGCGACCTAAACCCAACGCCCCAGGGGATCCCTCGCAGCCTCACAAATAAAACCACTAGCATGATTCTGTGTTCCCTTCAATCACAACGCAGGCACACATCTCTCTTCCCTGAGCAGCTCCCACGGGGACCTGGCAGGCTGCCCCTGCCCTCTCCTGAAGCCGGGCTGCTTGGCGGGGAGCCTCCGGCAGGCACGGCCCCCTCGCTGCCCAGGCGCACGCAGGCTGGGGAGCCGCTCCGTGCCCCCGCTCAGAGGCGACCCCGATACCAGGGCTGCCCTCAGCCCCTTCTGTATCCCGAGGGCGGTAATGCGGCTCCTGCACCCCAGCAGCGCATCGGACCCGGGAACCCCAGCTGCGGGCAGGTGAGAAGCACGGGCTGGGCAAGGAAGGGGTGAGAGGCGGCATTCGCCTGCGGGAGAGCAGCGTTAACCCGTAACGGCCCCGGGGGCAGGAACGCCCTGGCCCCAGCGCCCCGCGTCCCCGCGGGGACGGTTCTCCCCGTGCCCCGAGCCCTTTACCTCCCCAAGCCCGGCCCGGCCCGGCTCTCCTCACACGCGGAGCCGCCCGGCGCCTTCTTCCGCCTCGGTCGCAGGCTGCTGACGCTCCCACTGCCTCCGCCCCCGCCAGCCCTGCCTGGAGCCGGGAGTCGCCGCCGCTTGAGCCGGGCGGAATCAGACCTCGTTCCTGCAGCCCTGCTGAGGCGCCTGTTTCTCTCAGCTCGTGATGCCCGCGGCTCCTTCAAGGCACCCGCTCCCCTGAGCCCGTCATGCCCACAGCGCCATCGAAGCATCCATCCCCCTGAGCACACCCGTGCCCTGAGCCCCTTCGAGGCGCCTGTCCCCCGCAGTGCCCTGCTGACCGCCCCCGCCCGTCCCCTCAGCGCTCCTTGCTGGGTCCTGCGGAGTGGGGAGGGTCACTGACCACCCTGAGCAGCCCCCTGGCACCCCGTGGGTGCTCCTACCTCGGGAGCTGCCCTGTCAGTGAAAGTGACGGGTCCCAGTGGGTCACTGGGAGCAGCAGCAATGGGGACTGAGAGCCCCAGTGGGAACTTGGCGTTGAACGTGTGGGGTGTCTCAAGGGCCACCGCCAGCAGGGCTGAAGCCCCTTCCCCAGGGAATGGCTTTGCCATTGGCACACCTGGGCCTTGCCTCCATGGCCCCCAGGCAGAGAGCTTCCAGAAAGTTCTGCGTGCCCTTCCCCCAGGGCAGCCTCAGGAAAAGGCAGCTCAAGGCCAACCCAGCTCTTCACAGGGGTTTCATAAGGCTGCAGGAGAAACCACACTGTGGGCTCAGAAGCAGCAGAATTGTTATCTAACCCCCTAACAGCATGGTACTAACTCCTACTTCTGTCTCGTGTTTAGGATGGAAGTGATGTGGAGAGCCCTGCCTGCCCTGTGGTACGGGGGCTGCAGTCAGGAGGCAAGGAGGAGCAAAGGAGGAGAATGTTGCCTCATCCTCTGCTCACAACAAGCCCAGGCCACCTGGCATGGGAGCGGTATGGGCATAGCAGGGAGCGTGTGAATCACCTTGGACGTGCTGCAGGTAGTGTTCCCAGCTAAATCAGATAACGCTCTGTACTGTGGTGCATTCACCAGTAACCTGTAATACACAATAATGGAGAAAAAGTCATCCTTTCACAATCACAAACCCAGTAACGGAGAGCTGTTTAGATGATGATCTGTGATTTTTTAAATTAATGTGGTTACACCAAGAATAAGGGAATTTTTTCCCATTACCTTCAGTGAGAACATATTTTTTGTTATGGTGTTGACCTGCCCATAGCATAATTGCAGTAGTCTTTGTTAGTTATGAAACTCTTCTCCATCTAATCTAAACATAATGTATGCAGTTTCAGAGGTTTCTTAAACTGCAAACTCCTACTCAGCTGTTTTTCTGACTGGCAATCATGGCTCTACTGTGCCTTTATATTTGCACCCACTTTGTTTAATTTTCTGTCATTTTTAGTGTCATTGGTTATATTTGTCATTGTTTATGTTCTCATGTCCTTTCTTTCCCATGATGGGCTGCTGTTCAGATCACTGTGGGCCTGACTGTGTGCAAGATTGAGACACTCAGCAACTCCTCATTTCCATAGGCACTCAGCTCACTGGAAACAATCAGTAATTTTCAACAGCATGCCTAAGCAGTGAGAAAAAAATACACCAAGGATAATAACTAAGAAAATACACTTTTAGTGATAAATGGGAAGAGACGTTTCATTTGACAAGTTAAGCAGATGGAGCTGTGGCCAATTTCTTTAATCTACTGGTACATGAGTGTTATGTTTAATTTTCAAGTGGTGTTTAGTTGTAGATTAGGAATTTGAAACAATTCAGTTGTTCACAGCAAACCACTTTCTCTTGTTGTCTCCTAATTTGGAATATTGTTCTGTGTTTCCAAGATGATGTTTATCCCTAATTCTTCATGTTCATATTATGTTCACAAAAGTAATTTCAGAAGACACATTCACTGGCTAACACCCATCTCCTCTTGCACTTGCACACCACACAACATTTATAATTAAGCCTCTTAGGAAGTTAGCTGCGTGGCCCTTGATTAACTTCCCTTAATTCTTCATTGTTAAAGCTCAGTGCAAAGATCTCTGGAGTAATCAGCCCACCTTTCCAACTGGAAATGTAGCATATAAATCAGTATTCACTAAGATACCATCCCAGCATGGAAAGTGAGTATTGGTGCCCTTATCACAGTCTAACAGGCCATACAGGCTTATCCATGCCAGTGTTTCCCAGCAGATGAGGCAGATAAAGCAGGTGATCAGAGGCTGTTGACACAGGGCACAGCATCTGTAATTAAGTCACTAGGGAAGCTGGCACGGAATGCTGTGACAAAGATAGGATCCAATTTACACACAGCTTTCAGCAAATCTTTAAATGCTGTCTGAGTAAAACCCAGCCACTTCTGACTTACTGCGTGCTAGAAATTTGTCAAACAGTCGTGAGAAAAGGGGAGTACAGGGAGCACTGTTTGTCAAACGTGTAAATTTGATATATTTTAGTGATTTTATGTTCCTGACTCTTTCCATGTCACTCAAGTTCTGTGAAGAAGAGGTGTGTGTTTGTGTTGGAAGTGCTGTAATGTTTGGCACACTGAGACTTCTACCTGCTCACCATGACTGGTATTCCCTGTTCTGCAAGACTGGGAGAAAAAGAGCATATGCAATGAAATGGATCCTTGGGTTTTGGATCTTGAGGTGACCTTGACTCCACAAATCTCCTGAACAATTAAACTACAGAACAGTTGATTGCTTCTTTGTTTGTGTGGCAATAAATTATGGAATAAGATAAAAGGAGCCTTCAGAACCTACCCTTACTGGCTTTTTTTTTTTTCTTTTTGTGGAGAACACCACCACGAAAATATGCCATAATGTAAGAAAACGGTTTTAGTATATTTCTGACTTACTACTTGTCTAGCCATGCATTATTTGCAATTTACACTATTCTGAAGCATGAGCATTGTGTGGAACTATTGGTGTGTACGGGAAGACTTAGTGAGGTTAAAAGTGCAGAGGAGACCAAGAGAGAGGATTTGTTCTTTGATCCGGAAGCTGAGACCGGACTTGCACAGATGCTGAGCCCTTGGCTTCTCCTGGAGATCTGTATACTCAGCATCTCAGTCTACCAGACCTGGAATAACTCGGAAATCTGGGTGGCAGCCAAACACAGCACATTTTTATTTGAAGCAGTCTAGGCTTTTTATTTTGCAATGATTCCCTCTATATGTATATTATTATTTTTAAGTCCTAGCAGTAAAGTGCTCATGCTTCTTGTTGTTAGGGTGAGGGTACTGGTCATGGTGCTGAAAGGATTGTGATAGGGAAAGTTTCAGGTGATGTCTCCTGACATTCACAGCTCATGTCAAGGAAAGCAACTCTGGAACTCAGATTTGCACTCTCATGGATAAATACACTCTGTTTGGACAGGAGGATAAACATGGGTTCTGCTGTGAGAAACACGTCAGAGAAAGATAAAGATACTATTATGTAAAGGTGAAAGTCAAATCAAGATACTCATTCACGTTGTTAACATATTGCAATTTCTGCAAACAGCAGGATTCTTAGCTGCATCTTTGCTTTGGGACAAACCTGCTCATTCCTACAAAGACTAGTGGAAGTCACTATTTTCGCGAATTTCAGGTGAGCTTTAGATGGGTCAGATCCCAGAGTTCCTGTGCCTGTCTTTAGCAGGAAATCACCCTCTCTCCAATCAAAGCTGAAGATTTTTTATTTTTTTTTGGCACATGACAAGAGCAGAGGATTCACTGCGATTTACACCATCACCCTACTTCCTTTCGAATGAAGCTGTAAAACGAGCCCACGGTTTCGCAGGTGCTGGAGGCGAGGTGCAGGTCCTCCCTCTGCAGAGCCGGGCTGCCGGGGGCTGGGCGCCACATCCGCAGCCGCCTCAGCGCTTTCTGCCAGCTCGGGGCACCCACCCGGCTCACAGCACGGCCAGTCCGCACACCACATAACCCTTCCTTTGGGGTGATGCATTGTCAGAGCCGCGTTTGAACTCCCGACCAAGGTGTTGGCAAAGGTGTGAAGCCTCCAACCAGCCAAGTTGGTGTGCGATGGCACGCCCCGGCCGGTGGCACACGAGATGGATTCCCGCCCTCACGCCGGTGGTAACGGGACAGTGCCGGGGCCGCCTCAGCGCCGCGGGAGCGGCCCGCAGGGTCCGGCACCCACCACCGACCTCCCCGACGCCGAGCAAAATGGCGGCGAGCGCGGGCCCGGCCGGCGGCGCAGCACCCGCCCCGCCCGCGGCTGCGCGGCCCAATGGAATGAATGGGCTATAAATAACGGCCAATGGGGCTGCGGGCTGGCACTCTATATAAAAGACGCGCGGCGGGGCTGCTGGAGCTTCACTCGGACTCGGGCGGTGTAGTACGCGGAGCCCCGCGGAGGTTCTTGCTGTAGCTGCGAAGCCCGCGGTAAGTCCCGGGGCAGCCGAGCCATTCTGCAACCTTTAAACAAAGGATTTTATTTTTTCCTTTTTTTTTTTCCCTGTTTTCTTTCTTTTTTTTTTTTTTTTTTCTTTTTCCCTCCCCCGCTATGTGGGGTGGAGCTGGTCCGGCTGAGGAGGAGCGCGAGGGGCGGCGCGGGGCAGGGGCGCAGCCGGGGCGGGGGACGCGGGGAGCGGCGCAGGTGCTCGCCGGGCTGGTTGGGCTCTAAAACCAGATTAACCCGGTATTTAGCAGGGTAGTTACATACGCTCGCCCGTCCAGGTCCCCTGAGGGAGCCGTCTGTTGTGTAAGGGCTTGTTGGATACTGCCCTCCCCTCCCCGGTCGGGTCGCAGCCGCCTGTCCGCGGACGCGGAGGGCGCCGTCGCTCCTCCTGCTCCCCTCGCCCTTCAGCGGCGAGAGGAGGCGCGGCCGCGCACCGAGGGTGCGGCGGTGCCGCCCCGCTCACCTGCCGGCCGGCCCGGGATCCCGGCGGGGCCGTGCACCCCCGGCTGGGGCGGCCCGGCCGAGCCCCGGGGCCGCGCGGGGTCCGCCCGATGTGCTACGGCTGCTCCTTGCGACCTTGGGCGCGTCCCCGCAGTCGGGCGGCGCCCCGGAGCCGGGAGAACCTGTGCCCCCGCGGCCGGGATGGTGGGCACGGGGCAAGGCTGCTGGAGGTGAAGAACTTTCTTTGCTCCTCCTCGGCGCCTGTGGAAGGTGGTGTACCCGCAAAGGTGTGAAGGGCGCGGGTGGAACGTGAGCCAAGGTGACCTTTTGGGTGCCTGGCGTTCCCCCGGGCGGTCCGGAGGCTGCCAAACCCCCAGTGAAAGGCTTCCCGTCTTTCTCCCCTAGCGACTGCGGTAGGGTCAGCCATGCCCTTCTCAAACAGCCACAACCTCCTGAAGATGAAGTACAAGCCTGAGGAGGAGTACCCTGACCTGAAAGCTCACAACAATCACATGGCTAAGGTGCTGACCCCGGACCTGTACCTGAAATTGAGGGATAAACAGACTCCCAGTGGATTTACCCTGGATGATTGTATCCAGACTGGGGTTGACAACCCAGGTAATGGGATCGTTAGGTCTGCATAATGATCTGTTCTCCCTCCTGACTGGAAGTGCTTCTTGACAATGCTTGAGAACCCAAAGTTCTCAAGCTACTGAGGGACAAATCTAAAGCATTGAGAGACTGCTCTAAAGGCATGGCTCTGTTGGGAGGCCATGTTTCCATCAAGCTATGTTTCATGCTGTGATCTGACACACCAATTCCCAGACACTTCAATTATGTAACTGCTCTGCTAAATACTTTCAATCTGGAGAGAAAAAAAAAAAAGTCAAACCAAATGCGTTCTAATTATAACTCATCTGAGGAGGGGGGGAAAAAAAGATTACCTGGCAGTCTTGGTCTCTTCCTATTCCAAACTGGTTACATTATGTTTTCTAGCACTTCTATGAAAAAGGGGGAGCAGATGTGTTTACATGTTAACATTACAGTATTTATTTTTACTCTAGCAATATCAAAATGGCCCAACTAAATAATCAGAGACTGCCTCCTGATGAGGAGTATCCGGACCTGAGCAGCCACAACAACCACATGGCCAAAGTTCTAACCCTGGAATTATACGAGAAACTGAGAGACAGAGTCACGCCCAGTGGCTTCACCCTGGATGATGTCATTCAGACTGGGGTTGATAATCCTGGTAAAATGCATTGAGAATATTCCGTGTGAACCAGCTGAAGTAACTGGTGCTTTTGAATATGGTGACTTAAAACTAATCTTGTGGAGGTGGCATTTATGAGCAGACTACAGAAATGTAGCTCTGTAGCAGAAGGAGCAAAAAGCAAAGCATGCTTGCTTGTAGCAAAGCATGATTGTTTAGCCATAAAGTTCTATGCAGTGATCTAAATTAGCTAGTCAAATTAGATGTGCTGTGCAAATTTGTCCTAAACCAAGCTTGACAAATGAGCCTGGTTTAATGACAATAGCTATGGGTTTCCATAGCACTGCATTTGACAAACTGGATGAAGTGTAAAATGTAGGGTCTCTCCAAATGTTTCTATGTAAGAATGAACTTCTAAGTGACTAGACTTGCCACTAAAGAACTTGCCTGGTTAGTGCTGCACTGGAGTACAGCCAAATGTCACCCAGACTTAGCTCTTCTGACTTTATTACCACTCCAGGCCATCCCTTCATAATGACAGTAGGATGTGTGGCTGGTGATGAAGAATCCTATGAAGTGTTCAAGGAGCTCTTTGATCCAGTTATTGAAGACAGGCATGGTGGCTACAAACCAAGTGATCAGCACAAGACTGACCTGAATGCTGATAACCTGCAGGTATAAAGTTTTGATCAATTACAGATTATTGGTCTGAGGACTGTGAAGGTGTTGGCAGCTGCCTAAGCTGGTTGCTCAGGCTCTGTCCCCTTGCTTCCACTGAGCAGGGGCACTTGGGCTGTGAGTCTGGTGCAAGCAGCCTGAAGAGCTTGCTGCTGTGGGATGTCAGTGGCTTGTGTGCAGCAGGAGCTTTCTCAGGTGCTGCTGCAGTGTGGGTTGTGCCAAACACCTTCAGTGTGTGTTTCTGTGAGCTGTGGGCTCTAACAGTCAACCTAAATACTGCCCTAGAAATCAAGGACTATCATAAAATTCAAACACTTTCTTCTGTCTGATCTTGGATCTTAATTACCAGCTGATGGTGTCATGCCATTGAATAAATATTTTTACAGCTAAGAGTAAGGATTCTTAATTTTACGGATTTTAAAGGTTGCTGTTAGCTAAACTCTGGGAGTTTGTAACTCCATATTGATTTGCTAGCCATAAATCATAATTGAAAATAAAGAGACATGAGAGAACAGTAAAGAAAGAACAATTCTCATACCTAAAGAAGGTTTTTGCCTCATGTTGCTGTCTCTAGATTGTAAATCTGTAAGGGATAACAGAAGTCCAGACCGGACATGGAACTGATGTTCTGGTCATATCCCTGTCTTCTAGGACTACACAGTATCTGTAGCCTTGACCTCAGAGCAGGAGTTGTGTTACACAGGTGCTTGATGTGATGCTGAAGAGAATTGCCCTGAAGTGAGGCACTGGCTCACAGGCCAGGGAGTCACTGCCTCAGGTGTAAAGCGCATTCTTAAATGCACGGAGGCTACGTGTGTTTAGGTATCTTGGTGACAGGGTTGTGCTTGCTGGTTTGCTCCCCTTGCAGGGAGGGGATGACCTGGATCCCAATTACGTGCTGAGTTCCCGTGTCAGAACTGGCAGGAGCATCCGTGGCTTCTGCCTTCCCCCGCACTGCAGTCGAGGAGAGCGGCGCGCCATCGAGAAGCTCTCTGTTGAAGGTAAGGTGAGAGCTGGGTGCACCAGGGACACTGTCCTGTCCTTTGTGCAAGAGGTGCTCTTTGCAGTTTGAAATGGAGGCACTTGGCCAAAGGCACCTCCCTGAAGATTCAGTCTGAGCTTGGAGCTTTCCCTGGAAAAGGCTCATTGCTTTAGAGCTGCCTCAGCATTGCAGCTTGTAGCTGAGAGTGAGAGCACATGGCAGAGGGAAGTTGGACTGCATTAAAGTTGACCTGTGCTGATCTCAAAAGCTTCTGTCTGTGTGTGTGGAAAGAGGTTGGTTCATCAGGGCTCAAACCTGAAATGTAACAGGTATGTAGCAACTACAGGGCTTGAGTCATGGGGTGCAGTGTTTTGTGGCTGCATTTAATTGACTTTCATTAATGTTCAGCTTGCTTAGAGATGTAGTCTTGTTCCAAATCTGCAGCTGACTAGAATAAGCACTGGTTTTCATTGAAGCTCTTCAGCTGTTTTTTTTTGTTTTTTTTTTTTCTATTGCCTCCCAGTGCTCAAGGTGCAGTTCTGGAGGCTGAGAGTGTAGTTGTTTCAAAACCTCTCAAGGGCAGGGTAACAGTCCTTGACTAGAATAATACTGCTTGTTATAGTCATAACCTTGGCTCTCCTTGTAAGAAAAAGCAGTCTCCGTTTGTAGAGTTCAGCCAGCAGTAATGATTCTATACTGCATGTAAGGGAACAAAGGCTACTTGTACAAGCCTGGAAGGTGCAGACAAATCATCTGATATTGCCTCAGGTTGTGCCACAAGGGCATTGCTATTGGAGATGAAAGCAAGGGAGGAACCAGACCCAGCAGATCAAACATTGCCATACTTTGTGTGTGGTCTCCAACGTGCTGGGAAAGTGTAGAACCTTTAGTCCCATTCTAAAAGAGTCTCTCTCTTTCAGCTCTGGGTAGTCTGGACGGTGATCTCAAGGGGAAGTACTATGCTCTGAGGAACATGACTGATGCAGAGCAGCAGCAGCTGATTGATGACCACTTCTTGTTTGACAAGCCAGTTTCTCCTCTTCTCTTGGCATCTGGGATGGCACGAGACTGGCCTGATGCCAGGGGTATCTGGTGAGTATGTCTGTGAGGAAGCAGTCATAAAAGTTAAAATCTTGCTGCTTCAGTGGTGACTTGTACTATTGGGCAAAGTAGTAACTTCTCACCTTATATTACTGTATTTGATGAGAAACTTCTACAGAGAACTTGCAGTTAACCAGCAAAATTTGGACAAGTGTTCTTATGCTGGTAAGAACAGCCAGCTTGGCTAGCCCAGAACCAGGGCCAGCATGGGTTAGTGAGCTACCATGCAAAAACTGAATCAGCCTGTGGAAGTGGATCACTTGTGAAGGAACAGATGTGCCACTACAGTCGGTTTTTCCCACAAGAGTTGAGAGTAACTTGTGGTACAAACCATAGCATTGTCTTAGCTCAGGGGTGATCCTGGATGCATGGTTACTCCCCTGTAGTCTCTTCATTTCTGCTTGCAGAAGCTCACTGGTGCTGGGCCGGTATGGCTTTATCTGTGCTAGTGATGAGCTCTCCCCCTGTCCCCAGAGACTCAGTGACAGGAATGGTCTGATGCAGAGGTGTGGAATAGAAGGGTTCTGCTTGTTTTAAATGTAGGTCACCTACATAAAACTGCATCTCAGGAGCTTCTGCAGCATAATTAACTTGCTCCCTTGTAAGCTAAGGGCTAGGTTTTTATCAACAGGAATGCTCCAATCTTATTACTGCAGCTGTTTCAGTACAACCCAGAGGAAGCACACTTTGTTTCTGTAGGTCACCTTTAAGATTGCATCATCTACCTGCAGATTGCCAGCACCAGATAGTGCTGTCATCTGAGCATGACTAATTTACAGACTTGAAGTGTGTAATATCTTAGTGATGTCTGCATAAATAACTTTCCTCGGGTACTAGCTAATTTTTGATCACAATCACATTCAGAAATTACTAGCAAGATAAACAAGGATGATACTACTTGCTGTCAGCTGCAAGCTGGGGCAGGAGGAGCCCATTGTTCAGAGGATTTTTATATAGCATCTCTGAAGAGCCCTGATCTAAAATTCACAGTGAAAGTAAGGTACAAAGTGCAGTTTGACATAATCTGACAAAATACTGCTAAAAAGGCTTCTTACACATGGTGTCATTATGAACATTATTGTACAGGACTCCCTCAAAGTCTATTGATCACCTTTCTGCAAATTGCTGAGCAGAAATACCTTAATTTGTAAACTGGAGCCACAGTGAGCTAGGGGGATGAGGGAGTTTTAGGTTTGATACTGTAAGACTAGGTAATGCCATGTTATTACTCTGTAAAGGCCAATTCAAATTACCTCTTGAAAAGAGCAGGGTAACAACTGCCAGCTTAACTCGGGTCCTGTGTGGGCAAAAGAAGGAAGATCTATCTTGTTGAAGCAGCTAAGTGAGTATCTTGAACTAAAAACTGCAGTGCTGAGCAATTTGGGATCATCTTCAAAATGTGAGATGGGCAAGACAGCAAACTGATTGCTTTGTCTCCTAGGCACAATGATAACAAGACTTTCCTTGTTTGGATCAATGAGGAGGATCACCTTAGAGTTATTTCCATGCAGAAAGGTGGCAACATGAAGGAAGTATTCAGCCGCTTCTGTACTGGACTAACAAAGGTAAATCACCACTGTCTGTGGGTTCAAATGGCACATGGCTCTCTGGTTAGAGATGAGAATGTAGCTTTCAAGCCCCCTCTGGAGTCCTCCATGGTTGTGTTTCACAGCCTGGATCTCTGAGAACACCCTGATGAGATCCAGAGCTATGAGGGCTCCAAAAGAGGTGTTTTGGCAAAAAGCTTTGTAGCTGTGTAATCTAGGATGTTTGCTTGATGTGGTGGCACCCTTATCCAAATGTCTCAACTGTATTTTAAAGAAATTCTACATAGTTCTCTAAAGCTTTGAGACACCTTGGGGAGGAGGAGAGATTGCTTGAATGTGCATGGGCAAAGCTGGGCTCAAGTTCTCTATTTCTAGTCTTGATAGAAGCTTGAGCTTTACCAGCCCCTGTCCTGATCCTAAGAGATGTGCCAGCTTGACATGTATTAAATCCAGCTTCCCAACAGATAGTGACATAAGGAGTGTAGCTTTTAAATTTAGCCAGTCTCATTGCTAGGAGCAAGATGAAGGCCTGAAAAGCCCCTTGTTGGTGGCCATTTTTTCCATAGGGAGGAGGCTTATGTGGCTGAAATAGCTGTTCTGAGTGTTGTGGCTGTTGCTGAGTGACTGAAGCTGCAAGTGAACACTAATGGATGTTCTACAATCTTAAGGTAGAGAACAATCTCTAAACATTCATTCCTTCTATTTATAGATAGAAAGTCTCTTCAAGGCCAAAAACTACGAGTTCATGTGGAATCCACACTTGGGCTACATCCTAACCTGCCCATCCAACCTTGGAACAGGGCTCCGTGCTGGTGTGCACATCAAGCTCCCACACCTTGGGAAACATGAGAAATTTGGAGAAGTCCTCAAGAAACTTAGGCTGCAGAAACGAGGCACAGGTGAGAGTTCATAATAACACTGATGGGCTGAGTCAGCCTGCCCTAGGACAGCAGCAAATGCCAGCTCTCTACTTAGTATGTCCTTTGTCTGGCTGTCTTGTTAATGTTCTGTGTGTCATTTTGAGCACTAGATTAGGTGGACCTGGGGACAGCTGTTCTTGTTCATGAGCAAGGGTGGGAATCCTGGTTTAATCCTGGTTTAAGCCCACTGGAGATAGCTCCAGTGGGTTCTTGTGACCTTGGGTTAGATTGCTCATGGGTCAGAAGAATAAAGAGCTTGCCTAATTGCATGTTCTGTGGTTCATGTTGGCAGTCACACAGGGCTTTATCTTCCTGCATGTAGGATGAGGCACCAGTGGCAGCTTGTAGAGAATGGTCCTGCTGTGTCCCTGCCTCAAGCTGGTGAGGGAGGAAAGGCAGACTCCCCTGCTGTGGCTGAGGTCAATGTTGTAACTGCATCTCTTGCTGCCTGCAGGTGGTGTGGACACAGCTGCTGTTGGAGGAGTGTTTGATGTCTCCAATGCTGATCGTCTTGGCTTCTCTGAGGTGGAGCTGGTGCAGATGGTGGTGGATGGAGTGAAGCTCCTCATTGAAATGGAGAAACGCCTTGAAAAAGGCCAGTCCATTGATGACCTCATGCCAGCTCAGAAATAAAGCACTTTATTCTCATGCTTCCTAACTTATTGGATGAATAATAAAATGTCACTCCAATTCAAACCCTTGGGGTCAGAGCCCACTTAGTTACACTGTAGAGAAGTCTTCCATCCATCTGTGTTAGAGTTTATTTTTTTGATGGTTGAGATGTTGCTGAAAATCAAATGAAATAAACTATTGTTTGGCCTGAGATGTCTTAGATATGTTAACTGAATGTCTTTGAGATTTAAGTGACTTGGTTTTCATAGTTATGCTAGGTGGTTTGGTTTTGTGTGCAAGCACATCTTCCTGGGTGTGCTGCTGCAGACCAGCTGAGTTGAAATGTTGTTAAAGCAGTTTCAGAAGTTGAACCTCTTAACTTGATTGTAGTTGCTGTAAATTTGAGAACTAATGTTAAACATGAGTCACTGCAAACATGCCCTACCTCCAAGGCTTTGACTTGTGCATCTGCTCATGCCAACTGTAAACTCTCATTATGCTGAGTACTGCAAGCCAGGCTGGTTCCTGTGAGGGAGGGGAGGCAGGGCTGGGGACAGAGGGCTGCTGCTGTCTCAGATGGGCCCTCAGGGCTGCAGGGCAAGGCTCTGAGGTCAGACTACAGCCCTTGGTATTAGTGACCCTGAGCTGCTTGTGGGGAGGAGCTTGTCTTCAACACAGCTAGTGTAAACAACAACACTTTAAGGGGTGAGGTGAAGCCTAGATTAATTCAGACCATGGTTCTCAAGTGATTTCAGCTCAGCCAGGACAGAGATAGGGGCTGGAAGCTGCCACTTACAGGAAAATACCAGCTAATGAGCTTTAGTCAGCTGACTCTTGTTGGCCCCTGCACCAGTTGCCCCATGAACCTAAAACTGAGCAGTACAGTCAATTAAAACATGCTAAATAGTTTTTCCCAAACTGGGCCTGGCTTGCAAGCTCAGGTAGTTGTCTGGATATGAGCTCAAGATTGCATCAAGTAGGTCTGTTCTCCAGAATGGCTGTACATGTGTGCTTGCTGTGTGGAAGCATCACATTATTAACATACAGGAGCAGCATTTCCCACAAGTATTGCTAACTGGGAGCATCAGACCCTTGGGAAGAGCAGCCTTTGCAGCTCATGCAGATGCACCTGCTCAGCAGCTCTACCCACTGCTAAAACACAGCTTTGATGGAGGGAGCGTGATGAGGGGTTGATGCAGAGCTCCTTGGCGTGCAGCTTTATATAGGTTTGTGTAGATAACTGAAGCTTTCTTTTGTAAAGGCTGTGATATTTCTAAGGCTGTGATTGCAGGCTGTCATTTAGCTGAAGAGATGATTCCAGCTGGGGTAAGCTAATTTAATTTTGGTGAGAAAAGGCTGAGTGAACATTTCAGATAAGATTTTTTTTTTCTTTTAATACAGCTTTGTATGTGAAACTTTGCATTCAAAGTTAATTGGGTGGGGGAGAGGAGATCATATGTAAGAGTTTTGTTCTGTGCTGGGTGTTCCTGTATTTGAGTTAATCAGCACAGGAGTTTTTTGTGTGAAGATTCTGAGAGCAGGGAAGAGAAAATGGTGCAAGAGACAACCGGTTGGTTCTGTATATTCTTTAGATCCCCCATGCTGTGCTTCATGTCACTGTTCACTGACGCTTGGCAAATAGCTGGTTCTGCTTCTTGTAATCAGAGAGTGTTCATTTAGTGGTGCCTCTCCTCAACACAGCGTCGTTACTGCGCTCACAGCAATTACTTAATGAAAGGAGTTGCCTGAAAACTTGTCTATTTTTTTCTAGCTATATCAGCTGGACTAATAAAAACATTTCTCTCTCTATGCATCTTGTTTCTCCTATGTTCTTAACCCCTCAGAGCTGTTACATTTGTCTGCTTTCAGCCCCTGAGTCCCTAGAGTCTGAGACAGCACCTGTAGCTGGCTAAACAATTGTGCTCAAAGCAGCAAACCAGTCTTTAATGCCTGCATCCAGCTAGAAAATACTTCTTTTTAATTGGTTTTCTTTCCCACCCACTACCTTTGCTGTGTTCCCTCGTGTTGCTGCTATGCGACCGCGCTTTTGTTTCAGCCTGTACAAAGCAAAGCAATTGCAAGTGTTTCAGGGAAAGAATGTGTCCTGGCAAAAGGTGGATACTGTGACCAACCCCAGGTGGGACTTTCTAAAAACCTCTGATCAAGAGAGAGATTAAAGCTCCTGCCGCTTCACCTTAAAAGCTTTGGTTTGGTCTTTGGCATTACTCACCCTTGTACCCTGGGTGCCCATTATGGATTGTATGGAGCAGCCTTGTTTGTGCTCTGGGCACTGAGAATGGTGCCAGGTGCTGGCAGGCTGCCATGGGGCAGGAGAGGAGAGGAAGGTTATCAGTCAGTGCTGTGCTTTATCCAGGGAGCCTGCATTAACCACCTGTGTCCCATAGCTTTTGGAAAGGAGCCGTGTGGCTCCTGCTCTCATCACCCCCACAGTGATGGCAGTGTCCTCATCAGGCCTGGAACAGGGACTGCTCTGTTGGTCCCAGCAGTGCTGGGGGAGGAGAGGGGCCAGGAGCCCTTTGGGCCATCTTTGGGCTTTCCTGTGATGTTTCAGCTGAGCTTTTCTCCCCTATAGACAGGGGAACAGGGATGGTTGCTGTCATCCTGCTGCTGCAAGGCAGCCCCTTGTGTTGTCCTGTTTTACTGCCCCTGCTCCCCCAGGCTGGCATATTGTCCCCTTGGGTGCTGTGAGACATGCACCACTTTTATAATGTTCTAAAGAGAAATTTCTGTTTGTCATTACATTTTCCTCCTGTTTCTGCTTCCCTCAGGGAGCAGCTGCCCAGCCCTGGCTGGTGGGGTGCCAAGCCTTGCCTCTGGACACGTGTGGCACAGCAGCGCGCTGCCTGCTGGCACCCCAGAGCCCTTGCTCAAGAAATGAATCTCTTTGGGAAACCATTTGCCTCTCATGTTACACTCACTGGCAGCTTAAATGCTCCTTATCCCACTTCCGTGCTATCTACTGGAAAGTGATTCATGGTGTCTGACCCTGCTGTGGGCTCAGCACCACAGCCCTGGTGGGGGAGGCTCCCAGCCCTCAGAGCAGGGCTCAGGCTCTCCGCGCGCTCCCTTGTGCCTCTGGTCAGCCCAGGGACAGGGTGGCTGCTTCCCGAGCAGCTCCAGCTGCTCCAGAGTGGCTCCTGCTTCCCAGGACAAGGTGGCCAAACCCTCCTCTCTCACAAAAATAAGGGATGGAGCAAGGTGGTTTTACCTGCTGGATGCCTGGTGAGTGCTCTGCCTGGGGCACAGGAGGCTCCTGCTCCAGTCCGGCTCTCTGCAGAGGATTCTTGCTCAGCTCCAGCCACAGCCTAGGGCAGGGCAATGCTTTCCCCCAGCTTTCCATTTTGCTCAGCATCCATTGCTAGGCCAAGAAGGAAAAGGAAGGTGCTATTGCCTAATGTCTCCAGCACTCACCTGGGAGGGTTTAGGCTCCAGCCTGTCCTCAGATGAGCATTACCATATTTTTACGCAACATGGAATAACTTGAGCAGAAGATTTTGAGTGATCTTTGTTCTTTTCTCCACCCACACACCCACACACAAAAAATGTGGTAGTGTGGTAGGCAAGGCACTCTTCTGAGGATGGAGATGGCATCACAAGCTTTTCATCTCCTGTTTGCTTTGCTTTTCCCCTGGGGAAGCAGCAGGCCAGCAGGCTCCTTTGGCTGCTCCACATTCCTCTGGCTAGTCTGCCTTCCCTCCTCCTAAAAACATAGTTACAAAGCTGGAAATAGCCTGGTGATATTTTCTCCAGCTCTCCCCCAGTGGGGCAGGGCACTTCCCCACCATCACGGGGTTTTGTTGGGCTTTATTTGTCTGCAGTGGAGGGGAGCCCAGCTCAGCAATGGAGAGCACCCCACAGCACAACTGGGCCTCTTGCATTGCTTGACCCTCTTGCCCTGGCTATGACATTTTAGATTTATTTTCTTACACAGAAATCACACAAGCCCCTGACCAGCTGCTGTTCAAGGCCCATGTGGGACACTTGCCCTGGACTCCCAGTCCCTGAGCACCTCACCAGCCATGAGCCACTGGCCAGAGGTGAGGGCTGCCCAAGGTGTCAGTCCTGAACCACTGGGCTTCCCCCACCTTTTGGAACACCATCTGGGCAGGTTTTTTTTGCTCAAATGCTGCACAGAGCCAGGCTGAGTGTGCCAGGTGAGAAGTAGTACCTGGTACACCCACAGTGTGAGTCTAGTGATCAAATTGGCAGCATGAGCTCAGCCTGGGATTGACAATTAGCAGGGAAATTTGCAGTATCAGACAGGGTAAAAATAAACTCAGACGCATCCAGACCTACCAAACATTTTTGTTTTTCTCCTTCAGCCAGTGAGTAAGACTCTGAGAAAACATTTATATATATATGCACATACATATATATATGAATTAAACTTTTAAAAGGGCAGAATGCCTCATGTTCAACACCCAGGAAAATGGGTAGAAAAATGTTAATGTTGAAGTTTTTAATGAATGTGAAAAGTTCAGCTAAAAATACACAAGAATGGGCAACCCTGAACTTTCTTCAATGCAATTTCAGAATAAAACCAAAAGTGAAGTTCAATTTACCATATGCATGCAAGCTCCAGATCTTTGCAAGGACCTCAGCTTTTCCCTGTGTTTTGTGCAGGTGGGTGTGAGGTTTGGCTGACAGCTGCAGTCTGGTTGCTTTTTCCACATCCATTATTGATGACCAGGGAGTGAAACTGAGAATAACCTGGAAGACCTTGGAAGTGTCAGCAGCAGTGCCTTATTGTGATGGTGTTTGATGGTAGCACTCAAGCACGGCAAAGCTTTCCTGGATTACATGGGAAAGAGTGACTGGAAAATTACTGAATTAACTCACCTGAAACCCCATGCCTGGTCCAGCAGAGCAGTGAGCACATTCAGCAAGGGCAGGTTTGCTGGGGTGTGCACAGTGTTTGTCTGCAGTTCAGATGTGCTGCACCAAGGGCAGGTTTGCTGGGGTGTGAATAGTGTCTGTCTGTCTGTCTGTCTGCAGTTCATATGTGCTGCACATCCAAACTGCAGCGAAGCTGGAGGGTTCTCTCTAGTGCCAGCTCTGCCCATGGGAGCTGATGAAGGTTGGGCACTGTCTTTGGCACAGAGGTGACTCGTCCTGCTGCGCTGTGCCAGCTGGCCAGGGACAGGCTGGAGGCAGTGAGGTGCAAACCAGGTGGCTTTGGGGCACGGTTGGTGAAGCCATTTCAGGCAGGGAAGCTGGTGTTTCACTGAGGCCCTGAGGTTTGCCCACAGAAACTGGCCCTTCTCCCTGCAGGCTGTGGTGAAATCCCCTGAATCATCACTAATCCCTGCTGGGGCTGCCAGCGCTCCCAGGCTGCCATTACTGGGAGCTGGCACTGCCATCCTGTGCTGGCACTGCTGACCCAGAGCCCCTGCTGGAGCCAGGGACTGCACCTGTCCAGGAGAGCAGGAGAGGACACAGGAGGGCCATGGAACCCCTCTGCTCCATGAGGGAGTGGGCTGTGCTCAGCAGAGGACAATGAGATAGCTTTTTGTTGGATTGCTGCTGTAACAGCCTCCAAGCTGGAACTTGTCTGGGAGAGATGGCTCCAGAAATACTTGTGGGAATATGCATGACAAGGGGATTGCAATGGATGGTCCCAGAGTTTCAGCTCCTCTCCATGGGAGAGTCATGGCTGCCTTTTTTTTGTTTGTTTTTTTTTTTTTTTTTTTTTTTTTTTTAATAAGCCATTATTTTAAGGGAAAAAGGCATTGAGCATCTTGAGGATGCTCTTTCCCTTGTGGCTGGAATGGGTACCTACCTCCTTCCCTCTGACTCTGGCATGCCCCCTCTCTGTCCCTGTCAGTGCCCCTTCACCTCCTCCATCTGGTGGGTGGCACAGGGTGGTCTCTGATCCTTCCAAGGCTGGTGGGCCCCCCAAACTTTGCACTTGCCTAAAGGGTGGGAAGGGCCATGAGAAATCAAACAGCTCAGCTGTTTCCTACTGCTGAGAGCTTCAGGAGAGGCTTGAAGGTTTCTTGCTGTCCTGGAGGCCAAGGAGAGCTGAGGAGGGAATGCAAGGTCAGGAGTGCATGGCCACATGTGCAGGGGCTGCAGAGTGCCCAGCTGCCCCAGTGCTTGGCCTCTGTGCCCACCAGGTGCTTGGGCAGCTCCCAAATCTGCCTGTGGCTCTCCAGGGGCTGATCTCAGCTCAGAGTACTGCTCACAGCACCCCTCAGTGTCCCTGCTTCCCACCTCCCAACTCTTTTTGAAGCCCTATCCCAGCAGCAGTAGGTATGTGCTGGGGATGGATGGATGGATGGATGGATGGATGGATGGATGGATGGATGGATGGATGGATGGATGGATGGATGGATGGATGGATGGATGGATGGATGGATGGATGGATGGATGGATGGATGGATGGATGGATGGATGGACCTCCCCACAGCCCCAGAAGCCCTGGCCAGGGTCCCCAGCCAGTGGTGACTGTACAGACTGCTGCTCACTGCAGCCAGCTCCTGACTGCATTAGGTGGAAGAGAGCCAGGTGGATGATCATCAGCAGGGCTGCTCCAGCCAGCCCTGGGCAGGCTGTGTGAGGGACACCTAACGCAGCAGTGCTGGCAATCACACCTTGCACCTGAGCAGCATCACCTTGTGCAGCAGCTGAGCTGCCCAGTGCCAGGTACTGCTGTGCTTGCTCCAGCCCATTCCCTGGGCTGCTGCAGTGGGGCAGGGCTCACCTGGGCACCAGGCTGAGCCAGCAAGCAGGGACTGGCCAGCCCAGCGCCCCAGGGTCTGTGTTTTCTGTTACTTGGTGGTTTGGCCTTTTTTTCTGTGTGGTTTTTCTTTTTGCAATGAACCCTGTGCTTTGCAGAGACTTGTCAGCAGGACAGAGACCTTGCAGCTTAGCGTGGGGGAAGCCTCAGATTGCAGGCAGCAGCCTGGGTCACTGCTGGGCTGAAACAGAGCTGAGGACAACCTCAGCATGGCATGGAGACAAGGCCTGTCCCTTCCAGCAGGGCAGCACCCCTGGCACAGGCTGGATCCTGAGTGTGTCAGTGGGGAAGGGTCCCTGTGGCAGCACGGGGCTCTGCCCTGGCTCGTGTGCATCACCTGGCAGTGACCCAAATTTTGGACAGAACCAGGCCCCAGTTCCAGTGGGAATCATCAGTCTGGCTGCACCCGTGGAGCATCCAGCCTCTCTCCCTGCAGCAGCCACAGGTGCTTGGCAGCATTTCATGCTAGTGGTCACCTGTGTCCTCACATCAGCAGCAGGACTGCATGTTTAGGGATGCAGCCCACAGCTGCTACCCACTGTCAGAAAGAGACAGTGTCCCTCTCCTCTCCTGGGGTACCAGGATGTTTCCAGGGGCAGAGTTCCCCTCTGCAGCCCCCTCCTGCTCCCTGGAGATGCCTTGGGCTCAGGTGGCCCTGCTGCTTGGGTGTGACATGCCAGAACATGTGTCTGGGAAAACCCTTGCATGTGGTATAAGATGGAGCTTTAAAAGCAGACTGAAACTGTATTTTGTTTTTCCTCACAAGGAATGAACGATTGTCCCTGTAACAGTATTTATGAGAAATTATACCAAGCAGTGGGTCAGCTGAAGTGGCAGATGGCCAGTGTATCTTTTCCAAATACTTTTATATAAATCAGTGCCAAAACCAGCAATGACATGTTTTTGTGGTTGGTGCATGGTCTCCATCACTCATCATGGACTTTCCTGGGGTATCTGTACAACCTTCTTCTCTTTTAAGATAACTTCCACTGCCATTGACATGGCCACACGGAGATTATTTTTATGCTACTTAGTTCAAGAGTGAAGCTTCCACCAAGAGCAACTTCCCTGGAGAGCCACCATCTTCTGTAGGAGTTATTTAAGTGCTCACCTGACTTGCCTTTCAGCTCAGTTTCTTCACTTCCAGTTAAGGCCAGCCCTGAGCAAGGACCACCAAAACCAGATATTAGATTACCTAAAAGGGATTTGGAATAAATGCATCAAAAAGATACAGAGAAACAATGAAGTACATTTAGAAACCCAAGAGCTGTCTGAGACTGAATGGGAATGGGAATGCTTATTAAAAAGATTCAGAAAACTAGCAAGTGAGCTGAAACAATTTTTAAGATACTAAGAAACATCTACCAGCAAGGGGGGGAAACATTTTGTTGTTTGGCAGCACTTCTAGTCCCATGACACTTCCAAACACCAACCTCCACCATTAAACTTTACTAATCCTCCCTTCAGACTTCTGTGTGGGTCATTTAGAATTACTCAATACTGAGCTCAGGGGAAAACCTAATAAGCCAACCACTAATCTTTGAACTTGGCATAACAATTCTCTCCTTGCTATTTCTCAGCATGTTCTGTCTTGTCCTGCCACCCCACTGAGAAAGCCCTGGAGTGCTGGCAGAGGTGGCCAGTCCAGGCTCACACTGGCACCCAGGGCACGGTGGCCACGGCCAAGGGGCTGCAGTTTCCAAAGGAACTGTTCTGCGAGACATTTTGGGACTTGGAAATGAACCTCTCAGAGAGGGCAACCTGTGGTGAGAGACTATTGAGAAGCCACATTGACACTGGGATCTTTGGAAAGTAACACAAGGAAATTAGATATGTATATATTTGTTTTAAGCAATGGCACTGTACTCAGCATGAAGCATGAGGGTAAAACATGTTTTAGATGCAGATGAAAGCTTGACAGCACTTTCTCTCCTTTCCAAAAAAGCCTCCCGACACACCCCCAGGTGCTGACCCAGGTGAAGGAAATCCCAAAGTCTATCTTGGAAAAGAAAACAAGATTGCTCCTTCAGCTTATGCCAGGCTTAGTGCTAACAGTACTTTGTGCTTCTGTAATCTTGCATTTAGCAAAGCATCATTCAGGCTTTTTACCAGCCCTTGGAAGGTATCATCTTAGCCCCATTTCACAGCAGGGAGGAAGCTGCCTTGCTGAGGCTGGGGACAGGGTGACAAAGGTGGCTCTTGGATATGATCCTCTGCTGTGCTGCTCACCCTCTTCAGAGGTGAAGGTTAACCAGGTCACTCTCCTTCTCCTCCAGATGCAACACAGAGAAAGATAAAAAATCCTGGTCTGAGATGCAGAATCCTCCTTTAGCTGAGCGTCTCTCTCATGTACAAACTCACCCACAGTGCTGGGCAAGGATTTCAACCAAGTATTTTTGTCCCAACTAGCTGGATTTTATTTATGCCTCTTTTAGCCTGTTCCTTCCTCAAGATTAAAATAAAAACAACAACAAAAGTAAAAATAAAGTACAAAGGTCTCGGGAGAGATCAACCTTTCAGCTCCCTGCTGCCTTTCCTGCAGAAATAGAAAATTCCTGCAGAATTTCTCTTGGGAATTGAAAAGACTGTAAAAAGCACATAATCAAAGGTGAAAAGCTTTGTGGTCCACTCGCAGCTGGACACATTGGTCTGTCCCACAGGTTACCACCAGCATGAGGAGAGTAACATAGGAGCCCCATCCTAGCCCAGCTCAGGACAGATCCCTGTGCCAGCCCAGGAGCTGGCAGCAATGTTGCCCTGCTAGAGATGTGGCTGAACCCTTGTCTGCAGCCCCCAGCCTCACTGTTTCGGACAGGGGGCTTTATCCTCCAGGCTGTGCCCGTTTGGGGGTGGGACCCTTTGTGGGACTCCTCCCTTTGGGTGCTGGTGGGGGCAGGACGGGGCTTTGCTACCCCAGGAGGGCTCAGAGGCCTTGGGAGGCAGCGGGAGAGGCTGCAGAGAGCAGGCCCACAGCAAGGGCCCTCCCAAAGGAGCCCCGAGAAGGAAAGGGGAGAAAAGCAGGGAAAAGCTGGGGAGAAAGCGAGCGGGGTCAGAAAGGCAAGGCCAGGGCTGAGCTGCCGCGGCAGACTGCGTTCCCCGTGCTCTCATGGAAACGGGAGCGGTGCCCTCCCGCCCGGCTGCTTCCTCAGGTTATTTTTGAAGGCAGCTCCTGTGTACGCAGAGCAGCCCCTTCCCGGGGAGGAGCAGGGAGAGCCGGGGCTCAGGAGGGAGAGCATTATCTAATCTGTTCGGCGGGGGAGCCCCATAAATGGCAGCACCAGCACACCCGGGAGGCTCCTGGGCCTGCTCCAGCTCCAAGTCACGGCCGGCAGAGCCCAGGAGCAGAGCTGGTGCCTTTCGGCTTCCCCTCTACACTGAGCAGGCCAAGCATCCTCTAAATAAAAAGCCTCCCTTGGCCTGTGCGTCGGAAACAGCCGCATTTCGAGCAGCTGGGTCGAGCAAGAGACTTCCAAATGAGGGCATGGCAGCCCCGCCGCGGCCCAGCGCTGCCTGAGGAGGCTCCGCCGCTCCCCGCGTTGCGAACGGCGCTGCCTGCTCCTATTAAAGGATATTGTTTACTCTCCAGCCGGGTGATGCTCACGCAGGCTGGAAACTGCAGCCCAGGAGAAACCCTTGGCAAGTGTCATTAGGGTGTCAGGTCTGTTTTGGGATGCCAAACGGGCTGGGTGCTGCTGCTACAGCCGAGGTGCTGAGCCCCCACTCCACTGCCTGTGTGGGGCTGCCCTGCCCTGCCCTGGGACAGACTCACACTGGTGTGGGACTGTGAGTGCTGCAGCTCTGAGGGATGCTCTGTGAGCCTGGATGTCACTCTGCAGGTGACAAGACCACGTGTCAGGAGAGGGGGACGTGGCCCCCTGAGGCCTGGCAGGACAAGCTCCACCATGGGGGTGACAGGTCAGGGGAGCAGCCACCAGACACAGTGTACACTGAGGGGTCACAGCATGCAGGTGCACCAGGAACCCCAGCACCTGGCTGGATTGGGGCTGGGCTCAGCCTGGGCTGGCAGGTGAAAGCTGCCTGCACAAACAGTGCCAGCAGGAAGGACACAGTCCTTCACTGACCAGGGTTTGTGACCTCCAATTTCAGTGCTCTCAGCCCAGGCTGACCCCACAGCAGCAGGTTGTGGACAGGATTCCACTTCCCTTTGAGGCTCTGTTTCCAGGCATTCACCTGCAGGCCACACACCTGAGGCTACCATGAGTTACTGCAATTTGTGACCCGTTTTAAACCACAAATGGTCCCTACTGTCACCTCAGAGTCCACTAAGGTGAGTCGGGCCAAACCTGACACAAAAGCAAAGCATTATGTTTTCTGCTGATGTCTTCACCTCACTGAGGTGTAGCGTGGCTCAGAGGTTCACAAATGCCACAGCTGATGCTGTCCAGGAGCAGTGAAAGGGGCAAAGAGCTCCCTTGCTTTTTCCTACTCACACACCAAGGCATCAAACTTTGCCTTTAGTCCAGGCACAGCCAGGTCTGTGTGCACTGAGCCACCTCCATCCCTCCTGTCTCCTCCTCCTCCCAGGTCCCCAAAGGCAGGGAGGGGTGCTCATCACAGGAGCAGATGACTTTTTCCACAGAAACAGATGCCTGCTGCAGCCAACACACTGTCTTTGCATTGAGCACAATCCCACCTATTCTGATTGTCACTGTTGTTATTATTTCCATAACTGTTTTTCCTCCAGACTTCTGGCTCCAGGAACAAATTACTTCAGCCCTGCCCACTCCCAGGGCTGTGAGGCTTCAAAAGATGTCTGAAAGACCTGTCCTTCCTGGTGACAAGTGCTCCTTCCTTTGTATTCTCCGGGGGCAATGTCTGCAGCATGTCACAGGTAGGGAGGAGCTGCCCAAGAGAGCAGGACCATGGCAGGAGGGAGGGAGTTCTGGCAGCCAGCTCAGGATGGGGTAGGAGGGGAAAGGGTGATGCTCCTGGCTAGCACCAAACCAGAGGTGGCTTCACTTCTTTGCCAAAGGAGAAAGCTTCTCTTGAATTCAAGCATAAGACAGTCTGAGCAGGTGCCTGTGCTCGAGATTTTTATGGATCACTGCAGGCTGAGAGGTTCACAAAACAGCCTGCTGCTTCCTTCAGCAGTGGAAGTGAGGCAGTCACAGTTAGCCATCCAGGGAGACTTCAGCATGGATCCCCAGCTCTCTCCCTCCCTGGGACATGCACAGGATTCCCCAGGTCCAGCTGACACATCCAGCCACGCCTCAGCCACAGGCTGTCAATGAGATGCACAGTCCTTTTCAGCAGCTTCAAACACACACCAGCTCTGTACAGTGAAGATCCAAGGGACTTTCTGACTCCCCAGAGACATCACTGGCTGATCCTCAGAGCTGACTGACTGTTTATGACCTCCAGGAAGGACAGCAGCAGCTTGAGCACAGGACAAGTAACCACAGGGCTGTGGTATTGTGCTTCCTCCTAGTTCTTTGCTGAGCCTTGTGACTATAAAACAAACTTGAAGGTCCTCCTTGCATACTGTGAATCCCTTCTCCAGGAGAGAAAATTCCAGAAAGGTTCTCACAGCCCTGTGAAAACATATCACCTCACTTTGCCAGGAAGAAAATTTGGGACCTTCTCAAACGACTCCACTTCCATTTACCAACAGAGTGCTTTTGTTGTCCCACACGTCAGCGTGGCGGCCAGACAGAGATCTAACTTGAGCCTTGGGAAAGTCTGACTCCTACTCTTCCTGCCTTGTGACAGACACTTGTACGAGCTGCACCACTCCCTCTGAGTGAGAGAGCAGGACCTTCCTTTCCTCTTTCACACAGGCTCCAGTCTTGGCCATGTGGAAGGGCAGCAGAAAAGCTTCCAGGCAGCCAAAGAAGAAGTTGGTTTAGCAACTAGACAAGAAACCAGGGCTCAGAAGTGTCCTGGCCCCAACCCAGTGTGGATTCAGACCAGAACAGAGAAATGAAACCAGCTGAGACAGGAAGAGACTTTTTGCTACCATCAGGCAGAGTTTTGTCCTTCACCCCCCAGCTGCCACCCCTGCCAGCCAGAGCTCTGGGATAGAGAGTAACACAGCAGCAGACCAGGCTGCTCTGCTGAGGAAATCCCCGCCTGGAGAGGGATGTGCCAGTGGGGCTCTTGTTTCTTGTGCTGCTCCCAGGCCTGCCAGGCTGGACCCTTGCTGCAGGCAGGGGGGACCACTGTGACCACGCACTGGTAGTGGCTCCCTGTTATATACAAGCACTGGGAGGAGGAACAAGTGGCTGTCCCAAAAACTGACCCAATCCTCCAGCAATGCCTGGGAGAGGTGTGCCAAGGGAAGGAGCTGCTGCTACTCCCTTTTGAAATCCATAGATCTATTCCACCTGCTTGAAAATAGAAGCCAAGATTAGATCACCCTAACCTTTCCTCTTCTAGATTTGCCTCCATTCCTGCTCAGTCTCCTGCCTCAGGACATGGCCTATTTAGGGACCCCCATCACCCACAGAGACAGATTTTAGTACCTTTCCCTAAATCTCAGCACACTCCAGGATTTTCCTCACGGCAGCTGGTGAGTGGGATTGCTGGCAGCCCTTTTTGTCTCCGGTGGCATCAAGGCTGAGCAGGGCTGTGTTCTAGCTCCTACTGGGTTTAACACCTCATTTCCTTTGCTGTCTGCCCCAGAAACATGAGGAAAGGAGGCTCTGTGCCCTTCAGGCTCAACAGCAAGTTGTACAGCACCACACAAGCACCAGCAGCTATGGGCTGAAGAACTGGTCTGGGAGCCCAGGTTTGCTGGTGACTGCAGACTCTTTGCACATGCACTGATTTCTAAATGAGCACAAGCAGCTCATTAGGTCCTCCCAAGCTGCACAAATTTGGCCTATGAGCTAAATAAGCTGCTCATAGAGTCACAGAATGATTTGGGTTGGAAGGGACCTTAAAGACCATTGAGTTCCACCTTCCCTGCCATGGGCATGGATACCCCCCATTAGACCAGGCTGCTCAAAGCCTCGTCCAAGCTGGCCTTGAACTGTTCCAGAGACAGGGCATCCACAACTGGAGATGGCAACCTTTTCCATGGGCAACCTGTTTTTATGCCCCTTGCAGCAGAAGCCAGGCTGGAGGGTGCTCTGCAGCCAGGGGGGGTTCAGTCCCCTTTGAGAAGAGACTGAGGCTCAGTTCTCAGCTTCAATGTTGTGCCAGCCTTGGTTAGTCACCATCAGGACTGGGGGTGCCTCCTCTTCTTCATTGCACTTCCACACCTACAGCCTGGCAGTGAGGCATCCAGAAAATCCTCCAGCATAGCCAGTGTAACAGGTGCAATCAGCATAACCACAAATTTCAGTGCAGCACCGTGTTGATCCAGAGCTTTCCTTCCAGGCTTTTGGTTTTTCCTTTAGCAGCATGTCTATCTTTGGTTCAGTCCCAATTTAGGACTTGTTTTCATCCCCTGCCTTCCCTGAACTCTGCTGCTAGATCAATGAAACTCAGCTTTGCAATGAAATGTGGAATGCTACTGCTCCCAAGACAGAAAACTGGGAAAAGGCATCATCTGAGTGACAAAAAAAGGCAAGGATGAAGCATTCTTTATTCTTACATGTTGTTGGAGGACAGAAGGGGAGGGTAAGGTAGAAGCAATAGTAAGTTAATGAGAAGTGCTGGATGCTGGTTAGATAAACAGCATGTGTCTGTCCCTATAAACCTTGGCTCTCATCCCTCTGCTTTATTTTTAGCCTTGATGAATGTCTTTGTCACTGCCTTTACTTCTACTGCTTTGCAAAGGTGGTTCCACAATTCCCCATTCCTTCAGCAGCATTAGCCAGACATAAGACCATTTTTTCCCCTGACTATTTTGCATCATGCAACGCCCACCCTGGCAGACCCAGCTCATAATGTCAGCAGTAGACAGAAAATTGGAGAAGCATCTTTGATATTTTAAACTACCCAAGTTATTTGGTGCACAAAGCAGAGCTCAGCTCCCCTTTGCACCCAGCAGAACTCTCCCCTGTTCCATCAGGATTCACCCTGAGTGCAGCTCTGACCTAAAAAGTGACCTTTAAAGATGAGATGCCTCTTGGCCAGCAGCTCTGGTCCCTGCTGTGAACTGTCACAGTTTTTGGGCTGGTTTCCCAGAGAAACCAGCCTCATGTGGCCACACACTGTGTGTGAGAGCTTGGGCTCAGTCTGTGCCCCCCAGAGCTGTGGCACCTGCAAGTGAGCAGGCAGAAGGGTCAGAGAGAAACCTTCCTGCTTGTGCCCTGAGAGGAATGAGCCCCTCCATGCAGCTCCTGTGGGCTTCAGCTTCACTCCAGGAGCTGTTTGTTCCAGCAGACTGTGAGACAATATGGGAAACAGTGCACTGAGCTCCAGACTCAAATCCACACAAGCAGGGGCCCTTTGAAGTGGTGCTCAGTGAGCTCCTCTTCTGTCATAGTAAGCTCCCACCATGTCTCCCTTTTCACCCTGCAGTATTCATTTCCATGTCTGAGTGGAGCTGAAGGGCAACCAGGAAGAGAAATGGATGTGGTTTTCCACAGCAACATGGCCAGGACAAGCTTTTGCTCCTGCTCATGGCAGCATTGCAGTGAGAGCAAGCTCCCTGGCAGCCCCAAGAGCAGGACAGCCCTGCCCTGTCCATGAGCACCCAGAGCCTCCCAGCCCCTCTGGGGTGCTCTGTGCTCCCTGCCCATCTCTGCCCCCTGCATTACAGAATACACCCAATAAGGAGTGTTCTGGTGAGGTGGCTGATTCCCTCATGAGAGGCCTGGAAAACACCCAGGAACTGAAGCCATCCAGAACTGATGTCCCTCTTTTCCCCTATCCTAGGGACTGCTCTAAATGCTAGATTCATTACAGCCTTGACTTTAATTGAGCTAAGCCATGCTGCAGGTCTGGATTCACTTCACTGAGCACTGAGGAGATCCCATTGCTCTTGCCATGCTCTGCACCACGGGCCAGCAGGGAGATGCTTCAGGGACCCCAGAGCACTTGGACTCTTTCTCCAGCCAGAAAAGCACTCACAGATCTGGTCTGTAGAGACTCATGGAGCTCTGACACCACAGGAAACCTTAAAAAGGGACTGTCCCTTGAAGCAAGACTGAGCTCAGAAGGGTTCAGCCAAGGCTTGTCTCTGGAGATAAGGAGTAAGCAACAAGTTTTGAAAGCCAAGGATAAAGAGGTTCATCAAGGGGTCAGTTAGATAAAACCACTAAAATATATTTGACCTAACAATGTTACTCTGGTGCTGCTCCCAGATCAGTGATGAGGAACAGAACTTCCAACAGCAGAACTCTGCTTTTGCTGCCCCCACTGCAGTCACACGCAGCGGGGTGAACCCTGTGCACGTCCTTCACCACAACCAACACTCCAGGAATTGCCTTGGGAGGCTCAGAAAAGGGCTCAGCTGCAGCCCATGGTTCTGGGACTGCAGGAAGGACGGGATGAGACACAGGACTCCTTCACAGAACAAGCACCAAGGAGCCTGAAATAAACAGCTTCTCCATTCCCACTTGCCAAGTCCAAACACCCCAGTGATAAATATTAGTACCAGTCACTATTAATCCCACAACAGCAAAACTTGGATTACAGTACAAGTGAAAGCTGGAGCAAAATATGCAATTTGAAAAAAGGTCCTGAGCAAATAAGGAAGTTTCACTTCTTGCCTACTTGAAGCACATGTGACATGATTTGTTTGAAGAATAAAATAGACTGCAGGCATGGAAAATGCCAGGCATAAAGCTTTAGAGAGTTACTAATACTGTGGAATATAAATGGAAGCGATCCCAGATTATTTTAGAAAAGGCTGGCTGCAATTTACAGCCTTGATTAGACTGATTACTAAAGGATGAATAGTAAAATAACTTCAGTAATTAAATTTCCGAAGAGGAAACTGAAGGTTCTTACTCGTAAAATGAGCTGGAAATGAATTTAAATATTCAATATGACTTTTGCCCTTCTCAGCAGAAGAGCATGCTGCCTGACATGGTCATTTTCTAGGAAAGGAGACTGAGCAAGGCTTAACAAAGAAATGAAAAAGGGATTTGTAGCCCTATAGATTTTCCATGGGAAAGGTAAAGCCCATTAGAACTACACTTCAGCTCAGAAAGCAATACAACTTAATGGAAAAATAAACATATAATTAGGGTGCATTTCAAGGTGAAAAATACAGTTCCCATCAATATCTTGTGGTCAGTTTCCCTCTGTAATTAAGTGAAAGGCGTCCGAGCAGATGGTAACACCGCTAACCAATGTGAAATTGCAGGGAGGGAGTGATCCATGTTCTTTTCTTAAAAAATTTCCAGGAGAACCCCAACCAGAGCTGTTTCTGCGTTTGGGAGACATCCTGTGGCCACTGCAGACACTGCACGTCCCTCTGCAGCTCGCCTTGCCCTGCAGAGGGGACCCACCATCCATCCATCCATCCATCCATCCATCCATCCATCCATCCATCCATCCATCCATCCATCCATCCATCCATCCATCCATCCATCCATCCATCCCTGACATTTCAGCAGGCACGTCCCACCACCAGCCCCTGCTCCTCTGGGCACCACAGACACAGGACCATTGTGACAATGCCTCCCAGCTCCTATCAGTGTGTTTTTCCCATCCATGTGGGAACACATGTGAAAACATTTCATTTCATGCCTTTTCACTGTGTGAGCCAGGGGAGGAAATTATCCCATGCTCAGAGACTTTGCTGTTTGTGGTGCTCACGCTGAGGTCTTGGTAAGAGGCACCTCCAAGCAAACAGGATTTTACCTCAAGACAGGCAAAGGATTGAAAACCATATGATTGAAATGCCAGTAGAATTTTGCTTTCTGATTTTGCATCCCCATATGTTTTAACAGAATTATTTTCGTGGTGAACTATTTTGTTATCTGATTTTATTCACCTAATACATTCAATGTGATCAGCAACTACAAGGAAACATGAACTGTACAAGTATTTTGGTTTTATGCCCTGAATTTTTAAAGGATGTTAAATGGTAACATAAGGGTATAAATGGAATGAGAACTGCAACATATCTATGCCTTGAAACTCCATGCTGTGGTTCCCACAGCAACCATAACCATGGCCACTTCTCATGGATTTTACATCCCAGTCTGATGCTGTTCCAAGTGCTCAGCACACATAAGGAAAAACCAAGCAAAAGCATTTTTTCCCCCTGCAATAAACATCTTACCTGCTAAGTCACAACCACTCCTAGGTGAAGGTGAACTCCCAACAGCAGACAATTAATGCCCTGAATGTGGCTTCTGTGCAGAGATACTTGCAGGATTCATAGCGTTGGTATTGACACCCTTCTGTTTTCTGTTAGTGCTGGAACAAGAGCCTGCTGTTTGTACCAAAGGTTAAAGCATTCTTAGAAGGCTAAAAGAGAACAGTTAAGGGTCTTTCAAATTCCTTTGTTTTGAATACCAAACTGTTCCAACTTCAGAAGCACTGAGTGGTTAAGAATCTGTTCCTCCATGGTTTTGCTCATTTTATCCAGCCCCTTTGCTGGTAGGCAGTACCTGGTAGTGCACTAACAAGAGACTGGCAGAAACAGGAACATAAAAACCAGCAAGTTATCCAAGTTTACTGGTTTGCCTTTTTCTTAAAGACAGACATTTTTAAAATTTTAAAAATTAAACTTTTTCTTGCTCTTAAGTTTGCCAGAAGTAAGGAGCATGCACAGAGACAGCAATTCCAACATCCCCCTTGTTCTTGGTTTTCTTTAAGCACTTATTGCTGTTGCAATGCAGGACTCTGATTGGTCTTGGGTATGACAAAGTTGAACTTCTAACAAATTATTCATTTCTCTGTATTGAGCTTTATCCAAAGCTCACGCCCCTTCCTGCTGGATAACAGTTTATTCTATGAAGTGATAGAGTAATTGTCAGTGTGAAATCAATGAAATGATTCACTGCTACTGGAGGGGAAAAACTCCAGTCAAAGGTGCAATTTTCAAAACTCCACTTCATCAGAATGTCAAATCAGGGGTTTAATTGGCAGCACCAGTGACCTGTAATAACATGAGCCTGTCTTTACTGGAAAGCTCCAGGACTTTTCTGTGAAAACTTACAGAAATGAGATAGTATAGACAGTTACAAGCCTACATATTTAAAATTAAATGTTAATCCACAGTGGTACCAGCTTTCCAAAACTGTATTTATTCCTAAACATCTGCTGTAAATCAGAAACCAAAATGTTACATTAGTATGACCCCCCCCACCCCCAGCCCAGATGGCAGAAATACCATCAACTACTGAAATTCTCTAAATATTTAACACTTTAGGTTACTAAGAAAAGATGTGGTCTTGGATAGCACAGCAAGAAACAGCCAACCAGCCCCTCCCTGAGATCCAGAGAGTGACACTGGCTCAAGGGGCCTCTGCCACACCCAGGGGTACCTGAGCCCTCT
The DNA here is from genome assembly GCF_035770615.1 of Melospiza melodia melodia. Taxonomy (NCBI): domain Eukaryota; kingdom Metazoa; phylum Chordata; class Aves; order Passeriformes; family Passerellidae; genus Melospiza; species Melospiza melodia. The sequence continues at coordinate 10,368,596 of NC_086199.1, forward strand.
GGGGACAGTGCCCACTGTGACTGAGCAGGCTCCAGCCCAGGGGCACACACTGCTGCTCCAAGGGAGAACAGCCCTCTGGGCTGGCTGCAGGCCTAATTAAATTGCAATCCACAACATGGTCTGTGACACAGCAGCTGTGGGAAATACTGATTAAAAGCATCTACACATTATCCCAACGGGCCCATGTATAGCTGAGCTTTTAACTGAATTGGAGACAGCTCTTAAATTCCAGATATGCCACAGTCTTTCCATATGACTGGGAGGACTACTGAACCCTGCACTTCATTCCTACAACATAAACGTGTGGATATGAATTCCATATTTTTATAAATAATCTATCTTGACAGAAACTTCTGTAATTAAAAAAAAAATAGGATACAGTATCTTGCTATATTTGATCTTGAAGCCTCAGTGTAATGCAAGAAAAAAAGCTCAACCTTGCCCAAATCTGTACTATACATCTTTAAATCCCCAAAGATTGGATCAGAACAAAAGTAGTGTGCAAAACGTTTAGCCCAGCAGGACTAGCTGTTCCTCCAGCCTACCTCCCTCTACTTCTCAATATGGTCAAGGACCTCAGGTCCTGTAAAGAGGTCAAATAAACTGCTGAAGTGTTTTAAAAATTCTAAGTACAGGGAAGGTTTGCGTAAGAAAAAGTGTATCTGAATTTGTTCCTGCTCAGTGTTCATTGTTTTGTTTTATGTATGTATCTTTAAATGCTTTTAATTAGTAAAGTAAAACCCCACAACCCAAACTCTTAATACATTTTTCTCTGCCAGATCCAGCAATCAATAGACATTGTCAGTGCAGGCTGACACAGGTTTCAGTGATGCAAACCTTCAGCCATGAGCCCATTACAATCAGCGCCTAACACAGCACTTGGACCACACATTCCAGGACTCAGTCATGTCATGAAATAAAAACACTTCTTGGTTGCTGTTCAGGTGTCTCAAAACACAGAGACCTGCTGCTGCTGCCTCCTCACCACACACTGACCTCTGATTATTTTTAAAACTTGCCCCTTAAGGTGAGAAAAACCAGGTGTGGTTCTGCGGAGTCCCATCAGCAGTGCTGCCTGCAAACCTACAGAGATTCCCAAGAAATATGAACAGGTAAAAAGCCTGTGCTGGGGAAGCAGTTCATCTTTGGTTTGGAGAGCTGAAGAAAGAATTTTCCTTCCCAGGCAGCTCCCAGAGGCTTGAACACCAAGCATGCAGGGTGCTAAATATTCTCACACAAGGTAATTTTACAAGGCATTTGGGAAGGAAGCTGTTAAAAATATTTTTCTGATTATAATAAGTGATTTTTTTTTAATACCTCAAATAAAGATTTACTGAAAGAACCTTTTGAGAACACTTTAAGAAAAATACCAAAGTACAAACTTTAAATATCCAAAGTATGATACTGGTGCACTTTTTAGAAACACTTACATACTTAACAGGTGAAGTAGGAAGAGAGTATTTCAGAAAACATTTAATATGAAACCTTTTGGAACTTCCATCGAATACAGATTTACATAATTTATCAGAACACTTTTTCAGTTCAGACAACAAAGTGCACTGCCAGGTGAAAAAAATACATTTGGAGGAGTGCTTAAAATGTAGGGAGTGAAAGGATAGGTGACCATTCACCTGAGAAAGTACAATGACTGCCCTGAAATGTCTTATTGCTATTACAAAATGGAGTTTTCATGGAAAAAACCCATACTGAGCAGCACAGGCATGGGCAGAGCACTGAAAGCCAACTGAACTCCGGTAGCACCTGGAGTTCTCAAGCCATGGCATGATACAGAATATACAGAGAATAAAATGCAAATTCAGGAATATTTACTACATTTAACAACTATGATTACCCTTTAAACTAGCATAATCAATACCAATGCTTAGGGGGGAAAGAGAGGGGAAGTCTGCTGCCTTCACAGACTACAGATCACAAGAACTAACTTGCAAAATATTAAGGACTTTGCATTTTCACCTCGGGTCAAATCTGAACTGTGTACTATGAGTAACTATTAGCTCACTGCAAATTTAAAATGCAAATTTAGGCTCCAGTTTAAAGCACATGTTAAGTACATGCGTAAGTGCTTCACTGAAATATAACCACAAAACATTAATACAAAAAGTCAAGTAGATAATGCAGGGTATTATCTACACAAGTCCTCGATGAAATAAACCGAGTATCAGTAGGAAACAACACGTGAAGAAATCTCCTCGTGCTAGGTTGCAAAATCAAATCCCTTTCACCGCTGGGATGGTTAAAAAGTGGGGGCTGTCCCAGAGCAGCTCCACGTCCTACCCAAAGCCAGCTGGCCATCAGAGTTCATCGGGACAGGTGCCACACCGCACGGGGACAGGGACAGGGGACTCCCTTGGCAGCATGGGGACACAGACACGCTGGCACAGAGCCATCCACAGCAGCACAGCCCCAGCCAAGGGCAGCACGCTGGGAGAGCTGCAAGGAAGAGCTTCCGCTGCTCCTCCTATGGCTGTAGTTTGGCAAGCTGGAATTTGGACAGAGCAGATCAGGAGCCAATGTGATTCCCACTTTTGGGTTTCAATGCTGAGGGTGCCTGGAAGGCAAGGGACAGCACTGCCCCATGTGCAGCAAGGCCTCGGAGCTGGCAGAGAATGGCCATGATTTGGGAGTCCCTTTGTGCTTTGTATCTGACCTAGTCTAACGTGGCAAACTCGCTCTGAAAGAAAACCACTACTCAGCAATTAGCACCTCCTTTTACACTGCCTCGTTCCCTAGAGGAACAACAGAGAAACGTTCGTAGCTGCGATCAATACTCGTAAGCCAAAAGGACAAAGATACAGTTTTAGTAGTTTAGCAGAAGCAGAAGAATGGAAGCGTTTACCCAAATATTAAATGCACAAATTAACTACATTATTAAAATTTGCTTCAGACTTAAATAATAAATAGGTGGGCAAAATATAATGCAAGACTTACTCAGTAGAAGTGAATTTTTAATCATCTTATGAGATCTACTTAGAAAACAGGACTAATAATGTTCACAACCATAAATCCAAACCCTTCACACACTTTTTTCTTAACACAGCAGTGAACTGTAAACCTGCGTTTACTGGTTAATGCTTCAGTCATTTTAAATATTAACTCAAGTGTTTCCTCCTTGGCCATTTCAATTTTTAGCACCAAAATTAGCCCAAAAAGAGGTACTGGTACAGCTCGATGTTGTAAATGAATCGTTTACATATAATACTTTATATATTATACACACATACTGTACATTCACACATCCACACAAACAGGAGGCATATTTAAATGAATATATTCTGTGTTTCAATTTGTTGTCAAAGACTTAGGAGCAATGGAAATAAAGCAGAAGGGGTAATATTTTACATAGTAGGCAACTTTAATGCTGTAGTGCACTTATAAAAAAGTCCAACTCTCCCTCCCAGCTCAGCAGCTTTTTTTTTAATATCACTATTCAGAAGGATGCAGAAGTTATTGCCTAAATGTTATTCTATACATTTCCATCGGAATTCTCAAAAACACTTTAAATTGCTAACTAATTTACAACTTAACTATGTTTTTCTTGTTACAGCTTTAACTCATTGGCAATTTTGGAAGCAATGTTTTTGAAAGCTATGGATGTTCCCGATATCCGCTTAAAGCGAACTCCGTTCAGGGACAGTCTTGGCAGTTTACACACCTCCATCTCCCACTGGACGAGGTTTTCTGCGTGCCCATCTCCATGGACACAGAAAAGCAAGAAACGCTCTCTTTGTTCATAGTCACAATTATTGGCATCCAGGACCTTTCGGATTTCCCTCATCATGTCATTGGGATCCATGGAGCTGGTGGTTTTCATGCTCCAGGTAAAACGCAGCGACCGAGGCTTGGCTTCCTTGTTCTCGTCCTTCTGATCCACGGCTACATTGCGGCTGAAAGACAGGAATTCTGCAGTGAGCAGGGCCAGCCACCCTCCCCAGGGCCACCTCAGTGAAGCCACCACTCAACCCACACCAGAGCAGCACTGGAGGCTCTGGCTGTGGCCAAGCCCAGCTCCCCCAGCTGCTGTACACACACACAGGGAAAGCTGCAGCTGCTGGGGCTGGAACGAAGGAATGGCACTCACTGGGACACAACTGGCACTCACTGGGACACAACTGGCACTCACTGGATTCAGGAGCACGGGGGCAATGACCTTCTGGAGGCAGAACTACATGCAGCACCTACAACTCGATTTTAAGGCAGGTTCTGCTCAAAACTCTACTCTCGGGCCATGTGGACAGCTGAAACACCAGCTCCCTGTTAGAAGTTTCTGGAACATTGAAATAACAGCTCCCTGTGGCAGGATGTGCTCAGCCCAGGCCCTGGGAGGTGGACACTTGCACAGAATGGGGTGAGCCCATGCACAAAGGTGCTGGTGTTCCTCTGCACCTCCTCCTGGGCAGCAGCCAGGAGACAGAGCCCTGGGAGGGCCCCTGGAGCCCCACAGCAGCTGAATGCAAGCTGAAGGAAGGACAGCAGGACCAGGGTCACCCTCCTGCTGCCCAGGGTCACCCTGAGCCCCAGACCTGGGCTGGCTCAGTTCCACTCTGGCCATCCTGATGGGGCGAGTTTGAGATGATCCCTGGGGACACACCCTGGGGGCTGCCCAGAGAGGAGATGCCTCCTCCTGAGCTGGTCAGTAATTCATTAAATACCAACCACTGAGCTAGAGTGATGAAATCCTCTGCAGCTACAAGCTCTGCAGTTAAGTGCCTCTGATGGGGATGTGTATAGAGAGAGCTGGAAGTCACTATTAGACACCTCTACAACACATTTTGTAAAGATGGTGAGAGGGTAACATTATTGTCACACTTTTAAGAGATGAAGCACAAAATATCTAGGGTGTGTTCCCAAATCTGCAACTTGTTTTTTTTCTTTTGGTAGGGGTAAGTGAAGTTAAACAGGACAAAGGAAAGAAATGTTCCAGAAATTTCTAGTTTGCAATCATTCTTCTACTTAAATTAAAATAAGTAGTCATGCAGCTAAAGAATAAGGAACTACATTTGGACCTCCAGGGACAAAACACAGATTTGTTTTATGAATATTTGTACACTGCCAGTCACCTCTTTAAATTTAATTAAATATATTGACTGTCATACTTAACTATTAGCTAACCTGACTGGCCCCCAACCATGCAGTTTAGGTCTCATGTTGAGCCTCCATATTAAGCCAAGCTGCTCTTTGAAATAGATGGCAATGGTTACACCACATTTTATTTCTACTATCATTAAGCAGGCAGTTATGAAAAAGTTAAATAAAAAGTGATAGCAAGGCCACAACTACATAAATATATTTCTCAAATATAACCTATTTCATAATTCTTCTATTAAAAGATTTCTTGTGACTGTGAGAATCATAAGACTACACAATGTGATTTGCCAGATGTTACAAAATTCATCACACAAATTAAACAGTGTTTTGTTTTAAGGTTTTAATTTAATAGGGCTGTAAAGGGCCAGGGAAAACCCCAATTTTTATTCAATACTCATTTTATTTTTGGAAGCTTTTTCTACTTGAAAACAGTCAGCAAACCCAGCAGTTTAATAATTTCTAGTAGATTTTTTATATGCTGATTTTGCAAGAAGTATAACATGAAAAATATTTAACTACCTGTGATTTTGGAGATGAGAAATATCTTATCACCTTTCAGTGGTTATTCCACACATTTACAGCCTCACTAGAGACCACTCATCTACACATCTACACGACAACAGCAAATTACAATGACTAAAATGCAAAAAAAAAAAAAAAGAAAAACCACACAAGGAAAAAGGCAACAGGAAAGATGAAAGTTTAGAACCAAGTCAGTCAGTGCTTTAATAGCTGTTTTGCAGACAGAAATGCTTCTTTGTTTAGTTCCAATGACTTACATGAAAAAAAAAAGCTGCTGCCTGAAGCCACTATGCCACATAGTCAAGGGAAGAAAGGTTCAAACTCACCTAAGCAACGTTTTAAACAAAAATTTTACCCTCACCTTGAGCCCTCAAATCTCCCGTTCCTCTCATATTCAGTCGGGAGCCTCAATGAAAAGAATGCAGAAGCAAAAGGAAGTGGGAAAGAGAAGACAAATCTTACACTACAATATATAATATCTGAGTAGTTGCTAAAAGATACTGCAATCATACCAAAGGTGTGTTAAAATGCAAAACAACAAAGATGTAAAGAACTTGGTAGGTCAGGACAAACACAGAAAGTAACATATTGTCAAACCAAATGGAAGTCTATAAACTTCCATTTTCAAAGTTTTTAAACTGACCATAACTAATTTTAACAGTATTTTAACAGTATATGTTTATATATTAAATCTACAGAACTCATGGAATAAATCTGAAGTTCTAAAAGCAGAAAATGTGGAAGTAAAGTTACAAAGCATATTGAAGTGACTGTATTATCTACTAAGTACCTCATAAAAGAGAAATAACTCCCAAATATTTTTAAGCTAATGTTATTTAGAAGTTTTATCTGGAATAAAGTATATATTTGAAAAAATCCCCATAACTATTTGCAGACAAGTCTGATCACCTTGTGTATTTGCATGTTCATCAGATCTGCATGTTCAAACAATACCAAAATACCTTAATGCAAAAGAAGAAGATGAATAATACATTTTAACAGAACTTTAAGAGCCAAATCCAAGATTTCTCAAGCTGTGGTAACTCCATCCCAGTAATTCCACACTGTTGCATCTTCCCCACCCAAGAACAAGCTTAAGCTTTCTGTCTTCTTGCAGTGCTTAAGGCTACATTGCTGGTCACTACCATCTATTGAAAGCCCAGGGTCAAGAAGAATTAAGGGGAAATTATCTTTCTCTACCTTCCCACCATTGAAGGAGGATGGTTTACACATCAGCATCAACTCTGCTCAGGGGGATGCTCCAGTACTCTGATTTCATCCAGACCAAGGCAGTACATGGCTTCCCTGAGTACCACAAACACTGCAGTTTGGGTGGCAGGTGTCTAGGGACAGCAATGTAAGACAGTAACCTGATTTCTGATGCAGAGAGATATTTATATCAGGGTGTGTGGGGTGTTACAAGGCGTGATTTCCTCCTTTCCTTCCTTTTGAGAGCTCTGCTGAGGGATCAGCCTTGCAAGGTCTGATCAGTCTGGCAGTCCGTGTCACAGGGGACCAGGAGCAGTGCTGGCACTGTGAGGGGCAGGGTGGCAGCACTGGCTGCACAGAATCAGCTCAAATTCAACTCAGGGGCTACTGCAAAGCAACTGCACTCAACAGGGTGCAAAATTGCTCAGCTGAGAGGTGCTGGTCATGGCAGCATCCAAGCAGGACCCTGCTCTCTGAGGTACCACACAGCTCGTGGTACAACAGGGACAATGCCACTGGCAAATGCACAGCTGTAAACAAAAAAAGATACAGAAAAAATGAGAAGAAGATAATTGGAAGTCCCAGAGCAAAGTGAGCAGTTATTGAATTTATTTTCATGAGATCTTGTGTTGCTAATCTATGGTGGGTATAAGAGAAGGTGGAAAAAGATTTTTCATGCCTGTATATACCAAAAGCATGAAGTCATCCCCTAGGAGAGCTCTACAGGACCAAAAAAGGGGTAGGTAGGAACCACCACATGGACCAGCTGAACAGATCTTCCCTTTTCAGATGATTATTTTACTGGGCAAAGCAACCAAAAAGTTAGAAAACACTCCTCAACTGAAATATTAAGAGTACTTAAACTTCAGAGATCCTTCTGTATTCCTAGGAAGTGGAAGATGGCAGCTTTAAGAGCCGCAAACATTTACAGATTTTTGTTGGGTTTTTCGTGTTTTGTTTTGAAGCTTGCCAAACGTTGAAGAAAATGGGAGCACAAGCAGTTTCCCCAACAATGAACAGTCTTACTGTTGCTGGAATCTGTCCAGAAAAGTCTGTAAGGAAAAATCCCTAGTGATGGTCTCACACACTTTTCAGCTTGAAATTAAGCCAAAGTGTTCAGTTTGTAAACCACAGTACTCTAAATCTAAGAAAGGTCATTATTTAGAATATACCTGCCACTTTGAAATAATAAACATTCTCATGGAAGCCTCTCAGAAAACCCTCACTTTGCTCAGTTTTTCCATGATCAATGTTCCATTCATCGAGCAGGGGGAGCTGCATGAAGTGACACAGAACCTCAAGTGTGAGCCATCATGCCAAGCTTAGGAGAGCAGTGCCAGTGTCTCAAGGTGCTCCTTCCCTCATGGCAGACATGGTTGTGGTCCAGCCCTCTGCTCTGGGAACAGGCACTGCCTGTACTGCCAGGATTGCTCTGCTTGGGCTTTGTGAGTCAGAGGCAGCCCTGAGGCCTCCTCAATTGCCAATACAATCTTCACTTCTGTGCTAGTTTATGCTCTAAATTTTCTGCTTTTGCTTGTGTTTTACATAAACTGATTTTATGGACCAAGATGCTTCTTGGTCTTGAGAATGGAACAAATACATAGACAAGTTCTGTTCTCATGTGTCATGCCTTGCTTACACATTATCTACCTTATGGTTTATGAAGGGCTTTCACAAATCTGATTGTTTCCACACATCTGTCCCAGATTATGCTGTGTTTCCTGTTCTTTACATCTTTGTATGCTGTTTTAAATATCCAAATAAACACAAAGAAAACTGTCTAAAAAGATACTGAAAATCAACAAAAAGTGCAAGATGATAAAATAAGATCAATTTATGGAAACAGAGAAATGATGCTGCAATAAAATCCAGAACATTGAGTCATTTTTGCTGTCAGAGAAAAAAAAAAGTTAAGACTTCCACAATATGCAGATTGGCAAAGACAGTGCATAGTACAAGATAGATATATATATATATATATAGTCACACATATATATATATTTGATACCTCTGTGTACTGAGCACAGTATTAAAACTCAGCAGTTTAACAAGGAGTGACTGATCATCAACTTTCATTCAGCTCCCTAGCACTGATGTTGTGGCACTAGGTATACATGCTACTAGGTTACTGTAGTTCTTTCAGAACCACAAAGATAGTGAGCTCAGGTAGGATTCACAGCAAATATAGCCAGGAGAAACTGCCAAAAGTCCCAGCATTTTCAGTTTTTGTACCTACATACAGATCAGGTATGGAGGGACACATTCTTAAAACAGAATTTAAAAAGCACACTGCTCCTGTGCAGGTTGTGTAAGATTTAAAAAATTCTTATTCAAAAAGACACATTCATGGAAGCTGTAGCAGACATTTCCAACATGGTCTAAGACTCCTGGCCTCAAGTCAAAGGTAATTTTTAAAAAATTACCTAAAAATTACCTGAAATCTCAAGTTTAAACAATAACCTTTTAGCTTAAAACTGCACCCATATTAGCATTTTCCATCTTTCTTCAGAACAAATGTAGATGCACCCAGCTGTGGAGGGTTGCACAGATCAAAGTGCTTTGTTGTGGAAGTGGGCTGCAGCCCACAGCTGATGATGCACACTGGGTTAAAGCCACTGTTCCTGCTCAGTTCCAGCTCTAGGCTGAGTTGCATGGTTTCTTTCCTTTTCTCAAGTCAGCTGTGACAATGCCAGCCAAGCCAAGCCACACCAGCTCCAAACATGGACATGTTTGGAAGAGCACTGATTATCATCACCATGGCATGGGATTTACTCAGTTCACCAGGTAGGGTACTTTCAGCCTTGCACTGTACATAATAAATCCACATTCAGGCAGCAATTTACATATGTCAGGACTCCCTAATCTTTGTATTCAGCCTTGTATTCTGAAGGTTAAAGCAGATGCCTGGTTTCTGGCCCTATCTCCCTGGTTTTGATCAGTAGCAGGAAACTGGAAGTACCACCCTTTAAGAAGTTTCAAGATGTGGTACAACTAAACAGGCTATTACAAAACTCTACTGGAAAATTGACCTGCACATCAAAATTGTATAAGCCATTTTCATGAATCATAATGGATTAATGAGAAATATAGCAGCTTGATTCATTCCCAAATTGCAAAACTAAATTCATTCCTTTGGCTTGAAATGTGAATCAGACTTTTGAGCTTTTCCCTTTTGTTGATAAATTTGCATAAATGTTGTACTTTTTGTTTAGAACTAAAGAGCTCTATTTGCACTTCAGCTGCAACTCACTTCAACAAATGCACCCCATTTTAAAATAAATATACAGCTATTGAATCTTCATTCAATCTTCCACACAAAACTTCATCTCACAGCTGTGCTCAGCTGCAGGCAATGTTTCAAACCTTTTATTTTCTTCAATATCACAAAACAGAGAGATAACATAAATTTAACAACACTTACCTTTATTTGCTTGTAACTTTATGTTTTGTTTATACTTTCATCATTGTTATCAAACACCTCATTCTTCAAACATAAGCATGCTAAGTGTATTAGTACAGAGAACAGAATTACTTTGGCACTACCAACTCTATCAAAGAAAGAAGAATTCACAAGGCATGCTTAGCATCTTGTTATACAACACAGATGGTGCCACAGATTCTTAGGTATCATCATGAGTTAATGGATTTATTCTATGCTTTCCTCTGAAGAAAGAAAGTATTTAGTTCTCAGCAGGAAGTTTAGTTTTCAGAAAACCAAGGCTAGAAAAGCCAAATCTTTTGTTAATTGCAGGAGCCACTTTTTTTTAAATATAAATAAATCCTACCTTTTGATAAACCTGAATGACATGTTTCTAAAAGAAATTAAGCCAAAATAATAATTAACAAAAAAATTTGTACAAAATAAATTGAAAAAGGCATTTAAAGCGAAACATGCAAAAATATCTCATTTTAAATGCACAATTAAATTACACTTCAATACATTCTCAGATTAGGCAGATGATTTAGGGGCTGACGAGTCAAACTCCTGGCACTGTTACTTTCAATTTTTTCTGGGAAATATGTAACCAGTATTTATTATGAATTAAAATACATACTGGTGTCAAAATACTTGAAAACTCAAAATCTGCAAGGTCAGTAAAAATATGTTCGGATTTTCTTCATATATTTCCCATGGAAAGCAAAAATCAGTAACACTACCATAATTCTATCTTGAGTATCTTCAGAGTTAGGTTGCTTCCTTTCTTCATAACATCAGCCATGTTGTGCTAAAAACTGCCTTAAATATTTAGCTATTTTAGTGGCAGAAGCTGTAATAATTGTCTACACCAGAACATAAGTAGTTCATAACCAAAAAAATTCTGATTTCCCATAGAGAATGCTACAATAAATTAATGAGTAATAAGGTTTAAAAAAAATCAATTTAACAGGAAGAAGTATAACCATGTCCTTCAGTGGCACTATCCACCTCCTCAGTAGTTTGTACAGCACTGAATATAACAGAGCCCCAGCTGCAAGAGATCCTCCAAGAGCAAACTAATCATCCGTAACTGTGCTATTGTGTTACAACTGCATGTTATTTAATCAAGTCCAGATGGAATTTAAACTACTGTCAAAAGTCGTGGGGAAAGACTTCTTCAAGAAAACCACACTGCACTGCAAAAGATGAAACTCTGAGGTAATGATAGAAGTTTGAATGCTGCCTAAACAACTGAGTGAAAAGTTTGCATGTTCACAGTTTGACTGTCCACATTTGGAACGTCAAATGGAAAATTAAGTAAGGATATTACAAACAAAAGTACAGAAAGAAAGACCTGCCAAAAGGATGTGGCTGATTAAGACTTCACTTGACATAAAGCAGATGGCTTAACACTTTAAAAATATTCAAATTAAACTTCTCTCTCTCTCAACATAAAAAGAAGGGGAAAAACCCAAACCAAATTTCCTACAGCACAGTTTTTCCCAGAGAAGTGTTACCTGGCAGAGAACTGAGCAAATTAAAACATTTATAAAAGGCTAGACTCTCATGTTCTTGTTTTGCAAAGAAGCAACTTCTACATTTTTAAAGAAATTCACACTCTAAACTGAAATCAGCCATTTGTGAAAAACTGGAGTGTGGCTTAGCATTATTTTGTAGGAATGGGAGACTGCAAAGGTGATACTGAGAGGGAGGCATCCATAGCCATAATGCAGACAGGAAGGAAATGGCTTGCTGCTGACGTGGTATAAGCTTAAAACAAAAGCTAGCAGCCCAAGATCAGAATGATCTTGTCCAAAAAACTTCACCTGATAAGGAGTGTACAAAAGCTTGATGATTATCTTACAGCAAAGACAAACAAGCCCTCAATTCTGCAAATGCAAGTTGTGGAGATCAATGTTCTGAAGTATGTGGTGTGGCAACTGACAGGTTTTAAATACAGAAGGAAAAAAAAATCAATTTTAGGGTTTGTAATAACTGATCTAAATAATACATGAATTTGAAACTAGAAGTTCAGTTAGAATAAAATTGTTAGTGCAGGAGCAAGACCTGCTGAAGCTTGGCTTTGGCTGGACCACCACACCTTCACACCTAACACAGAATCTGCACATCAACTAAAGGCCAAAGTAGGAATAAATTTTTTTATGTTTGACCAGACTCCTGCCTAGACTGAAACACTAATACTGCCATTATTTTAAGACGGCCTGTGACAGCACTACTGCCAACAGAAGCTTTTGTCTCCTGCCCCTACCCTTTCACCTGGGATATTTCTGTGTTGCTAGCAATGTGATGCTGGAAACACTGATGGGAAACACAACCTGAGCTGTCAATGCTACATCAAATATCTAGACTGGACTCCTAGTTTATGCTGTCTACTGATGGACTATGAGCAGCTCTTCAACTGAGCTAAAATGTTTCATCTCTGCAGATATGAGGCTGAAGAGCACAAAAGAAACAGCACAGACCAAACTGTCTCCCATTTAATCCCATTTGACTCAACACCCAAAAACAAATGGGTGAAAAGTAGACCTATGAAAAAATCCCATGCAACTGCATTTTAAGCTGCAGAACTTCAGCCATTAATCAGCGAAGTATTCCTACTACAAAAGGGAGACAAAAGACACGCTGCAGCGGCACTTGCAGAGGCTTACCTTCTGGTCAGTTTGGAAGTGAGCTTGCTGAAGAGGTTGGTGGAGCCGCGGGCGCGGGTCTGCGAGAGCGGCGTGGCCTCGTGGGACAGGCTGGGCGAGGCGGGCGGGCCGTTGTAGGTGGCGGTGCGGCGCTCGCGCAGCTGCCCGTGGAACGTGCTGCGGCTGGCCGTCCCTCTGGGGAAACGAACACGGTCAGGGGTGCTCGCACTGCTAATGCTGTGGGTGGAAGCAACGGGAGTTCTCTGATCGGGAATAGCGCTAGGGCAGAAAACAAAACAAAGAAACCAACGCTAGAACGCCTTCGCACGGGCACTGCGGCTCAGCAGGAAACACAAAACGCTACGTTCTACGGTCAAGCATAAGCACACACTTTGGTATAGGCCCGGGTTGGAAATACCAACGTTATTACAGCGCCGTATGGAATCAAAACTCGTAAGAAGTTAGGAGTAAGAGGCTGCCGAAACAGAAACCTACATAGGCAGAAAAGTGCAACAGGAGTATCCTGGAAGAGACCAGATAAACCAGGCCTACAGTGTTTTGCTGAGAAGATTGATAAAAGAATAGATCGGTAAAGTTTCCTCCCAGGAAAGAGAATAGGTAACTTTAATGTCTCTCCCTCCACGTTCTGTACATACAACTTTGAAAGTCTTGCTAATTTGAAAGTATCCTACACAAAATTAATTTGAAAGTATCCTACAAAAAATTCTCTACAAGCAAACCGCTCCAAGTAGTGAAGTCCTTCGGGATACACAGTTAAAGTCTCCCACAAACTTTGACAATAGGGAATGTCCAATACTCCTAACAATAGGAAAAAATTAAGGTTCACTATTGCAGGATTATGTCACAGACAGCCTGACACACCACAAGACAAATGTAAACGAGACTAAAAAAATGAGGAAACACACATCTTGTGGGCAAAATATACTAGAACAATCTAGGACTAAAATTCCACAGCACAAAGTTAAGAAGCAGTGGGTATAAGTTAGTGTCACAACGATTTCTGGTTCTTACATAGGCCTGAAGTTATCTGCGCCATTGTCTATTGGAGGCAACATCATCTTCGTGTGCACAGAGGCTGACATGGACATCGACTTCTGATGTCGCAGCCGAACACTGGAGAAGGATGTGGTACAAACTGAAGCAGGGCTAGCTGCGTAAGCGAACATTTCTGTCAGGCTGCGAGGGGGTTTGGGTTCAGGCAGAGGCAGAAAGAAGAGCATGATGGACCAACAACAAACTACTGCATAGAAAAAAAAAGCAAACTTTTCCTTCTATTAACTGGTTTATCAAAGAACACGAACTCTAACAGCCCTCCTCTTCTATGTAACAGCAGTAACTGCCCTACACTCCCCTTAAAAAGCATCCTTACTTGCATGGTACTGCACATCTCTAAAAGATCCCCTTAAAAAGCATCCTTACTTACACGGTACTGCACATCTCTAAAAGATCCCCTTAAAAAGCATCCTTACTTGCATGGCACTGCACATCTCTAAGTGCCCATGCTCTTACCATTAGCATTAGTTTGCAGTGATTCCCTCCTTGATGTACAGAACCTGAGTAACTCAGAATTCTATGCCAAAGCTCTGTGATAAAGCACTGATATAACTTGTATTGCTCTTAACAGTAAACAATGCATTAAAACCCCCACCAAAGGCACTTTCTAAAGGACTCATGATAGCTCCATTACTACAGCAAAATCCTTTGTTTTCAGAGTGTTAAAAGAAATCAGCGAAAGCTGGGCAAGCTGTTAAATCTATATCAGATAACTGAGAGACTTCACAGGTACAATCAAAACCAAAAATACCATGATCTTTAACAACTCCAGAGAGGCCAAAAGAGAAAGGCTGCTAATAATCAACCTGTATGTGTAGCAGGCACTGAACATGCTTGCTGCTCCCTGAAGAAAGAAGAATGACTGTTGAAGAGTATCTCGTATTGCTTTGACCATGAACATTAAATTTTCCAAATTACCATTCAGGCTTTGAAGGAAAGTATAGAGCACTGTCTTAGCAGAACGGCCACTAAGCTGCCAGCTGCATGGTATGTTCAAATAGGAGCATTAAATTTAGTTATTTATTTAGGCCAAAATACTCTTTGCAGCCTTCACATTATCTAGTAATGATAAGGATAGGAGAAAAGTGAGAAGCCACAAGACATTTTGGGCCTTTCAGACTACACCACCACCTCATTCACATGAAGTTTGCTTTAAAAGAAAGACAGCTATAATTCAGAAATTTTGCTCAAGGTTAAGAAATCAATAATTCTCAGCGACAGTTTCATGACACTGCATGTTCACTTCCAAGTTACTTCTTGGTTACACACAAAACCTCAAGTCCTGTTACCGAATTCTGGTACATCAGACTCTGGAATGCTAGTGCAGCTACAAGTGTCAGCTCCCCCACTTCTCAGGCTTGGCTCCCAAATTACCAGTGCAAAGCATCACACAGCTCAAACATCTGAACTGTTAGCTAAAATGCTTAGCAAAACATACTTGGTTTTGGTTTGGTTTTAACTTTTCAGGATCTGAAAAACTTCATCTGACTCATGCATGCATCTCAACAATGTTGAATGCATCAGGATGACACCTACAAGCACTACTTACAATGAAGCCTTCAATACAGGCCCAGGATTTACATTACCCCGGGGTTTTAAGGAATATTCAGAAAATGAACATTCGTCTCAAAACTAATACCCTGAAGTCACAAAACTGGTCACTAGCCTCTCAAGCTCCTCCAGCTCATTTCCTCTATATTTACTGCAAAAGATAAAGACTCTAGTTTTACAACACAGGACCCAAGTCACCTGCCTCCAAAGATGTGACATTTAAAGGTATCAATAAAGGACCTTCTCCTCCTGTAATGCTTTGCTAGAAATCAGCTTCTTTGGATTACTAGCCTGGGAACACAGGAACAGTGAACTAACAATCACCAATTAGTGCCAAGGCTTATTAAAAATCTGAAGCTGTTGTAAATCATTTGTGTTACAAATGATTTAAAGCAATTGCCTATCATTATGAAGAGTGTTTCATGAGTCCCCAAGTGTCTTAATTAATGCTCAGGCTTTGGAGGAAAGCCAAAGGAGTTGTCTCCAGCAGAACGCCTGTGTCAGCCACACAATGTGTTAAAGAGAGATGGGAGACTCAGAACTCTTTGCTTCCACCAGTCTGGCAGTCTGGCATGGGTCTTCAAGACTATTGTCTCCAACATCAGATCTACTGACTAGTGATTCTTTAAAGGTTTCATACTTTCAGAAATAATGCCTTCTCAGAATTCAAGATAAAAGCAGAATAAGCAATATTTTAATGCTTTCTCTACAGAAAAATAGAGATTTTAAATGTGTGTATCTTGCCTTTTATGGTAAGTCTCCCAGCTTTTCACTGAGTCACAGTAAGTATCTGAGTAGCTATGGAAAATCTAAAATCTAATCTGTAATAAACCAATTACAGCAATTACTCTAGCCTGTAACATGTGCCACCAACAGATATTTCAAAAGCATAGAAGTAATTTTTAACTAAACCTTGGATATGTACAAAGCCCGGGTTCAACTTCAGATCTTGCTTTACAGAAGAAAAAAGAATAAGTTTCTAGAGTTACTTTCTGCCAAGCTGAGAGTACAGAAACATTAAAGATTAATTCAGAAGAGCCAGTTCCATCAATCACCATGTTGATTTTTCCTGCATTAAAGGTTCCTGCACTTTATGTGACCAGTCAATGCTTCACCCAGTTACAGCAACAAAATACATTCAGATGTAAATTCTGAAATCTGTGCCAAAATCACAGTAATTCTGAAACTGTGCCAAAATGAACATGCAGTTTAGTACTGAAGCATTTCAGACAATGAAAGGTCTCCAACTATAATACAATTAGCAATGCATTCTCATTACCTTCTCTGGTTTTAAACCTCTATAAAAAGTAATGAATGTAAAATCAAAAAATGCATTATAAAAGCTATGAAGACATTTTTTACCTGTGCAAATATAAATTCTCAGACATTTTAAATGACCCAAATAAGGCTAGTTTATCGAAAAACTAATGATTTTTAAATACCATATTGACAATAAAAGGTAAATTACACAAGGATAACCAATTATGAATATAAACCATAACTAATACAGTTGTCAAGTGCTACTCAATCTTAACTTTGAGTTTAAGGTCTATATGTGACAAACCAGAAAACATGAGTTTCCTGAGAAACTGAAAATTGGGGAAACAAAATTACTTCATAAGATAGTTCTTTATGAGTATGAACTTACTCCTGAATTAAGGGAATATCTAAATCTCAAGCATTCCTAGTAAGCAATATCTAGTAGCTTTTAAAAATGCAATAAAGAAACTGTAGGCAAGATATTAATTTAATTATGAACAGAAATAGTACTAAACCAAGTAATCAAGTAATAAAAAATTAGCAAAACTATTACGGACAGAAAGATTAATTTTTTCAAAGAGTGTTTGGAAAGAAAAAGCTATTAACACATCAAATCAGAGGAAGGATGGTGACCTTTACCCTAAACAACTTGGTACCATTAACAAGGAGTAACCAGTGAGGGCTGAGACAGGCACACTAAGGGACAGCACCAAAGAGCTGGGCTCTGCTTCACAGGACAGGTGACTGCAGGCCCAGCTGGCCAACTGCACTTCTGGCACTCTTCAAACTTATACCTGACTGCTCCCTTAATCACTTTCCACTTGCAGAGAGCTAGGAGGAAGAGACAGGGTCAAAATCATGCTCTCTATCCCTAGGCTCCAGGAATCAAACAGGGAATAGACAGGCTTTCCAGTCAACATCACAATTCCTCATCAACTCCCAAAAGGAGGGAAAAAAATTTTGTTCAAAGACACAAGTTAGAAAATAGGTATTTTCTTCCCAGCCTTTACAAAATATCATAATATCAGGAAGGGCTGGAAAAAATTGGGAAGCACAGTAGAGGGGTACACATTCTTTTAAGTGTACCAGCTGAGTGCTCTCCTGGCAAGGGTTAACTACTTAATTGTTACCATCTTTTGACAGCAGTAAAATTCTGACAAGAGGGGCTGGAAATTAAAATACCTCAGGCAGGCAGGAAATTTGGTGGTGTTCCTCCCAGCTGCTACTCTATACCTGATATCTGTGTTCACTAAAATATTGTTTCTGACAGCTCTTCTCAGTCTTCACAGGCTGGCAGTAGATGTGACCACAGTGCCAACACATACAGTGGTTAGCTCCAGTTCCACTGCATGCTCTACTCAGGCTTTCATTCAGTAAATTAAAAAGAAATGTGTTATTTCTCTGACTGTTTTCACTCAGAATATGGAGATAGCCTGAGGAGGGAAGCAGCTGAGTTCTGTAAATCCTGGGAAACAATTAGACTGCCAGAGTATCAGCAAGGAACACTGTTAGTCCCATATAATGGGGGATCCCCATTTCATCTTTGCTCAGAAAAAATTACCTTCTCCCTGAGACTTTGCAGCAAAAATGGTATTTCAAATAATCCTAGTGAAGCAAGTTTAGAGTGAAATATAAAAAGAGAATGGTTCAAGAGAGATGGACTTTGTAGTCTGACACTAAACAAGGCTCTTCTGCAAGTACATGCAGAAGAGTTTGGCTACAGGAGTTCACAAAAGATTTAAGATGAAGGCTGCTACAAATATTTCATGTATTTAACCAGAAATTAGAAACTTCCTTTTACATTCTAAGTATAAAGACTATAAAATTAAATATAGAAAAAAAAAGCCCCAACATACTTACAGGTGCTCCATAACCAAAGATTTGTACTTACCTTTCATTATGAATTACATTAGAATACCATTTATTTTTAAATTAGCCATTAGAGTTTTTTTGGAAAGGTGAAGACAAGTGACATACACCATAGGAAGACATTTCATATACCTGTTCTCCTTGCCATTTTGTATCACTGAATGCCTATCAGCAGTGGTTCTTTCACTACAAACATAAGTGTTGCGCCGTGTCATTGCTCCAGGGGTAGTATTATTCTACAATTAAAAAACACAGGTTTGTTATTCCCCACAGAAGGTTTTTCTGAGGTTAGTCTGCATACAACTGAAGGCTTTTTACTTAATGCTAGTTCTACACAGCTCTAAAACTTAAAATAATGAAATAACTCATTATACAAACTCCATCTAGTATTTGTAAGGAATATTGCAATCAGAAAGAATAATTCTAACAAGTTGTTCTTGTATTTCATACTGATGGCTCAAAATTAATATTCCTTAAAGGTTTTATTTACAAATGTTCTGAATTATAAATTCTGAGTATATACAGCATTCTTCTACATCTGCATAACCTGTATCTTTATAACCTATTTTTGAAATACTTTACCACTTGTAGCTTGGAGAATTTTCCTTTAAGTTAAAATCATACCCTTAAACAAGATAGGAAAAGCAAAGGCTTAACAAACAAATGTGGTAAAATTCAGTGGGAAGGTAAACATGGACTTCTAAATATTAAGATACTATGAAACACTAGACAAGTTTTAAAAACAGGGAAGAATAAGAGACAAATTGCAGAGAATTTTAGTAAGACATTTTTTAAAATACACATTTCAATACAAGCATAATACATTGAGGACAAGAGAACCAGGGGGACTTAAACTACAGACCTTACTTTAGAGGGGAGAAAAGAAATAGAATTACTTTGCCTCTGTCTTTACAGAGAAAGAGGGTGGAGATATGCCCAAGTTGGCGGTCAATTTTCCAGGAACGACTGAGAAGCTATAGGTAATTCACAGATAACAGAATTATAGAGAGTTAGATGCAATTACTGTAGGAAAAGCAGGGTGGTCCAGACAAACATGCACCCCCAGGTTGTAGAGGAAGTAAAAGCTGGCAAGCCTTTGTACTTTTTTCTCCCCACCCCAAGAACAAAACACAGGAAACTGCAAATGGTTGAAAAAGTAGAAAAAAAATCTTTAAAAGTTTTCTTTAAAGAAAAGGATCACGGGGCAAAGCGGGAAGCAGAAAAGGCTATAAACTTCAAACATCACTGCTGGGGAAAGTCTTGGAGGAGGTCAGCTTAAGGGAATGACTGGTCAGCACCTGGATAAGCACATGTTGAGTAAGGAGGGCCACTAAGAATCAGGCAGGGGGCTTCATGCTCAACTAACCTTTTGGAGCTCTTTGAAGAATTATGCTATGACGGACAAGGGAAACTCAGTGGATTTTAAAAATAGCATTAAGAAAAGGTTTCGCATAAACGGTCACAGGAGAGAATCATGGCAAGAAGGATTAAAAAAAAAAGAAAGGAAAAGCTAGTTCAAGCACAAAAGCAGAGTAGCCAAACCTTTGTTGTTTCCCAACCTGAAATAAAACTGTTAAGTGGCGTATTCTCAATAAATACCAAAAGATCCTCCAGGGTCTTAAGGCAAAATATTTGCTATCTAGGGAGTCTCAAGCAACACATTCCCTGAGCTATTTAACCTTGAAGCCATCTTGTCTAAGGGACTGCTGACCTGTCTGTTACACATCTTTTACACAAATGTACAAATTAAAATGCAACAGTGAAGTGCACAACCTCCTAGTGTTAAAAAGTACAAAGACAAAGGATAATTTAGATTGGTAGAACAATTAATTAACATGTTAGATGCATGCAGCTGTCTAAAGGGTTCTCAAGTATTCTTCACTAGATATTCCTTAGGGATAAGCATGTGGCAAACATCACATGCCTTCCTGGCCCTTTCCTTGTACTTTATTCCTTAGACATCCCTTGTCTTCATATACATTTATTTATTTTAAAAATACTCCACCACCAATTCTTCCACTTTGACATTTATCAATGTATAAACTCCTCTCTCTTTACTAAGCATGCCAGCAATGAAAGCTGTGCACCTAAAGTGAGGTTTTGTTTATCTGCTCTTGGGAGGCCACACTGTGCAGGACTCTTCTTGGAGGCCTTACAAACCAATGGTACAGCAAAATATTGCTTATTAGCATTTGCAGATCATTTTGTTGTGTGTTCTGAACATACTAGAGGATGAAGCACCTAAAACATCCAACACTGGTCTTCTGGTGGGAAATAAGTACAATAATCAGTGGCTTCCTTCTTTCCACCTGCTCCCTTTGAACATGAAATGTTGGTTTCCCTTCAGAAAACACCACATAACATTACAATGTATTGTCATGTGGCACATCTGGAAAGACAAGACTGCAATCTCTGTGCTGGACCAGACTTTTAAGACTATGCATTTTCAGGTTTGGGAGTTTTGGTATTCATATCTGAAATGAGAGGACTGCAAGGACATGTTCTCCCAGCTCATTCTGAAATGCTAAGATGGAAGCATCAGTATACATTTTTTTCCTGTTTGACTCAGATTTCAGAGGTCAGAGGAAGAGATTTAAGCACTTCAAGGTTTCAAATTTCAGTTTTGGCAAGAATAGTCTTGGTATTGGGGCCTTTACACTTTCTAGTGCATGACCTTTCACGATTCATCAAGGGAGCTCTTCAGCTGTGACTTTTTGTTCAGCCAATCTGCAGACTGTTAATCTCTGGACATGACTAAACAGCACAGGTGCACAGCCCTGGAAACTGGTGAGAGCAGCATTCCCTGATGGAATGACAACTCCCAGGGTCAGGGGTGGCTGCCTAAGTTCATCTTCACGGCACTGTGTGCCTTCTTTGCAGGAGGAACTGACACAGCCCAGCACATGTTGAGACTTGTGAGCACATGCTCAAGGTCCAACACTGCACAGAGGATGAATTTGTGGTACAGAGTCCTCCTCTTTTCCTAGAGAGAGTCTTGTGTGCCCTGCTCAGGCAGGCTGCTTCCCATGAAGAGACACCAGGGGAAGGACTGACGAAAAACTTTCATAAAAAGCTTCTGACTAACAAGAGTGAACCAATCTATTTATTTAAGAGCACTAGTATGGTATTTGGTCCTGGATAACTTTTCAAATGTACCACCTATTCTCCTATTTCAGTTTTCTCAAAGCTATTCTAAGGGCTCTGGCACAGCTTTATTACAACATTGAGGAAAAAATCCAAAGCTCTAATAAACAATCAAGGAATTATTAAGACACAGATATATCAGTTCCTGCTAACTATCCAATGTCTGTAGCAGGTTTTCATTATTAATTTGCTATTTGCCCAAACAGCTTGAAGATTTTTGATCTGTACTTGTTCAGCTTGCAGAACAGTTTTGTTTACAAGAGTTTAAACACTCTTATCAGCTTTAGAAGTACAGCTTGGAGCCCCTCACTCCAGTCCCAGACTCAGCTATCTGCTCTCCAAGCACAACTCTTATCCTTAAGTGCAGGCTTTTGTGCTTTGTTACTCAATAACAGCAGCACACATCTGACTAAGGGTCTCCAGCAAGGACTGGTTCTACTGCTTTTGCTGTTCTGTGAAAATACTAATTGTTTTTGTAAGATATTTTTACATCTCTTCATTGCTTTTCCGTCATATTACAAATTTCAGGACTTCAGTGCTTAGTAAAACAGAAACTCTCTTCACCTCAAACTTTTTTCAACCTCAGGACAATATGGCAACTCCTGTATTTTTTTCCTTCTGGATGCATGCCAACACTGTAAGAAACAGAATTCCCTACTCAGCTGCAGGAAATGACTAAAAACTCATTTTTTCAGTGCTTCCCTTCACTCCCAACAACCAGAAAGCCAAAGTGTCATTTTTGCAGGGGGGAGAAAAAGGAAAGGAAAAAAAAAGAATTTGAACTGTCTGGTGTGAAGAGCTATAAACAGAGACAATTTTAAACACTAATTATTGAGTGACAACATAAGTCTGATTTCCTGTTCACCACCTGGTATCACTGCTAGTAAAATATCAGCTGGACCAGTTGCACACTGAGTCAGGGAAGTATCGAATGATTATGAGCTGAAATTTCATTTCAGGTACAGTAGTAAGAAATTTGAAATAAGCCTACTGGAATAAATCTCCAATATTTGGGAGCGGCACAGAACAGCAGATGAAAAGATACTGAATGTAAAGTATGTTGTAACTGTGACACAAATCTTTTCAACAAGGCACCATACAATACCAAGTGAAGGCCAAAGCAGGACAAAACTCATTTGATTATCCTACCATTTTGAGATTCCATAGCTAAGAACTGTCTTTTAAGTGAAAACCAAATCTGAATGGTTTCTGGACTGATCAAGAACAAAGGGAAACTATGGAAGACCACAAAAACAAAAAGGGTCCCCCAAAATCCTGAATTCTTGTTCACATTTATGAATAACAGTTGCTACAGTAGAAGATGTGTTTTTCCAAGGAAACTCTTGGGCTGATATCCTAGAGCCAAGTCACTACTAGCCACTGAGTCAGCTGACAATACAGGGCCAATTAAGTAAACCAAATTTCATTTCACTTCTTTTGCTTCAGACTGTCCTGCAGCTCAGGAAGTTATGTTCCTATTTGCTGTAAGTAATGGTGCTAATTATTGTGACCAAAGCAACTGTGACAGCTTTGTATGATGAGTTAAAAAAATAAAAGTTCTGTTGCAAGTTGAACAAATTGAATAAAGAACTGAGAATTTTTTTCTTCTGAAAAGAGGGAAGTTTTTCAATACAAAATCCCAAAGTTTTAGAAATTAAATGTCACATGACTGAAGCATTATGTGAAAACATATTTCCAACTTTGCCTTTGAGGGAGGAACCACAGAGGACACAAGTTAAAGCCAAAATGAACAAAGGATTTTCTTTCTTTTGGCACACTGCCTGTTGCTAAACCATGAACATTTACTATTTTGCTCCTTTGTATGTTTTTATTGTTGTTGTTGTGGTTTAGAGGCAGGTGGGGGAAGCCCACAAGGACAAAAGCCAGGAACACTCCTTTTGAATACAGGCTGAAATACATCTTTAAAGGGTTTTTAGAACTACATTTCTTTGATATTCTTAACAACATAACTATGACTTAAAATAGTAATGTTTGAGGACAAAGATTAGGTGGCTCCTTATACACATGAAACTATAAAACAGGATAACAAAAATAGAGATTTCATTCTTCTGTACAGAGGCCACAGAGGAGTGGCTGGTATCAGGAGTAACACAACTACCTTTTTCTGTTTTACTTTTTCTTAATACCCAAATCATGTCTGTTTACCAAGAGCTACTTTATGCTAATTATGAATACTGACTACTTCAAGACTATTAAGAGGTAACTTGAATAGCTGACACTGCAAGGGAAAAAACACCTACATTTACTCTTGATAAATGAAAAGTAAAATCAGCACCACTGATAAATCACACATTTAACACTTTTTTACACCTCAAAAAAATTCAAGGTTTTGATAAATAAACGTTTGTACTTACACTAGGGACAGCTGAACTTTTCTTACGTTCAGGAATATCAGCCTTGTTGGGATTGCTGGCATTCCCAAGCATTGGGCTAGCTGGTGCAATTCCTCTTCCTGCAACAGCACTACTGCTGGATTTTCTTGACTGAATTCCTTCCTCTTTGAGGTCACTGTCTGTGGTACTAGTCTGGCTTCTTTTAGGATATGCCACTACTGAGGGGATGGATGGTCCAGCTTCAGAAACAAACAAAAGAAACAGGAAAAGGATTTTTCTTCTCAGAAGTTCAGTGACTTTTTTACCACAATGGAAATGTATTCACATGAGAACCAACACAGTTAACACTGGGAACCAGAGATGCAAAAAGATAATTAAATTATTGAAATAAATGTATTTCAGGAAGCAGTAGAATATTGTGAAAAACAAAAACCTTTTAAGGCGAAGGTACAACTTGATTTCCATGAAAGTTCCAAGAATTTCATTAAGGTTTCTCATTTGGCTGCTAGAAAAACATTTTAGAGACACCTTAAAGACACTTAACAAGCAACTGACTCATTCAAACCAGAGCATCCCTCATTAGCACAGAGCTGCCATGTGCTGCTCAAGCCAATTTCCTGAGACAGGCAGGTGGTGACACAGCCCTGGGGCACAGCAGCACTGGTGCCTGCTGCTCTGTGCTCCTGCACCAGCGGCAGTGGCTCAGCCTCCCACGTGTGCCAGGAACACACAACTGCCCCACACCTGAGAATGAGGAAGCCCCTTCAACAGTGCCAGGCTCCCTCCTGCTTTAACAACCTTCTTCAGACTGGGAAAAGTCTGTGGGGTGTGGCAGGATTGGGTTCTCTGACATCTCAGACCTCGGATGTTACCTCTGTAACACCAAGTTACATTAACTTCTTAGTTAAATGTTTTAGTCAGAATTAATCAAAAAGTGTAAGTATGTATATACACACACAGAAAAAATACATATAAATGCATAAGCATATAAATATATAATATGTAGCTAAAACATGTTTTACAAGTATCAAAAACCCCAGTAACTGGCATCCCAGAAGACTCCCCAAGCAAAGCAACCTCTGAATGCAGAGAATGCCTAAACCGGGATTCCTTTCATGAGTTAAGTGTCTGAGCAGGAGGATGTTTAAGACATTTAGAAAATCCTAATCTACTACATTGCACTCTCATTAAGCAGAAAAGTTGTAAGTTTGTCAGAGTCATTGTTCTTCAGAAATGGAATTCCTGGGGGACAACCAAGTGACACTAGCCTCAGGAAACAGGAAACCAGAAATATTGGCAAACTGACATTTCTTCAAGTTTTAGACACAAGCTGACCTACTAGTGTCAAAAGAAAACAAAAGATGAACAGACATACAAGAGGATGGGGGAGGAGTGCTGTGCTTTTCATGAAAAAGGGGGTTCAACATTCTCTTCAATTTGTGTAACAAGATTCTGCCAGCACAGTCAGGAATTTATGGGACAACACAAGGCAGAACAAGAGAATTAAGTTGGTGTATTCAGTGCTCCTCTAAAAGCTCTTTTGAAGGCTTTATAACAAAACCAATTTTAAAAAATCAATTATTCACTAAAATATTTAAACACCATGCTGTGAACTATGCTGTTGTCATCCTCCTTACACTTGGGGGATGGAGACAAACCCAGAAACTGAGCAGAACTGGCAGTCACTGTACTCTGCAAGATGGAAATGAGAAAAGCTCACCGTGATCACTGTACCGCCGCTGCTTCTGGCTGGAAGATATGCTTCTCTGAACTTTGTGATGAGGAGATTGTCCAGTGCTATTATTAAGATCACTACTGGGCCTAACTTTGGCAAGTGAAAGATTGCTGCTGGAGCTTGAATCACTTGCATCCAACTACGATAGAAATGAGAGTATGAAAATGAGAAGTTCAGACAAAACAAGTTAAAACATCCAGCACATTCTGGGAGCAGGAACAGGGGGGTGGAAGGTGGCTCTATATGGGAAATTACTGATGGCATGGGCAGCTGCCTAGAGGTCCCACCTTCTTTAGGGTTGTTGTACAACTGTCTTAGATAAAACTCAGTGGAATTTTCAGCTCCTCAAAGGATAATCAGTAAAGAAAATCCATTTGCCCTTTCAGAACTGTCCCCTCAGAGGTCTCCAAGATTTTTACAGGAAGAGAGGATACACTTTGTAGAGGCCACCACACCAACTCCTCTAGCAGAGGAACCAAGAGCACCTTGCTGATACTGAGCCCTCTCAGCATTGCATGGAAAGGCAATGTACAATGAAAGAACTTCTTCAGGTTGGTCAGTCCTGCTCCTTGGTTCTCTTAAAATAGTTACAGCTGGCACATTCACACCTGAGCTCCTAGACTAGCCAGGACAGTAACTGCTGAGCAAACAGGGCAGTTCTGGAAAGCCTAAAAGCAAGAGTTCACTGGCTCAAAATCAGGTGAGAACAAATTTGCTTAATTTGGACTGCTCATGAATAGAACAACATGACTTTAAGTGCAAAGGATTTTTGTGCAGGAATGCAATGCCTACAGTAACTGACTTAATTTTTGCTTCTAACTCTGCTAAGGACACTTTCTGATTTGCTTCTTTGCAGTTTTAAGAATGGCACTTACCTCTGATGACTTCCTTCCTAGCAGTAAGTATGTAGCTGTGATTTCATCATACTTCATTTTACTAAGGGATTCTTGAATTTCTTCTTGAGAATATCCCATTCCTACCATAATATCTAAAACCAAGCAGACATTCTGTAAGTAATTGAAACTCTGATGTTCAGGCTGGCTGAGCATTCAAAAAAAAGGATGGAACATTTAAAAAATTAAAACAGAATTATTAATTTTGAGAACATAAACCTGATCAAGTATCAGTTTTAAAGGTTTAGTTACTTTTTCCAAATGTCAAACAAATACAGAGTGGTGATAGAGGAAAAAAAAAAACAACCCTCCCACATCATGCAAACAGTACTGTGGTTCTGGAAAGTAACCAATTACCTATTCTTTTCTGGTCCGAGATGTCTAGTTCTGGTTCAACAAAAGGTTTAAGTTCATCCTCCTCATGCCCTGCATTGATCCACCTGTCCTTCATAATTTGCTATGAGAAAAAAAGGTTTTGTTAGTACAGTACACTTAGCAGCAAAGAAAACAAGCTGTGAGAAGAACAACTTCTTTATGCAACAAACACTAAGGTCTTTCCTAGTTTTTGTTTTCCAGAACATTTCCAGCACCTCTTGCTTTGCTCCAGTGAGGAGAATCAGCTACACACATGAAGCCAAGCTTCTCCCCACAGTCAGCTGTACTCCAGCTCACAGCTGAGAGCCTGCAATGCAGACCAGGAGCAGCGTGACAACTTTGACATGGCTTGGGATTCCAAGCCCCACCAACAGAATTCCATGGAAGCCCTGTTTTGGTCTTGACTCCTCCATGAGGGTACAAAGGGCAACTACAACAGCCAATACCTCCAGCTCACAACTGAAAATGTGGAAAACAATGTGGTGGATCATCCATTGATGCAGGAATCCACAAGCTAACCACCAAGAAAAGTTATATATGACATAGAAAGTGTTGTGACACATTGATTTTGAAAGTAACAAAACAGGTATATTACAACCCTAGTTAACAATATCTTCAAAGAGTCATGTGCTTTCATCAACAATCCCACCTCCACCCCAAATATGCATAGGAACAGCATGGAAATAATAAATTACAGCTCAAAAATGCACATTGCAGAATTTGATGCACCTCATTTGTGCAATTACCTCTAGAGTGCCTCTTTTTGTTGGGTTTAGCACCAGGAAACGTTTGAGGAGGTTTTCACAGTCTGTGGACATGTAGAAAGGAATCCTGTATTTTCCCCTTAGCACTCTTTCTCTAAGTTCCTTGGCAACAGAACAAGAACAGAAAGTAAGTTGTAAGCAGGAAGTTACTTAAAATATTAGATAAAATATTAGATAAACATGGCCAACATAGTCCCCAAAAATCTACCTTTAAGTTCTGTCCATCGAAGGGAAGAGATCCACTCACAAGAGTATAAAGAATAACACCTAAACTCCAAACATCTACTTCAGGTCCATCATATTTCTTCCCTTGAAAGAGCTCTGGAGCAGCATATGGTGGGCTGCCACAAAAGGTGTCCAGTTTATTTCCAACTGTAAACTCATTGCTAAAACCAAAGTCAGCTATTTTAATGTTCATATCTGCATCTAGCAATAGATTTTCAGCCTGGAAGAGAAAGAATGGTTTGCAGATGAATAAAATACTTGATTTAAAATGCTGTTGATTGCTTTTACTCATTCTTTAAAGGCAAGAAGCTGAAATACCCATGAACATTCCCTTCCTTGCAAGGTTTTTAGGTGTGCTTTAGTCAATCATTAGCATGTCCTGTTTTAAAAATCTCTGTACAATGGCTTCAGACTATGGGAGCTGTTTCACTGCCCAAAAACTTGTTACCATGTTTTTCTCCACAGAAATGTATCTTACATTTTGATCTATTCAGATGAAAATAAGATATAGTCTCACTACCCATACTTGATAGCATGTGGTATTCTTGCAGTAATTTGCTAATAAATGTAACATTTAAAGTGCTTTCAAGTGTTTTTTATTTTTAATGGTGGTATTGTTTTTTGCTTTTTATAAGTTACAAAGCTATGACAAGCTGAACAAATTACGTGGCAGTACTATTAATATAAAAGGCACAGTTAAAAGAAGAGATATGCTGTTTCATGCCAAGCTACAAAGAAGCCATATTTCAGTTTCATTATCACTACTGGTAATTCATTCTGTTCAACATCAATTCTTGTCATATCTCTATCAAACTATCACTTAAAAAAAAAAAAAAAAAAAAAAGATTTCTCATCTAACACTGACCTGCATCAGATCTGAATGCAACCACTGGGGGAGAGGTTATCTTTCAGCAGCCATTAAATGTTTGCATTTAAAAGCTTTATAAATCCTCTTCCTTTTATTTAAACTGGTTCTAAGCTGCAAATATTTCTCAAGACTCACTATAACATATGCAAATATATAAATAAATAAATCAGAAAGCTCAGTATAAACTGTATTTTATAAACAATACAGGTCACACCCACAGGTACAGAAGCTGACACACAAACACTGCACACACTTTTTCCTACTCACCTTGAGATCTCTATGAACAATATGCTTTTGATGGCAATACTGCACTGCAGATACTATCTGGATAGAAAACAAGCCAAATTATGTAAGTGACATCTCAAAGAAGCAGTAGCTTTAATCAAAGATTTCAACATTTATTACTGAAGTTGACGTGAAGTTATCCAGTCAGAGCTACATAACCAACTCCTACAGTGACCAGTATATTTGGGGAAAAGCTGCTGAATACCTTCAATGTTATTTGATCTATTTGCTTTCTCCTATACTTGAACCAGGATTTTGTTTTTCCTGTGGGGCTAATTATAGACCAGTAGAAGCAATGACTTTCAGAAAGGTTACTGAAGTATTTCCATTCCAATACTGTATACAGCTATAAAAGCTTTCCCCCTAGACTGAGGTTTTCCAGGCCCTCTGCAAAAGTGATTTTTCATGCCATGCCAGAGAGAAAAGGGTAAGAAATGGGCTTTGATGACTTGAGAAACTACTGGGAAACAGCCTGTTTGTCAAAATTTATGCAATGAGAAGCAACTAGGCATCTGACAGAGATCTGCTAAGTGCATATGGTTTAGTGTATTTTGTATACCATAGCAAGCTCAGTAGAAAAACTCTCTTGTGTCTCTCAAGTGCAATGGAATAATTTCTTCCACGATAATTTCCAAATATCATAAAGATTTTCCTGCAAACCATATAAGCTATTTACACAGTGCAGTGTCATAGTACATTGCTTCTCAGAGTCATAAGCATTGCTGCAGAAATTCACATGTATGGAAAAGCTGGATAAAGTATTATTCTGACATGACCACAAATGCAGTCAAATGCATTTTGTCATGCATGCATGGTCAGAATTGAGGCAGATGTTATGACCTGTTAAAATAAGTGGAAGTGCACATAAAAATAGTAATTATATTTAAATAAATATATTTTCAGTCTTCATTCAAGAGTAAGAAAACTTCCCCAGCAGAAAGATGAGGTAGCATTACTGTTACAAGAAAATAACTCCTGATCAGATCACCAGTTTAGTTAAGGATCCCCTGCACTGGTGAAGGAGCAAAGGTTCTCTCCCTCAGCATTTACAGCACATGAAGGGGGTTGGTAGGTTCTTGGTAGGTCAAATAACTGATGCACCAGTAAGTTTTGTATTTGAAACTTAAGCACCAAAGTGATCTTTGTGCCCTGTAACATTGAATCACTCCCATGCAAAATGTCACCTTAGAAACCACGCAGACGGTGGAAAGCTGAAGTACTATTTCCATTCCTTACACCTTCATTCTGGTTTGGCTTTTTCCTTTATATGCTGGTTCCCTCTTTAGACTCCAAGTTCAGCTTTTTCCAGTTACTGAAACTGCCAAGGTGCTCCCGTGCCACCACTTGTCCCCTCTTTGGTTTCCCTTCCTTTTCTCTCTGCTGCCATTACCTCAGCCCCAGCCACAAGCTCACTCTGCAGGGGCTTCCAGTGCTGACAGCATGACAAACACCTCAGGCTTTATTCAGGACTGCAGAGACACAGCACCAGCACCACTCACTCACTCCTGAGCTGCTTTATTGTGCCTGCCTAAGAGCAGAAGGCTGAGCAGATGATCAATCAGCAGCTTCCTTTGGAGATGCTTTTGAACTCCTCTGCACTGCAACAGGATGGCACAGAGACTGCAGAAGTGAGTCCCATCCATGTGAAGTGAAATCATCAAACGTGTAGGACATTAATAATTGAAGAACATAACTGAATGAAAAATAGCACAAAGCATGGCTGCTCCAGACTGAAACCTTTGTCTTCCAGCTTCCATCACTGTTTCCACTGACAGCTCCCTCACTTCCTAACCCTCTCGTGTGAGGAATTTTCTGACACTTGGCAGGTGAAGAGAAGGGGAGGAGAGGCATCTGAGCTCTTTGCTAGAAGTAACAATTGGAACATTGAAAAACTTTTCTAAAGAGTGATTTTAAAAATCTGGATAAATACAGGTTTTGAAGAAGTTCTCTCTAGGCAGAAGAACCATTCTTTAAAAAGATTAAATGACAAAAGGATGATTGACCTCTTAAGGCCCCTTCTACACTGCTAAGAGCATTCTGTTGCTTTATTGGAACACACCAATAAGATGTATTTTGTGGATTTTATAATTTTCTAAGATCTGTCCTAACATCTATCAGCATTAAGAATTCTAAACTGCTTCAGCAGGGAAACAGTGAGAACACTGAAAAAGGCCAGACCTTATTGCTTGCAGAAAAGAGAGGGAATTAATACACACAAATTTAACAAGACTTGCTGCTCTGCATCAGATTTTTGATGGAAAAAGGATGAAACTGAACCAGAACTGCCTGGAAGTCTGTAATGGGGAAGAAGAATTAAGGTGACATTAAGAATGCAAAACATTCTCAATTTGAATTTCTCCCACATGGCTACACAAAAGGAGTTTGAAATGGAGAACTGTGTAGCATAGTTGTATTCTTAGACTTTGTACCTTCTCCTGTGTTCCTTGTCAAGTGCAACTGAAATAATATGATTACTGTCTTTTATATTCCCTTTTCCTGCTGAAAACCTTACATATGTTTAACAAAATGGACTAAAAACCATTTTTTAAAAATCTTTAACAAACAAAGAAGGGAGAATTACCAAAACCTGCTCTTTGCCTGCTAGAGAGGAAGTGTCTCCTCAGACAAAACACAAGTGTTTGATCCAGAAATCACATCTACTGGAAGAAGAAACATGATCTGAAAACGAGATATAATACAACCTATTGTAAGAACTAATCTCAATACCATGGCACAACTGTTTCTTCAGTTTTGAAGGAGCCACTGTCTGCTAAAACAGTTAACAAATTAAAAAAAAAAAAAAAGACTATTATGTCACAAGTCTCCATCTAACAGAGAACAGCTGCACTGCATCAGATAAAAGGTCTGCAGAGTGCATTCTTCCTCCAACAATGACCAAAAGTGATACAAAGCTATTCCAGGGCTACAGTAAGGTGAAATGAATAGTTTCATGACCTGTGAACCCAGCAAGATCTAATTTCCTTGTTTCCTTTGACACTGTCCCTCAGGCTGAGCTTTAGCATCTAATAAAATGCCAAGCTCTGATCAAAGTTACCTGACTTTCATCCAGCATCAATGCTTTTCTCTCCTGCTCAGCCCAATCAGCTTGTGCTACAGTTTCTCTCCTCTGCTTATTTCCAGGTTTCTCTCTTTTTTCCCAGGAACTGAAGCTTTTGAAGCTTTAAAGAACCTCCCTTCTTTGAGATCAAGGTCCTCTAAAACTGGTTGAGCTCAGCAGCCAGGAAATCAGCTCTTGGGGGAGGACAGAGCACAGCTGGCTGCACCAGGAGACTTGCATGAAAAAACTGAGAAGTGTATTCCAGTGCAAACAAGTGAGCCCATCTATATATCTTTATAAACTGCAATTATTCTACTGAAATACAAAAAACTCTACAAACCAACTCAAAAAATCACCAGGCTGAGAGTACATAAACCCAATTCTTGATGGGTCAAACACTCAGCTCAGCAGGTAACTCCCTGTTAAATTCTTTTCCTCCACATTTCTTTTTGAAAATGAAGCTACATATATCCTGTACTACCCACATTATCCCATAAAATTAAGCACTAAGTGTACCTGTAAAACATGTTTGACCTGTTTGTAAGTATGTTTTTACTTAAAGGGGAGTAGAATCATTAGAAAAAAATAGGTATTTATTGAAGAAACATGTAATTTCAATGTAATTACTGCAAGATCTTTTTTCCACATAGCTCCTGATGAAAGAAATTGAGGACTGAGAGCAAAGAGTCCATCAGCAGAACTTTCCAATATTCACATCTGAGAGAGAACAATCAATCCTCTCAAGTTACTCTGAAGCTCTTCAAGTGACATTACAAAGGCAACAGGCAGGGATGTAGAAGAG
Organism: Melospiza melodia melodia; assembly: GCF_035770615.1. NCBI lineage: Eukaryota > Metazoa > Chordata > Aves > Passeriformes > Passerellidae > Melospiza > Melospiza melodia. The sequence continues at coordinate 10,401,756 of NC_086199.1, forward strand.
ATGGCTGAAGTGGGAATGGCTGTCCCACCACTCCTACTGCCAACACAGCACAGAAGCACACACCAGAAACCTTCAATCACAAAGGAAAACTCCCTACCTACCAAAGTATGAAAGTGAAGGCAGCAGCTTTAAAAAGACACATAAGACTGTTGAAGAGTGAGAAAAGTTTTCCTTACTGTCAAGCTGTATAACTCCAGTAATCACAAATGTCTTCTGGGGAGATGAAGTCTACAGCTGCTTTTAGGTTGTTTTGTTTGTTTGGTGGTGGTGGTTTTGGTGTGGGTTTTTTTCCCCCAAAAGATTAAAAAGGGTAAATACAAGACTTAATAAGATGAGAGAAAACAAAGCAAAATCAATTACTTGGTTCCTGGAAGTCTCATATCTTACATCAAATTTCTATTATGTATGGCTATGCTTAAGAAATGAAACCATCAGAGCCTCCCCTTCCAACAGGGCAACATCACTGCCCTGATCCAGCAGTTCCAAACCCCTACACACCATTCAAAAAACCACTCTTGTCCCTACTCATTATTTTCAAGAGCCATTAAGCTGGAGCATAATTTTGACATTTATTACTTGTCACAACATTACTGAATCTATCCAAGTGGCCAAAGGGAACAGGCATTTACAAATTTCAGCACAAGAGCAGAAAACAAGTGTGTAAGACTGGTCAGATCTGAAACTCCACATGCTACAAGAGCAGACATTTGGATTTAAATTAGCTATGCAAAAATATCTGGTTTTGTTCAGTACTGCTTGACTGCAGAATGGAAATGCTTTTTGCAGATCAATGAAATTCTAACACCTTGGCAGGGCTAGCTTATCCATCATAAAGAAAGCTAAACTAACAAGTCTAGACATTACTTTTCTGTGACTTTTTAGAACAACTATTAAACAGTATCTTCTCATGTAAGCAGATGAATGTGAATGGATCCCTACTACAGGCACTGTCTGCAGTTTGAAACTGGCCTGTTGGTAGCCTGCTACATTTGAACAACTTCCAAAATGTTACAGACCTGCTGAGCTAAGGACATATGAAATCAGCCCAGAGGAAATGCATTTTGGAATGGAATACACTTCCAAACCAAGCAGTCTCTGTGTTCTGGCACTCTTGGACACCCTGGCACTCAGCACTAAGGAAACAGCACCACTGAACAGACTCTGACTCCTTAAAGCACTGCTGTGACACAAGTTCTTTCTAACTCAGAGCTACAAGCCCACAGCATGCTGAACACTGCTCTAAGTCAAATGCAAAGGACAGCTGTTTTACTCATTTCACCAGTAAAAACAGGGGTGAGGGGAAAGCTGACATATAGGAATGTTATACATACCTGTCTAAATTTAGCTCTAGCCTCCTTTTCCTTCATTCTTCCATGTGCAACCAGATAGTCAAACACCTCCCCTACAATCCAATAACAAGATACATTAATGCCAATTTCAGAAAGCAGAGATTCTTCTCCAGCAGTTGCCCACAGCAGCTTCACTGGAATTACTGTATTTCAAGTTTATGATTACAGGACAGCTCAAGAGAACAAGGCACAACTGCTGTGCAATTTACTACACCATCCTCTCTTTTACAAGAAAATAATGAGTGACTGGATATACACAAAGGAAACCATTTCCTTCCAATTACTTAGGATAGAAACTGAGCAGCATACTTCTGTTTTGTAAACAAAGATGACATCTACCCCTTCACAGACTTTCTCACAAGAGTTTCTTTGGCTTCAGAAAAAAAAAAGTTTAATACATGAGAACAATTGATGATATTTGTAAATGCCATCATACCAGCACTAGAATTTTAATTTGTGCATGTGTATAAAATGGTTCTAAACAAAACCAAAAGCCTTAGCTTTAACCTAGGCTTGGAAGAGGCACCCACAAGGAGGGTCAAGAATAAGCACAGCAGGACACACTGATAAATCCCTCACACAACCATCATACCTGTAAAGCACACAGAACAAGGCCACTGTTGTACAGCTGTGCATGACCAAAGATTACTGAAAATCTGTGTTTCACTTTTCCCCTCTTTAACCAATGCAGTCATTTTAGAGCACATCAACACAGACTACAATGTTTGAGCTTTAGGTGCAGGCCTATGAAACACTGGCATGTTTGTGAAAGCATGGGAGATTTTCTTTACTAAAAACCAACAGTCATGTAGGTAAGAACTACAAACACAGAATAATAACACAGCTTTTAAAAGTACTCACTCATATGCAAAAACCATAAAATCTTCAGAAGTGGTTCAAATATTTAAACATTCCCTACTGAGCAAGGAAACATGGTTTTGTAGACAGCCACCTCACAAGGGAAGAGCTGAGTAATATCATATTTATTTTTTTAAAAGATGCAACTCCACCAGATTGCAATAAAAAAAAAAGGAGTCATGCTGCAGGAACAGCAAGCACTGAGCCATCTGAGGGAATGTCAGGATTTTCCATAAAATAGTTTTCTCTCTGCAGGGTATCCTTAAATACTCAACTCGGGTAACTCTCCCAAGCTGTATTTCACAGCTGCTTCTCAAAAAACCTTGAAGCAGCAAACCTGAACACTTCTTCATAATTCAGGGGAAAAGACACCAGGGAAAGAATTATCCCAAATTTATGTGAAGTGCTGCAGCTGTAGCAATCATGTCTTTCATCCTGCAGCCAGAGTTCATGTGCAACAAGATGACCTCTACCTTGATAAAGAGGAAACAGGGAAGGTGATGCCTGCTCTGTGCTTGCCAGCCATTCCTGTCTTGCACAGCATGGCACATCAAAGGCACAGCTCTTGGCCTTTTAGACCAGAACAGTGCTTACCTCTCCCTTATCACCCCAGGAAAGGTCTTCACTCCTTTAGAGAACCACTGGCCTTTCTTCCTCCTAGAAGCCAATCACTAGATGGCAATAAGACTTCACTTTTAAGTCTAAGACTATCAAACAACACAAAGATGTCTCCCCAAACACCTGTACTAGTCAATATTTTAATGGGACTATTCCCACTCTGTTCCTGTTTAGGCAAACCTTGGCTGAGCATTTAGGAAGCTGCTGGAAGAAAAGACAGGTGGGTAGAGAATCTTGCTTTATTTGCAGCAATTGATTAAACTCCACATGATGTAATGTAAGAGTCTGAATTCAACACTGATTTTCTCTGAAAAAAGTCTATCTCCTTCCTGCCCCTTTCTTTTCCTTAAAGAAAAGCCTCAAGTGTTTGAGATTCCCAGATGCTGGTGCTCAAGGGTCACACTGACAAGCTGAGTGATATTAAGTTCTAGCCAGCAAGGAGTAACTTAAGCCTGAATACCTTAATTCTGGCTCTGGTGAAAATATCTGACACTGCACAATGTGCATTTTTCCATCCCCTGCAGAATGAGGAAGAGCATTTAAGCTCCTTCTAAAATGGCATAAGGCTAAGCCTAACAATTCATGACAGTAGAAGGCCTGTGATTAAGATATGTAAGATGTCATCAACATCTAAAAACAGAAGTTGCAGTGCTCATGCTTTTGAAAGTAACAATTAAAGAAACACAGAAATGTTTCATCTGAACATGATTTTGCCAAATATCTTATACAAAACAGGACACCAGAGGTAGGGAACTGAATACAGTAAATTGAGAACATTAGTATTTGTTATGGGCAGGAACAATCAGTGGCTGAGAAAAGATTCCCAGTTAATTAGAGTTGTGAAAAAAAAGCAAATGTTACTAAGTTATAGTAAATTTAGAAGCTGGTTTTACAAGTTACATGAATTATTTATGTTGACCAAACAAGTCCCAGTGAATATTAAAGATTTTGCTTAATATTTTACACTACCTTGACATAAATATTTGCTGAAAAAGAAAGCAAAGCTTTCAAGAAAACAAGTGCTTTCTCTCACTTGGCAATCTGCTTAGAGTGTCACTGCAGCAAAGAGGTACTTACCCCCACTTGCATATTCCATTATTAAATAGAGAGTTTTTTCAGTTTCAATGACTTCAAATAGCTTCACTAAAAGAGAAAGACATTTAGTCATCAGTTAACTACTGCAGAAGCATTATGTTAACACCCCACAGAATCCTGTGAGAGAAAAATGCCCAAACTGTTTGCCTGCCACTTGATAATATCAGACTATTTATTCTAAAGAAGCTTTCTGTCTAATGCTCCTAAGCAGAAAATACTCTAACACGTTTGGCCAACTCATACAGAACAACATATTCTCAAGAATCAGTACTTTGCTTCATTTACATGGGAACATAACTGAACTAAGCAGAACATGCACAGATTTGAGCATCAGCAATAGCCACACACGTGCACTGAACTGACACACGTGGTGACAAATCAGTTACCAGCCTGCTGACACTCCCACAGGAGTACCACATCATTTAAATGTACAAACTTGAAAAAATTCTTGACCACTTCTTCGTTTTGATATGCTAATTTTTAATGAGATCTTTTATTTTTTAAATTTTAAATGTTAATTTTTAATGAGAACCTGAATTCAGTCAAAAATCAATACTATATTCAAAAGGAGCAAATTTATCAGTTAGCTATGCAAATAACAGTTCTGTGCAATGGGATCCCAATGTTTATTTTATTTTTTTAAACACACAGTTCTGAAATACCAGTTATTACTGCTATCTTAGAGTAAATTCACACTCCAGTGCAAAATAATCTTTTAAACTCATGCCACAGCAATCTTAACAGTAAAAAAGCTAAAACTTCTCCAGAGACGGAAATTATGTGAAAGAAACACGATACCTATATTTGGATGATTTAAGATCTTCATTATTCTTACTTCTCTAAAGAGCTGAAATAAACATAAAACATGAAATAAGTTAATGAAATCACTAACAAGCAGCCATTTTCCTTAAAGATTAAAGACTTTGATACAGTCATTTAAACAGAAGGCAAACATTATTAAACATTATCAATGAAGTTCATTAAATAGGCACTTTTTGAAGGGAAGAGTTAAATGCCTGCCTAACACCCCTCCCAAACAAATCAACACTCAAAAACCTGCAAACACCCAGGAAGAACTCTAAACAGCTCAGGAAAGAAGTGACCTTAGCCCTGTGGTTTGCAGACTTTTGGGGTCAGAAGAGTACTGTGAGCCCATGCAGCTTCCTGCTGACCAATACATCTCACACATCTTTCACTCCCTTCACAAAAAGTACAGCTCCAAATTCTTGTGAATCCCCACCAGAACACCTTCAGAAGACCACTGCAGTATGTTACTGGTACGAATTCAGCATTCTTCTGTACTTTGTTAAAGCCCAAGAATTCCTGTGCTACAGCAGCAGCTCACAGGTGAAACATCAGCTGTTTATATTGTGCAAAAACCATGTTATCCACCTACACCAGCAGGTTCTGCAGAGAGCAGGGAAGACAAGGGCAGCCCTGAGCCCTTCAGAAGCATTGCTGCAAGGCAACAGAGGCACAGCAGCCTGGTCTGCCAGCACAGCTCCCCTGATCAGCCCCAGACACTGCCCAGGTGCAGCACAATGAATGCACCGGCCAAAATTAACAGGGCACAACACAAATGGTGCTTTCCTGACCCCGTCTGCTGCTTCCCTTCCTGCAAGCACTGCTGCTAACCCTGACTGACACACAAGGTACAGGGATGATTTAACAGAAATACCTCACAAAACACACAACTTCCCCATATAAAAGCACTCCATCTCTAGCCCATCCCAGAAGGATGATGGTGAGGGACAACTGCCCATTTCAAGCTGCAGGATGAGATTATATCCCCTGCCCTAAATCCAGATTGTGTACTGACTGTAAGGATATTGTCATGTTTCATGTCCTGTCTGTTCCTCCCCCACTGCCAATACTTATGTGAAGAGCGCTTTGCTTGAGTAACTATTTCTGAATATTTCAATTTTGCCTGTCACACAGAGCAAACTCCGTCCTTCTGCAGCTTCATGAAAATAGGGAGTGACATTTAACAAACTAGAAATGAAAGCAAAGTCATGACTGAACAGTTGATAATTATTTTCACCTCTCTTCCACAAAAGACTATTGTAAGATACACAGAAATTCATAACCATAATACTAAAAATGCCACAGGTGGTGTTTCTGCAATATGAAACATTGCTTTGAACAAAGCTGGTAAATAGCAGATAAATGAAAAGCAGTTCCAAGATAAAATATTATTACAAAAAAAGCATAAACACTTTTGTATTCAGAAAACCAAAGAATTCTCTTTTTATGCACAACACTGCATGGCAGCCAGGTGTGGAGCTGTTCTCCCTCTGCAGCTCACCAAGACTGCAGAGGGCTGATGTTCTTCAGTGTCAATTATTTTCTAACAGCATGCTTCAAAAAGTGGGAGTAATCAAGAGGTTTTATGAGAAACCTAACACAAATTTCTACAGGAATATCAGTAACTTAACATCATATTGAACTTCATGTAAAGAGACTGAAGTAGAATAGAAGTCCACAGCTCCAGGTGAATGCAGACATAGGAAAAAACCCAACAGTTTTGTAAATATAGAATAGGGAGAACAGCATAGTTAATTACAGTAGGGAAAAACAAATGCTGCTGGAGGATTTGGCTCAGGTTAGACTTCAGATAAAGTGAAGAAATTTGGTATGTCTACACATATTAGTAACAACTCAAAAACTTGTAAGTGTATTTACTCAATAATAGCAAAGAAAAGGGGAAACTTTGTAATAAAAAAAAAGGTGAAACATTAGAAACAAACATAGAAAACAACCAAAGAGTCAACAAAGCAAAATCCTTGTGCCTTTGTGATTTTTAATAAAAGAAAATGCAAGGGGTGAGTTTTAAATAAATCAATAAGACAAATTCACAATTTGGAGACCGGCTGTTTTAACCATGCTCTGCTTTCTGATATTTCAGAATCACAGAATTTCTGAAATGCCAACATCTGGGGAGCAATCCTCACTGCACTGCCCAGGAGACCATTTCTCTGCTACAGCACCAGCTGGGATTGGCACACTACCTGAACAGAGAAAAAACAAACAGTTTTCCAAATGCTTTTAATTATCTTGTTACCCAGGTCTGTGCCTGACACTTTGCTACATGACAAGCTGCTTAAATGAAATCACGATTGATTTATCAAGTAATTATTGGCCATGCAAAATAGTTTCAAAACCTCTGTGCACACGTTTGCTTTATCCTCTAGAGAGGTAAAATTGCCTTCTTTTCTTTTTTAAACTATGTTATTTCTGGAGCTTTTTCATATGTAATCAGACAGGGTAGACTACATCATCTCTCTCTTGATCATCAGGAATTTAAAAGCAGTTGAATCTATAGCTGTTTTTTCTTGCTTTTCATTCATTTCAGCTGAACTGGTGTATAATATATTCTGAGTGCTCCATTAATACTTTTAATCATAGCTTATGTAACTGAAAGGCTCTTATCGGTTGTTACAATTTCAAAGAGAGTTGGATTAATTCACTCTCAATCGGTACCTGATATCTTCCACCCCCAATACCCAGATAAAGCCTAAAGGGTCACACCCTCACCAAAACACTGGTCCACAAAATGACTGCTCTGCTTTACTAACCCAAATGAAGCATGTCAAAAAGCAGTTTCTCCTTCATGAGCCATTTGTTCAAGTGGGTGACTAGGAACAAGCTCTTGTAAAAAACAGACTATTTCTGCCTCAGAGGAAATTAAAAATAAAAATACTTGAGAATAGGATACAACCACCACCAAACTGTAATTTTAGTTAGATAAATGCACTTTAGATCATGCATCCTTAGTCAGTTTATCTGTTATATGTCACATTTTGACAAAGATGGGGATATCTGGGGAAATAGATATATTTATCTATAAATTCCTGACATTGTAATATGTGTTATAGTCTGTTTCTGACAGAGGAATAAAATGTACATATCATAAAACTTTCTCAAAGTATGCTGGATAAAGGTTTTACAGATTTTATTATGTGCATCAGCTTCTAGGAAATGACCTGGTAACTATCATCACACAATAAAATTCATTGCAAACAGCCAGGTATGATAAAACCTCACACCTCTGAGGTTCCCTGCTCACAGGAACACAGAACAAGGTGCAATATCAGAAAATGTAACACGAACGTTCTCAATACAGAAACTTATTTTCTTAGTGTTAGGAAATTACTGGTCATAATGAAACCATAAAGGCACACAAACAACTGAAAACAGTTCTCATCAGTTTAATTTCTAATACTGAGATCCAAAACTACTCCCAGCTTGTTGAACAGCTCATTTTCCATCAACAGGAGCTCTACAAACGTTTCCAGGCAAAGACAAACATCCTTAGTCTGCCAAACAAATGGCTTTCAGCTTTGTTGTGGTCTGGTCCTTTGAGTGCAAGCCATGTCAGATACAGGAAAAGAATGCCATTTAATTAATGCTGTGAGCCAAAAAACTGAATAAAAAAACCCCAACGAACCAGCAATGGAAGCTGGTTCTTTTAGGTTAACTCTCTTTGAACGCAGCAAAAGACAGACTAGAAGTGCTCCCACAGTAGCTATCAAAAGACTGTAACAAATTATTTTAAAAATACTGAAAAAGTTTGCTAAAAAGTGAGTCAGTGTCAGCTGCAGAGCACCAACCTCTCCTGGTCACCTTGTCCCTTAAAGGAGGAGGCTTTTCACAGGATGTTGTCCCAAGCCAGCTCAAGCCTGACCTGTGTATTTGGCTTCTCCTGGTAACTGCTCACTGAAATATGCCCCACAACTAATAAAGAACCTCAAGCAAAAAGCCTTTACACAATACAAGTTTGCCTCAAACTAAGCACAACTTGGAAACAGAAAGGGATACTCATTACAAACAGAAGGGCCTGAGCATTTAAAATTCTCATACTTTTCTTGCAGTTCTTAAAACACTGATTGACCCATGGTCAGAAAGGACATGAACCATGCTACAACTGATGTTTAAGAACACTTAAATGCTTTAACAATAAATATTGCCCAAGTAAGTGGCAAAACATCTGCACATAATGAACAAAAATATTTGGCTGAGGAGCCAAGTTCTAAAACAGGAAAATGAGAAATGATTTAGTGCTATTACACGGGCTTGCTAAAAAAACCCTTGCATATAACGGCATTGGTAAATCAAAGGAAAAAAAAACCCCAAACTGTTTTATTTTTTGTTTAGGAGGAAGTGAACTCTGTAGCATCAGCACTTGCTTGCAGTGAGACCAATATCCACTGGAATTGCACACACGAGTCCATTTGTGGAGAACAGTGACTATGACTAACACCGCCAGCATGGGAAAAAACCTCTAAGAATTCCCTTTTCTTTCAAAGCAGGGAAGTACCAGTTACAGCTTCCTCTTCACTAAGCAAGAGCAGCAGAGCAGGAATTGGCTCCTAAAACAACAGTACAGAGTAGCTGCATGTGGCTGCCACAGAACTTCCTCAGCAGCAGACAAGAAACCCGACCCTTCAGAGCCTGAGTGTCAGCACAGAGCTGTCAGGGAGGGCATACCAGGAATGGCTGCTCCGGAAAGCAAAGCCTGTCCCTAACAAGGTTAACTTCTTCCTGGCAGCTGAAGTATCGATGTGCAAGATGGAGCACAAAGAAATCACAACTGGCAGCCTTTAATCACCATTTGTTTCCCCACCTAAGGATGACTCGGGCATGCAGCTACACCGCAGCTGAGACGCTGCACACCACACCCTCTTCTGGGCACAGCCCTTCCCTCCCCACCATACCTCAAATATTTTATCTCCCTCTGCAGAAGTGCAGGATCAGAAGCACTTCCCTCTGAGCTTCCCCCGCATCCACAGGTCCCGTGTGCAGCTGTGAGGCTGCGGCGCCGCCGGCAGCGCTCGGGGAAGGGGCAAAGGCTCGCAACACAAAAAGCCCTGGTCAGGCAAAGGTGGCAAGTTGTATGTTGGGCACTCCCTCTGCTTCCTATGGCAAGCAGGAATTTAGTTTTATAAAGCTACTTTCAGTTTTTGAAGTGAAAACTGATACACCTCACTAAATTCTATTTGTGCTCGTATAACAAACGAGCTTAGAGACGAGAGCACATTTGCAATTTCACTCCAAAATCTGATCTGATATCTGCCCTGCTATTTGGTACTATTGATACCAAATAGATATTTGGTACTATTGATACCAAATATTGATAGATATTTGGTACTGCCCTGGAAGAATTCGGTACTATTCTTCCAGATTTCCAGTTAAGAAATCCAGTGGTACACAAGATCACACTACAAATCACACTTCATAATCGAATTTTATAAACTGTAAATGAAAATTAAATTACAACAGAGATGGAGCCATTAGCGGACACTGAGCCAGCTGAAACCCAGTACTCAAAGGACCATCATGCACACTGCCAGCTTGTAGCTTTTCCAACTGAACATCTGTGATGTGTAAAAGGTTTGTGTTGTGCCCCCACATGAGCTCAAGCCGGCATTAGAGCCCACTTTCAAGTAACACTATTCGAAGGACTATGATTTTACATTTTTAACTGAAAACATGGCCTCTTTACTTCCCTCTGACCATTCTTCCCTGGTATTTCCCATTTTTATCACACAGCTTTTGTTTCACTTTCAAGCGCTTCAAGCATTCAACCATTTTTATTTAGGCATTCCAAGTTGCAATCTGCCACAGAAATCAACTTTACCTGATCCATCATATTACCTAATTTGCACTTTATTTTCACCCTGCTTACCCAGAAACCACCAGTAACCTCAGGGACTAAACTGAGAAAAATTCTGAGAAAAATGGAATCAGATTATCAATTTTTACCCTGTCTACAGAGTCACAAAAAGCTGCCACCTGCTTGGATGACGGAGCCTTTCTTCTACAGGTTATTCTTTGCCTCTCAATGAAACCATAAAATATAAGAACTTGTGTGTTTTTCCAATTTACTTTTGCACCATTAATCTTGATAAAAAGTCTAGTCAAGTGATCTTTTTAGTATTTGCATAAAATACAAATGTGTATATGCTCCAGTTTGCTCTAGTTATCCTCTTTCATTTTGTTTGCAGGTAAATTCTGCATATTCTTTTGTTCAAACAGAAATATTTCAAGGGGGTTTTTATCAAAGTACTCAAAAGTAAACAAAAAGCCTTTGACTGCAGAACTTAAAAGGACAGAGCTAGAGAAGTCCCAAGTAAAAGTAACATTTAAATGTACTTCCTGCACGGATTCCCAAACGGACTGGGTTGCCTAATGAAAGAGCAGGGTTTATCACTCTGTACTAAAAAGATAAGGTGATACAACTGTAACAGCACATTAAACATTCAGAGCTAGAGGGAAGAAACCAGAATAGACATGGCCCAATTTGTTTCACACAACTGCATCACCTCTCCTGCTGCAAGCTACATGAAAGGCACAGATACTGCCTGGCCTGCAGTCCACAGGCAGTGTTTTCAAGGCCAGTTTAAGAGGACAGAACATAAGTTTTGCATTTCTAAGTTTAACAAAGCAACCGGCACAAAGGAGACATGGGGGCATGACACCAAACCACAGGTCCTCTCAACAGAGTCAGCTCTGCTTGGAAGACAAAGGAAGTGGCAAATACCACTGTTTTCTCAGTTTACAGCTCCACATGAGTTCAGCTTGAACAACTGCAGGGCTGTCAGAAATATCTGTTACAAAACCAGTTATTAAATACAGTAGTCAGATGTGTGCAAAGGTATGCAATGCTTCAGATTCTCCAGCACAGGCATTCTGGGTTAATGGAAGGAGGTGGGGAAGCAAACAAGTTATGATAAAGTTGAAAGATTAAATGTAAAAACATACCTTTTGTAGACTAGTTGGGTTCAGCTGTGTTTTGTCAATTATTTTTATGGCAACCTAAAGGAAGAGTTCATGATCAGTATTTTCCATAGGAACAATACACGTTATTACAACATGCTCAAATCCAGTAACAGACATGGAAAACATTAAAATTACACAAAAAACGCTTAAGGTCCTTCTGCAAATTATACACTGTATTTAAACTAGAAGCAGGAATGGAAAAAGCCTGGTATTTTTAGGATATTAAGATGAGAAGCTTGCTGAGTGTTTGACTTGACATTAAGACCATCACAGTCATGACAGTGGAAGCTCCAGCAGCAGACAGTGCCCTGATAGAGAGCAGTGTGCCTACAGATAATATTTACACAGTCTAATTACACAACAGATTACACAGTAGTGACTGGGCATTGGCAGTTTCTAAAAGCAGAGATTTCAGAGCATATTGAAAGCATTTCCACACAAATTTGGCAAGAAGTAAGCTCATCTTTGGAAATTCACTAAATATTTGTGTCAATTTGCTCCCTGATGGGTATTAAAAAAAGTATCACTTGGAAATCAACAAAAACACATTGGCTGTAGTACAACACTCTGGGTAAGTACATTCCTTGTTCTCCTCTTTTCAGTAAATGTTGCACAGAAATATTAAAGAACATAATAAAAAATTCACACAATAAACAGAAGAGAATTCCATACCATGCTAACTAGTCAGAACCTGAAGATTTGAAGCAATGAATAGGCAACAGAAACTTCAGGGCAATGCAGTTTGGATACTGGACGAGGTAGAACAAGAAATGAGAATCTTTCTAGAATTACATGCCAATTGGTATTTTTTCTTTCTAAATTAGAGACTAAACACACCAGAAGAAGCTCTACAGAAGGAGATGGTGCCTCTCAAAGAGGCAAGATGCTGCAACTCAGCTGATTATAATACCTCACTGGTGCAAAGCAAAGGCTTTCAACTCCAGTTTTTGGCTCAAACAGTAGATGCTGCTCCTTCCCATGCCACAGCTCCCATTTCCCTGCATCACTCTGAGCTATCTTTGTCACCTCATTAACTTGGGGTTGGTGACATATGGAATAAAGAATATCTTACATCAAAGCCAATTTATATCCCTACATTCAAGTGCAAAAACACAGGGATGGATTGTCACGATGGAGAGGGTAAGAGGGGAGCGGTGTTCAACGCTTGGGTGCATCACAGAGTTATATAATGGATATGGTGCTTTCTGAAACTGATATTCAAGACTTATTTTGAGCTCTTCTAGCTGCAAGATACGAGGAGACATGACTGAGAAGCCATCTAAGAATGTTTTTACTCTGGGGAGTGTTTTCTTCTAAGGCAAGCTACTGAAATTATAGATCACTGTTTCCCAAGGCAAAATTCCATTGCAAAACCTTGAGAAATCACTTCAAAAATACAAACAAGAGAGAAAGGCATTAAGCAATAGGTATTTTTATATTAGCAGCTGTGTACAAAACCAAGAAAGATTTTTATCTCTACCTTTATGCCTCTTGTTAACTTTGTGACAATAGTTCAAAGTTACTCACTTCCTGCAATCTCTTATAATTCTGGATTATACTGCTGGACTCTTCTAATGCTGGATGTAGTGAGCACTGCCTTTGTCAACAGCAGATAATGTTATTTGAAAGTGACCTGGTGCCCCAAGACTACCCACAGCTGTTCACTTAGTAAGCACATTCCACTCAGAGAAGTTTGCATTTTTGTTCTTGGCTGCACCATTCTGGTGAATCTTTACAAGATGTAAACTTTTTTTAACCCACCAAGCCTTAAGGTGCCATGTTACTGCAAAACCAGCTCACCTCAGCTCTGACACTGTCAAGCAAATTCAGCCCTGGAGATAAAGGGAAGGTAGAGACCTCAGTTTTCCAGAACACAGACTCTCAGGCCTGTTCAGTGCACTAATTATAGCCTTAAAGGCAGGGTGAATTTAGAGAATTCCTATCCACATGAACACTGAGAGTACAATGTGTTAACATGGGCTGTGACAGCTTGAACCCATCATTAGAACAGGGAACAACTTCAGGTGCCTTGATAAGGTCTCCAAATCACAGGCAAAGGCAGCCTGCCCTCAAGAGCAGTTCTGACAAAGTTAAATGGAGACTTTTCTAAGTACAGTTAATAAAACATTAAATTGCCTTTTAAAGCAGAAACTTTGCTCTCTTTACATAAAGTGCATTTGGAATGGTTTCATGCACTGTGAGCTGGGGCCAGTGCTGAAAAATGCACATCCACCTACACTATTACACCATTGCCATGATATTCTGTGTGAAATTGTTAATAGAATTAGAACTGAGTTTGCTTCCACCATTCACAATAATGTGACTTAAAACATCCCTCCTACATGATTTGAATAAGGGAGTGAAAGAAATCAGGAGTTGGAACACTGAGCAAATTGGCCAAACTGCTACTATTCAGAACGCTTTCTCCCTCTTAAATTTCACTTTTTCCAAGAGAAGAACAGAAAGAAGATGACAATAGATTCCTTGGAGTCAGACTTGAGTTCTGAAAGAATTCAGCTCACTGGGAAACTTCAGCTCCCTGGCTATTAACTGAACATGTCTTTAAAGAACAGAAGGGTCCAGAATAATTTTGGCCACCTCAGTAATAGCAAAAGGTAGTTTTATCTTTTAGATTCATTTTGGCAAGTACAGAAAACTTGTCAGAGGAAACACCTTTTGATAAAAGTACAACAGCAAATACATGGATTGCAGTCAAAGAATTAAGAAAAGCAGATTGACAATGAAGACTTGTGGTTTCAAAAGGGCAGACAGCCTACAATTAACACTCTCCCAGGCAGAGGACCAAGAAGGATGGTGTGTCCAAGCACCAGCCCTGATGCAGTGAAGCTGATCTCTGGCCTCACACTCCTTGCAAGACAATCCAACCCCTTCAAATTAGGCTGATGTTCTGATCATTTGTTCCTTTCAGTAATTTGAAGATGAGCACTCATTTAGACATACTAAAAATGGAAATGAAAAGGAGTCCTAGAACTTACTCCACTTGAAAACATGAAATCTTCATCTCAAGCAACAGGAAAACTCCCAGGGAAGGACTCCAGATGCAAGGAGATGAGCAGCTACCCTAAAAGAATGCTTAAACAAACATATCCTCCTCCCAGGAAGGGACAGAAAAGTGCTGATCTGCTTCAGGATTTGGAAACTACTCAGCACAGAGATATAAAGAAGCAATTGCCAAAAAGTGAACCTGACATGGTTGCTTAAAAGGACATTCAGAACAGAGACACAGATAACAAGGAAAAGATAAGTGGGGTTCAAATACAGCAAGAACACAGCAGAGATGAAAACTCATTTCAGTGTAACTCCCAACTTAGTTTAGGTTTTGGTACATAAGATGGAAAAAAGAACAGGAACAAAGACAGGACAGGCTGCAGGAGAAAGAGTGTAAAGCAGGAAATCACAAATTCAGAAAGCTAAGTGCCATCTGGCTGAGGCCAGGCTGAGAATATGACCCTGGAATTCTTACAAGAAACAGATTTTCAAAGGAGAAAGAAAAAAAACATTCTTGCAGCACAGGTTCCTAGCATCTACCAAGAACAGAAGAGCAGAGCTGGGTTTAGAAATGAGCAGACAATTTTTTTTTTCCAATTCATCCTAAAATTCCTGAACTTGAAACTGGCAGGGAAAACCAAGGAAAGAGAAGGTTTAAATGCAACATATTTTCCTACAGTTAACTGCACCCTATGGAAACACACAAGACATGACTACCTGGACTAATGAAAAGCCTCATCTAAGAGGCTGCATGGAAATTTTTCAACTAGATAAGCTGAAAAGTGCACGGAGTTGTTTTTATTTTTTCCTTTAAAAAGAAGCTAAAGAGGTATTAAGTTGGAAATAAATGAGTAAGAGTTTTTCAAGGACAAGATTTTGGGGCCAATCTTGTTTAATATCTGTATCAGTGGCCTTAGCAGAGGATGTCAAAGCATAATGATTAAATCTGTTGAAGGAGTTAAGAGGCACCATCAAACACAATGGAAAACCAATTTAAACAGCCTTGGAGATGAGTTAGCAATGAAACTGAGATTCAACATACAAGGTTGGTGCTGCTGCTGATCACAAGCAAAACACATCAATTTAACAGCCATGAGAAAGCCTAGCAATCTGAAGATTGATCAGATAAATACATATAAAAAGTAAGGGCAAGGGTGAAGTAATGACATTGGGGAAATTGCTCTCCAGAATATTGGAAACAATTCTGGTCACAGGCATATAAAATTATCAACATTGTACAGTTTATCCAGCAGGAAGAGAAATTTTACTCTTCTCCCTCTTAAAAAAAAGAAAAAAGCTTGAAATATCTTGAAGATATTCCTATAAAATTAACTTAATTTTTCCCTTCTAAGGAATGATACTCATTCCAATGGCCACAACCCAGAAAGTATTTATGCTCTCAGTTGATCAAACTACATCAATTCCATGACAGTGGAAGAAGCTTAGTACTCAAATCTTTCCAAATTTAGCCAAAAATTTTACACTGTCCCCTTTATTTGTTGAAATTTCAAACAAAAATAATGAACCAGAGGTCAACACAGTTATCTGCAAGTAAAGAAAAATGTAATTTGCTTTTTGCAAAGTGTGACACATACCTATCTCCAAGTTCTATACCTATAGTAAGAGCAAAGAAATACCAACCAAGTACTTGCACATCCCATCTTAAGCATCAGTAAAAAGAGGAGGGAACTTAAGGGGAAAGGAATTAATCAAAAACTTTCTCTACAAATGAGAACTAACTTTAACATCAGAAGACAAAGGGAACTGTCAGCCAAAAAAAAAAATAAAATCTATCTCAATAGCTCTTGCAAAATTATGTCCCCTCTCTTCTTCCCTCTGTTCCTGCTACTGAGCCCTGTATTACCTCAGAAAAGAGAAATTCCCTCAAAGCACTGCAGTCAGCAGCACAGTTTCTGTAAAAGTCCTTGCTGGTATCAGCAAACATTCACTTCATCAGACAGGTTTGGCAAGAAAAGGTTAGCAAGGTGCTTCTCCCTCTTTCAGTACTTCAAGGTTGCTTTTAATAAAACAGCACCAAGAAACACCTTCTAGTAACAAGCAGACAGGACTATAGATCACTAAATCAGAACCACCATTAAGTGCCAGGGATTAATTACTTGCAGTGGCATGTAGGAACTAAATATGGAGCTGAGTTTGACTCCCAGAAGAGATGCAAGAGGAAGCTTGTCTATACTGCACACATTGAGGAAACTGTCACTGAAACAAGACTATCCCTGAACAAACTGAAGCATCCTCCCAAAGCCACCCAGCACTAAACACACCCTAGGATGATCCACCCTAGGATTCCTGGGACAGACATGGCTCTGGCCAGAAAATACTGCATTTGGGCTACTTGGAACATAATTAAGACAACATTTAGTTCTCATGCCTGACTTTACCTCCAATACAGCCCTGAAGTATAAAGACACTAAGAGGCAGTCCTTCCAACAAGCTTATTTAATTGCTGTATATTGATCTGGTTTTTGAAAATTGAGGATTTATCCAAGAATATTAGAAGCAAATTTTAACATAATTCAGCAGGACAGAGACTCGCCAAAAATACAAGTTTAAGAAACCATTTCCAAGAGAAATTGTTTTGTAATCGTACTAAAAAAAAGTTTTCAATTTCTGCTTTTTTCTGCATCAGTGGCAATATCTAGTAAAATGTGCTCTGTGTTCACCAACTTAGATGGTGCTATTCCAAGAGAACCTTCACACCTACAGCAACTCACTGCTGTTTACACCCATACCATGCTGTTTACCTCTCTGCCAGTTAGGATGTGCCTTGCCAGCTTCACTTTTGCAAAATTCCCCTTTCCAATGGTTTTAAGGAGTCTGTAATTTCCAATGTGTGGCTGCTCATCAGCACAGGAGGCTATGGAGTTCCTGCAGCGAGCTCCAGAGCGCCCAGTTCTGGAGGAAACCTCCTGCCGTCCGTCTCCATGGGACGTGTGCTGCAACAAAAACACACACAGGGTAAGGCTGAGCAACACACACAAAACACAGCAATGAGGACAAGCACACAGCATTCAAAAACATCAGCAATGCCTTTGAAGAAACCTTCAAAGGATCCAACTGAAACTTCACGCTCACACTGAACTTTGTTCTGATGGGGCAAGAAAGTGGGGCCCAGTTCGTGACACAGAATTCACCTCGTCACCTGGTCAAGACAGTGGAACATCACCTGCACTGCAACAGCTGAGCATTTCTACGTAACTTACTTGGACTGCCACATCAGGCACAAAATATAGAGGTGTTTAATGTTATTTCCCATTTGCATAACTAGTGCAGGAAAGCCTTTGGAAAGGAAACACGAATACAGATTTTCCAAGATCACAAATTGTTAACCCTTACTGGACAACTTACACTAATTTAAAAAAATGGTTTTTTTCTTTCCTGTGGTACTAAACTTGTGTTCCTACAGATCCATATGACTGCAAACACCCAGGATGACCTGGAGAACAAGGAAAGAAATCTTACCTAATATAACTGAAACCTTGAATATTGATAAGCTGAAAGCCAGTTACAGAGATCTGAGACACTGTCTGCAATCTTTCAAGTTCCTTTCACTCTCGTTTCCCTGAACAGCTACTGATTGCAAAAAGGAATGGTTATATATTATCTGTAACAGTCCTTACTCATTAGATTACACGGTTAAGATTTAAGTATTTTTTCACTTCCTGATAGCCTGTTTATGTAAGAGCAGGCGCCCTCTTACATTCTTCACTCATGGTTAAGGCCCATACACCAACCACACTCATTAAAGTATTAGTTAAAAATGTTTAGGGGCCTTCAAAGGTGGAACAAATATCTGACTCCACCAAAGATGACACATTAAATTCATAGTCATCCCAGAAACCCCAGATCTTGCTCTTCTACTACTCCTCCTCTTGCTGAAACCCATTTGGGACAACCAAGAAACTGGCATAGAGGAACATTCAGTCTGCAAATCACTGTGTGTGAGGATGAGATCATACCTCAAGAGCTAACAACCATGGTACAGGCACAAATGAACAAATCCGTGCTTGCATGACACTTGGCGAGTTTCACTTGCCTGATGTAACCTTGTGACCATACACTCTCCCATCTTGGGCTCCTTGATTTGTTCGTTTGAGTGCAACAGTTGCGATCAAATTATTTTTAAAAATACTTTCATTTAAGAAATGCTACAGATAGGAGTCTATGGCAACTCCTGGAAAATTGTTTCAATAGTTACTATTTTAAAAAACACACAATGTTTTAGTATCAATATGGCTTTAGCTTCTCCTTACTGCCTGGCTACTGCATTGCCACAAGATTTGCACTTCCCATGGAGGTACTTCATTTCTCTGGTGACAACACCCTTCCATTTCAGTAAGTGATATGTACATTGAGCTCCCTGAACAGGCTGCTGTATGAATGATTAAAGACAAGGAAACATTTCTGTACTCCTGTTGAGAACCCTCCTCTATTCTTCCAACATCTTTTTGTGGGGCTCATGGTAGACATGGACCTACCATACCAAGAGTAGGTGCAGCAGGACTAACAGAGAGGCTGCATCTTCTGTTCAACACCCCACTGATTTCACAGGGGCAGAACCAACCCTCTTTGCAGAAGACCAGCTGTACCTGACCACTCAACACCAACCCTCATCTGCTGCTTCTTCTCATTCCTGGATCCCTACATGCATGACCACACTTGGCTGAAGTGAAATGCAAAGTTTCTTTTCATGCAGAATATCAGGTGCTCCTAATAAAAGGCCCATCCTGCCCTATTTCATAGTCTAGCAACTTTATCACAGTTTTCAGGAGCAAGAGTATACGTTTTTTTCCAAACCACTAATAACTGGCACAAGAACAAGAAGGACATCCTTAAAAATTCAAGACTTGATAATAATTCAGTGTTCTCAATAATATCTTGAGACCTGCAACAACGGGGTGTTTATCAATCAGTAATTCTCAAGGAGAGGAAGGACAAGCAGTCAACAACTGAAGGACCTACTAAAGCCAGTGAAATCCTATATCAACAGTGTCAGTATTTTGCATGTCCTTAATGCCAGGCTGGTGCTGATTGTTCAGGCCACCTTAGCCACCCCTGTGTGTACTGGCATAGCAATGCCAATCCTCTGTATTTCCCTAAACTTTGACTTCTAACAAACCTTGCAACACACAGTGCAGAGAACTTCTCCGTCAGCTCCTTTCATACCTTTCAGTGTCAAATTATTCAGACCAGCTAGAAAAAAGCAGCAACTGCTGATTCTAGGTGCTAACATTCTCCTACATTGCCACCCCTGGTGATCAGGGACCAGGATGTTCTGTACAGGGCCATAAGGATATTTCTTGGATATATTAGAGGAAGGTTCATTTCAGTTCAAGTACAGCATCCCAGGAATACAGCTGTACTACTTACACTGCACTTCACTCAGCTGATAACCTTCCTCAAAAGAAGAAGTGTATCAGAACTATTTAAACTACAGCCCTTCCACACCTGGGCACTCAGCACAAGCTGCCTGCAGCAGGAGCCAGACTGCCTCCCAGCAGGGCTTGTTAGCTTAGGCTCTCCAGCAGACACATTCAACAACTTCAATTCAACAGCTTTTGAACCACACAGCTGACTCTGAAAACACAGTAGTTGTGCTGGAACAAAAACACTGTTAGCCCTGAGCTAGCCTAGGAAGCAGCTGAGATGTGGGCATCAGGCACGACACAGTCACAAGCCAGAGAACAGGTTAGCCAAAATTGATCTGACTCATATCTACTTCACATAAGCACTATCAGGAAAAGGAAAGGTTCTGTTATACTAACAAACTCTATTCCACATAGCAAACCACACAGTAATTGTGTCTTGAGAGCTTCACTGTCCTCTTGTTGAGAAATGACTTCTTGTGTCCTATACTTTTTTCATGCTTCCTAGCTCTGCATTTAAAGGGCAGCATGAAAAGCTGTGAACTGATTTGGACTAGGGCTGATAAACTGAACACAATCTCCTTGTATGGAGGTTTGCATTTCCACTCCAACCCAGATTATTTCTTTTCAAGAATATGACCTTTTTCAGCTGTGGGTTTTAAGTATCAAGCTGTGTGTTCCTAAGCAGTTCAGTTCTCTCCAACTGATTTGCTCAAAGCCATGCTTCCCTCTATAGAAATCCAGCCATTTGCAACCATATCTAATTTGGACTATATTCCACTTCACATAAATAAATCTATCAGCAAGTCCTTCCTCTGTCAGTTACATTATTACACTGAACAGACAACAAGCTTTCTAAAAACCACAGAAAACAGATTGTCCATTTCAACATGGATTTTCTTTTGCATATGGAAATGAAGAGCATAAACTCAAAACTGAGCGAAAGTGTTTCTCCCAGCCTAGTCATTTTCAAGAAGCCATGATAGGCAGATGGAAAGCTAAATGGTGTGGGCAAAAAGCAAAATATAGGTGGTCCAACAGAAGCTCAAATCATGCATTGGCTTGTACAGCATCTGGCTGTGCTCAAGTACTTCCCAGGGCAGTTTCCTCAGCAAACATGTTAACAGTGCCAATCTCAGCCCAAAGAAATGGCAATAGCATCTTCTGCTCCCCAAATTGAGATGAATGTCATTTATCTTTTCCCTCAAATCTCCAGATTTTGCCTTCCTCACTATACTGATCCTCCAAAACTCTCTTCAATTTCAGGCTTCTTTTCCAGGTCCACATTTATATGGTTTCAAGAAGATACAGGCTTTGTCTTAAAAACATACAACTTAAAATCAGCATGTGTTCATTTCTAGTAAGTTTCCATATATTGTGGTAGGTGAGTTGTATTTCCTGGAGGTGTTTTCTGTGTAAGAATAACACTTGCTAATGAACTCACCAGGGCTAAGTGATTCCCAAAATATCTGTCTTCATGTAAAGCAAGACCATTGCACTGTAGAGGGAAACTAAGGCAAGGAGATGAGGTACTTTGTGCAACTTCAGGTTTGCCAGTCACCACCTCTTTTAAAAGAAAAATTTCCTGAAATCCACTCATGACAGTAAAGCACTTTTTTCCATGTCTTGGCATGCACCAGATTGCATTTAAAAATCTTTTAAATACTTTAAATGTTTGTTTCTTTTTTGCACCATCCATTTTCAAGCTAACAGGACAACCTTTGTCATTAAAAAAAACCCCAAAACAAAACATTCTCCTCCTCCCCTCAGCCCCACCCTATTATTACTCAACCCAGAAGGAAATGAAGTAAAACATGTCCATTTGTGAGAGACCTTACTGCAAGGGAGGGACTGCACCCAAGACCAGCTACATTTGGAACACAACACAAAACCCACCTTTTCGCAAAAGCCTTCCCCCAATGATGAGCCGACATCCTTTCATAGCCAGATAATGATTAGCATGAAGAGAAAGAAAAAAGAAAAGGAAAAAAAGTAAAAAGCAAATGAAGTATGAGGGTGTCAACAACTGAAATCTCTTTGGTAGATGTTAGTTTTATCCAGCATCTGTATGGTTTAAGATATCTTAACATTCAGAGAATTAGAAACACACAGGGCAGGGGATGAATAGTATCAAAGTTCTTGAACTGCTAAAGAAGGTGCCAAAAGTTGAGGAAAAAACCTGAAAGAAACAGAATCTGATATGCATTCAAAGAGCTGAAAAACAGTAAGAAATCAGAATGTCCAAAAAATCCATGCAATGCAAAAATCCATGTTTAATTACAGTAAATAGGAAACTCTTTCTGAAATGTAGGGAACAAATGGCATTTTAAAAAAGTATTTATTTAATTAAATAGTGAGAACTAGTGTATCATCAGCAAAAATGAACTAATAAAATTTAATCTTACTGAAGTCTCCAGGCATGTTTATTACCTTAGCTGTTACCTAACCTCTGCATGAAATACTACAAAGTGATATTACAGAATTTCTTGGAAATCTGTCAGACCAGTAACAATCATGACAGCCTCATTTCATTCAGCTTTTTTAATTGTAATAAGAAAAAACTGTACTTAAAGCCTATACCTTATAATGTTAATAATGTAAGCATTTCAGGACATGAATTTCTGAGACACTAAATTGCTTCATTACCTTAACCTGGGCACACAATATACAAATAAATGGTAATTTCTGCCTGTGCACTTTCCATTAGCACTGTATTTACAGAAAAACAGGAAACGTACAATAGTTTGGTTTTTTTAAAATCTCAAAAATATTTTAAATCAAACATGCAAAGACAAAACATCACTGCAGCCCTTCCCAACAATGTGATGTATTTTATTTCCCATTCTCATAAACATGTTTAGGAAGACTCAGACTGCTGAGTACTACCAGTGTAAAGGCAAAAATGCAGCCCTAAGGATATGCACAGGGGTAGCATCTTACTGAGCACAGATATCCCTGAAACAGCACAGCAGGGCATCCTGCAACTGCTGACACAGGAATTCTGCTGGAAAGTCAAAACACAGACTTACGTTTCTGGCAGCCACCAAAGGGTGTCACAGCAAACACTCATCCACAATTGTTTATATACCAGTTACTGCTCTGGGATTCCCTAAATCATCATGTATTATAAGATATTATATTATTTTCCTAAATTATAAACAGGAATACATCAGGTGAAGATGCCCTTTACTTGTCCTGATTTTACTTCCCTCCTACCAGTGACCAAGGCACAAATCAGGATATGGAGTGAGGTGGGTTTTGTCAGATCCAGTATGCATATGTTGATGCTTGCATAACCAATTATTTGGTTCCAACACATATAATTAAAAGGCAGTTTTTAGACTAGCTTGCTCCATAACCAATCTTAAAGGTAAACAGTCATGGCTTCCATCTCACAAAATTTTAAAGGGTCTGCTAAGAAGAAAAATGCTATCCACCTAAAGTGACACTGAAGCTATCAACCCATGAGGGCAGATTTATTCACTGATGTAGGCTACAGCCCAACCATTACGGACGTTGTGATAGAGAGGAACAACTGAAAGGGTCAGAATTCGTCAAGGGAGACAAGCAGACCTTCTAGAAATATAATATAGATGTTAAGGGAGAGAAAACACTAATTGGGATGCTTCCATTGTCAAAAGGGGAAGATTTCACTGTGCAGTCTCAGCCTGTCACAGTGTTCATTCATGTAATTGGTATGACATTCATGAAAACGAGTGGCTCTTTTAATTAGGTCAGATCTGTCAAACCACTGGATTAAAGGGGGAACCTGGAGAGTAAACAGCCTTTAGCACATGGAAGCTATACCTCTGACACACATTCCTAATTCCTCCACACCTCAGTGGGGAAGGCAAAATAAAAGAAAAAAAAAAACAGCAGTAATGCTCAGGACACAGCTCCAAGTGAGCATAGCAATGGAACAGCCTACACTGGGCAGTGTGATGGAGGGGGACAGTAGGGACACAGGACACTTTCACCTGGCAGAGGGAACACTGCCACAAAAGCAACCCCTAATTCTGGCTACTGACCAGCAGTGGGAATTGCAGTGGGAATTGCTAGTGACAAGTGCAGCAGTGCCCTGAAGACCAGAGTGGGGAAGTGCTGACAGCCAAGCACCAACATCCTCAGCAAAGGCAGGATGCTCCCCCCACAGACACACAGGCTCTGGCTCAAGAGCCCTCCCATGCAAAATCACTACAGCCTCTGAGATGGGTTTGGCAGTATTTGGTTCATGCTCTATACAGCATATGAAAGAGAGTGAATCTGTAATTCCATGATTAGCACTGAACAACAAAACAGTGAAGAAATCCTGCTTATATAATCAAAAAGATAAGTCTGGTGCCGGTTAGAAAAGCTCTTTAAAAGCTCTTTTGTTGCTTCACATTATCAAGATCTGACATTCATCATATCTTTCCAGCCAAAGTTCCTTTACTGCTGATTAAAATGGATATTTATTGACATCAGCCTGGGGAATAATAGCTAAAGAGCCAACCATATTCTATTCTTCATCAACAATACTGCCAACTAAGTTGTTTCCAGAATCATCACTGTCAGTAATTACATGCTAAACAAAAAAGAAAAAACCCAACCACCTCACAGTTGGTTTTCAAAAACCACATTGAGCTTGTAGATAGAAAGCTTTGCTTAGGCTTAAACCCTGCAGGAACAAATTTTATTTGAAAGTCAATTTCTGTTTATATGTATATATACACATATTGAGCTCAGCAACTCGCTGCTTTATGGGGCGAGAATTCCTCCTAACCCAAGGAGGGTTAGGGCTTCTTCCTCATCACAGGTGTTCTCAGTATCTTTCAGGTTTATGTTTTAAGAGCAGCATGCACCTATTTATCATAGGTTCCAAAGAATTTTAGTGGCAGATGATCTCCACGCTAAGCAGAGCCAACCTTGATACGCCATGAGCCTAAAAAAAAAGTGACCTCCATTTTTGATCTGGCTGACACCCATGAGGCAGCATTACTTGACTGAGGAGAAGAGGAAGTTGCAGACACATGCTACTTATATATCATATGAAATGGAGACTGGGAGAGACAAATGTCTCCACTCTTTGAATTCCTTTGACTTGAGTCACCTGAGACATGTTGTCAACAGGAACTGTCCGCTTACATCAACATGAATATATCTTTTGGCTAGAACTAAAATGGAGAATCAAGCAGGTAAGGATACCAGGTGAGTGGGTAACAAAAGCTAGGAAGAAGGCTGTGAAGTTCAGTGTACTAAATACTGTATTTACTCTCATTTTCTTTCAGCAATTCCTGTAGCTGTGTTCTGTTTTTCAGACTGCTACTTCTAAGCCCACAATATAAGCCACATTTGGTGGTGCTAATGAATTTAGTCTAACTATGTAACATTTTCTGGAGTAAGGTCCTGCAACCTAGTTTTTCTGAGTTATTGAAAAAATGTAAGAAAGGAAGAAAATAAGATTCTTTCCAGGAATAAAACATCCAAATAACACTGTTGTAAATATGTATCTGTTTGTAGTTGCAGCACAACTCAAGTTACCCTACCCTAGGGTGCTGTGCTATGACTGGCTTAATTCAAACCAAAACAAAACCACTAGGAAGCATTTCTAACCTTCCCCACCTGCACTGGGCATTCTGTTTACAGCCACAGCATGGGGATAACTCCACTTTTCTTAAGGGTTTCTACCAGTCGGATCAGAGCTGACCAGACTCATCTCAGAGGCCCGTGATAATCAGAGCTGGCACAAACCGCGGGTGGGAAGGGGCACCCGAGGCTGCTGCCCCCAGCAGCCTCCCATCACTGTGAGCCAAGTGATTAAACACCACAGCACAGGCTGCTCAGCACAGCTGAGAATTAAATGTCTCACTGCAAAAATGTGAAAATACTAGCACTTGATGACTCGCAGTGTCATGCAGCTCACCAGGTATTTTCTGAGGACACAGTACCAGGCCTATTGAGCATCAGCATTTTTTTCTGCTCTGAGGAATTTTGGCACTATAAAATACATGCCAGGTGAATTCCTAAAATATTTTTTATTTCTAGTTATTTTGCCATCTTTGCCCAATTTAATTCAAACCAGAACATTTATTACAACTGGTGAAAAATATGGAATAGTGTAGACGGCCCTGTAGAAGAAAATCTGTCAGAAGTCTTGGCCACAGGAACGCTTCCCTCCTCAGTCCCTTCTTTAAAAACCCCACAGGATTTCATGCTACGGAAGAAAGCATTCAAATTACAGATCTATCTGTAATAGGAGAAGACTGATAAATAATATATAGAACAATGCAAGCTTGCATATTGTCTGCAAATGCTCTAATGCATTTCATAGTTAATTGGTAATAAACCAAGACATACTGCACTAACTTTCCCAGTAGCTCAAAATACATTTTTGTACCTAACTCTGCCTTTGCTAAATCTTTTTAAATAAAAGAAAAAAATAAAAACCAAAAAGGGGTGGTACTACTGCCGCACAGAATCCTTTTGTGCAAGCACAGTTGCCATCATGCTGGCATTTTTCAATAGCAAATTTTTCACATTAGGCACAGTCATGGAGATAAGAGTATATTTTAGTCTTGCTTTCCCTCAAATTATTTAAATTTTTTATTCAGATTGGCCTGCAGAACCAACACATTCAAAAGAGCTACTCTTTCTTCCCCCCCAAAAAACACAGCTGTGCAACAAACACAGAGGTTTTAATTAAACTCTTTAATGCAAGATTATTCTTTTCTGTTTCATGCTGTTAAAAAAAGTAATCTTCCAACCTCCATACCACCTGTATTTCCTTGTTTCTATCTATAGTTTGCTATCATCTTCCCACTCTTTGAATATTTTTTTTAATGAATAGTTGTCCTACTCCTCACAATCTTGTTCCTTCTGCTCCTATTTCTTTGTCACTGGCTGTCCTCCATCCTGCCATATGCACATTCCTCTGTGACTCCTCTCATCTTTTGTTTTCCACCTTCTATCTTCCTTTTCCACTGTGTTGCCACACTCTATTCTCCTCCATCTTCTCTCCCTTCTCATCACTAGTAAAACAGGTTTACTCATTCTTCTGTCATCTAAAGTCCTTCTTCTGTGTCTATCCTGTCTCCCAGATTCGCACGAAGGAGGTCTCTGCTGTCTCTGCTGCTTTCTTTCTCACATGCAGGACATATTTTTGCAAAAGACAGAGAAGATCTGTTCCTGTCCTGCACTTCTGTCCCCTGAGCAGCCCCTGCTGCACAAGACATGGCCAGAGAGGAGCTGCTGTGTCTCTGCTCATGGCAGGCCACCAGCCAGCTTCCAACTGTCCAAGTGTGAAGTTCCTATGATCACAGATCATCTGGGATGCCTTTCCTCTCAAAACCAGGTGACTCGCAGCCAAATTCTTTAATCTCAAAGGCACCAAAGCCTTGGTAGCTCTGAGTAGCTTTTGGGGAAAGCCACTGTGACAGTCAGTATTTCCACTTCAGCATGTCTTGATAAGAAGCCTTAGGGAAAAAAAAATAAAAATCAAGTACTGGCAATTACACTTTTTTATTCAACAGGACCTGCCAACCACTAAACGTGGTTAAGTGCAAGCACAGACAATGATAATTTACACTCACTGTCATTCTGGAGGCTAACTTCATTTTCAAAACTGCAAGTATAGGCATGGATAAGCTGTGATCAGCACACTTCAACCAGATTCAACACCAGCCAAGCCTTTGTCAGCAGTGGTAGCCTTCCAAGCAGAGAGAAGGCATTAACAGGGTCCACAACCATGGCCCCAAAGGCTAGCTGAATACTTTGGCACCTCCTAAGCCTCTTCAAAGAGCCCTCTGAATATTAACTAATTAGACTTCTCTTATGTGAAAGAGAATGAATCAAGGTTCAATTTACCTGCCAACATAACACACCCAGATTTGGGGTAAAGAACAGTTAGCTGAAGAATCAAAATTATTGCATTTGGTATTAAAAAAAGAGATCTGGTGTTCTCAGCTGTAGGGGTAATTCAGATAGACTAAATGTCAGATTTAAATTTAGTTTTTAAGCAAGGCATAACAAAATAGAGTTTGGTAAATTTCTAGACAGCTGATGGCCAAAACATCAGAGAGCTTCCAGAGGAATATGCGTTGTACTGGGGAGGGCTTGGCTGACTGGATCTGGCGAGTGCTTGCATTAATCACTCCCTGTCAATATCACTGCCTACAGGTATTTCTGTGGACACCAGCACAGAATACAGCAGCTTAAAAATATGCCTCATTCTAAACCTAAGGCAATTTTTCTGCAAGCAAGACAATCCATGTATGTCAGATTATGAAGATAACTAAACAGAAGTGTTAGACCAATATTTTGAAGTGAGAATAAGGTGCCTTAAGTGGAAGACATGTAAAAACCTAACTTCAAGTGCTAGAACACACAGCTTGTGAATAATTATGTTTCCTCAAGCACACATTAAGTCTTTCCACTGTTAAGTTATCCACAGTAGAGTTTGAATTAATTGGGGAATCTGATCAGAACATTTTCTAAAATTATTTACTATGTGGCCTCCACACATTCACATGGAGCTTGAAAAGTCCAGTCAGGTTTGGTATCGACCAAATTCATCCAAATAAACTCTGCACAGTATTTTGTAGAGTATGTTTCAACTTCAACTCTCCCCATGGCATAGGAAGGGCTGCATAATATTTTAATTATTTTCTTCCACAAGACAGGAAGCTCATTGAGATTTTACAACCAAATATGCTTAGTTGGCTTTTTGCTCAATACAGCCCTTAGCCTGCAGGTTGCATGTAGTGCTAAAGCAAATAAAGATCACAGAAGTTAGAAGTGCCTATTATGTCAATAAAATCTAAATCCCTGGTAATGCAGTAATTGTTCCATGCAGCATGTTTTCTAACGCTTTGTCTGGTCTTGTTTTAAACAATGGGGCTACCATCACTTTTCTCAGACTATTTATGGTCTGGAACAATCCAACAGTTTTTCCTGATCTTTAACCAAAGTTTCCACCTTTTATGCCAGTCCAAAACATAAGAAACCCTCATAAAAAAAAAAAAAAAGAAAAACGAAAAAAAAAAAGCCTCTTCTGTCAAGCTTAGCATCTATCTTGATGCGTAAAGAATATCAGATAGCCTTCACACAAAGCTGAATACAAAGTTCACCTATCAACTCATTTTAGACCACAGTGAGTGACAACTCCCTTCTGTTTATCATTCGGGGACATGTCAGAGCCTATGCAGAAAAATGGTCAGACAGGATACACCAGGATCAAGTAAGTTTTAACTCAGGAGAAACACAGTTTCTATCTGCAGAAAGGGAGTCTCCTACCGAGTTCGTTTGTTGCTATATGCTCATGTGGTAGGTAGGACTAGCTTATTTTTTTGTTCTTTCTTCCTTTAGCATACGACCTTTGCGACTGACTTAATATTGTAAATAAAGTGTCAATTCCCAAACCTTGGCTTTGTCAAGGTAAAAAAAAAAAAAAAAAAAAAAAGGAGGGGGTATTCGGTGTGAAGGGAACAGGCTCCCTTCCGCAAAGGGTAATTCCAATAAAGAAACCCTTTTAATGTCATCTGAACAGGTGACTAGTCTCACAGCGTCATTACCATCGAGAACCCTGCAAATTAAGCAGGGAAGAGGCCTATTATCTAGGTCACCTAGCCCACCCCTAGCCAAGCTGAATTATTCCCATCTGTTTACCAGAGGTTTATTCGGGTGCTTTGGCAGTAAGTTGGCATATCAGGAGAAGGCAGCAGCCCCCCAGCGCTCCCCTCCCCACCCCGATCCCCGTTACCGACACGACCAACCCGATCCTCACACCACCCTGCGACACTCAAATAGAACCGGGGAAATTAAAGAGGGGACACCGGCTTTGGGAGGGGGGAGGGATGCCCGCAAACGCCACGGAGCCGGCGAACCGTGCTGCGGAGGGGTTAAAAAAACAATCAATTCAGCATAAATCGGCAATTTGGGCAGCGTACGGGCGGCTGCTGACAGCGCCCCGCGGGGCGATGCCCGCGCGGCGGGGCCGGGCGCGGTGCGGTGGCGCGGCAGGTCCCCCGCGGCCGCGGTACTCACGTTCTCGGTGTCGCGCTCGTTCACCGTGGGCAATGGAGTCCGAGTGGACATTTTCCCTCACTCGGGCGGCCGCGGCGGCGGCGCGCACAGACACACACACGGGCCCCGGGCTGCGCGTCTGCTCCGAGATGGTGGTCGCAGGGAGCCACCATGAAGGACGAGGTGCCTGGCGGGGGGCGGCGTCGCGTCGGTGCCCCCCCACTAGATCCTCCTCGGGGAGCGGAGCGGCCTCGCCCCCTCCGAGTCCTTCGGGCTCATCCTACAGCCGGGGTCCGCAGGGGTCAGCAGCGGGCAGGGGGCCGCCTCATCCAGCGGGGAGGGGATGGAGCCGAGGGAAGGGATGGAGCCGGGGAAAGGGAGGCGGCGAGGGAGCGGCTCCGGGGGGGAGGGGGTGAGCGCAGGGCGGGCGGGAGGAGGCGGCGGCAGGACGCCGCGCAGCCCGGCTTCTCTCCGCTGCCGCCGGGGCACGGCTAGCGCAGGCCCGCCGCCCGGGGGGCTGCCCTCTCCTTCCCCCGCCGCGGCCCCCCTTCACCGCGCCGCCGCTCGCATCGCGGCCCGCCCCAGGCTCCGAGAAGGCCGGCGCCCCGCGGGCTGCGGACGCTCGGTGGGTGCCCGCCCGCCGCTCCCTCCCTCCGTGCCTGCCCCCCGCCCGCCCCGCCGCCGCTGCTGCTGCTCCCGAACGAGGCAAGATGGCCGCGCTGCTCCTCCGCGCCAGCCCAGCGCCGACATGAACCGGAAGGTCCCGCCCCCCGCCCGGCGTGTGCGGGGGCCCCGGGGCCGGGACCGGCCCTGCCCTCCGTGCCGGCCCCGCTGGCCTCGGGGATCGGACCCTGCTCTCTCGGGACCGGCCCTGCCCTCCGTGCCGGCCCCGCTGGCCTCGGGGATCGGCCCCTGCCCTCCGGGGATCGGAGCAGCCCCGGGGGGCACGGCTTGGGGCGGGTTCGCTTTTGTGAGACCCCACCTGGAGCACTGCATACAGTTCTGGTGTCCCCAATACAAGGAGGGCATGGAGCAAGTCTAGAGGGGACCTTGAAGTTGTTAAGGGGTCTGGAGCATTTCCCTACAAAGATGGAGAAGGTTGGGGCTGTTCCGCCTGGAGAAGACAAGGTGGTGTGGGCACCTCAGCAACCTTCCAGTGTCTGAGAGGGTCTGCGGGGAAGCTAGAGAGGGACGCTCCATGAGCAGCTGTGGTGATAGGACAAACAGTAATGGATACAGATTGAAAGATGGGAAAATTAGATTAGATATTAGCAAGAAATTTTTTACCGTGGGGGTGGTGAGGAACCAGAACAGGTGAAACTGTAGATGCCCCATCCCTGCACGTGTTGAAGCCCAGCCTGGACAGTGCTTTGGGGAACCTGGTCTGGTAGGAGATGTCCCTGCCCATGGAAGGGGGTTGGCACTGGGCTCTTCGAACCCCTCAAAAGCCTCTGATTCTGATTCTGATTCTGTAAAGAGGCCCTCAGGGAGCTGTGGCTCCCCTGCCATGGGAAGAGATGTGGGGTGGGGAGCTCAGGTTTTGGGGAGCACCGTGGGGCAGAGGGGATGGTGCACAGAGTGGCTGGAGAAATGGCACATCTCCCTACAGAGCCAGCCCTTGGCTGGGGAAGGGAACAGACCCCACTGCCCGCTCACAGCCAGGGAAGGGACACAGACAGTGTAGTCCGGGAGTGGTCATCCATGTTCAGGGCTCTGTCCTTGGGCCATCTGCCAAAGCATGTCCTTCCTTTCCTTGGGCTTTCCCAGCCCAGAGGATGGTGTGTGTTACAGAAGGGAGCTCACACCTGGCGGGGGTCTGAGGCTGCTGCTGGCAGATCTCACCTGTGCCATCAGACACCCATACAGTGTTACAGCACTGTGTTTTCATACCAGCTTGATGCTTGGCTCATTTGTTTAAGGAGGGTGGAAGCCTGAGCTATCAAAACATTCTTTGTGTATCCAGTAGTTACTCTGCATAGTCCTTTTCAAGTCTATGAAGAAGATCGTCATGAGTAGATCAAATTATGAATGAAAAACAAGGAAGAGAAATAACTTCTGTATATTCAGCATGTAGATGGTTTAAAACCAAACCTATTTCTGTTTGGTTTTGTCCTTTTTTTTAACAGAAAAAATATGAACCTCTGTAGAAAAAAAAAAATGTTGGGTCTGGTGGGATTTGTAGAGACTTGGCATATCTGTGGATCTGGCAGCCTAGCAGTAACATTTTGTCTTTCTAAAGTGGAAAGATTAGACTAGACTTCTAAACTTTATGACTCTCATAAATATTTGCCAGCTCAGCCCTGAAATCCATCCTATGATGTAGATGATATTTCCCTTGCTTTTAGAGACATGAACAAGGAAAGATGGCCTTTGAATGCCCCCCAATAATGTTGTATGTCTGTTACTTCATCATCAGGACTACAAAATGCTCCACAATGTCTGAGCTGCAGATTTTCCTTCCAACCTCTCATTAAGCTGATGTCTTGCTCTGTGTCAGTGACAGGAATTTTGGATTTCAGGACTCACCCCTTGTGCAAATGTTTGTATTTCTGTGTGTACCTGCACATCCATGTGTGTCTTTGCTCAGGCAATACATGCTCATAGCAGAGCAACTGTCCCTGGGAAGCAAGCAGGACCCCTTGCACAGAGCAGGGAGTGGGATTTGTCTATATCTGACTCGTCAAGGTCAGTCACAAATCTAAAGCAAAGCCAGGAAAAGTATCCAGATCTCCTGACTCTGCTTTTGCCACAGGGCTGCTGCTTCATCTTTTTTCTTTTTGGTTGCCAGTAGAATATGTTCTTTATGATGTGTTTGTAAAAAAATTGTAATTGAGTTATGACAGAGTCAGAAAAAGGGCAGCAATTGGGCAGAGGTTTCTTTGGGTGGTTAGCCAGCCTGGAGCTCTCACCCTGCACTCGTGGGCACTGCAGCCAGCTTGGGAAGGCTGAGCTGCCCATGTTGGAGCTGTTGGCACAGCGTGGGAAGCACACGTAATGCTGTTTGCACCTAGGAGTGTGCCTGCCCTGATCTGTGCAAGTTCTGTGCACGGGCATGAAGAGGCATTCAAAGCAGCATTGTGTTTTACATACTTGCATTTCTGCTCTGTGGAAGCAGTAGTCACTCAGATAAAATCTGAGCTGTACAATGGTGGATAGTCAGATGGAATTCCTGGGCCTGTTGATACAGTAGGAGTTCCACTATTGCCCTTGATAAAGCCTACATTTAATACTTGCAGTCCAAATTTAAAGGGCAAAGGGAACAGGGGAGCTGTGGGGGATGACTATCTTTCAGAGTCACGTTTTTGATTGGCAAAGGGATTTTGAAGTAAGAAATTCAGAAGAAGTGCTTAAGACCACAAAAATAACAGTAGCTGATTTTGCTATTTTATTGCCATTAAATGACAACATTGGTTAGAGCTGGTTTTACTGTGTAGCAAAACTTGCACAGGGAATGACAAACTGCATAGCAGGTGCTTTCTTCTGCATTTCATTGTTGCTATATTCTGCTTCTCCCATTTGAACAGAGAAGTTAATTTCAAAATGCATTCATATTCTTCTTAGAAATTGGGCCATAGAAAAAAGCTGATTGTATGGGTTTTGTCTTTCTTTGTTGTCCGTAAATATTCTGTGTATTATCAGGTACTGCTTAAGCCACATTCACAAATCACAAGGTGATTTCTTTTCCTATATAAAGGTTTTGAAAACTCAGAAAGCAGTCTGATAATCCTATCATGCTTTCTGGTTCTTGTGCTATCACTAGTAATAGTGGCAGTGATTTTGTAAGGGGGACTTCAGTGATAGTGTTTGTGTCTTACCAGAATAGGCAGCAATTTGTGTTTTGAGCTGTACTGGCTGCAGTGCTAGCAGTTATGAAAACTTTTGGCAGTACAGCTGGAGAATATCACTCAAAAACATACAGGAAGCAGATTCTGCCAGTTAAGGTAATGTTTTTATGTCACTCATTTGGCTGCCACCTCACAGAAAAAACAATAAGATACAGAATGACATCACTGTGGGGAAAAATTTAGAATTTTTTCTTGTGGACATTAAAAGCCATGCTAAGATCCCCTTAACACTGCACTGCACAGAGTAGAGTCCAACAGCATTTGCAATCAGAGCAAAAAATGT
This sequence comes from Melospiza melodia melodia, assembly GCF_035770615.1. Classification (NCBI taxonomy): domain Eukaryota; kingdom Metazoa; phylum Chordata; class Aves; order Passeriformes; family Passerellidae; genus Melospiza; species Melospiza melodia. Next base: position 10,435,975 of record NC_086199.1, read on the forward strand.
TGGACTTGATTACAATTGCTGGGCAAAACATAAGGATTAAGTTTAATGTATTCATATGCACAGGTTTTGAGTCTTAATTCTGGAAGAAGGATTACAAATGCAGAACTGACTGAGGAATTTGTATTCCACTCACTGCTCTTTAAAGGCTGGGGACTGAAAGACATCAGTTGGTAGAGACAAGTAGAGAATCAGCCAATGTAATTGTTATAGGTGCTCTGTTGTGTTCTGCAGCTATGACAGTGCTTACCAGCTGGAAACCTGCCCAGGTATTAAATCATTTTAGTTTATACAAAATTCCAGTTTAGACTAATAGTCTTTAACCCTGATGAAACTTTTTGGTTTTTTCCTTAAGCCTTTGAAAAACACATTTTAAAATATGCTACATCCACTGGGATATAGATAATATTATTCATTCTTATTCCAATGCCTTTTTTTTCTTGTAGAAATTCTAGGGTAATTCCATGCAGTGAAAGATTTCCATGATTGTTTTATCATTAGAGTTGTCTTTAGAACTGAAGTAATTCCTTGCATTTGAAATTGGCATTTGTATTTGGTTTTAAAATCTTAATTTCCAGGCAATACATAATTTTAACAGTGTGATTTTTTAAATGTCAGTGGCAAAGCTATTGATGGAAAAGGACTGGATGCTGTCTGCAACCTGAATCAATAGTCCACACTCAGTTATGATGAGGCCTAAGTGCAACCTCCTGCAAGGCTGGAGCAAAATGTGGTGTGGACAGCAGAGAAAACACTGGAAAGGGAAAACATCTTCCTTCAAGCAGAGACTGAGATCTGAGAGGTGGGAGAAGACTTTGTGTGTGTCAGCTTCTCCCTCTGGTCCATGCCAGTGCCTGGGGACAGCAGAGTGGCCGTGGCACTGCGGCTGCTCTGCATTGCTCAGGTGGGGAGAGGTTCAGGGGCTGGGCTGCAGCCGTGGGCAAACAGGAGCAAACAGTGCTGGTTCCTGGACTGCATGCCTCATTTATTTCCCCTCCTGCAGGGCCAGGCATGCTGTGCTTGTCCTGCAGAGCCATGCAGTGTGGTGCAAGGCACGTGAACCTTCATGGTGGGATCGCTACCGAGTGCCTGAACTGCACTAGTTCTGGTGCCATTTGACACAAATGCCTGTATGGATCATGGCTCCAGGACAGAATCACAGTGCTGCAGAGAGCTGCTGAGAGCACTGCTCCCATGGCTTGGCACAAGGTCACTGTTAGAGAAGCAGAGGATGGAAAATACCTCCTTGGCTTTCTGTGACCCTGGCACCATGTGGGTTACGAAGGCAACGCAAAGGACAAGTAGCCAGTTGGTGGTGGTGCTAGCTCTGAATTTGACTCTGTGTGTTTGAAGCTAAAAGAGGTGTTTTATAGCAAGCCTCTTCCATTCCTTAGCACATGACCCCACCAAAGCAACATCCTAGATACTTTGCCATCTAAGTCAGGCACGTTACTGTGCCTCCTATGCCATTTCCTATGTGGTTGATATTAAATCAATGACTCTATTCACAATGATGGGAAAAGAATAGATGACTCCTGAAAATGTCATGTTTTCAAGTGCTGGTTAAGAATTGGGGTGCCCAAGCAATCGTGGGAAGTAAGTGTTTTGTAGCAGTAAGATAAATTTCAGGGCTTTGGGGTACAGGTTGTATTAAAAATTGGTATTGCCCACAGTTGTTAAATTCACCTTCTTCATACTAGAGTGTGTGTCAAGGTCCAGACATAGGCTGAGCTTCAACATTTTCTGAAGGCACTTTAGGTGAAGACCCAGGTTTTTGCTCATACAGTCTCCAAGTTTAGCAGAACCAAGCCCTGAAGTCCCTCTGTGTATTTCCCTGATGTAACTTGTGTTTGATTTGGGTTGTATCTTTTATTTAAATATTACCAGAGGCAAGGAATCAGTGAACAATTTAGGAAGACTGTCCATGTGATTTTTCCTCCTTGCTTTTAGAAACCTTTGCTTCTCTTCTGGGTATGCCTGCTAATGACATCTTCCAGCTGTGGGAACTTTCCTGTTTTTGTGTCATGGATGATCAGACTTTTACTCCAAATCAGGACCCAGCTCACCCCACATCCATCTCTTCAACAGACTAAAGAGATTGAAGTCCTGGGGTCTGTTGTCAAAGGCATCCTATTCAAATTTGTAAGCAGTAGCATGCATGTTTCCTCTGATTCATTTCTGCCTTATCCATTGGTTTGTGCTGTGGATACCAGATGTGAACATGGTTTTTCATCTGTAATAACATGAAACCCAAATACAGATATGACATAGGTTATTTAGCTGATGCCAAAGAACCCATTTAGCCCTCTCAGCTACTGTAACTGAACTCTGGAGACTCACATTCAGCTGTGTCTTATGTTCCCCTTTGGTATCTCCCATATTGAAACTACTCTTTATTATTATTATTCCTACGGGTGTGATTTTTACCTTTGGTCATACTCAAATGTCTATTGTTCATCTGAATGCAATTTTGTAAACTGGTTTGCTTGTACTGGTGACACATCTTTTATTTTTAGCCTTTTTTCTCTGTCTTGGTACCATCCACAAACCTTATCAACAATCCTTTTGTTTCTTTACAGTTCTTGATAAAATATCACCTGGTGAAGATGAAGAACTAATTGTGCAGTGTTATGGGACCATATTGCATTTTTCTGATGTTTAAAAATTGTCAGTAAGTAATTACCATCTTGAAAATTCACACAATGCATGGGCCATCCAGGGTGGGAAAGGAAAAATTAACAGCTCTGAGAAAACACAGCTGATTAATGAGGTCTTCCAGCAAGCAAAGGGAAGGGGTGCAAGGACTGAGGACTGAATAAATGGTTGGGGTGGGACACTGAGCTGAAGGTCCCAGGGTGGCACCCAGCAGTGCCTGCTGCTCACAATGCCCCAAGCACCCTTCCAGGAACCCATGGTGGTGTCTCAGGGATGATTAGTTAGACACCCAATTTGTATGTGTCACGTTGGCTTTGGATTGTTCCGGTTTCTTAATCACCATGTCTTGCTGCAACAAGTTGAAGGCCTCAAAGAAATCCAAGTGTTTTACATCAGCTTTGTTACATTTATCACTCACCCTTACAATCTCCTTGGTGAAAGATAACAAGTCACTTTGAAAGGGTCTCTTTCCATAAACTCCTGTTGATTGGCATTAATGATATTTTCCTCCTTTGATTCTTTGTTAATCTGGATCCATATGAGTCATTCCATTATACTGCTGGGACTCGTGTCAGGAGGCAGGCCTGTAATTACTTAGATCCTTCTCTCTACCTTTCCCAAAATCTTTTCCAACATTTGCTTTCCTTTGGAGCTTTCCCACTGCCCAAAAAGTTACTGGATATCACAGGCATCTGTGTTGCTGTGCTTATGTGTTGATAATTACCCAGACAAAGTCAGCAACATTATATGTGCTACTGAAACAAGGGGGATTTGAACAATATACTATAATAACTCTATAATCATAAATAACCTTTGCAAAAGGAAAGAAGAAATATTTTATTTGCGTGTTTATCCTGAGTTTCTGTATCACAACCTAGTGTTATGGCTACAAAGGGTAGAAGGTCAATAGCTTCTAACTGAATTGGAAAAATACCACATTAATGCTATTGCCCCAATCCTGATTATAATTCACATCACACAAGAACATAAAAACACTTCTGGAGGGAGAGGGGTTGTTTTATCATCTAAGCATGGGACAGTTTTCAAGATGCATAGAACAGCAAGATGAATTAGAAGGAATGCTTTATTATTATCATAATGAAAAACAAGTATTAAGACTATCATCATTTCAAACACACGCACAAAAAATAAACTCAAGTCCTTTATTCATCTGTATTTATGAGCAGGCATCTGAAGCTGCTGTAGAGGGCCAGGTTCCCCCTGGCTGCCCTGCAGCCAGCCTGGCTGGTGCTTCCCAGTGGGAAAGATGTACTCCCAGCCCAGGCCACGGAGGAACAGGACGTCTTTGTCCCAAAATAGTCAGGGCACCAGCTCTGCTTCCTCCTGGCCAAGAGTGCCTGTCACAGCTTAGCCTTTTTCACTGATGACAATAAACATTCTGGGATTAGGTCTGTGGTCTGTATGAATCACAGAGCTTTGTAGGACTTTCTTCAAGTGCCTGGCACTATATAACTGTAATAAATGAATAGGCCCTGTTGGCAGTGGAGTCCATTCCTGCTGCAGGTATTCTGAGCAGAGAAAATCAAGCCTGTGGTGCACACCTGAAGAGTTTTCTCCATGTGTCATGGAGTTTCCCTTTGAATAACATGCTTCAATTTTCTTTTCACATTACACACCATCACATGATTTATAGGCAAGCATCTATCTACAACTACATAGCATGAATCACCTTTTACTGCTTTTATTCTCTTTTGCCTTTCTCTCTCTTAGCCCAACACTTCTATGACTTGTTGGACCAAAATCTCCTTTCACCATTCATAAAAATACCACCAGAGCAGCCACAGCTGTGAGCTGCTCTGAGCAGGGCAGGAGGGGAGCCCTGGGAACCCTCATGCCTGGGAAATGCTGCTTTCTGGGGGCTCTGCACCCCTCCCTTGCCCTCAGTGAGTGCCCACTTTGCCACCTACCTTCTCCTTGGCCCCTTAGCTTGTCTGTCAGCAGAGTGATAATTCTTGCTGGCTGGATTTACCCTTGCAAATATAGGATCCCGTTGAGCTAATAAATACTTCCTGTCATTGCCTGGGGTTGCCAACAGTAACATTCCCTTCCCCATTTATAGGAGATGCTGAATATGGCATTGGTACTATTAACACCTTTAACATTTCTCCCATTAACTTTTTCTGCCTGTAAAAGGATTTTCATATATTCTGTTGGTTCTGATTTTACTTTCTTTGGTGGCTACTGAAGCCTGGACGACCTGAGCTTCGAGGAATCAGACCTTTAAATTAGTTTTAAAACTTTTACAATAATTGTAGATTTTTCAGTCTAACTTTGCAAAGCAAGATAATATTGGAGAGAAATGTGGGTGTATGACTGAATGCTTTAGGAACCTTTTATATTTACCCTTTTTTTTCAGCAGCAATATGGAATCAAATACCCATGAAAAGGAGACATCAATAATTATTAATATAAGATCTTTCTGTTGAAAAAAGGGGAATAAAAGAGGGAAGATTGAAAAAAAAGGGAAGATAATGGAATGGAGAGGAATTTGCAGGTTTTTAAATGTTCAGTAAATGCTTGCTCCTGTTTTCCAAAGAGCTTTTCCTGGAAGCACTTCTGTGTGTCTACATTAGCAGATGAGGTGGTTTTAACCCCAGTAAGCAGGGACGTGGGAGCAGTGCTGGTTCCTGCTGCCTTGTCCCAGGAGGGGAAGTGGAGGATGGCATTGGAGGAGCTGGGTGGGCTGTGGGAGGCTTCCCAGTGGGAGAGCAGGAAGGGAACACACATGTGGACATGAATGAAGAACTGACAGACTGGGAAGGCACATGGGTCTGAGGGATGGGGAGAGAGCTAGCAGCTGGAAAAACATGCAGACACTAACCCTGGGAGTAAATCTCTTCTCACAAAGAGGAGTGAACTCAGAGCTGCATTAGGTCCCATGCTGGGTGTGATCCTGGATGGTTTGAGTTCTTGTTTCCTCATCCTACTGGGCTTCAGTGAGTATTGCAGTTGGTTATTATGGGGCTGAGCTTCTAGGACACCCTTTAAGGGGAAGAAAACCATTTTGCCTTCTTATGTGAGGGAGATGACCTGTGAGGGCACTTGTCTCCAGGTGCTGCTGAAGGTCAGACACATCCATCACCTTTAGTCACCTGAGACCGAGCCTGGGCTCACCTGGGGCCAAAGTCTGACTGCAGTGACTTGAGCAAGGATGTTTGGAGGACATTGGAGAGCTATTTAGTGGGGCTGTCCATTAGAGAAAAACCTGCTGTTTCCACTGGGCTGCATTTGCCATTCAGTGTCCTGCAGGCCTCTCCATGGCACTGTGCCACCGATTTCAGGACCTCTGGAGAGACCCAGCACAGGCTGGGAGAGGGCTCAGGAAATGCACTCTGTCCTCAGGAGACAGCAGTGTGGGGCAGGCACAGCCAATGCTCCTTGGCAGTGCTGACAAATGCTGTGTAAGCATCCACACACACACACACACATTTATATTCCTCTATGTCTGCATGCATATAGCAGGAAATCTTTTGCTCCCCTTGTAAAAGACCCTCCTGGTATCTCTAAGCATGACACACACTCCCCTTGGGTGTCCATGGAGGCTGTAATGTCTCTCAGGGTAGGATTTATCTCCTTCTCTAACACCTAGGGAAAACACTAATACTATTTTCTAAAGTGCTGCATTGTTTTTTGGGTGCATCTATATTGCTTTTAATATTTTATGTATGTGAATATGATGTACTGCAATGAAAATGCCTTTCTATCTTTTTCTAGTAAGTGCGTCTTTCAGAGCTAGAAATGATGTCAAATGATGGAGAGGAGCTCTGGGTCTGGAAGGCACAAGGAAATGCATAAAAGATGAAGGCCTATTTATGTTTCTCACACGCACAAAAAACCCTCCAACCAAAAAAACAACCCACCTACATTAAAGGAACACTATTCAAGCTACAAAGAGAACCAGCCAGCATGTGGTCTCTCAGTACCTGCATATTAGGATCCAGGCTTTAATTACAGGAGTTCATGCTGCCTTCCCAGAGGCCCCTGCACACTCTCCCTGCACTGGGAGCCGAGCTGTGTGTGGGAGAGGAATTCCCTTTGCTGGGTTAGCTGGGTTACAGCAGGTACCTCTACCAGGAGCAGTATAAATGCAATATTAGCACAGCAGAATGGGCTGATTTCCTCTCTGCTCAGCAGTTACACTGCTTTAGGGCTCACACAAAGCTGCTTCAGGCATCTCTCAGAGCAGGATTGTGGCTCTGGTGTTGTTCTGCTGGTAGGAGCCATCCATGTTGTGCATGGAGATGAGCCTGGGTGGGGAGCCTTGAGGAAACAGTGAAAGGGGAAACCTGCAGAGGCAGCTTTCCTCGTGCCCCTGGAGTGGCTGTGTGACCTCAGCTCTCTGAAGGTCACTTGCACACATGCTCACATCTGTGGGGCTGCTCCTGGGTTCCAGCAGAGCACATGGCAGTCCCCAGCAGGCCCACCTGGGGGTGACAGGGCCAGCAGCACAGCCAGAGTACAGAGGCTACAGGGAGAAGTGTTTTGGGATCTAGCCCAGTGAAAGGCTGCCAGCCACAAAGCATCAGCCAACGTGAGACATGGGGCCAGAAGGTTCCAGCTGATGAAGGAGGAGAAACACAAGTGGGAACATGTGATTCTCCCCAGACATTTATGAAGACACATGCTAATAGGGAGAAGGGACTCCTCTTTCCTGCTGTCCCATCTCCTCTGAAGTGCACTCCTTCCTTTCCCCTAGCTCTGTATCCTCATCAGCCATCCCACCCTATCTCAGACTTCCCCCTCTGTTCCCAGGATGCCCATATCTTTTCTCTTTACCTCTTCATCCCAAAAGGTGAGGGACAAAATGTGTCATCTCCCAGCCTCTCCCTTTCCAGACTACCTTGCCTGAGATCTGGTGTGGCAGCCAGCTGGTATCTGTTGGGCTAGCCCTGGTGGTTAGAGCCTGACAAAATGTGTCTGAAGCAGGTTTTAGAGAAAGCACCCGTGCCATGGTGACAGCAGCAGAGACACCCTGTGCCTGAGCAGCCTGGCAGGGGCAGGGCCTCTGTGTTCCTGCAGCCCTGGCTCCTGGTGCCCATGTGGTTGTGGCCACTGGAGCATGGCTTGAGGATCATTCTGCCTTATTAATCAGGAAAAATAATTGGCTTGCTTCTCATGAATATCCCTCAGCTCCACCAGCTCTGGGCTTCATGGTGAGCCAGTTCTGGGAACCAATTCTGCAGTTAGGAGCAGACATTCCTGCTGAAGTCAGTGGCTTCTGCTTTCCATCAGGCAAGGTGCTGGCTCTGAAATTCCTTGCAGTTGCCCTTTCTCCTGAGGAAGCTCAGTCCATGCATGGTTTTGTGGGCCTGTAAGCATTTCATAACTTAATAATAGGTCATATAAATTCGTTTTTTTGCTCTGCCTTTACTCTTTAGAAAGATGGAAGTTGTTTTTTAAAAATAAAGCATTGCATATGCTGTATGTGGGAAGTGGTGATTTCTAGCTATGGACTGAGGGGGCAAAATTGTATAATTCATAACTGTATAAAAAATAATGAGTCTGATGCCTGTGTTACTGTGATTTTATACAAGTCTAAAAGTGGAGTCCTGAAGCCAAGACTCAGCCCTAATATGTTATCACTCAATTGCAGAGCTACAAAACAGTAGAAAACAGATCCTTAGTCAAACAAGAAAAGTTTCTTTAAACTTTATTTTTCAGTTCAGCCTATGAGCCAGGCAGTAAATCCATTGCATGATTCAAACCTCTGACTTTTGCACCAGAAGATTGGCTGGGGTAGGTGTGGAGTCCTGGACAGAAATCAAGGACTGGCAAGATGTCAGGAAAATACCTGCTCATCTGGGCTGCCTCAGGGCAGCTACCCTCACTTGTCCCAGCTGATGAGCTGGCCCTGGAGTCACAAGGCAGCACCAAACCTGCAGCATGCTGTTCTGTGCCTCTCATTTGTTTGACAGACACGAGTGCAAGGCAGGATGAAGTCTGAACTTTCTCAGCACTGTGAGCTCAGAGAAGCAGAGTTTGCTGCTGACTTGCCAAGTCTCAGCCTTCCTCAGACATACCCACATTACCGTAGCTCTGCTGCTTTGAGGGCTGAGGTGTTTGGGCTGGGTTCACAGCACATGCATTCAAACACAGAATAAGGGCAGGGTGAAAATCCAAACCAAACAACAGCCACACAGAATGCTGAGTGAGGTACAGCTGTCCAGTTGATAGCTGTGTCCAGCAAGTGTAGACTCCAGCAGAGTCAGAATAGGGGGAAAGCTGAAGCCCTCTGCCCTGTGCTGCTGGGGTGCTGTCCCAGGAGATGGCAGAACATGGCAGACTGGACCTGTGTGCAAGGAGCCCCAGGCAGGCTGCTCCTCATACACAGGCACAGTCCCTCTCCTTCACAGCCTCTCACACCGAGACAGACACACATGTGATTTGTCCCCATGGGTTTATCAATCCTGACACCCTTGGGCTGTTCTGTCCCCACCCCACTGCTGGGAATATTGTCCCACTTCCAGTGCAGCTGCCCCTGGGTCCTTGCACCCCTCACTGCTCAAAGGCCTGGTCCTCCTTTTGTGCCAGAGGGACAGGCAGTATCTCCACTGCTGGCTGCAAAGTCTATGCTGATGCTTCCATGCTTAAACCAGAGAAAGCTCAGGCTCCTTCACTGTAGGAAGAAGGCTCCCTGGACAAGGGAAGAAGATATCCCTATTCCTGTTCTCCTACCAGTGAACCCTTTGATTACAAGTACTAGCAGACCTTTCAGTACGGCACACAACAGGGAAAACCATAGGTTTGGATGCCAACCAGAAATTTTCTAGTCTCACAAATTTCACACTTTTCATCTCCCTGACCATCAATCCAGTTGCAAGAGCAATGTTGCAGCAGGACTCCTTCATCTCCATGTGTGAGAGGGATGGGATGGTCCTTCAGTGGGTTTGCCTTTCCTGGGAAGGAGGATCTCTGGGGCCATGGCTCCCATCCCAGAGCAGCTCCCCATCCTGGGGCACAAAGGAAGATCTCTGGGGCCATGGCTCCCATCCCAGAGCAGCTCCCTGTCCCTGGGGCACAAAGGAGGATCTCTGGGGCCATGGCTCCCATCCCAGAGCAGCTCCCTGTCCCTGGGACACAAAGGAAGATCTCTGGGGCCATGGCTCCCATCCCAGAGCAGCTCCCCATCCTGGGGCACAAAGGAAGATCTCTGGGGCCATGGCTCCCATCCCAGAGCAGCTCCCTGTCCCTGGGGCACAAAGGAAGATCTCTGGGGCCGTGGCTCCCATCCCAGAGCAGCTCCCCATCCCGGGCTGGCCGCTGCGTGCTTTCCCAGTGAGGTTACACAATGGCTCTGGGGAACGGCGTGCTGGGACAAGGCTTGTGAGTCACCAAAGGTACCAGAGTGTTACATAACCCCAGCGTGCATTCTTGGAGTACACTTCATCTGAAGGGGTTGTCAGGAGCCCTGACTAAAGTGACAGCCTGGGAGCAGGGAGGGCAGAAGAAAGCTAATACTTCTGTTCCTTTTCCTCCACTCTTTATATTTGATCCTGCTGGCAAGACCTTCTCCAGACCCAGGAGCCTTGGTCAGTCAGAGGACCAGGGCAGTCCTGGTGTGTGCCACAGTGTGTGACAGCATCTTCCCCAGGACGGGCTTCACTGTGGCGATTTGGACAACCAAAACACCAATGAACATCAGATCTACATAAACAGAATTAGTTTACCTCTAACCCTCTGCCTTCTGATTCTGACTTTGCCATTTTCTCTATCAGCTCAGCCTGCACAACCCCATTTTCCCCTCTCTGCTCTTCTCTGAGCTGGTATCATGAGCCTTTCCTTGGATTTCTGCCATCCCATCTGTACAAGCTCTGGATCTGCTGGAGTACAGCAATACTGACAGGGCTGACAAGACCTGTCTGAACCCCCCTGTACAGGACCCACGTTGGGATCCCAGCAGGGCCTGCTGGGCACAAGGACTTTGCTTGGCTCACAATCCATCCCCCTCACTGGCAAAGAGGGGCACAGCCCAGCATCCAGCCTGGGAGTGTGGCACACTCAGAGGTGTAGTTTGGGAGAGTGTAGGAGGGGATCAGAAGAGTTTCCAAGTGCTGGGGTAAATTTCTGATTGCTTTAACTGTGAACTGAGTACATCTTCCAGTTCCCACATCAAGTGTCATGGTGCAGCCAATATTTCATGTTTCAGGTTCAACTGAAGTTTCATCAGACAGCTCTTCTGGCTCCAGGACAGACTCTTTAGGCAAATCCAGGACCAGAGGAATGTGAAGGGTTATGGCATTGGCTTCTTGCGTAGGGGAGAAAGTGGCAAATGAAGGAATCTCTCGTTATGATTTGAATAATTTCTGCATAAACAAACCTTTAAGAAAGTCTTGGCTCCCTCCCAGCATGGAAGGGGAACACTGCCTGCAGCCTCTACATGATGGGCTCCCCTGATGGCTGAGGTTTCCTGCAGAGCAGCAGAGCAGGGCTGCTGTGGAGGCACCAGCAGGGCCAGGGGCTGACTCACCAGCAGCCAGGAATGATGACACATGGGCAGGGAAAAAACGGGCCCAGCTTGGAACTGGACTTTCCCCAGCAGTGTCCCCCGTGCAGGGGCTGGCATCTTTGCAGGGAAGCAGGGGCTGGACCCTGGCACAGCTCCCTCTTGCCTTGCTGGGGTTTGCTCGCCATGGAAAAGTGTTTCAGGGCTGAGTTTGGAGGCTGCATGTACCATGTAATGAATGGAACATGTTCCCAGCAGATTCCTCGTCCAGACATGTCCTAGCTCATTCTGGGGCACCCTGTGCAGCACCTCTCCCCCACAAAGCTCAAAGGCAGTGAGGAGGCTGAGAGCTGCCTCTCTCAGGTGAAAAACCCCTCTGCATCCAGTCATAAGGACCCAGAGGTCTCCCACACACTTGAATGCCATGAACTCCAGTTCCATGCCTGCATATCTCCATATTTCCCAAACACAGGCCAGCCCTGCAGGCATTACACATCCTGGTGAGCCTGGAGGGGTCGGAGGGGTCGTGTGAAAGAGCCATCAGCTTCCACAGCTGGAGGGAAATGATGCACTTGGCAGTGCACACCCCCTGGCTGCAGAATGAAGTGTGAGTGTGCACACCAGCCCTGAGCACCCCTGCTTCCCCAGCCAGCCTGGGCTTGGGAAGGAGCAGGGCTGAGCACTGGCAACCTCCTCACCCTGATGGGGCTGCCTGGATGGAGCCTGAGGCTGCCCGGGGCTCAGATGGCAAAGTGCCACCACACCACATGGGGCTGGTTCCTGTGGCTCTTGCCCAACACCACTGCTGGCCCAAGCAAACCCATCAGGGGAGTTGGTCATTTGGGATTTTGCAGATTTTGCCAGCCCAAGGCGTGTCCCCAAACAGGACAGCCAGGTGCTGCTGTGCAGAGCAGGGAGGGATGGCTGCAGAGCCAGGGCTCCCCTTCCCTGTGCAGCAGCTAATCTTAACTGGGTACACGAGTGTCAACAGGTGCCATGGAGAGCAGAGGGACGAGGGGATATTGGTGCAGCTGGAGGAAGTATTTATAGCTGCTTTTTAAAAAAACCTGTATAGATCACATCTCTGTTAACGTATGTAACACAATCGGGAACCTGAGCTTTTCATGATCCCATGGCTGCAGGATTTCCTGTGGAATCCTCTATGGGCCACAAAAACAAGCTAAAAATAAATGCATTAAAAAGAGACTCATACTGAAACATGTGCGTGCCCATGCCTCCTCTCTGGCCAATGAGTTGGATAGTGACAAGCAGAGCAGGGAAGGGGACAGTCACTGAAAAACCCCAGGTAGTAACGCCTCTGGTGAGACACAGACCCCAAAGGGCTCCAGGCATGCAAAGGTGAGAGAACACACTGTTGGCAGGGGTTTCAGGAGTCCTAAACACAAGCAGGAGATACAGAAAAGTTATCTATCAGAAGAGAGCAGAAACAGGTCAGGATTCCCCAGCTGGGAAGCAAACCTGGAGAGTCTGTCTGTCTGTCTGTCTGTCTGTCTGTCTCCTGTGCAGGCTGGTCCCCAGCTCCTTCCAGCAGCCACACAGCAGAGCCAACAGTACACAGCCCCAGGCTCTGGAGGAGCAGACCTGCACATTTGGCATTCCCATGTACTTTAGGAAAAGGTGCAGGAGTTTTATTTTCTTATGCACTGAGAGATGGAAAAGGCCACCGGTTCATCCTTCACAGCTACTCAGCTCCTGTCAGGCTGGCCAGCAGAGGGCAAGAAGGGGGTTTTGGCACTGTTGTGATGCTCATGGGCCAAACCCCACAGGTAACCCCATCACTGCTCTGCAGGATCTCTCTCCCAAGCCCCCGCTGGCACCACACCTTGTCACTGCCACATCCCCAGAGCCAGGCCCTGGGCACCAGCTCCATGAAACCGTGGCTGAGGCAGGATGCAGCTGAGCTCAGGAGGGAGCAGACAGGGCCTGGAGATGGTGACAGCGTCACCTGCAGCTCAGATTCTCCCCCTCCCTTGGGCTCCCCAGGGTACCAGGACACCTCCTCCCCTCCCCCGGTGCAAACCATGGCCTTGCTGCTGCTGCTGCTGCCGCCTGAATCCCGCATTCCTGACACCTGCATCACCGTGTACCATCAGCCATTAGCAGGATACATCGGTAACAGCTTATCGAGCTACAAAGGGTGTTTGCAAGGGGGGCAGTGAGATTCCCTGCAGCTGAGCGAGATTCCTTGAGCTGAGCCCAAGGTTCATGCCCTCTCATTGCCCCAGGCTGTCCTTGCAGCAGTGCCCTGCAGGCAGCAGCGGTGGAGGGCGGCTTTTCCTGCAGGTCTATTGAGCCCTGCGGTGCTGCACAGCAGCTGCAACCCCGCACACTCCCGGGGCACTTCTGTCAGGAACATGAGCTCCTGGCTGTGTCCAGCCTCTGCTTTTTGTGGGATCCCTCCACTCAGGGCTGCTCCATTCCCTGCCCCTCTCGGAGCTGTCTCCTGCAGCCCACACAGAGGCAAAAGCATCTCCTACAGCAAGGGGAGATATTCTGGAACCTCCCTGGCCCCTCTCTCCTGCTGGGGGGGCAGGTGATGGGATTAGTGAGAAGGCACCTCAGCTGAGCTGCTTTGGCATATGTTCCCTTCCCCCAGCACTCTGCTATTAGCTGCCAGGGATGAAAAGCTGCAGTGTGCAGAAAGACAGCTGGAGGTGTCAAAGATGTCACCTGCAAGCTGCTCTTTGTGGGGATGGGGACAGGATGGGGATGGAGATGGGTGAGAGCAACCAGCTGGAGGGACCAGAGCAGCCCCATACCCCAGGGGAATGTGGTCAGGGTTGGGGCTGCTCAGCCTGCTCCCACCCTGCCCCACTCCTGCATCCTCATCTGCAGCCCCACTCCTCCTGCATCCCCACTCCCAGCCCCACTCTGCATCCCCTCCTGCAGCCCCACTCCTCCTGCATCCCCACCTGCAGCCCCACTCCTCCTGCATCCCCACGGCTGCAGGGGAGCCTCTGGCACTGTGGGGGTGCCTCTGTGGGCAGGAGCAGTGGGAGGGAAAGGGGCTGCTGCAGCACAAGTGCTCTGGGCTCTAAATGGGTTTCCTGCCATCACCAGTAAAACTCCCTTCCCAATGGGGTGTCTTGTGCAGAATGAGCTAATGGTGTAAGAGCTGACCTTTTTTGGGGTGATTTTAAAGCAGCACCCAGGGAAAGGAGGCAGCCCATTGAGAGAGAAATAGTTTTAACCACTCTGTGCTGGGGTGGAAAGAAGCACAGGGATAAAGGCTGTTGGTATCTACCTCAGTTCTCAGTGTTTGGAAGTCAGACCCTGTGTGCTTGGTTATTTCTGGATATACAAACCAGAGAAGAGCAGGAGAAGGCCCTTCATGTCCAGGCCAGCATCATCTCTCATCTTACATGCTTTAGCCTCTCTGGCTCTGATACATCCCCTGCCACAGCATGTGCAGCCCTTCAAAGCCCTTCTGCAAAGCTGCTTTTCCTGCTTCTTGCTTTGACAGGTTTCCTTTGTATCGCTCCCCTGGCTCTTCTTTCCTCCTTGCATTCAGGAAAAGGTGATCTGCCTTTTACAGGAAGGCCCTTTATAACATTTTCACAACAAACCAGAACTGCCAGCCAGGGGCTGAGCGCTCCTTTGTGTCCCAGCAAACAATCTTCTTCCTGCAGAGGTATTTCTTACTCACAAAAAGGTTCTTCCAAATACCTCATCTTCTTTTCAGCCCTTCTTAAACAGCCTCCCATTAAACATTAAGCAAATTTAGATACTTGCAAAGTCCCACTTGCTGCTGCAGCTGTGACCCTCCAGTGGGTCTGAACCGGCCCTCAGCCCCACACATGGCTGCCCCACACAGGCATGGCCTTTTTTGGGTTTTTTGCCTTTGTGAGTCTTGAGAAGCCTCAGGAGCTCCTTGAACCCACTTTGAAACCAAATCAGCCCAGCCTCTGCCATCAGCCTTGTTGAATGTCCTGCTTTCTCAGCAACAAAATTGAGGTGAATCAGCCCCAAAACACCCTCCCACCCTGGGCTGATATGCCCAGAATAGCACAGCACTATAATATATAATATACTCAAAAAAGCACAGTGCTATTAATACACAAGGGAAGGGGAAAGGATTGTTTTTTCAGAGATGGATTTGGGGTTATTTGAATAAGAAAGGCTTACTTGGAGTGAGTGTGTGGCAGACACATCAGTCAGAGCTGTCCCTGTCCCAGCTGGATGGACTGGACAGAATCCAGTCCTCACAGGACTGCAAGGCTGGCACTGTTGTTCTGTAGAATTAGCCATGAAGGCCCACAGCTTCTCTCTGTCCCCCAATAAAACCAAATTCCTATGAAGCTGGAAACCTTGGTTAGCAGCCTGCTAGGAGAAACAAACCCCTGGGGTCTTACTGTGTGTCCAGAAGACACTGCTCCAGGGTAAAACTGTGCTTCATTTTGCACTGCAAAAGGGAGAAAGAACTGAGCTGAGCTGTCTTCAAGGAAGCTGCAGATTCACAGGAAAAACTGGGGGGAAAAAGGTAGTTTCTTTGGAAGTCATTTTCTCTTAAGAAGTTCTGTCTGCATTTTTTATTAATGATACAACACCCTGGATGTGTCAAAAAAATATGAGAATACATTTCCTGGTGGGGAGCTCCAACCTTGCAGAGTCAGGCAGTGCAGCTGGGCTGTCATTTGCTTCTTGGAATTTCATTTCCTAATCAACACATCCATGAAATGACTGCATTTTCAAAGCCTAGTTTCCAGAGCTGCTGTGATCAAAGCCTGGGGAGGTGGGGGAAGCAGGGAGGGGGAACCTGCCATCCCCATCAGCACCCCAGCACAGAGGATTTACCTGCCTGAGAGAGCCTAAACAAAGGATGGTTTGAGGCCCTGACCAGGCTTTAATGTTTCAGAGCCAAACAAGAAAATTGGGATGCAGAGACACAACTTTCATCATATTCCTGCTTTGGTGAAAAAAAAATAAAATCAAAAAATCTACTTAGGAATGTGGGGACCACCTTGAGATTTGCAGGACCTGTCTGTCCCTTCCTGGGCCAGGGGAGTGATGGAGAGCCCTGGAGCAGGGGCCTGCAGGGACCCTCTGAGCCCCCCTGTGCTGCTCAGGGTGACACCAGCCCATCTTCACCTGTCCCTGCAGCAGATCCATGGCCCAGGATCATCCCTCACCTCCCTTTTTGCCTTTGGTGTCCAGCTGGTCCATGGAGAGACTTGTGCCCACCCAGCCTTTCTGTGAGCATCTGACATTGCAATTGTCAAGCCAGAGGAGCTCACACACATTAAAACTGCCCCAGTCTGACCCAGGCAATCAGGTTTTTGCTTCTCTGACACCTGCAAGGCCGTAAATTCACTTGGCTGGCAGTCACCTTAAGGCCCTCCCACAAGGAGCCTATGCTTGTCTTTGAAGAATTTAGGAATACTGGAAAAAAATAATTCTGTAAAAACACCCAGACCCCTCTGGTGTCTTCATTTACCAGGAAAAGTGGGTGTGCACTCACTGATGATTTGCTGATGATTTTTGGATAGTGGCTGTGTCTGTCCTTTCACCTGCCTGGCAGAGCTACAGGGATGCAGCCAGATGCCAGCAGCTGATTTTGGGCAGCTCAGCCTCCACCAACCCATCCCAGCACGCTGCACCAGCTCCCTCACTGCCCAAACAAAGCCAAGGTGCTCAGCACTGCTCCCCAGCACCAGCCTGAGGTAGGATCTTGTGGGGGACTCTCTCTTCCTGCACTGCTGATACTCTTGGCTGTTGTGCTTTTCATTTCAGTTTTGCTGTGAGCAATATGATCACAGAAAAATAACATCAGAGCAAAATGAAGAAAAAGAAATGGATTCTCAGATTCCCCCACTGCACTGCTGAGCAGGAGCTGGACGGTGTTTGCCATCAGTTTTATTTTCTCTGTGGCTCCCTGCAGCTCTGGGTATGTCCATGCTAACACAGCTCTTCAGAGGTGTTTAATTACAGCAATGCAGATGGAGGGGAGGCCGTGGAGCTGCACGGGGAGTCACTGCTGTGTGAGAGAGGGCACCATCTTCTTCCCAGCACAATTCCCTGCTGGAGGAGGAAATCTGAACAGCCGAGATCATCAGCAGGGCAGGGCAGGGCAGGCATCCATGCAGGCAAAGCAGCCACTGGCTGTGAGTGCAGGATCTCCTCACATGACATTGGGTGAGTGCAGCTGGTGAAATGGCTCATTGCAAGACGTGTTACTGGGAATGAGTCAGGTAGCACACAGATGTGGAGGTGAGGAGGTTTGTTCCTGCAGGTAAAACTGCTGCTGAGGGGCAGCAGGCCCTGTATGACCTGAATATTTCCCCCAGTGATGCCAAAGGCATCACTTTGCTCTCAAAGCATGTGCACTGAGGTTGTTTTAAGAACATCCTGATGACACAGGTTGGAGAATGCAAAAAAACAATCACTCCCTGAGTGTGACATGGATGTACCCATGGATTGTGTGTGATGGAGAGACAGCTGCAGCTCTCCCTCTCTCTCTCTCTCCCTGTCTCAAGTATTTTCTTGACAGTGCTTTCAATAAAGCATTATTTTCACTACCCTCATGCCCTTCCCCATCACACAGCTCCCCACTGTTCCCTTCCAGAGAGAGAGAGACATCTCCCTCTGCAATGACAGAGCCACCCCAGGGCAGAGGTGACAAGCCAGCCACTGAGCCACCTCCCTGTGCCAAGGCTGTGCCAAGGCTGTGCCGAGGCTGTGCCAAGGCTGTGCCAAGGCTGTGCCAAGGCTGTGCACACCTCTTGGGCCCTGCAGCAGCTGTGACCCAGCAGGGGCAGCTGTGAGGTGGGAACCCCCTTCCCATCCAACACGAGAGTTTTGCAGTTATTGACCAAAAACGAACATCAGACAACGTGACCTGAGGGAGAAGTGCAGCTCTGGCAGATCTGTAGCCAGACAATATTCAGGAGGGTGAAAATTGGAAGGAGGAAGATTTTTGGGGTGGCTTTCTTTTTTTTTTTTCCTCGTGCTTTTCTTTTTTAAATTACTTTCCCCCCCCCCCCGTTTTTATTTTTGAGGTTTGTTTTTTTGTTTTGTTTTTCCCTTGGTTTATATTTTTATTCTCTTTTCTCTCTGCCGTTCCCCCGGGTCCGTCCCCGCCTCGGGGCCGCGCTGGGCTGGGGCGGCGCCGCCGGCGCTCGGGCGCCCCCTGGCGGCCACTGCGCTTCGGGCGGGGCGGGGCCGAGGGGTCCCTGGTGTGAGGGAGCCTGACCGGGACCCCGCAATCCCGGCATCCTGGGACCCCGCAATCCCGGGATCCAGCGCTACCGGCACCCCGCAATCCCGGGATCCAGCCCTACCGGCACCCCGCAGTCCCGGGATCCAGCACTACCGGGATCCTGCACTACCGGCACCCCGCACTCCCGGCATCCCGCATTCCCGGCCCCCGGCACCCCTCACTCCCGGGATCCCGCACTACAGGGACCCCGCTCTCCCGGGATCCCGCACTCCTGGCACACCACTCTTCCGGCACCCCACAGTCCGGCATCCTACATCCCTGGCACCCAGCAATCCCAGCACTCCTCTCTCCCGGCACCTCGCATTACCGGCACCCGGCATCCCCGGCACCCCGCAATCCCGGGACCCCGTTATCCCGGGATCCCGCACTACCGGCCCCCGCATTCCCGGTACCCCGCATTGCCTCGGCCCTCCCCGCAGGCGTTCCAGTGCCTGGCCCCAGCTCCCCCCGATCCCGCATTCCCCGCCACGATTCCCCAGCCCGATCCCGCATTCCCCGCCACGATCTCAGCCACGATCCGCGATCCCTGCGCCCCACGCAGCCCTGCCCCGCCGGGAGTGGCGGATGCTCGGGGTCGCAGGTGGCACCCAGGCCTCGTGGCAGGACAAAATGTGCCCCTGTGCCCTCCCCGTCCTGCCTGCCGGGGCTGTGTCCCAGCACGGTGCTGAGGGGCCGTGCGTGTGTCACGGTGATGGGAGGAGACAGGTCAGACCCGGCTGGGATCCCTCCTGCAGCCTGGGGGACGTTCCTAGGGATGGGGATGTTCCTGAGGAAAGGGTCTTTGCCAGTGTCATGAAACAGAATTTCAGGAAGAAAAGTAGGCCACAGAAAATTGCCAGCACTGGTAGCTTCTGTGACACCTGGGTGCCTTCTCAGGGCATGGCCCAGGATGTCAGCTCTCTGACAGCTACAGGCATCTCCCTTATAAACTCCAAATCCACCATTACTGACCAGCCCGGACCAAGTCACAGGCTGTGTGACACACAGCAGAGCAAGGCCCATGGAGCAGGAAAGGCAGGAGACCTTCCTTCCCCTTGCTCCTTGAGGGTTATCAGGTCAGGCCCTGAGCAGCACGTGGCCTCTTTGCCCAGAGCTGACAATGGGTTCATGGGAAAGGGGAAAGGCAGGAAGGAGCCTGTCATCCCCCAGCACCCTCTGGCCTTCCGTGTGCAGGGCAGGGCAGGTTGGGTCATGAGTGCTCCTTCCCCATCCTGCACACATCTGCAGGTTTTCCTGCAGAACAGGTTTTCTGGTATTAGCGATACCACTGCTTCTTTCTGTTTCCCAGTCCCACCCCACAGTGCTGAGGTGAAAAAAAAAAGGAACAAAGGCAGAGACAGTATCATAAAAGAGTGTAAAAATAAAAAGAAGAAACTGCAGCAGTCAGTGCCTTGCGTTAGTGAAGCTCCGCAGCTCCTCAGCGCACATCCCTGAACGCCCCCAGAAAGGCTCTCACAACAGACAGGTACCTGCTCTCCCACTTTTCCTCCCACCAGGAACACTCAGTTCCCCTTCAGTGATTCAGATAAAACCACCCCCTTGCCCAGGAAAAGCCTTTTGGTGTTATAAACAGGAAGGCCTCACCGCTCACCTCTCAATCCTCACCACCCACACACCGCAGCCACCTTCCCTTCCTGGCTTCCCTCTCGGTGACCCGGAGCAGGATGCAGCCAGCCATGCCTGTGCTGCTCAGCCTGGCTGCCCTGAGTCTCTCCCCAGCCCACACACTCCTGGCCTCTCCCAGGGACAGGTCTGGAGCAGATGTTTCACCCAGGCACACAAACCTGGCCATGCAGAACTGAGAGCACCCCCAGGTCCCCACAGGTGAGGAGGGTCACAGAGGCTGGTTGCCCACTGCACAGCTCTGGGGACTCCAGGAGCACCTCTTGCTTCCTACGGCACTTTTTCCCCAAGTCAAATGCATTGTTCCCATCTTCTGGTATCAGGATTGACCAGGAGCTGGTTAGAAGAACTCATCACCCCTCCATCTCCTTGATTTTTAGTCAGCATGAGGAGGGCACAGCTGATTATTTCTCTCTATATGTTACTGCTTTTTTATGGTGGGGTTTTTTCATCCCTGGACTCCCCTTCAGCAAGCTGTGCTACTTCATAAAAGTTTGGCTCCTTCATTGACTGCAAAGTGAAGGTGCTGTTCTTCTGTGACCTCTGTTGAGTAGGCTCCAGCCTGCTTTCCTCAGAGAGGTTTCCTCCTCCCTGTTTCTGTACTGCTCCCCTAAGCAGGAGTTTTGCTCTTTGGAGGCGGTGTGCTCCTGACAGCATGCAGCTACCACATCATTCACCTTGTCTAAACTGTTTCTTGCAATTTTGATGAAGTCCACCAACAGCCAAGGGTTTTTTTTTAAAGTTTCTTTAAAATTTCCCCTTCTGCATTCTGAACCATTTATAGGCATCTTTCAGCAGAATAAATCAAGCCTATAATCTAGCCAATCCTGTTCATGGAGAAGGCATGGAGAATGCAAACTCCTGTATTAAATGTCAGCTGATAAATAAGAATCTAAAAGATGTTATTTAAAATCTCATTACTTCCACACAGCAAAGTGTTTTTTTGTCATTGGAGCTGTGTTCCTCTTTGCAATTTTGCCTGAGTGTGTTTGCCCACCATCCAAAACCACCCTGAGTTCCACAGCACATCCAGCTGGAACCACCAGCTCCTCTGGCTTGTGATACAGAATGTAAGCACAGGCTGGAGGAAGAAAGGAGGCAGGAGATGGAAGCTTTTAAATCCAGTTTTCCCAACGCCAGAGACCACCCTTAGTCTTTTCATTTAGCATTTTATTTCTTTATAGTATTTTACTTCTTTATTTAGTATTTTCCTATGTGAACTACTCTGTTCACAATTTGTATACCTGTGACTTTGTCTGTAAGAGTGATAATTGATTAATAAATAATTTATTAACAACTCCCTGACAAGACAGGGATAGGATTCTCCTGGGGAAGTTTACTTTCCTCATGTTTCTTTTCAAGATGTCAGATGTCTACCTTAATTGCACAGAATCAAAGCCAAACTCCATTGACGTCAATGCAGTTACTTGGTTTTATTAATATCAGATAAATATAAAAAACAGTATCAAGCACAAATTCACAGAGAATAATAAAATACCCACACAAACCTCCAGTAGAGTTGTTCCTGGTGCTGATACTTCCCTCATTTGGAATGTGGGGCTGTAGTGCCTGTGACTCTGTGCTCAGAGCACTCCTTTGAATCGTCTCTTTTCCCCTTGAGAAAATAATGTGCAGAAAATGCCTCTAACACCACAGTAACGGGGTGAGAGCAGCACCAGAAAATCCCCTCCAGACTCAGAAAATATCAAGGACCTGGGAGCAGGAGTGGGGGCTGCAACCCCTTTCCCCTCCTGGCAGGTGCAGGATTGCCAGTGTTCAAGCTCAAATGTGGAGCAGCTGAGTAACCTTGGAGCTGAGTGACGTGGAAGGAGCGGTGGGAGAAAGTCCCAAGAGAAAACACCGGGGGCCAAGGCACCTTGGCACTTGGGCAGGGCCCGTGTAAAGCCTGGTCACCCCCGTGGGTGGGGGTGCCAGCTGTGCCAGCCCTGAGCCTTGCTGGTCCCAGCCCTGCCTCACTGACCCTGCTGCCTGGCTTCACTCCAAACCTGCCCTGTCACAGCTGATCCCTGAGGCCAGCACTGGAAGCTGATGCCATCTCACCCACAGGACACCCAGGACTGGTAATTTGGCCACAACAAATGAGCCTAAAGAGCCCCAGTTATTGAGTAAGCAATGACTTGGAAGCACATGCAAGTAGAAAAACTGATGTGCAGAAAAGATGGGTTAGCACTTATCTGGTTTCCCTGACACAAGTAACAATAGGAAGAAGAGTTCCCTCTGAGGGAATCTGTTTCTTAGGTTCCTAACCCAAACTATCAAGACGCTTTTTGATTTTGCTCTGAAAAAAATGGAAGAGTTTTAGAATTTTACTGAATAAAAGCAGCATCACCTGGGCACTGGGGCCATGCCCTTGATGGAGGTCAGCTGCAATAGCTCTAAGGGAGCTGTGGAGATCCCCTGGTCTGCACTAAGGAAGGAAGGGATATCCTGGGAAAGCTGCTTGCCAGTGGCTCCAGAACATCTCCCCAGCAATTCCAGGGCAAGAGACAGATTCTGACACCTCTGTGGCAGCAAGATGATCATTTACAAAATGAAAATGCCCATAGCCTGTCAAGCATGTAAGTAACCCCAACAGCTCCAACAACTTTATAAACCTTAAGCTGGAATTTTGCCATGCAGTGTTTAACAGATAAGGCTTAAAAGAGCATTGTTTAATTGTTTTCAAGGTGTTTTTTTTTTTTTGGTTTTTTTTTTTTTTTTTTTTTGTTTTTTTTGGTCTTTTTTTTTTTCTTCTTCTTTTTTTTTTTCTTTTTTTTTTGCCTTTTTTTTTTCCTTTACTTCTGGGTTTTCTGTTCCAGAACTTCATGGTTCCTTGGTGTTACTGAATGCCAAGGAGTCAATCCTCAGTAACAGGCCTCAGAGGCTCTTTGGGACTAATTAGTTTGAGGAGAAAATAGCTGCCAGTTTGGAAAGACTAATTGGGGGTCAGCTACTTTTGTTCCATCTCTCCCTGCCATTTCCAGTCCCTGCTTTCACTGGAGCCCAGAGGTCCTGTGACCTTTATTGCAACTTCGTAGCAGCTCTCAGACAAAAGGGCAGTTTATTACAGATCACTACATTAAATACTTTTCAGAGGTGCCTCTCCTTTTCAAACAGCAAGGTTCAGAACTTTCACAACTGGAAGACACCCACGTAAGCATTATTTATCATCAATAATTTTTAACTTTTTAAACTCTGTGGTACATCTGGACAGCAACAAATCAACCAAGCTATTTGACTTGGGTGGAGATCAGGATTTTTCCACAACCTCCTACCCCAAGGAACAGGGCAGGTCTTAGTGGGGAGGAACAACAGCCTTGTGGTGATGCCTCCGACCAGTGGCCCAGCAGAGGTGACCTCTGGGAGAGCACCACATCACAGGAACACTGGCAAGGGAAGCCACTACCACAGCAAAGTAAAACAAAAGCATTGAGTGCATTTCTGTCCCTACTGCAATCCCTTCAAATCACTTTTCCCATCTTTACTCCTCACCTCACTACAAGCCCAAGCTGTGCATGCTCAGGAGCAAAAAGCACATTTTCATCTAACAGGTATCCAACCAGATCCAACCAGGCAATTTTACATGCTCAACAACAGTCAGGATTTCAAACCCTGGTTGAAGCTGCTGAGCCCCCAGCAGAGCTGGCAGCTGAGCAGCTCCTTGTCATCCTTGCTGGATGAAGAGAAACCGCTGCCAGAGGCTGCCAAGCTGCAGCAAAGCTCCCAATCTCAGGCTCCTGCAAGGAGATGGGGGTTTGAAAAGCTGGGGCTGATGGAGCTGCCATGAGCCCCCGCAGCTGCCCAAGGGCAGTGCTCACACTGGGGCTTCAGCAGAGACACGGTACAGCCCCAAGTGAGGGGAACCATCCCATGCTGCTCCTTCCCGGGTGCCAGAATCTAACTTGGAAGCCTGCAGCAGGCTTTATCTGCACTCCAAGTTGCCTTTTGAAGATGTACTTGTTATTTTCAATCAGACAGCCGAGGCAATCCATTCAAAGACTCATGAATCTTTCAAGTCAGACTTCCTTCCCTAAAGAAATAGTCACACAACCAACACTCAATTTTTATGAGCTGGTGGAATCAGTGGTTAATAATGAGACAGAAACATGAATGTGAAAACGGGGTCAGAAGTGTAACTCAGCACCAGGAATTTCAGTGGCAGCCTCAGCACTTCTAGAAGCCTGCACCATGACTGGACTAGGGTACCACTTTGTGATACACTCCGATCCACCTGTGGGTTACTACAGACAAGAACACCTCTCCTCCCTGCGTACCCCCACCATGTTTTACAGCAAATCTACCATCCTAGAGCTTTGGTATGGCATCATCACTTCACTGACCCTATAAAACACTTTTTTGGGTAATTTATTTCCTAGTTTTCCTGCAGGAAGGAACAGGTATGTCTTGCTATTTACATCCTGGGGGGAAAAACCAACAGCCAGAGATTATCCCTATTGGTGGCAGCCAGCAATTGCCACCAAGTCTGCTCTGAAATGGGACCTCCCTGGTGTCACCAGTCACTGCAGCCAACATCACAAAGAACCCACTTCAGGCAGAAACCTTCTGGTCATGAGTGACACTTATCATCAGGGTGTGCTCACAACAGTTACACAAAGGAGGCATGTGCCTGCACCAGGAGGAACAGATGTCTTCCTGAGAGGGTAAACAGGGATCAGTAATCAATCCTCCAGGTTCCCAAACATGCATTCCCAGTGGGCATTTTGGAAATACAAACCTGGTTTAAACCCAATGGAGAACAGATTTTCTTTCAGACAAAAGAAACCAGGAACGAACCTGTCTCTGAATTAAAAACGGTGGGTTTGTATTACAGCAATAAAAACCCACATAAAAGGGCACTTTGAAATGCTCCATGGCTCTACCCCATTGTTCCAGTGCTGTTTGCCACAGCTGCCAGTGCCCATGATGACTCACATGCAACACAAGACACTGCAGAACAGAACTGCAGCTCAAGGCACCCCTGCTGCAATTACCCAAACACCATCTTTGCTTTTGTCCAATTCCAAGTTCTGCCAGAACAATCTGAATAGAAAAAGCAGCTCACTGTGCACAGCCTTGATCTCTTGAAACTTCTCATACTGAATCCAACAAAAAAAAAAAAAAAAAAAAAAAACAAAACTCAAACCCAATCTCGATTTTCCTGGCAGGCAGCTGTGAAGGGCAACAAAACCCCCACCCTTAACTTGTGCCTGGCCAAAACCTGTCACACACGTCATACCAGGTTCCTGATTTTGATGGACCAAGTTTTAGTTTATCCTGCTTCTAAAGGAATCTGATTCCTCCTCAACATTGGCATTAAAGACATTCACTTTCAGAGACAAGCAGGTGAACTTTGGGTACCTCTGCACTCAGGGTGGCAGATCTCCTCTGCCTCCCTCCCCAAATGAGGGTGGAGCTGGACACTGCTGGGCCTGTGCACAGCTGGACCCCTGCTAACAGCCAGCTCCTCAGGGCAGCACACACCAACTGCAGCAGGACCAGCTCCTGCTGCTTTAATCCTGGACTTGGAGCTGTTGAAAACCACAGGAAAGGAAAAAACCCAAGCCAAAACCCAACTCATGTATGATTACAACTGAAATTTGTTTAAAAAAACCAAACCTCTAAAGATCAGAATTCAGACACAGCTGTCCTGCTTTAACAAGCTGGCAGCTGCACACTGTTGATTATCCAACACCTGCTTCTTGCCCAGGTTTCAAATCTCCACTGTTGGAACAGTGGAGTCTAGGGTTAAGGTGGCTTTTTTTGTCTCATTACAGAGATTGTCACTGTGTGATCAGCTTCACAAATTTCACTGAGCTGTGTCAATACTTACTTGAAATACAATAAGGGGGTTGAATCACAAATGAAGATTGACCAAAACCAAATCCTTTATTTCCACAACTGTATAAATGTGCTCCAAGTATGTGTCCAACACAAGTTAGAAAAACAAAATTGAACATGCCAGTTGCAAACTAGATCAGTTCACCGACGTGCTGACTCCTTGTATTAGGCTTAGTTACACAAGACCAGTCACAGTAAAAAGATACATTTTAGAGTACAAAGTAGCAGGATGTTAAGCCATTTCAGCTTGTGCACATACAAGTCACACTTCTGGCAGAAAACGCAGAGAAGTTTGCATTATTATGCTGGAAGCTATGTTGCATCACTTTAAATGGCATCGATATCGATATCATCATCTTTATTGTTTGCAGGCTTCACAGTTTCAACTTTAGGTACACTGGCAGTTGTGGAGTACACCACCTGTGGAGACAAGACACTCCCTTCAATTACAGCACCTACTACTACTAAGCACTGGAGTAATTCCAACACCCGAGCACCCAACCACCCTCCTGACCACGGCCATGAACCCCTCCTTTGTAAGGCAGAGCTGTGCATGTACATCTGGAAGAAGCAGCATCTCCTACTCAGGAGCAGAATAATACAATGCTGGGAGGAGAACAACCAATCCCTGTGTAAAAACACTTCCAGCCACAGCCAGCTGGAGGGTAACCAACAGATTTTACCTAGGCCTAAACTGTGAGGAAGATGGTGGTCAGTTATTCTTCCATCAGCTTATCTAACAAACACATCCCCACTAACTCATCTACAACACAAGACATGATGCTTGGTATCTCCTGTCAACCTTGCACTACATGACTGCTACTGTCACTGCAGAATGGTAAAATCTTGGGCTACACCCAGGTGCAACTGCGTTACAGTGATCTCATGCAGACACCTGACAATTAACAACACTTACAGCGTAAATGGAGTGTTAACACCCCAAGTAATCCATTTCAGAGTGCATAGGACAAGCTTTCAAGACTCAGGCATGCAGGAACAGCACAGCCTTGGAGCTGCTGACAGGAAATGAGCCTTTCCTACCTCTATGTTTTCATCTTCATCCTCTTCTTCATTACCGGAAGATTCTTCTTCAGCTTCCTTCAGCCATTTAATAAATGGTTCTGCTTTGACACGGATTTCTTTGGCAAGCTCCTTTGAGACATATTTCTTTGAGGCCTGAAAGACAGATACTTTGTGTGAACACTGAAGGAGTTTACACCAGATTGTACCCAAACACTGCCTAAACTGGAATTCTAATCTCACCACTGCCTTCCAAAGCCCATTTTTGTGAAGGAGGCTTCTTGCTGCAGAAGCTACAGCAGAATGGAGAAGCCACATGCAATTGGCTGCCTTCAGGTATTTAATTGCTGCAGTACATTACATACTGCCCCTTACCTTTTCTGCCCAGCCAAGGATGACTTCTTCTTCCAGAAGATCTGCATCATACATTTCCTTCAAAATATGCGGTATTTTTGAAATAAGCTGAGACTGATGCATAGCTACCACACACTCGAAGCCATGGAGAAGGTACCTCTGAGCTTTCTTGTTGTTGTGGCAGAACTAGAATTGTGATAAAAGCAAAACTGATTGAGTAAATTTTTTTACTCTCTCCAGACTGAATAGAGAGCAGAAGCAGCTCTATGAGATTGCAAAATTTACAATAATTCACACTATCCCTTCCCATCAGCTCCCCCTAGCTAAGGAAAAGTTTAAAAATAAAACACTACAAAAAGTCCTTCCCCATAGTACCAAGCAACTGCTACAAAAAGCTCTGATCAGCTGTCACAATGAGTGCACAAGAGATGGCTTACACGAAGGAAGTGACGTCTGTATTTCCTGATTTGTTCACGAATCTTTTCATCAAAAAGGACTTCAGTGAGAACAAGTGGGCCCATGGCCTTTACATCCAGTCTCTCTGCTTCTGCTACAATGTCTTTGTCAGAAGTATCGATGACACCTTCTTCCTTCTTTTTCTACAGGGAACCAGGTACAGGGAGAACCATTTTAATGCCACTTGAGGTCTGCTCCTTGCAATCATCCCTTCCCACTGCTGACAGAGCCAGCACTTTGCAGACGCTTGAGCAAAGTGCTTTTGCTTTCCTTACAAACATTTTGTACAATTACAGCTGAGTGATTGCATCAAGCCAACAACCAGAGCATAGTTACCTTTACAAAATCAAATAGCAAGTTGACTCTCTCTTCTATGGTTCTTTCCAGGTCTTCACTTAGTGTGAGGTTCTTTGCATGGTCACTGATTTCATCCATTCTACGCCTCTGGGCTTCTTCTGTTGTGTCCTCACCCCAGTCATCATCATCCTCCTCCTCCTACAACACCAAACCAAAACAAGAGATCCACACAATATTACTGCAGGCTTAGTATTATGTGAGGATAGAAACGATATGGACTCGACAGCACCATAAAACTGAAGAAATGCTTGTAGTACAACTTGCAAGTCAAAGATCATGGAGAAAGTGCAAAAACAGGAACTAAGTAATGCAAGCTAAAGCTAATTCTATAGCCATCTGCAGGGCTCCCTGAACTGCAGTTCAATCATTCTACCCAGTACACAGGAGACAACCCAGGTGCCTGAAAAGGAGTGACAAAGGACAGGCAGCTTTCACTTAGCAAGGAGCACAAATGCTGGTACTGATGAGCTGATAAAGCTGCTACAGAGGACAATCAGGGACCCTTCTATTCCAGCACTAAGTTCTGGACACAGTAAGACTTTCAGGTGCAATGCTGACCAGCAAGGAATGCCAGTGACTTCAGAGGTTTAAATCTGAGCGACACACCACACACCCTTATCTCCCCACTTTCCCTTCTACTTACCACAACCTGTGGAGGAGTAATCTCCTCTGGTGGTGGGGGTGGAAGTGTCTCATTGCTGGACACAGAACCATTCTCTTTGTCCTTGCCTTTTCTGTTCTTCTTCTCCTTTTCTTTCTTTCCTGTACCAGTGTCACCACTTTCTGCAAGTGAATTTTAATGTTTTGTTCTATGAACTAGAGCAAACTAGAAAGTCCCTGCACCTCTGCCAAATCCCCAAGTGGGTTTGGATGCTTTCATTAGCTGCAACTCATGGGCAGTACCCATCCCCAAACACACTCAAGGAAGATGTACAATTAATTGGTGGGGAAACCCCCAGCTGCAGTCAATGTCTTGCTTGTCACCAAAATTGTCCAAGTCTATATAACAGGTGACCTCACAAAGCAGAGACCCCTGGAATAGGTTAGACTTTTCTATTCTAGCAAGCTTAAATTGCAGCAGGCAACTAGATGCTTACTACAGAGTGTTGCTTGCACAGATTACAGTTCACGTTTACGACAGTTTTTACTTCCTACTCTCACATTTCTTGCTGACCTAAAGGAACAACTGCCATGAGCTACTGCTAACTACCTCCCTTCCTTGTAAGTTTTGTCCTGCACAGGCAAATCCAGCTTTTAACAAATAGCTCTACTTGGGAGGGACACATTGTAACGAGGAAAGACATTACCAGCACAGCTCCTTCATCTGGATCCCCAAACACACTCTAGGAGTATGCTGGTGCCTGTTTACATTTCAATTACATGTCAGCTGTTTATTTTCCTACTTCCATAACACCACTAATACAGAAGTTCTCTTTATCCCCAGAAGTAAGGAAAGGCACTTACCAGGTGGGTTTTTGAGAATGAACGTGCAGAGTTTATGGTTTGTGTCAAGCATGCCTCGATAGCCACAGGCTTTGCAAGAGTTACCTATAGTTTGTTTCTTAGGATTGACATGCTGTAAAGAGAACAACCACAAGTTAATTTACTACTTACAGAACAACCGCATCAAAACCTGGCATCTATGTTTTAAGCCAGAGGTTTAAATACTTTGTATCACCCTCTAAAGACAAAGTTTATAAGTAGCAATCTATCTCAGAAGTTATGAACTGTTAGAGATGTAAACCTTCCCAAAGGGTGCAAGAATGTGTACTTGATTTTCTGTTCATAGATACTGAAGTCTTTAAACTTTGCACAGCTTTCACAAATGTCTAACACAGTGTTTCCACAGTGTTACTGTTAATGCAGACATAGCACTCACCAGATCAGTTTCAGGATTCTCACACTCAGGACAGAGAACAAATTTTTTAATGAATCCATCCAACATGTCTTGCAGCTTATTCGCCTCATGAGATCCATTGACAATGTAACGGTCATTCTTAACATCAAACTGGGTCTGTGCTCCCAGCTCACAACCAAAAAATTTGGTAGGATCTGCAAAGGAAGAATTACAGTCACTGCCACATTCATATCTTTGTTGTGATTCTTAAACAGCAAGTAAACAGGCTACTGTTTCTTTCCATTTCTACTGTCCATTATTTAATCCTGAGATAATCACATTTTTTTCTTACAAATCCTTAAAGAAGAGCATTAACGCTTCGCTAGCCAAATTAACACTACCACTTCAAACAGAAAAGCATTACAAAGTGCTGTGTCATTCCACAACACTACTTACACGTTGGAGGCCGATTAAGCGCCTTTGCAACGTCAACCATGTTGACTATAACCGTCTTTATTCCATTTCCTTTGCCCTCCACCTAAAGAAAACAAACAATATTTCAAGGTTAAATGCTTGCAAGATCCAAACCCAACGTGCATTTCCCATTTAACTACACCAAAATTGTGCTCAGAAGCGCATCTCCTCCCAAGACCTAACGTGCACTTAGTGTGACTGAAGGAGCAGAGCCCTCCCTGCCCTGAGTGGCCAAGCACCACCATGACCTCTCTTTCCCCTCCTGGGAGAACACTCCCTGCTCCCAGCTGCTGCTTAGGAAGTTACCTTGGCAATCAGACGGGGCATTTTGTAGCGATAGAACTGATCTGAAACACTGCGGTTGACGTTGACAGACATTTTGCCTTATTAGTAGCTTTATCAATAAGATGAAGAGATCTTTGATTGCAGTTTTTTGGTATCTTCTGTCTGGAGAAGACGGGATGACATAAACGACTGCAAGAGTTCTCGGTCTCTGACATGAAAAAATTTTCGCCACTGAGGCTGTAAGGTTCTTGCTTGCACGCTATGTTTCCCCAATACAGGTACCAGTGGCTGCGCAACAGCTCTGCAAGGGTTAACACACAAAAAAATTGAGTTTAGCTCAATGTATATCAATCCACTCTTGCTACAAAGCTATAGAAGGGATGAAATCTAGGCTGAGAAAAAGGGAAAAGTGTATTTGTTAAGCTATGGCTTTCTTCAACCTATGGAACTGAAATCCATCACTGCACCACAAAGCTTTCCACCCTCTCCTACCACCCTAGAACCACTGAACAGCCTACAACTACTTCTTTATACAATCAACTCCAGCAGGAGTTCTGGGATCACTAAGGGAGGGCACACTCCTCAATTTATTATGCAGACCAGTGACTTGCACCATAAGGGTCACATGGTGTGGTTTCAGGCTGAAGGGCACAGGAAATCAGGAGAAAGATTTGGAAATCCATTTCAAATTCCACATCATATCATGAACCTATCACAAACCAAAGTCTGCCAAAATGTTGTGAAATATAAGATGAAGCAGCAGCAATCTGTAGCCCAACATAGTTTCTACATGGCTTACCAGTTTTTGGATCGGAGTGGAAAAGAGTTGAAAATTACGTAATTCTCCCTCTCAATTATGGATTCTCATAGCAGCTTCTGTTGAGTTCTGACTTAACAATAAGCCTGATAAAGTCTGACAGAAGTTGCTTCACTGTAGAAAGCCTAGCAATGCAGAGGTACAGAGCAGTGCGGCAGCTT
This sequence comes from Melospiza melodia melodia, assembly GCF_035770615.1. Classification (NCBI taxonomy): domain Eukaryota; kingdom Metazoa; phylum Chordata; class Aves; order Passeriformes; family Passerellidae; genus Melospiza; species Melospiza melodia. The sequence continues at coordinate 10,467,550 of NC_086199.1, forward strand.
TTCCAGTTGATTTTTTTCTTGGGGGAAAGGGAGGAGGGGGAGGAAGGGGAAGGAGGATGAATCCTATTATTAAAGTTGCCTTAAGCAGTATTTACATATTTAAATTAACACGTGCCTCTATAATCAGATCTAAGAGCACTTAAGCCACAATTGGTTGAGTACACAGGCAACCCTGACTACAGAGCATGGCTATTCTGACACGTCATCATGTTGTTATCGTTAATGACAGAAGCGCTGACGCATTAAAAAAGCTTTCTTAGAATTTATGTGGAAGAGCGTGCCTATGGTGCAACACGATCCGAGTTTCTCTGGTCAGGTTTACAACTTTTTTACCCAATAAGAACCCAGATCTCTACGTGCCTTGTGTTCTACACTAGCCCCGATACAGTTTTACCCTTCCTCAGCAAAAAGTACAACGCGCACTCCGTTTAAAACACACAATCTCCTTCCCCAGGATGTCTAAAAAGAACCACCGCGTAACCTGACCACCACGTGTTTGCAGAAACGCTGAGGAAGCGGCTCTCTCGGCGGTCGAGTTCCCAGAAGGAGCGAACCGCTTTTCCCTCCTTCCAGAGCGCAGCACTTAGTCTGCTGCAGGCTGAAGCTCCCTCTCCTGGTCCCTACGCCACCTCATCCCAAGCACCACCCCGCCATATGCCGTACACGGAGGAAAGAGCGGGAAGGCACACACCGACTCCGTGCCGCACAGCGCCGCGTCCCCGCCCCGCTCGCGGTGACTCAGAAATGCAGCAATTAAAGCACTGAGTCAGCGCCGGGAGCCACGGGGGAGTCACCGCCGGCCGCGCATGCGCCGCGCGCCGTTCGGGGGAGCTCCGCCGCCCCCCCCAGGCCGGGCCGCCCCCCAGCGTCCCCCGGGGCCGCCCCTCGGGAGCGCGGCCGAGCGCCCCCCCCCGCGGCCGGGGGGAACTGCGCCACCGCCCCCCCGCTACGGCCACAGCGCGGGAGGCGCGGCCCCGCCGCCGCCATCTTGTCTCGTCGCATGGCGGCGGCGAAATGAATATAAGTAAATAATTAAAAAATAATAGGAAAGCCTCGCCCCCCCCCCCCCCAAAAACGAACAATAACCTCACAGCGGAAGGTCTGCTGCTTTAAGAGTTGAATTTTGCTGGGCGTTTTTATGTTGTTTGCTCCCCCGCCCCCCCTCCACGCCCCGCATTGCTTCTCTTCCCCCTCCCGTCAGTCCCGGACGCTTCGTTACACAAAACCTCCCCAAATATCCACCGTTCACCGACCGCCCGAGGCCTCAGCCCAGCGCAAACCGCCCGCCCGTCACCCCCGCCCCCCCCCCCCAACGCCCTAGTCCACTATTAGCACTCACCGTTTTCGTCCAATAAAGACATAAACCCAACGCTGCTCGCCCCGGGCTGCGACGAAGCCGATTGTGAGAGGAGAACAGGGCCGAGGGGGCGCTTATATCCAGACGGAGAGGGAGGCGGAGGCGGACGCCGCAGCCTCCGGGTCCCGGCGTCCTGGGGAGGCGGTATCACCAGGGAGAGCGGTGCCGGGATATCTGCGGGCAAGACACAATCAGGAGCATCGTTAGCGGCGGCACCTAGGGAGAGGGAGGAGGAGGGGGAAGAAGAGGGAAGGGGGGAGGGAGAGGCGGCGAGAGGCGCGCAGCTGAGGCAGGAGGGGACGGCGGACGGGACCCGGCAATGGCTGCCCCGTACTCACCTCTAGAATGTTCTCGCTCCGACTGAACAACGCCAGAGCTGGGATCAATCAGCCAGCGGTGCGCCCCGCCCCCCACTGTCACCATTGGCTCACCGCTTGCCCCGCAGCAAAGCTATTGGCTAAAACCTCGCCGCTCCCCTCGTCTATTGGTTACAGCTGCTATCAATCAAGGCTTTGCCTCCCTCCCCCGTGCCCTCCCCCCGCGTGTGCCCCAAAGGACATCGCGTCTAACAGCGACCGAGTCTCGCGAGAGAGTGCGGGGCCGGGGGGGGCGAGACCGGGCCGGTGCGGCGGGGACGGGGCCGAGGGGCCGGCGGGGACTGATGGGGCTCCCGGGGGCTGAGGGGCCGGCCGGGGCTGAGGGGCCTCCCACCTTCTCCCGGCCCCTCCGTCCTGCCCGGTGTGCCCAGATTCTGCCTCTGGGGTGGGAGGGGGGCGAGCTACTCCCTGGAGGGCAGTGACCCAGTGCTTGACATCTCAGCAACTATGTTACAAGTAATAATACAAAGAATTTAAAGCAATTAAGTTGCTGAATAAGTTGTGTTTTTCCTGCACAGCCGGCTTTCGGGGTGTGGGGAAGAGCCTGTTATTTAACTCCGGTGTCATAAAGGCTCAGCGTCGGGTGGCTCTGGGTGCCTTACAAAGGATGACACAAGTGTCAAATGCGTGTGCTCTGTTCTTAGTGGAAAATGCTGCCAGCCCTTTGGAGCTGAATTGGAGCCCTGAATGAAATGCACGTCTCGATTTATTTTCACGGAAAAAGCAGAAAATTTGCATCCTTTCTTCCCTGTTTCTTGTTCTTTCCCATCTTCTCCCATCTACACTCCCACAGTATTACAGGAGTTAAATGCTTTGCATATTTTAGAGTGTCAATAATGTTCAAGTGGCAGAGAATTTTTTCCTCACATGGTGAATTGAGTGGGCAACCAGCTCTGTTACCCCTATAAAGATTCCCCAGCAGAGCAATGCTCCTCAGTTCCTGTCACTGCCTTACTCAGTAATGTTGTAAAGCTTCTTGATGGCTCTGTGGGAGTATAGAGGAAAAGAGAGGGAGTGACAATAAAACTAGTAGTGACATTAAATGATGTTATATACTCTAAATCTCTTCCTGCCTAAAGTTAGTTTTGACATGTAGTTTTCCTGCCTGACTTTGATATCACATTAGTGTGGTCAAAGGAGACATTCCTCCTGTTGAACCTTGAAGTACATGTTGAACATTTTTGGTCTGATATGCAGAAGAACTGCACTCAAGAAGGTGGCTGATAAATGATATTTTCTTAGAAGTCAGGAAAGCAGGGCTACTGCCACTTCCAGTAGCACACAGTGACAATAAACAAGCTTGTTTCCTCAGCCGGAGCAACCAGAGAAAAATGTGCACATCTTGGTGCTTTCCATCAAAACCCTCATTGTGGCAGCTGCCCTTGCTGCATGTCTCCTTTCAGTATGTGGAATAGCTGGTTGTTCTGGCCAGGACACTGTCCTTTAAAGCACCATGGAATGGTTTGGGTAGGAAGGGACCTTAAAGATCATCTGGTTCTAACCCCTCACCATGGGCAGGGACACCTCCCACCAGATCAGCCACATCCAACCTGGCCTTGGACACTTCCAGGGATGGAGGGTTCATCATGTAAGTTTGTCTTCGACTTCACTATCAGCATTTGACAAAAGTAAAAATTCTTCAGGATATGTTAAATGTCTCCTTGAGAAATGCACAGCAACACTTTCTGAAATGAGAGAGTGTGCTAGGGCAGAATAAGGAAGCATCTCCAAGGAATGTGAGGCTTGGCAGCTACCACGAGGGGAAAAAAGTCATAAAAAAGTGTGAGGCAAGAAAAGCACAGCAGCAAATCCTCTGCTGTAAAACCATGTGGCACGTATAACTTGCTAAATGCCTCCTGTCTGTGGCTTTAGCTCCGCGTTACAACACCTGGGGGGTTAATAAATTACAAGTGTTAAAGTTTACTGTTGCCAACACCACTTAGTGAGCTGCTGGGAAGGAGACCCTGCATTTGGTAGTGCTTGACATTATGAATAACTCTGAACCCTTACCATTAATAGCATAAAGAAAGATGGTTTTAAAATATAGCATATAAATTGACAAAGTTAAAGAGGTGCCTTTTAAGATGGTATTTGTTCTGCAAAAAGCAGGACTCATCCAGGTGAAGTCACATGACATTCTCCTGAATTATGCAAATCAGACTAAAATTGTGGATTATTGACTTCATGGTGCCTAGTTGTTGATTTTTTTCCTCAGTAGAAAATGCATTAACATTAAATGTTGGATTCCAAATATTTTTTTACTGAATCTTAATATTTACAGTTTGTTCATTTTAATATTTCTTGGTATGGACAAGACAGAAAAATATTTTTTTTCTTCTCCCACTTTAAAATGTCACACATTCATGAATCCTGAAGTTCATAGTTCACATTGCTTGTGTGACCTTCAAAATACAGACTGCTTGTGTACTTTGCATTTTATTGACAGAAACTATGCAGGTTTTATACATAATTTTGTAGATACAACATTTTAAACTACATTAAGTCAGGTTTTGCAAATGGTTTAACGCCTAAGAATAGGAAATTTTCCACAGTTGAATTTAGTGTGCATTTCCTTATCACAGAAATGTATTATTATTGCTGAGTTCAGCCTTGAACAAACCGAGTTTGTTCCATGTTGCCTTAGCTGGTTTTTATTAGAAATAACCAAGACTCAACGACTGTGACAATGCAGCAAAATCAAAACTCTATTGAAATTCTTAACATATTTACCACCTCCAGAATTAGGTTTGTTTTCTGAACAGTTACAATGTGTTCTTTTAATCCCTGATTGGCAGCTTGATGTCCTTCTGTGGTTTATTCAGCGAGTTTGTCCTCTCTCAGGGGTACAGCTGGCTGCAAACAACCCTAATTCAACACCCTCCTGATGACCTTGGCCTTGAATGTTTTGTCTCTGCTGTGTTTTCTCCCCGTGGCTGGGTCAGAGCTCTTATTTTGCCCAGTGCAGGCAGGAACATTAGCACCTGAGTAAGAGATTCCTCCTTGTGCCATCTTCATGGCTTTGGCTGTAATTTCAGGAGATGGAAGGAGGGCCAGGCTTATCTGCAGCTACGTGGAATAGCAATAGCCTTTCTTCCTCCTGTCTTGGCAATGTGTAAAGAAAGTTTAATTATTGACATGGCAGGTTGGAACAGGTAACCTTTAGGGAAGGTGGGTCTGAAATCCATAGGGATTGACACTAGGCATTGATCAGTCACAAGGGCAGAGGTTAATTCTGGTTTTACTGCTCAGGAGCCCTAGTAATTTCTGTCCAGCACCTCACTGGCCATCTTGGGGAGGTTCAGTTGGTGAAATGTTTTTCTTTCCATGCTCTGTAGCACCATCATTCCTGTTAGCCATTATTAGTAGCTCAGGAATTAGTAAACAGAGAAAAACATGAGAGCATGAATATGATGTTACACACACATACAGCCATTACTTATGGTAGTTACTTTTGTTCCTTCTGTTACTATGCAGAAATGCTAAAATCTCCCAGCTAGTGTTTGGGTCTGAGTGCTCTGAAAGGGCTCAGTGCCAGCTGACAGCATGAGCTCTGCCCCAGATCTGCCCTTGTCACAGTGAGGTTCCCTGTACCCTCCCTCTTCCTCTTCCACTGTATGTCTGCCTGTGCAGGGAGTCCCCACAGCAAGGAGAGGCAAACTGCTTCTCTGCAGAATACAAACCAGTGTTTGATAGCAGTGAAGTCCCTGCCTTGAAAACCCATCTTTTCTCTGTGTGCCTCAGCAGTCAGTGGAAATGCTGGTGATAGGAATCAGGGAGGCCAGGCTTTCTCAGTTTGTCTAGGTAGCAGCTCTGGCTATGGGCCTAACTGGCAACCACCACCATTATCCAGCAGCTGCATGCCTGAGGTTGGCAAATCTGCCTGCTACATTTATATGGTTGCTGAAAGAAGTGGATGTGGAAGATAAGGAGTCCCTGGGAATGCAGCTTCCAGCTGAGAACCTGCTGTCAAAGCTACCTGCCTGTTCATAATGCCCTTCAGTAACCACTGCATTTACATTTCCCTGCTCCTTGTCATAGCCAAGCTCCAGACATCAAGATCTGCCTGTGTGTTAAGTGAAATCTCTCTTCCAGTACCATTTTAGCAATCTGCACTTCTGTTTTCTTAAAGGAATTGCTCAGGCCCTCTGCAGCAACTCCACAGAATAATCTCCCTCCATCCTTTTTCTTTGGCTTCTGGTGGTCTGGCAACCAGTACTGTGATTATCACCATAGATTTTCCAGCAGATTTAATTCTAAGTAGTAAAAACAAGTCATGAGGACTTAGAGTTACCTTTTGGCTTTCTGCTTTTCCAAAGGGAAAATGTGGTAGCCCCTGGTATTGAGAGCTTATCTCCAAACCTCCTCCCAGTTTGGGGACACCTTAAGTGCTCTCACAGCCCTTCTCTTGTGAGCCAAAGTGTGGCTGCTGCTCTTGTTTCTGGGGGTCTGCACTGCCGGGTGCAGCAAATTTTGCTCATTTTTTCTTCTGCCCATCTGAGCATGGAGGAGTTTCTTTGCTGTAGAACAACACAAGGCATTACTGGGAGAGCTGAGCTTTGGAGGCAATGCTGAGGCCCATGTAGGAATTAAGTTTGTGCTTCTGCTGGCAGATCTAGGAAGAGGATAAAGCATCCCACATGCTTGGGCTGAAAAGAAAGGAAAAGCCAGTTTTGAAGGAAAAGAAAAATTTTATGTTCTCCAAAACAAAACCTTTGAAGGTGCTGCTTGGCTGGTGCTGTGCATTTGGAAACAGACAGACACATCACAGACAATATTTTTTTCTCCTAAATCTGATTTTAAATTCCTAAGAGTTGCCTCTCTTGCAACATTGAAGGTATTTTTCAGGGGACTACAGGTCCTAGAGGATAATGTTGAATTTGTACATCATGGCTGAGAATTTGCTGCTTGTTTGGTATGTTTAACCAGCAGCTTGATTACAGGTGGTGCCAGCTTCTTAATAGAAACACAGGGATTACCTTTTGTAATGAAGCAAATAATACATGACTGCCATGCAGTGCCAAAGGCTTTGAATGCTTTGGTGGTTTGCAGCTCAAATATTTATATTACTAAAATAAATTGTTTGCCAAACTACAAAACAAAGTGGGGGAGTGGTACTTAAATAGGAAAATAGAGGCAAAATCTTTGTCCTATGCTTTGCATATGCCAAGTGTTATGTATGCTCAGGGTATTACACAGACTAGTAGCAATGTTAGAACAGCTAATAACACACATGGTTTCCAAGAGTGCTGTAATAAATTAAGTCTGGTTTTGGCTGGTAGGGATTCTTTGACACCTAATAAAAGCTGACTTGAAGCACTAATAATGTCCCTACCTGTGAATGTCAGTGTGTTTGGAATTATGCAGGGGGGTCAGGAACAGGTAAATGGTGTTGAGGAAACAGGCAGGTGCATACTCACACACAAACACACTCACCACCATTGCATAAATCTTGGTTGTTTAAGAAATGAGTCTAAAAATATCCTTGAATATGAATCCAGGTCAAACATGGTGTTGACTAAAAAGTCTAGCATGAATTTATTGACCTAATGTAGACTTCTGCTTTTGAGAATGACCCAGGGAACATGGAAAGGAAAACATTTTTACAAGGATTTTACTGCATTAAGTTGTTTCCAAAATCAGTTTTGAAAAGTCTTGAGACACAGAGTTAGGCCAGTGGAGGCTCAAAGGCATAATGTAGGGTGAATTTCCCCTTGAAACTCAAGGGTGTCATTTGAAGAAAAATCTTAACCAATCTTAGTGCCTGTTTTTGAGCTTTTTACTTGGGATAGTCTTAGGATACAAGCTTTCCTCTAAAGGGCTTCTCATAGAGTTGAAGTGATCTAAAATAAATGCTAATGATAACATGATTTGTGGCTACCACACTCATTTGGGAAACTGTGGCACCCACAACTGAATTACATTATGTGGTAGCTGTGAACATTTTGACACTGTAATTCTTTCAGAACTTGATTTTAGGATTCCAAAATGATTGTGTGCATGAAAGTGAGATCACATGTATAAAGAATTATTTGGCACTTAGTCCAATTTATACTTATTTCACCAGTGTCTCTAGGATGGCTTTTTCTTAAGCCTTATTTGCACAAGTAATTTCAAGTCCTGTAGCATTTTTGCTTCAGTGCCTGATGTAGACATGAGACATCTGAATAAACTGCAACTTGTTCTTGTACAGTTCTCCATGGATTTTGTATCTATGTCTTCTTTGCAATAAAGGACACAAAGTAGGACTTCCTAAAGTTCCTCACAACCACTCCAACCTCTAAAAGATGAGATACTAAAAAAATACTGTGGCTGTTTTCAATGTTGTTTGCTGCATCTCACCCACAGTTAGTTTTTAATCATTCTCATGAATGATTTACTGTTCCCTTTCTATCATGTTACTTTTTCATTGTTGCCTCCAGCAGACAAAAAGCTTTCAAAGGGTTCTTTAGGGCTTAATGTATTGTTTGTCCTAGATATTTGGCATGACTTATTCAGAAATGTGTAATAAATACACAGCTCCTCTCATTTCTGATTGTTTGCACATCTAAAACATATCCTTATACTAGCCCTTGTGAAGAAAATTAACTCTGCCCCAGCTGAAACCAGCAGAGATGTTTGACAGATTAATGCATGACCAGATGATGGATGAGCAGCCTCTTCTAGAAGAAGTTAGGGAGGGTGTGTGGGTGCAGGTGGGATCTCAAAGGTCATGTGTAAATACATGTGAGCTCACTCAAGTCTGTGGGCATGCAGCATGTTATACCAGTGGAAAATGTGCTGGTTTAACTCAGACTTTAGTTCTGAGGCATCATTCCTGGTACTGGCTTTGTGCACTTACCCCTGATTATGGATATAATGCTTCTGTCTTCAAAGACAAATTCTTAGAAAAGGTTACTTTTTGTAATCAGATATCCAGTTCTTTTGATTGGTTGAACCTAATGTGGCTAAAGAAAGCCTTTACTTTCCCTGCTTGTTTGGTTTTTTTTTCCCTGATGCACTGAGACAAGAAGTACTGGTACAAGGGTTTTTGATAGTTTAGTTTGTCTGCTCTGATGGTAAGTCTCTGTGTGGGTCTGTGTGTTCTGAGGGATGTTTACTAGTAGACAGTTGCTAAAACCTCTTTTTATTTTATAGATAATGAACTGTGAATCTCAGTGCCACTGCTGCTCCCACAGAGATCTGCAGTAAACAGCTGAGTCATACAGATGAAGCCTGAAATTTCTTCTCTCACAGCTGTGATGGAGTCCCACTGAGTTCCTTTGCAGAGAGTCCTGAGCCAGTGAGTTCTGCACCCTGAGAACCATTTGGGTGGGCAAGAGGGTGAACAGCTTGTCCCCTGCACCTTGTCCAGCTCTGTGTTAGCTCTGGTGCTCAGGGGGCATGTGCTGGGATGTGTGCAGGCAGATTGCTCACAGCTCACTCACATCCTGGAGCAGCAGGGAATCAGGAAAAGTAGTGGTGGGCTGCCAAGTCTCAGCCTGCTGGCCAGGTTGCTTGAGAGTCAGCACAGACCTGCTATAGAGTGAGCCACTCTGGACTTCTCTTACCCTAGCAGAGGTCTTAAAGGCAGCTCTGTAACTGACTTTGGGTTGTGGCAGATTCACCTGATTTTTACCTGTTTACCTCTTGTGCTGCAAATCAGCAAACAGTGTTGTATTTCCCATTTACTGATTCTAACCTACCTCAGTAAGAGAGAGATCTTTGGGAGACATTATGGGTGTTGGGGAGGTCTGTCAGTCCACATCTGTGGACTCTGCACAGGGCTGTTGCACAAAAGGCTGTGCAATATATTCTTCCAAAGACCTGCTAATGAGAACACACACATGAATCAAAGGAGAATCAGCAGTCATGGGTTTCCCACAGTGGTCTCTTTCATAACTGATAACTGATGACTGCTTCTCAACAAGTATGTAAAAATATCAGATAAAACAAATAGTCATAAGCCTGTACTCAGGACCAGCTAAGCTTCAGCCATTTGCTCCAACCACTTTTGAAAGCTCATGGATTGCTTGCATGGGAGAGCTGTGCCAGAGCTGAGAAAAGCTGTATATGTCTTAACTTGTGTTATGTGCCCTTTATCTTGCCTGTTTCCCACTGGCACCGACTGCATTTAAACCTTTTTAGAGGGCCTGTCATTGTGCTGTCCATGCTGCTAAGGCATGGAGAGACAGTATTCTGTTCTTAAATCCTGCTTTGAAAATCTCTTCATAACATGCCCCTAGAAGAAATTTCTGGTTTGTTTATTTTGATTTGTCCTCTGGCTGTGGCTGGATGCCCAGTCATGGGCCAGAATCAAACTGGCTGAGTACCAACCCAGGGTAATTTGCAGCTCCTTGTAAGTGACTTCAGTTCATTTTGGCCGTGCCTCTGCAGCATTTCCCAGAGCCAGTCATCTGTGCTTCAGCTGATTGGGGTGCAAGCTGAACTCTGACTTGCCTGGCTGAGCCTGCCAAGAAAAGCATTAGCTAAGCAGAAACAGTGTGTGGCTAGGGGCAAAGGTGAGCATGCATTAAGTACCCACATCTTGATACTAAAAGGATGCAGCTACAATCTAAGCAGGGTAAAGGGTGCCCAGCAGACTGACAGCCGCCCGGGGTGACCCAGGAGTGCTGGCCACGGTGCTTGCTGAGAAAGGCCTCTTTGTCTCCCTGCACTAAGCCTGCCCATTCTGAGTGAGATGCAAAACAAATGCAAGAAACCAAACTACATGGCCTTGATGACATTCTTCTGTTTCTCGGCGTTGGTTTGTTGTGCTTAGAAAGGCCTTGAATGTGTGTATCTCATCCTCGGGGAAAACAGAGATGTTTGTGCAGCTGGGTTGAAGTTCCTCTCTCCCTTATATACAGTCTAGGGGATGGAGAATGCTGGGCCACCAGGTGAGAAACAGGATTCATCTGCATTTAGGAAGGAGTGAGGAGCAAAGGTGGGGAGGAGACCTTTAACCATCACCTACCCCTTTATCACCAGCTGTTGTCTGCCAGTATTGGTATTGCTTCCCTCTTCCCATTTAGATTACAGTTTGACCAGTGTGACCTGGATTTTCAGACCTTATTTTAAACAGAGCTAACACAAATCTTGTTTTGGTTGAAGCTCTGCTGTGCCCATGAGTATCTCTCAAAGAGACAGGAGAGTGTTTCTTATCAGTTTTAGAGAGATAGTCTTACCAAAGTTCTTGTACTTCACCTGGATATGTGCAGTTCCTTTTTGTTGTGACAAGGCTTTACCACTTTGATAAAGTACTCCTGCCATAGGCTATAGATAACAAGATAAAATAGACTTCACTTCAAGTTACAACTGGTTTTCTTTTCAGACTGTCTTTCATATCTATTTCTGCTCTCACAAAATGGTCAGACTGTGGACCTTGAAGTTGTAAGACTGAATGTGAGAGATACCAGTTCTGTGCTTCCCTGAGCTTTGACAGCATTCAAAAGTTTAGATGTCCACCTTGACTTCCATAATTACCAAATGCCTGTTTGGCAAAATATTTTTCTTGAATAGCACATGCTATTTCTGTATGAAGCTTGGCACAGTTTGGTGGGGCTGTTTTGCAGGAACAAATATCTTCCTGCTCCTGCAGTGGGTTCAGATCCAGCCAAGAGACATGTTGGGTGAGATAGCAAAGTCCTATAGCAGTCCTGGCTGCTGTTAGTGAAAGGCAATTCTAGCAAAGTAAATGCTTATTTCTTTTAGCTGCACCCTACTTTAGTGTCTGGTAGGGACAATCTCTGAGCCTGTTGGCATGACAGTAGCTTTGGTCACTTTTGGAAATTTGGGACTGTGTGGGCTCAAAACCTCTGCCTTTTCACGAGAAGGCTGAGATAAGCCTCATATCTAAATTTCCTGTGTCTTACACAGGAAAACTCCCATTTCCCATTAACTAAGGAGCTTTAGAAGTTAAACAGCAATCAGACTGTCTTCTTTCTTTGTACTTCTCATGTTTGTTCCCATTTCAGCTCCCTAAGGGGAAAACCAAATGTCATTTGCAGTTCACTGCTGTGTATTACGTTTATTGCTCCTGTCTTGCTCTCTTTCAGAGCATGAACCCAACCAACCAACCAACCAACCAACCAACCAACCAACCAACCAACTTCTTATCAGTTTGACAGGCTGTGACTGTTGTCCTGGTGACCAGAGTAGTTGCACTATCATCATGTACAGAAGGCAGAGCAAGAGATGCCTCAATGTGTGGGAGTAGCTGTGCCTGCACATGACATGCCAGGAAGTCACTGGGATACGAGAAGATAAGATCCGAGTCTTGGGCTGTGTATGTGGAAGATGAAGCAAAAACAAAACGGAGAAGGCTGAGAAGTTAATAGCTGTGAGAGAAGAAATGGGGCTGTGTGTAGGAGTAGCAAATGCTCTGCTCTTCTCAGCATCTGATCTATGTGCCCAGAACTCAGTGCAGTTGTATTTCAGACAGACTTGCCCGCCAGCCTGCTGTCTTTTTCTACCCACTCCATTTCCCCCATTTCTTACTTAGGTTTATGGACATGAGAAAGAATAATGTTAGTAACACTTATGAGTCACGTTTTCCATCCAGGCACACCGTGCTTAACCCATTCATACACATGTCCTTGTATAGAGCTGACTCCAGTTCACTAATTACTCACATGAATCAATCAGACTGATTTTTGCAGTGCCCTGTCACAGATTATCTCCTAGGTGCTGACAGAAAGCCCTGCTTTGAGCAGCATATGATCCAAATGGATGCCAAGGAAAAACAGATGGAAAGAGATGGGTAAGGGAGCACAAAGAAATAGTGAGACATCATTACTCAGCACATGGGCAACGGTGTCAGCACACCAGCTGCCTAATGCTTGGGACAGCTTTTGCAGGCTACATGGTGTGTTCTTGTTTTAATGTTGGCTGGTTCCTGTAAATGTCGTCAGCTTTCAGCCATTGAGGAAAATGTGGGATGGGGTAGCCTAGGTGAAACCTAGATGAAGCAGATGCTGGCTTGTACAGGCTATATGGTATTTAGGGGATAAGAATTTATTCAGGTCTTATCTTTCACCTACAGGTGAAAGGATTGTAGGACACCAGCAGTTTTTGCCCTGAGTGGGGACAGCTTTAACCTGCTGGGGTGAAAATGGGGCTTGAGTTCCATGTGTGGTGCTGTAGCTGTGGTTGCTATGGGGGGGGAGTGTCTGGTTAATCCTCAACCCAGCTAATCTTCCATAGCTAATTGAGAATTGAATAAATTTCATTTACTGTAAAATCTGGGCTTTCTGGACACTCATTACCAAGTATAACTCCACAGTCATCAACTGAGTTCTACACTAGAAGCAAAATCATCCAGAATGAAAGGAAGACATGTCTCATCTTCTGCCTGTCTTGTTTTGCTTGTATATCTATGCCCCCAGCATTGCCCTTTCCTGGCTTTGCTTATCTGTGACCTCCAGAGGCCTTGCAGCAGATAGGATGCTCTGCTAGACCTGCCAAATCTCTGCTCACATCTGTGTATTCCAGACAGGCTGCTTGGGGTGCATTTCAGTGGCACACATTGCAGGCAGGAGCTGATGCAGCAGATCTGTCTCCTCCAAGGCAATGCCCCAGGGCAGTCTCTGTTTCAGGGGTGGTCAGCAGGGAGAAAGAATAGGCCTGTGAACAACATTAGCCAGACCCTGTGCCAGGACTCCTGGTGGGATGTGCCACATTTTCTGGCTGAAGGATCAGAGCTCTGATGACTAACGAGGAGAGGTTTAAATGTACTGTGGGATGGAGGTGCTGTCATGTAAAATTCATGGTGCTGGCAGGCCACTCTTAATAAATAATTACCTTCTCTGAGGAAGACATGTCTTCATTTCATGCTCGTAAAAAACCAGAAAGGAAAAAGGGATATTTAAAGAATGAGTCTGATGTGATTTTGAACTTGCTCTCCCAGCAGTTTTGTACTGGAATGACAAGTGAACATTCCCATGAGGAAAGGTAGAGTGAGGGGAACTTCACTTTGGTGAGAGGAGGAGACAACTCATGTTTTCTGTTTAGCAGGAATAGAGGAGTTGCATTTCTCACCTCTGCAACACCTTCAGCTTCTGGGGTGGTTCTGTGATCTTCAGAGACATCATGCACAGTGCTGGTGGGACACAGAGCAGGCCTGCACCAGCTCTCCTGTTACAGCACAGCTGATAACCCAGCTCCCATTGCACCTTTCCCTCTGCTTTTTGTTGGCCTGTGACTATTGTACTGCACTCATTGGTACTTCTCCTGTTACCAAGGTCAGACTGTTTTCCTTTGGGCTACTCATAACTTTCATGGGTGTTGTGAATACTGAAATTTCTGAGATACTCGTGAAAGTCCTGTGTACCTCGAGCTAGTAAAACATGATTATGTAGCCCTTCCTTTGTAACTTGAGTTCTTCCTCTGAAGGGAAGGCAGATAAATGAAGAAGAAGCTATTGTTTGTTGTTGTTACAAAGGGCTCTTGAGCTAAAGGGGACTCTGGCACCAACCACCAACTGGGTAATTTCAGGAGTGTGACTGAAATGGCTGGAAATCTGGTTTTGCTGCTAATGAGTGCAGTGAATAATTGCTGCTTTCAGTTCTTTTTCAAGGCAAGATAATAAGATAGAGAATGCATGTGTCAGCGACTGATTAAGTGTATGTGGATTAACTGATTCCCTCCAAAATATGGTCACAGAAAATTCAGTGCAACATCACATGTGAGCTATTGCAGGTTATAGGCAGCTGAAGTCATCTGTATGTGAGTATTATATGAGGGATGGGAAAAAAAAATTGGAAAATTTGGGGTGTAAGAAGCTGTCTTCATAATGTTTGTCCCAAACCAGTGATTTCCCTGGGAGCAATATTACAAACATGTGGCATATCAATGTTAGATGATGGGGTAGTGAAGCATGGCTAAGCCTCCAGCCAGCTTGTATCAACTGGGCCATTCTAGCTTTCAGAATATGCCCCATGTTCTTAAAACACCCCTGAGCACCCCTGAGTGTCATTATTCCCCTCTGTTGAGTTCCCACCCATGTGTAACAGGGCCTGTCCTTTCCCTGTTTGTTTGTTTGCAGGAGAACCTGCTGTTGTCTGCCCTGTGTGGAAGACGTAGTTTGTGGAACTGCATCTGCAGGCTGTACCTGATGCTCTGTATCACCATGGTCTTGCTGGAGAAAGAAATGTTTTTTAGGGTTTGGAAGGTGAGTTGGGTCTGCTCCAGTTGTCTTTGCCTGTGTTGATTTTTTGAAGTTCTTGTTTCCTTTTGCAGGTACCTGGATGGTACCAGCTATTACCTGAGGGAGGCAGGATGCTTGGGCAGGGAGCTTCAGGCTTGAGATCAATTTCAAAGGACAGACAAAATAACTTTAATGAATTTTAGTGACTGCAATGTGTTGGTGGATTGCCAAAGAGGCACTTGAGACCCTTTTGTTGTGGGGTAGCAGCTCTTGGGCAAGTGACAGAGGCAGAAAAGGTCAGCAGACACCAGACTCTCCCAGCCAGCTCAACTTCTTCCCTTTTTCTGTGGCAGGAGAAGATCATCCCCATGCTTTATTCCTCTCAGCACACATTCTGATGTTCCTTGTGCAGCTTTCAAACCAAAGAAGCAGAGGTGTTTGCCAGCTGTGCAGAAGCTCTGGGCTGGTGGGGGTGTTCTGGTGAGGTTGGCAAAGAGGATTCTATGTGGCACTTCCCTCCTGCTGAGGTGACTCACCCTAGCAAGCAACAATCTGACCCCATGCCCTCACAGATCATATACATCTGTGTTTTTCATAAGAGTGGAAAGTCAGAAGACCTTTGGGCCTGGAGATGGGTTCCTGACATTCTTTGTTGTGGGTAATTTCTGGGAATTCAGCTGTGGTTCATCAGTTCTGACATATGCATATCAGTGCCTGAGCTACTCATTCTGAATTCCTTCTGCTGCTGAGGAAGAGAATGAGGCAGTGCTGGTGTGCTCCTTGACTGGCCTATTTTAGATATCTGCATTCATTTGAGAGGAAGGACACTGCCTACTCCTGTGTATTTTTCTGCTTATAGAAGCAATCTGGAATATCTACAGAGATGTACACTTCACACTGGTCATGCACTTAGTGGAAGGACTCACCTCCTCACAACTTGAATAGTCTGATGACTTAAGCACTGGGCACAAACTCTGGATTCCCCAGACAGGCCAGATGAAAGCCAGGCAAGTAGAGATCTGGACACAGAAGGTGCTGGCTATAGGGACCCTCTCCCCAGGCATGTTTGTCTGATGGATATCTGTCAGGTTGTGACCACTAACCTGCCAAATGAAAAGCTGGTGCAGGATTTTGGTTTTGATTTGTTTTGTTTGTGCCAAGGAGATAAGAAGAGCTCCCAGAAAATAAACTTGAATACTGGACAGGTTTTCTGTTCACTGAACCGGGCTTTCCTGCTGACTTTTGTCTGATTGCTGAGATCCTCGGTACACCCTTTCAGGGGTTGTGAAGATATGGATTTCCTATTATCCATCAAACTCTGCCTGATTCCCCATCTCCCATAACCCTTGGCATCTTTTCTGCTCCATATCCTCATCCCCTGTTACCTGTGTCACTATCTTGCTTATTCATATTCTCTCTGTGCTCTTGTCTGGTTTCATTTGCTCATTGCTGCCTGTGCTTTGTTTCACTGATGGCCAAGGCATGCAGCCTGCAAGGTCTCTCAGAAGTCTGAATTTGCCTTTTAAAAAGAGGCCCAAGATCTCAGCAACCTACCCAAAGAACAAAAAAAAAAAAAAAACCACCCCAAGCAAGACAGACAGGAAAATATACAGTGGATCTTTCAGTGTGCTCATAAATAAAAGTCAGACAATCACATGCTTTTCTAAAAATAACACCCTTGGCAAGTGTTTTGGTAGGAATAATACTGACCTAGTTTGCAGGTTGCCCACGTGCAAAAAAAAAAAAAAAAAAAAAAAAGTTGGTGAGGAAAACCCATTGCCTGACAGAGTATTTGCATTTGCTGAACCAGATCTGAATTGAGAGGTTGTCAAACAGCTCTTACAGTCTCTGCTTTGGGCCATACTCTCAGGCATATGGTGTAATTCTTGAGGATTTCCCGTGCAGGGCCAGAAGCTGGACTCCTTGGAGGATGATCCTTGCGGGTCTCTTCCAAAATTCCATGATTCTGTGATTCTTGGTGGCCCCTCTGGAGGTTTCAGAGGAGAGGGGATTGGGAAATGCTCATTGGCAGCATGGCCCACAGCAGTCATTTGCCTTCTGTGTGGGCTGGATGTGTAACCTGCACATGTGTGGTACAGTCAGCAAGGGTCCACATACCAGAAATTCTCTTCTGCAGCCTCAGTCTGGGAAGTTCATGTCTGGAGAATGGTCAGGGTATCTCTGTAATCTGTAGACCTGAGTTTGTGTATGTGAGTTTAGATTTCTGTCTTTGTGGCACAGATTGAAACATTTTGGTATTGAAGGAAATGACTCTTGACTGCCTCACAGACTCAGTCTGTGTCCCTGTCCTTGTCCCTGTGGCCAGGACTGCAGCGTAACCCCGGGGCAGGAACTGTACCTTGGGGCATATGAGAGAGTCATCCCTGTCTGCAGCTCTTTCTTATCCCTTCTGAGTGGATATTGTTCAAATCCTGGCCTGGGCCTGGAACTGCTCTCTGTGGGCAGCTCAGCAGCAGTGACAACAGTGACAGCTGGCATCAAGGTAGCCTCCCTCACAGTGATGGACACCCTTGGATTTCCTGGAAATCACCCCAGGAGATCACTGGTCTTTTGAGTATTATTGGTTAATATGCAAGATTACTGGGATGGGCATGTGCAGAGGCCTGATAGGATCTCAGGGAGATGAGGGCAAAGTGGATCAGCAGCAAAGGCTGGATGAGAAGGTCCTTTCCCCAGGGCTGACCCATCATTCTGCCCACCTGAGCCTACCATTATCTTTACTTTATGGAGTGCCACAGGATGTGCTTCCCCTGTGTTGGAGAACTGGCAGAAGGAGAAGTGTCCTGTATGGCTCACCTGCAGGACAGGGCATTGCCTTATTGAGGCCTCCCTGGGTGAAGGTGTGCTGAGTCTGCAGCTGGATCCCAGCACCCCCAGGCAGTGCAGCTCAGCAGCCCTCTCTGGCCCATTTCCTCCTGCCTGGTGGGGTGTGAATCAGCAGCTCCTGATCCAGCACAGCCTTGCTGCTCTGAGCTGCTGGGAAGCTGCAGGTGCCTCGGGAGCAGCACGCCGGTCACCCTGCTGTGTGCTCCTGTCCTGCACAGCCTTGGTACATCACAACCTGTCCATGAGCCTGGCCTGTCATCTGTGCTGCAAGGAAGGCTGCAGTCCTTTCCAGACTCTGAAATGAGAGCAAAGTGTGTCAGGGAGTGTTCTGTGGGGATATTAATAAAGTTTTTAAGGCGAACGGATGCCATTTCTGTCCCTTAAGATCATATCCTCTTCCTTATTTTTCCCATCTCTCTTGATAAGTGATACATGAATTTCTGACTCTGAGCAGCCTTGATGCTGGGAAATGCTCTCATTCAAGCAGAGAATCTAGGTCAGCTGCTCATAAGAATAGATCAAGCCTTCATTGAATGCAGTGGACAGACCTTCAGTTGGATGGGTTTTTCCCTGGCTTGTTTTGTTCACAGTGAGCTCCAGAAGCTGACAGGCATTTTGTGGACAGCAGCTATAGCATCCTGCCAGCAGGCTCCATGCAAGCATTACTGAATCAGTGCATCATAGGGCAAAATTAATAGTATGAGGTATTAATTGTGATTTTAAATTTTTTTAAACTTAAGATAGGGCCCTCAGTAATGAAGATCTGTATCTGTGGTCAAGAGGATCTGATTTGTAAGAACATATATTAGAAACATATATTATAAAAACAAATATTATAAACATATATTATAAAATGAACTTTTTCTTTGATTTCACACCTATAAAAAACTCCTCTTACATATGGCATCTAATTATTTAATTGTATATGCAGATTAGGGAGTCATTTACATGTTGTCATCAATGACAGCAGCTAATAGCACTGGCAGTCATTTCCAGGAACACATGGTAATGCCAAAGGTTTTAAATATTAGTCAGTACCTGCCATTTACATCAATATTTATCCCCATCTCTTCCTTTCAAAAATGTTAGAATAAATTAATAATCACAAGGTGCATCTGCTTCTTCTTGGAACTAGTTGCAGAAGATCTGTTGTATTATATATTTTATATAAAATTGCAGTCCATCTTGGAGTTCCTGATTTTTCTGGCTGTAATGGCTCCTTGAGACTGGGAAGGAAGAGGAAAGAAAATGTTACTATGTCTTTTCTCCATTTTATTTACATTTGCAGAAGGTGGGGGGAGGCAGTTGCAGACATGAAAGACTCAGGTCCCACTAGTATGAAGTGTGATCCATAGACATTTTTATCCAAAAGATATTTAGCAGCTATTTGGCCTTGCTTTTGTGTAGACGAAATTGTTACCAGTGGTAAGGTTAATAGGAACCAGGGATAGGGAGTGCCCTGTTCATCTTCTTGTCCTCATCGACAAAATCAGTGCAGTCATCTTTTTCCTGATGTAAAACAGGGTTTGAGCCTGCCAGCTTATATTTTTGCTACCATTTTACATGTTTTGCCCACATGTGTAAGGTATACTGAGTGGGGCAGCAGCCAAGGAGAACATACACCCATTATTGGGCTTGGAACCTCCACATTAAAACCTTGTGTAGAAAATACCATTTTTGACCCATTTATTCAAACAGACAAGCTCCAAGGCAGCTGCCTGAAAATCCAGTGATTCTGTGCTGTGTCAAGATCAGCTGTGCTAACTTGGTTTGCAGTTTGTGTGATTTTCAGAGGTTATTGACTCCAAGGCATTTGTTGTTGTGTAGTCATGGAGTGTACAAACACCACGCTGCACCGCTCCTTCCTGCTCACTGAACAGATGTGTACAGTTAAGAGGCTGAATTTGAAACAAAAGGAATTTGTCAGTTACTTCAATCCTTTGCTGCAATGTGGCCTTTATGCTCTTTTTTCATTAATTTTCAAGAATGGCTCTTGGCTCTTGACAACCAGTAAATAACACGTGCAGGAGATCCAAGGTCCAAACAGTGCAGATAATGTGCTTGTCCATGATGAGGAAAAAATAGCCATTCCTTTTTTAAAGTGCTCAATAATTTAGAAACATCCTTCCAAGTCTCCTAATTTTAATTCCTCGAGGACCACATCTTCCTCCTTTCAGGGAGAATCTTTCTGTGAGCGATGAAGGCGGCAGAGTGGCTGTGAAGGAGGAGGCAGGGGAGCAGTGCCAGAGCGCTGGCAGTTGGTGCTGTGCAGCTCTCAGGAGCTGGGGAGTGTCTCTGGATCTTTATTTAGCACTGCCTCTACTCTGCTCAGACGTGGGAGGCATTGGAAAGATGAGATACATCCTGATACTGACAGCAGATACATGCATTACAAATACTCTTCCCTTTACCTTGCCTGTTCCTGATGTTTCCGTCCCCAGGTTTTGCCCACCTCTTGTTTTCTTGGTATTTTTTTCATTCCTGTAAGAGAGGAATGGGTCTGAAAATGCTGAAGACCCTCAGGCAGATTCCACATCATGAAACAGTGCTGAATTTTCTAGTGCCATTTCTCTTCTAAATGCTTTTCTGGTTTTGGAAGAAAACTCAGTGATGTAGTGTAAATGTTTTATCACCATGTATTTGGGAAGCCTGCTTTATTCAGCCTGAACTGACGCTAATAAAAATTTAATGCTTCTCTTTGTGCTCATGAAGAGTTCCTCCCCAGGGTATTTTTCTGAAGTAGCTTCAGAGGATGATTTGCTCTCTCCTAGGACCTTTTTGGGTGCCTCTTGCTGTGGGAAGTCCCTCACTGTAGCTAGCAAGCTCCAGTGCAAAGATTGCAAAAATCTTTCAGAACAGACCTTTTAACAGTGTGATTTGGCATCTTGGTTATCCTGAGCTTTACCAGGGCTAGTGGCTAAGCCAGATTGCTGCTCACTGTGGAGTGGGAATGGAATTCTTGCTCAGGTTGTCCAGAAGTGACAACGGGAGACACTTTGTGCTGGGCATTTCTGAAGATTAAGTGTCTATACAAAAGCTGATCTCTTTTTTTCTACCTCCTCTCCTAAATAATCTGTTCAGCCATGAGAATGAGGGCCCTGAGTAGTGTTGTTGGTGTACCCCACCCCATAATAATAAATGTATTAATATATTGATATATGACTACATTATATATTTATATGTCAGTGTAGTAAGATAAGAATACAGATTTATTTTAAAATATTAATATGTCAATGTGCCCCATACAATAGCTCCTGTGTCAGTGCAAGTGCATGGGGCATTCATGCCTTAGTTTGTAGCCAGGCACACTTGCAGTGGATGTTGAGGGGAGAAACAGTTGAGTTTTGATAATTTGTCAATATTGAAATGTACCTGGCTCCTGTCAGAGGACTCAGGGTGTCCTGGCAGCTGATCTGTAGATATGATTTTTAGTTTCCAGATGGTGTCTGGCAGATGTGCCTGTGGAGCCATGTCAGTGCACTGGGGGTGAAACACTGAAGACTAGAATTTACACAATCACTGGCCTCTTGTGGCAGCAGAAGAAGGATGTGAATGATGTAATGTGGATTTTCAGTCCCAAATCTTTGCATATGCTGCTCTGTGGGTACAGATGGGTGTAGGAAGTTTCCTCTGAAGTTGAACTGAAAGTTTTTACTGCTGGAAAGAATTGATGTAAAAATGCCCAGAGGAATCCTGTTGATCTAAAGCAAGTGAAGAAATTCAAAATTTTAGGCTTGTCTGTCCCAAATGTAGATGGAATATTCATAATACAAACTTTCCCAAAAGAAACCCTTTGGAAAAAACAATGGGTCATCTTGAAATGAGACAAGGTAGTGGCTGAGGTAATCACACTAGCAAACAACATCCATGATTAATTTTTTAAAAATACTCTTTCCATTCCTAGGAGACCAAACAGCATTGTAGATTTCCTCTGGCAAAGCTGCCCTTGGAGTTTTCCTTGGATAAGTTCAGATAACTCATAAGATTAGAAACCAAGCTGCTGGGTGACAGCTCTTCAACATGGCCAGACTGGCAGCCTGCAGTGCTGTGGTGTTTTAGGTGGCAGAAAACCTTGCTGAGGACTAAGCTGCTACTCTGAAAAGCATTGTTTTATAGACTTGCTTGTAGCAAGTCTTCTCTTGCTATGTGGATTAAGATATTTCCAATGCAAGGATTTTTAGGGCCACATCAACCACTTCTATTGCCTGACTCTACAGTTCATTCTTGCAATTTTGGGGATTGTGTGTTTTATTTATTATTACTACTATTGCCATTTTTGCCAAAAGAGGAAGCATCTTCCTTAAAGCAATGCTTGTTTCATTCTGAAAAGAAAAAACAGAATTAGGCAAAATCCCCAGGAATTAGCTAAAAATATTCTAAAAGAACAGCAAAGTAGGTTACTAATTAAGTGAAAATTGAGGTCAGTTCAAAATGGGGTACTCACAATCAGAGGGAAAACAGAGGCAGTGAAAAATTTTATTATAACACATCCAATGAGTGTTATGTTTCAGTGTTCAAGGCAGGGGAAGGAGCAGTATCCAAATCTTTGGGGAACTTATTCCTTGGACTTTAGTGGGATTGCTGAAAGTGCTGGGCCATGCAGTGTCTCTGTCAACCCATCTGCACATCCCCTCCAGTTTCAGACAAATCCAGAGAAGGACAGAAGTTTCAGATTAACTCTTCCAAAATGGCATAAAAATCAGTGGCTGAGCAGAGGAAAGCTACCCAAGCAAACACACTCATGAAGAGAAAGGAAGAAGCTTTTTTCTTTCCCCTTTTCTCCAAAATTGGTGGCAAGTTCAGGGTAGCACAGATCTCAGGCAGGGAGAGGTTGCAGGCTGGGGCTGGGAATAATTCTGGGGAAGGAACTCTGTTCCATCTGTTGCTACAGGAGAGGCTGCCTGTATTAAATATTTGTGCTGCTTTATTTGCACAGGCACACAGGTTATCTGGAGAGTACAGGGGATTTGGTGAGCACCAAGGCAAGGAAACAGTGTTTGTGTACCTTCAGACTGTGCTGCCGGGTGGAGCCTCTGATATCAAATAAAGGCTGAGTTCATGCTGTGTTCCCTTCCTTAGAGGGCACTGAAGGTATATCCTCTCCTCAGATGTGTATGTTTATGAAGGATGTATTGTTTTGTGTGAGCCACCTTCTCTCAGTTTGGTTAAAACTGAATTTAAAACTGGTTAAAACTGACTTAAAATCCACTCTTGTGCATTAGGGCAGGGAATCACATGAATACAGAGACACATGCCACCTCTGGCTGTGTTGTCTTGCTTCCTTAGGAAGTGAAGTTATCCTTAGGAAGTAAGAATTAATGTATGTTTTTCACTGATGATAAACATCTGACTGTGCACAATAGGCAGAGTCACCTCTTGCACGCTACTGTGATGGCAACACCAGCTGCAACGTCAAATGTGAGGGCATGATACTTTTGTTTCTTTGTTGGTTTGCTTGTTTTGTATCTCTCCAAAAAAACCTATCTTGCTTGGAATAGAGACTTGCTCTTCTTTGATTGCTGATGAAATCAAAGGTGCTGTGTGTGAGTGGAGGAACACCTTGTCTGACTGCAATATAGCTTCACAGAGCGGTTTTGCATGGATTTATATCCTAGGAATTCTGTGCCATACTCTGCACATTTCATCATAATAATTAATATATCCTTTCTGCCATGTTTCATGCCTTTGGTTCAAAGCAGTGGAAAGTACCAGCATGTTCTGGAAACAAAAGAAGGAAGTGAAAAACCTCTCCAGATACTGCAATCCACCTGCCTCTTAGGACCAAGTGTATTTCATATAACAGATGCTACTGAACACAAAGTTTCCATTGTCTATGCATGACTGTGTTAATGCAATGTCCCTGCAAAGTGAGCAGAGGCATCACTGCATTGCTGGAATTGGAATATTAATGTGATTGGACTCTTGCAAAGTCATTTAATTTGTAGTGCTAGTAGTCTGACTTCATCTGATCAGCATCAGGACCAAACACCTATTGTTCAAGTCAGGCACACAATCCACTTGTTATGAAGAGATTTTATCTGTATAGGCAGAAGAATTGGGAAATAGCAAGATAAAGATAAGTCAACAGGGAAACAATATAAAATTTCTCCACAACATTCACTTGTTTAATGTAAAATCCCAAAGACAAAGTAGCTACAGTTTTTCTGAGATAGGAAGACAGAGTCTCAGTGATGTGGGGAGGCTGTGGACTTTTCTAGGAGCTCCAGGAAATGAGGGAAACTCCTGAATGCTGGGGATGTTCCTAGGAGACAAATGGCTTCTCTTTCACAGTAAGCATAGTAAGGGTCATGGCAGGGAAAATGACCTGCTAGGAAAATCCCACTGTGGATAAATGGAGGCATTGAAACACCAGGAAGAAGGAGAGGGCTGGCTTCCAAGAAGTGGCTTTGGAGGAAGAAGAAAGTCACTTTGTACACCTGACAAAGGAGTTTGTTCAGAAGCAGAACTCTCCTTGTTCTTGGTCCTGTGTTTTTCTGGTTTCCTATTGCACTTCTTTCCTTGGAGTGTCTTCCCTTGGGTGGGCAGCTCAGGAGCCCATGGAAGGAGCAGATAAAATGTGGCTGTGCACCAGTTCCTTTGCCCAAACCAATGGCTTTGGACAGCAAACAATCCCCTTTGCATTATGTAAACTGTGAAAACCTAGTCTGATCTAAACCCTTTATATGAAGGTGTAGCTTCCCTGTGAGCTTTGCCTGTGTCAGCATAACAGCATCCATGGGAGCCCTGTGCTGGATGATTCCTAGAGACTCAGATCATCCCCATCTTTTAACTGCAGAATTTCAGCCTGAGCAGTAACACAGCATTGGGGACAGAGGGGAGAGACCTGTACACCCTGTTTGTGCTGTTAAGGCACACAGAAAAGCAGGAAAGCTGGCTGCTGGTGGCCCCTGGGCAGCTCCCTTGTGCCATGTCCCCTCCTGCAGGACAGCATTCCCCTCAGAGACAACATCTTCAACCCAAAGCTGTGATAGTGTTCACAGGGGTGTTAGGATGAGGGAAGAGATGAGAATGTTGACTCTATGTTTCAGAAGGCTTGATTTATTATTTTATGATTTATATTATATTAAAACTATACTAAAAGAATAGAAGAAGGATTTCATCAGAAGGGTAGCTAAGAATAGAAAAAGAATGGTAACTAAGGCTTGTGACTGAGTAAGACAGTCTGGACAGCTGGGCTGTGATTGGCCATTAATTAGAAACAATCACATGAGACCAATCACAGATGCACCTGTTGCATTCCACAGCAGCAGATAATCATTGTTTACATTTTGTTCCTGAGGCCTCTCAGCTTCTCAGGAGAAAAAATCCTAAGGAAAGGATTTTTCAGAAAATATCATGGCTGCACAAAGCCATTGTGGGCAGGGGTGCAGAGTGGTGACAATGGATGGCTGGGGCATCACCTCCTGCTGCTGCCGGGCTCAGCACCTTGCTCAGAGTGACCCTCCCCAGACCCGGCTGTCCCTGCACAGCCCTCCTGGCTGCCTGCTGCTGGAGGCCATGGCCTGCTCTGCCCCTGCTTGCCCTGCTTTGTGGGTGAGGGAAGGCAGCACACAGAGCCATGGGGGTGGTTGGTGCTGCAGTGCTCGGGTGGACTGTGCCCTCTCATCCTGGGGAGAGCCCGACATTCCCTTGAGTGAGTGGGTCAAGTGGTGCACGGAATGAGAGTTTGTCCTAGCCTCAGGATGTCAGTCCATCCCTGCAGTCACTCCCTGCTTTCCACAGGCTTGTATTGTATTCCCTTGAAAGAGGCTTTCTGGGAAAACACAGCCATTCCCACACATCACATCATGCTGCCACAGCTTAGGGCACGATCTGCAATTGTAAGTGTGTTCAAAATCTGTGTACTGCAGGGAGTCTTGCTTTCAGGACTGGCACTTTGACATCTAATTTCCTTCAACAGAGAAGTCTAGGGAAATGGTTTTTGTTAGAGACAGGCTTGGAAAAATGCTGATGAAGTGAAACATAAACATATTGTGTTGGAATTTTCATGGGAAAATATTGCTGAAGGGTTTCAGCACGCCTGGAATGCTTCTCTCAGTACTGACCCTCTTATTCCATTTGTATTCATATACTGTGCAGCTATAACATTCAAAATGAAACATTTTTACTTCAGCAAATTAAAAATTAAGGTCAAAATGGAATGTGTATAAAGCCTTTCAGTTTTCAACTTTATTCATGATCTGGGAAAACACTGTATTTTGCAACCTCAGTATTTCCTACTGGCGGCAGCTCAAATGTGTGACCACTGCTGGAATTTCTGTTTCTCTTTCCAAATGAAATGTATTTATTTCCTCCTCCCTATTGTTACTAATGAATCAAGCAGCTTTGTGATAACATGCTGGTGGAATTCAGCACTGATAAAAGAGCCAGAACAAAATATTCATGTGGTTTCCAAGAAGGAAACTAGTGGAATTTTACTATCATGAAAATGTAGAAAATCTTGGAAGAAACTGCAGGCATTAAACCCAGAAATATGAATTAACATATTTGGAACAGTCTAAATGACATGTGGAAAAATCACCCCTTAAATTCATACCCCTGAAATCATTGTGGCATAGTGCATGGTTTTGAATCAATGCAGCTTGTAATGATTAATACAAACTGTCTTCAGCTGATGAAAATCCTCAAGTTTTTGATTTCATCTTTATAATAATGGAATGGAGAATTAAGCCTTCATCTTTATAATAATGGAATGGAGAATTAAGCCCAGTTTGTCATTTTCTTGCAAGAAGGGTGTGGTAAGGACAGCATTTCAACTCCTCTCCAAGTTCTCACAAGCAGTGTAGGGACTTAAAAAAATCTATTTTAAATGCAAGCTCCTGGATTTAAAGGATACTTTCTGTGGAGGAATTTTTTTCTGTGGTTTATGGTCAGAACCTTAACCAGCCTATTATGGACTTCATGCTAAGCAGAAAATCTCCCCTTTTTTCTTCACTTGTGGGTGTTGGGTGGTAATCAGATCCATATGTGTGCATACATGTATGGACACACACACATATATGCTGGATTGCTGCAATGTTATGCTGTTTATACCCATGTGTGTGTATATAAATTTAAAATAATACACAATAGTGTACATAGTTGCTGGAATATTGCACATTCCAGAAGGCTGAGGTTGCTCTTATCCCCTCTGAATGGTGTTATTAGAACATGGAAGCCAACACCCATTCTCTGGGCCTTTACATCCCTGCTGGCTCACACTGGGCTTGCTGGGAGGTGAGGGAAAACTTGGCTCCAAACCCAGATGTGATCTCCCTGCCAAAGGAAAACTCAGGTGCAGCCTGGGCATGCAGGGTGGGTGGAAAAGGATGTGTGCTTCATAAAAGTTGTTACTAATCAACTCCCTTAAACTGATAGGATTGTCATCAAGATAACTGGCAGTGCAGGGATATTTGAATCGTTTAGAAAATGCCAAAAATCCCCCTGGCTTTCCCCCAGTGGTTGTGGTTAGATTACGTATGAGGTTTTTGATATTATTTACCCAGAAGAGGGAAGGATTACATAAGAGGCTGGAAGCCTATAAAAGTGTCCTCACTTGGCACAGACAGGAGCCAGGTTAGACTTTTTCAAAGGCAGCTGAAGCCTGTAGTTGTGCAGGAAAAAATCAGAAGAAGAGACAACTTCTCTGGGAGACAGACACTAAGATTACTTTGCATAAGGCTATTTCTCATGTTTTCTTCTGATAATATTCCCAATTGGACAGAAAGAACCTGAGTCTGCTTGGATCATGCAGAAGAGAAAGCATTCCTGGGCAGCCTTTGTGGGAGGAGGCAACAAGAAGGGGGAGAAAATGACTGGGGAAAATGCAAGAATACTGCCCAAGGCCACACATGAGGAAAGAAAGAAGCAGGAGGCAAAAAGGAAAGGGAAATTGAAAACCTTGGCAGGCAAATTGCTGAAGACTGTGGTTGGTGGGAAGGAAACAGAGGAGAAGGCTGGTGCTGAGGATGTGGCAGGGAATTTGCTGAAGAGACCAAGCTGTAGGAAAGGAGAGGAGAGAGGGACGCCTGCAGGTAACCTTGGAGTTATCTCTGGGTCCAGGCCTGGATCTCCTCTGCCCCTCCCATCCCACAGGCTCTTGTTTTTTATCAACTTCTGGATCAGGTGCTTTCCACTCTCCTCCTCCCCATCCTTCACCTGAATTCTTGTCCCTTCTGAACCCTACACTTGCTACTCTGGGCAGTTCTGAATTTCATTTTTTATTTGCTTCACAAATGTTTCTCTTTACTGTTCTTATTTTTATCTCTGCAAAGACTCCTGATGTGTCTTGTGAGAAAGATGATGTATGTGTGACTGACACCCCAGCCATGTGACTGTGCTGTTCCTCCACAGATGGGAGGGGGAGGTGGGCTGCACACAGGCTGGTTGTGCCAATTAAACGTTTCCCATGTGTTGTATGCATCGAGGCAGGGTGGGTGCAGCTTGTAGGCCCCTCCTGAATAACTTGCCAATTGCTTTACTGAACATCTTTGCATCAACCCTTCTCCATTTCATGTCATGTTCCTCCCTCCAGTCCTGTTTGATTTAATTCTTACTTCACATTTGAGATGTTTTCATAGAGGAAAGGTAGGAAGGATATAGGCAAAACATAGTGGAAGCTCATACTCCTTTCATTCTTCACTCTACATCCAAAGTTGTATCCTGAATTATTTAAGTCCCTCTGCTTCTGGCTTTGCTTAACTTTCCCTGCATTCTCATCAAGTTCGATTTGTCCTCTGGGCTCTGCTCCAGATACCTTTGGCAAACCTTAACCCCTCATTGCTCAACCTTGTAATCTGTAAAACACATGGAAAGAGCCCTGCAGCTCTGTGAGTCTGTTGAGAGAATACATTTAACCCTTGTTGGTTAAATGCATGTGCTGGGTAAGATGCACTGGAAACAAGCAGCACTGAAAATCTTCCTTCCAAGGGAGCTTGCTGCACTTTGGTCCTGCCAGGGTCTCTGTAGAGGAGGCAGAGAATTCCTTCCAGGCTTGGCTTTCAGCAGTTGGCTTGTTCAGAAGATGTGCCTTCTTTAATGCTTTTTTCTGGACAGAAGGTACATTTCTGATGGAAGCATTGTATTTAATGACCCTTCATTGCTCACATGAGGAGGTCTCTGGAATGATGGTAGAAAGCTGCAGACTTCTTCAGGCTTGGTTAACCTGGAGGAGACAGGATGAAAGAAATTTAGAAACAAAAAACTGCTTGCCCTGAGGAAACTGAGAGGTGATAGTGCTAGACCTTAAGTGGGCTGATCTTGAGTAGATCCTGAGGAATTCTGGAATGGATATAGCTAGATAATTCATAACTTGGGTATTAAAGTGATGATCCTATAGACCTGTAGCAGCTTGTGTTCTTATTCTGTTGCAGAGGAAACCATCTGCAGATTCATTGAGCAAGGAAAATTTTTGGAAGCTTGTGATCATATTCATAATCTGGAGCATTCTGGAAATTATGGAATGGGAAAGTCTGAATCACTTTATGTGCTGCTGGCTGAACGAATGTGGACTGTAGTGGGAGAAGCACTCAGTGGAGGTCACAGGATGCTCCTGGAGCCGTTGCAGTCAGTGGGGGAATCACTGAAGTGGGAGAAGCAGAAGGAAGCAGAGTGGCTTGGCAACAGCCTAGAGACAGACTCTGTTTCCACCTGGAGCCCAAACTTCTGGAGAAAAGATCTGGAGGAAAAGCTAATGCAGTACATGACAGCCCAGATTCCCCCGTTTGCTTCCTCTACTGACACCAATGAGACTGCCCTGAAACAGCACCTGAGTCACCTGGAAAGGACATTTGTCCCCAGGCTGGAGCACAGAAGTGATGTCTTCAGGGAAGCAGGACTGCTCGTCACCTATGCCCGCTGCTGCCATGCCTCCTTGTGCTCTCACCTTGCCACGCTTACTGACAGTAACTGTTTCAGCTTCAGCCAGAGCCTTTTAATTTATGAATGGATCATTAAAATGTACAAAAGGTACGTCTGAAGGGCTTTTTTTCCTACATTTTTTTATAGCTCAATTTTTGTTTCTGAGAACAGTCCCTGCTTCCTGATAACACAGCGATGATGAGGAAGGACTCTTGCTGAGTTTAGATTTGCCCACGGTCTCTTTTATCTTCTGTGTTCTCAGAACCAGAGCCTTTTATCATTGCAGTACTGCCTCTTTTTAAATCCTTAATATCAGATTCAGGGGTTTACCAGAGGTGGGCAGGTATTTTTCTGCTGGACTGCTGTTGGACATGCACAGTTTTTGGCTTTATTAAGCAATTTCTTTACTTGCATCAACCCTTTTTTAACAAGGTCCCTAATACTCTAATTAGCCCAGAGTAATTTTCCCCGGCCTTTATGTCAGCATGGTGCTCTATGGATTTCTCTTGTTCTGCCCTTGGTTCTCCCACTGCTTTTTCTGGCTTGTAGTTTTCCCAGTTGTTTCTCTATTTCCTTCATTAGCGCTCAGATCACAGAAAAAACATGTAACAGATCATTAAATTCCTGCCCAAGTCTGGGGAAACAGATAAGGCTTTCCCTCTGAAGAGCAGCACATTTAGGGCCCTTTGGCCCAACGTGAATTCAAAGCCTATGGGTGTCATCAAAGCCTGAAACTTTCTTGTGATTTCTTTTTTCATGGTGGATGAGGCATTTGATTCTCTGTGTCCGTGGTTTAATTGCTACTCAGCAGCTCCAATCTTCTTATGCCTAATAGTTCTCAGTCTTTTTGGATTATTTGATTGCTTTCATCCAAGCCCACAGCTTCTCTGGTTCTTGTATTAATTACACTTATAAACCCTTGATGAGCTCATTAACAGTTCATCAGGTGGTCTCTTCCTCCAGCCAACTCCTGAAGGAGGGAAGCTATGTGGTGGGTACACACTGGCCATCATCAGGTACATGGTGGATGTGGTCAGGAGGCATCCCTTTTACTGCTGCTTTTAAAATGGTAAAGCTTTGGAGTAATGGATTTATTAAATATTGAAAACTTTTATTAAAGTGGAGGTGAAAAATAAGGTAATTTAATTATATAAAGAAAAGTCAAATATAGGAAAAAATGTATTATATAAATGCAGAATCCCTTCAAGGAAAAAAAAAAACCCAAACAAATAATACAGTGACACTATTAGTCAGATGGTAGTGAAAAGAATAGAAATGAGGAGAGCAGAGATGCCAGACTTCAGCATTTGATTTTTCCTCTCTCTAAATACCTTTACAACCTCTATGAAAGCTGCAGTTGCATGAATGCATAGATGCAGTTGTCTTGGTGTATAGCTGCTTCTTATACCATTCAGAAAGAGTATGTGACACTTGCAAAATTGTGCATTCATGCAAGAGTGCTTGGGAGACTCTCCCTGAGCTTAAGAGGAATTGAGCAGCAGTGAGGGGAGAGGGGAACAACAAACAAAACCCTTAACTTGGGCAGCAAATGTAGGAAGAAGAAAAAGAAACAGCACAAAAGAAAAGCTGGTCAAAGGCCATTGTCAAGATCTACTGTGCTGTGGCTGCCCAAGCTTGGCAAGCACTGCTGGGTCCTTGCAGGGCTGTGTCCTTGCAGGGCTGGGTCCTTGCAGGGCAGCCTGTTTGCTCGGTGTGGGGCTGTGGTGCCAGGCAGGCGGTGCTGTGTGCCCACGGGATGCTGCCCCTCTGGCTGAGCTCTTGTTTCTGCACACAGAGGCAGCCAGGCCTGTGAGAGACCCGGGCACAGCCTTTCCCTTGGTGCACAGTGCCTCGTGTGGATCCTTTGGAAGACTGAGGAAAAGTTACTTGCAACTGCACGGGTAAGAACTCAGGAGTTTTACCTCAATCTGCCAGTTTTATTCCCATGGTGTAAAATTAAGGGGTGCCCTTGTCAAACAGCCAGCCCTGCTCAGGCATGTGTGGGTCTCAAGGTTTCCATCTTGACCGAGTTTCATTGCAGAGCCCAGGTGTGAAGATCCATGATTGTCTGCTGCCAAAGGGAGGCTGCCTTGTCCTTGTTCCTTAGCAAGGAAATGTTGGGACTTTTGCAAATCTCTCTTCATCCCCTTGCTGTATATTCAGAGAGCCACGCTCAGAAGCCCTTTTATCTGGAAGAAAGGGAGACTATGGGTGAAACCCACTTCCTTATTGAAGGCCATTTCAAAATGTTATTCATCTTCTCTCCAGCAGTTAATGATCCTATCATGTGCAAAGCTGGGTTTTTTTACAGCCCCTTTGCCTCAGCTGTGCAGGATATTGAGGCTGCTAAATTTGTCTCTGTGTGAACCCCTCACAGTCCTCTCCAGCCTGTTGGACTGACACTGATGATGTTAGAGCAAAGATTATTTCCAGAGCTCAGCACAAGAAACTGTGCAGCTGGTGCCCACCCAGCAGTCCTCCACAGAGAATCCTGTCTTGTGATCCCATAGGTGACCCCAGCCCTGCAGTATCCCTTTCTTTTCTCAGCAAAGTTCCCTCTTTGAAGAATTCTGCTGAGACATGTGGAATACAAATGAAGCAGGGAAGATGTGTTGTGGCAATGGGGAGTTCCAGAGGAAACCACGTTATTTGGAAAACTCAGCGGGGCCTCTTTTATTCAGCTAAAGCTGAAATGCAGCAGCAGGAGTTACCACACTCAGCTCTCTTGCTTTCCATTTCCACCAGCCCCTGGGGAGCAGAGGAGGGGAAATTCCATGGCAAACTGCTGAATCATCCCTGGGAAAGTACTCTAAATTGCAGAGATTTTCCTCAAGAATTATTCCCTGAAGAACAAGAAGGTAGTCACAAACATGCAAGTAGAAGTGCCAGCTGGTGACAATATGCTTAAAGCCTACTGGTTTCAGTGTTTAAGTTCTTTATGGGCTGTTTTTAATCATTACCCTGAGGAAGACCATGTGCTCTCAAGCTCCTCTTTTAGCATTTGTTTCAATGAAGGAAGTGACTTAACTCAGGGCAGTGCCACTGAGGTTATCCTAGAGCAAGTCCCTGAGTCATTGTCAAGCCCTCAAAGATGCTGAGTAACAGTGATGGGAAATTTAACATTTTTTTAGTTCCCTCTAATGTAATAGCTGAAGAATGCTTTTGCTTAACCGTGGGTTTTCTGTTTTCCTGATAAACCATGTGCTGAGCAGGCTCACCTCAGTCTGGTTATGAGCTTTTGTGCCACGCTGCCCTGAGGTTTCATACCACCTTGGATCCTGGAGCATCCCAGCTCTATGTGGTGCTGAGTTGTACAGAAAGAGCAGAGCTGGAAGTGCTGGACAGTGTAGCACAGCATTGCTCCAGCTTGCTTCAAACCTGGCCAGCTTGGGAGCAGCTCCAGACTCAAGCTAATGAGCTTAAGTGGACATAAGCTGAGTCCATATGGAAAAATTATGGATGTCTCCTTAGCTCAGTGGCACAGCTTATAAAACCTGCTTTATCTCTCTATTTCAGCTTCTAGGGTAATTCAGCCTTCATTATGCTAATATACAGGCAGTTGTTATTGAGCAAATATCCTGCTGTTATCTCTTAACAATTGTCATGTATTATTGTGCCTAAATCACATGGTGTGCATTTTGCCACTTCAATGGATGACTAAAATTTCAGAATGAGAGGATCCTGACCAGAATAAGCTATGGCCTGTTTGCTTAGGAATACCTGGCTTATCTTTGGGTGTGGCAGCCTGATATTTGTGCAAACTAAAAGTACTTTAAACAGAAATGAGTGCTGAGAACTGTGAGCATGTCTGAAGGTGCTGAGAGCCCAGATGCCATGAAAACCACTTTGAAACTCCAGTGTGGGGAACTCAGCTCTGCATGCAGGCAGTCCTCCCCTCAGTCTGGACACACCTGGGGCAGGGGAGCTTTGTGCCTTTGAGGTTACAAAGCTGGTGAAATGAAAATGCTGTTGCCATGATTTGGGTTGCCAGTCTGTCACCTCTGCCCTTGCTGTACTGGGGAATTTGACAAGAGTCCAAGGCAGGCCTTCCAGCATGGTGCCAGGGCTCATTCTGATGCTCATTTACACTGCCCTGCAAGGATCACTTGGCTCTGTGTCTTCTCCCCACCACCCCTGTATTTTTTTCAAATGGACAGAAGGAGGACTGAGAAGTTCATGTTCTGCAGTCAGCACAGGTGTACTGACCATCCATGGATCTGAAGCCTTGCAACATTTTGGTCAGACAGGAAGAAACAAGAAGTAAACTGGGTCTGTTTATTACAGCAGAAGTTTTGGTCCCCTCCACATTGGAGCTTTGGTGCCGGACGTGCTGGTGTCACTACAAGAGCTACAGACAAGCAGGCTGTTTCTAATGCAGACACATAATCTGATCCAAAACAACTAAGTGCTGTCCTCAACAAGTTATTAACTGCCTTGCAGTTCCTCACTAAGCCATGCTTTGTCCCATTGTGGGGGGCAGGCTTGAAGTGTTTGTGCAGCTCAGCAGGGATGTGCTATCTCAGCACATAGTGTTCACACATTTGCTCACAGTCAGGTGATGGCACTTGTGAGGAAAGAAATTTTTCTGGGTTGTTTACAACTGCTTGTTTGTCTTTGATTAACACTTTTCAGTGAATATGGGAGAGCAGTTGTTTTGAATATACTTTTGATGAAATTCTTCAGCTGACAGCCACAAATTTCCTAATTCATCAGGCAAAAGAGAACAAAGACCAAAATGGGAGATCAGACTTTATATTCCTTGGAGGAAGATTCAGAAATGAAAGAATAAATAAGCAAGCCAGATTTTTGAGTTTAAAGCTTCTGTAAAGGTCAGATCATGTTTTAAGCAACAAGCCCTTTCTCTGCAGTGCTAGTTTTGTTTTTACAGCCATTCAAACTAGCACAAGCCAGCCAAGTCTTGGGAAATTTCCCATTGTGCAGCCTCATGGGGCCCATCTCACCATGACAGTAGCTCTAAACACTAAGCCTGCTCCTCTTTGCACTCACAAGTCCCTGGCTTAAGCAAGGGAATGGTTTTAATTAATGCTGGCTGCTTTCTCTGGATGCTGGTTGGAGAGAGGAAGGGTGGAAAATCTCAACTACAGTAGCTGGCAGCATGGACATGTATCTAAGCATTGTTTTGCTGTGTGGGCGCCTTCATTTGAGCTAAGCTAACTAGGGAAGACTGTAGATAACCCAAGCTGACACTGGGATGAAAGAAAGCTGCAAATCACTTAAACTCAAACAAACAATGTAGAACAAAACAGAAAAATGTTATTAGGTCAGCTGGAAAACAGCCAGGCTTTGGGTTAAAAGAGACAGCCAAAAAAAATGGAGGCAGAAATTCATCTACTCCAAATGGATAATGAGAGGCTGGGAAACCTAACACTTTATGAATGCCATTGTATCTTAACTGTACTTTTTAATTTCCTTTTATCATTTAGAAGGAAGTGGGGAGAGCACTGAAAGAAGCCTTTGATATTGGGAAACCCCCTTGGGCAGATGCTGCAGTCATTGAGGTAAACTGGGGGGGAAATGAAAAGCTCCAGTCTTTGGGGCTGTGGTGTTTTTGCACACAAGCATGTGGCTATTTGGCAAGACCCAGTTTTGCATGTCTCAGTCCAGGCTCAGTGTGTTAAAAGCCTGCAAGCTGGCTGCCATACTTAAGCTGTGTCTGTTTGCTCCCAAACCTGTTTTGGGGAAAAAAAATACCCCCTTACTAAACCAAGGATCAGCCTGAGCTGATTCAAGCTGAAGCTGCAATTTCATACATGCTCCTGGATCTTTATGTAACCTTTTGGAAAGTGGTGGTGTGTGTTACCCAGCCTGCTCAGTGTGAGCTCTGCAGAGCACTTTTATAAAAGCAGGGAGAGCTGCTGAGCCATGGCAGGGCCCTTTGGCTGGCAGTGCAAACTGCAGGCAGGCTGCTCCTGCTCATCCCTGCTGGGACTGCTGCCCTGGCGGGTCAGGCAGTGCAGGGGGCTCTGCAGAGCACAGCACAGGGCTCCGAGGGTGCTGCAGGAGCACACCTGAGGGGCACACATGTTAGCACACTGCAGAGCACACCTGAGGAGCACACACACACTGACACACTGCAGGTGCACACCTGAGAAGCACACACACTGACACACTGCAGAGCACACCTGAGGAGCACACACACACTGACACACTGCAGGTGCACACCTGAGAAGCACACACACTGACACACTGCAGAGCACACCTGAGGAGCACACACACACTGACACACTGCAGGAGCACACCTGAGGGGCACACACACACTGACACACTGCAGGTGCACACCTGAGAAGCACACACATGTTAGCACACTGCAGAGCACACCTGAGGAGCACACACAGTCTGACACACTGCAGAGCACACCTGAGGAGCACACACACACTGACACACTGCAGGAGCACACCTGAGGGGCACACACACACTGACACACTGCAGAGCACACCTGAGGAGCACACACACACTGACACACTGCAGGAGCACACCTGAGGGGCACACACACACTGACACACTGCAGAGCACACCTGAGGAGCACACACACACTGACACACTGTAGGAGCACACCTGAGGGGCACACAGTCTGACACACTGCAGAGCACACCTGAGGAGCACACACACACTGACACACTGCAGGTGCACACCTGAGAAGCACACACAGGCTGGCACACTGCAGAGCACACCTGAGGAGAACACTGCAGGAGCACTCCTGCTGACAGTCTGCAGGAGCACACCTGAGGAGCACACCCTGCTGACTCGTAAGCAGCTCGTACTGTGGGCAGAGGGGGTGTGGATCACGACCTGCAGAAGGATTAACACAAATCCTGGAGTTTATATGTGGGTTTAAGTGATGCTGGAGATCAGGGGCATGGCTTTGGGCTGTCATGGCTCTTTATTCTCTGCTTTCTTCCACCACCCCAGTGGCACTCCCAATTCAGGCCATGAGAGAGGGAAGTAGCTCCATGGTCCTTTGGGATGGCAGCCTCAGGCACTGGAAGCATTGCAGATCAGCAGCAGCTGGTTTTTGCTTTAGCTGGCAAGCACTGGCTTTTCTGGCCCATCTCAGACTGTGGCACCAAAAGCAGAGCTCACATCAGGGGCTGTTTCCTCCTTGCCTTGCCCTGTACCTGCTGGGGCCATGGAGCAGTGATGTGCCCAGTGATGTACCTGTGTTAGGGGGATGTTTAGCTATCAAAATGGTTTTTTTTCCTGCTCCTGGCTCACAGTGGAAAGTTTTCTAACTGGAACTAGGACAAAGCATGGTTTGTAACATCATATTGTAACATCTGGCCATGCTTCAGCATGAGTGGGTTCACTCTGTTGTGTATGCAACTGACAGGTTTGAATGCTCTGGGGTGGGCGATGGAAAAGCCTAGATTAATAGGAAAGCCTTATGAAATTACCACCTCCTCAATTTTCTCAGGCTGACACTTAAACTTCAGATAGAAAACGATCAAGGTGTCATGGAAACTCATCAGCTGTGGTTTTCTGACACTTTGGTGTGGCTTATTTCATCCAGCCCCTTTGGGTGAGCCTTTGCATCTGTTATGAGCAGTGGAAAAACCCATTTGTGATGTGAGTCACCCTTTGTCTCTGGCTGACGAGCACTGTGAGGGCACAGCATATGGGTCCATCTGTCTCCTTTTTTCCATCTGGCCCTCCTCCCCTTGCAAGCTTTTGTTTCCACAGAGCAACTAATGGGCAGCATTAAGTTGCCACCTGCTCAAGCCTGCCCGATGTGGGGTGAATTTTGAGCTGTCTGGCACAGCCCACCTCCTGCAGACACCTGGGCCACCCAGCTGGGCTCAGTGGGGCAGGACATGTGCTCTGGGGTTTAGCACAGCTGTGCCAGGTGTGAGGGTGGTGGCTGGGAAGGTGACACCTGCCCTCTTGAGGCATGCCATGCAGAGACCCTGGCAGAGGTGCAGGGCACACAGTTAGGTCTGCATAACCCTCTTTTTAGTGGCTGCACCCAAATTTATCTGCCAGGGTGAGTCAGGTAGAGGCACAGATGCTCCTGCAGATGGCAGGTCTGCAGAGCTGAGCTGCCAGCCTGGATGTGGCCAGCAGAGAACACCTGCAGGGACAGGCTTCTACCCAAGCTGACCACAACAAAAACAGTGGTAGCAAAGGTGTAGGGTTAGGCATTACAATAAGGCTGATGAAAAAATACATTTATTTCCATGAGGACTCTCAAACTGAGGCAGAAGTTGGTGCCTAGGGCAGAAGGATTTGCTGCAGGGTGAGCAGTGGGATGTTTTCCTGTTCACTGCATAGGGAACAAATGACTTTGGCCAGTTCTCCTCTCACACATTGGAATCCACAGATACTAACAGAGAAGACAGAGGCTGCCAGGCGAGTCAGCGAGAGCCTGGGTGAGAAGGTGGAAGCTGAGTGCCTGGAGGAGTGGCTGAGGTTCCTGGAGAGGTAGGAAGGATGCTGCTTTCCTCCTTGGTAACATTCTTAATGCTCAAAAGAAAGAAACCCCGATGAAGCAGCTGGTAATGCTGTGTTCACCTGGATCTTGATGGCTGTTTCCCATGAAGCTGTTACTGACAACACAGCACTTCACTGCTCTTTGTGTGCTCAGTATTTGTAGTTGGACTAAAGCTGAGGGAACAAAGTGCACCTGGAGTAGCTGGGACAGGATAAAGCCTTTGGGGGAGATCTGGAGAGACTCAGACCTTAAACACACCTGGGAAGAGGGGCAGCCAGGTGCCCAGGCCTGGCCCTTCCTGACCTGGCTGGGCATCCCAGGCACAGCTTTCTGCTGGCTCTGTGGCAGACTGGGGAGATCTGCTCTGTCCTAGTTCTCATAGCAGAATGAATGTCTGCTCATCTGGCCTCTCACCACTTCCTCTGGCTCCCCTAATCTGCTTTTTGTTCTTGGGTATTTCTCTCCCCATGTATCCCCCTCAGCAGAAAATGCCAGGACTGCTGGTTTAGGTAGTATTTCAGATGGAGATTTGGTTTAAGATCCTTGGCCCTCCACATGATGAGAGGAAAGAAATTCCTATAAAATGGGTTGTGCAGAAGCCCTTTGTGAGACTGACAAAGCAGTTCAGAGACCTTGTGGGTTATTCATACACACTGAGGCTTTGTTCTGCACCTTTATTGACAAAGCTGAGCTGCTTCCCAGAAGGAAGTGTTGCAAATCAACCTCCTGCCTCTTGGTCCCTGACAAAGGTACCCCTTAGCTGGGCAGGCAGAGACTTTGTCATGTTGTAGATCCCACCTGGGGGATTGAAACTGTGAGATGAAAAGACAAAAAAATCACACAGTATTTCTTCAGTGTGCTGTTGATTTTAGATGTGTTATGGAGCACAACAGATTAAAGGTGCTTCTTCCTGTTTTAATTTAGCTATGAAGATGAAGTGAGAAGTTTTATCCAGCTTGATGGCTGCTCACAGATCTACAGCAGCTTACGAATCCTGGAGAGTTGCTGCCTTCTCAGGTTAGAAAGCAGAGCCTCATGCCATGGGGAGCAAAACGAGTTTTCTGCTGGTCTGATCTCCTTCTGACTGGTATGAGGCCAACCTTGACCTCCAGCTGGGTATGGTCATCCAACCCCGTGCACACCAGCCTTTAAACATGGAGGAAGCCAGCTGCTGTCAGCAACACTCCTGCAGAGCTGCCCTGGCTGTCCCAGCCAGAGGGAGGCTGAGGTGGGGCTGTCACTGCGGCCAGGCCCACAGGGCTCTCTGCCTGCTCGCAGGCCCTGCAGGTGCAGGGTTTGCAGCCATGTCCCCCTTCCTGCACTGAGCAGGAGACAGCAGTGCTGTGCCATGTGTGGGGACGCTACCCTGGCTAACCCCACTGTGGGTTGTGATGTCCTTCCTTTCCCAGGCCTGATCATCCTCCAGCAGAAAAGCAGCACAAAGGTTATGCTGAGATGTGTGTGCTGCTGCACTTGGTAGGTGCAATCTCAAGTGCCTTGCTGAATGAAACCCCAAGCAATATGCCAGGCACTCCCTGGGGTTGCTAGGAAGGAGGGAAGCAGTAAAGCACAGAAGGGTGGAGGAGGATGTTTGCACCTACAAGCTAATTTCAGAAGCACTTGCAGCATCGGAGAAAACAAGGTTGCTTCTCTTCTTCCTGTGTAAAATTATCCAGGGATCTCTGGAGTCAGCAAAATGCCAAAATCCAACATATGCACGGTGATTACTTGACATCAGAGCCTTGTGTTGAGCCTAGGTAGCTGCTTTGTTTGCTGTATTTGCATGTTGCTGATGCTGGATCCTAGACTGAATACTTATGAGTCTCTTTTATGTAATCCTTCACAGCTTTACTGAGAATGAAGTTGTACACTGAGCCTTTCCAGAATGTAGAATGTCTGGATTCAAGCTGGTGATAATTTTAACCAGGATTTGCTGACTGGAAGACTGTTCTGATGGAAGATAATTGTTTGTCCTGTATTTGTAGATTGTCAAAAAAGGCACATGGGATGCTCACCCAGACTCTGTTTGTCAAGGCTGCTTCATGCTTGCTCATTTTTAAAAATACTGGAATTTTTATTGATCTGGTCTCACTAGTGATGGGTACAGGTGTCATTTGCATGTTGTGCCCTTGTGGCAGTGTCTTAATGAGCACAGAAATGCAGGTCACTGAGCTAGCTTTGGACCTGAGCATGTGCCCATTCAATGACCCCTGTGTTGGTTACAGTAGAAAGAGTTTTGATCTGAGAGAATAGCATGATTTGATCTGATCAATACTTTCCATATTTATTTTTTTAAACAGAACTGTCTGGCATAAGTTAACATACATTTGCAGTGTCAGCACTGAGCAGAATGTTAAGGTGAATGGATTTCTACACAGGATGGAAGATGATGTTATGGAGCATTTTCTGCAGACCATCACTACTAAAGTCAAGGTATGGAAGACCCATTTTAATTCTGACTCTTTGCAGACCATATGGCTGGCATGCACTTCCCTCATGTCCTGATTTGGAAAAGGTGAAGCCATAGTTTGGTCTTCAAGCCTGGTATTCTCCTCTGCCTTGTCAGAATCTGTATGTGGACAGCTTCACATTTTCCACGGTTTCACTGTTTGTAGTGTTTGCTGTTGTGCTGCCCAGAGCCCAGAAAGCTGAATTTCACCTGGTACCCATTAATTCCCAGCAGCTGGGCGTCTTCCCAGGACAGTGATAACTCACAGAGCCCAGGGCTGTGCTGGCTAGTCAGGTTGTAGAGAAGGCTGACCAGAAATGTGTCCCTGCCTTGAGATAAAGTCCCCTTCCTTCATCCTTTCTAGTATCAGTCTGTTAGCCCAGGCACTGTTCACCCTTGTGTCTGGAAAACACAGAATTCCAGGCTCCTGACAGTGTGTGATCCTGTGCATTTCCCTGGGAAGCTCCCCTGGGCATCTCCAGCCTCATTGCTCAGGCTCCCTCGGGCAGGCTGGAGGCAGCAAAAGGAAAACGACAAGAGAAACTCTGGCTACGCTGTGCAGCTTTGGTCCCAGAGCTCATTGCCAGCGTGTCCCACGGGCCCACACATCTGTGTGGGAGCTGGGGGTGGCTCTGACAGAGCACCAGCAGCCCTGGGGGGAACAGGAGGCCCAGGGACCAGGTTTTCAGTCTTCCAGGTTTGGGCTTAAGATCTTAGTACATCCTTCCTGAGTTGGAATAGTTTCTTTCTTTCATGTTTTGACTTTCTTTGAAATAAAAACACAGGATGCTGCAGTTGGTGGAGAAATCTGTTTCCAAGAGCAGAAAGAGCAAAGACACAATAATCTGTGTCTGTTGTTTGTTTGGTGTCTCTACATGTGCACCCTTTGACTCTGTCTGTTTCTTTTCCTCAGGGAACACTGAAGGACCACTTCAAAAAGTGTGACAGTGGTTTTGACCACATCCTTGAATGCTTAAAGCAAAGCTTTTTGACCTTTGGGAAGAAAAAAACAGATATATATGAGGTAAGAAATAAGTAAGACAGTGAGAACAATATGTTACTCAGGAATCATCCTACAAGAAAGATTGAGAGGGATTTTTTTCCAAGGACATGTAGTAAAAGGACAAGGGGGAATGGATTCAAACGAAAAGAGAATAGGTTTAGATTAGATTTTAGGAGGAACTTCTTTGCTGTGGGAGTGTTGAGGTGCTGGCAGAAGTTGCCCAGAGAAGCTGAGGGTGCCCCATCTCTGGAAGTGTTGAAGGCCATGTTGGATGGGGTACTGAGCAACCTGCTCTGGTGGAAGGTGTCCCTGCCCATGGCAGGGGGGTTTGAACTAGATGATCTTTGAGGTATCTTCCAACCCAAACCATTCTGTTCTGTGAAATCACTAAAACTAGTAATTGAACATTTGGATGGCACAATACTAGAAAATTAAACTGCAGTTTTCTCTGTTGTCAAATGGGCTTTTAAATATCTGGTGGTCTCAGTCCAGTACCTCTATCCACCAGGGTTGGGTAGTGACAGCTGGGACCTCCCTGTAATTTCAGCAGAGAAACCAACAAGTGAAGAAATGTGGAAACTGAATGTACCTCCCAAATACAGAGGGGAATGTTGGGCTCCCTCCTCTCCTACCATTGCTCCAATATAATTATTTTGGAAATTTTCTCAGCTTCTAATGTGTTTCAACCTTATTTGTGAGGATTATCGATCCCTTTGATGTAGAGTGGACAGAGTGGGGTGAAAAGTCCAAATTCTTAAAGGGCACAGTGTCTCATGCAGAGTAATTGGCAAACAACCTCACAAAGTACCCAAGTTTTTTCACCTTTACAGTAGCCTAAACAGCTTTTATAGGATCTTACAGCAGCCTTGAGTCTATCTCTTCAGCAATGAGGTTGGTACCTGGGGAATTCTCTCTTTTGTGCAGGCTGGATTTGCTGTTGCTACATGTGCAATGTGTCCT
This sequence comes from Melospiza melodia melodia, assembly GCF_035770615.1. Taxonomy (NCBI): domain Eukaryota; kingdom Metazoa; phylum Chordata; class Aves; order Passeriformes; family Passerellidae; genus Melospiza; species Melospiza melodia. The sequence continues at coordinate 10,509,971 of NC_086199.1, forward strand.
CCTCAGCATGGGACTCCCAGGTCATCAGTCCCTTTGTCAGCGATGATTTTAATTAACATTTTGCAATATGGAAAAAGTAATGGAAGACAAAAAAGTAGGATCTATTCTGCTGTTGTTCAAAGGCTGTCACTGGACATCATGTCCCATTAGTGCTGGGGCAAGCAGCAGCTCAGTGGTGAAGCGCTGTGCCAGAGCTCTCTGTGCCTTGCTTTGTCTGTTTGGGACAGAGCTGGGGATTTCCTGTACCTTTGGACTGCAGCCTAACCCTGCTCTGATTTCAATTGCTAACCAAATGTGGTTTCTGTGCAGCAGCCCACCCCCAGCAGAAACACTCCCTGTCCCTGTCAGGCACTGCATGGCTCTGCACTGGGGTTCCTCAGCCAGTACTGGGAGCTAAGAGGGAGCTGCCCAGGTGACTTCTCTGTGCCCAGCCACAGCTGTGTGCCCCAGGGCCCTGTGTCAAGTGTAGATGCTGGAGGGAGGCTGCATCTGGCTTTGTCTGCAGCCCAAGCTCCCCCCAGGTGATAATTTGTGAGCCAAGCCAAGTGTTGCTGCAGCTCTGGAGTGTGAGTGACCTCTGGCTCAGCTAACTGCTCCCATTGCTTTTGATTTGATGTCTCCACACTTACCATCAAGCTTTGTGATCCACATGCTGCTTGGAGATAGTCCAAGTGTTGGATCAAGCATTTTAAATTAATATTTAAGCAAAGAAATGGGGCAGCCATCTGCATGGGCAGAATATCTGCTCTGTGCCATGGTACAAGTGTGGCTGGGCCTTGCTCAGTGCAGGGAAGTTAATCTGGGTCTCTTTGCTCTGGAACAGGCCCTGGTCAAGGCTGTCAATGCCATCATTGTTACAGAATACTTGCAGGCCCTCCTGACCACTCCCAGGAAAACATCTGCTATGCAGAGGAGGAGGATTGTCAACAAGATAGAAGAAGATCATAGGATGATGCAAACCATCTTTAAAGAGTGCTTAGTAAGTCTTTGATATGGTTACAGTTTTGCTCTTTATCATCAAGAACAATACCAGCAGAGGAAGAGACTCTGAAGACTGCAAAAAAGCTTAAGAATTTTACCACAGGGGTATCAAGCTTCACTGAAATGACATTCAGATATGCTGACAGCTCTTCTGATCTGTCAGAAGCTGTTAGCTCATGGTTTTGAAATGTGTGACTGGAAGATGCAAGTTTTGCACTGCTGCCACTGACACAAGAGTGAGGCGTGCTCCTCTGAGCTGGTGAGACAGCTCCAGAGCTGCCAGCTCCTCCATCAGCCCTCTGGTAGCTGGCATGGGGTGGCAGTGCTTACCCTGGAGCCTCTGGAGTGATGAAGCAAACAGCTCCCCACCTCCACCTGCTCTGTGCATTGCCCTGTAAGGCTGCTCCTCCCTGGGCACGGGGTGTGCATTGCCCCCCCTCCATCCAGCCTCCTCCCTCCCCACAGGCCCTTCCCACCCCTCAGAGCTGGCATGATGGCTGCCTCAGCCATTTCCCTGTGCTCTGGCATTTCCTCATGGCAAAACAGGCTGATGCTGTTGTGGTTGCTGACGGCTGTGGGGAGGAACGAGTCTTCCTGCAGGGGTAAACACCTCACATCATTAGGAGGTGAAGCACATTGCAGAGGATTGGGTGTAAAAGCAGAGCCGCACCTCTGAAGAAAACTTGTGCAAAGTGCTGGTTCTGATTTGCAGAAACAACTTCAGAAGCTTTAAAAGTCTCACCTCATAATCTGGTGTAATTGGCAGTGCTGCACAGAGCATCTGTGGGTGCCACTAGGCTGTCACACGAGTCCCTGGGTTACCAAGGGCCAGGACTGCCTTGGCAGCAGTGTCCCCTCCTTCAGCTGGTGCAGTTGGAGAATCACTGCTGTGCAATGTCCCTGGCATGGCTCCTTAGCAGATGCAGGCTGAGAGTGCCCAGGCATGGTGCTCCATAAGGGGCTGGGCTGAGCAGCACAGCAGTGGTTGCAAAGTCAGTTTGGTAACAGGACTCAGATGTGACAGCATCTAAACCCCTTGGCTGCACTGGTTTTAATGATTTCACAAATGCTGAGTCATTCTCACAACTTGCCTATTTAAGTGCTAGGGACTGAAAATCTATTTTCTCATAAATGAGTCCCTTGCAAGCCATATGTCAGCAATTCTTACCTTGTCCAATGAATAAAATGAAATAAAAATGATTGTCTGTAGGCTTCTCTAAAATCCTCTCAGACCCATTACAATTAATGCATTAGATTCATGGCAGAAAGCTGGGAGCTGCCAGTGCTTTTAGCTGAATTCCCCCCTCTCTTGGAGTGATCGATCACAGATGAATTAATGCTTTCAGCAATTGAGACATGGGGAATAGCAGGAGGGTTCTCTAATCTTAACTCTGAAGTTTACCAGAAATGCTGTGCTCAGCATCAGCTTTGGATGTAATGTGCATGGAACAGTGCAAAGGAAATAGAGGAAATCTAATTATCTATTAAAACCCTACATTGAGCTTGGGTGAAAAAGAGTTGCATCTGGTTAGAAATTTTCCCCAGTGTCCTCAGTGTGTGCACTTTCTTACTTGATGTGAGAGCACTGAAAGCCTTGGAGGTGAAATGCTCGAGAGATTGCAGGGGACAGCCTGCTCCTCAGTCATGAGGCTCACAGTTATGCATGCCAAATATGAACTCTGCTGCAGACTGAGTTTATCATGCAGTTGTTGCACAGGCTGCTCCTGCTCCCTGCCCTGTTCTGCCCTCTCTCTGGGCTTTTCCTTCCCCTCTGCTCTCAAAACACATTAGGAAATACCTTGCTTCTCTCCTAAGAGCAGTACGTGTCAAAGGCACTTAAACACTGCTGACAAAACACCTCTTTTTTTCCCCTTTAGACTGCAGGCTGTTTACCTCTGACCTTGCCTGCCTATGCAGTGCTTAACTAAATCTGACGCCTTCAAATTAATTAGCATTTTGTAATAGTGAGCTTGCCAAGTATGAAGCTGTACAGTACCAGTGCCTCAGGAGCTGAGTACAGCTTGTGCACTGAGCAGAGCTAGACATGCTGTGTGCCTGCACTGCAGGGGGAGAGGGGGAAGGCTGTCTTCAAATATTATTATTATTTTTAATTTATGTTCATTGCAGAGGAGCTGCATGGATAACGTGACCAGCTGTTTCTAATGCCCCCTGCAGATCAGGGGAACCTGGGCTTCTCCTGCCCCATTTTGGCAGCCTGTTCTCCAGGTTTGCTTTGTCACACTCTCTGTTGATGTGGTGGCATCAATAATTCAGGGAAGCAATTAAATTGCATTACTGCACTGATGGAAAATGTGAGCAAGACCTGGAGCTCTCTTCCTGGTGGTTCATCTGCATTCTGCTTCTCCAGCTCTGCTGAAAATGCTGTGTGTTTTTTGATGAGACTTTTTTCTCCTGTGTGCTCTAGATTAGAGGGAGATCATTGTGTGCAACATCTACCAACCATGTCATGTTTTCTACACTGTCCAGCCCTGTTGCCAACTTTTTTCTATTAGAGGATCTATGCTCTCCCTAAAGTTGCTTTTCTGTCCCTGGGCTTGCTCTGGGGGGGCAGAAATGCCATCATGTTTGGCCAACAAGGCTTGTTTTCACACAGTCAAGCACAGGGCTGTGCTTACCTTCAGGGGCAAACCACATCCCACAAGAGGAAATGGCCCTGAAAGGAAAGGCAGTTTAAGGAAAAATGAGGTACATTTGCCAGCTTTGCCTAAGGAAGTGCAGGAGAGGACTCTGCACTGCTGAAGAAGCCACCCTGGAAGCAGTCTGTGGCCACTCCCCAGGTCCTTTTCTGCTATCCTGTGGGGAAAATCAGATTTCTATACATGCACAGACACTCCTGCAAAGCTTCTAACCCACACAGAGAGATCCCCAGTCTGACATGAGTCCAGCTCTTAATGTGCTGTGCTGTTTCTCCTGCCCTGAACACAATATTGCTTTTCTCCCAGGGTCCTGCAGCTGGCTCTCTCAAGGATCCAATAAAAGCAATTTTAGAGCTTGTTCAAACTTCTGATCCTGAGGGGATGAAGATAGCACTTCTGCCCATTCTTAAAGAATTTCCTGACCTCAGGTAATGTCTTTGATTGCTTTGACTTCTGTACTTTCTTACATGATCACTTGAAACCAGAAAACCTACAGCAATATTAGTCCTGTGATACTTCTGCAGTGTGTTGGGCCAGGCACAGTGACCCTATGAATGTACTCACTGGTGCCTGCTTTATATCCTTGTCAGACATGAACTGCTGAAGTTTGAGATGTCCTCCTGTAAAGGTGGAGGATGGATGAAATTGCTGTCAACAAAGCAGAAATGCTGTGGAAAAGTACTACCTTAATGCAGAATTTACAGGACCATATGTGTCGAATGTAGGTTTCAAGAACATCTTTAATTTGGGCATTTCATAACTTCCAAACACTTGGCTTCTGGCTTCAACACTTCACCACACCCTCTATAACTATTTTCAGAAGTTTCAAGGTGTATTCAGCAAGAATATACATTTGTATTTCTTACAGAAAATTTAACAGAATTGAAACACAGGTTTTATTAGGAAGGAGAGATCTTGGATACCTGCATTTTTTCCAAAGTCTGTGGTTTACTGCATCTATCTTTTGTTCTATGTGCTGTACCTGTGTTTTTCCAACTTAACATGATTGCAGTCTAAAACTCTCTGTCACAGGATGCTCTGAAGGCCAAAAGTGTGAATACCTTCAAACGTGGGGCAGACAATTTGTGGCAGAAAATTACTTCAGTGCCTATTCAACATGACAGTCATCAGATAAACCTGCAGGAAGGGAAGTCTCTAGATTTCTGTAGGAAAGACTGCTATGGGCAAAGAAAAAAATAAAAAGAAAGAGAGATTATGTTATGCTTCATCTGGTTTCTTACTTCTTTTTTACTTTACTACTTTTGAAGATGCTATTGAGCTAAAAAGCTGTTTATCTGATACAGCATAGCAATGATATATATATATACATATACATACATAGTATAGGAAGTGGGCATAGAAAGTTCTCAGAAGACCCAGATCTCAGAGGAGGTTATCCTGGTGTGAGTGGATGCACTGTTGCTGACTAAAACAGATTTCTCTGTTTCAAACTGTTTGGCTTGTACACATTTGCCTTATATCCAATACAGTATTTCCCTGCTCAGGGGAATAGAGCTCTGTAGAACACAAATGCTGTAACCTTCCAGATGAACAAGAATTGGCTCCATTTGAGGGGAGAAAAGATATCAAAAATGCCTCCAAATGGTCAAATGTAGAGTTATCTGAATCCTATTATGATAGATACAGGTCTTTTTCTAGGAATAACCTAAACTGAATATTTTCAATACTTCACAAGGATGTTGTGGGCTCTGGGCTTGGGACTTGTGAGCTCAGCCCTGTCCCACACATCTCTTGGGATATGGCATCCCCCTTAGATGGCCAGAGGGTGTCAAAAAGCAGCTTCCAGTCTTTGGTATGGTCCAGCAAAACTCAGGGATAGGAAACAAATGTTAGGTTTTTTTTCTTGGCTTATTCACTAACTGTCCTCTTGTCCTTTTGGAAAGGAAGGAACATCTGAGTGCAGTGCTGGACATCAAAGATTCACTCAGCCGAGATGACAGAGCTGCTCTCTTGAAGTCATTTCATGATAATTGCAGGGAATCAGAAACAGAAGCAAACTTGCTTTTTGCAGATATAGAAGTAAAACCTAGAAAATGTGGACTCTGTGGCTGCCTCTGCTGTTAGCAAAGGTGGGTGTGTGTGAGTGTGTTTGTGTGTAAGGTGTACCTGCCCAGGCACACTTCTTACAGGGAGGTGGAGCTGCAGCCTCACCTCCCCAGGGCCCTCATTGCTCCATGCACTGGCTCTACTTCCCTCTCTCTCCTGCAGACTTCCACACCCTGCAGGATCGTGTTGGAGGCAGTGCAGGGTGCTGAATTCTTAGATGAGTGATTCAGGTTACAGCAGGGACAAAGGAGAAGGCAGGGCTGGCTCTTCCTCCCCAACTTTCACTCGTGTCTGTGTGTCCCTGCAGCAAGGTCTGTCTGCAGCATCCCCTCCCTCCCAGCTCTTACCCTCTACCTGGGCACAGTCTCCCAGGCAGGTGCTGTTGCCTTATAGCAGGACAAGCCAAGGAGGAACCTCTCTGTGATCCTCCTGCTTCTCTGGTGCCGAGGGGAGGGATATGTGAGCCCCACCACTGCCCCCTCCATGACAGCTGCATTAATTCAACCAGGCTTGGCCCCATTTAGCTGACTGAAGACTGCTTAGTGGAGAACATGTATTTATTTTCTTCACTTTAAATAATTGACGATTTCTTGTTACTACAAAGTTACCCAGCTCCAGCTCAGAGGTGGAGAATTTTGTTTTATGTTGGCCAGGTCAGAGCCCTCAGCTATCAGAAATAGTCCTGCTCAGTCAATAACTACAGATTGCCAGCAGTTACCTTCTGTTGCATAAGCTGACTAGACTGAGGTTGAGAAGCACAGTCCCTCTCCTCCTCCCCTCTCAGGTGTCACTATTTATTTATAGTTACCCATGTTAGCAGATCAGGGATGAGGTATGCAGGACTCTGCCCTCCAGGCACAGGCAGACAGCAGGCTGCCCTGGTAGCAGAGAGAGAAAGCAATTAGAGAAAAAATTAATAAGCACAAAAGCTTCCCCTCCTAATGAAAACTGATTCTGATATAATGAACTGGCTGTCAGCTACTCATGTTTATACCCTGCTTTAAAGAAATTACCCATAGTGTCACCTTTGCTTTAGTAAAGATATTGAGGAACAAGTTTTTAAAGCGTTGTAAGTCCCTGAATCTCCTGTTTGCTGAAATTCCCTGGGAAAATAGGCTCCCAAATCCCAGACCCAGCTGAGTCTGCAGTGTGGTGGACACGCATACCTGGCACAGTAAAGGTGAAATCAGTTATGGGATGTGCCACCTTCCTCCTTCCATGCCAGCCCTGTGATTTTGCTGCCACGCTCTGGGGTGTGACCTGTAGGCTCGCTGGGAACCTGCTGCTTCCTCCTAGCCAGAAACACGTTTCTCCCTCCTGTACATGGAGGTGGCAGGACTTTGGAAGAACACTGCTTTTGGTTGTTTCATGTCAGCACGAAATGTCCTTCCAGAAGAGGAGTGAGAAGGTTTGGCTGGGGAGGGCAGGCAGCAGTGGGGGTGCTGCCCAGGGATTTTGTTTAGCCCAGGAAGTGAGTATTTCAGCAGTTAAGTGTGGACATAGCTTCATGCAGGAGTGTGCATAGGAGGGATGTTTCTGCTGTTTGACTCTTGCACATGTTCTGATGAGTGCCATTTAATTACCCAGCTTTTTTCTTGCCTTCCCTCAGGCCTGCTGGGAGAAACATGAGGCCTTACTCTGCTGTGCCAGTGTCTGCAACCACAGCTCCTTGAAAGCTTCACATGCAGCTGGATGCATGGAGAAGCCTGTCAGCCATGGAAGACAAAATTTCTGCATTCTTGCAGGAAAACCATGAGGCTCAAATCCCAAGTCCAGGAGGGAGATGAATGGGATATGGTTGAAAGACATTTCTTCAAGATTTCCTAGAGACTGCCATTCAGCTGAGTCCTGGTGGTTATTCCCAGGTGTCATGGTTTGACCCGGAAACAGGATTTCTGGGATGCTGTGGATGGGGCCAATGAGTGCTCAGATTTGAATATTGCCATCTGGCCCAACCACTGGGCATTGGATCCACCTCTGAGAACACAGGGTAAAAGCAGGGCTCTCCCCTTGGCAGTCTCTCTTTGGATTTCCGGCGGGAAGGAGTTGGGTCTCTCCCCCGGCCCAGTTGCTGGCTGGGCGGGGGGAGGGGAAAAGCCATGCGGACCGGCCCAGGAGAGGTAGGCCTGGCCCCCCCAAGGGTGGAAGGAAGAAGTAAAGAAATGCCGGGAAGCAGTGGGCAGCCTGTTCCCCCCCCCTTGGAGACAGACAGAGAGAGAGAGTGCAGCCTGTGTTTGTGGCCGTAATCTGGAAATTTAGTAAACATGTGCTGGCAGCAGGCAGCCCGGCTGAGGAGATGGGGGGGTGCAGCCAGGAGTCCAGCCACTTGGAGGAGTTTTTAACCCTTCTGGGACAATGAAAACCTTACAGAACATTAACCCTTCCTAGATGAGTGATGAAGGTCTGGACCAGAGGGAGAGAGAGTGAGAGATGTTGGAAGAATGGAGAAGAGGGAGTGGCATTTTATGCTGGACTCTTTCGTGTAGCCATGGACAGAGCCATGTTTCCGTGTGATACAGAGACTGAGTCCAGGGGGAGAAATGTCCCAGAGCCAAAGAAGATTCAGAGTGAGTACCCCTCGGCCCCAGGGAGTATATAAAATATGGTGGGACAGATGTCCCAAAGGTGAGATGCTGTGCTTTTCTGGAACTGGACAAAGCATCCTTAAAAAGACAACCCTGGAAGCAGCCCTGATTCTTGTTCGGTGGTGAGAGCACCGGAACAAGGACGGAAAAGGCCACCACGACACATGGAAGGACTCCCTCTCCTCTTGAGGAACTGAAAGTTGAGCATTCTAAAGGGTGGTGCTGGACCCAGAACTGGTGATTTTGGAGGATGTATTGTATTGGGAATTTAGGGGGGAGGAGGAGGAGAGTGGTTTTGTGAGGTTTTCATTTCCCTTGTGTTTTCTTTTTTTTTTTTCTTTTGTATGTAGTTTAGTAATTGTTTTTTGTAGTTTAGTTAATAAACTTTTCTTTTTTTGAAGTGAGAGCCTGCTTTGTTTATTCCTGGTCAAAATCTCACAGCAGACACCAGAGAAGGTGTATTTTCATGGGGGCTCTGGCTTTGCCAGGCCTAAACCATGACACCAGGATGTGGCAAGTGTGGAGGAGGTTTTCCCCTCACTGACTTCCTCTCTGTTTCCACCTCTTGTTCCATGAAATCTCCAATGATATTGGGACTGCTGCACCACATGGTGTCCCAGCATCGCAACCTCCTGAGGGATCCAAGACCTCTGTTAGGGAATATTGTCTGGCTGATTGTGCTGGCAATGCCTGCAGGTCTGGGTGCCTCAGTTTACTCCCAAAGCCTGACCTGCACCAGGAGGGTGCAGACAGAGCTGCCTCTTCCCTCTCTCATGAAGGCTGTGACCTGCTTTGGGGGCAGCCTGCCATGGTGAGGTGTGGGATGGGGAGCTCCTCCTGTATGAGTTTTACAGCTGGCTCAAGAGCATAGTCCTGCATTAATTTTTATACCTCAGTTACTGGAAATTTCCTCTTGGAGACAGAGGAGAAAAGCTCATGTGAAGCAGGCAGTAAAAGGAGCTGTTTGTCCCAGCCTCTGGGCAAGGTCTCTGCTAGTTTTCAGATGTAAATATGCAGTTCTGAAGGAAAAACACTGATTTTCTTCCTCATTGTCTATGGACTGGTCACAGACCCCAAGCGGGATGTGCTTCAAGGCCCTCCTTTGCTATTGTGTGAATACAGAACATTACTGCTCCTCTTTGACACCATAACCAAGCAAAAAACTCTACCTCAGATGTGCCAGTGCTTTTTCTGAGCAGCCATTCCCCCTCGAGTCTGCCACCCTCACAACGAGAAGGAAAATTTGTGCATAACCTGTCAATGTCTGTAGCAGGGGACAGGTCATGCCCTGGTACCCTGAGAAGTGCAGGTCCAGCTGGGTGCTGCCACATTCCCCAGGGACACAGGTGCCCCATCCCAGAGCCCTCAGTGCAGATGGGGTCCTGGGAGCTGGAAAGGAGCCAGGGCAGGTTTGTAATTGTTGTTGGCTTTGTTCCAGGTGCAGTGCTGAGCATGAGGTGAGTGTCTGAGAAGGAAGAAACAGGTTGCTCCATCTCCAGGGAGTCTTCTGGTGCTTTTAGGGCACCAGGAGATCTTGGCTTTGTTACACTTCATCCCTCATGTCACTGAAGGGCAGTGAGAGCATCCCATGGCCTGCCTGCCCTTCCTGACTGCTCAAAAGGCCAGCGCTGGTGTCCCTAACATTTCATAGCTGCCCATTGTGGCTGCAGTGACACCTCCCCTGGGATGTGGGAAGGCTGGGGAATCTGGGGGAGCTGCAACCTGGCTGGGTTGGGCTGCAGGGCTGCATGAGCACCTGCCTTCTGAAGGTTGCCAGCCCTGCCAGGCACGGTGGGCCAGTCACCCTCCCCTCGTGCTGAATTGCACATTTTTTCAGGGAAGGGATGTCAGACCTGGATGACAGACCCTGTCGTGATGGCAAGGTCAGGGTCAGCCTCTGCCAATGGGGATTTCAAGCAACAAGCCTTCCAGAGAAAGTAAATAAAACCCTCTCTGACATTTCCATCACTGTTGGGTTAAAAATAATCCTTCAGCATGTGGACAGCTCTGGCCATGCACACGTCGATGTGTGTCTGTGCTGTTTGACATCTGCAGCCACACAGGGGTGTGTTCTGCTTGGAATCAGCAGCTGGGAGCCCTGAGGGGCACCAGGCTTGCCACTGCTGTGTGCAGATCAATGAGGTTTTGTAGCAGCAAATTTTTGCACCATGTGTGAAAACATGCACTCATGGAGAGACCAAATAAAGACTTGAGTTTGTCCATGAGGTTTAATGAAGTTTTCCAGAGCCAGAGGGCCAAGGGATGTTGGCTGGGGGTGATGGGGAGAGGCAGGCTGGTGTGGGAGGGGTGTCCTTGGGTACCCACAAATCACCTGCGGAGAGCAGATGGTGTGTGGGGAGGCTCACTGGAGGGGAGGCAGCAGCAAGGGAATGCCGGGTCACTCCCTAGGACTGTCTGAGGTGATCAGGGAAAGAAGTAGAGGCTGCAGGGAAGGAGGATGAGGAATTTGCCTTGTTTGATGGAATGGATGAGGGATTTTAACCCACTTGATTATGTGACCTGAACTTCCCAAGTGATCCAGCCTCCTCCTTTCTAGCTTTCACCCTAACCTGGGGTTAAAGCGCTTGTGTGGGATTTGTGCCACTCTCTGAAGAGGGCTGGGAAGCAGGGTCACACTCAGGATCCTCCTGTAGGATTATCTTGTGGCCTTGGGATGTGAGCAGGGACAGCCCTGCCATTGCCACCTGCCTGCCAGCACCACCATGGAGCTGTGCTATGCATCTCCCACCTGGCCTTTCTTCCAGGGACTCCACCTCTGTGAGCAGGATAGCATCACTCAGAGGCTCCCTGCACAAAGTCTCTCTCCCACTCCCTTTTCACTCAAGGTTTCACTGGGATCCCCTTGACACAAGGGTTGTGCCCCTGCCATGTTCATCCATCACCCAGACACACTAGGCTTGGGATGTGGGCAGGAAGGAGTGACAAGTTGCTCTGGCTCTTTTGGAAGCTGCTCCATCACCTCTCCAGCTCTGCTCTGGGCAGAAGGGCTCTGTGATGAGCAATGATTTGTCACCTGAGTGCCCCACACTGCTGGGGGCCAGGGTTTGGCTGGCTGCTTTGAAGTGTTACTACAGGGCCTCACCAGAATTCCCCTCGTGTGAGCTGCCATCTCTGAGGGTCACCTTGATGCTGAGGGCAGTGGAAAGCAGATGCTCCTTAATTATGCTGCAAGGTCCGAGGAAAGACCTGACATTTGCTGAAGTGCTGCCTGTTCTTCCCTGATTTATTTAGTGGCTTTGCCAAGGATGTGACAGGGAATGGAGGGCTTGACAGTGAAAACCACAGGTAATACTCTGGGACATGCTGAGCTCTGTTGGATATCAAATGTGCATGAGGAGAATCAATCTCTAAAACTGTAAGGCCTCAGAGAAGGCAAACCTTCTGATTGCAAAATTATATAGTGAATTGTGTTTTATTCCTGTTCCTCCCAAGAGGAGCCTGTCAATAATGGGAAACTCATACATTAATACCAATATTAATCAAAATAACTTGCACCCACCTTTGAGGCTTTCCTCTCCAGCACCCAGCTGGGAGTGATGCCTGGTCCACAGGTGGGCAAAGGGGTGTATGTGTGGCAGGCAACATGGCAAAAGCCACCACAGGCTATTACCCCCAGCACATCACTGAAGGTTGATTTTTAAGGCTGAAATGCCTGCCTTTACTGCAGCACCCCGCAGTCCCCGAAGAAAAGACGAGGAGGAGGCACTGGCGTGTGCTGAGGTCTCTGTATCAAGGAAGGGCTGGGCTGGATTCCCCAGTTGCCTCGGCGGCCCTGGGAACACCCGGGCTGGGAAGGGTACACTCCTGGTGCCATCTAGTGGCACTGGGACATGGAAAGGGCCGTGCCTCTTTCATGTTCATTATTTGTGTTATTATTATGGGGCGTTACAGGGAAATACTCCTAAGTGACGTACCAGTTGTGCGGGCTGTGAGTGGCCTTTAGCAGAGTGTGAGACTTGCAGGACAACAAAACACTGGGAACTCAACTCTGCTGCAAAGTAGGGTGCACAGACCACTTAGATGTGTCTGCCTGCACAGAGCATTTAGATGTGTCTGCCTGCCAGATAACCAGCAGGTCTATGGGAAGATTGTGAAAGACAGTGGTGAACAGGATAGGTGGGATGTGCCCTGTGCTTTACAGAAAGAGCTGGAGCTTGTGAGTGTGGAGAGGAGAGGTTGAGAGGCAGTGCTGCAGAGCCAGGACCCAAGAACATGATTTTTTTTCCTATTCCACAGCAGCTGGGCTTCCTGCTGCAGTAAAGGGCTTTAGGATAAGGTTTTAATTGGCTTAATCTGATCTAAGGCCATATGGGCACCCATATGAGGGTTTCTGCCCTCACCCCTGGGTGACTCCTCACTACTTCATCATATGGCTCCACTAATGGCAAATTAGCAGCCAAAAGAAATAATCCTGCATATGTTTGCCTTTCCTGATTGCTTTTCAGGAGCCCTGGTTCCATCTCTCTGAGCTCCAGCTGCCAGCATCGCACCTTCTAACTCTCCTTTCTCCTATTGCTATCCTGCTTTTCAGCCTGGTCCCAGCTGCCATCCCCGAGCTGCCCCTTGCTCCAGGGGCTGTGGGTGCCTGTGCTGTCCAGCTTGGCTCACACAGCCTGTGTGGGACCATTGCCTATTGCCCCAGTGGGCTGTTCTAAAAGCGGTGCCAGTCTGCCAGCAGTTTAAACAAATGGACTGAGTTTAAAGCAGCCGCTGGGAAAACCCCTGTGTTTCAGGGCTGGGACAAAGTACTTGCAAGAGCAGACTGTCTGGAGCTGTTTGTTATATTGTATACCCTTGCAGGGTTTTGGAAAAACTATAAAGCCTATCTTGGTTCACAGATGAGTATTAGGGGTTTTTTTCTTCGCTGTATTCTACCCTCTGAACTTCACACTGGTCTTTTGTGCCTAACAAAATGGGCTTGTACTATGAGGAATGATGTCATTTTATTTCCTTCCAGGCTGCCCAGTGCTGAGAAAGATCCAAATTTTCATTCCCAGACACTTGCTGTGGCTCCTGCTGATGGTGCCACATGGTCCATGGCCCATTGTGCCCATGTCTGCTGCGGTCTCAACCAGCATGATCCAAACTTTGGAGGGAGAGGAGGGTCCAGGAAGGGGAAAGGATAAGCCCAAACGGAGGTGTTGCAGCTCGGGCAGAACCTGGGGTAGATGTTAAACATGAGTTTTCACTGTGGGAGAGGAGGGAGAACCCTTCAGGGCACAGGCTGAGGGATGATCCCTTGGCCGTGCGGGTCCCCTGGCACAGGGCCGGCGCTCAGGGCAGCCCCAGCCCCGGCCCTGCCGGTGCCCCCTCGGCACCGAGGGGCTCTGCCTGCCGCGGCCCGAGCCGAGCTGCGGACCCCGGGCTGCCTCCTCCGGGCACCGAGCGCCGTGTGGAGCCGGGATCCGCCGCTAGATGGGAGCAAAACCTGCGGGAACGGGCGAGCCCACGCGTGGGGCCGCGGAGCGGGGCATGCCCCTCAGGGCTGGCACGGCGGCGTTCCTCCTTCCAGACACGGCCCAGTGCCAGGGCCGACTGTGGCCCTTTGGCAACTGGTAGCTGATGTTCCTGAGCCCTGTCCCACCGACTTCCAGCTTAAAAACCCGGCACAGCCGACCTGGACTCGCTTGTGGAGAGAAATTTGCCTCCTCCTCAGACCATCGTGAGTCCCGTCCTAACACTCAGCTCGGCCCTGGGGTGGCTCCCTGGTCCCTCAGCCTGAGGGAGCTTCCTTCTCCTGTCGTGTTTACACTTAGGTCTCCCACAAATTCCCGCCAATTTATTTGTCTTTATTCCTTGAGATGTCAGCCCTGGCAAAAGTGCTGTGCCCATCCTTCCTTTGCCTTTGTGGGGAAAGCCCTGCAGCCAAGGTCCCCTGCCTTGATGGGCTCTGGTCGCGCCAGGGCTGCTGAAGCTGTCCTGGCTGTCCCTGGCTGTCCCTTGCTCTCCTGGCTGTCCTGGCTGTCCTGGCTGTCCCTGGCTGTCCCTGGCTATCCCTGGCTGTCCTGGCTGTCCTGGCTATCCTGGCTGTCCTGGCTGTCCTGGCTGTCCTGGCTGTCCCTGGCTGTCCCTGGCTATCCCTGGCTGTCCTGGCTGTCCTGGCTATCCTGGCTGTCCCTGGCTGTCCTGGCTGTCCCTGGCTGTCCTGGCTGTCCTGGCTATCCTGGCTGTCCCTGGCTGTCCCTGGCTGTCCTGGCTATCCCTGGCTGTCCTGGCTGTCCCTGGCTATCCCTGGCTATCCCTGGCTGTCCTGGCTGTCCTGGCTGTCCTGGCTATCCTGGCTGTCCCTGGCTGTCCTGGCTATCCCTGGCTGTCCTGGCTGTCCTGGCTATCCTGGCTGTCCCTGGCTGTCCCTGGCTGTCCTGGCTATCCCTGGCTGTCCTGGCTGTCCCTGGCTATCCCTGGCTGTCCTGGCTGTCCTGGCTTTCCTGGCTGTCCTGGCTGTCCTGGCTGTCCTGGCTCAGAGAACAGCAGGTGTCCCAGGGAGTCCTGGAGCAGGAGTTTGTGCTGCAAGGGGAGAATGCCATGAGGAGCAGGGTGCACTGTGTCATAGCTCAAACCTGTGGTGGTTTCTTTATAGAGGTTGTCCTGGGTAGTGGGGATGAGCCTTCTGCTGTTTCATGTCTTGCATGGTCATTGGTAACTGCCCTGTCAGCAGCACTTTCTTGGCTCCTTCTTAAACCAAACAAGCCCAGGCTGGTGGAGCTCAGGCCACAGGATCATAATCAAAAATAGTCATGCCTGAAATGCTTTCCCCAAGAGTGCCTGATAGCCACATGGGCAGGGATTACTGTGGGCACAGTGGGAAATGTGTCTGCACACCCAACACTTGTAGCAGGGAGGGAGGAGAAGTGGCAGTGCCTGCCAAGTGCCCATGCCCTCTGAGGGAGACTGAGGCTCAAGGAGCAGAGCTCTGGCATCATCTTCCCTACAGCTTACCTAGAAAACAGGACCCTGGAGGAATGTGGAGTTGCCAGCAAACCTTGGGCTTTCCTAACATGTGAGGGACAGTTGAGTGAGTGGTTTCTGAGACTGATCAGGGAAGAACTGCAATCACAGGACAGGGCCTGGTATCAGCCATTGTGGAGCTGAATTTCCCTGAAGACTGCTTTGCCTGCCCTGCTTTGCCTTCCCTGCTTTGCCTGCCCTGCCTTGCCTTCCCTTCCCACTTCCCATTTCTTTCTGGAAACAATTTTTAGTTCTTTGAGGGCCAGCATTGTAGTAGTCTAGACCAAAGTAGTCTAGGCCTACTTTCTTTTCTAAATTGGTGTGGTTCTAAATTTTCTCTGTTGGTTCCTTCAGTGCTTTCTTAGACATCACATTTCTGCTCTGTCAATCATTCTGCATTTTGCCTTTTGGACTTGAATGCCAAGAGTAGACATTGCAGAGTAGCCAAGCTCTGGCAATAACAGCTGGAGCAGGGGAGTTTATTTCTGTGTTGTCCTGGTGTCCCTCCTTTTTGCATTTCCCAGTTGGAGGCTTCCTTTTTCACAGCAGTGTGCTGACACAGCCCATTCTTGACCTGTCATTACTGCAGAATGTGTTTGAATTTTTGCAGAGTTATTACTGAATGGGCAATTTCCTCCCTGTGTTTGTACAGTTGTTTACTTCTGTTGCATTGCCATATATGCTGTTCTTGTTGTGTTTGAGCTGCATCCTATTGGTTTTTGTATTTTCCTGGATAATTCTGAGATAAGATTTTGTCTCCTATTCCTGGTCACCATGTTTGCAGTTTCTGGATCTCTCACAAGCATTCTCTGCATTTCAGCATTCAAATCATTAATGAGTCTGGCTCAGACAAGGCTTCTGTGGACTTGCACTGCAGTTTTGCTGTGATCATGGATCTCTATCCAGTTTTGTGTCTGTTCCACAGAAGTTTTCAAGAGCAGATCCCCAGTCCAAGGTCTCTGTGCCCAGAGGTGTGGTGCTTCTCAGACCTGTGCCAAGCCACGGTCAGCCCTCACTTATTTACATGAATGGTACTTGTGACAGTGCAAAAAACCTTGTTAAAGTCAACAGTCTCAACCATCCCACCTGACCATGAACAAGAAATTCCTTACTGTGAGGGTGACTAAGCATTAATTTTCAAAAGGAGCCTGGACCCAATCCAGGTACCATGAGTGACATGGTCCAGGTCCTGCTAGAGCAGGCAGATTGGACTGGATGACCTTCATGGTGCCTTCCAACATTACCCATTCCATGATTCTGCAATCCACAGCTGCTCTGCTTTCAGGGAAGTGAAACTCCTGCCCTGGGGGGAAAGCAAATAGACTTAGGCCAAACAAATTTAATTTAAAGCAGTCTTGGTGTATTGTCTTGGTATCATTCTCATGCTTAAAACTCTTTAATTCTACTGATATTTTTCCAGGAAATGTTTTTGAAGATCATCACTGCTTGCTCTTGGCCATTGAGGTGGATGGCTGCAGCAGGGCTTTTCCAAATACACTGTGCTGGGACAAGTTGGGTAGATGAAATCCACATCTGGAAACCTCTGGTTTATTTAGGCTGCAATGGGGACACAATTTGTTAGTATTATCCTATTTAATTTACTTTTTGGCAGCACCATTGGCATAAGCAGCCCCCTCTGCACGTGTGACCTCCCCTGGGATGGAGCAGCTTCTGGGGGCTGGGCAAGTGCTGAGGGGGATGGCAGGGGCTGCTTAAGCCAAGGCTGGAGCAGATGCAGCTCTGAGCACTTAAAATGATGTTCCTGTGGTGTTCCCCATGCCTCAGTACCAGCATCTGTGCTGCAGCTTTCCAGTTGCTCCCCAGATGCCTGTGCCACAGTTTGACATTCATCCTCTGGAATCTGAATTGCTTGTTTTTCTTCATGTAATTCCTTCTTGAACTTCAAGGGATTAAGGAATTTATGATTCAGCTGAATTCCCAACATCTGCACATCCTCCTACCGCACTGGGAGGTTTCTTCATGCCTTTAATATTATGTTCTGAGGAGCTGCCTGCTCATCTAAATTCCTCTTTCCTCTTAGCCCAGCGTGCCCCAGGGTCTTCCCTGTTTTATCTGTGTCTGTAATCTGCCCTCACTTCATTTTTCCTGTTCCTTGTGTCCTGAGAATTGACATTTCTCTGGTCTTCCTGTACCTGGTCCTGTTTTCTCTGCCCAGAGCTGGATCCTTTCTCCCACCCATGAAGATGGGGATCAGAAAGCAGTAAAGTGTACTCAGTGCAGGGGTGAGGAGCACTTCCCAGGGTGTCTCAGGGAGGCTCAGGCTCACAAGGGGCATCTTTAGAGTTGAAGCAGGGCAGCCCCAATGTACAGCTAAATTGAGCTTCTCTGGAAGGAGTGAGGGGGACAACAGCAGAGCAGGAGACACTGGAAGGAAAGTGTGATCTCTCCAAAATGTCACACTGGGGGATGTGAGAGGTCTGAGGAGCAGCCATGCCCTCACCCACATGGGTGCCTCCAATGCTGACAGGCTCTGCCCAGCACAGGGTTGTTTTGGGAATGGGAACTATCCTGAATGGGTGCACTCCAGATAAACCAGTCCTGCAGCTGGGCTTCAGGCTGAAAGGTCTGCAGGATCCCTGGGGACACTAAGGCACATGGCCCTGGGCATGGCTGTCACACACCAATGCTGTGCCTCAGTTTCCACTCTAGAGCTGCAGTGCTGGTGCTGCCTGTCCTGCTGTGTTTTGCCAGGTGTGTCCTGGCTGTGGGAAGGTGCAGGGGTTTGTCTGTCCTGTCTCACTGCAGGGCCCTGCAGGCAAACCTAAACTGGTTTCTGGCTCATTTGTGTCCTGGTCTTCAGCAGGCTCTGAGCTGCCAGACCCCTGGGGTTAAGCTGTTTGTTTAGGGCTGTCCCTCTCCAACGCCAGCAGAATTCTGGGGCTTTACTGAAGGGCTGTGAGGATGCAGGAAAAGAAGCGATTCTGGTAAGTCACGTGTCTCAAGGGTTTTGAAACTGTCCAGGCTGCCAGACATGACACAAGCTCAGATTTCAGCATGCTTTAAGCACCCTGTCAAAAGCAAGGCTGCAGCTACCAACAAAGGCAGAGCATGGCCTGAGTCATTTGCTTGGAAAATCCAGATCCCAGTTCTTCCATTTGTGGACAAATGACAGAACACTGCCCTGGAGAAACAGCACCAGTGTTTATGACACTGTTCTGGAGGAACAGCACTCTGGGTTCATTTAGATGCCATCTGATTTCTATTTTCAAAAAAGCAGAGATGTTTATGTTAGCCTCAAATGTTTTGCACAATGCTGGGCTGCTATGGTTTCACCACTGATAAAATTTCCCTTCCACCTCAGAGAGGATGCAGATGGGTGCCTCTCTCCTGGCCATAAGTGAGATGGGTGCCTCTCTCCTGGCCATAAGTGAGATGGGTGCCTCTCTCCTGGCTGGGGACAATTCCTGTGCTGGCCAGGTTCTCCTGGGACTGCCAGGCTCTGCCAGCACAGGCTGGGCAGCACTGCCTTGCTACTGATGTGCTGAGGCTTTGACACCAAGAGCAAAGGCAGTTCTCAGCCTGGGCTGGCACCTCCAGCATCTCCCCCAGGGCAGTGCTTGGAGCTGATGCCAGGGGGCCTGGACACAAGGCCAGCATCCTGTCCTCTCACAGCCACTGGCTTGGGCATGGCACTGTTGTTGCCAGAAGGATCTCCACTGAAGTCTCCACTCCATGCCTGTGTGCAGGAGAGATGTCCCAGTAATGAATGTGTGGTCAGTAAAGGGTGCAGGATGGGTCTAGACCATGTAGAGGTTGCAGAAGCTGGGTTTGCTTAACTTGGCAAAAGGGAAGATAAAGGACAATTTGACAGCAACCCACGTGAAAGGTGCTAATGATGGTGACAGTCAAAATTTTCTCAGTATCAGCAGGGAAAATGGGCACAGGCTGTGGTTCAGCAAGTTCAGGTTAAACATCAAGGAAAAACTTCTTCCCTAGGAGAAGATTCAGCCCAGAGAGGTGGCAGACTTGCTGCCTAAAGGTTGTTCAAGACTTCTCTAGGCAAAGACACAGGATGACCTGGGCTAGTGTTGGCAGTGGTGCTGTTTTGAATGGGAAGGTGGAGTGGAGCCTGCAGAGCCCCCTTCCAGCAGTGGAGTCATCCTGTGAGCCCCACAGCCAGGCCAGACTGACTGACAGCTTGTGTGAGTGTTTATGTGCAATGGGGCATCACTTCACTTGCTGGAAATAAACAGGAGGTGAGTGCTCTGTGGGCTTTTTGCAAGTTTCTTCCCAAGCACGGTGCAACAGGGAGGTGGATGGAGCAGAGGGCTGGGGTGAAGGACACATCTGTAATTTTGTAACATTGACCTGTTGTACTAAGAGAAAGGGCAAACAAAGAGAGGGAAAACATAATAGACAGAGGGGTTTGCATCTCCTCAAAGGCAGAAGTCTTTTTCTTCACCTCACACCATGTGGGACACACAAAGTCCCTACCAGGGACCAGATAAGAGCAGAATAGAAAGACAGGAATTTCCTTGTGTCCTTCCCAGTCTGAGACATGCTGGCATCAAGGACCTACATTTTTGTGTTGCTTCCTGGGAAGCAAGGCTCCCAAGAGGCTGGGGCAAGGCTGGAATTTCCCACAAGGCCCTGCTTTCTAAGTCATTGAACCAAGAAGTGGTGCTTGCTTGGAATGTTTGTTCTTGTTAACATGACTGAGGAATAAACACATGTCCCAGCTGCTCACAAGGACATGAGGCAGAGCTCCAGGCTCCCATTAAGTCCAGAGCAAAAGATTTGGGAGTTTTTTTATGAGGTAAAGTTGACTGGAATTAATAAAGGCAATTTATGGGATTTATAAAGGGTCTCTTGTAAAGACATTTTCTATTTAACATAGCATCATCTCTGTTTTGTTTTTCTACTGGGTGACAAGAAGAAAGAGAACAGAAGACGATTTTTGTGAAGAAATATGGGAAGACTGACTTACCAATGTGACCTCTTACACTGCTTTTGGAATTGAAAATGAGATTTGGCAATGTCTGAGGGTGACCTTTCACAGTGTCACTCCCTGCTTCTCTTGAATCTCTGGGCACTACACCAAAATTATTAAAATAAACACAAATTTCACATAGTATGGAGCCAAATGACCCAATCTGCAAATCTCAAACATTTTGGGCATCTGGGGGTGGGTGCAGGATGGCAGCATGGCTCAAGCAAGCAGCCCAGCATCCTCTCCATGCCAGTGTCAAGAATAGGTGCCCAGGGATAGCTGGAGTGGTGGGAGAGGCACAATCCACCCTCTCATACTCTCCCCTACCCCAACACTTTTCACATTTCCCGAGCCAGAGCAGTGTCTGTATTTGAGAGCCCTCAATGTTGTTTTGTTCCTTCTGCCCCTTCTCCATCCCTGACTGTTTCCTGCTTTCAGCTGAGCTTTTAGTAACCACAGCATCCTGCAGCAGGAGATGCTGCAGCCTAATTACACCTTGTGCAAAAAAAGCTTCAGTTTTCTGGTTTTGGGTAATGCACCTACTGTCTTCATCTGAAACCTCTTGTGTGGGAAGAGACAGTTTTCCTCTTTTCATCCTATTTAGTCTTCCAGTATTTCACAGCCTCCCATCCTCACTGGCCCATTTCCAGCCTGAGGAGTCCTGTCCTGCTCATGCACAAGCTCTGCCATGTCTCTGGACTTTCTCCTCTGCTATCACATCTTCAAGGCAAAGGGACCCAAATGGCCAAATTTCTGAGCTGGGGCTGCCATGAGTTTTTGTTATGACATGATTTTCTGGTCCAGATTTGTTTGCTTTTACTCCCTCTCTTACTAATTCCTCACATTTAATTTGAGGTTTCTTTTCTCTTCCTTGCATTAGGTAACATTTCTACAGAGCTAGAAATGCTACCTAATGCCCAGGGTCTCATTTGGCTCCCCTGATTTGTATGTAAAACAAGAATTTGTTTCCCTTTACATAATCTCCTCTGCCACTTGAACACCTGTTTGCTAAGCATCCTGAGGTCACCTTTACTGCCATGAGCCATTTGGTATCATCTGCACAGCTGTCACCTGCCTGTCCACCTTGCCCAGGTTTCTGCAGACATCCCAGCACAACCCTGCATAGGAGAGCAGCCCTCCAATATGAAAATGCACCTCATATGAAAATGCAATATGAATTGCACCTCATTTCCCATCTATGCTCTGTTACTTGTTCTTGTGAGAGCCTCTCACTCACCTATTGCTCCCCAGTTTCTCTCTGAGCCTATGGCAAGAACTTTCCAAATGCCTTTTGGAAACCTCAGTAGGCCACAGCCTCTCCCCTGTGCTCCCCACAGAACCCCTGGGGGTGGCTGAGGTGCCAAGCTGGGCTGGTTCTTCCCTGCTGAATCACCATGAGAGAGGCCAGACAGGTCCCTGCCAGGTGCTGGTGACACCTGACACAGGGGCCCAGGCTCTGTGGGTGTCTTCCACGTTATTTGAAGGCCTCCAAGATCTGCCCTTGCTGCAGGGTCTGTGCCTGTCACCCTGCAAACCCCGCTCTGCAGGGAGCTGGCTGGTCCCTGCTCCAGTGGAGGACACTTCCTGGGCATGGAGCCACACTGCAATGGGGATACTGATGCTTTGTGCTCCTCCAAGGCTCACCAACAGATTTAGGCCCTTCCCACTTGAATCTGCTCCAAAAGGAGACAGATCTGCCATGTTTCCTAAGTCTTTGACACCTGTCTGTCCAAGCATATCACAGACCCTCTCTTTGTCCTTCCACACGTTACATTTGAGCTTTGCACCTCAGGAGAGATGGTTCCCTCCTTGCCATGCCCAGTGTTTTCAATTTTGTTTCATGAGAATCACAGAGCAGCAGATGGGGACTTGCTGGTGAGGCTGCTGCCTTCCAGCAGGGATGTCCCAGATGTGGTCTGGAGAACAGCCCATGGGGACAACCCACAGCACCCATGACAATGGCATTCCTCCTTCCTTCTGATGGTCCTGGAGGTTGTTCACTCTGTTTCAAGCAGACAGGCTTTGAAGCTAAAGCTGTGAGTATAGAGAGGGTCCTCAGCTTTAGATCCTGTAGATGCTTTTTTTCAAATTCAGAAATCAATATGTGAGGGGAACATTGTGGCAGAGAGTAAGCATGTCTGTGGAAATGACACACAGATGATAGCTGAGGAAAACAGATTATTTTTGGATGTTACTTAATGGTAAAACCAGTATTTTTTGTTGTGGTGGGAAAATGACCCATTTGTGAGTGGGAGGGAGTGCACATGTTTGGGGCTGCTGTTCATGTGACAGTCACCCTCTCTTGGTGTGTCCCATGTGGGGCTGGCCCTGCTGTTGGCTTACAGCAGTGCAAAGCCCAGGGGTTCCAGGGAGGCCTTCCAGAGTGAGGTGCAGACAACTTTGAATACAGGAAAGTGATTTAAATTGCCAGATTCCCAGGAGCTGCCAGAAACAAAATTGTTCCGAAGCTGTAGAGTTTCTTTCTGTGGGTCCTGAGGCCCTGAGCAGGAGTGGAGGTGCCAGCTGCCCTGGGGCATGGGATGGGATTTGGGTTATTTCCTCCCGGCTGGCTTGGCTGCAATGTTCTCCTTGGCCAAGGACACAACGACCTTTCTACATCCCTTCCTTTCTGTAAGGTAGTTAAAAACTTGCTTGTTCCAGCCTGCAACAGCTAATTTACAAATGAAGTTAAAACCTCTAGGGCTGTGATATCCAGCCTTCAGCAAGACCAACACCTTTCTGGAATACACTAAGGAGTTCCAGGAAGAAAATTCTGCCTCAAAGCATTGACTTCCCAGAGCTAACCTTCTGTAGGAAAATACAGTGATTCCAGAATAATAGCCTTCCATATCCTGGGCTTTTCCCAGCACAAATAGTTGCCCTGTATTTCCTGGCCAATTAACCTGTGTTGATTGAGATGCAGCTTGGCAGCATAAACAGACATGGTCAGGGAGAATGGAAAATTTTATGTTAAATCCTGTGGTAAGAATTCACTGACTTTATTCAAGGCTGGAAACTTTCAGATAGAAAAGTGAAACTGAAACATGTGAAACAAGAGAAAAATTGGAATTATTCACTGAGCAACAGGGAAAGTAGGGGGGAAGTGACCTGTTGTGGCAGAGCTGTGGTCTTGCTGCACCAACAAGATATTGCAGGATCTTTACATCTTCTCTGATTCCTGTGTCCATAATTTCTGTTATTCCCTGAACGTGACTGTTTTTAAAGGTGAAAACTGGCACCAGAGGCATGTGGGCCAGAAAAAGCAGAAGGCAAATATTATCTCTAGGTCCTTCTGCAAGGGTGGTGAGGTGTGTTTCATCATGCCAGAGCAGGAACAGCTCTTCCAGGTTGACTATTTTTCACACAGATCCCATCACGCACCTGGTCAGGGACGATGATAGAGGTGCTGGGAGGAGAGGAGATGAACAGGGATGGGGGCAGTGTATGGTAACAGCATTGTCTGGTGAGAGTCCCGGAGTGGCTGTGGTCCAGAACAACTGAAACCATCCATGAAGTGTGATTACAGTGCTTGGCACTATTCCTGAGCTGTCTGTTCCTCATTTGCACTGCTGTCCCTGCCACATCAGTTTTGCAACAGTTGAAGAAAAAAGCCAACAAAACCCAGCCATTCATGGTGGTCAGGGAAGGAATGTGAGACTCAGAATTCCCGCAGGGATGCTCCCTGCCCTGTCCATGCCCCAGCAACATGCAACGCTGGGACTTTCCAAGTCACATCTTGCATCTCCTTGCTGGCATCTTTTGCATCACAGTGCCCCAGGTGTTGCACAGTAGATATCAGAAGGGAGGGTGGTGGGAGAGTTTGCTCCATTTCCAAACTTGTTGCCTTAGCCTGATTGAAAATCTGAGCTGCTCTGGTGGCCAAAGAGTGCTCAGGGCTCAAAAACCAGCGGTGAGACCATGACTGGTCCTAGGGCTGGCCACATCTGTTTCATTCCTGCTCTGTGAAATGCAAAACAGCCCCTTTTCCCAGGGCACAGACAGAATAAGCACTTGTCACTGAACTCTGATCCTGGGCACAAGGGACCATCTAAACAGACAGCTGGTCCAAGGAGGGACAAGGGCAAGAATCTCTTCTCCCACTGAAACAGCAGTGGGGTTTGAGTTGGTGGGAGCAGAGTGTGATTTCTGCGGGGCTATTGCTGTGCATCTGGTCTAAAAAAGGTGTGGTCCACTTATTGAAGAATTTTTTGGCTTGGATGATTTCATTTATATTGGCAGTTGAAGCATGTTTCAGTGGTACCAGGCAAATGCTTTGCACTGGAAATATAAAGCAAGCAGCACCGTGTAGCAAAGATTTTTAAGGCTAGTCCTATCCAGATTATCTATGTGCTAAATCTATGCAGAAAAAAATTACTCAGAATCACTTGTGTAGCTAAAACCAAGTACAGATATAGAAATCTGGATTGTATTATATTGAGGCAACTTGCAAGTTTTAGGCTGAACTATACAGATTGTTTGCATCCGGTTTCCCCAGCCATTGTTAAGGAGACTTGAAGTTCTCTTGCCAATGTTTTCTTGAAATGAGGGATAAGTTAAAGCAAACAAACTCAAAGTAAAGCAAACACAATTCAACTGTGTGGAGAAAAGCCAATAAGAATAATGCTTATGTTGTTATTTTTGGCTTGATGTGGGCTGACCTATTGGACACACATTGTGATGTCAGCTGGACCGGGACATGATGATATATGTGTGTACTGCTCAGAGACACTGGACAGCTCTGCTTGGCTGGGGACCAAAGTGGCCTCTTCCCCACAGAGACACAGGCTAGAGAGTGTGTTGGGCAGGAAAGGAAAGTGAGAGAGCAGAGGAAACATGAGACCAGGGGCTGAGAGGGCATGTGCATTCCTGGGCTGATGAAATTGCCATCTGTCTTGGTTCTCTGCAGGGTAAACACAGCGCCCACAGTGCCAAGGAGGCTGAGGACAGCAATTGTGCAGCTGCTGGTCTGAGGGATGTTCAGCTGCCATGGGCTCCTCCTGTGCACCTCTGAGCTTAGTTTGTCCATCATCATCTCTCTAGGTAGATCTTAGGAGGAGTTTTATGGCCAAATGTGCAATTGCTACCTGGGCTCTGACTGCAGAGGTTTCCTCCTCTTCACAGCTGAGCAACCATATTGGGGATTGCTAAAGGTCACACCACTGATGAATTATCTCTTTCCTCCATGTGATAAATTAGAAAGCTCAGTCTGCTTTCCAGAGCTATCAGGTCCCTTCTGGGACCAATACAGTGTGTCCCTGACACTCAAGAGGCAACTTGGTGCTCACTTCTTCTTGCAGCAAGCCCCAGACCAAAACACTCTCCAAGTGCCCCATGGCCAACCCTCCACACTGCACGAACACAGTTCATTCATTCAATATCAGGAACGGCGTGGCCAGCAGGAGCAGGGAGGTCATTCTTCCCCTGTACTCGGCACTGGTGAGGCCTCACCTGGAGTATTGCGTCCAGTTCTGGGCCCCTCACTTTAGGAGGGACGTTGAGATGCTTGAGTGTGTCCAAAGGAGAGCAACGAGGCTGGTGAGGGGCTTGGAACACAAGCCATGTGAAGAACAACTGAGGGAGCTGGGGTTGTTTAGCCTGGAGAAAAGGAGACTCAGGGGTGACCTCATCACTCTCTTCAGCTTCCTGAAGGGTGGCTGTGGTGAGCTGGGGGTCGGTCTCTTTCTCCGGGCAACAACAGACAGAACAAGAGGACACAGTCTCAAGCTGCACCAAGGGAAATACAGGCTAGAATTAAGGAGGAAGCTTTTCACAGAAAGAGTGGTCAAATACTGGAATCATCTACCCAGGGAGGTGGTGGAGTCATCATCCCTTGAAGAGTTTAAAAAAAGACTGGATGTGGCACTTGGTGCCATGATCTAGTTGAGGTGTTAGAACATGGGTTGGACTCGATGATCTTAAAGGTCTCTTCCAACCTAGAATTTCTGTGATTCCTTTATTTCCTTTTGTTCTTGGCTTTGGTGGGTTGTTGTCAAAGTAAGCAAGGTAGAAACATCCGTCAGAACCCCATGGGGATGGAGGCTGCTGATCCCCATGATCTCCAGTCCATCAGCTGATCCTGTGCCAGCAGGATCAATGCCCACTGGGAGGGGTTCCTTGGGACCCCAGCAGACACAGCTCAGCATATTTCTGACTTGGTGTAAGTCAGGGACATTTCTGCCCCATCATTGTGCAGTGCACATGAACATTCTCTGGTTCTGTGGTCATCTCCTTCCTGCTCCCCCCTCAACTTCATCATGTGCAGCATTTAGACAGCTTGGTCTGGCTATAAGAGCTGATAAGTGATGCTTGATTGTTGTCACCTTATTGCAGGGTATTGGGTTATAGGGTAGATATAATTTGTGGATTCCAACAGCGGGGGTTCCATACTGTTGTCTCCTTATTGCCAAAGTTTCATACCTTCTTGGTGTTTCTCGTGACCAGCTCCTCAGAGCACTGACTCTTTCTCCTTCATAAAGCAGCCAACAGACTCCAATTCCCCACTCACCCAGCCAACCCACTCTTATATAACACTCTTCTTCTCATTGGCTACAGCTGTGGCCTGTTAAATTCAGGCCTGTTCCTAATCTTTAATAATTGGCCCAGCTGCAACTCCTTAGGGGTAAGATGACTTTCTACACTATCTTTATTTTCTTATATTCTATCCCCCTACACTTGATGACCTTCATTAGGGGCATTATTTTAATTCAACTGCTTGAAGGACAGGTGGGAGAGCAGTCCTATGCTGAGAAACACATGCCTCTGCTTTAAGGAAAATGCTCTGATCTGGGTAGATGGCAGTTAAAATCAGGGCTAGGAAAGAGCTCTGGCCAAGCAGCTCAAGAAGGGCCTCTGTTTTCTGGATGCTGTGGCTGAAGGCAGGGCTGAGTTTAGGACAAGAGGCTGTTTGTGGAACTGATCACTTACAGATTGGTGAGGGTGTATCTGTGGTTCCTGTGGCAGAGGGGCAGTGGAGGGCTGGGTAGGGCACTCCTTGCTCCATGCTCTCCTCCTATGTAGCTCAGTTTTGGCTTGTCACACACTGTTACCTGAATCTTCACCCTCAATAGAATTCTGGCCTCAGACTGGCTTCTGTGTCCAACACAGCTGTGGCTGAAGCACAACTGAAGCTTTGCAGGTTGATGAAGAAATCCTTTTTGGCAAAGGAAACCTCTGCCTCACATTGTGGTTACACCACACCATTTCTTGCTATGCTTGGTACAATATAGGGGAAGGGAAACAACCCATTCTCCACTTGTGTTTTTCCAAGAGAAATGAAAATGCGTTAAAGAGAACAGAAACACAGGAGGGTCAGATGGTCTGAGCATTGACAGCATCTCATCTGTCACTGCTGGTGCTCATGTGAGTTCTGGCAGCCGTTGCCTTGCCTACGGTTCAAGAGAAGGAGTGAACGCTTCCAGCTGATTGCATCGCTGCCAAATATAGACCCACACGTCCTGGCTGCTCAGCATCTGACCTTGCACACTGTGTGTGCTTTCACTCACAGCTCTGATGTCCCTCTGTGCCTCTGCCTGTGCTCTCCTGGACACTTTCCCCAGCTCGTGTACTGGAGACCCACACCCAGGCCCCCAGGAGATACCTTTGCTGACCTCATGTGTCATGCCCTTGGCTAGGAGTGTCTGGGGGAGCTGGGTCTCTGTGTTACAGTGCTTCAGCCCCTGAGTGGGGTTTTGTTGTGTATTTGGAGATGGCATGCCATGGTCTGTTTGGGATGGCCCATTGCTGCCCAGTCACCTCATGCTGCAGTCACCCAAGCCAGGTGAAAGTCAGCACAAGCACAGCCAGGTGCTCATAATCTGTTCTTGCACCTGAGAGCTTCATGGCTTGTACTTATGAGAGATGGAAATTAAGGTACAAAAGGCTTGCCTGAGTCACAACCTGCATGAATGTTCTACCAGAGAGGCTTCCTGGCCCTTCCTGCTCCTATGTTGTAGTTTGTACCCATCAGGAACCTCTGACAGAGGCAGTATTTAAAGAGCTTTGCTCAGAGACCAGCTCTGGGTTCCCTTCCTGGTGCTGATGCTAGGTCACCCTTCCCTTCCACAGCACAGCCATCCTCCTCTGACATCTCCCAGGATATCCAGACATGTATCACCTTTCTCCTGGGAACTCTTCCAGTTCCCTCCTTAGTAAGGAGATGGAAAACCACTTTATTGCAGAGCTGGTTGTTTCCCATCTTACACACATAGGCAGAGACTTCTCTCCTGCAGCAGCTGTCTGACAAACAGCTCTGCTGATAGGAGAGGTGACATTGCCCCTGGCCCTGCTGACTTCTCAGCCTGTCCTAAAGAAGAACACCTCTTGCACCAAACCTCCCAGGCTGCCCCAACGGCACACAGGTGAAACACCTAAAAAACCAACCATGTAGCTCATCACTGGCTCAAGAGAGCAGCCACCTCAACTTCTGAGTGACTGACATCCACCTTGTCCTTTTGGACATACCCTGCAAGCATTTGTACAGCAAAAGCTTCAGAATGCAGAGAATTCAGAATTTCAGGACTGCCCATTTGACAGTCCTGAATACTGGAAATAGTGATAGTAGAGATTGGAAGATGATAGCATGTTTTCTGGTTTTTGAGTAATTTCTACATCAGGCAGGAGCTGCACATCAGGACCACTGAGGTTCTTGGTGGCTCATGGACCTGGACAGGACAGAAAACTCTTCTGTATGTTGTTTACATTTCTCTCATAATATGTTAAAGCTCCTACAACACTGTGAGCTGTGAGCTCTTATGGCCTGAATTTTCTGATATTTTCCTTGCAGAGAAAGTTAGCAGAAGGAATACTACCAAAACCCATGCTGGGACTCAGATATCTAAGGCCACGCTGCGGCAGAGCATGGGAACAGAAAGGGGATTTCACACATCAGCACAACCAGCTCTTGGGTCTCAGACTTCAGAGTTTGAGTTGCCAAACAAAATATCCTGATTAGCCCACTTCCTGTGGAGGAAAAGTCAAATTTCCAGAAAACTGTTATTTGAAGGGCTGAAACTGGGCAAAAGGCTGGGTACAGAGTGTCTGTAAGGAAAACAGTTGTATGGCAGTGGCAAGTGTGGGGGCGCTGTGTCCATGTGTGATGCACGAGCCTTTGACTAAGAAATTATCTATGTATTCATCACAACTCCAGTTTTCTGCCCTCAAAAACCTATAGATTGTATTGCCTCCATTTGTAACAGGAAAGCCCCACTACAGAGGATATTTCTGTGTGTAGAGAGGTAAACAGATTGCAGAAATTTGCTGTGTGTAGATTCTCTTCATGATAATTTACACATTACGTGGAAGCATTGCTCATGTACTACTGAAAGCAAGAATTTGCTTTTCAATTCAAGCTATATTGAAATGTATGAAAATGGGCAATTCATAATTTTGAATAATAAGCTGAAGTTTGCAGTATAGAGTTGTTCATATGAGGCATTAGAAAATTACAGTGGAAAGAATAACATCATATCTGGGTAGACACAATGTTATTTTGTACAGAAATAGGCTTTTATACAAAGATAATGTTACATGAAGAGATGGGGTTCTGCCTGTGGTCTACAGGGAACATTGATGGGAGGGTTTTGAGGGAGGTGGAAGGTAGAACTTGTCCTTTTCTTAAGTGTGGTTTCCACCCAAGAAAAGTTGGCTGAAGAGGTTGTTCTGGACAATGCATGAATCTGGTCTTTCTTCAAAAGCTGCTATTGATTTCATGCTGTACGTGCTGATGTGACAAAATGTTCCCCAAGTAAATGCAATCTGAGCTCTTTGAGAGAAGCTTCATAGAGAAATCAAATCAAACAAAAATGGGAGCTTGGGCAGTTCATGCATTCCACAGTAATACTTTAGTCTTAGTGATATTTTTAATGGACCTGAATGGGATGCTGAGCTGGACAGTTAAACAAAGACTTACAGAAGATTTTTGAACGTGGCCAGAGGCATGGCAGACACTTGAAGGCTGCACTCCCACCTCAGTCTCTGCTTTTGCAGCCTCCTCTGTTTCCCTTACTGACATCCAGCTAAGGTTATCTGGATTACTCCTCATGCTGGGTTTTTTGCCAGCTCCAGGACTAACCTGAGGATCTCACCTGTGATATCTTCTCAAGCTGCCAAGGCTGCTCCAGCAGCAGGTCTAGCTCACACAGCATGTGCAAGAGTTTCCTCCCCTTTTCCAGTAAATCTTAGGAGGGGTCTTTCTGCATCCTGATGGAGAGGGAGACACAATGCTGCTCAGAGCTGCTTTCTGCAAACCACCCATGTCCAGGCAGGGCAGCAGTGACACCCCTGAATGCAGTGTGACCCCTTCAGGTGACATTCCCTGAACACCCACTTGCCTCAAAGCTGGTGTGGTCCATGATTGTGGTCTAGCACAAGGTTGTCACAAGCAGGTGGCTGCCAGGATCCTGCAGGGCTGAATGCCTCTCTTGGGCCATGGGAATACCTCTGGCAGGGGGAGTGGGTAGCTTCAGCCAAGGTTTTTGGTTCTGTGTAGCACCATGCAGATTGTGAAGGGGCTGTGTCAAAATGAGTGAAGTTGGGGATGGAACCTGGGCTGACACAAGGGATCTGCTGTGTGGCAGCATGAAAATGACAGTCCCTGTT
This sequence comes from Melospiza melodia melodia, assembly GCF_035770615.1. Taxonomy (NCBI): domain Eukaryota; kingdom Metazoa; phylum Chordata; class Aves; order Passeriformes; family Passerellidae; genus Melospiza; species Melospiza melodia. Next base: position 10,540,777 of record NC_086199.1, read on the forward strand.
CCACAGGTCAGATGGTTTTTACCACTTCTTCCAGCCTTGGTGTAAAGTAAAGGGGGCTGCAATGAAACCAAAGGGCAGAAACAGCCCTCTGTTAACTAGGACATAGCACTGTTAACTTCATCCTAAACTGTGAACTTGGTTGAGCTCTCAGCTGCACTGCTGTTGCCAGTAGGACTTGGGGGTTGGCCTCATGCCTTTGGGATAGAACTCAAAATCTCTTGAAGACTCCAGGACCAATATTGTTCTACCTAAGGACTTGTTATAACCTCCTCCCATTGGAGAGGAGTACTTTTGAGAGCTCAGCTTTTCTGCTAAATAATAAGATTTCCTCTTTTATTAGTCCATTACGGGAGTTATTACAGCTCAAGTACTCTGTCCTATTTGGATAAAAACTACTTGGATAAATAGCACTGAATTCCTTGACCTCAAATGATGGTTTTTCTGGGCGCTGGTACATAATTTGCCCTGGTGTGTCCCATCTGCTGGAAGCTTGAGAGAACTGGGAGAATGTGGTCCCAGGACCTCATTGGGTAGTGCTGGGAGACATCAGGAGACTTGTGGAAAGCTGAAGGAAGGAGCTGAATACCTGAGGAGAAGACCCAGAGAAGAGATTAAAAATGTCTCTGTAGGGAAACCCCCAAGCTGGTCAGTTCAAGAGGGGTATTTAAAACCTGATTTCAGGAGGAGAAAGCCCCTGGTAGCAAGGAGAAATGGTGCCCAGCAGGTGTGAACATTCACTTCACAGTAACCTTACAAACTTCATACTGCTTTAAAAAACCCAGTTAACTTTTCCTCTGTAACAGCCCCTGAACAGCCTAATGGGTGTGTCTGCTCCACTGCATTTCCTGTCTTTCCCCCTGGGAAGTGGGATTCACCTCTCTTCCCATTACTATGGATTTGTTTCTTTGCTAGGGTGGAAATCCATGTTTCCTGCATTGATGAGTAATTCTTGAAACCCCCTGACATTAGCTGCCATCTATTATTGTGGCTACAGGAAAGCTATTTTTGTTTCAGGCATATCAGTGTCGTGGTGTTGCCACATCCTCTTCTAAGTCATGCAGGAAGGCAGCAATTACTCTTGTGGATTTCCATCTACAGCATGGGAAAGCATGATTTTGCTAGAGCCACGCTCAAGCTCACTTACCTCTATTCTCACCTATTCCCAAAACAACCTTCCTTCCTGGTGCTCCTGCCTGTTTAGTCCCCAGTACTGGTTTATGACCCAAGCAGGAGGCAGGTGATGGAGCAGCAAGTGAAACCTTCCTGGGAGATGCCAGACTTGCAGCCCGTGTGCCCTAAATCCTGTTGGGAAGGCGCCTCTGCCATCTCACTCCTGACTGCAGCTGTGCCTTTCCTCTGGGATGCTCCATGCATTGCCAGACTTCAGGTCTCTTCCCGCTGGATTAGGGTTCCCAGGTTTTCTTCTAATTAAGTTCATATTAGCTATGCTAAAGGCAGGATTTGAAAATGGATGTTGGCAAATTGTTGCCACATCCTTGGCGAAGATGTGATTGCACATACATTTACATTTCCTGCTTTACAGCAATTAGCAGGTGAGGAATGTGTCACCAGGCGCATCACTGAAGCCAGCACTGTCCACCTGGAAAAGCCCACCTACCAAACCACTTTGCTCGTGTCTCTCTTAAGATCAGCACATCAGCAAATCCTGTGGCCTTTACTTCAGCGCTGTCATTCCTCAGTGGATTTTAGAGAGAGGATCCAGGCTGAAAGGGAAGGAATTGCTGGCATTCTGGCTTCTTAACCCTTTATTTCCAGGTCAGCAGTTCCCAAAGTTTCTTATCACACCCTAACAAAACATTTCTACTGGTTTTTTTCTCTCCATCACGCTCACACCTGAGTCTGTAATCTCTGGAGGTTTTGGCTTCCCCTGCAGAAAGGGCAGAGGTTCCCCAGGTGTCCCTGGGGACTCACACCACAGGTGGCTCCTGCAGGAGCAGAGGAGGGAGTAATGCCTCAGACCACCCCCTGCTATGCTGTGGTTTGTGTCCTTTGCACTGCAGATTGCAAGTCTTCTGTCAAACGATGGAAGTGCCAGGTGGGAGGGATGGGCAGGGAGCCAGGAGTGCTGTGAGTGCATGTCTGAGCTCAGCCTGTGCCTACTGTGGTGGCTGTTGTGTGCTGACGTGCTGGGGACACTGATGACAGCAAACAGGGAGAGCTGGTAATGCCACAGCAGCTGTGCTCAGGAACCAGCTTTCCTGACTCTTCTGTAAAATTGATCCTACTTTTTTAATCTTTGCAATCTGCTCTGCCTCCAAGGAGGGGCAGACATCAGCATCAGCAGAGGTTGCATGATAAAGAAAGTCGAGCCACGCTGACCTCAGAAAATTTTATTTACTTAGTTTTTAGAAGTGCTATTTATCATATTGAACTAACACTGTTATCAGAAGACATTTGTGCAACCTCCTGAAACTACCTGGCTGTGTGTAATATGCCACCTATAAATAAATGCCATTTGAAATGTCGAGTCATGCGGGAAGATAAATAAATTAGTTTCCTGAGCTCATTAGAGATGAAAGCTGGGGTTTTATAGCAGGATGAAGAGATTGCACAATGCACTTCCATATGGCTTATGAAATGTGTATGAAAACCATTTTCTCCTACCCATGCTAATTATGATATATAAATAGATACTGTTTCCCTTTGGGCACTTACTTAGCTGGATTTTTTTTTTAAAGATCAGTGTAATCACTTGTATGATGCATTTCTGTAGGCTTTTAACAGATCTCTAAATCAAAATACGTATTTTTATAGCTATAAAGTGACCTTTCACTAATTGGGAAGGAAAATGTTACCCAATAGGTGACAGTTGTCATAAGTGCTCAGCACAGTCAGAAGTCATTTTGGCATTTGCCTTTAAATTGTAGTTGAGACAAGTGTTTAAATAATAATTTTTTAACCCATGTATCTATATGAGTTTTGTGTGAGTGTGCTTAAGGAAGGAGAGGGTGATTTGTGCTGCCTGTGGACAGGCTGCAGACTAAAATCAAAGCACTGTTTTTCACTCAGGGCACAATTTTGCTGCAGAACCTGCTGGCAGAAGTCTCCTCTGAGCATGTGCCACTGGCCACTGCTAGTGAGCAGCCCACCCTGCTCAGTGAATGTCTTACTGGGGCAGCAGCAATGCTTTTCCAGCCTCTCTATAGTCCAGAAACACTCCCTACTTGGAACCAGTGGGTGACAGTCACCAGAGCAGGCTGGGAGAAATGGCCCTTTGAAGGACAACATAGCAGTGGCAACACAGTAAACTGTCACTTTTCTAGCAGATTTGAATACTGTTTATTATAAACATTGCAAATTAGTATCTCTAACTGAGAAAAAATAAAATTGGATGCAAAAATACACTGGTGGTACATTGCACATACATATAAATACATTATATAGTTTGCACAGTCATCAGGCATCTTCCTTCCGGACTGACTTTCCACAGACTGATGCTAAAGTTGAAACAGGAGAACAGAAGGGAAAGGCCTCCAAATATACACAGTGCTGTTTTGGCAAGTGATTAAGTTCCTAAAAAAACTGTGCTGTAAGAAACAAAACACAGTTTCACAAGAGACTCATTTGTATTTTCACATCGTATCTACCTCACAGCACAAGGGGAAAGAGTAAGCAAGAGAATGGTGACACATACAGGGTGCTCAGTATGTATTGATGACATTTGAGACCAGTTCCACACCCCATTCAAAGCCTGCATTGTTAATGGGGTCTGGAAGTCCTCTACTTGGTAAGGAGGACTTCAGTAATACCCAAAGTGTTTTACCAGCTGCTGCTTAACCCAGACAATCCATTTCAATAGGCAGCTTGCTCCCAGCCTCTGTTTGAGGGGTCCCTCTGTGCAGATGTCACTGCCAGGGGCCCAGGATCTCTCACCTCACAGAGGTGGAGGAAGCACACACTCTCCAGGGCCAGCTCCCCACTGAAAACCCCAAGGGCCTGGGCAGTGCTGCTGCCCTGGGTCAGAGCCTGCAGCTGCTCCAGGGGGGCTGGCAGGAGCCCTGCCACAGCTGAGCTGCAGCTCCTCCTCCCCAGCAACCTCGTGCCTCTCCCACCAGCCTAACACACTGCCCTGCCCGGCTCTGAGGAAGGCAGATGGATTGCAAGCATGCTCACAAGGGACTTTCCCAACATCTCGAGAGTTCATGGGATGCTACACATCTCTAAATGTTGGTTTCAGTTTTTGTTTCCCTTAATTCCCTTAGAAGATAAAAAGCTACATAGGTGGTGCCTGCTTGGTCTGTGATGTGGCCTTTGTGGCACCCTGGGAGGTAGATGGAGTTCAGAGCTCCAGAGCAGTGTCCAGGCAGAGAATGTGGTGGCACAAGGAGACCTCAGAGGGAATCCATGACCGGTGGGAGGAGCAGCCTCAGTCTTTGTGGGCACTGCACCTCCCTGTGCCCAGCAACACATGGAGCACAATGATTCCCACAGAGATGCTGAGCACCAGACTGGACAAAGCACTTTCCATAGGAAAATGTGGCAGTGTGTGCCATGCATTGCTCCAGGAGATGGTCTCCATCCCCAGCTCACCCCACAGTCCAGCACAGGGCAGTGCCAAGGCATGCCTTGGTCTAGGACACGTTGATGCCGGAGAAGAGCGGGGCCCTGGGCTGTGTGGATGCTGTGCTGTCTGCCAAGTAGCCCAGGATGCTCTTGAGTTCACTGCGTGACAGATTTGCTTTGATGTGCAGGAATGCTTCCAGGTGCCTTTTGCTGTGGAAGAGAGATGGGCAGGTGTTATTTCCTCCCACACACCTCCACAGGTCAGGGCCACTGCAGCAGGATGTGCCTCCCACCCTGTGGTGTGTGCTGACGTCCCCCGTGGGTGCCAGCTCAGTACCTGGCAGTCCTACACCAGACCCTGCACTGTCCTGGGATGTTTGGGGTAGGGAAGGGAATCTCCAAGGTAAAGGAGAAAATTAGGGCAGAACCTGGAATATATCAACATATCTTCCTTTGCTTTCTGATAGGACTTGGACTACCACAGCCTGGAAGGCAGCCCCCACCCAGGTTTATAGGCTCAGGCTGTATGAACCTCACCTATATTCATATTTGACTGCTTTCTGACTCAATTAAAATTCCTTATGAGTAGCAGCAAATCTGTTTCAGCATCTCTTACCGGATGTCTGGGTATGTTGTGGCAAGTGTTGCAACTTCAATTTTAATAGCACCCAAATCCTGAAGTCGGATTATTTCAGCCAGTTTGGGGAGTGCTGAATTCAGCCAGGTGGCTTGAGATCCCTGCAAGAAGAAAAAGTGGTTAGCAGGACATCATGGGGGTGCAAAGTGCCCCCCACCCCAGGAGCTGACCCTGAGGCTGTTTCTTGGCAAGTGGAAAGGACACATCAGTGATTTTAGATGCCTCACTGTTTTCAGTGCTGTTTCTGCCTCAGGCAGCCTTGGAAAAACTGGATTAGTTTTTTGATGGTTTTTAGTCCTCTCACACAAGTGGTTTGCCATAAGACTGAGACTTCCACATGCACCTCAGCAGATTCTATCTGCTCATTTCCTTTTCCTTGGGTTTCTGCACTGTCTGGTGTGTGTACCAAGGTCTTTAATCAGATGGGCCAGGTGAGTCACTGCCATGTGCTGCTCTGCCCCAGCTCCAAACACAGCCCTGCCTTTGGCATCTCCAGGTATCACCAAAACTGGGTAGAAGCCCCAGGTTGAGCTTTTTCCTGACCATTGGAATTTCCAAGGTGCAGCTGCCCGACCTCCTACCCAGCCTATGTGAAACTCAGACTTGTTCCTTCTCCAGTCAAACATGCATGGGGTGATGGAGGACAGGTTTTGGCTTAGCTGTTAGCTTTTCTTGCAGGCAAGATTAGAGGCATGGAATGAGGGAGATCATCTCAAAGGACAGAGAGGGGTGCTCCAGCTTGGCTCTCCTGGAGAAATTCCTTGCATACCACAGACCCCCACAGTGCCTGCTTTATCCCCTGGGTGACCTAAAAGCTGCAGCATCAGGGAAATCAAGGGTGAGAGGAAACACGGGCTCCATGGAAGCTGTACTGAAACTGGAAAAGATTATCTAAGTCTTTGACCCTATTAGTGTAAACCTTCGAAAGGAAACTGCCTGTGGGACAAAGGAAGATGAAATCATGTCTCTCCAAGCAGGGAGGGGCAGGCTGCTTACAGTGTGGGGGACCCTTTCTGCCTATAGGCACTTAGAGACCACTTTCTGCCTAAGGTCCTGCCTTCCAGGAAATTTGAGTTGAAAAGGTCAACAAAAGTCCCCAGAATTGCTTTCCTGTTTTTCAGTGTGTCTGTGCCCTGTGCTGACATGTTCAAGGCAAGCACTCACGTACATTGCTGGTGCAGAAGGCTTCCAGGTCAGCAGCATTCTTGGAGATGTGTTGGGCCAGAGTTTGCTGCTGTGCTGGAGATTTCAGGCTGACCTTCCTCTTCAGCAGCCTCACAATGTACTCTTTAACCAAACGGGCGTGGATCTTCTCAACAATAGCCTGTTGGGAAGGAGAGGAGGGAATCATCATCCATCTCTCTTTTGCTTGGGGACATAGCAAACCATGAGTGTGGATGGAGGACAAAACCACCCTGGGTGCTGTGAGCCATGCCCCACCAATGCCTGCTGCAGATTACACAGCAGGAACAGCCCTGGTTGCAGCCTCCCAAGACCAGTTGCAGCACATCCTAGATGCTGAGAATTTCTTTGTGCTCTAATAAGAATGGGAATTTCCAAATGTTTGTTTCCTTCTGGGAAGAGTTTAAAGTGCAGAAAAGATCTCCATGTGGTAGAGGAGTAACAGTATTTCAGAGAAACAGGAATTCATGCTGTTCTTCCTGTTCTTCTCTCCAACACATAAAACATCATAATTTGTCCCAGCTACTAAAAAGACAAAGACAGGAAATCAAATTTTGTCTTATATTATGATATTTCATATATAGTCCAGCACCAGGGAGGATGTGGCTCTGGCTCAGTTCTCTGGGATTTGTCCCATTTGCATCCACCTCCTCCATCCCTTAGGGCAATCAAAGGAGCAATGAGACTGAACCATGCAACTGCATCTGTGTTTCAAGATTGCTAAACCAAATCTGTAATTAAAGCCACGTGTTGGGTGGTCTCTAAAGCACTTTCTCTGCATCAGGGGTGATTTGCTCTGAAAACAGTGCAGCAGAGCTGCAGGAGTCTGCTTCTGTCAGAGGAGGGTGAGATTTATGTGCCTTATCTGGGTAAACTGCATGCTGATGGAAATCCTGCCTGAGAGGCTTCCTGATACCAGGCCAGCTCACCAGAGGTCAAGGCAGCTCAAGCCACAGAGGATCAGAGCTGAAAATGCAGCCCCAGCACCCCAAAATCCCTCCAATATTTCTCTTGAACTTACATGGTAAAACGGGTCCTTTAAGGTCTTGAAGTCTGAAATATGTTTGCTGGTGGTTTTAATGATCTCATTCATAATTTCACTGCTGGAATCCCACTTATTCTCTGTAAACTTCTTGTACATTGGCTGAAAAAAAGGAGAATCTGCTAAGTTACCTCAAACAAATTCTATGCACGTGTATATTTGTTATTCCTACATGTGGAGTATCCCATGTAGGGAGAGCGTGGTGTGTAGTCCTGTGCAGGGGTGTGTGGTGATGCCTTACAGGGACAGGGGAACAAGGGGCTGTTCTTCTTGGCTTCTCATGGTTAAGAAGACCAAGGACTTGAAAGGTTAATATTGGAGGTGTTTTTATTATTTCTGCATTTTTTTCCCCCCTCACCATCTTGTCTGATTAAAGAATTATGGAACCATCAGGGGGAAAAAAATGAATCCTTATGAGATGTTCATAATTTTTCACAGTAAATAAATATGAAAATGAAAAAAATTGTACCCCTGTTCTCTCATGCCTTCCAAAAGGCTCTACAGAGAAAGCAGGAGAGATTGTGGCTGAACATTCCTGACTCCTACGCTTCCTTTTCCTCCACCAAAATTGCTTAACTCGAAAAGATTGTGTTATGTATATATAAACAAAACAAAAAAAAAGCCAGAAGTACAGAAATGCCCTTCAGGTCACCTTTATGAGGAAGCCAAAAGCTGCGTAATTGCAGTTTATGCCATTAGTGATGTGTTTCTACAGTGTGGAGAGCAAATAGCTGCAGGTTGAGACTCTCCCTGCTGTAGCTGTTGTCTCAGATGCCATCAGCAGGTTTTATGTTCACCTGCACAGTCATGCCTATGTCACTGCACCCATTTTGCCTGCAGGCCTGAGGACCAGCTCAAGGAGAGCTTAGTGGGAGTTTTCCTACAGCAGTGTGGGTTAGGACCAATCCTGTCCCTTCTGAACTTGGCTGGTTTGAATCAGAGATTTGAACAACAGATAGCACAGCAGGAGAACATGCCCTGCCCTGGTACCAGCTGAGCCATGGGGCAGGAGGATGTGGGGCACAGATATGGTACCTTCAGCTGGGCAAAGAGCTGTTGAAGCAGCACATCAAATCCACTGTTTTCAATATCAGCCAGAGTGCTGAGGATATCGGCTCTACTGTCCTGCTTTTCTGCCACGTATTTCTCTGTGTAGTCTCTGAAAGAAAATAGTAGTCAGGTCAGAACAGTCTGTCCTCAGAGGAGAGAGAGAGAAATTCAGCAGTGTCCAAACTTTTTGTAGGCAGATAGACCTACATCCGCTCACCCCTGAGTACCTCAGAGTACCTCCCCCCTCTATACACTGCCTGCAGAGGAAGGAGCAAAACCTTCTCTTTTGGACCCTTACCTAAAATTCCAGCAGTTGTTAATATTTGCAATCAGTATAGGCTTGTAGTACGTGTGCTTCTTGCTTTTCTCCTTGAAGTCTTCAAAGGCATCCCTGTAGCTGGAGGGGAGATGGGAAGAGGAGAGGTGGGTGAGTGGCTGCCCAGGTGCTGTGCCAGCCCCAGTGCCCACAGCCCTCCCCAGCTCCCTCACCTCCTCAGGAAGGCTGGCAGCTCCTTCAGCAGCCGGCGGGACAGCTCCTCACCCACGGCCTTGCTGATGTCCTCAGCCCGCTTCTGGCTGCTGTAGATACTCTAACAAACAAGTGAGATCAATTTTAAATGTTGCCTGCTCCAAAAAGGCCAGGTTTGCTGGGTAAAAGAAGCTGCAGGTTTGCTGGGTAAAAGAAGCTGCAGATCCTTTGCTGAGAGCTGCACCCAGCTTTCCTGCATCCCCCCTGCAACTGATCCAGGGACCACACAGAGCAGCTATACTTAGCTGAGAGTTCAAAAGGAGCATGAAGAAAATCTAGAAAACAGCTGAGAAAGTAGGCAATTTCACACTTGGTTGTGTTTCTTTTTTTGGTTTTGTTTTTTTGTTGTTTTTTTTTTTTTTTGAATGTCATTAGATTGCATTTAAATGAACCATTTAATCACAATAACCTCAACACATGAGAGGTCTATTTTTTTAAAAATAAACTCAACTAATCCTCTGCAGCCAGAGGAGGGAAAGGGGCAGCTCTGCCTGTGGCACTTTCCCTGGGAGGAAGAAACAGACTCCCCATTTCTCAATCAACTGAGCCAGTGTCCTCTCTCTGCTGCTGGGGATGCAGAAGAAATTGCACAGGAGAAGGAAGGCAGTTTTTCTTCTTGTTTTGCTTGTAGAGGTGTTTGCCTCTGTCCCATGGCACACCAGGCCCAAGACAGACCATGGTTTTCAGCCTCCCTGTATCACCCACCTCTGCTACCACTCTACACAAGTGACTTGGCCTTTTCCTTTTCTGCATTGACCACAGTTGGTCTCAAATCCTAAGTAGGTAAAAGATGCAATTGTTTATTTTTAATATAGCTCTGTATTACCTGGATAACAAATATTCCTAGCAGTTCACTCTGAAAATGTCCATTTAGCTTCTCTGGTTCCTTGTCTTCTTTCCATCTTTGGATTTCTTTATCTAAACATCTGCTCAGTGAATTTTTGACAGTAACCTTTAGGGAAGGAAGAACAATGGCATTTACTACAACATGGATGCAACAGCTCCTGCCTTATGCAGGTTTTACCCACCCACCCACCTTTTGCCTGGCCCAGCGGAGTTTTTCCTCAGCCCTGGCTGCTATATAAAGGTTCCTTGTTAGGAGATGCCTGACCCATGACTTCACAGCAACAAGGACAACCCCCTCATGATACCCACTTACACAATAGTGAGTTGAGTATTTTAAGGTGGGAGTGAAGATCCCATCACACCTCCATATCCAGGGGATCAGGAGGGCAGGGAGGGAGCAGTGGGTAGGAAGGTTGCAGCAGCTCCATGTGCCAGAGCCCAAATTCCCCCAACCACACACTGTGTGTGTGTCACTCTCAGAGCCACCTGCTTTTGCAATCCTTTTTCATGAGCTTTTCTGATGCCACACAAGTGCTGGAGAGGGAAACAAAATGCTCTCAGGTTTTCTCTGCTCTGACCCCTCTGTGCTGCAGTGAGGCTTTGGAAATGGTCTGTGCAGTGTCTGGCACATACTGCTGATCCCCCAGTGTCCCGTTCATGCGCTTTGCAGACCTCACACCACCTCTCCCATATGCAAACCATCACAGACTACAGTTAAACTTGGAACTCATCTTCTCATTTTCCGGGAATTCCAGCCCCAAATGCCAAAAGCACTAAGCTATGGGAATACTCTAGAAGTTGCTTCTTGTTTCCATTAAGGGAAGGGTGATACAAAAACCAGAGCAAGTTTTATTTTCTGCAGAGCAGGCAATTCTCCATCAAAGAAAGAGATTTGTCAGGACCAGAACTCCATGCTTTGCACTCATCCAAGGTCTGGCACCTCTGCAGATACCAGGAGTAATCCAAGATCCTTTAGACATTCCTGTGAGAGGGACCATAAATCCCTCTGGAGATTTATCAGAATGAGAAAGTTGCCTATAAAGATCTGTTGTTGGATTTTCCCCCTGTTACCACATGACTTCCAAGAACAGAGCAGTTCTTTTCTCATGGCTCCCAGGGCTAAGCAGAAGTTTGCTCTGCAAGTCCCATCTAGCAGAAAGGTGACCTGCTCCCCAAAAACAAACAAAAGCTTTGGCTTCTCCCTGGAAGGGTGTGTGGTTCACTGGTGAAGAAGTGTGTGTGCAGGACAAGTCACAGCTTCTCTGAGGAGTCACATGGGAGCAGTGAAGGGAAGAAGAGGAGTGACTGAACCTTTCTTACCTCTTCACTGTCAAGGTATTTATTTTCAAGCTCTTTGCTCAGACTTGAAGGCAAAAGGCTTCCAAGCTTAACTTTATCCAACTCCATGGCTAAAGCATGATCTTTTCTCATGTCTCTGGAATGAAAAAACCAAACAATTGTATTTTCCAAAGGCAGTGTAATTCAAGACAGCTGTTGATGCAAATCACTAACACTTTTTGAGGGTATCAGTGAAAAAACAGATGGAAATGTACATCATTGTCCTCACTCCAGGCAGGACTTGGAGAAGCTCAATGGATATGTGCCAGGGGTGAGATGTGTGAGGGTGGGACCACAAGCAAGCCTGTGAATGGAGTCATGAGACCAAACTCCTGGGTACCAGCCACTGTGCTCTGGTGGGGATGGGAGAGCTGAAGCAAGCAGGGGAGTCTAGCCCCTGGACATGGCCTCTCTGCATGCATACAGAGAGGTGAGCAGATGAAAAGCTGGTGTTGGATGGCTGGGAGGTGGTCCCTCAACACCTGGATGTGGCGTCTGGGAACACTCCCAAAGCAGCTGCTACCCTGGCCAGCACTGTCCCCAGTGCTGGGCTGAGCCCTGCTCCTCACAGCTGCTCACTCCCAAACACAGGCTGGTCCTGGCCTGAATATCCTGATCTAGAGCACAACACGGCTGTGGAAAACTTCTGGGATCAACACTGAATCATTACACTCATCAGTGGAGCACGAAAAGCAAAAAGTGGAGCTGAATGACTTTGGAACAGAAGAAACATTGCTGATGTCTTTACTGGTTTCCACCTGAGAAGTGAAAGCCCTCAATTCTCCACTCAGTACTATTTAGCCACAACAAGCAATGTTTTCAGTTCAATAACATCCAGAGTTTATGGGGACCCTTGGATTGTGTCCTCTCACAGAGGCACACCCCTGGCTCTCCTAAAGGAGAAGAAAACATAGACTGTGAGTAACACCTAAGCAACATCCTCCATGCCCTGGATAATTGCATCTCAGGTTGTTCTATTTATTGTCTGCCCTCTGGTACAAAGGGCTGAAATTTCCAAATGTTCCAAGAGTGAGCCCAGGTCTGCAACTGGAATTGATATCAAGGCAATGAACCTGATCAATTTACCCCATAGATGAAGACCTAAACATTTGTGTGTTGGTTGCCCAGAAGCCAGAATGGTGAAAGAGACCTTCATTTACAGACTAGCAGCCTTGAGTGTCCCTTCTGGCTGTTCTGGCCAGGACTGTAAATCAGCACATCATCAGTAACACTACTAACTTAGCCAGGTACTGGACTGCACCACAGTAATACTAACTCATAAATCAAGCAAATGCCTGGGTTTGCAGCCAGTGAGCCTGTTTTGATTTCCAGGGGTAAACATGTATAAAAGCCCACTTACTTTGGATAAAAGTTGTGCACCCACGAGAGAAGAAGATAAATATCCTTGTCTTCCAGATGAGACTCAGCATTTTTCTTTGCCTGGGAGGCAAAATAATTGTGGTAGAGTTCTGCATATATGCTGAACACATTAAACTCAGGAGGATAAAGCTTAATAATATACTTGGCAACCACTGTCAAATCTTCTTTCATTGTCTTTCCCATGTGCAGGAGGTTCTGGCCGACTGCAGAGAGGTTCTCAGTTCTAGGAGTACGGCTTGTGTCTTTCATTCGAGCCTCTACCGACTCCTTTACTGTAGCCATCCAGAGCTCTTTCCATTTTCTAGGTCTAAATTGCATATTTTGGTCAGGTGGGTTCTCTGACATGTAGTTCTGATCTTCTTTCTCCTGTTCTTTCAGAGCCTCCACTGCCTGCTGTAGCAGATCTGGGTTTGTTTTTGCAAGCAGCACAGAATCCTTCAAGGTGCTGAAGACTTTGTGCTTCAGAACTTCGTAGACAGACTCGATGTCTTTCTGACTGGTGTTCAGTCCCTCCTCACTTTTGCTAGACAGGCTCCTCTCCAGGGCAAACAGATGTTGAATGGCATCACAAAGCTTTTGCTCTCCAAGGAGATCCATGACTTGTTTGACTGGTGAAAACAGAACAGCTTTTCTTTAACCAAGAGTGAAGATTTAGACTTATGTTTTATAAAAAATGATGGCTCTGGAATCTTTTTAAAAAATGCTCATACTTCCAAAATGCTAGCTCTTGGGCTCCTACACCATGTAGAAAGTCCGTTTAATTTAAGATCAGATTATTTCCAGCTTGCCTTTAACTGGGGCAATGAAAACTTTAATACCCACCACCAGTGTGTTGCATATGGACAGCTATTCACGAGCCACCTATAATTGTTTCCAAAATTTAGCCCTGTGGAGTTAGTTAGTTATTGCTCATCCCCTTCCCATTAATTTGACCTCAAGTCAGAAGCATGGCACTAGAAATAATGTAGATAGAAAGATGTAACTAAAGATGTGCTGAAGGAAATACCACATGGGTTTTCCAGAAATAGATTTGGCACAACCTGACCTGTGAAATTGTTTGGGAGGCCACATTTAGCAAGCAAGACAAATACAATTCAGCTATCTTATCTGAACTATAGCCAGTTACTTGAGACAGGGAGACCTGGGAAATCATTAGTTAAAATGGCAAAGTTATATCCCAAAATAAGATTTGTTAGGTATGTAATGGAGGACCCCGGGTGGAGAAAGCTTACATTATTCATGAAACTCATCTTACTTCATTTATCCTTAAAGATTGTGGCACAAAAGCTGGGAGTGCCCTTTTGGCATCTGCTGATTGCACAAAGTTCAGAGACATTATCGAAACTCAGGGCCTGGTGTATTTTACAGGAACAATGGGATAAGCTGAATGGTAAATGGGCTGAAATTTAATGGCACAAAACATCAGATACAAATCCAATAGAACAAAAGTTACTTAGCAACAAACAGGATTTTCTGCTGCAAGCTGGATGTGAATCAGCTTGAGAGGGAGGAAGAAGAGAGACGCCTGGAGAATTAGTAAATCCTTACTGGGAGGTGGTGGTGAACATGTCAGTTACGACCCCAGGATGTACTCAGTGAGAAATATCCAGCTGAGATGTGAAAATAGGAATATATTGTGCCACACATTGGTGGTGTCTTATCTGGAATATTTTCTGCAATTCTGGTTGCTTTAAAAAATAAAAAAAAAAAATAAATAAAAAAAAAGAAGAAGACTACATTGGGGATGGGGCAATGCAGTGGTAAGAACAAAAGTACAAAAGGCCTGTTTTCAGCAGCAAATTCAAGGCCAAGAAGGAAAACCACCAGTTAGGGAGATCATTTCACACATGGAGAGAGAGATGCCAATTAGACAGGTAAAGGCTTGTCTGGAAAGGAAATCATTTGTACTAAAACAAGACTTTGTAGAAGGGGATGGAGGAACAGAACTGGGAGTTACACCTTGGTTTCTCACCCACCCACAGTTCTCTGTGCCCCCATGGAAAACAGAAATAAGTTTGTTTTGGACAGAAAACCTGCAAATGGACAGCTCCTCAAGGACTGTACCCTTGGTACTAAAAGACTAGGACTTGAGGTCATGTCTCCCTCAGCCCAATTTTCCCCAGGCTCCTTGGAAAAGTCACTTCAATCTATCAGTACCTTTGTTTCCCTAGGGGACAATTCCCTGCCTCATACAGCCCCTCTAGAGGAAACTATGGCCCATGAAGTGGTGCAAGGAGGATGGAGCAGCACTTACCACTGGGTGGCTTGGTCTTTTTAACGATTTTAAATGCACTTTTAAGCATTCCCTTTATTCCTTTGTTCCCCTTCTCAGGGCTGTCCCCAGCAGAGATGCAGCTCTCATTGCTCGTGATGGAAGAGGCACGTGAAGCTCTGCAGGCTGCCTCTGGCCTTTCTCTCATCTTCTCCTGGTCCCTGGACCAGATCTCATCTGCAGAAGGTTGAGGACAGGCAGGGACTTGCTCAGCTGATGGTGAAGTGTTTTCAAATGGCCTGTTTGCATCAATGCAGCCCTCTGATCCACTGCGTATTCCAAAAGGACTTTGGAAAAAAGGTAACATTTTCATCATTTTCCTTCTAGCCTGTAAATTTCAGGGGGAAAAAAATCAGATTAGAACAGTTAGGAAGAAAAATACCAAGGACAAAGTGTGGCAAGGCATATGTGTGGGCAACATGGAGAATGTTACACATCTGGTGTGAGCACAGGAGTATTCCTGAGCAACATCATCCCTGCTAATGTCCAGTCTAAATTAGAGAAAAATCCAAGAGCCATTTTCAGGGTGATTCAGATGTCCTGATTTGAGACCTTGAGCTTGTCAGGCTCTCCCATGGGATACTGTGTGTTTATGGACATGAGCATGGGTGGGCACATGAATGATGTGGGTGGGATAAGTGTCCTGTGCCTTCAAAGCAACCACAAAGCTCTCATGCTCTTAAATGGCATCAAAATCAATTCCCACCTTACTCAGGGCCTTTTTTGCCTGATCTGTGCTCAAGGTAAGTGGGAACAAGGCACGAGGATCAGGGTAGTTTAGCCTTGTTTAAACAAACATGATCCTGCCAGAGTCCTGCATTACCACCAACACTCTTACACTGCAAATAATTAACAACAGAAATTTGTTATTGTTACAACTTCTTCTCAGAATTCATGTTTAGAATTATGTTCCTCTATAATTCAATAGATTGCAAAATATTTATTTGCATAACTATAACCATTTGTATAATGATTATAATTATGCAATTATTGTAAATAAATAAAATTACTCATAGTTTCCAATCCTTATTCTAATAATGCTTTATTTGAAGTGACTTTCTAGGAGACTGAAGCACATCTGTATGAAGAACTCTCAGGCAAGTTTTGGTTTGCTTGTACTGAGTAATGGCAGAAAAATTAGACTTCAAACAAATGAAGAATTTGGCTTCAGTTATACAGCCACAATGTGGTGATCTTCAAATACCTCTGTTGAGTTTATAATGTTGATATGTCTCATGCTGATACAAAATGTGATACTTATTTCTGGGAAAACTGGTTGGAAGACAGTGGCTTTTCATTCTAAGCTATACAGAGAGCAGTGAGAGCCTGGCTTTGCTGAGAGCTTTCCTTCTCCCTGCTTTGGATGCCAGGCCATGTTCAGGATTAGTAATGCTATTACCCTCTAAACACAACAAATACGAAAACTCATTTGGGAAGGAGTTCTGCTTGCATGAGCAAGCAAAGGGGGCCTGAGCACCAGAGCTCAGCTGACAGGAGTTACAGAATGGTCTGAGCTGGAAAGGACCCACAAGGATCACCAATTCCAACTCTGAAGTGAATGGCCCATACATGAATTGAACCCACAACCAAAGGCATTATTAGCACCATACTCTTGACTAACTGAGCTAATCCCAGGTTAGCCAGCAGCTGTGCCATGGCTGAATCTGTGCACATACATCTCCCTAGCACATGTACTGAGGAGGGGAGGGGGAAGGAAACCCCCTGCAGTTCACCCCAGCTATGCTAGTCAGGATGCCCCATTAGGATCCTGAAAGCAGTGGAAAAGAGTTCCTTTTTGTTACATTTCCACTACAAAAATACCCAGAAAAACAATCAACCAACCCAAAAAATTCATGGCAACAGGCATGTTTAGCAAGTGACTTGGACTTGCCTAATTTTTGTAAGGCTCTTTTCGTAACCTGCATTTCCCAACACAACACTGTGCTTAGATTAATTCTGCCAAATCCCTTCTTTCCTGTTTGTTCAAGCACAGACTCATCTGAGTCCTTTCTCTCTCTCCTATTATTTCAAACAAAGCATTATTGGGGTTTTTTTTTTTTTGTTTGTCTGTTTTCTAACCAAAGAAAGTACCTCATCCCTTCCAAAAGGCTAAGGTCTTTCATTTTGATGAATGATGATGACAAAGGTGGACTTTGAAGTTTTGTTTTTTCTTCAATGCCAAGATAAATGCAATAGATCTTTGAAAAGCATCAAAGTGACACTACACAGACAAGACTCCATAAGTGAATGATTAAGTTGGTTAGAAGCTGAGTTTTTAACATCTGTCAGAACTTTGTCATGGTAGTGCACAAAAAAAGCCAGGCTCAAGCACCTAGGTAAGGCTGCCAATGCAAAAGCTGCCACACTCTCACATTTGGCCAGCTTGAACTCTTGCCCAGGGATTGTCATGTGCCACTGCTGGTTGACCTGGGTTTGTATCTGCAGTGGGAAAAACCATCAAACCTCAGCTGCCACTTCTGCCTTGAAGTGCAGCCCCAGTCTTAATGTCAAGGGGTACCAAACATTCCCTGTCCATCTCTTCTCATTACTGTTAGAGAACCAAGACCTTACTGTAAGAAATGCTTTTAAGGAACTTACAGAAAAAATTGCTGACACTTTCTACAAGAAATACTCAGCTAAAAGGAGGTGTTCCTGGTTACATCTGGGGTGCACAGGCAGGAGATGCTGTGCTAGGACTGCACCTCCTGCCTCTGTCAGGATGTGCTCCTGCCCAGCGTTCCTTGGCTTTGGCTTTGACAGCTGCAGGCTGCTCCTCTATGCCTGCGCTCTTCTCACAAATCAAAGCCTGCTAAAACTCCAGCAGGCTTCTAATTTTTTTAGCAGGAGAAATGCTAAATCATTTCCCAGAACTCAAATTCAGGTCTTAGGAAATGTAACGATTTGAGGTCAAGAGTTAAGATTGTTCCCAACTCAGTATTATTGCTAATTTACTGTTATCATCGTCATCCTCATTATTGTTATGTGGCAACATGGTTTGTGCCAGGGGAGCCTTTAGCTCCAATTATTTGTGACACAGCATGTTCAGCTCCTGGTTTCAAACCAGAAGGCAGCACACCCTCTGCCACCCTGTCCAGATGCCCTGCAGCACTGGGACTGTGGGGCTGTGACTGCTGCTGTAGCTGTGGTGGGATGCAGCGAGCTCTCTGCTGATCACAGCACCTACCTCTGAGCTGGAGCTTTTCTGGGGTGGGCAGCAAGGGCAAGGGAAACACTTGGAGCACAGTCAAGACACAGAAAGACCCAGCCTGGACTCTGGGCACAGTGGCTTCCCATGTTCTCCTTTTCCTCCTCAAAGGAAACAGCCTCTATGCAGAATGATCTCATTGGTCAGGGATAGCTCATGGTGTGCCAGAGAGCACTCAAGGGAAGAGATTTATTAATTATCCCTATTCTGATTTTTTTGCTGAACTTTTTCTTGACTTCTTTTTCCTGAGCTGCTGCCAGTATTAACAAGCAATTGTTTGGATTTTTGGTCCTCTCCAGCCTGCTGACATACTAGGTCATGAGGATTTATATCTCATTTTAGTGGATATCTCCCATTCTCCCACAGCCTCTGAGAAATCCAGAGTTATCTAGCAAAGTTATCTATCTTCTCACACAAGAGAATTGCACTGGGCCAAGCCATCTTTGAAGCAGTAGAGCAGTGCAGGCAGTTTGAGTTTGGTATACCTCAGACCATGTGCTGACACCTAAGCAAACTGCTAATTCATCAAAGCAAAGAGTCCAAAAAGATGCCAGACTCAATCTCTGCAAGCTGGGAGTCCTCCTAGGAGGTGAGGGGGTTTTCCTACCATTTTTGGTATCTGGGTTAAGTACTGAAGGGAGACACCACAAATCTGGGGGGGTCTCATTTGGCTCTGCCTGGGAAATCACAGTCTATAGAAGAGTTGGGCCACCCAGAGCCCACCTTGACCCTCTACTGTGCTGCTGACATCCACAATCCCATCTGCAGACTCCTGTGAGACACCCACCACCCAATATGTGCTCCAGCAGCATCCTGATGGTGGCCAAGCTCTGCTCCTAATGGGGAGCTGAGGGAAAACAAAACTTGTCTCCAGTAAAGAAGCCAAGGCAGGAGCAGAAACTGCCCAGAGGACTCAATCCCTGTGCCTCAGCATTACCAGGCACCCCTACAGGGCTGGGGGTGATGGGGAACCCAAGGGATTCAGGGGAATCACAGTGGCAGAGCAGGGAAAGGACCCCAGGGCATCTCATCTGGCATGAGAGAGATGCTTTAAGCCAGCATAAAACCATGTGTAGATACAGCTGTGCAGTGCAGCAGTTGTTTCCAAATGAGACTGATTTCCCTAAATTACTGACACACCTGAAACCCATCCAGTAAACCATCATCTCCTGTTGTTATTGAGAATCTTTCAAAGAGAGAAAGAGAAAATTCTATGTATACACTGTTATTGGGAAAAAGCAGAGAGAATGCACTGCAATAACCTCATTTTTTCTTCTTCCTTCAAGTCGGAGCAGCATAATTTTGAACTGTTGCTGCTGAAAGAGCAACCAACTGCTGCTGTCTAGAGTTTTATTTTCATAATAAAAAAGTTTTTAGTTCCAAAGCCAAATCCTTCTTTAAGGCCTGGAGTTTGCAAAGTTCACTGCTAGAGCTAACAGCGACTGAGAAGATAAAGAAATTTCTGGGAGCTTCTCTCAGCACTTTCAAATTCTTTGGCTTTCCAGGCATCTTTTATAGAGAGGGTAAATGAAGCAAACCCAAACCTGAGCTCTCTGCTCCCTTGTGATTTGCTTTATCAGAGCCTCAAAGTCCCTTGCTGAGGGGCAGGCAGCTGACACTTTGGACAGTGTTTCTTCAGGTTTTCCATCTGAACTTGGGTGTCAAAGTGAGGCACCATGGCTTCTAGATCAGCCATATGCTCCAGTCACAGAAAGTCTCTTCACTTTTCAGCAGCCTTAAAAAGAAATTCTGCTTTGAACGCACCAAGGATCCTAACCCTGGGGCTGAATTTTTCAATTTGTGCTGAGGAGCAGATGCAATGGATATGGGGCTGCTGCACAAAGACAGAAGGGAATTTCTATAGGCTTTTCAGTGCTCTGGGAAAAGGCAGGTCCTAGGAGCTGTGGGACATCCCTGACAAAGAAAAAGCAGTCACAAAAGGGCAAGCATGGCACTGCAGAAATGTGCCAGCTTGGCACAGTGACCCTGGCAGGGTGCAAGTCCCAGGGGCTGCCCAGGGCCATCCAGGGTCCAGGCTCTGAAATGGTGTTTCTTCAGGGCAGCCAAACTGAGTGAATCACAGTCCAATTACTTTCCTGTGGTTTGGGGGAAAACCACTTCCTTTAAATAGAGACAAAAAAGAGAGAGGGCAGAAGCGCCACACTGGATCTGGAATCCAGCGCCAGATCTGGGTTTAGGACACTTTGGTACCCAATACCTTCATCTGGATTTTGGGAAAGGTGTTGGAAGGCAGAAGGGTAAGAAGGAGGTGAATGGTTTACAGTAGTCACTGCTTGAGTCTGTGCCCTGAAATTTAGGGGAAAAGTAGCACAAATCAGACCCAGCTGTCACAATGGAATTACCAGGCATATATCCTTGCGGTGCCCGGCCCTGGGATGTGCCAGGAGCCGCTGTCCTGCCAGCAGTCCGATTTATTCCCCATTCTGATCATTACAAGGTGGGGCTGAAACCCGTCCCTGTGCCCGGCAACCCACCCTCCGTGGGTGCCCCTCGTTCCCCACTCTCGGAGCCAGCAGAGCCCCCGAGCTGCCCAGCAATGAGCCCGGAGCGGGGCAGCGCCTCGGGAGAAGCGGGAGACGCCGGCCCGAGGGGAAGGGGAAGGGGAAGGGAAAGACCCGAGGCTGACGGACTTACTCAGCGGCGGCTCCCGGGCGGCGGGGCTGGGCGCGGGCCAGCGGCACTGTCACTGTCACCGGCACTGTCACAGGCTCTGCGCCCGGGGCGGGGGCAGCCCGGCTATAAGGGGAGGAAAGCGGGGGCGGGACCGGCTGCTGGGAAACTCCAGTTGCACCTCCCCTCGAGAGAAGGGAACCGAGAAATCCCCTCCCGGGGAAGCGGCCGGCAGCCGAGCGCCTGGTGCCGGGGGTCGGTCCGTCCGAGGGGCTGAGCGCTGTCCGGGCAGAGCGCTGGATGATGCCGGGCCCTGCCCTCACTGCCCCAGGGCCTGGCTGAGGAATGTGTCCCACTGCGGACTTGGAAATGCCGTCAGGGATAGAGCAGGTGCCTCCAAAACTGCCGTGTTCTGCACCTGAGGTGGTCATCTCTGGGTGTGCAAGCAGCCCGGGGAATGAGGAAAGGGACCTGAGACGGCAAGTTGAACATGAGCCAGCAGTGCCCTGGCAGCCAGGAGGGCCAGCCGTGTCCTGGGGGGATCAGGCCCAGCATCGCCAGCCGGGCAAGGGAGGGAGGGGATTGTCCTGCTCTGCTCTGCACTGGGTCCGCCTCACCTCGACTGCTGGGGGCAGTTTTGGGTGCCACAATATAAGACAGTCATAAACTATTAGTGTCCAAAGGAGAGCAACAAAGATGGTGAAGGGTCTGGAAGGGAAGCCATATGTGGAGCAGTTGAGGTCACTAGACGTGTTCAGCCTGGAGAAGACGTGACTTACGGAGGCCTCACCGCAGCCTACAGCCTCCTCACAGAGGGAAAGAGATGAGGCAGGCACTGATCTCTTCTCGATGGCCACGAGAGACAGGACCCAAGGGAATGGCCTGAAGCTGTGCCAGGGGAGGTTCAGGAATGGGTTCTTCACCCAGAGGGTAGTTGGACGCTGGAACAGGATCCCCAGGGAAGCAGTCATGATATCAAGAGTTCAAGAACCATTTGGGCAATGCTCTCAAACACATGGTGTGAAGTTTGAGGTTGTCTGGTGCAGAAATGGGTGTTGGACTTCATATAGGTCCTCTCCAATCAGGATATTCCATGATCCTTGAAAGCTTTGCTTTCTGAGCAGGGCACTGCCACCAGCAGGCTGCTGGGGATGAGGTGCATGACTGAAAGCACAGCTGGCTCTATCTGGGTCCTGCATGGTGCCTTCCCCAGAGCAGGGCTCACAGCCCTCCCAGGAGACATGAACACCCTCCTGCACCTTCAGAGTGGGGATTGACTCCCTGCCTAGAGACTGAAAAGGACAGGCTGCCTTCCTTACCCCAAAGCCTCCGAAAATCTGTGTTCCACTTGTGGATGGGAGACCTTCTTGAGCCTTTCAGTGCTTGAAGGGGGCCTATAAGAAAGATGGAGACAAAGGTTTTTGCAGGGCCTGTGGCAATAGGACAAGGGGTGATGGTTTGGAGCTGAAGAAAGGTCAATTTAGATGATAGAAAAGGAAGACATATTTTAGGATGAGGGTGATGAAACACTGGAACACGTTGCCCAGAGAGGTGAGAGTTGCTCTCTCCCTGGATACATTCAAGGTCAAGTTGGACAGGAATGTGAGCAACCTGATGTAGCTGAAGATGTCCCTGCTCATTGCAGGGAGGTTGGACTAGACGACCTTTAAAGATCTCTTGTAACCCAAACTATTCCATGATTCTGTGACTTGTTTTCCTTATTTCTGTTCCTGATTTCTAGCCACCAGCATCCCTGGCCATGGAGTGTGGTTCCCCTGTTACCTGGAGAAGCATGCTGCCACAGCAGGGGATGGCTGGAGGGCCAGGGTGACAGCAATGGCTGTGGGTGCCTTTGCAGAGGGTCTGTGAAGGCTGTGAGGGGTGTGCTGTCTCTTGCTTAGGTAGCTTCAATGGGAAGCATCTTCTGCACATGTCTGGATGAGATCTGGGTTGAAGCAGTTGCCCTGCAGGCAGAAAATCAAAATGTTGTGGTCCTGCAGAGCCTGCCTCTTCCCCCTTTCCTGGGAAGCTGCTGTGGGGCAGGTAGAAAGTCCAAGTGCCTGGTTACCGTGTTTGGGAGAATTTCTGTTTTCATCTGATAGCTTTGGTCTGATGCAAAATGTAAAAAATGGTCCAGGGATTTAAAGGTGAGTGTGAACAATGAGCTTACCTGGTGCTCCTGATGTCCACATTCAGCACCTGTGTGGCCACAAAGCTTTTGGAGGGGCTACTCAGGTCCTGTGTGGGGACATCCTCAGCAGCAGACATGGTCTGGAGCCATGGTTTGTGCTGGAAGGAGGTGCCCAGTTGAGCTGGCACAGTACTGGAGGGCAGATGCCTCTCCTGGTGTGTGCTTTTTGGCAAGCATCCTATCTGCTGGCACAGCCACTTTCCTCTGTGGCACTCTTTCCAAGAAGTCCATGGTAGCAGGGAAAAACCTCACCCTCAGCAATGTCTGCCAAGACAGGAAACAGAAGCAGAGGGGCCGCCCTGATGGGCAAACCCATGATCTGGAAAACACTGATTCATGTCATGCCAGCCTTTGGCTGTGCTGGGCAGGGGGTTCCCCTCTGGGATTGCCCCAGGGTTGGGTCCCCTTACTCCTTGACAACCAGTGACCAGGAATAACCGTGGTCACAGGATGGAAATGTTGGGTGCCACATTAGCCTGAAAGTCATTGGAAACAGTGCAAGATTTGGCCCTGGAGTGCTGAAACTTCCTCTGTATTTCATCACCTCCTCCACTGCCAGTGAGAAAGGGAGAGGAGGCAAGATTTGAGATCTGCAGTTAGAGCTGGTTTGGGGACAGCTGGAGGTGAGCTTGATGCTGCATCCAATGACCTTTCCATGAAGGAGGTGAAGGAATATGGCTCCTGAGAAACACACACACACACACACACAGAGCTCTGGGCATGGCTGGGAAGGCAGTGTTTGTGACTGTCTGAAAGCAGAGCATGCTGTTCTGGATGCAGGAGGGAACCTGGGGCTGGTTCCTCACATCCTCAATTATGTGATCCCTGAAGGATGCAGGGATGTCTGTCACAGATGTGCTGGGAATCTGCATTGGGAAGTGGCTCAGTGACACATCTCAGACCCACTGAAACCTCTCTTTAGATATTCAGAGGGTCTTTGAGCCTGGTTCAGACAAATGTCTCATCCCCAGATTACCCACTGGGGGCCCTGACCGTAGGAAACTCTTGCAGTTAGGGATGGGAGAAGTCAAAGGAGTGTGATGCTCAGCTGGTACACACCTGCACCAAATGTAGCTGCAGATTTGTGAGCATCCTGGGTTGTTTTCTTGAATAAATGTTCATATAGAATGATTTTTGTGGGATCCAAATTAGGTTCATGTAATGGGATCTGTTGCTGGACTCATCTCCATCTGTTTTAAGTTAATTTCAGTGGGGTCAGGGCATTTCTGCCAGCAGAGAGGGGAACAAAAAGCATCTTGTAATTAGGTTTTAAATGAAAAATATAGAGTTTGGGTGTCATCCCCTGGCTGCCCTTGTTTACCCAAACCAAATGTATCACAGCACTTTGACCTCCTGCTGTTCAGCAGCATGACATTGCTTGTCTGTGTAACTTGATTCCTGACACAAGTACCTTGTACCCACTTGAACAATATTGGGTGCTGGGTAACCAAGTTAAACCAGGCTGCACATCTTCCAGTGCTGCACAGGAACTTTTCTGTGCTCTGTAACTACTCAGTGTACTGCACAGGACTACACTGATATCTGTTTATCAGTGTTTATAGTTCTTAGAAGTTAACTGAAGTCTGGAATCCCTGGAAGTCTGGAATCCCTGGAGAATCCTCACTTCTCCAATACACAGGATATATTTCTCACCTGCAACTTACACTTAAAAGCAAGATGTTCTTCAGAGATTTTTAACTTTATTTTGCAGCTGCTTCCTTACTTTTGAACAGTGACTTGCATAGGATTGTTTCCCCCTTCTCAGTTGAGCATCAAAGTCAATTTTACTGCCAGTCCTAATATCCAAATTTAGCTGAGCAAGAGCTTGCAAATGGGGTGTGTCTCTACTAGAAAAAGTTGCAAATTCTTTGCATTAGACAATGAAAGATCTACCTGCAAAAATGGAGATACTATCAACAAGAAGCATTTATAAGGAGAATATTTTTGAAGTGCAGTTTTAATTTCCTCTTTCAGGGTCCTGAAAGCTGTTATCCTCATTGTTAGCTAAAGGTGTGTCAAGAAGCAGATTGTCATGAGGGTAAAGATGTTCTTCCTGCAGTCCATTAATTCAATATGCTTATTCATTGAATGGTATTTGAGATTTTTGTTCAAACTTGTTTTTATTACCTTTATTACCAGACAGGGAAGATAGTAACATTCCTGTGGGATTTTCTCTGAGTTTAACTCATTTTCACAGAGCAATTCCAGCTGTGCACATTTCAGAGTAGAAAAGCAGCAGGTCTGGGTGCAGGTGGCTGGCAGCTGCTTTCTGACTAAGCAGGCACTCCTTGCCACCTTCTGCTGGGAATATGTGGCTATCTCCTGGAGCTGGGGGGCACACAAAGCCCAAGCAGAGGGGCCTGAGTTGGTGCTTGGAAGAGTCAGTAAATACTCTCAGTGTGGGGCTGGACTGGAAAATCAGGGTCAGGTGATGTCCAACAGCTTTTACATGTGGGATGGGGTGTGCAGCAGCTTGGGGGAAGGATGTCCCTAGGGTGGCTGACCTTTCTGCAGTGCTGGGGGAGGCATGTGAGACAGCGTGGGGTGAGGGTGCATGGGCTGTGACACGAGCTGCTTGTAGCTCATTGCTTTTCATCCTCCTGTGCTGGGAAATAGCTCTTTTATTTCTGTGCACTGTGGGATAATTTTATAGAAGTGGGGTCATGTGCAGAAAGGGGTCCAGGGGTAGCAGAAGAGGATTTGAGGTCCTCATTAGAATGTGAGGTAAAAGACCAAGAAATCACACCTGCCACATTTCTTTGGCTCTTTTCAAAACTT
This sequence comes from Melospiza melodia melodia, assembly GCF_035770615.1. Taxonomy (NCBI): domain Eukaryota; kingdom Metazoa; phylum Chordata; class Aves; order Passeriformes; family Passerellidae; genus Melospiza; species Melospiza melodia. The sequence continues at coordinate 10,566,382 of NC_086199.1, forward strand.
TTTTAAGTTTTAGGTCAGCAAAAGAATGAAAGTTTGAGTTCTGAAGGCTGGCTCAGCTCTGCAGACCAGAGCAATGTCAGCTAGGCCAAGAAGAAGCCCAGTTCTTTTCTGTGAGTACAGGGACATGACAGATCAGTAAGGCTGTGGAGGAACTTGCTGGCTCCAAAGGCACTGTCACTGCTCAGCAGCCACAGAGTGGTTGGAGGAATGGAAGAAGTGGATCCAGCTTTCAAGACTTTGTGCGTTTAACTCTGATCACTTGGGTCAGCTTGCAACAATATTATTTCCAACTGATGTGGTGTCTTCCTCTCTCCTGTTTGTGATGACTACAAGTAATAAAAAGGATTTCTTTTTCTCCATTAGCAACCAGGCTGAGAAGAGCTATGTGTATATATCAAATGCTGGCCTTACAGCACAGGGACAGGAACAGAGCTTGGGCGATGGGGCTCTGAATTCACCAGCAGATTGTGTCACACTGTGTTTACCACTGAGGGGAAAGTTCCCATGACAGGCCATGCTTTGTGTAAGAGACACAACCAAGGGGTGGTGGGCAAAGATTGGATACCCAGGACTTCCCAGACAATAGCAGAAATCACTAGGATGAAGTTTCACTCTCTGTTCCAGTTTCAGTACGTGTCAGTGAAGTGAGAACCTCCTAGACAGCAGCTAACTGGATTTCCTCTAGGTGCCCTAGATGAAGGCAAGTGAGTGGAGAGCACCTCCTGGGGTCCAAGTCTGAAACCTTTCAGTGTGAGGGGGCTGTTGTTTCTAGCCAGTCTGAGACACCTGTGAGACCACAGGATACAACCTCTCACTTTTCCTCTTATTTAGCGAACTACTTCCCAGCCCCAACTTTGGTTTCATTTATGCTTTGAAACCCTTGGTAATTATGCACATGCTAAGTTATATGCTTTTAAGTACAACATCCTTTGTCTTTCAAAATTATCACAGAAGCACACCAAGGCATGGATCTCTGCTGTCTTTGAAGCCTTCTCCAAAGAATTCCATGTGCAGGCTATGTTTTGTGGTAGGTGGGGAGCAAACTTTTCACTCACACCTATGGAAGCTCACTATGAGGTTAAAGGGAACCATCAAGTTGGCCAATTCAAGTATTATCTTACTACTTGAAAGCAAAATGTAAACCCAAGATTTTGAAGCCAACCAATATGAAATATTTAAATACTAAGGTACTTACCTAACCTAATGTTCTCAGATCCAAAAAGATTCCTTCTTCCTGCAAAATACTTTGTTCTTTTCAACATGGACCCTATTGCCACAGGAAGAATCCTTACCTTGTGCTGAGAAGATTGATCTGCTCATGATTTTTTTGAATCCAGGTGTGAAAGCCAAGCAGAACCATGTTCAGCAGAAACATCCTTGGCAGCAGTTAATCTTCATCCTCTTGTCATAGTTCTGCCTCTGTTGTCTTCCTCTCCAAGTGATGAAAACCTGTTTTTTCCTATGTCTGTTTGAAGGAGGTTGGTGTTGGAGGTCTGACATGCAGTAAAACTGTGATTTGATAACTTCAATAGTGTGAACCCTTCTGGGGAGCTTTTCTACCAGTGGTACCAGCCTCACACCATGATAGTTTTGTCCTCTCTGGCCATATCTGGACCAAGATAACCCCAGAGAACTTTCCTGATTTTGGTTTCTTCTGGCATTAGAGATACTACATGCCTGAGTAATGAGCCAGGAGCTCAAACCTGACAGTAATGTCCTAAATCTTCATCAAAGGAAGGGCTTGCATTCAAGCATGGTCTGCATCCCCATCCTGGTATTTCTGCTTGAGGAGTGGTCGTAGCTTAGGCTGCTGACACCTTTGCTGTGATATTCTGGTGGAGGAGGCATCTGTCCCTGAGGCTGCCCTGGCACCCTCCCCTGGCATTTGAGCGAGGGAGGTGTGCATTTCTGTGGTTGCTCTGACATGGAGAGGGAGGAGGGATTCATGTCAGACATTTCTGGCAGGGGGCAGCTGTCCCTGACATGCTCACAATGGGCAGGAGACGTCACGTGCTGGAAGGGAAGTCCCCTTGACCTGGCAGCCCTGGCAGCTGTTCCCAGTTTGCTATCCCTGGACCTTCAGCCAGGCATCTTCATAGCCTGGGAAAAGTCACCCTTCCCCATGGGTCAGAGGGAGTGATATTGTCCCTGTGTTTGGTGCTGCTTGCAGGCAGATAGGCAGCCTCAACATCTGGCATGTGATGACTTGGGGAGGAACAGCAGATGCTGAGGGAAGGATGTAGCTTTTTCCTTTTCACCTGAAAGAAACCAGAAGTGTGCTTCCTGTGTGGAAGTTCAGTGTTCTAAGCACAATTCACTCCAGAGGAGTGGGAACTCCTTCCTTCTATCCCGTTTCTGTTGGGAAATGGAGGGCAAATTGTGGGGTCACAGCACCAGGCTTGGGGTTCAGAGCAGATCTGGAGGAGCTCTTGGCTGGGGCCATTGTGGGGGATTCTCAACTGCCTGTAGCACAGATGTTCTGAAAAACATGGCTGCTTTGGAGATGGTTCAGGGATCTCTGACTGAAAAGCAGCATTATTTTCAGCATCCCATTTTAAAGGTACTCCAGTGTCTCATAGTCCTTTCTTTATACCAGCTTACTCCTGTTTCTTTCTATAAACATTGCTTTGCTTCTCTGTTTACAGCTTCCTAATGCCTTCCTAATGAGGTTCAGCATGAAGACACAAGCAGCAGCTCTCTGTGAAGCCAGAAAAATTTGTATGTGTGCTTCCAAGATGCAAGTTGCTTTTCTTACAGTGCCCCTGCATTAAATAGGGGTCTCTAAGTTGGGGACCCTTTTCACTTGTATGTCCTCAGGGGCTAGCATAGCCATGGGCTGAGGGAAGGCAAATGGGAACTGCCTCATCAGTTAAGCTACAAGAAATGGTGCAAGGAGCCACATCCTGAGCAGCATCAGACACTTGTGCTGCAATGTGGCTCAGTGCTCCAGATGTGATAGCACAGCTGGGCTGCACACATAGGGCTGGGTGTCCTGACAGAGCTGCTCTGTCAGCTGATCCCAGGAGCTGCCAAAACCACCCTGTGTGGTTTCCTGACACCCAGCAGCTCCCGTGGTGTGAGAGGAATGTGCTCATGAGCTGGAATGGGCCATGCCTGTCCTCGCCAGTGCTCAGCTGGTGGATCCTATCCGGTCACCCACGGCTGTATCTGGGCTGGCACAGGGCTTGTGTGCAAGGGATGAGAGGGCTAATTTTAGATCAGGGAATGCAACACTGGAAAGGTCACTGGATGGGACCAAATCCCAGCTGGTCCTCATGATGGCAGCAGCATCGTGTTTAGGCCTGGTGGAACCAATCATGACCTCTTTTCACTGCAGTTGTTTTACCCCAGCCCAGGCACCTCCCCTGGCCCAGGGCTCTCTCCTTTGGGGCCTCTCTTTTTGCCCAGCAGGAAAGGCTGTCCATTAACTCCCCATCACAGGATGGTGGAAAGTACTGGGGGAAAGCACCCAGGAAACTGCAAAAACAGTATTTCTGTTTGATTTCTTGACAGTGAAATACCCAGAAGTTCTTCTGTTTTGAACTTCCCTGTGGGTCCTCTAGGTTTTCCCCTTCCTGTTCCTGGCCTCTCTCCTGTGGCATTATGCTCATGTGCCCAGGCAAACTTGGGCTTGATAAGTGCTGCAGAGGGAAGTTTCCAGGGGAAATCCAAGTAGCCATGAGGACAGCCTGTGTTTCAAGCCCTCTGACTCAGCAAGGAGCTTATTGCTTATATTTCACTGTTGAAATCAACAGAGTTATTGCTGCCAAGTTTACTGACAGTAGAGAACAGCCCTTCATTTCTTTGTAAATAGGGACATATTTCTGAAGGAGATTTACAGTTCTCCTGATGATTGAAATTCCCACTGATCAGGCAATGAAATGTTCCTTCTCTCAAAAAACCATCTGAGGAATCTTGTTGGATCTTCAGGGTAATAACCTTTTCTTTTGCCTTTCCTGCCTTGGCACAACCTGCACCATAGGGCTGGGAAAGGTGCTTTGCTCCTAGGATTTTTCCCAATAAGACAGTGCCCAGACATGGCTTCTTCCTAAATCACTTCCTAAAGAGATGGGGTTGTCCCAATTATTTTGAACATCACCTTCAGAGAAAAGAGGAAAATATCTAAGGTAAATAAATGTGAGTGCTGGATATGAAATCCAGTGCTGGGATGTAAACTCAATAATTTGTATGCAGTATGTAAAAATAAGCAGCCCTGTGTGTGTGTTTTTAACTCCTCCAGGCTTCTCTCTACCTGCATCAGAAAGAAGCTGCTTGACTCATCAGAGGTTGAAAGGGCAAGTTATATATATATGTATTTTAACTGAGGAAAATAATATTCCTTTGAGGGTTCTGTTTGGTACACCCCATGCAAGCATTTTCCCAGAAATACAGCTGGAACAGCAACAATGCAATTCATTTTTCTTGCTGTGACTAAAACAATGGCATCTAAGTCCACACACCAAGGCTGAAGGTCAACTGATTGTGGAGACATAACAGTTCTTGTTTTCAATGGATTGTGAATAACTTTGGGAAATGGAATAATATTGCTGTGAGTTGTTATGCCTGCCTACAGGCAATTTTTTAACTCAAGATTTTCTTCTGCTTTGGATGTTTAATAGAACAAAATTAGACATTCATCCAAGTATTCCCACCCTGTTGCGAGGCAAAGAAATCCTCTTTTTTTAAAAAATTAATTCACTTAGGAGACACAACCTTGAGCTGTCTTAGTATTTAATCACTTGCAAAAGGCATTTTGGTGGAAATGAGAAATCCCAGACCCAAGGGTCAGGGCCAAAAGCAGAGGAAATTGTGTGTTCAGGTTCAGCCTCCTCCCCGCAGGCAGTGCTGAAATGTCACATGTGGAATGCCATGTGGTGCTTCCAAATAACAGCTCCTTCCTGAGCTTGCTGGGAGAACATCTTACCGCAGGCAAATCCAGCCTTTGAGCTGTTTGGGCTGTTGTTTCTCTCCTTGTCTGCTCACAGACAGCGCTCCCATCATCCCAGGAATGGTCTTTGTTTCAGAGGGTGACTAACAGCTGCCTAGCAAGGCCAGGGTGGATTCAGCCTTGAGATCACTGAGGGAAAGAGGCACCGTGGGCTTTTGCTGGTGCTTTGGAGGCTCAAGGCCCTTTTGTTTGAAGAGCTCTCAAGATGAAAGCGTGAGCAATTCATTCCTGAGCTCCAGCTGGGACTGTGAGGGGAAGATGACGGTCCACGAGTGCATGACGTGCTTTTGGAGACGAAAGCCACCAGACTTTTGGCCTTGTGCTGCCTCATGAATCCCTGATGATTAATTCCATTATTGCCTCTTACCCATTCAATGAGTTTCTATTCATAGCACAGTTATTTCCCCCAAGTTTTGGAAAAAAGTATTGAGAAGTTGTGAGCTCCCTCACTCAGGAAATGATCCCCAGCACTTTGTGCCTTGCTCAAGGTGCTGAACTTGTGTGATTAGTTTGATTTTCCCTTCATTTCAGTTCTGGGATTACCCATGATGTGCTTCACCAGGAAGTACTGTTGGATAGGAGCCACCTGGTCTCATGGAAGGTGTCCCTGTTCATGGCAGGTGGGTTGGAATGAGCTCACCTTTGGCATCCCTTCCAATTCTAACCATCCTATGATTCTGTAAAAGCCCCTGGTGGTAGGGATGGCATGCTGTCCTCAGCAGTCCAGCCCTGCCAGCAGTAGTGGTGGTTTTGCTGCTAACTTGAGTCTACTTACTTACTTCAGTAGAAGCTTCTCTATGCCTGACCCCCCACAGAAAATGGAGAGGAGCACATTCCTTCCCTTTTACAGCCATTTTTAACCAACTGGAAGACAAATTATCACATCTGTGTTCTGTGCCTCCCTTGGAAGTACTTCCTTAGTCCACAGACAGAAAAAAGTTGAAGGCCACTGCTCTGCAGTAACCAATATTAAGCAAAGCTTTCATTCTCTATGAATGCAGCTTGTGAAATCATTCCTGTTTTCTGGGCTTTCTTCTGATTCTCAGCCTCTTTCCCACCTGCAGTTTGCCATCCCCTTCCCTGGGGCTGAGTGCAGCCCCCTTTCTGCCTTCTGGCTTGGTTTGCTTTTTCTGCACTTCTTCACTATTCACACAAAAGCAGTTCTGTCTTGCCTGGCACCAGTCTCCCCACAGTCCTGGGAACCAAGGCACAATCCTACATCCCCTAGCAAAGCCATGGCCTGTCCCCAGTGCCGTTATGGAGCTCAGGCAATGGGGCCACCCATGCTGCCAAGCACAATTTCATGCCTGGCCACACATAAACTATGTCTGGTCAAATGTCTTGGCACTTAGGTATCATTTTAAATGTCAGACTTTAATCTGCCATTCACTCTGCCTCATTTAGCAAGAGCTACAATCTCTGTGCAGCTTGCAGGAAAGCCTTACACTGACAATTCAAGACTTTCAGGTACTATGAAGATAGCAGAAATACTACAAACAGCCTTTTTCCAGAGTTTTCTGTGCCTTACATATTCTTTTCTGGGAAAATGTATTCTAATTGTGTTGTATGAATTTACAAATACAAATTGAGAGTACTACATTGGAAGAGTGTTGGAGGCTATTTGCAGTGCTCTGTGTGACAGGGATCAAGGCAGGCAGGCAAAGTTCATGTGCTCAGTGTCCTCAAGCTGGGACTTGAAAATGTTCTAGTAGTTTTTTAAAAGTTAATCTACTTTTGCTACCCATTAATGTACATCACCTTTCACCTTTTCCCAGTACAGTCTTTTTTGCTGTAACAGTGATAGCAAATAGTTTAAATCAATGCTCCAGCAACCTGACTGCTCTCTTGCTTAGGTTTTGTGGGGCAGGTGGGCCAATCCCAGTAGTGATGTCATGGTGTCTTTAGCAGTATTACATAAAATTGTCCTCAAGGAATGAAAATGCAGTATTACATAAAAATTGTCCTCAAGAAATGCAAATGCACAGTGATGCTGAGCAGAGCATTCCTGTATCTGACCAGTACCAAAGAACCAAAATGACTGGCTTTAAGGCAGTAAATCCAACCAAAACAAGATTTCATGAAGATGCAAAATACAGAAGGTAAATGTTTGCTGACCACTGGTGCTTGGGAGAAGAGTGATATATAACTACTAAAGCAGTGAAGTCTAAAACTAATATAACTTTACTTTTCAGTCATCCCTGAGATAATAATGCCCTGGCACATTTTGTCATCCCAGCTGTGTGTGCTGGAGTGGTGTCAGGCCACATCACCCAGCCTGTAAAGTAGATGCAATACATAATTCCTCTTCTTACTGATCATCCTTAATATTTTAAACCAACTGAGAGATAATTTCTGAAAGATACCACTTGACAGGGAGCTAAATGTTATAGTGGTGCTGCACTAAAAGGCTCTTTTCAGGAATATTTTGACTGATTGATTATGATCCCCAGCTGGGGGACAGGCTCCTGGGCATTCACTGCAGTGTCTTGGTACTCTTCCTTTCTTGCTTCAAGTGAGTCTCTTTCCCATACCTTTCTTCCAGGGAAGAACAACTTCACAGAGCAAAACTGGTGAAATGGTGGCATCCAATGGCTGGTCTCAGATGGCAGATGCCAGCTCATGCACCCTGACTGCTGTCACTGACCTTTGCTTTTTACCCCAAACCAGAAAAAACAGTATTGTGAAACATCAGAGACCTCTGAAACAAAAAAAAAAAAACATCTTTCACCACCCACACAGCACTGTCAGCTGTGCCAGATCTGCCAACCCCCCCAAAATGCAAGATTCACTCCTGAGAAGCTAAGTCCCGAAAGAGTTTGGCTTTTTCATTTAGTTTGATGCTTTTGAGACAGCATTATTCACCAGAGATGCATCTGCACATAGTACCTTGGGCCATTTGGGGTAAAAGTGAGAAGAGTGTCATGGAGGGAATGTAACTCTGTGCTGGGATAGGAATAGGGATGATGATGTTTTTCTTCACAGAGAAACAACAAGCAGAAGGAATTAACATGGTAATAATTGAGCTTCTTGGCACTTTCCTACAAGAGACACATATTCCACATTTAAAAGCCCTGGGAGGCCTTTATTCTCTTTTTTTTTGTTGTTGTTTGGAATGTGAAATATGGCTGTAATGAACACTGGTTCTTCCACAGAAGACAGCTGGACAGCAGCAGCTCATTTTGGAAAGCACGTCCCTTCCTTTTTCCTTGCTCAGCTGGCTCCAGGGTCTGCTCTGCAGCCCAGACCAAGCATCCCCCTGCCCAGAGGTAGCCCTGCTCCTCACCTATCCTGGAGCCCCCTCTCCACTGGCACAGCTGTTGGGGCAGGGCTGAACCATGGCCTTGCCATAATGGGGTTAACCTTAACCTGGTTTGCTCAAGAGCAAGCAGCCAGAGAGCAGCAGCTCCCAGAGGAAGCTGGCTGTGTGCCTGGCACTCACAGGATGCCAGGCTGCAGGATCTGAGTATCCCAGGAGAGGCTGTGACAAAAGGCAGACCATTGTGCCCAGCTTTCCTCCATGACTTCAGGGGAGCAACTTGCTTTTATGAGGAAATGGAAACCGAGCACCTTATCTAATCCCAGGGACGGGCAGCTGGGGCCTGAGGAAGGGCAGGTGCTTTGTGGAGGTCGGCCAGTAAAATAATGAGATTGAAAACCTCAGTATACATTTAAATAATCCCCTTGGGAAAATGCCACAGCTGCCTCGTGTGAGGTGCTTGGATGAGAGATGCATATATGGTAAACAGAAATTTCTGATGCACAAAATCTCTCACTGAGGCTTTAGTGCCTCAAATCCAGCACTCCAGGAGTGCAGCTTTAGAAGTCTCAGGCCTGGCTTGCAAAATTTGAAATCCTCTTTGTATCATTCCCACTCAGTCAATCCTTCTAACAATAAGTGTAAGTCTCTCAGCACTGATGCCCCTCCCTGCTGCTGGGAGGGGGAATGTAGCTCACAGACCCATGGCGGGGTGTAATCACAGGATTCCCTGCTTGCACCATGTCCCCAGGACAGGGGAGGGGAGCTCCAAAGTGTTCATGGGCTCTGCACACCTAATGGGAGACTCAGAGGATATTTTACTTCTCCTTCTCCATAGCAAATACAGGGAGTCACCAAGCTGAGTGTTTGTGGGAATTGTCATGAGATGTACTGAAGAGTGATGCAGGGTAGAAATTCCACCCAGGATTTCCTGCTTCAGGCTCTCAATTTATACCTGATATTTCAAAGCCATGTTTAGAAAAACACCTTATCTTGACTGTGGAGGTAACAAGCCTTCCTTAGAAAAATTTGCATATGATGATTGTGAATTAAAGATGCACTCTATGCTTCTTTATCCATCAGAAATTTTCCCTTGGCCTGTCACCCTTGGCCTGTCACCAGTGCCTGCTGCTCACCCAGGCTGAAATTTATACTCATGGAACCCAAAGCAAAGAAAACAAAAGAGACTCACTGCTGATGCTGTAAGCTCTGCTGCCAGAAAAATTAGTGTTCAAGGCTATGCCATGGACACATTTATCAGTTTAGTAGGTCATAAACACATCTCTGTAAAGTCTTAGATTAAATCCTGTGGAGGGCAACCTAAAGGATAAATTGAATTAAATAAAATCAGATTTATACAGCTTTAGGCTGCTGAATGCTTCTTTCAGTCTTTCCTGCAGATGCTGGATGTAATGCTTGGATCCTTTGTGGATTTAACCCTGTAGCCATCCATGCCCATCAATGGGATGATGCTGGTTTACACCACATGAGGATCTCATCTGTAGCACTGTCTGTCCACCTCACATTTGGTTTCATACTGCAGTCAGACTGTAACAGATTTCTTAAAATGCGTTTAAACACTCAAGAAAATGGACTGGAGGCATGGTGGAACTTTCTCCAAGTCAAGGAGAACTTGGAGCCTCTCTCCACGTGGCATATCCAATCCAGACATGTCCGTACACGCGGAGATGTGATGGCATGAACAGATCTTCAGTCCAACAGGAGTTTTGCAAGGCAGTCCTTGACTGAGGAGAATCTGCTGAAAGGCCAGAGGGGCCATGGGAGCCACCCTGGAGGGGAGAGCATTCCATGTGCTGCGGGTCCTGGCCATGGGGTTTGGTTACCCAGTATTTTCCTCCCCAAGCAGGTTGTGGTTTCTGGCCTCAGGTCACAGCGTCATGACCTTGTGTCATGCCAGCTCAGTCAGGTGGTTTGTGGGGGAGGAAATAAAACTTGGCTCCTACCACATCCCTGCCCAAGCTCTGCCCCCTGGTTGCTCATGGGCACTAATTATGAGGGAGGCTCTTGCTCTGCTGCTGTATAATTATGCAGAGCACAGTCCAAGCCTTAATATAGGGCTGAGGCCTTAATATAGCTCTGAGTGAACTGCTTTTGATTTTCTCCTGTTCTTTGAAAATATATTTAGTCTTGTACCAAACAGTGAAGCAGCCTCCTAGCAATAGAATCCATATGGAATATGAGGTGGACACTGTGCCTGGGCTGGAGCTGCTGCCCAGGAGCTCTTACAGGAGGTTGATGTCTTGGTGCATTTGTTGTCTTTGGGTTCTGAACTCGGGGTAGTGAGTTCAGGAAACTGCTCCTTTCTCCATAGCAGTAAAAAATCTGGGTTTGCAGAGGAGCAAGGTGGGTTTGCCGATTTTGGATCCTGTGTAGAGGCAGTGTAGGAGGAGGCAGGATGCTGACTTTGTCCTGTGTTAGAAGCAGCTGCAAATTACTGGAACATCAATTTCAGCGAAGAGTGCGCCGCCCTTCCCTCTGTTGGAGCTCTCCCGTGCTTGGCACACTTGCCGCAAAATCGCCGCTCTCCTGGTGCGCCCCAGCACCCGGAGCGCCAGGATGGCCAGGATGTGCTCCTTCCTGCAGAAACCAAACAAGACCTGGCTCAGATCCGGCCAGCAAAACCAGCCCAGAGCAAGGTGGTTGTTGTGAGCAACCAGCAGCTGTGCTGGAGACAGAGCAAGGCTATAGCAAAGTGCCAGGGACCGACCCCTCACCGCACTGGAGGGGCCACCAGGAGGGGAGTCTGCAGCCTCTGGAGGTACCAAACCAGCGAGCAGCAGCTCCTGCCACACCACACTGGTGGGACAGCCTCCTGCTGCTGGTGCTGCAGGGAATTTCCTCCTCTCTCTCCACACCCGTGATGCCCTTTGTGTGTTTTCCAGAGTGGCTGTGGACCTTTTGTGTAATGATTATTTTGAGATGAGTAATGGAAGTGCTAATATTTAGGAAGCTGATAGACACTAATTAGATTAGAGCTGGAAAGCCAGCTTGGAAACATACCCTGTTCCAGTAATCTCAGTGTATACAAATTCAGCAATGTCTCTGAGAGCTCAGGGGAAAAATTAACAGGGACCTGAACAGGAAGCAATGCAGGTCCAGCAGGTTCCGCCTCATTTTCCAAACTTCATTGTTAAAATGATGTTACTCAATCATGGAAAAGCAGAAATTAAATAAACCAAGAGGACAAACCTTAAAACCTGGGTTGGGTCTGAGCCTAATGATGAAAAAGCAGCACAAATCACAGCCTTGTAAATTACTTTTCTGACTGGAAATTTGTTTTCAAATAACCATTGTTGATGATTAGCTGTCATTTACCTCCCCCATCCTTCCCAGAACAGGCACTGCCTCTTTCAGCTCTAGTCTGGCCACTGTTATTAAACCCTTATTGGGGTTTATGTATTTGGTTGGTTTTGTTTGTTTTTTTGTTTGTACCTATCATTTTTGTAAGATTGGTATGATCACCTAGGAAATTGCTCAGGAACAATTGTTCTTTACATGTCCATGTCTTGAATTCCCCCACACAGATAAGCCTGAAGAATACCTGAACCACCCAAGTTAAATCTAGTTATGAAAAATTTTGAGCCTCAGTTTTGGGGAGAGGTGAATATATTTAATGTGATCTTTTTTCTCAATATTTGAGGGTCCACTACAGTCTTCTAGCAATTATTTAAATCTTATGGATTATTTTGATTGCATAAATGTCATCCAGTGCTGAAACTTTTGGTGTTTTTTGTTCAGTTTTTTTTCTTTCTTTCTGAAATTACTCTGATGAAATGGAATTTATTGCAGTCTCTACTACTGATATTCATTCTCAGTGGTTGAAAGAAGAGCTGTAGAAGAGAAGGTAACTTCTGATTTGCAGCTGCTTAGCCATGCACAGAGCTAGTCACTTTCTTTACTTTTCCAGGAGTTTTACATTTTCCAGATGCAGCCTTGGAACAGAAAATGGAAAGTACAAAAGAAAGAATTTGTAATTTATTCCAAAATTTAATGGCTGTGTTGAGGCTGTTTCAGAAATTGCAGCTGAATTGTGTCAATGGCTGCCACACTTTGAGGTCTGGGCCTGGCAACAGGAGACAAACTATTTGCTCCAAATCTGGACCCTGCAAATTGGCAAACAGAGCTGATACTGGTGATGCAGGAGAAAGCAAACTGGAGCTTCACTGTGAAATAAGGTTCATTTAGAGCAATAAAATGGAATTCAGTGATAGAATGAATGGGGATGGTTCAAAACTGTGTCAGGGGATCTCTAGACTTGACATTTTGAAGCATTTTCTAAACGAGGTGCTGGAGCAGGCTTCCTAGAGAGAGAGGTAGTTGATGTCCCAGGCCTGTCAGTGCTCAAGAGGCATTTGGGTAATTTACATTAACAGGTCTTTAATAATTTAATACATTAACTTTTGGTCAGGCCTGAAGTGATCAGGAAAGTTGGACTGGATTATCACTGCAAGTCCCTTCCTAATAGACTGAAATAATTCTATTCTATTCTATTCTATTCTATTCTATTCTATTCTATTCTATTCTATTCTATTCTATTCTATTCTATTCTATTCTATTCTATTCCATTCCATTCCATTCCATTCCATTCCATTCCATTCCATTCTAAAATGAAAAGGCTTTGAAGGCAATTTGTGTGCATTATATGATACAGCACACAGGGGAAAAAATTAAAAAGTATGCAGCCATAAAATAATTGGGATTCCCTCTGTTGCTGGCATCCTGATCTCCAATGTGTGGCCACCAGCAAAGAGAAGCTGAAGAGCTCAGCCCAGGCACAGGACAAGTTGGTGCTGTTTGGGATGGAGCCCAACAATTCTGGCATCTGCCTCTTCACATACCTGATATCTGGATAGTCTTTGCACAGCTCCTTGACATATGCCTTGATCTTGTCTTTTTTCTTCTCCCCAATGATATTGGCAATGTGATATATGACAGGGAGGAGCCAGTCAGCTTTGGAGCCCTGTGGACAAAGAATCACATGGGGATGTCAGGAACAGCAGCACCTGCTAAATCCCTTTTTCCCTGCACGGCAGTGGGATGCACTGGAGTGACCAGGACTGGTGCAGGCAGGACAGGCTGCCTCAGGCAGGCAGCAGGGTGCTGGGTGGCAATGGCAGGGCACCCCTGGGGCTCTCCCAGTCCTGACCCTGCACTTCCCAATGCCCATGAGCACCCAAGCAAGGCAGACCCTGAGCAGGGCACTGTGGCTGTGGGCCAGCATGGTAGTGGATGCCAGAGACTTCACCTCCTACTGCCTTATAGTTTCATGTGCCTCATCTCCGAGATGGGATTTAGTGCCCTGGATGCCTGACTTTCCACAAAATCCAAATAATTCAACTTTGATTTCCCTGAAAATCACAGACTGTTGCTGGGATTTTGCTGAGAGATGGAAATGTTAAAGGTTAATGACTCAACCAAATGCAATCATTGATTTTGACCAACAGACCCCTAAACTGCAACAATCAAGTCTTGTTGCTAGATCTACAGGTGGTGATACCTTCCTCTCCACTATCTGCTCTTATCCTTTCTTTCTTTTCCTTATATATTTTCCTAAGTGATATTTTTATACTTTTATAATGTTATATTACTATAGGTAATAACCAAAATGGCTACATACCTCCTTTCCATTGTAATCAAATTGTTTTAAAATAAACCAGCCATACACACACAACTAACTATCTATCTATCTATCTATCTATCTATCTATCTATCTATCTATCTATCTATCTATCTATCTATCTATCTATCTATCTCCATCTATATATCTCACACCAGTCATTTAGTGTTATGCCACTCAAATCTGGCCCAAGGGATTTATTAACAGGAACCTCAGTTACCCCACCTTCATGGCTGGGTTCTAACAGTTGTCCCATCACAAAACTCAGACTGCCAACATTTTCTCCCCACACCCTGCTGTACAGGGACTGTGTGCCCAGATGGAACTTCTCATGGGACTCAACTCCATGAGCTGTATCCAGGGCAGGGACACTTTGGTGACAAAGTGCATCCCATGGTCTGAGGGAACAGGCCCAGGAAGCTGCCACAGAATAAGTGTGATCCTACAACACATGAACCACCGTATGCAGAGCTCCCTGGGAACACATTAAAACAGCAGGTGCTGCCATCAGAGAGCTGCTGGCTGCACAAGCTGAGAGGCTGCCAGGCTGGAATCCCACACCATGAACCTGCAGTAACCATCTTGCTCACTCTTTTCAGCACTTCTATGTTTCTTGTGGCTTGTCCTCCTCAAGAGCCTGCTGTCTGGTCTCTGTGAAGCCAAGTGGGAAAATTGCACCTCTGGGAGTGGGGCAGCCAGGGGATGCCAGGAGACAACCTCCATACCTGATCAATGAGTGCATTGTGAATGATTGCAGCTTCCTGGCTCATCTTTCTGCTCACTTGCTGACGTGTGTCCCTGTTCATTTTCCATCTGGGTTTGATGATCTGTGTGACATATTCCTTCACCACATATTTATGAACTTCATGTAGAAGGTCCTGGTTAAAAAGAAGCAAACCTCATGGGGTTTTTTTGTCCATTCAAGACCAAGGCAGTGAGAGAGGGCAGGGAAAGCCCTCAGGTCTTTGGCAGTACCAGGGAGGTACAGGAAGGCAGCACAGCATCAGCACACACTCACTCATATCTGCAGCCCCCAGAGTTATAAAGAGCAACCACTCTTGCAGAGGAGTCTGCAGGTCTCACCACAGCCTGAAGATGATGGTGTGGCCCCTCAGCATTCCTGTGCCCAGGTGAGGGACTGTCTGCCTACCTGTCCCTGTGGCTCCCTCATGTGCTGCAGGTGCTCGGAGAACTGCGAGACTGCCGACGCCAGAGAGTCCGGCCTTTCCGTCGCCAAAATCCAGCTCTTGCTCAGGATTTTCTTAAGGAGTGGCTGAAAAAAGACCAACTCACTGATGGCACAGGTGTGTTCAGAGTAGCTGATGATGCCCTAGCTGAAGGCAGCCAGCTATCCACCTGATCTAGGCTTGAACTGAAAGCACAGGGCACCCCCTCTGCATGGAGGCACACGAGGAGCAGGCTGGGTTTCTCTCTCCACCCCAGGCAATTCACACCCATGCCTCCCCTTCCTGGTAGGCATCCCAGTGCAGAGAGGAGAAGCATCACACCTTGTGCAGGAGATGTTTTGGCATTAAAGACTTATTTAGGACACCTCATTTCCTTGCTCTGTGCCACCTTCTGGTCCACCAACTCTATTTCTTTAGGTAAATAAATGTATTTTTCTAATATATAGGGGGAGAAAGAGATGAGAATGTTAATCACAAGCAACTCAGGCATGACTAGAACAGGCTGTGGTGGGCAACCATGTGTGCCAGTGTTACATGGAAACAAAAATTCACTTGGTAGTGAATCTCTTGGAAATCAGCTCAGTAATCCATGACCTCTACAGCATTTTCCTTAAGGAAATCAAGCTCTTTGTGTTCACAGTCCTTCCAGGAGGCTCTCTGTACTCCTGCAGACCTGCATGAAGTCTTGCTGGGATTTTCCTTCTGCTCCTTGCTCACATGTGGTGGTGGGGGAAATGGCAGCTGGGAGTATTTCCAGTTTTATGCCTCATGGTTAGGGATGACATGGGACTGAAGGCACTGTTTCCCATCTGTCCTGGGTACAGGGTACTCTGACCAAGTGTCCTTAACAGGTTATTTTCTTTTGTTGGGTCCCTAGAGCTAATGTACCCTCATATACAAACAGCAATATCTGCCAAAGACTTCTGGCACCCGGAAGACCCTTCCCTAAAGGTCAAATGCAAAATATCCTTTCTCTGGCATGTCCCCTTTTCTCTTCCTAGCTCTCACAATCTCTGTCTTTAGACTCCTGGCAGTCTCCTTCCCAATTATCTCCCCCTTGCTGTGCTCCCAGCCTGCCTGAGAGCTGTTTAGAAATGCTTTGATTCGGCCTCTCTCAGTTCTCACGACATTTCAGCTCTCTTGCTCAATGCCTTGGCTTGGGCCCTTTCCTCATCTGCTGCTTAGGCTCCAAAACAAGATCTGCAGTCACTGGAAAGTCCCCTTGGCCAGGAGGGCTTGGCTTAGGTTGGAGAAATTCCATGACTGTCCTAGTTTCTGGAAGTTATGTTTGGGGATTTAGAAAGTGAATTAGAATAAGTGAAAGGGGGTGGGACCAAAGGCTTGATTTCCCCCATCTCTTCTATAACACCAACTGGAGCTAGCAGACCCCAAGTGGCTGAGAGCAGAAAGGTTCATCTACAGCACCTGAGAAGCACAAACTTCATTGCAGCACATTGCCTTTTACACCTCTTAACACAAGTCAAATTTTATCAGTTTTATCAGTTGATACAAGACCTTTAGCATTCTCATTCTGGAACAATCAGTCTTTTGTCACCATGGGAACAGTGTGGAAAAATCACCCCTACCAGAATGAATTCTGTCCTATCTGAAGAGGTTTCTGACAGACTGAGATGGTAGATCTATGAATCAGTAAGTCAAAGTCCTGAAAAATCCAAATTATTTGATAGAAGGAAAAGTGTCCCATTGGTGGTGTTCAGTCTCCTGTGCTTCACTTCAGATAAAATTTTCCCCACTGCTTTGCCTGAGACTGAAAGCTGCTAAATATCCTTTTCTTTTGATTGCTATTAACAGCTTGAAAAATGTATCATTTCTTCTAGAAAAAAATTCCCAGAATGCTGGAAGTGTTGCTTTTTAAGAGGGATTTCCACAGGTGTGAAATACATTTTGGAGGGACCATAATGTCATGTGCTGCAAAATGAGGTTTAGCTGGTGAGACAAGGGAAGGGCAACGACCCTCAGCTGCTGCACATAACCCATATAATAAGGAAATAATGTGGCCAAGATCCTCTTACCTGTGTTTTTGTTCTTAATTTTGTTAAAAAAATATTTGTGAAGTTCCTTGTCAGAGCTGCCAAAATCTTCTGCAGTTCCTCAGTATTGACTTTAAACACTGTTTCCAACCCTGACCTACAGAGAGACAGAGATCACCAGTGAGTTAAGGTTAAAATGTAAACTATTACATGGCCCTAAGCGTGTTATCTGGATTGGCATGATGGATATTATTTTAAAATAAACTTGAGTTTCTACTACTTCCTCTTGGAAACACTTACTGAGTCAAAGTAATGGCTCTTTTTGCACAATCCTGTACACTGAAAATTAATCATAGATGAGTAACTGTGGTGAAAAACCCCCTCAGATTTCCTCATCAGGTGCAGCGCCAGTGCAGCCATGCAGAGCAGTTGCATAGGCCAGTTGCTTTTTCACTTGAGCAACATCTCTGCAAAATGATTTCCAGGTACCTGGGAGAGAACTGAGGGCTGTGGGGGGAAAGTAAATAATCAAGCCAGAGAAGGGAAATCTGCTGACCCTGTGTCCCCCAGAGCCTGATTCACTCCACACAATGTCCATCAGCAGCAGCTGGGATGGTAACTACAGGGATGGAAACCTGTGGAATTTCCTAAGGACAGTGCATACTTCTGCAATGTTTCACCTTACGAGAAAGAAAATTCTGAGAGGTTAATGAAATTCCTTGTGTGTGTGTGTGCTTTAGAGGCATTGTGACCTCCTGGCTCTCCTCTCACTTTCCATCCCTGTCCCACTGTAACATGCTCAGTGTTGGTGAGGAGGGGCACTGAGGGAGCACCACCACAAAAAAAAAACCCGCATCACCTGTGATGCCTGAGCATCCCTGGATGTGCCGCATCCACTGCTGTAACCACAGAGAACAGCAGGTTCCTGTCACTGCCCACATTTATGTCTGAGGCTGCCCTGGCAGGACTGCAAGGCACCAACACCATCCCTGTCATCCCAGGCTGGAGCTCAGGACTGTAACTCCAGTTGAACACCTGAAGTCTGGGTCCAGCATCCCAAAATATCGTGCTGTTAGGACACCTACCTCGGCCCCACAATTCATCACTCCGGGCTGATGAATGTTTAATTGACTCAGGAATAAACCCATCACCCAAACAATTCTAGCTCCCTGCCTGGGGCTGGCGTGTCCCTTCAGCCCATCCCCATTGCCCCGCAGGGAAGGGGCAGCGATGTCCCGCAGGGGCAGCAGGAGGCAGGGAAAGCCATTTCCTCGGCGAGGTGAGCATTGCTGGAGACACCGTGCCATCTAGAGACGTGCTGGCGGTAGTGCTCGCTGCGGATGGAGCCGTCTCGGCTCCTGCGAGACACAGCCCGAAATCCCCTCGGTCCCCCGGGCAGTTCTTGGCATGTTTAGAGAGCTGCCAAGCATGTTTAGGAGCGGTGCAGCAGCAGGGGCTGGAATTCGCACCCCAATCTTTCGGGTGCCCAGAGCCCACGCACTAATCCTGTGCTGTCTGGCCGAGCTGACAGACGAAAGCAGCACATCTGCATGGCAAAGATGTCCCCTGATGCTGATGAGCCCCTGGACCTCAGCACGGAGCTGATGGACCCTGGGACATGCACTCACTGCACCATCCTACTTATGGGGGAGTGCTGGATCTTTGACAGCCAGCCTGAGGATACCTGTTCTTCAGAGGCACTTTCCAACATGTGGGTTAAAGTAACTAATTCATGCAAAGCCCTGGAAGTTCCACATGCCAGGACTGACAGGCATTTATTTTTGGGTTGAGTGCTTTCATGGAATCTCCTCCAGCCCAGTGCCAAAGGCAGCCTTGAGGCCATGTTTCTGAGTTTATTCTGCTAACCTCCAAAACAAAAAAAAAAAAAAACAAAAAAAAAAAAACACAAAAAAAAAAAAAAAAAACAAAAAAAAAAGGAAAAAAAACTCCCCTGAGAATAAAAAAGATGCCCTGAAAATTAGTTCAAAACTCTCATGCAAGCATTGCATCCATCCATATTTCTGTCTCTTCACTCTTGTGGCTTTTATTTGCATCCCTTGGGGGGAATCCTCCTGTGAGATTAGAAGGGCTGGAGGCTGAGCAGCCACCAGGGCACCTCAGGGACAGCTTGGTCTTTCCTTTACAGATCCTGCCACCCCCCAGACCACAGAAACCCCAGTGGCTCAGGGGGAGCAGACTTACACCAGCTCATGGAAGCTGTTGATGTAGGCAACAAGGTGGGGCACAAAGCTGGGGCTGTCCTGGGCAGAGCTCCACGCCATGAACTCCTGCTCAAACCTGTAGGAAAATACAGCCAGGGATCACTAACGGTGGGGCACTGAGAATGCCTCATCTTCTGTGTACATGGTGGCGTCAGGAGACACCTGTGGCTGGCCCAACCTGTCCCCTCTGTATGCAGACAAGCTTTTCCCAGCTGTCATAACAAGTGTGTGCAGTGGAGGGAATAGATGGCAGATAATTGCGGGTTTAGGATGTGCTCGCTTGAGCAGGTACGCAGCACGTCTGGAGAGATGCCAGGGATGTTGGGAGGCCAAATCTCTGACTTTTCCTCATGCTGAGGGTTTAATTGCAGGTGTGCTACACAGGCTTATAAGTCTGAGCTTTCATTCTGCTGGCTTTTAGGGCAATATATTATGTGCCTTTTGAGAACATAGGGCTGATTTTATAACAGAAAATGTATAGGAATAGGGCAGCACACCTACCTTCCCTCTCCCCCAAACCTCACTGTGGTTTTTAGGTAGCTGTTTTTTTTGTAGCCCCAATTTCATGGGGTTAACAGATGTTTCACAGCCAGATCCACACTGAAGGCAGGAGGCTGTGTGCTCAGGCAGCCTTTGCCTGATGTTCCCATTCTTTGTCAGGGCATGAGCTGGCCCCAGCCTCTTGCATCTCAGGTTTGTTTAAGTAAAAGTTTAAGTTTCAGTGTTCCCTTAATCTGAGAGCCTTGGCTGCTCCAGCTTGCATTTGATGCAGTTTTTGGTTTAAAAAAATATTAAAAAATAAAGGAAAAAAAACTAAGGAAAAAAAAAAGAGAACAAAGAAAAGGGAAAAGAAGAACAAAGAAAAAAAAAAAGAGAAAACATTATTTCAGCAATTTCCTTTGGACACTGTGTAGATTTTAAGGGGCTTGGGAGGCAGCCCAGCTGTGTCAGAGGGTCTCATCAGCCCTTTTTTATGTCCATAGCCAGAGAAAACCACTCAGCAGGACTCATCCCAGGATACCCTTTTGGGCAAACAGGCTTTTGGTCTGAGGGGTCCATAAACACTGCTTGCTCATGACTGAAGCTGCAAGCGATCAGTATCCAATGTCACAGAAGTCCTGGGTGATGGGACTGCAGTGATCCCATCCCTTTCTAGGTAGCAGGTATTTCCCAGACCTTTGACATTAGATTTTTGGACTCACAGAGTCCCATCTGGGTCTGTTTATGACTCCCTCCAAGCTGTTTTGCAGCTGGGTTCACTGAGATCTATAATTTTCCCAGGAGCAGCCTTGTACCTGCTCAGTGCCAGTGTCTGGTCCAGTGCCTGGACCTCCTCCCTGTTTTTTTACCAGTGTGGGACTCATTTAGAAAGAAAGTACTGCCCAGAGCAGTGATGACCTTGGTATGAATTCAAGCAGCTCTGCCATGCACAACTCAAGCATTTTTGTTTCCAGGCCTCCACTGATAGCTCCAGATGACTTCACGTGCTCCCCAATGATCTAGAAAAGGGAATGAAGAAACTCCAGTGAGTGGGACAAGCACTGGTGAAACATCCTTCACAAGGATCTCAGGCAGCTTTGGCTGGTAAGAATGGCTCACCTAGCAAAGGGGCAAACAGCCAACTTGTTGCCAGGAGGTTTTCATTAACCTCTGGCAGTTTTAAAATTTGTAATGCAGAATGGGCCAAGAAGTACCAAATGATTTGTGATGTCATCATTCACCCCTAATGGCCTCATGCCCTTCTGCTGTATGAGTGTGAGTTAGAGGCAATGTTGGGGTGTCCTGGTGTCCTCCTCCTCCTTTGGGGGAAATTGCTGGAATTCTCCCAATCCTAAGCCCAAGGGGAGCTGAGCTGTCCCGTGTGTGGCTCCATGATAAGGGTGTCTATAAGCCCCATCCCTGAGGGCCCACACAAGCCCCCTTCTCAGGAGTGATACCAGGGCAGCACAGTGGGTCAGGCATCACCCTGAACTCTTGTTTGCACTGGAACTCCTCTCAGATCCCCATTCCCACAACCTCAGCTGCACTTCTGGACTGAGATGTGTTGCAGTCCTACTCTGGTACTTCCCATGGCCTTCTATCCATCTGCTAAATGATTTCAGACCTGCCTTCCCTGTGATCACATAATGTGTCACACTTCTCTATGGAAAAAGAGTCACATCAGTGGGCAAAACTCTTTGATTTTCTTTCTTTCTCTGTCCCTCTCTTTTTCTGTGAGTATTATTTAATTGAAGTGACTCAACCAATTGAGTGATGAGAATTAATCCAAACCCCTCCTGCCTTTATTACCCTGTAGTCCCTAAGCTAGTAGGGGCTTTTGTTTTTTGTACTGTTTAAATTGGAGTGGCTGTCACTGCCTACAGCCTTTCCCCAGCTTCCACAGCCCTGGGACAAAGTTGCTCTTTAAGCCAAAGGTTTTTTCAAAGAAACCTTTTCTTTCCACCTTTTTTCCAATTCTCTTTCTTCTTCCTAATCAAAGAGGTTTAGGGACTTTAAAATCAGTTGCCTATTATGTTGCTGACACAATTGACAGCAGGTTTAATTTGCAGCTAGAAGGCAAGCGGGAGAGCTAAAAGTTGTAATAAATGGCATTTTCTGCTCTAATGTATTCTGCCAGCGTGTGACTTACATAAATTATCGCAGGAGGCGGTACCTCCACCCCAGAAGGAAACGATCCAGTTTCCCTGGAGCCACAGAGACACCTCCCCCCCTTCCCCCCCAGCTAATTAAATACCGTTTGAATATCAAAAGAGACTGAGGCGTGGTAGAGGTTTTCCTCCTCTTCTACATGAACTTCCTTCTCCCACTTCTCTGTGACCTCCAATCTCAGAATGTTTCCAAAACAACTTTTGATTTTCTCCTAAATGTTAAACATAGGAAGGAAACATGCAGCTCAGGATAATGGAGCAAACACAAGTGCAGCACCTCGCTTCATTTTGCTCCATCAGCACGCACGGCATGATAAGGTGAGCAGAGTCACAGGCCTTGCTCCAGACCTCAGGAGAAACCAGGAACTGTGCTCTGTGTGTGCAAGGTACTCCTAAATCAAAGGAGAGTCATTTTCCTGGCAGGGAAACAGTGGATCAGCTGTTTGTTTGATTGCAAAGTCCTCCAGCAATGGAATGCACCAGGTCAGGATTAAAGGTCAAACCAGTCCTTTCCAGGGTACAGCCACTCAGGTAAGCAGCAGCACTGCTCAGTCCTGGCTGATAAATCAATCTTGTTGCTGGTGAAACAAAAGTGATCTTTCACCAGCATGGTGGAGCAATACTGATTTCATTCAGCTGGGTACCTTGAGCTCACCTTGAGCTGTGCCTTGATTCAGAAATGATTTGCAACAAAATGTCTGAGCCCAGCAAAGACCCAGGAAAGTCTCACACAGGGTGCCAGGCAAGGACTGCAGAAAGACAAGGGGGAAGGGGCTTCATCAAAGGATACAAACATGTGTTCTCTGGTGGGAATGCCCAAAGTCTGCCAATAGCACACCTCAGCTGGGCTGGAGGAGATCCTACACAGGGACAAGCTGCTAGAATGCCTTAGCCCCTGACTTGGCAATGCAAAGTACAATCTGCTGAAGCCCAGCAATGACCTTTCAGAAAGTGTCTGCCATACAGAGTGGGTCTGGTCCAGTCCTGTTGGCTCTGCTTGGCTCCCCAAGGTGGCACTCAGGAGTTTTTTGCTCTAGAGTACAGGGCACTCTGTGTGGGGCCAGTAGGACTCAGCACCTGGTGGGGCTGGAAATCACAATGTAGTCATGCAAGACCTCTGTCTGGGAGGCTGGGGCTCCTGCACCTTCCCTGGGGGGGCACATGGGGTCAAAACTCTCACCTTTGCAGAAGCAATGTAGTCGTTTTTCAGTTTATCCCAATCAGCTGGTGCTAACAGCAAGGACAGGTTTTCTGTCTTAACCTCTGGTTTGAGCTCAGGATGACCCAGAAAGAATTCACTGGAAAGAATCAAATGAAAAATTGTAATGCCTCAGAGTGTGAATAAACTGATAGAATATTCATGCAGCATGAGCTACATAATTACTAAGCCATGAGAAATATACTTAAAGCTTAAATTGTGCCGCTTGTTTTCAAGGTTTAACAAGAAAATCTTTCCTTTCTATTCAAAATCCTAATTATTCAAACCCAAAATGATCTAAGGTTCCAGCCCACTTCAGAAATCATGAGACTTCTGAGTTGTTTGGACATGAAAAGTGCTATGAGAATTTACTTTTTAAAATAAACAACGTGAAGCTGACTCATTTGACTAGAAGCTTGCAAAATGCCTTTCAGGGTAATTCCTGTAGTAGTGCATTGCTCTGGAGTTAGCCCATCTCCTGCCTCCCCTGCAGTGTCACATCACAGCTCATGGCAGCCTGTGTTTGTCCCTGTGCACTGTCCTGACCCAGGGGAGGTGGCAGAGCAGGACCTGGAGGGCACTGCCATGCCTGGGACACGAGCCACGCTCCCCTGCGGATGGAAGTGGTGGGTGGACGTGCAGCTACAGATTCTGACTCCAAAAAGGGCTCCAAAGCTGACACCAGACTTTGCTGCTCACTTTCCTCTGGACTGACATGTAATCAGGCCAGCTGATTAGCACAGGAGCAGGGGAAGGGAGGGAGTGCCTGTGCTCCTCTCTCTGGGGCGGGAAAAATGTTATTAGCCTGTACAATTGAATGTGCTGCTCCTGCAACCTGCCACAGACTGTGTAGGCACTGCATCTTGCAGGGCAGTGAAGGTGGAAACGAGAAAGAAGAAAATATTCATGCCTTGATGAAGTTGGAGCCTAAATTTTGAGCTGTCATCTTGTTAATGGAGGAACACGCCTGCAATGTCCTTCACACAGCCTGCACATTTGCTCAGCCACCAAAAAGGGTTCCCATTGCCACACCAGCACTGTGCCCACAGCTGGGTTCAGATACAAGTGAGGACTGTAGTGTACAAGGTCAGGCTGCTGCAGTGACTGCTCAGCATAAAATAAGTCCAGCCTGCTGGTAGTGTCCTGGAGTCAATGGTTCCATGGTCATGGTTCAGATTTCCCAGAAAGGAACATCTCCACACGTGGAGCATTGCACAACCCAGCTGCTGCCAGAGCCTGCTGTTCCTTTTAAAGGAGAACACAGATTTAAATATGGACTCTCCACCACAACTGAAAGGACAAATGTGTACTCAAGGGGCCTATTCAACCTCTTTTTTTTTCCCCATTTGTTTGAATTGTAACATGAAAATGAGTTTAGGTCAGTCAATCTCTTCCTTTTTGATTATTTATTCCAAGAGACAATGAAGTGTTTTTTTGAATGGGAAAATCAAATGGAAATAGCCAGGTGATTGCACCCAGAAGAGCCAGGTGATTGCAAGCAGTGCCCAAAACAACTGCAAACTCTCAACAAACCCTATCACAGCAATTATGGCAGGGGCACTTTTCTTTGGTACAGAACCTGGCAGCTGAAGCTAATTTTTCTCTTTCTCTCCTGCAATGCCAGGGTGAGGTCATGCAGGAATTTCCCTTCAGATGAGATCTGCAGGGATTTGTGATGCTGAGGGGGTTACACACATCATTATGGTCACCACATTCTAGGTGGGTTTTAAGAGCAACTGGGTTAAGCTCACAGAAGAAACCTCTTGAGGGCTGTTCAAAACCAAGACCACCTGCAATGGAAATGTTTCTTACCCAAAAGCTACCCCAGGCTAGGGGTGTTCTGGGCAACAGTGTGCTGCTGCTTGCCCTGCTCTGTCATGCCTCCTTCCTGACCATTTTGACCCACTGTTTGGCTCAGTGCTGACACTCCTGCCTTCACTCCTTCTTTGTTTTATTTGAGGGGTGCCAATGGCTTTGTGTTTCTCCCTTCCTTGAACATCTGGTTCAGGCCATACCTGGAGCCCAGCTACCAGGTCAGACACAACTTTGCTTTGACAGGGCTGTTTTCCCATGCTTATTTTCCAGACCCCTGAACTGCAAGGATGTCTTATGTCTTAAACCCCTCCCATTCAACCAACAGATACATCTGAGACAGAGCCTTTGTTTTCATGTTTTCAATTACCTCAATGATGTCTTGACTCCTTTTAGAGGACTCTGACCCCATGCATGGGGGTTAATGTGGCCCGTTTCCAAATGTATCACAATTTTAATTAAACAGGAAGAAGATATCCCCCACAGGCCCCTGCCTGTGCCTGGAAAAGTCACTGAACAGCTGTTGGATCTTGCAAAATACATGCAGAAAGGAGCACGTTTATCAGAGCAGGTTTATCAAATGCAGGGAGGGGCTTCCTGGCACATGGGAACAGCAAGTGGGACGGGGAGGGGAAAATGGGGTGATGTAGATCTGTAAAAAGCAGCAAGTGCTTTATCCACAGACCTTTGTCCCCACCTATTAACAGATTTGCTATCTGGCTCCACTGTAGTCACTGCATCTCGCTTGCTTGCTTGGAAAACTGAGAATAGCCTAGTGCTTTTGTAGTACCCCACAGCCCCATGGCTCCCCAGAGGAGGCAGAGGCATTGTGGCAAACACAGCAGCTCACCTGTGGTAGGTGTTGGCCACCCAGTTAAGCAAGGTGTAGAGCTCATGGAAGTCCAATGGTCCCTGGGAGAGTTCTTGCAAATGTGAGGCAATGGCATTGTGAAAAGCTCCCACATATGTGTCACACACCTGGTACTCCTCTGGATAGCATTTTTTCACTGATGACTTGATTTTCAGTAAATCTTCCCTCAGGTGTTCCTGGAGGAAATGTAAGTGGAAATCAAGCCAAGTTTCTTGTTCCCTTGATGCCATGGGTGCCTTCAGGACTCTTTTTCTTGCACTCTCATTGACAGCTTCCCTCCATTGCTCCCTCCACTTTCTGGGCCTGCCCAGCAAATCTGAGCCAGGACGAGCAGCACTGTCTGTGCTGGAATGAGCTGCTTCTTCAAGGGCAATTAAAGTCACCATGGAGGTCAGCATGGTATGCTGTAAAGTGGGATCCTC
This sequence comes from Melospiza melodia melodia, assembly GCF_035770615.1. Lineage (NCBI taxonomy): Eukaryota > Metazoa > Chordata > Aves > Passeriformes > Passerellidae > Melospiza > Melospiza melodia. The sequence goes on from NC_086199.1 coordinate 10,592,575, forward strand.
CAGTGTTTCCTCCACTATGGACTTGATTGCATTTGTGATGGAGTTATAAAGCAAATCCACATCCTTGGATTTCCGTGCAAGCTCCTGGGGGTTATCTCTGTATTTCTCAGAATCTCGGTCAGAGATGGTCTCATCTTCCATTAGCTTGATACTTGCAAATGCTTGCAAAAGTTGTCTTTTCTGAATGAGTTCATTGATTTCCATTACTGCAGAAACAGGGGGAAGGGGTTGGGACAAAGCAGGCATTAGGTTACTGACAGGTTGGTAACAAGATGCCTGACAGGGAGACTTCCAGGGGGCTGTTCAGAGTAGTCAGGTCCCAGCAGTGCCTCTGAGACTGCCCCCAGGCCTCCCTGATCTCCCCAGCTCCTCTTGGACACAGGAGAGGAAAAAAGTGGGAGAGCAATCTCTGCAAATTGAGCCACATCCCTAAACAGCTGGTTACAGAAACAGGAAACATCAAAAAACCTGCTGATAGCTCTGCAGGAAGGCCTCAAGCAATGGCTGGTGAGGCTGCACAGAGGGACACTGGAGGCTCAGGATGCATAGAACTCTGCCCCTCTGGCCCTGTCCTTCTGCTTGTGTGGAGATGAGGTGGAACTGGCAGCAGGAATGGTTCAGGATATGCCTTACCAGCAGGATTTCCTTTAGCATGGGTGTCCTTGTTTTCCTGCATCCCTGGCAGGGACACTGGGAGGGAGCACAGCAGGACAGACCCTTTTGGGTGTCCTGAACTCTTGGGTCAGGTCTCTCTCTCCATGGTTATGTGTGTCCCAGCCTACCCACAAGCATGTCCTCAGAGACACCAGGGCCTGAGAGAGCCTCCTGTCTGTTAGCCCACAGTCAGGTGCCAAGCACTGCCTCACACCAGTGATGTTTTTTTCCCAAATGCTGAGCACTGCTGTCCCTCGGTGGTTTGGGGAGTTGTGGGCATTGCAGGGGCATATAAACCTGTGGCTCTGTGGGGCTCCTGGTACTCAGGTCTCACTTGGGCTTCTCCACCTCCTTTGTTTTGGCATCCACTGCCACAATGGGCTGGTGTTGGCTAGGGAGAAGTCACCCAATACTGCTCCTCCCAAAGTGGCTGAGGTCTACTGAGTTTCCCACCTTTGTTTTGTGAAGTCCTGCTCATGCAAGAACCACTGCCTATTTGCCAGTAAGATAAGAAGTATTTGCCACGTGTTGAGGAGATCCAAGAGCACTGTTAGCTTTTGAGAGACCCCAGGAAGCTCTCACCCTCTCCACCTCCCTGACAGATGCTTTGAACAGGAGATCCCACTCTGACACTGGGCATAAGATAAATACTAAAGAGAAGGGAAAGGGTGTCCCTTAGGCACGTGTGGCCACTGCTTCTGGGACATACACAGACAAAATGATACAGAAAAATTGGAGAGCGCTCAAAGAAGGACTGGCTCATAGCACATCATTTCTGCCCCTAGGCTTGTCTGCACACAGGTTTTATGCCATATGTACTAAGTAATCTTTGTAGCATAAAAGTATTTTTATGAAGACAGAAATATGCCAAATAACCAAACTACTGATGCATCACAGAACACATAGATCTTTGAGTGCCTACATGGTGCTACAGTTGCTTCTGCACTCACAAAGGAGGGAAATTCTACCAATTAACTTAGTCTCTTCTAGATAAATTAATATAAAACCTGTGTTTACACAAATGCTTGCAGTGAGACACTAGAGAAATACATTCTGTTCTGTTTATCAAAGTGAGAAAACACCATTTAATCACCATCTAGGATAATTATTTAGGGAGGTGATGTTGGGTGCTAAATGGATCTTTAATTCAGCAATACAAGATCAGCCAGCTGGTGGTTGAAGGAAGACAATTGAAAGGCAATTAACTATTATGCAGCTTAATGGTGCACGTGGTGGAATCTCCATCACTTGCCATATTATCTCAGGATGGGCTGTGTTTCTGACAGAGCTGCTCTAGTCCAGGCCAAACACAAGCTATTGGGCAGAGAAAGGGCTTTATTTGTGCAATTTCTCAGCTTGTTTATTTCAGGAGATCAGGAAGCTTGTGATAACATTTTCTGCCACTCCTCATCTCTGACCCTTGGAGATCAGACTAGCCAGGTTTGTGAGATGGGCTCTGATCCAGCTTACCAAGCTCACAATGTATCAATGTACAGCAGTAAATCACTTCCCAGCACAGCAGAGCACATTACAGCAGTGAGGCAGTGTCAGCCCATCTGATTCCTGTGGCACTCTATGCAGTGCACCAAGAATTTCTTTCTGGAAATTTAGGCTGAGGAAAGGCCGAATCATGTTTCACCTCAGTCGATCTCCATGTGAATGCATTGTAGCACCTCTGCCTTGAGAAGGTGGAGGGACAGCAGTGCTCAAACCATTATCAAAGTCATTGCAGTCTGCTCACACCTGGGGAAAGGTGAGAGCTGTGCTAAAGGGAATTGTTATAATTTGTCTGAGACCTATCTATAAAATTCTGACAAAACACATGAGAGTAACCAGCCTGAGGAAGACCAAAATCAAATACTTGCAACACTGCTGTTGTGAGGACAGGTGGAAAGTCAATGCAAGAAAGCAAAATATCTGTGGAAGTCTCTTTGCAAGGCAATCTCTAAGATGAGGAACCAAAGTGGAGCTTCCAAGCCAAATCAGAGCCAAACCATCTTTCTTCCCCTCCAGGCCTTGCAGCACCCTACAGAGCACAGTTGGAGGACCATCAGTCTGAGAGCTGAAGAGCAGAAATTGTCCAGGACAGCAATGCAGGCAATAGCACACTGCACTTGTAGGCATTGTCAGACCAGCAGTTCCCAAGCTGTGCTCAGCAGCCTGGGGACTGATCTGTGTGATGGGCAATACCACACTGACAGGTTGAGAGGCTGGCTGCTGATATGGCTGAACTAAAGCAGGGGAGGCCACAGAGCAGCATGTTCAGTGACAGAGCCTTGCCCAGGCTAGGCTGGGTGACACACCAACATGCAAGGGGTGCCCAGTTCTTTAGCACCTCTGTTGGGCCCAAGCCTTGCACACTGTAAATTAATGTTACATTTATCCTGCCAGGAAAATGGCACTGCTGGTTTTATGTCTTACCTGAAAGAGGTTTGGCTTCAATGGGCTCACATATTTCACCAACCTTCTCCATGCTATTACAGATTGTGGGTTTGTTCTCCTCATAGCTCCTGAGTGTTTGCAGAAGTCTTTTTGCATTCCAAGTGCCACCATCTTCCTTCCCTTTCTCTTTCTTCAGACTCCGTCTTGATTTCCGGATGCTCAACAGGGTTTTAATGCCTCTTTCAAAGAACCCACTGTCCCTGCTCTGCCAGTCTGAGCTGCTCAGTTCAGAAATGACCTCCGTCTTTTCCTCCCCTGGACTCTTGAGTGGAGAGGCTGGTTCTGAGGTCACACTCCTTGTGTCTAACTCCATATTTCTATTTATCTGGTCCTTCAACAGGAGCTTTACCAAGCAGGTTGATGGCAATCACTGAAATGCATAAAACAGCAGAATTAGAGATGTCCTTAACAGGGTATTAGTGTGTCTCCAAAGTCAGTCCTGGACTGAAAATCTGGGCCATTCCTTTCCTGTGCCTAAATACAAGGACAGAGCAAGATGTTGTAGCCTGTAGCTGCTGAAACAATTTCTCTACCCACAGACAGCAGATGCTGGCCTCACCTTGTGCTCTGGAAAGCTTCACTTAACTCCATAAAACAGGCAAGTGACAACTATTTCTCCAGCACCAAGGAATCATGAGATATCAGAGATGTTGAAATTTGTGTAAACATACCATTTCAGTGAGTAACCAGATATGGTTTTACTTTCCATTCTTCTAGGTGGATTTCCAGCCATGTAGGAACAATAATCTTCCTGAATCTCACTGGGTTGTTTCCACTTTCTGATGTGAATATGGCATCTTTGGGTTTTGCTGCTACTTCTGCCCTGCTCAAACCCTGCTGCTGGAGGTGGCCCAGGGGTGAGTGGTTCCCAGCAGGTGGCTGAGCTCTGCTCTAGCCCCTTCCACCAAAGCCACAGCTGTGTGTGCACTCTGAATCGTCATGGTTATAGCACAGGAGGCAGTACAAGGCAGGAAGGGTTCACGTCACTCATCTTGCCTCAGAGCACTGCATCTCAGAATGCCAAGGATGGGGATCTCCAGGGTCAGACAAACTCTGCACAGGCCACAGGGGATGCTGCAGGAGATTCCAGATTTCCTGTCAGTGTTGCTGGGCTGCAGTCACAGCCTCTGCACTTGCTCAGTTCCTGCCCTGCTGCAGACAGCCTCCCCTCTGCCCACCCCGAGGGCTGCCCAGGTGTTTGGGAAGAGGGGGGGAGAGAAGTTTTGCCTTCCCTTGCTTGCAAAGGGCTCCCAGACCAGCTGATACAGCCCATTCACAGAGACATTGTACATTGTACATTGCAGTGCCCTGAGAATGGAATATGTCACATTTCTCCAGAGCAGGCTTAAGGCAGCTGAGTGAACAGTTCAAATTATTAGAAACACCTATTGCTTGAGGTGACACAGAAATATGCCTGTCTTGGGTCTGTCCAGCTCACAAAAGCCAGAGATTGAAAAACAATTTTAGTCAATAGACATATTGGGACTCTAGAAATAGATCTCCTCCTTCCTCAGTCAGAGTTTTGCTCCCTTGTGCATGGGTGTTTCACAGGCTGTGAAGTGCAGGGATGACATCTTCCATGGGTTTGCTGAGCTACTCGCCCAGTGGGGCCCAGACCCTGCCTCACACACTCTCACAGGAGGGAGTTTAACCATTCACTGCCTTGCTCAGGAGCTCACCATCACAGCCCATACAGAGGGTGGGAGGAAGAGGAGGGCACCCCATGCCCAGGGATTGCAGTGAAAGGAGGCTGAGATCCCAGCTCAGACTCTGCTGGGGGGTTCTGCAGACAGAGCAGAGCAGCAGCAATGCCCAAAGGGGTGAATGACACAGTGGAGAGAGCCAGGGGAAAAGGAATAAAAGGTGTGAGCCCACGAGAAAGGAAAGGAATACATACCCCAGGACTGACAGAAGTGATCCCCTCAGCAGCCAGCTGGGATAGCACAGGTGTGATCCACAGAACGTGGGAGCAGCTCCGTGCTGCGGGAAATCCAGCGAGCAGCGCTGCAGGACAGAGCTCCGGGCCAGCTCAGCTGACTGGGGCACCATCCCTCACACAGAGGGGGCTCCCTCTGGGAATGGTGCTGCTCTCCATCCTCCTTTACCCTCTGAAAAAGGCTGTTAAAAGTGGAAAAAAAGGTCTGTCTGCTCCTGCCCAAGAGCTCCAGCACCTTCACTTGTTTGATCTCTGGAAAGGACTCAGCACTGTTTCACTTTCACTACACTGAGCATTTAAAAGAAGACGTGGGGGAAAAAAAATCCAGATTAATTATTACCCTACAAGGTGAGACAGGGCCTCGAGCCAGAGGTTCTGCACTGGGGTGAGCTGCTGCCTTGAGATGGCCTGGGGCAATGAAGACAAGGAGGATTTCAGGATGAAGTTCTGTCCTGATAGGCTGAAGCCCCACATTATCCGGGTAGGGGGGTTCAAAGCAGCTCCAGAGCTGCTGTGTTGGATGGCTGCATTTCACCCCTTTCTGCAGGTCTGAGTTTGTGCAGGTCACGGGTGGTTTGGTCCATGGGTGGTAATGATTGCCAGAGCTGGGTGAGGGACAGGGAGTAATGTGTCCCCTGGTTAAATATTATATATTCACATCCTCCCGTTGCCCTGTGGGCACTTATTTCCAGGGGTTGCTAGCCCTGGATCTCTCCATTCTCAGAGCATTTGGGAACTTTAGAGGGAACTCAAAGCAAAAGAGCACGAAAAAAAGGGCCTTGAAGGTTTAAACAACATTAAACACAGTCACTTGGTTTGTCACTGAGTTGTGTAAAATGATTTAACCCTGGGGCTCCTTTAGTGCCAAGATAGAGGCAAGTCAGGCTGCCAGGTGTCCAAGGTCCTGGTGTAAAGCAAGAGACGTATATCAGGAGGTGCCACCATGCCATGAGCAGTGTGCACTTCTTTGCTTTAGAAGCTTGCCAGCATGCCACCTGTCCCTGTGATAAGGGACATCAAAGAGATTAGTGATGGATAGATGCAATAAATGGCATTTGGACTTTGTGCTGTGCAGAGGAAAACAGAGGGAGGGAATGGAGGATAACAGTCTCCTCTACCTCTGGGAGAGACTGGGTGTTCAGGAGATGGAAAGTGTGTGGGGTGGGAATAATTATGATCATATTAAACAGGGAAGCATGGCAGCATGGACTTGGTGTGAAATTGCCCTGATGGTGAGATGGGACTGGGCAGAGGATTGTTTGTGGCTGCCCCATGGTGCAGGGGGAGTCCTGCCTGAAGCCTCCCTCAGCCAGGGAGTGCAGTGCTGAGCTTTCTGTCCTTGGGCTCTTCAAAGTCATGTGTAAGCCAGACTGCCCTGTTGTACTGGGGAAAACCATTACTGATAATGCTCCTGCCACCTGGCAGGCTGACAATGTGAACAAAGGAATGAGCTGTTTATTCAGACACAGGTTGAGGGGTGGAAATCCCCTTTGGACACAAAGTCCAACCAAACCTCTTTCCATCTAGGTTTTAATTGCCTCATTCACAAAATATTTACGTGGTGTTGGTTTGTACAGACAGGCTCACTGTGACTGGTGTGCTGCTGGGCCTCTCTGGGGGCTGTCAACTACCCCAAGACACAGCTAGCACCAGAGCCTGCTGGGATGTCAGACAGAACCCTGAGGGAGCTCTGAGTCTCACAGTCTGGGTCACCTCTTTCCCTACAAGCCTTTCTGGTGCTCTGTCCTTGCAGCAGCTCTCAAGGAATGCTCCTGTTCCTGGAAATGCCAACAGGGCAATGCTGTTTCCAGGTGTCTGTCCACAGGAGGTCATGGGAAATGAAAAATGTACTAGGTTTTGCAGTTGTTTTCCATTTTTCTTCAATTATGACAGCGTTCTGTCAAGTTGTAGGTGCATTAAAATCTGCAGGGGTGTTGCTGTCTTACAGCTCCCTAATGCCCTGCACTCACAAACCTTGGTGAGGCTTTCAACTGCTGCTTTGCCTCCTGACCCTTTGGAATATTTGGTTTGGGGTTTATTTGATCCCTCATCTTTTCTCTGTGTCTTTTGCTCATATTTATTTTCTTCTTTCTCATTTCTTTTCCTGCAGTAACACCCATGGAGCAGTGTAGGACTCCAGAGGTGCAGTGTTCCTTGGCAGAGGTGAGGGGCAGGGAGAGTGGTTTGGGGAGTCCTACAATTCCCTCCATAGCACTGAGGTTTTCATCAGCTCCAAAGACCAGGAGAAAAACATATTGCTGAGGCTCCAGGGGAACACTGACATGATGCATGGTCAGAAAGCTGTGCCAGATGCCCCCTCACAGCCTCAGCAACCCAATTGGCACAGCCCTGGTGGGGCCTGCTGTGACCCACTCCCTTTCTGCAGGTTTCTCACTTGAAATCTCACCCTGTGTGGGTGGAGGAGACCCCAGAGCTGCAGTGATTTATTGCAGCAGTGAGGTTTGATATTTTTAACAGCATGGGCAATGATGGATAAGGCAAAGACATGCTTGGAGGCTGCACATGCCTATGCAGCCATTTCCTCCTGAGGGGTGGTTTGCAAGGAAATGAGAGATATTGTTTCACCTGAAATATTTTTCTTTCTGCTTTTAGGTTGAGGGAGGTTTGAGCCTTAAGCTGAAAAGTCCATTTGCAGGAAAGAAACTGGTTGTGATTTAGAGGCTGGCTTTTACAGAAGGGATGCTGGCCCCCAGGTTTCAGTGGAAGAATTTGGGAGGTGCATTCCTGCAAAACACAGGAGTGTTACCACATCTGGGAGAGGATGTGGTCCAGACCTAAGGATCATGTCCTACACTGTTTCTGTGTAGCCATGGGAGGAGAACCACTTGAACTAGTACATATCACACCAGGGAAGAAAATGACAAGTGCTCACCTTTGCAGAAAGGTGGCCCAGGAGGATTTTCCATGAGGACTGCCACTGCTGTGGAAGTCCATCCTAGGTGCTTTTGAAGGTTAGACATCAAAGTTTTCCTTCCTCTCCTCCTAGAAAAGGTGTGGAACAGGCCTGTTCAAGCAGGATCTCTCACACTGGTTTTCTTCTTTTGAAGTGAAATTGTCTTAACACCTTCAGCAAGCCACCAGCCCCGTGTGCTGTGCCAGCTGTGCTGAAGCATGCCAGGACTCATGTGAGCCCAACAGGAGTGGTAGTGCTGGGAGACAGGCTTTGCCACTCATTCTTGCTGCAACAGCCCCACAAGCACGTTCTGCCAGCAGGCACAGAGCAGCCCCCACTGGCTCCAGAACTGTGTGGTACAGCCAGGGCTGGGGCAGTGCCTGTGAGCTCCTCCAGCCTGGCAGCAGCTCTGCTCCTGGGGATGCTCAGCTGGTCCTGTGGTGAGCATTTCCTTCTGCTTTGTTTGTGACTGCTGTGAGCTGCTGGGTAGATGGATGGGAATTGCTAATAGCTGGCTGTGCAGGTTTGCACTGGTTTGCAGCGGGCATCAGCAAGGCCAGGTGGAGTCCATCAGCTCAGCCTGGAGACTGAAGTGTCTCAGCTCATTGGCTTCAGGTGGAAGCTGCTGCTGTGTCCTACTGAGCAGGGTGCCCTCGTCCCTCTCATCACAGGAGCTGCCAAACCAGAACTCAAAGAGCAGAATTTCTTTGTGCATGGCACTGACAGTGGATTATCTGTGATTGTGCTTCTGCTCTTACTTCACCCTACGCTTTGCCAAAGCACCAGCCTTCTGCCACGGCTTTTCACTGTGGTGTGACTGCCCTGGCTTCAGTGGGAAGGAGTCTGATGTCCAAAAGGGCAGGGGGTAACCAGCCCCATCTCCTGGAGATGAGGCATTGATTTAACAGTGAGAATTTCCCCTGGGAGCTGGGTAGGGCTGAATGTTCCCGGTGGATTGCAGCCTTTGAGCAGGAATAAAGCCCTGCTGAGCAATTCAAGGAAAGTTAGACTACTCTGTCATTTAAATTAGGTGACTAAGAGCAGACCACTTCTGGAGCCAAGGCACCTGCCTGCTGTGCCTGTCACCACAGCTAGATGTCTGCTGTTGAAAATGTGTCATTGAGGCCAAGGACTGAGCTGGAGCTCAGCACTGCCTCTGCTGCAGATGACAGGGAGGCTGCATAAAGCAGGAGCTTGTGCTTCTCCTTTGAGGGATTTTGCTTTACTACACCGAAATTTCCACTCTACAGTGCTCCAAAACTTTATCAAAGCCAGGTTAGCAGTTGTTTGCCACATTGCTGCAGAACATTGTAATGCACAAGAACCTTGAGAGAAATCAATGGAGCTTTGGGAGAAACCTCTTTGGCATTTTCCCAGCTGAACTTTCTCCAGGTTAACCCCAGGCTTGGTTTGATAGAGGGAGGAAAGGTGCAGGTTCTTATCTGAATAACACTTTGAGTCCCTGGCTTTCTTCCAGTGCTGAAGGGTTCTTGTATCACACCTTTTTATTGCCCTCACAGTGTGAGCTTTGGTGCCCATAGCAATGCCCCAGGGAAGGGAGGAGCAACTTTTACTGAACATCTCCCTGGATGAAGCTTGACCTCTGGAAATCTGAATTTTCTTTACCTTTCGTGGATGGGGAAAACTGAGAAGTAGTGCTTTATTTAAATATATACTTCTGTACCATTTTTTTTTTAAATTAGTGTTTTTGAAGTTGCATTGAAGATGTTGTCACTGTAATCATTATATTTCTATAGAGATTATAATGACTCCTTTTGAAGAGTTAGTCTCAGTCAGTCAGTGCTTAATTCACATATCAATGACTCCATAAACCCTAAACCCATAAATCTGCTGAAACTGCTCAAATCTATTGTGCTAATGAATGCTTACAGGGGCTCATCATTGCAGAGATAATTCACTTAAGGAGCTGCCCTGTGAGAGTGGGTGGTCAGTGGTGGCAGAGGGGCCTCATCTCTGTGAGGCAGCTGAAGGTTTTATAACCCAGCCATGCTCAGAGTGAGCATTAGAGCCCAGACACTCTTTTTGGCAGATATTCTCCAGACTATTTCATGTGCAGTCCATCAGTCTGACCTTCAGAATGTTTCCCATCATGGAGAGAGCTAGGCATCATTTCTGTGTGATGGTGGGGTGGGTGGAAACCTGTTGGTGCAGAAATCATGATGTCATTTTGTTCAGAGTGAACTGGTTAAGCCATAGCTGGTTATTAAGCCAACAAAGGCAGTAGCTCCTAACCAGTTATTAGAGTGTTTGCAAACCCTTGCTCCTGCTGCTGCAAAACACTGGGCACCTCTTCTGGCTTACTGGAATCTGTCTAATGACGCTATTGTAAACCAGTCCTAGGAGCTTGTCCTTTATTTTAATAAATGCATAATCTGCATGGAAAACTGGAGACCAGTAGAAAACAGTGCCAGAATCCCCTGGAGCAGCAGGAGTGTGGGCTGCTGCCAAGGAAATAGGTAGGAAACTGCATGTCCTCGTGGCAGTCAAGTGATGCAGGTCTGTAATTTGAGTAGCCCCAAAGCACTTGGCCCTGACAGGTGTCAATCCTGCTTGTTCTTTCAAGGGAGCCAGTTCACTGGCAGTGGTTTTCTTCCCCAGTCCAAGGGAATTTATATAGCCATGTTTTGAAACCTTTAGGTGTGGGGGCCTATAATGGATCCCTAATTGCAGCAGCATAGCAGGTGCTGCTGCAAAAACACCATCTTCTTTTTTGTAGGTTCTTATTTGGTTTAAAACAGTGACAGGAACACTGAGCATTGCTTATATGTGCTTATGTGCTTATATTGCTTATATGTGGAGGGGACTGTGCCCCCCTCCTTGTGGCTCCTGCAGAAATGGGTGCAAGGGCAGTGTATGGCTGCCAGTGCCAGCCAGATGCCGTGTCTCCATCGAGTCCCAGCTGCAGGGACACAGGGGAAGCCCACTCGTGTGCAGGCACCCCCGTGGGGACTGGCTGGCTTTCTGGGGCCATGGGCCACCCTGCTGCCGAGCAGGGGCTGGCTGCTTGTGGGGAGCGCGGCCGCCAGCACTGCCCTCCCTTGCTGTGCTTCACGGCCACCCCTCGCCCACGGGCTCCCGCACAGCAGCAGCAGCAGCAGCAGCAGCCCGGTTCCTCCAGCATCGCTGCCGGGGCAAACACCCTGCAAACCGCTGAGCCGGCCCTGCCCCCACATCCCCGGCCGTGCCCGCCTTTCCTCCGGGAGCGGCCCCGGCAGCAGCGGCGCCCCGGCCGCTGAGCCCCGCAGGTGGCGCCGGCCGTCACACCGAACCGGGCTCCGGCCATGGGTTCCCGGGCGGCCCTTTAAGAAAGCCTATACATCCCGTTTCCCCGGGGGAAAAAACAAGAAGGCAAGTGGAGCAGATGTAATTGTGCAGTGCTGGGCTGACTGTGTGAGTATGCCAGCGGGAGGCTGGGCTCTATCCAGGGTGAAACAAGGAGAAGCTGCCGGGAGCGCGCTTGCCTCCGCCGCGGGGTTGGTGCCGCCGGGAGGGCAGAGCTCCCGCTGGGATGTGTGGGTGTCCCGGCTCCCAGGGCGCTCCCGCAAAAACCTCGCAGTGCTGCAGCCAGAACCTGAAAGTAAAAAATACGCTTAATTGCCTCTATCTGTTTCAGCATCAAAAATCAGTGAGGCGTTGTTGGACCTGGGGAGGCAAAACCGACTCTCTTCCAACTTGGGAAACAAAGGCTTCAGATTTACTGTGTTTCCCTCCCTCCACATGCCACTACATCACACAAATGCACGCTGTAGTTGTAACCTGTCTGCGTGTGCTTGCAGAGAGATTGCTGTGTTCACACACGTGTCTATGCAGGAGACAGCAAAGGACCCCAGGATATCCCATCTCCCTTCATTCCAACTCTTGTGGTGAACATTTCACCCTCCTGTAGTGTTTCTCTCTGCTTCTTTCCTTCTGCAATGTTCTAGTTCCAGCAAAGTGAGGATTAAAGCACAAAATATTTTTAAATTTTACTCTCTGTATAGTGCTCATGAGACATCTTTACTTCTGCGTCTGAGAGTCACTGAAGGTCAGTCTGACTTTGCCCAACAAATTTAGCAGGAATGGAAGCAAACCACAATACAAACTTAAGACTCAACTTTTCTCTGTGGAAAAGGGATGAAATCCAGCACTTGCAGAGGCACAAGGGTCAAAGTAGAGGTTGCAGAGACCCACATTCCTGAGGGACCTGACAGCCCAAACCCTACTGCTCTCCTAGTCCTCATGTCCAGCAGTGCCTTGGACCACTCTGCTGAGGTGGGGTCAAACTTCAAGGCAACACAGCCGTGGCTTTATCCCTGAGCCCACAGAAAAGTCTTCCAGGCAATGTTTGTGAGGTTTCTGCAGTGTCAAACACACTGTGGCACAGATGAGATTGAGCAATTGGCATCATCTGCACCACCTCCTAGCTGGGCAAACCCTGCCAACTTCTCTTTCACCAGCAGATGTAGCTTAATTTGACCTAATGTTACTGACTCTGTTTTGAGGACATGACATGCCCTACAAGTCACAGCACAGCCTTGGTATGCAGAAAACTCCAGTTCCCATCCCTCCTAGGGCTGAGCCAAACTCACCTCTGCAGAGCCAAGGGTGTGCTGGAAGTCTGGGCTGAGTTGGAAAGCTGGGAGATGGATGGAGCTCTCAGTGCTGTGTCAATGCAGCCCCCAGAGCTGTGCCACCGCGGAGCTGGGCTCTCCAGGGAGCTCTGTTCCCACTGCCTGGGCAGTGATGTGGAGCCAGCCCTGCAGTTTGCAGTGGTGCCTGTGTCCCTGCTGAGCACGTTGCTGTGGGCACAGCACCCATACCACCCCAGGGTGGGGTCCCCAGCCCAGAGCCTGGGACTCTTTGCTGCTTCTCAATGCTGCCAGTGTCATGCGGCTTTTCCACTGCCACCACAGGAAAGAAAGAATAATTTAAAAAATAATTTTGAGCTCATCAGAGGGGAGTGAGTTGAGCTCTCTGTCTGTTTTCATGGAGCCCCACATGAGTTCCTGGCTCCTGGTGGCTGTCAGCAGCATCCCTTCCCAGAGGGAGATGTTCTCCTTTCTCCCTGCAGGGAAGCAGCAGCTCCTTCCTGAGCACCCAGCTGCTTCAAGCACTCATCCCACGCTCTGAGCAGCACTGCAGGGCTCTGCCTTGCCCATGCAGATGGACACCTTGGAGCTGGGCAGTCCCACTGAGAGCTGCAGTGCCCATGCCAGGCTGGTGCCATGCCCAGGGACATCCCTCTTGCCTGATTTCCCAGACCACACTGAGGAATCTGATGGGTGAAAGAGAGAAATCAATTTATGATTCAACTAAATTTTAAAATTTTCAATATTTTGTATTGTTTTATTGTTTTGTTTTGGTTCTTTTAAAGTGTTTTAAATGAAATCTTGCCTGATCTTTCCTGTCCCTCTCCACTTTTTGCTTTCATTCTATGGTTAGAACTGGCCAGCAGGAGGTGGCAGGTGATGCCTGGTGTCCTCTCTGGTGTCCCCCTTTATGCAAGCACACCTTAGCAGCCAGACCTTCACCCAGACACGTACAAAGTTGCCCAGCCCAGTCAGAGGTGGCTGCCTGGCCTTGCACCAGGGACTGCTTTGTTGGCTCCAAAGGGACACTGGCACCATCCTCCCATGGCAGTGCCTGGCACGCATGCTGGAACCACAGAGCTTTGCTCTGAGTCAGGCTGCAGTGCTCTCTCAGGCAGGAATTTGGATTTTGGTCCATATCTAGCAGTTCTCCAGAACAGCAAACATAGATGTGTTTAAATTAACCAGATTCCAAGGGCATTGACTCTTCTGCATTGTTTTCTAATCAGCCATTTGAGACACATTTTCTTGGAAGGTGTGAATGAGGATGAGAGATGATGACACTAAGGTGTGTAAATCCTCCCTCTCTACAATTGCAAAATAGCAACGGGAGCAGTAAATCACATTTTAAATCCTAGCACAAATATCTTCCCCAGCCTGCTAAAAAAATCAAAGGATAAACAATGAAGCCAAATTTGTATTGCTTCTGTGGCTATGGCACATTTTGTGTCCCGCATTTGAATTGCCTCTCTGGCCTCATCTGCTAGACTGATGTTTAGAAAACTTGGCTTTGTGGTGATTATCTTTGTACCACATCACAGAGAAATGTCAGTCATCTCCTCTTCTTTGACCTATTAAACACTTGTCTCTAATATCTTATTGACTTTTATCAGATTGAAAGAATATAACAAATGAGCCTTTTTGATTTTCCTTACTTGGTTTCTCTGTTCCTTCCCTATTAGGCTTTTGTTGTTTTTTTCACCATCATATTCTGTCACACAATTCCCACTCCACTCAAGATGCAGTTGTGGGCTCTGAGTTACTCAGTGCAGTTTGGCTTCAGATTTACTACACACTGCATCACCTTGTACAACCCACGATGCTACAACACTGAGCTGAGATGGAAATATTCTCCCCCACAAGCCCTGACTCAGGTCATTATGTGCAAACCAGTAATTGCACTGGTGTAATTTATTGAATCACCTCCATGCCTTCAGCAGCACTGATACATGGGGATGGTCCTCATCCCTGTGAGCAGCCTTTCCAAAGTCTGACTGCTTCTGCTTCATCTTGATGCTTCCTAAGAATTTTTTATATCTTTGAGGAGCAGGTGGCACGAAATTTGTATGGATTTGCCTCATGCTCAGCAGCTTTGGTGGGAGCACAGCTGCCAGACACTGGGCACTTTTGGGAAGTCCTGTTATAGATCACTGAGTCAGGCTTCCACGTGTTGTGGAGTCCAGTGGCAACAGAAAAAGTGAAATAGATGTGTAAAACCTGACCTTGAAAAGCCAAGCATCAGAATACATTGTAGAAAGTTAGAACTGCATATTTACCTGCTGTGTTGTCTGTCAACAACTGAGGAGCACATCTGGATGGCCAGTGCACCTGACAGCATTTGAATACAATGGTCAATAGCCAAGATCTCTCAGTAAGATAAAAAGCAGGACTTGGCCATGGTTGTAGAGCAGGACAAATTAATGCATCCTGTTTGGTTGTGGTCACAAGCCAGCTGCTGAGTCACAGCCCATATCACATCCTTGAGCTTTACTGACCTGGACTGTGGACAGATAAGCAGGATAAAGCCACGTAAGGCAAATAGTGAAAGAACCATTACTTGGGACAAAGGTCTGTGCCCTGTTTTTCTGGTTAACATAGAGGTTTTAAAGAAAATAGGGTGTGAAACTAGTGCAGGTACAGTGCTTCTTCTTTGGAGGCGGAGCTGACTCTTGGTGAAGGCGAACCCTGGATTCAATGTTTTTTTTACAAGGGATATAAGGTCTGGACCAAGATCTGACAGTGCTGATTGTGTCACCCTGCTGCGAGAATAGCGAGTTCCCAGACCCCTCCCACGTCCCCCAGGATGTGCACAGCCCCTGCCAGGAACCCTTCCCCTTCGCCGCCGCGCGTGGAGCAAACACGGGGCAGTGTTGGCACACGCAGCGGCCGCGGGCACGAGTGGCTCCTGCGGTGCCAGGGGCTCCGGGCCGTGCCAGCGGGCGGTGCCAGCAGAGGCTGCGCTCAGCTCAATCCGCTCCCTTTCGTGGGCGCTCAGGAGCCTTGTTGTGCCTCAACACACCAATCCTACACAGGTTCCCAAAGAGGTGTAGGAAGTTGGCAGTCACATCCTGCCCCCAACCTCCTCCCTGCAGCCCCTCTCCTTTCATACATGCTCCATCACTGGATTTTCCCTGGGAGAGGCTACAGCACCCGTGTTTCTTGGAATTGAGTGGCTTTAAATCTCAAAACAGAAAGCAAAGTGCACTAAATTTAGGGAGACTTTTTGCCCTACCTCCAGGAATATTTAACACACCAGATGTGAGAGGCAAAGGCTTTCTTGTGTTCAGGCTGAACCAGGGCATATTTGACATGGTTACTGGTATGGACAGCTAATTCCCTGCTTCCCAGCATCCCTCTGGTGGCCCCCACATCTGCTGCCCTGGAGGGTCCACACTCTGCTAGGGGGGCTAGAGATGATGGAGAGCAGAAGAGGCAGCACTGAGTGGGGGGAAGAGACAGGAATGTAATACATTTTGTGAAGGAAAACAAGTAAAGACAACAGAGGAAAAAAAGGAAAATAGCTGTCAGAAATAAAAACCCTTTCAGCAGAGGAATGAAGACAGATGGGAAGGCAAAGAGAAACAGTGAACAAAGAAAGAAATGCAGAGAAGTCAAGGAGAGGTTGGGGGAAGGCTGTGCAATCATTTGGCACCAGCTCCTTGCATTAGTTCCCTGAATATTGTGTGAAGCGGGGGTAGAGAACTGCAGATTACTGGAGTGTAGCACCACAATATCGTGGGCTGGCCACTAAATTACCATTCAGAGAGTCTCTTGGCTTAGCCTCGCTGCTGCCATGAGAAGGAGCAGGATGTAAGCTGAAAAACAGATCTATGGAAAATAGGGCTGAGGCTAGAAATTCCATTATATTCTTGGCACTTTGACATTTTTCCTCCCCTTTTGTGAAATCTCAAGGGAGCGCTGCCTACTCTTGCAATAATAATAATTAAAAAAAAAAAGGTAGCATATGAGTTGGCATGGTAACTTCATCTGCTAAGTAACTAACATGTAGGATTTGCTTCTTGATCTAGAATAATAATGTCAACAGCCCCCAGGAAGATGCTTCCTTGTGACTGACTGCCTATTGTCACCTGGATTTCATGCTTCACTCACGCTCGGTGCCCTTGGTGAGACTCGCTGTGGTGCAGGGACAGACCTGTGCTGCTCTGACACCAGACACACATTTGCTGCCTTCCTATGTTACACCCTTCAGGCCAGCAGTATTTGGACATGTCCACATGCTGGTTTACATTTAATCACTGTTATTCTTATTCCTGAAAGGCCAAAATGTTTCAAATGTGCCCATGCTGGGACCATTGGGCTGCTGCCGAACATGGGCACCAGTAGCTCCCAGTAACTCCTGCTTCTGAGCCTTCCCTGCCCATGGGAACAGGCCAGGAGGTTCCAGTGCTCCTGCTGAGCCTCCCTGGGCAGGACAGACGTCCTCAGAGTGATGCTGGCCAAACAATTCTTCCTTTAGTGCCTCCAGATGGGGCATGTGCACTGCTACCCTGGAGAGCCGAGGTATGGAGAGCTCAGTGGAAGCAGCAGCAACACAGGGAACAGAAGAAGTGGAAAACACTTCTTGTTGCCAGTTTCAAAAGATGGAAAAAAAAAAAAAAAGGAAAAGAAAAAGAGAAAGCAGCCTGATACTTTATTTTGCCCATGTTTATGGCTGAGGATTAGCTGTATGGTTGGACTCCACACACCTGTGCCCCTCTGCTCCTTCACCCAGGGCAGGTTCTCCCAGACAAACATGTACAAAATGCCCAGTGCAAAGAAAAAGGGTTGCCTGTGAGGAGTGGGAGTGGTGAGACACTGGACCAAAATGGAATTGCTCCTTTTCTTTCTGTGTTTTTATGTCCCTGCAGATGGCTTTCCTTCTGGGCTGGTGAGGAGACTGTGACCATCCTGGCCCAGGAGCTGGGGTCAGCTGCAGTTGTCCTCATCAGGGCCCAGGGAAGAAAGGGAAGGGCCAGGGTATCATCCAATGCAAAGAGAAAACTTTGCATTCTGTGGCATGGCTGCTCCTGGGAGCTGCCTTCTCTTCTCACTTCTTGTTTTAGATTCCTGCATCCTTCAGCTCTTCCTTTTCATGGGTCCCACATAGTTTATTTTTGTCCCAATGTACAGACACTGTCATACTGGTGTAAAGACGACTTGGATCAGGGTGGCTTGATTTAAAAACCACAAATCTGGCAATACCACTCCTGGCCATAGGTCCATCCAGCCCAGCATCCTGTTTCTGAAGGGCATCATAAATGGGTGTGCAGAGAAAAGCAAGAAGAAAACAGATACATCAGATACTCCTGCAGCCTCCAACCATTTTCAGCTTAGGGCTTCCTGAGCTAAACATGGTTTGCAGTGTGCATGTAGCAACATTCTGTAGTTTCCTTTCCCAGGAACTTCTCTGCTTCCTCCTGAATGCATGCAGACTTTTAGCATGCAAAACATCATCAGCAAGGGGTCCCATAAGGCCATCTGCTCTCTGAAGAACAACTTGCTTTTGCTTGTTTTGAAGTTGGGCTTCACTATGAAGCAGCCTTCAATTTCTGCCCCTAATTCCTGTACTGGAAGAGACAGAGAATATTTCCTTCAGTGTACAGGAGAAAATGGTTTCAAAAGACACCTATAAAATACTGTGTGGCCTGAACAGTGAGCTCTACTGCCCCAGTGCCACTGATTTCAGTTCAGTGCAGCCAAGCAGCACCAAGCAGGTCGCATGCCAGCCCTGTGTGCTCTCCAGAGCCTCTGCAGGCTCCATCCTTGGTGATAAATTAACACAACTGCAAAAAGACAAGTTGTAGGATATCCAAACCCTTTCTGGGGCAGAGTTTGTCCAGTTGTTCCAACATATCAGCTGTTACAACATAAGATAAAACCTTGCTGCACTCCTTACCTCACTTACAGCCTGGGTCTGCCACTGCCTTAGCACAGCTGCACGTTACCAACAGTGGGCTGGCTCTGTAGTCCCAAAGAGAGCATGGTGAGTGCAGAGATACCTGAATGAGTTTTGAATGAGGGAACTCTGTTCCTGTTAGCAGTGGCCAGCAGCCAACCCCACCAGGCTGCAGTGTCCTTGAGCCCCTGTGTTTCTGCCTGGCACAGCTCCCAATGCACCTGGGTTGGGGAGCTGCTTCCCAGGGGATTCCACTGATGCCAGCTCTGCTCTGCCCTTTCAGGGCTGGTCCAGACCCAGTGGGTCCTCGTCCACACACCATCACTGAGGGTCTACTGCAGGGTAATTCACCCTCAGCCTCCTGTTGAGGAGGGTGGCTTCACCCATTTAGACATTTGGTGTTTTCCAAATGTGGGCCCATGCCTCTCTGCAGGCATCTTTTAAATGTGAGGGATGTCTGGTTTAAAGATTTTTTGTAGCACACGAAGCAATTTAAAACAGCTGAGTGCTAACCTTCTCAAAGGAAGATTTATAAATATTTGCATCCAGCTCTCAGTGGCACAATAAAAATATATTGTACTTTAGATAAATGCTTTGCCTAGAGGAGTCCCAATAAAGTCAATGATCTTTTATGTTTGTTTGCTTGCTTTAAGTGAGCAACAAGCTCTAAGGCCCTTTATTTCCTTCACTGATCAGTGATTTAGAAATATTCCTCAGTGCAATCTCTTCCCTGTAGAGCTCCCTTTATTCTTTCTATCTGTGCTGGAGAAACAGGCTATCAAAAGCCAACAGCAGATACCTTATAAACATTTTACTTATTTTCTATAGTATCTGAAGCAAGTGTGAGGCAGACAGGGCTCTCTGAGTTGTTTCAAGGTTTCCAGAAGAGCTTTGTGAATGCAGGATGATGGGGCTGTGTTTATACCCTGTGTGGGTGGCAAACCCTCGGGTACCTGGCTCCTCCCCAGCGGGGTCCGTGAGGTGCTCCTGCCCTGCGATGGAGCAGTGACACACGGCCAGCAGAGCGAGGGTCCCGCAGCATCCCTGCGGGAAGTGCTGAGCACAAGCGGGGAATGGCCGTGGGACACTGCTGGCAGGCTGGCACGGATTCGGTACCCTGGAGAGCAACGTGGGCCTGGAACAGAGAGGGTGAGAGCGTGCTTTGTGTCGCTTGGTGAGGATCACGCTGTAACGCAAGGAAAACAGCCGTGGCTTGTTTGTGCGGGGCCGCCCCCCGCGCTCCGTGCGATCCCGGCGCGGCGCTGGGCTCGGCGTGTCACCGCAGGCACCTCACCGGTGACTCAGGGATGCTGGGGGAGGCAAACAAAAGGAAGCTCGACTCTGTTCCGTGATTTTTTTCCCTTCCACAAGGCAGGAAAGAGGCCGCAGGCGAGGAGGCTGTGCCCAAAGCCCCAGCGCTGCCGAGGGAGGGGGTCAGGGAGGTGTCAGACCCTGGGGATGGAGACGGGCTGCTGGTGGGGTGTTCTGGCGGGCACTTCTGCTGTGCAGGTACCCTGTGAAACTGCTCTGCCAAGGGGCTGTACACCTCGTTTTGTCTGAGCAAGAAATCATCCTTCTCTTTGTATGGGGCACCTGTAAAAAACCAGAGTGTAACTGGCAGTGGGCAGCAAAGAGCCCCACTGAGCAGGAGTCATTAAAGCCACATTATTTTTGGAAGGTGAAAAGTGATATAGAGCAGGTGAAATCCCTTCACAATTTTTTTTGTGTGGTGTCACTAAGAGCACCTTAAAGTTATTATTTAATTGGTGCTAATGATAAGTAAATACTCCTGATCAGCTGATGGTTTACAACTGAAACATGTGAGCCAACAAAAATCCTAAACTATGGTGGATGGTGGCACTGCTATTTTTGCCACAGCTATGCACAGTAATTTGTAAAGCAAACCAACAGAGAGGCATCTCTGATTATTTTGTACTCTGTGATAGAGTAAGAGTGAGGTGAATTGTGATGCTGCTTATTTTCTTGTAGGTGATGCTCCTTGGACGTTCTGGAGATCCGAGGGATTCTTCTCTGACCCTCTGTAAGGGCAGGAGGAGCCAGAGGGAAGGAGAACTGAAGCTAAATGCTGTGGGGGAGATGTGTGCATAAAGATGCTGAAAGCTCTGGTGTGAAAGGGCAGCTGGAAGCGAGGACCTTGGGGTGAGAAAACACGATTTTCTATTTTGCTTTGTGTTAGGGGCATGAGGATGTTGAAATGTCAGGCTGTGAATGTTTTGGTGCCGGTTCACCCACATGAAAATGAATTTGCTGTAGAATTTTGCTTACTGCTGCCTATATACTTACTTTGGAGTTCATTTCAGAGTGACTACTTCTTCTTTTCCTCAAGCCAAATGTTTTGCCAAAGATGCTCAGAATGTTCTGTGAATGAGCCCAAGGAACAGATTTCCTGGCTGATAGAAACTGGCAAGGCTCCTCCAAAGTCGGGCAATATTGGGAGACAATAATTTTGGACTGCTACTAAAAAGCTTACAGATCTGTAAACTAGTGCTCTAAGTTGTCTAGCAATATTATTTTGTGAAGTTATATAAGTTTGCAACAGAAAATGTTTTGAAAATTGGCTCTCTTTTCTTTCCTAATGCTATACCAGGAGGCAGAAGTCAAAGCAACATCAATGTTCCAATTCAAAGGCAAAAAGGTGGGTGTTTTAGGATTATATTGAACACTTTACAGACAGATAAAATTAGGCCTTTTCTTAGGCCATATGAACAGCTGAAACCCTTTTTATTATGATATAATCAACACTGAGTGTCATGAGATTGGACACAGAATTGAGGCATCTCAAACCCAAAAGCTGTAATAAGGAGGCTGTATCAGCCCTCAAAGTTCAGGCAGCATGTAAGAGCTTTGCTGATACTGAAGGGATCACCTTACTTGACATCAGTTTGGTTCTGATGCTCCTGCTGAGCTCCAGCCCACCCCCTGGTCATGCTGACCCATATCTCACCTGCCAGATGTAGGGTGCAGAGCTTCTCCCTACCAGGCAGTCCTACTGTGGACAAATGCTTTTCATTTTCTCAACCTGTTCCAGCATAAAATCATTGATGTCTTTGCTTTTATATTGCAGGGATGACAGTAGGCTGGTTTGCACTTGGGGTTTGCCTATAACAGGGTTTGTTCAGAGACCTTTTTGCCCAAGTTTTGTAGGACACACCCAAGATGATTCTTCACTCCGCTGCTGCTGGTACAGCTGCACGTGGACTTGTGTACTGTAAGATCTGAGCAGTTTTTGTTGTGCCTGACCACTTTATTCTGAACATCTGCAGCAGGCATTCATGCATGGTAAAAGCTGTTTCAATGCTGTTGGCTGGATTTACCTTTCCTCTAACACTCCAACCTCTGCTTAGTGCACTACTGCTAAAGAGCTGCAGCTTAGTGCTGGAATTCCACTACTGATAGTGGGGGAAAAAAAACCAACCAAAACTGCTATCTGCAGTGGATGAAGCTACCAGATTTAGGAAAACTGCTGCAAAGCTAAGTAAATGCATCAGAAACTCTCAAAAATGCTGTTTCTAGGAGGTCCTTTGAGGACAAACTGACTTTTTTCCCCTCTGATTTTAAGATTTTGTTTGCTGCTGGCTGGTTTCAAACTAGGCTGTTGGTATGCTGTTGCATCCTGTTTATCACTCAGGACATAAATGTTGTTAGATAAGCCCAGATCACTGTTCCAAACCTGGAACTGCAGTTTCCATGAGAAAGACCAATTCCTTCCAAGGAGTGAGTATTGGTTCCAGCACAGGGAAGGAGAAGCATTTGGTCTTGTTACACAGTAGTAGCACTGAACATTTCTAGATGTCTGCATGGTTCCTCTAGATTTAGGTAACTAAATATTTCTAGCTTATCACAAATCTTCAGCCTGAAAGAGAGAAATGGGGAATATAGGAGAGGTCTATGAAATCACAGGAGGCAATGGGAGAGTTGAATGCGTGAGGGTCATACCCTTTCTCTTGTCAGTGTGAGAACTGAAGACCATCAAGTGTAATTAACAGGAGGTTGCCTCAGAATGTAAAAGAGGTTAATTGTTTTCCACACAGTTGATCTGTGAATTGCGTTGCCAAGGGATGTAGATGACAGAATTTTACGGGGACTCACAAAGTGAGTAGGTAGTCAAGGAAAATTAAAATCCACTGAAGGCAATTAAATGAGAGGGTGGTTTTCTGGCTCAGTGAAACCTTAAATCCTAGGTGTTTGGGGTGGGAAATGAGAGTGGGACATCCTTGGGAGGGAATAAATCACTCTGTGCATGCTCCATACCTGTTTTCTTTCCCTAAACATCTCTTGTTGGCTGCTGTTGGAGCCAGGACATTGGGCTGGATGGACCTTCCCTGTGACTGCTCTGGTGTCAGACAACATCTGCCATGTGAAGTCTCTGTCTGCCCTGTCAAAGACTTTCTGAGAGCCACTATGAAATGGTCACATGATAGCTGCTGTTCTTCCATTTGTTTAGATGTGGAAAATATGGTCAAAAGAAGACCATATATGGAAGAATAGGACAAAACCCAAGTTGCATTGGAAGCTTGTTCTTGACAGTGTTGTAGGCTTTGCTTAGTGCTGGTTTGCCAGAAGGATTGCCTTGGAACAGGCAACAGCACACTTTCATTCTGATTGTTGCTGTAGATTAAACCTACTGAGGAAATTTTGAATTTCCCCATCCTTGGGGTAGATTCCTTTCCCAGGTTCAGCTGAGGAGATAAATCTTTATTTCAAAGATTTCTTTACAAAGCTGCTGAGAGAAAATGGCAGGAGTGTAATGGTGTGTTGCTCTCTAAGTCTGTACTTCGTTGGCAATCACTTTGAAATCCTCTGAGGTGATATTTGCTCATAATATAAGATTCTACCTTTATGATGATAAAAATGAATTTTGATTCAAGTAATATCTATTCAACATAATGAATTAAAAGGTCTGCTTAAAGTATTCTTTGTCCTTCACAGATAGAGTATTTCCATGTCAGTGATGATTGAGTCACTGTGGTTGCAGCTTGGGGTTTGGGTAGGATATCACACACTGCTTTGTGCTTGCCATCTCATGTTCCTGGGCAAAGCTGTCAATAACATTTAGCTTTTTCTCTAGCTGAATTTTTGCAGCTTCAATCAGGAACATACTTTTCATCAGTCTTTTTCTTCTCTCTGCTAATAGTGATGGAATTCAGAACAGCCTGTTTATTTTCATGAGAACTTCTCCTATGGTATTTTGACATAATTTTTGCCTTTTTATCTCCTGTCCTCACAAAATCACAAAACTCTGCAATATTCACATGCATGTGCCTGGCATCCATTATTGAGAACTGAGTTCCATGAGGATAAGTTGTCTGAGGGCTGGAATTCAAGTTTTCTTGTGCATCTTAGAAGTTTTATTTATTTGCTTTTTGCACAATTACTTGGAGGGCAGGGGAAGCATTTGGGTTCCTGGCTACACTGTCCAGAGCTGCCTTGTGCATTTATGCAAGCTCTTTGTAACAATGAGAATTTTTCTAGTGATACATACTTCACTTTTAATTTTTCTTGGGGAGAAAAGTGAGAAGTTGCCAGTGATTCCCATTGCTGTTGCTGGTGCCTATTGATGTTGCTCGGTTCATTGCTATCTGTCTTCACTCGTGAAGTCACCTTGTCTGTGGAAGGTGCTGGAACCTCGCTGTAACAAAGTCTTGGATGACATGACAGCACTTGTGTCCATTTTCTGTCTGCACCCTTCTTGTTTATGGGTCCTGCTGCATGATTCCAACAACATGGTCCATGTCAAGGGTCTTGCACCTATTGCTGGTCTTTGTATCTTGGTGTCACTCAGAGGCAGGGCAGTGTCCCCTCTTCCTCCAGCCACGGTGCCTCATAGGTTCATCCCTTCCTTGCTCCTCAGTGTGGTGTAACCTGTCCCTGGCTGTGCTCCCTGGTGCTGAGCAGGTCACTGCTCTCTCCACCTTGCTGGGGACTCAAGCTGGATTTCCAGCTGATGTTCCTGAAGGTTCATAGTGGAAACCAACCTGCAATCAGTCTGTTTCTCCAGGCCTGCTTTTTTCATCATACTGACTTCTGTTTAGGATCAGTCAGTGGGGGACCACTAACTGGTTCAAGGATCATAAATAGCCATCAGAATGCTTTTTTCTCCATCTAAGAGGTACCTTCTGACAGGCTGAGTTGTCAGCCTTGTCCTCCACCTAGAGCCCCCAATCCTCATCTGCATTTCTAGGCCAGAGAAATTAGTTTTGCCCAGTCTGTATACTTGTACTTCCTAAAGCCCTGCCACTGCCAGGTCAGAAATCCCCCTGGTGCTGTGCACTGTGAGTACATTGAGAAGAGGGTGAGGCATTGTGTACTGCAATGGGTTGAAGTTTAAGTCCCATGTACTCCTTTCTCCTATGCTTATTGTAAGAGAAGTAGCAAAGAATGTGCAAACTTAAGGAGAAATGGGCACTCAGTCATCTTTGTGTGAAGATGGTACAAAAATTTTGTCTCTTGTTTTTACAGTAGCAATTCAGCTCTTGTCTGCCCTGTTTGTTTTTTGTTCACTAGAGAATTAATACTATTATGACAGTGCAAGTAAAAGCTGATGAATTCCAACTTGAATTGCTTTTCCTACAAAATGTTTTAAGCAATCTGTATTTAGCTAACATTTATCTAACTCCACTCCCAACCAACAGTTGGAAGAAAAAAAGTCTTTACAGTTCAACACCTCCTCCTCTCCCTATTTCACTAGAAGCTGCAAAACCTCCCACTCTACTTCTCTAGATCTTCTGAGGAGACCTCTGCCAAAACACAACTTGATGTTGGATTCTTTTTTTTTAAGTATGAAAAGCAGAAAACAAAATACTTCCAGCTTCTCATACACAAAGAATCAGAACAGGGCAGGAGTCCAGCTTGTTTCCCTGCCTATATTTCCTGAATGTGTACTCTCCCAGAGGCAACCAAGGCTCTCTGCTACAGCTCTATCCACCAGCCTTGCTGCAGCTCTCTGTATCAAGCTATCTCCAATGTGACCCTATTCTTTAGGGTGGGCATCAAAATTGGGACTTTCCCAGGCTTCTGAATGTTTGGCACAAAGGAGATACTGCCTTTGTGAGCCTGAGACAAACTCCTCAGTGGTGACACCAGCCTACAGCAAAGACTCTGTTTCTTCCTCACAGGCATTGTTTCTACACAGGCACTGACCATTTCTCATGCAATCTGTGGATGTAGAGGGTTTTTTTGAAGTAGAGCACGGACAGGTTTCCCAAGGCTTTCCCAGGAGGTGGCAGGCAGGGAGCATCTACCCCACAGTCTCCTGACAGGATCAGGGAGAGGCTGTGCTGGAGTGAAATGGGCTGTGCCCAGGGCTTGGGAGAAGGCCTCCTGTTCCACTGTGTGAAGGAAATGGAAGAGGCTCCCAGCCCAGGCTCCCATTCCAGGCTCCAGGCCAGCCTGAGGGCGAGGTCCCAGCTGGGACAATTGAACGAGCCCTGTGTGATGTCCCTGCCTGCTGTGGGGCTGTGCCAGGGTCCCTGGGCAGTGTGCAGGGCAGCAGCCTGCACAGGCCAGGCCAGAGCCAGCAGCAGGAAACTGGAATGGCAGTCTTTTTAAAAGTTCTTTTGCCTGTCTGGAAAGTCTTTTTCCTTAAAATCTGCTGATCAATTGGGAAAGGAAACTTCACTGCAGGCTCCTAACCTCTAATAGCATCCAAGCTCTCTATTTTTCTACCACACATGAGAAGTTTTGCCAAATCTGTTCCAATAGACATGTAGGCAGTGGCAGCTCCAAGAAGACCTTTTTTTTTTTTTTTTTTTTAGTCCACAACTTTCTTCACCTATAAGACCACAGCTTCTAGGAAGGCTGTTATCTCTTTCCAGACTTTACCTGCCACAAATGAGCAACAGCTCTGGTGTCTCACTGACATTGCACAACCTGTCTCTGCTCAGCCAAAGCTACAGGTACAGTCTGGGACAGCTCAAAGCAGATTTGCCTGGGAGGTGGGCTCACCCCCACCTTGTATCCGGTCTCTAGACATCCTGAAGGATGTCATAGGATGCATTCTTGCATGGGCAATCTCTGATTCACTCCTATGAATTGGCTTTACAAGCTCATTGTCTTGCTTGCCCTACTGTTGCCTCAAAGGGCAGCTGCAACCATAGTTTGACTGATGGTCAAGAAATACCAATATTTCCAGTTACCTCTTAACAAAGAGCTGTGAATTCAGCAGTCTCTTATGAGACACTCATCAGGTGCTGCAAAGTAAAATGAAATCTTCAGTATCTGGTAAGCAGGGGAATGCAGAGACCTGAATTCAGCACATGTCCAATTCACTGGAAAATGAAATGTCAGCATCCCCTGCTCTTCCAATTTCTCCTCAAACACCCTTTGATCTCACTATGTGAAACCTGCTTCAAGCTTGACTTCTTTTGCAACCTCTCCACAAACAATAGTGCAACCTGACAGACATCTCACACCCAGGGATGTCCCAGGACAGCTCAGATGCCACTCTAATGCCTCCAGGCTAAACACACAAATCTGTACATAAATGTCATTATTTTAGGAAGCATATGTGAAACCCCTCCCATCACTGATAGCTTACACCATCACAAAGGCTGCACAAAGAGCCCCTCTCCAGAAATGCTTTCTGTGAGTTTGCAGGTTGGAGGTGGTGGCTGCTGCTTTCCTGAGTTGATTGTTCTCTGGAAATCACCTTGGTAACTACATTAGAACAACAGTAACTGGAGACCTGTCCTTTCTGAGCAGCTTGTAGAGTAAAACTTGACAGCTTGCAAGTTAAATATTGGGTTTCCTGATCTATCCTGCCTGCTGGGAAATAGAGGGAGAGATAGGACACTGAGTCTGTGCATGGCCTGGGATCATCCTGCCTACTATCAGTCACCAAACTGAGGTCTTCAAAGCAGGAGCAGGGTTCCTTATACAGCTGGTTAAGAGAGAGGGATCCCCCTCTGCTCAGCTTTGGCTGTGGTGCCCCGCTCAGCCCCCATTCTGAACCACCCAAAGCAGTTGAGGGAAGACAGGATTTCTGCACATCCACCTTCCCTGGGAGCAGCAGCCTGGAGGTGATGGATGAGTGTGTGGCTGCATTTCTCACCACACTGCCCGTGTTGTGCTGTGAATTGAATTGCCATTAACCTCTGCCCTGTTAACTGCTGCTCCTTTATCTTAATTATGTACACAGGAGCTGCTGGTGCCTTACAGAGCTGTACACAGTGCTGACAGAGCATGGGGCTGCTGTGCACCCCAGCTGGCCTGAAACCAGAGGGAAGCCCTTCTGAAACAAAATCAAGCCCTTTAAAAGCAAAAGGGACTTGAAAGCTCTGAGAAGTAACCAAGCTGTCTGGCTTTGATGTGAGATTTTGTCCTGGACCAAAGGAGAAACTTCATCAAAATTTTTAATAATCCCCACCAGCAGTGGAACATTTGCTGGGAAGATGGTGTTCCATGAGCACATTATGTGCTTTGTCAGTTCTTGGTTGCTTAATTTTAATATTTTATTGAGTAACTCAGATTCTCCCCTCTTCTGCCTTTAGGGTGATGTACTGTGAAGGCTGCATGTGGAGACAGATGGAGGGAGGGGAACTTCTGTCTGACCGTGTCATTCTTCACCTCTTGACTTTCTCTTTTCAAGAAAAAAAATCAGTTTAAAACAAAAAATGCTGCTTAGTGCTTTTTGTCAGAAACACCAGTATAAAACCTTGTTCTTTTTTAAAACTTCTTGTCAGCTGGAATTGTCATCTTGACCTTGCCACCTCCAGTCAGGCTCCCGGAGTCAAATGGGTGACCTGGCTTTGCCTCAGGCCAGGTTTGGGCACCTGTGAGCATCAGGGGATGTGGATGATGTCTGCAGAGGTGACAGAGGTGTGTGCTGACACCACCCCATGTTCCTAGAGAAGCCAAGTGTGAGAAGGGCTCAGGACTGCAAAGCACAAGGGCAGGCAGTGGGTGTGTGGTGCCAGGTGGTGCAGGGGAAGCAGCTCAGGGATAATTAACCTTATGCAATGAGGCTGAAAGGCAATGCACAGAAAACTGCTGAGGGGAAAGAGTCTTTCCCTGCTCTATGGGTTGGGGAAATCATTATCTCAGCACTGTGGGGGCAAGTCTGAGGGCTGAGCAGGTAGGCTGCTGCCCCTCATCCCTGCTGCCAGGTTCAGGCTAGACGACAGGGGAATCCATTTGAAAGCATTTTTATTTTCTTCCATGTACTGGAGAATACACAACTGATGCTGAATTCTAAAGGTTTCCACACAAGTTGCTCTCACTGAGGCACAACTTCTGAGATTCAATTGCAGTGTGGGAAGGCAGTTTCCTGGGATTTGCTGGTAAGGTCAGCAGTCACTGGAATGGCAGACCTAAGCAGTGCTGCTGTGTGGCTGAGCTGGGACAGGCTGGGTGACCACAGCTCCTGGCACATTGTCACACTGCTCTGTCCCCGTCCTGCGGCCTGGGGGAGTTTAGGGCAATGCTCCCTTCCCTGCTGACATTCCAGCTGGGTGCAGATGGCACCAACTTGTCCTCTGGTTAACAGGGAAGGTCATGTCTGGGCTCTGTTTCAGGCTCTCTGCAATTCCCAGTTGCTTTAGCAAATGGAACAGCTTGAGAATGATGTTTCCATTACAACTTGGGCTGCTAAAATAGCTGTTTCCTGATGGCCAGTGGAGGCAGGGCAGCAAGTTGGGGATTAATCCACAGTGTTTGAGAGGTTTACATTTTATATTTTTTATTATTTTATTTTATATTTTACTCTATTTGAAGTTTTTTTCTGCAGTCTCCTGACATTTTGTACTTGCTTTTACAGGAATATGACAGAGCATTTTAATATTAATGGCAGACTTGGAATGGAGATGTATGACTGGGCATGGCTCGTGCACAAGCAAAGCTGGTTCAAAAAACCCCAGAGGTAAATCAAGCATGTGAAATTTGAGATTTTGTAAAAAATTTGGCTGAGTTTGCAAACAGTATATCTAGCTCTATAAAGACTTAAGGGTTTTTTTGGTTGTCAAAATAGCTCAACCAGATGGCAATAGGCTATTTTTGAACTTCAGTTACATAATTTTGCTAAATATTTTTCCTTTCTCCTCCAATTCAAAATTGTCTGTAACTCAGACTGTATTGGTGCTGTGTATGGCAATCTCCTGACAGAAAGGCATTCCTAACGTGTTCCCTGTGTTTGGGGGCAGCCAGGGCCAGGCTGCCTGTGAGGGGAGAGGAGCCAGGAGCTGAGATGGCCCCAGCTGGGATGTGGCCTCCCCAAAGGGGTTCCCCAAGGACCCAAAAGAGGGACAGATGGTTGTGGCACCCATGGGCAGACCCAAGCACAGCAACACCGAGGAGGCCAGGTAGGCAGAGTGGGGTTCCAGGTGAGGAAATCAAGGGTCAGGAAGGAGTTTTGGTGCCCAGGGAGGAGGTGCAGGGACCATTCAAACTATCTAAGGGGAGCAGCAATGCTTGGGAGAAGAGGAGGTGATAGATTTGCAGTTAAAAAGGTCCCAGAGGGGTCAGTAAATTTAACCAAAGCAGAGGGACACTGAATTGGGGGAAGGCATGAAGCTGTTTGTGCTCCTCACACCATTCTCCTGCACCAGAGTATGATGGGTTGTAGAAGAAAAATTATTTCGTTCCTGTAGTTTTAGCCATCCATTGCCACAACTGGAATGGTGAGAAGGGAAGAAACTGCCCTTTTTAAATCTTGAAGTGACAGGACTGCAAAGCTCCAACTGGAGCAAGCCTTGCCTGAGAGCATAAGGGCCTGCTGACAAGGTAGAAATCACACTTCTCTGAAAACAATGTAAATAGCTTTAAAGAGCTTTTTTCCTTTTTGAGAGACCTCAATTTGAAAATTCAATTGCATTTTAAAGGAGAAGCTTAAAACGAGTTTCAATAAACACCAGTTAAGGACTGTTTTCTGAATTTTGCTTTAATAATGTAAAAAAAAAATTAATGTTGCCAGCATCCTATTACTCCATAAAAATAACCAGAACTCATGATAAAACAAATAAAAATTGTAACTGTTTTTCCCTCTTCCTAGTAATATTTTCCTGATTTTCCTGTGGACTTGGTCATATGCATGTATTTGTCATGTGTTCCCAGTTCACCACAGAGAATACCAAATCACTCCTAGCACTAGACCAAGTTGGAAAAAGTACTAATAGATGATTTTCCACCAGAAAAATTAAATTTTTGCAGGAACAGAATTTTTTTAATTATTATATCTTGATAATCTTACTGTTATTACTTGAATTAAATTGCTGAGGATAGAGAAGAGGTCAGAAGGGCTTTGTTCTCAAATTTGGCTTTTATATCAAAACAGATGCCTTAAAATTCTTTCTTGAGAATTTGACTCACATTTTTGATTGAAATCTGGCCTGTTTTTGAGATTTTTAAATAGGATGTTTGCTGTGAAGAAGAATTTTGGTTTCCTGCCCAGTACTGACAAGGTGTCAGGTGTCTCAATTGCAACTTCTTCACAGCAGTGCTCCTGTATCATCCCCTTGTGATGGCTCCTGGTCATGGCAGTACAAGCCCTGTTGGTCTTTGGATGAGTGAGCAGGGGCCTCCTTTAAGGCATGGGCTCAGTCTCAATTTCTCCCCCTCTCTGGGTGCCCTACAAGGTTGCCATTACCTTCTGTGTACTTGTGAGTTTAGCCCTGCCTTGAGTGCTCCTGACACTGATCGGCACTGTGGTAACACCTTGTTAGGGCCAAGAGCTCCAGGACACCAACCACCTTCTGTGAAGAGCTCAGGGAGGGAAGTCTCCTCAAGTTATTTGTAGCAAGGGGGAAGACAGCCCTTTCTTTTCGTTATTCCTTTAATTTTTCTTTCCTTTTTCTTCAAGCAAACCAAAATAAGTGCTTCTATACACAAATATTTCTGCAGTATCACCACACAGAAGGAGAGGGATGGGTGGCTCAACCCAGCCTACTTAGCCCAAAAGAATAACAATTTTTTTGGGTTGTTCTAATTTCTTAAAATATTTTGATTTGGGATTAAAGCCAAAAACCCTCAGCTATTTTCTCAGCCCTAATTTGAGCTCACAGGAGTGGGGTGTTGCCTCTGTCTACTGGGAAGAGAGATGATTCATCAACCTACAGAAGTCTCATTGCTCAAATCTCCTCAAAACATGTCTCTGCTGTCACCCACGGTGTAACATTACCCCACAGCACACATCCTGTGTGGATCTGCCAGTCTCTCAGGGTTGTCTGCCTCCTTCCTATCTGTGGCACTACTGCCCCTGTGCACGTTGGGCAGTGTTTGTGTTTGCACCCCATGAGAGCTGAGGGCATGGCAAAGTGACTACAGCTGGGGAAGTCCTGTCTGGATCTCTGGCTCTGTCCTCTCTCCTCTTCCATCATTGTCTGTAGTTTCATGGCTGTGCTGGCTGCTGGCTCACATCTCACAGGAGCACAGATACAGACCCTCTGCAGCTGACTTGGCTTCAAAAGTTGCCCCAAATCCATGGCAGCCACACCTGCAGGGATTTCCCACTAGAAAGGAGGCAGCTAGCCCTGGTCCCACTGCTGGCACACCACAGCTGCAGAACCAGCTGAAGCAAAGTGGATTTGCTGCTTTTCCAGCTCTCCTTCTTCCTTTGAGCCAGCTGGAAAGTGAACCAGCTATAGGAGCTGCCTGTAGACAATGTCCCTAGGCTGTAATTCAGAAGGGCCAGGATGTTCAAATAAATGAATACCTGACTTGTCTGAGCCTTGACAAGGTGGGAATTGCTAATTACTCTGAGGAGAGAGCCTTCAGAAATGCACTGGCTGTGAGTTAACAGGGTGCAGAACCTTTTTCATCCAGGCCTACAAAGTTTCTTCAGTCTCATGGATATGGGCTGGGTCTCCTGACACCTCACAAATATGCCATTTTCCAAGGCCACTGGTATGCTCAGAGCTGGTCTGGAATTACCCAGGAATAGCTTTTTCCATAGCAGTTACCTGGTTTTATGTATGAGACATTTTATTCTGTGTTGAATGTCCTATTTTGTTTTAACATAAGACACTTGAGATGAGTTGAGATATTTAAGAATGGGGATTGCACTTACAAGTAGCACCCTTCTTGAATCTGAATTGTCTTTCAAGTGTAGGCATGGCCCAAAAATCAGGCTAGGAGCCAGTGGGGATGGTTGCCCCAGAGGGAAGCTTTTGCTGTAGCAGGACTGAGCTGTGCTGGTGGGGTTGGATCAGTGGTGTTTGCTGTCAGAGGGAGAAATAGAGGCTTTCATTCACAGTGATGGCAAAGGAGAAGTCTTTCACCAGCTTCAGGGCTATGCCAATTTTTTTCAGAAGCCTTTTTTTTTAGCTCTGTCAGGGCTTACTGATGAGAAGATGAGCTCAGTGCAGTGATTTACTGAAGCAGTTACAGGTAGAGCATGGCTGGTTGCTCCTGGTCTCAAAGTCCATCACTCAGGTGTCCTGGGCAGTGACAAACTTGTGTTAGACCTGGTCTGAAATAAAGCTGATGCAGCTGGAGAGCTGTTCTGGCCCTGTACCTACAAACTGGGAATGCAATTCCCCTGGCACAGACACACTCACAGGTTTGGGCTGGTAGATGACTTTTCTATTTTTTATCAAGGGGAGGCTCTTAATTATTTTTTGTGTGTACATTTAAACCTCTAGGTGAGAGGAGAAGACTGCTTATTTTTCAGCTGTGAGAAAGGGGATACTCTCTCCTTGGTAAGCATGTCTGTGGCAGCAGCAATCAATATCTGTCTCTGTCAGGTCAGCAGCAAAACAAGAGACTGAGCTGTGCCATGAAGACAATGGCTGGAAAGGTGCTGAGACTGAATGTGGTCTGTATTCTGTCCCCTCCCAAACACAGGAGCTGTCAGTCAGTCCTTTGTGGAGAGGTATGGCCAGAAAGCATCACAGATTTGCAGTCCTAGGAAGGGACAGAGCAGAGGAGAGACCCAGGATCTGTATTAATGATGGCCACAGGGGGTTGCTGGGTCTTCATTAGAGCAAGTGCTGATATTCTCATGCTTATGGTGATGTCTGCTCTTTCATTCCTCCATCAGCAACACCTCCCACACCAGCTGAGCTCAGTGTCCTGGAGAAGGGAGTGCTTATAGGTGAGGTCAAGGTAATTTCAAGAGATGCTAAAAGAAAAAGTAAAGGCAGGCTGGCAGCCAGGAAAGGAAAATTGGCCCCATTGTTAAAGGAAGAAAAGAACATCAGAGAGCTTTTAAAATGTCGGGAGTGGAGTATTGCTGTTTGCTCTTTGCTTATTGAGTAGAATTGGAGGGACATTTGCCTTAAATATACCTTCCATAGCAATACACAGAAACATGCTTTTTAGTGTACTTTAAACACAAGTTGTAATAGTCTCTGGATAAAAAGGCAGTCATTATTTCTTCGAGCACACTCTCTACTGACGACCAAATGTTCCAGTGTGGCAGACTGGTGGCTTTAAAAATAGCTGTTCACTCCCAAGGCTCTGAGCATGGCTGGGAGGTAAATTAAATGTTTGACTGTGAGAAGTCATTGATGTGGTCCAAGAGCTGCAGCCAGCAAATCCTCATTTCACTGAAGCCAGTGGAAACACAAGGCAGTGAGAAAAGGTTGCAGAAAGAGAGAGGGTTTGGGCGTCTTCAGGAAGCTCCAGGTCTTTTGGGAGCTGTTTTAAAAATCATTACTTACTGAACTGTTAAAAATCCCAGAAAACTGGGTGGAAGGGCACTGTCAAGATGCCATCTTGGATGTCATGGCTGTGCCATTTCTTAAAGTACTTGTCCAATTTCTTGTTAAATATCCAGAGACAGAGACCCCACGTGCCTCTGCTCAGCAGCTCCAGCTGCACCAACCCAAAGCTCTGCTGGGTTTTGTGTGAATCTGCCCTGTTGTAACTTGAGCACATTATTTTTGTCCTATCCACAGCTGTAATGGGGGGAGATGTATTTTTTTCTTTTCTTCACATCCTTTGAATTCTTCTTCTCTTCTCCAGAAGAACATACCCACCTCTTCTGACCTTCCCAAGGTCAAGTTGTGGTTTTGGGCCCTTGCTCACCCCAGCTGTTGTCTCCTCTGAACTCCCTCCAGTGAATTAAAGACCTTAAAATGCCTCCCAGCTGAATGCAGTAGTTGAAGCTAAAATTTTACTGATGTTAAACAGACTTGAATTACTTCATGTGTCTTATCAGCTGCAATCCTGTTTGTATGTCACAGTACAGCATCTGGCTTTTTTACAACAGCAATGTTGATTTACAGTCAAGGTGTGACCCACTAAAACCTTCAGGTCCTTTCCTACCCAGCTGATACCAAAGTAGCTTCTTATCTCCCATAAGCAGGTAAGCCTGTTCCTTCCTCTAGCTGAGAGTTCAAATTTGTCCTTTTTTTCAGAATATTTATCTTTCTAATGATTTTCAGGGGGTAACTTAACACTCATTTATGATCCAGCACGGATTTGCCTGTCCCATGCTGGAGCTATTTGCAAATATAATAATGATCTTTTCTATCCCAGCTCCCCACTACTCCCACCCTGTGCCCTGGACATGGCACTCCAGCATCAGTTTGTTCTTCATCCTGAATTTGATACACATATATTTTCCAATGGAAACATACTTGTGAAGTAACTGTGACAAAAGGGAGGGTACTCACTGGAAAGTTTCATTTTTGGCAAAACAGCAATTTCATGAAAAATTTTAGGAAATGTGAAACTATTGATTTTTGTCTCCAATTGTCAATTTTCAAAATAAAAAATTCTTCTTTTTTTTTTTCCTTTCAGTCAAGTTTTTCTTTTCCACTCCCTACCCTCATCACCACCTCCTCTCAACTTTTCCTCCATATGCTTGCCAGGGAAAGTACAATGTTCAGATATTTTTTCCAAATCTTCCTTTTTCCACTGTCTAACCTTTCAAGACTTCAATCTGAAAAAGTTAAAGAATGGGAAAAAAACCCTGTGTAAACAAAATTTGCTGATTTTTCTAGGGCATGTGTGGAGCCACTCTTGTGCAGGGGCACAAGGAGGAGAATCCTAGTTAGGAAAAACTAACATTAATGTCACTCAGTAGCCAAGAGCAAGCACCAGGGAAGAAGGGAAAGCACTGAAAAAGCAAAAGGCATTAAAAGGCTGGAAAAAGGAGATGTTCTGCTCTGAGTTGGCAATGCCTAAACACATTCACCATCTGAAAAGGGTTTATAATCTCCCTTCTTCCTGCCTTCCTTTGCCCTGAGCAGGTTTTTCTGATGGGCTGTATCTCCTCAGTCTGGTTCTGCTTCTCATGGGGGTGCCACAGGCAGGTCTGAGGCCCTCTGTTGCTTTCTGTCCCATCTCTGTAGGACTAGATACATCATTTTCATACCATAGCAGCAGTAAGAATTTTCAGTGACTATACCACAGGATGAAAGCCAATCCTTTTTTTTTTCTTTCCTTCCTTAACATTTCATGCAAAGAGCCAAGAAAGAACTGATTACAAAAGTACAAGGGATAAACTCTTCCATAAATTAAAAAAACAGCACTATTACTTTTGGAGAGGGCACAAATTGTGACTCAGAGCAGGACTGCTGACTGGAGTTCAGCTGGCCAATGTGTCATCCCAGAGAGCAGCAAGGCTGCTTCTCTCATCTGCTGGATAATCCCTCTCCCTGCTGAAGGCAATAATTAAGGGCCATGTTTTCAGCAGCCCTACAAAAATAGGTTTGTTTGACTGCAGGAACTGGACAAATTGCAGCATATGTAGGTAGCACCATGGCACAAATACTGATTTTCCACATGCACTCAGAGACACTGAGGGCTTATTCTGGGTGAGCCATTGCAGATGTGGCTGGAGCTGCCTGCATGCCCTGCTCCAGAGGCTGCAGCTGTGCCTACAGCCCACATCCCACAGGGAGCACTCACCACACTTCCCTGGCTCCAAGGATGACTGGAGGGGGTGGCAAGATTTCAAGACCCTCTTGCCACATTGAGACAGGAAGAAATTCATTACAGTGAGCATGGTGAGGCCTTGGCACAGGTTACCCAGAGAAGCTGTCATGTCCCATCCCTGGAAATGTTCAAGGACAACCTGGATGGGCCTTGGAGCAACCTGGCTTACTGGAAGGGGTCCCTGGCTATGGCAGGGGTTGAAACAAGATGATCTCTAAGACCTCTTCCCACCCAAACTGTTTTGTGATTCTATAATTCTTCATGTCTTGGACACAAGGCAGCTGTTTCTTCCCACTCTCCCATTATTTCAGCCTTGACTGTGACTGGAAACCAGAAGAGGTTGCTCAGGGAGGTGGTGGTGTTTCCATCCATGGAGATATTCAGGACCTGAGTGGCCCTAAGTAACACACTCAGTGCCCTGGCTGTGGCTGTTGCCCTGCTGAAGGCTCACTGCCAGATCTGTGGCTGTTCCCAGGGCTTATCAGACAGTGAAGATCATAAGCTCTGGGCTTTTCTGACAATACACAACTTGAGTTTCCACTACCTTTTCTTTTCAAACAAACTGATGCATTTTATGATGGCTGTTGATAAACTGCACTTATTTCAGAGTTGTTGGAAATGCCCTGGTGATTTTTCTTCATGTCACTGTTAGAAATAATTTGTTTTCATTTTCTAGGTAAGCAAGCACAAACGTGACTCTCCCACCTCTGTCTTCAGATTTGGAATAATCAAGTTCATTACTGACATTCTTTGTAACACTTGGTATTTTCAGCCTAAAGACATTGTGACCTCAAAGGCTCTGAACACACAAGGACAGTGGAGAGGCTGCTCCATTCTCAGGTAGACCCTGGTGAAGGCACAGTTAAAAACAAAAACTTTAAATATTCGGCTTCACTTAACTATCTCAACAACCATCTGTTTATATCACATGGAAAAAATTTTGTAAAGTTCCTTAAAGGTTTGCCCAATGTTTTGGGCATATTTCTCTTTTTTTCTTGCTGAATGAAGACCTCATCCTCTCTCTTCTTAATCTGATGGAGCTGGAGATTTGGGATAGATACTCATATACTAATTGTGCAAGACAACATTTACTGAATAACCTGCAGCAGAGAGGGAAGTGATCGCAGACATCTTTATTGTCTGCTATTAATTGGAATACCTGTTGCACAGACCTGTTGGTACCACTGGATGTAGCAGTGAAAGATGAAATCATGGTAATTGCAATCTCCCCTCAAGCTATCATTTAATTTACATTTTAATTAATTTATGTTGAAGCAATTAAAGGCATGAAGGAAAGAACGTGCCAGTGTCAATTAAGGACTGTGAGTCAAAGAGGAGAGTTTGGTTCAAGACAAAGTTAATTTAAAAAGAATACTTTGTAATTTACAGTTCTGTCTATGTGACTTTTCTAAGTTCTTTGGAAGCTTGAATAAAAGAAAAGAAAGTTCTAGAATCTTGGCCATTTTGAGACATCAGTGGCTTCCTTTGTTTTCAAATGGGGAAACTGAAGCAGAGAGCATTTGAACATCAGTTCTTTGAGCCCAAGGATAAAACCACAGCAGAGCTGGAAATCAGATCCTGAGCTGTAGAGCAATCCAGGTATCTTCCTTACAAGAGCATTCTTCCAACTGGCACACAAAAAGGAATTATGAAAGACATGTTTTTGTGAGTAGGTTGATGTCTTTGCTGCACAGATCTCATAACCTGGCCTTTGGCTGCTCAGCCATTTTGTGTTCTCAGAAAATGGCTGTTAATAATGACAGCCTTGCTAGGTCTTGTGACTTCAATATTCATTGTTTTCTTAAAATCTCAGGTCTTGGATGTAGAAGCTTCATTTCTTTTTAAATGAAACTTAAAAGAACTTAAATGTATCTTTGAATCACACCCAGTGTAGCATATCTTGACTTTTCCAAGCCACCTCCACAGTTCTGAAGGACAGATTTGGGACTTTCAGTGTCGCTGCTGTTGCACATCAAATGGGAATGAGCCTGGAGGTGCTGAGCTGCTCTGAGCAGTTGGCAAGAAGTGGCTGCCCCTCAAACAGGGGGACAGCAATGCTGACTTCAGCTGTTTGGGCAATAAATTGGTTCAGCTCTGAGTGCCGAAGTGGGAAAAGAAAGCAGCTGGGTTTGCTGTAATGGGAAATACAAACATCTGAGAATTAGGTGCTTTCACAGCAGCAGCAAATGCAGTAAACTGCTTACACTGATGAGGAGACTCAGTCACCAGGAGGTATCAGGCTAAATCTGTGCTGAGGTGCAGCAAAGATATGACAGGAGATTTATGGTCTTTTCATGGGGAGTTGTCTGTTCCCCTGTTACACTCCTATAAATTGTATAAGGGAAGGCACAGGGCAGTGAGTTTTCTGTTTGCTTGATACAAACAGGGATAGCAC
This sequence comes from Melospiza melodia melodia, assembly GCF_035770615.1. Classification (NCBI taxonomy): domain Eukaryota; kingdom Metazoa; phylum Chordata; class Aves; order Passeriformes; family Passerellidae; genus Melospiza; species Melospiza melodia. The sequence continues at coordinate 10,631,236 of NC_086199.1, forward strand.
ACAGGCCAGCCTTGGAGGTGATGAAGAGAGAGTCTGATCCCCAGGGAGCACGGGTCTCCATGAGGGAAGACACAGCTGGGCTGGAGGAATCCAGGGAGAAAAGCCATCTTTGCAGCAGCAGTCTGAACTGAAAAAACAATTTACTTCTATGCTGATTAATTGTGATTTTTTTCTATACTGAAGGGCTTTCTGTTCTCTTCTTCTCACAAAACCTGGCTCTCAAATTTTGTGTATTTGTAGAGCTTAGGGTGGGGAAAAGGGCAGGGTGGGTCCCTCCAAGATTTATCTGACTCATGCCTATCATGAGAGGCACTGACACCAGTGGAGACAGGTCTGACAGGGGTGGCCAGGAGCCCCATGAGCAACCAGGCTACAAGGACACTTCTGCCACCAGCATGGACATGGTCAGAGCTGGCTTGGACACCCTGTGTGTGCTTGCCTGGACGCAAAAACTCCAGCCTCTGGGGAAGGCAGCATGTTCATGCCCTCACGGGGGGCTTGCAGAGCCGTGGGTGTAGGAGCTAACCCACTTTTCCCGGTGTTCCTCCCTGCACTGTACCTGCAGGGAGCACGTCTCCATCCTTCCCTGCTGCTCCTCATTATGGCAATTGCACTGGAACTCAGAAGGATGATTTGTCTCATTTCTTTAACCTTTCACCATTGTAGAAGGAACTTTTGAAAACAGCTTTTTGCATGCTTGTAATTCTTCTGCTCCTTTTGCCATGCCTTTTTCAGTGCATGTGACGGGCCATGACCAAGGCTGCAAAAGAGCAGCTTCTCTTTTGCTTCTCTCCCCCTCTTGGTGCGAACAGGAGGGGGAGAGAAGCAAACAGGAGGGGCAGGCTGCAAGTTCTCCACCAGAGTTTGTTCCCTGCCTCCTTGTAGAGCCTCAGGGATGGTGCATCCCTGCCGAGCCACTGCCTGGATGAGGCCGCTCTGGCTGCTGTGAGCCTCCAGCCCAGGAGCATTTCCACACCATTATAGCCAGAGATTGGGGCATTCCCAACCAGCCCTGGGCTGGGGAGAGGCTGTGCTTCACCTTCCCGGCCCTGCAAAAAGCTGCTGAAAGCAGGAGACTCCTGGCTGGGGAGGGATGGGGACAGGAGCAGCTCCCTGCGTCCCTTGGCTGGTGGCAGAGCTGGAAACAGAGCCCGTGGTGGCTGAGCTGGGGACACGTGGCACCAGCTGCTGGGGGGACAGCGAGGGAACCGCAAGGAGCAGCCAGGGAGACGATTGTCTTTGTCCTGCAGGGAGGAGGTCGAGTGGAAAAAACCATGAGAGATGGGATGAAAATCAGCAAGGAGAACAAGGTCCGTGGGCCAAATCTGCCGCAGCTGCCAATGTCATCAACGCAGGGCTGGCGGGAGCCACCCTTTCCAAACACGGCAGAGGACGTTGGATGCTCTCCCAGAAGCACTGCTGCAAACCCACCCAGAATGCTCACGACACAGGCAAAGAGAAATATTATTCTCATCTTTTAAAAATACAAAGTCTGATAAGATATCAAGGAAATGGTGCCGGTTCAGCCCTGCTCCCGCAGATGGGGGATGCAGAACGTTACCCCAGCCTGGGGATAGAGACTCAGATGTTGCACTGAGTGTGGCAGGGCCGTGCCCAGGACTGAAGGGATGCTCTGTGAGAGTGAAGGCAGAGTGGGATGCATGGAGGCCCTTGGATCGTCCTCCTGCAGAAGCAGAGCTGTGGCCTGGCCTCACCACAGTGACCATGAGCTGTGTGGGAGACAGGCCTGGCCTCACCACAGTGACCGTGAGCTGTGTGGTGAACAGGCCTGGCCTTGCCACAGTAACTGTGAGCTGTGTGGTGGCCCGGCCTGGCCTTGCCACAGTGACCTTGAGCTGTGTGGGAGACAGGCCTGGCCTCACCACAGTGACTGTGGCCTTGCCACAGTGACCATGAGCTGCCTGGTGGCCAGGCCTGGCCTCGCTGTGGTGACCATGAGCTGCCTGGTGGGTCTGGGCAGCTCTTCCTACCAGCCAAGCACCCGCTCCTGACACAGCTCAGGTCCTCACCCTGTCCCCTGAGACAGCCCCAGGACCCTCCTGCCAGGGAGAAGCTCAGCTCCCACATCAAGGCAAGCCAGCCACGGGAACTGAGCATTGGCTTGCAGTACCCCTCAGTTCACCCCTGGGTTTTAAGCCACAAAAAGCCCTGCACTGCCAGGCCCTGAGCTGCAGGAGATATTCCCAGACTTTCCTCCTCCCATGCTGTCCTGCCCATCACTTCCAAGCAGCCTGTGGAGAGATCCCTGTGTTTCCCAAGCTCCAGATGTTGTAAGCACTGACACTTGTTCAAATCTCTCCCTGCAGATCATTAACATGGGAGAGCAGTTTTGTGAGGAGAGGTGAAAATTTTATTAATGTTCTTTTCATGTGGAAATTATACTTCTTCTCCATAGTGTGAATGATGAAAGAAAACAGCTGTGTCAATAGTCCATAATGGGAGGGAAAAAGAATTGTTAACAGCCATATTGGCTCTTAGAGAATGTTCACAGGCTTTGTTAGAAGCTGGCTGCACAGCATTAAAGTATTGAGGGGGTGAGGGGTACAGGTGTGCTCAGAGCATCCCCCAGCCACTGCAAGGCACATGTGAAACTGAGCTGCAGGAGAGTCCTAAAAGGTGAGGCCAAAGTGTCAATGAAGATCAGAGATCAGATGCCAACCAAGATTTCCTGACTGGGAGTTGTGGAATGCAAAAGGTGCTCATCCATGCTGCTGAGGAAGTGTTGCTTATGGAGGAAAAGGAGCAGATCAGGGCAGATGTCACTGAAGGAAGAAAGACAAATGTCTGGGGAAATCTCATGCAGGAGGTTTATCCTTGTGCTGGCCAGAAGGTTCTGGACAATAAGTACTAGAACAGATGAAAAGAGCAGGGGCTGCTTGGTCCTGCAGGGACTACAGCCTGCAAAAGGAAGCTGAATTCATATTCCCTGCAATTTCTTTGTACAAGTTGAGGAGGATTTTGAAAATAACTGTATTTTTTTTCCTTTCACATTTTTCAGCTCCATATTTACCCATTTTCCCTGAAATGCTTATTACCCTTGCAGTAGATATTCCTTTTTATTTACTCCTCCTACAATTCCAGAGGAATAAGAATTGCTTACATTAGAGTTCAGCTTGTTTTTTCACTGCTTTCTTTAGCTGAGAAACCTTAGAAGCACTTTCCTAAGTGAAATACTGAAGCTTCACATTTTAGGTAAGCTGGCAGGTGTCACAGAAAGTTTTATTCTGAAATGTAGTGACATCAAATTAAAAACATCATCTCTCTGACATCTAAATGAATGCTTTTCCGTGCAATATCCAATGTGATTATTCCAGAAAGGGTAGAGAGAAAACATTTCTGGGTTCTTTTCATTTTTTGTGAAAATCCCTCATGACCCTAATGCCACAAGTTTTCCATGTAGTTTTCTTCATATCTTATACAGTGAGATATGCATAAGATAATATAAGATATCTTAAACATCCAAAATCTCAAAAAATTAATGGTTCTTCCTCTAGAAACTTCTGGTTTTTCCCACTGACTTCAAAGAGAATAGCCTCGTGTCACCTGGCATATCACCAGGGTCAGGGAATGAGCAAACAAGGTGGAAGGAAGCCTTCCCTGCCCACAGGTACATCTGAAAACTTTGTTTTGTGTGTCCTGTATATTTAATGGAGCAACTTGGAGTTTCAGAGTTATTTGTTGTGACAGTTAAGCTGCTCAATGCTCCTTTGGGCAAGTGCACAGCATTTCTCCTTCATCTGGGAGGAAGGCAGGAGCCCTTCAGAGCAGAATGGCAGAAATTAAGAGGCTCGTCAAAGATGGCACTTGATTAGCAACCCCTTAATGCCCTATCCTCTGCATTTGATGTGGGCAATCAGGAGAAGGTGTTGCCAAGGCTACAAGATATTGTCAGTCTGCCTTCCAGGTCCTCTGTGGCTTCTCTGCTCCCCCTAATTGTGCCCACACGTTCTGTTTAAATACCATCTGCCTCAGCTGCAATTTGCACAAGTGTCTCAAGGGGCTTTGCTCCTGATTCTCCCATAATCTGCCCTTTGTGTGCTAACCCTGCACAAGATGGTCCTGTTACAGGGAAAATACACTTGTCTTCGAAGAATGATAAAATAAGGATGTGAAGTAACAAAAGGCAAGAAGGTCAAATCTGAGATCAGTGTTGCCTGAACCAGATTCCCTTACAGATAATTCCTGAAAACATCTTGGGATCAATCAGCAAAGCAAGAATTTGTCATAACCTCTGAAAGAGTTGATAGAAGACCCAGTCTTTATTGAAGATCTATCTGCTGTCCATTACTGCTTATATTCTACAAAAACCCCAACTGGTACCAGCAGGATCGTCAAATGGGGAGTAATGACTTTGTACAGTGACCCAGAGCAGCAATGTGGATCCAACCAGGTTTGAAACTGGTTGAGTTTCACAGGTTAGATGCTGATCTCTTTCTGCTTTCAATTTCTCTTTCCACATAGACTTTTCCACTTTTGTCTATTTTATATAAAATTCTTTTAAGGTGCACTGGCGGGGTTGGTGCTGACATATAACATCCCTTATACAACCAGTCTGATCCCAACACCACTGGAAAATTATTTAAAAGTAGAACTAGTCCTTCCCAGCAGGCACACAGTAAGATATTTTTCAGTGTCTTACCAATACCTATGTATTTCTTGTAGAATACAGGAAGAGTGTGTAATAGCTAAATAAGTAGAATTTATTAATAAATTCAGGTTCCTCCTTCTTGCTCTTATACTCCTGCAGGAGGTTAAGCAATACTTTTGCTGAGAGCATTGTCTTTGGAAAGGCCCACCAGCATTCTGCTCTGGGCTGTCCTGCTAAGGCTCCCCTTTATTCAAGCTGCTTGACTGAAGCTTCTGATTATAGGACCCCTTTCTTCTTTTTGTTTAGTTGTAGTCTTTTCCTGTTTGGACTAAAATGTAACATTAAGAGCATTCTGACCGAGAAAAGTCAGAATAGATTTACTGTATACCTAAAAATGTTAGCCTAAAGTAGCAGTTTCTGAGAAGAAAGCAGAAGAAAGCATAAAGAATGGCAGGAAAGAATGTGAAAGAATGGCAGGAGTGATTTGAAATTTGATGGGTATCTTGTATCAAGATAGTATTCCTCTGTAAAAAATTCCCCTAAATGAAGCCAAATGAGTGAACATTCAAATATTCACAGCTTGCACAGGAAAAGCTTTCCTGTATTTCACAGGTGATTTCTTCAAGCCTCTCCATTCCACAAGCTCTGTGCACTGCAGGGAAGGCTGCCTCAAAGCAGTGCTGCAGTCTCAGTTCCTCACAGTCATTTCTGCACATCACCACAGCTCTGGGTCCAGTCTGGAGCTTCCCTCAAGATCGAGGAGGAGCAGATGTTTTCTTCAAACAGAGCCAGAAAACAGATTCTTCACTTCATCTTATATTGCTTTGTGTCCCGCAAACCAAGTGCTGTGCCTTGTGTCAAGTCAAGGAGGAGTGGTTAGGGAAAAATTGGAGCTGCAAGGCTTCTCTTCTGAGTGTGACACTGTCAGCCTGGCAGAGTCTTCCCTGCCTCTTGGACTTTCTCGCTGGTGATTCCATGGGTCAAGGCAGGAGCCCTGGAAAAGGAGCACATCTCCTCTTACCTTTGGGTAATGCCTTTATTTGTTCCTGATGTCTGTGCACATTCAGTTGGGTCCCTGATTTATCAGGTGCCTTCATTCCTGTGTGCCCTGGGATTATCTCAGCTAAGAAGGTGGGAGAATGGTGAGAAGGAGTAATAATGGACAACAGGCACTGTGAGAAGGAATAGAGATGAGCAGGAGGAGACTCTGTCACAGTCACCTGCATGGCTGAGGGGAAGAGGGTGTCAGATCTGAGCAGGAGTTTCTGAATTCCTTGCTTTTTGGTGTGGGACTGTAGGTTCAGAGTGAGACAGAGAATAAAATGGCCTTTGTTCACTGTCCTGGTTTAGGGCAAATTTTGAGTCACCCTAGGAAAATCACAAGAGGGTCTTCAGCTACAAGGAAGACAGAATAGTTAGAGAGTTGGTTATTCAGGAATAAAAGAGTACAGAGATCGGGGCTGCATGAACCTTTTACTGACACCTTTAACGAGCACAGGGGGATTGCCTTTTCAGGGTGTTAAGTGTTTATCAGTGCATTGGCCAACAAGTCTTGAGCTGGGTGGAGAAGTGCAAACTAGGGAGGAAAGGGGGGCATACAGGCCAGAAAGCTGGACACCCTTGCTGAGCACAATCAGGAATTGTCTCCCGACTTCCTTCTGGCATCCAGGCCCAGATCTGTCTCTGTGTGGAGGGGGAACCTGTTCAGAGCACACTGAGAGCTGTGATTGGCTCTGGGTTCCCTAAAGCTCTCACAGCAGTGGGGCAGCTGGTGGTGTGCTCCTACAGACCTCTCCCCTCCTGGAAGACTGGAGAGTCTTCCCAGGTGGAGGTGACACCTCTGTCCCCTTCAGCACATGCCACAAGGGGACTGACAGCAAACGGGACTGGCCACGAGTGACCCAAGTTAGCAGGAGTCAGATGCTGGAGAGATGAGTACAGGGTGGTTTGATGCACACCCAGAGCATAGGGATTTCTGTACTGGTGGATTCTGCTGGGTGTGCTAAAAGGTCAGCAAAGTTCCAAGCCAACCAGCCAATAGCTATTTTTGGCTCCCATTTTGCAAACACTACATCATAAACAAAGAGTTATTTTGGTCCGTCGGGATTGCTCTGATAACTTTGCTCAGTACAATGTTAAATAACCAAACCCCACAGGAATAACAGCACTGTTTTATAATCCCATATTATCAGATATATAGAGGCACACAGGGGTGGGTGGGTGGAGGGGAGAGCTTAAATCTTTTAACAAGTACAAAGGAATATTTATGTTATTCATATCATCACAGTCCACATATTGCAATGATTTGGAGTATTGTGTAGGTGTGCACAGAGGTGTGGATTTTTAAACAAGGGGGTACTTGTCCCAAAAGGAGAAAATAGCAATAGCTATTGTCATCCACCACTTCTTAGTAATGCCAATGCACAGTGTGGCTGGTGTGACAGGGAGCAGCTGAGGCACCTGTAGAGCCCCACTCCCACACCCTGTCACCATGGCTTCCTCCACATCTGTGCTGTGGAAACACCTCCCTTACCCACGGAATTCTGGTGGAAGTGAAGCGTCTTGATTTGTGAGTCACTGGCAGCACAGCTACAGCAACAACCATGGAGAGAAAGTCTCACCTGCTTTCATTCTATGCTTTATGTCACACAAGACCCAAATAGAATCAGAGTTGCCATTTGTATGGACTCAGGGAAGATGGCCCATACACAAAGACCTTGAAAATGTCCCCACAGAAGACAGATAAAGGAAAGACAAAGTCTTGTATTGTCCAGTTTATGGCTGGTGAGGTTAAGCACAGAGACCTCAAAGACCATCTGCTCCATCTTAACAAATCCAGCACACTTTAAAAAATATTTCTATTTAGGTGTCAAAGAAACACCTACATTTTCAAGCACAACCTTCATGGCAGGTGATCACTACATGGAAAAAATCTACTCCAAAGAGTCCAGATGGCAGCAGTGAGAAACTGACCTCCTGTAGAAACAGAAAGGGGATCCCCTGAGAGCTGAACACTTCGGAGCCACCCTCCTCTGACCACCTGCCAACAGTGTCAGGGAGGTTGGTGCTGGATAAGTCACTAAGCCAAGACATCTGAACACCAGGCTGGGACAATGGCTAATTGTTTTATCAAGCCCACCTTCCCAACCCACAGAAGGTTAAAGAAGGCTCCCTTCTGTCTTGTCTTGTCTAATCAGCAGTGGATGGTTATGGAAAAGAGAAAAACTCATCTCAGGTGTGTGCAGTGAAAAGGCTTAAGGTAGCAATCACATAGATTGTTATAAAGAGATGAGACATAAGGGAAAAAAGACACATTCATGTGGTAATTCTGTCCTTTAAGGTGTTCAAGATTCAATGGGACACAGCCATGAGCAGCCTGCTCTACCACCAAAGGTAGTCATGCTTGGAGCAGGGTTGGACCAAATAAAGTCTATAGATGCCTCCCAATCTAAATTATTCTGCAGGTTTTTTGAGTTGAAAAAGGTCACTCATCCTGCCTGAGTGGCTCAGTGTTGTCCCCAAGAGGCAGCATCAGGATAAAGCCATTGCTTTCAGACCCAGGGGCTCAGCTGCTTGGTGCACACACTGGAATGTGAGGAAGCCTCAGGAGTTTTCTTGTCTGCCTGAGGGATTTGACCACATTTTCTGCCTCAGATTGCTCTGTAAAGCACTAGGGAGTTGCAAGGCTGCAGTTTACTTTCTATACCTTAAAAAGCAAAAAACCTTCCTCACTTTGCACGCAACAAACAGCTGTTCATCTGCAAAAGGAAAAGAAAGACCCCATGTGCTGCAGCTCAGGGCAGCCAGCTGGCAGGTAAATGTGGATTAAAATATATTGTACAGTGAGGACTCACTAGAGCAAAGGTTGAAATCCTGGAGTCTCACTTCTCCTTGTCCCCAAATCTCTCTAGACAGCAGTCCCTGAGCTTTGTGTTTTCCAGCTGACCTGGTGGGGGGAGGCCCTGGGATGCCTTTCCCTGCAGGGCTGCCCCCTGTAAGTGGGGAAGGCTGAGGCAGCCCCAAGAAGGCTCCTGGCTGCAAGAGCTGAGCAGAAGCAAACACCCCCTGACACCAGTGTAAGTCATTGGGAGAGGCTGGACCAGAACCACCTCTTTCCTCAGGATTTCCTGTAGCACAGCTTGAGCTTCCTGGTGTGTATGAGGCTGCCTGTGAGAGTCCTGCTTCCCAGGCACTGCATCTTCCCCTGTGCCTCCTGGGCAGCTGCTGTGAGCCCTCTGGTGAGGCTGCAGGATGCACAGGAGCCTGGCCCCAAGGCTGGCCCCCGTGTTGGTTTAGCACAGAGGCACTCAGGGACTGGCCCAGCGTCAGAGTCAGCCTGAAATGGTGACAGAACAGGAACTTCTAAGGCAGTATCACCAATTAGGTTTTTTTGCTCTTTAGATCACATTATCTCTCTGGAAATCTAGCAACTGGAGTCATGAGACTACCAGAGAATTGCAGTTTGGGAATTTTCTAAAGCTGGTTCTCAGCTGTTTGTGCAGTAATGACTGAATTTGAAGTACCTGTCCTGTACCCCTGCTGTAAAAAGCAGTCAGGGAACCCAGATCAACTTGCACTTTTTTTTAAGTCTTTAAGTCTTGCACTTTTGAGGCAAGATTATATAACTTTCTAACACCTGGAGTTGACAGTCCTATGGCTCAGAGGTCCTTGTGCCTAGACCACCCAGTCTTTGGAAATATCTCCACAGATACAGGTGTCTTCAATTTGGAATGTATTTTGCAAAAGCTGTTCCAATTTCTTGAAACAGGCACTTGTTATCTTGAACATTCACATTCCTGAGCACTGGCCCCTGTTGAGGTATTCATGTGTTTTTTGTCTGTGTCACTCAGTCAGAAGGAAGATAATATATGCAGTTGCCTATTTGGGTTGTTCATCTTTTGGAGTGCTGAACAGGCTTCCTAAATGGTGCTTCTATGCTTTGTTCAACTTTCAAAATGAATATCCCAAAGAGGTCTGCATTTTTTGGCTCAGAAAGGCTTTCAAAACCAATGAATCAAAAGGGGCATGATTTTCAAAGAACTTGTATGGGGAATTTAAGTCTTTGCTTCTTCCAAGATGAAAATCCTTATGTAGCCTAATAATTTATTTAGATGTTTGCCTTTAAAACTTAGCTTGTGACTTCTCATGAGAAACTTAGGATGGGTAGATGTAAACCAACCTATGCTAAATGGAATGGATAAGACTTCAGGAAGAGAAATCCAAAGGACATACCCTTAATGGTAGAGTTAAGCTGAGCTCAAGCCCAGTGTTACCATTTCACTCATCTGTGCACACAAGACCCTCTGGCATGAGTTCCATGGCACTGCCAGCCAGATGAGCTGACACGATAGGAGCAGAGTCAGATTGCAGAGAAAAGTCAAGCTCAGAAACCTTCCTGTGACCACTCCTAGAGTCAGATTGCAGAGAAGAGTCAGGCTCAGAAACCTTCCAGTGACCACTCCTAGAATTTTCCACCTGTGCCAAGAAAGACAGAGATTCTCCCAGAATTGTTCAAGGGAAAGAGCAGGATCCATTGATTTGGGGCAGCACAAGAGGCTCATTACCTCATGTTCACACCTAGCCTTGCTACCCCACAGGTAGTGATGGGCATCCAGTGCAGATGATGTGAAAGCAAATCCTGAACAACTCTGCTGGGATGGAGAGAGGGGAAAAAAGTTAACCTGCTGCTGAGAAACAGTGCCATGTGTATTCCTGATCAGTTTACATTGAAATGGCTGCTGAGAGCTTATTTTGGTGAAAAAGGCAAGAGCTCATTGTGTCCCTTGCTCTGCTCTCCTCTCCACATGGGTGGAGTGTCACTGCAATCAGCTGGAACCTTTCCACATACAGCAAACGGCAGGATTAGCAGTGATGTTTTGCAAATATTCCTCGTACTCAAATAACTTATTAACCAAAATGCTCCATTGGGCTGTAATCACTAGTAGGATTGCTTTAGTTTATAGTTTCTATGGTGAGCAGTGTGTTTCTGGAAGTTGGGCTGGGTACATTTTTTTCTCTCCAGCTGGAAACCTTGTGTTGAAGAAAGTGGAGATTGTTAGATGTTTTGAAACGTGTTCTTCTGCAAAAGAAGTTCCCTTTTGAACAACTGAAAATAAAAATTAATTTGCGTGATGCTACAGGCTGCAGGCTAAATTGCATGGCCGAGTGGTTATTTAGGAAGACATAGAGTTGCTAAAACTAGATCCAAGTTCAGAAAACAACCTGACATTGCCGGAGTTTGCAGATCAGAGAATCATCACAGAGCAGAGGAATTGAGGAGCTGGTGGCACCACACAGGATGCTGGGCAGTGCTGGCACTGAATGCCATACAATGCAAATCCCAGTATTAAGCACAGAATCATGGAACAACCAGAGTTGGAAGGGCCTCATCAGGATCATAGAGTCCAGCTCCTGGTTCTGCACAGAACAGCCCCAAGAATCACCATGGCCCTGAGAGAGTTGCCCAAAAATCTTCTGAAACTGTGAGGCTTGGGACCATGACCACTTTCCTGGGCCCCCTGTTCCAGTGCCCAACCACCCTCTGGGTGAAGAATCTTTTCCTAATATCCAACCTAAACCTCCCTTGACACAGCTTCAGGCCATTCCCTCGGGTCCTGTCACTGCTTACCAGAGAGAAGAGATCTGTGCCAGCCTCTCTGCTTTCTCTTGTGAGGATGCTGCAGACCATGGTGAGGTACATGTGGGCAGAAAAAGGCCAGTAATTCAGCTGGAAGGTGTAGGTTTGGTGGCATGCAGGGAGGGCTGAGCCCTGGCATCTGCTCAGGACAGGCAGCAAGGTTATTGCCAGCAGCAGGTCTTGGCAAACATCACTGCAGCCACAGGTTTGGCTCCTCAACACTCTCAGCTGCTCATGTCCAACAGAGGCAGCTGTGTCCTGGAGAGGAGAGATGGGTGTGTAGTAACATCAGGAGACTGCTGGTAGGAACGTAGAATATTTGAGCTATTTCACTCTTGGTGTATAAAGCTCTGTGTGTCAGCACCAGAAATGCAACACAAAAGCAAATGTCAAAAGGAGAAGTCTCAAGAACTGAAGAGTAACTAACAGTGTCTGAGAACTCCATGGATGTTTCTACCCATTAGTTTGGAGATGTAATCCATAAATCATGCCATCCTCACCAGTATGTTTTATGCAAACTGTTACAGTCACCAGGAGCTGCAAGTGTAAACACTGTTGTTAAACTCATATTCTTACATCATGTGTGATTCCTGTCCAATTTACTAAGCAGCAGTGTACAGTGTCACATTGTGTGGGCATTATTTTGTAGTCTTTTGTAATTTTTAACATTTCTGAAATGCTAGGCATATAAATTGCTGCTTTTTAGTTTGGGATGAAAAGGGAAAAATCAATAGGGGTGTCACTTGAACCATCATGTCATCTCAGTGCTAAATTCTTAATAGGGAAACACTTGAAAACTGCTCAGCAACCTTCCTCTTGCCCAAGAAGAGGCAGCCAAAACCTGCCTGTCTGTGGAGGCACTGTCTCCTGACAAACCCCACTGATGAGTAAGTTTGTCAATCCCACAGGTGTAAGTCAGGTGTGAAAATGCAGAACACTGCTGAGGAAAGGTAAATACTCTCATGGCAGCAGAGATGGAGGGGTTCACAGTGTGGGGACTGACCACAGAAATCTTGTGTAACCTCAGCTCAGAGGGATAAGTGGCTATGCCTATGTTTGTGGGGGAACAAGAACCAGAACAGAAGTCTAGAGTCTCCTACAACCCAGCAACAGACACTTCTCCCCCTTGATTAATCCATCTTCTTGTAAATCATTTATGGATGTTTTGAGGCTGCTTATGAAGTTCAGAGGCATTAGGCTGGAGAAGAGAGTGCAGAGAGGCATGGCATGTGCTGTCAGCCCCCCGGGGTGTGTCCATCTGCTCTCGTGCACTAACGAAGACCCGCTGTGTGCTGCCTTCCAGGAAGCTCCACTCTGCAGGGTCTTTTGCATTAATCTTTAATATGCACTCTGTGTGCTAGTCTTGTAGGAATTCAGACAGAAACTAGGTTGCTTAGCAAAGATGGGGCTTATTAGCTGTCTTCTTCTCCAGGCTGTGGGCCAAATCCACCAGGCTCTGGCACAAAAGAGGCCAGCTTGGACTAACATTCCCTTTTGCAATATTCTCCATTTTCCAGTTGGAGAGGGAAACATGTCAGCACCCCATTCTGTGGATTTTAATCCTTCCTTTGTTGATCTACCTGATCTCTCCAAGAAGACACTTGAGGAAAGTCCTCAGTGGAGGGCTAGGAAAACTGCCAAGAAATGCACACCAAATGAACAAGGCCACAAGCACCTCAAAAGTAAGATCCAGTTACAGTTCAAATATCCAAATTCAGGGTATTGCCCATGTAGAATCAGGTCTACAAACTTACAGTAATTACCCCTGTACATACCTGATCTCTGTAGAACATCAAGCTCAAAGTTCATGAGCACAGCTTCACCAGACCTAGCCCAGCAGCATGGACACTGTGGGGCTGGTTTATGCCTTTGGGATAAAAGCTGAGTGTGTGTTAGCTGCTTTCACAGTAGACACTGCAAATTCCTGTCCTGTCTTGTATACTTTGTGCAGGGAATTTTGCTTTGAGTTGGTAGCAAACCACAACTCAGAGGATAATGGTATCCTCTGGAGCAGAGCTGATGGTCACCCTAGGAAAGTTTAATATTTGATATTTGGCACCATGTGCTCTGTGCCAGTCAGTGTCATTCATTTTGTGCGTGTTTAACTCATGTAAATTCACCACTCTGCAGTGGAACAGTATTTACAAACCTACCTGGGGTGAGACAACCCCTACAGCATATGCTGCTACAGAAGCTCTGTGGCTTCTGAGCACTCCAGGCAGGGTCACACAGTAGTGAGAGCTCCATTCTGCTCTGGTGTAAGGCATGGGCCTTACCCTGCCATCTGCAGCCATGCATCTGCTGAGGGCTCACATCATCTTGTGTTCAAGGCACAAAATCATTGCCTGTGGATTTTTCTTTCTAAGAGTAGTTCCACAAGCAGAAAATTTTGTTAAAAAGCAGCAGCATCTGGTTCTGATTTTGGGAATCAGCCATTTATCCAGTTTTCTATGAGTAAGACTCAAGAGGTCAAATGACTTCAGAGACAGAGCTGGTGGATCAGGTTGATTTACATCTCAAGATGATCTTCAATCTCTCCTTTGGCCACCAGATGTTACAGAACAAGACAAGAGAGAATTTCCGGAACTAATGCAGTATTACCTGTCCCTTCTCATGTAACCTACAACCACTTATGCATTAAGACTCTGTAAGATCCCATCATGGTGTTTTCCCAAGCCTGTAGATGTTTTCTGATCAGATATATATGCTGGATTTAGCCAAATCCCCACTTAGTGCTGTACTCTATGTATCTAGGTCATTTGCACAACATTCTTATTGCAAATCTGGAACAACAAGAACAGCTCTTGGCAGAGTTCTGTGTGGCAGAAACACTTTATGTCTTCAAATAAATACATGGAAGCTTTTCTGGATAGAAAGGGGAAAATAAAAGGCAACAAAAGAACAAATTTGTTAGTTTGTCCATAGTTTTTCTGTCAACTCAAGGGTAACCAGGAGAGATAACTGGAGAGACTCAGAGCTGCTGCTGTCACTCTGCTTGTAGGCAATGTGTTGTGCAGTTCTTGGGCCATTTCACCTCCTCCTCTTGCCTCAGCCCACTCTTGGTTTGGCCCTGGGCACCAACAGTGGTGAATGCAGCAAAACTCTGCTGGTTTTGTCTTTGCCAGAGCCAGCTCACCCACAGAGCTGTGCTCCTGTGTGGAGCAGGGCTGGTGGCAGAGGGGAGAGGGGAAATATGCAAAAGGTGCCCCAAAGAGGGAGGGGCACTGTGCTCCTAAAGCACCTCCAGTACAAAACAACCAAAAGGTACTTGCTGCCCCAAAGGGTTTGAAGACAAATCACTTGGAAGGAAAGCTTTGGCTTGGTTTCATTAATGCTTATCAGGACCTGAGCCAGGTTGTGGCAAAATCACAACAGGTGTGGGTTATTTGTGAATTGAATCAGTGCTTTCCTGTTTGTTGGGATGAGAGGCAGCCACCTAAGCAGGGTAGTTTGCTGGGTTGTTCACAGAGTGAGCTGCACTCCCACCCAAGCACGCTGAGGCTCTGCCCGTGAGAAGGGCACACATCACTGTTAGAAGCCTGAAAATCTTTGGAGAATGCAGTGAAAAGTGAACTGCCTTTGCTTGGGATAGCAGCTTAGTGTGATAAGCACCACATCTTGCCCTGCTTATTTCAACAAATTACTGAGCATTTCTATAAAGCAGGACCTTAAAATTCTCTCATTTTATTCCATCTTTCTTTCCCTTGACACCCAAACTCATCCCTCAGCTGCAGTGAAACTTGAGCAATGGCAGCAATTTGAAAGGATTGTTATCTGTGGATCTTCAAGTAGGGCTTATACCCACACAGGAAAATTGACATTCTTTAATAGCTTCTTTTTCACAAAATGCATATGAAAACCATGCAGATGATTTCTAGCAGGACAGTGGTTCACGCTGAGCCAGCAAATAATTCTCTAGTCTTATTTTGAATCAATATTGGAACAAGTTTTAGCTCTGCATGTACAAACTGGGCCAAAACAAAATGGGTGGGGAAAAAGACACAAGGCCCTTTGTCCTCTGTGGAATTTGTTTAAAACCTCAGGGATGAATAAGGCATTTTATTTAACCCATCTGGCTATAAATAGGCAGCAGCACCTTAGCCTCTGTGTGAACTAGGGAATTCAGACTGCCTCCTCAGCTATGCTTGAGGGCACAGCTTCAGCCTCAGATGTGTCCCTGCACTAAAGGGTCACTAAAGGCAACTGAGGGCACCGGGTGTGGTCCACAGGGAGACCTTGGGCTAGAAAGAAGGTGCTGAGGCCAGCAGGAGTCAAAAGGCTGCTTTGCTTTTGGTTGCTTGGTGCTTCAAGCACCAAGTCTTCCTGGCATTTAGCATTCCAAAACCCATCTTAATTTTTTTTTCATGTTCCTACTGGAGAAGAATTGGTTTCAGCACTGTGGGAGTGACTGTTCATCCCTGTGGTACCTCGAGGGTTTCATGATGGAAAAAGCACCAAGTCTTGTTCTTCCCCCTGTGCAGACCCTTCAGAGGAGTGGACTTAGCTCCCACCCTGCCAAGGGATGCCAAGCCAGCAGCTCCACACCCCACCCCTGGGCCACATTAACCAAAACCAGGATGGACAGAAACACCTGAGATTTAGAGAAACAGATCCCAGCCCTTGGGCTCATGAGGAGGGGGAGATCCCAGACACATTGTGTGTCCTGCTGGGGGACAGGAGTGCTGGCATCTGGTCACAGCCACTGAGAATCAAAGAAACAGCCATGCTGCTCCCAGAGCCATGCACCCCACAGCTGCGTGGAGACCTTTATTGTGTCCAGTTCACTTTGTCCTGCCTCAGCTGTAAATTCTGGGGGGAAAAGCCATTTGCTTCCCACCACACTTCTGAGCTAGGCATTATAGACCAGGAACAGTGGAACAGCAGCTGAGCTGCTGGCTGTCATGCCATGTTCAGTTTATGTTGTTCCATCTCTGTGTTTTTGGTTGCACTTCTGTACTTGCCAGATTTCACCAGCCTGAATGTGGACACACAAGGCTGCCAAGGGAGGGCTGAGCTGATGAGAAAGGTGCCTGTGCTGTTTCTTCTTGTTCAAGTCATCATCAGTGAATAGCTGACAGCAACAATAGGTTATTTTTAGGTTTCCAGTGCCGGAAATCTGGAGCTTTCTCCCGATCCTGAGTCTGGCTGTTTGTCCCAACAGCATCCCAGTCCCAAGGGTTTTCATGGCTTCATCTCCTGCTGAATAGTGATGTGCGGGGGTACAGCTGTCAGGGCTGTGGAGGACACGTGGGTATGTGACAATATCCAACCTATGTTTCACAAATTAAATGACTAATTCATAAAGAGAATTTGTCACACTGCAGGAGCCACGCTGAAGCTGAATGCTGCCTTGATTGCAAACATCCATTTAATGGCTGGACTCACTGCAATCGTGGGCATTTTAAACAGATTTTCTTTGGTGTGTGGGCACAAATCCTCAGGCAGGATGAAATGATCCTTGGCCTTTCTGGTGTAAGGTCTGGGATCTGAAAGCTGAGTGTGAGCCCCTGGTCCATGTCCCTACCTCCCTGGAGACCCCTGCTTCTCCACTCCTGCCCATCAGACTCAGGGAAGGTCTCTGGGAGGGAGGTCTGCTAAGGTTAGATGTGAAATTTTGGGCTTTTAATGGCAGAAAGGTGGGAGAAAATTAAGGAAAATATTTTACCAGCGTTCTTAGAGGAAAACTGGAACTTTTCAACATTTCAAATATATCTCTCTTTTATTTTTTTGAGAGAGAGAGAGAGAAAACAAAAAAAAAATTGTTAAAATCCTAATTTTCCAGAACTGAGTGAATTTAAACCATGGAAAATTAGAATAGAAGCCATGTGTTTTAAAAGACAGAGGGAAGAAGGGTGTCTTGCTCTAATTTGTGGTGGAAGCTGTGCATAGGACACAAGCTTTTATAACATGTAAGTGAGGGATGTGCTGTTTGCTATGGGAGTCATGGCCCTCTGAGACTGCCAGGCATCACCTTTCTCCCAAAAGGATTCACAAAAATACTGGATTTTTTAAAAATAAAGAAATAGAAAAAAATATGGTCAAAATAAAAATTAATGTTGATTTAATTTAGATGTTGCATTTTTGAGTTTAACATGATTTAAAAAGTCAGGTTTTGTCTCTTACTAGTCATTTAAAAAGATCTAATTCCACTGAAAATGTTATTTGCTTCTTTAGACAGGAGTGTTAAGCAAAACACATCTAAAAGAAAAATACTAAGCAGATGTCTGATTAAAAATAAATGAAAATATCTCAAGTCAATGGGATAACCTGCACATTCAAAATACAAATGTTAGAAGAAAGACAACAGTGTTCCCATACTTGTCCTATTTGATTAATTACTAATACACTCCCCTTGCCTTCAGGCTCAAGGAAAGAAAACAGCCAGGACTCTGCAAAGATTTCACAGCAACATAAAATCAGCAGCAGTTGAAACTGCATCCTCTGGAGCCCTCGGGCAGCACCTGTTGCATCCTTTGTGCTGCACACCACGCAGCAGAGCCCAGACGGAAGGACAGCTCCCAGGGAGGGGAGCAGGGTCAGTGCCTGTGCCAACCCACCCTCCCAGTAATGTATGCTGGCCATGAGATTTTCCATGCATGGTGCATGGAAACTCCAGTGCTGAGTGACACTAAGCATCAGGTGTGCCAGCAGTGCCAGAGCTGGCTCACTGCCCCAGCCTGGGATCCAGCAAATTCCCCTGGCCATGCAGCCACTGCCCAGCAGGCACAGCCCTGCAGTGGCAGGGAACTGCCTCTGCCCTGCAGCAATGCCTTTGCCAGGGGATTTACCCATCTCAGAGAGCAGCAGCTGCTGCTGAGCTGGGTAAGACACAGCTTCACCCTCCAGTTATCTGATCCTTTGTTTTCTAGCAATTTGATGTTTTGGGAAAAAATTGGTTGTTCACTGGCAGACTATCTCTGCCTCTCATCTTCTGTGCTACATGACCCTGCTCTCTTTGCACAGGGTGTAGGTTTCCAGTAATGTGAGTTCCTGCTGGCCTCCACAATTGCCTTTGCAGAAAACATTAAAAATGTGCATAGCATAGAAAGGAGAATGAAGATGAGCCAATGGCTCACTGGTAGCACAGCAAGGCAGGGCACCAGCAGGGTGAGCAGGGCAGAGAGCAAATCCTCAAACAGGAACAGGGAGTGTTGAGCTGCCTGGTCAAGGAAGGGGTCGAAGAAGAGATGGCTATGGCAGCTGTCCCTGATGTAAATCTGAATTTGTCTGTGCAGGAGCATGTGGTGAGGGCCTGGGTGAGGATGTGCATGCCATGGAGCAAAGGCTTCATTCCCTGTATTAGTGGTAGGACATGCACCACCACCTCTAACCCTTTCCATGTTCAAACAAAGACACTGTGGATACACTGCTTCTTCCAATCAGTTCAGTATAGGCATTTAATAGGCTAAATGGTGAAATACATCTACAGGACATACATTAGTCGAGTATTATGTACAGGTGGCATTTTACAAAATTAGAAAGAACTGAAATAGAGCGAAGTTCAACAATGTCTTACTCCATAAAACTTCCTTTCTGCACTACATTAAATATTCTACAAGCTAGACTAGAAAAATATGACTGAATGTCTTTTTTTTTCTTTTTAGTTTCTACAAAGCTTTTAATCCAGAAAAAAATACAAAACAACTATTGAGTTTATTAGAGAGACAACACTTGCACACAGACAAAGTAAGTGGACATTCATAGACCTGCAAGTTGAATAAATAGGGTTTGTTTGTATAAAACAATTTTCTCTCTATCTTGCTTTCCTGTTTTAGGGCCTCTGGCCCATGGTCAGAAAAATAAAAATGGGAGGAGGAGTTTGGCTTTGCACGGTTCTTAAACTGAGGCCACACAGCTTTAGGAGAAAGCTTTAGTTTGAAGCAACCATTTGGTTCAGGTAAAATACTTCAGGGGGAGCAGCACAAAAGAGGGAAAAGGAGAGAGAGGAGTAATTAGGCTGGAAGAAGGAAATCTGGGATTTCTATACCAGCTGCAGCTTTAAGTACAAGGATGAAAAAAAGCAGTGGTGCCTGCGTGGCGTCTTTTCAGGGTGTATGTAGAATTTAGTTGTTTCTTTGGGAAACATATTTAGGGAAGTGCCATTGACCTCAGGTGGAAATAGGATAAGGGCCATCCAGAGCAGGAAGGGAGGGAGCATCTGAAAGCAGATAGAGAGCACAGAAAATTGGGGGAAGTGTTTCAAACAACTGGTTTTCCTTTTATAAAGCAAAAAGCAAATTAAGTGATACATCTAACGTCATTCCTCACAGAGCTGGGCAGATGCAGATTGGAAGGAAATCACACAGCTAAAAATATGTCGTCACTGCTGTTGTTTTCTCCCCAGAGCTTTGTAAAACTTCTTGACAGTCAATGCAAAAGCAGCATTTTAAGAGCATCTCCCATCAGCCTGGCTGCCTCGCCAGCACAGCTCTCCCCTGCCATGGTGGGTCCGAGCTGGGGACCCTCTCCCCTCACTGCTCCCGTGCCAACACGGAGCTCCAGCTTTGTTGGCTTTACCAGAAAACTGTCACCAGTGAGGGGGTGACAGGGACAGCAGCCAGATTTAGGAAGTGCTCTTGAAACCTTCAGTTACTCTGGTGAAATTCGGTGCTCTGACCAGAATCCCACTCACCCAACAAAGTAATTCTAACAGTGTAGGCAAGAAAGTCTACATCAAGAAGGCAAAACAGATTGTTATATAGATTGAGAGAGCAAAGTTTAACTTAAGTATCACATTATACTGTACTACACTGCTTATAAAAAGGGTCCTAGATCCCAAACACCCCAAATAATGAGTTATAGTTTTGTACATAAATTAATGTTGCTTTGAAGTAAAATAGTCTCTTTCCTTTGTAATAAACATTCATTGCACAGAATTCTTTGTAAGTAAATATATTAAATTTGGTTGCTAAGAAGGTAAAAACTTATTAATACATCTGGCCAGTAAATTTTATCAACCATCACACATTTAAAAGTTGTTGTTAGCGAAAATTATTACTGGAGAAAAGAAAGCACTTGGAAGTCAACTTAGGAGTTAATGCTGGAAGAAATCCTATTATTTCACTCCACCTACAGCAAGCAGCTTCTTCTGGATGCAACATTAATTGGAAGTACAGACCCCATCCAGCCCTGCAGAGATGGAAAAAGCCATCTTTACAGCTTCCAGGACTCTCATCACTGACAGTCAAATCCCTCTGAGAACAGGCAGTATCCACTCCCACCAGCCCATCCAACGGGTCTTGCTCCAGACTGAGACTGGTGCTTCTCCTGGGACAGTGGAGGGAGTCTCTGGGAGGTCCCTGTGCAGGAAGGGATTCACTCCTGTCAAAATGACCCCCAAATTCCCAAGGAAAATCCACTGGAGGGCAGAGGTGTCCAGAGACAGCTTGTCCCACCATGAGCTCTGGGCTCCAGGAGGTGACGGTGCCACCAAAGCTGAGGGGGCCATGCTGCAGGTGAGGAGGGCACCCCTTGGCACACGTGTTCCTGCCAGCAGAGCCAACCTGGCCAGGAGGGAGGCAGGTATTTGTCCTTCCACAACACCCCTCCCTCTGCACGTGGCTCAGGGGAAACCTGGAGCCAGGCAAAATGGAGCACAGGTTTGGGATGTGCTGTGGAGCTCCTGCCACCTACCCCCTACCACCACCCTGCTCAGAGCAAGGGAGGAGCAGCTGTGCCCCTGCACCTACACCAAACATACCAAAGGAGTAACGTCACAACAATCTCTGATAACAAGGTGGGACAAAGCCAGCCCTGGGGGAAGCAGGAGCCATCTCACCAGCTTTAGGGGTGGTAAGTGCACATCACACCACGGCTGGACCTGGCCTGAAGAGCAAATGGACAGCACGATCCACCCCACCAAGCCCACCACAGACAGCCTCAGCCACAAACACCAGCGACCAGCTCATCCACCAGCTAAGGTACAGCGAGAAAGCGCTTCCAAAAGGCATCAGCCTTGCTGAAAAGGCAGCTAAGGAAAGGCTGGTTCATCCAAATATGCACAGGTTAGCCAAAGGGAGAGAACTGCTCTGGGCTGCCCCAGGAGGCAAACCTTGCCCTTGCGTCTCTATACAAAAGCTACAAAATCAACTGGTGACGTTATATTACATCTATTGTCCGTAATATCACAGTGCTAGTTTGAAATGGCTAAAAAAAGAAAGGTTTTAGATTTAAGACATTCCTCCTGTAGAAACGCAACCCCTTTGTCCTGATGTTGACACCTGAAAGCAGCCTTTCTTGAAAAAGATAAAACCAATGAAATGCACTAATTAAAATTAGGAGCATCTTTTCCTTGACAGCCTTGTATTTCCTAACACATCCCATTGTTTCCCAAGGGGAAATTAAACAAATAATATGAATCCCAGCCTGAAAATCAAAATGTTAGAAGAACAGTTCTAAAGCCCAGATGCTTCTTACCAGGTACTAACTAAATAAAACCCTTGCAGATTTAAATACAGATTACTTTGACATGTCTTCAGAGTGTGTTAGCTTTCCAACAACATTCACAATGAAGTTTCACTTCTGAGGCCATGGAGCTCCTACTCATTCTCTTCAGTTCTGCTTTCCAGAGTATCTGTACTGTCTTCCACGTCTTGAGCTGGGTGTGCTAAAGTATCTGCAAAGAAACAGCTCATCAGCACTTATTTCCCCATATAGGTGCAGCATTTGTTTGACTACCTGCTCTACCTGGCAGGTAATCGGATACAAGAAATCTTCTCTGCTTGCAAACCAGTAGTTAAACCTGGGGTGAGGAATTCTGAGTGCATCACAGTCTGACTTTGCAGTGAGCCTGAGACCCCAGATTAAGATATTAGTGAGATGAGGTGACCCCTATGGACAGCCACTGTCATGGGAAGGCCACCCAGTCTGGGAACTCTGCTTAAGCTGTGAGGCCTGAGGACATAATGAATCTAAATCAAGGCACAGAACCAACAGAGAAACCACAATATATAACCTGAAAGTCAGGAAATAGATTTGGCTCATATTTACTTGTGAATGATCATACCCTGTGGTTGTCACCACCCAGAAATGCCAACTGGAATAGCAGGTGATTTTACACTTCAAGACCTTTTGTCATTGCCCCTTGGAAGGGAAGGGAAGGTGCATCTTGCACCCTGTCCTGGCTGCTGTGTCTGGAGGTTTGGGTGGCAAATGCTGGTGCACTGAAATGGAAACCAGGTCACTCTATAAGAGAAAAGGACAGCACTGAGATGAAAAAAAAAAGGAAATAAATAGTCCAGTTTCTCATTGGAGCACTTCCTGTGCAAGCTACACTTAGACAAGGTCTTACTTTACCTGTACTTACCCCACAGTGACACTGCCAGCCAGGGGTACATATTTGTGAGTTCCTGCTGCACTGACACACTCCTGGGACACCAGGATGCTTTGAAAACGTGCAGCTGTCAGACATTTCACTTCTAGGCTAGGAGACAGGGATGGATACATGCTGCTGACCAGGATTACTGCTCCCCAGAGTGACCTGCTAACGTGCAGTGCACTGGCTGCCTGTTGGCCAAGTGAGTGACTGATGCAGATAAAAACATCACTGCTCAAAATCTACAACAAAATTTTCAGTCCACAGGACTCCTCCAGCACAGATGTTTTCTGGGCACCTTGAAGTGTTTGTCTCATTGTTAACTTCAGTGCACAGCACTGTCTGAAACAGCTATTTTCCTATGGGGAACAAGGATGAAAATTACTCATTCAGACCTTCCAGATCCATCTGCTGCTGCTGTTGCTGGACACAGACTCTTTGGTCACCATGAAGACCTTTGTCCTCTGCTGACTTGAGGTCCTCAGGAGGCCAGCGCAGCTCCCCGCTCTCCACCTCCCCGGACTCGGAGGGCTCCACCACGATGGAAGGCAGCCTTTTGGACAGCTTGGGGTACTTCTCACGCGAGTCTGGGAAGGCCTGGGGAGACATTTGGGGATGCACATCAAAGCTTTGTGCAGGGATGTTTATTCAGAGCAAGCAGAGTATGTCCTTTCTACATTTGACATGTACTCTACATGTCCATTAAAAAAATCCTCTTCCAACTGGTGCAGATCAACAGCCCTGCACAGAGAGGATTTCAAAACCAGCTGAACCCAGCTCCTTGCTGGCCAAGCATGGTGCAGAGAGGCTGTAGGTCTCAGCACACTCCCCCCTGCACGTGCTGTCCCTTCCTGAGCAAAGAACCCACTTTGCTTGCTGGTGTGTTGAGGAGACGATTGCCCGAACTCGTGTGATCCCACAAGAGCAGTGAAAATGGAGACTTCGGAGAGAAAATTTGTTATGCTGCCAAACACTTGTGTTTCAGTTCTGGTGGGGTTTGGGGACACCAAGGTCATTGCTGTAAGGCTAAGCTAAATGGCTGCTGCAGCCCTTGTGGCTGCTGTCCTGATATGATATTCCCATTTTCTTGCAGTGATAGTTTATTAAGAAGCCACCACTGTGCAGAGCTATTTTCTGCAATGTGGAACACTATTTTATGATACATTCATGCAAAACAGGTAGCCCCAGAGAACATCTTTACACAGAGGACCGTGCCAGCTATTTATTTTCATTTGTCACATTGAAGCTGCAGATCAAACACTCCACAGTGTGTTAGAGCTTGAAGCTGAACTAGAGCTTTTTAGTGAAGGATATTGTAAACATAAAAGTGCTTTCCTGTTTTCAACATAGCTGGATCACTTAAATCTCTCAGGGTACTTTGTTTTGAATAGTTTTGTTTCTCATGGATTGTTTTAGGGTTTTTATGGAGGAAAAATCATTCCAGCTCCTCCAGGACATTACCATAAGAAACTCTGTTGTTGCTTCACTGAAACCTTTTCTCCTGGATCCTCCAACTTCCATACATCTGAACTAACAAGCTACAAATCTCTCCATGCTAGCTGAGTTTTATTTTTATTTCCTTGTGTTTAATTTCGAACAATAAAATCAAGGTGCATGTAAAGGGACTGAACCAGGACTTGAGAGCAAGAATGATCCCAGTTTAACTTCAGAGGCTGCCACAGGTTTGCTCTGGGCTGGTGGGAACCTCCCCACACATCTGCAACATGTTCATCACTGAACCAGGGTCTCTGCTATCTATACTAAGGTGAGAAATGTTGCATATTAGTGTAATGAGACACAATTAGGATTTTTTTTTGTGAGAAAGTGCCTTCAGTAGAATTAGACCATGTGAATCACTGAAGGCAAACATTTCTGGTGCCACCCTGAGCTGCACCCACAGTTTATAACTCGTCCTGACCAAGCAATGCTGCTTATGCTGCCCATCAGAAAAGAGCTGCCCAACTTCCCATGACACAGACTTCTCCTGAGCTGTTCATAATTTGGAAAGACATTTCCATGGCAGCTGTCTTGACTGGAAACCAAATATGAGACAAGGTCTCCTTGGGCAGGACAGAGCCACAGACCTGCTGAGCAGCAGTGCCCTCCTCTGCAGACCCACAGTGGAGCCCGGCTCCCTCAGCCTCACGGCTCAGCTGGCACAAAAGAGCCATAAAATTGTGGGCAAATTGCTGCATTTTCTCCATGGCTGCACAGGCAGGTGACAGTGACCTCTTCCCCAGCTCTTGTGCTGCCTGCTGGGGTGGCAGAGGCTGCATGACAGCCACCCCATCCCCAAACCTGCTGGCAACCTCTGGATGGGCAATGCAATACAACAAAAATTCTGCTTTTCATCTGCTTTCTGAAGCCTTAGGAAATGACATGGAAAGATCTAAAAATGGCCTGAGGAATGATTATTACAGCTGCAAGAAAATTTAGGAAAGGCACCTGTGCGGCCTCAGCTGTGGCTATTTTTGTTTGTGTCATTCTCATATGGTCTTTTCTCACATCAACCACATAATTTTTTTTCCACCAGAGCCCAGCATTTACCATGTCCCTCCAGGAATGAGTCAGGACTGGCAGGAAGCAGAGCTGCCTGTTGGGCCTTGCTGTGTTTTTCTGCAGAAGCTGGAGCGTGTGATGAGTGGGCAGGAGACTGCAGGAAGAGAAGGACCAGTCTCCTGGACAGAGTGCTTGGAAGTTGCTGGAAGGAACCTAGTTCTCCCACTGAGTCACTGAGTTTGTGCTACATCTCATCTCTGTTTGATTTTTTTTTTTTTTTGCCTCAGGTGGCTATCACTAAAATGTGGGTGGTAACACCTTCTCCCAGAGGGGAAAGGTAAAGGAGCTGGGGGAAAACTCTGGAGCATATCATCAGAGAGACCAGAGAACAGCCCTGCATGCACAGGTGAAGTCAGGGCTGGGACAGAGTTTGGGCAGCATACACTAATACAACACTGAGAACCTGGAACTTGGTGAAGAAGAGGAAAAAGAATATTGAAAATGTGCTCCTTGAGTGAGCAGCATCCATCCTGTGCAGCCTCTGAGGTACAGCAAAGTCCCTGTGCTCTTTAAAGGCACAAAGCCTTTCACCACATGAACAAGTGATCCAAAAGGAATTTGCAAATTTCTGTTCTGACTTCCCTGGCTTCCAAATGTCAGATTTTCACCTGCAAGAGGCTGCTCCTGGAGTAGCCCTCTGAGTCTGCTCACAACATTACACATTGTGTTGAGAGGCAGCTCAGGTCCACCAGGACACATTATGTGGTTGGTCCCTGGTAGTGACACAGAGTCATGAGCACAAGCACAGAGCACAAACTGTGATGTGGGGACTGCCACAAGGGGGGCTCGGGACATCGTGATCCCTCCTGCTGCAATGGGTGGTGCTTGAGGGGGAGTGTGGAACTGCCTGGGCACAGAAAATGCTCCTGAACCTGCCAGCAAATGGCCCTGCCCAGTGGTGCTGCTGTGATGCCCCAGCCATTTCTGTGAACCAGCCAATCATTTCAAATGGTCTCTGTTCTAAAAAGGGAGCTCCCTCTGAGCCTAAGGGAGCTCAGTTCATTTCAAGGGTGGCTGTGTAAAAGCTTGGCACAGTCCTGGCTGGATGCCTCTGCTGCACAGTAGTTGCTCAGATCTGAACTCCTGGTGACAAACAGCCTCTGTGCCTGCATCCCTGCAGGACCTGGGCACTGCTGTCACTGTGCCCTGCAGACCTGGCACCCCACTGAACACTTCAGCCCAACTCTGAACTTGTAATAATAGAACCTGTGTAGGATCAAACACGTATTGCAGGGCTTGTTCTTCTGGCAGCAGTGCTCTGCAATTCAACACCTAGCCTAAGGACAGTTATTGGCTGCATTAAATGGCTTTTGACAAACAACTCAGGACACTTCTCAGTTCAGCTGAAGTTACCTGGCTGGAGGGGCCTCCTTCCTCCTCAGGAGTCTGGCCGAGCGCGAATTCCTCCATCACCGGCTCGC
The DNA here is from genome assembly GCF_035770615.1 of Melospiza melodia melodia. NCBI lineage: Eukaryota > Metazoa > Chordata > Aves > Passeriformes > Passerellidae > Melospiza > Melospiza melodia. Next base: position 10,657,776 of record NC_086199.1, read on the forward strand.
GGGTGTTCATCACCTCTGTCATGCTGGGAACAGTAAAACAGAATGGGACTCTGAGCTTTGGCCCCACAGCTAATTTAACAAAAATTATTGGCTTTTCATATTGGTTAAAATAATTGTGTTACACTTTCCTTCCTGAGCTGTCCAAAAAATATTTCCTTGGCCTCCAAGCTAACTGTAGCTGCTGCATGTTGTGATGCTGAGCAGGGCATCGACCCCAGCTGCCCCTGGAACAGCAGAGAGGACCCCCACAGAGTCCCAGAGGCATCAGCTGGAAACTGGAGTCCTCCAATGTTATCAGCAATCAGTTTATTACTGGTATATGAGCTCAGAAATTGCATCTGTGGACCAAAAAAAGTAACTGGTGGAAATATCAGCCTTGAATTAAATTCTGATTCTGATTCTTCGTAATGTCTTCAATATTTGCTCTTCCAGATGTCTCTTCCATTTAGTCATGAGCCAGCACTTCTTTTTAAGCTGTTAATTCCAGACACACCAGCTGTATTGGTGTCTAAGAACCAGAATTTCAGCAGTCTTTACTCGCCTGAGTGTTTGGAGAGGTGTCGAGTGGGACTTCCAAATGCATCAGGGACTGTGTGGCACCTAAATCTCATTTACATCCAGGACTCAGGCACCTAAGGTGCCTGGGTGCCCATTGAGCATCACCCTGTGCCACCTGGCACCGCAGGCAGAGGCACTGGCCACGGGGCTGGCCTGGTTCTGCCGGGCATGGCAGCATTCCAGAGCAGAGCCAGAGCAGAGCAGAGCCAGAGCCAGGGCCAGAGCAGAACCAGAGCCAGAGCAGAGCCAGAGCCAGAGCAGAGCCAGAGCAAAGCCAGAGCAGAGCCAGAGCAGAGGCAGAGCAGAGCAGAGCCAGAGCAGAGCCAGAGCAGAACCAGAGCCAGAGCAGAGCCAGAGCAGAGCCAGAGCAGAACCAGAGCAAAGCCAGAGCAGAGCCAGAGCCAGAGCTATAGAAGAACCAGAGCCAGAGCCAGAGCCAGAGCAGAGCCAGAGCAGAGCCAGAGCAGAGCCAGAGCCAGAGCAGAGCAGAGCCAGAGACAGAGAAGAACCAGAGCCAGAGCCAGAGCCAGAACCAGAGCAGAGCAGAGCAGAGGCAGAGCAGAGGCAGAGGCAGAGCAGAGGCAGAGGCAGAGCAGAGGCAGAGGCAGAGCAGAGGCAGAGGCAGAGCAGAGGCAGAGCAGAGCAGAGCCAGAGCCAGAGAAGAACCAGAGCCAGAGCAGAAACAGAGCCAGAGCAGAGCAGAACCAGAGCAGAGGCAGAGTAGAGCCATCACAGCCCTCACTGCTCAACTCGGCCCAGCCCGTGTCCGGGCAGCTGCACGTTGGGATTTTCCTCCATTTGCCATTTATAAATACAGCATTCCACTGAAAAATCTGATGATGCCCAAAGTCTCCAGAATGCATATTAAGTGTGTAGGGACAAACAGAGCCACTCTGAGCTGAAGGGGTCATGTTCATTTTAAATGTTAATACATCAGCCCTGGAGAGATCTGGCATGGGGCTTTCCCTCTCTTCATCAGGTAGTGCAGTTGGTGGCTGCTGGAGCCTCCTGCAGCACACACAGTGTAGGCACCATCCACCAGGCTGCCCTGCCACCTGCCACAGCAAACACTCCTTCAGGCACGACTGAATGCTGCCATTAATTCTGGCCCTGCTGCAAACACAAAAGCCTTCTTTGTAACTACTGCACCTTCTGAGAAATGCCAACTACAACATCTTAAGGACAACTTGTTTCAGGCTTACATTACCAATTATTGGACAGAACTAAATTTTACAATATCTGCAATTACTACGAGACCCTTCAGAATGACTTTAATTAGCTGAAGCACGGAGCAGCATGATAGTGCAGAGACTTTCACTCCCACTGCATCACATTTCAGAAAAAGCATGGCAGAACTGTGGGACACTTGGCTCAGCTTTGGACCAGGACCCTATTCATCAGCACAGGGAAAAGCCCTGAAGGCTCAGCCTTGGACCCAACCAACACTGAATTAATTCACACACTTCCTGGTGCATGCATGGAACAGGAAAGTGCAACCAGGCTCTGAAAGCCAGCAAAAGGCTGAACCAAACCCCTGATCTGAGCACCCTGCAGCTTACACAGCCTGAATCCTCCCAGAGCCATGGCATAGTAAAAGAGGGACAGGTAGGAAGAGTGTTTTGAGCTGCCAGCCCTTGCTTGGACCTGTGCCACTCCCCAGGGACAGCACAAACCACCCCATCAGTACAATACATAGGCATGTTTGTGGACACATGCTTTTACTCCTGCAGCATCCAGCAAGCCATACCACTGGGCACCTATGGACAACAGCACTGAGGGAGCAGCAGCCTGGAAATGGGAGACCCCTCCCAGCAGTGATAACTGTGGGCCCTGCTCACAGCTGTTCCTGCCACCTTAGACAGCCCTCAAAAGAACAGAGATGTGCCCTTGGACCAAAAGGAAAGTAGCACTCCCTCTGATATCACCTCCCTCTGATCACTCCTGGTGATCATTCCATCCCTGCCTTTTTTCCCCACTCTGGCCCCAGACCCTTCCTTGTTCCCAGAGGGGCCTTTTCACCCCTCCTGCTGCCCCTCTGGCAATAGCAGGATCATGCTCTCCCAGCCCAGCTCTTTGGGAAGAGCTGCTTTGCAGGGCTTTCACACCCTGTGTCAGCCAGAGCCAGCTGTGAGCCTGGAGGAGCACTGGGCCCACCACTCTGAGCATGTCCAAGATGAACATCTCTCTCCTGGCATCCTTTTTGGGGTTCAGCACCCTAAGCCCAGCTATCCTGGATTGCAGGGAAAAGGAAATTAGAAAGTGTGTGTCTAGATGGAAATAATCTTAGAGGCTTTGCATGGGGTCAGTATTTATGAAGTTTCAGTCTTGGCAACCAGAAAAGCCTTACCCACTGCTGTGTGTCCTGGGGGTTGGTCCCTGCTAGCCAGCAGCAGAATCCTGCACTCACTCATAGCTGGCTGGTTTATTTTAGCAGCCATTCAATACATTGCAAATGTTTAAATATTCCTCTGTCCTCATTCCATGGGAAATTTGAGATATACATCCACACATGCACTGTCAAATGTGTCATATGAGCTCCAAGATGTTAAGACCTCACGAAATTCTATTATTGAGCAATAATGGGCTCCGTGCTTCCCTAAGACCACATTATACCCTGCAGATTATTTGTAAATGACAAAGACAAATGATTTGGGCTAGAAAAATGGTGACAGTCCTGCCAGTGTTACAGCAGATGCCTCAGTGAATCAGCTCCCAAGCTGTTGAAGCCCAGGCCATTTCAGAAAATCTGTGCAACTTAAGGCTTTGATTGAATAGGACAGCAGAAGTGAATGTACTTGATGTGTTTCAGAATAGAACATGGGGCCATGCAATTGCCAAAATAATTAGGCTTTAACTGGAATAGATTAATTATTCCCAGTCTTCACTCTGAAACAGTGAAGGAAAGCAGAAGGATCTATGGGCTGTGAAAGCAGTGATGTTTCTAACGAGCTTAACTAGCTCGTTAACAGGAAGCGTAACTAGATGTAAAATAATTGAGAATGCCACTGCAAATCAGTTCCTGAAACTTCAAAATCACCTGTAGGACATCACTGAGTTGTTTATAAAGCCTTATAAACTGAACAACAGGCTTGGTGATGCTGCTTAGGGCTTTTCAAACTGTGATAACATTTATGCACAATTTTTTGCTTTTCAGTGTTGACGGAAAATATTAAGCTACTTTTAGCACTGCTTTTACGTGAGATGTACTGACTGACATACAACAGAAAAGTGGCTGATTCAAACAATTACAAGAACTACAGCTCTTCAATTCAGTCTTGCATTCATTTTATGTATGGTAGATGCTGGTATCACCAGTGACATACAGTAGCCATAGTGATGCAAAACAAGGCAATAAATAGCATTTACAAACAAAGGATAAATTCTGTTCTGGTGGATGAGTCATCTACTCTGAACCTTAAAATTCTTGTGTCAGTGAATTAAGAGATACATTACTTCTCCTAGTTTTAATTAAGCATAAATATACCAATGGGGAAGGGAGGGGGAAGTGAAATCTGTTCTTGCTTTTCTGTGAGAAAACTACATTTAGAGAAGATTATCTTAAATGCAGTGCTAAAGTGCTACAGTCCCAGGATCACACTATGCTGATCTTTTTTCCAGGGGCATGGAGCAAAAGCACAGATCACTTTGTGCTGCTTGTGATGGCACTAACAAGGTCAGTAACATACAGAGCAATATTTAGCCTGACAAGTGCTAAACCACCTCCCATGGGAAAGGCCTCAGAAACAATGCACACTTTTATTTTAGGTTTTGAACAGAGGGCAAAACTGACCTGTGAAATTCATGGGGAAAAAACAGTATCTGAATGCAGACCACCTTCAGGACTCAAAAATGTGCAGGACTCATGGAAAATAGGCAGGTCACATGATGCAAGGAAGTATTTCCTTAAGGACAGGGGCACAAACACATTTTATGGGACAAGCTGAGCTGTGGTTAGGGAGAGCTGTTACCAAAGCAGGGATCAGTCTGGGGGATTCTCAGGCATGTAGTGAACTGAGGCCTGATCCTGCTCTCCCTCCACAGCCAGGACAGCAGCACAGGGCAGTGACAGAAGAGAGCACGTTACCTTCAATCACATCCACGGTGTCACTTCCAAAAACTGTCCTTGCCACAGGCGCCTGCACTGCTGAGGGAGAGTGGTGCAGACTCAGTCAGAGCCTGGAAGTGCCTGGAAGAGACAACAGAGCAGAGTCAGAGCTGGTGACCAGAGGGACAACGCTGGCAGGCACTGGTGTGAAAGAGTCCTGCTGAAAGCTTGCTGCAGAAAGCCCCACTGTGAAGGTCTGTACCATCTTCTGTGCAAGGTGGGATTTGATCTTCACAGAGCACCCTGTGAATTACTGAGGCAATTAATGTACCAAAGCCACCCAAAGCTAACTGAAACACCTCACAGTCCGACTCTTTGTGATACTAAACCTCATTCCTTAGGCTGAGTTACACAAAAACTGCAGAAACTGGGATACTCTGAAATCCTCCCATACAGAAATTGTATTGATTGTTGGAAAATTGGAAAACAAAAAATGTATTCCCTAATTTGGCAGGATTAGTTTGTTTAGTGAGAGACAGTTCTACTGATTAATACACAAAGAAGACAACATATGCTCAAAGAAGGATCCATTAACATTGCATTACTGCACAGTTCTTTTGGAAGTCACAGGGGAAGTGATTTTTTTGAAAAATCTGCTCCAATTTGAAGGTAATATGTTGACTGGTATCAAGACAGGGAGCCTACTGAGCAGGAGTGAGGATCCCACCATTTCAAAGAGTGAATCACTGATTTCTGATGACTTCTCTGTCAGAAAGCCTTAGCTGATGAGCCTCAGGAGCTACAGTGCGTAAATATAGTCAGTATCTAGGCCAGAGATGATTTTCTGAGAAATTTGTTTAGCTCTACAGCTTTCCAAATATATATTCATGCCAGCCACAGCTATTTCCTTGGATGGGAAAATGGTGTTTTCAGTGAAGTGAATGGCACTAGTATATATATTTTATATCCTCCAGTGGTTTGGATTCCAGCCCAAATTATTAAACAAATCTACCTGCTCTGGAAGCCTTCCTACCAAGATTTATTACACTGGATTAACTGCACACTGATTTTATTCAAAAACAGTGACAGAGGGAAAATTGTGTATTGCATTCTGGAGTTTCTTCTCGTGCCACAGGCCATGCTTATTGAAAATCAGGGAAGCAGGAAATCACTTCTCTATCCCCAGGATTCAATCCAGAAGGTTTAATTCTTGTCTGGCAATTCTCCTTGCTAACCAATGACCAAACCAACATCAGGGAGGCTAATGTTTTGTCCCTTAAAAATTCATGACTACACTCAGTGTTTGTCTCATAAAAACAAGGGAGCATCTGATACCATGCTATCCAATGGTCTGGGAAGATTTTTATCCCACTACCCATTACAAAGCTGCTGCTATTAAACCTACAAAAAATCAGCTTGAATTTGTCTACCTTCAATATCTCCTTCAGAAAAGACTGGATGTAATAAGAACAATTATTTCAGAGTAATTATTACACTGCCAATGAGAGGCAAAAGGGTGTAGGAGATAAGGAACCAGGCACCACATGGTCAGTGGTTGGAATCCAAGCCAGGCCACTTCCTATTCAGAGTTATCTTCAGATGACTGGCTAGTGCTATACAAGGACCCATGCAGTACTGCATTAATTAAACCCACATCCACTGCTTTCCAGTCTCAGCAAAGGACTTCAGGATTTAACCGACCCAAACCAAATCCCCTCTCTGGTGTTTTGAGCAACTCTGTCCTATGGTGCATGCAGTGTTGGACAGGGGATGTCAGCCCCTGCTGCTCAGCTACTTGAAACCTGGAATAAAAACAATTCACTTCAGGACCACAGCATGGAAAATGTCCCTTCTCCCAGTATCACAGCCATATTCCAGTACAGAACTACCAGAATGCATTTATTCTCTGAAGAGAAAATACTCACTTTACCTGCCTAATAGATGTGATTACCTTCTGCGGCTGACAAACATAAACTAAACCCCTTCCTTTGTGATACTGCCTAATCTTTTAGAAACAAGGCACAGCTACTGAGACCTTGCAAAGGGCTTTTACTGCAATGGAAACCATCTGGAAATTACCCAAGTAAAGCCTTTTCTCTGGTTATCTCTTCTTGTCCCTTCTACCGACATTTGCTGCTTTCCAGCCTGGAGCCCATTTGCTCAATGCACCCTCTTCCAACCCACCCATCTTCTGCTGCCAGAATAACTTGCCTTCCTTTGCCTCAGCTTGATAACCAACTTCTCTGGCTGCAGGAGCACCAACACAGCTGTACTGTCATTAACAGGAACCAAGTCAAGTCCCAAATCTCAGAGACCAATGGTACTGCCTTGGCCACACCTCGCCTGGGCTTGTGGAGCCTGGCTATACCTCCCAGCAAAGAGCAGTGAATTTAGGTATTACTCCAATGAGCTGATCATGTCTTGCCTTTTTAGGAGCCATAGCATGAAGCAAGGAAGTCCTGAGATGTTCCAAGTTTTCACTAGTGAGACCAAGGAATGCTTCAGTGGTGGCTCCTTTGCCCAGAGCCAGGGCCCTCAGCTCACACAAGGGGATGAGTCTCCACCTGTGCTGGTGGCATGGGTCACAAGCCCAGGCACTGAAAAGTGCTCTCTGGGCTTTTCTCCCACGTTGGAAAGCATCTGGAGCAAACTGCATTTTTAGAGCTTCTACAACATGAGGACACAGCCCGTCCCAGTGGGGTGGCCTCACCACCCCTGGGAGAGTAACTGGCACCAGAGCAGATGTGGGATATTGGGCAGCAGCTCTGGTCAGCTGCAGTGCATGGGAAGCCCAGCCTGGCTGTCTCTCCCGAGTCTGCTCTCCATGGGGGCAGAGGACTCCACCAGGCACAGCAGCAGAGTCCTCTCCTTGGGAAAAATCCACTGTGAATTGCAAAGTAGATGTTTTTAAAGCAAGTGTGCTTTAAAACAGAAACAGGAACTGGGCCACAGGCTGCAATCCTAGCAGCCCACTTGATAAAGGAGCATGTCTCAGAGGCTCCGAGCCCCAAACTTTTCTCCCACCAGCAGCAGCACCTCCAAAATCAGGGCACTTCTATTTAGAGATTCCTCCTACTCTGGAACATCACCCCTTCTCCCTGAGCGGCCCCAGTGCTGGAGACAACTGGGTGGCAAAGTGAGACCTGACCTCAGGATGCCAGGGCTGCTGCTAGATTAGCAGAGACTGCAGGACACCCTCTTCCCTTCTCAGGCTTCCCAAAGTAATCATTTCCCACTGAGCACTCATGGAAATATTGTGATAACAGCCTAACAATACCACATTGAAGGTGCACCTTCTAACAAAGCGTAGATATGAGGCAGAAATTGGCCTTGAACTCCACTTGCAAATCTATCATTTTTCTGGCACGGCAGAAACAGGAGCCCTCCCCTCCTTATTTCAATGGGTCAATCCCAAGGGCTTTTCCAGCCCTGTACTTAAATTGTGCTGGATGGACACCCCCAAGGTGGCTCTGCAGCTCAGCCTCGTGGCACCAGGACAGAGCTCTGGGTGCAATCACAGCACAAACACGGCTCCCACTGATTCAGACACGCCACAAACAAACCGGGAGCTCAGCCTTGGGCGGCCGTCCCACCTCCCACCTCACCCCACCACAGCCCCTGATAAATGCAAACTTCTCTTCATTCAAGGACTCCAGCCTTTGTGTGTGCTACAAAAAGAAACCCCTACTATTGATTACAAGGAGAATTGGGACAGGCAGTGCATAAGAATGGCGAGAGGTGGGAGAAGCAATGGTCTGCTGCTTGCATTTTGCAGAGTGGAAAATTTCGATGGGTCACAGGAAACCCTGCTCAGCAAGTCCCAATAAACAAACAGGTCAAAGGAGGTTTTTCCACCCAGAAGAAGAAAGGGTGCCTTATTCAGGCCACTCTGCTGCAGTAGAGCAGGCTGTCAGTTCAGCCAAGGTGGAGGACTGGGCCCTCCATGACAGAGCTACAGTTGTGGTGGTGGATGAAGCCATGAAGGGACTGCTCACATGGTACAAGAAGGTGCATGTCCCTGCAAGGAATGCCAGCTGGCATTTTCCACAGCCAGGTGCTTCTGTAGATCCAATTCCTCCGTATCTCAGTCTTTTGTTAGTCCTAGGAGGATGGAACTATAGCTGAGAGCCACCCAAGTAGCTTGGGCCATCCACAGGCAGGACCATGCCCAGTACTCTACCAGGGTGGGACAGTGACTTCAGCATCTCGGTACAACCCAAAACAAGCACTGACATCAGTGACACCCCACAGCCTTGTTTGCCTGACTGCACCTCAGCTCAGCTTTTGGATACTGCAGGTAGGAACTTGGACAGTCTTTGTTTCCCCTGGTTGCACGTTTATAATGAATGCACTTCAAGAAGTGTTGTGGATTCCATGGGACTAGCAAAATGTAAATCCCCGCATGGACCGCAGAAGATAAATGTATGAACTCCTATTTAAACCTCCCACTTCTTTTTGGATGCAAATCTCTTTCCTAAGCAACTGAGAGAAGTGCGATATGTGTCAGAGTCTGGAGATTAGAGATCTGTTCTGTTCCCTCGTTTCAGAAGCTCTTGTCTTCGGCCACCCACGCAGTACTTGAGTTCTGCTCTCCGCAGGCCAAAGCTGCCTTCCTCTCCCCGGCAGCGTGCGCTCCACAGAAGATGTCGATCTCTCTCAGGAAGCAGCGAGATGAAACGGCTCTCCAAGTGCAGGAGCTGAGGCATTTCAGCATGAGACACAGCACGTAGTTTGGGAGAGAGAAAAGGGGTAGGAGGCTGCTATTTCCAGACCGTGCTGCCTCTCACTGCTAACTTTGTGGCGAGCTGCAGTTTTTACTGCTCCTGCTCCAAAGAAACTACTGGGGTAAGTATCACCCCTGGGAATTTCTCAGACACTCATCTGTGGACTCCCAACACTACAAAACACAGGCTTGCAAAGGGCCAGTGCTGGCAGATGACTCCAACTCAGCCTCCTCGGCTCCTGGTGTTGCACAATCACCATTGGGGAGCCACGGTTCTTCTGACATCCCCAGATCCTGGAGCGCCATGGCTACGCACAAACCTCAACTTCCAGCTTACTGTAGCTGCCCAAGCTCCTGCTGGCCCTCTTGGCAAAAAGGAGCTAAAAACTAGATTCATAAATGGTCAAAGAAGAAGTAAAAAGAACTAAAATGTTCCTGTGCTTAACTATCACAATTTTCAAGCAAACTCATGATTTGAGGATGATTCAACTCAAAGTTTTTTCAAATTATTTTTGCTGTGCTGCTTGCTATGGGTGCTTCCTTGGTGGATTCTTCCTATTGCTTTTTCTTTTCCCCTGGCTGCTTTAAAGCAGCTCATTTATTTCAGCTCTTTGATCTCAGCTCTAAACTACCTGAGCTTCCTCACGGAAGATGCCACAAGGGACAGGTATGGCAGGAGGGGCTGGGGCAGCCAGACAGGATGCCTGGAGATGGGGACGGGGAGCAGCCAGCCAGGAAGCATGCGCAGAGCAGCGGAGGGAGGAAGAGCTGGAGCAGATGGGAAGAATGACTAAGCCAGCTCCTCTGAATGCTGGTAGACCTCGACATCGTGGAAATCTCCACAGAGCCCTCGTGGAACTGTGTGCCAAGAGAAAGTTTGGATTTATTTTTTTAACATCAGATTCGGCAGCTAGTTGATGTGAGAGGAGCTCATTAGGAAAACACCCCATCAAAATTAGAGATAAGCCTCAACAAGCTGTTAAATGTTTTAGAGGTATCTCTTCTGGTACTTGCTGTGCAAATACTCTCATCTGAGAACTTGCTTTTGGGATCAGAAACACTTGTGTTAAGCAGCATGATTTTGCATAGGCTTTAATTTCCCACAACCTTACAAAGCCAGCACCTTACAAATAACTATATTGTTCATTTTAACTCCAAGCAACCCTTACTAAAGGCTTTTAGAAGGAAATAGTTTTGTTTCTGGGATCTGCTCTGGAAAATGATGATTCTCTCATCCCTAATATTTCACGCCACAGTTGTCCCTCACCTTGCAGCACCCATGGGAATCAGTGACAGATTAAAATTGGCTTCATGTGCTTCTTTCTACCATTCCCTAGGTATTTTTGGATAGTTCTGAATTCAAGCAAGGGAGTGAAGGAAAAACATCTTGGAGCATCAACATAGAGTACACGATTCTCAGATGGAAATGTCATGGGAAATGGGTTGCAAAATGTTTGATGTCTTTTTGGCACCGTGAAAGAATACTCTGGATAGTCTATCACTGGGCTCATTTCTAGGCAACACAGTAGGGTAGGAGGTTAGGTGCAGTCAGATAGAAAAGTATTTACTTAAGAGACAAATTAGTTATTTCCTGGTAACTTTGGGAAAATTAGAATACAGCGCTATCAGTGTTATAACCCGATATAATACTGAGCATTTAGGTAAGGAAAACAAAGCAAAAGTGGTGAGGTTTTACAAAAACAAGCTAACAAAAACCCACCAGAGACTCCTAAGAGAACAAAGACAATGAAGTGGCTATTAATATTCCTTCTTGGCAATTACCAGCACAACCACAGGTGTCACGGTATCACAACCTAACACCAGAGATGCAGCTGGTTTTGTCCACAAATTAAAACTCCATCACCTCAATTGAATTTCCAAGCATGGGAAGCTGCCCTAGCCCAAGATGGAGGATATGAGAACACTCTGTCCTACCATGGTAAGAATGGGGAAGATGGAGGGTGAGGACAGCACACAGCTAAAAATAAAGAAATCACTAAAAACCAAAAAATTCAGCGTGCCTTTTTTTAATGAGTCATTAACACTGAAAGCAGATATGCATTAACAAGACTGTGAGTCTTCCTGCCAACCAATTAACATTCACCTTCTGAATCTAGAGGTCTACTAAGTATTTGCACAGAGGCAGTTTATGTGTGTGCATGTTAGAGACTGAACTCAGCTGAAAATTCAGGTTACATCTTACACAAGCTGCAGTGGTCTCAGTGGAGGAGCTGGACTTGGAATATTTTCTCCAATTCCTATGGGGACATGGGCACTGCGGGTAGAACGCTGTGGGATCAGTCAATGCACACTGATGAGAGAGGGGGATTATCCTGCTGGACCACAGCTTCTTCCAGCACTGGCACCTGCTGTGCAGGGGACTGGTCATGCTCTCCCCAAACCACAAAGGAGAGGTGATCCCAGACCCTGAGGACTTAGCAACCAAACAGGGACAAAGACTGAGATGAGATTTGAAGGACCTGTTGGTATCAATCAGTCTACTTCATTCTAGCTGGATGTTATTGGTTGGTAGCTTTCCTGGGATTTGCAATAAAGCCTTCCCTTGAAGACTGGAAATTCAGGAAATTGATTATTTCACAGAATTTTCCAAAGAATGTGCATGTTTAAGAAGCAAAAGGAAGGGCTGTTGCTGAGGCAGATACCGGTCTCCTTGAAGTCCTGGCAGAGCTCTTCCTGCCTTGAATGGCATAGGATCAAGGCTTCTCTGAACAACGTCTCCCAAACAGAAATGGTTAAATGGGCACAAACACAGGGGCATAATTTCAGAAATGAGAGAGAGAGATCAACTCAGGATTCAATAATTTCAGAAATGAGAGAGCCTGTGACACTCTGGGGCTGGTACCTGATCTATGCAAAAGCCTGTTGCTTAATACAAAGAGATCATTGTGAGAAGGGAGGGAAAGTAGTAACTATATTTGCACATTATTTCTTCTCCTAAGGCAGTGTACCAAAGACACTGGAGGAAATTCCCCCTGACTGACAAACTGTCAGGCTAGAATGGGAAAGCGACAAAACCGGGTCAAGTTATTCCCTGTTTGCTTGTTTTCTCTTTGTAATCATAATGTTGACTCTGCAAACATGTTTTTTAAATGGTGTATTAATTATCCAAATCCTGAGCTGTGAGCTGGATTCTTTTCTGGGCAAAAAATTTGTTGCTCATTAAAACTAAGAGAAGGAAAACACTGGCTTGAGCCTGGCTGTGCGTAGGCAGAATTTCCCCGCTTCACCTTCCTTCACAGGCTCCTCATAAGGAGGCATTGTGCTGTGAGCCAGGCAGGCTGCAGGGCAGGTGTGAACACCAACCCTGGATCCCTCAGTGAGATGTGAACCCACAGCCTGAAGGGCTTCATTGCTGTACTGACTGTACAACTGCAGTACAGATCTCAGTCGGGAAAAGACTAATGGAAACAAATTTCTCTCTGTGCGTTGCTTATTGTGGTTGGAGGGGTTAATGGTACGTCCAGGCTAACCCAACTCCCCTCCACAACTGAAGCCATATTCAGAGATGCACAAATACGGCTCTGTCCCAGATGAAAAGAAAATTTCTGTGGTATGTTCATTTGGCAGATGGAAAATACTCTCACCCCTTGCTCTGAGTGAAACATAGTTCTCATTTACAGAGCAAAGTAGGTTCTTTCATTCTCTAAAAGTAATCGTATGTGTGGTATTTGCTACCTGATGGGAAACGCAGGATTTCAGTGTTCACTTAAGATCGGCTGCAAGCAAAAGCATCGTCTTAAACTTGTGCTTTGTTAGTCGCTTCCTCGCCTCAAAAGTTGTCTTGGAGAAAAAAAAGGCATAAACAAATAGCTGAGGCGATCACAGCCCACAAACCAACAACTCCCTCAGCGCTGCGCTCATTCATCAGGATTCCTTCACACAGCCCTTTCGGCTGCCGAACGAGTTGGGTGGTGTTTTTGTACACGAGAATCCTTTTTGTCAGTGAATTCTCCGTAACACCCTTTACTCGAACAAACAAGCATGTGGAGAAACGAGCCGCGGCACAGGCGCGCGTTCCGCCTCTCCCTCTCTCCCCGTTACCCCGCCGCCGCCCATGGGACTGGAGCGCTTCTCCCCGCTCCCCGCACGGCCCGCAGCGCTCCGACCCGCGGCACCGCGCTCCGGGGCTCCCGTGGGCCGCACAGACCCGACCCGCACCGCTCCGACCCGCACGGCACCGACCCGGCCATACCGACCCGACCCGCACCACCAGACCCGCACACTCCCGACCCGCACGGCACCGACCCGACCCGCACCACACAGACCCGCACACACCCGACCCGCACCACACCGACCCGACCCGCACCACACAGACCCGCACACTCCCGACCCGCACGGCACCGACCCGACCCGACCCGCACGGCTCTGACTCGCACGGCACTGATCCGCACCGCACAGACCTGCAACGCATTGATCCGTACGGTACCGACCCGACCCGACCCAACCCGCACCACACAGACACACAGACCGGCACACACCCGACCCGCACGGCACCGACACGACTCGCACGGCACGGACCCGCACACACCCGACCCGCTGCCCCTGCGCCCAGCTCCGGTCGCCGGCTCCGCCGCGGGGGCGCTGCCCGGGCGCTGCTCCCGGCCGCGGCGGGGCTGCGAGCGGGGCACTCACAGGTGGCCGCTCTCCCCCTCTCCGCACCCCCGAGCCCGGCGGAGACCCCGGCCCGGCTCACCGGCGCGGCAGGCGAGGCGAGGCGAGGCAGGCGGCAGCCGCCCGCCGCCCATGCACGGCGGCAGAGGGGAGCCGGCAGCTCCGTCAGCGCGTCCGCATCCTCCCGGGCCGGGCGCTGGCACCGCCGCCGCGGCACCTCCCCGCCCGCAGACCGGCCCCGCCGCCGCCAGCGCGGGGAAACCACTCCCCCGGCAGCGCCGGCGGGGCGGCGCGCAGGCACGGCCCGGCCCGGCCCGGCACGGCTCGGCTCGGCCGCCCCGCGGGGAGGGGACACTGTCCGCGGACACGTGTGGCAGCGCACGGCCTCACCCAGCCCCGGCCCCCGCACGGTGCCGGGGTCACACAGCGCGCCCGGCCCGGAGGGGTCGCTCCCCCGGAGCGGGTCCCCCTCTCCCCTTGCTTTGCTCACGGGTGTCCCCAGCCCGCCCTGCAGCAGTCCTTGCTGAGAAAACGTCGAATGCGGAAAGCACAAACTTTTTGGGGTTCTTTTTGGAGAGGTTCTTCTTTTGCGGGGGCCGGGTGCTCCACACCGAAGTGCGTTTCCCATCTGCATGTCCCCGCAGGAACGCGCTCTGCGGCGCGCAGCATCCCACCGCCTTGTCCCGAGGGGCTGCGGAGCTGGGGCTGGCAATCTGTGCCCGGGCTGTGGTAAGGGGCTCCCCCCTGCCAGGGGCTCACTGCACCGACGCTGTCAGGAGGCATCTGCAGCTCTGCATGTATTGGAGATGCCGGTGACAGAGGCAAAAACGCAAGCAGTGGCAAAAGTCACAGTAGTGGAGCAGTGGTGGAGGAATGTGATGTACAAAGGAGCACGGTCCTCCCCAGGGCTGGGCATCCCCCCGGGAAGCAGCTCAAACTCGGTTGATACAACCAAGGGATGCAGGGGGGGTGCAGATCTGCCTCCCTCCCTCTGCACAGCAGCAATGGGAGCTGTGGCTTCAGCCTGCAGATGTGCAGCCCCTGGGGTCCCCTCTTTGTCAGGCTCAAAGGAGGGACATGCACCGTGGCTGCTGGAACAGGCCTTTCCTTTAGTGCCTTTTTCATAAGACTGGTGCTTCCAGCACCAGCACACAGGAGCACGATGGAGCACGGGAACACTGAAAGGGAGGTGGGTGTCAGCCAGGGGAGACCTTCCAGCATTTGTTTTGTGGGAGGTCCTGCAAAAGGAATGGCAGCATGCATGGATGGCACAGGTTGCATGGAATATCCAGGGGAGACACAGCTGCAGGTGCGGAGGAAGCAGTGTGTAACCTCTGCTTCAGTCTCCTCTCTCTGTCTAACATTGGGCTGGCAGGAAATAAGGAGCTCAGCCTGCATTTCAGGGTCATTCATGCTCGGCTGGAGGGGGTCAAAATGTCACCTGCTGCTGATTTAAGGGAAGAGTGGAAGATAATTCCATCAAGGCAGTGGGACAGTGGTGGCACAGCTGCAGTCAGCTCTTCATGCACCCAGGATGGTGGATGAGAAGGATCTGAGCCCGTGCCCAGGAAACCCATCTGGGAGTGAAAGCAGCTCCTTCCAAAGGATGTATAGATATATGAACACTCTACACACAGAGTGTACCTACTGGAATTTTTCCAGTGCTGGGGTTATGGGTATGGATTCCAACCCAACAGCCACCCAAGAACCAGTTTGGAGGCTCTCTTTGGAAGCTGATCTTGAACAGTGAGCTTTTATACACTTTGTGCTTTTTGCACACACTTTCTGCAAGTGTATATAAAACATAGCTATTGGTTTAATCCTATATATTCAATGTATGTACACTTCACTGTATAGCTCAGTGCTCTGAGAATGAGCCCCACATGGCAGTGGGCTGGCCAATTGTTTCTGACAGTTTTATTCCTAGACTCCTGAGTTATTCCTGCCTGAGGACAGAACAGCTGCAAGGGGAGATTTATCCAAGAGACTAAAAGACTAAAACCAACTCCCCAGTAACACTGGGGTTGCAGGAAATCTTTAAGTAGTAGATATCCTTGTCACCCCAGGGAGGTAGTGGGGTGCATGTGTACCCTCTCAGGGAGGTATCCCGTCAGGAATGCCCCTTGTGCAGTGCAGTGCTGGGTGGGACAGGGCAGGATCCAGACCTGGGGCTGGACAAGCTGTTCCCCTGTTCTCCAGAGAAACTGCTGCTACTGCTTCTGCCACCTGTGTCTAAGGGCACCAGAACCTTGCAGGGAGGTCAGTGGGGAGAGTGCAATCCCTCCAAGGGACTTTTCCCCTGCTTTCACTTCTACTCTCCATGAGCAAGTTCCTGCCTGTGCATTTTCCCAAGCTGCTTCACCATGAGCTGCAAAGGCAAGGTGGAGAGCAGACAGAGGCAGTGACTGCTGTCAAGGAAAACAATGGTTTAAAGCTATTTTGAGCTTTGTGGAAACAATTTATTTTGGTTTTGTGGCCCCAAAGAAGAGCAAGTTTCTGTCTCCACCACAGGATCTGTTTAGTCTTGAGTGGCAGATAAGCCTCAGAGGCTGCACCAAACCTCTGGGGTGGGCACTGTGGGACATTCTGCCTTCTATTGGCTCCCACAGTGAGTGTTGTAGGGCTCAAGATGTGTCTGTGGCATCTAGAGTAAGCATTCAGAAGCAACTAACATCTGCCTGGTGCTCTCCAAGACAACTATGGAGTTTTATTTCCAACCCTTGAGGTCTCAAGAGGGAAATTCACCTTGCTCCATGGGCAAATTGATCAGACCCCAGCTGGGAAAGCAGAGGATATGGGTGGAATATCCTCTGTGTGGGCTCCTGGAAGTCCCATATTGGTAGTTTCTGAAGCCCACTGCAGTTTCTAAAATAGGTTGTATGGCAAAGGCTCTCTTGATGATGAACAGGGTAAGTGCCAGTCAACCAGTGTTATTCCTGTGTAACTGATTGGAACTACACAGACTGAATTTAATTTCATGATTAGTTATGCCAGGAGACCACAAGTATTGGATAGGTGCCTTTGTTAAATTAATCTCATGGAAATAATTACTGGCTCCAAGAGAAGGGGGTTGCATTTTCAGATCCAGATAAGACTGGTGTGGGAAGGACACTTATCCTGTACACTAAATCCAGATGAAAACCCATGGCCAAGATGCTTGGTGAGAAGTGCCCGTGCTGAGGCCAAGGATGGCACCCCATGCATGTGCCACCTCTGGGATCTTGGGAAAGGATCTGTGCAAGCCCCCATGTGCTGGCACTGCTGCATAAGAGGTGCCCCTGCCTTGAGCCTTAGCCAAAATCTGACTTGTTTTTATGGCCAAAGACACACAGGCTGGAGATGCAATTTCCAGAGCTGGATGTCTGCAGCAGCACTTGCACACAGGTGTGTCCATTTTCCAATGCAGCTCTCACCTTGCTTCTTCATGGCCTGTGTCCTGCTGTTCCTACATGCCTTGATAAGTCAGTGCAGAGGCAACTGCCCATCTACACAGCATCTACACAATGTGCATCTCTTACCATAAACATTTCTGCCATATATTAAAAGGAACCAATTTATTTCGCCTCTGTTGTAGGGAAATGTCAGAAGCAGGGACAGCTGCCTCAGCTGAAGTGAAGGAGTCAGTTGAATATGCATGATGCTAAGGCATTATTAACCTTGTGAATTTAATGTTGGAAATTTGACCTTTCTTCTCCCACTTTCCCCCCTTTGTGGATGGCTGTCCCTGCTGGACACACCTCTCGTTGTGAACTGAGAGATATCACACCGAGCTGTTCACTGTGCATGTCAGCGCGTGAGTGCTCTGAGACAATTAATCGCTCCAGTCCTGATTGCAAATTCTCAGTCCTTCAATTTTCTGGAGGCATTTGACTGAGTAATGTCCTTGCAGACACGGGGGAAAGAAGAGTTTTCCAACTCATTTGATTATTTTAAAAGCTGTTTTTGTGAAACACCTCATAATGCATAAGGTTGCATGGCTCCATACCATGAAGAAAAACCCAGCAGCACAGCTCTTCAATCCAAACAGGAATAAACCAGCCAGCCAATGACAGGCTCAGCTCTCACACAAATCAGGCAGCAGCTAAAGGGATCAATTCTCACCTGGTACAAGGGTGTTTGGGTCAGGGAATCTGGTCATGCTGGGGCTCTCTTTGAAGCAGAGGAGCTGAGGTGTGTTAACCTGCACCGAGCATGGGAATCAAAGAGGCTTCAGGTGCCAGGGCTCTTCGGGCTTCAGGCTGGAGAAATAATAAAGGATCGCATAAAGCATTCTGATATTAAACAGCAAAAAACTTACTGGAAGAGGAAGAGTTACTTTTTATTAAAACACCTGCTGTTCCTTGGCTGCAGAGCTCCTGCTTACATGCTTTTCCCATCCTCCCTTATATGCTTTCCCCCTCCTCAAGTTTCACTCCCTGATATGCTTCTGAGGCCACCCATCTTCATTCCTTGCTGCTGTGCAGGGAATGTGGCCCTGCCTGCCCCAACGTGGGTGTGCTGCACTGCAGGGGTTGCTGGTGGGATAAGATCTGCAAAGATTGCTGGAACAAGAGGCCTCCCACTATAATACAAATGTCCATTTAAATTTTTATACTAAATGTTGGCTATCATAATGAGCTACTATGTATTACAGCACTGGCTTAATTTCCTTCTCTGAATTTGGTCCCTTCTGGTGTTGGAGCAAGGTTTAATCTGTCTGAATCACTGCATCATCATCAGATGGGGTCTACAGGCACCAGACTGTCCTCCAACAGCCCATCTCCTCACCTGGAGGCTGTAGTTAGGGGTATGGTTGCCATGGTGGTGGCAAGACAATTAAAATGGCTTTATAATCAGCTGAAGGTACTGACTGTTTCCAGGATACTATATATCCTAATCAATCTCAGCTCCAACAGACCTTGGAGCAAAGCCAGATCCAATGACAGCAGTTGGTGGCGTTTAATTTTTTTCTTTCTCCTCCAGCCCCCTAGGGTTAGCCTTTCTGCAGGGATTTGTAGCTGCAGTTCAAGGTGAAAAAAAAACCTCCATCATTTCTGGCTGTGGTATCCTTTGTCCTGCAGCCTTTCACTTGGGCCATGCAGCACAGAAAATGTGTGAAGTTACCACCACTCCTCTGATGTCCTGACCTGCCAGAAGCTGAACTGGCTGCCTGGCACGGCCTGATGTGAGTGCTGCCTTTGTGATGAGTGCAGGGAATGAGAGATCTCTTTGTGGAAGGCTCCTCCTAGCAGGCTGTGCTTCCACCCTTGCCAGGCCATTCCCCGTGGGTGGTGGGGGCTGGAAGCAATATGTTGGAAGTCACACTGTATCCCAACAGCTTGGGATTCAGAGCTGTCAAGCAGTGGCTCATTGTTAGTACAACTTCTTTCAGAATGCCAGAAAAAGAAAAGGAGACTTGAAACTTTTTATGACCTGCTGACACATGAGTCTGGTAGGAAACTGACTGTGAATCTGGAGAAGTAGTGGAGGGGTTTGGAAATCTGCTGCTGCAGTTCATTACAGGGTTGTTTTTTCCTACAGGTAGCAATGGGAGCCAGAGGGCTCCTCCAATTTACATCTGGTTGTTCCAGCTGGCTTACATGGATCAATTTTGTGGTGTAGGTGCTGCCCTGTGCATGGTCAGCACTTCTTGGGAGTGTACAGTATTTTTGTGAGGGCTTTCTGTATTTTTGCCATGGTTCAAGAACAGTTGAATTCCCATTTTAGAGAGTTTCTGACCTACGTGAGCCCTGAGGAGACTGTATGGTCCCAGGTAGGAGGCTGAGCCAGCTGTGTCCTGAAAGTCTGGATGAATTTGCAATGTGAGACTACAGGATGGCACAAAATGCCACTCCTGACTGCTGCTACTAAGAAAACTCAGCCCAGGACTGCTCTATGTGGCACTGGTCACTGCCCCCAGTGCAGATGCTACAGTGGGTTTCAATTTCAGAGCTATTCTGCACTTTGTGGTGACACTGTCTAGCTCACTGTTCTTAACTTTTTCTTGTATCCTCACATACATACCAAACACTTAAAGCCTTAACAGCCATCAGCATTAAAATAAAATTAACTTGAATCTAACTTAGGTTTATGGCCCTGCTTAAACCTTCTAGAGTTGTGATCCCTCTTTTGGAAGCTGTGATGTCTTTGCAATCAATCAATCAATCAATCAATCAATCCCATGCTATCAATGACTGCAATGCATTCGCTTTAGATAGTCAGACTCTGCACAAATCTCCTGAATTTCTAGATTTGCCCATAGATTTGCTAGCTCTGCACTCTGTTGGGATTTACCTGACCCTTCCAGCTGGAAGAGTCTGCCAACAGCCTGCCCTTCACAGAGGGAACCCTCCACCCAGGCCACCGCTCCTGGCATCTGCTGAAACAACACATTTGGAGGCATTGGCCTGCTCCATTGGTCTCCAGGTCAGAGGGTCAGTGAAAGTCTCCAGGATATACCAAAAACCTTGTCTGGAGACTCTCTCTCCCTTAAGGAGCCTGTTACCTTCCCCACTTACACATTGACCAAAGACAATAGCTTGGAACACCCCTAATTTCCAAAGATAAGCAATGTAGCTACATAAATGAAAAGTTGCAGGTTTCCTTAAAGGCTCTGAACATATTTTTTCCATGACTCCCCTTCACACCATTAGATCTTTCTGGCAGCTCATTTTGGATGATTTTGTTTCAAAATATGTTTAGAAGCTTAGGTTCTAACAAAGGATAATAATTACCCAAGTAACAATGAACTTAACCAACCACCCAAGGAGTTGGAATGATTTACAGCTTTCAAAGGAGCTGATGCTAGCTTGCCTTTTGTTTTTCTACTTAATGCCTCTCTAATATTCTTCTCTGGACACAATGCCTTTATGAACTGTTTTTTCTTCATCTTTTTTTTCTTCAATAGATTGCCAAGTCCCTCCACCACCTAATTCTCTGCATACAAAAGAAGATTTAATATCCTCTAAATGACTATAAAGAACAAACCTACCAGATGGCAGACTTCATTGCTCATGGGGGATGCAGGCTGCTTCTCTTGGAGAAGCATTTCAATGTGGTTTCAAAAGACAGAGCCATTAGATGTATTCATATTTTCCTTAATGGGATGCTGTGATGTAACTCAGGAAAGGTGTAAGAAGAGGGAAATACATTTTGTGATCCAACAGAGGAAACAAATGGAGCTACATGAGATGCCTTTTTACTAATTTCTTGAATCTCTCTGAGAAACATGTTGACTGTGACCTTGAGCATCTCTGCAAAACTTTTGAGATGTAGTATCTTGATGCTATGTATGATTTTACAAACTCAAAGAAAGGTTTAAGAATGCTACTAGCATTCAAAGACTTCTCCAGATTTAAAACAAGGATGTTGCTGACATATAATCAATGCTCCTCAAGAAGAAACTGTTCTGCTTCATTCTCTTTCCATTTTTCCTATGCCAGAAGCTGACAAGATTAGTTGATTAAAAGGACTTCTTTAAGAACAAATGTTTGCATCTCAGTTATTTTCCAAGTATTTGGCTGAATAATTCATCTGATACATAGCTAAATCATTTATCTTTGTAGATTATCTGAGAAGAGATCACAATATTTATGTATGGACCTATTGCTCAGACTTATTTGCTAAATAATTTATTGGAATAATCTGTGCTTTGTGTCTCATTTGTGTCCAGTTCTTTGGAAGATGTTGGTATTCTGATGATGTGATGTGTTTCTGTTCCCAAGTGGGTGAGTGTAACTTTCTAGAATTATTTTGTGATGTAAGTGGCTGTTATTATGAGTCTGAAATGTGTTTTCATGCTAAATTCACACTTGGTGAGTATTCCTTCCAGAAAATGTGTTCCCTAGGATAACTGTGGAAAGCAAACACAAAAAAAGGAAGGAAAGCAGTCAAAGCAAATCCATAAAAAGATTCAGATGCACAGAAATGTGTTTGCAGGACACACTTATCTCTGCTGCGTAGCAATGTGATAAAGGAGACCTCAGATTTACAAGGCAGAGATGGTTATATGCCAACCAGCTACATATCTGTCCTGTGTGGACAGCTTGAATGATGATCTGCAGCCAGGCCTGCCACCAAACAAATGTGACCCACAGTCACTTGTGCTCTCCTTGGGATGTAGGTTACACAGCAAAGTACCAAGCACAGCAAAGTGTAGCATTACATATCAAATGAAAGAGAAAAGATAAAAAGGGCATATTAATGGGGAGGCAACAATCCTGGTATTAAGGATGAAGAAAATAGGGTGTTTTATGTGTCTCCAAACTGACACAGTAGCCTGTCATAGCAGCCACTACCTGATACCTTGAAAGCAAGAGAAAAATTTCCATCATGATTTAGTGATCAGCTTTCACACTGAATTTGGAGATCTGATCTCCTTATCTTTGCAAGTGCTACTGGGAGACCTGCTTGGTAACAAGAAAAGAATTCAACCTAACAACAGCCCATTCATCCTGGTGCTGTGTCAGGCAAAACCCAAGCCTTTATCTAGAATATTAATTCTCTACAGACCTTTGCTTCGAGTCGTATTTGCTGTGCACAGGAATGTATTTTAGCATGGCCAAAGAGAGGCCTTACTGTCACAGAAACTCAGTTGAACTGGGTTTCCCCCCACCACAAAAAAGTAGATTCAAATAATATTCTTGTCACAATATAGTCACATAGCTCCATGGGGAAAATCAACTCTTCTGGATTTAATCCCAGCTACTAATCGGGAAGACAGCTTGCAGTTTTCTCCCCCTCTGGTACCCACATATATTTCTAGATTTTAATGATGTCTTTGGGCCATCTATAGAAAAGACATTAACTGCTTTAGATCTTTGGCCATGTCTATACAGGGATGGTATTTTTCAGTATATAAATATGTACACTCTATGTCAAACTCCCTGGTGCACCCTGCTTATTTATCACAGTCTAATGTGCTTCTCTTGACAACCCTTGTGCATATGTTGTTTTCTCAGTACTTGGGAGATATCCTGAGGTTCAGTGGTCCCTTCCTCTATTCTGTACTCCACAAATTTACTGGCAGTAATTTGTGGGATGCCTTTCCAAAACTACAGGAGTACTGCTCTGGAGGCGTAAGCGTATTAAAGCGCCGAACTCCCGTGATTCACATCCTTTCCTGACACCCATTAATGTTCCTGGCACCATTTTCAAATTACTCTTTGGCAGATGGAGGACATGCTGCTAAGTGCTATGATTATGAGATTCATTAATATGGACAGAATTATGCACATGCATTTGTATTTGGGCAGGCAGAATTTACATCTGAGGTTTCCAAAGACACTGGATACTGAGGTGATACACTGCAGGAAATGATACCAGAGGAAGATGAGATAAAATTTTGTGGAGAAATTACACGAAGCTGTTTTGCTTGATGAAATTTTTGTTTGGGGGCTCACCTAGGCAGCAGCAACTGGTGAGAACAGGTAGTGGTTCAGAACTGGATGGTCACTGCCAGTGGCAAAGCTTTTGGATGACAAGACCAGTTAGATCTGTAAGCAGAGCCCAGAGCTACAGGAGAGGAGTGGGAATGTGCCCATCCAAGTGGGCAGCCACACCACCATCACCCCTGGCATCTCACTGCTGATCAGGAGCTCACCAGCCACGCTTGGGAGATCAGCTACACAAATGTCACAGGGATTTGAAATGGGGAGATTTCTGCTCTGTCATGTCAAAAGCCTGGAAATGTGCAAGGGTTGGAGCTGGCTTTAAGGGTTGTAAATGACAGACACACATACCTGGTCTTTTCCAGCAGGACCAAGTATTTTCCATGGATTTTCAGAGGCTGACTGATCACTATGAAATATTCTCTGAGAGGAATGGGAAGTGGAAAGGTCTGTGATGCTGTGTTGTTGCAAAAAGAGGTCTGGGTGCTGGAATGGAGAGGGACTATTTGCTTCTAGAGATATGAACCTTATAACTCTTCTTGTTATGGGCATCTGGATTCAGTGTATGCTCTGTTTCCCTGGCCAGGGAGGCTCTTTGTTGGTGGTTTCAGCATGAAGGAAGAATTATTTAGCTTTGTGCAGAGTGGTTGCAGATGATCACTGGCATGTACTTCAGGAAGATGGATAGGAGGGAGGTGGTACTTCATGGGAAGGGTGGGTGTTTCTCATCATGATGTGCTTCATGTGATAAGTGCCTGCAGTTTTTTTGCACATCCATAAGAAGATTTCCTGAAGGAAATATTGGAGGAGGAATGTGAGTGGGAGCAGGAGGAAGAAATTTAATGTTTTAGGCAGATGGGGAAAGCAAAATGACCAAAATAATCATGACCACAAGATAGTGGATGTTTGGTGTGCTGAGGACAGAGAGTGATTTTTGGCCTATGAATGCACTGTAACCAGGGAAATGTCTTGCTCTTTGGAGTATTGATAGTGTGTGGGCATGATCTGTCACTTAGGGGTTGAGCTGGATCTACGTGACCTTTTCCAGTCAAATGCACCAAAATTATTTTGAGTGATGAAAGTAATACATGATGTGTTGAATAAAACCTCAAAGAGTGCAGTGAGGCACACAAACAGAACAGCTGTGAGTGAGATGCCTGGCTGGACTAAGGACATACAGGATCACAGAAAGGTGCCAAAGTGGGGCTGGCAGTAATGAGAGCCCAAGGGTGGCACATGCCCTGGAGTTCCATGGGATTCTCCATGCCAAATCCTGTCTTCCCAGGTGTTTGTGTGCTCTGCCAATCCTTCCAGGGTACCTCATTCCCATTCTTTGGCAGCACCTCAGGAAGTGCCATCTCCCTGCTGTCTCTGTAGCCCCTCTGATGGGATGCATTCTGCTGGGATGCCCTGGCACAGATTTTCCAACTTATTTTTCCCATTCAGGTACCTGTCAGCCTCCCTGTACAAGATAATGATTCTTTTCACACAGGTTGCATGCTACAAGTGCTAAGGGACATGATAAAACATCTAAGGGCTTATTGTCCATTCCCAGTTTCCATGGCAACCATGATAAAACATTTCTTTTCCCACGTTTCAGGAATGCCATTCACCTCCTTTCTTCCCACTCCTCAGTTCCCTTCAGGAGGAGGCAATGCTCCCTCTGCTTCCTCAAGGACAGACAGCTGTGGCAAAGGCTCAGTGCTGCCCACACCTCCAGCACAGATGTGACAGGGCATGGGGCAGCACTGGGTGCCTGGAACATCAACTTGTCCCAAACTCCCAAGACCCAAACAGGTCTTGTCTGAGGATGCAATGATCGCTCCAGGGCCACACCAGGAGCCAGCTTAGCCCTCCTTGTGCCTGCAGGTGTGGAAAGGGAAGCCAGCTCTCTCACAGAGGAGCATCTTTGCCTTGCTGGGGTGTGCTGTGCTCTCTGGGCTTTGATTTCCCCTACACAGGATCTAGAGAGCAGCACGAGTGCACTGCAAATTAACTGAGTTTCCTAAGCACTTCACAGCACCCTAAAATCTGCCTGCACCTTGGTCAGCCTTTGGAGCTCTGTTGCAGGATCTCAGTGCTGACAGCTCATCTTAATCAGCTGAGTGAAATAATGAGTTGGAGAGCCTTTCCTAGAGAGTTTTTCTGCCTGGGATGTGTTACTGTTACACACATACTGGGTTCACAGTGTGCTTAACTGTTCAATCAATGTGTTGCTGGTCACTGAACCCTGCGTTGTGTGAGCTGCTGCAGGTGTGCTGAGCTGAGCAAACTGCTGGACACCTGGGAATGGGATGTGAGGGCAGCAAGCCTGGAAAACAGCTGCAGGGTGGTGGTGGGAGGCAGAAAACCTGCAAGTCTTGGCTGACTTCATTTTGAGTTGTGCAGTGCATTTGGCATCTTCTCTCAGTTAACAAGTGAAAGGACGAGAGAAAATGGCCTTAAGTTGCACCAGGAAGAGACTTAGATTGGATATTAGGAAACATTTCTCACTGAAAGGGTGGTCAAGCACTGGAAAGTGGTGGAGTCACCATCCTTGGAAGTGTTCAAAAACCATGGGATCTGGTACTTGGAGACGTGGCTTAGTGAACACAGTGGTGATGGGTTAATGGAGGGACTCGATCTTACAGGTCTTTTCCAAACTTAATGATTTTGGGATTCTATTTGTATGAGGAAAGAGGGTTGAATGTGAAATGAATGAAATAAGAGTCAATACCTGGAGATTATATATATATATAATATTATATAATATTATTATATTATAATATATAAAGGTGTATATCTATATATATACCTTTATATATTATCCTAGTATTTGAACACATATTATATAGTTTACATGTATTTATAGTTATCTGCTACTGGAGGCTGTCTCTGCACCACATTTGATGAAGCTCTTCTCAAGGCATTTGAGTGCATTGCTCAAATCTGGTAGGGATGGTCTCTGCCCATCACTGGCTTCCTCTGCTAATGTCCACCTTGGCAGATCCTGGGGCACTTCTGAGGTGAAAACAAAATAAGATGCTGGAGGTAAATTTTGTCTTGTTCCTCACTGGCAACAGGGAAAGAGTCTGTCCCAGCACTGTCCTTGATTTGTTCAGCACACTGATAACGTCAGGGAAAATACCTGCAGAAATACAGTCCAGCCCCTCATAAGCTGAACAAAGAGTGGGACCACTGCCTGCCTGCCAGCCAGAGAGGTCTTGCCTTCCTGCAGCACTGCACAGGCTCAGGAGTGCCATCCCTTCCCTGTGGCTCTCCTTGTGCTCCTCTCCAGTTGGAGACTGAATGCAGCCTCCTCAGGCCCCTGCAGGGTGCTCAGGGTGGCTGTGCAGTGCTGCTAAACCAACATGCTGCTCTCAAGCCCTGGGCAGTGACAGCACCAGAGAGCTGGCACCTAGGCAAGGTGTCACTGGAGCTGTGCTGTGCCCACATGGTACCAAGGAGGTCAGTCTGATAAGGAGCAATCACTTGGCTAACATGCTTGGAAACATGGCATAGATGGCAATGTTGGTACCAGAGCTGGCTGAAGAATTCTGGTTCACCAAAAGGAACATTTTTCTTCCTTCCCCCTCCCTCTGAGTTTCAGGAAACTGGGGCCAGACCCTTAACCTCAAGGCTTCTTAGCCCAGGAAAAGACTCCCAATACATCTTTCTGATTGCCCAGTTTGCAGCACCCCCAGCCCAGGGATGTTAGGGGTCCAGAGGAAAGCACCCCAGAGCCTTGGCTGAACCTAACTCATGCTATACAAGACCTTCAAGTCCTGCAGAAAGAGGCTGTTTGCATGGAACTTTGCTGGAAAGTTTCCAGCCAACTGGAATGAGTTGAAATGAGCCTTCAGGAGGCCTAGACACCAAATGGCTTCACTGGGAAGTCAACCAGCACCTGTTCATGGAGGTTTCTTATGGCTTCTTTGGCATGAGCAAACAAAAGGCCCCAGGTGCTGGCCATCATTTATGCTCTTTAGTCATTGCTTTCCTCCCTGTCCTGGTGCCAGCCAGTGCCTGGCATGGCATGGAGGGCAGTATGCACTGGGGACTGTTCCCAAATACGAGGCAGGGGGGAATAGACTGCACCAGTTTCAGCACTATTCACCCCACACAGTGCCATAACTTTTTCCATAGCCCTGTTTTCACAGAAATAAAATATCATCTTGCTCAACTGCAATGCTATTTCAGACACTTAGAAGTGGGGGAAAAAACGAAATAAAAAGATAATTCTAAGAATACTGTATTAAGGCCATAGGGAAAGCACAGGGGTCAGCTGAGACCCAGAATCAGATGTACTATGGGCTGGATATGGGTAATCTGTGCTACTTGGCTTCAAAGACATAGAAAGGTCCCTGTTTTGATTTCATATTTATTTCAAACCTAGACCAGTCAGCAAATTTGGTATGGAAGTGAACAGCATGAGAACATCAGGCACTTTTGTGCAAACTAATTTAGTCCCTCTGGTGTAACATCTCCCTAATAAAGATTTTGTGGAAGCAACAGGAGGTACAGAGGTGTTGTTTTGCTTACATAACAAGTTCATAAGGGTGCTCAGGATGAAGTATGCTACATTAGAGGTTCTTCAAATTGCCAAGATGACCAAAATCCTGAGAGCTGCACAGCTCTTCTGTACATATTGGTGGTCATTTCAGTGATGCTGTTATAGACAGTCCATAATTCACCTGCTTCCTCACTGTGGGACATTTACTACATGGATTTATCCCCTAGATATTCAGTGTACAGAGTGGGGAGTGGGTGTGACCCAAGATTGGAGGATATTGGCCAAAAGAGGCCAAAACTAAGCTCACAGATGCTGCAGAAGTAGGGGGGAAAATCAAGGAAGAGGACACAACTTGGAAATGAAATTTCATTTCCTTTCGGGAAGAGAAACAGAATCCTGTGACCCCGA
Organism: Melospiza melodia melodia; assembly: GCF_035770615.1. Taxonomy (NCBI): domain Eukaryota; kingdom Metazoa; phylum Chordata; class Aves; order Passeriformes; family Passerellidae; genus Melospiza; species Melospiza melodia. The sequence continues at coordinate 10,686,002 of NC_086199.1, forward strand.
AAAGAAAGGCTTACAAACACTCTGGAATTTTCTCTCCTCTAGTTGACAAGTAATTCATTGGAAACGAGCCTGAGATCCTGAGGTTTTTTGCAGGAAAGGTATTAGAAAAAGGATTTTAAGAAAAAGGGTTTTAAGAAAAAGGGTTTTAAGAAAAAGGCCAAAGAAGGGGTTGGTTACACAACTAATTCCACATCATAGCCATGAGCAACTAATCTATCTCCCAGCCATTCCTATTACATCTAAATAGACCTGTTGTAATGAAGCATTGAGAGGTGAAAGGGGGGGTTAATGTACCACTCTGTCACTGCTGAAGGTGTGACTTACAATTTGATGGAGGTCACACAGGAAAACAAGCATGGTTGTCTCAGTTGATTCTTCAGGGTATGTCCAATGCTGAATTTTCCTGAAATCTGCAGATTTTGCATTTGTTAATAATCTGCATAAATGATGTTGAGAGAGGAGATTATAATGAACCTGTTATGCAGGCAAAACAACACATTTGTACTTCTTGCTTTTATTTAACACTGGACCCTTTTTACCTGGGGTTTACCTTTCTGGTGTGATCTGTTTTCCCCCCTCTCAGATAAAGCAAAGTAATAGCTACCCAGGGGCCAGTGAAATGCATGAATGGGGCTGAGTTGGAAAGGGCAGCCCTACAGGTATGCTGGACTGGGCCAATGAGCAAGGTGAGCAGATTAGGCTCTATAAATATTTAAAGAGCTATAATTAGGACTAACGTGGCCTCGCTCCCAAGGTTCATTACTATACATGCACATGGCAGAAAAGCAACTAATCATGATCTTGCTCCACTTGCTTTTTCCTATGTTTTTGACAGAGTGTTTTTCACTCCCTAAGGTGTTCCTGGCTGGCACTGCCTCCCTAGGAGGGGACAGGAGATTTGTCATTTTTCTGTGTGACCAAAAAAAAATCCCAGAAAACTTCCAAAGCAGGGAGGAAATGTTTTCTCCCACCCAGCATCACCCTGTGCTGCTGGGATCTGGGGCAAGGAAGCAGAGGTTTCCCTGCATGGTGAAAGCCCTCATCCAAAGCCCAGCAGGACTTGAGGAGCCCTTGCTGAGGACACCCTGTGTCCCAAAATCACAGTCAGAAAAGTACCCTCCTCCTGTTGGGATGACTCCAGCCCATCCTTGATGGAGGTCACACAGGAAAACAAGCATGGTTGTCTCATGACTCCAGCCCATCCTCGGCCTCAAGACCATGTATCTGCAGCTCCAGGGCTCAGCTATCACACCTGTCCTTGAGGCATGCAGTCTCCCAAGCTGCAAACACTGCAGTTGATACAAAGCACAATATCCTCTGCTTAGCAACACACATTTCCATGAACACCTTACACCAGGAGGCTCACTGCTGTCCCAATGCTCTTTAGCTGAGCCTGATGCCAGGTCCCCTCCTGGGATGGAGGCAACAGCGACACAAGGGCCAGTGGGACAGCCCGTGGGCTGGGCCACCAGGGCAGCCATCCTGGGCTTTATGGTCCTTGCAGTGCAGCTGGAGCTCACCAGTTTGGTGCCAGCAGCTCCAGGCAGGGAGAGCACAGCAGGCCAGTCACTGAAGGAGAGTGACTTCTCCTCCAGGAGAGCACCGAGCTGTCTTCTCCAGAAGAAGAGGATCAATGAGTGTCAGAGGTTTCTTCCACATTGACCATGAACAGACCCTGATGTTGGGTGGGGAACACACCAATAAACTCTGTCTGCAGCATCCATCCCATGTGAGGTTGCTCTTGGTGGGGACCAGCCTCTGCAGGGTTTGTGGTGTGGGTCAGGGCTCAAGGCATACACACACACACACCACACTTTTAGACCTGCAGCTTTTCCAGACATAGCATTTTATTTATCTGTTTGTGCCCCTCCCCACCATGCACACAGCTCAGTTTGGATGACATTTCCATTGAGAAAGACTTACTTGGTCATCTGACTCAAGAGAAAAACAGAAAGAAGGAGGTGGAGTGGAAGGGAATGTGTTCCCAGAGAGTTGGGAAGCTAATGAGCACATCTGGGTTGCACTGGCCAGCAGCTTGCACCCAGGTACACTTCTCTGGAAGTAGCCACAGAACACCAAAATTCACATACAAGCACAGGAGAGGAAAAAAAAAACGGGAAAAAAAAGAAAGAAAAAAGGAAAACAAGTAAGGAAAAAAGGTTGTTTGCTGCCCTACTCTTCCCTGTGGCTAAATTAATTGGGTCTTACTCCTGCCGTCTGTATGCCGGCAGTACTCCCACAGCACTGACTTTAATAGGAGTGCAGATTGCAGGATCAGGCCCACGGTGTCTTGGAAAAGATGAATAATAATCACTACGTGGAGAAATACTGCAGTTTGCAACTCAAAGAACACTTTAAATCTGCTTAGCAATTTGTAACGCCCACAGTAGCACACTGTGTAAAGCTGCAGTTATGAGACAAATCACTTTTCCATTAACACGGCTCCAGGACGTGCCTTATGGCAGCACACAGGGAGAGATGGAGGGGAGGGGAACGCTGTGCATGAGGTGGTGCAAGAAGCCAAGAGGTTTTTGCTTTTTCCAGCAGCAGCTGTGTTATCCCTTTACGGTTATTTTCTGGGCTCGCAGCAATTAATCCCCACACAGCCTGATTCCAATGTCCATCCATCTGCAGACCCTTGTGCTGCCTCTCACATCTAACCATCTCTCAGTACTGATGACTTTCCTCCAACAGCAAGCCTGGAAACAGCAAATTATATGAATTTTTTCAAATTACAGTATTTTTCTCGGTTCCAGATCTCAGTGTTGTTTGATGAAGTCTGACCTGGCCACCCAATGTTCTGCCAGCAGTTATCTGACCTCACCTCTGCCTGAAACATCACTCTGCCAAGCCAAAACAGCTATGAAATGAGCTATGAAAGCTCATTTTAAGGGCCTTCCTCTTTCTTAAGCCTTTGAAATCCTGCTGATCTTCTGGAGGCAGAGAGCATCTCCAGACGCAATGTGTCCTCATTTGACTCCGGGCTGTTTCACACTAGCAGGAGGCACTGAGCTGCTTGGGGTGGGAGTAAGTGGCAGGGCCCAGTCTTGGCCACCACAAACTGGTTTAACTGGTAGATATAACCCACCCTTGCCAGCTCTAACCCTTTTGTCCCCAAACTCCCCCACACTGTCCAGTTATAGTTCAATTAGTACCAGATGATGACAAAAAGCACCAGCAAAGACAGCACCTGAACCACAACCATCAGTGGCAGGAGCCCAGTTGCAACAAATCCTTCACCAAAGGCTTGGGCAGGGCTGGCTCTGAAGTGCCATGAGAGCAGAGCAGCCTGCTGAGCACAGATCTCTACTGAGAAAAAAGACCTTGGACACGCTGGAAATAAAAGTGTGGTTTGAAATACATGGAGAAGGAGGACAATGAGCTATCTTGAAGCATCTACACAAAAGTACAATGACATTTAAGCCTGTCTAGGCCAGTGAGGAGATCCAGGCAGACTGGGGAATTAGACAAAACAGCCAGGGTCTCAGTGCAAGCTTTTATCTCATTCTTAGAGAAGGTGTTTGGAGACCTTGAATGAGAAAAAAGGGTAGCAAGATAAACAGAGCAGGCAGCTGAATCCCTCAAGATTTTAAAACAATGATCAAAGGAAAATGCAAATGAGGAACCTGCCCCCAGAAAGTCAGAGGAAAACGATTCTCAGCTCAGTGGTGGGAATCAGGTGTTAGAAGAGGTATTTCAGCTCCTCCAGGGAATCCAGCCTGTCCCACACCCAGAAAGCGTGTTTGTGCTGTAGGGAGAACATGGGCAAGCCTTAACAGATAGGCCAAGTTTCCTTCTGCCTGGATTATGGGAAATCCCAAGTGGTGGATCTAGGATGGCATGGAAGATACATGAAAAGTAAGATATTATATGTAAAGGAAAAATTATTCTTGGCAAGGACGGTTAAATGATGAAACAGAAGACAAACTTCCCCAGTTTTCCCTCAGACTAGGGTCTGTGCTGCCACTGTGAATGTGAGGGATTCCACCAGGCACTGAGCAATACATCTCCACTTCTAACAGAGCAAAAGAACCTCTCTACTTCTTGTAAGCAGTCAGATATTTTTACTTTATATCCCAGCTGAAGACAAGTTTTACTGCTGGGTTTGGGTAGTGATGGGGAGAAGCAAGAAGGTTTCATACACTCGAGGTCTCTTTGCAGACCTCATCCTGCCAGCCTCAGGAGTGTTTGGCCATAATGTGTTTCAAGAGTAAGCCCTAGGTCATGAACCCTGTAGCCCTGAGCCAGAACAGAAGCTAGGGAAATAAAAATTAAAATAAACCCAAAAAATAAAAGTGGGGGGGAAAAAATCACACAGAGATTCACAGAATGACCAGGTTGGAAGAGACTTTTAAGATCATCAAGTCCAACCCAACTCTAACACCTCAACTAAGCCACGGCACTGAGTGCCACATCCAGGGTTTTTTAAAACACATCCAGGGGTAGTGATTTCACCACCTCCCTGGGCAGACAATTCCAGCACTAATTCCATCAATCCCATGACACAGGCTAGTCCTCAGTGACACCAGTGGCAACATCTGATTTCAAACTGGTCATGCCTTGGTTACTGAAACATGGCCAGAGTGCCTTACCTTGCAGCTGTCAGTCACCCACCAAACACATCACACCTGATCATTATTTCTTCAGAAGTACCTTGAGGTTTCCCTATAGGACAAAGAGTGTACAGAACTGAGTACCATAAACACAAAATACATCACCCCCCTCCATCATCATAGTGAAATTTCCCATCTCTTTTCCCCCTTGATCCACATTTTTGTAGCAGAGCGAGTGCTTTTAAATGAAGGAAACAAAATGAAGAGCAGCTGTTTGATGGCTGCTGAACGGCCTGGGATGGCAGCAGCAGCCTGAGCTGAGAAGGATTAATGGGCAACACGCGCATGAGGAGGTCAGAGGTGGCAAATAAATGCCATTTATCAGAGAGTTACAGAAATAAAGGAATGAATCACATTGCTCGCATCACTATAGATGAGGTATAAATAGAGTTAATCAGCACTGAAAGCATATTAACTCAAGGAGAATTATTCATGCACTGCAGGTGTTTTCCCAGTCTCTGTCCATGGAAGTAATAAGTGGGAGAAGTAATTGGTGTCCAGCCCATTTCTAGCCAGCAGCTATTGCCCCTTCTGGACTGAATTAATCTTCCAAATTGCTATGCTGCTTTACAACACATATTTCAACATAATGATCTTTTACTTATTATTATTTTTGGTAGCTTGTGAGTTATAGAGATTGATAGCATCCTTTGCAAAAGAAATAATGAACCCAAAGGGAACTGATAATTCATTGAACTTTTGAACTGCCTCCGAGTCACCTCTCTGGGACTTGGAAATTATGATGTATTATTTATTCAGCCCTGACTGTGCCTCTCTCAGTGTGTTAGGAAGCTTTGGGAGAGTAATAACATCACAGGCCTGTACACTTTCCCTCAACACTTGCTAGACAGAGCCTGCTACTAATTTGCCTTTCAATAGAGGCTGTATTTTACCTTTGTAGCCACTTTTTAAAACGACAATTTCTGTGTGTCGGTTTCAGTGCAGACTCAAGAGTCGCCCTGACTCTGGCCAGCCGAGCTGCTGCTCCCCAGCTGTGGCACAGGAGGTGTTTGTGTCTGAGAGCCCTCACAGGGAGGTTCACAGCACTGCTGTCCCCCCTGCTCCCACACCACCGCTTCCTGCAGACTTCAGAAATACAAGAACAGATCCCCAAATAAGTGGAGATACCTCCTCTGGGTCCAGATCTCCCCTGAAAGGTGCTCAGCTCTGTAACCAGACTCAGCAAAGGGCTTAAATAAAGGCTTAACACAAGCATGTGCTCACCTTCCTTGGGAGCTTAGAGCTCAAAGGATCATCCCTGGGCAATCCCAAACCCACTTTATTTCCCAGTGAAGTTATGAGGTGAAGACTTCAGCGGGTGCTGAGAAAGCAGCTTTCATCCACACCATCACTGCTGAGTTTTCTTGCCCTCTCCTCCTCATCCTCCCTCCATGGTGTCAGGGAAGATGCCAGCTTTAGGAAGGCTGACGGGACCATCCCCAACCCTTTGGGCCCTGCGCTAAAAATGTGTTCATGTTCCCAGCTCTCGGGGTCTCTAGTTGGTCAGAGTGACCCCGAGATAAGTTAGAAAGTCTCTTTTCCCAGCCCGGTGGTCAAAGAAGGAGTCAGAGCTCTTTATTTCTCGGTCTCAAGGTTGTTTATTGTATCTTATCTATATTTTTTTTCTCCTGTCCAGCCGAGGTCCACTCAGCACGACAGTCAGAGGCACTAAAAACATGGCCCCACTCTGGGATGGCAAAGGCCCGTTTCTCTGAACGCTTGGAGCACAGCCGCAGGAGGAAGAGGGGCGAGCACCAGAGGCATCCACCTGTGCCCCGGTGTTGTTACCCCTTGGAGGGCCAGCCCAGCGCTGCAGGCCGCGGCGGGCGCGGTGCGGTGGGGCCGCGGGCTGCAAGGGCCCGGATCCCCCGCGGAGCCTCCGCGCACCCTCCCCGGGCGGGCTCGGCGCTCGGCGGCGGAGGAGCCGCCTTTGCTTTTCTCCTGGCTCCCTCTCGTGGCCTTGCCCAGCAGCGCAGCTCCGCCAGCCTCGCAGCGCCCGCCTCGGGAGCGGCCCGGGCCGCGCTGCCCTCCCGGCCGGCCTGCAGCCCCGGGTGCGGGGGTACACAAGCGGGGCTGGGGCTGCGGCCCCCGGCTGCCAGGGAAAAGGCAGCAGTTTGGGGTTTTGTTCACTTCACAGCTGTGTTCATGTTCCCATGTTCATGTTCCCAGCAAGAGGGGTCTCTAGTTGATCAGAGTGGCCTCGAGATAAGTTAGAAAGTCTCTTTTCCCAGCCCGGTGGTCGAAGAAGGAGTCAGACTCTTCATTTCTAGGTCTCAAGGTTATTTATTGTATCTTATCTATAATTTTTTTTTCTCCTGTCCAGCTGAGGTCCGCTTAGCACGACAGTCAGAGGCACTCTGGCCCCCTCCGGGCAGTGTTATACTTTTTATACTAAAAACTCCGTGTGCAATATTTACAATTACTTTCCAATACCAATCACTTATGTTAGTGAGCTTCTAAACCAATCTGTAAGTGCCAACATCACAGCAGAAGATGGAGGCCAAGAAGAAGAAGGAGAACAGCTGGACATGCCCAGATTCTTCCATCTTGCCCCCTGAGCCCCCATTCTAAAAACTTCAAAAATCTATTTTTCACTCCATGATAAATTCACTATCATTCTACTTAAACTTTCGTGGCTTGCAATTCTTCATATAAGGTTGGTAATTGTTTTTTCCAGGGGCTAAATCTGAGGCCCCTGGACAGGGGCTCAAGTCCTCCAGGGCAGCCAGAGGAATTTCCTGGGTTCTGACACCCAGCAAGAGGGGTTTAATGCTCCTGCCTTCATGACTTAGCACCAGTTTTAGGGACAGATGGGCTTTGTCCCAAGCAAAAAGATCATTCATAGTCATCACTTCTCTGCCCTTTGCTGAACTTCCTCAAGCTGAATTCTGCAGTAGCTGTATTGCTGCATGTGTTGCTGCAATTCTTTTCGCTGCTGCTGCTACCCATGGGCTTGAGCCTGCTTGTCCCTGTGGTATCCTCCTTCTACCATGAACCTGGTTTAAATCTTCATCTAAGTCTTCAGGTTGCAGCACTTTCAGAGAGCTGTCACCTTCCTCCTTGTTCCCAGCCTGTCTGCAAGCTCCTCTGGCCCTTCTTCACTGCAGCTTTCACCTTTCTTTTCACCAAGCCATGACCCTACGCCTGCTTGGCAGCCTTTTCCCCTCTCTTGCTTCTCTCTAGACACCTTCCAAACTGTTCTCTGCCAGGCACTGTCAGCACTGCTGTCTGCTTCTGCCAGCTGACCTCTGCCTTTCATCCCTGTGAAGCCAAAACACCTGAAAATGTGCTCATTGTCATTGCCTCCTCTCTTATTCTTTCCCCTCATGTTTTCATGTTTCAGTCCCAGCTGTATCCCTTACTCCATAACTCATTCTGAGACACAAAGAGTGACAAGCCATGCCACCTAAAGCATGGGTGAGGATCAGGATGTCCCTGCAGCTCCAGGGCTGTGAATTAGGGTCTGATGCTCTGCTGCTTGATCTCAGGCAGGTAACTGAACCTTCCCATGGCTTTCTTTCCCCCTTTCATCTGTTCTCTGTATTTCAAACATAAGCTGCCCAGTGCAGGAAAATTTCTTCATCTCTTGGTGGAAAGGTGTCAGATTCAAACAAGTCCTGGTTTTGTAAAATTGAAATCTAAGGCCTGATAAAATTTGAACCTAAGGCCTGATAACAACATGAATAATAATACAGCATGTAGCACTTCTGAAACAGTTCTTTGCCAAATGGATATTGTGGAATTGAAGTGATGCTTTCTAGTCTTTTAAACATTAAGCACCCACAAGCCTGCAGCTGCCTCCAGGCCAATTTATTTCAATTCCACCTCATTTTCCTGTGAGATACTCCATGAAATTTAGTGGCAGGATGTGACAAAGGAGCTAGAAAACGTTTTGGTGCAGAACAGCCACTGGGCCATCCAATATGCTTGATGTGCTTTATTCAGAGATATGTCATTAGGTATTGAAAATTTATGGAGAATTATACCATTTCGTGATGTGTCTGCCTTTCCCTTCTCACTGGTTGGGTTCCTTTGGGCTTACTGGAGCATTTAGCAAGGAGGAGTTTGCCCTGCCAATGAATCCAAGAGCTCCTCTGCCTCATGGTACAAGGAGTGTAAGTGAGGTGGAAAGCACATGTTCTTTCTCTGTGAGAATCACTGTTTACTTGTCACTTTCTCAGAAAATTTTGCAAGGATTTCATGTGTTAGAAATGTCTGAAGGCTTTGGAAAACAAAGCAAAGCTATTTTGAAATGCTATCATTTAGACTGGAGAGTTTCTCCATAGTGATGGAACTTCACTACTAGATAGCAAGGTAGTTCACAGCTGACAGAGAAAATGAAGTTTAGAGTCCCTTTGGTATGTGGTCATCCAGGTCTCAGTAACATCAACTGCACATGAGTTGTCCTGGTATCATTCAATATTTTGGGCTGGGACTGTTAAAGGTTATCTAGTCCTAGCCCCTACAATGAGCAGGGACATCTTCAAGTATCTCAGGCTGCTCAGAGCCCTGTCCAACCTGACCTGGAATGTTTCCAGGGATGGAGCATCTACCACCTCCCTGGGCAACTTGTTCCATTGTTTCACCAACCTCACTGTAAAAAAGGAGACAATACAAGGTGCTGGACAGAGGGCAGCATAAGCATGCCTTTCCAACCACCCCAATGAACAGTCAAAGAAGTGCAGGAGGTAAGAGAGGTGAACAGAAGGACTCAGCTTTCTTTCACAGTCCCTTGATGCTAGGCCTTTTTCTCCAGCAGATCCTTCCAAAGCACCACTGGCACCACAGAGGAGAGCTGACCTCAGGCAGCACTGCCATGTGCAAACCCTTTCCACTTGAAGCAGAGCTGGGATGCCTCCCCTCTCTCATGAGATGCCATCATGAGGTGGGACAGAAGGCCCTGTTCCTGCTGTCAGTGCCACCTGTGTGAGGCATGTTCTCAGTGCTGATGCCATGGGGTCCAGCACAGAGCTGGCCGTGTCAGGGGGCTCAGGCTACCACCTTAAAGCAGCAGCTTGGCTCCCATGGAGTCCAGCTGCCAGATTCCCACTGCAGTCTGCAGACACTGGCTTTGACCCTTGCTGGAGCAAATGCACTGAGGCACAGCCCCTTGCAAGGCCAGCAGCTGCCAAACCCCTTTCCTTGTCCTGTTCCCAATGCTGACCATTCCCTCTCAGAGCCCTGTGTGGCTCAGACACGACACAAGGTGTGTGACATTTGTTTGCCAGCGTTTTCCAGAGACAGCAGCCACTCATGTGGCTGCCACCTCCATCCTGGCAGCCTGCAAGCCCCTTCCTGACACATTCTTTTATCAGAAGGTTAAATGCTGGTCAGTGCAGTTAAAATCTGGGATGTGCTGCTAAAAGAAGCAGCATTTGCTCTCTGTCTGCCACTCCCCATCTCCTTTGTCTTCAGTAGGAATTGTTTAATGCCCAGGAGCAGCAATGAGGGGCTGGGTGTTGGTCTCACAGCTGGAGAAAGGCCGCTGCCTAGGCTGAGCTCTGCCTTTTGATTCCCTTGCTGTTGGATCTATTTTTATTCCAGATGAGCAGATATTCTCTTGATGTATAATAGAAATGAGTGAAGACATAGTTCTTACCCTAGGATCAGTGTCTGTGAATTCAGGTTTTTGATCAGCACATGAAGGGGCAGACAGGAGGTGAAGAAGGGGACATCACAGGACCATAAGGGTCCTGAGGAAGCCCACCCATCTTTGTGCTGGTTCCATCAGTACAGGAAGGGCAGGGATTTTGACTCTGATCATCAAAGGTGAAGGCAAGTAAATTAAATTCATTCATTTATAATTTGGGCAGTAAGTTTACTCATTCCCCACGAGGAGCCTGGAGCCCCAGGCAGGGTAAAGTGCTCACTTTTATTCACCATTCTAGCACTGATCCTGGTTCAAAGACAGCTTACTTTTAGGTTTTTTCTCTTCATTTTTCAACTTAATATTACATAAAATGGCTCGACAAAGTCCTGTCTAGCCAGTACCCTGGAGATGAAACCAGCTGTACTTCAGGGAGATACAAGCTCATGCTTTCCTTGCCCCACAGCTGTGGGACTTTGTGGCTGTGCACTGAGACCCCCTTGGTGGCACCTCTGAACCTACTGGGTGTGCATGCCCCCTTCACTGCACCTTGGGGGCTCCTTGGCGGGTCATGGGGGGATGTGCTGTGCAAACACCCTCCAAGGGACAGTCCTCTCCCACCCCAGGTGCTTCGGGACAGCGGACTGCAATATGCAACAAAGCAGAAGGCGGCAGCAAAACCATCCCCTTTGCTGCACAGGGTTAAACTGCTCTCCATTTGTCCTCTTCACCATAAAACCTCTGTTAGAAAATTTTGAAGGTGACTTAAGAGAGACCTCTGCATTCAATAGGCAGATTTGGGAAGAGATTCCTGGTAGCTGCTGAGGGGGGAAAAGTGTAACCGCAAGCAGCAGGAGACCACAAATCAATATTGCCTACCCAGGGGAAGCAAAGTGGCCAGGGGGGACAAGGCAGGGTGAATGACTTCAAGACAGAGCCTGGGGTCTGGTTGGAGGAAGGTTTCTGAACCGAGAGGGAAAGTGGCACGATCTTGGTGTTATGCCAATCTTATGATGCAACACAAAAGTTACCTTTCCTTCCTTTTGAAACTTACTTTTTCTTAATTATTTGCAAGGAGAAAGGTAGGGAAAGTAAACTGTTTTGGCCTACATTTGGCAAGCTGCAAAGCTGAACCATTAAATCTATAAATGCAGATTGCTTAGGGGAGCTGGTGGCTGCAAGCTCGGTGCCCTGCTCATCCCCACAGCCAGGCTTGTGCTCACACGTCAGCTTGCACGAAACCAGGAGTGGCATGGTGACTTGGTCTGCAGCAAACCTGAGTGCTGGAAGCTCTGACACTCCCCAGGGGCTCAGGGCTGCTGACTTAGAGGAGCATTTGCTGTTTGTCAGATTGGAGAAGTCCAGTCACAGGCAGCAATGTGGCATCTTATTGCTCAATTAATTCATCTTGTTTGTTAACTCTTACAGAAGGAGACAGATCCTGGAAGGACATAGGCTCTGACAGGCAGGGAGCAGCCAGAAGCCCTGCCATCACAGTTCCTGCTGCTGCAGTTACAGCACAGGGCTGTGGTTAACATCCCCATCACGGTTAGAGGGCATGGTTATGGTCTTCTGCTGCAGCAAGCAGGATCTTCAGCACTAAATTTGGATTCAAGGGAGGGGAAAATGGCACTTTGGAAAGAGGGCTCTGGCTGGAAATGATGGAGAAATACTAGCACAAGCTCCTGTCCCCTCCCTGGGCTGCTGCTGCTGGGGTGATTTATGAGCTGGTTTATGGACTGAGACATGCGGGAGTGATTGCCTGTTCCTCTGCAGTGCAACACAGGCTGCAGCCAGCATCAGCTAAAGAACTGCTGTGCAGTCTCCACGCCTGGGAAGAGACAGACCCCCACTCCTGACCCCCAAGAGACCCACCCTGGGGTCCTCCTCCAGGATAACATCCAGCCTAGCAGGCACAGCAGTCGTACCCTGGCTTCTCACAGCTAGTCAGGGCTTGAAAAACCAAATTCACAAGGCATCTGCAATATTCAAGGGTCAGAACTGCTCCTTTATAAATCAAGTGCAGCTACTAGCTGCATCTGCCCAATCAGAGTTCCCAGGGAAAAAAAGGCTTTTTGTCTGGAGTTAATGTTTGAGAGTTTGCTTTATAGTTCTAAGTCAATATCTTTAAATGCTTTGCAAAAGAGCAATGGAAGAGAAAAGCTCTGCAAACTGGCCATGCATATTAAAAGCCTCATCCTTCAGCAGTCTAAAGCCAAGTAATAATCCACTCAGCTCTCACTTATTTCAAGCTTCCATTGCTTTTAAAACAAAATCATCAGAATATTTGGAGGCATTAGACAGTCCAGTATCTCTGACTGAACAGGTCACAACCTGCAAACTTTCCTAAAGCCCCGTGTGTGGCTGATGTGAACATTCCCCACCTCCTGTTGCTGTGCAGGGCTGTGTGCTGGGATTGGAGCCTGTGTGGGCCAAGGACAGCTTTTGGGATCAGATCAGTGGCATTTTATTCTGGTCTTGCTTTGCCACAATAAACACAATCATTACAATCAGAATTATCACCCTAGCTATTTATTAATGTTATTTGATTTACAATGATAATTTGCATTATTGCATGAGTGCTTCTTTCTATTCCAAGCAGCCACATTGGATCAGGAAGATCTACTGGCACTCAGGCTGGCCATTTGAACCGACTCCCTCTTGCTAGCAATGGCAGTGCCAGTCCAGCTGCCTGCCTGCTGGAGACACCAGCAATTTCCTCAGCTGTGTGTTTCCTCACTTCACTTATCCAGTAAATGGATTTTCACCAGGAAGCCAAGGAACAGGTGGGCTCCCACCTGAGCCTGCTGCAGTTGCACAAATGTGAATGGACAGACACAGCAAAGCCACGACAAAAAGCAGGGAGTGTCTGGGACAGGTACAGTCCCAGGCAGGGGAGACCTGGAGGAATGGGGATTTCTTCACCCTGGCTGTGTGCAGGGCTGAAAGGAGGGAGGGACAGGAGAGAAGCCTGGCTCAGGGCAGTGGGATTTGGCTCAGAGGCAAGGGGAGAAGGCTGAGGTAAGATGTCACCATCCCTTTGCTTACCTCATTTCTTTGAAAGGGCAGCTGATGATAGAACTGCAAGGAACATTTGTCTGTAACTCTATCACTGGTTTCCATGGAAAACATTGTGTCACAGGGGAGTTTATGAATTCAAGGCAGGAAAAAGCTGAAGAACCAGAGAACCTGGGTAACAGGACTGGAAAAGGCAGGTCAGGGACTGTGCCCGTGCCTTTACCAGCGGGCTGTGCACATGATCAGCGTGATTGTACACTCCTACCCCAGCTGCACGGCTGCACAGACAAACAGCGTTTCCAGCAGGCTACAACGACAAGGCCACGAGTTATTTTCATAAATCCTCACCCTTGCGAGGGTCTGTCCCCAGATCAGCCCGTGGGCTCCCGGCATCTCCCTGAGGCAGCCCGGCGCCCCAGAAGCCGGCACGGCTCCGGGCCCGCGGCACTAGAGGGCACTCGGGTTATTCTCTCCACCGAGCCTTGACTATTAATATTCACAACATGTGCCGCGCTCTAGGGGCGGGTTGGCAATATTCTCTTACGGCAGCAGAGGGTTTTTTTCAGCTGTTTTGCAGGGAGCGGGAGCGATCACAAAGGCAGCTGCTGTTTTCTGAGGGGATGCCACAGGGGCTGCCGGCAGCGCCGGGAGCGGGGCGTGCGCGGCGTGGGCTGCTGCGGCCCCAGGGGTGGGAGCGCGTCCTGCCTCAGCTCCGGGTGCTGCTGGGGAGAGATGGGTCCTGGACCTCATCCTGCTGCACCTCCAGGGTGTGCTGGGGGAGAGATGGGTCCTGACCCCGCATCCTGCCTCACCTCCAGGTGGTGCTGGCCTAGAGATGGGTCCTGGGACCTCATCCTGCCGCATCTCCAGGTGGTGCTGGCCTAGAGATGGGTCCTGGGACCTCATCCTGCCTCAGCTCCAGGTGGTGCTGGGCAAGAGATGGGTGCTGGACCTCATCCTGCCGCAGCTCCAGGTGGTGCTGGCCTAGAGATGGGTCCTGGACCTCATCCTGCTGCACTTTCAGGCAGTGCTGGGGAGAGATGGGTCCTGGACCTCATCCTGCCGCACCTCCAGGTGGTGCTGGGGGAGAGATGGGTCCTGGGACCTCATCCTGCTGCACCTCCAGGGTGTGCTGGGGGAGAGATGGGTCCTGACCCCGCATCCTGCCTCACCTCCAGGTGGTGCTGGCCTAGAGATGGGTCCTGGGACCTCATCCTGCTGCACCTCCAGGTGGTGCTGGGAAGAGATGGCCCCGCAGGGTGTTCCATGAAGTGTGCACTCCCAGCCTTCCAGAGATCCAAATAAAATAAGAGCACTGACACATCTGAAGCCAGATGCCCAGTGAAGGATGAACTGGCATTGTGGGGTTTTGTTTTCAGCCTCTGCAGCAGATTGCTAATGCAGCAGGGAATACACTTCTGTAGGGGCCTAGAAAGGATCCTGCAGAAAGAGACGTGAGTGGTGATCTGCATAGACCAAGGGGCTGCACTTGGTGCCTTGTTTGGATGGGCTTTTTTCCTCTATTTTGACCTGACACTAAGGCTCCTGATGTCCTGTCCTGCCACTGCCCACACGCATGGGGCACAGCTCCAAGGATCAAGGCTGCGAGAGAGGGCCATGGAGGGTCACAGCTCCAGCTGATCAGATCCTCCCTGACTCAGGGATACACAACGTGTGGCAAATTCCCTGGTGCCTCCTCCACCCAGGGCTGGAAACAAAGCTTTTGCCTTCCCCCAGGTGCTGGAGCTGGCACACTGCTGTCACAGGAAGGAGGGTCTCACTGTGACCCTGAGCCTTCCCCAGCAGCAAAGCACATGCCTCGCCTCTGCTGAGGTACATTTCTCTCTCACAAACCACATCTCATTAACAGTAATTCTTTCTAAGCTGTAACTGCCAATCAAATGGAAGTAGAGTATTTTCCCTTATTTACTGCCACTTTATTTGAGCTGGAGTAGCAGCTAGAGGCTCTGATTGGGACCCCCTCGTGCAAGACATAATGAAAAGATGGTCCCTGCCCCAAAGAGCTTCCGGTTTAATTACAGAATGAGCGACAACAGATGGATGCCCCATACAGACAGGGAGGAGCACAAGGTAACAGGGAGACAATTATGATTAGCTTAACAACCCACGGTCACAGTACAGCAGCTGCCTGCCATTGTCACTAATTGTCACTCCAATTGTTACGAAACAACTCTTGCAGTTTAATCTCAAATTGTTCTCTGTCTCTCAGGGGGACAAAACCCAGATATTTTCCAACAACTTGTGCCTCACCTCTCTACAAAACCATCTCACCAACCCTGAAAATGCAGGACACGTTGCTCCAGCAATGGTGCTTTTAAAGGGCCCTCCCTGCCCCTCTTTGCTTCCCACATGGCCCTGAGACATGACAGCTGTTTCTGTCCCCTCCACTCCTATCCCTGCCTGGTCTTACCATAAAGTGGGTGGAGGAGCTCCAGAGAACAGCACCAGCAGGAGTGCAGACAGAGCACCATGCACCCAGCTCACACAGGAGCGAGCAGCAGGAGGAAATCTTGCTGCTGGAGGTCTGGCATGTCCAACCACAGCCCGAGGGTCTAGCCCACCTTTCTTTTTTTTTCTCTGCTTTTCTCACCACTGTGACTCAGCTACACGTAAGTCCTCACTCCCAGCATCTCTCCTGTGCTCTAACACTGTGACTATTGCAGTGCAAGACCAAATTGTGATTGAAGTAATCATCACAATTTAAGTGGTATTTAATTGA
This sequence comes from Melospiza melodia melodia, assembly GCF_035770615.1. Lineage (NCBI taxonomy): Eukaryota > Metazoa > Chordata > Aves > Passeriformes > Passerellidae > Melospiza > Melospiza melodia. The sequence continues at coordinate 10,701,960 of NC_086199.1, forward strand.
AAACTACTCCCCTCTGTATCTCTCTTGACTAGGTATTTTCTATGTATTTCTGTATATTTTCTCCTATGTGTTTTTGTGTCTACTTCCAGATTTTGACTGGATTCATGTTCAAAATATTTCCAGGAATCTGGCTTGTCCATGTCAGACACAAATACACATGCACATATTGCAGGACTTCTCCATGCCCAATGAGAAGAATTAGGGGGTACATCTGGCCACCAAGATTGGATTTCTGCTCTGACTGAGCCCTAGTCAAGCAGAGAGAGTCTCAGGAGACTGAGGCTGCTTCTAAGCCCAGGCCCCACCAGGCACAGCTGCCCTGCCTCCCCCATTTCTACAGCCACCAACCATCATCCCTTCATGTGCACAGGCATGAATCCTTGCAAGGTGAGCTGGCCATGAGCTGACTTGGATCATCCCATCTCCCTTCTCCACATCTGCACATCTTACCTCAGACCAGAAAAAGCAGCCTACAGTGCCTGCTGAGTTACACCCTGGCCCTCAAGGATCTCCACTGGACTGGGGTCATGAGCTCATGTGGCCATGCCAGCTCTCAGTAGTGTCTCCTAGGGAGGAGCAGACCTGTGAGCATTGCCTTTGCTGGGTGCAGTGGTCACTGTGTTACAGGGATCTCAACCCACTCTCTCTCCCTTCCAGGGCTTGCTTTGAGCTTTGGTTTCCTTTGCAGCTCCTCAGGCTGAAGTAGAAGACACCTGTGTAGAAAGCATGGCCCTGGGAGGGAGCATGCACTGGTCTGCACCACAGAGGGCATGGCCCCGAGCTCTCCAGGGCTCAGGGGATTCCTGCAGCACCAAACTGGCTGCTGCAGAGTGGCAAAGTGACAGCCAGCAGTGAGGAACAGAGGCTGGGCTGGCATCTCCTGCTTGTGCTCAAAGACTTCTCCAAAACAGGACCATGAGGCTCTTGCAGCCAACAGAGCCCATGGGGAGCCAGGAGAGGCTCTGGTGGCCGGGCCAGTCTGGGCCTGGCAGTGAGCAGTGGGCTGAGCCCACCCCCATGTGCCACACACACCAAAACTGCTGGTTGCCAGCACTCTGCTGTGGCTTGCTGTGCCTGGAGATAAGGGGGCTGACAATTTACCAGTATGATGGAGTCTGGGCAGCTGTGAGGGAGCTAAATGGGAGCACTTGCACTAAAGCAAAGGTTAAGCTCATGAGTGCTGTGGGCAGCTGCTGGGCAGGCCTGGCTGTGTCCTGCCTGTAAAAGCCATTTCAGGGTACTCCATCCACGCTGCAGTGTTCTAAAAGCAAGAAATAAGTTGCTTGAGCCTTCCAGTGACTCAGATCACTCTGCGTCCTTGGATTCTCACATCAGGTCAAGCGTGAATAAATTGTACTTGCTGCTTTCCTAGATATATTGCTCTTGTTGGAACAGCAAACTGCCAGGTTACTAGCAAGCTGAAGAAAATCTCTGAGATTTGGTTTATATTTTTATCCTGAGCATTAATAACTTGTTATTTATTCCACTATTATTAAAAAAATTATTAAAGTATGCGAAGATTTTATGGCAGCTCCTGCTGAGTCATTTCAAAGTGGAAAAACTCCTTCACTAAAAATTAGCCCATGACATTTGTTAGCTAGGTTATCTGGGGTTGCATTCCTTTCCTTTTCCTACCTGGTAACTATTGACATGACAAGTACAAGCAAGGTACAAGATAAAGGGTAAATGTAAATTTAAAATAAAGCCTTCTGTGTTGAAAGGTGGGAACTGTGTTCCAATCAATCTGCTGCTACTGTTTTCCTTCTGTTGAAGTAGATATAAGTCAGGGAAAAGGAAGATGCCACAGAATGTGGTGATGTGCTTGCTGCAGCCCAGGCTGCTGAATGAGGTACCTCAGGGCCTTAAAGACCATGAGAGTTGGAAATGATTTGCTGGCTCACATTTTGCACCATATGTCCCCACAGTTGAAGCACCTACAAAGTGTGCCTGAGCAATTATATGCTTCCAGGATGAAGGCTGGTGTTCCTCAGCCTTTCAGCAACTCTGCTGAGGGAAATGATGACACAACCTGCAGAATCTGTTGGTTTTTCCTTGTGTTGGGAATGCTGGTTGAACTTGCCAGTCAGCCCAGCAAAAAAGGTGAAAGGCACCAGAGGCAATAAAAGTCAGGTCAGTGAAACTGCAGAGAACTTGCAGAGTTCAAAAATACCTTAACAAATCCTGTCAGTGAGACAATATTCCATAAATTGCAGTAAAAAAAAATGCAGTCAAATAGAGCTGAGGGGGGGAAACCCAACATAAACATGTATTAGGAAGAAAATACTGTTATTTCTGAAGGATGCAGTAATCTGTTTGAGACAGGTCTTGTTAAATCAGTGCTTCAGTGCCTTATTTGCAATGATGAGACAGATGATGTGAAATGATAAGAAGTCTTGCATAACTAATTCACTGCAATATTTCAGAGCTGTTAGTGGGATGATAGCAAGAGAAAATAGAGAAGACATTTTGTGCCAAGATTTTTAAAAGCACTTCATAAAGAAAAAAGTTAAAGATTAATTGACTTCTGGCTGTGGTATGATAATGCAGTAAAGCATTGAGTTAGACAGACAACTGGCTTAAAAGCAGCTTATGATGGGAGGCTAGGACGTGAGCACCAGCAAGTATTTGATTTTAAGACTTTAATTATCTGTAATGTCTTGTATTTTTAAATGGCTAGGTTGGGATACTGAAATATTAGTTACAAAATTTGCAGGTTAAGACAACAGTCGGATTTAATAAACAGGAAGGGAGCTGGTATGTGTGCAACACAGCTCTGCTCTGAAGGGTGACTGTGAAAATTACAGACTGGGATTTTTTTAACATGGTTCTATTTCATGGAAAAGCAAATGATAGTTTCATAACCACCTGCTCTGCAAACTGAACGGGAGATCCTTGAACGTCAGTGGGAATATTTGCAGAGTTGGGTGCTTCTCAAAGTGAATCAGGGCATCAGTCTCTGACCTGAAGCCAATAAAGGAGAGATGGGTTTTAAAGTTGATGACTAATGTGAAACAATACATCAGGGAGAGGTGCCAAGTTGCAAACAGCACTGTCATGCAATACACTGCCAAGTATTTCTGAGTCCTATTCAGAAAAGTTTTGAGCTCATCAGCGTTGTATGTCACTGCAATAAAACTGGGAGAAATAATGCTGTTGCTGGGGGTACAGAATGCAGAATCTCTGCCATATGGCCTGTGGTAGGTGCATTCTGCTGAGACTACAGCACAAACCAAATGCAGTAGTTCCACAAATGCTGGTTTAGGACTTGTGTTAAATCTCATGAGCCATGGTAGGTTTCAATTCTGTTCTTCCATTTAAGGAATCTTTAGGATGAAGTAAACATATGCTTCATATAGGGGAGGCTGCTCAGGAATTCAGCTCTTCTGGGTACTGTGGTTTTGTCTGGGTGGTGTTTGAGGCTGAGTGACAAGTGTTGAGAGACAGACAAGAAACTCACAGGCCATCCAGAAACAACCACAAGAAGATATATTAATGGCATAGCCTCAGCAGCCAGGAAGAGAGTACCTGCCTTGTGTGTCCCTGTGTCTGTCCAGCCTGAATCCAGAGAGCTGCTTATTTGGATCAGGGCACTGACTGACATCCCTTCAGGGATCTCAGCAGCAACACTGACTTGGACTATTTTGAGTCCTGTGTTTGGGAAGGCCTAGCTAGCTCTCTGCCATGAGGGCCCTGACTCTCTTGAGCATCACAGTTACATTTTACAAGCCTTAAAGAGCAGCTTCTGATGTTCCCACACTCTTGTTTTCCTCCCTTCTCCAAACTGGGCATGCAATTCAGGTCACAGTCAACCCTTCTATTATTGTTTCAATCCCCCAAGCCAGTAAAAATAGCTTGTAAAGGCTTTCATGTTATCTCTACCACCCATTTTTTAGTAATTCTGCAGGAACACTGCGTCCTGCTCCCTTGTTGAGCCTGAGCCTTCCAAGTAAGTGTGTCTTTTGCATCTTTTCTCTCTTTTTTTTTTTTTTTTTTTTTTTTTTTTTTTTTTTTTTTAATCCTGCTGCAAACAGCTCAGCTATCTGGAAAATGGCCACTTACTCTTCACCTTTGCCCACTTCTCTGTTAAGAACCTCATTAAAGTGTTCCTCTGCCTTCCTGCAGTTGAATTCTTTAGAACTAAAAGCTTCCATTTTTCTTCTTTATCAGACTCACTCCCACTTCCTATCTTCCCTTCACTGCCACTTTTGTAAAATGCTCACATGCTGTTAGGACTCCTACTCTGCCCCATCATGTCCAGAAAGCCACAAAAGAAATATCTTTTGCTTCATCCTGTCAGCTTTTTGTACCCACTTTCAGCAATATCATATGGCTCTGCAAGAGCTTGAGCTGGATCTTGAATGCAAACAATCAGTCACACAGCACATTAATCCTCAGATGCTTTTGTGTCATCCTCCCCATGTTGGGTGGATCTTGTAGATACCAGGATCTTTCACAACTCTCATACAGCACTCTATCAAGCCCTCAGATTCTTAGCATTTCTGTGATGGCCCTTTCTAGATTTGTGTTTCTCAAAGCCTCTGGGGTATTTCTATGGCTGCTCTGCATCTACTTCTTCATCATGCAGGTATTTATGCTATCAGCAGCGACAGTCAGAGCTCCTCAGGAGCCTGGTGTTCCAGGTTTCTGATTTCCTTAGCAACTGTCTCCTGGTTCTGTGTCTGGTGCTCTCCCTGCACCAGTACCTATGGAACCTGATTTCTACCAAATTTGGCAAAAGCATAAAAATGACAAAGATATTGTCATCCTGCAAGTTCTGTGTAAATGGGTGATTTAACAGAGGAGAAGCTGCACTTTTACCCTCCCAGAGAGAAAGGCAAGACTGCCTCCAGTCCTTACCTAGTGGGTCTGGCAACCAGCACAGCCAGGACCCTTGTGGCACTCTGTTGAGAACCCACAGGAGGTAGGAGGGAAACAGAAAGGGAGCTGGAAATACTGACATGAATCAGAAGGAAGTGGTAAACTTTGGCATACTACAGGGCTGGAGGCTGTGGGAAACATGGGTGGGAAAGGCAGGTACAGGTCTGAGTGCTGGACACAGCAGTTCTGTGGAGTGTCTGGGGGTGCTGCTATGGAAACAACACAGAGAATGAGGAGAAGAATGATGGTTAGTGCACAGGGCACAGATCCACTGGGAAAAGGTTCCTTAGTTCTGCAGCCTACGAACACTCTCCATCCTGGGTCACTACAGGCAAGATAAACAGTGACTTGATCTCTAGAGTTCTACATCATATCTCTAGGTGTGGCACTCTTAGCAGATCTCATCCCTTGTGACTATTCACAGCCCCAGGACTCTTTCAACATGTGATTGGTTTCTTCCTCTATTTTAGCACTTAGTTGCCTTGCTCATTTCTTATGACAACTTGAGAAAATCAGCATGTATCTGGGCAGTTCTTCATGGACTGTCCCTGTTTTTTCATCATTCACTGCTGCAGTGACTACTGATAAAGCAGATACCACACTCCCTTTTTTATCCTGAAACAGCAAATTTATTCACTGAGGGCTTCGAAACTGGTGACTGCTAATAGCCCAGGCTCATCATAATACATGCTCACACTGCATATCCAGCTGGCTTGCTTCTGCTACAAAACAGTGGCTTTGTTCATTTTTAAATGAGAGTGTTCCAGCTCTCTCAACTTTTGCATGGCTGTGATACTCCTCTGGTTGCAATGATGTATTTTTGGGGATGGCCTAACTGCATAGGATCAAAACATTCCACATTCCAAGATCCATTTGAATGTATTGTTGTTAGGTGATTTCCCAATGTGTATTTGAGTTTCACACAAATCAGGGTTTTTATAGGAGAAATGTTCAGCATATGCCCAGCCTGCAGTCTAAAGAACCAGGCTTCTTCACCTGACCACTCTCATTGGTGATGAAGAAAGGAGCCTGCAAACAAAAGCTACTGAAGGATTAGCTGTGTGCCCATGGGAATACTAAAGTCCTTCTGCAGGGTCATACACTAGCTAGAAAGGGCCATTAAAACACCATTAGAGCTCATACTTTGTGCTGAATGATGCCCACAGCCCTGCCTCAGGGTAGTGAAAATGAAGCAAACCTCCACTGGAGCCTCAGGAGTTTTCTCAAGGGGAAAGGCAGCAGGCAGAAGGAGGTGCAGGCAGAACAGGACAAGCTGTAAACTTGCAGTGCATCTGGGTCTAACCTGAGCTGCAGCCTGGTGGCTGCATGCCAACTGCATTAAAATCATAGAAGGATTTAGGCTAGAAAAGATCCTTCAGTTCATCAAGTGCAGATGTAAACCCAAGTCCAAGGTTTGAACTTAGGCTAAACTTGGTGGATCAAGTGCACCAGCAATGCCATGGCCTGTCCCACACAGATAGGACAGCTACTCTCAGCTAGGAGGGACATGGCCACTCTGACCAGGCTGTGTCCCACCAGCCAGGAACCTCAGATACATGAGCCTGCCCAAATGCATCAGGGACAAAATCCTGGAATAGCTGTGCAGCCAGGGCTCAGACTGGCTCAGACCTTGGGTTGCCTCATGCTTTGGTAGGGGTCCAGCAGGACCCCACAATAGGAGCTGCACACCACCTTGCTCAGTGGTGGCTGCTCCTGGAGAAGGCTTTTGCAGCAGTAACACACCAGATGGTTTTGGGGCAAGATGGATGGGTGGACATGACTAGTGAGGACCTGGAAAGGTAAATCCATCAGTTAGCTTAGTGCACTCTTTGTCACATTCAGAGGAGAGACCTGTCAGCCCTGCTGAGCAGTGTCTCTGCAGGTTCCCTAACTGTGAGGCCTGGCTGATATCACCTCCCTTCTGCACAAAGCCCATCTGCCCCAGAAAAAAAGGCAATTACATAAATCAGCAGTGCTTCCCTGTGGCACAGCAGGCTGAAGGTATCCTGGGCTGTGTTGGGAGGAATGTTGCCAGCAGGGAGTGGGAGGTGATCCCCTCTGCTCAGCCCTGGTGAGGCCCAGCTGAGCATTGTGTCTAGCTCTGGGCTTCCCAGCACAAGGCAGACATGGACACAGTGGGGAGAGTACAGGGAGGGAACACCAGGATGATTAAGAGACTGGACCATCTCTCCGATGAGGAAAGGCTGAGAGCTGTTCAACCTGGAAAAGAGAATGCTCAAGGGGATCTTACCAATGTGCAATAAAACAAATACCTGAAGTGAGAGTGTAAAGAGAATGGAGCCAGACTGTTTTCAGTGGTGTCCACTGACAGGACAGGAGGCAGTGGGCAGTGGGAAACCTGGGACTCTCCATCTGAATATCCAGAAACTCTTTTCTCCCTGCAGGTGACTGAGAACTGGCACAGGTTGCCCATGGGATTAAGGAGTCTCCATCCCTGGAAATACTCTCTCACCCCTAGAGATTCTGCCCTGGGGCTCTAGGTAGCCCTGCTTGAGCAGGAAGAGTGGGATCTGATGACCTCCAGAGGTCCCTTCCAACCCCAAGGGTTACTCTGTGATTCTGTAACAGAAACAGTGAAGAGCATGTGTAACACCTGGACTTTTAAAAAAGGCGACTTCAACTTTCTACTATGACAATGAGTGATTACATTTGGAAACTGTCCCTGAGATTCTGCTTGAGCTGAAGCCTGCTGTGAGTACTTTGCATTTACTGGGTAGAAACTACACCCAGGTGGATGGTTCAGAGAACAAATGTATTTAAATTAGGCATGTGGATTTGCATCTTAATCATGTTATCATGATTAAGTAGTACCTCAGCGTTACCTGAGGCAACCATAGACTACACACCTAAACGAAACCTGAAACAGTCAAAGCCCTTCTGCTTTACATATGTCAGTGCAGATTTTCACATCTGCAGGGCAAATCATAGATTGGCAAGCAGCATTTTAATGATTGAAAGAGACAGCCTTGTCCAGGACAGACCCCAATTAACTTCAGTAATGATGAATGCTTTGAAATAATGTATCCTGTTCCTGGACCATCACAAAATTAAATTTAGGCCTTGCCCTACTCCTAACATAATCAATAACAAAACCTCAGGATCAGATAGATGTCAGTAGATTTCCATGAAGTTATGACCGATTCTATGAGCCCTGGGGAGTTTAGTTATTGACAGAGTGAGTCTGTGCAATTTGCTGTTGACTCCAATGAAGTCATGGCAATTTACTGTAGCTGAGGATCTACCACCCACCACCTCCTGCTTAATAGCAAGAACAAAAGCAGTATCCATTTAGAATGGAATGGAATGGAATGGAATGGAGTGGAATGGAATGGAATAGAATAGAATAGAATAGAATAGAATAGAATAGAATAGAATAGAATAGAATAGAATAGAATAGAATAGAATAGAATAGTTTCAGTCTGTTAGGAAGGGACCTATAGTGATCATGCAGGCCAAGCCCTTTCCAGCGTTTGACCACACTCTCAGTAAAGAAATGCTTCCTAATGTCCAGTCTAAACCTCCCTGATGTAGCTTTGAACCATGTGTTATGTCACTGGATCTCAAAGAGGAGAGACCAGCATCTTCCTCTCCACTTCCCCTTCTCAGGAAGCTGTGGAAAGCAATGAGATCACCCCACAGCCTCCTTTTCTCCAAAGTTCGTAGCCACTCCTCAAGCACATTTTTTCCAGCCCTTTCACCAGCTTTGTTGCCCTCCTCTGGATGCATTCAAGGTCCTCACACCTTTCTTAAATTGTGGGGACCAGAATGGCACACAATATTCAAGATGATCCTCTCAGAAAGAGAGATCACAACTTAATGCTCTTCTGCGTTGCCTAGCCTGAGCCCCTCAGCCTGTGACAATGGCCACTTCAATATTAGAAAAGTCCCCATTTCTCCATCAGAGCTGACTCAGAACAAGTGATAACCACAGCAGCTGCCTCCTCATACACCATACACCACACATCTGCTCTCATATCTCATGTCAGGGAAGCAGCTCTTGAACCACAGGCTCCTTGGGGAATCCTTCCTTGCTGCTTCTCCCACGGTGTTTGCTGGTCAGAAGACCTCCTCACATGGGACTATGGACTCCTAGCACCATGTGGTAATCACTGCCTGGTCTTTTACCTCAGAAAACAGGGCTTTGATAAGACATTTGTGATGCCATAAAATGGATTTTTGACACTGTCACACACTCTAGCAGACACAGCCTCTACCCCCACGTTAGTGGGAATTGCACCCATACCTGCAACATGGTGTTTGGTCTTGTCTGGGAAGCTGAAATCCCAACTGAAGCAGCTCATCACAGATTGGGTTTTCAGAACTTCAGGTTGCTCTAAGATGTGGAGAACATTTCAACACTATATGGAGAAAGCTAAAAAGAGAACAAGATTAAAGATCTGGGGCTGCAGATAACTTTATATTGCCAGGAATGGTTGAGGGCTGGCAATTACAGAGCTGGCTGGAGACCTGTGTGGGACCAGCAGGTGTCCTCTCCTTCTTCACTGAAGCTGCAGAGCCAGCCTTGCTGCTACTCCTTCTGAAGTCAGGTGAATGCCCTGCTGGGGGCATTGCCAGTCAACCCCCATCCCCAAATTAGCTGATGCATGCCCAGCTCTTCAGGATCCTCTGCGGCTTTTTGTCTCCCCTTCTCCTTGACTCCTCCACAGATTTCTGAAAAGTCTAGGTGTGTGCCACTGGAAGATGAGTAACTCATCACTCTTCTCAAAAAGAAGACGATGGCAGAGAGCCAGCCCTCAGCAGAGAGGTGGGAAGTGGGTAAATCAAATATTTCTGGTGGGTGGTGGACTGTCAGTGTCTGGGAGCAGGAGAGCCAGGCAGGGGTAGCACTCACCTTTGCCTGCAGTGCTGTGAAGTCCAGGTCTCTCCTGAAGTGCTGTCAGTGTTGTTACAAATCTTTGTAATTGCTAACATGTGAGAGGAGACGGGGGCCTTTGGCACAGCTCCGTGCTGTGGAGGGGTAACTCTGCAGATCCACACTGAGTGCCTCTGGATGTGCAATGGTGCAGTCAAGATCAGCCTGAAGCTTGGCTGAAATCTTTATTCAGAGCAAATGAAGAGGAGAAAAATGTCTTCTTTGCACATTGTCAGAAAAATCACTTTGGTTTTGGAAGAGTTTTTATCAAACAGAAAAGTGGGAATTATCAGGAGCAGTCTTTCAGGATATTTGATGCTGATGCTGGTACAGTTATTTTTTCACTGTCCCAGGATACTGTGAATTGAAGCCATTTTGGTCCCACCTATGCCCTTCTGAACAGTGCTCAGAAATTTATAATAGAGAACCATCAGCTGGGAATGATTTGCCAGGTCATCATTACTGAAGAAGTAAAAGCATTTTTCTGCACAGTGTCCCCTGCTGCTTTTAGGGCAGTGTACAACTGCATTTCTCCTGCATGCTATTTAGGTTCTGCCTGTATCTTAGAAAGAGATTGGAATATTTTCTGATTTCAGCTTCTCATTACCACAAAATTATTATCTATGGATGGTCCATTGTGGAGAGGGAACCAGGGAAGAGAGTACAATAGAACTTGCTCTTTAGTTTGATTACACATTTTCTGAAAAATCAAAGAGCACTTTGTCAGAGAAGAATGAAGTATGCATTAAAGTAACATTACTTAAAATGCAAAAATATTTCATTCAAAGCAGATTAGTTCTATTCCTTTTAGAGAGATTTAGTTGTGCTTATCTCCATGGGAACACTACTATTAAAGTCACTGACAGATTTTTAAAGGTTCAAGAGAGAAGACGGGAGAAGTTTTCTTTTTCATCTCCTATCATTTCTCTCAAGACATAAAAAAATTAATAAAATGCAGTATTAATTTAAAATGTGGTATGAATAACACTGCTACTCTCAGCAACCCAGGAGAACTAATCCTACAGATTAGCTAAGAAAAAGGAACATATTTCCTATATATTTATTGCACACATCCCCTCAAACTCCCCTTTTTCTCTACAACGAACAGTGCAACTGTCAGTTTGGTTGAACCATGGTGCCAGAGCATCTAGCAAAAAACAAAAAAGCCCACAAAACAAAATCAGATAATCTTAGTCTAGCGTCAACCCAAGCGCAAAAAATTGCCTCCAGCAATGATGCTTTTCACACTTTGTACAAAGATTGATCTGACCAAGTCTGGCAGATGTGAAGTTGCAGTAACAAACACTATTAAATGACAAAATGGCAGATGTACAGAGAGCAAGACATGGTGCTGTGACTTGCAAGACATCATAATTGTTGAGAAGCATTAGGGGGTTTTAACATCACCTCTGTGCCACTGCTTCCACCTTCTTGGGAGATCCACGAAGAGCTGTGAGCCTAAGGAGGGTTTTTTGTTTTGTTTTGTCACTCTTTCAACACTGCCATGTGCCCAAACAGATTGGATCATTGAGCCAGTGTTTTCCTTAGGATGCTGTGGACTTGAAATCAGAACTGAAATAAAAATGAGCTGTTGTGTTGCCTAAACGTGGTGATGACATTCTGTTCCAGATGTCCACGACAATGACCTCATCTAAACCCACAGTTCTCTACACTTCAGTCTTTTTCAGACAAATACTGGGAGGGGGAAAAAAACAAGAAAGAAAAGAACAAGTGATCTCATAATGATTTTGATGAAAGCAGCTGCCCACTTCAGCTAATGCTGCACTCAAAGCGTGAATGGAATGGGAAGGTTTTTAATTTAATGGGATCCATTTCAGGCTCCTCAAGTTAAACTGCCTGTAAGGAGGAAATGTAGATCAGTCCAATGGCTTCCTGAAACTCCAGCAGACAGGCAAGATCCCTTCTTTTAGGGGAACTTATATGGGCATAAATTATTGAGTAAGACAACTGTATGAGCATGAAAAAATAGATAAAATGCTGTGTTTGGGAACCTCCTGCAGCTAGACTGGGGGAAGTGAAGGGTTACCATGGTTCCTTTGCTTATTAAGGCACTCTGCTCCCTAAGTCCTGTAAATCAAATCAGTCAGAAGTGACAGTATCCCTAAAAGTCTCTACTAATACACCTAATAAATTTTCCCTTCTTTGTTTCTTGTTCTCTTTAAGGAAGCATGCAGCAAGTACAAAATCTTTTCACGTTCTAGTTTGCTTCACCTTCAGTCAAAATGTTGGGTTATACCATCACTAAAATCTAGATGCTTACAAGAGCAAAACAGAAGCACTGCCAAGAAATGCACCCAATGGCAGAGCACACTTAACAGGAGGTAAGTTGCCAAGCAGTTTTGATTCTCTCCCTTTTTTTTTTTTTTATTTTCTCTCTAATTTATGTTATGGGAAAGCCTTTTAGTGAGAATTGGAAATGACCAGACTCTCAGCCTTTCCTAGCACTTTCCAGTGAACAACTGCCCGTTCCTTCCTCCCACTTCACTCATCATCATGTGCAAAGGGAAGAGCATTAGTGAAACTCAGATATTGCATTACCAGAGAGCTGAAGCAGACAGAGCTCCCTGCAAGCTGAAGCACAGTTCCAGCATTCACCAACAAAGGAGCAGAGGCTTTGTCTTCTTTGAAAAATTTCCTATGTACTTGCCATCGTGGCAAACAAACCAGTGGTGACTTTGCTGTTGTTTTTAATATTGACTGCATTAGCTCAATGCTCAGGCTTACATGGTGCAATGTCATCAAAGACAGCTCCCACTGATGGATTATTTTTGGCTCCCAGTATAGATGACAGCTGTATATTTACACTGTGTTTGGCAAGAAGGGATTTTTTAGAATATTGCCAAATACAAACAGAGCTGGAAATGTGACAGTTTCCTAAAAAATAATTCCAGGAAGGAAAGTCCATGATAACAACAAGATACAAAGCAGTCGTGTGACTTTTAGACATGCTTAACTCTTTTTATATTCTACCTTTGGAACTCATTACTGTGAGCTTTCTCTGATTTCAGTTTAATTATATTTTGCATTCTGGATCCTTAGAAAACTTCTCCCTTACTGCACATTAGTCATCTTCTCTCTGATTTAAAAATGTTATCTAATTTCCTTATTGAATAGAATATATTTAGGTCTTCTAGCTATGTTTTCTAGCTATTTAGACTCCCCTTTGTTTATTACTATAAAATCAATTTAGGCAAAAACCAAATAAAACATTGCAACTTGATTCTTTTTTTCTCTTTTTCTATAATTATCTGTCTGAATGTAACAAAGGAGATAGTTGCAACTTCTTCACTTTTTATTTTTAGCATGGTGTTTCCCTTGTTAATGAGCTATGCTTGCAATTTCTGTCCATACTCTCTATTTCTTCATTTTCCTTAATTCCAAAATGGTCTGTGGGTGGATTTTCCTGAAGTCATAAAGCAGTGACACAGCTATTTCCTGTTGCCATCAAAATTCTGTAACAGAATTTCTCTCTCTACAAGTTACTTGGAGTACAGCCACAAAAAAAAAAAAAAAAAAAAAAAAAAAAAAAAAAAAAAAAGAGAGAGAGAGAGAGAGAAATAAAATACCTAAGTTGATTGGATTCATAAAAACTTTTCAGTAGCCACATAGACTTTGTGCCTTCAGTTCTGCAGATCTACAATGATTCCAGATAAGTGAGTAAACTGAGAACCTGTTCACTTGCCAAAACAAACAAAAAAAACCCTAAACAAACAAACAAACCCCTGAGAAATTTAAGATCAGATCTGTTCCAGAAAAAGGGGCTGTATTTTTCCACTTAAATATGCCATAGGAAAAAGGAACGGGTAAGATGGATCATTTAGTCCATTTTAGCCAGATCACATTTATTTTTAGCCTATGGAATTGGCACAGATGAGTAACAGAAGCAGAATACCTTCAGCTACGTTTCCAAATTTACATACAATTCCTAGTAGGAATACCAAATGTCACCTTTTAGCTCAGCAGAGTTTTTTGTAGCTGAAACCCTTGCTGTGAAAACCCAGAATTATTTACAATGCACACGGCTTTTAACTCTTTGCAAGGGTTTTTTAAAAACAAAATTTCACCTAATTCTGGAATACCTACAGTATCGCTCATAAATAATCCTGCACGTGTTTCTCTGATGTGCTAAAGCCTCCATAGCTGTTAAAGCCGGATTCAGCATCATCTGTCACCCATCTGTGCTGCTCCCAGCGCCGGACCCGGCTCTTCCCTGCTTCTGGGGCAGGTCAGGAGCAGCTCCCGAAACCCCTGGGTTCTGCCAATGCAAACCAGACTGAGGGGACTGGAAACAACAGAGCAGAGCCATTGGGAGGTGGAGATGGCTCTTTCTTCACCCAGCTGCAATCTCCTTTATCTCTCTTCCTTGCTGAAGGAGGTGATGGTAATCACCACCTGCAGGAACAGATAAGAAGGACAAGATATTGTAACAGGATCTTTAAAACTCTGCTCTCGCTGGCCATTACTCTGATCAATTGCGCGAAAATGACTCTCCAAAGTGGTAATAAGCTGAAAATGTTAGGCTGTCCTTTTAAATAAAGCAACAGCACCGCAAGAACAATTGTGATTGTTAAAATACCAAGGCTCCTCTAAATGAATGTATCTGTGATATGACACAGTATGAGGTCAGATGAAGCAACTGTAACCAAGGAGGAACACCTCGAGAGAACAATGAAAACTTCTAGATCTGCTGCAAAATACTTTTTTTTTTTCAAGTGGATGTTTGCAGAAGGAAGTACAAAGAGATAGAAGTTATTCAGGAAAAACAAAACTATTTTAGTCTACTGTGGGTTTTCTTTGTTTTAAAATTATAGGTTCTCTGTGTGATTCATAGGATCTTCTATAAGCTTGCATTTTTTAGAATTAACAGGTCCCAACACGCCTGTATCTTCTTGACCCAGGTACTAGGTCCAAACGCACAGGATGGCATTATTATGAGCTGAGTAGCTTTCAAATGTTACAGATATCTGCTGTCAAAGAGATATCAAACATTCCTGAGGGCCAAGGGATCCTAGAAACAAGTATTTCTGTAATCAGCTGCTGGCCCTCTCTGTCACAGGGTCTGTTCCACAATAAATATCCCATTGCTTTGCCTGGCTGTGCTCCCGACCCTTGGGAAAGGGCAGCTCCCGTGTGAGCTCTGCTTGGGTTTGGCCTCGCCTTTGGCCCTGGAGGTGACAGATGGCACCGCTCAGGTCTTTGGGCAGGGACTGCCCTGTCACGTCTGACCCTGAACAAAGCCCAGACCGGCTCCTGCTGCCCGGGGCAGGGTGTTCCCAGCCCAGACACAGCCAGGGCTCACCGGCCGCCTCCTTTCCGGCGCGCTGGTTGTGAACGCACGGCGCTCCAGCTACCTGCCGGGGGAGACAGGCAAGGAAACAGCATCCCTGCCAGCTCGGCTTTGCATCAGGACCTGACCGGCTGCATTCCTGCAGAAGTCAACTCCCATCCCAAGCTACTCAGCATCTTGCCTTGAGGTGCTGCAGCTTCCAGAGAGAACAGTTCTCAGAATAAGCTGTGATGAGAAAAAAAGCAGTGCTGAGGAAAGGTTCGAGTGCCCTACACCCAGCTCCCTGCTCCTCCAAGGGACCAAGGGCAGCAGCTGTGAGCACGCAGGGCTCCTTTTGCCCAGGCTAACTGATGCTGAGAAATAAAGTCCTGTCACCAGGGAGGTTCCAAAAGGCATAAAAAGCCACAGCTTCCAGACACCATGTCCTGCTGCAAAGCCATGCCTACCCTGCCAGCCCCATTGAGGCAGGGAATATGACCAGGGCTGGGAAGGAGAAGGTCCCACTCCAGGTGTGGTCAGAGAATTCTCCCAGTGGCCACAGCATCCCATGAAGTCCTGTGGGGATGGTGGCCCTGGGGTCACCACATCCTCCATGGGAACCCCTGGTCTGGCATGGCCAGGTGTGGGGCTGGGGGCTCAGGCAGGAGCTGGGGGCTCAGGCAGGAGCTGGGGGCTCAGGTAGGAGCTGGGGGCTCAGGAAGGAGCTGGGGGCTCAGGCAGGAGCTGGGGGCTCAGGCAGGGGCTGGGAGCTCAGGCAGGAGCTGGGCGTTCAGGAAGGAGCTGGGGGGTTAAGGAAGGAGCTGGGTGGCTCAGGCAGGAGCTGGGAGCTCAGGAAGGAGCTGGGTGGCTCAGGCAGGAGCTGGGAGCTCAGGAAGGTGCTGGGAACTCAGGCAGGAGCTGGGGGCTCAGGCAGGAGCTGGGGACTCAGGCAGGAGCTGGGAACTCGGGAAGGTGCTGGGGGTTCAGGCAGGAGCTGGGGGCTCAGGCAGGAGCTGGGGGCTCAGGCAGGAGCTGGGAGCTCAGGCAGGAGCTGGGCGTTCAGGAAGGAGCTGGGGGGTTAAGGAAGGAGCTGGGTGGCTCAGGCAGGAGCTGGGAGCTCAGGAAGGAGCTGGGGGTTCAGGAAGGTGCTGGGGGCTCAGGCAGGGGCTGGGGGCTCAGGCAGGAGCTGGGGGCTCAGGCAGGGGCTGGGGGCTCAGGCAGGAGCTGGGGGCTCGGGCAGGAGCTGGGGGCTCGGGCAGGAGCTGGGGGCTCAGGCAGGGGCTGGGGGCTCAGGAAGGTGCTGGGAACTCAGGCAGGAGCTGGGGGCTCAGGCAGGAGCTGGGGGCTCAGGCAGGAGCTGGGAACTCAGGAAGGAGCTGGGAACTCAGGAAGGTGCTGGGGGCTCAGGCAGGAGCTGGGAACTCAGGAAGGAGCTGGGAACTCAGGAAGGTGCTGGGGGCTCAGGCAGGAGCTGGGGGCTCAGGCAGGAGCTGGGGACTCAGGCAGGAGCTGGGGGCTCAGGCAGGAGCTGGGAGCTCAGGCAGGAGCTGGGGGTTCAGGCAGGAGCTGGGAACTCAGGCAGGAGCTGGGAACTCAGGCAGGAGCTGGGAGCTCAGGCAGGAGCTGGGGGTTCAGGCAGGAGCTGGGAACTCAGGAAGGTGCTGGGGACTCAGGCAGGAGCTGGGGGCTCGGGCAGGAGCTGGGAACTCAGGCAGGAGCTGGGAACTCGGGAAGGTGCTGGGGGTTCAGGCAGGAGCTGGGGGCTCAGGCAGGAGCTGGGGGCTCAGGCAGGAGCTGGGGACTCAGGCAGGAGCTGGGGGCTCAGGCAGGCTGCCCGGTCCCCAGGGCTGACCAGTGGGGACAGGAACTCTGCCCTGCAGCCCTGTCAGGATGGCACAGGCCAGGGCACACACACTGGACCCACATGTTGTCCATGAAATGGGAATCGTGATCTGGTGTGCAACATACCAAGAATTGCACACTCAAGAGAGATATTGATTATTTATTTCAGGGTTGTGCAAGCTTGGGTGCTCTGTGTTATTGAATAAATCAAGCACAAGCCACCAGAGTTTCTGCACCATTATTCATAAACAGAAATTCAGAGTTAGCAACTTCCCAAGCTCAGCTTCTTTACTAGTATTGGTTAGTTATTTCCATACAAGTTACATAACCCCAGCTAACACTGAGATAACATGCTCAGAGGAAGGGTCTTCATCTGGGCAGGGATCTTTCTGACCTGTAGGTGTGATCTTTAGTATTACACTTAAGATGGTTCAGCAAAAGGATACTTGGACCTAGAGTATTTTAGGAAAGGAGCCTCTGGAGCAGGTCCAGTGGAAAACAGGTCCAGTGGAAGGATACCTGGGGGACTGGAGCATCTCTCTTATGAGGAAAGGCTGAGGGAGCAGGTCGTGTTCAGCCTCGAGAAAACCCGAGTGAGAGGGGACCCCATCAACGTCTACAAGTATCTGAAAGGAGGGTGGCAAGAGGATGGAGGAGGGTCCTTCTTGGTAGTGCTGAGTGATAGAACAAGAGGCAATGGGCTCTTGTTCTATCACTCAGAGAAACTGATGCACAGGAACTGATGCACAGGAAGCTCCCCCTGAACACGAGGAAGAACTTCACTGTGCAGTGACCACACACTGGAACAGGTTGCCTAGAGAGGCTGTGGAGCCTCCCTCACTGGAGACATCCAAAGCCATCAGGATGCCATCCTGTGCCATGTGCTCTGGGGTGACCCTGCTCGTTGTGGTCCCAGACCCATTCCGAGATCCTGTGATTCTGTGCACATAGACAGACACTAACACCGCCACGTGCTGCGTGGTTGAAGCTCCTTAGCACCAGCAGGTCTGTGAGGGAGGGATGAGGGAGGGATGCTGCGTGGTTGAAGCTCCTTAGCACCAGCAGGTCTGTGAGGGAGGGATGAGGGAGGGATGCTGCCTGTCCCACTGACTATGGCTCCTTTGTCGTGCTTGAAGGCAGACACAGATGTGACACCAAAGAACCTCCTGACCAGGGATAACACACACAGACACAGACACACAGACAGCCACACACAGACACAGGCACAGACACACAGACAGCCACACACACACACACACACACACACACACACGAAAGTGCCGACGCGGACGCGCAGCCCACGCCGCCCCTCACGCTCTCCGCGGCGAATCTGCCGCTACGGGGCGCCGCCCGGCCCAACTTTCCTGCGCGCGGCCCTGCCCACGTCGGAGCGCGCGGGCGCCGCGCGGTGGGCGTGGCCGGAGGCGCTCCGAGGGACGCGCCGGGCCCGGGGAGGAGGAGCGGGAGCGGCAGCGGGATCGGCCCTTCCCCGCCGCCGGGGCGAGGCCGCAGCGGAGCGGGGCGGGGGGTGGCCGGGTCCGGCCCATGGACCGTCCGTGCCCGACGCGGAGCCCGTGGAAGGAGCCGCTCGGCCGCGGGAGGCGGCGCGGGGCGGCTGAGAGCGGCTGAGCCCCGGGGCCTTCGCTTCGCCCCGTCCCGTGCGCGCCCCGCGCCCGCCGCCCGAGCGGCACCATGTCGGCCAAGGTGCGGCTGAAGCGGCTGGAGCAGCTGGTGCTGGACGGGCCGCAGCGGCACGACAGCGTGCTGAGCGTGGAGACCCTGCTCGACCTCCTGGTCGGCGTCTACGCCGAGTGCAGCCGCGACTCGCCGCTCCGCCGCGACCGATACGTGTCCGACTTCCTCGAGTGGGGTGAGCCCGGCGGGGGCCGCGGGGCGGGGGCTGCGCGCGGTGCCCGTGCGGGGCGGCGGGAGGCCGGGGGCGGCCCGGCCCCGCCGTGCGCTCCCACCGCCGCTCCCGGCAGCGGCCGGAGACGCCGCCCCTGGATGCGGCGCCTCCCTGGGGAACACCCCCGCCGCCAGCCGGGCCTTGACCCTCCCGGTCTCCTCCCTCGGTCCCAGGCGAACCGCTTGGCAGCCGGCAGCGGCGGAGTGTCCTTGGCCTGAAACCGTGCTCGGCTTAGCCCCGAACGTCAGGCTAATCCCGTGCTCCTCGGAGGGTTTCCTACCTGGGGGAGGGGAGCAGGGCAGAGCACCGGGCTCAGGCTTTGAAATGTTGCTCTGGTGCCGGCTCCTTGCTTTAGAGAGGGCGTGTGTGTGTGTGTGTGGCTGGAAGAAACAACAGTTCCCGTTCATCGTGCTGTCTTTCTTAATTTGGGCATGCCCCCCAAGGACAGAGTATTTCTAGGCAGCCTTTCTAAGAGCTTTGTTTAATGGTTCCCTACTGTTAAGCAGCCTGATAACGAGAGACCTCCAATAGTCCGGAGCATGCTGACAAAAGAAGATGTGGATACTTTTGATGGCACTTAGGATAAAAGTTTTCCATCCAATGTTGGTTAGTTAAGGCTGTTGACTAGAGGTATGTGGAGAGCAGGGATCCTGCTGCATGTCTAAATGAATTTATGTTAAAAAGGCCATGGTGGCTGACTGGTTTATTCAGCTGAGTAAGTTATGAATAATAATGTGTGACGAAGGTGACTTAACTTCTCCATGGAATAAGAATTGGAGGGGAGGGAGGAGTGATCATTGCTCACGAGAACGTTGCCCCGTTTATCAGCTGTTCCATGCATGTACAGTTAATTAGGCTTCAAAAGAGCACTCTTAAAAAATCAAAAAACAACAAAAAATCCCCCCAACCAACAAAACAAAGGATTTCCTAAGGGAGAGGGAGGGGCAGATTTACTTCAGTAAATGCAAATGTGTGTCTTTAGCACTAGAGACCAGAGCACTAACATGAAGGGACAGCTGGTTCTCCTTAATTTCTGTGGGGACCACCACTCTTTGTCATACACTAACAAACTAAGAGGATTCACTTCCTGGACTCTCCTATTGACGTCAGTAATGCGATTGCCAACTGAATAATTAACCACTTTATCACATCTGCCCCGCAAGGCTGCAGCCTGGGGAACATTGATTATTTGTTTTGTCATGGGAGCTTTGTATGTCTTCTGCAAAGAGCATTCAGGGCCTTTTGTTTTCTAGCTGATGGCTTGAAGGAGTGAGCACCAGCAAATTGTTAAGTGTGATAGATCAGACTGCAGCATACTTTGAAAACTGAAGTTGGAAGGATTTGGGGCAGGCCAGAGAATGATATGCTTTTTCAATAGCACTGCTGGTGGTTGTGTCTTACTGATTGATCCCAGCGTTGTCATTTTTTGTGCGATGGAGAGGCCGATTATCCAATTGTTTATAAAATCGCTTCTTTTAATTCTATTTATTGTGCTCACTGAATGTGAAAAGGTTACTGACTTGATGAAAAGTATAGCTCGCAATAAAAACAGTGTGTAGGTTTTACTGCAGTGTGGGATTACCCTGCTATAACAAAGTGCCTATTCAATAAATAATTGAAATGTATGTGAGCTACCATCTGGTGCTGCAGAGTAGGGATAAAAGTTTGTAATCCAGGCTCTTGATGGTAAAGGGTGGACCTAAGTCTGGACTGGATATTTGTGTTCCATCAACAAGGGATACCCTTAAAACCAATTACAGTTGATACTGTGTGTTCCTTCCTTTCCTTCAAGCTGTTAAAAACAAGTAAGTGCCAGCAATGAGACACCTTTTATCTGTGTCCTAATGCCCTCACAGTGTGTTTCCACTGACAAGGAACTTGTTTCTGCCTCCAGCTAATAAGGAAAATATCATGCCAAACATGCTAATCTTCCTTATGTCATGATGTGTCTTAATTACAGCCTGATTTGCTGTTAGAAGATATTGTGGATTAATGTGCACAAGTTTTCTGTGCTGTTATGTGTCTGTAGAAGCATCAGAGTGTAGTTAAATATTTGGGATATACTTTGAAGATCAGTGTTTCTTTATCAGCTGGAGACAGAAGGAATTTCCTTTTGACAAAATGGAGACTTACCACTGACAATGGAAATAAGCTGCATAGGTATTAAATTTGAATTAAGAGGAGCTATATAACAAACATTTTTTTTACAATTGTGATTTTAAAACTGGGTGTGAGGTATCACACCTGTGAAATTCCCTGGAAATGATTCAGCGTGGCTAATGGACTTGCTTGCCTTCCTAATTGGCCAGAGAAAATGGAGTTCAGGCGTGGTAGGGGAGGCAGGGTTATTTCTCTGGCTGTGGGGTGCAGAGGAGATTGTGAGCTGTGTGGTGTAGTTGCTGGACATGGATATCTCTGCTTTCTGACAGAGCATGGTGCTGCTCATACTCTGTAGCTGGTGGATGCTGGAGAAATGGGGAGTCCACAAAATTAAGTCCCATGTTCATCTTGTGAGACTTTGGCCACCTCCTCTCTATTCAACATCTGTGGAAGCTTTGCACCTTACCTGTGGAGGCTGATAAACTCCAAATGGTGCATCCCATTGCTTCTGTCCTATTAATGCCTCTGTTGCTTCCTGGTAGTCCTGCCACAGGCTTAAATCCTCTTCCTATTTGCTAACCATAGAAGAGCTCAGGGTGTGGTCCTTTGCCTTGAGGCAGCTTGTGGCTTCCATTGCTTTACAAATCTTGTAAGAATCTGCCATTTTAACCTTGTCAATTATAGCTTTCCCATGGTGAATGGAGCTTTCAAACAGACTGTTCTTTCCCTACACTGGATGTATAATACACATATCTTTATGCCAAGTGTCTTTGGAGAAGAGCTAGCTGAACTGCAAATGAGGAGTCCAAAGTCCTTTTCTTCTAGTTATTTTTATTTATAACTTCTGTTGAATAAGCTCACACCCAGTTGGTTATCACTGTTACATTGTTTCTATAAAAGATATTGAAATAATGCTCAGTATTCTTAATGGGAATTGAATCCAAGTCTGTTAGGTAACAGACCCATGTCTACATGCTCAGAAAGAACTTCCCAAATCTGTGCTTAGTGTCTTTTAAACTGTAGGAGCTGCATCTGCTGCTCCTAGAGTGAGGTATAGCAAAGAGTCCTGTTTATTCCAGTTGGCTTTGCTCATTCCTGTCTGAAAGTGGGACTGCCTGGAGCTGTCAGCAGGCACTGAGGAGGCTGCATGGACTTTGGATTTACCTGATGGACCGTGGGTGCTGCAGTGTGTGTTGTCCCTGCACTGCAGAGGGATGTCCCAAGAGACCTTTCCTGCAGAAAATGCTGTCCCTTGTTTACCCTGACAAGGACAGAAGCACAAGAGTGCTAGAGCAGCACAGTCACAGCTCAGGTGTCTGCACCACCTGTCCTCCAGCTTTCAGGTACAGCATGTTCCTCCCCACGGAGCCTCTCCTTCTCACACTGAGCCATCTGAGTCTTGCATAACCCTGTGCTGGAGTGGCTGCTTGCAGGGCACCTTGCTGGCTGGCATCACTTCTGTGCTGCTTGACATCACCTTGTTTTTCAGGAGTTATCTTAGCAGGCTGTGGCTGGTGCTCGCTGCCCCTTCCTTCCAGTCACCAGGGACTGGCACAACCGGCTGCTCCGATTTTGGGCAGCTGCTTGTCACAATTGCAGCCAGCAGTCAAACACCTTCAGAGGAGTCTCAGGAATGGGCTCTATTTGTATTCAAAATGATCTTGGTGCTGTACAGCCTCTCTTGCTTCAGCCTTTGTTTCCTCTGACCCTGTTTGATACTGCTGGCCTGCTGCAGAGGGCAAGGTGGCACGTGTCCCCAAACACTTCATGCAGTGTTGTCTCACTCCCAGACTCTGTCCTGGCTGGTTCTCTCTGTGGCAGCACCTCAAAACCCATGTCAGAGTAGTTTAGTAGTTTGTTGGTTTTGTTTGATGCAGACTCACAAAACACTTCTGTGGAATGTTTCTCCTCATTTGTTATGACCTGTCAGTTTGAATGCTGACTTACCTTCTGTGTTCCCAGCTAGAGTGGTGTTCTGCTTTTGGATGGTGGTGGTGGAGTTTTTTGTCTCTGTGTTTCTTTTTATTTTTTCGTGAGAGGAACTCTAAGGATGCTGAAGCTGTGGGGAACACGAAGAAGATGCAGATGATTAGCACAAGTAGGCCAGCTTGGTACTTGCTGCTGAGCTCTTGAAGACAGTCTGGCATAATAGTGGAAGCTGTTGTAGTAACATCAATATATTCCCAGTGTGGACTAGAAGAGAGAAAAAATGTACACACAGAGTGCTCAAAGCAACCTCTAGCCTGGCCCTGAATTGCCACTTTTGGATATATATTTGTTCACTTGAGTCTGGACCATAGATGGAAAAAGTCATGCACAGAGCATTGGCTGGGAAGGGCTGCTGTGCTGGTGCAGTGATCACAACTCTAAGTCACTGTTGGGACTGGTGCTTCAAGTTTGGATCTTCCACTTGGAGGGGCTCTGTGAGCTCTGCAAGTTGACTCCAAGGCCTAGTCTATATTCCTTTCAGTTCTGCTTAAAGAGACACCTTAACCTTTCAGATAAAAAAATACCTAATTAGGGGAGGGATAACCTTGCAGGGAGGCCTTTCTGTCAGAGCAGTGCAGAGCCTGTTCTCTTAGCCTGAGAGCAGTGGTGTTCAGAAGTGTACATGTGAGCCTGAGAAAGGTTCCATCCTGCACTAGAGCATCTTCTAAACCAGCTGCAGGGTTGACCTGCTCCTGTGCCACACAGAAAAAGCTGTACTGGAAAAAGCACTGGCTAAGGGCAGGGGCACAGTGTGTGACAAGTGTGCTGCTAGCATGGAAGGCAGAACTGTCCTCAAGTGGTTTTGAGATAACCTCAGAGCTCATGGACTTTTAGGGCTGTTTATGAGGATCTGTTGGTCTTTTGGGGTTACACCAGGAAAAACTGTCACTTGATAACATGTCATATCTCTTGACTTGAGGGCTTAAATTCCTTTACTCCTTCCCTTTGGCACTCCTCTCCTTCCCCTGCTTGCAGAAATACACATAAAAATTCAGGAAGGGGCCCCAGGCTCTGCCAGCTCATATAATGTCCTTCTCTGTGCAGGCAGAAGCTGTGCAGTGAGTGATAAGCCTGTTGGGCACGTGTGTGAAGTGACAGTGGTTGGATAATGAAGAACAAGAAAACTGAATTTCAGGTTTTGGCTAAGTCCCCTCTACATCATCCTCTATCCACCAAAGCCTGCTATGATTCCTTATACCAGAGCCAGTGGCAGGAGGGTGTGCACTGGGGGCACTGGGGCAGGGTACAGCTGCAGGTGCCTTGCACATGTCCTGCAGAGGTGAGTGATGGTGGTGACCATGGGGCTTCTTGTGCAGTGTGGATGCAGCTGGAGCTCTGCCCTGGTGGGGCACCATAGCTTGGATCACCTTCTGTAACGATGGTCATCTGGCAGAACAGTGTGAGCCTGGCTGCTGAACCCCAGTTTCCTGCACTCTCTGCTTTGATGAAACTGGTTTTGTTCTTTCCAAAGATGTATGTTTGGGCTACTTCAACATGAATTAATCCTAACTGCCAGGTTAGCTTTGACAGCATTGTAGTCAGAGCTAGTGACGTGAGGGCATGTGGTTAAAATCCTGCTGCTGTGTGATGCTGGACTCTTTACAGGACAAGTGTTTTAATCTGTTCTTTTTAGAATGAGACAGAATCTTTTAATGACTTTTTCAGTAAAACTTCATGCTGTGAAGCACTGGGACTGGATGTTGCAGTCATGTTTTAGTAGTGGCAAAGCAACAGGGTCTGGGGGATGAGAGGCCCCCTGGCATGTGCTGGTAAAGTGACAGATGGCCTGGGTGAACATTGTCTTTTGTCCCAAAGAAGGAAGTCACTATTGCTTTTCTCCTGTGCATGAAGGTGCTAATAAATAGCACCAGTCTTTAGTTAGGGCTTGAGGAATTATGTGGTGTATTGAAGGAAGGCAGGGATCTATAGTTTGCATTTAAATTTTGTTTATCTATGAAAACTCAGAAGGGGGTAAATAAGCTACTGATAAGTTTCTCTTCATACAGGAAAATATGTGTGCAGCTAGTAGTTTCTAGATGGTACATGATAAAGTGTAAGATTGTAATGCAGATTTCATAAGCATCCATAAATATAACTTTTTTCTGTCTTGTTTCACTTGCAAATCTAAATTATTTTCATATTGAGTTTTCACAGATAATATTAAGATAAAATATTTTGCAAAAAAATAACTCAGTTTGCATCCTTAAAACTTGCATGGTTGTCAGAGTTAAACACTGTCAGTGGAAATGTCTTGAAAGTCAATTTAATCAACAGATCTAGTACAATGAACTTTTTTATCAAATTAAGTTGAACTAATCTATTTTTGCAAACAATTAATGTGTGGCATGGAGTCAGTTTCTTCCACACCTACTAAAATAAATGACTTTAATTGTGTGAATCAGAACTGAAAATACTTGTTTCATTGGCTGTTTTTAGCAAGTTACTTCTACTTTATAGTTGAATATTAATATTTTAGGTTTTAGGAATGTTGATCTGTAATTGAGATTAGCTGGGAATGCTAACTACAGATTCTTTAAATTTATAAAAAATTACACTTTTTCCCTTGCATGTAATTTGAGGCAATTTATGCAAGCTGTTTTAAGATGGGTGTTACAAAAAGCAAGAATTATAAAACTTAACAATTGCAAATTTGTCTGTGCCATTAACAGAATGCAGTGCCTAGGATTATGAAAAATTTTATGGGTTCATCTTTTTCATTACCAAAGTCTGAAAAAATCAGTAGGACAATGGACCACAAATAAATTGTTTAGAAAACTAGAAGGACTTGTTCAAGCTTTTTAATGTATTTTTGCTTTTGATAATACTTTAAATAGAATTGACATTTGTTTCCTAAGTCTCATAAGGTACACTTGGGAGTTCCAATGTATTCTTGATTTACCAAAGGGCTTGTATCATGCTCACTGTTATGTCCCACTGAAGTGCTAGGGGGTTTGCATTTTATTTTTTATATATATATTTATATATATATATATTTTTAAGGGATTTAATTTAAAATATTCTCCAGGTCTGAGAATTTTTATGTACATTTGCTCTGTGGTTCAATGTGATCTGTGCATTTTTTAGCTGTCTCCTAACACTAAAAGCTTCCAGCCCATTTTTCTCATCAGCATATGCAGATTGCCAGAATGCAGGCTTTCATTTCTAAAGATCTTGTTCACTATAATGAATGTAGCTTTCTTCAGTAGGAAACTACACACTGTTTTCTTAAGCCCTGATTTTGCATAGACCTCAGTAATCATGTCTGGAGATATACTTAGAGTGCATTCAGATTAAGTGTGTGCATCCATCATTTCCAGCTGAGGCCTTAGGCATCCTCAAGTGCCTGAGATCTTAATTTCTATCATTCATGTCATCAGGGTCTTAACACTGAAACGTGTTATTACTTAACCATGGCCTAAAGCTTCAAATGTGATTAGTTCCTCTGGATACCCAACCTAAGACATCTATAAAGGAGTTTGAGCTTTAGAAATATCTTTACCAAATATTAAATCATTGAAACTGTGTGGAATTTATTAATCAGATGTGCATTAGTGAAGTCTGAGGTATAGTTCTTAATTTAAGTGCAGTGCCATTGAGGGGTAAATATGTTTAGGTGCCTTTCCCCAAAAGGCTGAGAAGAGGTTAGAAGCAGCACCAATTTCGAATATATCCCAAATTCTTTTCATAATTTATAATTGTTCTCCAACAGAAAAAACAAATTATCCATGTTTATAAAAATAAACATGGATAATTTGTGCAGTCCTGCTTGGAATGTTTATGCCAGTTTAGTGAGATGGTCATGCTCAGAGTTTTGGGAAAGTCAATACAAAATTCTCTCTGGACTTTTATAACATAACAACTGAGTTATGTTGTTCTAATTGTCATCAAAAGATTTGGTGAAAGGTGAAGTAACAGTAAAATGACACCTGTTTTAAACTAGTTTGAGTAGGTATATGGAAGTCAGACTTAAAGAAGTGTTGCAGCAATTCTGGCAATATTGTACTTTATTTGGGACTGTGTAGTTTGTGGGATGTGTATTCATTCCTTT
This sequence comes from Melospiza melodia melodia, assembly GCF_035770615.1. Taxonomy (NCBI): domain Eukaryota; kingdom Metazoa; phylum Chordata; class Aves; order Passeriformes; family Passerellidae; genus Melospiza; species Melospiza melodia. Next base: position 10,728,904 of record NC_086199.1, read on the forward strand.
TATAGGAGGTATGACTTTACCCAAAGCACAGCAACCACTGTAGAGCTATAGGGGTTGTATATTATGGTTTCTCATTTCAGTAATGGTCCCTTAGCCTAAGAACTAAACTGTGTGCCTTTGAAATCTCTGTCCTCATCTGAGGAAGGACAAGGTTTCTTGTAATTGCATGGTAATACTCGTGGAACATCTGGAATCTTTTCCCCACTCTTGAGGAATTCCTCTGTCCCTGGTTCCCCCCACTACTACTTACAGAGATTTGATGTGTACCTTGGGAGTGGATGGGGGTTGTCTCCATTGCCTTGCACACCTTAGGATTGCTGATGTTATATAACATGGTTCCTGTGATCTGTTTTGCACATCCTTCCTCAAAAGTTGGCTTCTTCATGGAGCTTTTCTGTGTGCTGCCAGCCTCACTGCTGCCCATGTACTTGGATCATCAATACAGGGAGCTGGAGTGTTCAGAGTGCCTTTTATTTTACTGTAATTAAGGCAGAGTAGGAACAGCAGGAGGGTGACTCCAGGCATGAAGATCCTATTATATCATTTTGAAATATGTTCCCAAAGGTTTGCTTTTTAAGATGCATGTTTAGTCTTTAGATTTAGCTCTTTTTCTGATAGGATTAGTTAGGTTGTCATGTGTCACCCCCATTTCTGTGTGTCATGACTGCATGGCTGTGGTCTGTCCCTTATGAGCCCTGAGAGATGGTCACCCAGTGTGCAAGCTCTGCAGGCTTCTAGTTTTTGGACTCTGGATCCAAAGGACAAAAAGCAAATTTTTCCTATTGTTAGGAGTTTTTCCTAGAGTCAGGTGTGCTTGAGTCAGATGTTTGTACTGAAATTTTTAAATTAAGGATGTAGATTTTTGTGTCAAGTCTGTGATTGCTTTCACTATGTGAGCATGAAATGGGAATGTAATATCTGACCACATTTTCTTTCTTTTTAGTTTGTATGCTCTTGAAGCCAAGGAGGGAATCTCATTCTGTTCTCCCTGTCAGAGCTACTTTTAGGGTTGCATCGTTGCCCTGGAATGCTCTCAAGTTACACATTTTGAAGGAAAATACATTTTTGTGATTCAGCACCATGGGAGGCTGTGAGAAGGAAAGTTTTACATGTACAAGAGGCTAAAAGTGATCTAGACCTCACAGTGGAGTAACTGGTAGATGTTGGGTTGTAAGTGCAGAGTGAAGGCTGGAGCCTGTGGTATTTAATATTTCTGCCTTTAATGGGTAATAGGTATTTTTCCTAAACTCACAGCACTTCATCTGTCAGAGCAGACTGAGAAGTTGCAGGTCAGCTGTGTCACAGGGAGGAAGCACACACATTTTCCTCCCAGAGCAGCTTTAACTAGTTGTAGTAAAATGCCTTAGGTCATGTGGCATCATATCACTGCATAGAGTTAAGTTTGACTGTGTTAACTTACTCTGGTGTGTAATTTAAGATTTCCATTACCAGTTAGTTCAGCCTTTGGTTTCCTGAACAGTTGATATTTAAGTTGGGAATAATGTCAGTACACACAGAGCTGTTTTTAAACTGTGGCTCTTCTGGCCTGGTACTCCAGATAACCTGGGACAACATCGTGTGGGGATGCCTCACTGGAGGCTGTATCAGAGCCACAGATTGTCTTTATCTTCCCCTAGCAGTATTAACTGGTTATTAAGGCAACTGAACTCTGGTTATCAGTGTGTGTTTACTACTGTGGGCCAGCAGGATTTACTGGATTGGATGTAGGGCCATACTGGGCAGGCTTGACCCTGGCAGGCATGACCTAGTCAGGTTTACATCTGTGGCTAGAAATAATCAATCCTTGTGCATCTTGAAGTTGACCCTGATGTGAATTGTGAAGATAAAAGCCCTAACATTTTGTGAAGGAGGGAAGTGGGAGATTTTTAATTAAGAAAATTAGAAGCTATTTGGGAAGAAGCTTTTACTGCCCTTAGGAAAGGGCTTTGCAGTCATTTTCATCCGTGTTGAAGGTATGCATGTGTTTGAATGGCTCAGACCAGGAGAAGTTGCCCTGGTTTATCCTGACAGAACCAAAGCTGTATGTAGGTTATCTAGGTATAGACTTCCTGTTCTTGTGGGTAGTGTTAAACATCATAAAGATTGTGTTTAATGTTTCAGGCATGTTTTGAGGGTGGGGATAGCAGATACTACATTCCATCCTCTACCTTTTGTATATAGCATTATACTTCCCTCACACTGTGAAATTCAGCATGACAAATGCAAAGTCTTGCTATGTGCAGCTGTAAAAGTTGGGGAATGACCATCTAGACAGCAGCCTTTCAAAAAAGGGTTTGTGGATCCTGGTAAACATTAGTTGAAAAAGTCAGTGGTGCATCATTGTAGAAATGGAAGCTGCCTGTGTACAGGACTGCATCTGGAGAGTGTCGCCAGCAGGCTGAGGGAAGTGGTTGTTATTCTCTTTACACCACTCTTCCAAGGCCACTTCTCTTGTACTGTGTCTAGTTCAGGGCTTCCCAGTACAGAAGAACCACTGGGAAGCTGAAGTGAGTCTGGGAGTAAAGCACTGATGTGGCTCAGGGCCTAAAGAATGTGAAATGCAGCAAAAGCCTGGGATGCCTGGAGAATGGAAATCTCATTGTTACCTTCCACTGCCACACGTGTGGTTAGGGAGAACAGAGAGGCAGGTGCTTCCTGGGTGCCCTGCCAAGAAGGACCAACAGTGGACACAGGCTATGGCAAGGAGGATTCTGACTCTTTGTGAGAGAAAAATAAAACTACTCCTCATGAGGATGGTCTTGCAATGGAAGAGTCACCCAGAAAGATGAAAGGCTCTTTATCCTGGCAACAAACCTCAGCTGGACAAGCCCTTTGTCACCTGATTGAACTTTGATGTTATCTCAGCTTTGAGTAATTTGGGTGGATTCTGATTTCCAGAAGTCCCTTCCAACCTAAGTTTACTCTGAGGTTCAGTATATTTTTTTTCAAGTTAACAAATGTATTTAACATCATGGCTGCTCTAATAGTAAATAGTTGTTCTTCATACTTCCCAGAATGAAAAGCAGTAAGTGAAATAGCATCTTCTTCTTGCTGTAGATAAAGTAACTAACACAACTTGGTTTTTTGATAGTCTCAGGTGGTCACCTTGGTTGGCTGGCATTTTACTATAGTCTGAACATAAGTATTGACAAGCTTTTAACTAGGCTTGTTAAATGAAGGGAAACTAAATTTTGTTCATGTTTTTCTTCCATGTATTTAAAGAAAGCAGCAGTTTCCTTGTTCCTGGCAGTGAATTTGCCAGAACAGGTTTTAAGAACTTTGAACCTATATTTTATGTTTAGTGCTGTCTCTCAAGTGTGGTTTCCTTATGTCTAGTTAGCCTGATAGCACTTGGATATTTTAAAGCATTCCTCTGTGGAGCTGTCAGAAGAGCCTGCCCTCCCTGCATGACTGTGAGCCTGAATCATCCTTTATGAAAAGTACAGGTTTAGTTGTTGTACTAGATATGTTCTCATATCACAAAGGATCTCTATCTAGTAGGGCTCCTAATATGCTTATATCTGACACTACAAGGAGTCTGGCTAAGCAGTTGCTAACAACAGGGTGAAACAAATGTTCCTCATAAGAAGAAGATGTAATGGGAGGTACCAGCTGGGGTTTTTTGTTTTCTCTGTAAACTGAGAACTCATATGACTTACATGAAGTTGGACTTGCAACATGGTTTTAGTGCTGATATTCTTGATTGATGATAGTAGACTCAGCTAACCAAAATGCACAACAAATTCAGTGTTTCAAAATCATATTGGTATATGGAAGTGCTATCAGTAATGAGGATAACATTATTATATGTACAAATGGGACAAAACCTAAGAAATGAATCCTTTACTGCTGTTTTGTACTTAAAAGATATCAAAGTGGCACTTGACTTTCCATACAATGAATTTATATCTGTGTCTTTGAGTATTTTGCTTACAGCAAAACCCTTGCAAAATAATAACATTCTTCAAAATTCCTACATTCCTAAATGCCTGGAAGTCTGGTAGATACCCTTCTCAGAGAACATACATTGTCAGCTGTGTCATGAAGGCATTCATTGAGAGCTCTATATAATGTAATGGTCCACTGCCCTTCTGGGGCAAGGGCTGTGTCTGTCTGTGTCTGAGCAGTTTATAATGTGTGTTCATTTTTCAGAAGAAACTTTTCTCACAGTGTTGTGTAGTTGTTTCAGATGCTCTGGTGTTTGCACACTGTGTAGGTACCTTGGGGGAAAAAGACGACAGTGAAATAATGGCAGTAACTTTTTTTGTGGACTGAGTCTTGCTGCTTAAAACTACTGAGAAAACCATTCTCCTCCTCTTATGCCCAAATTTCCTCTTTCATTTAATTGTTCAGACTCATCACATTTCTTACTCATTCTATACTCTCTTATTTAGAGAAGGCACTTTGAAGTGATGTCTTCAAAACAGCAGTGCACACTTTGCACACATGGCAGCAGTGATCTTTTGTGCCACTGGCTGTAATATGTCATTGTGCACATTGGTAATGATAGCTCTTTCTTCAAGGATATGCTTGATGACTGCAGAATAAATAATCCAGACCTCACTGGAAAATGTGCTCCAGTAATTCACCTTCAGAGCTCTGTGGGTGACAGCTGGTGAAAGATAATGGATTATCTTTCTGCAAGAGGAAAGCATGGGCAAGACCTACTTCTTACATCAATCTCCTTGCCCTCATCTCTTCCTCCCCCCTCACGTCCCATATAACACTTAAGAACCTGTCCTCTCCATTTTCTGAGGGACTTGGGTGGAGATTGCTTGTTATCACTTTTGTGTTTAAAAATTTTGAAAAAAAAATATTGGCAAGGAAATAAATTTAGCTGTGCATAACAATTCATGGAAGAGGAAATCAACACTGTCTGCTTGTAATCTTTTAACACATATCCAGAAATAGATTTTTGGAGAGTCACAGTATTTGTTTTAAAATTTATAATATTGGAATAAAAAATAAGCAGATCTGTGAATTAGAAAGGAGTAGAAAAAACATTATTTAAAGTCCAGAATATTGGTCAATATACTACAAACATTAGTCAAGCCAGATGTCTTTACCTGGTGCTTCTGGAAGTTCCTGTACTTTAAAGTAAACTTTAGGTTGAGATTTTTTTTTTACTAAAATGTCTGTTAAGAAAAACTTTGAAGGAGGGATGGAATTGATGATACTCAATGAAAAACTTCTCACGTGAGATAACAAAGATTCTTATTAGACTTGGGGTTTTGAGTTGTTCAAGTATGTTCACATAAGAAAGGTGAGATTCCAAAGTGATTTCTTAAAAATGCATTCCTTAAAGAATGGCTCTTCAGAAGAGTAATTCCTTAAATTTTGATTTAATGTAATATAGTTGTAAGTGCTCTTGTTTTCTTTCCTTCCTTTAAAGTACAGCTGAATAGTCAGTCAGGAGTGAGTTTTTGCCAACAACTGCATAACCTGCTCTGCTATTGTAAAATTTCTTTAAACAATTAGGAACATTTCTGTTCCTGTGTAAGAGTAATGACTGGTGCAGTCTGAGCATAGTAACAGACATGGTGACAGAGTGACCCTTGCTGCTCATGCAGATAATGCAGTGCAGTAGTTTAACACATGACTGTTCCTTCTTTTTTATCATGACTGAAACTTGTTTTGAAAGATTTTATGGACCTAGGTTTTTGTTGTTTTGTCTTTGTTTTTTAATGATGCTTTTGTGGTCTTATTTTAAAATTCAAATTATAAAGGAAACAAGAGTTAAACATCAAGAAATAATTTAAAAAGTGAAATTTTGGGGCTGTTGAAGTATAAACAGTAGGACAGTTGCTACAAGTATAGTCTTCAAGGTTTTTAACTCCTGTCCAGACAATTTGATGAACAAAAATGCAACTTTTATAAGCAGTCATCTTTCCCCCCAGTGCTGTAGGGTATTTGTGTCCTGCAGTCCATTGCCATAGACCTGCACTGTGTGTACCTGCTCTTCAGAACCAGAGTGGAGCTGTATGTTAAAGCCATGAAACTACCAAGAGATTTCTGATAGATGTCATGTCCTTGCTTGATTCACAGTGGCAGTCCAAAGATGGAATAATGTATTACTGAGAACATTTTTCATGAGACTGAAAAAAAAAAGCCCTAAGTGACATATATATTGAGTATCTTATGTAAAGAAAAAAAAAAAAAAAAATAGACAGCTCTCCCAGACTTTTACATGAGAGAATTCCAAAGAAGCTTGTGGAAGAAAAGGATTACACAGCCTCAGCTCCACAATACTCATCAAAAATGAACCTACCTTGTCTGAACTACAGTGTCAACGATGAAGAGTTTGACAGTCTTTATAAGATTGTGGTTTGGGACTGAATGTGCTTTTAAAGTGAGTTGCTGCAAGTGGAAAATATTACTGAAGAGCTAAAACAATAATGAAATGGGTAAAGTACCCAAGGTTTACTTAGATGACACTGGAGACAAATTAGTAAAGGAAAATATTAAATTCTATAAGGAAAAAGAAAAAGGAATGGGGTATAACTAAAATGATGTGTAAGAAAGTAGAAGGGCAACCATTTGGCTTTTATCTGTGTAAATATTGGCTCAACGTCTGTAGTAGTTTGCAGTTGCATTGAAGTAGATTAAACCATTTTGTAGATTGACTAAAATTCCTTGGTTTTCTGTTTGCGGTCACTTCTTCTGCTTGTGGTCTCCTCAGAGGCTGAGGGCTACGTTGGAAGATTTCTGGAAAGAAGTTAATGCATCTTTACTGGTTCCTGCTCTGGAAATGGGAACTTGTAAAAGCACATCTACACCAGTAGGGTTTTCCAGCTTCATCTCTACTGGCATGCAGGTGCTCACCCTGGTGTTGCATAGGAGCTTCCAAATGTTTGGTTGTTATTTCTAAGCATGAGGAAAGAAAAAGGTTGGAAGCCAACAGAATGGAGCCTGAGGTATAGATGAAGATTTGAGATTGCCAGCCTACTACCAGCTTGTTCTGAATGTCTTAGTACTTGATTTTCTGTTTTGAAATCAACACACCTGCCTAGGTGGACTGTAAATGAGGAAGAAAAAAAAGGAATTCTCTGCTCAAATGTGTGGAAATAAATCTTAAAGCCGAAGGATCATGGATGTAGTGTTTATTAAACATAAATGGCATGTGGATAATGTTACACCTTAAGGAGGCATGTACAAAAGTGAAAACTTATGTTTAAAACAACAAGCTTAAAAGCAGAATGTTTTAAGATACTGCACCTGATATAAAAACTTTCTGGGATGTTCCTCACTTGAAATGCCTATCTTGAAAAGCTGAGGAACAAGACATAGAGGTGAGATGTGGTATTTGCAATTGTGAGTGCAGTGATTAAACAGGTTTTTGTTCCCTACCAGCTTTAGGAATATATAAGAAACAGGGAAGCAGCTAGAACCCAGGGATCTTGGCCTGCTGCTGATCATGTGTGCAGTAACAGGAGGTATGATCTGGAGTGGAATTGAGGATATAAGATTCCAGGAGCCTGCAAGAGGTTTGGGAATGCCTAGAAGCATGTCCATTAAACAGCAAGTCATGTGGGCCTGCAGTCTGTTGAGAGCTTTCCTAGAATCATGATCCAGAAGGCTGGATTTAAGAATTTCTGAAAGATACCATGGTGAAGATGTTAAGAAAAGATGGGCTATAAATACTAAACAAAACCAAAACTGTTCTTTGATACACAAAATACTGAGCTAAGGGGAAAGAGCTTATTCAGTTTACTGTACATAAATTACCAAAAATTTGGATAGGAAAGCATGATAAAAATACAGAATGAGGGGGAGAGAAGAAGGAAGAACTTCATCCTGCCTGTACTAGAGAAAGCTGAATTTATAATGCTTGGAGAGTTGGAAATGTCTCTAGGAAGAGGCTTGGGGTTCTATTTTTAGTTTCTTGTTCCTTATGCTTTGCATACACATGTGATGTTAAAGCTCTTTAGTCATGTTCTAATTCAGTTAAATTTTAAAAATTCACTCTTAACTGTTCCAAGATTTGCTTCCCCTAACAATGACTTTTTGATTTGAAGAAGAGTTTAAAAATTTGAACCTGTATAAACTGTCCTATGTCTAAAATTCTAGATTATCATTTATCCAGAATGTTTTGTTTCATGGATATTCACTGTGTGTTAAAAAACCAAACCCTGTTTTAAATGAATTTTTTAAAAATTTATTTAATAGCAGATGTAATGGTCCTGGGCAGTTTGAAACTTCAGAATAATTAGCTGATGCTAGCAAGCTAATAACTGATAGCTGGAAAATGGGCAGTATTCTAAAACAGAATTCTGCAGGCTTCTTGGTTTATTTAATTGGTAATTAAATTTATTTTTTTTAAGCCATAAACTGTTAAAATCTGTATTGCTAATGATCTGTTACCATACAGTTTGACTCCCATTTTTTGAAAGCTCCTTCTAAGGCCAGGGGTAGGACTTTTTCAACTTTCCAGATCCTCCCCACGCTTAGTTAAAATTTAGACTTTTCTTATCCATTTAAAATTTTAACTGTGTTATGTGGAAAGCCTGGGAATATATATAGACAAATTTTAAAATATGCTGAGGCAGTGTCAGACATTAAGGAAAAGTTGCACAGTGAAATTAGAAGCATGTTACCTTATCTGTGATGTTTTTATCACGCATTGGAAGGCTGACAGATGTGTTTCTCTTTCCTTTCGACTTTCTTTCCATCCTGAGCAAGTAATTTGTCAAGAAACATCCTGATGTGCCCTCTGGAGATGTGCTTACCTTCTGAGTACCCCAAACCCCAGTGATTTTTCACAGCTGCAGGCACCTGGCCATGCTCCTGATGCCCTGCTTGCCCTGAGTTTTGTGGGTAGTGACCTTTGGCACTTGAAGTCAGTGCAAATATAACAGTGCTGCTGTGAAAATAGTGCTGCTGTAAGTGGCCTTCTTGCTTGTTGCCAGCTGGTGGAATTGGAATAAGTAGTGCAGGACAGAATAGCTTTGGCTATACATTCCTGGTCTAGAGGGGGAAGTGAACAAGAGTTATAAATCCCGAGAGTATTTATAATAATAAAGAAGCCACTCTGAGCTGTCCAGTATAATATGTAGCAAATCCTAGCATGGGACTTGTTAGTGTTCTCTGCAGATTTAAAGACAGTTCTTCTCCTCTGTGCTTCTGAGTAGCTTGAGCTACTCCAGAGATTCTTGTGCCTGGTTACAGTAATTGCTTGTCGCATGTCTTTGTGGCCTTTTCCTACTGCAAAGATCTGACTTTCAGTGACCTTTTAATTAGATCTCAAGCTCCAGGCGAGTTTTGAAACAGGGTGAGTAATGTCTGAGAAAATGTCCTCCTGCCCGCTGCCATTTAGAAGGAAGTGAAGAGAAAGATGTGCCACACCTGTTCTTAAAGTAGCTGTTGCTACCTGAACTCTTAAAATTGAAAAACAGCTCAGGGTAAAACAAAGTCAGGTGCAGTTCTGTAGCGCTGTAAGCTCACCTAATTGTCCCATCTCCTTAGCCTTGCATTTCCTAGTTGATGGTGTTGATCTGGTTGGGAACTGAAGTGTCAGGCAAGAGGTAATTGTCATTTGGCTGTGCTTCCTTATCCAGCTTTCCGTGGGGCTCTCTGTGAGCAGCAGGGCAGTGCAGCTCTGCCACAGCTGGACATGGTGTGGGCAGCTCATCACAGCCCGGGCCCTGAGGACAGCAGCTTCACAAGAAACGCTCCACTCCGTCACCCTCCGTGCTTCTGCTGGCACAGCAGCCTCTCCCGACCCTTGATGATTCAATTTCCTTAACCACAGGGTGATAGATGTGTTATGTGTCCTGGTAGCTTGGGTTCCTGCTGGTTTAGTGAGCAGAATCAGGTCAGTGAGCTGAGGCCAGCTGGGTTTGTTGGAGCTGATGGGAGAGAGCAGATCCATGGAACTGCTGCTCTGGTCGCAGCGATCCACTAAGTTGAACTGCTTGTGTCATTGAACTGCTTTATGCTTTACTCTAAATTTATAAGCAGAGAAAAGGGATGCATGATAAGGTGAATTTCACTCCTGTTACTGTAAGTGCATTTGGCAAGAAGAATTTACTGGAAACCTCTAAGCTCTATAAATAAAGGAGGTGGCATGTGGTAAATACAACACCAGTGTAAAGTGTAAATTGTTTTATTACATAATGCACATATTGTGTTTACAGTAACTTGAGAGGAAAATTTTGTGTATATCTGGAGAAAAAAACCCCATGCATTTACACTAAGTGATTGGTAAAACAGCTATACTGCTTTCCTGTTAAGTTTTACTTCTCAATAAAGCATGCAGTCAGAACTCTCCTCATACATTGATGATGTAAGTGGTGGCTTAATTAATGTAAGTGTATGTATGCTTATATCAGCACAATGTGGTCATCAGATTGGAATTGTTTTATTTCTTAGGATGTGCAAGAGGTGCTGGGTCTGATGCAATGTAGTTTCATCCTATGTTATTGAAGTTTGGATGAGCTCAAATTTGAGATTTTCTTAATCTCTTCTTTGAAACCATCTGAAAAATACATTTTTTTCCTGAGCAGTTGTAATTCTCAGGCAATTCTACAAAAAAAATTTCTAACTATGCTGTTGAGATTGTTCATCATGCAGTAAAATAAGTGGATTTTAGCAATATTTACAGTGTTGTTATGGAATAAAAAGAAATGGAATCATTGAAATTTTACTGTTTGGAAGTAGTGATTCATGTAAACCCCCTGAAACAACTTTTCCATTACTGATGTGCTTCACTATCTGATTGCCATTTGCTGTGGCTTAAATGGCCTCTCCAACACCTGCAAAATCTGGCCCTGAACTACAGAAAAACTGAGGCACAAATAAAGTTAAATTAAACAGCTACTGCATTCTGTGGTATTTCTTACAAAGTTTACCATGTATTTTGAGGAGCCTGTCCTAATGTGGTGCAGGCTGTGGTACAGCCACCTCCATGGTTGCTGTGCACCACACCACATTCAGCTCAGCTCTGAAAGCCATTGTGCCCTTCTGCAGCCTCACCCTGCTCCCTGCCCTGGGCTGGGGCTCCAGGTCACAGCTCTGTGGGAGTCCCATTGGGTGAACGGTGTGCTGGGAGGGGGTGGAATGTGATAAACAAACTAGCTTTTGCCTGGAAAAGTTCCTTGTCTGACAGCACATGAAGGCTGATGGATCCAAACAACGGGCTGGAGCATGGTGAGAAGGAGCGAGGAGGAGCTCCTTCAGGAGTAGAATGGATTGAAGTCATCATGTAACTCCTTATTCAGTTGTCTCAAATGTCTGGGATGTCAGACAGTCCCAAGGAAAATCTGTATGTGGCTTGATGTACATATGTCTTCCATGCTGGGTACTATCATCTTGAGGAAGATAAAAGGACTGAAGATGAACCTTATGAAGGCATTGGATATCGACACTCATAAAAGCAGAAAAGTTCCTTTATTGTGGAAAAGTAATCTTTTCTTTGCAGATTTTTAACAAGACTTAAGAGGAAGGAAAGTACCATCTTTGAAAACCTTGCAAAATTTGAGTAGAAGCAAGATCCATTTGTTTTGGTCTCTGCAGAAAATGCCAGCTTGCAGATATTGTTGGACTTCTGCTCAGTATTTTAGTCTGTGATGGTTCTAAGGCTGAAGAGGCTGATGGACCACCAGAGAACCCGTGGCTGGTATGTAGTCTGATGAAAGAGCTGGGAATCTTAGGGAAAACCTTAGGATAAGGTTAGAGAAGCATGGCTTTTCCTCTCCCAAACAAATGTGACAAGTTGGAAAGAGTATGAAAAACTGGACTACCAAGTGCAGTCAGGAGCACTGTTTCTCTAAAGGCTTTCTTCATTCTCCCATGAGAGTCAGGCTAGAATTTATTCTCAAATTGCTGGGTGTTTGCTGAAATGCCTTTATGAGTACTTATAAAGGTGCAGTTCTTCTTGTCTAGTCTTTCTTCCTGCTTAAAACAGTGTATGTCCTGACAGTGGTATCCTGAAATATTACATTTTGTGAAGCTTCACCGGGTTTGTGTGCACAGTAATTCACTTTTGGCTTTCACAAAGTCATTGCTGCTTACAATCATATTCTTCTTCAGCCTTAGTACCAACAGTTTCATCTTTCAAGATCAACTTCATAAAAAAATAAGACAAGCCCTGCTTGAATTTGTTCTAGAGACCAAGGAGTAATTCCCTAAATTCAGATCATTCTGTGACAGTACCATGAACAAAATGAGAAATTGAGCAGTGAGCTTCACCTCTGATATTGATGCAAGCATCCTCTCCTTGTACTTGCATCCCTTGTAGTACTAGCACACACCATGGTCTGATTGGCATGTGGTTTTTATTTTACCTATTATTTTTCCTTTGGCAAAGAAAGGTCTTGCATATATGTGAGCACAGCAGATAGTCATTTGGTGTGTTTCTTTGGATGTGTGAGCCAACCCTTACTTCCTCTCACCTGCTAGAACTCTGTTTCTGTTTAGTTGTCAAAGACACACAGTGGCCTTGGCAGGAGTTAAATTGTTTTGTCACTTGGACTACTGGAAACCATCTGTGTGTTCCTCAGTGCCTGTCTGTACAAACCTTGAGTATCATCCTTTCATTGTAAGCACAGAAAGCAGTGAATGGGCTGGGCAGGCAGATAGCCAGCTATTAAGTGTTTGTGGTAACATTCATCACTGAGCTGGCATATTGCTGCTGATTGAGTCCTTGTGTGGCACTTGCTTTTGGGGCTTGCCACACAAAAAGAGTAACAGTGAACACAGATGATGTTTCGAGGTAAATGCCATGCTCTTCTGCTGGCAAATTTAGCAACACTAATAGGATCAACATCAGAACTACTACTTGATATTTTTCTTGAAAGCATTTCCCAATGCCATTAGCCTTTAGCTTGGTGATAATTTTTTCATGCAGTTATCACAGAGTAGTGTACAAATGCCAAATGCCAGAATCAGTTCTTCTGTAACATAAAGCTGGTTATGGAGCAAGATGCAGAAGCTACAAACACTCGGTTTATGCCTAAAATGAATGTTTTTATCCTTTTAAACTTTTGAGGGGTTTTGCATGTAATTATTGAATCCAAATGTTACCAAATTCATAGTTCTGTTAGTGTCAGCAGTATCTGATTGAAGGTGCTCAGATGCTCTTTTATATTTGTCAAAAAACTTTCATAAAATGAATCAAAATCCATAACTGGCTGCAAATGGATACCTCTGTGCAACAGTTCTTCAGAAAGCTTGAAGGCTTTTTAAGCATTTATATACCAAATAAAGGCTAACAGTTTGACATTTAACTTTATAATTGGTTTCCGTCTTCTGTCTTGAAAAACCAGAAATACTCAGACATTCTTGCTATTGTGTTCATGTATGTGTTTCTACTGGCATTTCAGTAAATTTTAGTAAATGCCAGTGATACTGTTATAAGAGAACAGTGCCAGCCACTGTAAGACTGGCTGGCCTTGTTGAGGGAATGAAGAGGATTTTGACAGTGTATGGAGCAGTGTTGTAGCAACAGGCTGTTCTGCAAGGTCTGCAGGCCCTGTAAGAGGTATCCAGGTTGTGCTTCTCTGGTTTTAAAGCCAGTGGAGTTTGTGTCATTGTGATAACCAAGAGTCTTGCACTGCATTGGTCCAGTGGATGTTGATGGGTGATGAAGGATTGGAACATTGGGCAAGAGGCAGAGTAACTGAAATGTGTGTATGTACTTTGTAAAAACAGGAGGGAGGGCATGGCAGAAGCCAAAGGCCCAGCAGCAAATGTGTCAGAGAACACAGAATGTGTCACCTTGACATGTAAACAGCAGAACTTTGGTGAAATTTGTCTTCCTGTAAATTTGTATTTATCAACTTCACTGGGCTCAGTGGAATAACCACCTGCCCTTCCCACAGTATGAGCTTCTCTTTTCTGCTGCACACTTCCTTTATTCCCTCTTCTGTGCAGCATTGTCCCACTGTCCCTGCATGGCTGTGGCCAGTGAGGAATGTCTGCCTTGCACCTGGGTGTGTGCTGGCTGCCAGCTGAGCAGGTGACTGCTTTATTCCTGCTGCTGCCTTTCCCTTGGCAGAAGTGATACCATGGGTGTCTCCTATTCGCTGCCATTTTTAAAATAAAACTTGTAGAAACTTTGTGTCTTTGGACAACTTCAGAGAAATTTGGTAAAGGGGGTATGAAGGGACTTTATTGGGATCAAAAGGTACTGGGAGAGAGGAATGGCTTCAGAATGCCCAACAGTGTGATCACTCATACCTTATTTCCTTAGGAAACCAGACTGAAAAAAAGCATTCACAGAGGTAGACAGTAAGAGGAAACAGGTCAGCACAGGAAAAGAGAAGCAAGGATCTATATTTGGAAAAATTAAAACTGGAGTCAGCATAGAATGGAAGAATAAAAAAAATTTGCATTTCTAAAATGCAGGGGAAATTTCACAATCTGATACAAGAGGATTGTACTTCTTTAAAACTCAAGTGTGGGTTGTAACAGGTATTTATCACCTTAGTAAGCAGGTTGAGGCTATCTGGGTGTGGGTATCTCCCAAGACATGTATACAAGCACTGACTTGTTAAACCTGCCAGCCTGCTGTTTTAGTAGCAATATCATAGGAGTGCTGTTTCTTTGAAAAGGGTGCACAAAGGGCACACAAGTTACTTGATTTCTAGAATGTAAGTTGAGGGATGGCTGAGGGAAATGGTGAAATTTGCTGCTCTTTTATGTTCTTCCTCCAAAGAAAACATCTTAAAATACTGGATCTGCCTGGTAGGAGTGTGGCTCCACTGACAGTTATCTGCGTCATTTTGTTTTTCCCTGACATTAATATTTTGCAATTCACATAGTTTCCTACCACAATGTTTTGTAGAGGGAACGAGGAGATAAAGGGAGCATGGTGGCAGATGAACTTGTGTCTGACCAGACAGTTTGGACATACCTTCAGGGTAGATCCACCTGAATGTTGTTACCATGTCATATAACGACTTAAACCCCAAATCACTTACAACGTCAACTGTGAAACTGTCTGGTGTAGGCAGTCTGTTATATAAATAGGTTGTCCACAGAGCCCATGGAGTCTCCATCCTTGGAAGTTTTTGAAACCTGACCAGGAAGAACCATGAGTAACCTGGTCTGAAATCAGTCTTGACTGTGATTTGGGCAGGAGATTGGATTAGAGACCAGCTAGTCCCTTTCAACATGAATTGTGAGTCCCTGTTATTTTCTTTCCATGGTCACATTTGTTTAAAACTTGGAGCTGCCAGTGATACAAAACATCAGGTGTTCTTGAACTTTTGGCAGCTTCAGCTAAGTGATTTTTGTGAATTTCTGGAAATTTGTACTGGCCAACAAAATTTGGATGAGTCCTCAAATAATAATCCTGGGGTAACTCCACCACTGAAGCAGCAGGGATCATAATCCATTGGGTTGTCTTTTGCCCATTGCAGTGTAAGGGTGTTAGTTTTTGTGATTCCAGATGGTAAATTATTGACATAAATCCAGTGATCCAGAGTATGAACAGAAAGCAGAAATTCAAAACATACCTTGACACTTCTCATTTTTAACCACATTGCAGGTGGGAAGAGTTGACCTGTTATTTTTTGAGGGTGATGTTGACAACACTGGCATCCTTCCCTGACCTGCTTTCAGAAATGAGAGGAAATGTGACATATGAGGCCAGCATGCACCCATTCCTGGGTTAGCAGTGCAGAGAGCCCAGTCTGCTGTGTCAGATCATCTCTGCTGGCATTTCCTGCAGCTTTCAGTCATTCTGCAACTGCCTCCAAGTATTTTCTATTAGGTGGCATAATACACTCTGACTGCATTGTAGATGCACCAGCTCTCAAACCTATATCACAAACCTATTTACCTGTGAGTAAAACATTTAAATTATGTTTTCAACTTATTAACATTTATATTTTCTTTTTGTGCAAACAAAACATCCATCTATCAGTTGAAGAGGAGAATATGATCAGAATAGAATTGGTGTGTGGAGAATTATGTCTTTCACATGTACCCTGGTTTTCAATGAGGAAATAAATGCTGGCATTTCACTTCTCATTATGAATCAAAACATCAACTGTTACTGTTTTGTATTATTTTCTTCAGAGCATACATTACTTGGCTTCTGAAAATTGGTTGTTTGGGTTTGGTTTTTTTCCTTGCCTGGCGTTACAGAAAACACCCTTCTTCCAAACAACATCAAGTACAATAATGCAGAATCAGCTTGAGAGAAAAGGCAATGGTGCATACAAAGATACTGCTCATGGAATTTCTATCCCAAATTCTTATTACATCCTCACAGTCATGAATAAACAAACTCTTGCAATTACTTGCAGCTAATGTTACCCTGACAACAGTGTGTATATATAACAAAATTCAGTAATCACTGCCAACAAAACCCCCAGTACAGCTAATGCTTCTGTTTGCCAGGATGAAATATTTTCATTAAGGATTAAATCAACTCCAGATCATAAGTTCTGCCTTCAGTATTAGGATCAAAAGTAATTATTCATTCCAGTATATGGAGATAAGTTTGGTTTGAGTTCCCTGTTTATCAAATAGTGGTCTGTAAAGGGAGAAGCTGTATCTCTCTTTACCAGTTAGGTAGTGAAAAATCACTTGGCATTGTTCTGGCAAGCACAGTCTGCCTCTGATGCTTTTTGGTGCAAGTTTCTCCTCACTCAGTTTTGCCAGTTCTGTGCATGCTACTGATCAGCATATTTACAGTTGAGGAACAGCAGCCTGCTTTAACAACTGCAGGAATGCAAACTGGAAATATTTCTTTTATTTAACTTACTAAGAGATAGAAATTGTGGAATCCAGTACTTAAATGCAGCAGTTCACATCCTAGTGTAAACAGGGTTCTACTTCAAATGCCAATAAAGGATATATCAGTTTAAATAAATTACTGGTCTGTTGCCTCCTGAGCTCTGATCTGTTCTGTAACTGCTGTTGTAGTCTCTGTGATAATTTGATTCTCTTGACACCCAGTTTTAGTTTCAAGTTAAATTTACTTTTAAGGAATCTTAGATTCTTGACAAAGACTCAGAATTTTTCCAGTTCAGGGGAAGTCCTGCCAAGTTTAAAATTTTTCTGTACATTCAAATGTTCGTGTTTAGTGCTTTCTAAGACAGAGACCACTGAAGCTGCAGTATTTCTGAACACCAGCACCTACTAAATACTAAAAGCAAACATTAGTTAAGTGCACTAATGGTTTGTAAAAACAGTAGCTTCCTTCTAGGAGTGAATATTTCTTTTAATTTACATATATTAAACCAGTGATTTTATTAACCAGTGCTTTAGTTGACCAGTTGAGTTGAAAAAAGGAGGACCAACCTAGGACTCTTGTAGGACTCATTTTATCAAAAATGTTGGTCAAGAAAATATGGGCTGCTCATCCTTCCTTCTTCAAGAATACAATTTCTAGAAAGATGGCAATAATGCCCTTCCCTATTTCTTCTGTTTACTGAAACTTAAGTATATGCTCTGCTCAATACATATTTATTAATATTAAAATACAAAGCGAATCCAACTAACTTGCTCTTAAACAACTTTACACATTTCTAAACTGAATTCCAGTTTTAGTGGTGTGAAGTTTGATGCACTTCCAAGTGAGTGCACTTCCAAATTTCCAAGAAATTTGTACATGAAATAATAAAATATTTTGTCACCAGTCAGCAGAAATGTAAGATATAAGGGTTGGGGGGTTTTTTTGAGTGTAAGGACAGCTTGAACTTACTAGGTTTGTGTCTCCTGGCTTTGAAAGTTGCTTGTGATCAATTTACAGCAGCGGAGCTTTTAATACTTAAAGCAATTATTTTATTGCCCAGAGAAGTTGTGGATGCTCCATCCCTGGAAGTGTTCAAGGCCAGGTTGGATGGGACTCTGAACAACCTGATCTTGTGGAAGGTGCTTGCCCATGGCAGAGGGATTTGGAACTAGATGATCTTAAAGGTCCCTTTCAACCCAAACCATTCTGTGATTCTCTAGTTTTGATATTCTGTTTACTTAGTAGAACTATTGCTAAAATCTGCTATTTATTTAAAGCAAAAATTATTATTGGGCTAGTGTCCTCCAGAAATAAATACTAGATTTCATTTCCCCTTGAATTTTAGTAACAGAAGCTGTCATTCTGCAAAGTTAGTTCAATGACCAGCATTCTGTAGTAGCAAACCCTTAATAGGGGAACTTGCATGTTTGTTTCTTGTCTGCAGTTGTGTTTCCTCCATCTGTGCTCATTTGATAGGAAGGAGGTGGGAGAACCTTGCAAAACAGTTGATAATGCCAGTGCTGACAGCTGTGTGCTGTGCTTGTACAGGTGTCTGACTGACTGGTACAGATCTCTAACTGGTTTGAGGTGGTGGTGCTGGGGAGCTTCAGTGGAAATTATTTTGGGTTTCAGGTCATAGCCTCAGTGACCTTGTGGTGAGGAAAGTGTGATTGGCATTTCTGCCCAGCTGAAATAGGGAGTAGCAGAAAATCTAGCAGTGTCTCATTCTTTAAATTTCATACTTTTATATGAAAGAAACTCTCAGTGAAAGGGGTATTACTTCTGGAGGAAGCCTTTTCAGTAACACCCTCCTAAATACAAAGCAGCAGCATGACTGTTCTTCAGCACAGCTGTTTCTTCATTATTTTAGCAGTTAATGGTTTTTTGCTGAGAGGTTTTCAGGCATTCTTGGTTAGACTTCATAATGAAATTTTCAGTTTCCAGTTCAGACTCCTGTACCTCTGTGTGGCTGTAAGGTTTGATTTCTTTGTGTTAGCATTTGAAGTACACCGTTAAGGTAGTGACCCCTCTTGCAGGAATTCTGTTTGGCTTATAACTTATTAGCTTAATCATAAGGTAAGGTGAGGAAAAACAGGAGTCTGGGCTGAATTACAAGTAGTAGTTCTGTGATGTTTTATTCAGTTGCAGATAGGAAAAAATACACGTATTGGAAAACTTTGGTCTTTTTAGTCTAACAGTGTTTGTGATGAGGTGGAGAGCAGCAAGCTTTGTGTGCTTAGTTTGAAGAGTGAACTGCTGCTGTGCTTGTGCAAACTCATCCTTGTGCAGTTTGCTTGCACTTACACCACTGGTTTTCATTATTGATCTGGTCTTCAGAGTAGTGAATTGTTACAACATTCTACCTAAACAGTGATCCACAGCATGTCACTACTCTGAAGACCAGATCAATAATGAAATAAATGAAGTATTCTGAATGGGATCTGGAGAGGAGAAAACTGATGGATCTACAGGTATAGTGGAATTTATCCACCAAATATTTTGAGAAATGTGGGACCACCAGAACAAAATAAGTGTAAGTTAGTTAATCACTGGACATCTTTTTAGACTGCAGCCCTTCACTACTTGTCTAATTGAGATCTGGTGAATGTTGCTTAGCAGAAAAGACAGTTCAAAGTAAAAACCTTAAATTAGCCACAGATCTTGTGGGAAATGGTTTTGCTGCTGTTGAGTGGAGACAGCTATCTCTTGAGATTGGGTTGTTAAAGCCTTAGATGGTACTAGCTGAAATAAAAAGTAAAGCTGCACTCCACTTAGAAGAGAATTAATCTAGTGCCTGCAGGGTAGGACAGATTGTCCATAGGGTTTAGCAGTAATGAATGAGCTCTCCCTTTCACGTGGTCCTTCACTGATTCACAAAACCCTAAAGAAAGGGAGGGAAATCCTTCTGAAAGACCACTTTGCTCTATATTCTTACTAGCAGCAAGGCAGAAGCATTCATGCAATTGAACTTCTAAAAAAATTTAAATTGTTAATTAAATAGTGTAATTAGCTTTTTTTCCCCCTCTGTAGTTTTAATAAAAATTTAAAAACTGCTATTGCTCTGGGTGTTTAAAAACTGCTATTGCTCTCATAAACTGGAGGTCAAAAACTGGTGTTTTTGACCTCCAGTTTATGAGTCGGCTTGCGATGTTTCTCTTTGTAATTGACTTTTCTTTTTTCTTTTTTGTTAAACAGCAAAACCATTTACAAAGTTGGTAAAAGAAATGCAACTCCATCGAGATGACTTTGAAATTATAAAAGTGATCGGAAGAGGTGCATTTGGAGAGGTAAGAGATTTTAACTTTCAGTTGTAATAATAAAACTTTCATCGTTTGTGCATCTGATTTCTTGTTACAGTTGACATTAGGACAAAAGATTCACACAGATGTGCTAAAATACTCCCAAATGTGGGATATAGCTGGGTACCTAATGCAAGGTCCCTTTGAAGCAGGTTATTCAGTGTCCAGGTGTGCCATTTCTGTGACTGGCTTTCTGACTTCACTATAGCCAAGCAAGTGTCTCTTGGATGACTGAATGAGCAGGATGGTCCCACCTAGCAGCTGCACAGCTGAATTTGGGATCCCTTCTCCACTTGCCATATGTAGTGCTCACTGCTGCTCTAATTTAACACAGAGCTGGGCTGCTGCTATGGTAGGAGCGTGGAGGCTGCTCCACCCATCTGCCTGTCTCTGTAGCAATCTAGTAATGCAGAAAGACACATTTGGCTGCCTCAAAGGCTGTTCCCTGTCATCTTTGAAGATCAAAGGCTGCTGGATCTGTTTTTTGGACAGCAAGTTGAATCATGCTGGGATGATAGGAACGCCTTGTGTTTTGAGGGCTCGCCAGTCCCAGGACCCTGGACTGAAGCTTAACTTCTTAATATATTTGATGAAAGTCTCATCAATCACAGAAGCCTGGTAGGGCTTGCCACTGGCAAAAGCCTTCACAGACAGCAGGCATAGGATACCCACGGCTTTGGGAGGACCTCAAAGACAACCTTTTCAGCATTTAAGAACTGGTAACTAAAGTCATAGCTGTCAGCAAAAAAGGTGATTAACTAGAGAATTTCTAGAAGTAAAAATCCCTTCTATTTCTTTCAGGAAACCTTTTTGAAGTAGTGCCACACAAAAGTGAAATGCAGAGACTGCCATTAGTGGCTGATTTCAGCCCATGAGCACTCAGCTGCACCTTCTGCTGCCAGTGGCTAAGCACAAGCTTCCTGATCCCCATGTCCTGTTGTCTCCACAGAGAGCAGGATTCTGCCGTGCCAGGCATTCCTTCCAAGCCTGGTGTGCTCTGGACACCTCAAACTCTTTCATATAGGGTTTGAATGTGGGACAGGGTAGCAGAGGGCAACCAGAAACTCAGCTAGAGAAACACCAGGATCCTGCTTGACCTGAGTTCAGAAAACAACAAGGTTTCTGTGTGAATATGCACTTGGTAGTGGGTGTAGTAATGACTTTATATCCACATAATTTTAAGCTACTTCAGAAACTGCTTTTGAGAAAAGTGGACACCTAAGACAGAAATTAACGTTTCAAGAATATCTCTTCATTTAATGATGCAGTAACATGTGGTTTACATGTAATCATCATGAACACAGCTGCTGAAGGCAGTGGAGCATTTTAATAAAATGTCCAGATTAGCAATAATGTCTTGCCCTGTAAGACAAAAGTTCACTTTCTAGTGGATGCTGAACTTGATGAGTGCAATATTTGTTACAAAAAAGGAAGTGTTATCTGAAAGTAATGGAAATACTGCATGAAAATCACTTAGTTCATTTGAGTGATTCACTTTAGTATTACTTGAACACTAATTTTAGAGGAAAAAAAGGTTACTGTAAAAAGTTTGTCAGGAAAAAGCAATAATAGGAAAAATATTGGTTAGTCTAAGGGAGGACGGAGAGCTACAAACTTAGTCCAGAAAAGAAGTCTAAGGAGGGAGGTTTATAAGTAGATAAAAGGCCTAAAGAATCAGGACAGTAGTGGGTACCTGTCTGTCTCTCTGTTGGGGTTTTGGTTCAAAGCCGTGGCACAGTTTTGAATGCCCCCACCTACTGCATGAGAATTTTACTCTCCATGAGCTGGGTTTCTTCTGGAGGAAACTAACCAGAACCTCCATTCCAGGTGTGCACCAAATGGCCTTTTGGATCCAAGGAATGCATAAGAATCAATCACTGGGTTTGACTTTCCTAAGAGCTTCAAAGCATGTTTGGTGCAGGAAATCAGGGTAGATACAGTCAGAAACAAAATTCCTGAGCTGCATACAGTATAGATGGGAAGGCTCAGCACAGGATGCTTTGATGTTGTTCTGCTCTTGCTGTGCCAAATGACTTCTTGTAGTGGCTGTGACCACTGATATCTAAAGAATTTTAGATTAGCATTTTGGCAGTTTGTCTTTTGGCAGGATTAGAAAAGGTTTCTGGATCTTTTCAGAACTAGACTTGTGATTGCTTTGGCTATCAAGAATGGGAACCCTTTATAGTGACTTGCAGATGGAGTCAGTGTTGGGAATGCCTTCCCACAGTACAATATTCAAGGAGGGCTTGTTCTCCGTAGTGCTTGTTCTGTTCTTTTTCAAAAGATGCTCTTCTCTACTTAAAGAATTGACCAGCTGGAAATCTCAGTACAACAGCAGATGAAGTATTTATATGCATTTCAAGAGACTTGAGTTTATATTTGCTGAGATGACCTTTCTTAGCTTTGGATCAAAGTCTTAAGGTGCATGGAAGATACAAATGCTGAGTGGAAACTTGTGTTAATAGTGTTTGGAGTGCCAGAATCAACAATGTGTTTCATACTCTTACATTTGGAAAAGTATGGAACTTTACAAAAGCAATCCACACATCCCATCCCCCCCAGTGGAAATGAAATTTCACAGAAGTGAAATGAGAAGGTATCTTAATTTCATCCTTCTGTTGGAGCTGAGTGCTCACAGAGTCAGTGCTATCAGTTACCTGGCACTATCACATCTTGTTCATCTCTTATCTAGAAAAGTTTTAATTTATAGTTGCAGCAGCTTGAAACTTTTGATCAATTTAAATTATACAGGAATCATTGATTTTAAGTTCATTATACTTTAATCCCTCTTGTCACAGAATATTTTGTGCTTTTTGCTTATGAAAGAATCCTTTGACCCTTGTATATACCACACTGCTATAACTGCCAGATTTTAGAGGCATTATAAAATAGTAATTATGTAAAGGTTGACATTCCATAATAAGAAAATGAAATGTAGTTTCTTGAAAGGAACTGGTGGCATCTGACTTGTATAAAACAACACTTGAGAAAGCTGAATGGAGGAGTTGTGAGTAATTTTTCCATAATACTTTCATGGGAACTATGTTTGAAATTACTTGATGGACTTTATGTGCTAAAAATACATTTTAAGAATACCTATAAAATATTTGTTTAAATATATAAAGAAATTATTCAGAATTAAACTAAACAGATTCCTGTCAGAATGAAGTAGTTTAATTTAAATACTGAACAGCTAAACAAGGTAGACATCAAAAAGGATGAAAATTACATTCCATTCTTCTCAGTTTAGCTTCTTTGGATTTTTTTGGAGAGTGCCAGGGGCTTTATTCTTCCTAAAAAACTTTTGCATAAATCAGTAGCTTTGAAGAAATACAGTTCCAACAAAATAAAAGCATGATATTAGTTATTAGTCAGGATCAGTGGTCAGTTTTTGCCAGAAAAGATGCAAGCCAAGGAAGGAAACGTGGTATTTGACCAAAAAGAAGATTGAGAGCACATGGGAGCTTTTCTCCCTGTGAACACAACTGTAAAATCAGTATCTAAGGCAGGTTGATATAATCACCAGAACACATCTGTACTAGCGTGTCAGTACCTTTTTCTTTCTTTCTCCTTGCAGAACTCAGCTTGGTTCTTCACACTTTCTCCAGCAGTATGAGAACAAAACTCAACGCAAAACCACCTTAATGAAAGTTCTTGTAGCATGGCATGTCTGAGAAAGCAAGAGAAAAATGTTTCTTAAATTGTTATTATTGTGCTAGGGGAGAAACAGCCTAGCTTAGAGCCTAGAAATTTCCTCTGTAGCCACCTGGACTTCTCCTTTCACATAAAGGAAGCCAGCCACTTTGCAATCAGGGAGAACTGAATGTCTGAATATTCCTTACAGCAGCATGTAGGGCTCTGACTCAGGAAGTCACTGGCTTGAAAATGTCACTTATTTTTTCAGAAGTTTCATAGTTAGGAAGAAATAGTTAATTAGTTAGTTATAACTGACTTCTAAGTTTTTTGTAACATGTTTTATGTGTTTTTTGAGTGTATGACAGAATAGTTTATAATTTGAAATGCTAGAAGGAGGATAAAGTGCTCATGGTTCTTCCTCATCTCTAGGCTGTATTTGCATGGGTATATACCCATACCCAGCTGGGTGTGGAGCATTTTCATGAGTGCCCCAGTGTTACTTTTAGTTTTTCATTTTCTGGGTCATACAGGCAGGTACCTCTTGTACATAGGGACAACCTTCACAGGGAGCAAAACTAATAATAAGTGAAAAGCCCCCTGAAATAAATTCAGTAGTAAAATGGTTTTCTGTTATCTAAATTCTGGTTTCTATTAATAAAATGACTGCAGAAGGCTGTGTTTGTAGACAAGAAAGAGTATTTTGTGTAGCATGAAGTATTTTGCAAACTACACAGAAAATACACAAACTACACAAGAGTGAAAATCACTTTTGCAAACTACACAGAAGTGAAAATACAGTCTTTAGGAGATTTAAGGAATATCAGCATAGAATGCAAAACTCTTTCAGATTTTCAACCTTTAGAAAACCACACCAAAACAACAAAGAAACCAAAAAGCAGTCGAGCTGTGGTTTGAAGTTTGCCTGTGCCTGACTGTTCCTTTCATCTAGAAACACCAGGGACCGTTAGTTGAAATGAAAGGATGTCCTGAGGACCTGGCCTTGGTGGGATTGTGCTCACTGGGAACCTCAGGCCAGCCTGAGAAGTGCTCTCTGTGTGCTTGGTGTTTGGCTGCACATGCCAAATGAACTGGGAGCAATTGTGCTTACAGCAAGCTGAGAGGGATAGGAAGAGGACACTGTACATGGGGACTGTGGCTCTAAACACTTGCATGTGCTTCTTTGCAAGGTTCATCTGCCCTCAGAAATGTTCTTGTATGTCTTTAATGTCACATGTCCTCATTTTGTGTAAATGACCATTTAGGCACACTGCTGTAGATAACACACTCCAGTCAAAGAGCAGTTGTTGAAGGAAGAAAGAGTCAAAATGCACCTTGTTTGAGAACTTGGATTGTATAACGTGGCTGACACCTCCTGGAAATTTGGCAGTGTGGGACTGAAACAATTGTCTTCCTTCCCTTGTTTGTTAGCAAGGATTTCTTGAATGAGCAATACTTACTGTGTTTCCAGCAGAAGGGTGGAACTGCTTGGTCTTGCTTAGCACAAAAATAACTAAAACTCTTAATGTGCCCCACCTAAGTATTACTGTTCTGGATGGATTAGAAATACCTTCTCATGTAAGTGCTGTTGTGCACAGACTTGATCTGTGTAGTGTTTGGTAATAATACGTCACCTCCACTCGGGATGCTTAGTCACAGTCTCAGCTGGGATCAACAGACAGAAAAATGTGTTTCCAGAAGAAAATAATGGCTGAGAGAGAATAGGGCTGATCCCCTGTGTACCACAGTTGTGATCACTGATGTGGTTTCTAATGAGAGAGATACTGGCTGAGGTTGCAGTGAGAGTCAGAAGGGAATATGTAAAACCGACATTCCCGTGGTCAGTCTGCTCTGCAGTGAGAGGCAGAGCTCTTTGTGCCCTCTCCACCTTGTAATCACAGCTGTAGGGTGCTGAGTTCAGTGTTTTGATGTACTTCTAGAAATTAACCTGGGGCACAGGGAGCCTGTGGACTGCAATTAAGGCTGTGTCACCTATTCAGAGCTTTGGTGGTTGCTGTTAGATGCCCAGCAGGGACCGTACCTTCCTACACTGTAGATTAACAGAATTCCAAATTATTGCACACCACATATGACACTTTTCATTCAACTATTCAAAGAGTCAAAGCCTTCAGAATACGATGCAAAAGAAGTATTTAATTAGCTCTGCTTTTCTTTAATATGCTCTTTTTGAAAAAAGAAAATTAAATCAAAGCAAGCTATTTTCTGCTATGGAAATGGATGAAGAAAGAAGCTGCTTTGTTTTGAAAACGCTTCAAAAGAGCTGGTTGCTATCTCAGTCCTTCCCAGCTCGGTGTGTGTTTGTGTGGCAGCCCCAAGTAACTATGGAGACAGGCAGGTTGCAAGGAGCCAGAGACACACACAGTTCATTGTGGTGCTGCTGTGGGAGCAGACATTTGTCTCTGCAAACCCCCTGGCCCTGAGGAACAGCTTAGGTGCTATTTGGGGCCTTTATTCTTCTTCTGCAGTCTTTTTGGCTGGGACTTGTAAGGAATTTCTTATTTGCACAACATGAAGATATACACTGCATGCTCAAAAAAAAAATCTGATTTTGCTTTGGAAATCTGCACCATGGCATATGAACTCTATCAAAAGACACTCTGGTTTTTAAATTTATATGTAAAATAGACATTAAAAAAACCTGATGGAGCAGCCCAGACCAGTTTTTCCTCAAAGATGCAGTATTAAAACTGTCAACTAATGAGCTATATATCAAAGACTTTTTCCTATCTGAAAGTGTCAGGAGGATAAAGTAGTTGCTGCAGTGTTTTTGCAGTAGCTGGTGTGCAGGGTATCAATAGCATGAGACAGAAATAGTAGAGTAAATGTGGCATGAACAAGCTTTAGCCAAAGGAAATGAATGTAATATTCAATTATAAATCTGGTAATAAGACATTATGGGTAAATTGTTTACATCTGAAATGACATTTTGTCTCTTCTCCCAGTTGAAAGGCTTGACTAAAATCTCTCATCAAATGTCTAAAGCCTTTCCAAGTTCCCATCAAAGGTTAATTCATGGCATTTTACACTGTTTTATCCATGTAATTTTATTGTC
This sequence comes from Melospiza melodia melodia, assembly GCF_035770615.1. Lineage (NCBI taxonomy): Eukaryota > Metazoa > Chordata > Aves > Passeriformes > Passerellidae > Melospiza > Melospiza melodia. The sequence goes on from NC_086199.1 coordinate 10,755,593, forward strand.
TGTTAGACTAAGGAGATTTTTTATCATCCACTTTTATTGATGCCATTCCTTCCAATTTTATTTTTAGATAGAATCATAGAATGGTTTTGGTTGGAAGGGGCTTTAAAGATCATCTTGTTCCAGCCCCTCTGCCATGGGCCAGGGGCACCTTTCACTAGACCAGGTTGATCTGAACCCCATCCACCCTGGCCTTGAATAATAACAATAATGTACACTTTATTTTTTCTTTTTTTCAGCAAGTAAGGCTTTTTCTATTCCCACACTAGCATGGGAGGCTCTTTAGTTTCTTGATCACCTCAACTGTCCTCTTAAACACCTGCTCCAGATGAAGTTTATTTTTCTGAGGTGTGGCTGTGTGTGGAGTTTCCAGTGAGTTTGTATTGCAAGGCAGTAATGTTTACCCATCCCCAGTGGTGTGTGTCTGCCTGTGAATTCCAGATTCAGTTTGCCTTTTTTCTTAACTACCTGCCATTATGAGCTGTTTGCACAAGTATTATCACCTATAAGTCTGTGTTCCTCTTCAGCTGAGAACATTTTGCAGTCCAGTTTCACCTTATTCCTGTAAGTCCAGTCCTTAAAGAGAAATTTTACCTGAAAGTTTAAGGTGCCATGAGCATGACTAGTGTCCTAGTGAGGTTTTTTTTGTCTTTGCTTTGAAATTAATGCCAGCATGATTTTCAAGAAGGATTTGTTAGTTGTCTTAATTGTTTTCTGGAAGCCAGTCTTATATTTAAATGATTTCTGCACTTTATTGCACCATACTTACCATTTACATAAAATAAAATTTGTAACTTGATGCTGCTTACTAATGATGATCGTGTCACTCAGAGGGCACAGTACAGTGCTGGGAAGTTCTGTCTTGTCTGTAGAGGATGATTTGGCTCAGATTTGCACCCTGCAGATTTCATTGGAACACTGGGAAAGGTGGAACTTGGCCTGGGATGGCTTTGCACAGTGCAGCCCTAAATGTCAGTATTGAGTGGGTTTTAAAGATCAAAACATAGCAAAATACCCCTATAAAACAATTCAAGAAGCAAAATACTAACTCTTGCTGAAGTCTAGAAAGCTACTTTAGCTATATTAGTTCTTTATTTTATTTTATTGCACAGCAAGTTAAACAGAGCTTTGAGACACAAAATATGGCAAAGAAATGGATGGCAGAAGCAAAACAAATCTGATGGGGTGTTGTGAGTTGTAGTTACCATAGATGGATCTCAGTTATGCTTTACCCTCACTTGTCTTACTTTTTTTTTTACATAAATATGTCAAAACTTGGGTTGAAGTGAAGGCACTAGGATTCATTAGGCTTTCTGAAATCCTTGAGGAAACATACCTGAGCTTTATTGCAGTTTTCCTGTTGCCTCAGTCTTGAGCATGACAAGTCATGGTGATGCTAATCAAATCAGATGGTGATCAATCCATACACACTGGAAGGGGGCTTGCAGTGCTGGGGGGACCCTTGCACCTGCCATTTTTTCTTGTCACATTTTAAAGACTTAGTAAAAGAGAATCACTTAAATATCTACCAGACTACTTTGTGATTGTTGAGCATTTGGCCCCCCCGATTCTGTACTGTAGTCTGGCATTATGACATGCAAATTGGGAATAAGTTTTAATTTCCTTAGTTTGACACAGGCATTAAAGGTGGTTGGTTAGCCCATGTCCCACCCCTTTGGCCAGGTAGAGAGGTGTAGAAAAAAATCCAAGAACAGAGCAAAGCTGGATCCTCAGAGTTTCCAGTGGCTGAGGGTTCAGGGAGTCCCCAGCCCACCCCTCTAACTCGGGGGTCAGTAGTCCCTGAGGCCCACACTGCAGTGTGTGTTACTCAGTTATTAAGTATGTCTGTGTTTAAATACTTACTGAATACTTAGATGGCCACAGCAGCTTGTGGCTGACTTCCAGAACTTTTTTTGTGACAATAATACTTCCTTAATCTTCTTATCTTTTTTTTTTTTTTTTTTAATTTGATGCTTTATATGTTTGTGTTATGAGAAGTGGTAAATTACTGTTCTCTGTTCATGTTCTCCGTGACATTCATGGTTTCCTGTGTCTGTCATAGCTGTTACCTCTTCCAGGCCTGGAATATTTTAGGTTATTAAATCTTCTTGAGAAGCTGTTTTATCATACCTCTGCTTGCACATTTTTTCTTTTCTTTATTCTTAGCATACTTCTTTTTTTAACTACTAATACAGTGTAAATTCTATTAGGCTTAGAAATGGAGAGTGAAAACCAACATTAAATCCTCATCTGTGCATAACATGAGCACTTGTTCAGTCACTAAACTTTTAAACTCTGAAGATAGAAACAATGCTTTTGTTCTTAAAGGAGGCATTTATAGCAGTGTACAAATCTATGTCCTTTGGAATACCTCTGAACACCAGCTGAATGGTTTTTCCTTATGTTAGTAGATGTGGATCGGAATGTAGGATAAAAACCATCATATTTAAAACCAGACATCTTGCATGCTTTGCACAACTACAGTATAAGAGGCCTCTGTTTGATCTCACAAAGTGGTCAGTGTGGTTATTGTAACTGAATTTGAGGTATGCCAGAGAAGGAAGAATTAATATAGAAGTAAGAAAAAACCCTCCACTGCAACATCTCAGAAGGAGACAAAGCATTATATGACAAAAGTAAACTTAGAAATGCTGCCACCTGATGAGGAAAGTAAAAGAAAGGTAACTCAAGGAAACACTGAGGTATTTTATGGAAGAAGGGATCTTTTTCAATATTGTAACAGTATTCTTCCTTATAATAGCACTGAGTTTATCAGGGCATTATTTTATTTGTGCTTCTCTGTTTCAGTTCGAATATCAATGAAGTTTGGGTTATGCTTTTCTGTTTGTTTTCTTTTAAAAAAATCCTAATTATTTGAATTGGTTGAGGAGTCAGGTCTAATCAGGCAAAAATTCTGTCAGTTCTTTGAGATATCTTCAGCAGTCCTAAGATTTCTTTCCAGAGATAAAATTCATGGGGAATTACCTAATTTGCTGTGTGATTCAATGAATTTTTCTGCTGACATGCGAAGCTGTCCCACTGTCACCCTTACAATTAAAGCAGCAGTGTGTTTACTGGTGCCATAACTTGATAACCATTTAATGTGAAAATATGAGTCAGCTTTCTTTTTATGAACTATACTTTCTCTTCCACAGAAGACAATTATCTTCCTCCAGAAAGTTTAAATTGGTCTTTTTAAAGCAGTCTTTTCAGTTGAAAATAAATAGCACTAATATAGTTAGTGACTGGGGAATTGCTAAATAAGTCCTACAGATTTGGCATCCTTTCTTCTTTTCCTTTCTTCTTTTTCCAGGCCTGTTTCATTTGCCACTTTGTTCTAACATTTGCACAGCTCCTCAGCTGTGCCTGCCCTCTGTGATGCCAGGCTTCCATCACTCCTCAGCACTTGAGCATGTTCCAAACTTGTGATGTCCTGCAATGCCTTTGGACAGTGATGGCCTCAGATGAAGTGCAGTGGATGCCTATCTGGGTTCTGATTTGTGCACTGTGTTTGTACTCAAATGGCTGAGCACTTCTGGTGTTGTGCTGTTACGAAACTTGAGTGTTGCTACACCGGGGCTCACAGAGCTGCGCGTGCAAATTGCATCTGCTGCAGGCGTTGGTTCATTCCTCTGCAGCAGGTAACCTCTCCTCTGCAGCAGGTCACCTTGGTGCTGCTCTGTCCCTGGCCCTGCACTGGAGGTGTGGCCATTTCCTGAGTCACCGTGTTCTCTCTGGAACAGTTTAAAAAGTGTAGTGGATAATGTCAGCATCTTGCAGCTTCTCAAAGCTTTTAATGCTCTGTTTAACTTACAGTGTGCCTTCAGCTGGATCGGGGTAATGACCCAATTAAGTGTATGGAGAGAGGTTTTTACAATGACTTTTAAGTGTGATGAAAAGTGGAGAAAGGCTGTTTACATTTAAGGCCATTACAGAAGGTCAGTTGAGCAGTTTCATACTTGCCAAGGAACCTTGTATGTTTGGTTTGAGACTTTCTTGTCTTGCTCATTCTTCCCCCACAGCAGGAGCAGTGGGAGGTGTAGGCCAGGAGACACTGGGATTGTAATGTAGCTCTGGATATTCTATTCACTTAGAGAAGCTGCTTCTTAGTGCTGTGCCTTTTCCAGCTGTGTCCAGGGCCAGATTCCCATGTCTTTCCTGCAGTGGGTACCTTTTTTTAGAGCTTTGTGTCTGTTACATAGCTGTGCAGGTGTGTACAAGGTGCTGTCACCCACTATTGTGACCTGCTGAGTGGAGCTTCACTTTCTGAGGGGTGAAGGGCTGAGCTATGTACCTGCAGGCTGAGGTGTCTGTGTGAATGTGAATTTCCTGTTCTTGTGTTAGTGGAGAAGCAGTAGTTTCCCTGCCCCTCATTTGGAACTGCTTTACTGGTAAGGTGCAGGGTGATACTACATTTCCCTCTTCCCTCCTCAAGACTTAAGACTTTTTATGATGTTGCTCTTGCTTGATGCATTATTCCAACCTTTTTTTATAGTCAGCAGCTTCTTAAAGCTGCTGTAGCTGAATCCTTTCTAGATAAGAGTTTTTAAACAACAGAAGAGGCGAGGTGATGTCATTCCTTTTCACACAGCTATTCAGAGCTCTGTTGGAAGCAATGAAAGCTGGTTGGTTTTCTGCTTCTGAAACAGAGATGAGCTGAGGAGCAGTAGAAATAGCAGTAGAAATATTCAAGCAGTCCATGTATAGTCCTGTGAAAATGTTGCTGTGTTAGTCATGATGCCTGTTTTTCTATTTGCCAACTGGAAGAACTTTGTGGAAATTATGGCGTTACCACAAGAAGAATTAGTTTTGGTTTTTGAGAATACATTGACTTTGGTCAATGACAGTACATTTTCTTGGTCAAAATAAAGTCTTTGCATTCCTAAGCCTTGAAGTTTTTGTATTCTTGTTTGTTTCTTCCATTTACAGCTGTGTGCAGAGCTACTGTTCATAATAGATCAGTGTAAGCAAGTCTAATACACAGCATGCATAGTAAAATGCTGTAAGCAAAATGGTGAATAAATAAATGAATATTTTTTTCTTTTAAAATATCTGCATAAGGTACACAAAAGCATGCTAATTTGCAAATATCTTTCAAGTTTCTGAGACCTGAAATGTGAAAACAAATTAGTCAAATGTAGTGTATTTCTATTGACAGCAGCCTTTCTTGTTTTCTCAGGCTGCCCTTTCAAATGTAGCCCCACTGGCTGCAGGCATGACTACAAGCCCCACTTGTTCTTGGGAAACAATGCAGCTTTACTGCACATCTTCATATGAAAAGCTTCATGCTCCTCCTGTATCATCCCCCATGTACTTCATCATGAGCTCTTGACCACACAGGGTGCATCAAGCACATAGTAGTAATGTTGGGGGAATACAGAAGGAGCCAAGACTCAGACTGCAGTTCATCAATGTGGCAGTTGATCACTGAATACTCCTTAGTAACTTATTTTATGGATTTGTGAAATTAAACTGTTTGAAAACTGTATTTCTCTGACCATGCTTTTGTGTGAGTATTGATCTCTTTAAATATTGTATTTTTCTGACCATGTTCCTGTTAAAGATATCTTAATTTTTCAGGTTGCAGTTGTTAAAATGAAGTGTACAGAGCGCATTTATGCAATGAAAATCCTAAATAAATGGGAAATGCTTAAAAGGGCAGAGGTAAGTAATACTGTTTTTTAACATAGAGAATTTGTAAAATTACATTAGGAAGATTACATTGAAACTCTTCCAGATTAGGAAGAATTATTTCATGAGCATAGGAGCTTCATTCTTTTCTCTTTTTTTTCCCTTAAGCTGTTTTAATGCAATCAAGTCTGACAGTCCCTTCCAGGCATCTGTTGTTCTCAGCATTACTGTGTATTCATTTACCAGACAGTCTGCCCTAGTTCTTACCCTGAATTTATTGGCCAGATTTTTGTTTATAGTAAAGGCAAGTTAAAGACTACATGAAAGCTGAGATTGGTGCTACTATGACATTCACAGCTGTATACAAAAATATTATGAAAAAGATCTTTCTTCTCTTCATTCAGAAACATCCATTAAGGAGCTTTGCATCCTACAGTATGTAACAGGATTTATATAGCTAGTAAAACTATAACTAAATATTTTGGGATCAGATTCAGATTGTAAAACAAAATGTGTTAAGAAGGTAAATCTGTTTAAGAAGGGGTGTTTTGGCGAAAGGAGGTGTACACTGTCACAACAAATTCTGTAAATGTAAATGCAAATGGGTACTTCACACATCAGGAAAAGAATACTAAGAATACACAGTGGGAAGCAGTTTTCTAGGATAGGTATTTCTAGGATACATACTCCTCCATGGTAGAGGAAAACCTTATGGCACATAGATAATATTATGTAAGTTAGCAGATAAATGAGCAATAGATTTGAAGATAAAAGACGTGTATTGCATCAGGACTGGCTGCAGTTCTGTTAAAGGGCAAGGAATAGTGGCTTTGCTGAGGTCTGAGCTTGCTGACCCGTCCCTGTCCCATTCTTCTGTCCCCTTCCTGACACCTCCTCCCCCCACCCTGCCCTTCCTAGTTCCTCCCTTCCTTTCAGTGAGTCAGTGCCAGGCCTTTTCCTGTGACAAAATCTCCTCCCTCTTGTTAAGCCCCTCTTCACCACTGCCTTTGCCTGATTTAGTCACAGTCTGTCCATCCATCCGTCCATGCCCTTCTTTAGAGGCGGCAGCAGCCGCTGCCACCCGGCTCTCCTTTGAGCTGTCAGGAGATTTCTCACCCTGGGCTGTGCTGCATCAGCAGTTCTGCATTAAGCCTTTCCCTGGAGGAGGGAAATTTGGTGCCCTTTCTGTGCAGATTTCAGCTGTGTTAATTCATTGGTCAGTATAGAATTGTTTTAAACACAAATATTTGCAGGGGTCTCCCAGACTCCAATGGAAATACAGCTATGCTGCCTTACTTCAGTCATTTTTAAAGTGATTTCACTAAGTGGCCTAAGTAGATGCAGCTTTTGCATGTAGAGAAGACAGCTGTTTACAAATTGTGTTCTAATCATGCAACTAACTCGTCTTATCCTCTCAGGCAGGCATGAAGGATGTATAATGAGCAATAGTTTTCCCAAGACAAACTTAAGAAAAGTAATACTCAAAAAAAAAGTTTCTGTCTGCTGATTTTCCCCATCTACAAAGGACATTAAAGGAGCTGAATTCTCTGCAGGACCACTTTGTCTTTTCCTGATCAGTTTGCTTGCTTGTTTTGGCTTTTCTGGATAAGCAGGATGTTATAACCTGCATATCAAGTTCATGCAACATCTGGGTGTTAAAAATTTCCCAAATGTGGTAAAACCTGTTAGTTTTTAAAATGAAGCCGGCAAGAATACAGTAGCGTCTTAAATGGAGAGTTCAACTGAAAAAGCAGATGTTTAAGTATTTTATTAACCCACCTCACCTATTATTATATAAAAATATTATCATTATTATTATGAGTGGGTTAAGAAGCATGTTGTTTCACTGGTTTATATTTGTTGTGCATGACATAAAACATAGCAAGAAGTTAGCAAAATACTGCTTATTCATGTACTAGCTGCAAGAAAAAAACCCTATATGGTTGGAAGCCACTAAAATAAAAGAAAGGGTAGAGAATATCACCTGACATCCATCAATGGGATAGAAGCAAAAATAGGCATGCCATTTATGTTGATAAGGACCATTTGTATTCGTTGTTCTCACAGCAAAATACAAAGTCATTAGTGTATTACTGTTGACAGTTCCAAATAAGTCCTGACTGGCTGATTAGGTAGCCTGTCATGCTTTTTCAAGTCACATCTCAAGGCCTTTTAAGCTGGTGTAAGCAGAGGAGGAGAATTTTATGCTCTGAATTCAAGATGCAGTGTTCAGCAGCATTACTGGGTTTTCAGTGTTCATAACATTCCCTCGCTGTTTGAGGTTGCACAGTGAACTGGATCAAGGGACTGATGTCTTCAAAAATAAACAAACTAGTTCTGTGTGTTGGCAGCCTCCTCACATTGTGGTGCCAGGAGAGCTGAGAAGTGCAATGCTCTGCTGCTGTAGGAAGGGGATAGGATTACTTGGAGCTGCTGGAGCTGCCAGCCTTTTTTGCAGAGCGCTGCTTTGGCCTTGAATTCATAAACCGTTAAACCACTCAGTTGGCATTTAATTACAATTTACTTCTCTTTGCACCAGTGATTACTAATTTACAATGTGACCACAGCATGGTCTTCTTCAGTAAAATCGTAGATTGAATTTGGCTTCCTTTGAGGGGAAAATTGTTGAAGATCCATTTGTAAGGTGCAGTCAGTATATGGTAAGGCTTGGGCTTCCCAGGCACATTTCCATAGTACATTTTCTAAGACATCTGAAGAAGTGGCAATGACAAAAAAAAAATAAATTAGTTCCTTTCTAGAACACAAACACCTCAATCTGTAGCTGTCAAATATCCTGATAATGCCTCTCTGGATTGAGAGTAGTAGAAGAGTCCCAAGGTCTGTTTCATGATAGTTCTGATCCAATAAAAACATTAATATATTTTTATTGGGGAGAACTCTCTTGAAGTTTATGACAGTTGGTTTTATGTAAAGATGCTGAGAAAACCTGTTACACAGAGCTTGCTTCTATGAAGTGTTGCAGTGTGCTGTTTGAAGTTGGGGAAGGATTATTGAAAATAAAAATATATTATACTGGACAAAGATAAGACAGTAATAGTAAAATCTGCTTATTTCCCATAGTGTATTACCAGTGTCTGGAACTGGGACTGTACTGTAAAAAAAGTATACATTGCACTGTTTTCATAAGAGTCTTTATCAGAAGAATCAGACTTACTTTCCTAGAGCCATTATCTTTCTGCTACAGATGGTAGTGACAGGTTATTTTCTAACTTTTAAAAATGTTTTGTAAAACAAAGATTTAGCTTTTACTTGAATTGGCTTGTGGGCCTTTTGGTGTTGGGGGCTGTTGTGTGTTGGTGTGGAGTTTTTTGGGATTTGTTGGGGGGAGGGGAGGTGGGGGAGAGGTTCATTTGATTTGGGGTTTTTTGGTTTGGTTTGGTTTTGTTTTTTAAAGTCGCAGTCGGGATTAGAGTGACTGAATGCCTGACTAAAACCTGCAGAGATTCCCTGGCATGTCACTTGTGTAGACTGAATCCCCATGAATAGAGACCTCTGTTCAGTAATTTGAAATAATCCCATAAAACATCCATATATATTCATCCTGTGAAAACTACTTGTTGATGTTGACAATGGCTTTTCTCCCCCTCTCTTCCTTTAGACAGCTTGCTTCCGAGAGGAGAGAAATGTCTTGGTGAATGGAGATTGTCAGTGGATTACTACATTGCACTATGCCTTTCAAGATGAGAACTATTTGGTATGTTTGATTCATCAGTAAATAAAAGCTCTGGGTTGTGAAAGAATTTTATTTTTGGTATATTTAAAAAAATATTAGTGTATTAAATCCATCCGCCTCATGCCTCACAGCAGTGTTTCAACATTCTTGTTTTCTCCTTGAAGCAAAACTTCAAAAGGACTGACTGTAACTCCAGGAGAGTGAGAAAGTTGTGAAGGACTGTAGTATATAGAGATTTAGTTAAGCATCTTAAACTAACTAATCTCTCTTTGCATAAAAAAATACCATGTTCAAATTAGTATTTTGGATAAGGTTGCAGTTAAGTAATCTGAGATGTGTTAACTCTGTGAAAGTAAGAAATACTTTATTTTAAACTTTAATGATATCTTTTAAAGCAAGATTTTGTTTTAAACTGGCAAAAGTAATTTACAAGTTTGGTATTTTAAAATCCTTAGGGGAAAACATAGCCTATTTCTTGAAAGTATTTCTATAAAATATGTCTTTAAATCAGCAGATTGGTCATCTCAAAAATTTGAGAGACTTTAGAAAACACTTGAAAAGAAAATCTCTACTCCCGTGACATTTCTTTATGATTGGTTACTACAACTGTGACATACAAACCTGTTTGCTTCAGTCACAGAATACAGCAGAGTCCTGGTTAGGAGCAAAGTCTGTAAAGCCCCAATATTCTGCAGTAGACTGAACCATACAGCTTCCCTGTGGCTGCTTCAGGCTGGGTTTGCAAACCTACTGTTTCTGTAACATCTGACATAGCTGTAGTGGGAAAGTTTTCACCTTCTAAACACTTTAGTAGCATGGTAGCAAGTCATGAATGTAAATTAGAAAAAATGTATTTATAAAAGGCTGCCAAAGAGTTCAAGAACTAAGCAAGAGTTAGTAAATGCTCAAACATTTCCACAGATGCTGAGACAAAACACATTATTTTGTCATGTGTGGAGTATTTTTAGAATAACTAGCACATAGGAAGAAAATAAGCAGCCACATCTTAGGCCCTCCTTTACAGGCTATTTCCATTGAATGGTTTGTGATAGGTGCAGATTCTCTATCTCTGGCAGTTTAGTTGTCTCTAGCACTGCCTCATGATTTCACATCAGCTTGTAGCTTCAAATTCCCACAGAAGCAACCTTCAGACTTGCATAAAAACATTCTGTTCTGTATTTCCAAGTAGCTTGTAAGAATGAGCTACCTAAGGAAAAATTGTTAGCTGTGTGAGATAACAAGCAAGAGCAAAGACAGCACAGAGGGGGAATCTTTTCCCAAAGTTCCCAGAGGTGTTTAGATATTGAAGTTCACTTGACAGCAGAATGTAGACGTCTAATTTAAGATCCAGTATCTAAGAAGGCAACAGTTCTGCCTGGCAGCCAAAGTCAGCAGATTCCCAGCTTGCCTGAGGTCTGCTCCTGCATGTGCTGAGGTGCTGCCTTCCAATTTGGTCTGTTACTCAGAAACCATCTCCTGGAAGTGTCTGTGCTCACAGATGGAGTGGATCTGCATTTCAGTCACCGTTGTAAATGATGCATGAAGAAAAGGTGAAACACATCAAGAAATCAATTCATCCAAAAAGCTGGACAGAAGGTTCTCTTGTGTACCATGTAGTGCTTGTCCAGGGGCTAAGAGATCTCTGTTCAGTTCTCTTTGGAGCTTGAAGAAGTTTATAGCTACATTTTTCTTCATCATGGAGAGTGCTGCCTTGTTACAGAGCCTGGGCAGATTTAGTTTACTTTTTAGCTGTGCTCTTCATCCATGGTCCTTGCAGAATGGAATACAAAGCTGAGAACAAAACAAGAACAGACAACAGAGCTTGGTTTTCCAACCTGGTCCTCTGCAAGAGAAATCTCTAGGTTCCAGTATTTTCTCCCAGTGATGTCTGTGCATTATATCTAATGATTCTTAAATGCAAAACCACATAAGCTAACCCTGAGCAGAGGGAGAGCCTTGTGTCTTCTCCCAGCTAGTGCTCTGCCTCGTCTGGCTGCATGATAAAGGGTTCAGAATGAGACAAAGAAAAAGTACGATACTGACATAGAAAAGTAGTACCTGCCTTTGGAGAGTCTAAAAGTACTTAGTTTTGTTCTCTGCTTTTAGTATTAACTGAGCATTTGATAATGCAAATCTTCTATTTAAGCAAGAAATACAAAGTTCTATGAAATACATATGTTCTGGAGTTCATTTTCTGGTTCTGCTCTTGTGGTTTTAAAACCTTTCAAGTTAATGCATCATGCATTACTGTTTTCTAAACAGCCAATTCTTAAGTGACATTACATAGAAATGCTGCATAACTTTTTTCTGCTTCTTAAAAAGCTTTCATAAGAAACACAGACTATGTGAAGATGGGTTAAATCAGCCTTTGGTGATTTGGCTGAAACAGATATGATGTAAGTGAAACATAGTCCATGAATATTGAGAACTTGCATGGAACTTGAAGTTCTCCATCTCTTCCAGATTCAGATCTCTTAATTTTCTTTCCCAGTCCCATTCATGAAAAAGGACATATGTGTATTTCCCTGCTGTCAGCCTCTCAAAGGTACTGGGTACTCATGAGAGTATTTTGACATCCTTTTTTCCTTTGATTCCTAACTACTCTCACAGTTCAATGTAGTCACTTCCCTGGAAGAAATTCACTACTGTGAGATTTCAGCATCAGAACAGTTTTTATTTTAACCCCATAAGAAGGGAGAAACACCTCCTGGCAAGCAGATAATTTTGAATTGAAAGATGAATAAAGTTCTGCTTCCTCAAAGACGAGATGTCACCATCTTTCTGTGATCCATGTGCCTTCCTTCATGGGTCACCTGAGTTCCTGCTGAGTTATAAATGCTTTGGGAGCTGACAGAAGTACATTACCCTGTCTCTGACAGAAGATATTTCACTTTCCACAGAAGGTTCTATAAAGCCTCTTTGCCTTGAATTTGAGAGAAAATACTTCAAGATAATACCCCTTGTAGAAGACTGATGGTTTCTGTCTGTAGCAATTTGTTTTCAAACGTAAGTGTTGAGTGTGTACAGTGCTCAGTACATTTTAAAGTTCCTTGGAGCAATACCCACAGATTGATTTCAACATAAATGATGCAATTTGCTTATCAGATTAAGGAATAATTTGAGTAAAATAGAGAAAAATATCAAAACTTGTGGCTTTTGGAATCGCTCTTTTAATCCAGAAGATAGTGAGGAAATGACTAGTGTTGCACTTCATGTTCTTTGCATTTCTATCTTCTTTAATTTGTTTCCCTCATGGAAGATGAATCTGTGGCAGGAACAGTGGATTCTAGGTCACTTTACTTTGAGGAGAAAGATGATGACTTTGAAAACTTAATTCCAGAATAAGCCAAGTTAGTCTTAAAACCACATGTCAAATCACCTTGGGAAGCATGGAACAAAATGGCTCAAGACTGGTAGTACTGGATGAAGTCATTATACTTGAAGTAATGGTCTGGACTTAGGTGGATGTTGCTCAGAAATACCTCAAACATAATCCTTGTTTTGTGGTATGAGAAGCAAATAGCATGCCTGAGTCCTTTTCTTTCATGTCACCTTGTCAGTATTGGTCCTTTCCATGGATGGGATGGTGCCTGATTGGCCTAGGAGGCTGTTTGCTTTTTCTCTGAAATACATTCAAAAGAATACCAATGTTTGACTGTTAAATTTCCCACTTTAATGCCTCTGGCTTGACAGTGCTTTTGGCTGGTTATGGGCATCCATGTGTAGTATAGTAATGTACAGTGTCATCACACTCCTGCCAGCTGTGTTATGCATCCATGGTGTGGAATGTGCCAAGATGAGTATTTGAAGATGTTGATGTGATAAGTGCCACTTCAGGAGCAATGAGTAGTATTGAAATGGTACCATAGCTAAAAAAGTAATAAAATGTATATTTTAGACTAAGCTGCATCAAATATTGATTTTAACTATATCTTTTTTTTCTTTCATCATCCTTTGGAAATTTTCCATTTAAGAGTCGATAACATACATCAGTTGTGGTGATATTAGATCATTTTCTTTGTGATACTAGTTAAGACAGAAATAAACTCATCCTGATTCACTTCTTTGTTGTTGTCATATTTTGTTTGCGGTTTTTTTATCATAAGAACTAAATGCTGGTGTGCCTTTCTTACTGTGATTAATAAAGGAATATGATACATTTTTATACTAAGTAAATAAAAGTAAAACAGAAGACCACCAATTTTGACTGCTTTCCACAGGCACAGAGAAAAAGTAGTGAAAGGGGTTTTTTCAGGGGTTAACTGATTAACTTTAATTTTTTTTTCTTGCCAGCTGTCTCTCAGTACTTGATGGCTTTATTTCTCTATTTTCAGTATCTAGTGATGGACTACTATGTTGGTGGTGACTTGCTGACACTTCTCAGTAAGTTTGAAGACAAGCTCCCTGAAGATATGGCTAGGTTCTACATTGGTGAAATGGTGCTTGCTATACATTCCATACATGAGCTGCATTATGTGCACAGGTAAAATACCTTCTCATTTGGCAAAATATACAGGTACAGTTATTTGAAGTTAATCCCAAATTTACTGCTATGTATACAAATGCGCACAGTAGCCAAAAGCAAACTACTATAGATACATGTTTACTTTATGCTGTATAATAGCTGTATAAGCTACTTTATTTTAAATATCAAGTTTTGATGGATTGGTATCAGAAGCAGTGACATTTATCTGACTAACCTTTTAAAGTCTGTTCTATTTTTAATCAGGGCTCTTGACTTATTCTCAATTCACTTAATAAATATTTATCTGCCTTTGTCCAAGCAACCTAGAAGTTTGAAGCAGTTTGAAATGGTTTGAACTTTCTACAGAGGTTCAGACATCCTGCAAAATTTATGCACAGTAAGCCCATGATAACATCAGTGCATCTACTTACCTGAGATCATCCTCAAACAGGTTTTCTAATCAGGGAGCATGTGCTGGTCTAATTGTTTTTGCACACAAGATGTGTATTCTGAATCAGTGGCTACCATCAAGTAAGCTTAGATTGTGGTTGGTAGTAGCTGTACAGTTAAAGTTCAAAAAGCATCAGGGATTCTCAGTTATAGTGCTTTGAACTCTTCTGTTTGCATTTTGATTGCTGTTTTAAAAATTGAAAAGATGTTTAAACTCTCTAAAACTCTTACGAGTGAATGTGTACAATATTTGGGGATTTAAAAATGTTACAGCCTCAGAGAAGTTCACCAGAGGCACCATTGCACCAATTTCCCAGGAAATTACTGAGCAGCTACATCTTTCACAGGGCTGAATGCAGGTCTGTTGTGGCAATAGCAGTGTGTGGCTCTGTGGCCAAAACACGTGCCTTGAACAGGACGTGTGCCAGTGCCCAAGAAATTACTGCTTGGCAACTGGAATGGATGAGGAGGAGGCATGATTGTTCTGGAGAGGGTTTCAAGGACCCTTTAAGGGCTTTTATGACCTGTTAGCTGCAGATAGGAGACAGTGGAGCTCAGAGAGGAGGCATTAAGCCTTTCTGAGCAGCACTGCTGGTCCCTGAGGCAAGTGAGAGCTGCATGCCAAGCAGAGATTGGCTCCTGCTGCAAGTGCCACTGTGAGCACTGTTCTTTAAAAAACAAACTAATCAGTCTATAGTTGTATATTAGTTTTTATAGTCCCCTGCAACTACAGAGCTTGACTTGTGGTTGTGGAATGTTGACAGTATCTGGAACTGAAATGTATGGAATAAGTTTAACAATGCAGAATAACTAATTATTTTTTGGGGAAGCACAGTGACATAGTCCAATTTTCTCAGCACGTATTTTTATGTATTATGACAAGTAAATACAGATTTAACATTTAAATTCATGTAGACAGGCATAGATTAGCATTTATTATTTTGTATTAATACTGCTAATGAGCAGTGGTATTAGTGACATTTCAGTAATTAATTTCAGAGCATTAGCCTTTGGTTAAAAAAGGTTAATTCAAGTTTATGTTGGAAAAATGTATCAAGTTGGCAGGCTTTTTACACATATGAGGGCCCTTTGTTAAACCTGTCACGATTTTTCTCATAAATGTCAAGTGTGAAACTGGAATTCAGTACCTTAAAACTGCTTCCACATCTGTGTAGCAAGGTGTATTAGAGCACCTTGTTTTTGTTTACTCCTGGTAATTCTAGTCTCCTTCTTAAAGGAAACTGAAGGTGTTGTGGAGTTTTTAAGTTTTTCAACACATGTAGTAGCATTTGATACTTCACATTTGAAAAGAAATGCAGATTTTATGGTGCAACCAAACTGGTGGCTTTAAGGTTGGACAGGGGGAGGGAGTCATAAACAGTACCAAAAAGAGTTTACATCATTGGGTAAGATTCTATGTTATTTTGATGCAAGATTAATCTCTACAAGCAGAGCTAATAATGTATGTTTAAATCCTTTCACTTCTGTCTGTTATAACAGGGACATAAAGCCTGATAATGTTCTTTTGGACATGAACGGCCACATACGACTGGCAGACTTTGGGTCCTGTCTGAAAATGAGTGAAGATGGCACAGTATGTATGAAGCTACATTTATTTGGGTTGCTGATAGTGGGACCTTCTGAGCGAGTTGTGGGTTTTAAAGAGATTAGACATCATCAGGGATGTGATAGATTGTGAACTTTCTGACACACTAAAAATAGAGGGTGCAGTATAACTCAACATACTTAAATGAGTTTTTGAAATCTTTAATTTCCTTATTTTACAGGCTGCTAACTTTTCAAATTACCCTTTGCTATATTTTTCTGGTTTTCACTCTTTCTTCTAATGGCCATTTGAGTCCAAGGGGGTAGAGTGAGTCACCATCCCTGTAGATATCAAAAAGATGTGGATGTGGTACTTGGGCCACACAATTTAGGTGGACTTGGCAGTGCTCAGTTAACAGCTGGGCATAATGATCCTGAAGATCTTTTCCAACCTAAATGATTGTCTTGATTCTACAATTAATAAGCAGTTTGTTTTGTATGCCTTTGACAAATGGAACAGCAACATGATGGTAATTGGCCATCTTGTGCAGCAGATTGGATTTACCTCAAAAGGCTGAATTGCTTGTGACAGGTTTTGTTTGTTTTGCCTCATTTAGGGCACTTCCAGGGGTGCCAGTCCTGCCAAAGTATGGCATCGTTCACTGGTTTTGGCACAAACTCACATCTTGTTGAGGTTCTTTAGTCATAAAATGTCTGTCAAAGCTTTACCATAAAAAATGTAAGTGAAAGCCATTAGAATTGAGAACATATTCCTGGAGATTAGTCTGCCCTGATGGTCAGGGCTTCCCTACTACTTGTGCACTGAATAATTTCTCCACCTTATTCCTGTAGCACATCCAGTGGCACATTAGGCAATAAACATTTGACTGATTTCTGACAGAATAAAACTTACCCAGAAAATTTGTTCTATGAACTTCAAATGAAACTGTAAAACTCAGAGGTAGGACCTGATCTCCCTACTTACTCATTTTTCATTTCAAGTTCTGGGCAGCAAATTGCAGTTTGAAAATATAAACCAACACAAAGGAAAAATATATTTTGTCTTTCTGCTTTCTCAGTATTATTTCACTGTGATTATTTTGGGTTTCTGCTCTGTTCAGAATAAAACATATCAACTGATTTTATGTAGCAGTAGAATGGAACTTAATCTTTGCAGTCTTTGTTACTTTCTTATTATTTCCTTTGTTATGTTGCTGTGAATTTATGAATCTTTTCCTTCTCCAGAACCATGTTGTGGTGTCTCTGTCAGAAATATTAGTGTTTGAGTAAAACAGTTGCTGAGAGAAACTGGAAACTTATGAAAATTATGTTTGCCTTATTTTTAAGGTACAGTCATCAGTAGCAGTGGGTACTCCTGACTACATCTCTCCTGAGATACTGCAAGCAATGGAAGATGGAATGGGGAAATATGGGCCTGAGTGTGACTGGTGGTCACTGGGTGTCTGCATGTATGAAATGCTCTATGGTGAAACACCCTTCTATGCAGAGTCACTGGTGGAAACCTATGGGAAGATTATGAATCATGAAGTAAGAACTGCATTAAATCTCTTGTGTTCTGAGTTTAGGTTTACTGAGAAACTTATTACTTAAGGATATTGAAATTATGGTAGTTGTTTGCTTTTTCACAGTGTTTTAGATTGATGTTGTGTAGGTTTGCTGGTTCAGGTTTTAGGAATCTTGCTTCTCTGAGCTGCAGAAATTTAATTTTGACAAATTGAAATTTTTCTCTAAATGCTGATTTTTTTGTTGGAAAATCTAAGCAGTCATCACAAATCAAAATTAAAATCTACTCCAATTTCTTCAGTCTAGAGTAATTTCAGTTGTTAGTGGTAATTACAATCTTTAGATCTTATGCTTGTTGATGAATATAAATATTTTCTAAATGCAAATTATATATTGGTAAGAAATACAGGTAGTTAACCTATATATTTAAAAAAATACATTCCTAAATATGACAACATAAAGAACTGACTAACATAATGGGGTTTTAAAAGTTGAAATTAATTTAATCTCCAGGAGATCAGTGGACCTCTGACAAAGAATACCAGTCTCCCTTTATTGTATGATCTTTAATATATTGCAGTGTGTAAAAATCCTGGTGTGTCTTAAAAAAAATTTGCTTTTCCTAACAGAGTTATTGTAATCACAGATCAAACAGATCATTTTTTAAAGAAATTGAAAAGTTATTTATTGTACTTGAAATCCAATCTAAGACAAAAAGTCTGTCATTGAATGTATTGAATTGTACTCTGTCATTGCTCGCTGTAACTAGAACAACATTTGACTATTAATTTCGTTTTATTGGTGTAGTTAAATAGTTTTTTTGAAACTACAATTGTAAGTTTTGGAATTAGTTCCTTCTCTAAAACTTTCTGTTTGTTTTGTTTTCTAGGAACGATTTCAGTTTCCATCCCATGTTACAGATGTATCTGAAGAAGCAAAAGATCTTATTCAGAGACTTATCTGCAGCAGAGAGCGTAGGCTGGGACAAAATGGAATAGAGGATTTTAAATCTCATGCATTTTTTGAAGGACTTAATTGGGACAACATCCGAAACCTAGAAGCACCTTACATTCCAGAAGTCAGCAGTCCTTCTGACACCTCAAACTTTGATGTAGATGATGATGTACTAAGAAATCCAGTGAGTCTTTGTTTTTAGATATTACTAATGGAAGTAAGCATCCTTGTTGCACTGTAAGGTAGTAGTGAAAACTTACTTCAAAATAAAGAGAGAGATGAAAAATAAGTCACTCCAAATGTGAAAAATTCAAGTTTTTCATTTCTTGGCATTTTGTGTTATCAGAAATCATAAGCTGCTTTTTTAAGTGGTAGCATTTGCCAGACTGTATTACTGTTACATGGTCAAAGTTAAAATATGTTTAGGTAGGGAAAAAAGCCTTTTAGTTGCCCTTTCAGTTTACCTTAGCAGGGAGCTAGTATTTGGATTTATGCTTTTGCAAAGGTGAAAAAAAAAATCTGTCTTTACAAATACACATATATTCTCTGTGTAGCTTGCAAGCACAGCTGCCCAAGTGAGAGGACTTATCCTGCTACTTCTCCACTGATTTAAGAAGCAGGAAGCTGGTTCTTGGAGTAGGGACCATTGGTGTTGCACTCCTCCATTTCTGTTTCTTGTAGTTTACAAATGGTTCAGGAGGAGTAGAGAGCTTTTGTGGTAATTTTTTCACCGGTTTGTATTTCAAGAAATCGGGAGCTTTTGGCACGTTTTTTGATTGCATGTCTGACAGTAACTAAAACACTAAGACTAACAGCATGCATTTTGGTGCCAGGTCACTTTTAATTAGGAACTTGAAATTTTGGGTTTCCTTTTACTGGCTGCATTGTGCTTTGTGCTTTGAACTTGTTGAAATGCTGCCCTTTCAAGTGCCAGTTCAGGAGGCTCCGAAATTCAAGTTGTTCTATTAGGCGACCTAATCTGAAATAAAGCTTGCCCAGAGGCAGTGGAGCATGACTGCCAATTGTCAGTTGGTGTATTAAGAAAAATCTTTCCATTAGCTGTCTCTCTTTTAGCTGTTGAGGCTCAATGAAATGCCTTTCACTCTGTATGTGTTCTCTCTTGGGTTTTCATGCACATTGTTTTCATGCAGGAAGTGGTGCCACCAAGTTCTCATACAGGCTTTTCTGGGCTGCATTTGCCATTCGTTGGGTTTACATACACAACAGACAGGTAAGCAGAGGATATGTTTTATAAATAAACTTGTTTCCCAAAGGCAGCTGATTCCTGGGAATTCTCATTTTTATAAATATATAGAAAGGGTGATGTACATAGGTATACATGTGGCCCAACATTTATTCCTTGTTTGTTTTTTTTTCAAATGTCTGAACATATTTTGATCCTGTTTGCCAAGATTAGGTGCTTTTGTATTTAATGTTTTATATATTTGAAATGAAAGAAAGTTAAGGGATTAGATGTGTCAACTGCAGTTCCTTCATTGAGAGGCTGAGAGCAAGTCTTGTCCACACTGGACATCTGCCAGGAACTGTTCAGGATTATCTCATTGCTCTACTGTCCTGCTGGTAGACCAAGTTAACACAGAGGGTTCTGAGCATGGACAAAGTGGCTCACTTTGCATATCTTTGAAATGGCTTCTATCTGACTTCAGAGATCTCTCAAACATATGCTTGTCTCTTATCTTAGGGTATTCTGACCTGTTTATTATTCCCTTATTTCTCTTTGCTGGGATTTGTTACCCCATGAACCCAAAACATGTATGTCATTCTTTTCACAGTGAGATCATGTGAAACATTAACTTAAATCTTTGCCATGCTTTAAACTAAACATTTGGGGTTGTCCCTCAGCTGTCTCAGTGCAGGTACACTTACCTGCTTCCATTTCTGCAAGGAACCTGTAACCTTTGGCATGGGAGAGTTAACATTTTCAGTCATTTAGGCAGTTTGTGAAGTCAAGGTATACCTGCATCATTGAAGTTCTGCATGCAGGTATCTTAATTCTACAGCAGCATGCACAGTAGCTTGGGAGTAATAACTTTACCCTGAGAATTATCTCTACAGTAACAATTACTGCACTAATTGTACTTGTAAATTTAAGGTGCATATTTGGTGGAATCCCAGCATGTCCCAGCTATAGACTGCTGTGAGTATTTATTAAAATGTCCTAACTTATGTATTTCTTTTCAGCTCTTTATCTGATAGAGGCACTTTAAAGAGTGTGCTGCAGTCTGACACTGTAACCAAAGACACGGATGTACAGCGAGACTTAAAAAACACTTCACAAATAGAAGGCTATGAAAAGAAAATACGGAAATTAGAGCAAGAAAAGCAGGATTTGAACAGAAAACTGCAAGGTTAGTGTTCATTTTTGTTTGGACTCTTAGTTCTGCTCATTGGAATATATTCTATTGAAAATATTTTCCTTTCTTTTTGGATTTTAAGAATCTGCAGAGACAGTGCAGAACCTCCAAGGTCCAGTGTGTGTTACAGCCAATACAAGCCGTGATAAAGAGATTAAAAAATTAAATGAAGAAATTGAACGGTTGAAGAACAAATTAACAGGTAAGCCTCTGGCATGGTAATTATAGTAATGCAATTTATTTTGCAATAAGTAGAATTAATGCTCTTCAGCTGTTTAAAAAACAAAGGGTGTTTTAAAGCCTTGTTCAATAATAAGAGGCATTTCAGTTTTTTCCAGATGAGTGCTTAACTAGTTCTTCCACTTGCTTGGCTTGATAACACATACTAGCATGGGAAGTTCAGAGTGTGATGAATTGTGTGGATGGATTTAATTAAATATTTTGTGTGATATCCATTTCCCTAAAAATTTCAGGAGATCCTCTTCTCTTACTCCTCCATTTGGGGAGAGTATTGTGTTGGAGAGGTTTTACTTGGAGGCAGGTGCAAGAGACAGGAGACAGAAGTCTGGTTGCTCTTTAGTAACATAAAGGAGTAGATGGGGGATGTGTAATAGTAGTTCACATTTAAATATTTCTGAGCTTCTGCTCCCTTTGTGTTTCTGTGTTTGGTGATGCATTAATTAGGAAGCACTGAGCATTGCAGAAAAACAAATACTGGCATCTGTCCTGAGGGAAGACTGACTCACCCATATCACTGAAAATCTGTTGCTTGACAATGCTATTAGTTTATCCATGCAGACCTCCTGTTAGCACCTAATTTTTAAGTAGGAATCAGTGATAAACAAAATGGTAGTTTTGAATCCTAATGACTTGGCTGAGTTTTATAGAGGCCTGTATATTGTGAGTTCAGATGCTAAGTTGCTGATGCTGATTTTTTTTAGAATATCCTTTCCTGATTTCATTTGACAATATACCCTTTTTGTAGGTGTATGCACTGCAAAAATCAGCTCTGTTCTTCTACACAGATTATCTTCCCCAAAAAAGCTATTTTTGTGTGTTCTGAAATTAGGTTTGAGTCACAATAGTTAGATTAATGCTCTGCTTTTGCAAAGGGTTCAGGTTTATCTAGTTCTTCAGTGATGTCCTGTTAAATATAAATACTAACAATATGTTCTTATTTAAAAAGAATAATGACATTGGTCCATATAGGGTGGGAGGAAGTTTGTTCTGAAGTGAGGAAAGGAATAGTACTTCAAGCATTATAGCAGTGCTTGGGATCCTGAATACTTAGGTCCATTTTCCTGTTCTGCCATAGATACCAGTGGAACTTGAGTGACACAGTTACTCCCTGTGAAATTTCTTACATATTTCTTTGGTAGAAGTGGTAATTAAAACGAAAGAGAGAATGGCAGCTCATTTTCTTAGAATTGGTAAGACTGAGCAGGAGTATATAAAGGTAGCTGTGTTGGATGTTTTGCACTTAAAACCAATAATTTCAAATGAAATTTGTTTCTTTGTCATTGAAATTAAAGTGAGAACAAGCTGCCAGGAGTATGATCGGTCAGGTCTCCAGGTTACCTTGTGCAGAATGGTATTTCTTTCCCAAACTATTCATTAGTTCTTATCTAGAAAATAAATAGTCTTTGCTTGTCTTGCTGGATGCAGTAATGACTGTTGCCTTTTTGTTGCATAAGGAAAACTATTTAGGAAACACGTTATTAGAACTGGAATTGAAACATTTCAAGTTTATTTTACGGTTTTCTAGGGCTAGAAGTTGCATTCCTCAAAAACAAAACAAAGCCTTGTGCTAAGGCTTTTTCCTTTAGAGATCACAATCTTTGGGGCTGAGAAAAATAAAATTATTTTGAGGTATCAATATCCCAAAGTTATTTTAAATGGTCTAACATGGTGGGGATAGGAAAGAAGTTGATTTTCCAAGCAAAGTGATGCCAATTTGCATGAGTAATTGGCTTGTGTTATTGGTGTTCATTTGGGACCAGTTGCCTCTAATATGTATTTATCTACAGATATAAGTAAACTGGAAGCACAGCTTGCAGATGCAGTGGCTTTTCGACAAGAGCATGAAGACTCCATACACAAGTTGAAAGGACTAGAAAAGCAGTGCAGAGTACTGAGGCAAGAAAAGGAGGACCTTCATAAGGTACTTTCTAAAATGGTTATGTAAAGTAGTTCTAAAACAGTTACTTTGTGATTGCAATTTTAGTGTTTTAAATGCTGCTTTTTAAAACGATGCAGAGATGTTAGGGAACCTGTTCAGCAGTACAGTAGCTTTCCAAAGTATCACACTCTTATTTTTGGAAGTTGATGGGCTTACTGTTTCAAATGTGTTCTGCTAGATTAAACAAACACCTAAAGAATGGTTTTAATTAAGCTGTTTAATTATTCTTAACTGTTTCAGTAGAAGTCTGAGGCAATCAAGAGAGACTTCAGAGCCTTGGGATGACTTGTTAAGGGATCAGGAGCTCAAGTATTATTCTCCTCTATTCCCTCATCTTTCAGGGGATGATGAGGGAGGAAACAGCCCCAGCAGACACCTGGCTGGTGTCCCTGGCAGAATTAGGGGTTTTTGACCATAGGTCAGTTCACATGACACCAGGGCCTGCTGGTGACATTTGGGGTACACCTGTCTATTTAGGGGAAAAGAATCTTTGCACGAAAGTTAGCAGAGCTCATTGAAAGAGCCCATTTACTCTTTCTTTATACCAAAAAGTTAATTATTGCTCAAGGTTAATGATGACTTTTATGTAATCATTGAGTTTATTTCCTGCTGTGTAAATTATCCCTTTGTTCACTTCCTTATATTTAGCAGTATTTCAGATTTAAGTCAGCAACATATTTTGTAGTAAAGTAAATAGGGATTTGTATATACTACCTACCACTCTCAATAGTAGTAAAAGAAGCTACCTATATTGGAATAACTAGTTTTGCAAAAGTCTACCAGCCATATTGTTCCTGAGCATTCATATGGATCCAAAAGTAATGCATGGGCCAGAATTACTGGGCTGTTTCTACACTAGAATTTAACAGTCTCTCTTCTGTCTGTTAATCACCAGTAGGGATTATTTGCCAGTGTATAAGTAGCAGAGAAGGTGGATCTTTTAGTCTGAGCACATGCTTTTTGGGAATTTAATCTTCCTGCAATGCTCCTACTAATGGCAGAAATTTTTAGAATTACCTTGTACAGTATACATTTATTTTGTTGTGTCATTCTGTTCTTATTTTTTCCTTCAACTCTCGAATGATTTTATGTCAAACATTCCATTTGTATTTTAATCTTGTTAATTTTTGTGAACTACTTTCCGTAAAGAAAATAGTTTTTATACTTTCAATTAAGGTATTAAGGGTTTCACAATTTGTGTTAAGGAATCTTCCTCAGTTTTCTGAAAAATCTCACATTTGCTGCAGCCCCTCAGTGCTGGTACAATGTATTTGATGTTGCTCCTGAATCTCCTGTCTTCTGAAGCATTCCTTTAAACAAGGTTACAAATGTGCAGGTACATGGTGGTAATGTAAAATCAAATTATTTGGAAGTGAGGTGACTTTGTGTTGTCACATTTATAAAAAAGACTTGTGGGATACCAAAGGTAGCTTTGGAGCTGCCACACTAGAAGCAGAGTAATGGCTGCCTTTGTACCTTTGTATGTCACTGCAGTTGCCTAGCTAAACAATTGTGTAAATTAAGAATTAGAAATCTTTAGTAGTTTTACAAGAATTTTTTTTTAATTTTTTTTTTTTTTTTTTTTTGAAACCAGCAACTTGTAGAAGCCTCAGAGAGACTAAAGATGCAGTCCAAAGAGCTGAGGGATGCCCACCAGCAAAGGAAGCTGGCTGTGCAGGAGTTCTCTGAGCTCAGTGAGAGGATGGGGGACCTGCGCTCCCAGAAGCAGAAGCTGTCCCGGCAGCTCCGCGACAAAGAGGAGGAGCTGGAAGTGAGCATGCAGAGAATCGACGCTCTGCGCCAGGACGTCCGAAAGTCTGAGAAGATGAGAAAAGAGGTAGCTTGATAAAATAGTAATAAAATAGCTAGCACTCATGTGTTTCAGCTGCTGCTTACCCTGTACCTCCTGTGTGATTGTATGGATAAATTGGGAGTGTCTTCTGGGGGTTTCGTGGGGTTTTTATTTGCACTCAGACTGATTTGAATATTGAGGAAAGTATTCTTGCTGTATGCCCAGTTTATTAGTTCTAGTCTTTGGATTCTTGTAGAGTCTTGACTCATAGTCAGCTTGAAACCTGTAAAGCTCAATGAATGTCTTCATATGCTCTGAGGTTGGAGTATTCTGACTTCACTTAACACAATGTTTCTCTTCAGCTGAAATGAGGAATAGTGATACAAAACTAAATACATTATTTTCCTTCCTCTGTAGTTGTGTCATTGTAAGAGTAATATCTTTAAGCAAGCTACTTTCCAATTAGTATTCTAGGCAGTTTATAGTTTTCCATGAGATGAAGTGAATAGCCAGAAGAGAACATAAGAAAAAATTTCTGTGGTTAATCTGGAGTGTTTTAATCCCTGAAAAATCATGATGTTTTCTGCATGCTCTGAGTGAAAGAGAAGAGAAATTCAATAGCTCTATAAGCTAGAAAACTTGTGGCAAATTGAAGGGTAGTCTATGAAAATGTAGTGGATAATGAAGTTTCTAAGGCTTTTCTCCATGAACAAGGTATGATAGTCAACTAGGAATTGATGAATTGGTGTGGCATCTCATCTCTAGAGCAGAGTGCAGCAGGCATTCAAGTGTTGTTGCTAATGCAGTTAAATACTTTCATGCAGAGCTTTAAAAATCTCCTGTCTTTGTTCTTAAAAATTCCTCTGTTCTCGCCTTCATAACAGTTGTATCAATCTTCTGTTCAGAGCACAGTCTAGAAGTTAATTATCTTGTCCCACAGTTCTAAGTACAATCCTTTTAAAAACAGCTTTGCTAGTTCAATTTGAACATAGAAAAACAAATCTTACTTTTCCTGTCAGGGTATGAAACTGTACTGTTATTGCTTGAATTCCAGCAGTTGCCTTAGTTGGCACTAAATCTAAATTGTCTTTCTGGTAAGCTTTCTGAAGTCAATAAATGAATGATCACGCTTATTTTGTTCCATAATTGCAAAGTAAAAATATTCAGTGTTCATATTTAAAGTGTTTTGCAGTAACTTGGTTTAAAGGTTGATATTTTTAAGCTGCCTTACTTAGATACTGAGCCATGGAACTGACCTGTAAATGTGGGAGACTTTTCTCTTTCTCAGCTGCAGTGTCTTCCTAGTGCCATTTCCTTCTCTTTTCTGTAATAGAAGCTGTGCAGTTATCCCTGAATGGGCTTGATGTAGTTCACATCAGTACAAAGAGTCATAAAATAATAGTTCTCTGCATGTGACAGATGGATGCCTGAATCACTGAAGGCAAAACAATTATCATGACATTCTGAGATGGTTGTTATAGTGGTATAACTTAAAATAGAAATAAGTAAAACTTGCTGCTAGGCCGTATGGAGGAAAGGAAATGAATGATCCAGATAGTGTTATCTTGTGCTGAAATGACCTAAAATGACTCTTCACAGCTGGAAGCCCAACTTGAAGAAGTCGTAGCAGAAGCATCAAAAGAACGCAAGCTCCGTGAGCACAGCGAGGTTTTCTCCAAACAACTGGAAAATGAACTGGAAGCTCTAAAGGTTACATGGTTTTTGACAAATATTTATTCATGGCCTAGAAGCTGCAATAGTTTGGCTTTACTGAACTGTTGATACCAGTGGGAGACTTAAAAACTGCAGCATTACTGGAAATCTGACCTAACCCATCCAGATTTATTTGCCTTTTTTGCTTGAAAACCTTTACTTGCTGGGTACTAATGTCTTGAAAATGTTCAGTTTATATTAAGCAGCTAGTAAACCAATGTGATCCAAATTTGTTACCTCTGCAAGCCATTTCAACCCCTTATTTGGGTCATGTAAGCAGAGCAGTCATCTACGATGCTTGGGGACAGGCACCTTTTAAATCACTCCGTGCCCAAATAAAAATTTTTCCAAAGGGCCACCAACTGGCCAATTCTGACTTTTAAGAATATACTCAAAATAAAAAGATCATAGCTTCTCCCTGATGTCTTCTCCTCTTGTTTTGCAGTTGAAGCAGGGAGGCCGGGCAGCTGGTGCCACGCTGGAACATCAGCAGGAGCTTTCCAAAGTTAAGTCTGAGCTGGAAAAGAAAATCTTGTTTTATGAAGAGGAGTTGGTCCGACGAGAAGCATCACATGTTTTGGAAGTGAAAAATGTGAAAAAGGAAGTACATGATTCAGAGAGCCATCAGCTTGCGCTCCAGAAAGAGATCATGATATTAAAGGATAAATTAGAGAAAACAAAGCGAGAGAGGTAAGCTTTTGGGCATGCTTCCCTCACTGTGGATTTCTTTTTGTTGCATGGGTGCCTGTGCAGGCTGGTATTTCACCCTAACTCTGTTTATTCCTTTTTGAAAATCCTAGTCTATAGGTTCAGCAATGTGACAATGTGTTTCTATTTCTTGCCCTTCTCTTAAGGCACAGTGAAATGGAGGAAGCAGTAGGAACAATGAAGGAGAAATACGAACGTGAAAGATCTATGCTCTTGGAAGATAACAAAAAATTAACAACAGAAAATGAGAGGGTAATTATTTCACGAAACATATAATTCTTACTTCATTAGTCTCTGATGTTGAAATAGTCTATTCACTGATCAGAACAGGATCTGTGAGTATTCAGGCACTCTCTCAATTTTAAAAACTTCATTTTTGCCATATAAATATTAGAGATTTGGCTGCATAGATACTTTATTATCTTGCTACTCTGCTTTTTGGGGGATTGATTCCCATAATTAAGAGGACACCACCCTTGTTGATTCTTCATGAAGACTACAAAGAGAGGAAATCATTGACACACACTGCCTGCCTTCCTGGTGGTTTACAGTTAAACCTTACTTCTCTCCAACCTCTACACTTGATTTTTTGGTTTCCCTTATTTTAAATTATTTTATGTGAACTAATAGTTTCACAAAAAGGAAGCCCATCCAGATAGCCCAGGATGGTCTTGTTTGTTCAGGTTCTAAAGGTGTGTAAGCATACACATATATAAAAAGTCTGAAACTGACCTAAGTCACAAGTGAAACTAACTTCTTGTTTCAGCTCTGCTCCTTCGTGGACAAGCTAACAGCACAGAACAGACAGCTGGAAGATGAGCTCCAAGACCTAGCAGCAAAGAAGGAGTCTGTTGCTCACTGGGAAGCTCAGATTGCAGAAATCATTCAATGGTATGTGCTGGTTAGAGATCCAGATATGGCCACTTTCAACTTCTGAAATACTGCTTGGTTTTGTTTTTGGTTTTTTTTTTGTTTTTTTTTTTGGTTTTTTTTTTTTTAACATATAGCTAGGCCTTGTTTGTGTCTGAGACCAGCAAAAGCATAGTACTTTTGAGTGCTGATTTTGTTAAAATTGCCAGATGCCACTGAAACAAGTAGAAAGAGTCAGGGTGTCAACTTTCTTCAGTCTCTAAAGTGATTGTTAAATCGTCCAATTTGGAATATTTTGATAAATTCATTCAGGAAGTGGCCAGGATTTTAACGGTCAGCATTAACATATAGAACCTCACTAGCTGTACTAGAGCACTTAGTACTTCCACTCTTCTCATCTATATAATTCACTGTTCTAGCAAGCTGTGTGCAAGAATTTCAGCTTGCAAAACAAAAAGGACTGGAAGGTAGCCCTTACAAAAATTGAGAAAGTAATATGCAGATAATTTTCAAATAACAGCAAATCTCTGCAGAACTCTTCCTAATGGAAAAAGGGAGGTTTCAGTTTCCGTAGCAACTGCCACAATCAAGAAAATCAGATAAAAGAAAAATTTAAGGCAGGCAATCTGGGATGCATTCGGTTTTGTGTTGCTGGGAGAGTTTTCCCTGCTCTGTTTGTTCCTGCTATGTCCCTAAACCCAGCGCAGACACTCTGATAATTTGGTGGTACAGTATTTGGTGCTGTGAGCCATGAAACTGCTAAGTTATGGGTTTTTGTAATTGCACAACAGGGTAAGTGATGAGAAGGATGCTCGTGGCTATCTCCAAGCATTAGCTTCAAAGATGACAGAAGAACTGGAATCGCTGAGAAGTTCCAGTCTGGGGTCACGAACACTGGTAAGGAAATAAGAAACATTCAGGATGTTCTGGGCATGTCTGAGAAGCTGCATTGTTGTGCCTAAAGATAATTAATCCTCTGCTCTGCTTTATAGTTTTTAGGTACTGCTTGCAAAGCCAAGTAGGTAATTTGATCAGAATTTGATCATTACAGGGCGCAGTTGTTTCATACTAGTTACTGCCATCACAGATATTATACACTACAGAGAAGAAAAGAAATAATAACTTAAACCATTAAAGGGAATACAGAAATATACCATGTTATGCACAATTGAATAATTGCTGTTACAGCAAGACAACAAAGTAAGTTTTCTTCTGTGAAAAAATATTATCTGGCTTATGCCAATAGAAACTAGGGACACGCAGAGAATATGGCTTTATTTACATGCAGAACAATGAGACATTTGTGCCATAATTTTCCCATACAGTAGTAACATGAATTCCCCAAAATTTAATAGAAGAGCTCTCATAAAGGAGTATGGTTTCAAAGAGAAAAATCACTTGCATAAGGAAAGGAAGAGCCATTTGCAGCTTGGCATGGGAGCCCACATCCCCACTAATGCCAATCACCAGTCTGCCATCCAGAATCCATCTGCTGCTGGTTTATGCTCATGAAAAATTACTCACCCCTTCCAAACCTATGAATATGAGAGAATAAGAGAAAGTTTTATTTCTGTGAGCTGACATTTGTTTGCATCATCAGGAGACTATATTATAATATAGAGAGGTTTAACAGGAAGAAAGATTGGATCAAATGCAGGTTGCATTTTTATCTTAGCTTCTGCCTGAATAAAGAACACTGTCTGTTCTTTATATTATAACTAAGGCAGTTACTTCTCAACATAAAAAGTGCTTCTCAATTTTCATGGCTATTATTTACAGGTTCATCTATGACTAGAGAGGTATTCATTAGGGAATTTCAGAAACGTGGTCCACACTGAAAAATGTCTAGAAAAGCTCAGAATATTGGCTTTTGGGGTAGCAGGGAAGAATTGCATGGTGTGTGCTGGAGTATAGCATATGTTGTATGTATGTAACATATGTTAGATGTATAGTAGCATATATAGTATATGCTACTTAGCAAGCATAAGACTTGCTTAGGGAAATGTTCCAGGTATCTTGGGCATCTCAAGAGCCAAGATTCTTTCTTCCATTTTTTCTTCTCATAGTTTTGCTACTCTTAGTATGTTTTATGTTAGTATGTTTTACATTAAATGTTGACATTTATCTCATCTTTGAAAATCATTGTTATATCACTGTGCAAGTTTTACACTCAGTTCTAGATTGGACAGTGAAAACTAATCATTTCCAGTGGATTCTGTTTGACTTCCATGCTCAGCCATCCAGCATTTTGGTTCCCACCATATTGTGTTAATGGTGTAACCAATAAAATCGCTTATTACTTCATTTTTGTGTCATGAACACTGACTACTGACTAATTTTCATGCAGCAGGTGTGCTGTCCATAGCTGATTAAAAAGCATTCTTTGAACCAGTGTGAAAGCTAACTTATGTCTTTGGGAAGAACAGAAATACCCTTAGCCAGTTGTAGTAATGCTCAGTGACTTACTGCAACAGGATCCCCTGTGGAAGGTGCGCCGCAGTCAGAAGTTGGACATGTCGGCAAGGCTGGAACTGCAGTCAGCCCTTGATGCAGAAATTCGTGCCAAACAACTGGTTCAAGAAGAGCTACGGAAAGTGAAAGATGCAAACATATCTTTTGAAAGGTAATGAGAGTTTTGGTTGTGTTTGGGGATTAATGTGCTGATCTAAACTGCTGATTAGAATAGCAGCAACTTCCTTAAAATGGCTCCTTGTGCGTGGATATTGGACTCTGTCAGAAGGATCCCATTCTGCAGATTAGGCATTTCTTACATAGTCAAATGAGAACTCTGAAAATTCCTTCAAGTGAACACTTCACTGCTATAGTAAGTTACAAGTCTTGGGCATCTGAGAAGAAAAAAATAGGTGTAAGAGCAAATTCAAAGCAAATTCACTACCATTTCTTCAACTAACTTGAGAGTTAGACATGTTCTTGGGAATTAAAAGTCAACGTGCTCTTAGAATAATTTTGTTAGGCAGATACTTGCAGTGATAGCTAAATTCTTAAGTACAGTTTTAGATATCTAGTCAAGTAATGAGGTGTCTGTTCAGGGGCAAAGTAAAATAATTCATCCTTTAAAAAAAATCACTTAAAAAATCCCCAATGGCCTTCAAAAAACCCCAACATAACCCCCCAAAAATAACAAACAAACAAAAAGGCTTTTTCTGAAAGTCTGAGATGTAGGACCAGAAATTAACAATCTTGTGTACTGGCATTCCTGCCTTTGAGACATTTCAGATTACATTTTGATCACATTTTTTTACTGTAGTAAATTAAAGGAATCAGAAGCAAAAAATAGAGAACTGTTGGAAGAGGTGGAAGGTTTGAAGAAAAAAATGGAAGAAAAGTACAGAACAGATTCAGGTAATTAAATTTCCTGTGTTCTAACAGAGTTCTAACACAACCTGTGATGTTGCCTTTTAGCTAAGCCTGTTCTGCTTTTGGTTTTAGGTCTCAAACTTCCAGACTTTCAAGATTCCATTTTTGACTATTTCAACACCTCTCCTCTTGCACGTGATTTGACTTTCAGAGTGAGTTATTACATAAAATAACTACAAAATGAGATAACAGAATGATATTTTTAATATGTAAAAATATCTCTTAGGCACTGTGTGGCAGATTGGTATCTTGCATATTAGCCAAATCAGTGTGGCACAGAATTGGATGCCCAGCAGTTGTGAGTTTGCTTGGCATTTTGCAGAGAAGCTGGCACCTCTGGGAAATATTCTCAGAAGTTCACTTTAATTATTTCCCATTCTAGCTTCTTTGTTTAGGGTAATCTCAAACATTTGCTAAATGAAATATATTCACAGTTTTTTTGGAGGTGCTGGCACACCCTGTTACAAATAAGGAATTAAATGCTTTGCAGTTGGAAGATGCTGATTATTACAAGGGAAAGTTTTCACACAGTTCAAGGAGTGCTTAAACAGATTTGTAAAATTGTTGGCTCCAGATCTTAATGGAGTGGTTAGAGGAGAAGGAACTGGGAAGAGAATCAGAGGACCCACAGATGTTGGTATAATAATTTTATCATGACACACCCTGTGATCCTTAGAATTTAAATCATTCAAATCACAGCTCCAAGTAGGCGTTTCACTTTAAATGATTTGTGAATTCCCTGAGGAAGCAGCTGTTAAATGCAACATTGAATCACATTTCCTTACTTCATGAACTCTTGATCCTTGAAGATTTTTCTGGGTTTTTTTTAAATTTTGTTTTGCAAAGCATAGACAGTTTAGGATAAAACCAAGGGCTTGAACTGAAACAATCTGTTGGTGGAGTTAAAGGGGCTCAGGTTAAAACCTCATCAGCCTGGTTAGATTTTCTATCTGAGATGTCTACTTTCTCTTTCTGATTTTTCTTTTTCTTTTTTATTGTCACTGTTGCTAAAAACAAAAAAGCCTATGGACATGCTGTGATATTTTCATACAGTTTGTGTATTTGCTGTTCCCAGTCACAAAATGTCTATGCTGCCTTTCTGTTGGAGCAGGAAGATGTGCTCTATGGGTGGCAGGGAGGGGAGAGAAGCACGATGCATGCTACTTTCTCAATACTAGCTTTACCTACTGACCTTGATATTTTAAAACATTGTTTTTAAAAGTACCAGATAGATGTAAAACAATAACATGTAAAATATCAAGCCCATAACTAAATAAGGTTCCATTCTGTGGATCCTGAAATAAGTACATATTCTCTGTGGAAATGCAGGCGGCATTTTCTGATGAATTACATTAAAATTGCTGATACCATGCTTAATAACTTACATTAACCTTTTTTTTTTCACATGTACTTATAAATATATTTTGTATCCACTGCTTTGGGGTTAACTTAGTTTGAATGAGTTTCATTTGGCCATATAAAATTTTATTTAGCTAGTCAACTAATATTCTATCTGAAGTTTTCCTGTGGGTGATAAGCGATCGTTTTTATCCCTCATATCTGTTACAACAAAGGATTCTGTTTCTTCTTCGTCTACATCTTCTCTGCTAGCCTTTTGGGAAGAAGTAAGTTTTTGCTAGTAGTTTTGTGTCCTTATTTTGTTGTGACCTGTCTTAGTAAGAATGGCCCTCTAAAACTAGATATTTTGCTTCCTTAATTTCTCTGTAACTTAATCCACTAAACCTCTTTGAGGCTTACTGTTTTATAGTTTGACTATATAGCTAAAGCTGAATCACACAATATTTTGAAATTATTCATATTACATAATCATGCAATTTGATCTTAAATGGCCCAGCCCTTCCAATCAGTTTGGAACAAAACAAAAATAACAAGTATCTGAACAAATTGAGTGAGCTAACTGGAGATGTCTTCCTGTCTAAACTGGCTGGGAAGTGAGTGATTCATTACTTGTTGCCTTTAGTGCTAATTACATCATTGATGTGAAGTCTAATCTCATGTTTGTTAATCACAGTTTTCATGATGTCCTGAGAGTACAGTAATACAGAATCCTACTTCCACACCCAGCTGCTTTAGCTCTGCAATTGTAGCATACTTCCCCCTTGTGCTGGCAATTAGTAGTTGCTAATTTAAGTGTGAAATTAATAGATGGCTTGTAATGGATGCTAGCTTTAAATGTTAGTGAAATATAAGGCACTGTAATTAATTAGACATGATTCTTTTAATGATGGAGGCCAATCATTCTTAAACAATTTTTTAAAAGATTGAGTATTACTACTTGAAGATTTTTTTCTTGTGGCAGGTTTGCTGGCTTCTGTATGCTAGAAAAATCCTAGTGTAGTAAGCTACCATGAGAAATCAGCTATTTTAGGGATGATTGCCAGGCTACTCAAACATCATTCCATACCTGCAAGCAAGAGATTAGACACAGCCTTGCTGGGAGAATGCAGCTGTTAGAGCATTTATGCTGTCTACTGTGAGATTTTGCATTTCAGTACTTCCAGCTTTTCCATCAGGTGTGAGGGTTTGTTTTGAGGAAAGATCTTTTTCAGAGTGGATGTTAAATGTATGTGTACTTCATATAGAAATCAGCACCGGGTCTTGTTTCCATTTTGTTGACACAAGGACACTTCATCAGATATGTGGTGTCTAATCTAACATGTTTGCTGTCCTTTTGCAGACCAGCTCTATTAGTGAGCAGGAAATGCAGGGTTCCAAGTCAGAGGTTTCACCATCTACTTCAGTTGTAACTGCAGAGCAGCAACAAGAAGTAAGAGACCTGTTATTTTACCCTGAGGAGTATTTCACCAGAAAGTCTCTCTGTCTTGTTCATGATAAATACATACTGCAGCATTCATTATGAAGAAGCAGGATTGAATGCTGCATATTTGCAATGTCTCAGTGTTAATTGCATCTGCTTTGAGGACAGTTGCAAATGAAACCTTTTCACTGGCTTTGTGTATGTTGATGTACCTCATTTTCATGTTTTCTGTATTGCTGCTTGTTTGTTAGTGTGCAGGCTTTCCTGTGAGTGCTTTAAAACACAATCTGTTTCTCTTAAATCAGAATGGCAATGTTTACGATTATTAAATTATTGATAATTTTCAAAAAAGGAAAAAAAATCAGAACAATAAGCTTTGCCACCCCAATTTTGAAACAAATTCTTGCAGCCTTATTTTGCTCAATTACAGTTTCTTGTGATTCAGGAACCAATTCGGCTTCAGAGGATGCCTGCTGCTCCTTCCCCCACCATTCAGTCCATTTCTCTAGCTGTACCAAAGGTAGGGGGACTGTGCTAACCTTATTCTAAAGAACAAAGGAAAAAAATATCATTTATAAATGAGCCCTCTGTGTTTTCTTGTCCTGTTTGGGTTTGTCATGTTTGTGTTTTTGTTAGGTCTGTGTTTTTAATCAAATGCTTCCACATGCACATCATCAGTGGGTTTTGTTTTGTTGGAGGGGATGACAAAACGTGGTTGTAGTTTTGGGTCTGACTGTCTTTTGGAGTTGGAAATAAAACTGTTACTGTTGTCTTGCAGCACCTGCTACAAGATGCACTTACATAAAAGAAGCCCAGCTTCATAATGTACACACTGATCTACTGGAGGGTGGTGGAGGGAGGTGCTTGCATTACTCAAGCCCAGAAAATAATGAGTTTTATAATCCTGAATGTATCTTTCAGCCTAAAGCTCACCAGCTCAATATCAAGTCATTCACCAGCCCCACTCAGTGTAGTCATTGCACCTCTCTCATGGTGGGATTAGTTCGACAAGGTTATGCCTGTGACGGTGAGTTGGTGAATTTTGTTGTAAATTTTCAGCAAACCCCTCAAAAATGCCAATGTATTTTAAGAAAACCATTTCTTTGGGGAGGGAATGAAAGAGAGGGGTGGCTGCCACTGGATGATTTTCCTTTCTGTTGCATCACAGCATATTCCTGAAGTCTCTTTAGTAGAATGATGAAGTATGGTTTCCTTGCATATTGTATAATATTAATTAATTCTATTACCATTAGTGCAGGGCAGGGGGTAGGGAAGACAGGACTGGTTTTTCTGTTGTACTAGAGAAAACTCCAGGAATGATCTGGTGACATGAATCTGATTATGTCTATTTTATGCTGTTCTGGCCATAAACCCCATATGTTGGGAGGACTGTTTGCTCTGTTATTTGGCTTGTAGCCTGTCTTGCTGTCCATTAGTTTTATTTAAAATGCTTTCTCTGATGCATGTATCACTACTGAATTCCATGTTCAAGTATATGGAGGTATTTTCATTTGAAAATACTTTCTGTATATTGATTAGACACATGAGCTCAGTTAAATAGGCCATAAATTCATATAGTATACATACTACAGTATAAATAACTTTATTTCTGTGCCCAGCTTAGTTCTTGCTAGTGGCAGCCTCTCCACTGACACCCTCAGTATCACATGTAGATTGCCTCATCTGCCCTTCAGGGCTTTTTTCCTGGCAGATCTTCTGGTGGCAGTTCTTCCCCAGGAGAACCTATCACTCTGCCAGCACTTGCCCTGGGGCTGCCTTTTGTCTCCTGTTGCTGACAGTTCTGAGCTCTTGTTTTGCATCTCTTCTTGCAAGCTTGAAACTGTCTTTTTCTTTTAGTGCAGCTAGGGGCTTCACTCTTCTTTTGTCTTGTGTATTTTGATAAGCTCTGCATCATTAGTTCTCCATTTTGCCTAATCTACAGCAGCTCTTGATTGCTACAGAAAAAAACTAAAATCACATTGATATAAAAATAGATATGATTCCAGTAGAACAAAATTTTGCCAAACGTTCCCCTCTCAATCACTTGCATTTCCCAATTCATTCTCTTTCTAATCCTGGAGACTGTGGTAAAATACAGCTACACTTACAGAAGACTGGAACTGACTCTATCCTGTGGATTTTCCCTGTTCTGTAACTGGTGTACCTCGATATCCACAGTCCCAAATAATCATGATGCCTCCTCAAAGAGCTGAATTTATTACCTGATTTTGAGGAGCACCTACAGTTCTTTGTGGGTGTGACTTTGGTAACCCCTGCCCTCCTGGGATTAGACAGTAGCTCAAAAAACAAGCCAGGCAACCTGATCTGAGCTGCCCCCTCTGCTGTCTCCTCCCTCAGGCATCATGAGGAGCTTTGTTGCCCTGTCTGTGGCTGTAGCAGAAGCAGACTGTTTCCAGTTTTTTGGAATCCTTTGAAACTTCAGAATTACAGAACAAGATGTACCTAGGATATCTGCCAGATTCTCACTTCTGAGAATATGGTTAGGAGGAAACACACAGGACAGCTCAGAGTGTTGTGCCCCTCTCTTCCTGCCTTCCCAAGCTTCCTGGTAGAAACAGGGTAGCTGGGACAAACAAAGTAAAATCTCAGTGGAAGGATCTCACCCCTAAGCTGTGGGTCAGATGATATAACACATGAACTCATTCCACAGTTCTTGTAGTCTGTCTCATGTGAAATGGCATGTATTAGGAGGTTTTTCTGTGTACTGCTTCTGTGTGAAGTGCTCTGTAGACGAGACCTAGAGACCTCTGGCCTTTGCTGGTGCAGCACAAAGTGGTGCAAATGGTAAGAAAGCATTCAATGCTAGTTTGCTCCTTACTTGAATTTACTGGAACTCTGGCAATAGGTTTATATGACTCTTTCATCATGCAGTATTTCAGTCCTTGTCCCTGGTTTCTACTTTATTTATGCTTTATTTATGTCTGTCTTGTGTTTAATAGTTTAACTCTTTCTATTTTTTGATCAGTTTAATTTTACTTTGTTTTTGCAGTGTTCTTGCATATGTGGATCAAATTAAACACCTATTAGCACTACCCTAATTTTTATTCCTTCTTTATTAACACTGTTTCTCTTTTGTGACTGGATTAGTTGGTGCTTAACACCAGCAAGGCTGCCCAACTCCTTAAATTTTCCTTTAAATGTGGACTCAGTTCCTGCCCTTTATGAACATAATAGGCTAAAAAGAGGAAATAAAAGCACTTAAGAGAGTCTCATACAATATCTAGTTGTGTTCACTTCTTCAGCCTAGTGAGCTATTTCACTATTTGACTGCCAGTTTCAGTGTGATTAATTAATTTGCTGAGTGCAGACTATGTTAATGACCTGTAATGATTGACTCATACACACATTTCACTGTGAATTTTCTCTTTTGTACTTAGTGTGTTCATTTGCATGCCATGTTTCCTGCAAGGACAGTGCACCTCAGGTCTGCCCTATACCCCCTGAACAAGCCAAAAGGCCTCTTGGAGTAGATGTGCAAAGAGGAATAGGAACAGCCTACAAAGGTTATGTCAAGGTAACAGTCTTTTCTTGGACAAGAGAAGAATCCTTAACTTCACTTACAGCTCTACAGCTTGGAACCTCTAAGTATGTTTAAACACATCTCCTAAATAGTGCCTTAAGGCTTTGTGTGCCATCTATGTAACTTATTTAACCTTCATTGCTTTAGATGTGGGAGAAACACTTGGGTTTACTACAAGAGCTGAAGGTCAGTAGATTAGTAGCTACAATGTTCATAAGCAGCAGGGGAAAAAAAAAGAATGGTTTAAGAAAGAGTTTTTGTCATTTTTTATGTAAGCATAATACAAAAGTTAAACTGTCCTACCATTTTGGCATTGGTGGAATATCCAAACCTAATATCTTTATACAAGTCTTCTTTTTTTTTTTTTTTTGAGCTGTAACAAGGAATGGTTGAACTTAAAAGAGGAAAAATGATTGCTTGATTTTTATTTTTCATCCTGTTTTGAAGGACAAGTAGAAAAGTGCTCTAATTCCATTGTTCTAAGTATGAGCTTTTCTAAATGTCCTGCTTTCTGTGTCTTCTGCATGTGCCTGTAATAAGCAATCAGTTATTTCCCTGCAGGTCCCAAAGCCTACAGGAGTTAAGAAAGGGTGGCAGAGGGCTTATGCAGTTGTCTGTGACTGTAAACTGTTCTTATATGATGTGCCTGAAGGAAAATCCACCCAGCCTGGAGTTGTGGCAAGTCAAGTCTTGGATCTCAGGTTTGTATTGTTAGAGCAGAGTAGAAATCCTCTCTACTTTTTCATTAACAGGAGTGTTTATTTCTAGTACACAAGAAATTAGAAGATTTTGAGAGCTGTGTCCTAAGAAGATTCATGTATTGTGTACCTAAACTGCAGCTGAGTTTAGGCTGATCAAGGTGGTTCAATAAGAAATTGCTTAAGTTACTTTACAGTCACTCACACTGCAATCACCAGCATTCACAGCATTGGCATGCTTCTTCCTAGAATTCCATTTGCACCTGTAAAAAGCAAGTGTATATTGGTAGATTGCTTTTCCCATGCACTCTGACCTCAACATTGAGTCACACATCATCCCATAGGCAATAAGTATTCAGGCATGTTAGAAAAATTGAAGTAGTCTGCAGAAAAGCATCAACTAATTTCAACTGCAAATGGCTCTGACCCTGCCTTTTAACAGGAGTTATTACTTCAAGGGGAACCATCTGAACCAGTGAGCACTGCCTACCAAATATCTGAGACTTAAGTTGATCAGAGTAACCAAGGAACTTCTTTTATTTCAATTTTTGGAAATATCAAGAAAGTGTAATACCTTTTAATGTTACAGCACCTTTGTAGCTGTGTTGAATATAAAGTTTGCATTCACAAGCACCTTGGTTTATATTTTTTCCAGACAGCAGTATGGTGGGGTTACAGCAGTAGTGCTGTGCTGGGAGCTGTCAGTGTCAGCTCTCTGACATGCTGGCAGTGGGAGCAGGAACGTGGAAGTATTGCAAATAGCAGCATTCCCATCAGTACATTGCTTGAAGCAACTCAGCCAGATACCATATACCAACTGTGCCATGTTTTATCTGCTTGTTGTAGCTGCCCCTTTGAGGCTGCCATCTGAGGGTTCTCAGATGTTTTTAATAGATGTTAACCATCACAGCTATGAATTCTAGCAAGTTTCAGACATTAGTGTCATCTTTGCACTAAAATTGGCAATTATGGTGATCAACTTGGTCAAATTCAGTTTGAAAAGGCTAGTGCAGACAAGCCCTGTGGGGTGAAGCACTCTAAAATGCAAAAGTTGTTCTGATGTCTGTTTATTTTACTGTAATAGAGAATAAAATCTAGCTGTTTTGAAAACCCTTATTTGAAAACCCACAAACTATAATTATGTTGCCAAGAGCTTTTTATGTTATTTTTCTTTTTTTCCAAAGGCCCCTCTCTTGCTACACATTGAGGTATGAATTATTCATTTCTAATGTGTCTGCTGGGCTGGAAGAGCAATATTCTTGCTTCTAATTGTAGAATAGGTGTGGTTGGGACACCAAAACTACACAAAGCCACCCTGCTTAGCTTCAGGTGGACTGAGGTACACGTGCCAGATGCTGTAGAGACATAACTGAGGCTTGGCAGCTGTTTGGGCCAAGGATGGTTAGAGCCTAACAAAGCAGTTGTGACCTCTGTGCGGTGTTAGGAGATTGCAGCCTATTGAAACAGTGGTGATACCAGTTAGATTCTGCTCAATAATCTGTGTGTGTGCTTGTGTGTGATGCTCTTGTTCTCTTTTCTCCCTAGAGATGAAGATTTTTGTGTGAGCTCTGTCCTGGCCTCAGATGTGATACACGCAACCCGGAAAGACATCCCGTGTATCTTCAGGGTATGGCTGTGCACTGACTCCTACAGAAAATACCTGTTAAATACCACTGGTTTGTTTTCATAGTGGCATATATTGTCCAAATCTAACCTTGATTAGGTTATGTAGAAGTGTAAGAATTTACAAGGGCTGCTGACATACGTAGAAAAGCAATATGTGTTGTATTTGCAGGAAGCCCCGTGGCAGGAAGGAATGATGAATCTGACTCCATGTTCTCAGAAGGCTAATTTATTATTTTAAGATGCTATATTGTGTTAAAGAATACTATATTAAAGAATACTAGAGAATAGAGAAAGGATACTTACAGAATGCTAAAAAGATAATAATGAAAACTCATGACTCTTTCCAGAGTCCCAACACTGCTTGGCCCTGATTGGCCAATGAGTGAAAGCTCTCACACCAGAAACCAATGAAACAATCTCCAAACACATTCCCCATGAGCTAAACAGAGGACAAGCAAATGAGATAATTATTGTTTTCATTTTCTCTGAGGTTCTCAGCTTCCCAGGAGAAAAATTCTGGGCAAAGGGATTTTTCAGAAAATACGAATGTGACAACAAAGTTCTCATTCTTTAGCTGCTTCCTTGTATATAAAGTTTGTCACTTTTTTTATTTTCCTGAGTATAATTCAGTATATTTTCTCTCTTTTTCCATTGGTATTACCAGATTCTGTTTTTACTTGTTACAGTGCTGTAACAGAATATTCTGAAACTGATCTAGTTTCCTTAATTTCATATTTAAGTATAGGAGAAAAAATAAAATCAGAGAAAATAATGAACTGAGCTTTAATATCCCCTTTAGTGTATGTTCTATCTGAATGCTGTATTTAGTTTTTAACAACAGGAACTTAATTTCTCTGTTTTGTGTGAATCATATTAAATCTGGAGTTCCAAAATTTAGTAAAGAATACATTTGTAGCCAGTATCCATAGTCCCTTACATTTGAATACAGAAACTCATTGTTTTCAGCATCTCTGATCTTCACCCATTTAGAATCAAGTCAGGAAAACATGGAAAGCAAAGAGCTGTCAGTCAATTGCAGTGCCTATCATTTGGTCCTTCAGGATTTTACTTGGGAATTGTCTTTGCTACTTGTCTGCCTCTGTCTCTGCTTTTCTGCTTTTTTTGTAAAAATATTTTCTGTAGTGAATTTTCATACTTTGGTTTACCACTGCCTGTACCTTAAGTTTCCTCATGATTGTATTTTGGTTTTTGGTTTTTTAGTTCCCATCTGCCTGCTCTCTTCTTAAATTAGCAAACATAGAATACTGTAAGGAAGGAGAGAAAATTTGGTGAGGAGAGAAGATTTCTGAGGAGAGAAAATTTGGTGTGCAGAATGATGGTTCATTCATTTAAGAACAAGGCATCCATTCAGTTCAGCCTGTCTGACTTGCTGCTCTAATTTCTGCCTGCAGTTTTTAACTGAAAGGGTATCTAAATAATAAAAGTCATTTTTGTCAAATATCCCTCTGTAAAAATATTTGTGTGGATATACATGACCAAATATCTCCATGGTTTGATCAGATTATCCCCTGCTAAAGAGATGTGATTAATTAACTGGAAGCTTGATGTGTGAATATATCCATTTAGGTAGGGGACCAGAGAAGCTGCTGAATTTCAACTCTTTTCTCAGTTCTATGTCCTCCTTCAAAAGCAGGAATTTCTAAAACTGGAAACCACTAAACCTGATTGGGAGAATCTCATCTCAGTTTAGTTCTGGATCTGCATCTTGCTGACAGAATCACATAGAGTAGCTTGCACAGAACCGTTTAAACTTTAATTCACATCATTTGTGTAAAAATGTGGTCCTTCTTTTGTATGTGTCATTGCACATAGCACATGGTGATATTGGTAGCCTATGAAAGACAGATTTTCATTTCTTCTGGATATTCTATCAGCAGAAAGCAATACCCAGCAAATTCTGTTCTACAAATAGAATGCTGCCAAACACATGTTCCCACCTCTGACTCCCCATGAATCCAAGAAGAGTAAGAATTTGTCTCAGATTCAAACATTTCTCCTTGGTAACCAGTTTTCAAAGCTGGGTGTTAGGCCATGCTGACATTCAGACACCACAGTCTTAAATTCTGCCATCAATTCACATTTCTAATAATAGTGTGGGAGTTGGCTGTAATGGAGTGCTCCCACAGCTTAGCAGTCCAAGTTAAGAAGCCTTGAATTTCATAGCAAATAATGGATTTTTATATGATAAATAATGCAATATATATTATGACCAACTGCTCACTTCTTTTCTTGCATTTGACTATGTATGTTGCCAGCTTCAAAAGAGTGGGGAGTAATACATGGTGGTACTTCAAATGGAAAGCCATTGCTGGAATCTGGTTTTGCTTTGTTTTCTAAACATTATCAATTATGCCTTTATCTGTCTTCAAAATATTAATGCTTAGTAACAGTTTAGACAGGAACAAACCTTAATGCAGAATAGTAAGAGCTATGAGCAGTTGCAGCTACTCAGTTCTTTCTCTACCTCCCCTCATCTCTACCTTCATCTTACTTCTGAACTTCTGTCTTTGACATCCTGTTGTCCCAAGTTTACTTTCATATTTATTTTATCTTCAAGATGAGTGTTACTGTTTATTCACTCTTCCAGGAAGTGTGTGTGTTGCATTACCACAACATCCATCCTTGCAATGATTTCCTTACAACAGCATGTAGGCTGAAGGTCTCATATTCCATGTTACAGCCTTCAGATTTGCACTTTTACACCTTTTGTTGGTCTTTCTCTGTTCAAATGTTGTTACTCAGAGTCTATGCTGAGGGCTGATGCTGGCTGATGGCCTGTTTGTTTGTGGCTGAAAGTATAGTTCTCATGATACCATAAACCCTTCAGTCTCTTCATGCAGTACAAAACCCCCAAATATTAAGAATTACTGCATGCTTTCTTCAGGCAACAGAAGTTCCTGGATAGTTTTTCTATGTTGAACACATTCTGCTTTGAGATCTATGGGATGATTTATGATTTAACTGAAAATTAAGTGAAGCCATAGTGATTTTCTTTTAGCACAGGGACGTGGGAGAATGCAGTTCTTCAGTCTCAAATATTGCTTTCCTGCATAGCTTTGAATGCAGACATGATGTGCTCTTCCCCTCGACAGATATTTGGAAAATTAGATAACAAATTC
The DNA here is from genome assembly GCF_035770615.1 of Melospiza melodia melodia. Classification (NCBI taxonomy): domain Eukaryota; kingdom Metazoa; phylum Chordata; class Aves; order Passeriformes; family Passerellidae; genus Melospiza; species Melospiza melodia. Next base: position 10,798,652 of record NC_086199.1, read on the forward strand.
AGAACTGATGATAGCAATGCCTTTGGGTTTCAATGCATCTGGTTCCCAAAGCATGTGTGTCACTCTCAGTGAATTATGGGTGGGTGGGATCAGGACAGACAATGGTTCAGAGCAGGAAGGAGCCTTTTACTGCCATGTATTGATTATTGTGGCATTCCCTGCCCATATGTTAGGATTCAGAATATTTAAGCAAGGCTGAGTACTTTTGAACAAAGCCACTGTGGCTTGTGAAGTAGTTGTGTTTTGTAAGTTTTTCTGAAGCACTGTGGCTGTATTAGCTGTGTTGTGTATGTTTCTTGGGTACATCATTCCATTGTCATGAGAAAGTGTAGTTTTTTTTCACAGTTCTGTGTGTTAAAAAAGTTTTTATTACTCCAACTAATTTCACTGTCTCTATCTGTTTAAAGGTGACAGCTTCTCTCTTAGGTTTGCCTTCAAAGTCTTGTTCTCTACTGATCCTGACAGAAAATGAGAATGAAAAGAGAAAGTGGGTTGGAATCCTAGAAGGGTTGCAGTCTATCCTGCACAAAAACAGGCTGAGGAACCAGGTTGTGCATATTCCACAAGAAGCCTATGACAGTACACTGCCTCTTATTAAAGCAAGTTTAGCTGCTGCTATTGTAGGTATGTTTGATTTCACTTTTATCAGTGTATGAAGGTGGTTGGAACTTTTAGATGGGCTTTTACAATGAGAGCACTGACATCTTGAAATAAATTCCTCAGCTGAATTCCTTGATAGGAATTTAATAATGGGCAAAAAATGCTAATCTTGCATTGATATTCAGGTTTCTTCATCCATTTGAAGTAAATAATACTGTTGAGTTGTTCAGCAGGTTGTTTTAGCAACGTGGTACTTAGCATGCTTTTGACAGACTGTGTGAACTCAAGCAAAATTGATTTGCTGGTGAAAATCTGTTTGTGCAGAAATTTTTTCAGCCGTTCAAAACAAACAGCCTGTTTTAAAGATAAGACCAAGCTTAGCTGAATTAATGGCCTTTTTTTCCCCCTTAGATCGAGATAGAATTGCAATTGGCTCAGAAGAAGGACTGTATGTGATAGAGGTGACCCGTGATGGTAAGTCAGGCCATAATGCATGCAGTAATTACATACAAAATAATGAGCTCCATAACTTTGAGTGCTGCTGTAATATAGGTTGCACAACAGCCTTTCATGTATAGTAAGTATTAAACACTCAGTTAATTGATGAGAAGGAAAAGTGAATGTGAGGTATAAGCACTAATTTGGTCATTATCGTTACATTCAGGTGAGTGGCTGAAATTAAAGGGATGAGTTACTGGGCATATCCTGGCACATTCTCACCTTAGCTGTGTTCCCACAGCTGGTATCAAAATGCATCAGCACACAGAGCATGCACAGCACATACAAAGTTTGTAGACTTCCCTTTAAAACCTCCATGTCTTACCTGTTTCTTCCAGAAATTTGACAGCCACTCACATTCTCTTGAAGACCAATGGTGTCCAAAGCAAATGTGTCTTGGGGTGTTGGGGTGCTGGTCTTGTCAGTGATTTTCTCAATTCATTTTTCTGTGTAATTTGTGGCTATTTGAAAGTTGGACTTTACTCATGCTAAAGCTTGCATTTCAATGTAAAATAAAGCAGTGAATATAGGTTTTAAAGATTTACTTGACTTCCAAAATTAAATTATATGAGGGATGTGGTTTTGGGTCACAAGAAAATTCTTGTTTAGAATAAGACATTGCCCAATTCCAGGAGAAACTGCTTTATACATGGAGACTGCAGATATTTGGAATTCTTTTTAGCAGTAATGAATGCCATTCCATTGAGTAAACTTCCAGTGGTCATCATTCTTTAAGTAGTTAGATATAAACATAACTTGAGATGAAAATAATTCCAGGAATTCCAGCACAGCTTCTTGCATAAAAGAAAGTTGTAAATTTAATTCAAAAGGTCATTTCCTAAAGGAACAATTATCTGCATCACCATGTTATATGTAAATGTGAAAATTAATTATCAGGTTTGGTTTTAAGCTAAGAAATGTTTAGCAGGAGTTTTCTCTGGCCAGTTCTGTGTGTTAATAGCATTTTTTGTAAATCGTAATCTGTTTTTCATTTTATAGCAGTTGTAATTTTTTTAGTGTTAATTAACTGCCAGCTGTTTATAGCAAAGGTCTTTGGTTAGAATATTGCTTAATTCTTGACAAATAAGCTGGAGTTAGAGCTAGGAAGGAAACCATTTCTCTGTGGCAAAGTCAGTTATTTCCTAGAGCATTTCTTCAGACATTTCATCTATTTATTCAGGTGAGGGTACACCACAACAGCACTTTGTGATTTAAACAGCTAAAGTCTTATTGCCAAGTTTAAAGAATTTGGTAACTTTGGCTACATTACTCAACTGTTACTGAAAAAAGGCAAAGAATTTCCAATGAAGAGTTCTCTCTTTTTTTTAACTACAATTCATAAATATTTTTAAAGCTTTCAGCTAGCAGAAAAATGAAAGTTACAATTTAATTTTATTGGTTTATGCTTGTTAAGTTTCCTAGTTTAGAATTGCTCTCTTGTTTGTACCCCATTAAACACTCACTTCATTCTTGAAAGTTCTTGTATAGCCAAGATCCCCAAAGAGCACACATTGTACCTAGCCCCCTTAGCTGCCTCTAACCCTGCTTTAAAAAAATGCATTAAACAGCAAAACTCCCCATGGGTAGCCTGGCTAGTCCTTGTTCTGAAAGGGCTTTCCTGGTGCCTGTCCTGAGCCTCTCTTCCTGCAGCCTAAGCCCATTCCTCTTATCCTTTCCCCATCACAAAGAGCATTTTTTCTCTTTCCATATGTGTGTTTTACACCCCCTTACTGTACTGCTTTTGTACCTGGCTGAGAGATCTGCCAACAGTACAGCATTTTGTCTCCTCAGTTATCAGGATTAAATAAATACTTTATATTTCTTGTCTTTGTTTTCTGCTAATTTGGTCTTCCTCCAAAATTTACTGAAGATGCTGATGTTTCCCTGGAGGTGGGACCCACTTCTGAAGATGCAACATCTTTCACTGTACAGATGGTACAGATACAATTATATAAAGAAATGTCTTCATTTATCCTACATGTTAAGCAGCATTTTCCCACAAAGTGTTGTTGAGATTTTTGTTATGAATAGAGAGGGTTGCAGGAATGCTTTGTTTCATTGTTTACTCTGAGAATTAATAACAGAGAATCAAGCATGTGTAATAAGTGCTCTTCCTCACCTGGTACATGTCTGTGTTTGGATTAATTTTCAGGCCTCACTATGTAGCACTGCAGTGTTTCTGGGCCTGGTGATTTTCCTGTTTAACTGATGGCAGCTCTTGTTTCCTTTGCAGTGATAGTCCGAGCTGCTGACTGCAAGAAGGTGTACCAGATAGAGCTTGCTCCCAAAGAAAAAATCATCATCCTCATCTGTGGTCGGAACCATCACGTCCACCTTTACCCCTGGGCCTCTCTGGATGGGTCAGAAGGGAACTTTGACATTAAGCTTGCAGAAACTAAAGGCTGCCAATTGATTACAACTGGAACACTAAAGAAGAGTTCTTCTACTTGTTTGTTTGTGGCTGTCAAACGACAGGTTTTTTGCTATGAAATTCACAGAACTAAACCTTTCCACAAAAAATTCAGTGAAATTCAGGCTCCAGGAATTGTACAGTGGATGACAGTGTTCAAGGACAAGCTCTGTGTTGGCTACCAGTCTGGGTTCTCTCTGTTGACCATCCAGGGAGATGGACAATCTATAAACCTGGTAAATCCTAATGACCCCTCGCTTATCTTCCTCTCCCAGCAGTCTTTTGATGCCCTTTGTGCTGTGGAGCTCAGTAATGAGGAATTCCTGCTTTGCTTCAGCCATATGGGAGTTTACGTCGATTCGCAAGGTCGAAGGTCACGCATGCAGGAACTAATGTGGCCTGCAACTCCTGTTGCCTGTAGTATGTATATGTTTTTCTGTTGCCATATCCCTGTTGCTGCTTTACTTGTCAAAAAATACTCAGCATTGTATTCAATTTTGCTTCAGTTTGTCTTTGAATATCGAGTTTAAGTTTTGGTGAGTTAACAGACACGTGGTTCTTCCTGGGGGTAGTTTTGGACTTGGAGATCCCAGATGCTGGAAGAAATGCTCTGCCTTATTACAGGACACAGAAGAATAAATAGTGGAATGCAAAATAATTTTTAGAGAAAGTAGTCCTGGATGCAGGACAGTGCAAGACTACCTGTCTGTGAAATTCTATAAAGATTTTTGTTCACCTAGAGAGCATAAATGTCCAGTTGCCTGTAGGGTGTCTTCTGTGTACTGTTCTCAAATTACAGTAGAAAGTTGAAGAAGAAATGTAACTGCAAGTCTGAAGGTTCATAAAGATAATAAGAGATTAAAATTTTCTCCTCTTGGTTTTAATTTTAGGGGGACAGTATCCAAAAGTAGTATAGGTGAGAGTAATATTTAAACCACTCTGCTTGTTTCAGGAGCATTGGTTATCAGCTTGGTAGAACAGAGGCACATGCAGAGCATTTTTCAATATTCAGTAGTCAAAGGCAGGTGATGATAAATCTGGTATTTCTATTTGAAGCTCAAATAGCAATTAAAATTTTTGAATGATTGAAGGCAATAAATAGCTTTTTGTTTAAGTAGTACAGCAAGGAGTTAGGTGGATCAGGCCAGGTCCTAATAGGAATGTGTGTAATTGTATTTGATTCGAAGTGAAATTGTTTGCTTACTTTACTCTGACCTAGTTCTGAACAGAAGTCTGAAGCAAAGTCCCTAGAAAACAATGTAGTGGGAAATGTACTTTAAAACACTATTAGCTAAAACTAATGTTTCCTTTCCCTTAATCAGCTTTACAGTTTTTTGCATTTCAGCAAACTAGACTTGCTAGTTAATGGTTTTGTCTGTTATTATTAGAAGTGTTCTTACTGTAAACTATTTTATAACATTCTTCTATGTGCAGTCCTGAGTGGTGCTGGCCTCAGGCTGTTTTTGTAGAAAGAGCAACATTTTCTGCTGCCAAAGGAAACTGAATTACTTCCCTTTTCATTAGACTTGTCCTCACTCCTCAGTCCTAGTGTCTGTCACTAGTGATGGTGGGTTTTTTTAACTGTCCCATCAGGAGGCTGTAAAATTACAGAATGGTTTGGGTTGGAAGGGATCTTAAAGATCACCCACTTCCAACTCCCCTGCCATGGGCAGGGGCAACTTCTATTAAACCAATTTTCTCAAAGCTCCATCCAACCTGACCTTGAACACTAGCATGGAGGGAGCAGCTTCTTCCACACTGTCCTTGAGCAACTTGTTCAGTACCTCACCACCCTCACCATAAAGAATTCCTTCCTAATATCTAGTCTAAACCCATTCTCAGTTTAAAGCCATTTCTCCTGTTGTATCACTCCATTGCCTTGTAAAAAGTCCCTCTCCAGCTCCCTTGTAGCCTCTTCAGGTACTGGGAGGTGCTGTGAGGTCTCCCCAGAGTCTTCTCTTCTCCAGGCTGAGAACAGCCCCAGTTCTCCCAGCCAGTCTTTGTAGGAGAGACCAACAAAGTGGAAGTGATCCTGCTGTGGTAAACACCGTGTTGTAGAGAGGTTTTGGGCTAAAGCAGAGAATTTGTGTCTGGGGCAGCCAGTGCCCTCACCCCAGGAGAGGGCAGGGTGACCCTGGCCCAGCTCTGTCACCCCAGCTGGCCCGTCAGGGCTGTCCCTGCTCCAGCCTGTGCTGGTGTCCTCTGTGAGCCAGCATGGGTGTCCTTGGCTGCCCTGCAGCCTGGGGCAAAGCCCTGGAGCCAGCTGGGCTGGGGGCTGGGGGCTGGAGCCTGGGCCAGCCAGTGCAGGCACTGACAGAGCTTTTTGGGAGCCACTTCAGATCTGGGCAAGCTCATCAGCTGTGCCTGGAACGTGCCAGCCTTGGCTGCAGATGGTTTCTGCCTGATGCTCCCTTCTCCCTCTTGGTTTGAACATTCACACCAGCCAAGACCACATGCAATAGATGCTTGACCATAAATCACTTTTGTGTTGCATTTTTATGATAGCTGTCCAAGGCATTCTTTTAATGAATTTAAAAAATAGCACCACAACTGTACTTCAGTTCTTCTAAGAAGATTCTGTGATGTGTTTAGTGTCCTACTGGGTTATTTTCATTTTGTTTATTGAAGCATCTTCTCTCTATTAAATCCCTTAAGTTACTAGTAACTGCTTTTTACATCAGGAGAAAGTCTTTACATGAGCAGAACCATGTTGATACAAAGCTCTAGAGATCTCTGCTTTTTGTTTGACCTAAAATAAACTTGTCTGCTGATGCCTTTTAAGCTTTAAAAAAAAAAAAAAGTTGAAAAGAGAAAATGAGTTACGGGCTTTAAGCATTGTGACATTTTTCTGTCGACTTGATGAAAGTAACCCATACATGAATATCTAAAGCTAGAAAATTGTAAGCAAAAGAGGAAGGAAATTGAGAGCAGATCTGCATCAGGAGTTCATGACCCAGCTCACAGATGGTGGCTTTCTCATCTCCTCTGCACTCAAAAGATGTGTAGTTAGTTTGGTGCTTCTGAAGTGAAGTAATCCATAGCAAAGCTGGCTGCTCAGTTCCTACCACCTAGCAAATTTGTATGCATGTGAAAACTTCAGATGCCATTTTGCAATTTCATGAAATGGCAAGGTGAAGTTTTAAAAAATACTGAAAGGGTCAAATTTAAATATTTCCATAATGCTGATAGTTGTCCTTAGCAAATCTATTCTCACAAAAAAATCCGTTTGAAACTGGGGTTTTGAAAATGTGTTTTAAAATGTATCTTGCACATAGTGGAAAACTTGTAACTGTTGAAATCTGCTCAAATGTTTGTCAGTTCTGCACTACTGAAATGACATTGGGGTTTTCTGTTTGTTTTCAATCAATGCAGGTTGCAATTCTTCATATGTAACAGTGTATAGCGAGTATGGTGTTGATGTGTTTGATGTTAACACTATGGAGTGGGTCCAGACTATTGGCCTGAGAAGGGTAAGTCATTTTCTTTGGCTATTGAACTTAATTAGGTTATTTTCAAATGAGATGTTTCTTCAGAGTGTATGCTAGACTTGAGGTAATTCTCTGTCTCCTTCCTCAAAACAGATCAGACCATTAAACATGGATGGCACACTGAACCTCCTTAACTGTGAGCCACCAAGGTTAATATATTTCAAGAACAAGTTTTCAGGTGAGTCCTGAACAAGGGGAGAAATGGGGAACTCATTCTAACCGGTTAATTTTCACCATGTTACCTTTGCACTAGATGAAATTTGTGTTGAATGTGTCTAGGTCATGCTGTACTCTGTAAGTGAAATTGCTTTGTGCTGTTACAGCAGGAGCTGGCCTCAGTGTACCAGAAACCTCTGACAACAGCAAGAAGCAAATGCTCAGGACCAGGAGCAAAAGAAGATTCGTATTCAAGGTTCCCGAGGAAGAGCGGTTACAGCAAAGGAGGTAAGAATTTATTTGTAAATTTGTAAAAAATAACTGAATATACATGATGACATGCAGAGACTGGGAATGCTAATAGAAAAAAATCTCTCCTGTTTTTTTAGGGAAATGCTTAGAGACCCTGAGCTAAGGTCAAAGATGATTTCTAACCCAACGAATTTCAACCACGTGGCTCACATGGGACCAGGAGATGGAATGCAGGTCCTCATGGACCTCCCACTGGTAAAATACATTTATATGGGAGGGATACATATGTGCATTTGTTCTTGCTCACAAAAGCTGTGAAGATGAGCTGGATGGGCTCAAGTATTATCCCTGTACCGAATTCTTCTTTAAATCCTTTTGAGAAAGGTGAACCTTCCTGCTGTGCAATGCTTCTAAATCCTGTGCAAGGAAATACTGTTAGCTGACTTATGAATGAGACATTGAAAGACAGATATCACTGCCAGGAGCTTGTTAGTAGTTTTGTATATAATCAATCTCTCCTCCTTCCTTTTTCTTGTTTGTCTTAAAACAACAGAATGAGTTTCCTTTCCCCTCATCCTCTCGACATTCTGCTCTTGGTATCACCCCCAACAGGCTTTGAGCACGTCTATCACATGAGCCCTGTCTCTGCTGAAATCTCTCTCCAGAGTGACCATTCCTCACTGCAAGGCTCCCTTCTGCTTTCTTCCTCTTCCTGCCCCTCCTCTGCTTCCCTAGCAAGGGTAGGAGTAGCTACAAACTGTTAGGAACTGGAGTATGGTATGCTTGTGGCACTTCACCAATTCTAGAGCTATAACAAGGGGAAAAAAAACTAATGCTGTGGAGGTAACTAAAATGCATGTGACTTGCAGTGCTTTATAGAATTAATTTTATTTTGTATTTAACTAATACAGCATTTTATGAGCTATTTTAGTTTTAAAACTACAAGAGAAAGATGTGAAGGTACACTTTTATGTTCTGTATGTACCCTTCATTCTAGAGCTGTTAGTCAGGCTTTCTCTTGTCTTTCTCAGATAGCCCAGATGTGGGTCAGGCATTTGTCATTTCAGCAGGAGGAGGAAGGAAAGCAGAGCTGTTAGTACAGTCCCTGCCCCTTCATGGAGGGTTTGCTGGCTGACAGGTTCCAGTGGCTGCTATGGGGCTTAGTTCTTTCTCTGTCTTTCTCAGGGTTTGTGTCTGTTACTGAAAATATGTGGATGTGGTCAAGTAAGTTCAGTTTTTCTACCAACACTGGGTTGTAATAGCTTCAAAAGCACAGTAAAGTTTTCATGAGTAACAACTTCTTCTTGGGTAGCTTTTGTTGCTGGCTAACAAAGTGTTTCATTTACACTGTAGAGTGTCCTACCTCCTGCCCAGGATGAAAAATCCTGTCAGTCTTCAGCCAACCTGTCACGGCAGCAGCAGCAGCAGAGAAACAAAACCTACATCTCATGGCCCTCCTCAAGTAAGGCTGGAACAAGCTGCTCACTCTGGGCTGTAATCTGTGATGTCAACAGGAGCTGTAAATTGCTTTTTGCCCTTCCCTCTGTGCAGGTGGCAGCGATGTGGGAGCAGCCATGCCTTCCCGAAGCATGTCCGACCCCGACCAGGAGTTTGACAAAGAGGTAAAACAGCTTCTGTGCATGGACACCAGCAATGTCCTGTTGGCATAGATTGCTCTCTTTTCCCAATAAATTACATTCCCAAGGAAATACTTCATGGAGATGTTTTCTTTCCACAAGTGTTTTTCCCAGCAAAAGTTAGATAAGCTAGCACAAAGGCAAAGCTGTGAAAAGATCTTCTGATGGTGATATTTTAAGAAATGTAATGTCTTCGATTAAGCTTTATAGGCAACGGAAATTTGACTAATTGATGAAATGTCCTCAAAGCTCCTAAAAATGTTCTCTGGGATATTAGCATAGAATAGCAAAGTAATATGACTAGTTAAGTAATTTTCTGTGCTGCCTTAAGGAAGACTTTTTGTCATGTAACTTGAGAAAGAATCAAATTTATAATACATAAAACTGCTTTTAGCAAGAATAAGGGTATGTGCCAGTCACCAAACTTAAAATGTCTTGGCTCTACAAAACTGATCCGTGTAAACTATCTTCTTGTAAATAGACAAGATACTTGATTTTTGGATCTGTGATTTATTATGTGTTTTCTTCTAATCTTTGCTAAAGCACTGTCTGTGCAAGGAAAGTGTCAGGAATTATTCCTGGGAAGCTAAGTCCCTGACTAAGATATTTTTTAGTGCTTTTTGGTACCCAACTGCAGGCCCATATAATGCTCTGAAGTTGGAAGCATGTCCAGACTTTTGCTGGCTGCCTTAGCACACACCAAGTCCAGAGTTCTGATCACAGCTGTGGTCTGACTTCCTTTGTAACCTTCAGTTAGCCATTAAAAGCACATGAAAGTGGGGATCTCTAAACACAGGCATTTTTGAAACAGTCTTGGTTTTCAGAGGTGGTTATGATGGACTGTGTTAGTTATTCTGCTCACCCTTCCCAAACTCCATTATATTCCATGCTCTGTTGGTAATTGTTGTTTGTAGGCATGACTAATGATAGATTCGGAAGGGAATTTTCTCTTACAATTTCTTATGACTTCTTAAATTTAAAAAAATAGTAGTTTGAAACTGGAAAGAGGCTCTAATAACACCTTTTGGCTTTATACTATTTCCCCCATGGCTTTTGACTTTATGAACCGCATCATGTTAGGATAATCTTGTTATAGATTATCTTATTTTTGTTCAAGCCATGCAAAATCTTCTGAACAGCATTCTTGAAGGATGTTACCTTTCAATCTATTTGCTAAGTATATATTTCTCTTTCTTGAAAATAACTTGCTGCAGTGGTAACAGATTTTTTTCGTGCAGTATTTCATTAGCTGTGAATCTGTGCAGTGCTCAGAATTGTAACACACCAAAATAGTGGGAAACTTGCCAGCCATCCTGTTGAAGTGAGACCAGCCTGTGAAGGCAAATATCCAAGGACTAATCTCATACTGGGGAAATAACTGTGGATGGTCTTTATTAGATATTGACGTAGGATGTACCCACTAAGTGTATTCTCTTTCCAGATCTCCAGCCAGATTCTTGGCAGCCTTCACTCGTTTGTCAGGCACTTCACAGCCTTGTTGCTGTTTTGTAAACAGCTCATAATGCTTGTTTCCTTCTTCCTCACCAAACTGAAGATGATTTGACCATAGTTTTTATATGTTTACATGGGCAGATAAAGTTACTCCTGGGCTATAAAAATTGCCTAAAAATTGCAGGCTGGTAAATTCTGAACAACAGTGTGCAGAGAGATGTATTCCATCAGGAAAGCTTTGCAATGGCTAAAGGAGAGGAGCCAGAGGTGTCGCAGTTTCCACATACTTTACCATAATTTCTGTTGCATCAGAGGTCACCTTTGGGACTGCACTAGAGCCTGTTGATGGTAATGGAAGTAATTGCTTGAATGTTTAACCATGGAGTTAATCTAATGCACACTGCTTCGTAGGTGTTGCTCACCCTCATTTTTGAGTGCCTTCGAAAGCTTTTGAGTGTAAAAAATTCAAGTAAACATAATTCTTTAATGTTTCTCATTAACAGCCTGATTCAGACTCCACCAAACACTCTACTCCATCGAACAGCTCAAATCCAAGTGGTCCCCCAAGTCCCAACTCTCCTCATAGGAATCAGCTTACGCTGGATGGACTGGACCAGTCGACCTGTGACGCGTAACCCGCTGCTCCACGGCGTTCACCTGCAGGGCAGAGCCTCTCAGATGCTAGTGCCAAGACTGACACAGACTCTCTAGTGTTGTACAAGAATTAATTATATATCCAGATTGTAGATACAAACTATGGAAATGAAGAAAATTCTTTACTAATAGCGATTGAGCTTTTTATGCAGAATTGTTCACTGCTCGGTTACGGTTGATTCCTCTCTGCACAGCTGTGACAGTTTTATTGCATAGGAGCATTTAAGGCCACCGGTAAATAGTCTTATTCTTATGGTGAAAGAGAAATAGAGTTACTGATAATGTTGCTACAATATCAGGAATATTATTTTTCTATAGAATGATGTAATGTCTGATTAGCAGGAAATCCTTTTAGACAGAATTTGGACTTCTGAATAGGAAATGTGAGCAGGGCTAGTTACATCCTCAGATGAATACACTTTTCCCTTTTTCCTGTAACTGTTTTTTTCCTGAATCTTAAGGAGAATGGTAGGAAGCTGTAGGTTGTTTCCAACATCAGTAGAGTCACCAGGAAGTCAAAGAAAAGCTGGTTATAGTTTTGTGGCCTTTTAATTCATTTAGCCATTACATATACAGCTGCATAACTGTCTTTCTATCTTTCTACCAACTTTTTAGTCTTGTACATAGGACTACTGACAGTTATCTCTTTACCCATTCCCTGCTTTTAGTCCTCATCAGTCATTAGTCAGGGCTTTAAAATACTGCTGTGAAAAAGATTTTACTCCTAGTTCCTGCCTTTCTCCTCCTGAGAAGTTGTTTCTCCTGGGTTTTTGGTGTAAGGACACACTATGCTGTTTAGCTAGCAAGCCTTCTTGTGGACGCATTGCCCTCGGAGTCTGCTTGGCCCGGGGACTGTATCGCACTAAAACATCAGTCTGTTCATTGGCTACCAAAGTGGAACGTGAAGGATGTGTAACTGGGGGTGCTGCTTTTCTCATTAATTGTATCCTCACCTGCATGAAGACCCCATGATTATTAATCAAGTATTGATCATGTAGAAAATGCACAACACACTCCTGTATATTTTGCGATGGCCCACGTGCGGTGATGTTTGCGTGTATATTTAATCTCATGCTTCCATGTATTATACATTTAGTACTCAAAGATTTGTGACCATGTTTCATTAAAAGCTTGTAATTAATTCAGTGGCTGGCATATCCAGTTTGTCATTGTCACAAAAGTGTGCCTTCTGTGCCAATTTTATGACAGTTGGATGTCACTTATTTAAAATTCAGTTTAAATGGGCTAATGATATACCAATGGCTAATGTTCTTTTCTGAAACACTGTATAGGACGTGCACTTATCTTTAGGTTAAACTGAGTGTTCTAGTCAACATTTAATCCTGTTACGTTAAGTGTTCGACAGTACTTGCTCTTTTTCTCAGATTCTTGATAAAGGGGCTCAGTTAGAGCTGGACACTACTGCTTTGGGGGTTTTCTGGTTTTTACTTTTTTAATGTAAGTCTAAGTCTTTGTAATTATTGAATTGTGAGAACATTTTTGAACAATTTACATGTCAATAAAGCAGAAGAGGGAGGTTTTAAAGTTTATAGTTGTCTGTCTTCACATCTGAAAACAATCTACCGCTGACACTTGCTTCAGTCTCATGGTAAATTCACTTTGTTCACATGAACATTTGACATAAACTGAAGGTATTTTAGATCTCCCAAAGCACTACAAGAAAGGTGCACACTGCTGAAGGTGAATGAGTGTTCAGGAGCCATGGAAGTCCTTTTGGTGGAATACAGCACTGAGATTTTGTGCCCTTGGTTTTGTTTTAGTGTTATCATGTAGTTGATTTGCTGGCCCTATTAATTCCTTTTTAAATGATTTATATGACTCGTTAGTTACAGCTGAAGCATGGTGAGGAGGCTGCAGGGTCTAATTATGCATCTTAAGTATCATAAAACAATAAATATATTTCACTTGTCCAAGCAGTACTCCCAAGGAAAGGCTTAGGAACATTTCAAGGATTGGTGTGTGAATGGTGCAGCCCCTCACACAGGGTTTTTTAAAGCTCTCATGCTCTGGTATTTGAGCACTATAGAGCCCACTGTATCTAGACAGTGCCAACATCTCCTCTAGGCTGTCCTAGGTAAGCATCTCTCATCCCATATGGAGTGCCAAGTGTTCCTGAATTGCTTCTTGGTTTGTCTCAGCCTTCACAGGAAAGGCCAAGCTGGGTGCTGTGCACCCTGCTGTTCTTGCCTGACCAAACCCCCCTGGGCTGGTGTGGGTTGTTTTGGGAAGGCGCACCCACACTGCCCTGGGGATGGGGTGACAGCTGACAGGAGATCTGAGGGCTCTGTGCTAGAAGCCTTCTCACAAGTATTCATGCTAATCAGCCTTTGACTTTTAAAAAACATTTCTCCTGCTCTTGAGCTGATTTTTCTCTGCACAGTGAGGGCTTGGGATGACAACAAAGTCTTTAATTATGGGGGTATTAAATCATAGCACTCAGCAGTGCCAGGGCTTGGTTATAATTTAAGCAGGAGAACGTTTCTAGAAAAATTAATTAATTGCTCATATGAATACATTATTCTTTTTTTTTTTTTTTTTTCCCTGCTTAAGTCTGGCCAAGCAGAATTCCTTCCCAAGTTCTCCAGCACAGCCCTTTCCAGATATCTTTTCCCTTACGGATTTTGATTCTGGTTACCTAAAGAGTCCTCTTGAGCCCTCAGGAAAATTTTCATAAATGCAAGCATTCAGGTGAAATGATTCTCTGACAATACACTTTCTTATCCCTGCAGGCACCAGTCTAGGACTGAAAGTGAGGAATTGAGCTATGCAAGGAATGAGGGTAATTTGGTGTGTGCCTGTTTCTCTGCTCATTCCATTTTCACAGAGGTATGACATCAGGTCCTGAAGCTGGAGGGATGGGTGGAACTCACTGGAACAATTGGTCACTCCTAGCACAGAGCTTTTCCCCAAAAAGCTGAGTATTTTGGAATACATCCTGCTATCACTTGCCACCCAAGAACTAAACTCCTGTGCCACCCACCTCTGTCTACAGAACAGGTGTGCTGAGAAGAAACATCTTCCTAAACAGGTGCAATCTTCTGGAGAGGGAGGTGCATAAAATCTGGCTTTAACTTTGCAGGGTAAGTGCTTAGCACAGCTAAGTCACAGGGAGGGGACTTCAGAGTGGAAGTGCTGGAGGTGCTGCAGGCACCCTTGTTCTGCACAGCATCAGACTGGCATCCCTGGGAGAAAGCAGATGTGTAAAAACCTTGAGAGCTGGCACTGGTAGCCTGAAGCACTGAGAAGCAGCAAAGTGTCTGAGGGAGGAGATGACTGGGGAACTGAACTGCACATTGAGGTGCAGTTAAGCAACGTGTTAATGCATGGAAGGTGTTGTATCATGACCAGAACCCTTGTCTTGCTGAGTTTAGCTTATTTTGAACCAAAAAGAACACATGGCATTCTTGCATGCCAGGCTACTGGAGCATCTTGTGTTCCAGTTTGCACCATCTGCTCTGGATGAAGCGGCTCTGACAGGCAGAAGGGAGGAGGACGGTCCAAAAATCAGTGTTCAGCTGCCCAGCCCTTGCCTTCCCCTGCTGTGGCAGCAGCTCTGCCCGACCCCTGTAAATGTGGCTGCCCTGTCAGCCGCCCCTCACCATTCCTCCCTGGCAGCCCTGGGGCCCTGGGCAGCCCCTTCCCGCGGGGTGAGAGCTGCTCTGGTGCCGGGGCTCGGCTCTGGCACGGCAGCACACGGGGCTGGAGGGGCTCTGCTTGACGGGAGGGGGTTCCATGGGCACAGGACCACGTCGGGAAGACAGGAGGGAAGGCACGGTGCCAGCACGATCTCAGTGATTCCGAGATGCCCTAAACATGTTTTTGGGAACGAGGGTTGATGTTGAGACCAGGTATCAGCTGCAGGCCTGGTGTGGGATGCCCAGGGAAGCCAAAGGCTGGCAGGAGCCGGTCCCAGCGGTGCCTGATGCTCAGGCCGGCGCTGCCGGCAGGGTTAGCTCAGGACAGGAGCAGAAGACAGCAGGACGTGCTCAGCCAGCGGGAGCTGCAGTGCTGTGCTCCAGCCAGAGGAGGAACATGGACTAAGGAATCAGCCCCTTCCCTGTCCTTGCAGCAAATATTTTCCCTGCTCCCCAATAAGCTGCAGCACTTTTTTGTCATCTGACTGCACAGGTTCATGCAGGTTTATTGATGCTCTCTCACAGATAAAACCCTCAGATTTTT
This sequence comes from Melospiza melodia melodia, assembly GCF_035770615.1. Taxonomy (NCBI): domain Eukaryota; kingdom Metazoa; phylum Chordata; class Aves; order Passeriformes; family Passerellidae; genus Melospiza; species Melospiza melodia. Next base: position 10,813,999 of record NC_086199.1, read on the forward strand.
CCAGCCTCGCCTCCTTTGCTGCTCCTTACGCAGTCCCCGCTCTGCAGTCCCGCGGGGACGGGCAGCGCAGAGCCCTGCATGCTGATGGACGCGGCCGGAGCTGCCGCCCCGCAGCGCCTCGGCCGGCCCCTGCACGCCGGTGAGACCCGTCCCTGCCAAATGCCCTCCCGCCACTGCTCCCTCCTGCTGAAAGAGATATAAAAATATACATTCAGCGAGCCAAGTCTGTCTTCAGGCTCAGGGATATTTTGAGGACTCTGCCACAATCCGAGTTTGTGCAGAACTTCTGTGAGCGGCTGTATCGTGCAAAGCAAAGGCACCGTGCTATGTGCTGGTGTCCATTAATAGCGTGCAGGTTGCTTTTTCTTTTGACACCCTAGCAAGCAATGACTCCTGACATCCTGCCATTAACACTAATGCATTTTGAATTAGACTGTCGCAGTGGGGGACCCCTGACACTCAGGACCAAAAGCAAAATAAAGCCATCAGGTGCCCAGACCCGCCGTGCACAGCCTCAGTGACATAAACCATCCCTGCAACGTGCTGCTTACCAAGGATGTCTGTGAATTAAATTCCTTGTTTAGGCAGGATCCCAGGAGACACTTGTGTACCAACCCCTTTGCTCTGCCCTGCCTGCAGCACGGGCTGTGTGTGTGTGTGTGTCGGTGTGCAGCAGTCATGGATACAATCATGGATACAATCACGGATACAGCTGTTCTTCCAGCAGCTCTCGATCCCAGCATCACAAACTGACTCTGGTGCTTCATTTTGTTTCTGCAGAGCCCCCCCCTCCCTGCGGCGCGTTCTGTACGAGCGAGCGAGTGGCTCCTGAAGGAAAAGTACAGACTGTGCTCTGCTCGTGCACTGACAAAAATTGATCTCTGCATTAATTAAAGCCTCTATTGTAAGTGACCTCGAGCTGCTAATGCATTTTAAAAATGAAGCTTCGCCAACAGCAAATTCAAACACATAGGGGTGACCAGGTGGAGGCTCCTGCCACAGGCTGCTCTGCCTCCCTCCGTGTCAGTGATGTGTCCCAGGAGGGTGTCTGACTCCACAAACACACCCCAGCCTGTGGCTCACCCTCAAATCCCTGTGTGAGCAGGCAGGACACAGAGCTGATGTCCTCAGCCACTTGCAGGGCAAGAACACCATCTTGGCACCCTCTTGTGCAATGGTCCCCTTGCCAATGGGTTGTCTCTTCTCTCTCTCAGCCCATGACCATGGGATGCTCTTGCCTTTCCCCCTCTGCACAGGATGTGAGGACGCAGCCATCAAGACCCCTCCCAATCCTCAGATCACAATTCAATCTCACAATGAGCGAGGCCCAAAAACAGCCAGGGAAGGAAGAAATTCCCTCTGAGGCTCCCTGGGGGTCACCCCTGAGCCCCTTCCTTGTGTTGGCAGTGCTGGTGTGATGATGGGCTGCCTGGGGCAGTGAGGGGCTGCCTGGGGCAGTGATGGGCTGCCTGGAGTACTGAGGGGCTGCCTGGGGCAGTGATGGGCTGCCTGGGGCAGTGATGGGCCACATGGTGCAGTGAGGGGCTGCCTGGGGCAGTGAGGGGCTGCCTGGAGTACTGAGGGGCTGCCTGGGGCAGTGAGGGGCTGCCTGGGGTAATGAGGGGCTGCCTGGGGCAGTGAGGGGCTGCCTGGGGCAGTGAGGGGCTGCCTGGAGTACTGAGGGGCTGCCTGGGGCAGTGAGGGGCTGCCTGGGGTAATGAGGGGCTGCCTGGGGCAGTGAGGGGCTGCCTGGGGTAATGAGGGGCTGCCTGGGGCAGTGAGGGGCTGCTTGGGGCAGTGAGGGGCTGCCTGGGGCAGTGAGGGGCTGCCTGGGGTAATGAGGGGCTGCTTGGGGCAGTGAGGGGCTGCCTGGTGCATTGGCCCCAGAAAGAAAATTCCTGTGTGTTTGTATTTGAAGGCCTGTGGGCTGGAGTCACCTGCAATGAACTGATGTGAAAGAGGAAAAGAACACAAAAAGGCCCTCACAGCACAAAGGAGGGATGTAGGGGGTGGAGGATGTGGCTGCTCTCACAGGCACCATGGTAACACCACGGCTCTGAGCTGCACTGAGCCCTGGCCACGTCTGGCCCTGTGGGTCAGCAGCAGGGCTTGGGCTGGGGATCCACCTTGGGCTCACACCACAGGAGTGACTCTGTGTGCTGTGTGGTGAGTTCCTGGGCGCTGTCCCTGGGTCACTGCTCCCCAGTGATGCACTGATTGTAGGACCATGGGATGGTGGGGATTGGGTATTCCCCATGGCAGCTGGTGGAGGCTGATGGCTTCCTCTGCTTTCTGACCTGCCTGCTGACCATTTCACCCAGCAACGAGTGCCTGAGAGGGGCAACAGAGACTCCTGCCCAGGCAAGCTGCTTTTCAGCTCAGTACTGGGGGAGGAGCCCCCTCAGGAGAGGTGAAACCCCAAGGGGGTGTGTGCCCTGAGCACAGGACTGCCCTGGCTCTGCCCCACTTGCAAATGCACCACAGCACCCAGAGAAGCCTTGCTCCCTGCTGCCTTTGTGCTTTTGTCCTGCCTGTTCCCAGAGGGCAGGGCTGCTCCCACCACAGGCTGCCTTTTACCCTTCTTCAGGGCTCTGATGCACCTAATGATGAATTCCCAGCCCTTTGAGAAGGGATTATGTCTTCCAGAGACTAGAACAAAATATTATAAACTTAAAATAGCTGCTTCCTTATGGAATATGCCAACAAGCCCTACTGAATACTCAGTAGAGTGTAAATTTGCATCCATTTGCATACATATCCATAATTTCCACCTCACCCATCAGCCCTGCTCCATAAAGATGCACAGCCTGACATTGTGAGCAGATGATGGTGTTTGAAACAGGCCAGAGCTAACGAGGCCCCTCAGTGCCACTGCCCCAGCCCTCATCAGAGATGCGCTGGTGTGACTGTCCCCAGCCCTCAGCTCCTGCCTGCATCCCTCCCAAGGACCCTGGCATCAAATTTCCTTCCCCTTCCACCATGAGAAGACCTTCTCACCTTGAGGAATAACAGAATAAATCCCCAAAGGTCCAAGAGGGTTTCTTACCTATCAGTCCAGGCACAGAGGAAATGAGCAAGCTCCAGAAGCTTTCCTGGGGAGGGAATTGTTTAATCAGGACTGCACCTCACCAGCACCCAGTGGACAGGAATGAGAGGATGAATGGGGACCCTGAGCAGAGATCCCCAGCACTGAGCACACTCCTGGAAAGCAAAACAACCTTCCAGACCCTGAAGGCTCTGGGTCATATTCCAAAATTCATATTCTGAATTTCTGTCATGCAGCCAGGGATGCTTCCTTCAACCTGCTGTGTGCCCTGGGGCAAACCCAGCAGAGTGCTGGCTAAAGCAAGGGGTGCTGAGCTAGACCCCAACTTCTCTGGATACCATCTGAGACCCAAATCTCAATGCTGAACTATCTACAAAGAACTGACACCTGCAAAATACAGTTTAAAACCCAGAAGTAGCACCAGGGAGACCATGTCCATGTGACTGAGTCCTAACAGTGAAGGCTTGCTTTGGTTTCCTTCACTGAAAAAAAATACACTTTTATTCAGGTGGGATCTGCTTCTGGCTTGAATCCCACCAGGAGTGATGTGAGGGGCTGTGAGGGCTGGAGAGGTGGAGATATCCCCAGGGGAGTGGGGTCTGCCCCAGCACGAGTCCACACCATCAGGTCTCTGTCTCGCTCGCATTGTACAGAGGGTTGAGGTAGAACACCTGGAGATCTTTGGATGCCACTTCTGCAAGGTCAACATCTGGAGGCTCCTGCAACAGCAAGGGAGGAAAAACAACCAGTGGGGAGAGAAGAAAACCCTTGGGCAAAACCCACCCAGGGCTGAGTCCCTGCAGCAGCCACAGGCCGGTGACCTCAGGGAGAACAGGAATGTCCCACAAACCCCTCCTGGCCTGGGGACAGCAGGATCCCTCTCAGGTAACCCCAGGAGGATTTCAGGAGTGTCACAGCAGTCAGCAGCTCCTGCCCCTGCCCCAGGCACCCCGGCAGGGGGGACTCACCACGCTGAACACGGGGTTGTCAAAGCCTTTGTCACTGGCTGGTGCAGGGGGCGCCGGCTCCTCCATCCTCTCCCAGGGGTGCTGCGGGCGCAGGGTGGGCAACCTGGGCAGAGCTGGGCATCAGCACCCACAGCCCTGCAGCCCTGCAGCCGGGCATCAGCACCCACAGCCCTGCAGCCGGGCATCAGCACCCACAGCCCTGCAGCCGGGCATCAGCACCCACAGCCCGGCAGCTGGGCATCAGCACCCACAGCCCGGCAGCTGGGCATCAGCACCCACAGCCCTGCAGCCGGGCATCAGCACCCACACCCCTGCAGCCCTGCAGCCGGGCATCAGCACCCACAGCCCTGCAGCTGGGCATCAGCACCCACAGCCCTGCAGCCCTGCAGCTGGGCATCAGCACCCACACCCCTGCAGCTCGGCATCAGCACCCACAGCCCTGCAGCTGGGCATCAGCACCCACAGCCCTGCAGCTCGGCATCAGCACCCACAGCCCTGCAGCCCTGCAGCTGGGCATCAGCACCCACAGCCCTGCAGCTCCCCCAGCTGAAACCCAGCTGCCCCAAGAGGTGGATGGCAAATTATACAGGGGGAAAACGTCAGGCTGTTATTGAAATGGGGTATTTGTAACCCTGCCCAGGGAAAAGCAGCTGTAGCCAGCAGAAATCATTCAGCCTGGATTTCTGGGACCTGCATTCTGGAGGGAGGAGTTTGCAGAGGCAGGCAACTCTAGCACAGGCTTCATTTTGGAGCAATCATTCCTTCCCTGTGGCCTAAATGAATTGCCACAGAGCTGGAACCTGTTCCCACTGTAATCTCAACAAGTATTAATTACTTTTACCATTACTTTTATCATTGCTTTTATCACATTATCATTTTTTTCATCTTAATCACCATCACTACTTGTGTTATTTTCTTCATTACTTTTCTCCTAAGGGTCCCATTCACTGAGTACTCCCCTGCACTGGGCAGCTGCTGCAGGTGGGCTCAGCAGCAGGTCCATGCACATCACCTCAGGAGCTCTGAGGGAAGCTGTGCCAGGCCCCTTTTGGTGGAAACAAGGGGACCTGCAGCTCCAGTGGCTGGGCTTGGGTTCAGTTCTGTCTCCTATAGCTACACAAAATTCCCTCCTGCTGCTGACAGAGCTGGTTTCAAAGGCCTGTCCAGCATCCAAAGAAGCATCAGTGAAAGATAAATCATCAAGTAGCAATTACGGGCCTGGGAGTTTTATTTAGAAATTAAATGAAGGCACGGGTTTACTGCTAGGAAATATCATGTCAGCACGTGTCAAGCAGCAGGGCAAGTGTTCCTGGCCAGGGCCACTGCTGCACAGTGACAAAATCCCAGTGGAGGAGGCAGGAGGGAACAAACAACCTGACTTGTGAGCCTGTGACACAGCAGCCCCAGCACAAGGGAGCTCAGCACCCCCCAGCAGACACAGGTTCATTTTGCACATGCAAATTTAAACAATTCCTGAGCCCTGGTTATCAAGTGTACAAAGCCAACCCCACTTGCTCAAGCTGGGTACCCTGCAAAACCCTCCCTGAGAAAGTGGGTGCATGTGGGAGGAACAGAGGTGGGTGCCCAAAGCACCCACCATGGGCACTGCTGGGATGCCCTAATCACAGCCAGGCCCCATATCCAAGCTGTGAGGGAAAATGGTGATGGAGAAGGGTATTTGTGATGAGCTCCCAGCTGTGGTGCAGCCAGGTGCACCCTCCAGCCCTGCCCTGGGACCTGCACTCTGTACTCCATGCTGTGTGAACATGCAATGCACCAGAAGCTGCACTTGCTTTTGGAATGGCTATGAAGCTGTGGGACAAGTGTTCTGCATTATTTTGATGCATTTCTATCAAGCTGCTGGCAGGTTCAGTCCTCCCCTCTCCAGCAGGGCTGCAAACTAATGGTGCCAAGGAAAAGGAGGTGTCACTAGGCACCATGACTAGGCTGTGCAGAGCTCAGATGTCACCAGGCACCATGACAAGGCTGGGCAGAGCTCAGGAGGTGTCACCAGGCACCATGACAAGGCTGGGCAGAGCTCAGGAGGTGTCACCAGGCACCATGACTAGGCTGTGCAGAGCTCCAGCAGCCCTGCTCCCACCCAAGCACTCTGCACCCTGCCAAGAGGCAGCTCCTCATGGTCATGGAGGAGAATGAAGCAACAGTCCAAGAGTGCAGAAGTGCCTTTCAGCCACCTCACCTCCAGAAAACCATGAGGAGCAAGGACAGGTTTTAAACTGACACAGGGCAGGTTTAGATTAGATATTGGGAACAAACTCTTTACTATGAGGGCACTGAGGTTCTGGCACAGGTTGCCCAGAGAAGCTGTGGATGCTCCATCCCTGGAAGTGTTCAAGGCCAGGGCTGGGGCTCTCAGAAAACTGGTCTGGTGGAAGGGGTCACTGGCTATGGCAGGGGGCTGGAACTGGATGATCTTTGAGTCCTTCCAACCCAAACCACGTTGTGGTTCTGTGAACAGTAATGGGAGGTGGCAGGGTGCCAGTCCATGCCCCTTCCCATGGGAGCTCTGGGCAGCGCCGTGTGCCCTGTGTGCCAGGCTGGAAGGACAGCCTGGGCTGGCAGCTGCTCCCAGGCAGAGGCAGCCTGAATATCTGCTGCTGGCAGAAGCCCCATCCTTACCTCAGCTTTCCCCTTCTGTAGAGAAAGAGGATCCCTCCAAGGAACAGGAGACTGAAGAGCAGCCCCATGACCGTCCCTGCTGCGATCCTGCTCACTGGGGGGCTCCCCACCTGCCCAGTGGCAGTGCTGCCAGTGGCCACTTCCATTCTGCCACTTGAAATGCCGAGAGCTTCACCTGGGAAGAGACAGGGATGAGGACTGTACAGGGCAACACATCCCCACACCCATGGCAGAGGGAGCCTTCAGCTGGGTCAGGTCCTGCCTGCCTGGCTGATCGTCCTTCCCTGGGAACAGCAATGGGATTCACAGGGGGATGGACTCAACGGGGACAAGTCCCTCTGGGTCTGCCACCCACACAATGACCACCAGGTCCCCTGGCCGTGACCTGTGTGCCCATCAGCATCTGCCAGCCTTCATGCCATCTGCAGAAGTGGCGTCCAAAGATCTCCAGGTCTTCTACCTCAACCTGTCTCCTGTCTACCTCTGTCTCCACAAGCAGCATTCTGGCTGCAGAGCAGCTCTCCAGAGAGGGAATCTGGGGGCCCTGGCAGGCACCCAGCTGGTCATGGTCAGATGTGGCATGGAAGCACACTGGTATCCCAGGCTGCAGGAGGAGAACTGCCAGCAGGGCAAGGGAGGTGACCCTTCCACTCTGCTCTGCCCTGCCCTGGTGAGCACAGCTGGAGCTGTGGTGAGCCAGGCTCTTCTCAGCAGGTCCCAGTGGCAGGGCAAGAGGCAACGGACAGATACTGAATATGGTAAATTCCACTTAAATACCTATATTCATCTAAGTATTTATATATAAAAAACTGTTTTACTGCAGAGAGAGTCAGTTGTGGAGACAGGATGTGGAGAGATGCTGTCGAATCTCCCTCCTTAGAGACATTCAAACCCAACTGGCCATGAGGGCTGCTGGCAGGGAATGCAAAGCGCTGGCCAGCAGTGGGTCTGGGTGCCCCTGCAGGGGACCTGCTGAGGAGAACAGGGGGTTACCGTGCTGTGCTATGTCCTGCATGATGTCTGCTGCCAGCTGCTGGGCAGCGGTGCCCGCCTGCGCTCCCGCTCTGTCATCAATCAGCACCATCTGGATGAGAGGAGCGGCGCCGCGGGACACGAGGCCCAGGAAGGTCTGTGCTCTGTGCACCTTGGACATGGCCAGCTGCACACCGGCGTATCTGGGCTGCCCAAAACACAAGGAGACAGTAAAGCCAGGGAGAGGACAGGCACACGTCAGGCACATGTCCAGACAGCCACGATGGGTGCAGCTGCAAGGCCCACCTGAACCCTCCTGTGAGCCCCACCACGGAGCTGCCATCCCTGTCACGGCAGCGCCATTCCATTTCCCAAAGGAGAGGCCTGTACATCCCCTCTCTCCCAGGCTGTGACCAGCACCCAGCACACAATGAGCCCCCATGGAGGAGAGCATGCTGAGAAAGCAATTTCATGTATCACACCCATTAAAAGCTGTATGAAGACGTGTGGCTGTAAGGAGGGCAGGCAGACAGCTTTCAGCCAGGATCAATAGTGCAATACCCTGGTATCGAACCTCCCAGTGCAGCACAGAGCACACCTCCTCCCCCAGCAGCCCCTGGCAAAGAGGAGGGATGTCATGTTGTGTCTGACAAGCAGCAGCATGAAGTGATGCTTTGTAGAGCATCTGAGAGTTGGCCAGTGCCAGGGAATGCCCTGCTGCAGGTTTGCCCATCCCAGCTGTGTGCTGAGCTCCCTGCTCTGCTCTGTTTTCCACAGCAGCAAGCCCCCCTGCATCCTTCCCCACTGCAAGCCAGCAGCTCTTCCTGCCCTGAGCTCAGCAGCTGGTGGGGCTGTGGTGGGGAGCAAGGAGTCAGCTCCCACAGCAAGCAGGCACATCCAAGAGGTCACACAGGGAGTGTGGGCCCTGCAGGGTGGTGGGGAGTGAGCTGCACCCCTGGCACACTGGGACCACATGCCCCAGACAGTCCCACAGCCATCATGTCACCAGCAGATGTGGCAGGTGGCTCGTGGTTTCATTAGCCCCTCCCAATCTGGCAGGCTCAGTACCTGGCTCAGCAACTCTTGGACCAATTTGTCCTGGTACTTCTGCAGGTCAAAATCAGGAGTGAACTCCAGGTTAATGGTGGCCCCTGCAGCCAGAAAACAGACAGACAGACATCAAACTCACCACGGGTGGGCAGAGAGCAGCCACAGCAGCACAGCTCTGACTGCCATGATAGGCACTGGGGACCCTCTGGTACCCTGTGCAACTGATCTGGCTGGGCTCAGGGACAATCCTCCCCTGCTGGTCTTTTTGTCAGCTGGGTTTGATGAAAGGCCTTTGACTTTCCAGTATATTCTGGAGAGAAGCTTTCCCTGGAAAGTTTTCACATACTTATCCCTCTGGGAAGCTCTTCATTTCCCTGGTTCTGGGGCATGAGGCAGCACTACCCTGGCTTGGGGGGGAAGGCTGAGGAGGGAACACCTGTGCTCCCCACACCAGTGCACTGCAGTCATGGGGACAAATATTGTCCTGAGAAAAAATACAATTAAGCATTTGCTAAAATTTTAAATTGTCCTAAAGAATGTAAGGGCCTATGCTTTTAGGAGCACACTGGAGAAACATATGGTGGCATTTTAATGAATTTGGTATGACATACCAAATATTGGATGCCAAGTATCCAGGTACAGTTGTGCATGAAAAAATGCCCCTAGCAACAATTCATGCAGATTAATGGAGGAGCACCCATTGCAGAGAGAATGCTGTCAATCTGCATGCTTTTATTTTAAATAAAATTAAACAAGCTGGCTGTTGGGGAGCTGACATTACAGTGGAAAAGGCTGCATTTCCTCTGTGTGTTTTCAGCTGCATAAACTCAGCAGAACCCTATTAGCTTGACGAGCTCTGACATCCTGACAGGATAAACCAGAAGCAGGGACAAAGGGCTGCGACTGAGAACAAGCTCCCAAAAGCCAGGATCTCTTCAGAAAGATGTGCTGGAAGATGGCACAATGGGATCTGAACATGGGACCCACAGATGGGACCCTTGCCAGCAGGGATACAGCAAAACTCCAGCTTACAACCAGCAGCAAGGACCCCCTGCACCCAACTTTCCCCCATGGAGCCAGGGGAAGCAGGCTGGGGCAGCTGGCATGGCAGGGAGGAGGAATAGGGCCGTGTTCCCCACTCACCACAGATGCCACAGCAGTGGCCAAGGGGCTGCAGAGGGCTCTGGCACGCTGGCTCTGGGCACTGCCTCCCTGGTGCCCTGAGCAGGGCTGCGCAGATGCGGGGGCCATCCTAAAGGATAGCAGGGCAGGGTCAGTCCTGGCCCCACAAACTGCATGGGAACCCCAAAACGGGAAAGGGAAGACTCACCAGGGCGTTCCCACAGGCACAGCCAGACTTATCAGGACAGCCAGTGCCTGTCACCTGAAGAGTGCCATTGCCATGAAACTGCAGCGGGGCAGAGGGGCCCCCCAGGTACCCAGCCCAGGACGATGGGGTGTTCAGCTCCTGTGCAGGGAAGAGCAGCAAAGCAGGTGAGTATGCCAGGACAGGTCCCAGTGCTGGCCCCAGGCACCCAGCCATGCTGCTGGGACACCTGGTGTCACATCTGATGGCCATCACTGGGAAGCCCCAGTGCAGGCAGTGATGCAGCAGGAAAACCCTGCCAAAGCACTCATTCCATCTTTTCCCCTGGATCAACAGAAAAACTCTCTCAAACCAAACACAATGACACTGAGATGGCTGGGCCTTTTCTTCTTTTGCTTTCCATCTTTCTGCTGGCTCAGAGAATTCAAGTTACCAGCTTTTCACTACTGGGAGGAAGGGGGCTGGGTTTGAACTGTTTTCCCTCTATCTGGGAAAGAATTTCTATGTGCTTGGCATTAGCAAAGGCTGAGCTAGACTAACCAGCCTCATCCTGCCAAGTCACCGGTGATTCTCTCACCCACTCTCTTCCACAGGAAGTGTCTCCATGCTCTGGCACAACAGGTAGATTTCTCAGGCCCTGGGGTGAAAACAGTCATCACAGAGCACAGAGTAGGCTGGCTACAAAGGGATAGAGAAGCTCATAAGGTCAGTTCTCAGGAAATATGCTATGATCATAAAAAGCACCTTCTCCTTCCATCTCATCGCTCAGCAGCAGCCCCAGCCCTGAGGGACAGCCAGCAGTGTCCCTGGATGGGATGATGTGCTGTGGGGTAATCTGAAGCATCAGCAGGACCAGCATCACTCTGAGCACCCAAGAGCATCCACCTCTGCATCCCTGGGGCTCTGTGGGGCTGGGGTGAGTTCTGCTGGGGCACTGCCTTGTTCAGACTCGCCTGCACCCGCCTGGGCACCGACTGAGTCTATTACTCAAAAAGCAGCTACCTAATGCCTGGCCCTGAAATGGCAGATCCCAGCCAGCACAGCAGCAGAAATAATAAATAACTTATGAAACGCCTGCCGCATCTCCCACTCCTGGAAGGAGCCTGTGTTTACCGCTGCAGCGCCTGTGATCTTCTGCTCCTCCGACCAGGAGGGACAGGGCTCGTGGGGAGCCTGATTCCCGGGCTGAGGCACAGCAGCCTGCCAGCGCTTCTATAATTATCCCTCCAATCAATTAAAGAGCAGTGCTGAAGCAAAGCTGGGACACGATCACTGGGCCACAGGCCATGTTAAGGTCGGGGGCAGGAGGGAGGTGTCCCCAGAGGGTTCCTGAGCAGCACGGCTGCAGACACGTGCCTGGGAAGGGAGTGACCCCTGGGAGCCGCAGAAGCTGCCATTTGCTGATGGTTTGACCCGTGCATATTGGCCCTTTTTTAAACATTCATAGTGAGACAGCCTGCACTCCCACACTTCAGTGAGGGAGCTGATAACAAACTGGTTGATGCAAAAAGCCATAGAGGCCATCCACAGCAGCAGCAGCAGCTCATGGAGCTGCAGCCCCGCGGGTGTGCCCATCTCCCGGTGCAGCGCTGCTCCCCCTCCCGGGGCTGTGCTGAGAAGGAGCCGAGCCAGTTTCTCTTCCTCCCCGCCTCACCTGGCCCATGACAGAGATGCTGCGGAGCTGAATCACGGGCTGCGCTGAGTCGGTGTTTACCCGGAAGGAGGTTTCGGGCTGGAAGAGAACATCGTCGTGGCGGCACGGGACGCGCTCCTCATGCACCGAGAAGATGGGCCCGCCGGGCCTGAGCTCCCCGCTGGGGAGGACATCCTGCCACAGCGTGGGGTCGAACCACGAGCGGTGCTCAGCATCAGCAAACCTCACTGTTCCACCTGGAAAAGGGACAGAAAAGGCTGAGCATGACCCCAACCCAAATCCAAAGCCCCAGCAGATGCATCTGGGTTGGTAAAACCTTCACCTGAAGTGAAGGATCTCACCCTGCGGGCAGGGAGCCGAGGGCTGGCCCTGGCATCTCCCTCACGGGCACCCACTGCAGGCATTTCCCAGAGCTTGGCAAAGCTTCCCAGAACTCAGGGCTTGGGTCTCAGCCCAAATCCCACATCTGCCTGCAGGCTTCCAGGCCCAGATCCCACAGGATATTTTTTCCCCATTTTTTAAAGCTCATCCTTAAGGAGGATGTTAAGGAGGAAAACATCTGCCAGAATGCTGAGTAACAGCTAAATCTGATAAAAATGGGTATGATAATTCATGTCCCAGTTTCCCAGCAGCCTGGCAGTCTGCAGAAATATGACAGGCACTATTCCCTGCAGCAGGTAACCCCAAAGCCAGTGCTCAATTTAACTATCAATTATTTAACCATTAACCATCTCCGTGCTGGTTAGTCTTATCATGCAGTGCCCTGATTCCTTCTCTCCCTTCCCGGCAGCTGAACCTTTATCAATTCAGCCAGAATGCAGGTATTTAGTGACTGAATTATTTGCATTCAATTTGAAATCATGCTTTAGAGAAGTCCATTTGTGAAAGCTGTCCCAGAAACGGCAGCTGATTTCAGGGGAGCAGTGCATGGTCAGCAGGAAAAGCCCAGTGCCAAGCACAGATGCTAGAGCATCGCTGCTGGGGGGCAAAGAGCCCCAAAACAAATAAAATTATAGGGATGAAGGATTTCAGAGTGGTTCCAGACAGTCTTAAGATACAATCCTTCTTCTGGGCAGACTGATTTAGACTTTTTCTCTCTTTTTTCTCTTTTTTTTTTTTTTTTTTTTCCATTCAGAGTGCAGGCACAGATGCTCTGCTTGAATACTTCCTTCCCTGTAGAGGAACTAAAAAGTTACTTGCCACCGAAAGCATGGGGCAGTTCTTAAGCACTCCAAATACACCTCCCTAGAAAACAGCTTTCAGATGAAAGCAGGCAGCAATGACACAAAGCTCCTGTCTCAGCCATGGGCTGGGGGAGGGGAGGATGTGTGTGTGGGGCCAAAGGACAGCGTGTTGTGGTGGCCATGGTTTGGATCACCAGCGTGTAACTCCTAACTGGTTTTCTTTAGAAACACCATGGCAGAGAAAATAAGGGCTTTGATGTGGCTACATGCTTAATAGGCAAGGGAAAATACAAACAATATTTGCCTCTCTGCTACAACTTCAAAGGCTTCCCTACTGTAATTACCTTTTAAGAAGACAGGTGATCTAGGAGGGAAAAAAGATCTGATGTGAGGGAGGTCATCAAAGAAAAGGTAAGTATTGAAGAGGAGTGATTCACTTTGCCCTGAGGTAGGACCTTTGTAGAAGTATTTGGGCTGAATTTACAGGACTCATCACAGCCTGATGGGTGCCTGGTTTGGGCACAGAATACCTGAGTCACAGCCTGGATCCCAGCTGCCATCGAAAGCTGTGAAGGCTGCACCAGCTGCCAGCAGGAACTCTCCGTTCAGGGGCAGGTACTAGATAAAGGAAGCAGAGTGTTACTGTCCTGCTGCCAGCCACCCAGGCTTGTTACCAAATAACACTGCTTATTGTTGGGCTGCCTATTACAGTCTCCAAGGCACTTCACAGTTATCAGGAGCTACCCTTACCATGCCCCATGTACCTGGGAAAGTATCAGCTCCTGGTTTTATGGATGAGCATCCTGTAATGGGGAGAGGCAGTGTGACATTATCCTCCATAACACAGAAAAGCATTCAGAGGAGCAAGAACAGGAAAAAGCAAAATAAGCTCTTTGGCAGTTTCTTCCTCCTCTTGTACACACTCACAGCAGCTCAAGAAAAACCCAACCCTACTCTGCAAGTGCCAGAGGCCCCCTCACTTAACAGGTTCCCCCCTCCATGGGCTGTGCTTGCCCCACAACATGTAAATCAGGGGCCCAGGCTATGCTTGGTACAGTGTCAGGTAGTGAATTTGCACTGAGCACAAGCTAAGGGAAATGCACGGTGGCATTGGGAGCAGCTTGCCACAGCCAGACTCTCTTCTTGCTGGGCAGGACATCACCAGCTGTAGTCAGGGTCACAGCACTGACCTGGCTTCAGCCTGCAGGGCTCACCCATTAACAAACAAAACAGGCACAGCTCTGCCATGGGAGCCTTTCCAGCAAGAAACTGTGGCCACCTGGGTCACCAGCCAGCACTGCTAACTCTGGGACAGGCCCTGACATATGGTTGACTCAGGCAACTCATCCACAGCAAACAGGTTATTCAGCCCAGCCCATCTTATTTTACATTCAGAAATTGAAGAGGGAAAGTCGTTATTTCTTCCAATATTTTAGAGTCAGTGATGCTCAAGGCATCCTTCTCTAATTTGGTCTATCCAGTGTTTTAGCATCACTCCCAACAGCAGCTGAAAGCTCTCCAGGACTGAGTTATGCCAACATACAGGGTCCTGTGCTCAGGCAGAAAAAGTTAAATGGGATTTTAAGGTTTCATCTACTTAACTGGTCTTTAAATATGTATGTAGGTTAGAGAAAGCAAGAGTTATGACTGACTGCTGCATGGTGGCCATGACAGCTCTCCGTCCCTGGGCAGTCCTGCCTGAGGATGCTCAGTCCCACTCAGAGGCCACCATGGGGAAGGGATGGGGGAGGTGGACAAGGCAAAAAGCTCATCACCCCCAAACTCTAGGTGGGCACCTGTTAAGAAGTTGAGTGCCTTGTTGGTGCAGTGCTTTGAAAGCCTTAGCCCTGGTACCTCTCTCCTGGCTCAGGAACCTTGAGAAGCCAGGATAGAGAGCAGAGGGTGGCTGTCACCAAGACAAGTCCCCCAGTGCTCCTCTGCACCATCTGCTGTGGACCCAGCAATGCCATACATTGGGCTGGACAACAGGGGACGACGCTGGGAGTAACTGAGGTTGGGGCAACCTGTGCCCCAAGAGTGTGCATTCCTCCCCCCAGCCAGGAAGAAGTCTTTGCCTAGGGACATTGCTCCATCAGAGCACAGCTTGTGTCCTGCCATCAGGTTCTCTGAATTTCTTACTTTTGAGTAAGGAAATTTGTCCAATACTAAAGCACTGAAAAAGGCTGAAAGGTCTGCCAGGATACAAAAGGCATAATGTTATTTAGCTGCAGATGAAAAAGCCATCAAAACATGTCTGTTTTGAAGCTCAGGACTTGGTTGGCATTCAGCTGGGTGAGGGCAATGCTACCAGCTTCAACCACAAAATGCTGCACTTCAGTTCAAGTGCCCTGGCTTGTTTTCCTGTGAGCTCAGGCAGGAGTGGGTGATGGGACATTAGGAGCAGTCAGCTGCCACCCATGCTCAGGCCAGTGCCAGCAGCATTGCCAGCCCAGTCCCTTCTTCCAGGCTGGCTGGGCCATTGCAGCCCCTGGCCCCTGCAGCCTGCTGTGCACAGCAGGGCCAGGCAGGAAGGGGGCCAGCTGGCTGCTGGGGCCAACTGAGCTGCTCAGCCTGGGCCTTTGGATGGGATGCAGCAGATCATTTCACCAGCACAGGGTACCAGCTCTTCATGGCAGTCAGCTCTGGGCACCCTGCACGTGCTTGGGAGGGCAAGCAGGTCTGGATGGGCCAGCAGGACCCAGCACCAGTTCTACTCAAGAGGAGAGCTGGGAGAAATGTCTCATGCCAAATATGCCTCATGCCTGCAGCACCTGTGCTCTGGAGACATTGGCCTCTGACCTCTCAGGACAAGCTGCAGCTTCTCCAGCCACCACAGGAGATCCCCCTCCACTGCTGAGGCCAAACTCCCAGGCTGGCTGGTATTCCAGAGGAAGCTGCTCATGTGGGTGTCAGTGAGGCAGTGAAATGAGAGTGAGCACACACCACGTCCCTTCACACCCTGGGATTACCCAAACACTGCAAGCACCAGCCCTGGAATTAAAATGCAACACAACACGATGCAAGACAGGGCACAGAGTCACCTCATCTCCACAGACATCAAGCTCAGGAAGAGCTCTGCACTTCTGCTTCATCACAGGAATGTCTGGGGCTGGGCCCTGCAGCTGTGGCTCCCTGCCCACTGTGCTGCACATCCACCACCAGCCCTGCCTGAGACTCTCACCACTGGGCAGCATTTCAGGAGATTCTCCATCACCCAGTGGATCTTTGTAAATAATTTGCCCTTTCTTTTTTCCTAACGTAAGTTAAGCATCTCAGCTTACTGCAGAGGACAAATAGAGACTCTGGTTGGGCAGTGGTTTTCTACCTTTGGGAATTTAGTATGGAAATTGTATGGAGGTTGGGCCACTTTCCAAGTACATTTTGAACTGAGCAATGACAGGTACCAGTGGACCTAAGCCAAAAAGCTGGAAGTTTCATCTGCTTTCCCTTCCTCCTGCCAACATGTACTCCAGGGCCATTAATATAGTGAGTGTTTAGAGTCCCATTAGTCATTTTCCATCCCTGATATAGGTAAATCACTTATCTCCTCAGTTATCGTTATCAAGTGTAATGACAACCAAAACACAGTCATTTTTCTTATCAAAGTCGGGGGAAAAAAAAAAAAAAAAAAAAAAGAAGAAAGACCCTATGTGGCTCTTGGACCAGCCCCAGCATTGCACTACCAGAAGGAATCTGCTCCCCCAATGCATAAGTGAAAAAGAAACTAGCCTCCAAAATGTGAAATCAAAAATAGCAAAGTCCTGGGAGATGGCTTTCCAATCAGGTGGCCTCTGACTGGAACCAGCCTCTGGCAGATTCTTGAGTCCCAAGCACCAGGCTGAGATGACTGACAGGAGCACTGTGACTGGCATGTCACCATCATCAGACCAAGAATAATGCACACTCGTGCTTTAACCTGGGTGAACAACACTGGTGACTGCAGCGAGGTCTTCCCCCAGCCTTGCTTTTATTTGCAACATCAATGCATTTGAATTCCTTGCTTGGATGGGATGGTGCCACCATCCCCATCACTCAACAGTGTGCCTGGGCACACTGAGCTCCACAGTGCTGCCTCCACAGCTGCACCAGCAGGCAGGTCAGCAGCCATCAGCCCCCAGCTACATCCCCTTGCCTGGCACCCAGCCCAGGAGCAGCTTTGGCCCTGGTGCTGCTGGCTCTCCACTGGAAAACATCACTGGGATAGGATGCAGGTGGGCTATGGCTCCAACACAGACTGCTGTAACCCACCACAAGCAATAATGCACAAGGGAAATTTCCATTTCATCTTTCTCAGTACAGCCCTGCTGGGGCAGTGGCAGCAGCAGGCAGCCAGGGCAGCAGATGGGTGGGCCCTGCCTATTCTGTCCCAGATGGGAACAGCAGGGGGATTTTCCCAGGGTCTGCTGGGGCCGGGGGTCTCAGCACAGCTGGTGCCTGGGTGATATCCAGCTGCTGGCTGACACCCCAGAAAGGCACAGGGCCAGGATCACCCACAGGTGAATCCCTCAGACAGCGCTGGAGCATTGCCAGGGGCTTGCTCACAGCCCAGCATTTCTTGGGTTCATTACTGAGGTTTCATTCATCCACCCTCTGGCCCAGATGAAGCTTTCATCTGCTCCCTCAGGACAGTGTCCTTCCCCTCAGCCACCCACGCCACCCCACACCCCCAGTTTGCTGCCAGAGCCAGCCTGCTCCTGCCACAGCCCTCAATCCCACAGCAGCTAGTCCAGGTCCCCAGTAAGGCAGGATGACTTCCTGCCACCCCGAGACCTCAGTGTGAGGGTCCCTGCTGCTGGAGTAGCACCTTGCTGCCCAAACACCTCCCTGCTATGAGGAATGGAGCTTTATCTTCCCAAGGAAACCAGGCCAGAACTGCAGCCTGTATCCCCATGCTCGTGCAGGCTGATGCAGCACGCCCGGGGCACGGAGGCTGGTGCTGCTGTCCATGGGTCCCGCCAGCAGTGGTGGGGGATGCCCACAGCCCTGCTCTGACCCCAGCAATAGCTCACCCCTCTGCTTCTGACCCAGAGCAAGCAGGAGCACAGGCACAGGCACGGCGTGCCAGGGGATATCATCATTTCAGTGTCATCCCCTGCAAGCTAACGAGGTGCTTGGCTGCTCTCCCTGCCCAGCAGCAGCAGCACAGCCGCGCTGTCATTAACGCCGGAGCCGGCTCCCCTGCTGGGGGTGCTCATCACGTTTCACGGTGTGTTTCAGCACACGAGCTCCCCACAGCACCTGCCCAACCTGGCCTTGCCACCACATCCCCTGGCACAGGGGTGGCCTGACACATCAGGTTCCCAACACATCACGGTCCTGCCCGTCCCTACAGAGAAGCCACAGCTCCTTGGCCATGCCACGTAGTTGCTGTCTGATACAACTCCTGCCAAACCTCCCCAGTGAAAGCCATGGGAAGACAAAAAACAAACAACAGACCCAAAAAGCGCATTAACTTGATTGCCGATAGCCAGTACACACTTCTAGCTGAACAGGTCCTGACATCATACAAAAATCAGGTGTCACAGGGACATGGGAAGCCCTGAGCTCTGGATGCAGAGATACAAGAGAGGCTTAAAGCCACTTGCCAAATCTATTTCAGATTAGTTAAGCTCCTTTTCCTGAACTTTCCTCTACAGACAAGGGCAGAGAAAGCCAGGAAGAGGTTGAGGTGTGGGCAGAGGGGCCATGCCCAGCAGAGAAGGGATGGCAGACAGTCCATGGAGCAGCTTCCCAGCCAGCCAGGCTCTAGCATCCGCTGCAGCCCAGGATGCTGGCAAGCTGCTCTGCTCATCAGACTTTAGTAACTCCTCCTGCTGGAAACCAGCCTGAAATGAGCAAATAGACTCAGGGAGATGAGTGTAAACGGCTGCTTTACCAAACTCCTTTCCTGCATGCACCTTCATTGCAAACGCTGACACAGAAAAGACTGCAGGATTCCATCTTGGAATTATGTGCTGGCACACACTCCCCGGAAATTTTTTATCTTCATCTTAGGGGAAGGAAAAATAATCCCTTTTCTGGTTGTCTCATTACCCTGCTGTCTGGGAAGAGGTGGGGGAGGGAGCACCGGTGCCTGGGACTAGCGCGAACTGTGGCAATTCATTAGAGCCGGTGCCCCTGGAGAGCAATTGGCATTTCGAGATCAATCTCTGCCAGGAACCGAGCGGGAGCATCCTGCAGCAAAGCCGAGTACATTCTGCTCTCACAATTAGGCAGCTAAAAATATAAGGCTGGGGGAGGTGTCCCTGGTCAGACCCCAGTGCCACTCTGAACCCTTGCCCAGCCCTGCAGCCCCTCGTGGGGCAGGCAGGGAGGGGGTTTGGACAGAGGCTGCCCCACAGCAGAGCTCGGGGATGGGGCAGAGCTGGAAAGGTGATGTCAGGGCTGCCGAGGAACCCCAGCCAGGGTCCTCATCCTGGGGTCGAGCAAGGCTGCTCGGCCCATGTGAATAAACCCGACTCCTGCCCCCCCAAAAACAGAAGCAGCAGCATCCATCCCTGGCCCACATATCAGTGCTGGCCAGCTCAGGCACAAACTGCACCAGGGCTGCTGTTCCTGGGGCAAACACCAGGCTCACCAGGCTGCAGCCATGCCCTGCCCTGGCTCCCTTTGGAAGCACAGACATAGCCAGAGGGTCCACTCACTCTCAAGAGTCTTTCTCCCCAATCAGGAAACAAACAAAGCTTGCCCTGGAGCAACCATGCCAGGCATCATCACCTCCATTTCCATCTTTTCTGCATGTTCAGTCTCAGGCACCTCCAAAAGCTGGCTAAATACTGATCTGCATCTTTAGGCAGCTAAACACCATAGAAAATCCAGCCTAATCACAACGGTTGTGCATCAAAGCCACTTACGCTTTAAGCTGGATTTGGATTTAATGTGTGACTGAATTAGGGATCCATCTGAAACTTCAAATAACTGCTGAGCTGTGTGCTCAGTGGGTGAGCTCTGAGCAGGGAGGCAGGCTCTGCGCCCCAACAGCCTCCTCCCAAGAAAGCATCTCCCAGCACTTGGCTGGTGCCCACATGGGATGGATGGGGAGGGGAGCTGGAGAGCTCACCATACAGAAGTGAGCTTTCACATAAACGTCCAGGAGAGGAGCAATGGTGACACATGAGGACTGCCTGGCACTACACTCAACTGGGGAGTTGGGATGGGAGATCTCATGCTGTACCTCCACCAGCACCAAGCATCCCCCCCTACACGTGCCACAGCAGGCACTTATCTTCATGAAAGTCACTGAGAGCCTAATCCTTCCTCAGCCATGAATTTCCTTCTATGGTACTATAGCAAACAACATTCTGCTTTTATATTTTTTTTCTTTTTGGCCAAAGGCTGTATAGCATCTCCATGGTGACTCTAAAGCTTAATGTATTCTTGCTGATTTAAGTGATTAATGCTCCAGCGCGTGTGGCTGGCAGCCGAACAGGTGCAGCCCAGCCTCCCTGCAAAAATCCTCATGACCAATTCATTTTCTAACCAGCTGGTTGCCAAATTTCATGCCATTTGCATGAGTGGCAGCCTGGCCCAGGTGGTGGGTTTCATTCCTTTTTCATCCCTAACCTTGGCAGTCCCTGTGTCACCTGGTGACAGCAGTGCACGGCAGTGAGCAGGAGGGAAGTGCCTGAGCTGGAATTAAAAAGAAATATTAACCACCTCACTAAGAGACATGCTGGGACAGTTCACAGGGAATGGCTGGGGCAGTGATGCTCACAAGGAAGGTGTGAGCTGCAGTACAGGTTACAGGCAGGGCTGGCTGCTCACCTGCAGTGCAATTCAGCGCAGGAGGAGGATGGTGCCCTCACAGCTGCATTCCCTCATGGATCCCTCCCCATCTGCACAAAATTCACTGTAACCCTGGAGCCTGTGCAGCTGCCTGCCAGCAGCAGGGGCCCAGAGAAACCCCAAGGCACAGAGGGTCCCCAGGGGCTGCTGCCAGCACTCTGGATCCTTTGACAGGGACGAGCCAGGGGTCACTGGGGCACCCTGAGCCATCCCTCAGTGGCAACAGGAGCCATCCTCCCGAGCAGGGGGCAGGGCCATGGGTGTTGCTTTGTGCTGTACAAAGGTTGTGTGGATCTCCCTCTCCCCAGGCTGCTCAGCTCTGCTCTCCAGCCTGGCTGCACGAGGCTCAGCCGTAATGACTGACGCTGCTCTGCAATTATGCACTTTGCAAGCCTCTGATGAAAGTACTTTAGAAATATTATACATTCATCTGTAAGTAAAATAAAATCTACTGGAGTGGTATTTTGCTCTTTTCTTCTCTGGGTAAATTCCACATCATTTATTACATTATATTTGTACGTATTTCCCCAGTACATTCTTTCCTTCAAAAATTCATATTTAAAATGCCATATAAATAAAGTATCTTTTACAAATATTTGTAGAGGGATTAAACATGGCACATGGCGTTATCAAAGCATCAAAACTATTAGTGGCGTAGACAGCCTGAACAAATTACATCACATAAATTTCAAGGGCTTCTTCAAATTCAATGGCCAATAAAAGAGCAAAGCTGCCCTAAAACCAAGAGAGGAATCTCATCCACAAGCTCATCAGGTCTGGAGGAGGAGGTTTTCCAAACAGGATCCAGCCCATCTCTTCCTGTCCCAGCACTGGGAGAGGGCTCACTGGTGACCCATCCCCCACTGGCAGGCTGGGACAATGAGTTTGCTTTCCCCTTTAATTCCTCCCTGTTAAATTTTACCCTCCAAGCCACAGAGATTGAGGGCCCA
Organism: Melospiza melodia melodia; assembly: GCF_035770615.1. Lineage (NCBI taxonomy): Eukaryota > Metazoa > Chordata > Aves > Passeriformes > Passerellidae > Melospiza > Melospiza melodia. Next base: position 10,835,575 of record NC_086199.1, read on the forward strand.
TGTTTCCATGGGTGCCTGTCAGCCTGCTCTGGGACAGAGTTCCTCATGTGGGACAAAACCAGGTTGCTCAGAAACCCCCTCTGAGTTGAGCCCCTTTCAATCTTGTATCACTCAACACACACATTTCAGCAGGGTGTTGTGCCCATCCTGCCACAGCTAGACTGATCATACACAGAAAAATACAAAACCCAATGGCACTTGAAAGAAAATTTCTCAAGCAACATTTTGGGATTTCCCAGAACAGTTTGTTTTCATTTTAAGATATTTTGATGTCAGCTTCACTTAGCTTCTGCCCAAGGCTAGTGCCTGCTCTGTCAACAATGCTGTGGGTTGGTGCTCCTCAGCCAAATACTGCTAAGCTCTCCATCACATGGAGGGGGTTTATCCCTCCTTTGAGAAGAAAAAATCAATTTCTTTAAAATGAAATTGGATTTTGCTGTACTTTCTCTCATTTCCCCCAAATAAAAACAAACAAACAACAAGCAAACAAATAAACAACAAAACAAAATCAACCAATCAAAACAAGCAGAAATGGGCTTTTTGGTTCCATGGTACAGAGAAACCCAGGCTGCTGTAGGACTCCTGTTCCTTTCCCCAGCTGAGGCATCCTTGGTCTGGCTGGACCATGGACGAAAGTGTCAAAGACCATGGAATGAGTTTAAACTGACAGAGGACAGTATGACATTAGATATTAACAAGAAATTCATTACTGTGAGGGTGATGAGACACTGGCACAGGTTGTCCAGAGAAGCTGTGGGTGCCCCATCCCTGGAAGTGTTCAGGGCTGGGTTGGACAGGACTTTGAGCAACCTGGTCTGCTGGAAGGTGTCCCTGTCCATGGCAGGGGGTCGGGACTGATCACCTTTAAGGCCCCTTCCGAGCCAAACCATTTTATGATTCTGTGGAGAGGGGGACACGGGAATGTGCCACCAAGCAGAGCTCCAGGGCTGGCCCTGCCCTCACCCACCCTTATTCACCTCTGCCCACCATGCCTTACCATGTCTGTCAGCGCATGGGGAGACCCGACGAAGACTGAGACAACCTGCAAGAAAAGCAAGAATGAAGTGTGCTTTGCCCTGGCAGGTAAAGGGGCTTTTCCAATGCCTGACGGCGTTGTGTGACAGCAAAAATAAAATAAACTTAAAATGTCTATACCTTGTCCTTGTCAAAGTGAACCACATCCCTGGCACAGGGGACTCTGCCTTTATCCCAGTTGGAGGCGGTTTCGAAATTGGTGTTGGGGATCCACTGCTTGTACACGGCAGCGGTGGCAGCTGGGAGGGAACAGAAAAACCAGTTCAACCCAGTCCATGAGAGGCACTGGGAGCCTGCTCTGGGATGTGCTTTAGGATGGCTTGGCATTTATAGGTCAGATTTGGGGATTCTCTACCCAAAAGCAGCTCCTGCATTGTCCCAGCTGAGCAGTCACAGCCCTTCTCTACAGAGGGGATTTTTTTTTTGGCTGGGTGATGGTTTTAGCCACTCAGACAGGAAGAGAAGCAAGGGACAAACGCTCAGCAAGCAGACAGAAGGCAGGGAAGTATCCTGCAGACAAAAGGTAAGAATAGCATAGACCTGGTAGTTAAGCAATCCTTGCAGGGGGCTTAGTTGTCATTCAGACTAATTAAACAAGCAAAAATTCCTCAGCCTTTGTTTTCCAGAAGGTACAGAGTGGGCATGCAGAGCTGTGATACCACTATGACAGGGCAAGAGAAGAAAGGGCATTGGCTGTGGGACATGTAGCACAAGTACAGGCTGCTTTCATGTGTTTGGAGCTGGAGAGGGAGGATTCAGTGGTGTACTTCAGTCTGAGACATAAATATGTCGGGAAATAGGGTTCTTCCCCCTGGGGTTTCCTGGGACAGTGGCAGTCCTGCCCTTGGGGCCCCACAGGGATGAGCCTGCTGGGCAGGGACAGGACATGGCAGAGGGGGTTTCACTCTGACCTCTGTTTGCACAAGCACAGCAGAGCAGCCTCCCGACCTGACACTGCCCAGGCTTGGCTGGGGGATGCATGTCCAGCTGAAGATGAATGAACCTCCACCAGCCTGAATTAAATGGCTTCAGGCAAGTGAGTATGAGACACAGAAAATTACCTAACAACCCTCCTACTTTTGTAATTTTAATGGATCATCTTTTCTTTAGGAGAAAGACCCATAAAATTACAAAGTATGGAGAAAGCCCGTGGTGGAAGGGCTGGGGCCCTGCAGAGGGAACGCGGGCCCAGCCCGGGGCGGGAGGGGCTCTCAGTGACTGCAGCGCTGCACAAAGCCCGGGCCCGGCTCCTCCGAGCGACGGGTGCGATGTGCCTGCAGAGGCTCTATCAGCACACAGGGATCACCGTGAGGTGCAATTTGCGCTGTTTACTCTGCCAGGGGCTCTGCCGAGACCGCTGGCTGTAGTAGCCGTCTCCAGATGAACAGGAAACGATGTATTTTTAACCAGAATGAAAGTCCTGGAGCCCAGGTGCAACCGCGGAGGGGCTCCTGCCTCACGCCGGGCTGCGGTGCCTGAGGGAGCCCTCAGGCTCGGCGAACGCACCCGTGCACTCTGTAAAACCCTCCAAGAGGGAAAAAAACATTACCGGCGGTAAGAACCGCAACCAAGCTGCTGCTCGCCGTGTTGTGGGCATAAACAGCTTCCTAGCTCAGAGCAGAAAAGAGTTTAAGAAGGAAAAAAAGCCCCCAGACAGCAATGGCAAATTGTTCCGTCCTTGCTGCTGTTCCCTCGTGTCCCTGCCGCCGGGAAGCCGGGGAATGGAGAGGCCGGAGCTGCAGCCGCGAGGTTCGGCCGGCCCCACGGCACGAAGCCTCAGCGCCCGTAGGCCGAGCGGGCTCACAGCGGGCCCACCCTGGGCACGGCTCCCCCGGCCGCAGGTTAATCCCTCTGCCCCCTGCATTCCTGCACCCTCCCCAGCCCTGGAAGTATCGGTGTGCTGTTTAATCGGCCCTGTCTCCCGGGAAGCGCAGTCCTTGAACACCAAAGCTACATGCATATTCAACAGGGAGCGTGTCCTGCAGCGCAGCGCTGCTGACTTCAAATGAGAGGCTCAGCAGGCTCTGCACTGCTGTCCCAGCCTCGGTGCCTGCCTGCCTTCCCCGTGTCCGGCTGGAAATGCCTTCTCCCGTCTGCCAGTCCGGTACACTGGGAGTGACAGAGCCCGCAGCTCTGCTCCAGGGCTGCTGGAGCACACGAAACGCGGAGCTCGCCCAGCGGTCACCCCTGCTCGCCAGGGCGGCCGTGCCCTGGCCGTACTCACCCAGGAGCTGCAGGATGCCCAGCAGGGAGAGCAGGCGCTTCATTCCGCAGCCGGCTGCCAGCCCTCGGCTCCGCGATCCCTGCCCCGCTGGACCTTGCACCTTCCCGGGCACGTGATGGGCTCAGCCGGGGAGGCTGCAGGGAGCAGGGAGTTCATCACAATGGGAGGCAGGCTTCCCCCAGCACGAACCCCACCCTCGCTCTGTCCCTGAAGCTCAGCTCCGTTCCCAGTCCCCCTGTTTCCTTGGAACCCGTTGGGAATCTAAGAGAGCCACTGAGGAAGCAACTGGGGAGGCAGGAGTGGGGCTCCCCCAGTTGGCTCACCAGACTTCGCCCCACGCTCCCCCACCCATCCAGGGCCAGCTGGAGGGTGTCGGGGTGAGCACATCCCTGCCGAACAACAGCTACCTCCTAATTACCAATAATGGCCTCCGTGTATTTTCAATTAGCTCGCTTGGAAGGGAGCAGCTCCCAGCCACGACTCGTAATTGTACTTTGGCCACCAGCTGATTTGATCATTAGCCGGCAGCGCCAGCACAGCCCCACGCTGCTCCTGTGGCGGCTGCTGGCAGCGGCACCGGTGCATGGGGATGCAGCAGGAGGGGGAACTGCACCGTCCTTATCCTCTGCCACAGCATGGAGCAGTGCTGCACGCCGGCCCAGGATGTGTTAGGATGTGTTAGGAGCGGAAAAGAGTGGGGAGAGAGCATGGATGGTGGCAGAGGCTGATGCCAAGGAGAGAGCTGTGGGGCTCAGCTGCCCTTCAGCTGACACTGGCACCAGCAGGGCAAGGGCAGAAGGTTGGTGAATGCAGGGCTTCACTCGAGGCCAGGAGGAGACTGGAGAAGTTCTTGGAAGAGTCATCCAGTGGAAGGGACACAGACCACAAGAAGCTCTCACCTGACATCAGCAAGGATTTAGGAGTGCAGACCATCCCCTGACATCTGCAAGGATTTAGGAGTGCAGGAGTGGGAAGCAAACCATCCCCATCCCACCATTCATACTCCCCCTGCTTCCTAGCTTCCAAATTGGCAGACAGACTGAGGTGCCAGGAGAGAAAGCTCCTTAGAGCTGCAGCTCTAAGCTTGGGCATCAGCCAAAACACAGTCAGCACTTTCTACCCAGGGAGCTCAATGCTGAGAGATGTCCTCGAGGTTAAAGGCTCCTGCACTCTAATTACCACTCACAAATCTCTCCTAGGGGACTCTCAGGGTGAAAGCTGGCTGCAGTGAGATGTCCTGTATTTTAATAGAGGGAGGAAAAACTATAAATCATGGATACTTGGCAATTAGAGCTTGGAGAGAGGACTGCAGTGAGCAGAGGGCAAGTGCATGCTTGTCTGTGCTCTCAGCATCCTGCAGCACAGCCAGGATGGGAGAAACTGCTCATGGGACCCTAAAACCCACTGTGCTGGGATGTGCTCCACACCCTTCATTTTACTTTCTGTACTCTGTGGCTGCTGCTTCTCAGTGCTGCTCGTGCCACCAAAGCTGATACTTGATTTTAAATGAGCTGGAACTCATCTGGCAAGCAGGCAGAGGTCAGAAATCCCCAATCTGCCTGTAAAACTCTGCTCAAGGATGGACAGTCCCTTCTTCAGCATTAAAGTAGGACAGGGCAGGGTAGAGGAATGACAGAAATTCCAGCAAAACTTATTACTGGGGCCAGAGGCTCACTGCAGCATTGCTGAATAACCCAGTCAGAATAACTCAGCCCTCACTGTGGGTCTCTCCCCAGGGCTGCAGCTTGCTCCTCTCCATCCCAGCTTTTGTTGTTGCTGCTGTCCCAAGATGCTGCTGAGCTCAGGACCAGACAGCCCAACAGAAGGCTGCACAGGAGCAACGTTTGGGTCAGGTGGTTACAGGGGGAGTGAAACAAATTGAAAGGAAGGAGAAATCAGTCCCCCAAAATTAAAGCAGCTGCCCTAATGCAGAGATCAGCACATTTCACCCCTTGCTGCCTGCCCATCCTTCTGCTCTCCGTGCTGACTGCCCACAGTTCCCCAGGGGCGGGGCAAGATCACCACCAGCACAGAGGGGAAACAGCACTCAGTGGATGCTTGACTTTCCCAGCATTGAGTTATAAACGGGCATCAAAGCCAAAAACACTGTTCTGCTTAGAGAGCCAGCAGAGCCACCTCCTAAAGCCCTTCTGGACATCCCGCTCCTCCCAGAATTTCCCTGTTGTACAACTGCATTTCCCCTCACTGCTTAAATTTGTATCCTGCAACACAAGGGACTTTGCCCAGCATGAGCACTCAGAGCCAGCACTTTGCATCTGGAAAGGGAGCTCAGTGCTGAGCACAAAGCAGCGATGCTGGGGGCACCAGGCCCCAAGGTGGATGACTGCCCCCCACAGCACACACTTCCTGCAGCCCTCCAAGCAGCAATGGCACCGTCCCCAGAGAGTCATTAAGTGCATGGAAAAATTACTCTGTGGTAACTGTGTTACACGCCATGGCCTCAAACAGAGAGGGAGGAGAAGGCAGAGGTGTGCCAAAAACTGGCTCCAAACCCCCAGTGCTGAAGCCACCCCCTGTGGGAGTTGGGCTGTACCCAGACACAATGTTTGCCAGTCTCTTTGGCACAGGGCAGCACTGCTGAAGGTTTGAACACGAAGCTAAGCTTAGATAAATGAGGAGAAACGGCCTGGCAGGTGACAGCCCCTCTAGCTGTTTTCTATCTCATGGCTGCCCTTAAAGCAGGCAGCCCCTAGTATCAACCAGAGAAAATCCCCACATGATATTTCCTTCCATTTAAGAAAAAGATAGTCTTGAGTGCAACAGCACCATCTATACTGCCAGAATCAATCTCTGGTGGCAGAGGAGCTGTGTGTGCTGCTGAGGCACAGCCTCATTTCAGGGCTGGTCAGGACCTGAAGCTGAATATACAGTCAGTCTGTGGAGTTAAATCCCTCTTTGGAGCTCCACACCAATTCAGCAAGAGGAACTCACCCAGCTTACAGGCCTCCAGCAGCCACACAGTCCCCTTACCCTCAGGGCAGCAAGGCAGGAGGAGTCACTGGAGGGGATCACATTTGGGCTCAGAGCTACCTGGAAGCTACACCCCAACTCACTCCTTATCTGGTAGTGTAGAGCAGGGGAACAAGAGCTTCCCATTAGGGGTGTCCACAGGAGCAGCGACAGAGCGAGACCTGTGGGGATGTAGGGTGTGAGCAACCAGGGCTGTGAGCAACCAGGTTTGCTCCTCAGCCCTGAGCCCAGGCCAAGCTGCACACTGGAACCAGCCCACTCCTTCCAAACCTGTGCATGGCTGGAATTCCTTTTTATCCTCGGAAAACTGAGTGTCTTTCACCAGCCATCACTACCTACCCCAGGGACACCTGCTAAAGGGGCCACAGCTGGGGAAATTCCAAGTAATCTCTGCAAAGCTTCTGCGTTGGCACAAAGCAGCCATTGAGTGTCCACAGCAGTGTCTGCAGACAGCTCCCACCTCCACTCACAGCCATGCTGCCAAAACACAGCTGCAACCAAACCAGCTGTGCCCAAACATTGCTTAACCCAAGGTGCAGCCTGCAGGGTGGAATTCAGTTCCTGAGGTCCCTTCTGTGTTTGCCAGCCCAGCCTGTGGGAATTCAGTTCCCGGCTTGGGCCATTCCCCATTCTAGTGAGCCTACAGAACACACCAGAGCACGTGCTGAGGTCCAGTGTTCACTGCCAAAAACCCTCTTGAAGGAGCGAGAGATCTGAGTGGGCCCAGCTTCCCCAGGTGCCATGTTTGTCAAGGGGGTAGGGAAGATATTTTGGTTTTCACCTGTTTTGGCCAAACAACAAGCCAGACACAATACTTGACAGGAACAGCCTCCAGGGCTCAATCCAGGCGTGCAGGAAGGAACCACACAACTGACTCACGGAATAACTGGGGCTTTGGGGAAGGCTGGGGGAAATCACCTATTTCACCACTTGTTTTGATCACTGGATATTTCCCCATTCCTTAGACAATTCCAGGACTTGGTCACATCAAAGCAAACAAGGAGCAGGATACACAGGACTGAACATTTTGAAAACCTCTGACTTTTTACCAGACACCAAGCAAACCCAAGGTTTGAAACTCTGGAAAACTTCCCAAAAACTTAAAAAAAACCCAAAACCCTGAAGTTCTTCCAAAAGATGGCCCTAGCAGCAGGTCCAGGCTCTGGCAGTGTTCCTGTCAGCCAGCACCCTCTGCAGCCCAGGAGCTCCTCACCCTGCTGTCCCTGCTGCTTGGTGCTCCCACAGCTGGCACTCTGCTTCTGTCACCCTAAGTACCGAATGGGGAAAGCACCCCACAAAGCTGACAGTCACCTTCTGGGACCTGGCATAAAGGAGAAACCTTTTATAAACCTTCCCACTGGAGCCGGGAAGGGCACCACGTGTCATTGCAATTACGAGTCTGTGCTGGGGGAGGAGGAGCAGGGAGGTGAGGAGAGAATTAGCATTTGCTTTCACGTTTAAAGCAATTTGTTTCCTCTCTGCTTATCCTGCTGCTCTGTAATGATGGAAGTGTCACGTCTGAGCAGCAAGCTCCCCAATTTGGGAGGAGGAGACTCCTCTCCAGAGGACTCTGCTGGAAGGTAACCCTCTTCATTAAGGCAAGGAAGCTCACCACCCCTTCACGCTCCACAGCAGAGATATGAAGAGCTTCAGGCAGTGCAGCCTCAAGTGCCAGCACTGGAGTGCGAGTGGAAAGGCTGATGAGGAGGACAGCAGAGGCCAGAGCATCCAGAGTGACACAGTGACTGCTCTCAGCAGCCAAGGGAACATCCACCTCAGCACATCCTGCACGAGGTGACAATGGCACTTCTTAGCCACCCTCCCCTTTCACCGTGCCCACCTGCCTGCATCTGCCATTTCTCTGGTGTCCCCACTTTATCAGGAGAAGGCACTCAGCTGCCCAGCACTTTGAGAAAGCCCGTTCCAAACACCGGTATGGGCTGGCCAGGTCGTTCTCACATTCCAGGCCAGCAAGCAGATGGGGCTTTTGCCAAGACACTGCGGTCTTGTGTCTGAGCAGGGGCAGGACATTCCTGCATTGCCAAACACAGTACTGCCCCTGCAGAGATGGGAAGGAAGAGAAACTGCAATTTCAGTTAGAGAGGGGCGGGAGGGAGGATAGGGAAGAAACAACAGCGTGGTGCTCAGCAGAAGTTGCATGCTTCATACAAAACCCCAGGGGATCAGGGTTTTCATCCCTAGGCTGAATCTGAAACGTCGTGGAAATATTTCTCCACACATTCCAGAACAGCCTGGTGTTTTTACAGACTGCATCATGTTCTGTGACTTTGAGCACACACCTGGCATGTGGTTCTGAGCTGAGAAGAGTCACTAATGACACAACAGAAGAAAAAAATAAGAAATCTACATCTTTAGACATGTAAGCTATGCTTCAACTCTCCCACACCTCTTTGGGAAAGCAGTGTACCACAAGTGCATGAAAAGCCATTCAATTTATTTCTACTGTTTGCACGAGGGCTCTCAACTCTGATGTTAGGATGAACACCATCTCCTGGTTTATTCCAGCAGAGTTAGCACATGGAAAATAGGATTCTGACAGAAGTTATGGGAAGTTACCTGTGCAGAGGATGGGAAATGCCACAGTAAAGCTCTCTTGGGTGTGTGAGCATAAACCACAGAACAGCCATGCAGTGGGCTCACAGAGGAGGAAGGATGCACCCTGGGCATCTGCAAGTCAACAGCAGTCATTCAAATTCAACACACCAGGTTTTTTAAAAAATATTATTTCCTACTTATTTATTTTTCCTTTAATAACACAGTTTAGCATTTCAGAGTTCAGCATTCTACACTCTTACACACTGTCCTTGTTTATTAGCATTTAAACACAAAAAGACATAGCAAGACCTCCAAACACAAATAAATACAAAAACACAATATACAGTAAACTGAAATACAACATATAATAATGCTATTGGGAAATTAAGACATGTTGCTAATTTCTTTTGTTTTATTATTATTTTAACAACATGGTTATTGCTGAGCAATAAATTATACATTTTAAAATTGTTTTTCCCCCTATAAGAAAAGGACGAGAACCACTGGTTACCAGATCACTTGCACTGTATCCTTACAGCTATTGATAATTAAGACAGGCAGAATATACACAATCAAATGAGGCTGGCCTTCTTTGGTCTTTGTTTTTGATCATAAAACTGAACACAAGTGTACCGTTCACTGAAGAGTATGAGATTAAAGAAATGGATACACAAGTTTCAAACACATTAATTTGTACATTATTCTCAATCACTGATGTCTTTTCCATAGATAGTTCTCACAGAATTTCTTGGAAACAAATGTCAGCTTTAGTTTTCCCGATTTTTATGTTGTTCCATGCATCTTAAAAGGTTATCCTACTTGTCTAAGAGAAATGGACCTACATTTAGTCCATCATCTCCTAATGGGGTATTTTTCACAGCTCTCTAGTCACCACTAATTCATTGGAGTTTTATACCTTGTAGAAAAAATCCTGAACTTCCCCCTTTTTTTTAAAAAAAACTGAAAAAAAAAGAAGTATCAACCGAACAACAGCAATAAGAAAAACAAAACAGGTGGATTACACGATGCATCAGCAACAATGGAAGCTTGTACCTTCCCATTCCACAAGTACAGATTATACAACTCTCTGCCAGTGATGCAGGTCATAGTTGGAAGATGTGTCCTTTCAGGTGCGAGCTAGATTCAAATACAAAGCTCGGAACACTATGCAAGAAAATGACCTTTACGAATGGTAATGCTGGTTTATCTCAGTAACCCTTAGACAGAGTCAAATTTTATCACTACGCATCGCACTGCCAGCAATGGAGCGTGTGAACACCGGCATTGCTAAGAAGTTAAAAAGTCCTTGCAGAACTGGCAACCAAATTAAAAGCTTAGTTCCAAAGGACCAAAAACACAAACACCACATAGAGACAACAAACCCTTCCCTGAATGGGTAGGTTAGTAAGCCACAGAGTTGGGATCCAGATTTGAATTCCACATCAAGTCTGGGATGTTTGAATCCAAGGTTTTGGTTCAGGTGCTTCTCTGTGAAATTCAGAAGTTATTTGAACCCTAAGGAACTAATCCTAACTTGGAGGGGAAATAATGAAAAAACACAGCCTAATATCTACGCTGAGATCATGAAATGGAAGACAGAAGCTGCAGTCTTGACCATATATTAGAAGAGAAACAGGAATAGTCAGATCCCTTATGCATTGTAGAATTCTACTCTTCTAAATCTTAAGAGGATGTCCCTGAATCAGCAGTCCAAAGTTTTCCACAACCTTCCGATCTGGTGCTTCTCTGCAAAGGCCTGGATTAAGAGGCAAGAAAGAACAATTAAGCCCTCCAGATTTTGGTTTACAGAAAAAGGGAGAAAGCCCCACAAGGAAGAAATGGTCAGTCACACTGACTGGTAGAACAAAGATGAACCCACTTCACTGTACAATGGTATTCTCCCTCTTTAGGTAAGAGGAGCATCAAACGAGACTGGTTTTGTTGGACAATTCTGAACAGACAGAGCAGGACACAGTTTGCTGCTGTTACTGACACGGACATGCTGTGCTGGCCTTCCCTCCGCACGTCTGGGCCACCACGCATGTACAACCCCAAATCACGACAGCTTGTATGTTTAATTCTAGCCCTTACTGTCCTGACGTGGGTCTTCAGGGTATGTCAACTTATTTTCCAGTTCCTTTAAGGGATAAATGTATTAAAAGAGTAAAACCTCATGATTCACAGATAACAACTAGGGAACTGGAACCTCTCATTCAGTTCCGGCTCCAGGAGATTCCTTTTGTGACTCTGGGCAAATCATATCTCATCCTTGATTTCCTTGTTCCAAAAAGGAGAAACAGCACTTGCTATACACTGTACACAATATTAAAAACTCAGATTAAACTGCCAAACCAATCAGTTTTATTGCAGTAGCTTTGACTTCTAGGTCAACCAGAGTATCAAGGTATTGACTGAACAGGACAGAAATTCCAGGGAAGAGGTCCAGATGCTTTTTATCATTTTCTGTTCCAAATTAGAGGAAATTATTTGCAGTCAAAAAGTTGCCCATCACTACAGTTATTTAAAATACAGGAATCTCCAAATTATCAGAGCATGAGGAAGAACATGTATCCTAAATTACAATTCAGAGTCTTCAGAAAAGCCAAACAAAGTGTTTGCTACATACAGGTCTTCAAACCTGAAAGACATGAATCAAAGTTTGCCCTTAGCCAAGGTCCTCCTTTAGCAGCAACAAGTTATATTTGCACCAAGTGATCAAGTATAACTTGGAGGAAAGGGTTTTGTTTCATCACTTCTACATAAAGAAAAGACTTTGCATATTTATGTGCATGCATGTCTGTGTGTATATGTATGTACCTACACACATACAAGTAATTTACAGAGCAAAATCTAAGAGATTAGGTATGCAACCCAAGAATTTCCCCCCTCACCTATCTGTATATTTGCATAGTTAAATCATATCAAAGGCATCAATACTGCAGTCATGTTTTTCACTCTTCTGCAGTGCAGGCAGCTTTCCTTGTCACTCCCTACACGCTTCTCTGTCTTGGACCAAAAAGCACCAGTGCTTTAAAAACTGAACAAAATATCAACAGATACCTTGCACTGTTGGTGAAATGCCTATCCCAGGTGATGGAATACAAATACAAACAGGTGGTAGCTTTTAAACTCCAGTTCAGCAAGCCGTAATTGTGGCAAGCTGAGGAAACAGAAGCCATGCAACCGCAGCCTAACATTCATGGGTTCAACACTTAAATCCCAGCTAACACAAATCTCTATTACCTTTGCATTTGAGAAATTCACCAGGCACAGAAACAGGCACATATCTTCGTCTTTCCTTTTCCAAGAAGAAAACACCACAAGAAAAGGAAATAAACTGCATTTCTTTTTTTTTCATGTTTTTAAAAATCTAGCGTGTTTTTTCCATCAAAAATATGCCACCCACCATTCCCTTTTCCTATTGCACATTCTCTTTGTGAAGAACAACATTTACAGTACAAGGCTGAAATCAACATTGCATATTGTAAGTCAGCAGTTGAAGGTGTACCGTGTAGACAGTAACTGAAACAAGACCCCAATTAATTCGCTCAGAGAAGCAATGCAGACATGGTCATGCATCATAATTGCAGGTTGGTCTTTAAACACCCAAATAGTTTCATCCTGCTTAGGATTCAAGACTTTCTAGCTAACAGGTGCACTCATTCTGTGCTGAAGAGTGTACACAAAGGGCAACATCCAGATTGTCACACACTGGAATCTCCCTAGAGGAAGCTGGAAACGGAAGAGGTTTTTACATAACTTGGAGCGTCACCGTGAAGAAAGAACACCAGCAAGAGACTTCAGCTGTGTGCTGCTAAGAATTACTACTTAGTAGAGGACAATATGGTTCCACTGAACAAACTCTGTTCAAAGTAATGCAAATACTCTGGGACCCCCTTGCAATAGTGGCAGCTCCCAGGAGTTTGCCAGGATTCAAGAGTACACATGGGGGCAGGGTGTTGTCCCACGAATCACTTTAAACAGACAGTCCCTAGAAAACTTCGGATATCTCAGTCAGGAACAAAGAGAAAAAGGATAAAGGGCATTTCAGCGATGAGAGAAACAGTTAAATAACTTAAAAGTGTTGAGTAAAGCACCAGGTATCTTTTCCTTTCAACTTAGAGAATATACAGTGGCCTTGTTTTCACAAAATGCTACATACTCCTTGCTGGAAAGCAGAGGAATCCGATTTCTATGTACACAGTAAGAACTCTACAGAGATGGCCTGTGAGTTCTGTGGAGAAAGGGGTGTTACAGTCAAGGCTTCAGGTATTCCACAGCAGGCGGTGTCTACATTTGTGTAGCAAGATCCTGGATTTCACAGTACGCAGGGTTGGCAAACTGGAAATTCTCTGGCAGCTTCATGTAGTTTTAAAAAATAAGTGCAGTAGGCCTCCGTTTTATTAACTGTGATAAAAAGCACATATGCAAAAATATTTTTATATCGATAGCACATTACTGCATTATAAAAGCTGCCCAAGTGAAGCTGAAGATTCTGGCAGCTGGTGCTTTTGGCACTTGGGAGATGTGGAAAGCAGCATAGAGATCTGTGAAATACAACAGTGACTGATGTTTCTGCTACAGTGATCGGCATTTAGATAGTTAGCAGTGTTCATATTTAAACTTCTCTCTGAAGTTTCTGAGTCAGTATCCCACCAAGACGAGATATTCAGATCTCTTAAAGCTACTAGTTTAGGCTGTGTGCAGACTCAGGAAGACTTCCCTATTGGTTTACACATTCACATGTTTCAAAGTCCTCTTTCAATCACCAAGGCTGGAAATGCTTTTTTTCCTCCTCTTTTAAAGAGCTTGGATTTAGAAGCGCAATTCTGTCACAGAAGTTGGAAACTGTAGTCACAAATCTGCAGAATATGCCGGGCCCTGCTTATACTCAAAATCTCCTCCAAGTCCCAGATTGAAACAGGATATAAATTGTTTTGTGATCGCCAAACGGTTTCATTTAATTTTACAAGACATGCATTAGCAATGGGAGGAGAGTCCTTTGGACATTTCCACTTGGGAATCCTGTTTTCAGTAAAATTCTGTGATGCACAAACACAAAAGCTCAGCTGCCTACATTCACAATTATTAAAATGACACAAGTCGAGCGAACCTTCGCCCTGAAGCGTAAGTGATGGGTTTACTTATGCAGCCTGCATAAAACTGCAAGTGCCATACAATGATATCTAGAGATATAGATGCAGGTATATCTATAGATATTTATCTCTTGTGCAGAACATCCTCCTTCCGTGCTAGAAATTAACTGCTAGCACGTGCCTCCATATTTGAGCTTGCACCTGTTGACAGCCACGTACCATAGAGGGAGTACAGTACCCGGACAATGGAAGGCAAGAAAAGGAAGACAAGTTGCTGCTGACAGTCAGGACAGTCAGCAGCAGGCAGTATTCTAGCAGGTGCCTGGAAAACCCATGAAGACCACTTAGCATGCATTGTATATCCATAAATACTTCTTGCAGGCACTGTGTGTGAAGGCACAGCCAAAAAAGACAACGGCAAAGACAAGCTGAAATACAAAGGCATGAATTCAACTGCACCTTAGACAAAAATTGTGACTATGCCTCAAAAAAGCAGAAAACTGATACAGCCTGACGTTAAAGACTGGGATGCAATAGGTTTTTTCAAGCCCATGAAGGCTGAAAACACAGTGGTGCAAGCGTGCTCTGCTTAAGCAGGATTTTAAAGAGCACCACAGTCAGGCTGTGTCTCTGGACTTGCTTGTCACAGGCTATTAAATAGAAGCAGATGAACACAGCAGGTTGCAATCAGCATGTTTCAGGGCTAGCAAATGCTTTTCACTACAGTTGAGGCTGTTACAAGAAAGAAGCCCATGCATTCCCCATTAGGATGCTTGTCTGCTACGAGAAGCTGCCACGAGCATCCATATTCACAGCCCCAGAGTTCTCAGATGGATTAGTTTCAAGTGATGCCACCTTACAGCCACAGGCATTAGAGGAGAAATGTCGCCTGCCCTCACAGTGGCCATGGAGACTGTCCAGTCCAAGCTCCATAGGAGCACTGAGCATAACGTTTTGGCACCTCAATGGGATGGATTCCACCATGGCCAAGTCATAGAAGCTGCAGGAGCCAAAGGAGTGGGCTTTGGCTTCTGTTTCGTACATTGCAAGGTACCTAAGGGCTCTGAAGACAAGGCTAAACATTATGCCTGAAGTCCAATCAAACTACCATTTCAGATATCAGAATTAATCTGAATAAAAAGCTATGGTTTATAAGCAGCACAGCACATCTAAGGCACATGTATGCATGCAAGCCACCATCACTGTATTAAGACATTGCTGGTTTGTCTTGAAGCAATGGCTGCTAGTACAGAACAAACATAGAGGCTTTTTCAGCACTAATCCTCCTCCCCAATACTGAAAATACTATATACTGCTGACAGCATAATGTGCAACATATATAGCTTGATTGGAAAGCATGGGGCAGAACTTTAAAAAATGTACAGGATTCCGTTTAGAACTCCAAAGTTCAACAAATGCCCTATTTTAGGGTGAAAACAATTATAAATCTGATAATGATGCACAGCATCCATGAGTGATTTTTCCTTAATTTTGAAATAGTGTCATTAACTACGACATATATTGTAGGTTTACATTTCTAAAGAGAAATAACAGAATTGAATAGTTTTTTTTCCTATCACAAGTGATAACCAGTGTTTGATATCTTCTATTTTTTCTTCCAAGAAATATCAGTCTATCAACAGTTTTAAAATAAAATGTTTTCTGTAACAATAGAACTTTAAATAAAAATATGATTTTGATTCAGATACTTTTGAGAAGACATGGATACTTTTCCAAGATCTTCTGACAAAGTAATTATTAAAACAGAGACCAGATGAGGCCTTAAAAAGACAAGATACTATATTTCAGACAAGATTGCACCTCAGTTTTTCAAAGAATATCATAATTGCAACATTACTTCATCTTCTTTTAACATGCTGACAATTTCCAGCTAGCCCACATGTGAAGGGTTTTTCTTGTATTCTAGCTTAAAAGAAATGAAAGTCAGTAATTGATTCAGCACATACTGTATATGTCTTTTCACCTCCAATTGACTAGATAATTAATAAGTTAAAAAAAATCCTCTCTGACCATAATCACTATCCTGACGAGGGATAAGTGATTCGTCAGAGCTCAAGTGTTGCTAGTTCTATTAAAAAATATACCATGGTATGATTTCTTAATGTGTTGCTACTTTCGCAATTGGACCCTATGCAGTTATGCCTTCAAACTCTTCCATCTGTTCCACAAGGTGGTTCTGTGAGCTTTAGGACCTCTGATTGAAGACAAACTGATATAAAACCCCCAAACGGAGTTGCCTTCTGTTTTAATCCGCCTCCCCCAGCGTATGTCAGGGGTCTGGTAGATCCGATGTATCCACTATGACTTTAATAAAAATAGTATCATCTTTAATATACGTTCCATTCTCTAGAACAGTTTGAGCAACAAACACTGGGCAGCCAGATGCAATGTTCATTTCTCCAGTTGGCTTCTTGAAGCTGCTGCTGTTCGGATCTGGCTTGAAAGCATCTCCCAAGTGGCGCCGAGACGGTCCCTGATCCATGAGCATGAGAGTCACTTTCTGTTTGAAGGGCCAAGGAAGCAAAGCATCGTATTCTCCACGCATGATGACAAAAAACAGAGACAAGTGCGTCCCCTTTCCCATGCCATCCCCGTTCAGATAAACCCTGGCACACATCTTGTAGCCAAAGTATCCAGTATAAAAGGGTTGGCTGTACAGGGACAGAGTCTTCCCCATGACTGCTTCTTGCTTCCGACGTTTATAGTCTCGGATTTTCCAAATCAACACGCCGTTGTAACTCGCGGTTTCCAGGACCTGGAAGCGCAGGTCCATGTCAGCCAGCCGGATGTCGTGAACGCTCAGCATCTGATCGTGCCTGCTCAGCTGGGTCTCCAGCAGGCCTGGCAGAAACACAAAGGATGGGGTGAGAAACCTGCTGCTTACTAAAGACTCTAAAAACCAACCACCAGTGCTGCTACTGTGTATGAAAATGCTTTCCTCCCTGAGAACCAAAGTGCATTTGGCCACTGATAAAGCAATTTCTACAGGTTCTAATGTGCTGGCTGGCATCTCGGTTAGTTGGGATTTTTACAAATGTGGGTGTTAATTGTACATGCAGTAAAAGTCAAATATTCAAATCACCTAACAGATTTTTCCTGGTCACTAAACAGTATAACTAGAGGCTTCCATTTTTTGAAAGGAGACTTGGTAGCATTAACTGCAAATTTCTATTTAGCAGGTAAGACCTTGGAAGCAGTTACACATCCTATTAATCCCTCTGAAATTCAGAAGCATTCCTGATCACTCAAAACATTCTTTTTAGACACTATTTATCGCAGAAGCACAGTGCTGCTACAATGTAAAGTTCTTCATAAAAAAAAACCAAAAAATTCAAGCTTAGATCTGTATTATGTGGTTGTTTATTTAGTTTGGAGGGAGAGCTATGTTTTCTGTGTCCCCTTTCCCTTTCATGTTACTCTTTTGTTTCGTTACTGGCAAAATTGGCCAACACACAATACTGAGAAGCAGATGAATTCATAAGGCAGGTTTATCTTATATAGGTCTACTTAAATGTTCTTTGTCACAAACATTTAAACACTTGCATATCATCTACATTGTCCTGCTGAATTCCAGTCTTTATTCAGAAGTATAATAACCTCATTCTTAAGCAGATCTCAGTTTTCTTAGGATCAAATACACCTGTCTAACAGAATCAGGATGGGTGGTTTCAGGTGGATAACCATACTGATCCATTCACAAGGGAGAAGAGTAGTAAAAAATGTCAATACTATAGACTATATTTAAAGAAGACTATATTTAAAGAAGTTGCTGAAAGCTAGTAGCTATCAAAGATCAATTGAGAAACTGTTTATAATGAGCTAACAATGCAGTCAAGACAAGAGTCAATAAAACAAAAAAGACAATAATCAAGCCTAAGAAAAGCGATGCCACACCAATAACAAATGAAATACACAATCTCCTACTCAAAAATCAGGAGAATCAGCATTATTGATGTTTCCATATAAAGTCACAATGGCAGTGCCACTCAAGGGACACCGTTTTCCTCTCAACAGCACCACAGCCCATTGTGCTCACACTCACTTGTATTCCGAGCTCCTTGCCCGGCAGTTTTATCAACACTTTCCAGCTCAGTCACTCTGTTCTGGAGGGATTCCACGCTGCTCTTCATGCTGTCAGCCTCCTCCCAGTTCTGTCGGAAGGGACGGATTTCTTTGTCCAGTTCTTTGAGTTTCTCTGCTTGACTGTCTATCACTCGCTTTACAAAATAATAGCATATGAGTTAAAATAACACAAAGACATTCATTTATGCAAATTAAACAAAGATTATATGTTGGTAGTAAGACTGAATTCCAATATAAACACTTTTTGCTTTTGTCTAGTATTTTAATAACACAAACCTTGAAAATTTAAAGGAATAGCCCAGGTATTTATGAAACACTTAAAAAATAGTTAGTGCTCCATAGGTAGAGCACTATCAGAATTAGCAATAGCCTTATTTTAAAAAAGGGACTTGTCAGCATGTACCTCTTGTCTAAGGTGGTTTGATTTTTTGAGGTTTTTTTAAACCTTTCAGTATAAGAGCAATTTTCTGAATGTCTCTACATTGGTATTATGGGCTGATACCTGTTGGGTCTCATGTGACAGTACTTAAGCAACAAAATATGGGCACAGCTTCCCGTGGTGTGGATCAAATGGCTGCCCATGTGCACAGGTTTATATTGGTTTACAGCAAAATAACTTATGCCTCCAGGAAAACATCATTATTCTTGCACACATGGAACATGAGTACACACATGTGCAAGCTCCCAGCTCACATAAATCAGTAATCAAAGCCTAAGTTATTATGTGCCCACAACCATATCAGAAGCCCTCAAGAATGTAAGCAAAATGATCACTGTCCCCTTAAGTACCTTTAAAATTCCCACTCTTACTTCCTAAACTCAGTAACCCATGCATTTTGAAGGTATTTTCTGTTGAGTCTTTTTAAGAAAACAAACAAAAAATTAGCTCAGCTGGTTTTGGAAAGGCATGAAATATAACACTCAAGAAAGAAATAGACAGAAAGGCCAGTATTCTCTTAAAGAGGGACATTGCAATCACCTCAGTATAATAAAATATAAAGAACACATTTCCCAGTCTACCTCAAATCTGATGCAAGAAATATACAGCACTTCACATTATCACAGCTAATTTGGACTAGCAGGAATTTTAGCCAGAACCCTATAATCAGTTGTGAAGTTCAAATGATAACAAAGCATCTGAGAGAAGAAACCACTTTTGCTACCACCTACAGTTAAATTCCAAATCTAACTTTATAGCTTTAGAGTTTATCATCATATAGAGTCAACAAAGGTAAAAATGATTTTTCATTTCTTCGCAACAGTAAAGTGGCAGTTGAGTACAAAACAAGAAAATAAATTTCTTTTGCATTTGCCTTCTGGCTGGCCATGTGGATTCAGTGTTCCCCACTGATGGGGAAAACCCTTCTGCCCTTTGAGCCATTTGCTTTTAATCACGTGGTTTCAGTTATACTGAAAGTCTGTAACCATTAATTGAAGGTTGTCAGTTTGATGAGCCAGCTAGCAACATCAGGTTCTAGGAGTCTTATTTTTTGTCTCAAAACAACTGAGCAATGTAACATATTTCAGGATTAACTATTTATTTCTATGCTCCTGTTTTAAAACAAGTTATGTATCTCTCACATCCAGAATTAGGTCTCTGTGAAGGAAAGCTGTGCACTGGATCATAAATGCCAGGGGTATGGGCCCAGTAAATATATGAAGCAGCTTGCCTGGACTTATGAAACACCACCTACCAGCCCAGTCACACCCTCAAACCTAGGCTGATGGTAATCAGACAGTAGAGCAGGGAAGGGCTGTTAGCCATATAAATAAGGAAACATACCACAGCATGGCCTGACTGCATGTTGTGAGAGCAGAACCAAAGGACTTGGCCACTAGTTCACAGTTAACATGCAAAAGTAACTCGAAATATGCCCAAGTCTGTTATTTTTCCTTTACTCATACCAAACATGAACTTTCCAAGGCAAGAACAGTAACGTGGCTGGAGTTTGCACAGCGCCTCACAGCTTGCACCTCTTGGGACTAACACAGCATCAAACAAAAGAAATGATCACATTTTTATATGAAAGGGGAAGTGCTAAACATGCAGAACAATTGCAAGCTATTCTTCTGGGAGAAGTTTACCCAAAACTGTTATTAGGGACCCACTTCTCTCCATCAACCTGTGCAACATTCCACCTTTGTACATACATAACCAATTCTGGTTTAGCTGCTTCTGTTTCACATTGGCAAATGTGTAGCATTTTTATCTACTGCACCTTGACATGGGAATTGAAGAGATATAAAATAATCAGAAATAAGACTTCTATTTAATTTTTTAAAAGCAGTGGGATCTCTATCTTTTTACCCCACAGGGAGTCAACCTCCCTCCTGCTGGGAGATACTGATGTACTAAATCTGAATTTAATGCAGCAGTGGAGATTTTCATTCTAATTATTCCATTAGAAAGCACACAGATGTCTCACACTGTACTCATAAATTTTCAAGTAGATATCAATTTTCTGCATGCACTTTTCATTCTAGCAACTGACCTCTCTGGATCATTAATCCCGAGTTATGTGCTTGGCAAACCTTTGTGAGCTCCTTTTGATGTTGATTTTCATATAGGGTTTTGTTTAGTATTTCTACCAACTTCCAGAATTTTAGCACTATACTTACTAAAAGAATTTCAGAAAATGTCACAAAGAACTGACGAGCTGTAATGACCTTTCCATTGCAACTGATAGGGCGAAACTGAAAAGCTAAAGAACAGACTAGAAAAGGAACTGCTTGGCTTGGAAAAGAAATCACGTGTCCTTCTCCTCTGAAGGAAGGTACTACTCATCAAATCATTTTATGTTCATGAGGCCCCTGTTTCTTTTGTCCCTCAGTACCTCACTTCTCCACCCTGCTTACAATGGGATTACTCACAGGCTTCCATTTCCATATGAAGACTGGACACTGCATGTGAAAGTTCCTCTCCACATGACAGCAGCCAAAAAAAGTATCACACACCCTTGGTAAAAACACTTTCCCTTGAGACCAATATATAGAAAACTCATCTGAAAACAAAAAATCTCTAGGCTGAGGCTCCTGCCAGTGCCCAGACTCCCTTGATGCATTTACACTGGCTGTGTCAGATGCCTCACAGTGCAGATGATGCTCAGTGATGCTGCTGACACTCCCCAGCCAAAAAGGTCACCTGACAGCCAATACTGGAGCTGTACTAGACATCAGGAGCATTTGTAGGTTTTGGGGGACTAAACAAATACTCCTTGCTCAGAGCTGAACTGGCTAGTGCAGTATCTGTGGCTCCCAGGTAACCACAGCTGCTCAACACAACCCAGGGAAAGGACGGCTCACAAAAGGTAACTAATTCCTTCCTCTCCTGGTGGGCAACTGAAGGAGGCTGATCACGTTGTCCAGGAAAAAACAAATTGAGGCATGTTTCCAGGATATCCTTAATGATCAGACTGAACCAGGAAATTCTGCTAAGTGGAAGGAAACAGGTTGAAATAGCATTGAAATACAATTTGGCTTAAAATAACTAAATTGAAATAGTGGGCAAGAGGAAGTAAAGAACAGGAGAGAAAAAAAAAAAAAAGAAAAAAGATCAAAACATTTTTTCCAGTACTTATTACCACCACAAAGCCACTTGTTGGAATTTGCTGCTTTGTAGTGGTTTGGGGTTTTCTTTTTTCCTAAACCAATCATTCGAAAATTGATTTTGCTAACACTTACAGCTCAAGGAAAAAGATATTGCAATCTGTCATTTAAGACAATAATGAAAAACTCAGATCTATGTTTTTTCCATTTCCACTCTCACTGCTGGCCATTGAGACAGCATGTGTAAGAACTTCAGGCTTACAAATTAACTTACCTCCTGGTAGATTCAATCAGCAATATCAGTACATACAAGGATTAGCTCCCCAGTGTCAGAATGCAATATTGCAGGCAGGCAGCCATATCCCAGACTATCATCAGACAAGGAACAATGACTAAGGCAGGCTGGGCTGGTTACTAAGTGGGCAGGTCATGGAAAGAAATTACTGCTATAAGGAAAAATGTTGCAGTTGCTAAATTTGAAGGTTTCCCTATAAACCATCATCAAGGGTCTCCAGGCCCTGAGCTCCTGAATGTGCCACCCTTTGAACCCTTTTAGCCACACACTGGTTTGGATACCTTTATCTTTCTTGAGTTATCAACGTTTGCAGTTTGTATGTGAAGTGAATAGTAAGTGAAAAAGATAATTTTATTTCCATTCCTTTAAGGTGAATGCTACAACAAGTATCTGATATTCTAGCAGCAGATACTACATTAATGTGTAAATG
The DNA here is from genome assembly GCF_035770615.1 of Melospiza melodia melodia. Classification (NCBI taxonomy): domain Eukaryota; kingdom Metazoa; phylum Chordata; class Aves; order Passeriformes; family Passerellidae; genus Melospiza; species Melospiza melodia. The sequence goes on from NC_086199.1 coordinate 10,857,852, forward strand.
ATACCTCCACAATTGCTTGCTAAATACCTCCTGAGGTTTCCCTTATTGTGGTTAGTGTCATGCAAGCTAATACAAATTCCCAGCACCCAATTGCAAGTCAGCTTTGAATACAGAGCAAGGAATTTCAGCTTGGGCTAACCACTGTGCTAGGGCATCCTGAGGATTTCTAGTTTCATGCTGGCTTGTGGCCAGGTCATTCAAAACACAGAACATGAAACTCACACCTATCAGCAAAGGAATAACTAGATAAATTTTCCTCAGAAGGGTAACAGTAATCTGGATTTTTAAAAAGTGTATTCAAATGCATTATGCTATGTTTGAATTAAATCCATACCAAACTGTTCTCACTCATGATTTGTATTTATTTTTAATACCAGCAAGTAGAAAAGGAATATATGTAATATTCAACAATTTTAAGGTGCTAATCTTGTCCTTCAGTGGGACTTCCTTAAGTAGTTTTTTTTTAAGTAAAAAAAAGATTATTCTTCATATAAGATTTCTATTTTGTTTTCAATATTTTCCCTTTTTAAGCTTTTTGTTTTGTTTTGTTTTAACATAGGCTAGGCAATTGCAGTGGTTTACACAACAAACCAGAAAAAATTAACAGAATGGCTCTCTAATAATGTAAAATATCTCCCCCCACTTTTTAATTATACCACCTCACTTCACAAGTGTAAAGGCACAAAACAGAAGCTACTGCCATTTCTGCTTTAATGGGGAGAGTCTGTATTTCTTACCTGTAAATGAAGTATTTTAGATTCATTATTCCGCAGCATTTCCTTCTGTCTTTCAATTTCTATTTCAAAGCTACAAATCTGATTATGTAAAGTTTGTATACTCTTGTTCTTTTCCAAACTTTCATTCTGGAGCAAGGCCACCTGGAAAAAATTCTACAATTACTCCTGCCAAAGTTTATCAAAATACTAAAATAGCTATGTTATTTTAAAACTATCTTAAACACATGAAAGGGATAAGATCCTAATAAAATCTCTCTCCATGTACTGCAAATAAATAAATAAAACCCAACCTTCTGATAGCTAATTTTGCACTTCCAATGTATGACATTGGTACAGCTTTGGCTTAGAAAGTGCAGATGGGACACAAAACCAGCAAAGAATTTGTGTCTAAATGTAACATTTTCTTTATTCGCTTATTGTTTAGCTTGGTTTCCTGGTTCCCACCAACTGACTTGGGAGTTGCTTGGAGTTTGGAAGAAACGACTTAATTCACTCTGAATTGGTGTTAAGAACTCGAGCCCTGCACAGAAGGGACACCAGAGACAAGCTGAGCTGGCTGGATCAGGGAACACTAATCTTCTTCACCTACTCCAATCTGTCCTAACCTATAGCACATTTAAGGAAAAACATCTACATGGGACTGACTTGGCTTAAAAGAATGTGATGGCAAAGAAAACTCTTGAAATGAATGACTGTAGAAGGGATCCATGTATTTGAAGGACAATCCAATGGTGCCTACTAGTAGAAAAGACCAAAGAACTACAGGCTGTGGATTACATTCTCTCTCTGTACTGACATTTTATGAATTTATTCATTAGTGACTCATTCTGTTTTTAAAACATGAGCCTTGTTAGAAGAATATCATTATTATATATCTCCTTGGGGATGAAAGTAATACAGTAAATATTTTCTGTCATACTGCTTAGTGCTTGTTCATTAATGTGGTTTGGAGAAGGGGGCTGCTTGGTGGTGGTGCATTGCTTTTTGGAGAAATGCAGTTTTCCCCCAGGCAAGATCATTCAGCAGCAAAAATGCAGAAAACAAACACTTGGCACAAGATGATGTTTGGACATGCCCTGACTATTCCACAGATAGATCTTCAAATGGATATGACAGAGCACCGTTTCAGACCCAAAAAAGTCTTGATGAATGTTTCACATCAAGACCAATTACTTGGATGTTTCATGGTCTAAAAAAAATCTACTCCTGGCCTCTATTACAGCTGCTAGTTTGAGGTTAAGCTACCTCCACCTCTGATGTGGGTGCCACTGTAGAATTCCATCCCCCTAACTGCCCTCTAATCTGACACCATCACCAAATCCCTTATGTGTCACTGCATTCCTAGCAGAACTCAGCCTGTTTGAAAAGCTAATTAATCTCAAATCTCTGAACCTAAACTAGACAAAGGACTGTCAAAGTCCACAGGCATTCAGCGAGTTCTTCAGGTGGGGCCCAAAAATACAGAGATACCACAATATATGTGTGGGTATCTACTTTTCAATATAGTACAATGCAGTACATGTGCACACACACACACAGGTTGGTTCTGCACTTTATCCATGGAAAAACTGGCAAAAGAAACTCAACAGAAATGAGACAAAGCTAAGTTTGTCAGTGCAGAGAGAGAAGCAATACTGAGACTGAAGGAATGACTAGGTACCAGAAAAAATTTAAATTTAAACCAGTACCTCTGTCTCCCAGATATTTAAGATCTGCTGGGTGGACACTTCATTTTTTTGCATCCTCCATTTCCGTAATGAATCAGAGTTCTTTAGTTAATTGTGATCTTTACATTTCCCTTTTCTCACTGTTTCCTCCCCAGGCCTCCCAATCACAAGGCAGTTATGGGCTGGGTCACTAAGCATTGCATTTCCATTTTTGTACAAGTTATAAAACGTGGGGCTGTTTTGTACTGAGATTTTTCCACGCAGCCTTACAGAATACAAGAAAAGCAGAATTATGTCCTGCAGTCCTTAATCAGACAGAACTGTCATTGCTAAGTCAGCAATTGTAGTTTGGCTGTGATTTGTGAATAATAAAAAAAAAATTTAACACTAAATAGTTTCCTAACTATTGTTTCAACATAAGTCTTTGGAACTTCAGTTTAAAAAAGGGTGAAGGAAACACAGCATCTAATTACACATTGCATCAGCTTCCTTTACTTAGCTGGCATATTTGAAATATTCCTAGGAAAAAGCATGCTCTTATTCAGCAATTTTGCAAATTAAGCTGTTGCTTACTGTTGCTTACTAAAGAAGAATGGAAAAAACCATATGCCACAAGAAACTGTATTCAAACAGGTTCCATACTTAGGTCTCATATAAAAAAAACAGTTTATACCAGTTTTCTGTAAGAATGTGATGAAGCCACAAAATTACTTTCAACTAATTATTTCCAACATTACAAAACTGTGGGAGTTCAGTCTGCAATTCTACATCATCACAGAGGGGAAAAAAGCACTGAATTTTAATTCCCCCCACAAAGTTTTGATTCAAGATTTTACATCTGACCTTCTCTCACTACTCTTTGCCAGCAGCACCATTCAATACCAAACTCCTAACTTAGCACAAGCTTTGCAGCTCTGAAGACTTCTAGTTTGCCTACTCCACCTGCACTGTTAAAGAATGTGGCGACTGGGAGGAGAGAAGCCCTCCACAGAGACAACCCCAAATGAAATCTTGACCCTATACAAACTAAGAAAACTTCCACTGGCTTCAGCAGGGCTAAGATTTCTGAGATAACCATCAGCCAGTGTGACTTGGCACTGTTGTTCTTCAGTGCATTGATTAATTTTTTCCTCAAAGAAGAGCACAGCAATGAAGTTACAAATCATTTTGTTACCCTTCCCTAGAATAAAGTCACTGACATATGACATGTGGTTAGCTATTCTGGTAACTTGGCACTGGCTTGGGATTTCCAGTGATTCAACTCTTTATTATGAATAGGAAGAAGTCTATAAAGCAGGAAGTAAAAAGAAAAAAAATGGACATATGACGATAAGCAGTTTTGTCCTAAATGAAAGTTGAAACAAAAGTCGAGCATAAAACAGTAGCGAAGTGTATCATCTCTAATGTCTGTAAGAGACAAACATAGAACCACTGGGCATTTTTTAAATGACAAAGCACCCCTCAGGACACTGAGAAAAGGCAAAACATGATCTATTCTGCAAGTCACAGGGAAAGTGGGTTTTTTCCTATGATGTGAAATAAATAGTATAATTTTCAGATTAATGAAAAACGAACTAAGGATATGAATCTGTAATGAATCTGTATCTCCCAAAACTGAAAAATGTAAATTCCTACATTGACAAAGTTTCAATGCAAAAGCAAACTTAACTAATGTTATGGATCCTCAAACTAAGACCTGCTTATACACATAGAAAAATTGTATCTAAAAAAATCTGTATTAGAACTCTGCCAGGTTCAATGGCTTCTTTAAGAGGCTTCAAGTTCAAAACCAAGCAGTTCAGGAACAACCATGCAGAGGGCAAAAAACATATTACACTGTTCCAGTTAATTGTCTGCTTTAAAACTACAATTCCTGCAACTGCATGACCTTGCTGGAGACCCAGGCAGAAGAGATCTCTGTAGGCCAAGAAGGGCATGTGCTTTTTAGACAGAGTTTGCTTATGATCTGCTCTGAGATGACAGAAATCATATCCCAAGTGCCACTGAGCTTACACTGGAATTGCTACTTGTGAACTCATTTGAGAAAAGTCTGAAGGGGGCTTCTCACTCTTGTGCCTGCATTTGTAGAATACTTTGGTAATTCTGGTAATTCTTCTTTCCCTTCAAAATACAGAAACATCAGTTTGATGCCTACGTAAGACTTTGTCTAAAGGATTTAAGAAAACAGCGATTTGTTCTGAAATTTTGCTTTTTTTAAATCAAAGGCTTGAATTTTATTTGCAGAACATGTGGTTAAGTCATTCAAGCTTATTCACAAGATCATAGCTGATACAACTCCCAGCATCTCCCAAATCCCAAACAATTTAAAACCTGGAGTCCCAAGGAAACACTGTAACATGAACTTCATGCTGGTCTAGCACTAAAGCAGACATCATCATGCCCATGAGTTACAATATATTTAATTTAATTAACCTGTGCAGGTCTTTAAGTTTGGAGAGCAAGAACAAAAATAAATAAAATAAATTACCAGTTTATTACACACTTCTGAAGTTATGTCAGGAAAAATGATGAGGTAGCAAAGATACAGCTCATAGTGCTGCCATGGCTTTCTGAACTCTCTGTTCTGTAAGAAGGCAGCTCAGAGAGGAAATATAACACTGGACTGTTTATTTATCTGAAGGAAGTGTTTTAATGAAGTTATCAATGAGGAAAATTGTCCATGGAGTTGCGAAGCCAAGTTTCTCACAGCATTTTATCATATAATAAAGGCACAAAGATATGCTAAATGGCTTGATAGCTTTTGAAGCCTACCAGTGCTTTAGCTGTAGTGTTGAACAGCTGTAAAAGAGAAAAAAGCTTTTCTTCCAGTACTTCTGTATGATTTAAAGAAGTCAATGAAAATTAGAAGTGAGTAGAAGATATACCTTATTTTCTAGAGCATTGCTCCACTCTTTCAATAAGTTAACATGCTGCACTGCTGAGCTGGCTTCATGTGCTTTAATTTGTTGGTTTGTTCCCTGTGACAACAAAGAATTTATACATTTTAGCCAATTCCACTTCTTTTAAACCTACAAAGAAAGAGTATATAAAGACATCGAACCAACACTACATATTTTGGTTCACAGGTGCTTGTTGCAGAACTGTAGAGAGGAGGGAAATCTACGTGGGAATTTACAAAAATCAGGAATACATTTAATATAGCAAGTGTTTTATACAACTGCTATGTATCTCCATGCAGTGTGCTTGATAACTCAAACAATAAAGATGAACAAGTTTTACAAAATGAGTTGTATTTTAGAGCCTTTTGTGTAGCTTAGAACTAAACAAAGCACAGTAAAACCCTTGAGCCATATAAAATCTTCCAATTCCACTGACTGTAATTTAAAACTTCCGTTCCATTTCATGAACAGCTTCATAAGCATTACATTTTCCTTCAGCTGAATATTAAAGACAAATATTTAAGATAAATTTATCACTGGAAACTGCCAGCTTTATAAACTACACTGAGAGTTATTACAATGCCTATTTTGTCACATTAAGATGTTACCATGATTGTTCTGTGATACTCAGATATGCTGCCTCTGCACAACCTATAAGTGCTGTTACAAATAATCACTATATAGTTTACAGAACACACATAGATTATATACAGAGTACATAAGATGCAGACCACATTACTTACTTCATTTGTATTGTGCTGCTTACACCTACTTCAGTAAGTGCTTTGCAATGCAGAGAATGTTAGCTTTGATGGTAGATAGTGCTGCAAAGCAACTGAAAGGGTTTCAATGATCCTCAAGGTATGTACTCTATATAAAGTACTAAAAATATATATGTGGATATATGTACATATATGCACACATATACATACATAAAATGAATGGCAATACGTACAACATAACAGTGGGCAGGCTTACAGCATTGATCAGTTCTACCTCTAAGAGCATTACTGTTAACACTTAAAAAGATGAATGCTCATTATTTAAGAACCTGGAAATACCTGCAGGATATCATCTATAGAGATGTGTTGCTCCTCAGTGAGTCCTTGTCCTGTTAAATAGCCATAGGCTAACAAAGGAATCATTCTATCAGATAAATGCCATTTCTTCCTGTCAGCGGTTTCTGAAATGTCCTGACTAATATTTTCATTACATAAGCATCCCAATTCCCCAGGATTTATGGTAAGGGAAGCAGAATATTGGAATAAACTGGAATACTACTACTGAAACTAAACTCTCAGGTTTTACTTTATTTTTTTAATATTGCAGGGATTGCCAGGATTAAAACCTAAAACTTTTCTTTAAAAATGAATTTCATGCTTTGATTATACACCTGTGTGCACACAGACATACTAATGCACATAAAAATACATGTTTTAAGTGTGCTAACCTACATGTAACCTCAATTAAAAATATTAAGACACACAAATGAGAGAAAATATAAACATACTTAGTTGAAGAAAATGCTTTCATAGAAACAACTGAAGGTACCAGTCTATTATCTGAAGAACTAAAGAGACTTTCCTCTTATCCTCAGTTAACAAGTTCTTCAAATGGTTCATATTCCTATTTCAACAAGATACACCTAACAACTGAACTCACAAACCACTGCAGGAATGTGTGGGCTTTTCATGTTGATTATTTTAAAATGCAAAATCAAACATCTCCTGTATAATCACTTGGTGCAACTGGATGATTTTCTTAACTGAAACTAGAGAAGTCCAGAACTTTAATGTCAAAGAATTAGGTTCTATTTGCAGACTTTCATCAATTGGGAAGTATAATTGTTATATACTGACCTGAAAAGTGCAGCCATAACGCTTAAAACTACAGGTACTTGGGGCATTAATACATTCTGACAAATGTGCATTCAACTGCAATAGGAAAAAAATGTGAGTTTTGGCAAAAAGACTTTTGCATGATAACATAAAGGGCAGAGGTTATCAGGTTTGTATTGTGTGCCATTTGCAGAACATACAACACACATGTGTATATTTTCTCCAGTCTGATCTCAAGTGCTAATTCTGTATATACACATATGTAAACCACACACACATGCCATACAGTATACAGTGTGATACATTTAATATACAGTGAAACTTCTACCAAAGACTATTTCAATGGGCAACCCAATTTAAGAACATACTCTATAATTATTTGATTTCATTTGACTTTAGTGAATGGCTCATCTTTTCTCAAAAAATGAAATTTTTTTTTACTGGTGCTCTGAGCAAGTCTTAAGATCAGTTTCACTGTAGTAAAGTACATTTTTTTTCTGATCCTAATTTCACGAGGAGCCAAGTTTTCAAAACATAACATGCAATTCTCCGTGCCTAAATTTAACAGTTATATTACACAAAAAAGACTAAACAAGTACTGCATGAAACAGACAAAGAGTTTTAGAATAGGTACTGTTAAGTCACTTCTATAAAAATGCAGTACACGGGATTAAAACTGATTAGTAAAATGCCTGCATTTTTCACAGATTGAGATTTAGTCCAATATCTTGGATTATTACAAGCACAGACCACTTTTGATTTAAAAGTAAACCAATTCACAGAAGCATGTACATATACATGGACAGCAGCAGCACAGACGGCAGCAGCTGGATGCAAACTGCCTAAGAGTTGGAGCAGAGAGACATTTTTGGAAAGGACAGCCTAACAAACACTCTCCTTTCAAAAACAGAGTCTGCAGTTTGTATTTCCCACAAAGCAGACAGGAGCCAGAGCTTGGCTCCTCAGCTGGCATCACTCTTTTGGGCTGCAGAATCTCATCTGAAATTCCCACACCTTAAGCCCCACATGACTCGGCTCATCCACCTCCCTGGAAAGAAGTGGTGAATCAACACTGCTCTCAATGTGTAGCTCTGGAACAGACAAGAGAGTCTGTAAAATCTCTTACTGAGATGCCATCAGTCACTCATCTCTGATTCACAACTATTGTGTTCTAAACACTACCTGTAGAAATTCACAGTATCATTTCAAAAGACATGTAGTGGAGAAAAAAAAATGAAGTAAGAAAGGGACATGTGGTCTAACAGGTTTTACAAGAATGCCACGTTTTTCAACTTCTGAAAACCAGAAGTCTGCCAAGGAGTTATGAATTAAACATGAAAATTGCCTTTTATTCTACAGTAAGATATCCACTTGTACACTACAGAATTTTCTCAAACTGTTAGGCAGGCATTTTCTCATTTTCTGCATTAGACTTCTTGTCCCTAATCATGCAACCAAGAAATACATACATTTTCACAGTATTAGGAAAAAAAAAAATAGGCAACATACAGCAACAGATGATGCAGGGCAAAGGGCTGTTTAAATTTCTGTTCCTACCCATGGTTTCAAACCCCATTCTAACTCTGTGTGTAACAACCCAGCCTTTAATGGTGCAGCCCTCACAAGCACTCAGACACACCTCTTCTGAAAGTAACTGCTGAAATCAGGCTTTAAGAATAAGCCAAAGTGCTCCAGAACCAGGATCTAATCTTGGCAGTAAGCACTGGTAGGGTTGGCCAGTATAAGTATCTTCTCTTTTCTTAACAGCTCAATTTCTCTTAATAAATACAATATCTATCATATATTTTGTATTTCATTATCTTGGAGGAAAAGACTGCATTAAACTTTGGCAGGAGTCTTATGTGCCTTCTGCACTCTGCCACAATTAATAATTTACAAATGCAACTAAAAATGGTATGAATCCAGCTTGGGAAGTAAGTAGCAGAGGAAAGAGAAAAGCTCATCCTCAGATCAGAAACTTCAGTTTCCTTAAAAGAGGCTTACTGAGTGATGAAGACTCCAGTAAGTTCTTCTCTATCCTTGGCAAGTAAGTTCTACTTTAAGGGAAAAATTAAGTACCTCAATTTTGACAGATGCTACTTTTATCTTTTCATGTACAAGAACATGGATCTCTTCAAAGTCAGGCTTAAGTTTTTTTTCATCTACATACTAATTACTGGAAGCTTCTACACATCAGGAGAAATTTTATGCATTGTTGCATCAGCTGTTAGTGTGTTGTACTCAACCTTAATCTTACACCATTTCTCTAAGTATCAGTTACTATTTTCCCCCTAAAATTTAATAAATTTAATAGCAATTTAAGTTTTTCCATGAAATTACACATCTGTATGATTTTTGTAGTCTTTACTAACTCTTGTCAATGTGGACTGAATTTTAATTGTGTATTTTTATTTTAATATAAGCTAACTACCCCAAGATGCTGCTCTGTGGTGCTGAAATGAGGGAAGGGCAGGGGGAGAGCTAGTAAAAACAAAAGCAAGGAGGACATGCGCTAATCTTGGACAAGCCAAGTGTAATAATGACTCAAAATAAAGAAATTGTTTCTTTTAAAATAGTTTTTCAAGAAATCATTAAAAATATTTGAGTGTTATCACACTTAACTGTGTGGTAGAAAAAGCTTTTCCTTAGATCTCACATTTTAACAAGGAAATGGCTTCTGGCAAAATTCTTGCGAGATCTTACTAAAGACATTTAATTTTTCAGCACAACACTGGGCATCACTTCTTACCTCGCTCCTCATGAGTGTTTTAACACTACATTTATGAGGACATGAAACCATGACACATGGGCAGTCTGTATCTTCATGTTTCTACAGAGGAAAAAAGCAAACAAACCACAAATCAGACCTTACTCTTTAATTAAGAGAGGACTTACCTGCAAAGAAAAGCATCCTACAATAATTAAAAATCCCACAAGATTTTTTCAATGTTATTCCCAGTTGCACAGTTACAGAACTGCAATTGCTCAAACATCATTTTATACTTCTGATGGAGGTGTTGATATCTTGAAGCAAAACCAAGGGTTTCCTTTTGTTTTCCTATGCAAAGCAAATCTATTTTCTTACCATTTTATTGGTTTTACTTCATACAATGAAATAGCAGTCAAAGTAAAGTTTAAATCCCCAACAATTACTCACAAAATTGGGCATCTTTAAGAGAAAGCAGAACCAGTCGAGATGGCCTTTCTAGTGAGGGTATATACTGCATGGAAAAGTTCATTAGAAATGTACACTGCCCACTCTTAGGGATTCTCTTTCCTACGTATGGATATTCCCTTCTAATTTTTTTCCAATTTTGATTCATAAATACCTGATATTAAGATTCACTGTTACACATCATAATGCTGGGCAGGGATTTTAACCTGAATCCAGATGACAAGTTATCTCAGCACAGCTATCAAACCCTACCACCCCGGTGAGGAAGAAAGTCAGGCCCAAGATAACTGAATTTACATTTCCTCTCTGTCTTCTCAACAAAATGAAAAATCTGTTTCTCGTCAAGTGACATGTCCCATTCAACTTGAAACACACTGCTTCATTTCTGGTACTTGAGAAAAGCAAAGGAAACAAAGCTCTAGATTTATAAGCCTGTTAGAAAGGGAAGAACAAATAGCATGCCCTTTTTGCCCAGTAACCAGGTCTATTTTTTGAAACAAGACCGAGAAGTAAAGGAGAACTGATCTCCAAGATGTGAAAGGCCTTGGTCAGAATTCTGGCACTGTCTGAAGTTGTGTATCATCTCCTTTTAGAGCAGCCATCAGATGCTGTCCTGAGCCATCTACCCTGCCATGCTCCCCACTCACACTCACTCACTTGGGCTGTGGCACAGTCCCAGTGACAGGGACCGGGGAACCCTCAGCTCAGCCAGAGAGCTGGGACAGCTCCTGAGCCACCTTCAGTCCATCCCCACCAGGGTACCCAGGCTGGAGCAGTGCCAGCCCCTCTCCTCAGAGCAGCCTGCCAGGGTGACAGCCATGCTCTTCTGACAAGAGGAGCCCCAAAGCACCCCTCCTGCTCAGAGTCTAGAGCTGGACCTGGGCCTCTCATTCTGAACATACCTGGAATTGTGCTGAAGGGAGACATCTCACACAACCACGTGGCTTTAGGAGCCTGATGCCCTACACAAGTCCTTATCTATTTATCAACTACAAACCCAGACAAGTAATACTCCCTTCTAATGTTCATTCCCTAATTTTAATTCCCTAACCCTCTTCCCTAACCTACCCAAACCATCTGACAAAGGCTGTGACACCGAGTCTTGGTTCATGATAAGAAATGGCAACATGCCATTTCTCAGCATTCTCTCCTGGTTTCCTCCTTGCTCCACATCCCAGTGTCCACTCACTGAAGCCACAGCAAACCTTTCCAGAGACTTCAGGAGATACCAGAGTAACCCCAGTCCAGGGACAGAACTCTCTCCCTCCCAATCTCAATTCACCCAGTTGAGGACATAAAGCCAAACACCAAATGCAGCACAAACCACAGGTGACAGCACATGCAGGGCTCCCAACACAGGTGAGGGCAGGATTTTAACACAGCTCTCAGAAGAGCCAGGGCCACATGAGGAACATGTCTGGCTCCAGAGCAGTGACAGGGAGCAAGGGACAATGTCTGGAGTCATCCCCAGCATTATCCCAGTCAGCTCAGCTGTGTTTCAGACCATGGGGCAGAGCCCAGATTGTCCTGGCAGGGTCTGGTTTATGGCCAGGGTTTCAGGGAGGAGCCCAGGCACAAAACAGTGCTGTCCTTCCAGATCCCTGTCACACTACTGCTGTCTAAGTATCAGTGTTACAGGACAAGCACTTCCAAGCAGTTTTGTGGATTACACACAGAAAAATACAGTAATCCAGGAGCATTTAATACTACTGATTTCCATTTTAACAATGCACCATCTTTATCTGTCAGGAGGAGGTAGAGGATGGAAAAGGTAGGTTTGTGACAAAAAGAAACCCTACATTTTTAGATGGTTTGAACAAAGGACATTAGGAGGCAAAGTCACCAAGTGGGCATGCAGGCAAGACAAATGCAATTTAAAAAAGCTTTCTACTAACATTGTTAACTTGTTGGAGTCTGCCTCCAACCACGGGGATTTCCTACCCCACCAGTCACGGGATTCTATGAAGACATGAACCACATGCTCTCCAGTAAAATTTTTTGTTTCCATTTGCATACCTTTTTTCTCAGTCTGCTCCCCCTACGTCCGTTTTCAGTTCAAGTCACTGAGGCCAGCTTCAGTCATTATTACATTAGAGAAAATTCTAGGCTACAAAACCCAGAGACGAACTCAAGCTCATCTCTAAAAATCCAGTTTTGTCAATGGGGTGACAAAACTCAAATAAGAAGTAAAAAGAAACCTTACAGTACCTAAAGGAGCCTACAGAAAGCCAGTGAGGGACTTTTTTTTATGGAGGCATGTAGAGATAGGACAAGGGAGAAGGGCTTTAAGCTGATAGAGGGCAGATTTAAATTAGATACTACGAAGTTCTAGACTGTGAGTGTGGTGAGGCACTGGAACAGATTTTTCAGAGAAATAGTGAATGCTTAGTCCCTGGAAGCATTCAAGGCCATGCTGGATGTGGTTTTAAGCAACCTGGTCAAGTGGAAGCTCTCCCTGCCCACAGCAGAAGAGCTGGAACAAGAATGATCTTTAAGGTCCCTTCCAAGCCAAACCATTCTGTGATTGTAAGATTCAAACATACAGTGTCATTAAGCTTCTCATTCTCATTACTAAAGTATAGTGAGATAACATTTTATCAGGCCACAACAAAGAAGCCCATCTGCATTTCTATAACCACTGAACTTTTAAAAATCTAGGAAAAAGCCCCAAAAATATCAGCCAATCCAGTTTGCAAAACATAGTTAAAACTCACTGATTTTGTCTGTTAAGACACCACACATTTTTTAGCATCACTTTTTGCCTCATGCCAATCCCCAGCTAATCATAATTCTGGGAGAATAGCATCCCTGATCTACCTAAATACACTTCACCTCTGTATCAGAATGTACAAGAATAAATACAGGGCAGACCTAATTTCTTCTGTGTATTTTCAAGTCTCAACCACCTTATTCTAGGTAAGGCACAGTTATTGAACTACCAGCCCCTGTGAGTGTGCACTCAAATAACTGAGAGACAAATCTAAACCAGAACTTGGGAAGTTTCTACCTATGCCTTTTTGTAACAACATCTCCAAGCAAAAAACATTTCTCATCATTGTCAGACTTCACCTAATAAAAAACACACAAGAACACAAATGACAATAAAATTTCATCACTCTTACTGTAGTAAGAAGGTGTGAGATCCAAAACCATCAAAATACAGAAAGTAGACAGAATTTAAAAAAGAATATTAAACTCATACCAAGATAGATTCAGCATAATATCTTTCCATGTGAAATAACACAAACACAGTCAAGTTAAAATTCTATGTATAATGTAAGCATGACTTTCTCAATCTCTGCTCTGTAATTCTAACCCTCAATATGCTGCCTATCAGACAAGCTACTCTGATGCCAAGAACAGCAGTAACTCATCCTAGGCCTGTCATGTACCACTGCTGGTTATGCCAAGGTACAATTTGTTTTTACATTCTTTCCTTCCTCTCATAAGACAAAACTGGTTTTACATTCTTCCCTTCCTCCCATAACAGATCACACAGTACCCAAGAAGGATTACACAGAAGATGCTATTTTTCCAGTCAACTGCAATGCTTCTGCTTTTCTTGAACAATATTTGATTGTTATTATAGTAGTTGCATTTATTATCTAAATTGTAACAAAATCTAAAAGGCATAGCAAAATCTACCTCAGTATCAATACCAGGCAGTGGATCTGAACTTTTTAAAATGCAGTATCTGAACATCAGAATAAAGAAAATATTTCCTATTCAATGCACATTTTTTCTCAGGAAAAAGACATGTTTTGAAAGTCAGCCTATTTTCTTTTTTGAATTATTAATTCTGGCTGAGGGGCCAAAGTTCTTTAGCCAGCTACAGAGAAGGACAAGGAGAGTTGTTATTATTCTACATTAATGTAGAGAATCTTGATGCATATACAAGAAAATACTGCACCTGCAACATAATCATTGGGACTTGGCTTTTACAGTATTTACAGGTTGTCTCCCGGTATTTACAGGTCTTCTCTACATGGTCTGGCAAATCTTTTCTCAGTATTTTTTCTTTGCAATCAGCACGAGGACATGGGAGTTCTTCAAACTGACAGTCAGTCCTCAAATGCATCTGAAAGATTTTAAAAAAAGTCAATCCAATTAAGTTTTGTGCACATCTTCCATCCTTTGAAGACATCCAACATTCAATAACTTCAGAACCAAAGTAAGGAGAGTTATTTTGTGAACTGCATCACACAAGAGCAAACACTGACAAATCTACTCAGGAATACATTTCTGACTGTACAGCCCCTTTACCTGGACAGCTGATTTCACTGCCTTACAGATGTACATGAGCAGCTCCTACATGAAAAGCATTCTAACACAGCACAAAATTCTACACAGGCTGTTTAAAGAAAAAGTAAGTACTCTTTTTAAAGGTATATTATTCCACATAAACACAGATGCTGCTTTAAATTGTTTAGGTACCTGAGCTTGCTCACTCAAGGCAAGAATCTACACATTTCACTGCAAACTGCTGTGCAACCACACCACACAACTGCTGAACTGCTGAATTACTGCTATCTCATGCCTTCACCAAAACAGCTACAGCTTATTTTACACAGCTCTGGAGAAGGCAAATGTTTAATTTCACACATAAACACCACATGAGAGGATTAAGATAAATAAAACACACCAAAATAGAAATCAAATTTCTCACATTTGTCAAATACACATTAAGATTCTTTACTATTCTATTTCTCCTTCCAGTTCTCATTTGGTTCACACATTAGTATTTCCAGGCTTAAGTGCCAGACAATCACATGATTTTTTATAATTCCTTACAGTCCATAAAAAATCTGAGTTTTAAAACAATTTAAATCTATTGTAACATTTCTAAATCATATTAACTACCAGTGAAAATAAGTTAAAAAACGGGCTGCGATTTTAATTTGTAAGAATTTTTTCATCAGTCTTTAACTCAAAAGAAAGCTTATGACTTTTAGATTAACCTACCAGTAATTGACCCAAAGATAGCTGTTCTTTACAGCCCTTGTTTTCATTTCTGCAGTATATCTGAAGGGCAAGTAGTTCTCTCCTGCAACAATTATCTTTAAATACCTGAAAAATCAAAAATAACTTTATTTTAGAAACTGAAAACCACTCAAGGATATGCAAGTTCAAATAAAGTAGAAGCCATGCAATTCAGCTACAGCAGTGTCATTCAGTTCTAGCTTTATGTGCCAGAAATAAAATACTGCTATTCAATTCTTCTAGAATGTGCACAACACTGAGGTTCCTCCACTGTGAAGCAGCACAATGAAAAAGAGTATTTGGACAGATACTCTACTACCCTTTCAGCTGTACTGTAAATACAATAAAGGGAAAGGTAAAGAAAGGACCAAATTTGCTTTTTCTTGCCAATATTAGGCCTGCACAAGCCAGAACTCTCTCCATTGTTTGGGGAGCTGCTGTATTAGGCACAACACCACAGAACAAAAGAGACTCAAAGCACAGTAGTTTGGAGAGGAAGCATTTAATGGATGGTGGTCCCAAAATTACCAGACTGGATGGTTGGAATACCTACCTGCATTTCAGTGGCAAAATTACAGATATTTTCTAAGGTTTTGGAGGGAAGGAGGTTTTTTATTTTGCAGATAAGCAGGCTCTAACTATCTGTCTATTTTAATGTTTATAAGCACTTTCAGTGGTTTTGTCCACAATAAAACTGGAAGAAGTTACAAATAGAGAGGTTGGGGCTTGAGTTTTACCCTACAAGAGACAACACAACTGAACTCTCAAGGAGCCAAACTGCAACAGGCAGGAACTAGAGAGATACAAGAACTGAAAACCATTACTGCTATTTTGAAATCCAAAACCAGAGATAACCTTCTAATTGTTTTTCAACTGCTTTAATAGCCATTAAGAAATACCTCAAGAGCCAAGCCCAACCTATGACTGCTTTTCTGATAAACAGACTCCTGTGATAATGTGCACACTGCAGCACTCCTGTAATTATGGAATGGTTCTGCATGCTAACACTTAACCAAGAATTATAATCCACCTGCCCACAGTGACTACGAACCTATCCCCAGTATCAGTGAAGAAGGGAACACTGCAATCACTCTCATCTGATCCCATCTGACACAGGTCACTGATTTCTATTTACTTTTCAGAAGCGTGTGGGAAGTTTAATGAATCAACAAGTCTCATTTAAATAATCAATTGGCTATGCTGCAGTATCTCTTGCAAAGTAATTCACAGGGTCAGTATGCAGAGTTTTGCTGACTGAAGATAAGGTAAGAAGACAACCTTTAAAGTTTTTCAACGACTATCTAAAAGCATTTCTGTGATTTAGGACTTGAGCATTCTGTGGGAAGAGAGGTGTCCAGTTTCATGGAAAACACTGATTTTCACAGTCAAACAGGTATTTAGTATACATTGGCCTTCTTGTCCTGTTTTAAAGATACTTGAAGTTACATAACAAATGTACATATTTATGTATATTGAGAGCCAGAAAGTCAGAGTTAAAAGAACAAATAAATTAGGCATGACGAGTCTGAGCTCCTGGAGAGTCCATCCATGTTAAAACTAAATTACACTGAGCACTGTTCAGTGAACTGTTTTAGATTAAAACAAAGAGATATTAACATACCCATCAACCTTTTCTTCAAAATGGTTAAAGACAAGTATTCATTTAGGCAAGAAAGAGTACTAGCACAAATCATTTACTGAACACTTTAGCAATACTGTTCAACCACATAAACCGTGTACTAAGCCAAGAAATTTTTCTACCTTCAATGTTTCAAAGGCAGCAAAAAGTTTTGATGTGAAAAATCATGTAGAGGGTATCACTGAAATAACTTACACCTATAAAAAAGAATCTGATCCATTACTATTACTGTAACTCCCCACTGTCCTAATTCCAGTGGGATTCACTGAACACCACACTATAAAAAGAGAGGAGTGAAACAGCAGCCACTGCTCTAGAGCCAAATCAGTGTTCACCTAGACCTGTCTCATCCCTGCACCTACAGGAGAAGGAATATTTCTTATCATCCTCTTGATTGATGGGAGGACAAGTGCAATGTGTTGCTGCAGCTCCCAGCTATGAATACAAGATATGACACCTGTCTGGACTTTTTGGGATGAAGCTGATGTGTTTTCTACCATGAGGTTGACAGGAAAAATGAGACACCTACCTCCATAAAATGCATGGCTTAGGTTTTATGACAAACCTACCTTTCTAGGCAGCTTATTAGGTTTATGAAATAATTACCACATAACAGTAACACAACTTGTGGATGCCACACAGTTCAATACTCTTGAATAAAAAATTATTTTAACAATACCTTATCTTTTACTATGCTTTCTTGACACGCTGTACATTTTGGACTAGAAGATCTGAAGAGAAAAGAAAAACACTATTTCAGCTCATCTGAATTTTTCTAGTACAAAAATTTCCATTTATGAGGCACTTCATTTTGATTATTCAACATATTCTAAAACCATTAAAAGTGGATATAGTTCATTATAAGGAGAAAATACAACATTATTTCAATAAACTCGAACATTTGAGTTTTCACTGGAAAGTATCTGGCATTCCCAAAGAAGTAAAATCACCACAATGTCTCCAGACAACTGCAAAGTGGTTTTCAAGTTGGCAAAATTAATTTCTTTTTTCAGTCTGCACCTGATCCAAAATTGTTGTCATTTCTCAATCTGTGAAAAAAGGCATATTGTCTCTTTAATTATTGTTTTTCAAACAATACCTAATGAAAATTTACTTTTTCTGACAGTCAGTTATGCATCCTTTTAGGGTAAAAAAGTATTTATGTCCATGTCCTTCAAGTCTGTTCTGGTTTTAGCAACTGTTACAGATGCTTGCTGCCTCCTCTATCTGAAATACTGCCTTGTAGCTGTCTTAGTAAACTAATTATTAAACTTGTGACCTTTTGGACAACAGGCAGAATCAGGAGCAGGGAGGCTGTGACGAGAAACTGGAGTGCAGAAAACCTGAGTTTCTACAGCTGTTTCTGGCTCTGACCTGCCAAGTTTTGTAGTATAAACCCCTTAGGATCACAGAATGGATTGGGTTGGAAGAGAGCAAAGCTCATCTGGCTCCACTGCCCTGCCACGGAGAGGAACACCTTCCACCAGAGCTGGCTGATTCCTTCGAGGTGGAGTCGCCATCCTTGGATGTGTTTAAGAAAAGACTGGATGTGTCACTCAGTGCCATGGTTTAGCTGAAGTGTTAGGGCTGGGCTGGACTCAATGATCTTGAAGGCCTCTTCCAACCTAGTGATTCTGTTCCTTTTTAGCTCCTTTTCCCCACATTAAATGGCAACAGTCAAAATTATCTCCCTTGTAAAGCACCGAGACGAAAAGCACCAGGTAAAAGCTGCGTGAATTCTTCCATGAAGCAACTCACTGACAGGCTGTGGCTGCTAGCAGCAGTGCAAATCAATGTAAAAGGCTGAAAAAGTTCAATTATGTTATATATTCTGTATGGTTATTTCAAATCATCTCGCTGGCTTCTGCTCTTCAAACCAACCATTTTGTGTCTCATCATATTTCTGGGCATCTGAAGTACCTCGAAGCTTCAATACCTGTAATGCCTTTCATAAGTCAGGGGAAAAAAAAGTAATCTAAACTACATCAGGGCACATAGTGTTTAATACAATGTCATGCTTTCCTTGCTCTTACTGAATTCACTCAAGCATCCTACTTGCTTTTTCAAACTACTCTTGCATACTGAGCAGACATCTTTACTGCTTTATTTCCACTAACTCCCAATTCCTTGTCCTCAAACAACCCTGGAACAGAAGTTGCTAGCATACAATTACTGTGTTTGTGTATGCAGCAGCGTATCAACACTGAATGAAAAAATGTTGTGCCAAATACAGGACCAACATAAACCCATTTTACTCTCAATTTTATGGCATACTTTTTATTAAAAAAAAATAAAGGGGGGGATGTAAATTTTATTTTAATGAAGGATTTGTTTATAACACGCACTTAAAGTGAAATAACTCAATGGCCTTAAAAGCACGTGTCCTTTTCAGTAACAGACTGGCTGGAAAGTCAGGAAGATAAAATTACACATATTCTAGCTACACTGTAATAAGCACATGTGCATGTCTCACAGCAGGGAAGGAAAATTGCCCAGACTCTAGCAATGCCAGAATTGTTACTGCTTAGATTGTCAAGGATCTGCTCTGCCAACCTGCTCACATCCCAGCATGGCAGGTGTTTGGTTTTTTGCACTGTTATTAACCTTGTAAGAGTATTCCAAAAACACATACTGAATAAGAAATAACTGCATTTCTTAAATACCACACCTCACTTCACACTGTGTATCAAAAGAAAAGTTGGTGGGGTTTTTTGTTGTTGTTTTACATTTGAAATGCTGTAGGCACAAAACCTGCAGGAGTGCATTAGTGAGCTATGGACCCTCGTGTTTGCCCAGTACAGAGATTACTCTTTATCAGGAGATTGAGTATTGTAATAACTTCCATACTCTTTTGTCATGCTGCATGTAGCCTTGACTTAGATATCTAAATATTAGATATCAGATTATAGTATTTCCAAGTGACATATAAACCAGCATCTAGAGTCAGAATGGTCACAAAAAGGGAAGAGATCACCAAGGCTTCCAAAGCTCTCTCTGATAGTATGCCAGTAGGCAACATTCATCAAGCCAGATATCTTCTGTATTTCTGCTTTTCCAGTAGTAAATGAACACATTTGGTGCTTATGTGCCCCAGGAGACTGAAGTGTGCTGAATGGTCCACAAACATTACACAAAGTTTTGAAATCACATTACTGAATACAACCAGCAGTAATGCACCAAAGTTGAGAGGCAAAGAAATCTACTGTTGTACAGGCACTGAAAACCTAGATACTCCCTGAATGATTGTACTTCTACTCTTATCTACACTGGGAAAGATTGCACCTCTCAGCATTCATATAACATCTCTATCATTCACTCACCTCTTTGCAGTCTGGCCCAAACACCTCACTAATAGATGCCAGCCTTTCTGACCCTCCTGCAATCCACAGGACATGCAAGTCCCATAACAAACAGCTGCAAGGGCTACAGGGAAGCTGCTCCACAAGCAGGTACATTTATCCAAGGGTCCCTTCACCCATTCTGAGGCTGGGTCCAAACCAAGGTTAGGTAGCACCACCCCAAGGAATGTGTGCAAGCTCACTTCCTCACACAGACAATTTACTGTGTGTATTTGACAGCAGATTACCTAAGTTAGAAGTCTTGTGAAAAAGCTACTCCACTCAGGCTCCACAGGGAATGAAATTCTTACCTAACACATTTCTACACAGGATTACACCACCTTAACAACTACTCCAACAATATCAATGGAAAACCCAGTTGTCTTATCCTGACCCAGAGTAGAGCAAAAATGTTTGCACCAGCACACAGATAACAAATACTCAAGCAACAAACAGTGGAAGGCTCAACATACTCCTAAAGCTGCAATGGTGTTCACAGTAATGTCAGAAGTTCACAACATCTAAAGGTATCAACATGCTCTACCAGAACAAAGAACATACCTCAGCAAGGCATTTATGCAGGTTTCACAGAACCTGTGTCCACATTCAGTCTGTTTAGGATTGCATAAGATGAGGTGACATTTTTCACATTTGTACTTATCTTCCACGGCATTCACAAATTTCTCCTTGTAGCCACCTTGCTCTGGAACATAGATGGATGCTGATGGACTGCGGTCAGGATTGGCCCTCTGCTGCACCATTTCTACAGATAAAGGGGGTTCTGACTTCTTACTGGGGTCCATGCTTTAAGATAGTTTCTGTGAATCAAAAGTGACAAAAACTGAGAAAAGAGGACCTCTTTCACCATTTAAATAAAACAAGCAGAGCATCTGAGAGATTGCATGAAATCAGAAAGCATCCAGAACAGATCTGTGTCCACACATCATGTGAACATACATTACTGCCTGAGTATATTTAGCATAGCAAATCTGTAAAACAGTCTATATAGTCAAAGGCTCTAGAAAGCAAAGAATTAAAACCTGCTCCTGAAAATGAAGTGTTAATTATGGCCATCACTCTGGGAATACATAATTTCATATCTTCCACTCTCTCACTCTGAAAAGTATTGCTTAATGTTGAAGTCCAACCGTTAGGGGCAGCAAGAGGTGTGTTGAGGAAGGTGTTCTGGTACAGTACTTACTGCACGTGATCCTGCTCAAATGCTACTGCAAAGGCACACAACCACCAGTGCCCTACACAGGGCACCAGAGCCTGCCCAGCTCCCCTGCCCACTTTTCCTGTCTATCCCTTTGCAATAGGATAGTGTAAGACATGCTGCTTTAAGTCTGTTTCACAACACCACAAAACGGCTTTACACATTAGATACTCTCCAATCTTTTCCTAGCACATCTTCACCTGAAGAGAGCAGCTGAGCAAAGTCTAACTGACAGCAGAGAAGGGCCTATGTAACATGGCCATTTGATTAATTTACCAGGGCTAAGCACAACTGACAGGTAGCTGAGAAAATAATGAATCCAGCTGAGGAGTAAATTACAGTACCTATTATCTTGGACGATCCATGTTCTAGGTCAGCATGCAAAGCATCAGCAGAGCAACACAGGAATGATATCCCTTAATATTTTAAGTTTTAAAATGTGTTTTCAGTAATTTCCTAGCTAATCTTGCAGTCAAGCAAGTGTAAGTGCTCTTAGAAAGGCTCAGCATATCCAGGAGAAAGTACAGTTTAAGGAAGCAGAATGAAGAAATGAGGCTCAGTTCACTTCTCAAAGTATGTCCACAAATGCCACAAAGGGAGTCAAATGCCTCATACTCCAAATACACAAACCCTCTTGTACACAGTTTTTGTGGTATCTTACCTTCCCTCGCTAAGCCCAAAAGCACACATTTGTAATGAAACGTATTTACTTGTAGGTAATTTCTGCATCTGGAATTTTGGTACAGAATTCTCCATGCAAACTAAATGGGTACAGAATTTTCTTTGATTTCTGATGCCATTATTTACAGAAACAAAAGACAAAATCATTGTGACTCAATGCTGAGACCATTTCACGTTTTTATAACACCAGCTGAGCAAGGACAGAGGTGCTGAGTGAAGAATTCTCTCAGCACCTCTACCCTTGCTCAGCTGGTGTTGTAAAAATGTGAAATGCCCCCTTCACTGCCCCCTTGGCCAGGGGAAATCCTCTCTGATCTCCATCAAACTCAGAGAGAGCCCAAGGAACCCATTCTCATAACTTGGCACATAGACCCAGTCATTGTGTCTTATTCTAAACAAACAAAACAACACAAACACACAACAAATAAAAAAAAAAGAAGAAAAAAAAAAGAAAGAAAAAACCCAACAGGTTCTATGAACTGAAAAGCTACTATAAATTCTGATCCATAATTTGAATTAATGCTAGTCTATTCCTTGTCTGCTCTTCAAAGACTGCAGAGACCTGTGTCTTGACAGAACAATATGTGAAAGAACCAAAAAGTCTGTGCTGAACTGAAAGTGAGTCACACTTCTCATTGATGAGGAAATTCAGATTATTTCAGACCTTAGCTAGAGTTTCACCAGCAAGCATAAAAACCCAGCAGGTAATAAAGACACTGAAGAGGCAACTCAAGATTGTAACCAGCACAAAAGAAATGAGATTGATGTTGAGAACATGATTCAGATAAGGAGGTTCACAGAAGTGCCATGAATGAGGAAGGACAGCAGCTTACAAAAGTGGTCAAGATTCAAAGACTGCCCAAGGCAAATGTGCTGCTGCTGTACATCAGTGGCTGGACATGGGGAAATGCAGAGCTTAGGACCTGACACTTTTCTGTGGTTGTAAGAGAAAAGATTAGCAAGAGATGGAAAAAAAGTGCAATTCCTTAAGTATTCAGACTGCTGAAACTTAGTTACCTAGGGACTTGCTTCCTATGTGTGATTGGAAAAGCTTCATTTGGCACTTGCAGTGTAGGAATCTGTAAATGTTTCAGTTCCTTGATTTATAGGTATTAATACCTCTTTCCCCTCTGCAGCTGTGTATTTTTTTTTAATCATATTCAAGACCTCCACTATTCTGGCAATTCTTGAAGTCAAAGACCAATTTCAAGCATGTTGATTTGTAGAACAACACAGGGAACATTACTTTCCTTAAAATGACAGAAGAAACAAGGCATGACCTGCTTCTAACCCACAAAAGAAATACAGAAAAAGAGGCACTAAAAGAGATGCTGAAAGGAGAATCGTCAAGTCAAGCGAGCACAAAGTTCCCAAACTTCCAAATCACAGTCCACAGCTACTGAATGTCTGCTTCCCCATTAAGTTTCTTCTGAACAAAAAGAAGCTAAAGATGATTGGACATGTGAAGTCTTCCAAAAGCATGATTTCTTCAAGGAAATGGAAAATTAGTCACAAAGAGGCAGGCAGGGATGACAGGAGAATATTCAAGACTTAACACAGACAGCACTGAATGCCAAATTAGCAGCAGGTGAGAGTTTCACTGAGATCCAAAACTGCTCCAGGCTGGACTGTCAGCTGTCAAGAGAGATTTCACACCAGAATAAAGTGCACAGGTTGCCACAGGACTCCACTTTTGGAACTGACATCTTGGATATCTTGTCACAAAAAAAGAAGCAGAAAGCACACTGACAAATAAAACATACTATGGGACATGCTTAACAGATTTGTCTGCCTTGGGTTTTGTATTTATTTTATGAAGAAGTATGTCACACCAGAAAAGCTAAACAAGCTCAGCAATAGAGCAGCCAGACTGGTGAGGAATTCTCTTCCACAATAATCTGAATGCCAGCATTTTCTTGTGCAGCAAAACTGGGAAGCCATTCATGAAGTACTATCACAAAATACAACAGAGCATTGAGCCTGCTAGACCACAACAACCTTATTACAATGAACAAGCTGTATTTAACAAGGGGATGGGGAGAAGTGAGGTCTGTCTGTCTGTCTGCACAGAGTTTTGCCTTCATGCATATTAGTTACATGCTCCTACACCTGCATGTGGGAACAGTGAACACAAGCACAGAAAATACAAACATTTCAGCTGCCACCCTTTTGGAAACAGCATTCTGTTATGACTTCCATTGCCACTACAGGGTGTCAGCTGCAATGGCTTCTCTTCCTTTGCAGGAACCTTTAACAGCAGCACTTGGATTATTCCCCCACAATCATGTTTCAAGCTGCCAACAAGAAGCAATTTGAAGTCACACCTCAGTAGGTACTCTGCTTCTACTCTTCACTTATGGGAATGAAGTTAACATCCTTCCAGAGAGCAGGGAGAGGAGCCTAGCCAGGGAATCCAAGATAGGCCAGGTCTGCTGGGGGCCTCTGATTCTTAAAGGCATGGCAAGGTGCCATCCAGCTGAAGATTCTGGTTCTTCTTCAGTAAGCTAAATCTTAATGCCCTGTCGCAGACATGTTTTCATTAAAATCCTTTCTTTAGGATTTTCCCTTCTGGGAAGCTGAGGCCCCAGAAAAAGAATGTAAACAATGGTTATCTGCTGCTGTGGAATGCAACAGGTGCCCCTGTGATTGGCCCATGCTGGATGTGTGTAATTAATGGCCAAGAACTGAGCTCTCTCTGGGACAGAGTCAGAGAGAGCTCCTTTGTTATTCTTTTCTATTCTTAGCTTAGCTAGCCTTCTGAGAACTTTCTCTCGATTCCTTTAAGTATAGTTATAATGTAGTATATATATCATAAAATAATAAATCAAGCCTTCTGATCATGGAATCAACATTCTCGTCTCTCTCTTCACCTGAAAACCCTTGTGACCATGGTCACCATGCCCAATTAATCATCAGCTAGTTCTTACACTCCAGTTTCTTATCTGTGGCTAAAGATCATCACAATAAAACTATATGACTTTTAGATGTCTTTTAAAGCTGTTAAACCTTGGACAAACACTTTTCAGGACAGATAAGCACATAAAAAAAGAGGCACAGTCACCAAGGTTGGTTCTGTCCACTGCTGCTTTCAGCCATCTCCCCTGCAGCCAGCATATGCCAATATTCACACTTGAATGGACATGGTTGTGGCCATCAGATGGGTGACACTCTGACACTGCTTGCTCCAGTCTGGTCACTACTCTTGTTCAATACAAGGGGAATTCAAGCAACTGAGGCTGAGCCCCAGCTGATACTTCAAGCTGTAAACACTGCAGTGAAGGTCAGAACAATTTGTTGGTGTTTAACTAACACTAATATCAGTACAGAAACCTAGAAACTGGAAGCAAAAGTGAGTTTACCCACGAAGTTGTTCCAAGAATCAGGAAGCACGGGAATTCCCAAACAAAAGGCATTTTGCTCTTTCCTTATTCAAGCATGAATGTTGTTCTCACTGCACGAAGAGCAAACATCCTAAAAATCTGCACTTGTGTTCTGTATTAGCACATATCTTTATGATCTGTTCTTAGGGAATAAAGCCAGTTTGTGACACTGAAATACAATAAAGCTTCTATAAAAATTCAAAATGAATTTGCATCCCAACGAAAACAGAAAAAAGATTACTTCTTATAAAAATCTAAAACACTCCTAAAAATTTGATTGTACTAGGTACCATGGGATTTGGAACCTAGAAGACTCTGCATTAAGACAGTTTCAGTATATTGACAATATGAAGTAAATAAGCTTTTGCCACAGCTTGAAAATTCAAAAAGAGCAAAAAGCTATTAGAAATAAATGTTTTCATTACAGCACCTTGGAAGAGAATAATGCATGACACTGTTTAATTCGGTTATTACTACAGGACAGCAAAGCTTTTTGATCAAATTACAAATTGCACTGAGAACAGGAGTTCCTCAAACAGAACAGCACTGCATGCACAATATCTAAATTAAGCTCAGAAAGAGAAACCTAAAGTGGGACAAGGAGCTTAAGATCAGAGAAGAAAAGTAACCTTTCCTCTTCAAAAAATTTTTGTATCTAAAACATGTAAAAGCACACAAACTTCAGCATCTCATCCTAACTAGGTCATTTTTTTGGGTAGCCTGGGGTATCATTTTTCAGTCTAGCTTTTAATGAGATAAGGATTGTGATTGTGCTGTCTCTCCTCTGAGCCTCCTAAAACCACACTGGAACCAACTGGGCAGTGTTGCCATGAAAATGAACAGCTATGAGGGGAACAGAAAGAGAAACTTAATGCAGTGTCCCAGTGAGCAAGAGGCCATAGAAGTGCACCCCCATAGTCTATCAGTCAGTCAGTGCACAGACACACAAACCAGCCAGGAACACCTGCTCCCTCCCTTCCCACCAAGCTTCATGGTCTCAGTCTCCTCCTGTACCATAAAAGCAGGGCTGGGCTGAAGATTTAGGGGTTTTTGTTGGTTTATTGTCTTTTTTTGGGGTTGGGTTTTGTTTGGAGTTTTTTTGAGGAGGGGGGAGTAGGGGTAAAAAAAAGGATGTAGAGAATAGATTAGTAGGAAAACAAACTTCATCAGTTTCACTGCTCTTCACAGAATTTTCTTCCACACTCCACAGGATATCCTCAGAGAGACACACAACCAGGTACCAGGACAGGGAATTCCAGATCTTCAGTCTTTCCAGCTCACTTGCTTTCTATCATCAAGAATTATTGCTTCAAGTTAGCACACAGAAACCTTTATCTTAAAATTAAATTATTAAAACAATCTGAACCTTTTCTCTGTCTTATATTTCAGCATTTTATAACTTCTAATAAATTCCTAGAACATACTGAAAAAAATGTCCATCTTTCTTTCACCATTTTTAGACAAGTCTTCTGAGTTGGTTCTATTTCCAAGTGCTATTAAAATATGCAACATATATTGGCATACTCTGTCTTGTTAGAACAGTAATGCAAGCTGAAAGCAGTATATTGGTGACAACATATAATCAGTTTACTCAGGGCACACCTGTCAAAAATATTAAAATAAGGCTGCCATGGAAATCTTTACCCTGGAGCTCTCAAGCATGAAGGGGTCCAACTGCAGAGTATCATTCTCACAACATCCACACCTCAGCCTGGCCTTCTGGCAAAATCCACTGCTGAGTCTGGGCAGGGGCACTGAACAACAGACAAATAAAATGCAAATGGCTTGAATCACTCCAAAGAAAGACTCAGGCCATGACTGGGCAGCACTGGAGTGGCAGGTTTGAAATCAGACAATCATCCATCAAATCTGTTTTGTGTGAGGGCAGAGGTCCTGGCATGTCCACTCCTGCTGTTTGCACAGGGGAACTACTGATTTATTTATTTTTACCTCCATGCATTTTTCATGCTGGAAGTGCTATTTACTATTTCTCCAGAGCATATCTATATAGGACCAACTAACCAGAGGTTCAGGTATTTCCAGGACATGCTCTGAGAGAATATTCTAAGGAGGGTAAGAAAGGGTTGCTAAGTGACCCACACTGATACAACTTTATACAGTGAGAAACATGAGACCACCCCTCACCTTCTTTTATATTTACACTCAAATGCTAAGTCTAATTCCTGTACAGAAATGAAAGCACCATTGATATTTAAAACTTTTTTTTCTCTCTGCTAAAACAAATAGGCTATTTTAATTACTTTAAACTTTGCCCTATGATTTCATATTTGCATGCACCTTCCTTGCTGTGAAGAAGACCTGGATATCATACATACAATAGAAGAGAAGAAGACCAACAGGAAAAACCAGATGTAAGCAAGTAGGCCAAACATCTGAAAACACAGAGAAGATGTGCATTGAGCATTCTCCACACAGGAAGCTTCTGCCACTTGCAAGCTCTCCAGAGCAGTTTCCCAGTGCTGAGCTTGGAAGGCACCTCTGGAGGTCATCCAGCCCAGCCTCCTGCTCAGAGGAGACCATCTTCAAAGCCAGGTCAGGTCCACTGCTGAGTTTTCAGAACTCCCTGGGTGAAGAAACTGCAACCTCTCCCAGCAACATCTCCCAGCACTTAACACCCCCCTGTCAGGAGTTTTTATGGCAGCAATTATGATGTGATATTCTCAGGCAGCAAAAAGGCCTGTTCTGATACTTGAGCTGCTATGATCTCAAGCAATTAAACCATATTTCACCACAATCTCCACAGGCTCTAGCCTGTAGAAATCGTTGAACAAATAGGAAAAGTATTCTTGGTTTGGAAGGTACAGGCTATTCCTTCTTTTCCTATCTGACCTAGAAAATCAGAAGCATAATCAAAAGATGCTATCATGATATTCTTGCAAAAGAACAACCATGTGTCACTTTCATCAAAAACATTGTGTATTTCCCATGTTCTAGTCTGCAAGATGACTGAAGAGCTGAAAATAAAAGGAAAGTTATGTTTTACATTGTTTTATTCTTTCAACTTACTTATTTCCTTGGCTGTACTTCTTTCAAGAAACAAGTCTACACAGCCTTGTGAAGTGTCTTAGGGGATTAAACAAAACAGCATCCCCATCCAAGGGATCTCAGTTTAGCAAGTCTGCTGGACTATGCAGTCATGAAAAGAGCTCTAACATACACTCTCTCCTGCTCAGTGTAAAAAACTTTTGATTCTAAATAAAGGACAGATTTGGAAAGTAATTACATCAGCACTAAGAGGTTAGATTACTAATATTTATAAGTAATAACATAGTATTAACATAGTTCAGAATGCCCAATAGACTTTTAGTAACTATCCAATAATATGCTGAATACAATTAACATTAAGTCAAATACATATTTCACTGGATGAGAGAAAAGAAAAAAAGAAGGGGCTTAAAGGGCTTAAATTTTATCTATTAAAAAGACAGCAGAAAAGGTGAGTCAGTGCAATTAAGGAAAGCTGATTTTTATGTGACACTACGTTCAGCTCTTGCTTTTTTGGAAGTTTACAGCATTCCTTTGAAGGATGACACATGGGTTGGCAAAACAGCTTTAAGATTCAGCCTGAGGCAGCAGTAAAAATAAAGTGTTTGTATTTTGACTTACACTTGCTATCTGCAGCTCTCAGTAATTACTTCCTAATCTCACTGGGCTACCAAAATACAGTATAAAGTCATCTGAAGTACAAGAAATCAAAAGCATCTTTTAGAAATCAAAAGACCTCTTAAGCATTGAAAGCCTGGGTCA
Organism: Melospiza melodia melodia; assembly: GCF_035770615.1. NCBI lineage: Eukaryota > Metazoa > Chordata > Aves > Passeriformes > Passerellidae > Melospiza > Melospiza melodia. Next base: position 10,887,171 of record NC_086199.1, read on the forward strand.
CAAGACAACAGATAAGAGAAATGCTGTCCAAGCTCAGGATGAGTATTCTTCTGCACTTCCAATTCAGGTTCCTGTACATTTCTTCTTTTCTCTCATGCACCCCTAGACAAAGCTGTTACATTTCATCTGTGAAGTTAACCCCCAGCTGTGATCTGTATTTCTATACCAGGCTTTTAGTAGAAGCAGATAAAGAACAGGAAAGATCAAAAGATAATCAGATGATCACAGAACAAAGTACACTTTAATCTCTTCCTCTGCTGTTTAGGGGAAGTCCATGATTGAGATACATATGACAGTCCTATGTGAGGGAAGTGGCTGAACACTATGAATTTTTGATTTTTTTTAACTTGTGGCTCTGTTTACAAAGGAAGCATTTTATCTTCTGCAAAAGAAATATACTCAGATAAAATATTCCCAGAAACACCACGAAAATCATATTTGGAATTGAAGGTAGTTTCATCTTTCAAAATGGTTTTACGTGTGCTTTGAAGAGAGAACTAGGAAAAAAACAGCTTATATTTGCATTTGAAGTACTCTGTTTTTATGGAAAGCTATTTCCATCAATCCAGATTTCCTCCAATTCCTGTTTTACAGCAGGTCTAATGCTTTACTTTTGCTGCACAGCACACCACAAGTCTTTGGTTCACATGATACAAGTGTCAAATCACAGACACCCAAAAGCCCAACTGCTCACTATGATTCCACTTCTGCCTGCTTGACTGGGCAACAACAAACCCCAGCAAGGACCAACAAGGGTAAAGGCAAAGAGCATGTCCCAATTATTCTGACCTGGCATGCAGTCCTAGAAAATGATGGCTCATCCTCTAGTGACCTAGTCTAGCCTCCTTTTCCTCCCAAAGTGTGCCTTTGAGAAAAATCTGCTGCATGAATAATCAGCAACAACTCGCTTATAGCAACTTAAGACAACAAAGTCTCTTCATCTCTGAAATAGTAGGAATCAAAAAATTACTGCAGTATTTTTGCCAACCTTTTCATTGTTCTTGAACCAAGACCTATTGATCAGATCAGCGCTATTCTTTTACTTTCTGTTAATCAAAGAGATCCTCCGCTTCAAATCTAACAAAATTTCAAGTCTATCAGAACAGCAGAAGATATTCCTCAAATCAGAGTCTACCTATCTACACTGCTGTCTGCCAACTGCATGAAGAATATTTCTGCATTGCCAATTCCTGACAGAGTGCATCTGTGCTGTCTCCTAATGAATCCAGCCTTCAAATCTCAGCAGAGGAAAAAAAATAAGAGAGGTAGTATCTCATTTTCTACAATTAGAAGAAAGTATGTGAAGGCAAAGGTGTCAGAGACCAGCAAATAAAAAGAAAAAAACCCAAAGCACTTCAAGAAGCTTATTATAAATAATTACTGCAAAACTGCCTTCTCAAGAATACCTACAAAATACAACTTAATTAATTTTAAAATGCAGCTCATCTTTAAAAAAATAGTCCTCCCAGGAAATTCTGAACACAGCAGAGTTTAGAGGAACCTGGTAAATGAAAGAGAATGCAACTTCAAGTATGGCTTGGCAATTTTTGAACTCAACACTGAAATGAAGTGCTGTGCAAATAGACATGACCATACCAGAAAACTCAAAACCACAGTCTCTCACTTCCATATGAAGTTTGTTCCACTCCAACTAAATTTTCTAAGCCTACATCTAAAATGCAAAAAAACCTATCTAACCTGTCTTTCATGGAAATTAACTCACTCTCATAAAACATCTCCTGCTCTTCCATTTTATCCCAGTGAACACATCATACTATGAACGCAGTTAAGAAAGAAATATTGCCCCAAATACTAATCAAACTCTAGAAATTAACACAGCATGTGACATCATCAGAATATTTTACTGAACACTGAACTGCATGGAAGACATTTATTCATGCACAGAATTCAACCTCTCACTAATCCTGAGTGAAATTTCCCACCATTCTAGATGATGTCTTCAGCTGTGTCCAAATCCATTGCTTCTTAATCAGGAAGGAAAAGGAAAAAAGAGAATAACAGTAACTCTCTTTTCATTTGCCTATATTTTATTATTTATCAGAATGTGAGGGGAAAAAAACATCGTCTACTTATTTAATGAAGTGATAGCAGGTTTAACTTCAGTGATTTCAATGCCTACACTGTACACTACCTGTGAGATTGTATTATCTATGACCAACACCTTAGTGTTTGGGAAAAAAGTGGGACTTTTGTTAAGATTTTTATATTAGATGGAAAAAAAAAAAGTGCAACCACCAAACCACATTTGCACACAGAATCTGGAAGAAGGAAAAAAATACATTAAAAAAATTTAAAACCCTCTAAACCACTTGTGCTAGAATTTCTAGTTATACTAGAAATTTATAGTTATACTAGAAATTTCAGTTTCTACAGCTCTAGTAAAAAAGTATTACTGAAGTTGAGTTTTCAGGAGAAAGCCACAGACCCTTTACCCAGACTTGTCATAGTATTCATAATCCCAACTTCACATTCACTGCTATCTAAAGCATTTCTTACCTTTATTGAGGTGTTCATGGAGAAAGCAGTGCTTTCCCTAACTGAAAATTTAGATTCACAAAACATGTTTCCCAGCAATGTAAGAAAGGAAGGAGCATGTTGCTTCCTCCTGTAGAACACAGACTTTGGGAATGTGCTACTGGAGGCCAAGTGCATGTAAGACACAAATGCCTGCTGGTGTATGAGTGTTCATTATTCCAACTGTAAAGTGTCATTAAAAGACTGTTACCTGGAACCTGCATGCAATTTCCTCATTTTTCTCACAGTTTCTTCTAGTTTCTACCTCTTCTTTGTGGTTACTTTGCCAGGTAACAAACCATGGTATTATTTTGTCTTGCCAACCTCAAATGTTTTATTTGCTGCCTGCATGTTTACACCAACTGCAGTTCTGGAGGTTTCAGATCAACAGGTATCACTGACATCTTGAGAACAAGGCACCTCTACAGCCCTGGGTCAGACAGGACACTACTAAGGACCAAAAAACCCCAGCTCCCTTTGAAGGCTTCCCTTTTACTGGATTATGAGAATTAACAAAAATCAATGAGGATGTTATCCTCCTACAACATTCCTAGTGTGGAGGTTGTAAAAAGTAACTTATAAATTTTTCTGACTGAACTTCACATTATTACCCAGAACCAAGTGTTTATCACTGTTACACAGCCAAAAAAGTGTAACACAAGCAAGAGCAATCTTTCAAAGAAACTTCTGATAAAATTGTACAGTACTGCTGCTGCTTCAGAAACACATTAAAAGTGGTGCATTCCACACCATCCACAAGGCCTTAAAGAGATGTGCCTTCAGATTTGGAATACAAAGTTGACAGTTTTAGCTGAAAATTCGTTTTGCGTGCTTATCACCTGAGGGCTTCTTTAGTTAATATTAATGAAATCATGTTCACTTCTACCAAATAAATACTTAATAAAGCAATTCTGTGTAATGTATTAATGGCAATCTAACCTTTAAACATGCACTTTTATTTTTCAAAATTCAAACCTGAAAGCCTCCAGGTGTTACTCTAGAAACTAAATGAAAATACTCAGATTCCTTGGAAAATTTATGCTCATAAAGAATTATCTGCTTGTTATAAAGATTCACACATGCACAGTTTAGATATGCAGAATGGAAAGAATAATTTACAAATGGAGCAAATGCCAGATTTAAAAGTATGCAGAGGACACTCACTGATAGAGTAAGGGGTTTACATCCCAAGATTAGAGCTTACAGGATCTTGCACTGCTAATGACACTTCAGAGGAAAGAGTGCTGATTCCCACTTCCTGCAGATAACTTGTATCTAGGCAATGAAGCTTCCAATATTTCAGCAATGTGGATTTTTTCCCCCACCAATTCTACAGAATTCCTACATGATTTTAAGACTTCATCACTTTGTTTCTCTCCCTAAACTGTATACTAAGCAAAACATTGCTTACCTTTTATAGCATCTCTGGCCTGAAGTGTTCTACACCAGGAGGAAGTATTATTTTTGGACTCTTCTAGCAAGATTTGTCACCACTCTAAACCCTTCTAGAAGTCTGGATAAAAATAAGTAACTTGCCCACACTTCTTAAGAGTCATAAGAGATTCTTTTTCTTAACATGATACTTTCCAACTAAACTGTACACCAATGCTTTGTTACCTTAGGAAGCAATTGCAGGACCTGAAAACACTAGGTGTAATATTAAAGACAAATCTACATCTCTCTATATAAGGAGAACTACCATCTTAACATTATAAATGCTTCTGAGAAGAATCCTCTCTTTCTTCAACACTGTTTTGGAAGTTTTTATGGCTGCCTTTAGAAGATCCCAAAAGAGTGCCCAACTTAATCCAATTCAGAATACATATAAATGCACTTCCTGCAATATGGCATAAAGTCACAAAATACATTAAAAATGTTGTAATGTTGATTCATCAAGCCAGGCTCAAACCAGTTCCTGGAACCGTTTTCCATCATTATATAATATCTACAATGCACTAGTGGATAGGCAAGAGGGAAAAAAAAGGGGGGGAGGGGAGGTAACTCCAAAGATTCTGTTAAGCATGATTCCCATTTCCTCTACACATCTACTAAATTGACAAGCAATTATTTTGAGGACAAGAGTAGCAAATTCTTAGTGTTATATCAGAACAGTGAGTTCTACAGGTTAGACAAGCATCATAGTGTCAAAAAGTGGGTTTTCTTTGTCTTGGGGCTTTTAAAAACAATTTTCCATTTTCCAAGGCAGTTATTCAGGGGGAACAAAAGAAAATCATTAAACTAGGTATATGTAAACTCACACTGCATTTTTATCTTTATATGGTCTTACTACTTTGCTAATTTATTCTCCAGGGTATGGACTGCACCAGAATTATACTTATTCACTGACAGCTGTGCTGCTGATAGCTGAGACTAGTTACAGTGAAGGCTACTCCACTTTGGAACAAGGATGGGTTTTGTTATCAATCCAAACAGCCTCTGTGTCTCAGTGAAATAAGGGGCTTCATCAGTGCACTAACGCAACACAGAGGGCTGGCAACAGCTGTAATTAAAGCAAATTCATAGCATCTTAAGTTCAGCTGAGAGAGGACAATCCTAAGTTATCCTCTCACTTCCCACAAGAAAATTTTACATCTTTAATGATATGTCATCACCCAGTTTTTTAAAACCATCTCCAGAGGACTTTATTTTTAAAAGTGGCCTAAGATGAACATAACAGTCACATAAGAGATCATCTCTCTTAGTACAAACTTTTTGTATTTATACACTTCCCTTTATATAGCCCCCTTTTTCTCTCATCTGCTCAGTTTTGACCAGGAATTTCAATCAAGCTCTCCACCACCACATTCAAGGTTTACTTTATTGGACTACAAAAAAATCAACAACACAGATGCCAGGAGAATATATTGTAAAAACCTATTTTTCATCCTATCAGCAGTGCAATGATGAATTGCTGAAAGGATTGCATGTGAAAATTCAGACCAAGGTCATCAAAATAAATGCTCATTCTCACAAAGACTGTATTACATTTTTGAAGTAGAGGAGGAAATATTATGTGCATGACTAGAATTAAAACCAAAGGAAAGCAGATTTCCAAGCACCTACTTCATGGCAATAGAAAGACTGCTCAGGTAAAATGTTCTCTTCTACCCAAATATTCATGCTTTAGGAGAAAAAAAAAATAAAAATCATTATATCCTTAATAAATGTAGCAGCAATTTGTCTCCTAACCAGTACTTAGCAAGCTTATGAAGTTTGAATTGAGTACAGCCCAGTTCAGCCATGCACTCAAACACAAGGCAAAAGAAGCCTTTGAGAGAAAGTATATCAAATTGTAATTCCAAACAAATCTCCTTCAGAGTTTATCTAATGCTGTCAATTTTTCATGTTTGACAAATGTGAGAATTTTCCCAGCGGCCAAAAAAACAAAAGGAAAGGTTTTACCATATCAGAGCCACAGAAAGCAGTGGCAGTGCCACCAAAGAACAAGCCATACATGTGAATACAATTTCAGGCAACACACAAGCCAAGTTACAAGCATTAGAAGTTTAAAGGTGAGTGTCCAAATTCACAGTAACACAATTCCAATAAATGTATGTATTTTCTTAGGCTCTAACCTTTAGAAAAGGTTCACCTTAAGAACAGGTTACAGAACCCTTTCCCATTTAAATACCTCTTTGGTACCACAGATGCTGCCAGAATGGCATAAAGGTTGAAAACCTTTAGAGTTCTTGTCCAGCCTCTGTTCTTACTACTTTTTCTAACCTCTTCCCTAATTACCTGCTAACAGGTAAACTCTGTACCAGTCTGGAAATTATATGTTCCTTCTCATGTAACAATTCTCTTTCACAGACAACTGAAGAAACTATAATATTAAAAACTGAGTTGTTAGCTTAAATAAAAGCTCTTGATTTCCAAAGTCCATGCAGCAGCTTTCTGGATCAGATCTGTGTACTTCTCCTCTTCCCACACCTCCCCCAAATTTGGAAGACTCTCTGATTGCTTACATTTCCTTCGTTTTATCTGAATCTCATTTGATCCGCAGCTTGAGAAGAAAGGAGAATAGGCTTTCTCAATGCTCTGATAGAGCTCTCTTTACTCCTGCCAATAAAGGGAGCTTTGCTACAGTCTGCCTGGTTTCTTTCTTTGCCCTGAAGAAAGAAAGAGTTTGAGTTACATTACCTTCATTCAAAAACACTGTAACAGGCTTCTCAGAATCCATCAAGTTACTTCTTTAGTTTCATTAGACCATCAAACTAATACTTAATGATGAATTTTAAAAATAGTCTAAATATAACAAAGATAAATAACAAAGAACAGTACACAAAGCATATCAACATGATTTTTAAACTATTGTTTTCTTCTCCTCCAGTATTGCTCACAAATGACTCAACGAAATAGCATTAAAGGAGGGCATGCACAGTTAAAATCACAGCTATAATTTCTTGCTTTCACACACACACAAAAACTTCTCCACCCAGATACACTATGGGTCATTACAGACTGTAGAAAACCTTCAAAGCAGTGCCATTTTCTTGGAAAGTCTGATAAATTCCATTTGAAAACACCAACTCAATTCTGGGAAAGTAATTAAGTGTTCTGCAGAGTGGAACACGCCACAACAATATTCCAAGAGGTCATTACAAGTAAGCAACTTAGTTTGGGGAAGTTTGTTTGATCCTGGGATTTTTACAAGCACAGAGAAAAAGAAGAAAATGGTCCAAGAGCATAATTAATAGAAATCTTCATCAATATCTATACTCCCATGTTTAGGAATGCACAAAGTTCAACAAATGCTACCACAATGCCCAGGCCACCACCACACAAGTCTGAAGCGCCACATCCTCTCTCACCCTTACGCGTCAAGGCCAAATTTTGTGAGCGCACAGCAGCAACCTCACCTGGCCATGTACAACACAGAGCCAAGGCACAAAATTTCACAGGAATTTCAGCAGTTTGACTCTTGCACTTTGCACCCACCTAGCCCCGAGTCCAGGAGGGCGCTGAGGCCAAGCCGGGCGGTCACTCCGCGGTGCCAGGGCAGCGACGTTGGCGGGCGGGCCGGGGCAGGGGCAGGCCGGCAGCGAGGGCCCGGCCGGGCACAGCGCTCCCCGCTGCCATCCTGCACACAGCTGGGGACACGACGGGCCTCAGCAGCCACAGTCACACCGACGGGCCTCACAGTCACACAGCTCGGCCTCAGCAGTCACACAGCTGGCTATGGAAGGTCACAGTGTCACAGAAATGCTTACCTGACCCCACACACGCCGGGATTCCGCTCCCCTTGCCACAGCTGAAGTGCGGGACTTTGTACCACGAGACCAAGATAGCCACAAAGGAGGAATGCCACAAAGTTCCACGGCTATAAAACTGGGGTTTTGTGGCTTTCTGAGTTTTTTTCATCTTGGTCATGTGCTACAATTCACCTTTGGTCCTCAGGAAGTGGAAAGGAAAGGCTACTGCTGCTAACAAAGTAGCAGCAATGCTACTTTGGACCACAATCATAGTAAGTAACATGCTAATGAGTGGTTACAGATTCTGGCAAAACACACACAGGCCAATGAAAGCTCAATCTGGCTCATTCTAGAAACACAGTAACTGGAAAAAGAGCCCAGCACTGAGGTTTACAGAAAATTCCAAGAATAAATGCTTACTCAAAGAAAAAGGAGATCTGCAACTGCAAGCTTTCCCCACCAAAACAGTATATAAATTACAAGTCAGCCCATTATACCTACAGGTGCATTCAAAGTAGCACAAATTTCTGTACTAAACATTTACATATTAACTCAGCAAAAAACTGAAGTTCTAAAACTCTTAGCTCCGATATTGACTTCAGACACCCATCATATCAATGGCCCTGGGCCACTGCTCCTTTGTATTCTTAGGTATAAACCCAAATTTCATGCAGGGAGTTTTGCACTTTCAGCTTCTCCGTTCCCTCCCAAGACACCAACCAACCCCTTCCAAACCCCAGAGAATTAAGGTGCCTCCAAAGTTTCATTCTTACTAAACAAGTGCACTCCACAGCTGAACAGCAGCATTATGACAGTGCTACGCCCTTAAAAATCTGGCATAAAAAAAAATCCAAAGATATTGGTAAGACTGGGGATTTAGCTCCTAAGATTAACATAAAAAAGGAACATTCTCAGAACAATTGAAAATAATTGATCTTGAAAATAATTCCATATTATATTGGAAAACCAAAGTGAAAACTGACTAAAAAAGAATCTTTTAATACTAATGAAGTACACATAACCGTTTCTCGACTTGAATACACTAGATAATTCAGGGAAATTATTACAAAGAATTTCAATGAATTACAAGCAATAAAAAAGGGAATCAAAACTTTTACTTTCCAACAAGCACAGTTATTGTTGCATGCTACAACATATAGAAATTACTTTCATTATCCTTTATATGTTAGTCAACAAAAAAAAAAAGTACCTTACCTTATTCTCCACTCTCTGAGCACAGAGGATTAAAAACAAAGTATTAGGCAGAAACTGCAGGTGTTTTGTATCAAGAAGAAAACCCAAACCACTGCATCAATAAGCTTAGTGACTGTCCAGCATGCCATGCACACTCTAGGGACGTTTAATGGAAGCTTGTCCACATCCTCCTTTTTGCAAGCTTCCAGACTTCTGAATTGGAAACCCAAAGGCAGCCATTCATTACCTCCTCCAAAATGCAGATCTCAGCAACACCACACTGCAAGAGGAGCCACCACAGCTTGATTTTCCCTCCTAGTAATTCCCTCCTTGCCAACTACTGCACTGCAGTCTTTCTGAGGGCTGTGCAAAATGCAGTCGGGGGAGGGCTGAAGGAGTCCAGCAAAGAAACACAGCTACAGCAAAGTTCTTTCAGATCATCTCATGACTTCCCAGTCGTGGGCTGGAAGGCAAAAACTGCAGAGTTTGGTGGGATCACTTAGCATTTTCTCTGCTGCTCCTCCTCATGTTGCTGCCTGCTTTTTATTTCATTTTTCACAGGATAATTTGAGGGTAGCACTTTGTGGAAAAACTGGAGTGAATGAGGGGAAAATAAACAATTTTGTTATAATAAAGCTACCTTTAATTCTCATAACTGTAATATTTTAAGGGATTCAAACCAAAATGTCTTGTAAGGTTTAGGATGCTTCGGTGTTTTCTCAGTTCAGGGAAGGGGGAGACACTGGTGGATTTTTTTTGCTTTGGTTGTTAAATTGGGGAGTTTAGTCAATTAACTACTTAGCACTTGGATGCTTTCCCCATACAATTAAAACTGCCGTGATTACACAACAGCAGTTTTTGTGAGACAAGTGCCCAGCAGGGGCATTTGTAATTATTCCCCAAGTGTTCCACAACAGCAGCAAAAGAATGAATCCAAATATTAAAGAAGCTCTCACAGAAGCAGTGGGGTTGGAAGGAACATCTGGAGACCATCCAGGCAGGGTCATGCAGAGCTGCCCAGGCAGGGTCATGCAGAGCTGCCCAGCACAGCCACCCACTGGGTTTTGAGGATTTGCAGAGAGTGACTCTACCACCGCACTGGGCAGCCTGTTGCCATGTTTGAGCACACCCTCAGCCAAAAGCTTTTCTTGTATTCAGATGGAATTTTATCTTTTTTATTCTTAATTTATGCCCACTGCCTCTCTGGACACTGGAAATCTCATCTCTAGTTTGAGTTACCTCCATCCCCCTCCACTCTCCACAGCTGTGTTTAAGAGCAAAGGGAGCAACAAGGAGCCTTGTGTCAATCAGCCAGTTGTTGGCTCACTTGAAACAATAGGCTCATCACTGCTTTCCACCCCTCCTTCCTTCTGCATCCTGCAGAGCCAGGCTCAAGGCCAGATCTTTTAGCTCATCCCAGCTGCCTACCATCAGCAACCTATTATTCCTGGAGATCCAGGTCCTCCTTGGGGGAGCATCCTGCCCAGACTCCTCTGGTTCAGCCTCACTGGAACATTAGGCAGGGCTGAGCACCTGCTGGCAATGACATGGAAAGCTCAGAAACCTCCACAGCCCTCTGGCACCTCCCCACCTCCTGTGCAGCCCCCAGGAGAGGGGCAGTAGCAGCAATCAGAGCGTGTTATATGGGCATGAGCACAAAGGAAATGGGAGAGTTTGGAGGGAGATGCATCCTTTGGGGGTTTGGCTCCAAGCAGTGCTAAGGCTGGCTGGTTTTAGGGGCAGGTTTGAAGGTTTTCCTTTCCCTTAAGGGCCAATAAAATGGGCAACACAGGTATAGACTAAGATAGAATGAAAACAACTACTACCCACTCCCCCACCAACAGATGGGAGATTAACTTCTCAAAGCTGTGCACAAGGTCCTTGGCTTACTCTTTGCAGGGGCTCCTGAGTTCCCATGCACTGAAACAGTGATGTTACAATTCTTCTTCTAATATGGCTTAGTTTACATTGACATTCCTGTAGTGGATAATATATACCCAGTTTAGGCTCCCAAACTTTTAGTTGGTTTTATATCCAATTTTTACCTATTGAAAAGAATTTACCACTAAAGGTCATCTTCAGCTTCAAATCCTTTCCTTGGTTTGCAGACCACACAACACACAGCATTTTAAAATCATAATCACAAATGTGAAAAGGTGAAAGAGAGGCCTGTTAGCTTTGAAACAGAAGAACAAAATCAGAAAAGCTATTAGAGACTTTCTGTGTGACTTAATGCACTTCTGTATATTTCTATTCTCCTTTGTTGAGGAACAGATCCCCCTTCTCTGATCTTACCTGGGCACCTACCAAGTTCCCATCTCTTCATATGTATTACCTTGTATAATAGGGCTCCAGTCTTAAGCTGGGAACTGTCAAAAGTGAAAAAATAACTAGAAATAAGGAACACAAAAACAATTTTATCTTGATAAAGTTGGGAAGAAGGACTAAAAATATCCCTTCCCCTAAAAACCAAACATAAATAGGAAAATAAGATCTTTAATCATTTTTTTGTTTTCTGCAGTTAGTCTAAGACTAGCACCTTAACACTTCCTAACCTGTTCTTCTTCAGGACAGTGAAAATTACTTCAAGACAACCATGTGTAGCCTAGTTGCTTTCTGGCAGGCATTCACATACCAGCACAGAGGCACACAAGACTTCCTAGGAAAACACCACCAAACACCTAGCACCAACTTAGAAGATGTGGCCGAGGGGAAAAAATTTTACAGAAAGATAGCAAGTCTGCTTCATAAACTGTTCATGGTCCTGTGTGGGAGAGTAAAAGAGAAAGAGAAAAGGCCAGAAGAGTGTTCAACTATTCCAGCAGACTACTTCCTTTTCCTGCATCCTTCAGATGCTACTTCTAGATCACAACCTAAAAAGGACTTGTTATACTGTTATGTGAACCGACAAAAAGAACTTATTGTGACAAGAACATGAACTTCTGTATTTAAACACCATCATTAATTCACATAATTTATTACCAACAAGAAGTTCTTAGTCACAGCACTTAACATAAGATCTAGCAATAGTGTAGCAAAAAGCTTTATTTTTATCCCTTTCTACAGAGAACTTTGAAAGAGCCTCTCTACCTTCCAGCCTTATAAAGCTGTACCTGTTCTGAGGATAAAGCCCCAGAGTAGTCCCAGAGCATCACCTGCTGCTCCTCTGCAAAGCCACAACCCCCAGCACTCACCTGAAGCACTGAAGAATTTCCTATGTTCACTTCAAGAGGTTGAAAGGAGCACGTTTCACTTCTTTTATCCATTCCTAATTTAAAGCTTTTAAACTGAAGGCAAACAGGACTAACTTTTTTTTTTTAGAAGCATAATTTGTTTTTAAACTCCAGAAAAAGTAGAGTGGAACAAGGAAGGAAAGCACAACCCCAGACATATTTAAGGTACCGTTCTAAAGGATTCAAGACATTTTCTCTTCTTGCAAGTAAGGTTAAATGCAGTTTTCCAAATTAGGCTGTGGCTGACTGAGGAAGCTGGTTCCTATGAGTTCTAATCATATTTTTAATCTATTTGAAATCAAACATCTGAGGGGAAGATTTTTTTGTGAAATGGAGATAATAATTTGCTTACCTTCCTTGCAAGTACAACTGATGAAACAAAAAACCCCAGTGTCCATAAACTATCATGCAACTTAATTCCATCAGGCAGAATGCAGAACTTGCCAAAAAGTCCATTCTGATTGTGTGCAGGGCACACAACGAGACAGAACAATGCTACAAGAGGGTTTATTTACAGAAATGAGAATGAAACTTATTCTGACTTTTGAGGTATCACCTTCATTCATAACCAAACCAAACCAAGGCACTGAAGATGGTTTGTTAAATAAATATCATCAACTTAAAGATGTGAAAACGCAAAGGAGAATGAGGTACTTTACGGTGTCATGCAATGATGCTAATACTAAAAAAAACCCAAAAAAAAGAGCCCAAAAATCCCACCAAAAAAAACCCCAATTCACACAACTGTCATGAGGTTTCTCAACATACATATTAAAAACATACACAGCAGAAGAATCGTTCCTACCTACCTGTTTACATGAAAAAAACTCCCACCACAAACCCCAGTGACACACAAGCCTGCAGTCTGTGCTCCGATAGATTAATATATTGTTTCCCACTGCTGAGAGCTGGTCTTGATTCAGTTAAAGCCTAAGCACTTAGGCTTTCCTGCTGGGAAACAAACAAGTCAAGTCGGTTTCAAGCATCTCCTATTAATAGACAGAAACAATTCTCACAAGCCTGAAGGCAAAAAAAGAAAAATAGTAGGTAAAGGCTGCACTAAACCATAACAAACTACAGCAAATCAAAAAGCGGCACCAAAACCTACTACTTCACTAGAAAATTCATTGCAAAAGTCTGTTTACTTCATGGAGGAAGGCATCAGTGAGTCAATATCTACAAGAATGTTTTACATAATGGGAAAATTTTTATTGGCCAGAGGTTCACAGTGTTCTTAAATTTCCAGAAACTGCAGATGTAAAGATACTTCTGTTAACCTAAACCAAAACCAAGAAAAGAAACTATCTGAGATGACACTCCATTTCTCAACACAGCTCTACTGCTCTTCAACCTTCTCAGCACAGGAAAGACTTGACACTCTGATATTAAAGGATGGAAATGTGAACACTGGAAACAGAGGTAGCTTTTAGACTACCACCAAATGGCATTAAAACATGTTAGCCAGTGTAAAATCTTGGTTAGCACGTTGTTGCCATTTCTGAGCTGTGACACTAAGAACTGAAGTAGTTTAAGGAACCAGTTCTATCCACTCTTGTAGAAAATTAGTGAGCCAGTCAGAAGGTATTTACAAGAAAGCATGATACCATCTTAGTTCTTCCATTTTCACTTTACTTGTAAAAGCTAATAAGAGAGCCAAGAATCATCAGTCAATAAAGAACTGAAAGGAGTTCCTTCCTTCTTTTAACAAGGAAAACATGCTGCAACACCACTACAAAATAAAATCCAGTTTACTCAAACTAAAGTGGCTTAAATGAAGGAATCCTTCCTCAGTCTTCAGAGGGCTGATAACAGTTCAAGGATTATCTTTAAAAACTGAAAAGTAAATTCAAAACATTTCACAGGTTACATTATCCCTCTTAATCTGCTAAAAATCACCAATTTAAAAAATGCAAATTATATTTTAGTTGCTGCTTTTCAAATATTTTGAATGATACTTAATAGTAAGCATTTTCATCACACAACTTTTTGGAAGCTGGAAATTGACTAAATATTTTTTAATTAATGTCATGGATCATACATGCACAAGAATCAGGATTAGAGTTCTAAAAGAGACTAAATTACAAAGCTACTCATAAACTGAAGCCTATGTGTTAAATTTCAAAAGCACAGAGATCACATTTGTTTAGTACTGTAGTAGTACGATTCTATTATCATGACAGTGCAAAACAACCTTCCTAGCAGGCCACAAAGCATTCAGGGGGACACATGATCAGAAGCTCTAATTCAGAAAATCAAGTTCATATTCAGCCAATCCTCAGTGCTGGCACTCCACAACGCAATACATGAACAACTGTTTCTATATTTCTTATTTTTTTATCTGCTTTTGGTGATGCAAATCCTTTCTAATGTATTCTGTTCTACTGAAACATTCTCATCTCAGTACACCAAGACATCCCATCTCATTTTTCTTCTCATAAACAATTTACCTATGGATTTGCCAGCAAAAGCCAGTTGATGGTAACAGAAGAATGAATGAGAAAGGTCTTCTGACTCAAGTAACTATATGCTTCTTTTTAAATTGAAACCTAGTGAGGGGGGCTGCCTCCACTGCCCAACAGACCCAACCTGTAATTATGGAGAAAGACAAAAAAGCACATTCAGAACAGAAAACAGAAAGCATGCTCCTTTCTGTCATCTGCTGATGCACCCATTTATCTGAAGGCCTAAATTCTATGCCTGCAACATACAGACCAAGACCAGCAATGCTGCTGCACTGCTTACGTAAAAAGCAATATGTGATAATTACCAAAGCATTCTCTTGGGTCCTCAGCACAGTTCCCCATGTGTCCATCAGCTCACACACAGAGCAAACAGCAGCACAGCTGTTTCCTGGGGCAGTGAACACTGCTCCTCACCTGCAACCAGGCTCTTCTGGCCAGTCTTGACAGTGTTGTACTTACATGGACTTCACCATCTTTATCCACACGTGGATGTAAGCCCTCATCCCCCATGAACTGGCAGGCTGCACTCCTGATTGGACTTACTAAAAAACTACAGCCAGAAAAATACTGGCTTTGTGGGTCTGCCTCAGGTCTTCCACTCAAATCTCAAGGCAAGCACAGCTCTTCCTACAATGCTAAACATCTGGAAATCATGCTGGAGCAAGCTTAATCTGCTACTTTGCAAGATGGCCCTGTTGAGTTCAGAACCCTTGGAGCTACTCTTATAAGCTAAGGTAGCACCATAAAACCCATTGCCTCGATTCAGAGAGGAACATAATGGCAGAGAAGCTTCAGTAATTCTTTGCTAATGCTGTATCTCCACATGGTACAGGGAAGAATCTCAGAACAGTAATCTGAAACAAAAAACTCCCAGTGCAAATTAGGAAAAAAACTCCAAACAAAATAAAATACTATATAAAAAAACTAGAGCAGCGAAAAAGGATGAATTAGAAAAACAAATTCTTGCAGCAGCTGTGTTCCAGCTTACAGAACAGCCCCTGCTCTAGGCCTCTGGCGAATGAGAAAAAGGAGATGATGAAAGCAGGCAGAACACCAATCCACACCTGAAAGACTCTTAATTCTGTAATGGAGACTTGTGTCTTTCTACAGTGCTCTGCCTGCAGACTAAGTGCCCTGTATGGCACATTGGCCCCTCAGACATCACACCTCCAGTCCAACTACCTCCAAGTCTGAGTACACACTGGAGACATCCCTGACGCCTTCTGTGTTTAGGCAGCCACCAGAAACAATTACATCTGGGCAGACTGCAGGCAGTGGTCACTGGTTTAACATGTCAACACTCCAACATCTATTTCCCCCAGGCATTTCTCCCTCATTTGGTATCGGCAGCAGATCAGTTCTATCAGTTAACATAATGCTGAAAATTCACCAACCTCATTTCAATTCTCACACTGCCTGCTCTTCCAAAGTCGGTTTGGATTGTCTGACTAGTTCTGCCACAGTCACAGCAAAGCTGTGGTACTGTCAAAGAGGGCTGATTGACCACAGTGGGTATCTGCAGGAAGAATGATCCCAAGTCACCGCTTACCTTAGTTAGTGAAAACAGATTAATAGCCTACATCATCTTAGAACAATGGAAGCTGAACTCTTCTGTATTCATTTACAGCCATTGTACACTAGCTTCTTTACTCCTGCAGTGAACATCTGGATAAGTAAGGTAGCTGTAGGGAAACACCACCTCAAAAGTCACTTGTATCCATACATTAAAGCTTTCTTAAAAATATTTCTATTTACAGGAAAATTAGTAGAGACCAGAAGAACAGAGAGACATCAGTTAATGGAATGCATCATATGGGCTCAGGGAGCTCCAACGGGAATAAGGCCATACAGAAATGTTATTAAAACACTCACTAAATGCTCTTGTTACTATCTTACTTAATGTATGTAACACTTGGCAATAGGCTCTGGTGCTTGAGCCCTGGTAACTGACTACAACATTAAGATATTGGTACATCCTCATTTGGCCTTCCCACCTCTTCCTTGAAATTGGCTATGCTTGCAGTACTGAAAAAAACCCAAAAAACAAAAGAAGACAAAACCAAACCCAAACCTAAAGTCATGACAAAATCATGGTTTTACAGTTCATTTCACAATACCATATAACATAGAACTCATGTCCAGCAGTGATTTAAACTAGGTTTAAAGGTAGGAAGTGAGTTCCAGTACTCTGCAGCTCTGGGCCGACTCTGAGTGATGAAGATACATGATTTCATTTTGGTGTCAGTAACAGCATCAAACCTGACACATTTCATCTAGTCTTAACATCAGGCTCTAGCATTTCATTTAATAACTCGGGACAGCCATCCATATTTATTATCAAGAGCTTTCCTGCACATCAATAAATTCTTGCCCAGGCGCATGGGACATGTAGTCATTTCTCAAAAGATAGCTGTGCAAATAAAATCCTTCATTTATGCAACATCTCATGTTTGATAATTTATTTACTTTTTTTTAAAGCAGAAATATACCATCCCACTCATTTTTGGTGGGTGTATCACAACCCTGCTCTTATCACTCCCCCTAGGTCTCCCCTCACTATCTTCTTCACCTAAAAATAAACAAGACAACCTCAATACACTACAATATGTTGTCACTTCTTCTCTGTCCTGACCACGTCCTTTCTGATCAACATGACATAGGATATGCTGCTGGATGCCATTCTGGCTGTAGGAGCAACAATTATTCCTCAATCTGGAGTCTAAGCACAGCAAAATGCAGTGACAAATCCTGTTAAATTCCAAATCTTAGCCTGTAAACAGAGTCAGTCTCCTAACCACTTCAAACTCAAGGCAGGATGGAGGAAGCAAGGCTGGGTTTTGTTAATTTTTATGTATCTGCTAAAACAGTGCAGAATACTATTAGCCTTCTCTCCATACACCATCCTGGACAATGTCAGAATCAAGGCATTCTATTCAAGGTGACCAAGCACAAATTTCTTCCTTCCTGATTGGTTTCCACCTCCAGCTTTGGCCTCACTCCCCAAGCCAATCACATAACCAAGGAATGACAAGTTCACATTTGATACAACGTCGTATGGCTGGATATCACAGCTGCTATCTTCTAATTGCCCCTTTAAGGGTCATCATTAGCCAGCTCTAAGTTATTATTAGCAAACTGATAAAACGCTAATGGCCAAGTTCTCTCACACAACAATTTGTCCATTTTCCACTTATCATACCAAGTTATTCCAAAATAAATTATTAAGAAGAATCATCCCCCTGCCTATTACTTGAACCTGTTATATTAGTTAGTTATTGTTATATTTTGAGGAACTAACAGCATCTGACAATCACACATTTTAATCCTGGGCAAGGTTAGAAAGCCAACCAAGATTTTTGCAAACTTATCTATTTCCCTTTGAAAACAGAAAGAGAGCATGTAACACCCACTGGCTCTCTCACACCACTTCAACAGCTGTTAAACTCAGGTCAAGACTGTTAAGTTAGGCTTCCAGCTGCTAGATCTGAAATTATTTAAACTTTCTAATTCTAAGAAGTGGATTTCTGCTATGCTACATCTTCTTCAAAAGAAAGAAATTAGGATTAGTCTCAGTTTCTCATGAAAAAATGCATCTCTTGCATTTCTTGCTCAGTGCTTTTTAATGCTACTGAACTTTTTTTGCTAGCTGGTTATAGTTACCTTGATTCTGTAAATCACACTAAAAATACTTCTACCTGTAATGAAAAGAGAACCCAATGTGACTAACTTGATTGCTCTTGGCCATCACCATTTCTAAAAATTACGTTTGGGGTTTTTTTCTACTTACAGCCCTGTGGTGTGGGAGAATTCACAGACCTCAGCAACCTCATTCTGCTATCTTTGAAGCAATCCTACCAGCAAGGAGTACTGAACAAATTCACTTTTAATTTAGGTTGTATCTCAGCTCAAACTACTCCAGAGAGAGTCAAGGGTCTAATCACAGGGGCTTAGTACAATTCCAGACGCCAAGTCCTGTGTAGAACTGGCAGATAAAGAGTTTAGCCATATCTCAATTTTTGAGCATCAACTTCACACCACAGGGGACAACCTACAGCATTTAAGATGGTACTCAGTGCCTCTGTGTGCAGGCACCATCTTCGTTCCCTTAGGTTCTTCTAAAGCCAGTAGTCAGTCAGGGCTTAAGCAAAGAAACACCATCATGATGTGTTTAAGTTACAACACAGCTCTTTAAAATGAAATGCTAGTAGACAGGGTAAAGGAGATCATAGGAACTCAAAAGATTCACAAGAGTGTTTTTGCTGTAATAGTCTAACTAA
The DNA here is from genome assembly GCF_035770615.1 of Melospiza melodia melodia. Taxonomy (NCBI): domain Eukaryota; kingdom Metazoa; phylum Chordata; class Aves; order Passeriformes; family Passerellidae; genus Melospiza; species Melospiza melodia. Next base: position 10,906,064 of record NC_086199.1, read on the forward strand.
TTTTGGGATTTTAAAATCAAATATTTCTTGAGACTGCAGTTCTTTAATGTTACAGTACCCTCATCTACATGGCAGCAGGGTATGAACATAATGGAGTCAACACTTGCACAGATGAGAGCTACAACAGAGGCAGCTGCTAAAATCTAAATCACCCACACATAAAGCATATGATTGATTCCTTCCATACCTCCTTCCCATGATGACAGCCTGTCTTTTCAGTATTTTATCTAATCACTTCAAACTGAAAAAACCCCACACCTGAGCAAGTATTCCTGCCTTTGAAAAGTGTATTTTAACAAAGAGAAGACCTTAAAAAGAAAAATACAGACATGGAAATAGTTCTAGGCAGAAGCCAGCTTCTATTGAGTATATAAATATTTCAATCCCAGCAGCACCACCTAATGGAGAGCTCACCAGTTTTCCCCCTTCTTTAACATGACAAATATTTGAGTTTGGAGGTGTTAACAACTGGTACTTTAGCACATGGCCTAATTATTACCCTATAAAATCTGACTAGCTACAAGAGAAGCCAAACCATTTCTCCATAGACAATCATGGTCCTTTTTTCTGCACACATCCACATTACACTCATAAAGAAATTTTTTAAGTACACAAGACCTTCGTTTAACCAGGAAATAAGATTTTAGGAAGATTTTAGTTAGAAATTTATAAAAAACCCCCAAACAACAATAACTGTGCAGCAGTTCCAGCTACCTTAGGCATGTTCCAACTTGCCCTCAGAAAGGAAAACAGAAATGTCACTACCTCTGAAGCGTACAGAACACTGACAAACCCCAACCTAAGATGATGTTATGAAGTTATGCGTCCCCAGACATCTTCAGGCTGCAATCCTGCTACAAAACACCCTAGGGGAGATGTGCAGCAATTTACTGCAAGCATCAATAAAGTGTGCAGCATGATGCCTGCTGTAAACATCCATCATTTATCTCTTGCCAACAGACATGACAGAACTTATGCATAACTGGATACATAAGAAGTCGGTTTTTCTTCACTGCCTTTTGTCCTCCATGTTCATTATATAAATCACAACACTGTAAGTAAGGGTTCAACTGCATTGAACTTTTCCAATTAACTCAGCACATGGACACTTGTTCTGGAATAAATGCCTTTTTATGTATGGCACTAAGGACTTTCAAAGTCTGTCTGCCCAAGCTCATCTCAAAAGAGTCAACTAATATACTGAGAGTTCATATTAAAAAAAAAAAACGCAAAAACAAACAAAAACACCACCAAAATCTTAGTCATTAATTCTGCAAAATAACAGCATCATACTTTGGCTACATGTGCTAAAAGCTTTATTTACACAAACAGGATAATTCCAAGCTTCTTCCTCATTTATTTTGAGAGTGCCTCCTCTGCAAAATACACAGAATGCAGTGGGTAGATATTTATTTGCTTGTCCTAAATCTGTCTTTAGAAAGCAAACAAAAGCACACATAAAACAAACCAAACAAAAAACCCCCGACACAACAACAACAAAAGAATACCAAACATCAACCAAACCACACAAACTACCAAAAGAGTAAATCCCCCAAAACTCCCTCAAGATGTTACTGGCTAAAATACTGAAAGTTGCATGTCTAAATAAACCTTTTCAAAATGAAAGTGCAGTTCGAAGGAATTTGCAAGAAGGAAAGAGGAATAGGGGAAATTTATGGTGCCAACTAGTGAAAAATATCTGATGAAATTCAATACTCAAATAATAATAGACTTGTTTTATCTTCCTAGACATTGCAAGAGAATTCTTCTGTCCATGTTCAAAACCAAACTGCTACAGAAACCACCTGCCAAACAGTATGAGCAACACAACAGCAATATCTACTAGCTGAACTACAGCAGAGGATTCATTGGCATTTCCATCACATATTGACACCATGGGTGAGTAGTGAGATGTATTTGCTAATCTGAACTATAGCATGCTCAGGTTCTGTAGATAGAAACATGATTCAGCTCCTGACAGAGAACAGGATACTACTGACTTCAAGGGACACTGCATGCCATTAATTTCAAATGAAGTTAGCACAAATCCTTTATTCCCTGCTCCCCACCAAAATAGTAAATTGGAGAATGCAATGAAAATACTACTGCATCAAAGGAGTCCAAAACTGCTACAGAGGCACACATGCAACTCAGCAGTCTTCATTTATTTAGGTATCCAACCTCCTCCTACTCAAACTACCAAATAGTAACATTTTGAGAACATGGCATTTTACAACCACAAGGACTTTTACCTTTATCTACTGAACAAAGAACTGGTATCCTAACCAAGTTCAACCACAACAACTGGAATGATAAAAACATTCCCAAGCACAACATCCTTGAGGTGAACAGAAGGCAGCGCAAAGGATGGAATAACAGCAAGTGTAGAATCACAGGCACAGGTACTTCAGACAACAGCGGGGTACACTGCAGTGTATCTTTGGTGACCTGGAAGAGTATGTTAATTCATCTGGAGTGGGAGGTGGGGCAGAGAGGGAATCACAGAATCAGGTGGCTACAGAGAGGTCAAAGAAAAGTGGATTCTGCAGACAGAAATTACTTGCCAGAGTGTGAAAATAGGAACAATCCTGGAAACAGGTATTTAAAAAAAAATAAAATTACATAAATGGAAGTAAAGGGGAGACTGCAGTTACTTTACTCAAGTGCAAGGACGAAACCACCTTGGAATAAAAGTCATCCACTAGCAACTCCAAAATTGCGAGAAATCTGATTGAAAGCAGGTCAAAATAAGTCACTTCCAAGAATCAGAAGGACCAGCTGGAGAAATTAGGAGCATTTATACAGTTTGGAAAAACATGATGGAAGAGAAGCACAGCATGGACAAGAGCAATCCTGAAGAAACTGAAGAGCTTAAATGCAGGAAGAGGAGTCACTTGGGATGGTTTGAAGGAGATTGAAACAAGAACAAGTTAAATGAAAATTATGAAGTTATACTTCCTGTGCAAAAACCAAGACTTACATCTGCGAGTCATTAATTTACAAGCCTCAACACACCAAACAACCCACTCTCACAAGGTTCCTCTCTGTGTAAAGACACGGAGTGGGCACAGTCAATCTGGTGCAGCACACAAGATCTTCATTATAAAAACCTCTAATAATTGCTCTAATTATCTCTCTCTCGCACATACAGAGATGAGGTTACAAAACAAAATCCATTCATATTGTTAAAATTTGGTTTATGAGCTGAGCTTTGCTGTTACAAAGTGGCACAAGTACCATGCCAGCCGGCTCCATAAAATAAGTAAAAAAATGCTATTTTTCTAGAACATTCAAAGGAGAAAGCCAGAAACAAGTACAAACATGGGAACAACTACCACTGAATAAATTCTGTCCTGTACACTCAGGCTCAGAGAGCAGTGCATGCTTGCTGTGGGCATCAATGGAAGAGCACAGCAAGAGCTGTTTCCTGTGCCACGATGCTGACGGTGCAGGATGGCACAGCTCTGCAGAGAGCCAGGGCTGGATGCCTCCACTCAGCACTTGCAATTCACTCACTTTATCAACAGATGACGCTTGCACTGCCCTGCTGGGTCTCAGCACCTCATCATTTTTATGTCCTCAGATCATAGGAAAGTACCGCTATTCCCATGTTATTACAGACTGGGAAAATGGTCTGTGTATGGAGCAAGAAGCTAAACACAAAACAAGCCACTAGCTGCAGCAAAGTTATTTTGAGAACCCCAGCTCTGAAAATAACTACCACCTAAACCTGCACAACACCCAGGTTTCTCTTTTCTTTCCCAGCACATATTCCACACTTAAGAAAACATCCTGACAAGGCTGATAACCTCAGGAAGAGCAGCAAGTTCAAATGCATGAGAAAACAATAAACAAAATAGTGGATGAAGCATCAGCAGACTAAGTCTTTACTCATCCTGCTAATCCTAACAAAAGTCCTAACCACTTGACTGAGACATCATGCTTCCTCTCACTCTGTTTCTTAGGCACACTGAGTTTTGATTTTTCCTGGCAGGGCAAAAAGCTTCAAGAGAAGTGACACCACTCTCAACTGGCCTGTGGTTTGATGATGAGAATGCTCCCCAGGGAAGTAGGAAACTTGGACTGGAATCCCCCTTCTGCCCCTGGGACTAGGACATGATGTCACATCACTCAGCACTTCAACATCAAAGCCCCTTGCTGGTTTGGCCCTGACTGGAAGGCTCAGGACACACATCTGCAGGAATGCCAGAAAGCCCAAGCCCAGCCTCCAGGTCTCCTGGTTTGACACTGGCACCTGCAGGGATCATCTTCTCTTTCTTGATAGATGTCAAAGCTTGCAGGAACAAAGCGGCAGCCAGGAAGGCACTTATCTTACACTAGCATCTACAACACACTTTTCAAGACAGATGAAATCCAAATTACTTGTTTTCCTAGACACTTAAGAAAGCTGTAAAGACTCATGGCATTTTGAGCTTGTCTTCCATGTACATACCTTATCTACAAAAATATGTTTACCACATTAATGCAGAAACCAAAACATGAGACAAAAGTCCAGTATTACTCCAAATGTTAAATTTTTCTAATTATGAGCAACCATACAGTCATCACTAAAACAGGTAAAATGGAAGATTCATGACTTCTTTCACAAATATTTTTTGAAAAGCGTTAACTATTTGTGCATGAAAAGATTCACTTCAGAGCATTTAAATTACTACAGAATTAGTAGCAATCATGGCAAATAATCTACAGAATGTTTCCTCTACACATAAAAAAAAACCTATTTTTCAAATCAACATTTTATGAAACTATATAAAATAATACCAGAACTATGAAATATTCCAACTTAAGGCATTCCTGCTATGCCCACTGAGGTTCTAATGCCTGCAACCAGCAAAAATTCAAATCTTGATGTCCAAGGACACAACACCCCAAATTTCAGTAGAAGGAGTGAGCAGGGGATGGAATCCATCACACACACACAATACTGAACTCCTGCACACACAAACATGTTGAGACTTTGCTTCCCAGGCTGCCTTGACTGGATGAACAGCAGAACTTGAAATTCTACTGAAATCACATTTTATACATGCAGAGCAAACCAGCAGGGAAGAACAACGGCATGGAAATCAAAGGCTTAACATTTTTTGGGGGGTGGAGAGGATTAGTGACCTACAGTTGCTGTATATAATTTTAGAGCCACTCGCCCTGTTAACCCAGTTACAAAGCCAACAGTCAGGAGCAATTTGAAGTCACAGTGGCAACGATATTTTTTCATGAGGGCTCCAGAAGAGAAGATCTACACGAAGAAAACAATCACCCCCCCAAAGACTATGTAAATACCTCTCCCTCTCTCACACGCATATGGAATTCTCAATACCAAATCACCTTTTGCTTCATTTTCTCCTTAAGTTCTAAGATGTTTCCAGTGGATACTTTCCTTATTTCCTTTAGATATCCTGAGAGCTTTTTTGCATTTATTTCATTTTCTCTTCTTCCTCATTACAAAAAGAGAGAGAGAACGCATCTTCCTACATTGTGGGCACCAGTGATAGCTCATTATAAGGTGACTCCCTTTTTCTCCCAATTCTCTAGTCCCTCCTCCCACCATAAGAAAAAAGATCGAAAAAAATTGAAACGTTTGTGATTTGTCAAAACTAAATATATTCACCTTAAATTATCCATTTATGGGAACATGGCATTCCAGCAGGCAGAGCTGGGAAACCAGTTATATTCTCTCTGCCAGTCCTTTACTACTGTAGTTTCTACAGCAGCATTTCACCAACACAGGTTAAAAAGTTTAGGATAAAACCTGGTGCAAGTACAGCACTCCCTCTTGTGCTGTAATCACACCTTTATTCTGCTGCACAAAACCACACAACTCTCCTTCCCTCGGCTTCTTTTCCCCACATTTCATTTTTAAATCTCCAATTTCTCACACCACTTCAGGCGTTCATGAGCCAAACACCAAAAATTCAAGGAGGTTTCAAATATAAGCATTCTATTCAGAAAGTCTCCACAGCTTAAAACAAACAAACACACAAACTCAAGCCTTGGTAGTTCTTTAAAGGAACTGTGCACCAGTATACAGATACCAGAAACCAACGTCTAATGAGCAATCTTCACACATCATAAGATGCAGCACCTTCAACTAAGAAACACTATCATTATAAAGAAATTCTAATAAAATCCAGTAACTATATCATCTAAGAGATAAGAGATCAGAATGTTGTATTTTTACAATATCTATTCACACAAGGCCAGTTTAGGGTATTGGAGTAGATTTAAGTCATTCTTATTTTTAAAGTGCCTTTTCATCTGAAGAAGAACTATGACCAGCTGCTTACCAATCAAAAATCAAGGCTTTTGGTTTTTTGTATTTTCAGCATTGCCATATCTACTATAGAAAAGCTGGACTCCAGTACCAAGAAGTCATTCCTCTTCTCTCCTGAAGCATTCACTATGGACAAGAACAATGTAAAGACCTAAAATACAACACGATCCCAAGATCATTTAAAAGAGAAACCGTGTTAACATGGACTAGTAAGACTTCATAAACAATCTTTGGTCACTGATGCTGATGCATCAACAGTAAATATGCTTACACGATACTCAAATTCTCTGAACCCATGCAAGAATGGTTTCTCAAAATTGGTATCATCAAACTTAATTACAGGAGGAGTTCAGGAAAGCCTAAAGACTGAGTCATTTAGCACCCCCTTTGGATTAGAATTAATTTGCACTGATACTGAATGCACTTTATGATTCTATACTCTAGGTCCAGCTATTATTAGAAGCAACTCACCAAGTCATATTTCAGTAAAACACCTACCATTCTCGTGCTGGAACAACCCAACTTTTAAAACCCCCAAGTGCTGCCTGCCTGCAATGCCCAAGCTCATGATACATCAGTGTTTCCGTTACCAAGCTCTATGACAAGGGGTTTCCCAGTGCAGCCATAAAAAACGGATTCCGTCCAAATGTTCAAGTATTTCTCACCTTAAATGAATAGCCCTCTCCCTAATCACCACAGATAGTATTTAAATCTCAATCCATATGTGGTAGGAGCCAATGGCTCTTTTAAAAGGACAACATGCAGTATATGGTACGGTCTCTCCAGGTCTGAATAACATCAGCACAGCCTTTTAATCCAGGCTTCTAGGCAAGTCAATAACCATTTTAAACGCAGATTTTTACTATTACCTACTTCAAATTATACTATTTCATTTGTCTAAGATAGAGACTGTTAGTACACCTTCGCATCATGCATTAAACTCCTTTCCAGTCTATGAATGCAAGTCCAGATTTGTGCTCAATAATGCTATGTGCATCCTATGGGACAAATCTGCAAGGAAAAACACACCGTTCTACTCAAGAAATAGAAAACATGTAAATTACAATATAAAGCATATAAGGCTCAGATCTCACAAGCTAGAGCAGTCACAGACCCAGAGACAGCATATTTCAAATTGTATCACTGGAACTTCCCACATTTTACTACTACAGAAACAGCAAAAAATGAAAGATGCCCTTAATGCGTGGTAAAGATCCACGCGGAAGAGCACACAGTCTGTCACGTCACACACAAGCTCTCATCGGCAGAACATGAGATTATGCCTCTTAACATTAATACAACTGCTCCTGTTTTTCTACCGGTAATTCAGATCTCAGGCACTCAAAAAGACACAAATAAATCAATACATAAATGCCTTACCTTCCTATCTTACAAGCCACTGCAGTTCTCAGATTATGAGTCAGTCATAGGTTAATCTGCAGAGGAATGACTCAGTATAAACTTTTAAACATTCATGATTTTTTTCGGACCAACAACACGGAGATTCATTCAACGCGCTAAAACGCGGCGTCGCGAATCAGCGCACGAAATGAATGGCGTGAAAACAAAACACTTTTCTTTCCGCTCACGGCAGGCAGCCGGGGATAGCGCAGCGCCGGTGCAGGCAGGCGGACTTTGCGAAAATACAACTCCCCGTGTGCCGACGAGGGGCAGCTCCGGCGGCTCCGGGCGCAGCCCCATGGCCGGGGAGCGGCGGGGGCTCCGCCGCAGCGGCAGCCGGGGGGACGCGCAGCCGGGACCGCGCTCCGCGCCAGGCGCGGCGCTGCCGGCAATGCCCCTTTAAAGGCCGTCGGCCCGCCCCCAGCACTGCATATGGAGGGAGCCAGGAGCGAGCGAGCCTTCTGCATTCAAACGACACATCAAACGCCGCAAGCGCCGCCGCGGCTCCCGGCTCCGCTCCGGCCTCGCCTCCCTCCGCTCCCCGCACAGGCACACGCACCGCGGGGAGCGGGGCAGAGAGCGACAGGAGCAGGGGAGGGAAGGGGGAGGCAGGAATAAGTAAGAGAAAAGGGGTACCTGCAAAGCCCTGGAGTGCGAGTGCGTCCGGGCAGGAGAGTCCGCGCCGCTCCGCCGCAGGCTGATCTATCCCCGGGCACCGGCCGCCGCCGAGGTCCCGGCACGGGCTGCGGGTGCAGCGCGCTCGGCCCCTGCCTGGCAGCAGATGCCCCGGTCAGCGCTCAGTGCCCCCGCCGGAGCGCCCCCGGCTCCCGCCGCCCGCCCGGCCCCGTCCCCCGGCCCGGAGCGCCCGAGCGCGGGCAGGCGAGCGCGGCCGGTGCCGGAGCCCCGCGCGGGAGCCGCCGCCACGGCGGCAGCGAAGCTCCCGCCCTCCCTCCTCCTTCTCCTTCTCCGCCGCCCAGCCGAGCCGAGCCGAGCCCCGCGGCCGCCCTACCTGCGAGCGTGTGCGGGGAGCGGGGCGGCGGGCGGCAGCTGGAGCCGGGCGAAGGCGACCGCCAGCCCGGCGGAAAGTCCCGACCGCTGTGCGCCGTCTCCCCCCGCCCCGCACTTCCTCTCCCGCCCGCTCGGGCTGGAAATCCCCGGCGAAGCCCGCTGCTCTCCCGGCTCCTCCCAATTACCGAGGGCGGGCCCGGCAGAGCCGCTCAGCGCGCAGGCGGCAGCCGGGGGCCGGGCTTGCCCTGGCCGCTGGCCCCGGCTGCACCTGATGCTGTCACCCCCTCCCGCGGGCACGACTCGGGCACTGGGGCCCCGTGCCCGGGGGAGGAGGCGCGGGCTGGGCTGCGGGGGACGGCGCGTCCCGCTCCGGGCCGGCGCGGAGCCGTGGGGGCTCGGCCGGAGGGCCGGCACTGCTGCTGGGCACTGGGGGAAGGAAGGGCGCGGGGGATGGCGCCGGGACGCGGGGCTCCGGGAGAGCCGCTCGCTTCCCCTGCCTGTCCCGGGGGAGGTGCAGCAGCCCCGCTCAAAGAGGCGCCTCGAACACAACAGCGTTTATCAAACAAAGAAAATGGCACTGGGAGGAATGGGAGGGAGCGAAAACAGCAGTTGGGAGTGGGAGAAGGGTCTGGAAGAGATCAGGAGAGAGCAGCGAGCCAGAGCCGCTGGCCCCCGGGACGGGCCGGTCGGGGCGCCCCGGCAGCGCCGCCCGTGGGCGCCAGCCCCGCGTCCCGGCGGCGGGCAGGGGGTGCGGGCTGTTCCCTGTCCGCGCCCCGGGGCTGCGAGAAGGAACCGCGTCCCCTCCGCAGGCGGCCGGGGAAAGGGGCGGCGCTGGCAGCCCATAGAACCTGTCGCTCCCGGCAGCCAGGTGAAATAAATGCCTGCGTCGTGCTCCGCTAGCTCCGCAGCGTGTCCCGACCGGGGCATGTGTTCCGCCAGTACCGGCGGTCACGCTTTCAAGCGGGGCATCGTTGGCTGTCGTGGCTCGTCGTGTTCCCGCCGCCTCACCGGGCTGCGGGCAGGGAGGGAGGGAAAGGAGGGAGGGGGAGAGGCGGCTCTGGCGCAGAAGCGGCGCGGGGGCTCGGCCGGAGCCGGGAATGCCCGGCCGGAGCTGGGGATGGGGGCTCAGCCGGACCCTTGGTCCGTGGTGGGCTGGAGGAGTTGCCCCACAGGGGCCTTCGGAGCCCTGGGTGCAGCGATGGGGCTGGCAGGCGGGAGAGCCGCAGCTCCGAGGAATGTGCAGAGCTGAACACGGAGAAATGTGTGGTGTTTGGCTAATTTCAGTGGGATGAGGTCACCGTCCTTTTTGGACGTTGTTTATCGAGGGATCACTAGGGAGGAACAGTTGGATGCGTGATCCTGAACGGACAAGCTTTGCGTCATAGTTGCCGCTTGCAGCATCTCCGCGCGTCCCGAAATCCATCCTGACCCTCCTCGCTCTTCATCTTCCCCGGCTCTCCGCGCCGCCCACGCCACGCTGCCCTGCAAACCTCAACATCTCCGGCACGGTCCTCACCAGCCGCTAAATCACGAAGCCTGGGCGCACTGCTAATTCCCTCCTGTGCGCTGTTTTTCTCCTCATCCCACTTCTCTGCTTTCTCTCTTTCCCCCTCTCTCCCGCCTTTGCTGGCTGTCCCCAGTCAAAGGCTGGCTTAGCTGTCAAGACAACTGCGGCTTTTGAAACGATGCCGTGAACCTGCCATCAGAAAGACAGTCTCAGACGGATGTCTTACATGTTCCCATCACTTGTTCAAGACTGCTTGGCTCAGGACCAGCAGAAAGGATTGTGCACCAAGCCAGGATTTCTCCAGAAGCAGGGCTGCAAATAAGTTTCTATCAGAGACAAACCTGCAATTTCCTCCTTTGCCACTCTTTTTGCTGTTGTATATGTGTCCTCTCGTTTTGCCCTAAAAAAAAAAGAAAAAAATGGAGAAAACATAATAGGATTCCAGTGCCTGTAGCTCTAGCAGCTATGCTGATGTATTCTTCCCCAAAGAGAGAAAACAAAATATTATACCATTTAAAGATGTCAGAAGTCTTTCCCCATTAAAAGAAATGCCTGTTGACGAAGGGATAAAGTGATGATTTGATGAAATACCTAGCATTTCAATTGCTTTGGTGTTTTTTTTTTTCTTTTTCCATATTGTGGCTCCAAAATTTTAGAGATTTCTAATACAATTATTACAGCAAGATATGTCACCAGTGTTTAGTCTTTAATTGGTTTGGAATTCTGTGTTATAACCAATGTTTTCTCTGGGGCTTAAAGTGCTGTCTCAAGGCTGCTGTGATATGCTGAACACTTCTGCTTGGCAGTATTATTTAGAATATAGTTGTTGGAGGGGTAGCTACTTAAAACAGCAGAAATTATAGTAAAGACCATGGAGTAGCTCTGTATTTTAGTAAATTCTTTGAAGTAAAATAAGAGTGCATTACATTGGAAAATCACCTGAGAGGAAAGAATTTTAAAAATCCACTGAGAGAAGAATGATAACCCCTTACAAACTTGGACAGGGATACTTATCTCCACAAACTATTTGGAAGGCATAGAAGAGCAAATGGCATGTGATTATGGGAAACTAATTTCTCAGCTACAGACTGGGAGGTACCACTGGGAACTGGTAGGGCTTAAATGTTCTGGAGTGTTGTAGAAACTCGATTTCTCAGGCAAACAGTCCATGAGAGAGGATGCTATTTTAGGACTGGTATTAATAAGCAGCAAGGACCTTGTAGAAGGCCAGAGTGTTGAAACTGATCATGAACTGAGTGATCACAAACTAATCCAGCTGAAGTTAAACTGCAAGAGGGACAAATGCAGATATTTGGCTAAGACTTGGGATTGCAGAACAGCAAACTTAAAGGAATGGGGAAAATTCCTGAGGCTGACATGATGGATGAATCCAATGATGATTTTTACTTAGAGATATTGGGAGAAGCAGCAAATAACAATTGCCAAAGCAAGGATTCATTCAAGGTTAAAAAGGCTAGAAGCAATACCCTGTGCCTAAAACAGGATAGCGAAAGAAGGAGGGTGGTGATGCTGGTAGCCTTGGGTCTGCTGCTCTGACCTTACTATGAGGGTGAGTTCCTCCATGAGAAAATGACTGTGAGCTGCCAGCAGAATGGCTATGGAAAAGACTCACTTGAGTCCATGATGCACAAAGCATGGTATTTTTAGTAGAGAGAGGGAAGTGTTAATAAGGCTTTACACAGTAGAGCTGAGGAACCTTGCTTGGAAAATTGCATCCAATTCTGGTGACTTAGGGTCAGAAAAGATTGACTCAGGTTGCCACAGGTGCAGAAGAGGAATACTGGGGTGACAAGGAGCAGAGTATCTGCTCTTGAATGGGAGCTGCAAGCAAGCAGACTTAGCTTCCTCAGCTAGCCAAATTAAGCCAAAATAGTGTGATTCAGGCAGTGAGTATCAAGGAAAGAGTGTCATTTAAATGAATGTTAAAATGGTGATGCATGGTCATAAATTGGTCATGAGTATACTTAGATTGAAAAGCTTTCTAACCATTCCAATAGCAAACAAGCAGTACCCCAGGAACAAACACCTACATGGTTTAAATCAGGGCATGATGCTTTGTTGTGTCCAAATGGGATTTGAAGGCAGCTGAACTGCCTTTGACATTGTGCTGTAATCATTCCTGAGTTCCAGGCCTACTTCTGGTCCTCTGCCCCCTCTACATTTGGCTTGTGAGGTTTTATTCAACTGCCTCTGAGGCACTGGAAATTAGTCAGAGACAGGATGTAGAAAGGGCTGGTGACATTAAGTCATCAGGTGGTTTGTGGTGGATCTTGCTCGCAGGCATACTGTGATTGCCAGATTTGTGTCACCACAAAACCTTTTCCCTCAGGTGAGCCTGGCAAAGAAGTGCCCTGTGTTCCCCTTGCCACCTTCTCAGAATCTTCTGGGAGATCTGTTTGGTAAATATCTTGTTGCATGGCTACTGGTTATAGTCATCTCTGATATTGTGCTTGAGAGGTTTAGCCTTTTTTTTACTGCAGCTCTTAATTTTATTACCTCTTACCATAAAGGGTTTGGTGACTCTTGATGAGTGGGGATGCAGAAAGTTATTGCTCTGAGATCTCCTAAACAAAATGGCCATTATGTGTTGGTAGAGGGGGGATCAGTCCCAGGCCTTCTTCCCAGAGGTGGCATCAACAGGTTATTTTTAATTCTGGAAGCAAACCTGAGAGAAGGAGAGAGAAAGAGGGCAGCAAACCATTGTTTCTTGTGTGAATTTGCTTATTGCAATTAACAGTCATTCAGCTGAACATTTGTAATTTGGAATGGTACAGTACATCCTTCTTAACCCTGCTGTTTCAGGTGCAATTTGGCACTGCTTCTGTGTGGAATGCTAACTCTTAAATGTCGTGGTTTGTGTGCTTCACATGGCTTCTCCACAGTTTCTGCAGAAGGTGGTTATGATTTTCTTTCTAATCAATATCTATTGTGGATCTGAGCAACACTTAGCAGGAGCAGGAGTTTCTACATTTCTGGCACTGAGGCAGTTTCTCGACTTGCAGCTTCCTCATTCTTTGCTCTGGATTGAAGATGCTCATTAACAGAATAATAAAATCATTAAATTTATATTCTTTTTTATTGCTGAAGCAATGCCCAAGAGGACCTGTATTGTGGGAATACACATTCATTTGTTGCATCCCATACATGAAGTAGGGGTTCCTCAGGGTTTATTTTAACTGCTCCAAGTCAATAATGTCTAATGTGATAGCCCATTTGTTTAGGGGAAAAAAATTCCCCCAGCCCAAGTTATGATTTTTACTTTAATTTCCTAAAAAGTGATGGTTTTCCAAATGACAAGCATTCAAGGTGAAACATTTCCCAGCTCTCCCAGAAGTAAGTTATATGTGCCTTTCTCCATTTGCTATGTAATATTTTTCTTTTCTTTTATTTCAAGTTAATTTTAATTCCCAAGTCAACTTATAGAGCTACTTGACAAGGAATATTAGTATGGCATAACATAACTGTATCTCAGTAATCTTAGGGCCTTCTTACTCTGTTTTTGACACTATCAAAAATATATTGAGGTCCCCAGGCTCCCCTATTATCAAGATTACCATTGTACCCATGCCAAATTGACTTTGGAGTCAAATGAACTTTTGGAGGTCATGTCAGTGGGTTCCCAAAGAGGCCAAAGTGGTTCATGTGAATCCAAAGCTGTGCCTGGAAAAAGAGACAAGACACAGCTGCCCAGCAGGGAGTTACTGGGGCACAGCAATGCCTCAGCCATGCCTCTGCCTCTCAGTGTGGCTGCAAAATCAGAGCCGTGGTGGGAAGAGTGCAAACTCAGCAAGATCAGCTCCCCACCATATGGAGATTTCCCTGTGACAGCTGAATCTGAATACAACTGATAAAAGCATCTTAAAGGCTGCTTTGTGCCTTCAGAGCAGCACAAAGAAGCTTTATCAGGAAGAAGGAACTGGTCCAAAAGATTTCTCCAGACATGAAGTGTCAGTTATTATGCTAGTTTGTAACTAGCAACTGCAAGGATTCTGTTGCAACCTGGCAAAGTAAAAGGCTGACATGAATATAACAGCTGTATTGATTATTCAGATGCCCTCATTTTCTGGATGAAACATCTTTAGGTTATCCTGATATTCCTAGGATCTTTTGTCCATCAAGAGTCTCAGAATCTAATCATACCAGAGAAAAAGCCTTACCTAACACTGTCAGAAAGAGCAGGTGAGGATATTTTCTGAGAGTCTTTCATTACTGTAGAAATTGTTGCAGGCTCTTCTTCAGTAATCAATAGTAACTCTTTCTTCAGAGTGATGTAACTACTTTTGCTTTCACCTTTTCTGCATGTAGTCATGGGAACACCAAAAAACCTGTGAGAATCAGGCTTAGGAATTATTTGAGCATTTGAGATGATTGGGATGTGGTCACTGTATCATAATTTTCCTGGCTGCCAGCTTAGCTGTGTGCCTTACCCCCAGTGCTGCCAGAGCATCAGAACAGATCTGAGAGGATTTTTCACCCTCCCTTTTATTGACAATGCTCTAGGTAGTTCTAAAGGGATATTTCAGAGTATTCTGAAAGGCTGTTTGAGCCTCTGGATGTTCTTTTGTTGAAGTAAACTGGCTATAAAAGGTGTATTTCCAAAGCCTGAAGTATTCTGTCCTGAATTCACATGAAGCCTGAACCAGGCAGACCAGCCAGACTTCAGTACTGAAGAGATTACACTGGATGGAACCTCTGTGTGTGCTGCCCTGGCAGATTCCTGAAGAGAATCCAGTCAGGAGGATCACCATATAAAGAGCAGTTGTTCTAGAAGCATAGAGGAAAACACTTCTCTGGTCACGGTGGTTTCCTTTGTCTTAGCATCCATCCAGCCCTCTGGTGGATCCATGTGTGGGATTCAAGATGTGCCCACCTGTAGGACAGCAGAAAGTCCTTCTCTCTGGCTTTTACCTCAAAGCCTGTAGTCCCTTGTTGATCTGCCTCTCGTGACTCCACAGTTTTCCCCACTGTTCTTAGCAATTTTCTCACCTTGAATAGGAAAATGGTAATTCAGATTTACAGTTTCCCAGGTACCATTCATTCTGTCTCATGACAGCATGCATAAAATGAGGTAACTAGAGAAGCAATAATTATCCAGCTGTTGGTCTGAAGACACCTCTGAGCTGGATTCTATTTATCCACCTGGGTCTTGAGAGTTAGGAGACACCAGCATATTCACTGGGTGATATTTAGAATGATTTCACTTTCTTCTATAATTTTTTATCTCAGGGACTGGGGAGGTTTCCAACATGTGCATATGAACAAAATGACTAAAAGTGCTCCAGGTGGTATTGGGAAGAGAGTGGCTGTCTTGGGATGAAAACAACTGGCTGTCTTAGCAACCCCCACGTACTGCATTGTTAAAACCCAAGGGCAGGTATCTAGTTTTAAATGGATCTTCAGGGAAGCATGATTATATTCAAATATTTTCCTTGCTGAGTTCCAGCATTCTCTATATCAAATATGCTCAGTTTTCAAGTAAAAAAAGTAAAATCCAAATGCTCTCAGGACAATTTCAGCCTAGCCCCTATGAATCAAGCTTGCCTTCTTCTCCCCTCTTACTGGTTATGATGAATGCTCTGCAAGGCACATTACACCCTAATCAGCATTTGCATAATCTTTACTATCTCTGTGATTGCAATATGAGGGGGTTATATATAAGCTAGACAGTAATTAACAAGAGCTAGAGAGAACCTAGTTCCAATGATTAGCATGAGGCAGCAATGATTCAAGAGCTGGGAGTCTTTCATGGGCAGCATTGGGAAGAGAGCTGCCTTGCTAAGGGAACTACTTTGAGTTTCCTCATCAGGAGGGACTATTCAGATTTTTGGGTGCACCTGTTGGATATTGTGTCAAATAATCTTCTACAATCCCACTGCAGAGGCTGCTCTTTTGGTACTGGGGGATAAGAGCCAAGTTCTGTTGGCACCAGCCCACACAAGAGCCATGTCCCCCAGAGAAGGAGCCCTTCCTGCTCTTCCAATGCTGAAAAACCTGGGGTGGAAGTGGTGAAATACCAGCTAAGATTCTGCAAAGGTCTGAGCTAGGAGGATTAGAAAACTTCCCTTGGAGCCTTCAGATGACTGGAAAGGAGTGAATCCACAAAAGTGGCTGGAAGATTTTCCTCAGTAAATAAATGAGCTCCTTCTCCCAGCAGGGGCCATGGGATATGTCTCAGTCACAGGCATCTCCCTGCTGACAAATGGCCAGAGGGGGTGGCACTTTGCTCTAGCTGCCCTTGAAACTCAGAGAGGTTCCTTAGGCTGCAGCTCCAGAAAGAACCCTTGGAGCAGCAGAAGATTTAAGGAGAGCTCAGCTTACAGGACAAACTTAGTAATCTGCTGCCAGTGTAGAAAACAAGGGTTCTTTTCAAACCAAAATGAATTTTGCATTTATTTGTTTGTAAGAACAGATAATAATAGAACAGAACCTGTTGTCAAACTGCAGGCAAGCCCAGGCACTCTTGTAATTTTAGCAGATGGAGCTGAAGGAGCCCCAGAATATTCTAAGGACAACCCTCTCACTTTAATAATAGCAGGCAAATGTTGTCAGTGGGTTTGAGGACAAGGAGCTGCCGTGTTCAGCCTCAAATGGAATAGCTGAACTCTCAAGAGCCTTAGGGAGCTGGGACAATGGGACCTCACCATTCCCTAGGTCACACCACAGCAGTTCCCAGGTCCTTCTGTTTTCATCCTTCCTAGTTTGTATCCCAGAGAGATAAGAGCGTTTTTCTGATCCTGTACTACTTTCCTGAGTTCAGTCCTCAGTGTCTGCTCCAGCTGCTAAGAAAAATGCTTTCACATCCTGAATTAAATGCTCCTCTGTTGCAGACAGATGCAAATTAAAATGCACAAAGTCTTGTGTCATCTTTGCACTGAATCAAAAGCCACAAAAAGCAAATTCTTCTTTGGCCTCGTTCTTACCTGGGGAATGCTAATTTGTCTTTGTGCCATTGCTGCAGTCTGACACCAACATAATCCAGAGCAGAAAGAGGCTCCAAACCTCTCCTGGGCTATTTAAGATGCTACACAGCCATAAAGCCAAAACCCAGTATCCCTCCCTCCTCCAGCTTCCCCAGGGTATCAGGAAACCCTGATCTTATTCTGCTCTGAGGTCCAAAGTGGAAAGCTCTCACTGGTGGTATTTGCACTCACTTTCTTGGAGTTACTCCCAATCCATACTGTGGTAACTCTGTCAACTCAGCTGAGAACAGAACTATTTTTCATTAGCTGGGCCTCCCATTTCAGTGGCTGGGGAGAGAGAAGGTGGCAATCTGCATCTTTCCCTGCAGAAAGAGAAGTTATTTCCAATGGCATTGCTGCTTAAATATAGCTTTGCATCTTTTATAGACCTCAGGAAGTTCTTTATTTATAACAAGGGCATTTCTAAACCTCAAACACATCTGAGGAACTACAAATTGCCAATTCTTACAATCTTTATTGCAAGTTTATTGTAAGTTTTGTGATATTTGGGGCTTTTTCCTCAAAGTACCATCCCTTGGAATGATGTGATTATGTAAAAACTCCCATTTTTCTTTCATTTAAAAAGGCAGTAATTTTCCTGCTCTCATGGTTATATAGACAGAAGCATAAAAATATAAACTGAGCATACTGCAAAGGCTGAGGAATCAGAAGGCAAAGCAAAATTAATTGAACACATATTCTCTCCTAAACATTATAACTAGAAGTCCCTTTCCTACTTTTTTTAAAAGATCTGACTCATTATTTTTATATTATTCAGCTTGGCAATACCATATAGATTCATTATGCTCTTGGATAAAATTCATTGTCACGCTAAAGGCTAAATTGAGCCAAGAGTAACTTCACTATAAACAATTACATGTATTGTCTATTCTCAGCTTTTCAAAAACATCATCTACCCTTTACAAAAACTCTGTAACACAATGAAGACTAAAAATTTCATGTAGGCAAGCTCTAGTATATGACAAAATAAAAATTGAAAGGCACAATGGAAATAGAAGCTAATAAAACTTGAAATACGTGAGATTTATTTCTTTAAAGTCTCACTTCTCTCATACCCACCAGACCACAGTCTGCTCTGCGTTACACTAGGGTAAACTCAGAGTAAATCCTGCAAAAATAATCTGACTTTATTGTTCACAACTTATATATTTTGCTGTGAATTGATATCAGTTCTGCTAAGTGTATTTGTCATCCCATTTCTACTTCCACCACTTATATCTAAATCTAGTAACAGCAATGTGACTGGGGGACTGAGGAAGCACTAATATTAAGCCTGTGTGTGCAACTTCAGCTTGTCTGATATCCCTTCTGCCCTGCTTCTGAACGTGTATTCTGAAGCCCTTAATGATGCAATCATGTTTTTTCCACAGGATCTGCTGCTTCTCTGAGTAAGAGATTTGGATATGAAGCATGGAGCAAGAGGGACTCCTGCCTTCCAGGTCTGTATTTCACTTTATCCTTAAAGAGGAACTTGGTGGTACAGAAACCAAGCCCTGTAGAAAACAGATGAAAAGTGAGGATTTGCACACTCAGCTAGAAAGGAATCCAGGACTGCAGAGTTTAACATGCTGTGCTTCAAACACCTTCAATGAGAAGGGGAAAGCATGCAGCCTGCAGAAGAAACACTATCCAGGAGTCCTACTTGCAGTCCTCTAATTCATAACCAGAAGGTGTTATCCATTTTGCTACCAGAACGCTGTTGGCAAAGTCTTTGCTTGGATAGATGCACCCTATAATAAAAGTTGAAAGATGGATAATGAAATTTATTTCTAAAACCCCACCTAACTTCTCCCAAAAATAACAGAGCAAAGTGAAACCCTTGCCAGGCTGATATGAAGATCAATTGAGTGTTTGTGAAGCCCTCAAGAGCAGCAGTGATGAGTACCAGAGAGAAAATTTTAGGACTTGAGCTAGCACATCACTGACAAAAAGTAAGAGGAATAGAGGGCTTATATGGTTACTCTCAAATCCTCCAAAGCCAAGAGCACCTATCCCTCAAACCCTCTTTTAAAATCCTGTTTACTGCCTAAGAGAACCATCCAGCTGGGATTCAAAGGGCAGGAAAAAGTATGTACCAGAGAAAAACAAATATATAGCACCCTTACTTAGGAGGAAACAGATGGCTTTTCAAACAAGCCTGGTTAACACAAAATAAATATGCAGGGCACCACACATTAAATGCTTCAGATAAAACAAAATTACTGAGGGGTCCTCTGTCCATCTTGTAGATCAAAGAAATTCAAGTTCTTCAGAAAGAATAGTATCCCACTAAGAACTGCATCATAACACTGTCTTTATTCTGACACGTTTCTGAGTCATCTGAATTTCTGAATCACCTGAACTTCAACCTCATTGTCAACTTGTTCATGTGGATTTCTATTTTGGGTTGAGGGCAAGGAGAGTGACGACTGTTTTTTTCTTTTTCTTTCTTTTTTTTATTTTTAATTGTGTCATAAAGAGTAATTCATGTTCTCGTGCTCAGGTAGAGGAGACTCTTTACATCCACTCCACAGACTTCTCCTCCTTGACCTAAGAGAGGGCTGCTCACAGAGCTGCAATGCTGGTGCTCTGGAGGAAGAGCTCCTCTCCTGCCACCCCAGCATCTCTGCTGTTTAACCACAGCAGAACAGTGAGGCTCAGCAGCCTGGATGCTTTTCCATGCCCTGATGGGGGCACATCCTGATGGGCATCCCCTAAAAGACACCTTACTTCACTCTCCATTTCTCAGGGATCCCATCCTCATCCAAGTCTCTCTCTCATTATAACCTCCAACTCCTGATTTTCCATCTAATCTGGCCTCTTTCTACACTGTCAATGCCTTTGCACCAAAAACCAGCCATCTTTTAATCATGTTCATTCCTGTTTTTTCTCCTTTGCGCTTGTACAATTTCCCTTTATATCTCTGTCACCTCTAAGCCTGTGCCCCACACCAGCTCTCCTTGTGACACCTTTGCCAAAATAAACACCCAGGGGTGGATTATTGGAGACAACCATGCTGCAATCCAAACCATCCATGCAAACCAAATCAATCCAACCATGCAAACCAAACCTTTGTTGGTGCATGAAAACTACAAATAACACAAAGTGTTGAAACATGATAAAAAACCATGCAGGAGCAAGGGACAGTATGTTTGTCTGTTGATTCAAGTTCACAGTTTCATTGTCCATCATGCAGTGCACCTCACCTGCACATCTTAAGATATTTATAGGAGGGTCCAAAAAGCCTGAAATCTGGGTAGAACTGCAGGGTTCAAGAATCAAGAATTTTAAAAAGCTGTGATCTGATGAAGAGAGCAAAGGAATGGGGATAATTTGGCTTGACAATTTTTTCTGCAACAGTAGGCTTGGTTTTACAGCCCAAATGAAATGGGAATGTTCTGGTGAGGGTATTTATTGAACAGGAAGTAAATCCAGACTCAGTCCATTCTGTACCCTTGAAAACTAGATAAAAAATACAAAAATCCCAGACTTATCATGGCATAGTCAAAAGCCTTTTCTCATTGAAGAAGGTCAAGGAAAACAGGTTTGAAGATCTAAAATTCACTTAATTTCTAAAGAAAGAGAGAAAAAAAGACAACACCCAATGATTTTACCATGAAGCATTAAAAGATGCAGGTGCAAGTTAAAGGGTCCCAGTAAATACAGCATAACCTGAAGCCTTCAAAGGGATAGCAATAACACACCTCATAACCAGTGTCAAATTCTTGTGCCCTTGGAGTATTCCAGTAATAACTGGAATAAGACTGATTTTTGTCTCTAATCTTATCTTATGCGTGTCTCATTCCCCACAGTTCAGAGAAACCCTGCTGTCTGGAATAAAGCTCTGAGAAGACAAAGACTGAACAAGTCTTGGCATGACTAGCTAAATTAGTAGGGATGGCCTGGGATGCTGAGACTCAGAGATAGGTACTGTAATATCTGGAACAATTATTCTCCCCTTTGTTGTCCCTCAAGAATCTCTAATTAGTTCATGCAAGAGATAAAAGCTCTGAAAGGCCTTCAGGATCTTCCCTTGCAGCGCAGTTCCAGCTCTGCCCCAACGCTCTGCTGATCGACAGGAGGTGAATGGATCTCTTTGTCAAGTGCTCCAGCCCCTGCCTCTTGTGTCATCTCCAGCAGCTGACACACAAACAGCACAAACAACAGCCTAACAACACAACAAAGCAGAGTTTCAGGCACCAAGCTGCAGTTTGAATTCTGAAAGGAGACAGGCACTGCCTGGTGGCGTGCAGTGAGATGGCTCTCCCATGAGAAGGGATGGATTTAGAGCTTTGGTCAGGTGGCCCCTTGCAAATGTAACTGTGGCAGTGTGAGGAATGGCCTTGTCCTCCAGCTACAACTGCTGGCCTGAAAGCTGCTGCTGTCCCTCAGCAGGGCTGGCAGAGTTGCCCTGACTGGCCTGCTCAGAGGTGGGCTGGTCTGACATTGCCTGGGGCAGGTGAGGAGGGCTCAGGTGAGCTGCTGGGGTGTGACAATGGCAACCCTGGGCAGGGATCTGACCAGCTCAAACAGCTGAAGGGGTGATCATGTCTTAAACTGATGCAGTTTCTTCTAAAGTGGTAATGTATATCCAAGGATGTCTCCTCTGTTCAGTGCCTCCTAGTTTTGGTAAGTGGCATCTCAGTATAGTGGTTTTGGGATCTTCTTCTGATGTTACCTTTTCATCTCCATGCACTGAGGGGGCAAGGGGTCTGCCACAGACCTGCAGATCCTCCTGGGGCTGGTGTGCAGCCATGTTCTAATTACCCCATCAGTAGGGCAATCCATCCTTCACAGCAAGAAAATGCATTAGCAACTCAAAGGCACCACTAAAAGACAGGAAGGAGGCCACAAGGAATTTTTTCCCTGTACCAATCTCACTACAAAGCTGGTGAAGTTTAGCCAAGAGTCACTTGTATCAAAAGAGAATATTCTTTAACTGAAGTTAATTGTAACTCTTAAATGATGATCCAAATGATAACTTGAAATGAATCTTTACCGAATTAAACCAATAGCAGCAGAAAGGTTTGGAGATGCCAGGTGGAGCCTGCCCAGTCTTTAGGGTTCCCAGACATGCACAAAGGCAGCAGGCTGCCTTTTAAACCTTGAATGTCTTCACTGTCAACTGACTTTGCCCTCTCTTCTGCCTCCCTCCCTCATCATCACTATGGTGACTACTGTATCACGGCCTTTGAAACTCTCTCTTTCTCTCCCTTATTCATTCTTCTTCCTTTAGCATCCCTTTTCCTTTTGACCCAATCCTGCCCTTTAAATGATAGGATCAGCTCTGGACTGAGGCTGAAGTCATCCCAGCTGTCCAGCCTGTCCCTGCTGCGTGCTTGTCTCATTGCTCATCAATCATCTCCTGAACTACCTCGCTTTGCCAAGCAACATTTTAAGGCAAACTGAAATAAGCAACAGTTCACCTTGAAACACACACTCCCAACCGTGACAGCCAGAGGACTGACAGACAAGCAGCTGTACAACAAAGGGGAGGGGAGTGAATGTCCTAAGGTAAATTTTCCCTTCTCTTAAAACAGTCTCCTCTGTAATACAGGTAATGAATGCTCATCCATCTTCCCCTTATTGATTTAATCTTATGTCAAACCTACCATTTCACACAATCTGGAAGAGGCCCTGTTTCCCTGCACGTGTCACCCCCCATCACGTAGAGCAGTGAGTGACAGGAGCAGGGCTGGGCACCAGAACGAGCTGTGCTGCTTCTGATGCAGGGCACAGCCCCAGAGGCTCCAATGTGCTAACTCAACTTCAGCTTGGCAAATCAAGTCTGAGGCTTCAGGCACAGCATCTCAGCCCTGTGTGCCCCCCTCGATGTATTGGAAGGGAGAGAAAGTATTAAAAGCATCAGATATGTGAAGGATCAAGTACAACTGTTATTTTAACGTGACTTGCTCCCTTTCGCATTTTATACCGATTTCCTATAGAAATAAAGCTTATGAGATCAGCTGGGAAATGCACATCTCTCACCCTTCAATCTTCTTTCCCCCATTAGCCAAGTTCAAGAGCACTTAATAGAAAGTACAGTCCTTCAAGCCTAAATTAATTTTTACAGGATTTATAAAAAATAGTGACCGGGAAGCAGAGACCATGGTTTGGACTTTCCCAAGCTGACCTCTAATGATTTTGCTCCTGTCACCCTATTTCTAGAACATCACTTTTCTTTAAAATCCTTTAAAGGGGGGGGGGGGGGGGGGGGGAGGAAGTGGGATGTCAATGTCAGGGGTGAATTATGTGTGGAATGTTGTAAGGGCAAAGCAAAGGGGAAGCACAGTGCCATGGTGAGTACAGCAGTGCATGCATCAACCAACACCATCCACAGCAGCCCTGTGGTGCTGCTCAGGGAAAGGCCAGACAGGATCCTCACAGCCCCCTTGGGCAGCATGCCATGGGCAGGCACAGGAATAGGAGGGGAATAGGGCAGGATATTGCAATGCCAAAAACAGTGAAAAAGGCAGGAAGCCTCATGTAGCTGTGTAACTGTGCCACACTCCTGGGACCAACGAGCTTCTCCTGAGCAGCCCACCCTGGGGTCCAGTCAGGGACTAACCAAGCCTGGCCTAAAGGTCTGAAGTCTGACTTAATACGAGCCATAAAAGGATACTGTAGATTAGGGATATGTCATCCAGGAAATGTCTAAATATAGCTTTACATGAAATGAACACGGGGTGCTGACAATGACTGCCACGAACACGCGACCTTAGGATAAGGATGAAAAATTAATCAATTAAAAATGTATAATAAGAGATAGCAGCCACTGAGGAAGTGCACAGCACAGTACAAAG
This sequence comes from Melospiza melodia melodia, assembly GCF_035770615.1. NCBI lineage: Eukaryota > Metazoa > Chordata > Aves > Passeriformes > Passerellidae > Melospiza > Melospiza melodia. The sequence goes on from NC_086199.1 coordinate 10,930,055, forward strand.
GGCTGATTGAATACCAGGGAGCAGCTGTGGCTCAGTTCTTCCACCTTTAGCTGCTGTGCCATGCAAGTCCTGGTTCCAGTGTTAGGAACTGTCCCTGCTGTGGTGCCCTGGGGTGAGCCCTGTGCTGCCTAGAGCTGTGGGAAAGAGCTGCACAATGCCAGCAGCAGGAAAAGGACATTCCCTGGCTGGATTGTGGGCACTGGGAGGATGGTCAACAGTGGAGATGGGCTGTTGTTGGGCCCCATCTCTGGAGCACAGCAAGTTCTGGAGAGTGTTGTGGTTAATGAGTTGTGAGAGACCTTGAGAGCTCATTGATTGTGGAAGAGTGGGGTGAGGCATTGCCCTGTTTCCCTGGAGCTCCCCAAGTGCTGGGAGTTGTCCCTGCTCAACCACAGCCCTGCTGTTATTTATGCTGACAGCAGCAGCTCACACAGCCCCTCAAAGAGAAGGTTCAAGTCAGGGGAAGGGATGGGTTAAAAAGCAGGAGGAAATGACAAGACAGTCTCAAGAGAAACCTGGAGCAGCAATAAAACACAGAGGCTGTAAAGTGCAGAGAAGATGGAAAGGAGGATGAAAGGCTGAAGGCAGCAGAGCAGCCGTGGGGAAGTCAGGAAGGCAGAGTGGCTGAAGAACATGGAAGTTGCAGGGCATGACATGCTGTATGCTTTATGCAGAGATAACAGTAGATTTGAGTATAATTAACTTAAAAGTCAATACTGCCCTTTCCATGATAGGAACATAGATCTGCAGAGAAACAGGCTTCATTATTTTTCCTGCTTACAGGATGACCTACTCCCAGGGAAAGTCACTCTCTGCTGGCTCTTGTAAGGTACCAGAGGTGACAACAACTGTCCATTTTGGCAAAAAGGGAAAAGGTTATTTTAAATGGGCCACAGGAGATGTTGTTCTCCTTTGTTTCTCCAGACCTAAAATAAAAAATGAGCACAGAAATGGAGGGCAAGAGGAAAGAGGTGCAGAAACAGAAAAGACAGCAGCTGTTGTGGTGCTGACTCTTCCCCTCTATCTCATTGTGAAAGGAAGGCACAGCTCACACTCTCACCATTTCCTCTGAGATGATTGGTACCAGCACTGGTATCTGAGCAGTGCCCTGATGATTGGTACAGATCAGGGCACTGCTCAGCCTTCCTTTGCACCCTTGCAGCACTCTAAAAAAATTGCAATCTTGGCTGTCTAATCCACTCTCTGAAACAGGGGCACAAGCAGACAGAGAAGAGGAAACAGGGAGAGGGAAGAAAGAAAATAAGAAACTGAAACCCAACAATGAAGACATTGGCTAGATCCTTTCCTTCAATTCCCCTAACTACATAACTTTTCTAAAATGAAGTAGATTACACCCATTTTAATGACTTAGTTGTTTCTGGAGTTTGAGAAGTGCTTGGGCAGGGCAGACCTGAGAGTTAACAACTCCCCCAGAAAGCCCAACATGGGCAGAAATTTCACTCACTCACTATTTAGCCTTTATTAATGACCTCTTAGTTTGCCATGTGAATGTACAGAACCCTGAGTCCGTGACAACAGGCCTTTTGTGCTAATCAATTCTGTGGTTTTTTAATAATTTCATTAGATTTGTTTTTTAAAAAAATCTTGTGGAGGGACTGAGTTCAGCCCTGGGTAACCCCAAATACCTTATATCTCTTGATTTTTATATTTTCATCTCCCTGTATTCAACCACAGCTAGTTCTGCTATAATTAAATGTTGCAAAACTGCTGCATTTAGAAGCACCCAAGAAAGTCCCCTGTGCCCATGGCTGGAGCCTGTGTTTGGGGCATTTTGTTCATGGTGGTTTTGTATGATAGGCTGAGGGTCACAGCTGCCAACTCCTCTCTCGCTGCATTTCAGTGGTGTCAGTCCCACCTCAGCCATCCCAGCACAAACACTTACTCTGAGAGTACAAATGCAAGGAAAAATAAGTTGTTAAAATATTGACCCTGCAGTATGGAGTGAAGCAGAGAGTCTCCTGAGAAATCTTCCTCTGCTGCATTTTATTAAACAAAAATAACCTGCAGAGGCCAGCGAGTCGAATATTTGCCCAGGCCCCAGTGAAGAGATTTGATTTTTATTGTACTCTTGCCTCTTTCCTGTGAAGGAAGGAGGATTAAAACGCCTCCCCAGGTGGACAGGGGAGTCTGAGCAGGGCCCAGTGTCCAGGTGAGGCAGCTGACAGTGGGGGATGGTGCTGGGGCTGTGGGGCAGAAGGGTGAGGAGCAAAGAAAAGCAGACAGGCTTTCTGCAGCACTCAGTGACACACCTGCATGGAGCCACCCAAAGGACTGATCCTTCAGGACATTGTATACATCCTAACTTTATGCTAACAGAGCTGAAACAGAGCTCAACAGACATTTGCCCCCACTAAATTTTCATGAGTCAGCCAGGTCTTTGTTTTGCTTTGGATCCATCATTTTTGTAATAACCTGGCCATTGCTCCAAGAGGTGCCCAGAGCTGAAGGACTGTTCAAGCTGAGGAGCAGGGGTGGGCAAGGACCACACCAGCCCAAGAACTGAACCAGTAGTCCTTGACAAAACTAAATCATCACCTAATACTTTTTAATGTATTTTTTTCAAAGTGTAGAGTCCAAGAATTAAATAAAAGTTCTTGCGTTTTCTTAGGTCCCCCGACGAAGAGAGGAATGATGAATATGACTCCATGTTCTTAGAAGGCTAATTTATTATTTTATGATACTATATTATATCAAAGAATACTATACTGGACTATACTAAAGAATACAGAAAGGAGACAGACAGAAAGCTAAAAGATACTAAAGAAAAATTTGTGACTTTCTCCTCAGAGTCCAACACAGCTTGGTCCCTGATTGGCCAATAAGTAAAAACAATTCACATGCAACCAATGAAACAACTGCCTTGTTGGATAAACAATCTCCAACCACATTCCAAAGCAGCAAAACACAGGAGAAGCAAATGAGATAATGTTGTTTTCCTTTTTCTCTGAGGCTTCTCAGCTTCCCAGGAGCGAAATCCTGGCAAAGGGATTTTTCCAGAAAATATGACAGTGACAAAAGTTATCTAGAGACTAAAGTGTATGTATTGGTCTCTCTAGATTCTCCCCAAGCCCCCAGAGGTGATCCCTGTGATACTGGGAGTTCAATGCCTCACAGAAAGACATCAGCCCCTTTCAGTTCATTTCGTGCTCTTCCATGGAAACATCCACTTTAATTCTCTTCATTTCTCACCCCTCAGGCAGACTTATCTGCATCTTAACTTCAGAAGGCTACTTTGGGGAAATTATTTCACACTGTGCTGTATTTGGGATGTTCAGGATTTTGCAGTGAGGGCTGGCCCATTCCTTTATTAAATAAGGAGTCATCAGCGTGTTTTCAAACTGCTCAAGCATCAACACAACCTGAAGTCCTTCCTCACACATCAGTGGCCAAACCCAGCCCAGAGCTGCAGCTCCCAAGGTGGAAAGCATGAAGCTACCCTACTTCTTGGTCATCAGCTAAAAAACAGATCACAAGGCAAGGCCCAGGCATGATGTGTGCCACTAACATTCAAAATGAACAGCTGCTTGTGGGTCACTAAAAGCCCTTCTTTTTCTCTATCTAAATTACGCATTTCTTGGGTTATTGCCAAATATTTTTCACCTTCACATGCAAGAATTGCAAGAGGAATTTTTATTTAGGTGACAGAATATCCCTGGGAGAGCTGGGAAGCCCGTGCTTCTACAAACATAAATTGGCACATGGGTTTCCACAGGCCAGCACTGCTTGAGACTGTGTGAGCAGTGTCTGGGAAAGCTGAGACACAGCAAAGGAGCAGCTTTCCTCCTGGACATGTAGTGTTTCCAATAAAAGGATGTTTTGTTCCCTGCCACCTCTAAAAACAACACTGTTTCTGTCACCCCCAGGTTTGTTTTGCTACGTCTGATATTTTTAAATTGTTTATTAAAGCACTGCTGATTTAATTGGCTGTTTGTAATAGCATGAGATGTGTGCTGCTGGCTCGAGCCAGGAGCCAGAAGGCTTCTCCCACCCCACTGACATTGCCAGGCCCCCGTGGCTCACAGAAAACCCCTTTCCAGCACTAAACCTCCTTCATGTGGTTCCATGCCACCACCAGCTGGGGTGAAACCGCTGTGAGAAGGTCCCTCAGAGTCTGAAATCATGCACTATATCACCTCGCTTTAATTTCACCGTAATTATCAAAATTTTCCTTCAAATCCTCTTGCAACCACAATATAGAAAGAGTTTATGTAAAAGTCTCCTCTCCTCTCCTCATTGCACTTACCAGAATAATGATGCTGCAGGACCATTGCACTGGAAACTGTTATAAGGAAAACTCATTAAATTTCATTTCAGAAGTGATCAAATATGAAATGTATAGAGCAAAATAATTTCAAGGAAAGATCCTCAAAGAACCCATTTCAGGAAAATGAAAATGCAGCTGTTTCCAGAAGAAGAGAAGACTGTGCTTATGTAGTTACAATGCTAAAACAAATACTAATAAAATATGGAAATCATCTTTGTAATACTTAAATGAAGTCATTGCTAATTAAGTGACTACTTACACAAAATACACTAAACAAAAACAATGTTAAAAATACAGTATTAAGATATAAATACACAAAAGGGCAATTCTAAATTAAGTCAACTCTTTGCTTAATGCAATTCTTATAAAAATTACACTTTTCCAGAAGGATACCTAATTCCCAGCATGTAATTTTTCACCAGGCTATAGAGTAAGAATGAATAAATGGTTGTTTACACAGTTTAATTAATGCTCCATATCTCACATCCACAGATAAATGTTTGGGACTCATGGTCTCTAGCAATGTGAGCAAGCTGCCAGATCTCATTTCACTCTTTCTTCCTGTCATCCTGCTTGGTCCAAAGTCACTTTGCAGAGGAATGGGTGACATTGATGTCCCCCTATGCCATGCTTTCCCCAGAACCAAAAGCCAATAACATTCCATGAATCCTGTGTCACCTTTATGGAGGAGGCAAAAGTTGAGGAAAGGAAAGTGAAACTAAGAAAAGTACTCACTCCTTTTGAGGGGGAGGCACCAGCCCCTGGAAAAGTCCTCATTAGACAAAGCCTTCCTTCTGTTTCCAAATTCCTCATGCAGAAATGCAGACGAGAAAAATTTTCCTCCTGTCCTTGACAAAAGAAATGGGGATGAGCCCTATAAGAAAAGCTGCTGAAGGAAAGTCAGCATTGGCACAAGAACAAATGGGTCTGAGCTGGCCACAAATCTGTTTAAGGTGGCAGCGAGAAGCTGGTGGCCCTGGGGTGGGACAGGACAGGAGCCTAATTTAGTGTGGAAAGGAGTTTGATGGATTCATTAATGGAGTGTGATCACCTCCAAAGGCAGGCAACTTGTCTCAATGGTACCTGAGACCCCACCTCTGTTCCCAAATCCCACTGTACTTTCTTTGCCTCGATTTTGCCAACCTCTTATACTTTCATGGACCCACACTTTCAGCACCAAGTTTCAAGAATAAAGGGCCAAAGCACCAAAATTTGGATGCTGTTAATGCAGTGCCACACAGTTTTATACAATTACACAGGTAAGACCAACTCTTTCACTTAGAAATACAGGGCCTACCAAGGACTGCAAGAGTACATAGAGATCCATCCCAAAATAATGCTTTCTGTATATTTCAGGAATGAGCCTTAACTATACTTAGGATAAGGAATTTGTCTTCATGTGATGAGTGTGACCTCATCTTCCACAAAGGGAGAGGTTGTGAGAAAGCAGACACTCCTCTCATCTGCAAGGTCCAAATCACCAGTATATTTCATATATTTAAAGTACTGATCTGGAACCCATTGCCATAGTGTCTGGGTGCCTCATAGTCTGCCTAAAAATAAACAAATATCAGTTACCCAACTGGGTGACTCATAATCATACACGAGCCCCTTCCAGTGTGAGCAGATTGGCTGGTTAATTAACTTGAAATCTGACTAACAGATGATCCTAATGCTATCCTCAAACTACCATCAAACCTCTTAGTGTGTGTAAAAGGGTCAAAGTGCACAAAGCTGGTAAACTAATTGCCTCTTGCCTCGTACATCATGTACCAGGAAAAATTCCCTGTTCACATCCCAGAATTCATCCTTATTGACAAGAAACGATCAGAGCTCTTTCTGTTCCACATTCAAAATATGGGCAGAAGGGCAGGTTTTCATCATGGTACCAGTGAAAACAGTTCAGCAAGGCATGAACCCAGCAAAAAATTCAATCCACTCTTGAAATACTCAGTGCAATGCTCATATATTGTGTTGTTGATGCTTCTGATAACTTAACCTCACCTTCCATGCCCTCCACACTCCTAAAAAATACACAATCTATTGAGAGAATCCTTCTGAATCTGGATCTCATAGGAAATATTTGTTCTAAATAACACAAGTATTTTTAAATGAAAATGTTTCTGAATGAGCAGAGCCCATTGCGACTCAGTAAGTGGCTAATTTCCTTGAGTTTAGCTTTTTGTTTTTAAAAACTCCTGTCTTCCTATAGGTATACACACACACACAAGAATACATTAATAGATATAGAGAGATAGATATAGATATGTACAGGTATACATAAAAATATATAGGGCCCCATGGAGCCCTCTTTGCCAAGCCAGACTCAGCCCAGAGGAGCTTTGCTGGCAAGCACATGAACTTTGCTGTCCTTTGACTCAGCAGCAGCCCTCACACTGCCAGCAACATTAGTTTAGCTGCCATTCAAAAGTGCAGAAAAAATATCTGGGCTTAATTTCCTTAGAAAGCTACCAAACGCAATTGTTCCAAGAAAAATAAAATTCACCCTTGGGGGAAAAATATAAAACAAAACAAAACCAAAACCAAAAGAACCCCACAACCAACCAAACACAGCTACAGATGTTGTGGCATCTCTATGAAGTGTTACAATTGGCCACCTTTAAAAGAAAATTGAAGTTTAAAGCCATGTCTTACTCCACATGCTGCTTGCTTTCCAGTCTAAACAACTCCTCTGGGCTGGAGCAGAAAGCAAGGGGGGTCCTGAGAGACACTCCTTATCTATAATCATCACCTGTAACTGCATTTTCCTCTAGCTGGCTCCTGCATTTTCCTGGCTAAACCCCACCATTCCCATGCAGGGAAGACTCTCTGGAAGTCAATACAGAACTGCAGCTCTAAAGTCATCCTGAATTGACTTTTTCAGCCTCCCTGCAGGTGCCAGCCATGGTTGCTTTTTGACATCCCTGCATTACATCGGCTTTGTTTGTACAAATGAGTGAAGCTCTTCCCCGGTGACTGATTTGAAGAGACTTATTACTACCAACAGCTGCAGGAACACTCTTTTTGCTCAAGACATAAAAAATGTGGAGTTTGGAGCCAAACAACCAGAGAGGCAAAGCAAAGCACACTGAAGTTAATGAGCAGACTCTTACCAGATTCAGAGGGACCAGAAATTCACCCTTTCTCCTGGGGGCTGGCAGGTGTGTGCAGTTGTGCCTTGATTTGGGCTTTATTTCCAGCTCACACCCCCCATGTCCAACTGGGCAGCCCTTGCACACAGCAGGATCAGGTGTAAAACCAGAGCTCACATCACAAAGAGGTCTTGTATCTCCAGCAATCCCAGCATTTTTCTGCTCAGAATTGCATGCTGGCCAGCATGTTTAATGAATGAGAAAAACATCTGGTCTCATAACTGCTCCTGTGGGCTCCACAGAGCTGAGCTGAGGCAACTCTTCACAGCTAAATGTGCACGTACAATGCTCCTCTCGGTGCTGCTGCTTGAGTTTTCTATCAGCCTTCCAAAATGTGTGAAAACAAAGATAATTCAGGTTTTCACCTTATTCTATTGACTGTTTCAAAGTGATGTTCACCAGTGCCTACATAATTATCTAAGTGAGATAATACAGCAAACACCTTTCAAGCTGCAGGGCTGCATCAGTGGATGAGCTGTGCATATCATTTGTACTGTGAAAAATAGTGTAGAAGGAAGTATGGATTTGTGCTAAGCTATCAATCAAAAGTTTTTGGGGTTTCTGGGGGAGGTTTTTGATTTGGTTGGGTTTGTTTTGTTTTAGGTTGGATTTTTTTTTTTTTTGTATGACTTATGAAACTACATGAAATCAAATGGAAAAATGTGTTGTAGAGGCAAACACAATGCTCACCATAAAAGAAATCCCAAAGAAAAGAAAAAAAGAAATTCCCAACATTGTGCTATGTGGGTTTTGTTTCAGGAATAATAATTAGCATGAATAGCATGAATATGCTGTTTTTCTGAACTGACAGGAGTCTGAACAAAGGCAAGAAAATCTTCATGTTGTGGGGTTTTCCATTTATTTTAAGATGCTTGTAAATGCCATGGGATATTTTCAGCCTAGTGTTGGGATTGTGGTAGAAAATGCAGACAGTTTCATGTGCTACACCTGGCCCTTTTCTCTCCACTGCATGCTTTTCTGGATATATAACTGCAGTTGCCTTTTAGGCTTCCTTCTTACTTTAGAAAAGATCTACACAGAGCTACGAGGGGGAAAAAATAGCTGATTTTACATGAAAGTAGCAGCAAAACAAATTATACAGTGGATGTGGTCAAACCTATCCAGTGAATACATGAGAAAAATAGAGATATTTTAATTATTTTGAGTAAAAGCAGTGTGATGCTGAGACTGGAAACATCCTTTCATCACTAGCAAAGGCTGCCAGTCTTTGCTGGGGGTCAGAGTCTTGTCTCTATGAATGGGGATTTCTCACTGAACACAGGTACACACACCCCTGCTCATTGAGTGGGGTCCTTTTCTTCTTCCTATAGGTAAAGCAGGAGATGAAACAAGAAAGGAGATGGCACAGAACCAACAGATGACTTTAAAAGACATTCAGAATACAAGTCTTATTTCTGTCTGAGCTAAGTCATTTGTGGCAGTGCACTGCGTGTTGTGGCCATTACACAGCAATAAAGGGAATTCTGCCGTGAATGTTACTGAAGGAAAATAGCTTCTCTTGTAACTCCCACCTTGGGAATTGTGTCTGGATTTGTTTTTTGAATGGAGGGATTTTCTTCCTTGCTTTAAAGTTCCAGTGTAAAAAACACCTTCATATCTTTTGTTATTTGCTTATTTTTAATTGATCTCAGTGCCTGAAAAGAAATGGGTCCCTTTTGTTTGGGTGAAACCCTGTGGAGGAGTAACACCCATGCTTGGGGGGCTGCCTGTGCCAGTATCCTCAGGATAAGCCTTTCCTTTGTTCCACTCTGTGATTTGGTGACATTTCTTAACAGCCTGGGCTTGGCCCCTCTTGCCTGTGTATCCTGAAGCATCAAGAGCAGTGAGTTCTGTCTCAGAGGCTGCAGCAGTGCTCTGCAGCACGCAGGGACACTCACCCATGCAGGCACACATGCTCTGGAACATTCCAGCTCAGACCTTGCTCCAAATGGAAGCAATTGCCAGGTGCTGAACACATGGATGGCTGAGCCAGATCAGAAATGTTGGGACCTCTGGTTGGTCAGAGTGACCCCAAGAAAAGTTGGAAAGTCTCTTTTCCCAGTCCGGCGCTTGAAGAAAGAGTCAGGGCTCTTCATTTCTCGGTCTCAAGGTTGTTTATTGCATCTTATCTATAAAATTCGTTCTCCTGGCCTGACAAGGTCTGCTCAGCACGACAGACAGAGGCACTCTGCCTGTCCCCAGGACGGTGTTATGTCTTTATACTAAAAGCTTCGTGTACAATATTTACAGTTACTTTGCAATACCCATCACCTATGTTAGACTGTGAGCTTCTACTCTAAACCAGTCTAAAAGTGCCAACATCACAGCAGAAGATGGAGGCCAAGAAGAAGAGGGAGAAAGGCTGGACATGCCCAGATCCCTCCATCTTGCCCCGTGAACCCTCATTCTAGAAACCCCAAAAATCTACTTTTTCACCCCGTGATAACTTCACTATTATTCTACTTAAATTGTTTTGGCTTACTGATCTTCATATAAGGTAGGTAACTTGATCCATGGGTCATAATCAAAACCACAGAGGCCTTTTGAGCTCTGTGCCAGGGTCTCTGAGCCCCCTGGCAGGGGTCTTGGCTGCTCAGGACAACCAGAGGGATGCCCTGGGTCCTGACACAGAAATAGGTTCTAAAGTCTGCAAGAGACCTCGCAACTGAGAGAGCTTGGGGCCGGGTTTTTGTCATGGTACCAGTGGCAGAGGGACTCAGAACACCTTGTGGTCATCGGGTCATGAAGAAAGGACTCTCCCCAGCACTGCTGCTGTTTGGGGTCACTGATGGCAGGCAGATGGATTTCAGAAACCCTCTCCCAGGCCTGGACCCTGTGATTCAGTCACCAGCTGATGCTGCAGCAGCCGTGCCAGCCCCGTAAGCCCCGGAGGCATGTCCCCTCCATGCCAGCAGTGTGTCTGTGTGACACCCAGCCCTGCCTGCCCTGCCTCTCTCATATCACAGCCCTGAAATACCTGCTGAGCACCACCAGCACCAGCAAATCCACGTCAGTTCCCACACTGGTTTACAGCAGCAGCACAAACCCAGGCTTTGAGCACAATCCTGAGGTATTCTGGAACCTTGCCATCAGCAGTGTCTAAAGCTCCCTCACCCACTTATTCTTCCCAAATTCAGGAGAGGAATCACAGCCCATCATCACCTCTCCTTCTACTAATCCATCATCATCCAAATTTGACTTTGTTAGCATCCTTCCCCAGGCATGTTCAGGTTGTTGCTGCCTTTCTCCCCGGTAGACTTACACCCCAAACAACCTGGCAGGCCCAGGTCAGGTTCAGGCAGGGCTCTCTCTGAACTCACTGTGCTGGGTTTTGGCACAGGCAGCCAAACCACCCTGATGATTTCAGGGCTGTCTTGGTCTGTATCACCTGATTGCTCCTGTCCCAGGCCATCACTGCTGGCCAGCATCTCCAGGCTGTGCTACAAGGTTTGTCCATGGGGAACATCCGAGGGGAGCTGCTCCCCTGTTCATCCCTCTCCTCCCAGAGCACCGGGGCATGACCAGGTCCAACACGGAGGGAAAGGCTGCCCTGCCCCTGGGCTTTAAACAAACCTGGAGTCTCAGTGTCGTGGAGCCCTGCTTGGGATCTTCACACAGTGAAACTGACAAGTGCCATCAATCAAAGCAACGAGAAATACTGTGTACAGCAAAAAGTTTCATTTTCTACAAACAACATCTTAGAGGTGAAGCTCAGTTCTTACCAGACACCCAGAGAAAGATGAGTTGCTGTTCCTTTCCTGTGTTAGGAGTGCTAACAGGTCTTTATACTCATGGAATTTAGGGAGCTTGGTATTTCTGAGGTCCCTGAAATTTTGTATCATTTGGTCAAACAAGTTAAAAACCTGAAGGGGACAGAGTGATAATATGAGCACAAAGCATCACTTGCATAGTGGCCATTTTGCCTGAGTCACAAACACCTTTCCTGCAACCTCTGGTCCTGTGTGAGAGCTGAGGGCAGGGCAGCAGGACATGTAACATCTGGCCTTTCATGGTGGGAAGTTTTCCCATGTGCTGAACAGGAGCACAGCAAAGTGTGTGTCACAGACCTCTCTGGGACCTCTCTCTGTGGGCATGAATTCACCTCTGGGTTTTCCCTGCTGGCCCACTGACACCAGGGGTACAATTCACAGCCAGGGGCTCCCATTCACTGCTGCACAAGAAGTAACATCCTGCAAAGCCTGGGGAGGTCCATTCAGGCTTTAAGCCACTACCACAGGGCCTCCTAGAGATCCTCTGATAAAGCCCTTGGTCTCTGTGGCTTAGTGGTTCTCAAGAATATAAAACTGCTCCCCTTTCCTCTTTTCAGTTTTCTGGCTCTCACAGTAAGAGCAGAGGTTCAAAAGGCACACAGGAGAGCACCCCAAAAACCTGAGACTTATTTCCTCATTGTTTGTTTCAGTATCAGAAACGCAGATGAATTTGCAAGTGGTTGGCTGATTCATGTTTTCACAAGGATATCTTTTCCTTCCTGAGCATCCCCACCTTCCCCAGATATGGGTCACACCTCTCAGCAAACACCCTTAAGGAAAGGCAGCTCATTGCAACCTCCTTCAGCTGGAATATCTCACACTGGCTCTTAAGAGATAGCAAACAATGCCAGCAAAGTCCTTTTCAAGTGATACAACTGCATCAGCACTGGGACATTTGCCAGCACAGATATTTTCTGGCAACAGAAGAGTGAAAAGCCAACCAGCATAACAGCAGTGGCAAAACAGCAGGACAGACCATTGCACCCCTGATAGCATCCATCTCCTCTGTGCCCCTTCCTGGCCCCATTTTCCCCCACCACCACTCACACACAGTTTTGGGTCTGCCCAGGAAGGGGAGGGAAGCTCTGCTATCTCCTCGTGTAGATAAAATGTCTGATGCAAACAAGCCCAAAGGGTCTGTGGGAGGTGGGGGCTGTCTGCTGCAACACAATCCATTCACTCATCACCTCACTGAGCCCCAAACCATCTCCTCAGATGTGATCTGACTACAAAGGCTTTGTTTCAAAGGGGAAAGCTGTGAATGATCTCTGTGCAAGGGGAGCCACCACGCTGGCACTGAGAGCTGGGTCTGTGGGGCACTGCTAAAGCACTGAGAGCCAGCGTGGCTGCAGCCCTGCCCCTGTGATGAGCAGGGACCTTCATGGGGGTTGGGGCTATTTCATCAATAACACTTGCTCCTCTACCTCCTGCCTGTGAAAAAGGAGAGAAGTTCAGTTCTGGACTCTGCACTGATGCAACTGTAAAATTGCAGTTTAAAATAAGCTCAGAAAGGGGAAGCTGAGGGGCTGCTTCAGCAGCAGCCATAGTCCACCCTTGCTGCAGTGACCCAGGTGGGCTCCCCTGGGTGTTTCGGCTTCTGTCACCTTGCTTTGGCAGAGCACAGAGCTCAGGGAGGCTTGGCACAGCCTGGATGCAACTTCCAGAGCCTCTGCAGGCTCACACCTTGGCTCTCCTTTCAGTGCCTGGAAGGAGCCTGTGCCACACATGCATGCAAGCAAACTGGGGAACAGGTAGGAAAAACAAAGTGTAGGAAGTGACATCTCTGCTGGCATGCAGGTGAATCCTCATGACAGACTCTAATCCTTCTTGTTAACATACCTAAATTTCTTACTGCCATTTAGCAAGTTGATGCTATTTGGACAAAATGCCACAATCAACATATAAGTTGGCAGGCACAGCAAATTGAAAAGGCTTTGAATAATGTTGTTCCAATTCCTAGCTTGAAAGCTTATAGCTTACAAACAACATAACATGTAACAACATTGTGTATTGATTTCATTAAATAATAGCATGGGGTGGGGGGGGGAAATTGCTCTGAATAGCAGCTTTTAGGAAAATCACTTTATAGTCCGTAGCATCTGATAAAAAACAGTGCTAGCAGCCGAGAGCAAGGGGAGAAAGAGCTGAATCAGAGGCCCTCGGGATGCAGTGCCAGTCTCTGCTGCAAGGGTGTGGGAATCCTGCAGCAAATTTTACTAATTCTCCTCCAGCCCTGCAGTAGCAGCGTGTGACTGCAATCCCCCAGCCCCGCTGGGCCCTGCGTGCCCAGGGAGAGCTGCTGCAATCCTGCACGGCCAGGCACAGCCCCAGCCCTCCCCAGCAGCACCTGGGCCCGTGGCCACAATTCATTTTGCCAGAGAAAAACACTTCAGACTAGAAGGGGAGAGATTTAAATCAGGTGTTAGGAGGAAATTCTTCACTGTGAGGGAGGTGAGGCACTCGCACAGGGTACCCAGAGAAGCTGGGACTGCTCCAGAGCCCTGGAGTTGTTGAAGCTCAGGTTGGATGGGGCTTTGAGAAACCTGGAAATGTGGTCTTTAAGGTCCCCTCCACCCCAAGCCATTCCATGATTCTATAATCTGAGTAGGGTCTAGAGCAGCCCTGCTGGGGTTTTACCAGGACAGCTAGACCAGACTATCAGCAAAAGGCAAAGTAGTCTAGGTGCAGGGGCTGGTCATCTGCAAAAGTGAATTTCTGTCAGATAAATGTACCCAACAACTCCTCCGGTCCCTTACCCCAAACAAGCCCTAGTAGGAAAAAAAGCTGCCCAGTGCATATCCAAGTGGCATTTTCCATCACTTCTATCTCCATTATCTGCTGGATCTCACAACACTTCCAGCAGGTCTGGCTCTGTGGGGGTAAGGCCAGAGCCTGGCCTCCAGTAAGACAAGTGGGAAAAGCCTCAAAAATGGACAAATTAGCTCATGCTCAGAGCAGCAGAAACTGTGTTGGGTGTGTGAGGCAGCCATTTAACCTCACCATTAAATTTCCATCAGGTGACACCAGTGCCCCTGCCAGGGTGGATCCCCGTTAATTGGGCTTGTCACCTCCCCATCCCTGGCTGCTCTCATTCAGAGCAGCCTGTGAAGGCACAGATCTTGCCAGCCAGAAGCACACTATTAGTAGCACCAGCAGTGGCACTGTTATTATTAGCCAGTCTTGTATTTATTTTTTAGGAAGTTCTACTGCTGGACTGCAGACCTGCCTGCAATGCTCTTCCAAGGGGGGGCTGGGGAGGGCAGACTCCCCGGCACCAAACCCATCATTAATCTATTTTGAAAACAAGATTGTGTTTTCCAAATAGCACTGCATGACTCGCTCCCATTCTGCCAACACATTTTTATGGTGGTTTGGGATTTTTAGGGGGTTTCTTGGCGATGGGGGAGGAGCTTAATGCCTGATAAGTGTACTAGCGTGCCTGCAGCCAGCCCGGAATAGCGCCTGTGCTCCTCACCCCGGGCTGCTGAGGGACTAAAGCCCTCCTGCATGGGGTGGGCAGCAGAAATGCCCTTCCCGGGCCCTGGCTGTCATGCATTCCAGCTGCAGATGTGCCCATTGCAATTGCAGCAGCATCGGGAGGCAGCAGCATCACTGGGCACGCAGCAGAGCAGGGGTCTCGCCTGTCTGTCTGTCTGTCTGTCAGTCCCTGCTGGGGCTGAGGAGGAGGCTCAGCGAGAGGCTGTGTGTCAGAGCTCATGAAGGGTTCGCAGCGCCTGAGCACACAGCACCGCTCCAGACCCCGGGGTTTGGCTGCCCCTCCGTGCACGGCAGCTCGGGATGGCTCTCAGGGCTGGCTCGGCGTCCCAGCTGCTGCTGTTCGAGGAGGTGTGCGCTGTCCCGATGGGCAGGATCGGGGGGACGGGCACAGACGGTCGGCCGTGCAGCGAGCACAGCACGGAAAGTGAAACCCCGCGTTTAGCTCACGGCTCCGGAGCCCTCTGGGGAATTCCCAGCACTCAAGAGCTGTTTGCTTCCTGCGGGCTCCCCTCGGGGCAAGCACAAATGAGCGCGGTGAAGCACAAACCCTGAATTCTCCCTGGGACAGGGGAGGCAGCGGGTCTGCAGCGAGGGCTGGAGGAGGCCAGGGTGAGTTCAGGGTGAGCCCAGGGTGAGATCCTGCTCCATCCCTGCCTCCAAAGCTTTCCATGCCCAGGGTGAGCTCCTGCTCCATCCCTGCCTCCAGAGCTTCCCGTGCCCAGGGTGAGCTCCTGCTCCATCCCTGCCTCCAGAGCTTCCCGTGCCCAGGGTGAGCTCAGGGTGAGCCCAGGGTGAGCTCCTGCTCCATCCCTGCCTCCAGAGCTTCCCGTGCCCGCGGTGAGTTCCTGCTCCATCCCTGCCTCCCGTGCCCTGGGAGCTCCTGCTCCATCCCTGCCTCCAAAGCTTCCCATGCTCAGGGTGAGCTCCTGCTCCATCCTTGCCTCCAGAGCTTCCCGTGCCCGCGGTGAGTTCCTGCTCCATCCCTGCCTCTGAGGATTCCCATGCTCAGGGTGAGCTCCTGCTCCATCCCTGCCTCCAGAGCTTCCTGTACCCAGGGTGAGCTCCTGCTCCATCCTTGCCTCCAAAGCTTCCCGTGCCCGCGGTGAGTTCCTGCTCCATCCCTGCCTCCCGTGCCCTGGGAGCTCCTGCTCCAACCCTGCCTCTGAGGATTCCCGTGCCCAGGATGAGCTCCTGCTCCATCCCTCTCCAGCCTGCCCCAGGGTGGGTATCACACACCCCAGCAAGCGCTGGCAGAGGTGAGAGCACAGACCTACAGCTCAGGAACAGAAGCTCTGCTTCCAGCAGCACCTTTGTCTCCTGCTGATCCTGTGCAAGGCTCCTGGCTCCCTGCCTCAGTTTCCCCTCTCTGTAAAAGGGGCTGGCAGCCACTCCTGGTGAGCTCTGAGACCGGCAGGGAGGGGAGGCCCTGCGAGATCCATCACACAGCTCTGCCCTGGAGAGAGGCAGGGAGAGGGAAGGGGAGATGCAGATGTGCCAGCTCTGTAGCAGGAGCAGCAGAAAGGACCTTAGAACCTGGGGTTTCCACAACATTAATTTTACAAAACGAGGAACGGGAAGGGAAAGAAATTAAGAAAGTCAGGTGGGAAACCAGGTGGCTGGTGAAGTCACACAACTCGGGAAACTGAGGCAGAGACAAGCTTCACTTGGGAATCAATTCACTGACAATGAAAAGCCTTTTCAGCAGAGGCTTATCCACTCTTGAGACTCAGACATTCCGGGCAATGAGAATTCCATATGCTACTTGTCAATACTGCAGAAAGTCCCAGCTGCTGCAGGGAAAGGAGCCTTCCCCCCAGGACAGAGCCGGGCCGGCTCGGGAGAACGTGAGCGTGCTGCAAAACCAACCTCTGAGAGAGGCCACTGGGTGCTTGGCTGATTTAGAGCAGCTTTGTGCTTATTCATCTTTGTGCAGTGTCCCCTGTGATTGCACACGGCTGCGTGCAAGGCCGGGCAAGTTGGGAGAAATTCAATTATATTGATTTACGGAAGAAAGAGACAACAACAAATGGAATGGGGAGTCGCTATTCCATATTTTATCATCAGCCATTAAGACTTCGTGTTCTAATATCCTCTACCTTTAGAATGAAATTAAAACAATCATTTTCAGGATGAGGTGCTTCTCCACGCAGAGCTGCCAGCTAACCAAGCATTGGCACACATCAGTCAAGAGCTCCTCAAACCTGGGTGCCCGCAGAGACTTGCTGGAAATCAGCTGGAGAAGGTTCCTCTCAGTAAAGGTGCCAAGCATGTTGCCCACTCATATTGCACACCCAACATGGGCTGCATAAATACGCAGAGGGAATCTGAGGCTGAGGAGGTCTCTGTGTAATGTCCCTGCTTCAGACCTACCTTCTGCTGGCTGTTTAGGAGAGCAGGGAAACAGAAAGCTCAAAGTTAAGCTGAAGCAAGCAGAGAATTGTACTGGTCTGTAGCAAGTTCCAGCTCCCAGTGACCAAAACATGATTAATTTTAGGGGAGAAAAAAGATTTTTTGAGAGGGGTAATAAAACCAGTCACCCAGAACTTGAGGCTATCAGCTGAGAAATGTCTGGCATCTCCCTCTGCTGGATGCACCCATCACCAGAGGCAGCTTGATGTGCTGCTGCTCTGACACCAGGTGTGCTCCCACAAGGAATAAATCCCTGAGCATCTCCTGAACAGTTTACCTCCTCTGCCTCACCTCTCATCAGGTTTTGCAGTACCATGATGGCCCAGATGGAAAACAAAGTGCAAGTGGTCCTCCAAAGCTCTTCCTTTCAGCAAGCATGGTGTGAAACCACCTCATGGAGAGGTGTGCTGCCAGGGGAGGAGTTTTCCTCTCCAGCATTCAGGGTTTGCTGGGGACACAGCCAGGCAGCTGCTCTGTCTTGCCGAAAACATTTGTTCTTTTTATGGGCAAGGGCTAAAAGGCTGTTGAGACACATTCCAGCATTGTAATACTGCTCTGAATAGAAAACAATAGAACAAAACTCTGGTTTGATGAAGTAGAGCTTGTTTATGTTAATTGTGGTTTAGAAGCTCTGCTCAGGACTGGAGTGAGTGACCATTTGTTTGCAACATCTTAAGCTACCACTGCATGCAATTTATGGCAACTTAACAGAGTATTTATAGCCAAGGTTAATCATTTCCCTGCAGTTTTTCTTTGCTCCTTGCCACCACCTGACACCTTGAATGGCTCCTGCCCACCCAGTGCCTCACTGAGCAGCAATGTGCTGCCAAAAAGGCACTGAGGCCTCTTCCAGCTCACCTGGTCCCAGCTGAGCGATGGGAGCTGCTGCTCTGACCCAAAGCACAGCCCCTGGTGCTGTCAGTGCTGAGGGCTTCCCAAAAGCCACCCTTAATAAACACCACAGCAGCCTGCACACCCCTCAGCGGCTGGTGGGGCTCGAGTGCAGCTCCCACAGGAGATGAGGAAGACTGAGGGCACCCAGCCTTCCTCCAGCGAGCAGAGCAGGGTGCTGCCACAGCTCACAGCTGTCTGGCTCTCCTCCAGGTGATGCTTGCTTGCTTCTCACAAGCAAGCCACCCACAGCCAGGCCCTGCCACAGGGGCTTTCCCCAGCACTGCTTTCTGCATGAACCACAGAGGCAGCTCGTGCTCACAGCCAGGGTGGGTGCAAAGTGTCCCCCTGAGCCCTGCACACGGGCACTGCCCAGGGCTCTGCTCCTCAGAGAACCTCCCAAGGGCTTGGGCTGCTACCAGCAAAGGCCTCTCTCTGGATGGGGAGAGCCCAGAGGGCAGCTGCCTCCATGGATGGATGGATGATGGATGGATGGATGGATGGATGGAGGGATGGATGGATGATGGATGGATGGAGGGATGGATGATGGATGGATGGATGGATGGATGGATGGATGGATGGATGGATGGATGATGGATGGATGGAGGGATGGATGATGGATGGATGGAGGGATGGATGATGGATGGATGGATGGATGGATGGATGGATGGATGGATGGATGGATGGAGGATGGATGGATGGATGGATGGATGGATGGATGGATGGATGGATGGAGGATGGATGGATGGATGGATGATGGATGGATGGATGGATGGATGGATGGATGGATGGATGGATGGATGATGGATGGATGGATGGATGGATGGATGGATGGATGGATGGATGGATGATGGATGGATGATGGATGGATGGATGGATGGATGGATGGATGGATGATGGATGGATGATGGATGGATGGATGGATGGATGGATGGATGGATGGAGGGATGGATGATGGATGGATGGATGGATGGATGGATGGATGGATGGATGGATGGATGATGGATGGATGGATGGATGGATGGATGGATGGATGGATGGATGGATGATGGATGGATGGATGGATGGATGGATGGATGGATGGATGGATGATGGATGGATGGCTGTGGATGGATGGATGGATGGATGGATGGATGGATGGATGGATGGATGGATGGATGGATGGATGGATGGATGGATGGATAGAACCATCCATGCATGGATCCATGGATGGATGCTTCAGTGCCTCCCCCTCCTCAAGGACACCCAGCCCCTGCAGGGCAGCTCACTGAGGGCTCTCTCTGTCCCATCCTGAGCCTGAAGCTCTCCCCTCCCACACCTTGAGGCCATCTCTGGGGAGAGAGGAGCTGGTGTTTGGGTGGAGGGGGCTCTGGGGCATCCCTGGGGTGCAGGGCAGAGCTGTGAGGGGAAGCAGCAGCTGCACGCCTTCCCTAGGGAGCAGAGAGCTTAGCTGCAAGTTTCAGTGCCAGTTTCAAAGGCAGTGCTTCTCACAATTAACCCTCTGACCTCCCTGCACGCCCTGCCAGGGTCAGACAGGGCAGGTTGCTCAAATGGGCTTTGTACATCTCTGAGGGTAGAGAGGCTGTGTTCTCTCTGAGGGCCCTGTTCCCATGTTTGCCACTGGTGACATCCACAAAATCCAGGCAGGCTGGAATTTAATCTCAGTCAATATCTGAAAATGTCATCAAAGCTGGAGCAGAGCTGGTCTCTCTCACCCTTAGCCCAAATCTGCTCTGTTTCTGTGTAAAGCTGTCACCCTCTGCTCCTTGGGAACCTGCACCATCTCAGAGGGGCACCAGGACAGAGGGACACCAGGACAGACAGTCTCTCAGCTAGACCTACTCCCCTCTCTGAGCTCACGTGACAATTCACAGATTCAAATATTCTACCTCTTGCCATTTAACCTTTTTGGGCAGAGTTAATTTGCAGAGGCAGATTGTGAGCTCTGTGGGACAGAAACCACATTTTTCTACTGTGTTGTACATAGTAACTGTTTCTATGTAATATTCCATAGAAATAATAGTCTTTATAAGACAGGCTAAATATAACAGCTCTAATGAAGTTACCTCTGGTCTTAAACATTACATGCCACCTTTCCAGCCTGCAGGGCTTCAGCACACACATTGTTCCCCCTTAGCAAAAATAGGGGAGTAGGATGGTTGTTTTTCTGTCCTCAGGCAGCTTTACCTGCTTGCTTTTTGTCTGCAACCTGCTTAAATAAATCCTTTACTTTCTAAATATCACACGGTGACCCTCAGGACATGTCACATTTCTGTTTTGCCTCCTCCTCCTGCCCAGGCTGTTTCCCAGCCCTGTCCCACCACTCCATGACCTCCTCACCCTCACCCCTGCCTTTTCCTTTCCTGGCATCTCCATCCCTCCCTACTTCCCAGTACTCCCCAAATCTCAGCAGAAAACAGCTCTGCCCCCTTTTGCTGTGCTTTTTTTTTTTTTTTTTAATTTCCTGTGAGCGTACCTAAAAACGAGGAGATAACTCTTCTATGAAAGAAAACAAAATCATCCCCCAACCTCAGGAAAAACAAAATGAAGCCTTTTCTGGTTAGCTAGAGCAGAATTGAAACTTCCCTCGAAAAGCTGTCAGCATAATAGCTTCAAAATGAAGGAAACTAATGACTTTGGCTGATGAATTAGGCAGCTCAGGTTGATTGCTACTTGTGAGTTAGATGGCATTACACACAGTGCAGCAACACATCCAGGCTAAAAACATCCACAGCCATCTCCAGGGCTGCAGACAGTAATGGAAGACAAGGGATTCCTTCCTGGCCTGAATTGAGAGTGCCTTGGATCACTGCACCCTAAAGATGTGGAGTTATTAGATGTGTTTGCTGGGCCCATGTGCTCCCATGGCAGGGGAGGCTGCCTGCCATGGCTGGGTGTCTGCAGCTGCTTCTCTGGAGCCCCAGTCACAGTTGGCTGCTGGTCCAGAACTGAGAAGTGAAAGACACCCAAATGAAATGCAGTCAGCTCAGGCCTTGGCATTTCACCCATGGCCTGCCTTGCTTCAAATCACTCCCAACTTCTGCTGCCCATGCAGGGGAAAAGAGCTCTCCAGAAGTTACAGACGCTCTACAGACACACAAAACCAAACAGTGGCTCAGCTGAAATTGAGTGCAGATGTGGGGAGGTGGGGCAGGGGGGAGAACTCAGTATTCCTGTTATGCATTTCAAGCTCACAGACAGTAAGAGTCTCATTTTCCTTTCCCACCACCTGCATTCTCCTCCACTGAGGGCAGAGTTTGGAGAACCCAAACAAGCAAGGAGTGCCCTGATGATGTGCCAGGGCAGATGCAGTGGTGGCACTTGCTGTTTGCACACAAGTGCCTTTACTGTGTAAAAGTGACTTCATGCTCCTGTAAAACAAGCCAGAGACCCTGTCCCACACTCCTCCATGACAGCAGGTACACCTGATATAGCTGTAACTACAGAGCTCTGTCCATTCTATGGGCAAAGAAGGGACATTCCTTATTTGTACCCAAATAATGAATGGATGGAACAGGGGAGCAGTTCCCTTAAAGTTCCCATTTTTCATTCCCTGTAAAGGCCAGGCCCAGGCCAGAGCCCTCTGTTCTGTGGATCCCTGTGTGCTGTGGGCTGTCCTGCACCCTGCCAGGCTGCCCAGGAGCAGAGACAGGAGACTCAGAGCCTCCCAAAGAGCTCAGCACCTGCAGAGCCCTGTGCCCTGCTCTCCCCACTGCTCACCCCAGCCAGGAGGTCACTCTCTTTGGCACCAGTGACCAGCACAAGTCACAGCCAAAGCCCTGTGGCTGAGGTTGTTTTGTGCAGCCTCTGTGCAAAGGGGAACCCAGCGGGGTGGGGTTAATGCCCCTGGTCCCTGGCTGGCTCCTGGAGGCTGTTCCAGAGGGCAGGGGGGGTTACCTGCTGTGGGCTGACCCTGGCTGGGTGCCCACTCAGTCACTCTATCACTCCTTTGCCACTGGGACTGGGGACAGAATAAGATGGAGAATGACCAGCAGGGTGAGATAAGGCAGTTTTATCACAGCAAAAAGAAACAAGTGGAGACCTGTGTCTGCAAGAGCTGAAGAGGAAAAAGGTCAGGGTGTACTCCCCATCAGCAGTGATGCTCAGACACTTCCTGGGAAGCAGGAATCAGCACAGAAAACGGCTCCTCTGGAAGGCAAACACTGAAAAGTCACTGAAATGAAACTCATTGGAACCCCCCCTCCCTCCTCTCTCCCTTAGCTTATATCTCTGAGCTGGCATCTTACAGTGTGGAATATCCCTTTGGCTGATTTGGGTCAGCTGGCCTGGTCGTGTCCCCTCCCAGGATCTTGCCCACTGCCATGTCCTTTGGTGGGAGAAGGAATGCCAGAAGGACACAAGGACACTGGGCTGCTGTCATCAACACCCACGCAGCTGCCAGTGCAGAGCAGAGCACTGTGAGGGCTGTGAGCTCTGCCTGTCAGAGCCAGCACAGCTGCCTGATGGGATCCCAGCTTGGGATGTTCAAGTTGCAGGTAGCAGGTCAGTTTAGGGAGCTACACCTGGAGCTCCGTGCCTGCAGGAGCTTGAGATGCTCTTCTGAGCACGACACTGTCACAAGGAGCAGCCACCTGCCAGGCCCGAGGCCTCCAGGCTGGGGCTGTAACTTTGCTTCAAGAAAACCAAAAACCCATGTAATGTTCTCATTTTCTGTTTTACCACTCAAGAAATGCTGAGTTCTCTCATGTGGCCAACAGCACCCAGCTGTCAGTGCTGAGCAAAGGCAGCCACAGCAAGCTGAGTGTGGCCACAGCCAGGGGGAGAGCTGCACCAGCCGGGCTGTGGAGAGGCAGGATCTTCCTTCTGCTTTGCTTTCTGTGCAGGCTTTTCTCCTTTTATCACTTTCATTCCTCCCCTAATCTTTTCCTGCTGTTTTCTTCCTCTTCTCTCCTTGATCTGAACCCACCCATGGTTCATTCCTACCAAAGCCAGTGGATTCAGGCTCTGGCATTTGAAGCTCCCAGCCCTGATCCAAGCTGATTCTCTCAGGCAAGGATCATCAGCTCCCACCAAGGCTGCTCCCCAATCTCTGCACTTCATTTCCCCCCTCAGCTTTTTCCTCCCCAGCCCCCAGAGCCCCCATCTGTCGGGGTGGGGTTGGATTTGGGCACTGCCAGCAGAGGACAGCCCTTGGCTGGATCACTGGAGCAGAGCTCTGAGGCTGCCTGAGCTTTGATGTGATCCGTGAGCCCCCCATGGGTGCACAGGGCCCTTCCCTCTGTCCAGCTGCGCTTGCACCCACAGCTCTCCCTGCCAAGCTCTGCTCACACCATCACCCCCTGCTCAAGAGTCACACCATGCTCCAAGTCAAATGACATTCACAGTGATTGGTACCTATGTCCTTCATTCCCACTCTGTTTCACTATGGCACAGTGAGAAAATACTCTTCAGGTTCAGCTTAGTGCAAGAAATTCTTTCATTAAATGCTCACCAGAAACCCCTGACCTTATCCATGGTGCTTATGCAGCACAGGACTCGGCATTAATCCAACCTGCAGCCACCAACAAACCAAATTTGTTGCTAGCAAACATGCAGAAATGCCTGGCAGCTGATGCCTCCATGACCTTGTCTCTGGCATCACAAGGAATTGCTGTTTTCCCTTTAGCTGATGCCTTCTGTTCCATTTCCCAGGACGTTGAACAATCAATCATGGGCTGGGGAGGGAAGAGGGGAAGGAAGGAGCTGCAGGACATTTCCAGCCCAAGTGAAAAGCATCAGGATAACAGTCTGGCACCGAGTCATTCTACAGAAAAATTAGCAATGATCCCCACTGCAACAGGAACAGGAGCTGGCTGGATATCTGTCAGGGTTTTGGCATGTGTGGGTTGGGGTTGGTTGGGGTTTTTTGCTTTTACACAAATTAATTTAGAAATTGAATGCAGAGGTGTCTCTTTTATAGTAGCTCAGCTCAGAAAAATGTTGATTTGCAGTTTTTGTGAGGGTTTAGGTGATAATGTTCCTCTTGCTTTCACTGTAGCAGCTCATTTCTACAGCATGGACACACCAGTTTCCTTCCTCTGCTCATTTGTGAGGAATATATGGCAGCTATATATATGTTGTTTGTTTTCTGTGTTTGTATTTCAGACCTCCTTTTTTCCCTCTTCAGGCAATCCTTATTGACAGACTAATAAATATTACAGCCTCTCTTTGCTGTGGATTAGGAGGGCTGCAACTCTCAGTTCAAATGCTCAGAATGAGCCATTTTTTCACTGCACATAACAGGGGAGGGGAACAAAAAGCATCATAAGGCACGAGGGCAAGCAGGCAGGGGAACACAAAACGCTCTGTGGCAGCTCTGGACTCACACTGTACCTGTTCCTGAAAGCTTCATTTGTCATTTCAGGCGTTGGTATAGCAGAGGATCCAGCTGCAGGCTTGAATCCCTGCATTCCCATCTGGGCAGCTCACAGAAATCATCCAGGAGGAAAGACAGACAGCAGCCACCACAGGGTTTGTTGTTTGCAGCAGGCCAGGTAAGGATGGGTGCAGAACAGCAGCGTGCCTGCATTTCTGAGCACACAGAGCTGGGGCTGAGCTTCCCGAGTCAAGGGCAATCTTCTGGTCTTCTCAAACACCCAAATATCTCAGGATGGCACAGCATCACCTGCTCTCCCAGAGCCAATGCTGCATTAGTTAATCCCGTGCTGCAGGGTGGGACAATTCAAGGAAAGCCACACCAGATGTGCAGGCAGGATTGACATCACTGATGCAAATTATTGTGGCTGCAAAATTCAATGCTTTAGGAAAGGCCAAGGCATTGGCACTAACTAAAATCACTGCTTTTCCTCTAAAAAAAACCCATGTTCCTTGCCTTTCCTGCAGGGAAATTACCCACAGGCTCATGGAGCTTTGAGAGCACAGGGAATCAAATGGATAAAACTGACAGGAGCAAAGGAGAAATGAGATATGAAATTAAATAATGGATTATAACACTTGTCTCTTGTCTGTAAGAATTTGGAAAATAAGAGACAGGAAGCTGCCCAGCACCAGAAATACCATCAATAAAAGCTCATGCAAGATTTTATTTTTATGAAGACATGCTCAAAAGGAAGACAAGCAAAGCATGGCTCTAAAACAAATATAATTTTTCACAGTCAAAAAAGATTAGTCTTGCTCAATAGTCTACAGCTAAGAGGGAAGAGCTGGTAATTAGGTGACACTGAAAAAGAAAGAGAACACTGCAGTCTCACAGAAAAATGTTGGAGGGATATCACTCTCATATAAAGACAGAAACTTCTCAGGTCTGAGATGGGAGATTTACATCCAACTCAGTATACTGAAATGCCTGGTTTAACAGTAGGTTATAAGGGCTGTCAGTGACACCAAAGTGGAAGAGACCCTGCTGAAATGCCTTTCAGCTCACCTAGTTTAGAGATCTAACCTAGGAGAGCAGGAGTTGTGTCCCAGAAGAGGGTATTTCTCTTCATCAAATCAAAAGGGAGGCTTTACAACACAGGTAAACATGGGTTGATCACATGAGTGATGTGCAATTGGTCACCATCATCTGAAACCAGGACGGGATTCATCTCATCTAACTGAAGAAAATTTCCTATCACAGTACAGGAGCTTGCAGAGAAAAAATAAAGAGAAGCAGAACCAAACAAGGGAACAAAAACAACATAACAACCCAATTCCCAGTAGCAGGTAAAGACAATGCAGAAAGAAATACCTCTAAAGTAAAATGAAAAAGAAAATAAAAGAAAAACTTAAGCTAGTGTTTCTGAACATGCTGGAGGAAGCCAGATTCACAGGCCAGGGCTGGCAAAGACCTGCTTATTCTGGGAAAACATATATATTGATTTTGGATCATTGTCCTTAACATCCCAAAATAGTGTGATTAAAGATTACAAAACAGTAACCATGTGTCGAAAGTGTGTGTGCCAGTCACAGCAGAACAGCCATGGAAACAACAGATAAACAAAGCTCAGCTCGTCTGTTACAACTTCAATTGTTCCAGGAGGGGAATTATTGTGAATAAAATCCTCTGAGCCCAAAGCAATTTGGCTCAGTTTGGGATCTCAGCTTATCTACCTCAAGGGAAGCAGTGCCTGCTGTCCCAGAACACAGACATGTGTTCTGAGGTGTTGCTCTGTGTGCTGGGGGCAATCCCACCCCTCTAAAGGGATCACCAGAGGGCCAGGCCAGTGAGAGAGCAGCAAGCCCTGGTCAGGCTCGTGCAGGAGCAGGGGAAAAGGGCAGCTCTGGCTCCCTGGGATGGAGAGTGATGCTGGCCAGGCTGTGGCACCTGGAAGGGCACTGAGGGCAGCACAGGGGTGAGGAGGCCAGCCCTGAGAACAACCAAGTCCTGCTGCATTGCTTGTTCAGTGCAAGTCTGTCCGTCTGTCCCTCTGGACAGTGGGGCTGCAGTGTCCCAGAGCAGCCCAGCCGGGGCAGTTTTGGGAACAGCTCGGGTCTGCAGCCAGGGACAAGCAGAAGATGCCTTCCTTCAGCTGGCAGGAGGATCCTTTTAGATTTATCTCCTACACTGTGAGATGCATCCAAGCCATTATTCCAGCCAGGCAGCGTCCCCCTCCTCCCACACACGCAGCCTGTGGAGCAGCCAGGGCTGGGCACCCCCCGCCAGCCCTGTGGCTCCATCCCAGCTCCCTGCAGGGGCAGCAGGCTGCTCCCAGGGCACCCAGCACATCCTGGGGCTGCAGCTCCCCGGGCTCTCTCGTGGCTCCCAGGGCACCCAGAGCTCTGAGACTTCAGGCTCTGCTGCAAGCCTGATGCTCACGTTTGGAAAGCAGGAATTTTTAGCCTCTGGCAGAGGCACAAGAAAGAATGGAGAAGGGAGAGGGTGATGGAGAAGAATTTGATGCTGCTCTGAGCACAGTGAAAACTATAGAAAGAAAAAATAATCAGAGGTAGAAGAACTGATTTACAGCTGAGCTCATCCTTAGAGTGGCAGCCACCAACATCTGCTGATGGCAGGGAGAGCCCTCCCACTGTGGCTACACATCAGCTTCTGTACAAACCCATCTCAGGGCTGGCAGCCATTCTGGGATGGCTCTTCCAGTGTGTTTTATTGCTTTGGCTCTTGCAAAGGGAACAAATTTGTGTTCCTGATGGCCAAGGGCCACGCGTGACCTTCAGCCTCCCCTCTCACAGAGATTTAGACCCCCAGATCAGATCCCCTGTCCCACCCTGGCTCAGGGATGCTCCAGGCTGGTGAGTCCTGGCACCCATCAGGTTCCTGCCCCCCAGAGCAGGATGACAGCACACATCCAACCTTCCCTCACCTGCTCAGGTACCCAGCCCAGGGCACACAGCAGCCACCAGCCAGCAACTCCTGCTCACATTCCTCTGCAAAGGACTCAAGATGCTAATGGGTTTGAATTTTCCATGAATTTGCAAAAGCAGTGTCCTGTAAAGCTGCAGATGATTGTTCATGTTTCCTCACCTAGTCTAACATTTATTATATTTTTCAAACAGACATTAGTATTAATTTAATCTTGATTTTTTTTTTCCTGAAGCAGGCTATAATTAAATATGCTTTTCCCTGTGACATTTGCTGGGATATAGTGAGGCCAGGGCATTTTTAAAGACTCATTCAATATAACTAGCATTTCAATTAGTGTAAGCACATGAAGTAAACATTTAAAAAAACCAGCCTAGTCATTTGAACTCATCCACATGGGACAATTTTATTTTTAATTGACTGCAGTTTTTTATTTTTTCAAAGGATAGGAAGTCTGATTGAGTGCTGGAAGTCCTAGCAGAGTGTGCATGCTAAAGCATGCTGAATTACATCTCATTTTCTCCTCAGAGCTGTCATTTATTTTCCTTTCTACAACTGAAGCTTCATGTTGACACTTAATCTCTGTGTTCCTGCCCTTACTTGGGGGAGGTTTTCATACAGGAAATTTCCTACTGAGCAGCACTGTTTCACTGAAGAAACTTCTCTTTTGGTCCATCCCATCAGCATGCCCGAGCATTGACTGGGAAAACAATGAGTAATATTTTCAATGGCTTACCCTTCCTCTTTAAAAACTGTAACAGAGAAATATGGTATTCATCTCATTCCTTTATTTCAGGGAACATCTCTTAAAAAAATACAATAAAGGCCTCCTTTGGGAGTTCACAGGTCCCAGCTACCTACTGAGAAATGGGTTATTACAGCCAGAGCCACATCTCAGAGTGTATCAGTGCAGCATCACACACAGACCCTGACCTTGCTCGGGGTGCTGGGCAGAGGCAGCAGCACTGCAGCAGGAGCAGCCATGGAGACTTTAATAAGTTGTCTCCAATTACCATAGGAGACATTAAGGAAAGAGACATTTAATTACAGCTCTCTGTTAGAGGGGAAAAAAAAATAAAAACCAAACCCAAGCATCATTTTAACCCATCTCCCAGAAGCATGGGGAAGGAAGGCCACCCTCCCTGTGCCGGGTGTCCCTCCTGTGCCACTGGGAAAGGACACCAGTGACTCCTGGAGAGCACCTGGAAGGCTTCACTTTTCCAACCCACTGTAAAGGCAGCTGCAATACTGCACTGGAGAGGTTCTCCTGCTTGGAGCAGGCTCCCTGTGAGCCTGCAAGCACCCGATGTTTTAGGGGTGCATATTGGTGAGAGAGCTCAGCGCCTGTGGGCCTGTCCAGGAGGCACAGGGAGAAACTCTGGCTGAAGCTGAAGGGACAGGCTCGGGGAAAAGGTGACCCTGACCTTTCCCTGCAGGAAGCAGAGGCCTGGGGCCCCAAAGTGACTGCTCAAAGGTATCTGCAGGAGGCTCCCACCACGGCAGCAGCAGCTCACCCTGCTCAAACCAACTGGGCTGCAGTGGATTGGGCAGGGCTTGGCTCCAGTTCCCCCCAAGACCTGGAGAAACATGGGCAGGGACAGCACTCAGGAAGAAACCCAGCACCTGCACCATTTCTCTTCCCAACAATACTGCTGCCATACCAAAAATGAAGCACGATTACAAAAGCCAACAGAGTTTCTAAAAATAAAGAAATACCAGTAAATGCCTCCATATGAAATGCAGCATTTTATCTAACACTCCCAATTGAGCTGAACGCTGTGCTGCTCACTCTGCCATTCCCAGGAAAAGCACAGCGCATCTCCAATTGATTTACCCTTATTACTCATTTTGTACTGGGCTTTGCAAATTCCTCTCCCAGCACAGCACAGAATTTTTCTCCATTGCTGACAAATGGCAGCTGGCTGACTCCAATAAATCCCACTTGGTCACTACCAAGTATCTCCATAATCATTCTTCCTAACCCAGTGGGTGAAATACTGCATTAGTGGGAGGCAATTTCAGCAGTTGCCTTTGTCTTTCCTCTAGCCTCTTTCACAGATTCCAGAGCTTTATTTCATTATTCAAATTTTTCATTATTTCAGATGCTGGAGATGCTTTCCTCAACTTAGGTACAGGAGGAGATTTGAATGCCATCATCTCTGGGTAGAAAATCACCTTTAGAAAAGCTCAACCCAGAACCATCAGCCACTTCCAAAGGGAACAGAACATCCCACTGCCCTTTTCCCATTCTACCTGGAGGCACTTGGCTTGAGCTGGAACCCAAGGGACCCCTTGGTTGGAGTAAGATTTGTGAGCAGTTTAGCGCCGTGCTTGGTTTTGTGCTGCCAGCTCCTACACACTGACAAGTGTCCTTAGCATGACACTTCTGGGGCTGCCATTTCCTGCCCAACAGGAAAATTGCTGACCCAGGGGCTCTTTGCAATTTATCCCTGGCCATGCTCAATATTTGCTGACAAGACCCCAGGGGGAGGGTCCATGATTCCTTCTCCTGGGTGTGAATAACTCACCTCCCCCCCTTTTTTTTTTATTGAACTTGCATCATGTGAATACCAGAGATAAACAGGGTAGAAGGAGCAAGATGATGAGTTAAACATGGAAGCAGACCTGCCTGCCATGCCAGTGAAGCTCCTCCACTGGAAACCACGTCCCCACCTCTCCCTGTGGCAGCAGAGAGGAGGCACAGGAGGGCACGACAGGAGGGAGCGCAGAGCTGTGAGCTGTGTCTGGAGTGAAAGGTGACATCTGGAAACTCCTTGCTGCAGGAAGAGGTGGCACTCCTGGCTCACCAAGCTGCTGCCCCTCCCAGAGGAGCCTCCATCCACCTCCCTGCCCCCTGGGCTTTGCCCTGAGATCCTGGTGCCCCCCAGGCCCCCCAAGGAAACCACGCTGTTCTTTCCTCAGGAACACCTGGGGCCTTGCCTGGCCTTTGCCAATTAGAGGCAGAGTTGCAGAGATTGCAGAACTGCTCTCATTTTGCATTTCATTTTTTCATTTAGATTAGTTCAGGGATCAGAAAATGAATGAGCTTAGCTCAAGTCCCACAAGCCTGCTTTTCCTCCAGGCAGCCAAACACGCTGCTCCACTTGCTAGGCAAACATTTAATCACTCCCTGCACCCAGCATCCTCTGTCACACAGGAGGAGGGCTCTGCCTGGGCTCCTCAAAGAGGCAAAGCAGCCTCACAATTATTTCCAAGCAAGCTGTGGCTGATGCACGAGGATGAACACAAAGACAGGAAATCACCTTTCGGGTAGAAGAAACCTTGGACTGGGTTAAATGGATTTCTTGACTTCCAGAGCATCTTCAATGGAGCCATGAAACAGGAACCAGGGAACTGGTTGCAGCCAGTAACCTGCCTGTCTGATAATTCATTCCAGGAAACACAGGAGAAGGCAGATCCACCTCTGCAGGTCACCAGTGCCAAATACCACGAGTTTGTGTGGAGGACATTTAAATTCTGTAAAATCTTCCTTCCAATGAGAGCAGCAGCAAACTCACACTACTTGGTTTATCCAAAATAAGACTGGGGGGTAGCTGCCCCCTCATGTACCAGTAGCAGGCTGGGAAGAAGTGGCTGATCAGTGTTTTTAATCTGGCAGAAGGTGATGCAATGAGATATGCTAAGTAGAAAACAAAAAAGATGCTGGGCAAATTAAGGCAGCAAAGGTAACAAAATTGAAGCCACTTGCTTAGGGACCTTGTGAATTCATCATTGCTTGAAGTCAAACCTGGGCATAATTCCAAGAGCTACGTTGTTACAGCTTGAGAATAAATTACAGGTGTGACAGAGCTGATGTTCTGGAAGCACAGAGATATGATAAAGGCCGCGGAAACAGCCACATCAAGCGGATGCTATTAGGAATAAATTGGCTCTCCTCACCTGATGGGAGCTCTGAAATCTGTGGGAGAGGAAAGGGGAGACAGGCATAATTAGAGCAAGCTCCCACAATTGCCTGTACAGATGGCCCATCCACCTGAGGCATCTCTTCCCAAAGAGAACAGCCCCACTTGGGCTGGCAGGCTGGATGGAGCCTTTGGGGTAAATACCAGCAGTGCTGGGCTTGGGAGAGCACTCCCCACTCAGGCACCAAATGCCCAACACTCCTCACTCAGCACCAAATGCCCAACACTCCCCACTCAGGCACCAAATGCCCAACACTCCCCACTCAGCACCAAATGCCCAACACTCCTCACTCAGCACCAAATGCCCAACACTCCCCACTCAGGCACCAAATGCCCAACACTCCCCCCTCAGCACCAAATGCCCAACGCTCCCCTCTCAGGCACCAAATGCCCAACACTCCCCCCTCAGGCACCAAATGCCCAACACTCCCCATTCAGGCACCAAATGCCCAACACTCCCCTCTCAGGCACCAAATGCCCAACACTCCCCACTCAGCACCAAATGCCCAACACTCCTCACTCAGCACCAAATGCCCAACACTCCCCTCTCAGGCACCAAATGCCCAACACTCCCCACTCAGCACCAAATGCCCAACACTCCTCACTCAGCACCAAATGCCAAACACTCCCCCCTCAGGCACCAAATGCCAAACACTCCCCATTCAGGCACCAAATGCCCAACACTCCCCTCTCAGGCACCAAATGCCCAACACTCCCCATTCAGGCACCAAATGCCCAACGCTCCCCACTCAGCACCAAATGCCAAACACTCCTCACTCAGCACCAAATGCCCAACACTCCCCATTCAGGCACCAAATGCCCAACACTCCCCCCTCAGGCACCAAATGCCCAACACTCCTCACTCAGCACCAAATGCCCAACTCGTGCTCCACTCGCACCACCCGCTCTCTCTGCTGACCTGGACAATTGGGGCCCTGCTTTGTGGCACCCTCTGTCCCCAGCTGGGCACGCTGGGCTGGCATCCAACACCTGCAACCCACCATGTTACACGTGAAGGCAGCTGCATGTTCAGAACCCCACTCCTTGGTCCCCAGCCTTCCAAACCTACAAGAAGTCATCCCACTTGATCATTTATCACGAGACTTGTGGGTCCTTCATGCATCCCAGCACAGCTTATGCCTCCCCTTCAAATTATATTCGTCTGGACTTTTTTCCAGAGAAATCCCCCAAACAAATCATTAGTGATTCATAACGTATTGAAACAGTCCCCAGGTCTTCAGAACAGGCATTGCTTAGGCTGTCATCTGACAAGATTAATCACTTTCCAGGGCCACTGGGAGCACCTTCCCCATCCCTGCGTCCTCAGAGCTTTGCTGACTCTGGCTAGGTACAGGCTGGAGGTGCCACCTGGCACTCCTGCACTCAACATAGGCTGTTGAGAGAGAGTTTCTGTACAAAGATAACCAAACTCAAAGTTTCACAGCAATGAAGAATGTGGTACATCTGTCGCTCAGCTCTGCTAATGATTAATTCCCTTTGCTGCCTCATTTCCAGGACTTTGTCAAGAGCTGATTTCCAGCCTACCACACAGCCTGGGTTGAAGCATCCACCCATTCACCCTCCCTGGCCAAAAAACCATCTCCTGCAAAAATTCAGTCCAGGGCTCCAAGTTGCTCCCGGGGCACAGCCTACACTCAGTGCCTCCTTTCCATCCCCAATGACTCAGTGCCCCCTTTCCTTCCCCAAGGACTCACACCACCTCCCTGGGGCCCCTCACCATTCCTGCCATTGCCCTCTGCAGCCTCAGCCTCACCACTGGACAAGAGGTGGATTTTTTGCCAGCAGACTTCAGTAGCTTTGAATGGCCAGAGTAATGCAGATTTATGCCAAGCTTCCTACATGGAAGGTCTCCTCATAATGAGGGCAAAGGGAGTGCAGAGGAAATGCAAGGACACATCCATGCCCCTTCCTCCTGTAGGGTTGACAGTTTCTTCCCTAGTCCTGCTGCAGTTGCTATTTAAGACAGCAGCCTGCACACACTGCCCAGCTTCCAGCCACAAACACATGGCTTCCAAAGGCTTCTGTGGGCATTAATCAAACACTTCAGGACACAGTTTTCACATACTAATTTACTTAAATGACATGTTACTTTGTCTTCTCATCTGAGACACCTAAACAGATGAACAGAAATCACAAAGTGAATCTCAAAGGAATAATTAGTATATAAAAAATAAACCAAGCCAAGCTAAAGCCACCCAGGCAAGTGGCCCTTGGGGGTCTGCCTGCAAAACAACTCATTTAGAACAAAACAGTCACACACTGAAGAGATTTGGACACTGTTCTCCAAAGCTCCAGCTATTCTAGGAGAACAACCTGCTATAAAAGGCTGCTGTGAAAAAAAGGGAACTTGTGATGTGCAGCCAGACTCAGCAGGGAAAACAACCCAAACTTTTCATCCATTACTCAGGAATGGCCTTAGAGACAGGATCATGGCAGCAGTCCCAAGCCCAAACTCCCCCACAGACTGCAATGGGGTTTCCACTGCTCCCAGCACAGGTTCCAGGCACCTTCTGTTGATTTCTAGACACCCACGCTAATCTGCAGCTGGAGCACAGCCCAGCAACCCTGTTGATGTGTATAATACCAAGACATTCTTCATGTGCTCTCCAACTTCACTCTGTGCTTTGATTATGCCTGTTTAGGAGTTTCCAGAAAAACCTGCTAAAAATACCATCCTTGCCAAGGAGCAAGCCAACCCCAAGGGCAACATCCTTCCAGCGTCAGAGACCTTCAGCCTCCAGAGAGCAAGTCCACGCTGACATCTCTCTGGAAGCCTCCTGCATGCAGCTAAGGACCCCCTCCTCCAGGCTGCTGCTCCACCTCAGCCTGTGATGCTCCTCCAGCAGGGACATGCAGCTCAGGTCAGCCCCTTCCCACCAGCACTGGCTTTTCATGGGGCTTGTCTTCCACCAGCCAAAAATAACCCTCTGCTATTAGACAAGATCCAGCACAAACCTCTTTGACACCACCTTGCTTGATCACACTGCCTATAATGACATCTCTGGGGCTTTTGGTAGCCATGTACCACAAGGATTAGGAATTGTCTCTTCCTTAAGTACTTTTTTATTACTGTGAAACATCAGCTAAAGGTTTTACCTCCCAAACACCCACAGGCTGGCAATGCCAGCCCTAACTGGTCATTATTCTAGGACTAATCCTTGGGAAGGACACGTCCTAGCTCACAGATGAGTTAACCCTGCCTTAGGTTTGGCAGAATTAGCAGCAATTATAGTTTTGCTCCACCTCCATGAGCATGTTAGCAACTCTCAGCAATGCTCTGAGTCCCCCCAAGCAACCAGTAGTTGTTTGAAGCCTTTAGCAGGTTCGGAATTTTTAAACAAAGAAATATTCTCCTGAGGGTTTACAGGCCATTAAGTAAACATTTAACTTTTTAGTAAAATGTAAAAACATTGAAAACCATCTCAATTACTCAGCTTTCATTTATACAGCACTGTGACCTCTCCATCCCAGGAGGCTGTAGAAACAAAACTGAGTTACTAAATGAAAAAAACACACCTTTACAAGAAAAACAGAGATGATTCCACTGCTTTATGGCAATCTTTAAATGCAAGAACAGCAACAAAAATCACAAACACCCTCTTAGCTTCATTGTACAGATAACTTTTTCTTTTCATAACAGAAGCAAAATATTGCAGAAGGATGGAAAACTGGACCACATTCACTGCCCTCTTGTTAGTACAATTACTAGTGAAATCCTTGAGATCACCCAGTTCAATCCATGGAATTACCATCTGCAGTGGACAAAGTGAAAAGGAAGATGTTTCATGAAAGCAACAGAATTCCCTGCTCTGTGTCCTCAAACAAACAGGTCCCTCAACTGAGCAGGAAGCCATCTGAGGAGCTGGACATTCTCTCCAGTCAATAAA
Source organism: Melospiza melodia melodia (assembly GCF_035770615.1). Taxonomy (NCBI): domain Eukaryota; kingdom Metazoa; phylum Chordata; class Aves; order Passeriformes; family Passerellidae; genus Melospiza; species Melospiza melodia. The sequence goes on from NC_086199.1 coordinate 10,965,153, forward strand.
GCATTGCTGAAGCCTTGCTGCTCCCCAGAACACCAACACATCTCCTCATTAGCAAAGCACATCCTTGTCAGGTTTCTGCCTGACCCACACCTAATGAGAGGCTGACAGGTAATAATTTAAAACTGCATTTGCTCTAACATTATGAAGTTATTTACTATCCACTTGATCCAACTCTCCCTCCAGACTCTGTAAATGCACCTAACAAAGTTTGGATTAGGCTCCCTATATTTTTTTATGTCTACAGCAGGGGCTACACTCCCTCATTTAGGGGACTTACGGTTTAAAGCATCAATACAAAAAATACCTTGGGAAATCCAACAGAAGTTAGGGAGTCATAGGTTACTTTTATATATATACACACACATATACACACACACAAAAAATCAGGTTTTCTCCTCTTATTGTAAGAGATTTTCTCTGCACCTTGAGAGCCAGACTGGCAGAAGAGGAGTTGGTGTATTTCTCATTCTGGAGGCCCTAGGCAGTGCACATTTGAGAGAAGATGTAAGTCAGTTGATATTTATTATGATCTTTTTTCTTGACACTGAATGCTGAACCACAAATCTGGAGGCCTGGCAGATCCCAGCCCTCACTGCTAACAATGCACTAAAATAAAACCGTGAGGAAGAGAAGTTATCCATCCATGCCTTGGGCTAACGGCATTGTTCATAACAAATTGCTTGACTAGTTTATCTTCCCTGTGTGCATGGAACAGTTCTCTTAAATTATTTTTCTGCTGCTAAATCCCACAGTGGTTCTGGGTCACTCATTGAAAGTCAAAGCAAGAGGCTGCCTGTGATGGAGCACAGGCACAGGGTATTGTTTGCTTCCCGAGCAAAGCACGGCGCTGAACCCACGGCCTTCCCTGATTAATTGCAGAAACTGAAATCTTTATACAAATACTTTTAAAGGATAATTTGTTTAAGCTTAAAAGTTATCTTCTCAGAATATTTGTGCCAGTGAGACTTGACCACACAGGGGGAAGAAGCAGTCACGCAGCAAAAGGGAATTAGCTTAAAGGAGAACATCCAATTGACTGCTTTTGGGTTTGGTTTATTAATAGCTGGTTTTAATTTATTTTTTGGGAGCATTAACAGCACAGCATATTGATAAGAGACACAAAGCTACTTTTGGTATTAGAAAAGCTGCCCCTAAAGTTGTACTGGAAAGGCTAAACATAGTAGAAAATATACCATTATAACATTTTCAGCATTAGTGACACTTCTTCACAGGACACTTCTTACCTGAGCTGTCCCTTCAAGAGAGGTGGCATACAGGGCTCAAAAGGAATTGAAATTCAGCCCAGTGGGCTTACCCACACAATAAATCTACTTTTACAGAGCACTTACAAGGTTCCAAGCCACTGGGGAGCTAGTTCTGTAATCAGAGGCAAATTCCAACAAGCAACAAAAATCTGGGATTTTGAGCATATACTTGTCTAGAAGCTCCAGAAGTTTCCAACCATCCCAGATTCCCCACTGTATCTTGTGTCACGAACACAATACCCCAGAGGACCTTTCCAAACACTGGTATGAGGCATCAACATTTCTTTGTCCAGCTCCAAGCACAGTGCCCACCAAGTCCTTGTCCCCTCCTGGGTTAAGCCCAGGCAGCCATGGCACCAGCGTGGTTAATGGCCAGCTCCCACACCAGAGACAGAGCCCTAGGCTCTACCTTGATCTATAATAAGGAAGGGAATAAGCACTTTCAGGATGTAATACATTAGATCAGTTTTCAACATCTAATTTAGGATTAAATTAATTATACCCTAGAAAAGCTTATTTCTCTCTAAGGGATTCTGGACAGCGAGCTCAGGCAGTGATATCCCTATCCACTGATGAATCCTGCACCTCGCCATAGACTCATCAGGCACACGTGGATCTCTGGCAAACCCACTGCACCCATTCTTCTATTTCATTAATTCACTTTCCATTGTGTCTTATTCTAAAACTTGAATACACAAGGCAGCATCAAGAAGTCTGCAGCTGCTGAGATCTCCTATTCATCTTTTTCTAATAGAAATCAGCTCGGTTTTGTCACACACACAGTCTCATCTTCCATTTCAAAAGGAAGTCCAGGTCTTGCTAAGCCATGGTCTCACACATTACGTGTCAGACACATTGGGTCTGTGCCCCCAAAGTGTGCAGAAAGGGAAAAGCATCTCCCACTTCACATTTTATTGTGTGAATCTTTCCATACACCTGCTCCTGTTGCAAAATACCTTCATGAAAATGAAGAACACATCCAGAATCAGAACAAACAGCTCACTTCTCCCTCACCCTTGGCTCCAGATACAAATGTATCAGTCAGCATGACCCGACTCCCATTTCCTGATCTGCCCACTGTGAACTCCTTACCTGATCAATGTTTTTACCCAAATCAGAAAATCCTGCCCTTTGGTGCCCTTGTTAGGCTAGGCTGCAGCCTTCCTCCATAGAAACTTCTCCCCTTTCAGCAGGGGAAACTTCCAGGTGATTGCTCCATCTATCAAAGTTCAGATCTCCTTGACTCTAGTGTCCTCAATAATTCCCTTCTTGATAACCTTAGAAACTTTGTCCTCAATAATTCCCTTCTTGATAACCTTAGAAACTTTGTTCCCATAAAATTTTACAGTGATTCCTCCTTAGTTCTTCTGCAACAAAAGAAAACAATTTCTCCACCACTCTCAGCAGGCTCTTTGCAGAAATGTTTTTGTTTGATTTTGTTTGTACAAATACATTTTGTTGACTGTTTATTAGAAGCATGACCAGAAATTACATTTGCTTTTACTATTTCAAAGGCTATTTTGGTGGCTGAGCCAGAGCATGCTTTAGAAGTGAATAATAGGTTTGATATTTGGTTTTCTCTCTCCAACATCAGTCTGCATCTTTCAGACTGGAAGATGGTTTATGAAATTAAATTCAGGTTTATACTGTTACTTCATAAAGCTGATACTTGGGGATCATATTAAGATCTTGGTACATTTAGTAGCACCAAGAGTGAACTCTTCCCTTTCAGCCTTAACTCCAGCTTGTACCTGCAAGGCAGCTCCTGCTCTAAGGGAGAAGTGCTTGGTGCCACCATGTTCAGATTCCAGTTTGTTTATGTAGGACAGGCTGTAATACAGCATTAATTCAACACTGCATTCCCATTTACAAACACATACCATTACCAGGCACAGGTACATCACCTGTGCTTCCAAAACCAGTGGCATTACTGCTACTTTACCTTTGCTTTTAGACTATGTGTTCATGCAGGGGAAGTCCCCATTTCCTCACCTTTTTGTGCTGCCTGATTGAAAGGAAGGTACTTCCTTTTTACCTGTTTCTCTTTGTTTTACTTTGGGGTTTGGGGGCACATGGGGAAGAAAGGTAGGTTTGTATTGAAGATTTAAGTGCTTGGAGTTAAGTAACTCCCCTAAGAAAGCAGATTGCTACCTTACAACATCGGTACCATATTCTCTACCAGCAGGAAAATTACAAGGAATGCTTTCCAGTAAGGAAACACCCTCAGCTCTCAAAAATGCTGCTTGTGCTTCCAAAACCCCAAATCAGTCTCCATCCCTACCACTTTGCTTTACAATACAGAAATGCATGACTAATTCCTGCCCTCCATAGGCTGCAGAGGGGGAACCACCAGTGTCCTGCTGCAGGAGTTCTGCTGCCTTTAGCACACGTGAGCAAAGCACAGAACTTCGTGTCTCCTGTCCTGGGCTAACCCTGGGCTCCCAGAGCACTGCTGGGAAATCTGCTCAAAGCACTTTCAAATCCTCTCTGTGCTTCTGTGTTTAGTGTTCAGCAGCACTCCAGCATGTGAAGTCAAAACACATGATCTTGTGAAAATTCCAAGGTGCAAAATTTCCTACCCTTCTGAGCATCTTCAATAGCAACACTGCTGAGCTTTGAGGGCAAGTGTTGCCTTTTCCTATGAATTTAAATGTGTTTATTTCATGTGAAAGATGACAATCTTGTTAACTTGTACAGCCAAGTGCTTTGTACAGAAGCAAAGAGGCAGCAGTTTATTCTTCAGGTCCTCCTTACCTGAGGGATGACACTGTCAGGAAAGGGAAAACCCTTTTTGTTATCTCCTGACCAAAATCTGAAAGGTAGGGGGTCAGTTACACATCAGAACCACATTTTACATCAATAACATTTTACTACATATTTTATTACATCAATGGCTTGAAAAAATTTTATTTGATGTCAGCAAACATTGGAAATCATAGAAAAATGAATTATGTAGAATTTCACAAAGGAATTTACCCCACTATAATTCCTCATACAGTAAAATAATCCAAAACCAAATGTTACTTTTCAGTGGCTAAGCAATTTTATAATGCTATGAACATTCATCACAGTAAGTGTGCTGAATAATAGAAAACAGGCAAAAAAGACATTTAAAATATTACTTACAACAGCATTATTACAACATACTTTCTTTAAAATCCCAACGAGTATTTCATCACTTCAAAAGCTATACAGCATTTCCATTATATTTGCAAACTTAACCTTATACATCTTTTAAAATCTTGAAAAAACTTCTTTTAAGCAATCTATAAGCAGTTAACAAAATTGATAAAATCTACATAATGGAATACTATACACTCCAGTATAAATTTTATTTTAGGAGAATATGAATGTAAACACTCATTATTATACAACATGCATAGACTATACTGACCTTCCATCTTCTGAACTGTAACTTTCACTGCAATTGTGCTTTACTATCAACAGGAAAAGCTGCATTAATCCAGGGAGTGGCAGAAAGTATTTGCTTTAGGGGCATTGCACAAGATCACTAGATTTTGACTTACTGAAGACAAGCTGGAGCTAATAAAACATTTTTTCTCCTTTTTTTTTGGAAAATATCAGCCCACTCATTGCTGAATGGGCTATGTACAAATTCATACCAATTTGAAAAATAAATGCATTATCAAAAAAAATCTCCTATGATATTTTTGCATTTCATTGACTTGGAGATTTTTGTTCACAAATCCAGTGATCAAGTTAGTGTAATGCACTGTTTGGCTCATATTTGGTGTGCAAGAATACCAACAGAATATTAGCGAATTCATAGAATAAAAACTGAAATTTAAAGTGACAATGAGCATATTTTAATACATAATGTTTCTGATGTATTTGTACAGGAAAGAAAAATGCTTGTCAGGACATTGCTTTAAGAGAGAGTAAGAGTTTCACTCTTATTTTAACTATTAAAAAAGTGTTCTAGTGGACATTTATGGGGTCTTCCTGGTTGCAAACTTGTAAAAATATATTAAGAAACCATTATCCCCATAGGTATTAAATATATTGAGACACAACCATTGTGGTTGCACTACCAGGTATGGCTACTACGGTCTTAAGCATCTGATTGTACATTGTTGCTTTACTGTTAAGCACAACTGAGGCATGTATTTTTTTCCCTTGGTTATAAGATTATATTACAAAAATTGATCACTGTTTCAAACCAGTTAAACACGAATATTCAAGTAACAAGGTTGTTTTAATGGATAAGTGAAAAAAGAAGTTACCTAGCACTTTACACAACTACATAAAAATTAAATAGAACAAATGAAATTTGTTTATGCATATGCAATACACTTTTATATCTTTAAGATTTCTAAAACTAAAACTTAAACTATCATTTTCTTTAACGATACCATATTTTGCACAATAACTTATACTTAGGAGAAATAATTTCCCATTTTCCACAAAATATATATAATTATGACATTCACATCGATAGTTTAAGAAACAAAATTTAAGTGAATATTCTTATTTTATGCAGTTATCTTTGTGGACCCTTCTAGTCAGAATGCAACCAGTTGATGTATCTAATGCTTGACCCATTTAACAAAAGAAAAAGAGGGTCTTCACTTAAACAAGGTCAAACCATTTCAAAAGCTAAAATGATTTTATCGCATTTAAAAACATAGTTCAAGAGAATGTAAAAAACTAAACGTTTAAAATACAGTGCTATTATATTGCATGTATCAACTACAATAAGATAGCAGTAAACTGAAAAATAATTAAACAACTTTTTTCTTCCTAATATCACAAATGATACACGTTTCCCCCTACCCCATGGGGATGAAGCCAAAACACAACTTTTCTGATAAGATGGACAGATTTGAGGGCAAAAAACCAATGAGAGGCCTCACAGGTACCTAAGTCTCCAGCAGAAGCCTGTCCTGATGAGCTCCCCCAGCTGGGATGCAAGCTCCCACACCAGTGAGGACCTGTCTGCATGCATTGGTACCAGCAGGAGGTTCAATATTCAATACTAGAGTGTTTCTAAAGAGCAGCATTGCTTTACACCACAACTGTAACTGGATTCACAGTGCTATTTGCCCGGTCTTTATTCCTAATTCTGGCTTACTCCTAGCATTCCTTCCCACAAGAGACTCCCAGCTCCAACTGGCACAGGTCTGAAGGAACATCTGAGCCACCAGAGCTGCCAGGTCACAGCAGCAGCTAGGCAACACAGAGGATAGGGAACAGCTCCCTTCCAGCCTCCCATCACCTCAGAGGATCTCTCTGGAGCTACTAGAATGGAACTGCTCAGAAACAGCTGCCAAGTGGCTCAAAGGGCCCTTTTGGGGCTCCACACTCTAACCTGCCCTAGGAAACCCCTACCTGCGCTGTGCCTGTGTGTTGCTGCCCAGTTTCTGACATGGAACTTTCCTCCAAGGCTAAGACCAACCCCAGTGCCACAAAAGGCCACCTCCCCTGCCTTTCCTGGGGCTGTGGCCACACCGCAGGAGGTGTCAGAGCCAGCTCTGTTGCCCAGCTGACATCAGCCTGCCCTGCTCAGGTACAGAGGGCAGAGCCATCACAGCACACAGCACAGCCCAGCAGCCAAACCTCAGCACCAAGTCCAGGGCCTGGCCCTGAGCTCCATCACCTCAGCTGCAGGCCAGGCCACAGGCTAGCTCATTTCAAGTTGTATAAGAATGGTGCTGTACATCACTGTGTGCCATCTTGGCTTCAATCCTCTGTAGAGGAAGAGAGGCAAGGAAGGTCCTTTTCTCCACCTGCAAAGACACCTGGTGGTTTCTTCCAATATCATTAAATTAACCATTTTTAAATGCTTTGTGACTAGTGTTATTTTGCAGCTTTCCACTGGATAAGAAGTAATACTGCTGCTTCTAGCTTCCCTGGACACTGTCTGCTCAGCAGGCAGCAACCACCCTGTTCAAGGTGCAAAGTCCTCCCATGGGACTTGCAAGAATAGCTCCAGTTCAAGCCAGCTAGACAGGCCACAGCATAGGCCATCCGAGCAGAGGGCTGGGATTTGAAAGCTGCATGCACCAAGTATTTGGAAAAGCACCTCTTAGATTTTAAATTGCATATTTTGGTTCAGAACATGAAAGCGATGTGTGCTTCAGAAGGGTTAAAATGGCCAATGAAAATTAACCCAGTTCTTCTCCATTACACTTGCAAGAAACCAAAAACTCCTCAAGGTTGAATTTTGTGCTCCAACCCTCATCCAGACTTCCAGTGGGAGAAGCAGTTGGATGTCTTTGGCAAACAGCGCTCTGAAGAGGAATGAGACACTGGGACAGAAAGTGATCTATGGTAGCCAAATGCAAAAAGGCACATATTCCCCAAAAGGAGAGGCACCAGAGAAAGTTGTTTTGACTTAATCCCATAGAGGATCAGGAAAAAGAAAGTTGTGTAGCACTCACTTAACAAGTTACAATGCAAATGCTGAATGCCAGGGGTTAAATAGCGTATCAAACAGTTTCAGGTTAAGTATTCCCTTTTGCACTAAATAAAAGCCATTAAAATATACAGGAATAAAATGCTCAATTAGGGAGCTTTCTATGAAGCAAGAACACACAAATACAGTGGAAAAAATTGCACAAACCAGAAGTGTAATGAGTTACATCTACAACCTTGGACTGACCAAACCTTAGAAATAACATTTCCTATCACTTTGCATTATGCATGATTGCTTGCTAACATGTCCTGTCACTGCAGAACAAACCTGCCACGGCTGGCGTGTGCACAGGCCCCTCCTTTATAGAAAGCTCACTAATCATAGTGTCATCGTAAGAATACACAGGAAGCGGAGACCACGAGGCCATGCAGCAATACATACTTATACCCTAAGGACCAAGTGTTATAAGAACTCCTAACGTGTAGAGTTACTGTGGGGCTGCTAAGGAGCTCCTTGTTTTGCAGGTTGGTCAAAATTTATAGACAGGTGTTACTGGTTTTAGAAGTCCCCATGCTTAAGCATGACGTTGGTGAAATGGAGAGCTGAGCTACCTGGGTGCTTTTGAAAGAAAGTGGAGGCAGTATGGAGGAATGAGGGGAGATTAAGGCAGATGTAGCACAGGACTGGAAGCGTTTGCCTTTTTTTTGGTAATAGCTGCTTGTCCACAGATATGATGCAGATGGCTGTCTGAGGTTTGCTAATACCTGATATCCTGGATAACACAGTAGTCAACACAAATTGTTCTAGGCTACAGCACCTTCTCACGAAGCAGATGCATATCTGACATCAAGAACAGAAGTAGCCTGGAGGGAAGGGGAGAGAAAAAGCAGACATTTAGTTTAAAATCAATACACACAGGCTTTCTAGCATCTGCAAATTTCAGCCCAAATCTATGGTACTGACAGTGACAAAACATACAACCCTGCCACATGGGGCGAATTCCAACAGCTTTCACTGGGATTTGTTGTTGGGAATCTAAACACATACAAATTAAGACTAGAGTTGATGCTGCTTTAAAACCAACAGCCTCACCTACCCCCTGCAAATAAAAGGAACTACGGCCCCTTGCTATGGCAAAGCCCAAAGCCCTCACAAGTCTGATGAACCTTTCAGGAGGCTGGTGGCCAGACAGCCAAGGCATGCCAGGGAAGAAAGCACCCACGGGATTTCAGTGTTAGGCCAGCAGAGCCTTCTGGCTACTGCTGAATCCACCTGACTTGACCAGACACTGCCTGTCCCAGTGCCCCCAAGAGCAGGCACCAGCCATGCAGCACTGCACAAGGAGGAACCAGGAACCCTGTCCCAGCCCATGCAGGTCACTTGTGTCACAACCCCAGTGATGTTTCACCTTGGCCCCAGAACCACTGAGCCAGACACCCAGTCATCACTTGGCTTATGCCACCTCTGAAGGCAGGAGCTCCACATTCACAGCTTCTTTTGGTCTGGTTCCCACCACTCAGCACTTGATCTGCTCCAGAGTGGGCACCTTCCATCACTAATCTCAGGATCACACTTGTTGCTCTAGTTGTCATTTTACCAGACCTTGCTGTCATGCCTCCACTCTCCCAACTCATCTGAGATCCTCATTGCTCCAGTATCCACCCACCTGGCCACATCAGCCCAATCCAGCTCCTTCTGAAGCCATTGCTTCCCTATGTCAAGTGAAATTCCCCTTTTTTGACCTCAGCTTTCAGAAGCAAGGATGTATCTGAAGCTAGGAAGAATTCCAGAGGGCCCAGAGAAGAAAAGCTCTGCATTATCAACACATAATTCTACAGGACACAGGAAAAGACAGTAGCAAGAGCCACATATCTTTCAAATTGGTGGCTATGTACTAGCACCAATGCTGGTTTGCTCCATCTCTCAATTCTGGAAGAATGGAACAATTTCACTCATACACACCAGTGAAGGCAAGTGTTCTGAGTTTGGTTTTGTCCATTTGTCATACCTTTGGACTTAGTTCCCAAATATAAGCAACTTTGAATTGCATGCTATTAGGTTTTGTGAAGCAGTGAAGTTCTGCTTTTTAAATGTCTGAAGGACAATGAATGTCCAAGTGATGCAGCCCTAATCAGAGCAACAAAAATATACAGCACACTGAGAAGTCTTTACCCCATGCTCAACCAAAATTTGCCTTATGCTGTTGACTGTGCTTGCATTTACAATGCACAGTTTTTTCACCAAGTTGTCTTTTAAATTAGGCCAAAGGAAGTCCTTGATCAGACTTTTTAACACACAAACCTCTACCATGGTTTTCTTCTACAAGACTAAGTATTAACCTTTATTGTTAATACTGAATTTTTGTAACTAACTTCCATACTTAAACATTCTACAGCCTCTTTGTTAATTTCAAACCTACATGGCCTTTGGAAAAGTGTTAACTCTGAACCTCCATCAAGAACAGGCTGTTCCTAAAATTTGCCTTTACAGAAACAGCTGTAAACTTAAGGAAATTTTGCCTCTAGGCAACTCCAGAGTGAAGTTCCATGCACTCACGTTGCTTATAGCTTTCTTCCCTTCATTTGAGTGAAACCACTCGCCAAAAATTAAAGAGCAAGCTTTGGCTCAGAAGATTCTATGATCAAACCTAGCCAAACCTAGAAGAGCTGGGAGAACTGAGTGCAGGGGAAAAATCCAAAATAAAGATGCATGGGGTTTCAGCAGAAAGAGGTATTAAAACATCTATGTTCTGATGAGATACACATACTGTCAGAGGGCTGCAAATTTAATGTTCTCCTTCCACTTTCATACAAGCCTGGATCTCCCAATTCCCCAAATCAGTACTGGAATTGTATACCCAGATGAAGTAAAATATGCACTGACTGAAAATTGACAAAAATGGCTTTTGCAAAGACTATATATATAAATACACACCCACATCTATCTGAACTGAGCTCAGATTGGGAATTTGATGTGACTTTTAAATTGGATTTACCTCATCTTCCTCTTCAGACATTTTAGTGGAATTATCAGGAGATTTTACAGGCTTCTGGCTATTGGTTCCATTTGTCTCCTCTTTGCCATGCTCTGCCTCCCACTCCTGTAGGACTTCATCTATGTTGAAACGACGTCGATAATTTACAAAAAAGTTTTTCACTTGCACCACAGATTTGTTTCCAATCACATCAGAGATTGCCTGAAAGTCTCGGCCATATTTCCTGATTGCTAAAAGCAACAAAAACAAAAGCAGTGAGTTATTTCCATAAAGACCACAAATCAGGCTCAAGTCACAGCAGAAAGACACAAAGCTGAAGTTCTGTCAAGGTTTCAAACCTTCTTCAGATTAATGCAGAATAAAAAAAAGTCTAAACTGGGAAAGAGACACAGTTAAAACCAGTGCTGGAGAAGAGAATAGAGGTGTAGTAAAAGATGGGTGGAATCAAATGTAAGGCCTGTTTAAATCTGCCTGTACTGCTTGAAAAGTCACACAGACAAAGATGACAGCAGTGACTCCAGCTGAGTTTCACTTTCTGAAAGCTTGGACAGGCAGACATTATGTCCCAACATTCACATGATGCCATTTATGTTGCTCAGGGAGGGGAAGGAGGAATATTGTATCCCTGTTCAAATACATTCTTTGGGCATTAGTACATGGCAGTGTCCAAGTCCTCCTTCCTTACCTTCTGAAGAGAAACTCAGCTCTGAAATGAACCAGGGTTTTGACTACCAACAACTGAAGTACAAATAAACTTGTAGTGCCATACCTTGTACAGCAAGAAGCTGCTCATCTGTGGTCCAACGTGCATTAAATTTCTGGACGACCTAGACAGCAACAGCAACAAAAATTAGGTAACTTCATTTATATACTTTCACTTGTATCTGAGCTCATAAAAACCTCTCAAAAGTGCAACAAAGAATTCACTGTTAGTCAAAGTATATTATTAGCATTTATCTTCACAATTAACAAAGGTCAGAAAATTATCTCACCTCTGGAAGTCTGTATTGTTCTATACCACCTTCAAGCTTTTCTTTGAGCGCGCTGTTTGTCTGTTTGATATTCTGAATCTGAAAAGAAAGTTTCATCCCTTTAAGAAGAATTAAAAAAAAAAATCTTTGGACAAGCCCTTTTCCAGCAGCCTTGGCAGGAACCTCAAAAGCTCAGCCTTCCAGTTTTTGTCACAGCCTGCCCTTTCCAAAAAGAAAGTTTGCTATATTGGAATAATGTACAGCAGGAGCAGCTGGCAAATCAGGAGATCACATTTAATTTATTCTCTGCTGTCTACAAGTTATTTGGAGCAAGAACTGTCCCAACTTCCAGGTCTGTATAAAGCCCAGCATAAGAAGACCAAATCCATCTGCAGCAAGTAATGAATCAAAGACTGCTAAAGAGTTCAGCTTCTCCCAGAGTGCCGGAAAAAGGCTTCAGGCCAAAATACCAATTCTATTAACTTCAATAAAGAGCTTGAGACAGATCTCTGCTTCAGAAACAGCAAAATGCTCAGATCTAGGCAATAAACTCATGTAGCAAACCTGTATTTACTCACAGATATTTGAAAAACATTTGTTTAAAAGGCAGATCCACCAGGGAAGCAAAAGGTACATAAGGAATCTGTATGATACCTGTCTAGGAAAGACTAAGCCAAACAAATCTGCAGCTTCTGAAAGTACCACGTGAAAAGGCAAAGGAAAGAGCTGCTGCAGTTGGAAATTGCATACTGCTGAAACCAATGCCACCTGAGGAAAGTCACAATTAAAACTGTAGAAGGAATTCTGAACTGCAAGAAAAGCTAGGGGCCAACAAATGTTCCTTTGAGTCCCTGCTATGAACTTTCCCTAGTTTTACTTCAGGTCAAAAGTAGGCTTGCCCACGGAACTAAAACCTGAGAGATGTAAAACCCAGAGCTGCATTCAGAGCACAAGGACAGTAGCTTGTCAATTAAGGCATGTAGCATTGTGCATCATCACTGCCAAGCTCCAAGTCTCTGCCAGTTTTGCAGACTGCACCAGGCAGTGCCAGCAAACCCAGCAGTGACTCCCGTGCCATCCCGCTCGTACCTGCCGCTTGATTGAGACCAACTCCATGTCCAGTTGTCTGAGTACAGTGGTAGCAGCTGTGGCATTGGCAGAAACAGCCTCCACATCTTCCTGGGAAAGGAACATTCCTTTGGGAGGTTTCCTCTTTGCTCTGTTCTTGGCCTGTGTACTGTGCTTCTCCTTCTTCACCTGAGGGACAGTTTCAGCAGGTGGCACCTGGCAAACAGCAGTCAGTCATTTTACAAAACCAAGTATCTTTAGAGATCCCTTCCAGCTCAAACCATTCTGTGACTGATTTTTAGCCACATCAAAGGCTGGAGAACAACAATGTCAGTATGCAGACAGGAGGACATTTTTGCTTTCAGTGGCATGTCATACAAACAGTCTTATACAAATCTCTCCTTTCCTTTAGCAGCTTTCAGTGTTTACAGAGATACTGTGGTTGCCTTCTCTACCCATTCTCATTTGGGAAGACAGATGCCCAATTTTGCATTTGCTAAATGTTCTGGTTATTTTCAAACCTCCAAAACCCTTCTTCTTGTTTTCATCATCAGATCTGGACACGCCACCAAGAAGGAAACAAAGTGAAGTGTGGAAACAGAAAGAACATAACTAAAACACTTTACTGAGAGTTGTTTTACTACCTGACAGAGACAGGAAGGAATAAATCAAATTTATTTAAAGGCAAAGGATAAAGGAGTGAGGTGACAACAGTGTAATTCTTAGACTGTTACACCATTTCTTGGAAGCCAGGTTTTCTTGCATAGCACTTGAATATCAACTGTTCCATCAAAATGGTGCAGTTTTACCTAAAATAAATGTTAAAGTCTTTTTTTTGAAAAAGGAGTATTTCACAAAGCACTTCCTATTTTTATCCTTTATGTCTAAAGCAAAGACAGGTAGAGTAGCCAGGACACTTACTACAGATCCTTCAAGAGCAAAGCTGATTCTAAGATAGCAAAACCATTTCTTCCTGAAGTTACACTCAACAATCAACTCATACCTAAGATTTTTTACCCAGTGACTGGAGCCTGGCCAAGAACACAGAACAGAAGGGTGGCAAGGAGAGAAAAAGCAGAGGGGAGGCAGTTCATGTGAATCCTCTGCTTGATCACTGCAAGCTTTAAACACATTGGCTTCACTTGGTGCTATTGTTTTCCTCCTAATTTGCAGCTACATGCAGTTTCTACACAGTTTGTAGCATTTGCCCATTAGCATTGAATGCTTGCCTTTGAAACCACATGAAGCTGAGCACCAAACCCAAGTATGAAGTTCTGACTCCCAAAGGACTCCAGCACAGCTGCCATGAATAAAAGCTTTCACCCTCCTCATGGGCACAATGGCCAGAGCCCCACAGCAGCAGCAGCAGTAGTGTGGACAGTTGCCTGCTCTCAACCTTTTTCTTCCATCCATTGGTGCACAGTATTCCATGAGATCTAATGCCTAGGGCAAGCCCAGAGGTAACTCTGGCCATGGCAGGAGGGATACCCCTATGTCCCTCTGCAGACAGGAAAGCAGGTGGTGAACAGGAGAAACCAGACTGGTTAGCTATGAACAAGTGAAGTAAGTGCTGCTCTCTGCTTCAGAAGGGAGCACTTTGATAACTGAGCCAGGTAAATTATTCAGCATGGACAGACATTTCAGATCCACTCATATTTCATCTACATACACTGCTTCCCAGGACTACACAGCAATGCCTCACTGCAGGTTCAGCCTGTCTGCTGACCAACAGGCAATGCCTGCAGTGCAAACATCCCAGAAGCTTCAACATTAAAGAAAAATGATAGCAGTTTCAAATTACTGTTTTACACAGTTCAAAAAATGCAAAGCTCTTTTGTGTTGCAGACAAGAACCAGAGCTCCAGCAGAACAGTTTTTGACAGCTCCAAATGCCTCCAGGCCCCAGCAAAAATTGGAACATCTAGTCTGTCCTGGAAACTCTTCATTCCTGGCCACACACATTTCTCTTGAGAATTAAACCAATTTTTGAAAACCAGAGAGAATTAAAATGCAGGGATTTAGAAGGGATTTAGCAGTACTCCTGTTTATTTAGATATTGCCACTGCTATCCAGTGCACTTCAGTCTTACAAACTCCTTAATACAATGTTCCCTTCCTCAGATTTCACTGTGTAAAAAGAAGATAAAGGTATCTCAAGCTGCATAAAAACAGAGCATGAAGTAGGAGGCACTTCCAGGAACAAGGAAGATACAAAGGAAGCAGGTCTAGGTCATGACCTCAGTATTACAGAGTCACTATGCAAGGAAATCCAAACAGTTGCACTAACAATTAAATTTAAAAAAAGAACATTCTTCTTCCAATGATCCTCAAAAGAGGAAACAGATGAAAGATTTCAGATACTCTGAGAAATCCCAGTATTACTGGGTAAGTCAGATAGCAACCAACAGGTCTCAGAGCTGAAAAAACCATCTCTGCAGATCTGGGACAGGGAGGTTCCTTACAGTAAGAGTCCTGGGCTGCTGGCACATCACAGCCCCTGCATGTCTGACCACATCACTAAAGAAACCTAATGACCAAGGACAAACTTGTCCCCTCCTGGTTACCTGCTCTGTCTCTCAAGGCATTTCAATAAGCCCTAAATTCAGGTACTGTAGGATCAGAATCACTGAATCCTTAAGTTGGAGAAGACCTCCAAGATCACAGAGTCCAACCTTTGACCAAACACTCATCAACCAAACCACATCACTAAGTGCCATGTCCAGTCATTTCTTGAACACCTCCAGGGATGGTGACTCTGCTACGTTCCCAGGCAGCCCATTCCAGTGCTTGACAACCCTTTCAGTGAAAAAATTCTTCTTCATGTCCAACCTGAACCCTCCTTAAGGACATTTTCTCTCATTGTATCCCTGGATGTCTGGGAGAAGAGACCAATCTCCACCTTGCTACAGCCTTTCAGGAAGCTGCAGAGAGAGATAGAGGTCTCTCCTGAGACTCCTCCTCTCCAGACTGAACAGGCACAGCTGAACTCTGAACAGGCTGTGAAGGCTGTCAGCTCCATTTTCAGGACAATCCCTGTCCTGAAGAATCCCCACAAGGCTGCCATGGCACACACAGCCAGACTCAATACACTGCATGAGTTTCAGATTGGTTTGAGTGCCATGGCCTGTACCAGTGTTACAAGGAGGGCACAAAGCCTCCTCCCACACTAACATTTTCTGCAAAAATATCTTGATGGTAGCTGTCCAAACCAGACATCTGATCTGTTTTGGCCTTACATGCAGCCAAGCTGGAGAAGAACTATCCTTCTCTCTTCTGCAGCAAGTTCAGGACATGTCAGCATTGGTTGGGAAATAATAAAGGGGGTTGAACAGAGTTCTTTTACAGATGAAAGCTTTTGAAGAGCTTACAGAAAAATCTTAACTGCAAATTCATTAAAATAATGGGAAATGAGACAATAGCATTATTTACAAAACACTACAGAGTTACAGTACACTGCTGGAACTTAGCCAAATGAGAACCCTTCCTGAGTGTTGCTGAGGCTTCTGAGAACTCAGTTTCTTGTAAGGATTAATACAAATGGCTTCACATCCACTCTGCCTCCAGGAAGACATCAGGAACATGCTGGTTCCATCAGTGGAAACAACAGCAAAACCTTCCTGGAAAGTCTAGAGAGCACCCTCACGTGGGTGAAGAGCAGATGGAAATGTGGTGATTTTTCAGTTATTTCCATGCAAAATTATTTGTTGGAGGAATTAACCTCACAGAGTGACTGACAAAACCATAACTCTAGAACCCCTTTTTGACTGTGTGGGATCATGTCTTTAAACACTTCTAGAGGGTTTTCCCTAAATATAACCTTTAAAAAAATTAAGAAATAGAATGACCAGGAGAGAGAGACTGGGAGAGAAATCAGGCTAGAAGAAACCAGGAAAGGGAGCTAACTTCAAGGAAAGAAACTCTTAATCATCTTCCTGTAACTCATACATTCAACCCACACTGCTGCTGAACAAGGTGTTTTTATTTAGTAACAGGTAACCTGCAGGTTAGGCACATGGAGATGAAGTGTATGATCTCCTGCAGGGCATCACAGGCTGGGTTTTTATAACTGTTGTATTTGTGTAGCTATTTCCATCCAGAACTCTATGCCCACAGAAAATGAAGTCCTTGAAGTGAAACACAAGTATTACATTTTGAGCTGATGTGACAACAGGTTAAGGTCACCCTGCCAGACAAAATTAACTAGGCACAAAAGCTTTCTCCTTTACTTTTCACCAATAGAGCTGCAATCCTGGTGCTGGTGAAGTGACAAGGATTGCTGGGGATTTCAATACATCAGGAATGTACCTTAGAGTCTAACATGTATATAAACATTCTTCTGTTGGTCTACCTAGAAGAAAAGGATGGATCCCCCCTCCACCAAGCCATCTCCATAGGGGGATGTGCTTCTACTCCATCTCCATGCAGTTAGTTTGATTTAAACCACTGAGGGTGGTTTAAGCTAACACAGAGAGAAGATAAAAGGGACTGGAAACAATCACATAGTACATTAGCATGGGATGGTGAAGTGTTAAATTTTCCCAGCTCTATCCATAACAACTTCTTTATCTATACTTGTCTTGATCTAAGAATAATTCTGAAGACAATTCTTTTCTTGTATGACAACTAGACAAAGCACTAAAGAAAATTAGATACTGTCACGAAGTAGCTAGTAAATAAACACTTTCATTTGTACAGGAGTAAGAAACAGAATTATACCTCCTTTTTGCTCTCCTTGTTTTGTTCAACTTCAATGTCAATAGGGTTATTTCCATTTGCTTCTTCCATTTCATCCTCACTGGAAGACAAAAAGCAGAGAGTACTGTATTAGTTTGTGAGGTTCTCCTTTTCTATAAACAGCATTCTAAAACAAAAGCATGAATGCCACAGCAAGCCCAAAAGCCTTCCCTAGTTTTCTTCCCAGGATGTGGGTTTTTGGGGAGTTGGTGTTGATTTTATTTGGTATCAGTTCAAGTCAATGAATTCTAAATTCTGAGGACAGTGCATACAGGGACACTTCTCAGCAGTGTACTTAGGCAAAATAAATCTACACAAATGAAGGCAAGAGACATGAAATTAATTCCACAAGTTATCTTTCTATATCTGAAAGAACATGGGACACCAAGCATTTTTACTTTAGGCAAACTGAGACAGAAAGAAAGACTTAAAAATACAGCAAGTAGCTAAAACACAGATTCCATACAATTCCTTAATATTCAGCAAAACAGAGATGCACAAGATGAACTCCCTCAAGAACAAGCATAAACAATGCTTGGTTTTTCTTTTCTTTTTTTTTGTTTTCAGTGACAGCCTCACATTTTATTCTCCCCGGAAAAGAAAAAGATGTTATCAGTTACAGAGTAATAATAGGCATGAAATTGAGGCCATATTGAAAGCAACCTTGGCACACCTGTCCAATCTGGTTTAGGTGGAATTTTAATCAGACATCAAATCAAATGTGTTTTCATGATTTAGAATTTTTCTACTGTACACAACCAAAGTAAATTGCATTGTCCATTTGAAATGATGCCCAGAAACAGAAGAAATAAGCTGATGTAATCAAAGCATCTTTATTAATCAAAAAAAAAAAGCCTATTTTGTCATATCAAACTTCACAGTCTGTGCTGAGGAGCACCAGCTGGTGCAGGTATGTCCCAGCTCCAGGGCAGGGCAGGGCTGTGCTCACAGGGAGCAGGAGGCAGCAGGCACAGCACGTGCTGCTGAGCTTGGCTGTGGCATCAGCTCTCATCTGGACACGTCCCTGCTGCAGCCACAGCCCAAGGAGGAATGGGCTGCCATCCTTCTCCACAAGAGCAGGCACTTGTACAAACCACTTCTGCTCTCCAAAACCACCTGGCTCAGCAGCTGATTCACAATTTAGTTTGGGTCATGATGATTCCAGGGAATCCACTCCCAAGCAGCCCCTCCCAGAGCTGCACACACAAAGTCCATCACATTTGTATGGGAACAGGTGCTGAATACCTGGTCCCAAATGCACTGAGAGCTGTGTTAGTGGCAATCTGAGGGGTTGGGGAATTTCCCTGCCTAGCCACAAAAGGGATATAGAGGTATTTGAGTGAGGTACCTCAGACTGCCTCTTCTCTTAACCCCATCTCTAAAAGAACTTCCTTGTGTTCTCAGCTAGGTTCAGATTTCAGCCTTTTCACAAGTCTTTGCTGTGCTGATAATTTGTTCTTGTATTCTAGCAAGTCCCCTAGACATGAGCTGAATTAAAGCCCACCTCCTCATTTCTGCAGACACAGAATTTGCCATAACCAAAGAACACTTTTGAAGTTCTGCCAACACCAAATGGCACAGTACAACCTGAAAATCCAGGCACCCTAAACTCACCCAGAGTGGATCCCACACCCTGCATGGCTGCACTGACAAATCCTTTGAGGGTGCAGGGCTTTGACTATTTTACATAATGGAGGGGAAGAACAGAAATCAAACATCAAGCTAAGTTTGGTGCTTAGCTTCCTGCAGATGTAAACCAAGTTAAGCATTCCCAATCCAGCTGCCTTCCTCAAAGGTTACAAAATTACAGCACATGGCAGCCCATACAGTTCTTTCCCATTCACCAGATGGCCTGAGGTGCTACTTTTCCTAGCAAACAGCCATAGGTACTGAGAGGTATATTTCTAAATTCCAGTAATTTCATTTGTGAGCACAGAACAAAAAGAGAGATGAGTATTAAAAGACCTTAAACTGCATGGTCCAAGACAAACACATACTCCATACAAAAAATTCCCCCCCAATCAATAACTTAGTGGGAAAGCTGAAGAACTAAACAAACAAAAAACCCCAACAACCAGGATGGGGAGAAGAAAAATAGACAAGTCTTTGCAGAGAAGAGAAAATAATGGAAAAAGAGACTCAGGTCAAAGAAAGCCAACCAAATACTGGACAAGTTGGCTGTCAGTATTCTCCTGGCCCTGCCTGCTAAGTATTGCTGACCTAAAGGAGAGATGGGAGAGGTTGAGTGAGTCATTGGTGCAGCACAGCTCAACCCTAGAAACACTTTTCTTCCCCCTTCCCAAACAAGAGCTGCTCACATGCAGTGGAGCCAGCAAACAGCCAACTGGGAAATGCAACAACCCCTCTGAGGGGAAAGGTGTTTGCAGAATTTTGCCCAATTATGTCAGAAGTCTTCCAAAGGCAGGCACACTTCAAATCTGGGTTGCAAATACATTCATTGCATTTTAGAGCAGGTTGAGAAGGTACCTGCATCAAGAAGTTGGAGTTGCTGCTGTTCAGAGTGGTTGTTTTTGTCAGTCACCTGAAACCTCTGCATTTCTGAGGCTCTTTCAGCTCCAGAACTAGGTGAAGCCACCAAGTGACAGTAACTGTAGAGATACTTACACTGCTGACCTTCCTTCAAGGGCTTGCCTGGGTATCCAGGAGGGTGAGCTTGCAGAAAAGGCATGACTCAAGCTCATTTGCTAAATCTCAGTGTCTAATGACCTCCTGAACACCACCAGCCTCACCCAAAAGCCAAAGCACCCAGCACCACTCCCTGGAACAGCTCAGCCAGAGAGCTCATCCTAAGCTCCCCCTGTGCTACCCTCTTCTCAGTCACTCAAAATCAGAGCCTTAACTTCATCTTTCTCAGAAAACAGTTTGGCCCAGCAGGCTTTTCTTGGTCACAGTTTTCTACGATGCAGGAGAGGAAGGGTCTGTGTGTACAGGCACAGGCTCAGAGGGCTCCTGCACTGGAGCCTGTTTCCTGTAGCAGGTGCACGTTCTCACTCTGCTGAGCATCACGTGGAGGAAATAAAGGCAGATTTCAGCTCTTTCATTAATTCCTTTTACTGTCCTGCTTATCAGCTTATCAGCTTTTCTGGTTCTGCTGACAACAGTGCCAATCAGATTGTAAACAGATTTAATTTCAATTTCCCAACCCTCAAGCAGTATCATAGAAAAAGTTCTAGAATGGTGGGACTGTAACCAGTGCACTGGAGGGCAATCAGGAATTGCAGTGTCAGAAAGGGAACACAGCTTACTGCCAAGTGCCTTTTGGCTTTAAGCAAAGCAAAGCATAGCAGGGAAGAGGGGTGGGGAAAGGTGTGGTACCAGGAAACATTTTGGGGAAAATCCTGTAACTGGTTTCTTACAAGCTAACAGGAATTTCTGGGACAGACTAAAGAAATCAGTGTGTGCAATACAAGACCTTTCTGCTTGCAAACCTACCTTTCCTCACGTTCCCTTTTTTGCTTCCGAGCATGACGGTCCATCACACTGGTTTTAGTCCTTGTCTTCTTCCAGGAGTAGTAAAATTTCACCAGGCTGGCTATTGATTTGTCAGGAAGCTGTAAATTAAACATGTATCCTTTTACATGTTTATATGTAAAGTATCCCCAGAAGTTCACACACAATTGTTTTTCCAAGGAACATCTGACCTCTTGATATTGGATTCTCTCAGGCTCAAGCAAGGCAGTTCTGCAGCCTTTCCAAAAATGATCTATGGGGAGCATTTCAGGTTAGTGCCTACTATTTAGGACATTAAGGTCTCCAAAGAGCATCTCAGCAAGCTCCCCTCACCAGTCAAGCAGGTTCCCTCCAGAATAGGGGAACACAGCAAGAGCAAATCTGAAATGAGGCCTCAAAAGCGAGGTAACAATTTTAAAGCCAGAACAGACCTAAACCAGACAGTTTTAAAGCCAACACAGACATATGTAAACAATCACAGAAACTGCTGAATTGCAAACATCCCAAGCATATCTTTGATGTTTGGTTAAATAGGTTTATTCACACCATTCACATGACAAAGTCTATTCAAAGGTCTCAACAAAGGATATTTTCAAAAGGTGAAATGCTACTGTATGGGGAACTGAGAGTACAGGAAAATGGAAATTTTTTTTTTGTCCTCTTACACAAATGCCATTACCTTGTAACTAAGAATGAAAAGTCTGCCTCCAAAAAGCACAGAACTACATTAAGACTAATTCTCTACTTTTGAGGCACTTTAGAGGGATGCTCTTACACAGGACTTTTGAAAGGTGAAAGTCCAGTCTTTCCTGATGAATAAAACATGTTTTACTTAAGTGTCTGATTCAGTTTGAAGGGCAGAACAGGTGAGGAGGAAAGCAAAACTCTGAGCAAGAGCCAGATCTCTTTCACTCAAACACCGCAGTTTAAGTCTTCACCTGAGACAAGCCTGGTTCTCAAACTGCAGACTGACTTTAGGTTCTAATAACAAATCACACCAGCACTCCCACTCTGGCTCACAGCTGCACACAGGCAGAAATCCACCTGGCAAAGCACAGGTGCTAAGTCAATATTGTGTTGCCAACAGGCTGGTGTTCTGAAATTAAAGAGAGTTCCACAGAACCAACCCAGGGACAAGGCTGTTCATGACAAACATCCACTTGGCTATAAACCTGTACTAAGAGTGCCAAAATATCAGAACCAGCTCTGGTAAATAATCTGAGTTGCCTTTCATTCTCTGGCTTTGGAGATTTCTCCCCTCAGTTCCAATCTGTAGGGGTGCTAATGGGGCAGCATCTATAAACTAACAACGAACTCCTGAGCCATTGATTCCTGTCCCCTGCTAGACACAAAGCTTCATGCCATTTAATTCCTTTCATGCAGAATCACCTTCCTGGGAGTAACAGTAAAAAAAAATCATTACCTAGGGAACAGTGCAGGAGCTTGGCATCCCTGCACTGGAATGCACTTCACTCAGGGACAGAGCCATGCTTCTGCACATAAACCAAAGTGAGAATTTCTTGCTTTGGCAGTTAACCAGCCAACAGGGTGGGCTTTATGTTCCCTTTTTCCCCAGGACATTCCCCTGCCCTATTTTCCCTCCTACAGAAGAACTCAGGAATAAAGCAGCTCCACTCTTCAACAGTTCCACCACCTGACCCAAGGGAATGGGAGACCCTAGGACTCCAAGAACATTTGGAAATAAATGTCAGTAAAGGACAAGGAACATGAAGGAAGACATGATGAAAACAAGCCTCTTTCTGCCATCCTTTTGAAAAGGGACCTTCATCCTTGGAAGGCAAGTCACCTTTTACTTTTCAGCAGGATCAGCAATACAGACCTGTGTCACATGTACTTTAAAGAGGCTCAACACTCTGCAACAGCCTAGGCTCACTTCAAAGGGTCACAGACAGTGGAACTGGGTCCTGCTGGAACACCCAAGAGGCTACTTTACTGAAGGAGAGCAAAGGACAAAGTCTATGATGAACCACTTGAAGACACTCTCAAGATACAATTAATAAAAATTTTTACAACCCATCCTCTCCCTCTTTCAAAAGAAAACTGCACATTCCCTAGTCCTTCCCTTTCAGGCAGAAATCTATCCCTGAAGTTTTCAATCATACATTTAAAACAGCATCATTACCAACCTAAAGCAAAGGACTGAAGCTTGCAAGGATGTATAAACCTCCATCACAGCATCTGCTGACAGTCCCAAATCACACTAAGCACAGACTTCATCATTCAATAAAATTAATTCCTAAAAATCAGGCTATAAGAAAGGAAATCAACTTTGCACAGAGATGATCTTTACTGCATATGTGTGGGCATGTCTACAGACCATGCCTGAACTCCAGCTGAGACAAACACTACCATAGCACAAAAGGGGGCTGAAAACTGTAATTTCCAACCAAAAAAAAAAAAAAAAAAAAAAAAAAAAAAAAAAAATCACAGTCATAGTTTATCCTGAACCAGTAAAGCACTTCAGGAAAACACTTCTACAGAGACTCCGGGAATAATATTGTTTCTTTCTATTCATGGTAGCATTCTCCCTCTCATCCCCTTTGGCCTGCTCTCTCTCAAGAGCATCAGACACACATTCAGCACAAACAACACTGAAGACAACAGTCTGTTCTGCTTTCCCACTCCTGCAACACCACTTACCATCTGCTGGATCCTGTGAAAGGTTTTCCCATGGAAACTGAAGGCCTGTTCAAACAAGACCTTGTCTTCCACTGTCCATTCATCTGGGAATGGAGTAAAGTTTGGCAGATCTGCCAAAGACTTCTCAATGTTGTGCTTGTGCCAAAACAGCATGCCGAGAGCCTAGAAATAACACAGACACCAAGGTGACAATTGTAATCAAAAGAAACACTACTGGAAAATGGAAAGGGAGAGCTATGACATTTTTCTCAGGCAACACATTAGACAATTTCTGAGTGCAAGAAACCTGGAGTCCTAGGCTGTGAAGACCAGACCGAAGTTTATCAAAACCACACAGGTCATCATGTGATAAAAGATCAGCAGCAGGAAGGTGGGAGAAAAAACTTAAGCAATTACTTCAACTTTACTGATCATGGTATGCACAGATAAGAGCAAAGGCTTGGGAAGTCTACCTAAAAAAGACTGGAGGCAGCTTCTTTCCAGTGCTGGACTCCATTTCCTGGCAATTAGAAGGATGGTTTCTTTGACAGGGGTTTTTTATAATTGTTTATGGGGTTCTTTCTGAGGAGGAACAGGAAAAGAGAAGAGAATGAAACAAGAACTGGAAGAAGGAAAGAACATGCATCACCTTGACTTGCTGCTAAGAAGTCCCTAGCCCAAAGGAGGAATAAATCTCACACATTCTGGGGGCTGCTCTTTTGTTCCCTTGAGAGAACAAGGGAACAAAACGAGAGACCAAAATGAGAGACCTCATTTTGCTGTTGCAGTCTCTGCTTCTCAGTTCCAAAGTGCTGTGCTGTGCTTCACCACCTGCAAACCCTTCCTCTTCTGCTGTCTCTGAGACACTCGTGCTCAGCCCCCCTCTCCTAGGGCTCCACAGCCCCTGTGTGTTGTGACACAACACTACCCCTGGCATGCCAGCAAACACTGCAAGTCATTTTGGGAAGGCCTGACTCTGCAGAGCTAAAAACCAGCCTTTCACAATTGCTGTGAAGTGAAAACAACCCCTAACATGCTGAGTAAAACGTAAGAGTAACCCTCTCATCATATGCAAACTCAGCTCAGGTTTCACAGCCATAGTTACCCTTAGCTAGTAGTTTCACCCTGGCTGCCCAGCATTACAAAATCCCTCCAAAATCGGGGTTTCCCCATTACTTTGCTATGCAAAAAAGTAGTTCCTTTATGGGATCTCACACCCCTGAGATACTGCAGAGAGCATGCATATAAATGTTAATGTTAGCCCAGATCCTACTGGACTCACAGTGCTGCCTGGACACCTTCTCCCTTCTGCCATCACACAGAACAAGCAGTAATAATCTCAGTTCTAGCACAGTCACTTGAGATGTCACAGAAGCCACACAGCCGTTCTGGCAAGGATGGGTCAAAGAAACTATTCTGCAGTCATGAAGGACTGAGTTTCCTCTCCCCTGACAATCTCATTCAGCTTCAAATATATATCTATCCAACATCTCTATGAGGAAACAAGGGATAAACAAGGAGTGAGACATTTTAGGAGGGCAGGGCAGCATTATATAGCACTGAGGTGTTAGTGAGGACTAAGGGAAGAGCTGCTTATATAAAGCAAGAGGTAAACAAGAAGATTTTCCTTATAGGCTTTTTTAAGAGGAGATCAGTATTCATCTCCCACCTGTGCTGCCCTGGAAGAACTCTGCACTCTTAGGTGAGCACAGGGCCTTCCCAGGCTCCTTTGTCCCAGGGTGTCTGACAAAGGCTGGCAGGGAAGGCCAGGTCACAGCCAGACTTACTGTGGTGCTTCTAGAAGTCTGACACTACTACAGCACAGCACAACAACCCACAGCTGTAGTTCCTGCCCTGCCAGAGCTCACTGGCCTGTGGGGAGCCTGCCCTTTGCCTGGCCAGGCTGCAGGGACTCCCAGCAGCACAGCCCTGAGCCTCCAGCCATGATCCAACAGCAGCAAAGCCAAGAGCAGGGCACTGAGCCATGGGCAAGGGGAGTGAAAGGACAGGGATGGAGCTGGGCTGGCACGGATCGGGCAGCTGGACAGGAACCTGCTGGGCAGAGCAGCACCAGCCAGCACACACCCCAGCACCCTGCCAGCAGCTCCCACCCCCTGCAGCACACTGGCACATCCCAGCCTTTAAAGAGATGTTTGGGGCAGTGGGCACAGGTGGGAAAAAGGCAATCTCTGTAGATGACTGTCAGCCAAGCCCCCTGGACAGAGGAGCAAAGTGACTGGCTGTCAGGGAATGCACGTGTGGGACAGGGCTGCCTTGGCCAGCAGAGCCCACAGACAGTGGCCAATTGCTAAAGTGAGCTTTTACTGGCTTCCAGGGAGTCTGTATCAGCTTGTCCAGTTACTCAGCCAACAGCAACGCTGATGATACCTGCTGAAGACAGGGTTTCCCTTGGTGACACAAATAATCATCCTGATTTGAAAGCCTTGACACTTGTCCCTGTAATACAAAATGAATGTGTGCCTTCCAGAACAACAAAACCTAGATCCTCTCCAGTTATTTCCTGAAAATGCCTAGCACAGCTCTCTAGGAAATCCCAAAGGACATGGCAAACATGTTTAACTCCAGAGTATTATGTGAGAGTGCTACAGAAGGAATGAGAAAATTTTTAGGAGCAGGGACACTTTCACAAGCTGCTCAGTCACTTTATGCTCTGATATGGCAAGTCATGCAACTTCTGTACACAGAGGGGGAGAGAAAAATGGAGAAAAAGACTCAAAGGAATGAGTGGGAGGTCTGTATTTTCAACATTAAAATTAATGCAAATCTCTGTTAGCTAAATTTAATTTTTTCAAACCACAAGAATTCAGTGGGTTTTTTTTTTAAATCACAAGCTTCATTTTCATCAGTCTTCTGTATCAGTCTTTCCTTTCCAAACAACACTTCTCCACTAAAATAATGAAACCCATTTTTACTATTCCAAGACCATCTCTCTTGGCAAATGTTATCCACAATAACCAATACTAGGGTATACCAATATCAGCTGAAGGGAGTTACCATCTTTATTTTCATTTTAAGTTCACAGCCTTTTGATGTCTTCACATTCACTTGATTGCTGTTTTCTGCTTTTAGAAACTACAATTATCAAGCCTGATGATTCCTGGTTTTGCCAGAAATTTTGCTGGCTATCTCAACCTCAGTATTCTTGTTCAGCAAGAAGTCTTTCTGAGCATGAGTATCAACCACTGAAAGTCTGACTCAAGGATGACAGCAGAATCATTTACATAGAAGCCCTTTCCCATCCCAAGTATTTGTTTCTATGCTCACAGCCTCTGCCTGAACAATTTCATAAACTTTCAGGTTTTTGTACTTGTAGAGACAGTATATGATTTGCCAATACACTGAGTTGTGAGATTCCCTGCCTTCCCTTTCCGAGCAAGTATGAGTGCATGAGGAAACTCCACAGAATTCAGACACAAGTTTCCCAGGCACAAATCTACTCATCTCCCCAGCAAGTTTTGAAATCATTGTCAGTTAACACAGGAAAGATTAGTAGACAATCCTAGACCACAGGGAACAAAGGAGAGGTCTGTTCCTCACACCAGGATTTCCAGCCCTAAGTTACAGGTCATGGCTAAGGTCAGTGGCCACTGGCAAAGTCATCCCCTGTTTACTGCACTGACAGGCAAGGTGCTCATCTGTGAAATGCAAAATGATTTGCAGCACAGTTTTAAGGTAAATAACTGTGGGTATCAGTTTGCCTCAGAAAAGCACATGATGGTTCAATAGCTCATTAATAACTGGCAAGACATCCATGAAGCAGAGACAGAGCAGTCAGCTGGAAACTGCAGTGCAATCAGGCAGCTGTCCAAAGATAAGCCAATCTTTTTAACATTGTTTAGGGGGTCTGAAAGTGCTCAAGAAGCAGTCACCAGAGGAAGCATAATACTCATGGCCAGACTCCATTAGAAATGATAATGCTTTTGTTTTTCTCCTTCTTTTTGACTCTTGATGTAAAACTAGGGGTAAACTCTGTATCCACAGAGTACAGGCTACTATCAGGGACAGTCAATTCTGGGACAAGTACTAGAGGAAAAAACATAGAAGGTACAGAAACAAAAAAGCAGTTCTAGGCAGTCACTTGAAGTCATGTTTGAATACTTGCTGAAAAATATTTTAAAATAAAGTACTCAAAGGGTTGTTACCTGCTCCATATTGTATCCATGCTTCTCTTTAGCAATGGCAATATATTCATCCACTGAAAAACAAAGAGAAGGTGTAAGTGCATTTCATATAATGATCTCATCTCCCCTTTTCTTTCCCAATCTAAAACCCAGATCTGCAGCTCTGACTTCAGCCCTCCACAGAGAACTTTCATGAACAGCTCCTGTTTCCAACAATTCAGGAACAGAAGAAAATGTAAGAAAAACAAGCCACCAGACAAACTATGTATTCTCCTTAAGCCTAAATGATCCATGATATCCAATCCAGTCCCAGTACTTCTGAAACACAGCCTATAGTACTTCAGAACTTGTTCATCAAAACTGTAGACATGACTGTGTCAGCTGCTTTTTGGGGTGAGTGTTCATTTTGTGGTGGGTTTTTTATTGGTTGGTTGGTGGTGATTTTTTTAATAGACCCAAATTAGTTGTTTTCTTAAGGAAAAACATCCCCAGACACAATCCATGCCTTCCAATACTGCCTGAATCCTAGTGTTGCACAACCACTGCAGATTTCTTGGTAAGTTTTTCATTTCTTAACTCTCAGCAATTTTTATCTTGGACCAAACCCCACACTCTTGTATCATTATGCCCCATGAGCTTTTAATCTTTACAATGTGAACGTGCACTGGGAAGTTACATTTTGTATAGTGGGACTAAACCAAATGTCTTCACTCAGAGTGACTGAGCCCACATTATGTCCAACAGCATCTATTTGAGAGGAATAGACCAAAGTTAGTAGCAGTGGTGGTGTTGTGAAGACTGTGTGCCCTTGTGTCTGATCATTATTAACCACACTGTAATGATAGTAACACCCTTGAAAACAAATTAATCCAAAAGGTGAGACTCCCGCTTCACCTTTTACAGGTTGCCTGTACAGTCCCCAATAACATGCTAGTAGTACCCTCACCTAAAACTGATACACACAGCCAAAGTTTTCATCCTTATACAAAAATCAGACTTCACAATGAGTCACACAGCAATGAACTCAAAAATCATTCCCCCTTCTTTTTCTACAGATACCCAGGGAAGGATGAAAGCAAGTTACAGTGCTGAGCACCAGACTCAGGGAGAGCATACACAGCAAGGAAATGGTTCTGTGTGCTCTGCAGCTAAGGAAGCCACATTTCCCACAGTCTGGGCCTCAAATGTGCTTCTTGCCTATTTTCTATCTTTATGAACACTTTTATGGAATAGCATAGTATTCTTTAAAGCTTTTCCATCAAGCTGGGACAGTCCTCAATTATTCCTTCAGCTTATTAAGTAAGCTATAAGCTCAAAAGGTACTGTGAAAACAGAAAGGATAAATCAGAAAACACACAGCAGGAGAGCAGCAGCCTCTTATTTTCAACTTGTCATTAATAATAAGAATTTAGATCTAGGTACTTAAAAGTAGACATCCCATGTTTAGACCAGCCAATATGACATGGGATAGAAATCACAGACCTTCACATGAAAAGTACAAAAACTTTGCATTACTTTTTACAAAAATATGTTGGAAAAGAGGGACTTGTTAAGTGCCCTACAAAAGTACATAAGAATATTAATACAGCCACATGTTGTGCCAGGAGAAGAGCATGCTATAAACACAAGCACAGCTCCACATTAGCAAGGACATTCCATGAGGTTCTTGTCCTTCCAGGCTCCCACCTGCACACCATGGCAACTCCCTACAGGTGCTGCTGACAAACCTGTACATTGCTCCATGTTTTAGATCCACTCAGTAAATGTTTTATTAGCCTGTTGGAAAAAGGTCTAGCCACAACCATTCATTTGCATTACTACAACACAAACACATCTGTCTCTCTAAGTCAACAAATTATTTCTAAGAACCACGTTGAACTGAGATGAAAATCATCCATTCTTGCAAACAACCTTTTCTTGTACAAGGGAAACATAATAAAATAGTTGCAAAGGCAGTGGAGGTGCTTGGGACAATGACCAACTTCCTAGGCTGAATCTGCTGCATTGCCTAATAGAACATCCTGAGGGCTACCAATGCCTAGTACAAACCCTGAAAATCAGCTTCACCACAGAAGAGAAAAAAAAAAAAACAACTTGCAAAACCACATCACAAGCAGAGAACATGATCCAGAAGAGGCATAGAGGGTAAAGAGGGACAGAGAAGGGAACTGCCTCATATATACACCATCCCTTCCCTCCACATGCCCAGTGGGGCAGGGAACCTCAGCAGGATGGGGGGCAGAACAGCAACTTCAGGTGCCTCCAGAGTTACAAAACCAAATCAAGAGCAAAGGCTGCCAGGAAACCCTATATGCAGCATTTCCCTATAGTTCAGCTAAATGCTCTCTGCTTCCTTAAAAAACAGATATTGCACATGCAGTGTTATATATTTAGTTTAAGGAGGACATGAAGGAAGGAGGAGGGAAAGGAGCTGAATTCTCTCAAGTCCAAGGCTGAATTAAGCTCCTGAATGCTAAGTACTACTGCATTAACTACCCTGCTTTCACTGTGCAAAGATCTACAGCTCCTCATTTGACTTCAGCATCTGATCCTTTAATACATACAGAGAAGAGATGAGGTTGTTCTCCTTTCTAGCATATTATCCTTCTTATGCCTGATGTTAAGTAACGAAAACACACTTGCTCCCCAAAAAATCATTACAGCCTTTTCTCTCCTAACTAAGCAACAATATTAGCAAGGTCCCCACATATAATTTCCCTTCCAACAAGGCAATACACCACTGAGTCAAACAGTAGATTGTGAGTGACAAGACAATATGAAAGTAAGCTTTCAGGGAAAGATGCTTTTACTGTCATGGTAGGCTCTGTAACACCTCAGTGTTGTATCTCATTGTTACAGTGGAGAAAGAGAAAAGAAGAATAAGAAAAAGGCAATAAGGCAGTAAACTGACCGTGAGCACACAGCAGTAGTACTCCTGAACACTAAAAGAGCATCTGTGGGCGAAGGACAGACAAGGAGTACACCACCACGCTGTCACCTTGGCTTGTTTCCTGCCTGCTTACTGCCCCTCCTGCTCGTCATTTCTTGGCTAATTGTGAGCTCACTGGCTCTGATGCTGGCACCAGAGGAATGACAGTCCCCTGAGCAATCCTTCCGATCGCTCTTTCTTTACCTTCCCCCTCCATATGAAGTAGGCAAGGAAGAGCACGGCACCAGCTGAGTCACAGGATCCCTTCAGTCTCCCATACCAGTAAAGCCTGGAATTGCCACAAGCTCAATGCTTCACATGCCACACCAGATAAATAAGTGTCCTCTTCCATCCCTGCCTTCCCTCTGCACCTCCAGCAAGCACAGGGCAGCGGGCACGGGGAATTGTGCTCGCTGTGTTTCAGTGGCATTCATTCAGTCACGCTCGGTGTGTAACCCAGCAATCTGCTTAGACATCACAGGAGCCTGGGGCAGAGCCCTGCTTACACCACAGAGACAGCTTGCCAGCACAGCTCTGAGCTGCTTTCCAGAAGAGAACAAGCAAGAGCAGCAGAGCAATCCCAGCCCATTTCCCCCAGCATATAATACACCACCAAGCACTCTTCTTACCAGCATAACTTTTTCCTGAACAGGGCAGGTAAGAGCATCCTCACCTCCCATCCAACTCATCTCCTTACACCAGAAAGATATTTCAACACAGACCAGGCCAAAAATACAATGAAACTTGAATACAGACAGTTGTGTGACAGGAGATGCATTGCTCCTCTGAAGGCTCTTGTTGCTACTAGAAACCAGATGGGGGGAGGGACAGACAAGAGAACCATAAAATGTATTTCTTCACCTACTTGGCTACATTTCTTCTCTTATGTGCATTTTAGCTGGGTTGGGGTGAGCAGGATCCCTCTGTCCACCCCACACCCAAAATGGAGTGAGCATTGGCCCAAAGAGCCCCTTCCTACAGCCAGTCATGCTCAGGAAAGCAGGAGTAGCACAAAAGGCAGGGATGCAAAGGGAACAGAGCCTCACATACACACTGTCACCAGCAAAGAGGGGCACAGAGTGCTCAGATGCTACAAGACATCTCCCAGATAAGAGGTAACTGAAGGACCCTGGCACTAAGACAGCCAAAGAGGTAAGGGAAATGGAAGGGAGTGGCAAAGGAAGCACAGAAAGATGTTTCCTGCCCTCTAGAGAGGGGAGTTTGACCAAAATGGTGCCCTTAACTCCCTGAATTGTTTTCTTGTTCCCAGCCAGCTTTCTCATAAAGATTTGCCTTTTGCTAACTCACCTCCCTGCAAAAATTCCTCACCAGAGGCAAAAGAAAGAGAAACCTCTTGGCTGACACAGGGAAGGAAGAAAAAAGAGCAAACAACTGCATTGCTGATTTTCAGTCCCACATCCTTGAACAGTGAATTGAGACGTAAAACATGAGCATTTATTTCAGGAGGGCGGGAGAACTGTGAAAAGAGAAATGCCTGAAAAGAATGACTCCCCTTATCACCATTTGATTACATTTCAATCTCTGAGTGGGTCCTTGTGAAGAATTTCTCCCCCCACCCAAATTGCTTGTCAATGACCCCACAAGAATCACATTGTGTTCAGCAGAGGCAATGACTCCAAGGCAGGTTTGCAGCATGAGTGAGTGTGCTAAAGCCTATAGAAAGCAACAGGAATGCAGAGGTAGAGCTGTTGCTGCAACCTCAGTTCACCCCTATTACTAGGGTACTGCAGGAGCTCTGCACACTTTGCATATTATGTGATGCAATACCCTGGCAGAAGAGGGTGAAATGAGGACAAAAGCAGCATCCTTTGCAGCCTCAGTAATGTGCTTCACAGGGTTTGATCAATGCTGGAACCTGCAAGGAATTCTGGATGTTGCCATACATCTTTCCCTCCCCTCCATCTCCCCTGAGAATAGGGAAAAAAAAAAATGAAAGGAAAAAAAAAAAAGAGATAGTCAAGACCCAAAATAAATCTATACTATATAAAGAAAATAAAGCCATGTAGACACGTGAAACTTTTCCAAATTCCAAAACACAATTATGACGGTAGGCAAACAACGGAGCAGTTTTCGCCTGGCCGATGACAGCGAGCAGCTGCATTGCCGCGCCGCTGCCCCGCAAGGGCACCCGTGGAACGCTCCTGCCACCTCGTGGCCCCAGCTCGGCACACAAAGCTGCCAAAGGCACAGCAGCCCGCTCAACCTGCTCCCTAAAGTTAGCTGCAACTGGAAACGGGGGAGGCAGGCAAAAACCCCCAACAAAATCACTTAAATGAAACTAAACTCCACCTGATCTCGGAGGTCGTTCTAACCTTAATTATTCTGAGCTTCTATTCAAAAGGTTCTTATGCCTTGGAAAAGCTATTTTCTCTTCTTGGTAAGATGTGATGTAACAGGCAGGAGAAGAGAGGGAGACAGAGCACAGAGGTGCTTTGTGTCCTGTGCTGACCCACCTGGGCAGGCACACAGCTTCCTTTATCACCTTTTCTAGGATCAGAGAGTGCTAGTTACACAGACACAAAGGCTACTTAAAAACCTCTTCACACAACTGAAGGCACAAGAGGATTTGGGCTTCAAGTCCACTGCATCTGCAGCAGATGAGGATAAAGTGTGGATGCAACTGCAAGGCAAAGGAGAAGTTACCCCTTACCTGGAGAAGCTTTCTTGGATAGGACCAAGAGAAAATATGCTGGAGCAGGACATGGTAACTTGACTCATGGGATTCCACAGAATCTATCAACCTCCCACCCTGTTGCTCAGATTTTACTTCTGTACCAAGGGTCACAGGGTACCAGTGCATTAGA
The DNA here is from genome assembly GCF_035770615.1 of Melospiza melodia melodia. Lineage (NCBI taxonomy): Eukaryota > Metazoa > Chordata > Aves > Passeriformes > Passerellidae > Melospiza > Melospiza melodia. The sequence goes on from NC_086199.1 coordinate 10,998,567, forward strand.
AGTCTCCTAGGGCCACAGGACCAGACTAAGCCGTCCTATCTTCCATCCACCTCCTTCCACTTGTGAGCACAGGCACCTGCCTGGAATCCCAGGGACCCACACTGGCACACTGTGCCACCCAAAAGCTCTTTCCCAGCACATCAGTTTCCTCCCCAAGCACGCAGTTTAAGGCATACAGGCACTGAGTGATGGCTGGCAGCATGGAGATGCTCTGACCTCCTAGGAGGAGCAGTCCTGGACTGTCCTGTCACCAGCCCTACCCACACAGGCTGCCCCTTTGTCCTGTGCCAGCTCTGCAGCCACTCAAGGCACTGACCACCACCAAAGCTGAGAGCTACTCATAGAAGTTTTATATGACTGTGTAGCATATAAAAATCTCTTTTATTGGGAGGTTGCACAAGCCTGAGAAATGATGAGCCCTCCTAGTTTCAGCAAGGAATGAGACTGACTCAAGCCAAAAGTGAGACTCATTCCTTGCCCCAGCACAGTACAGTGGCAGGGATAATCAGGCAGGTAGGAACAGGTCTACATAAACTTGCACTGGTGAGGAAAAATCTGTTCACAGAACCACACCTGGAGCATAGAAACTGCAGCCTGAGAGAGAATAAATCAAGGAATAAAATAGAGTGCTCCACTGCTGGGAGATTTATCCCTTTAAAAACCCTAATACCTACCAAGAGTTTCCTTTGTCACACAAAGGCAATCGGTCCCTAAGCAGTGCACACTAATAAACTAAAAAGAAACACTGTATTTCCTACCTCCTTTTTTATTATTTTTAATACTGCTCTTTGCATGGCCTGCACCTAAGGACAAGTTCAAAGCTGAAACCTCAGTGATGGTTAAAGACACCACTCATCTGCCTTTAGATTTTGCTTCACCAGCTAGAAAGCTGTACTACAGACACTATGAACTGACTAATTAACATCATTTTTGTGGCTTGCCAAAACTATTTAAACTCTTTACTAAGGAAGGCCTTTTGTTAGTACACACGTAACTTTTAAAGCCTTTACCAATGGATGTTCCTTCCTGAAGCTGCACCCTCTGCTGACACCATCACACCATGAAAAGTCTCTAAAAACAGCATGTACACAGGGCAGTGTGTTAATGAGGACTGCCAGAAGGGAAGCCAGATGGGTGATGCTCTCTGCTGCTGCTCTCTCCTTCAGAAGGGCCATGTGGATGCCCATAGTAAGGACATGCACAGAGGATCCTCTGAGAAAAAAGAATGCTTCTTACACATCCATCACACTCAACCTACAGTCAGAACTTTGCTCTGCCATAGCAAATGAGTTAGGTTTAGCATAGTCTGCCATAGCAAATGAGTTAGCTTTAGCATAGTCTGCCATAGCAAATGAGTTAGCTTTAGCATAGTCTGCCATAGCAAATGAGTTAGCTTTAGCATAGTCTGCCATAGCAAATGAACACCACTTTACTGGAGGAATGGCACAGGTTTAAATATCTACAGAGCCCTGGGTACCACAAACCCAGATGTTGCCAGATGTGCTACAGAAAACTATGAGAGAGATCTGACAAGGCAGTAACATAGAGGAAATATTGTCTTTGGGATCTAGCACAGAACAGGAAGAGCCAAATGAGATAACCATGGGACCTAAACTGTGACCATATGAAATCCAAGCATGGCTATCATTTAGCACTGCAAGCCTGATCCTAAATCAGACACAGACATTGGACTGTATTAAATGTAATTATCAGAGCAATTGATATTGGGTTTAAAGCCCATGTGAGAAACAGAACACATTAGCTTCTGGCAGGGAGCAAACATTCATTCCCACGTATGACAACAAGTTACAAGACAGGATAAATGCATTCAGAAAACACTGAAACAACAAAGTAAGTTTATGGCAGAATAGCTCTTTGCATTATTCAGTACAGTGTTCTCAATTCAGTCCGAGAAGCTCTAAAGCCAGATTTATTCTGCTGTCAAACTTTGGCTTGAGTTCACTCCACTAGGAGGTCACAGCCTAGGATTATACACTTCAACTACAGGCAGCATCACAACCAAGCAACTCAAGTAGCAACTTGAGCATTATCAACACAGTTGTGGCAAGAGGTAGATTGTTAAATAAAATATAATCATTGTTCAGTGCAGGGGATTCTAACCTGGGTTAGAAGTAACTCCTTTGCACAGATTTTTGCATAGAAATTATCATGTTCACTCCTTGAGAATGCCTGATCCAGTGAATGCTTTCCAAAAGCCATATTTGCCAATTTGAAAATAAACAAACACCCCAACAAACACCACCACCACCACACCAATCTGATACACACTAATGACACAATCAGTATGGGAGGCCACAGAGTCAGGTTACTAGCAATCCCATACAAGGTTTCAGAACCCTGCCTAGGAACATTCTCATCTCTTCATCCACATCATGCTTTATACATTGAAATTCTTGGTCTGCAAAACAGTCAGCAGGAATACTATAAAACTTCATTGAGCAACCTGCTGCCAACCAGCTTCAGAAGCCACCAAGGAATATCCAGACTGAAAACACTCTAAAGAGAGTGAAACCTTCCACAAGGTCAGTTTTCCAACCTCAAAGAGATTTTGAAAGCTCCTAAAAACCAGAACTATAATATTCTCTGCTGTTGGAGGAATGCAGACTAACGAAAGCCCTGTAACAGAGTCAGGCTTCCTAAAGAGCATGTGTAACTCCACTTCCCCACAACACAGGGTCTTTGTGCAGCACGAGGGAACATGCACAAGGGGCATGCAGGAGCAGAATAGCCATCAGGTTAAATTACAGCTCATTATTATTGTTACTGATAATAAGGCCTGTGACAAGAAAGGAGAAGCCACGCTGACTCCCTTTATATTGGACACAAAAGCAAAAGAAATGATCAATTTGTCCCATGGCTACCTCCTTGAGGGATGCCACTTGGGCAGAAAGGAAGCATCAGACAAGCCAGCAGTCAGCAAGAGGAAGGAGACAAGTCTGAGTCACACAGTTGCTGCCCTCAGCAGATGGGCATCACCCCACCACAGGCAGGTCAGCCTTTGGGAGACACTAACATTCAGTGCATCCCTTCTTGCACTTATCTGCTTCCTATAGGCTTAGAAGCAGAAGAGGTACAAAGCTGTGTCTGACCTCTCTAAGAAGTCCATGCAGAAAGACAGCAAAGTTCCACAGCCAGACCTTGAATGACATAATCCTTACAGTAGCCTCTAAACCAAAGCAGTAGTGTTATGCTGAGGGATATTATGGCAATAAAATACTGCCAAATTAAGTTGTTTTAGAAAAAATTGAGTTACAGATTCATAGAGCACATGCTGAAACTTGGATTATATGCAGGCTCTCAGCCCTCAAGGCTGACCCTAAGACACTCTGTGGAAAAGCCTATGATAAATCAATGTTACTAAACAGACCCTGGAATATGAGTGGTGGGTTACCACAGTTTTAGTCAGGAGTTAGAAACCCAGTCCTTACTGAGAAGTTAGTATGTATTTATATTACCACTAATGCTTGCAATGCTAGAAAATTCACTACAACCCTACCACAATTTGAACCTGCACAAGAAGCACATGAACAGGGAAGGAACTTAAGGTAGAGTGCAAAAGTAAGAGTACAGGAAAATTAAGTAGTAGGAGTGGTTCCTAATTAGAGCAAATGATGCCACAGCAAACACATAACAATGAGGGAAGCTCTGGCACATGTCCTGGAGAAAGCCAAGCTGCTCTGCCTCCTGCACTAGCAGGTCTGTAAAGGTCACACTTGGCAGCACATGAACTCATCACAGCAAGCTGTTAGTGCTATGACCTCCTCAAGCATTCCTCCATGAAGACATCTCCCACAAGAGCTCCTCCCTGCCTGTGCACAGCTTCCATCACATACCTATAAACACGCATTTGCTGACTAACTTTGCTCTCAGGAAAAAAATTAAAAAAAAAAAAAACATAGAAAGTTACGCTCAGTTTTCTGACCCTTCCTAATTTTTGCTCACAGCTACCATAAGAGACCAGACAAAACAACCCAGTCCTCTGCAATGCCCCAAGCCTGCCATTCCCAGCAGCACTGGGGCACACTCAGCCCGTCCCAGGGCAGGGCCAGGCAGGGTGAAGCAGCTGCAGCTCCTCCTTCTCGTCATACTGGTCCTACAACTCACACAGCGCCCATCAGGCTGGCTAAGGCTGCTCCCAAACCAATTTCAGATCAAGGCTCGCTGCCAGCTAACTCTGAGCACAGCCATCATCACTCCATTACATCCACGCCATCCTGTCTCTAAACTTCTCTCAGGAAAAGCTTCCCCGGAGCCCAGCACCGGCTCGATCCCGCAGCAGCATTTCAAAGTGGGTCAGCCTGACACGATCAGAGCAGGCCTGGATCACACTGCAGGGAAAAGGAGGCACTAACAGGTGGCAGGAGAGAACAAGGCACATGAAGAAACTGGTGACTGCCTCCCCCTCCCAGCACAGCAGCAACAATTCCTCCAGGAAAACACAGCTACCTTAGATAAGACATCCTTATCTTGGATAGTCTCCAACACATTCTCTTCTTCAGGCTTTTTTTTGTTTGTGGGCTTTGAGGGAAAAAAAAAACCAAAACAAAACAAAAACCAATCCACTGTACCTTTGTTGCAATCCATCCAAATATGCACCCTAGTTCTCTCAAACTAAATTGCTTTCCTGACTCCACTACTGTGAAAGGGTTAAAAATTCATCTTAATTTAAATATGCATTCAGGATGCAGATACATCAACCTGCAGCAATAATGATGAAAGAACTGCTCTGAGATTTCCAGACAGAGCTGCAACAGCAGCTAGCACAGCAGATGACAAACAAAGGGGAAACTGCAGCTAAGTTAGAGGCAACTCAGCCATTTCAGGGATACACCCACAGCCTTTGAATTCTGGTTATCATCTTTTTGCTATTCATAATATGCTACTATAAGCATCAAAAGTTGCCTTAGTTAAAACTAAAAATTGCATTCCTTCACCTTTGTCTTTTGAGCATTTTCTGAAGTGCAGTGACTGCAGCTGCTGGGAAGAGTGGTCATGACATTTATATTATTTCTATTGTATTTCTATTTTATATTATTCATTTTTATTATTTCTACAGCTAAATTCAAGCAGAACCTTAAATTAAACACTAATTCTTTCATTTCTGAATTCATGGAAATGCATTCTTCAGCTACTGTATTTACATCCAAGCTTCACAGCTGCCAGGTTCGCTGCATGACATGAAATTTGGATTAGGGATAAACATAAACCCAATTCTGCTTCTACATTAATCCTTTTTGCTGCCACTGGGACAGACAACAAACTGATATTTCTAGGTAAGGAGCACACACAAACGGCACAAACCTAAGTTTGGATTTTTTTGCCATCTTTACTTGAGCAACAAAAGGTCAGCATGTACCTTCAGGAGACAATCACAGCTCCTGAAGTCCACCCCTTAGAGACCTAGCAGCTCTTTTTTCAGTACTCATACATACTACTACCAAAAAAACAAGGAAACCAACACCTCAACAAGTAAAAGCTTGGACACAAACAAGCAGAAAAATCCCAAAACAGAAGCACCACTACACATACATCTTCCTCCACAACCTCCCTCAGCCCTCAGCCAACTGCAAAAAAACCCCCAACTATAGCCTCAGCTGAGAGTTCAACAACACTTTTTTCTCTCTGGTAGCAAAGCCCAAGCAGCTCCTACTCTCCCATCCCTGGCCAAGGTAGCTGCACTTTCACTGAGCATCAACACAACCTTTTGTGGAATCACAAACCAGGTCATGACAGAGGACAGAGCGGAGAGTGGATTCAAAATAAAACAACAATTTCAACTGTTTCAAGGACTTTGATTAGGGAATGATGGAGAGGAGGGATTTAAGAACAGCTTTTCTGATACAAGACATATCCTCTGCCTCACTGCTGCTGCCTGAGGAAGGGTGCCTGTGTGCTGGGGAGGACGTGGCTCTCAAATATCCCTGAAGCAATATTCCCTTCCATTTTAAATACATCCTGTACATAGGGGCTTTATTTTCTAAAAGGGAGATTTTAAGATCAGCACTTTCCCCAGACTACACTCTCCCATTTGTGGTTTTCTGCTCATAGTTATTTATTGCACTCTACACCCCATGGAAAATGAGAGCTAATGACGATGTGACAGAGTCACATGTTCACAGAACTCACAGGGCAAAATAAGTAAGCCAAGGGGAAAGGCTATGTCCAAACATTAGCTCTTCCTAAAACAGCTATGGCCAGACACACACTGAAAACAGAGACCAGCTACACAAATCATGACCAGACACATGCAATAAACCTTAGAAGACATTTTCATGTTCTTTATTCTGATAAGTCATTTTAAATTAGAGAATAGACAAAACAGATTCCCAAGCTCGCTCAACAATCTCTTTGGAAGAAAAACTAGTTATCCAGAGCCCATTTTATGCAAAGACTAACCCTTGAACTAAAGCAAGAGACAGACTCTGGCCACTCAAACCTGCAACCTGTCCTCAGAAATTCTGGCATTCACCATCACAACAGAGAGGAGCCAAAATTCACTTGCACCCTAAGAAGGCTGCTGACACACTAAGACCAGGGCACACTTAAAAATGTTGTTGGGACATGGGCTTTTCAAATCCTGAATGCCAACTTGTAACTTCTTAGGGTGGAGCACCACCAACTCCCAAGCAGTTACCCAGCCTGTGGCACAGCTAACTAAACCTTGCCCATCCAAACACCACAGGGTTAATATCTTCAGTAACCATAGCAACCAGCACTTCTTCCTCCATCAGAGCCTCAGCTGGCACATTACTGCCTTCCCAGCATCAGGTTTTGCAGCACATTTAGGGACTGCTTCCTTTCCCCCCAGCCACAGGGTGTGGCCAGGCACATTGGGAGGACATCGGAGCACTCAGCCGTTTCACCTAATTCTGGCATTTCTCTGTCCCCGTGTCCCCTGGTGGTTCTACTTCCCCCCCACAGAGGGAAGGGAGATGTGTGAATTCCCCCAATGTGCATCAAGGCAGGCACAATGTAAAGCAGGGAGCCAGCTGCAGCCTCAAAAGAGGAGATGCCACAGGATAACACAGGAAGGGACTGGTGAATGCTGAAGGTGGCAATGCCAATCAGCCATCAGGTTAAATGGAAGCAGCACTGCAAGACCAGAAGATCCAGCTGCCATCCATGACCCAGTGTCCCACAGGTATTAGGAACAGTGATTGCCTGCTCATGACACCCCATAAACTGTAAATCCACTGGAGATATCCACCAAGATATCAGTGAGAAAACAAAACTCCCATCTAGCAGCACATGTATTCTGTCAAGAAGAGAGACAAAATATTAGTTTCAAAGCAGAGCTTATCACTAGCAAAACAACACATCTTCTTTTCTTGTGTGCACCTCTGAACTGCAGATGCATAAAAGCAATAATCACATCCTAGCCTCTCTCCTGGTGCCATGCCCTACTCCTGGGCAGCTGCTGCATGCCAACACTTGCTCACTTCTAAACCAACCCAAAGTCATTTATTTGGTTCCACTCACTGGTGTGCTTGGCACAGAGAGAGACACTGCTGTTTTATTAATAGCTTCATGCTGGCCCAGCTCGATCCTGTGCAGGGTTTCCACAGCATCATTACAATGCATTTTTCACTATCTCCCCTCCTCCTTCACCACGTGCCACTCCAAGACAGCAGATGCCTGTCTTCCACCTAGCTGTTCCTGCTCCTCAATGTCACCTTGCTCAAGGCATCATTCTTCCTCCTGTGTCCTTCCCCACCCTCTGTGACAGAGTCCCAGCACAGCCAGAACAGCTGCCCTCCAAGGCACCAAGGCCACAGAGCCTCTTGGGAGTCTCACCTGGACAGCAAGCTCTTTGTGAGAGGTGTGACCCAGCCACAGCACAGGGTATTTGGAGCAGAACTAGAAGGGGAGCAGTTATTTTAAGTCCAAATGTTCAGTTCCTGCATAGTGACATTTCTTTCTTTCATCTTCAAAAGAGAAAGGACAAACTTCTAGTTTTGGGCTACCTTTGTGACTACTATGGTGGCACTGCTATGCAAGTGACCCCTCAAAGGCACAAGTCTAGCAGCAGATATGGACCATGTTGGCAGCATTCAACTCTGGTACTAATATGGGCAAGGCAGTAAGTGGTTTGTACCCAGGATTAATGGTTAGCAAGGCAGAGGATTAAAAAAAAAAAAAAATCAGCAATATACCAACACATACTTTTGCTTTCATGTTCTCTTAACACATCCATCATTTCATGACATCCAGGCAAAAGGTTTCTCCAGTGTAATTAAAACATTTCTCCAGCACACAGGGTGCATGGGACCCCAACAAGCTTTTAACTAATTGTGAGAGCCTGGAGCATCAGGTGTGCAGATATCCACCAGGTCTTGGCTGACACACTGGTCTTGCTGGGATTCATTTCAGCAGCTTACAGGAGACCCTCCCACAACCTCCAACAGTTTAGCCAGCCCACTGCCAAACCCATCAGGTGCACTGCTCTGAGCACTGTCACAGATCTGCTCAGTGGTTTTTAGCACAGATTCCCCTTTAACAAGGGTGGGTTGCACAAGTTCCACTGATTGCACAGAACTCTCCTGCTCACAAGAGCTACAGCTCACTCTGAAAAAGAGCTGATTGTGCTGCTTCCATCTTCTTGCAGAGCCTCAGCCACAGGAACAGAGAAGAGCTCTGTGATTCTCAGGCACAGGATGGATTCAAGGCTTTGGAGTACAAACAAAAGAAACCACAGGTACCAATGGGTGCTGACTGGAAGGATTTGTTCACCCACACTTCAGCCTGAGAAGCAGCATTGAAATGGATGTGTTAGCTGGGACTCACCAATGTACAGCCCAAGGGGCTACACCAACCTCCTGGAGACCAGAGGAGAACTCCTTCCACTTGCAATTTCACATTGCCAATGAATGATCTCCCCCACCAAAGATAATACATCACAAAAATCCATGGTTTAAAAAGGCATCAAGAAATACAAGAATTCGTCACTTCCCTGGATAACTTCCAGTAGTCAATCTCCAAAAACAACCTCCACACACTTGGACATTTCATTTCAGTCTGTGTGGGCTTATTTTGCAGCCATCTATTTGTATTATGTGTGTCTCTTATTATGTCAAAATTTCTCTTTGAGAGAATAATTGACAATAGTCCCCCCTTTCAATCTCTTTTCATAAGCTAAACAGATGGGAGTTTGCTTCAGCTTCTGTTTCCAAATTGTTCCAGCAGCTCCTGTCTCCACCCTTTTCTCAGTTTTTAAACACTAAAGGCAAGGTTCATTCCCCTGAATGCTGCTGGGTGGAGAGGCAGTTCAGTGGCTACCTCACTCATTACACCCACACCATCTTCTGGGTCAAGCAGGACACTGGGAAGCTTTGCTGAATTACCTGCCCACAGTTTCCCCAAAATTGCTCTCTAAGCCATTTCCTTCCAAACCCCAGGCTGGATGCAGAAAGCCAGAGATCTCAGTACTGAGATTCACAACCCTGCAGTTGGTCATTAAGAGCCCATTGCTTTGGCAGCAGGCCAAGTGAGGAAAAGACCCAAAGCACTCCACAAGACTGTCAGTAGCATTAATTTTATTTACCATCCTGTCAGTCTACAGGCTCATCCACGATTCCATATCAATTCCCACATCACTGATGGAAATGCTGATCATCATTAGTCCTCTCACACATCCCCCTGGATGACATTTAATTTGGATTCACTATAACGATGCCAAGACTTGTCAGTGAACTTGAGGGATACTGGAGAGACCTCCTGGCTCCTGATGTTATTTCACCACAAACCAAAAAGCAGATTAGAGAACTCAGCTTGTGATACATTTAGTAAGTGCTCTACAGCCATTGCAGAGTACTGGTGTTTTGGAGGAAATTCCCATCCTTTGCAAGGAAGGGAATCAGGCTCTCATGCAATCAGTGCCTAACAGCTCTCTTGAATACATTAGAGCAATAAACTTATTTCTACCAATCAATCCATTTTTAGTTTCAAAAAAACAAAAGCTCCTACCTTCAGCAGGTTTGTTTTTTTCACAGCTCATTTTTAACAAGTGCCAGATAGAGACAGGAATACCTGATTCCTTTCAAAAGGATCAGCTCAGATTGACACAAAACAAAGCTATGACCAACCAGCCCCCACCCTGTTCTCTCATTCCCTGCACAGCTGCCCTCTTCCCATCTGCCACCCCAAGGTCCCCTCAGCCACTCTCACAATGCTCCTTTGGATTTTTACTATTACTAGATACCTAATTTCTTAACTCCATCCCTCTGTATCAAATAGGCACCTGGGAGGTATTTTTTGTGCCATGTATGGTGCACTAACCTCATACTTCACTTCCCCAAACTCCAAATGAGTATTACTATTTTTTTGCTATACAGCAAGCAAAAACACCTTCTCTTTTGGAAGGTGAACTCACTAGTGAGTCTTACACTCTTACTAAAATATTCAAAATTTTGAGAAACTCATTCTAGCCCCCATCTTATATTCACATTGTTTTCCCCAACTCTTTCACTGTACTAAAAGATAACTGCCACCTAGTTTTTATTTATCAATGTCAAACTACTTTTTAAATTACCCTTTATGTTAATGACATCTTCTTAGCAGATATTATATCCCCTCTAGGCTCTCTGAGTATATTTCTGTGCCAATTACCGCAGAACATTCAGTTGAGAATTATTTTACTCAATTCCTCCTTTTCTTCCTCCATTCTATTTTCCCTCTTCAAGAAATCAGTTTCCTATCAGGCAGGAGTTAAAGGTTCCAAAGCTGAGCTGAGATTCAAAAGACATTCAGACTTGAGAAGGCAGCTACAGGAATCCTGTGTCAGACAGCCCATGAACAGTCACTCTTCTGGGTGGTGGCAACTATTTCTAGCTGTTATACCTCTTAAGAGGTTTCTAATAACTGTCAAATACATTCCTCTCCTCATCAGTCTTATTTATTTCAGCATCCAATAGCCAGCAGGGAGCAGACAAGGAGAGAAGGCAAACATGATCCTTGCAAAGCCTTTTTTATCTGCAGATCAGCACCATCATCGTTCTGTAACTTAAGGGGTAACTTGCTCAGTGAACAAATGCCCCAGGGCAGAGCACAGGCCCTCCATGACAAAGCCAGTTGCTGCAGAGTCTCTGCTGCCTTAATTTGCAAATGCCACTACATCTTCACATGTGCCTTAGCATGCATCCCAGCCTTGGGTCTACAGGAAAATCAGGTATTCACTTAATAGTGCCACCACAAGAACTGCAGAGGAACAGGAATGCATGATTCTCATTCCTGGCCCCCAAAATCAGAAACAAGGTATAAGCACAAAGTCAAAATAAGCTCTTTTCAGCTGCCTCCCCCCAAAGCGCTTAGGTTTAGTTACTGCATTCAAACCGCAGCCCTTTAATCAAGGAGCCCTACTTATTCATGAGGAGAACTGTAGCTAGACAAGCCTTTCAAACACAGGCTCTGCCATCTGGCAGCAGCACTGAGACTTGTTCCCAGACACACACAGAGCGCTGGTAATTGCCCTCACGTGGACTTGCAAGGCACTGCAATTGTTCTGGAATTTAAAACCTCCATGGGCTCCAGATGTGGATTTGTCTTTGTGGAGGAAAAGGTACTACTAATTATCAAGTATTTCCCGGACCCCCCAGCCCCAAGCACTTTTCATTTTGCTCTCCCCCTTTATTTCTGTGGTCTTCTACAGCACCAACAGCAAAAAAAAAAAAAAAAAAAAGTCAATTCTGTAGGTCTGCAGATCAGTAGCTTAAAAAATTCATACCATGGAATAATGTTTGTCACATTTCTCTTGCTTTCCCTGTCCCCGTGGATTTGACACTGAGCAACTGCCCAGTGGAGAACAAAGATCATCTGGGGATTGCTTTGTAGGCTTTCCTTTCTTCAAATTAATTTTAATTCATAATGGAAAGGTCACAGACATAAGCTCTCTACCAAAAGTGGCAACTTTGCATTCTTCAAGTGATACATGTAAGGAAAGAAGGGAATAAAAGTAGTGGAAGAGACTTACATTTTGCTTCAGACAGATTCTGGTTAGGTGACCAGACCAGCATGCCGAGATTCTCTCTCTCCTGACTTCGCCTTGCAAGTTTGGCTTAAGAGAAAACAGACACAAACCAAGTTACAGAGAAAGTAATTTCAGATGCAAAATGGATACAAAAACGACTTATCACACATCTGCAACTTTTAATCAAGATATAAAACCCATCCACAGAGTTAAAACCCCATCCTCCCATTCAGACCTGAGGCTTTTCCTTGTTTCTTCAATGCATCGGCCTCCATATAACATGACAGACACTGCACACTCTCATGCAGCACACTAAGCAGCATACGTTAGATCTAAATTAAAAGTTAATTAATGTTTCTCTTCCAGCACACTTGATTATTTTTCTTCCAGCCATCATTAAATGAAAAAGGGAGGAGCTAGGCTCAGGCAGCAGGCTCCAAGCTCTGGACATCATGAGACTGCAGAGTGCAGACAGATTAACCCTTCAGGGTAGGCACATGCATAAAACCTCCCACACCACACTTCTGAGCACCTCCTGCACTGTCCCAGCAGCCCCTCTGTGCCTCCATGCCCCATACAATCAGGAATGCCCACCCAGGTGACACTGGGTCCCTCAGGTCACAAGCAGGTCCCAGTCTCAGCTGCCCCAGAGAAATCAAAATGCATCCACATCCACATTGAGACACAAACCCACACTCAGACAAGTGTTAAAAGTCTGTTTGTAACCAGCTTAACACCTGGCTGGCAGGAGAGCTCTGAAAGTCTCAAGTGAAGATCTACAGCTGCACATAGTTTGTAAAAGCAACTTCAAACTAAGGTATGTTTCAAGAGCAAGCTCTTGTCAATTCTGATGATGTTCGGTCACAAGCAGTCAAAAGAGGAGGAGGAGGAAGAGGATGAGAAGAGGAAAAAAAGCAACTCCCTCCTTTGAGTCAGCACACACACAGCCAGCCCAACCACCCGCCCTGGCAGAGAGAAACTTGCAAATCTTGTTATAAATGAGTACCTGCAGTGCTATTTCCACTACAAAATGCCACATAACGCTCAAGTTTTATGCAATATTTCAACACATATTTTCTCTGTGCTGTGCAATTAGACATATAACCACCACTGCATGATGCATTCAAACAGGTCAGAAAAGATCTAGTAACACAAAGTTACATTACATTACTGTGAACACTCATGGTTTCACCACTGTTTATAACCTGAAATCTGCTCAGGTAAGAACAGTCAGGATTCAGATGACAAAAATATTTTAACATTAAATTTAAAGTACAAATAGCACATATTAAAAATAACCACCTGTCAGCAACATATTTACACTGAACTACCAGTTCAGCACCATCATCTGATGGTTTCTTTCACAACAGACACCATGATTATCTTTCACTCAGGTTTTTGGGAAGGTTTGGGAAGGTTTCACGTTGTTTTATTTTAGGGTGGTTAGCAACTGCACATACAAGGTATTTTGCACGCTCTGCATGTTCATTACTTTCCAACTAGGCAAAAAAAAAAGGAGTGAGAAGAGACAACATCCTCTGTTGGCAAGAGATGGGAGGTGAAGACCAGACACAGAACACAAAGAGTGTCTGAAATTAAAATTACAAGTCTTGAAACATTTGGCATTAAATTTTACCTTCTTCCTCATTTCAAGTCTGGGCTGGAATGCAAAGGAGTCAACCCTAAGCCTCCCCTTTATCAAATTTTTCTCTTCAGTTCTCCTTATCCAGGACAGCCTATTCTACTGAAGTCTAACATGGGGTTCATAGAACAGAAGAATAATAAGTCTCTCTCCTTACTTTAACCTACACTGAAAAAGCACATTCTTATCCCATAAAAATACTCAAAGACAGCAATCATCAGTCAGGTGTTCATGAATTTAAACACCTCCATCCCAATCCCAACACACCCCAGTATACCCACTGCAGCTCAGGGGATGCCCAAACACTGCCAGGTGAGGTGTGACACCAGGACATGTCAGCCTGCCTTTAGCAGAGAACCCACCTCAATCAGGAAAAGGACAGTTTTCTCTCAGTTTAGCAGTCTGAACCTCCTCTGCCCTGGGACACATGAGGTGCACATCCCAGCCCAGCTGCCCTGTCAGCAGCAGGGCTCCATTAGCTCCGCTCAGCCACAGTGGGTTGGGTGAAGTTTCACCTCCCATGGTTAAAACCCCAAGTTTGGCTTTGGGGCATTGCAGAGGGAGCCCCACAGCCCTTCCAGGTGATACCCAGTGCAGGGAGGTGCTGCAGGACCTCATGGCACCTAAAAGCAACGTGGCCAAACGTGCTCCTCATGCTGCTCCACAGCTCTACAACAGGAGCCCAGGAGCCCCCTCTGCCAAGGAAATGCCTTGGGTTAAGGAGCTACCTCTTTCCAGCCAGGCATTCCCTCCTCCCTGGGCACCACACACAGAGGTGCCTGCAGATGCTGGGCTTCATGCCACCCTCAGGACCCCCATTTGCACAATTCCCACAGCCAAGTGTCAGTTCCTCCCTCCTGCCCCTCTGTAGCACCAACCAGCCAAGTTACACTGGGCTCAAAGGGTGTGGAGCAGCACCTCCAGTGTTCCTGCAACTTGTCCCCTGCTCCACCTCTCCACCCAAGCCCACACCTGTCCAGCCTCGGGCCTCATTCCTTGACAGCTGTAGAGGCCACTCCAAGGCACATACAGTAGGGTTATGCTGAAACTCATGCTTTTCTGCAAAGGACAGGAGCACCTAAAGGCTAACACACATAGAAAGATGGGAGTGGCGTGCTCCTCAAGCATCCATAAAGGCTGATTCTCCCTCCCTGCATTCCAAGATGCTTGCCAGGGCCTTCACCTTCTGGCACCACATCCTCCCCAGCACCCCTTCTCAAGCCCACAGCCCCACATCTACTGTGCCTCATATGTAAGGCAGACATGACAGGCTTTCTTCCAGAACAGTGCTGACCCCACCACAAATATACACAGCATAATACTCTTACTGCATGATGTACCAACAAAAAGCTTAAGAGCTTGCTCAGAATTTGGAATCACATTGAAATGAAATGACTGCTTCAGAGCATCAGCCACGAGAGCAGAAGAGGGGCCTCAGAGCAGAGTGGCTGTTCCATCCCTTTATAGCACCATGCCAAGCACAGCTGCAATGCTCACCAACACTGTCCCATGCTTCTGAACAAGGACTATCAGGATGAATTCTGACACTCTGCACTTCAGTGATAAAGCTGTAAAGATAATTCAATTTAATCTGTTGCATATTTCATGTAAAAATAGCCACGTCAGAAGGGCAAGGGTTATTCTTTTTTTAGGAGAACAGATCAATTTAAGATCAATGAGGTTTGCTTGTTTAAGCAACTGCAGTTAAACCAGTGCAACCTGTGCTTAGAGAAGCTGTATAGTGGCAGACAAGATCTGACATTTCAGGTCATCCTACACTTTCATCTAGCTACCCACCAGGTATTTGTAAAGTCTCTGCCACAGCCATTAGCTCCATGTCAGTGGCTGTGGGAGCCAACACTCAGTAATCACTTTCCCACTGTTGGCTTTCCCATTTGTCCCAAGTCTGTCAGGAATCATGGCTGCTTCCTCCAAGAGGAAATCCTCCTACTACAACCAGCACCCCCTAAATTTTGTTCCACTATCAGAATTCACAGGGAATGCAAACTTCCACTGCCTTTACCCAGGCAGAGAATGCAGCCCCAACCAGGCACAGTAGTATCATGTTGCTTTTTCCACAGCAGTTACCATATCTGTCTCTTTTCTTACCACTAGAATATAACCCCTACTCCACAGACTATACACTAAAACTCAGGAGAGAACCAATCCAGCCTAAAATTCACTTTGAGAAGAAAAAGGTATTTTAAAGAGTTTGTCCCATTTTACAAATGTGGTTTACTGCACAAGCCCAAAAAGTTCTACTGTGGAAGAGAGGAAATGAAGCAGAGCAGAAGACATACATATCACTATTATTCTAAAATGATGTGGAGGGGATTTGGAGTTCCCCTCCCCCAGAGCTGTGAGGGCACATCTCAAAACCAGTGTGCAGAAATACCTTGATTTGCACAGGAGAGAAATGACACAGCCCCTTTATTTCCCATCACTTCTTCCCAAAGACTGAGCTCTCCATCCCTGGGGGCTCCCTGAGCTAATAACGCACCTGGACATGCAAGAGCAGCACACTGCAAGATTTGGAACCCTGATCCACAGCAGCTAAGGCTCTCCTCACCTCTACCCATGAGCTGTCAAGCCAGGACATCTGCTAGCAAAAGGGAAACAGGGATTTCTCCAAACTACCAAAGGAACTGCCAAAGGTCACTGTAGCAGTGTACCTCCATCAAGTCCCCCCTACAGGTCAGAGAGTATCTCCCCTGTCCTTCTGACCCCTCCCAAACTTCAAGTTAGACATGGAAACAGTTGTATCAGAAGGAAATAATCAGAAGGTTCAAGAGCCCCACTGCCCTTCCACCATCTACTTGACAAACCAAAGCAGGGCACCTACCTAAGCTTTAAAAATATAAAAGTAATCCAACAAAAAAAGCTATTAGCTTTAACTCCATACCAGTTCCTGGATTTCTACCACATATATTTAGAGACAAGAAGAAGAGTAAGGAAGTAGAGACAGTCAGGATACCTCCCTCACCCACAGCACCAGCTTAAACTACCTTAAGGCCCACAGGTGGAATGGACACCATTCACAAAGAGAGTGCAGGAAGGCAAAACACTGTCTGCAAGCAGGAGCCCAGCACTGAGCAGCTTCAGCCTGACACATCACATTTTATTTTTCATCCCCAAGTTAGAGAAGAAACATGCCAGAATAAACTCAGTAGGAGCAGAGGCCTCTCAAAGAGCCACCAAGCACTCTGTCATCTGTTACTTTGCTTCTGTGCAAGGCAGCAGTGCCAGCTCCCACTCGAGTTTCTGCACTTGAGGGGCTGCTCTGTCTCACAGCTCTCCCCGAGGATGCTGCATGGTCCAGGCACAGCTGTGAGCCATTCAGGAGCTTTACATTTCCTCTGGACACCTGGACTGACCCCCTGGAGAAAGGATACTCCCCTCCTGCAGATGACAAGACACATTTTGCTCCTAGTTGCATCCTGCCCAAGTCGAAGTGAGGCTTGGGCAGGATGCCTCCAGCATTTTTCCTTCTCCATAACCCTCTCAGTAATCTCTGATGTTTTTGCTGTTGCTGTTTGCACAAGGCATTTCAGAGCTATTGAAACCCTCTGGATTTCAAAGCAAAGCACAGTAACACATGACTGTGTGAGGGCACTGCAACACACACCATGGAGAGTGGGACCTTGCTCTAGTCAGCTGCTTCTGTTATTCAGAATAAGGTAACTCAGAAGAGTAGGTCCACAGTCAGGTGCTGGATACAAACACATCCTTCTGTACCTTCTCTAGGAAGCAAACAGGAGCCTTAAACCAAAGTTTAAAAGCACTTGCCATAAAACTACAGGCAATTCTTCAGGCACTGATCTTTTGCAAAACAACAGGTAAGAATATACTTCCAGATCTGAACAACGTCTTCCATGAAGTTAATAAAGAAAGATTACACAACAACTGAAATACTCAAGGTGAAGGATGACAAGATTCCCACCTAAAAAAGCTACTCCTTTACTAACAGCACTTACTGATCTCCCCCAGCTGATACTAATTCATTTTTAAATCACACAGTGCAGATCTTAAAAGAAAGTGTAAGAAACACCTCTTCCCTTTTAATATGCAACCCTGAGCATTATCTATAAAACATGCATTGTGTAATATCCAAAGGTGAATAGATGCTTTTATTGTTTGGAAGAACTGGAGCTGCCATACAATAACTTAGCTGCTGATGCTTCTTAAAGCAGTTTTGGATCAAGTCTAATGTATTTACTTCTAGTGAAGTGAGATTAAACAAGTGCTTCCATTCCCAACTCTGCATTTTCTTTATCAATGCAGAACTTAAATTTATTGCATAGTGTAAAATTCCCTGTTTACAGTACCCATGATGGCTGTTAAACAAAATAAGACAAGGGAGGCACAGGCTCCCAGAGCACAAAAAAATTCTCTTATGGGTTCACTGGTATTACTCATGCTCACAGTGTAATTGTAAATGCACAGCTGTGGTACAACAGCACAACACCTATGTGACACAAGAGAATTCAAACAAAATTCAGGGTCAGAAGAAAAGCTTTTTCCACTTTCCTTCCTCACTACTGACACTGGTGTCCCAAGCAGCAACTCAAAGACATTTGAAGAACTTTGCTGCTCATCTCCACTTCCTCCTGCATGTGACTTCTCCCTGAGTCAGCAGATAATGCTTGTGATCCCCTTTCATTCCTGTTTTCCAAGGACTGCCTAGTCATAGCAGCTGGTACTTCATAGAAATACCATCACTGAACAGACTATAGCAGCATTAAATGAAACAGAACTGGAATCCTGCAAACTGAGAAACATTTTTTAATTAAAAAGCTATAAATGAAGCAGCAGTTAGCTCTTCCTATACACGACTACACCCGGCTGGCACTATAATCTATATGCAAATAAAGTTCTGAGGGCATTTTTGTATCTGCCTAGGGAAACAAAAGCAACTATTTGGGTTTCTATACAGAGCAGCAGCACTGGAAACATGGAGTCAAGAGCATTACTGCCTCAAAATGACTGTAGGTGCTGTGCTACAAAACTCCACAGTATCATGTTACAACTGTGAGCAAAATATTGCTTTAAAAATTACCCAGTTAAAGATTAATCACCCAGCAATGATTACAAAGGTCACTTTGCAGTGATAAAAATTATTACCATTAGAAGAACTGAAAGAGAAAATGAGAAAAAGCATAGATGGCAATAGCTGCCTTTTCTCTAAAGTAATCGAGTTCAATCCATCCTAAGTTTAAACTCTGCATCTTTATATTATTATTTTTAAACATTTTAAGAACACATCTGACCCAAGATGCCTTTCCAGTTTAACACCCAGCTGTAACACAAAAGCTGTGCCCTACATTCTGCCCACAGCCCAGGCCAGACCGAACAATAAAGCCAGAACAGATGTTGAGGCCTTGCCTTGTATTTTCTTCTTGAATAACACGAGCCTGTTCATTCCCTCCTGCAAGCAGGTGGCACCAATGTGCAGCCATAGATGAGGTCTGAATAACTATACAAGCAAACAGCCTTTCCATATGCACTTTAAGTGTGCAACATTTTCTACACCCATACAATTCCAACCTGAGCTCTTCAGTGAGTTCTGCACACACAAGCCCTGCAATCCACACACAGGCAGGAAGCACATTACCCCACCAGGAGCATGAACATAGCCCTGCACATGCTTAGCATGGAGCAGCACACCTATGCTAATCACAACGGGCTTTTGTCTAGACATGGCTGAGCTTTTGTACTGAAACCTGAAAGGGTTAGGGTTTTTTTAAAGAGAAAGTATAAAATTAAGAGGACAGAAAATGCACATTTGACCAAGATTTTATCAGACATCTCTTGCAAGCCTTTTAAAAACACCATCTACTTTTTTTTTTTTTTTAAGGACAGCTGCTAACTATATCACAGCAATGCTGAATGCACAGCCAGAAAGCAGCAACCAGAACAAAGCCAAAGCCTGCAGCACTTGTGTGACACCGAGCTGATGAGGCTCACCTGCCCTCCCATGCACACTTCTCCCTGCTCCACAGCTTCTGTTCTCCCCAACACTGACCCAACAAGATGACACTGCTTTCTTTCCTTCCTTTTTTCCCTTCCACACTATTCCCCTTCCAGTCTCATTCAGGTGACCAAAAAGTTACACAGGAATGCCTACATGCACGCAAGTTAAAATCCACATATTGAATTTAATACACAGAAAAGGAACAACAATAACACAGCAGTTTCCTCAAGTGCTAGGTCCTGTGCTGCTGACAAACATCGAGACACTGCTGAATCTATTTGAAGCCAAAGAACCTACTCATGAGGAAGCAAAGATAAGGCAAACAAACCCTCTCTCTCCATCACAGATCTTGATTCTGCTGCCTCCCCTGATCTTTGACAATCAGCAACTCCTACATGCACAGCTCCACATTCATACAGCCTCCCAGTTCTTTACTAAGCTAGCCCTCAGCTCCTCCCACCCACTGAACAGGGTCCTCTGTTGTGTTCCCTTAAGAACAAGAGCAGCTGCTTGGGCCAGTCCTGCCCATTATTCACAGGCAGCACTTAGGAATAACAAGACCAGGACCAGCAGAGAGACTTCCTGAGCTGGTACTGTATCTGCATCACTGGATTTAATGGCCCTTCATGGAAGGAGGGAGTAAAAAAAAATAAAAATCCATCAAATAGACTAATCCTTTTTGAACCCATTTATAATTTTGGCATCTACAACATCCTGTGGCAGAGTGCTTCAATTTAATTATATGTTTGTTGTCTGAAGGAGAACAAAGAAAGCCCATGCACACACTCCCTTCTCCACTCTAAAGCTGCTACCCAGTCATTTCATTTGGTGGCCCCATTTCCTGCCTTATGAGAAGCAGAGAATAACTGCACCCTGTTCACCTCATTCGTGCCTCTTGCTGTTTTACAGATCTCCTACTACACATTCTCAGTCATCTGCTTTCCAAGAGAGGCAGTCCAGGCTTTTCTGCTTCTCCCTCGTATGGAGATGAGAAACAAGAACAACTCCTGTACTTTAGTTATCTTACAGCTCTCAGCAGCATGTACACATGGGGGAGGGATGGGAATGGGACACAACCAGAACTGTACACAGTGTTCAAAGAGAGGGTACAACACAGGATTTATAAAACATGCCGTAATGAGGTGTTATTTTGTTCTCAGATGCTTTCACAACAGCTTTTAACAATATACTTGCTTTTCCATTATTACCATTGAGTTGATGAAAAAAAACCACTGTCTACCAAGATCTTTATCTGGAAAGGTAACACCAAATTTAAAGACCACTGCTGCACAAACAGTTAAGGGCAGTTTAGAGACCACTACTGTATACGCACAGTTAAGGGCTGTTCCACCCTACCCTCCCCCTCAATATTAGTTAGCACATAACAAGTGCCACCTGTCACAGGCCTGAACACGGTGCCCATTCCCTCCATTTAGCAGATGCCCACACTCCCTCCCCCCTGCTGCCCCCTCCTCCCATTCACACACTGTTTTCTGACAAGAGAACAATCCAGCTGCTAGTAGTAAAAATAAGGTGAAAAACAGAAATAACAAGATACATAATTTGAAATGGGGAATACACAAGTGTTACTTTAGTTGGAGAGTGACAAGTGCAAGAGTGACTCCCCTCCACCCTCAGGTACAGGACACCCTTGGCTTCCCAAGGCTTCTTTCCCCAGGAAAAGTGACACAAGGAGCAAGAAGACAAGAGAAAAGTTTCTCAGACCTTGCATCTCCCCCTCTTCCCTTTCCTGCTAAACAGCAATGCTGCCTAGACCACCCATTCAAGTAGTCCCCATTCCTCAGCTCAGGCCACCCTTTTCCATTCCATGGCAAGACACACAGGCTGCGTTTTACTCATCTTTCCCACACGTTAAGAACCAGCTGGCCTATTTCTATTGCCCTATGCAAGAAGAAACTAAAAAAGTCTCAAGTGCTCACTAAGCACAAAGTACTTTTTGGTATTTTTAGCAACACCCCTTCCCACCCATCAAAAGTTCACAACAGCCTTCTTTTCAGATAGCTTAAACTGATTAGTGGAAGTAACAAGTGGCTAGGAAGCACCAATGACATAAAATGTAGATTCTTGGTGAACAGAGTGACTGGTTTTTGGTTTTTTTCCACTTCCAAAAACCTTGCCAGGATGACAGTCAGGAACATATATGACTAACTAGAACCTAGTCTCCAAAGAGTATGGGATGTGGGCACCTCTCATCCTCACCCCACACCTCAGGAGATCAGAATACATTTTAAAAAACTAATGACCAGCTATTCTCAGTGGCTTACAAAATAAGGCTGCTGGGCACACATGTTACTGCTTGGCAAGACAGTACAGTGAAAGACAAGCAGACAGGACATAGTCATGTCTGCATCCAGACTAGAGTCAACCCAAAAGGACAACTGAGAGAGAAATTCCATGTTACTCTGCTCTTACAATACCAAATATTTTTACACAGTCCAATCAAGCACAGTCAGCTCTCAAAGACAGTAAAGGTTTGTCACATTATTATTCTTTAAAACCTGGGTCAAACACCAACACTTCTCAAGGCCACAAGCAGGAAAACCCATCACACAACAGCAGCAAACACATCTTCCAAACTCAGCTGAATGCTCTGAATAGGCTGGACATCCACCAAGGAAGGCACCACCACGGCACCTCCCTGATGGAGGCAGTGCCCTCTAAGGGCAGCAGAACCAGGCCCTGCCAGCCTGCCCAGGAGAGGCCTCACCTCTGTGCTGAAGTCACCTAAACTATCCCATTTCTACCCAAAGCTGGTTTGATAGAGGTGGCCTGGCTGGCAGAGCTGTGGAGACAGCAGCCTCTGAAAAGGGGACACGGTGTCCTCTCCCAACACAGCCACCTCCAGAAACAGATACCTGTCCTCGGGCCAACGCCGGCACACAAGAAGCTTATACATCAAATCCCACCCAGCACTGAGTCATGCACGGTGTGGTGTGCAACTGCAATCAACAGGCCGCGAGCATGCCCAGTTTAACCCACACAAATCCGACTTCTAAACGTCTGTGACAGTTGCATATCCTCCTCTCACCCCCATCCATGACACTCTTCCAGGTCCTTATCCTCACAGCACCCCTACAGCAGATGAGAGCTTTTATCAACACACACACACGCAAAGCTGACTGCCGGGCTTGCAGAGGCTGAGCGAGGTTTCCCCAACCCCATATAAGAGCCCTAAGTGTGGCTCATCCTCCCTCATCACCCCACTCTCAGAAATGCTGAAATCAAATAGGGACCCACAGATAACACATTTGTGATATTTCAAACCAGATCTTGAAAACTCAGTCTGCTTCCAGCTCTCCTCAGAGATGACTGGTGCATTCATTAGCCCACAAGCTCCCCAAGGTACAGACAGTCCCTCTCCTTTTGTCTGCACGGGGCCCACCTCCACAGGGTGCTGTAAGGATAATATTCATACCCAAAAACACGAAGTCAGATTTAACATGCCCTTGAAATGCAGGCGGCTCCCGGATCACAATTTTCCAACAGATTTCACAAGTTAGTTTGTTTTTTCCCCATTTCTGCCAAACTCAGAGGCGCAGTACTGACTATAATTAAAACATAGCTAACAACCATGGCATCCTGGTTTTAACATTCAACTTTTACTAAAAGACTATCCAAAACAACTTATCTGGTTTCTCTCCTTCTCCTGCCTTCAAAGAATCTCAGAACTAGTTTGTCCTGCATCTACATTAATAATCAGAGCAAGAACGCCGTGTGATAACAGGAGAGGCTAAGCAATCCATCACAGCTGCACACCAAGCGCTGCCTTGCACTCACTCTGCAGGTTTCCCACTTCGTGCTGAACCTAGCTGATCCTAAAAGGTGCCAAGTAACAGTGAGCCAAGCCCTGGAGACACAGGCTCTGGGCATTAAGCAGCAGCAAGTACACTCGCAGCCCAGAGGAACAAAACAGGGGCAGAGCTCTGCTGGATTTTCCTGAGCTGCCTCTGCTTTAGGATTACAAACGCTCCTTCTGCAGTGCCAGCATTTGCATACCACAGCATATTTACAAAGAAATCAATCGGGACACGAGCCCGGAGGTGAACACGGAGAAGAGGCCCGCAGCACTCGGGGCAGCCTGCAGAAAAGCTCGTGGCTTTCTGCTCAGTCGCTCCAGGGAAAGGCAAACCGGCAGGGAAATAACACAGGATCCCCTTCCCCACCCTGCCTAACAAAGAGCACACAAGTTTCAGGCGCAGGGCCCTACAGGCTCTCAAACGCAGCCACCACGTGGTGAGCGAGCATCAGGAGCAGAGCGCACACAAAGAGCCCAGAAGCAGCAGGAGACGGGGGAGAGGGCTGGGAAAGCCTCGGCAGCCAGGAGGCGGACGGGGGAAGGGGAGAGGCAGGCTCCTTCCCCAGCCATGGCCAGCAGGAAGCGAGCACAAAGGGGACAGCGAGGCCAGGCAGATAAGGAGAAGCCCGCGGAATGCCAGGCTGGCAGTGCAGATAAACTGAGGAGCCAGGACGGTGCTGGAAGGAGCCGAGTGTGGTTTGGTGAAGAGCTGAGGGAGGAACCCGGCTTGGCACTGGAGGCAGAGGAAGGGTTTGCACAGCACTCACCTGAGCCAGAGCATGTCGCTCGCACGCTGCAGCACAGCACACACAGCTACAAAATTAACTTAATTTTACTGTGTTCGGGGCCATTAGTCTTTCCAATCCGAGGAGTGAGATCCTATTCAGCACATAAAGGCTTCTCTACTGAGGCTGAAAATTCTTGTTTTCCCCAATTTGGAATATCTTTTAGGCATAATGTATGTTCAGGCCAAAATAACCCCTCTAGGCCAAAATAACCCCTCTCTCCTTTTCTTCCAAAAACCATCATCATCGTGAAAGCAACCAGATCGTCGCTGCATATGTTAAGAGCCCGGAGGTCTTATTTTCCCTTTCCACAAATTAGAGAATGGAAAAAGCAACAGCAGCAAAAAAGTAGTGGGCATCCCCTAGCAGCTGTTTGACAGGAATACAGATGTGCCTCCCTGCACATCACTTATGCTGCCCCACACTGCTCTCAATAAACTCAGTGTGGCTTCCCAGTTCATTTGCTTCACCCAGTGAATACTGGATAACTCCACAAAAGCAAGCAGTGACTCTCCATACTGCACCATATTGAGCTCTAGACACCTAAAGACTCTTTAAGCAATTGTCCCTGTCCTCCCACCTTCAGTGCTACCACCCTGGCCACTGGAACAGACTCTGTATTAACACCTTCTGAGCATCAGTGACCCAAAGCACTTCCTTGTTCTGCCACCAGTTTGCTTCAAATCCCAACCTCAGCTTCCCCCAGCTTGTACAGAAGTGCTTAATGGGGCTTGTACACATGAATGCAGAAGTTAAAAAAAAAAAGCGCAGCAACAAGAACAAGGCAGCAAGGGAAACAAAACACGCAGGGACATAAAGAGGACAGAGAGCCTCAGGGGAGGGCCAGTATTTAGAGTTACTGGAGACTGAGAAGCTAAACCATGCTAAGATTGCTGGGTCTTCAAAGGGGGAAAAAAGTCTGCAGAGCATCTTGGAGAACACAACAGCCGTACAGGTGCACATGCAGGCTGGAGCACAGAAAAGCTGAGACATACTGGCACCAGAGAAGAAAGCAGACTGTCAAAACTACAAGACAAGACAGGCCAGTGAATACATATCATTTACCTGTAGCAAGGGGCTCTGCCAAGCATTCTGAGACACTTCTATACTCCTCAGCAGAAGAGCTGTGTCCTCTTCACTTCTGTCCTGGCCTGCATTTTCTCTGTAACTTTCACACACTATTTACTGCTTTTACTGAAAGATGACCATTTTCCCTGACATCTGGATTTTCACAGGCTGCTCTTTCAATAAAATACTTTAAAGAAGAGACTGCAGGAACAGGTACCATGAAACAGGTTGTAGCAACCTCTATTCTTAGTTCAGCTGAGCTCTGATCCGTGACCAGGAGCTGCAGGTACTGCTGCAACCCTGTGCATTTGAAAGTCTTTAGTCTTCTGCTCTGTGCCACCACTCACATACAAATTGCTACAAGTCCAGTTATATCTATGTTGAAAGGCAAGAATAAGTGTCAAAATAATTCAGGGTACATTGGTTCCACATACTTCTACTCTTCCTTCTACCTCAGAAAATCCTTCAGCCCCACCTCCCCCCTTGCACATGCACAACCCCGCAGCAAAAGCTTTGCACACATTACACCAACACTTGTTAGCATGGCCAGGGACCCTGCTGAGATCCTCAGCTCCCTAAAGACTCCGATTGGTCTGACTTTCTAACAACAAAGCTATTTGTAGTCAGATATTTATGATACTGGCAGTGATTCTTGGTATAATTACTGATACCTAGCCTGAATATACAACAGCAAAGGTGGAAGAGCCCATAGCCTGTAAAAAATACTCAGGAGTAAACCAGCTTCACCAAACAAAATAACTAAAGCTCCTTTCCTGTGCCAGATTTCTGCAGCATGCTTTTACTGAGCAGAACAACAAGAACATCTTCCTCTGCTTGTTCCAAAGATCCCACCCAAATGATGCCCACAGAAGGCACTGCCTGGCTGTACTGGCCCCAAATGCAAGACTCCAAACACGCCCTTGTTAACACTTCCTACACCTCCACTGCTGCATGAGGGCATCCAGCTGCAACACTGACATGATCACCCTCCCACACCCCCACAGACAGCTCTCCACTATCCTGCAACAGCTGCAGGACCTTCCTGCAGAAGATACAACAGGTGCTGCTGTGCAAGACACAGAAGGAGCAGAGAAATGGGATTCTTTGAAGCCCAAGACATATACCATTATTCAGTAGGAACATGGTCTAAGTTTTCTGAGTAGCTGAATGCTAGATCTTTGCACCCAGATATTTTTCTGGTATATTAGAAATACGTTACATAAGACTCAGACACCATATATATATGTGTTTTATAGATATATGTATATATATATACACACACACACACACTCTCTCTATATATATTACATAAGACTCAAACACAAGCGTTTCTGCTCCAGAAAGGTCTGAACATCAGTAATGCTTGCAAGATCATTGGCACAAGGCAGGGAGACAGAAAAACCCCTGACAATTCCCAGAAATACAGGATATTCTTTTCCTCCAGGTCATGATTATCCCAGGTACCAGAACAGGTATCCAGGCTGGTAAGGCACATGCTTGATCAACTCACATGGCCCCCAGAAAAACAGTCCCAACAACAACAGTCTGAGACCTGTAAGCACCTTCGGCACAGTACCTCAGACTGCCAAACTGCTGACAGCTGGGCCTTGCCTGTTTCCCTGCCCCCACAGAGAAAGACAGAAGAAAGCTGCTTACAACACTCCATAAAAAACCACTTTCTCATAGCAGTGTTCCAGGTCCACTGCCAGCTGTTCCAGACTTGCAGAACAGGACAATCCCACTGCATCTGATGCTGTCCTGAACCAGAGGCATCAGCTTACACGCAGGAGAGTTTAGATGTTTGTTGCTGCTGAGTTTGGTCTAAATCTGCACAGTCCCCTCCAAAAATCTTCTGTTTCTCCTTCTTCCCCCATCCTCACTCCCCGGCCCCTAGACACAACAGTTTGACTACGTGCACGAACAGGTTCATCAAAAGACATGATCAGTGCAAGAACAGTTCAACAAGTCCCAGAGCCCTGGCATGTCCCCTGACAACCTCAGCAGCTCCTTATGCAACTACCCCGTCAGTATGCAGAACAGTCACATGAGACTAGCACAGAGCCTGGGAGAGCAGCTTTTAAGTTATTCCTGCACAAGAAAAAGGAGTGATAATTAAGCAATGTCTTGTAAGATTCCTAGACTCTGTTTGAGAGTCCTTCCTCCCTTGACTAGAGCAGTACACCAAGAACACTACACTCCCTTTTACACAGTTTGTTTAAATATCAGTGCTATCTCCACCAGAGAACTCTGCAGCAATTTCTAGGAAAGATGACACCAGAGCACAGTTTCCACATCCCTGGCTTACTGCCCTTGAACAGTTCTTTCTGTGCAGAGTCGGCAAGGTTGAAAACTTGTTTCCGTCTGACACTGACTCACGATGCAGCCTCCCCTCCCTTGCAGCCTAACCACGAGCAGAGAGAGCCCTGCTCAAGTCCCAGGGTCTGCAGGAACACAGGAACTACACATTTTTTCACCAAGCCCCACTTTGCTCAGTTGATGCTACTGAAAAGTTAAAGCTTTCACAAAGGTTCTCCTTTGCCTCTCAATCCCTAAAACTGGAGGTCATGTGGCAGCAGCTCAGCGAGTGCCCTGCAGCTCAGGCTCTGTGCAAGGCAAGGGCACCGTGCCTTTGCTCATCCCCCTGCGAGGGAACATTTCTCCTGCAGGAGCAGGGCACAGACAAAAGGCACAGGAAACACACCAGGCATGGTATGGAGGGACAAAATGTAAACATTTGTCTCTTACGGCCATCTCCCCACAGAATACTGCCCAGTGCACACGTGTTGGGTGGGCAGTTGTTGCTCCCTCGTCAAGTTTATGATCTGTCATGTCCAACTGTGTCCTGTGATGCTGGCACCTTCCAGAACACAGAACTCAGTTAATTGTATCAGCCAAGGATGTGCTACCAATACCACTAGGAAAGCAGATTTTTGTGCTTTCAGAAGCAATTCCTCTGCTGTTCCTACAGAACCATCAATTTTGGCCACTAAAACCTTGCCACAAGGGGATGAACTACCTTTTTTTTTTTTTTTTTAACTAGAAGCAGCAATTATCCTCCCTAGTTTTGCCAGTTAGCTATCCTAACAATCTTCCAGGCTTCTTGGCTCTCCTGCATAAAACTCTTGAAACTACAGCACATTCCTACCACTTCTGCTGTTATTAAACAACCTTATGAGGTTCCCTTGTTCCTCCCATTTCCTTCATTTGGGTGATTCCAGCATCATTCTCAGCACTGCCACTAAAAGCAGCACTTGTGATCTGAGAGGGGAACTTCCCCAGCCACCCAAATTTTGGCAGAACGATGTACTAGAGGATAGAAGGAATGGTTTGGGCATGTGCTGTCTCCTTACATCATCATGTAAAGACAATCAGTCTTGTTCCCCTCATGTGTCTTCCAGAGGTGTAATTATTTCTGGAAGTCTGGAAACACAGGGAGTGAAAACTACTTTTTTCTTTCTACTTTTCCCAGAAGTTTTCAAAGGAGTCAGCTGTAAGAAGTTGGAACTTCACTGTCTCATTTAGGAATGAGAAACATGTCATGCTTATTTGAGTTAGCTTATAAATTTCCACCAGGTATGCTTTCAAATAAAGCTCTTTAATACAGGGTACATTTGTCACTGTTCAAAGGTGAGACCAGAACATCACAGCACACTGCAGTAATAAATGTATTTGTTGCCAGTTGGTGAATCTCTAAAATGAGACAAAGGAGGGAAGAAAAGTGTCAGAAATAGGAAGTATCAATATTGTTAACTCAAACAGAAGGTTAAATATCCTGGGGGCTCTGAAATGGTACATAAATAAAGACCTAGTGTCATAATGCAAACATAGAGAAACAAGCACAACATCCCAGTCTGCATGGAAGCATCCTTCATTGTGACATAAAAACATCAAGGACAAAAAGTAAATCTGATCCCATGTTATCACTAATTAAATTCACATGTACCAATTTTCTTTTTTTAAATGAAACATACATTCAAATTCATTAGTGACAGAAAACATTCTGAATAACTTAATTTCAACAGTCATTTCCATTTAAAGCTTTTAACTTTTAATCTTAAATATATCTCAAGAGTATCTCTTCTGATTTTTCCACAATGGGCATGGTGAGAGGAAAGTGGACTCAGAGCTTATAAATTACTCTCCTTCCCTGTCGAGTCCTCACATCAAGTACATAACATCCATGACTTTTCCATTGAGATTAAGAGGTATTTCATGTACTGAATCTTGCCTAGAGAAGTATCTGGCCTTCATGAAACACAATGCCATCATCCATTAATTAGCCCTAGGTGTCTTTTACTTCCAGTTATAAGGATATGTGTTAGTGTGACCTTCTGACTTTGAGCCCAGAGTTTGTAAGACACCCATAAAACCATTTTATTCGTTTATTAAAACAAACATTGAACCCAAGGGTATTATTATTTTCTTCTCCTAGACCTAAAAGATCTGATCCTTGGAATGGGACTCTCTGCATTTCATTACTGATTCATGAAGACCTACCCTGCTAAGTTGCTTTGTGGCCAGAAGCCCCATGTTTTCTCCTCTGAAGCAGCACTACAACAAAAGCTTAGATCACCTGCTAGAGTGCTTATGCAATGCAGTTCTGAAGAAAAAGCTGTATAAAAATGGATTTATTTCTGACTACCATAGGAAGTGACTGAGCATGGGACTAGGATGCTATTGGAAAACCATGTTTTGTTCCCTGGAGCAGAAGTAAGTCATTTTACCTCAGTGCCTCAATTTGCTCCTGCCTTCAACACTGATGATCCTCAGCACTTTGCAGAGGGCTAGAAAGCCTGAGGGCCATGATCAGGACATGCCACACTCCAGGGCAAAAAGAATTCCTGCACTTCCACAGCCAGGCAAGGACTGATCTTGGGGGGATTTCTCACGATGCAGTTCAAAGTGAGAAGACCACAGCAAGTCAATCCCAGTTACCTCCTGGTGGCCACAGCATCCATCACATCCAAAGGATGAATCACCCACTGTTAACAGCTCACCAACACAGGCAGATCAGTATGCCTGCTGAAGAACAACTTCCACAGTAAACTCAACTACAAAAATGTCTTGTCTGAGGTGAAAGGAAAAACAAACAAAAAGGTAGAGTCCTGCAGGAGTGCTATTGCACTTTGAGGTCACATTCCCAGTTATGTCTAATTTTTCCAGTACAGACATCACCAGCAGTTGCATATCTGGTTCCAGTGCTAACGAGAGCAGACACCAGGGTCAGGCCAGTTAACTGGGCAAGTCTCCTGGAAGCTTTGTCCCTTCTGCTTCAGACAAAGGCCTTTCCAGGGACCCATATACCATAAAATGGCTCCTGGCCAGAGAGGGAAAAACAAAAACCATTACTCCAGCCAGACAAAAGAAAGGTGTCTTTGGCCTCACAGCCTCAGAACAGAGTCTAGTAGGAAATGAGAAGCCTTGACTACCTAGCAAAGTCCACAGCTACCCAAATATCACAAAAGTCCCTTCTAAATAAGAGACCCCATAAGGAAAGGAAAAGGAAGACAAAAGCAAGCTATTCCAAAGTGACTGGACTTCCTCTGTAAGGGTTATAGAGCCTTAGCTACCACAGATTAAATTCACAGCCTAGTTCAGCTCTCTCACAGGAGAGGATTTATAGTATAGACCAAGAGTTAGAAGCACATGCAGATCTGCAGCCAGAGATGTGCTACACAGCTCAAGCTTTACTTGAACTACTACAAGAATACAGCAGGACAGGGATACCCATATGCCTGAGCTGCCAACAGGAGTGCATGAAGTTCTTTCTTACACCCAGGAGCCTCACTGCAGAGTACAGTTAACTTACCTGTAGCTCTAAGCCAAGCTAGGACAGTTATGACATAACTCAAATCTCTGTACACACACAGGGATGAGAGCAAGTTAAACTGAGCAGTTACTGTGAAAAGGAGCCTCACCACATTATGCCCACTCTAGCACTGCAGGGAGATTGCTCCATGGTTGTACTGGCCTGATTGTATCAATTCAGCAGCAGAACTTCACCAGGAAGCCAAAATCCTCAGTGTCCTTTGAGCGTGCTCCTCAGAGGCTGCTGAACTAAACCTTCCTTTCCTACAGTCAGGTTAAAACAGACAGCAACCTGCAGGCTGAGTCCAAAGATGCTCTGCCATTCTGCAATGTCTTTACATACGGTATCTTTGGAGGGAATATTGCCAAAATACAACAGAAGGACAAGGCAGGACCAATCCCACCCTCCCTCAAATCCCGTATTTCTCCATAATGAAACTTGATAAATTATTATATGTCAAGAGAAAGTCTAGCCCTAGCTCAGGATGACTGATGGAAAAGGAATTTAACTCTGTCTGCTAAAGTGCTGGATGGAAAAAAATCAGACTGAACCACCCAGTTATTTACAGCATTGCAGACTTCCTGTTTTGATGCAAGTCAGCAAGATCTTCTGGAAAACCCAGGAACAAAGAGCAGTAGTTCAGGGTGATAAGTTAGTTACAGAGAAGCTAATGATCTATCTCTGTTAAGACTTCAAAATAGAGGAAACTGCATCTATGCCTCTCCTTTTCTAGCACTATTTCAAAAACTAATGCACAGGCAAAAGTAGTTATAAAAAAGTAATAAAGTAATGAACTAGGTACCAGTCATAACAAAGGAGACTCTCTCTGCCTTTGGAGTTTCAGATACAGCTCTCCTCCCCTGCTTCCCCCATCCATCCTTCTGTATGTGCCTGAATGAACATCAGTTTATTCCAACCAGGCACTGCCACTCTGTGGTTCCAAGTACAGAACACCTTTGGGAAACAAGTGGGCAAAAGTGATTCTGAAAAGTTCAGAACGGTCTTACCTGCACGCCAGGTGAACTGCCTGAAGAAGATCTGCTATTGAAGCAAAAAACTGAAGCAATGAAAACATGACATTTAGGTTCTAGCAATCTTTTTTGTTCTTATAACAAAAGCTCTTAGACTACTAAAAAACATTTTAACATACCACTAAGCTTCAATCAAGTCTCTTGCCAACTTAGGATTGCGGAGAATCACAGGTGATAGGATAAGACAATACCGTGGACTAAAACTAGCTACATAAAAGTGGTAAGACGGGGGGAAAAAACCACAATTCTTTCACATCATAAATTGGAAAGAGGATAAATGGCAATACAAGGCCCAGCCTGCAGTCCTCCAACCCACAGGGACTTGTTCCACTGACCCAGCTGGGCTCTGGGTTATGGCATTTACACTCTGAAGTTCATGGATTCACTCCATAGCAGTTAAGTACAAAAGCATCCCCGGAGCGTTCCCACTATGTACCCTGCTCTACTGGCAGAGCTGTGCTCTGTGCAGTTGGAGTGAATCACCTCCCAGCAAGTCCTGCTGCACAAGGGTGTGGTTTGCTGGTCACACAGCACCTATATGGGGGATTTCTGATTGCCAGCAGATGACACATAACCCTACCTCAATATAAATAACAGTGTATCCCACCATCACAAGCCTGCACACAGCCAGTAACTCCAAACATTTTTAAAGCTGTAATTGATAAAGCCATGATGAAAGACCTTTGCATGGTGACAGAATCAGTCACAGTGTCACTTAAGAATGATGTGCCTCAAGGACTGCTCTCAAAATACCAGCAACATTGCTCCCTGCTTCCCTGCAAGTATCTCTACTGCAGAACGTGGTGCTGCACACCTCTCTCTTCCAAGGCCCTAGAATAATTACTGAGAAAGATCATTCACTTAAAAGCATAAAATTTCACAGAGCTGAGAAGACACAAGCAGCAGGCAGCCAGACTTCCAGCAACTGCTCCTGCACCCGGAGGCTCCATCCGGGATCCTCTGCACACCCTGTGCCAAGCAGGGACCAAGCCAGCACCACACACTTCAGACTTGCTGCTCAGCCCACCAGTGTTCACACTCTGACAACTCAAAAGCAAGTTTCCAGGAATAAGTAGCAGGGATTTTTGTCACTAGATGGACGGATAACTTTTGTTAGCATGCTAAACACACCCTACAAAAAGTCCTCTGAAAACCAAGGAACAGCTACACACCAATCTGTCTGATACTAAATGCCCTGCATAGCTAAGAATGCACCTTACAGAAATACAATTGCCAGAACCCTTGGGTGCAGACTAGCGAGCAGGTTGATGAGCCAGAGTTTGTTTCATTCTTCTCTCTGCAAGCCATTCTCACAAGGTACTGATTAGGACAATGTCTGCTTGGCTGCAGGATCTAGGAGAAGCTGTTCTAGCTACTCTGACCTCCTGCCCTCTTCTTGGCTCACCTGTGTGCCCATCTGTCAGAACACACGTCAAACTCCAGCCTGATGTAATTGGTCATAGCCTTGGAGCAGCTCCTGCTTGTCCATGTCACGACAGCACCTCTTCATGGTAAAGTGGGTCACCAGGAGGCCTTGAACCCTGAGAGGGGCCTCCTTAAATTATGCTTCAGCATCAGAGTAACAAGAGCTTATTCCCCTCAGGATGCCCTAAGGCTCCATTATAAAGAACCCAGGAAGATAATTTCACTATCCAATAGACCGCGGTTTTCACAGACCACAGCAGACACATTCAGGACCTGCTTTTAATCTCTCCCTTCCCAGAGCCAACTGAACACGAGTTCTGTTGAAGTTTGCAAATAACAGGCGTGCTGTGCAGACACACCTTGCACAGAGTGGGCTGGAACAAACCTGAGATGTGCTACCAAGGACTCCTGATGAACATGGCAGGCACCCAGCACCCTCTGGCTACCTTGCACATGGCCGAGTGACAAATGCTGTGGTGTCTCTGTAGACCAGCTGTCCCCTCATCACTTCCTAGGGGATAGTTCTGTAGCTGTCACTCAGTGAAGGTTCTGAATTCATTTCCTGTTTTACACCATCGTGGGGAAAATCAGCATAGCTCAGAGACATGAGACAATGAACGGTGTGACTGATGCAGAGGGTGTTTATTTAGGCAGGCAGCTAGAGAGAAATCTGGAAGAACTGAACATGCTTCTATTAGCATCACTTGGCATTCCCTTCTTCACTCTTTGCAGTAAATCAGGCCTTTGAGTGCAGGAAATTCTGGGCTTTAGGCACTTGCTGAAATCCAGTCTGCCAGAACACTTACCTGAGAGTTTCCCTGCCTTCTCTGGTACCTTGTATTCCCCTCACAGATTTTCAGGGCACAGGTCTTCAGATTTCTGAAACACTTTTCTGTGACTATTTCACAAACAAGAAGCATAGAACATAAATTGTCAAGAAACACCCTCCAAAACCTTTGTGTAAGGGGTAAGAGGGTTTCTCCTGAACTGGTGAAACCCCCTGGCTCCAGGGCTGTGGCTGCTCTATGATGCCAGGCTGCACCCACAGAAGTGACATTCAGAAAGAGGGACAACACCAAAGCAGTCAGACCTGAGAACTCCCCCAGCTTCAGTGGTCCCTGGGAGCAGTTTTACTCTCATGAGCAAGCAGGAGAGGCAGCACCATGAACTACAAAGTTAAGCTAACCCAGAGAGATGTGCCCATACATGAGCAGTACTGGACAGTGCAGGGAATCTGCACTCCAGATTACAGGCAGGGAGAAGGAGTTAAATTTTGAGACGTGTCAAGGCTTCTCATAAGGCACAGAACAGGTCTGGCACAACAGAGGCTAAACCCAACACACATTTACTGCTCATGTATTTCTCTTCCTTCCAAGCAGTCTGAAGGGGAAATGTGTAAATTTAGCCTGTGCTTTCCCCGGTAGAAACATCTCTCCCTCTGGCCCAGTGCACAAATGCAGGCTCCTCCCAGAGGTGGCCAGGCAAGCCAAGCACTGCTGCACCTGCTTTGCTTAGCAATAAAGGCAGATGGAGCACACTGTCTCCATGAGGAATTCACAGTGGAATTAGTTAGTGCACCTCAGTTAGCCTGCAGCCAGAAACACTTCTGACTTTTGGAAGACGGATTACAGAGGAACATTTCTTCCTGTTCTACCTCCAGAAGGTGAATTAGTCTGTTGTGGTCGGACCAGACCTCAGATGCATCAGTTCTGCTGCTAGGACAGACCACAAACACTGACATCTCCTCTTCCCATCTTACTTGTCACCAAATCACATGGGGAATTCCAGCCCTGCCTCATAAACTCTTCCCAGGCTGCTGTTTTCTTCTCTGATGTTTTTACATTCACACACATTTGTCCACTCCACTCTCATCCCCATACTGAACAACACAGGTAGTTTTAACATAAAATGGAGAGAGCTAAAAGGTTCAGCTTTCTGCCCAAGGTCACACTGGAAGTCAAGCAACGAGTTTCCTATGGTGAAACACCTGTCATCATTTCCACCAAGTGGAAAGGATTCTCACGTGTCAGGATTTCAGGTGACTTTGCTTAATGAAACCAAGCTCTTCTTGGAGTGCTCTCCCTGCCACCACCTCTTACTTTCAGATGCCACTGTTCTTTGCTGCAGGGCAGAGTACTCTAAACAAAGTTTATCTTCTCTTATTAAGGGAAGATTTGTCTGTTGTCCCATTTCAAAAATCAACTGGAGGATATTTTTTTCAGAACAAGGTTTTAAACCACTGAGCCAAAAGGAGGAAGGGGAAGAAACACCATCCCACCATTATCTGTATACCACACTGGCTCACCTCCCAACTGATTTCCCATTCATTCAAGTCCAGCCTCCTATTGTATAAAGAGCAGTGACCCAGCTGGGGGCCAAGAGAATGCAAAACTTAAGAACCTGATAAATGCTTAGCTGTGGAGAACATACATGCAGAGTGGAGGTGCTAATTACTCATCTTACCACGCAGATTAACTGTACTCTGAAATAGGAACAGTTTCTACTTTTCCTGTGGCACACAAATGTCCCAAGCTCCTGTATGTGGACTGAAGTACCAAGAGCCATAAATGCTGCAGGCAAGAGCATTTATTTTCCCCAATCCCAGCACAAGCTCATACTCTGACAATCCAAATGACTGAAAGAGGGGAACAGGTTATTTTTCTTCCCTTGCCACTGCCCACCTCTTGTTCCTACACATCTAAACCCTGGAAGGAATCTATCAGTCAGCTTCACTCATCAGTCAAGCCACTGGCAGTGGTCAGATGTGCCCGAGAGCCCTCCAGAGGCTTCTGTCACATCCCAGCATCCTACGTGTGCTTTCTCCCATCACTGCCAATTAGTCAGACATCTGTACAGAAGGGCCATTTTTGGTGTGCTGACAGCTTCCCCTGTCCAGCTCATCCCAGGCTCTGTCCAGGATCATTACTTCATCCTCTCCCTCGTTTCACTAACACTCTAGCTGTGCCTGGCCACGACTAAAGACTATTTATTTATGGCCATTTGGAGGCATTATTCTCACCACTTCCCTCAGTTGCATGGAGGTAGCCCACTACAATGTTAAATAGCCACTTAAACATCTGTTTTGACGAGAAAATCTTTGTCATCCTACAGCTGTGTGACACCAGTGCATCTGTGAAACAACAGGGTGTAACTGTACCAAAATCCAAGTACAACAGGGTCTCATGCCTGTACAGCAATGGCACTAAGTGCCTGTTCTTATTGCAGAACATCTGATGAAATTCACACCAGAGTGACCACCTGCTGCATAAAGGACACCCCAATGGCAAAGGAGGGTCCTGGTCTGAACATGTGCCATGGGGACAGGGCACAAGTGACTGACTGCTTGTTTTCCAGAAGGAACTGACATTACTTACAAGATCTGAGTTAGACAAGGCCTGTCCCAGCCACTTAGAGGTCCAGAAATATGGATGAAAACAGAAATATTTCACCAAATATTTCTACTGTATCTCCAAAAAAGATACCTTGCTTCATCCCTGAGCAGCACAAAGCATTGTATCTATAAAGAAGGGAAGTTAGAGGTGGAAAGAGAGAAAGCTGCAAGGGTTTCTTAACCCAAACAAGTATTTAGCCAAGAACTTACAAGAGTAAAACACAGAGGTGGAAGAAAAGGACCTCTGCTGTAAAACTCAAGCCTGAACAGAAGTAACAAGACTTTAGAAAATGCACTCAGAGCTGAACCCAGACTCAAGAGCCTGCAAAGCACACGTCCTGCAACTTTACTCAGCTGAATGCTGTGCCAAGGGCTGGCCTGCATGGTCACTTACAGCGTTTGGCTCTTCCTGCACCTGGCTCGGGCACATTCCCTGGAGCCAGCAGTTCATCTGGCCCACTCACACTGCCAGCAGCCTGCCACAATCCAGGGAACCACACACAGACCCCACGCCCTGACAGCAGTACAGAGGGACACTGCCTGCCTTCAAAGGACAGGCAGGACAACCAGGAGGAGGGTAAAATACACTGGCAGGACAGCAGAAACACACAGCTGCAATCCCCCCCACACCTTTCCACAGGCTGTGGCAAGCAAGTCATGAGCTCCATGGTGACCAAGCCCAGCACAGCAGGGCCACGTAAATAGTGCTGTGGAGGACATCCCACTTTGCTGATGGCCACGGGAAATCACAAGTGACAGCAACAACAGTGTACAAGTGACAGTACACAACATGTACCCCACTACTTAAGCCCTCAACTTCTAAGCACACTGCTTCTGGAAAGGGTAAAACCAAAGTCACAGCAAAGAAGACCTGCAGCTGAATGGACAGAGCAGCTGCAGGTCTGGCAGAGGGCAGAGAGCAGAGAAAGCCGCAGGTCTCCTTGCCTGGGAGGAGGGACAGCAAGGAGAGGCCTGGCTCTCCCATCAGCAGGCAATCCCTGCCTGTTTGCTCAGGGTGCCAGAGCAGTACCCAGCCACGTAGGCAAGCCTCTAACACAGACAAGAGCTGCTGCAGGCAGAAGCAGAAGCCCAGCTCGATGTGGAGGTTTCAGGCCATCAGACAGCAGCCTTTGGCTAGTTCAAGACTGTCATGAGTGTAGCTTCCCTTCTAGCACCACCCCACTAGCCCTGGCTGTCTTCCAATGCCAGAAATTCAATTCAAGACCCCCTTCTCCAAAGTTCAAGAAAGTGGATTTGCACTCACCCGAACTGAAAACTGTGTTTAATCTATCAAATCACAAAACAACACAGAGAACAGTCAAGTATCTTTAGAAGAGGACACTAAAAACATGAGATATTTTTTAATTTATATTTTGCCTAGTGTCACTTTCCAGCTGATCTTGGTTTTCTTCCTTCTTTCTATTACCCCCGCCCATCTTAGACACTTAAGTTTCCAGCTCTGCTGACCTCACAAGTCCTTCTCACATCATTCTTGAATCTTCACCATTTCTCTCTCCCTCCAGTTGCCCTCCAGGACTACAAAATCTTGCCAAAATGCAGAAGATAAAACACACTGTTGTTGTCAAGTCAGCTTGTCCTTTTAACATATGGCACACAGAGTTTTGTTTCATCTCAAACTCAAAGCAATGAAGTTTAGCAGTCAGTTCTCATTACAGTATTGCAGAAGGAGAAATTTTAGGCTCATTAGAAAACAGTGTATTGAAATTTCTGTATGAAAATCATGAACACTGGAAGTAACTTTAAAAAAGAAAATCAAAGGCAACAGAAAGACACATTTCATACAGCCTGAAAGCAATTCTGCCATTTGTTTTAAGCTCTCCAGTAACATAAATGCGGCCTTTGAGTTAGCATTTCATTTCAAACCACTTTAGAAATATGTGACTGCTCTGTGATTGTTCTATTCTTGAGGACATTTTGCATAAATGTTGCAAAAAGTAAACTTGGATACATATGTTCTCTAGTCAGTGGTCACTGATTCCCTAAAACAAAGGGCAAAAAACCCAAGGGCATCAAAATATGCTTTCAATTACTTTTACATTATTGATGAGAATCAGGTATTTACTCCCTACTGCATAATCTCCATGTGTCAGGGACTACACTACTCACCAGGATGTTCTGCTTCAAACTTGTTTAAAAATGCTTTTGTATTTTGACCAAGTTCTCCACCAAGCCCATACAACAGTTATTAATCAAACAGGGAGAATGTGACATGCAACAGAATTGCTTTGCTAAAATTCACTACAACTGTCATTCCTAAAGTTTCCAGGTACTTCCTGAAAACATCCCCTTCCCTCCATTCCCATGAGATGCAGAGATTGATGAAATACACCTCTGCAAAGGAAACTCCAGAGGTAAGCCCTACTCAGATCTTGGCTACAGCTTCACTTCGTCACAAAAGTGAATTTTAGTTAGAATGAATATGCCCAGAAAGATATGGAAAGATGGATTTCTTTTGAAGGCAGTATCCCATATCAAATCTGTTTCCACCTAGAGCACAGCTACTTAGAACATTTTGTTCAAACTGAAAAATTTCCAGCCCTTTGATTACAAAGGCAACCTGCCAAGTAAGAGTATAAAATTAGCACATTAGTGCAGTAGTGTCTTCCTTAGTTTGGATGCAGCTTCAGTGCCTCAACTGCATACCATAGTTTTACTGGGGTAAAACTGAGCTAAGAGCAACTAGATTCATTCTTCTCTACTCCAGAGGCTGAGAATCACTTTTACAGCAGTGAAATACAGATATCAAGCCAAATTATGTCTACTGATGAACAAGTAAGAGCAGGGCAGCAGTAAGAGTGCAAAGCCAATCCTAGCACACCAGGAGAGCCCTGCTGCAAGAGCCAACAAGCACCAGGGTAAGCAGCAGCACCCGACCCTGGCAGCCCTTCCTCTGCAGGGCATACTGCAGCACAGGTGTTTCCCACTGTGCCTGCCAAGTGCCAAGTCCATTTTTCAAACCCTGCTTGTAGCTGCTGCTGACTTTAGAAACATAAGCTATTTTAAAAAATGCATCATCAAAAAAAGGTTAAATACAACTTTTTTCCTTTTATTCTTATGTTTGACAAACAGTTCAGCAGGCATCTATCCAACTTAAGCAAGCTCTGGGTGTGCACCTGCTCTAAGCTTTGTCCCAGTCCTGGCTGCATTAATTAAATCCACTATATTAATATACAAACAATGTCTTCTACCCCATCACATCTCCTCATACCCCCTCACCCAGCAGACACTGAAATTATTGCACAAGCACCACTCCTGCACCCAGTGGTTTCCTTCTCTCCAGCTGCTGCTACAGAAGTATTGCTGTGGGCAGCACAGTGGAGTGAGTGATAATCAGACAGGACAGCATTCCACCAAACTGAGCTGGAGGTGGCTGCTCCAAGAGGAGCCCAGTGTGGGCTCCCAGAGTCTCTTTCACAAGGGCTCAGGTAAAAGGGCATCAAACAGAACCCTGCCCAGCAAGTGTCTGAGCAACAAGGACTGCATCTAAAAGTCTAACTCTCCAAAAGCTCATTTATTTGCTTTTATGATCTCTAAAAATATTATTAGGGGTTTAAGAAGTTCTGGCTTTATTTTTCCTCTATCCTTCAAAATAACTTAAGCAAGATGAGTACAATAAACAACATGAATCTGCCTAACATAACTACTCACACACACATTTTAAACAGCTTTAACATTTATAAATGTTTTCCCAATCTCCATCCATCCTTTCAAACCAGCAGTGGTCAGATTCAGATTGCCATCTCCACTCTGCACCAGTACACTGATGTTCCTCAGTCACTAGCTGCACCAGATCTCCAAAACTGCAAGATCTCCCTACTCCAATAATCTTTGCATCTGCTCCAGTAGAAAAAGTAATTTTTCACCCAAATCTACAAATACACTCCTAAACCCTTCCCAAATTTTCAGCCTGCTGGCAGAATGGCTGGATTTGTGCCTGCCCTGTTTGCACCACAAGGACTGCACCTGAGCTGTGCATGGAGGACAGCTTGCTGTTTCACCTGAAACTGCCCAAGAAAAGAAACTGATCCCATGCACTCACAATCCCAGGAAAATCTTGGGGGAGAATAGTCTTAAAAACCAAACCAAGAGGACTAAAAACCCATCTAAAATATAGAAAGAGCTAGAGCACAATGCAGCAGTTTCCCAGAGAGCAGACCCACTTCTCAGAGCCAGTACACACAGGAAGAAATGATCTGCCAAGCAACTCAGCTTTTGGGCTGAAATCCAGAGGACAGCTCTGAAAAATCATCCTTCCACCACCACATTCCCACCAGCAAGCCTCTCTCCCAAGTTATCTGATACTTGCATGAAGCTGAGCAGGAGAAGAGAGGTGCTGAGAAGTTCAGATGAGATCCAGCTGTACCCTCCGAGCCTCCCCTCAGCACACGCCGTGATGAGCCTGAGGCTGAGACTACAGCCAAGAGAAAACTCCTGCTTTTCTCAGGAAAAAAGCTCATTGCCTGCAGACTGGAGTCAGCCAGCAACCTCAGGGTTTGCTTTATTCACAGAACAGGCAAGGAGACCTCTCCTCTCCCTCCAAATTCAGACTTCAGAGCTACTCTGAGCAACTCAGCCTCGGTGCCCAGCAGGCAGGGCCAGCTCAAGGCTCCAGACAAGCTCTGAGCCAGGGCCAGGGCAGCCCTGGCTGAAGGGAAGATCAGCTCTCTCACCTTTCTCACCCATCTGTCTGCTCACAGCACAACAGTTCAGAAGAGTGACATGACTGGCCAAAGTGAACAACACTTCACCAGCTAAAGTGGGGGGGAGCATTTGCTCCTACAAGAACAAGTTCCTTCCACAGGAGAAGCTGAGGCAGAAATTCTTCAGTGATGAAACAAAAGCCTTAAGGAGCCTGAAAAGGCAGAAACATCACTGCTACACAAATGCTTGAAAAGCAGGCAGATACTATGTCCAGAGAGGCATGCAAGTTATAAAAGAGGTTAAGGGACAGATTTCTGATATATTTTCCTCTCTTACAGAGCAAAATGATAATAAAGTAAAGATCATGACCACTTTCTTCCAGCCTGAGGGAACAATACAACTACAATGAAGATCAGACCTGGCTGTCTCTCCTGGATGAACAAAGTACCAAGAAAAGAGGACTCAGGAGCACAGAGAAGAGCACAGAATCCAAGCAGGGCTGGGTTAGTAAGCGGGTGGAGAGAATCTGTAAACTGTAGTAAAACTCCAATGAAAGTTGGAGAACCACAAATAGCACTCAGGAAACAAAAAAAGGGCTGAGACATACTAAAGGAAAGAAATCTTTTCTTGTAGGAGTTGACTACAGAAGTGTTTGGGGCAAATTAAGCAGGTAGGCTTCCTCCTCAGAAGCAGGTAATTTATGGAAGGACAAACAAGGACAACTGCAGTTTGTTAGGGTGGTCAGTAAGGAAAGGTGTAGCAGTGAGCCAAGATGCAATGAGAAAACAACTTCAAAGCAATTGCTGTGGGAGGTTAAATTAGGTAAGAGTGTATTTTGCAAAGAAAGAAAAAGAGCAGGTGGTAATTGGGAGCATCTCTATAAATGGCCTTATTCCAACAGGAATGACAGTTACTGCAGAGCAAATGCTTATAAAATAAAAAAGATCCATTTAAACCAGTGGCCAGAGCCTAACTAATTACTGCTGTGATATAGGAAGCCAACAGCTGCAGGGACAAAGACATGCTGGAGCTCAGCCCTCAAGTAGCATATAGGGGCTATCCCCCTCTGAAAGTTTGGGTCTCCAGTTCCCTCTGGGCCCCATAATGTGCCACACATCCTTTGTCACACGTTGACAACGAAAATAACTTGAGGAAACAGGCTGTCCTTGTTTCTTGAGCATGAAATGCCAAAAC
Organism: Melospiza melodia melodia; assembly: GCF_035770615.1. Classification (NCBI taxonomy): domain Eukaryota; kingdom Metazoa; phylum Chordata; class Aves; order Passeriformes; family Passerellidae; genus Melospiza; species Melospiza melodia. The sequence goes on from NC_086199.1 coordinate 11,041,345, forward strand.
ACAAGCTTGGGACGGAACAACTTAACAAGTTAAAAGGTCTACACCAGCTTATGCAGCACACAGAGCACCTATGCTAACAGTGTGGAAAAGCAGTGCAATTTTTGAAAGTGTTTACCTTGCTTTAGTCATAATTTTAATTTTTGCAGCCAGAGTTTAAAAGTGATCTTGTGATATTTTAAGCCCATGACCTTTGTTTAGAGTGCATGCCACTTGTAGCAGTACCTATTTTAATGCAGGCTAAAACTTTTAGACTGAGTGGCACAAAGGTTTTGCACTGGGAGGCACATGGCTTTACTTCACAGCACTTGCTTTCTCACAAAAGGTTGTGTCAAAACCTACCTGCTGAAACTGCCACCCCCCCAGCCACCACCTACTCATGATTCAGATGTCAAAGAGGGGTTTCCCCCAAGGCTGGCTGGTGTCAGGGGACTCTTCTGGGGCTGGCTTCAGTCTGCCAGCCTAAACAAAGACCCAAAGTTAGGGGTGAGCCCAGTTATCTACCCCACAGAAGTGGCAGAATATCTGGAGTGGGTTTTTTTGTTGTTGTTAAGACTACTTAATCCACACATTGAGCTGGGTCTGCCTAGCAACAAGTTAGAGTTTTAAACTTGTATCATCCTACTTGTGTTCCCATGGCTACTGTCATGAACAGTGTGGTAGCAGCTGCACAAATCAGCACAAGGGTCCCAGGAGGGACATCTTTAAGATTCCCAGACAGAAAACAATACTGAGAAAGTACAAATGCTACACCTGGTATGCCTGCCTGCCTTCAGAATCCTTCACTCCTCCCAGAAGCACCTACACCAGCTCCCTCCTAAGGATGGAGAGACATCAGCCAAAGGAATAGATGCACACACTGCTATCACTGAACATTTTACATTCTTTAGACCAAAAGAGCTTGGGTTACAGATGTGACACTTTTAGCTTCTCACACAGCTGTTAGCAACCTAAATGCAGAACTGCACAACTCCAGCCAACAGCACCTGCTGCATGGGGCAGTGGGCTCTCAACACAGGGTGGGAGGAGAAAATTTACACAGGGCCAAAACTCAAACCAGGGTTACTGATGAGAGCAGGGGATGAATGAGACACCCAAAGAAGATGGGAAGTCAGAGGAAAGAGAAAAAAACTCCTTGCATTTCAATGCAAGCTGCATGTAAAGAACTGCTACAAAACCAATCCTGTTACATAGACCAAATCTTCCCAGTCCTGTCAACTCAGTTCTGCCAGACAGAAGGTGATTTCCTACTCAAGGGAGGTTTTTCTTAGTCTTTATCCATCCCCAAGCCCTGTGTAGAACTGGAATCTCTCTGTACCCTCTCCAGGGACCAACAGGCACTGTACCTCTGCATGCAAGCCTTGTTTATCCAAACTCCTTAGAGATTTCTGAACCCAGAAGCCACAACTGCAATTACACATTTGTTATGTTGTGCTTTCACATCAGGGTTACAAAGTCTAGAAGGACACCAATTCAAGGTCATGCACACTAGTAATTATTCTCAATACCAAACTTTCAAATCAAAGTCTGTCTGTTAACTAAAACCTGATAAACCAACCTGATAAAACATCCAGTCATCTAAAAGTGTATGCACAAGCTATGCCAGATACCTACCAGATACCAGCTATCCCTGGTTATCCCAGACACCTACAGAGAGCAGAACTGAAAAGCTGCAATAGAGAGCCACGGGGCTACTCCCCTATTAGACACTGCACTGCAAAAGCAAGCTCTCTCAGGTCACTATTTGTGAAATCCATCCAGGTGCAGAGCACAGAGTTAGGGGAGGGAGCAAGAAAGGTTTAATAACTTTAAGGACAAAAACTCACAACCTTAAACTCCTGTCCCTAAAAGGGCATGGATATTTTTCCAGAGCCACACCTAGTCACACCACAGAGTACCTATGAGACCCTACTGATGTCCCCTAAACATACCTGCACAATAGAGGGACAGGGCTGAGGGGGAGAGAACAGAGTAGAATTGCTTCACAAAAGGGGATTTTTGCAATTTTATCACACTACTGCAGCCTCCTCCCCCCAGAGAGGCAACATTTACCAATACTTCCTTTATGAAGTTAAAAGAGCAAGCTGCTGCATAAAGCTGAATTTTTGAAGATACTTGGAAAGGTAGGTAAAACTGTCTGGTTTAATCCCAAAATCTTACATGAGAATACAGAAAATTTACTGAGTTTGACACTTACAATACTTAAAGCCAGTGCTCATCACAATCAGTTACATTTCAAAACAATGTGAGGAGCTCAAAAGCATCCCAATTCTCCAGTATGCTGGAGAAACTTCCACTGCCTTCACTAAGGCTGAACACATCCTCTTGCACTTTCAGAAAGCACAAAGTCATCAAAACTCACATATGGAACAAAAATTAAAGCCTTGAAATTTTAAAGAAACAGACATCTAATCAAGCATTCCTTAAAAACTGCTTTTTAAGATCAAGTTTAGCTTACAAATCAACTTTGTATTTCAAGAACTGAACTTCAAACTGCTCTTTCAAGTTTAAACACCTAAAGTGGGATTGCTCATCTTGTTACACTGCCAAGCCTAAGGCTCAAAAGACAAGGTCACCCAGAGCAGAAAGAGGTACAGACTTCAAGGAAAGGGGCACACTCTAGCTAGCCCTAAGTTCTTGTGTTTTATTTACTCTCTACACTCAGCTGCTAGTCACCATGTTTCAATCCTACCTTACATTTGGCATGGGCAAGGCAAGCAGAACCAGAACCACAACGAGAAATTGCCCTGTCCAAGGGAAGCAGGTACTAGCACTAACCACAAGTTTCTGAGGAGGCAGTTACCTCAGATTTACCTTCCTGGAACATCTTAGGAATTGCACACTGAAGTTGCAACACAGTTAAATACATCCATAAGTCCAGCAGAGCACTGTCATCCCCACTCCTGTGCAGGTATGTGACAGGGCCAGAGCCCACTGTAAGCCGCATTACAGAGTGTGCCTTGATCACAGAGGCAAAGATTTCCGAGCTAATTATAATGACTAATCACAGGGAGCTCTAAGCCTTCCCTTGGCCAAGTCACAGACCTAACTAGGACTGAAAACAAGAGTTTTAAGAGCACCTCATTAAGCAGCAGGAACCAGCTATGAAGAACAAAGCAGTCACTCTACCTAGTATTAATTCCAGTGCAGCCATTAATACATTTGTCAGTACATGGGACAGCTGTTACCTCCACATACAAACACTGCATGTGCCAGGCAGGCAGGGAAGCCACAGGCTTTGGCTACACCGAGATTTGTTTGTTTACAAGGGCATTAAGGTTTGAGAAGGATGTTCTCAGTGCTGTTTGAATCATGAGAAAGCTCCAAAGCCGTGCCTTGAAACGTGTCTGAGTGGGAGCTGTGCTCAACTCTAGAGCCTCTGCACCCCTTCAGGATGAGTGAACAGGCTGGGTGAAAGCTGATTCTGGGCAATGTAGACTCAAAAACAGCCTCCCCTCAGGCAAGCAGCCCACAGGTAGAAAAGATATGGCACCAAATCAACAGCTGTACTCCTGCTGAGGTACCAGAGGTGTGGATAACAAAGTTTCCAACTTGAGCACTACTCAAGTGCTCCAGTTCCCCAGGATGGGTTTTAAAAACAGAGGATAAGCTGAAGTGTCAGCACCTACAAGTCAGCTTCACTCTGTAGAGGCAGGACTGCAGCCTTTCCTGCCCTGGGGATTGGACCAGCAGTATGTACCACGGACAGAAAAAGATGAGACAGAATCTCCCACACACCAGCAGAATTGTCAGCCCAGTAAGGAGACTGCAGGAGTCACCTTCCCCCTTCCCCAGGGCTGCTGGACACCAGCCTGGCCCTCTGACTGTACCTAAATTCCTGCAGTGCTGAAACAAAAACCCAAGGGTTTGGCCACAGTTTCTGGTGGAGCAGCTCGAGGTTGAGGACGTTTTCATCTGCTCTGCACTACAGCACATTCACAGAGGCTGTGACCTCTGAGAAGGAGGGCAAGACAAATATAGCCCATGAGGAAGTATGGCACTGAGCACACTACAGCTAGGGGGAAAAGCTCCTCTTCTCCCAACAGAGTTTAAATTTTCCAGTACCTGAATTTTCCACCACCTAATTCTGAAAACACACTCTTGTTGGGCAGGATGCACATCTCCTCAAACAACAGTGAAGGACCCAAGGTGTGTGTGGTTTACCAAGACACCAGACAGCCTCTGTCAGTCCAAACACCCTGGGCATTGGTACATTATGGTTTGGTATTTCTGATTAGATCAAACACCCTCTTAACTCTTCCTTCTTTTCCAAAGGGACTGTTGTGCTGAGTTCCTGCCTGTTGAGTTTAAGGCACAGTCATTTCAAGAGATGAGATAGCTCTCCAGCATACCAGTATTTCCAGTTTCAGGAGTTTGGTTTTGAATTTTCCACTTGCTTAGATGGAGCTCCCAAGGTCTCACCTAAAAAGAAATCTTTTTTTCTCATCCCTTTTCTGATGAGTCCATTCAGCAAAACACCATTTTTTCCACACCCACTGGGTACTCACACTACTTGCAAACTACTAAGACTGCAAGGCACAGGACTAGCTACAAAGAAGGAACCAGAAAAAGTAGGCTGGGAGCTGGATTTGTCAAGTGTAAGTCATAAGGGGCTTATAATAACCTCTTGTTAAAAGGTTACAGTCCTGGCTGTGGAGGTCAATAGGTGCCTCTGCCCAGAACCCCATGAAGCAGCTGATGATACAACCTAATAAAACATGGCCTTTACAGCCATCAGAGAAATACAGCAGTTCTAGGGGAATCAGACAGACACCCAGGGGCTGTCCCAATATTACACTTTCAATCTTTGAACCTAAATAGGCAGGGAGCAGGCACATTTTAACAGCCAGAGTTGGATGGATGTGTTACCCTCCTCCCCTAGGACATGGCCATGCCACCACTTCCACGCAGTGATCAGGCACTCCAGGATATATGACAGCCGTGGCTATCTTGGTTGTTTGTGGTTTTTTTTAATTCTTCTTAGACACAACTACACTGACAAGGTTTCTCACTATAGTGAAAGAAGTTGCTGGTTTCTTTCTTTTTTCCCTTCATTTCTTGGCAATGCTGAAACAACAGTCTTGGTCACTCTGGGAATACCAAATGTTTGTGCAGGAGCACACAGGGTGCAGCTAGAGTGTGGACCAGAGAACAGGCTCCTCAAGGATTACTGACCTTCTGGCACTGAGCACCTTCCAGCAGGCTTTTCTGAACTGAGGGCTGGAAGCACTACAGGTGCATTTCCCTTCACCATTTTTACTGTTACAGTACAAAACCAAAAAACTGGGAAGACAGCAAACCTGCAAGCAAGGGACTGAAGTCTCACAGCTGACATACATCCCAAACTTGCATTTCCACAAGGTGCTGTTGAGTCAAACCTGCTTTTCCTCATCTGTTTATACTGGAAAGAGCCCCAGAAGCTGCCTTCCAAAAATGACCAGCACAACCAATGTCCAAAGGTACAAGATGTGGCTTGTATTTTTACTGCCATTGCAACAAATAAGGAAATGTAAAGTTGTCCTGCTACACAGGACAAAATAACCAAAGTTCATCTCCTTCAATACCAGTCAAAATTTGGGAGTAACTGTTCTCTTCAGGGAGTTATTAAACCCTCCTCAAAATTATGGAAGCTTTAATCATTAGTGAAATTCACTGGCTGTGTTAAAGTGCTCACTAATGTTTTCTTCCTCCTATTTTCAGTGTTCCAATAGCATAAATTAATAAGCAACAAATAAAACAGTCAAGTACAATATCAGTGTTTCCCCATATGAAAGATTTTTATTTAGCTTTAGGATATGCAATGTTTCCTTCCACTGAGTTTTTCCATTAACAGGACATGTGGGTTTCATTTGTATGGATTAAAAGAACCATAATAGTTTGCCTCTTCAAAATCTTCCGTGTCTGTTTCAGAACTCACAAGAAATGCTGACCTACTAATATCAGCCTTTGTTTAACACACAGAATCTTGGGCTGGCAAATAATTGATTCTGAGCTCTAATAAGAGAAGAAATAGCAGGCACAATAGCAATTGTGCAATTTTTCACATCACATCTGTGAACTCAAGGCTGAACAGTGAAACACAGGTGAAGTGCAAGTTTTACTGAGTCCAGTGAGCTCTGGCACAGGATTTTCAGCCCAAGAAGTTTCACCTATTTTTTTCCCAAGCTGAACTGGCTTGTTTAATACACACACTGCCTCTGCAAAAGCCATGCCTTTACTGCACAGCTACTCTTATTATACAAATAACAACAAAGGTGTAAGTGCTGGATTATTATACAGCAATAATAAAGCTGTAAGTTTTTGAGATAATAAAAGAAGTAGGATCAAGGTAGTGACAACATACTTTTCCAGAACACAGGGAGATGGGGATAGGCCAAAAGGATGGCAACATTAACTTTGGCAAAGCACCTACAGGCTGTGCCAGCTGATGGAATAGGCCTTGCATTGTAAAGAGACTTTCTAAAGGAGCTGTGAGTAAGAACCACCTCCTACAGAGGATTCCAGCCACAAGCACTTTTACAGTCAAAGAATCACATCAGGCCTTCCTTGGCCACTGCCACAGCAAGTTTTAGCCACAAGGAATATTTTAAACTTACACTTACACCGAGGTATTTTAATTCAGAATGTGAACTTGTCATTTTCTGGTTTCTGGAACTGTCATTTTCTTTCAAGAATGAAGGAAAAGCAAAGCAGCAGCTTTGTTAACCCTTTTCCTCATACTCTGGTAAAGCAAAGGAGAGACAAGAACTTTCTATCCTTCCCCATGCCAACAAAAAGATGATGAAGTCCCTTCCCTTTCTAAACTTAGGCAACCACTGAGAACACTCTCTTCACATACAGCCCATACCATGCAGTAGTGCTTGCTCTTCTCTGACTATTTAACTCATGATACCGAGATTAACATCCCACCACTGCCTTGTTCTAGCTCTCTTTTCTCCTGCAGCTGCACAGAAAAAGATTTCAGATCTTTCAGAGCTTTCCTAATTTCACTGCTCTTTGCAGCAGCTCCCATGTGGCTGAGAAGTGAAACAAAATGAAATGCTTTCTCTGCCCCTCTGCATGGGGACAGAGGAACTCCCACGTAAAATGCTGATGTAAGAAGAAGCAGTTACAGATATACCTCAGCCAAAGGTATAACTGAACATTAAGTTTAAAAAAAGAAATACACACAAGGCCTGGTCTGTGTGATTTTCCCCTCAGCACAGTCAGAGCAGCACCAGCACTCCACATTTTGCCAGCCAGCTAGAAGGTAAAAAGCATCCACAACTCAACAATAAATAACTTTCAAGCTTTAGGATCTTTTGGTCAGCCAATCACTAAAACTTTTAGTGAGAAACAGACACAGCATCTGTGCACTCTGATAACACTATTCCATAGATTTAACTTCTGACATTACCAGTAAGACAGGACAACAGTTTTATTCAAAAGGTCTAAGTGCAGCATTTTTGGCTTATTTAGGGGTTTCTTTCTTAAACAGGGAAACAAAAGAAACATGACAAATGAACTTAATGTAGCTTTTAGCCTTTAGGACCAAGAAGAGATGACAAAAATCAGGCAACAACGTGGCATTGCAAAATGATTCCTGGGTAATTCCACAACACAGGAAACAAACTCTTCCATACACAAGCAGATAAAAGTTCACTCCAAACTTCATAACTAAAAGTTTTACCTTTCAGAAACAGAAAAAAACCACCCAGAGGCCAGTAAAGAAGGATCTGATGTCCATTCAGGTCATCAGACTGATCATTTACTTTGGGTGAGCCTACTATGAGCTTGCTGTACACTGTGAACTCAAACACAATCACCTGCTGATCCCATCTTAAGGTACAGATCACTCAGAAAAAAAAAATTGTTTCTTCAGATCACACTCTTCCCCCTCCCTTCCACTCCACACAGCACAGAAAGCAATAACCTTTGCATAGGTCACTGTATGTCTGTAAGTTTAAACCAGAACAATTCACATCTGCGTACACAACAGAGAGGAAGCAGCTCACAATATTTTTCCCCCTCTACCTATTATGTTCAATAAATGAATTGCTCAAAAGAGCATAATTCACCAGGGTGACCATAAAGCCCAAGTACTGTTGTGATAGGCGGCTGATAAGTCGGTGTGATGCACGTTGTGTGCTACAGAAACGCTGCGTTTGACCTACAGATTGAGCACCAGTGTCAACTGCTGCCCAGCTAACAGCTCCCCCTTCCTCCCCCTCCCTCCTCCTCCTCCCCCCTGTCCGCCCCCTTTTTCCTCCTGGTCAACCAAGAAATGGACCTCCCTTGTATCTTATTTTGGCAGGAAAACGAAGGGGGGAAGGAGTGGGGAAAAATTATTCTGTAAATGAATACAAGTGATAGTGAACTTAAGGAAAAAAAAAATCCTCTTTGCCCTCCCCCCCCACCCTGAGATCTTAACAGTTAGGAATGGACATTTATATTTAATAATAAAAAGGCATCCAGCATTAGTGCACAGTCTGAGGATGACCCACGATAAATCTTTTTCCTGAGTCCACACAACAGTAACTCTCAGGATTATTCGATAAGGAGACACTGTGGCTTTCCACACCATTCTTTTTGTTTTAGTGTGAGAGGTGCGGAGGATTCAATTAAGTTTGGGCTGGGCAAAGGGACAACTCCAAACGCTGGGATCTCCAGACAGAAGGAGGGCTTTCACTAGCTACAACCTCCACTTACAAAGGAACAATACCAAAAAAGAAAAAAAGCTTGGATTTCAAACTAAAGAGGTCAACAGCCTGTCTTTCAATACACGGAGATACATCAGTACCACCGTGCTTCCAGCACCTGCCTTTCAGCACAGCTCCAATTCCTTTGTTTGCTCAAAATTTGCTTCCATACCACTTTAAATTAGCTTACAAAGAACCGAAGCAGAATAGCTGGAACGTGAAACAATTATTTTTTTTTTTTGGAAGACAGAGGCAAACAGCTTCTTAGGGAGAGAGAAAATTAAAACACACACTTAAGTCACTTCTAAATACCTTCGAAAAAAATTATAATTATAACTTGATGTCTTTTAGTTCCACCCCTATCACTGAAACCACAGAAACACGAGTTCATGAGAGGACGGAACAAAAAAAAAGAAAGAAAGAAAAACAAACAAAAAAAAATCCGAACAAAAGGGAAAAAATGGAAAAAGAAAGAAAGAAGAAGAAGAAGAAAAAAAACCCACCCAACTGCCATCTCCTGCCTCCTCCAGCCCTGCCAGCTTCCCTGTTCCTCCCTGCCTGCAAAGCGCCCTCTGGAAAGCATCGAGACTTCTTTTATCAACCGTGTGCGCCGGGGAAGGGGGGAGGAAGGGGGGTCCTTGTTCTTGCTCTGGCTGTTGCAGAGTGCAATTAGGGGCAGATTATTTTTGGACCCGATGAGCGGAACCCGGGGGCAGGGGGCTGGGGGGGGTCGTACCCCACTAATCGGGGGGCGGAGGGTCCAAAGCGCTGGATGAGGGGGAGGAGTTGCCCCCCTTAAAACATAATAAAGACTTACCGGGGTCGAAATCAGGGACCACCGCCTGGTACTGCGGCCCGACCCTCATTCCGCCGCCAGCTGAGGGAGGCAGAGGGAGAAGCGTTACCCGCGTGGGCCCGAGCGGCCCCTAGAACCAACCCCCCCAAAAAACGCACCCCGCACCCGCTCCTCACCGTGCTCCTCATCGCTGGACGAGCCCGAGCTCCCCTCCTCCCAGGAGTTCACGCTGCTGTTGCCGTTGGGGGCGGCGGATAAACTTTTGCTGCCGCCGTTGTTGTTATTATTCGCCCCGGCGGCGTTCTGGTTCCTGCCCCGCCGTTTCCCCGAGACCTCCGGGCCCTTCTCGATCATGGCTGGCATTTAGGGGAGGAAGGGGAGGGGGGGTGTGGAGAAGAAGGGAAGGGAGGGGGGAGAAGATCAGAGTTTAAAAACTGCGGGGGGGGGGGCTGTGGGAGGCGCCAAGGGCGGGCGGGAGCCGGGGCGGGCCGGGCCGGTGCGCGGCGGTGGCGGCGCTGCTACATCCCCCACCACGATCGCCCCGAACTTTGAGGCTCATCCCAGCCCTGCGCTGGGACTCCGCTCAACCTGCGCTGCTGCCCGCGGCCAGCCCCGCCTCCTCCCGCTCCTGCCCCTTCCCATTGGCCAAACCTACATTTTGGGAGGCCATCCCGCCCCTCCATTGGCCGGCGCCGCCTGTCCATCGCGGCGGCCCGGCGCTTCCGTTCGCTGGGCGCGGTGGAGGCGGACCGCGGGCCGTGTGTGTGCGGGCTCCGCGATCTCTCCGCGATCTCTCCGCCCAGCGATACCTCTGCTCCGCGCTCCTCGGCTGCGAGCGGAGCGGAGCGGAAGGCGGGGCCGCACCCCCCGCCGGGGAGCCCCTCCCCGGCTGCTCCCCCTGCTCGGCCCCGGTTCCGCCGCCCCGCCGGGAACTCGGACCCGGGAGGAGCGTGGCGAGGGACTACTTTGCCCCCCCCCCCCCCCCCCCCCCCCCGTCTCCCCCGTGGCGGAAGGTTACGGCGTAGTTTGAATGAGATTCCATACAAAGCTCAGTTGCCCGCGGGGAGCTGAGCCCGGCAGGGTTGGGGTCTGTGGTTGCTCTGTCCGGGACGGCTCCCGCCGGCAGCAGTGCCAGAGTCCCACGAGGGGACGGGGGTCCCGGCGGCCAGCAGTGCTTTGAGGACAGCAGGGGCGCAGCCCGACCGAAGCGGCGCCGAGAGTGCGGGACAGCGCCGGGGTCGGAGAGAGCCGGGGCAGCGGCGGCAGCTAGCCGGGGAGCGGCACCGCACGGACGGGTCCGCGGCGCTGCCCCGTCAGCCGGGCGCTGCCAGCCGCTCCCGGGGCAGAGCCGCCCGCCGGGGGCACCGCACGGTGCCCAAGGAGCCGCCTCACCCTCGCCCCGGGCGCCGCCCCGGGTCCGCCCAAGTAACTCCGTGGCTCCCCCTCGGCCCCTTGTGCCGAGCCGGATCCGCGCCCCCGTTCCCGGCGAGTCCCGCGCCCCGCATTCCCAGCGGATCCCGCTCCCCACGCGGCCCCGGGGCGGAGCCGGCCCCGAGCCCTCCCGGGGGGCGGCCGCGTCCCACGCTCCGTGCCTTCCCCGCCGTGACCCGGCTGCGGGCCGAGCTGCGGAACAAAAGCGGCGGCGGCGCCGCGTTCCCGTCCCTCGGCACACGAGGCTCCTGCCGGGAAAACCCGCACGGCGTGGGGGAGAACTGCTGGGGGGAAAGGAGGCGTCCAGCCCCGCCGTGGCCAAAATGGGCAACCGAAGGGTGTCGAGACCGCACGCTGTTATTTGCGACTCGAACTGTACATCAGGCTGAGGCAGCACAATGCACGGTCATGGAAAGCAGCTTGTGGGGTGTGTCTGCTATTTTCATTCAAATTAACTTCTGTAGCAAGTTTTTTTTTTTATTGGCCCGAGCAATTAAAAGTGCCATTTGACTAGCAGCGGTTATCTCGTATCAGCCAAACTGTCCCCAGCCACTCCCCGCCTCCCTCTGCCATTTTAATCCAAGGGAATTTGCACAGGGGGAGGGGGAAAGAGCTGCCGGGGAGAGCCATCGTCTCCAGCCTGGCCTTACCATTCCTTCTCTATCTTGTGCCTAAGATTATCAAAATTATTTCACTTCCAGGGAGTAGTTTGGAAAGGGTCCTTAATATTCACGCACTATTCTTCTCCATTAAAATTAAGAAAATAAATACCTTGTTGAGGTGTGTGGTAGTTTGCTTCAGCATACTGTGGTCTTTACAGTATCTCCTTTCCCATCTTCACTCGGTATGTGTGTTGTGTGTACATACTGATATGCAGTCAGTTTCCTTTGTTTACACATGCATGTACCTGTGAGTATTTATTCACCCCAGTTATTTACCACTGAAAAACTAAGCTTATTTTCACTACATAAAAATACGTATATAAAAAGAACTTTTTCTAACTCACAAAACTAAAATTTATTATGCTGGCAGTAGATCCCACATTCTTTGAAAATACCAGTTCTAAATTAGGGGAGTAATTAGTGATGCTCTTAAACCCCAGCACTGACAGCCACAAATATTTCCCATTGCAAAGTGTATTAGTTCTGTAGTAGAGAATACATTGTCATGATAGACAGGAATGCAAACATGGCTGAGTGTTCATTATCCTTCTCCTCTGTATTTGAGGATTTCTACTCCAGAAATGCAAGGGCAGGAAGGGAACATCTGATCTTTCATTTTAAAATGAGCTTTGAAGGTCCCAGTACTGAAGGGGGGGAAAAAAAGAAGTTCACCAAAGACTTAGGCTGAAACATACCTGAACCTGAACTTGAACTTGAACCTGAGACCACAGATGACATTTGGAAACGTGTGTACAGCTTAGGCTGAGACACACACGTGTGCACAGTTTTGCAAATCTGGGCCTAATTTTGGTCTTCCTTCACTTCCTCTTCCTCCCTCCCTCCTCCTCTCTTCGTGGCCATTACCCACTTAGGCCCCAGGATTAAAACCTTAAGTCAGTCAACTCAATTATTTACAACACAATTTCCCTCACTTGAACTGTTGAGACTGCGGGCCCTTCCCCGCGGTGTGCCTGTCCCGAGCCTGTCCCGAGCCTGTCCCCAGCCCCTCCCGCAGCGGGCTCAGCAGCTCCATCCTGTCCCACGGGCTGGAAGCAGCACATTCCCCGCTCCCCAGCTCCTGGGGGATGCCAGCCCTGCCCGAGCCGTGCCCCAGGCCAGCCGGGCACGCTCTGCCCCCGCTGCCCTCCTGCCAGGCCGCTCCTCGGCCCCAGCCGGCGATAAGCGGCTGCCCAGGAGCAGCAGCAGCTCTGTGCCTCTCCCTGGCTGACAAGGGCTGCGTGTGTGCCCTGTGCATGTGTGTGTGCCCTGTGTGTGTGTGTCTGCCCTGTGCATGTGGGTGTGCCCTGTGTGTTTGTGTGCCCTGTGCGTGTGTGTGTACCCTGTGTGTGTCTGCCCTGTGCATGTGTGTCTGCCCTGTGTGTGTGTGCCCTGTGTGTGTGTGCATATGTGTGTGTGCCATGTGTGTGTGTGTGCATGCATGTGTGTGCCCTGTGCATGTGTGTGTGCCATGTGTGTGTATGTGCCCTGTGCATGTGTGTGTGCATGCATGTGTGTGCCCTGTGCATGTGTGTGTGCGCCCTGTGTGTGTGTTCCCTGTGCGTGTGTGTACATGCATGTGTGTGCCCTGTGCATGCATGTCTGCCCTGTGCGTGTCTGTGTGTGTGTGTGTGTGTGTGCCCTGTGTGTGTGCCCTGTGTGTGTGCCGTGTGTGTGTGTGCTCTGTGTGTGTGTGTGTGTGTGTGTGCCCTGTGTGTGTGCATGCATGTCTGCCCTGTGCGTGTCTGTGTGTGTGTGTGTGTGTGTGCCCTGTGTGTGTGCCCTGTGTGTGTGCCGTGTGTGTGTGTGCTCTGTGTGTGTGTGTGTGTGTGTGTGTGCCCTGTGTGTGTGTGTCTGCCCTGTGTGTGTGTGTGCCCTGTGTGTGTGTGTCTGCCCTGTGTGTGTGTGTGCATGCATGTGTGTGCCCTGTGCATGCGTGTCTGCCCTTGCGTGTGTGTGTGTGCCCTGTGTGTGTGTGTGCCCTGTGTGTCCCCAGAGCAGGAAGTCTCTGCGTTGTCACCGTCGCAGCCCGTCTGCACCTGTCACAGCTGTTGTCCCAGGCCAACAACACTCTCTTCATCCACAGCAGGGCTGCTCTTCATTTTCCAGCCTTTCTGCAGAAATTCATGAGCCTGAATATAACATCTCTGATGCTGATGGAGCTTTTTGTTTCTAACCATTGAGAAAATTCTTCCTGTTTGTTTCTGCTTTCTGAACAGTGGTGTTTGGTTTCTTTATGCTTAAGCTAAAAGCCTGAATTTTTGGGAGTGTCTCAAAACAGCACAACAGATTTTGGTGTTGTTCTTGAAGGAAATTTTGAAAAATTGTTTTCTGGCCATAAAGAAAACTCTTTGAAGAGTGTAGGCAATGTGTACACAGACACTGTACACAAAGTACAGAACTGTGTTTTATTTTTTAGCAGCAACAGTGAATACACTTTATGCAGCCTCTAATGCCAAAAGAGCAACAAATTATCCTCTGTCTCACAGCACTTGCTCTGGAGAAAACCTGTGTTAACACTTCATTATTTTTAAGTTCTGCAAAGTGGGACAGATGAGGAGGAAACTCTTTGAACACTAAGAGCGCCTCTGGTAGGTACAGGGTCTTGTTTACCTGGATCAAAACTTCATTTAGACACATCAGGCCAGGATCCCACACATGACTGCACACACCTGTATGTCCTGCTCAGGCTCCTCAAGAGGAATTTCGTGTATGATCTGCAGCAGACTCAGTTATGTAAAGCAGGGATTGTATCTTCCTTGCACCTGAGCTTGGCTGCAACTTCTGGACAATACTGTAATGTAGTGGTTAACCTGCTCACCTGTTTAGATAACAGAGGAAAAAGAGTGGAAAAAGAAGTCTCTTCCTTATGAAGACAGTGTCACTGTTGTGCATATACTGTGGCCTAACAGGTTGGACCAGCCAGGACCGTCATATTAAAAAATTTCTTGAAATTTGTTTCTCTTTGTTAAGGGGAAAGCACCTCTCTTTGCCAATTTTTAAAGGAAAACTTTTCTTATTGTCATTAACCCTGCGAGTCCCAGGAATAAAATACAGATGGAAGTAGAAATGCAGCCAGGATGCCCAACAACTGAGCAACTTTTATTCCCTGGATGAAAAGAAGAGTGTCTTCTGCCTCATTTTTGGCCTCCTTCCTGCCAGCGGAGTGTTTCAAGCCTTTCCCCAGGACAGCAATGCTTAAGAGTGTGCTTGGGGCTGCTAGCTCTTGCAACAAAGGGTTAGGAGAGTTAAAACCCTTCCCATTAGCTGGAGTTGTAGGCAGCAGCTCTCTCACCTCCTTCCTAATGTATTTTCCTTGAAAACAGATGCACTAAAAATGCTTACCCCAGTGAGAATGTTCTTGTGTGTTTACACAAGTATATATGTATGTATGTATATACATGTAGCTGGTTACCAGTAGTAAAAGGACAATTAATCATGCTCTAGACTGACTGTTTTTAATACTCAGAGGCTATTAATCAGGAAAATGTTGCCCTTTGAACAAGATGTTTATACAGTCAACACTATGGGCTGTTTTCTTACCCCTGGTGCTAAGCTGCCTGCAAATGCAGAGAGGAAATCGGGATTATTATCTCTTACTTTAGAACTTGGTGCTCCAAGTTTGACAACAATTTTGGCTGGAATTTGGAAGGAATGCACATGAGATGATGCCAGGTTCTCTTAGGTTTCAAGGGGACTTGGGTGTTCAACCCTCAAATCTCTGGAAGCATTTATGTGCCTAAAAGACATAAACAGGCGTGATATGCAAGTTTCAAAAGCATCTCCTTTTGCTGAAAAAAAAAAACCCAAGGGGAATTTAATTTCATTTTAATGTGACTAAAAGACTTTTAAAATCTATCCCTAAATCTCTTGCGGGCCTTTGGAAATTTGTCCTTGGAGCCTTTCAGCCTAAAAGTTGCTTTTAGAGAAGGAATTATATAGTAAATTTTAATCCAAACTTTTATTTCCCACTGGAGAGAATGGCTCATATCCTGTAGTGAGTGGGAGGCCAGCGGAAAAAATCGAGGGGGGAAACTGTGGTGGGAGTGAGAGGGTGCAGAGCTGGGGCTGGATCAGCAGCGGGAGGCAGGAAAGGGCTGCTGGCAGCTGCAGGGCGAGCATGGCAGGAGCAGGGGAGCCTCTGCAGCTGAGGAGGAAACACTGTCTTGGCCTGGAGCAGGCCAGAGGGAAGTCACTAAGGGATGACCTGGGAGGAAGGAGAGGATGAGACTGAAATCCTGCACAGGCAGGGGCTGGCGATGCCAGGAGAGAGTGGGACGAGGGCACAGGACAATCTTGTGGGCAGAGCTGCAGAGAACTCCCTGTCTGTCCCCAGCAAAGCATGCACGCAGCCCCCAGTGGGGTTTTCAGCATTTGTGCTAGGAGATATTTCACAGCTTGTGAAGCTGATGGGAACAGGAGTCACCCATCTGTCCATGCTACTGTGACCACCCCTTTGCAGAGTTTTGGCTCCTTTTTGGCAGGCACATACAGCTTTCCCTGCCACCCTGTTTCCCGGACAGGACTCAATTTCTTCCCTTTCCTCCTGGGAGCTCCTCTCAGTGAATTAAACCTGAAGCTGTTGAGGAGCCCTGCTGCCCCTCAGCTGCCCAACCAGCAGTGCTCCAGGGCTGGGCACCCTCGGCTGGCAGCATCCAGAGCGGGCAGCCCCTCTCTGTCCCCCACCCTGCACCCCCCATCAGCCCTGGGGAAAAGCTCAGGAGGAAAATGGGAAATCACAGCAGTGAGGGTAGGTGAGAAGGGTCCTGATGGCATTAACCCCTCCATAGCTGGTGGCTTCTCCCAAAAAACAAACCTTGAGTGAGGTGGGACAGGCATCTTCCCCTCCCTGAGGATGAGGCGTGCAGCAAAATCAGAGTAGAAAGCCTCAGACAGCTGATGGGTTTGCTTCACTCAGTTCTGTGCTTATGTTAATCTCCATATCTGATGAGAAACACACTGTGTGAAGAGATTCATCACTCCTTAAAAAAACATATGGGGGAAAAAATTTCCTTTTAGGGAGCCACTTAATCGTAGGGATGATTGCAGTTAACACAGCACTTAACCTGGGAATATGCCACTCTCTTTTTATAGACTTCCATTTCACTTGTCTCTGGGGCAGCCAGTGAGCAGTGCTAGGCTGTGAAGGGAGATGGAATTGCAGGGGACAGCTGCCATCATTTTTAGGGTGTCTGAGAGTCAAATAACATAGTTCTTCTCACAGGAGATTTTGAACAAGAAATGCACACAATCCCTTCAGAGAGCTCTCTGTTACAAGACCTAGTGAGACAAGGATTGAGGTTTAACAGCAGATACCCATTGTAAGAGCTTTGCAAGGAATACAATCCCTTGCATTTCAGGGTTTAAATCAACCTTTTTTTTTTTTTTTTCTTTTTTTTTTTTAATTGAGTGAGGGAAGCAGTTCTCCCCAGGAGATCATGCAGTCCTGTGCATGAGTTACCTTTGAAGGACTCTGCTACGTCAAGGATAACAGATTATGAGAAACACCACATGGATCCAGCAGGAAAACTCCTCTATGCCAGCCCCTCCATGGTGGCAGCTTTCCAGTGGCTTTCCATGTCATTGCAGTCCAGGGTGGGAGCAGAAAAGACTGCCCAGAGAGAGGTGTCCTAGACAGAGGTGTCCCAGAGAGAGGTGTCCCACCTTTGCCCATGTCAGGCAGCCCCCCCTGCACCCTCCCACAGAGGTGCTGGTGTCCAGGGCTCTGAGCACAGCAAAGTCCCTCAGCCAGGTGGTCTCCTGCCTCCCTGGGGGTCCTCCATGTGTCTTGCTGCTATCCTGGTAATCCCAGCAATGGGGACGAGAAGTCCAGCTGAGAGGCAGCTGCTTACTCCTGAAATCATACCAAAAATGCCCCCATTGGCTTTCTGCCAACACAGCCCCCTTTACTCCACCACTCAGCCAATCTCTTCCCATGACACAGGGGATTTTAGGGAAATGCAGCCAGGGCTGTCCTACAGGGCCTCTGAGCACTGGCATTCCCAGGGGAAAGGGAACTATTAGAATTAATCTGAAACTCCCTTCAGAACTCATAGTTGTCATAGGTCCAAGCAAACTGTTGTAACAGAGTAAAAATGTACAGGTTGGTATGTCCATACATGCATATGAACGTGAAGAAAATCATTATTCATTGCTGTGCTGAAATCTCTGGAAATTCCCTTTGTTGTAAAACCAGCAGAAGGATCAGGCCCAGCTTCTGTGAACACATCCCTAAGGCAGCACAGCTCAACAGGACTCTAGTGCCAGCTTTTGATTGTGCACTTTCTCTTCATTCAGCCTAAATATAATCTGGAAATGTCAAATGCTAGTGATCTCAGAGGAAGGAGAGAAAAATACAGGTTAGTTCCTTACTGGTATTTGTCTAAAGAAAACCCTCAACACATGAAAACCCAGAAAAGAAATTTTTAAAAATCAGTGGAACCTCTGCTTGGTGTCGAGTGAGGCACTAATCATGAACCAAAAGAAACAATTTTATAAAAAGCCATGACCTAGTACCTCTGAAAATCACGTTAAAAAAAAAAAAAAAAAAGCTACATTCCTATCTGCCCCAAGCTTTCCCCTTATTAAGCATGGAACACACCAAATACAGATTCATTTCCCCTGCCCGGCAGCACTGAGCACAGGAGATGGATGGTTTTTCATTGGTACCCTCTTACAGCCACTGCCCCTCTGGGATTCCTCTGATGACACCAGAAATGTTGCACCAAACTCAGATATCAGACCAAATCTTTATTCTGTGGTCTTCTTCTTCTCAGTTACATGGGTGTAAATCAAAGGTTTAAACTGATCCCAACCTGTTCAGTGGCACTGGAAGACTCTGGATTAATATCAAGCAAAGGCATCTGTCTCCTGCTGTTTCTGTGCCTGTGGTATCAATAGTGATTTTGAAAATTATTATTTCTATACAGTCTGTAATGACTTAGAAGGAACAGTTACAGCCTGTTGTGCAAATGTGAATAATACTTGCTTTTTAAAAATGTGGATTTTTCATACGACAAGAACTAATGGCCCTTTCAGAGCAGTTATGGTCTATCTTGTCAATTTGGTTTCTATTCATGCATGCTAAGTGAATTTTTATAGCTAAACTAGGAGTCCTTAAAAAGGGGCCTTATACTGGAAATGCAGATGTGACTTACTGTGAGTTGTGTGAGGAGATCATCCCTGCCCCTGGGGAGCCAGAGCCAGTAATCAGAATTCCCTTTTCCTGTGCACATAACACGACTTGCAGGCACTCTTTCATCTGCACTGAGGCAGGAAGGAGAGGCAGAATTAGCCCCTCATTACAATAATGTTTCTCACACTTTCTCCAGCTACTCTCTGCAGGCATTAGTAAGGGGGGCCTGGCTGCCAGAAATGCTGAAAACCTACATCTCCAGTTAAAAGAAACCAGAGAGCAGGGTGCTCAGTGGCTCTGAAAAATCAGAGCCACAGAGCTTTAAACAAATGCTTTTATGCTCTTAAAAATATAAATATACGGACTCACCTTAACTTTACTCTCTACTGTGAGTGCTTTGTGGAAAGGAAATAGTGTATTTTCCAGACTGATTTCTCTTACAGCTTCACTGTAAACTGTACTGCATCCATACATCAATATATTTACCTGTCTGCTTCACAGCTGGAAAGAAAATGAAGCCATCTCAATCACCTTCACATTCAGCAACAGAGAAACCTGATTTTTTTTTTCCTCACTCAATGCCAATTAAAATGCAAAATGTGGGTAATCTGATCTCCACTAAATATTCCAATCCCCTCCATAGCACAGAGTGGATATACCTCTATCCTCAGTGGCAACCTGAACCTTTTCTAAGACTGGGAAAAGCAAAAGAACAGAGGCTGTACAGTCTTATTACTTATTTATTTAAAATGTTGTAGCCGTGCCTCCCTTCATCTCTTGGCTCCTTACCCAAAACCTGTGTAATGAGCAACATCACAGGGCCTGACTCCAGCAGACACGACACCTCCACTAAAATGAATGCATTTATACTGATTTATGGCAGCCAAGGAGCACATCCAGGCAATACCCACCTCTCCAGAAAAAGGCACACCTCTGGCAATGTCTTCCCAAGGTATTTCTCACAGATCCCATGCCTTGTGGAGTGGGAGCCATCCCCAGCCCTGCTTCCAATCCTGTCTCCACTGCTGCGCCGAGGGCTGAACCACCTTGTCCTGCTGGTGGAGGCTCTCCCCTGGAAAGGCACGGAGCCAAAGCTGGCATGAACTGATCCGATATGTACAAAGGGAAATCTTGACAGCATCTGTGAACAGAGTTTAAGAGAAAGGAACAAAATAATACCACATATGTTAACAGATTGAAATGGTAGCTATGGTGACCACGGACAGACAAAGAACAAACCATTTTGACTGAATTCAGCCAATTCTTTCTGACAACAAACTGCAAGTATAAAGCAAACTTTTAAAAATCCCTAATGAAATCATTATACCAAATCCATTCAGCTCTGTTTGGCTTGTTTGCTTTCTAAATTTCCATTGCAGCTATTACATTAAACCTATTAATCATTGATGTAGTCAAATAATTTCCACGGACTAAAAATGGGAATTTTCTCACCGTAAAAAAAAAAAAAAAAATAAAGGTAAAAAAAATTTAATTGATTGCATTTTCAAGGAAAAAATTGTAAAATGGCAGACATTCATAATTCAGGGCATTTTCTTGTGCATGAGAGAGTGTCTGGGTTTTGTAGAATATGGGCTTGTTTATGAAAGTTGGATTACTTTGCCTATCCTGATATGCATCGTAGCTATGAAAAATGACCGTCCTGTTTATTGTGTATCACAGTGTCAAACCTCTCCGTGTCTCTTTCCCCCAGTGTGCCACGGAGCTGGAGCTCTCCCATTGAGGGCTGGCCAGTTGTGCCTAAGGGAACTGAGCTGAGCACAACGTGGGAGAGCCAGAGCTGAGCTATGGAGGAGCAGAAGAGCTCCCTGCTAAGAGCCAGCAGCAAACAGGCAGGCAGGAGATGGGGAGGGTTACTCCAGAGCCAGCACATCATGAGGCTGCTCCAATGCTGTGCAGCTGCTCTCTTGCTTGCAAACTCCCCCCGGGAGGCTGGCAGGGACCAGAGGAGCCCCCTCAGCGAATGTCAGGGTGGAGGCTCCAGCACATGGCCTGCTGTGGAGCATCCAGGCACACCTCCATGGAGACCCCAGTGCCTGCTTGGTTTCAGTCTGGAGACTGCTCCAGCACCCCTGAAACAGGAGGTGCTGCCCCTCTGCCCTGTCCCTGCCCCCAGCTGCGCTCACTGGGGAAAATCTCAGAGCACAACACAAAATCTTACTTCTAACCTGTGGCAAAGCTGCTGTTATTTCCCTGGCTGAGGGCTTAATATTTAACTGTGTGCTTGGTCCCTTTATGGACTGCACAGTTCCTAACAATATGAATTTGCACTGTAGCTGTGCTTTTGATGTTCCAGGAGCAGTAACTTCAGCTTTCTGCAGTGCACAGACACTCTCAACTCCACTCTCACATTTCCATCTGCACAAGCTCATAGATTTTAAAGAACAAAACAAACCTAAAAAGCAAACTCACACAAAGTGCCCACCATTCTAACGTTGCTCTCTTTTATCTGTGTGCTGACAGAGGCTCTGGCTCAGCCTTCTGCCAATTAAATTAAGCTCCCAGCTATGCCATCGCTGCCTGCGTGACCACGGGCACTTTCCCCAGCTGCCTCTGCAGCAGGACTGGGTTTATGGCCTTTCCTTTCTGCTGAGCCTGGCCCTTCCCTGTGCTCTCCACCCACACTCTTGGCTTTCGCTCCTGCCAGCACCCAGGGCAGGTCCCTGGGGACTGTGCTGGCTCTGTTGAGTCCCCAGAGAGCAGGGCTGAACCAGGGTGAGCACATGTGGGATAGCAGAGCTGAACCAGGGTGAGCACATGAGGGATAGCAGGGATGAGCCAGGGTGAGCACATGTGGGATAGCAGGGATGAGCCAGGGTGAGCACATGTGGGATAGCAGGGCTGAACAGGGTGAGCACATGTGGGATAGCAGAGCTGAACAGGGTGAGCACATGTGGGAGAGCAGGGCTGAACCAGGGTGAGCACATGAGGGAGAGCAGAGCTGAACCAGGGTGAGCACATGTGGGTCAGCAGAGCTGAACCAGGGTGAGCACATGTGGGATGGCAGAGCTGAACCAGGGTGAGCACATGAGGGATAGCAGGGATGAGCCAGGGTGAGCACATGTGGGATAGCAGGGCTGAACCAGGGTGAGCACATGAGGGATAGCAGGGCTGAACAGGGTGAGCACATGTGGGATAGCAGGGCTGAACAGGGTGAGCACATGTGGGAGAGCAGGGCTGAACCAGGGTGAGCACATGTGGGATAGCAGGGATGAGCCAGGGTGAGCACATGTGGGATAGCAGGGATGAGCCAGGGTGAGCACATGTGCTCCTGGGCTTTGTGCAGGGACACAGGGCAATCTGCACAGCCTCACCTGCTCAAGACATTTGCTTTTGCTGCACCTTAAGAGTGACAAGGAGAACATGGAGGGAGGGGAAGAGGGGAAGAAATAATCAGTTTTCTTTCGGTATTGCCGGCAAACAGTAAAGAAACAGTTACTTTAATTTTATGTGCAGTAAACCCTCACTAGATGGCTCCTTACAGCAAGTAAATATATTCCCCACAGAAGGAACGCTGGTGTGGCAGTCTGTGTGAGAGCAGAGACAGCGTGCTGCTGGCTGGCAGAGTGCTTTGCATGGATATAACACGGGGGTGTGGGTGAGCAAGGGAGCGCTCACACGAATTACGAATGACACCACTCTGCCAGTCGTGAACTGTGAGTCACATGGGCACCGGTGTCTCAGGCGCATCAAAAATGCAACTTGCCCTTTTCTGTAGGTTTTTCTGTGAATTTGTTTCACATTCAACTTTCTAATTCAGAACGCAGAACTGGGCTGTGGTCAAGGATACCAGCAGTGGAGATCCTGCAGCAGAAACGGCTGATCCCAGCGGCCGAGGTAACAGATGGTATTAAAGCTGAACCCCCTAATGTCATGTAATCACTCCTAAAAAAAATAAGCAATGCTTGCTTCTGAAATGCCCCCCCATTACCATCACGAGAACATGTTATTTATAATGTGTGTATTGGCAGGATGTTCTGGGCAGAAGAGCAAAAAGAAATGAGCTGTCATCTGCAGTTAACCTCTCATTCATACATCACTGTGTGCATTCAGTGGTTCAAGGTTATGCAAGTTGATTGTGCCCTCATTAACGAGCAGTGTTAATTGGTGTCTATCCTGCTTTGAGATAAACATGTATATTATGTGTTAAAAGTACTGCAGGCTGTGAAGGAGCTGCATGGTACACAAATGTATAGGTCCCTACACAGGGAGCTGCAGGGAGAGGCTGTGAAACGCTAGGACTGATTTAAATCCACCAGCGATTCCAGTCTGCGCAGCCCACGTCCCTGCAAGACAGCCTGGTGCTGGCTCGAGGGCTGAGTGACTTCTGCTGGCAGAACTCTGTCACTGTGTGTGCCCCCAGCTCCCCTCTCTGGCCCTTGCTGCAGCCCTGAGCACGCTGCCTGCAGCCCACTTTTCAAGGTGAATTAGCAGTGATTTTAGCTTCCCTTAAGCCCCCAGGCTGTAACCTCTGGCCATCAGCAGCTCATAGGTGGTTTGACCACCAGTGCACCAGGGCAAACAGACACAGAGGAAGGTGCTGCCCACCTCCACATAAACTGCCCCTGCTCAGGAGTCAGATGCAGCGGAGCCAGGTCAGCTCCTGGTCTCTGTGTCAGCAGCCCTTAGGGCTTTATCTGGCCTCTTTTTTCTCACATTTCCCTCTGCTCATGTGCTGGCATGGTGCAAACTCAAACTGAGCTCATGTACACCTGTCCCGATGAGGGACAAAAACAAGGTTTGGCACTGTGTCAATCTTGCACATCATGAAAAGACCTTTTATTTTTTCCCTGAGAACTGCTGAAAATCAGCACAGATAAACATCCTGGTCCAGGTCATAATCAACACACAACATTGATGAAAATATTACTTAAATTAGAGAATTATGGCAATTACATTAAATAATCGATATTATATTATAGAATATTATAAATGCTCAAAAGAATTGAGTTACATGTCTCATAAGCAAGCACAAGCCATTCCAGGCCAATGCAAGAATTTACCAATAAAGTAATATTTGATCACCTAATTAATGGAGCTGTTATCTGCCCAGAACAAGCAGGGCTTAGAGCTTTTAGGGTGTTAAACACTTTGTCTCAATGCTTAAAAGCAGCAGCACCCACCAGACCTTTCCTTTTCTCAGTAGCAGGCAGTTGTTTACTTCAGGCCTTGAAGGCTGGATTAAGAGTGGAGATTGTTTGCTTTAAATTATACACACAAATTTTATTGCCATTCCTCCTGCCACTAACAAGCTATTTAATAAATGTCAAAGTGGCAGAGCTCACCGACTGCAAAAGTGAGAGGGTCAAATCTGTGAATCCAGAAATAATACTGAGATTTTCCTCTCCTTTCATGAAATGTACTTGCAGCACACAGCATTGAAGTGCTTCCAACTTTCATAGCAACAAGGAGAAGCAGCTCATGAGTCAGCCCAAAGAGGAAATATGTCATTAGCCAGGGAGTTCTCAACATATGCAAAACCATCGACACGTCTGTGGCATCCAGGGAGGAATTTTTATAATATTCCTTGTAGTCAGCATTTTATTGCCAGAGCTGTGGGTGTGGCTAGGTATCTCAGTGGCTGAGGCTGTGATTGCTCCCAAACTCACTGAGCATTTCACTCCACAGCACTCATGCTCTTCCTTTTCAAGGCAGGAAACAGATGAGACATATTTGTTTTTGATAACTGCTGGAAAAACCCAGCTAAGTCCTGCTGGTTGTACCTTGAGTTCCTCTTCATCCTTCACCTCGTGCTCACCACACCAAGGAAGGGGTAGGGCTCTTATCTCAGCTCTCTGCAGTTCCAACCCTTCTGGAACTGAAGGAAAATAAACACAAAGAAAAAAGTAATCAGCTTCCTACATTTCCTTGCCTGTGTAAATTATGCATCACACTCATTATCGGAAAAAGGAATACGCAGATTTGGAAATCAGTCGTGAGTTTCTCCATATTTCTTAAAATTATGCAAGTGTTACAGCTGCATACACAGGGGATTTTCTTTTTTCATGCAGCTTTACACCAAAATAAAGGACTCAGTTGTTCTAGTTGGTGATTAGGCTCAATATTATGCCTCTGGGAATGGGAAGCACAGGGACTCAGAGGAACAGAAAACTTAATGAATTCTTTATTTGAAGAAGAAAAAAATTTTCAAAATGTTTTCCAGAGCTCACAGGAGAGATTCAGAGGCTCCTCCCTCTTCAGGAAAATGCATCTCTTCCAGGTGAAAAAATTACCCTTGTCTGCTCTCAGCTGCCCCTCACCAAAGGTTCCTTGCCCTCAGAGCCCAAGCTGGGCTGTGCAAATTCCCCCACTGGCTGAAATGAAGTCACCGACCCCTTTACTGGATCTTTTCAGTACTGTGCCTCACACTGGCACATCTTCCTGCGGGACTTGAGACTCACAGCAGGATGACTCAGAAACCAATCTTGAGTTGCACAACAAGCTCCAGGAAGACAAGGAATACAATCAGTGGATTTGCATCTACTCACTTTGTAGGGGGCTTGCAAGTGGTCCATGAGCCAGGCTTAGCAGGACAGGCTGATTTGGACAGGCTCCTGCATCCAGGTCTGAGCCAAGAGCATCAGACCTCAAAATGGAAAGCACTGCACCACGGGACAAAGGGACAGCAGCCCTGCCCAGCAGGAGCAAATGGGAAATATCCTTCTCTGGAAACACCTTTGGGTAATGGGGGCTTTCCTGATATTGGCATGGGTTGTTTTTGGATTTTTTTTTCCCCAATTTGAATTTTTTATGTAATGGAATAAATAAAAGCATACCCCAATCTCAGGACTGCTTGCAAAGCAAACTGGGCAGCTGGCAGAGCATCAGTGAGGCAGGGCAGCAAATCCCCACTGTGACCCTGAGGCAGAGCCTCCTGGTGCTGCTGGGTCTGTGACACCTGCCTGGGGACAACACCAGAGAGGCCACAAACCGTGACAGTGAGACACCACTGGAGCTGTGGGCCAGCATCAGCTCCCAGCAGTCCAGCTGAGGAATGTCCTGCATCCAGGGACTGCCACTGCTGCTGCTGGGACACAGCACGGCAGCACTGAGGGGTTCTGTTTGACAGCAGCACCCATGGGCTGAAGGTAACCCTGCCTCCAGCCCTGTCTACAGCAGGAGGTGAAGACACAATGGTAAAAGCTGCCCACTGTCTTATTTTATCCCAGATCAGATGACCCTAAATCAAGGAGCTGTGCCTGATGCTTCTGAGTGCACTCAAGCCTGCACATAAAAGAGGACTGGCAAAATAATCGTGTTGCAAAATGCTGAGAATAGTAGAAGTGGTCACCCAGTGTATCCAGGCTGCTAAGAAAGCTCTTTTGATTAAATCAAACACAGAGCACAAGAAAAATGCTCACATCATACATGATGGTGTCTCCTGGGCTGCCTTATACTGAGATGAAAAAGAAGAAATTACCCATGCAAAACCCACATCATCCATAATCTGCAATGCATTTGGACAGAGGGAGGCCAGCCTTAATTCAAACCATGTGTGTTTGGCTTTAAAACCAGCATCAGCAGGACTCAGCCAGCCTGTGTGCCATCCTGCCTGCCCTGGATTCCCTGCTTCTCTCTCATATTCAGCATTTCTCTCCATGTTCACAGCTGAATCACTCCTGCATCAGCAGCATCACCATGGGCAGTGTTCCTTCTCCAGGGCAGGCAAGTGGCAGGACCCCCAATCCAATCCTGCTCTGCTGAGCCCTCAGCAGCACAGGATCTCTTCTAGGATACTGTCAGATTCCTGCAGGGCCCTGTGCAACTCTTTTTTTTTTTAATCCTAAATTAAAACTTAAGCTTCAAAGGCAGAGATCTAGGGGGGGTCTCTTCATGCAGACACTGTATTTCCTGGAACAGATCCTTTAATTTTGTGGTGAGCTGGAGTTGAAGACATTTGTATTCAAATCCTTATTTAGGCTCTAATGCTCTTTAGTATTGGATATAGGGATTTTAGACTGGAAATGGCACTTTTGACTTTACTATCACCCCAAACAGACAATCACGTTTCAAGCTGCTATTTTTTTTTCCAGCCTTCTTACACTGTTCTCCACACTCTCCCAGAAACTGTAATTATTCTGCCACATCTACTCAACTAATAAAATTTATTCTGTTCTATGTTCTTCCCTAATTTTCTTCACAAGTCTTACACCATCAAATAAAATCAAGGTTTTCATTTGTATAAGGTGGTTATCAGCAGCTCAGCTTTTACTTACAGTTCTTTGAACAGGCTACAGGGATGGTAGATGGGTAGAAATGTAATGCAGTAGCATGTACTGTGGTGTATCCTCCAAGCATCACTTTCTATGGGGTGTCCCACAATACCTTCTCCTTTTTAGGGGGGTTTAGCCCTAGAGATGATAACTGGTTCCAATAGTTTTGCTGGATGTTAAAAATAGTCATGATCTAGTTGGTGTTGATGTCACTCGTGCCAGCTCACCTCAGCGTTTGCAATCCTGCCTGAACACAACAGGATTTGTAATCTCCATGGGTCCCTGCAGAACAGCCCTCACTCAGGGATCTCTCAGGGCTTTGCAAGCTCACATTGTGCTTTGTATGCTGCCTAAAATCCACAGGGATGGAGAGCACTGGGCTACTGCTGAGGCAGGCTAGGTGCAAGACCACATCCCTCTAAAACCACAGTGACTGAAACTCCCTCTGAAGGATTGAAAGCATTTAAAATCTCACCTATGCCCCCAAAAAAATATGAATATTTTGTGAATATAAACAAAATATTTGTTTGAATCTCCCAGTTTATTCCAAGATTTGCTCATTTTTTTGCATTGGTGTCTTTAGGAGCAGCAGCTTTTATAGCTGTCCAGCAAAGGATTCATTCTCAAGTGTCCCTTATATGCAGCTGAGCCTGTGGTGTCCATAGAGAGCCATGCACCTCCTCCACTCTCAAATGTGCAGGTTTTTTCCTCAAATGTTCACACCTAAGCTGGGATGCATGGGTAGAGCCTCCCACCCACCAACTCTTAATTCCCAGGCCTGGGGCCTGGGAGAGTTTTGTTTCATAGGCTGGTATTGCTCCTGCTCTTAAAAAACAAAACAAAACACCAACAAATCCGACATTAAGGATGAGCTTGAAATTTTCTGTACATTCCCTTTACAGAAAACAGAGACTCCAAAAACATTGGGGAAAGGGGGTGGAAATCAAATGTCATTCCCAAAAGGCAACAAGACAACATCCATTTATATAGTCTCACATTCCCTCATCTAAAATCAATAACACCCCCAAATAAATAAAAGAGGCATACCCATTCAGTAGATCTGGGGAATACTGCTAAAAAGGAGTTAGGAATATTATTTCATATCCTCAGCATATGGATGCACATTGCTCTGGGAGCAGCTCTCCATGAGCACTCCAGCTAACAAGCCTGCTGCAGAGCAATCTGAGCAGCAAATTTTGAAAGAAGGCTCGGAAAATATTCCCCAGAAGACAGCTTGGAATAACTAATCATCAAAAAATTCACACTGGCCAGCTAATTTAGGAGCTCTGATCATCCTTTCAGTAGCTGGAAATATAACACTGGATGTGCTTGTCCAGTCAGAGCAGATGTGTGTGACTCAGAGCCGCCCGCTCGGGAAGTGTCGCTCACCCTGCACTCAGAAAAGTCCTGAGTGAGAGCAAGAATGAGTGAGTGTGTGTGTGTGTGTGTGTCAGGGGCTTCCCTCCAGCACATTATTTACTGTGAATTACTTAGGCAGCCCCAGATTTTATTTGATAATTTTTCCCTTGATGTGCTCCACAGAAAGGCAGTGTTAGCATTAACCAAAGCTAATCCACGGCGCTGTTGGGAAGGGGATTATTTTGCCAATGATTGGTTTCTTTAAACATGGACTTGTGATCAAAGCAATATGGTTCTGATTTTTTCCTCTATTTTTTAGCTTTGTAGTGTGGTTCTTCTAAATGGTAAGTTACTGCTATAAGCACGCTGTGAATTTCCAATATAGCAAAGCTTTAATAATTTGCAGCCATAATTGTTCCTGCTTCAGTCTCCAATTCAATTTGGTGTGGAATTCCCATCTCCCAACACAAAGCTTAACTCAATGGTATCTGTGTGAGACAGACTATGAAACTAGTCTGGTATAATGGATTTCATTAAGGGATAGGCAAATTATTTTCATCTGTAATCTATTTTAAATGGAAAAAGGGGCTTTGAATAAATATTTTTCCTTCAAAAGTTATTAATTTCTGTGGGAAAAAAGAGGCACGGTTATTGTTGCTTATTTTTTCCTTTGTTTTCATAAAGGGTTTGAAAATTATTTTCTGGTTGAATTATTTATTTGGTTGAAATAACAAATATTTAAACCAGGGGTGGAAACAACATATTTTTATTTATTGTAGAGTCAAACTCTGCAAGGAGCTTTCACTTCTTTGCCTGCCCATCTGTAACCTCTCCTGATGCTAAAATCCCAGCTCAAGGAGTGACATAATAAGCATCACCCATCTCCAGACCTCAGCAGCTATTTATCTGCCTGTGTGTAGATTTAGTAGCCTCAAATCATTTTTTTAGTCCAGCCTGAAAGTAGAAAAGTGTGAAATTTTAGCACAGATATCTGTTTTTAAGAGGGAGCCTGTGTTGGCACAAGACCATTAACCCTAACCTGAACACACACAGACTAATTCCACAGGTAAGTGGAAAGTCTTATTCAAGCCCTGCACATGGCAGTAAATTACTCCCTTGATGAATAAAAGCCATTACTTAGTATTTAGCATCATAGCAAGAAGCCTCTTCGGCCTGCTCCTAACAGAGATGTTACAGTTAATTTAGTGTAAAATTATCACCTGCTGTACAATAAAACAACAAACTGCAGTCAAATAATCTCTTAATAAATGAAAATGTGTAATAAACTGTGTCAGCACCACAGAGACTTGGCAAGGCTGAATACCCTAAAGGTACCAATCCAAACAAATTCACCATACAATATATGGCCTATGTCATTTCTGGTTCTTATCAGAGATGATTCATCTGGGAATCCCTGGCACTAAGTTTTACCTCTAAAGGCCAGGCAGTTATTACAATGATATAATTTCTGCCACATTAATTAAATATAATGCATGTTAGCCCCTTTATAGGGGTCTATAAATTTGCTGTAAACATATGCTGTAGATGGGCAAATGTAATCTACAAATGTAATAAACGTTCAGTCAGCTTCCTCTCCTTGCAGAGCTGGGAGAGGTCAAATTATCACAGTGCCAGAAAAACCACAGATACCCAGAGGTAAACCTAAGCTTGCTTCTGTCACACATTATGATAAGTATATATGATAAGTGTGTGTGTATGTGTATATATATATATATATATATATACACATATATATGTATATATTCACACACATCTTCATATACAGAGACCTGTGTCTGCCAGAAAGGGAGGCAGCATGAGCACAGGAAGCATGAGCTGGTGGGAGTCATGGTTTGTGGGATCTCAGCACCTCAGGACTGATGTGCAGAGTGGCCGAGACCACCCTTGGGGGTCTCGGAGGTCCTGGAATGTTGCCAGAAGTGTCTGGTGGCTGGACTTTGATCCTACACAGGAGACGACACCTGTGTGAGGATGGGAGGATTTCACTGGGGTAAATGGTGAAGGGATAAGTTAATTAGAGTGAAACACAGGGTTTAAGATTTCTGTACAGGGGGGTCTAAAGAAGTAAGATGGAGGAATTGGGGTGTGTCCTGTCCTTCTTCTTCTTCTTGGCCTCCATCTTCTGTGGCGATGTTGGCACTTTGGGATTGGTTATTACTAAGAGTGCACTGGTTAATAAGGGTAAAAGGTATTGGGGAAAATTGATAAATATTGTATACATAATTTTGAGTATAAAGATAGGTGACCGCCCCGGGGGCTCTCAGTGTGCTCATGGCTGGCTGCTGTGCAGACCTCTGTCGGACGAGAGAAAATCTTTTAGATAAACAACTAATAAACACCGGAGAACGAGAAAAAACCTGAAGCCTCTTCTCGTCCTTTGAAGCGCGGGCTGTCCAAGGCCACCCCGGGCCTTTCCAGGTCATTAAAACAGCTGAGAAACCGACAATGGTTCTGTTAAATTGCCTAAAGTCTGTGTTTGCTGGAGATTCAAATGCTCACTTTACCCAGTAGGAGAAAGAAATAAGAGGGGAGGACAAAGAGGAAAGCCAAGCCAAGGGAACAAAAGCTGGGTAACACTTTTTGCAGTTCGCCAGACCCAGACTTTGAGCAGCATCAACAGACTTTCTGAGGCACCACATGATCCCAGAAGGACTTCTCTGTCTGTAAGGCTTGTGACTGTACAATCTGACTGTACAATTTGACTGTGTGATCTTACTCTGTCAATGAAAGGGACAGACCACTGCCTGCACTTGTGTTCCTGCTGCTGTCACCAGGGCAGCCACTGAGTCCCCCATTCCAAACAAGATCTCCAGCCTCAGCATGTCCCTTTCTCTGTATTTTAAAACTGCTGTTTATATGATTACTGTTGCCACTGGCACTTCAGTTTGATGTGAAATTAAATGCTTGGTCTGGTACTGAACCGTGATTTTCAGGTTTTTATTAAAATTAATAAAGACTGAGTAAAAACAGAAGAAAAGTTTGAAGTTTGAAAGTCTGAAATTTTTAGAAAAACAGGGAACTGTTCAGCTTTTCTTAGCTTTACCTTTCAGCTGCTTCAATGTCATTAAATTTTGCATTTTTTTGTGGAGGAAACCCAGCCACTCCAGTAATGAGTTGTAAAGCTCAGAAAAATAAACAAGAAGAGTTTCACTTAGCTTTTATCTTTTGCCAAATCAGATGTGCCTTTTGCCTGAAGTGCAGTTACATTATGGCAGAGATGCCCATTGAAGGAGGATTTTCTCATAACACCCATGGCCACTGCCATCACTTATGTCCTCAGACAGGGTTCATTCCACTCACCGGGGATCACCTTGCTTTCAGTTTTGCCCTGTCCTGGATTTTGCCTTCCCCCATCAAAGGCAAAGCCCTGCTTGCACAATGGTTCCTTTTGCAGCAAGGGCAAGCAGCATGGGCAGCAGACCAGCTCCCCTGTGCTGCAGGACAGCTGCAGAGGTGGGGGGATCCCCCCAAAGAGGGGACACATGACTCCACCAGAGTGATTCCCCCCACCGTGGCTCTGGAGTCCTGCCCTGGGGGCTGGAATGTGCAGGAGCACACCATGCTCACATCCCTCACCTCACAGCACTTGCTGTGCCTTCCCCATGCAGGAGACAAGCAGAAAGGTGATGCTTTGACTTTTTGGGGTCACTCCTGACTTACACCGCCACCACAGCTGATTTAGAGATTGCCACAGGAGTGGCACTTGCCTTTGGTTCCACAGGATTACTTGGGTGGTGACAAGAGGCAGCATTTGGGTCTGTATTATGGTGTCATCATTTTGATAAAAGATTTTTGCTTAACAGACATTTTCCCCCTCTCTGCTGGGTGCAAACCTCACACAGAACCAAAATCTGTCCAGAAGGGCATTAAAATGCAAAACTATTTCTGCTTCACATAAGGACCCTTTCCATTGGCACCTCTGATAGACCCCAAGGGTAATTCTCATTCCATTTTACAAAACCCCTCATTACAGTAAGGGGAAGAGAGGCAGGGGGACGTTTCAAGTGATGTGGAAGCTGTTAAACATTTTCATCAGGTCTGTCAGAAATTCACATCAAGAATACAAAGTTGCAAAAAAACCCCACACACACACACCAAAGAATTCCTGCAATTGATTTTCCAGGCCAAAAAGAACTGCTCTGCACATGCCCAGCCATCAGCTATGAGCAGAGCCTGCGCTGCCAAGGCAGTTTCTTCAATCATACCCAGGTTCCTGTGCCTGTAGTACTGCTGTACAAACTGGGGAAGAAGAGCTGCTGAGCCCTCTAGACATGATTTCACCCATGTTACTGGAATTATAGAGGGTCAATATTGCAGAAAGAAGGAAACAAATGAGAAACCTGCCTGCTCCCTGGTCTTAGCTGTGCCCAGCAGCAGAGATGGTCCCACCACAGCCATGTCTCCATGGTCGGGGCTGTTCAAGGTGTGTGTTTCTCTCCTGGCTGTGTGCTCTGGGCATGGCAGATGCACACAGGGGCTCAGCATCCTGAGCAATGCACACCAGCATAGTTCAACAGCAGTGGCTCCAAAGGGAGAGTGAAAAATGTTATTGCTCAGTAATTAAAACAGTTCTCACCTGGCACACAGCTGGGACATGGAGCAAGGGAGGCTGCAGCCAAGGTTTAGCTTCCTTGGGGTGCAGCTGTGAAGGGAGAGCATCCCATCACAAAATGGCTTTCTGAGCCCAGTGTTGGGGCTGCAGACCCAGGCACAGCCAGTGGCCACAGCCAGCCCTGCAGCAGAAACCCCCAGGGAAGGCCTGGAAATAGGAGACAGCTCTGTGGACAAGCTCTGCTCAATGTGCACAGCATGGATGTAACCCAATACATCCAACTGCTCACACCTTCCTCCTGTTCCTTTGTTCTTTTATTGGTCACCATGGACCTTGGTCTTTTTCTTGCTCTGGGTTTTCCTCTCAGTGTAACCAAGCACACAGCTATCCTGAAACCCTTTTCTTCTCTTCCTGGAGAAGAGACATATTAAAGCACAGGTTTTCCTCCCTCAGTTCAACTCACCTCTCTACTTTTCACAGATGCTATTTCCCTTAACCTTATACTTCTGCTGAAAAAGTCCCTCAAAATAACTAATCCTCCTGCCTTCCTTCTCTGCCTCCCACCTCTTGTTTCCCCATCCCTGCTCCTCTCCTGTTTCTGGTTTCTTCCCTTTCATCTGGTTTCTCTCCACCAGCTGGTCTCTACATACACACAGCTCTCCCCTCCCTTCCCAGTCTCTCTTCACCCTATTAGCATTTTTTCACTTGTGCTAATTAGGCCCTCGGTTAACATCTTTTCTGCCTCCCTTCCCATGACTTCCTAGCCCCCCTGTCCTGTCATTTTCCCTTCCAGGGCTGCCTTTAATGCCCTCCTGGGATGCAGAGGCTGCTCAGTGCATACAGAGGTCTGTGTGGGCTCTGGAAACCCCTTGCTCAGAAAGTTGCCCAGTCTGCAGCCCTACACTGCTGCTCTGCACAGCTCAGCACCAGCAAGGAGCCACTGTGGTGATGATCACCCCAACCAGGGCTCCCTCCCTTAATTAAGAGAGGTCAGATAATTACCAGCAGGTCAGGCCAGTGCCAGCTCTGAGCACAGCCAGGCTGGGTGCCCTCCTCCCCCAGAGTCCCCAGCTCCACATGAAAACTCCTCCACTGCAGCCCCAAACCACGACCAGCACTGGTCCAGGAAGGGCTGGGCACCTCTCCCTGTCTGGGGAACAGGGGAGCTTTCACCTCAGAGCTGGAGTCCCTGAGACCTGCCCTCCGGGACATGTTACAGCAGCAGCATGACTTATAAACAGAGCCTTGCTCAGCATCCTGGTGGCACATTCCCAAGCCTCCAAATAGCACAGGTCACTGACAAATTGTATGATTCAGATGCCAAGCCCTTGGTATCTGGGATGGTTCTAGTTAAGAATTGGAGAAAGGAAGGCTTGTGGCTTCTGAGGAGTCCAGCCCATTGCTGGGAGAGGTCAGAGGGGTTTTGGTCTGTGTGTGCTTTTGTCAAGGCTGGACTGGGAGAAAGCTGCTTCTCCCAAAAATGCCTTTGAACTGCTTTTCCCAAGGGTGTTTTTCTGAGCATGGGATCCTCAGGCAAAGAGTTCTGCAGCTGCCAGAAAACAAAATGCCTGCAAAGAAAACCAGTCCAGCTCAGTGTATTTTGTTTCACATCACTGTCATTCTTCCTCCTGATCATCACTGTTTGCCAGAGCAACCAAAGCCCTACTACTGGACTAGACCCTGTGCTGAACACGGGAAGATTAACTCTCTGGTACAAGGGGAATAATCTAGACAATCAGCTCCTGATTGGAAATCATTTAGAACAAAAAAAGTAGATTTTTTTAAATGCTGAAAACATCGAGCTGTCAATTATCTGGCAGTAGCAGTGTGGCTCATACACATAATCACCTGAGGACACCGAAAGGGAACACAAACACTGGGTTTTGACCAGCACTGCTTGTGGCACTTTCCAGGCTTGACACTTTCCAGGCTGTCCTAAAGGCTGCAGGGAAGAGCAGGTATCCTCTTACAGGAGTAACTGAGGGTGTTGAGACACAAACACACGGCAAACTCTACCCAAGCATCACCCAAAGCCCACAGAGAACAGCCCTGGCAGAAAGATTTCCCCCAGGTCATCACAGCCCCTCCTCAAACCACAAGGAGCCCACAGGGAGCCAGTGGGACCAAAACCCAGGGAAGGGCTCTGCTGAACACCCATGGGAGCTGGCACAGGAACGCTGCTGTCCCTCCCCAGCCCTGCAGGGCCTTTCCAAGGAGAAGGAGCCACCGCAGCTGCATCTCTGCACTGCAGCTCTCCCCGCTTGGAGGAGCACCCGTTTGGGATGAGTCTGACCCCACATGAACCCTCTCCCTCCTTCCCCTGCCAACTGCGAATGCGTCACTGAGGGATATTGCCAGAGCCAGCCCCGGTGAGAAGTCGAGTGCTTTTTATTGCAAAACGGATGAAAATGAGGCAGTCTGCACACCAAACTGTATCCAAAAGTATTTTGACAGGGAGGAAGTTATTCCCATTTTTTGTATCTAACAGATTTTATTTTATATTAAACTAAAAATTTCAGTTTATTTTGAACTTTCTTTCTCTCTCTCCCCCCCTTGGATTTAGAAGCTGTGTTAGCAAATGCCACAATGCAGCAGCAGTGCCATAAGCTCCCAAACAGCCTCCTTGCTGACCTCAAGCACAGGCAGTGAATGAAGGACTCCTTTAAATTGCTCTCTGTTTTTCCCTTTGCCTCCCACTCTCTACTCCCCAGGACACAGCTTCCCCTGGGTCTGCTGAGCAAACACAATCCATCTCCTCTTCCACAAATACTGAACTCCTCATTCTGACAGGGACAGATCCTCCAGGCTTGGGCTGCACCCCTTCAGCTGCCTCTGGGTTTGTGAGGGCTGAGGATCACACCAGCTCCTCCCCAGGTCAGGCTCAGTGATCTGTGCCCCAGCAAAGCTTTGCCTGGGCTGGGTTACCCAGCACATTGGCAGTCCCCTGGGATCTGCCTGCCCCCCTAAAATATTGCTCCTTTGCAGTATTTGCCAGCTGCAGGGTGGAACAGGCCTTGCTCACTCCAGCCATGGCATCACCCTCACCAGGAGTGAACACCAGCAGCTCCCCACAGTCCAGAACTGGTCCTGGTCAGGTCCAAGCACAGGGGGCCTGGATTCCCCTGAGCACTGCAGCTGGCTGGGAGCTACGTGCCAGGGCCATGCCAGCTGGGGGAAGATGGGTAATTTCCAATGAACCATGAGGCTGGAGCAGCCCTGACAAACTCTATCTGATCCTGCATCAAGCCAGCCCATAGAGTTTACCTGTCAGAATGTTTTAAGCCCCTGTGGATGTGTGTAGTAGGAGTCCTTGTAAAATCTATGTATTGTATAAGTGGCCTTGCCCCAGTCCTAGTTGTTCTAAATGGGCTACAGCTGTGAAGTCCTTAACTGGGCAGCAGCTGTGGCTCATGAAGGCAACTGGGATAAAAGGGGGTGGGCTTTCTGGTCAGGGAGAGCCTTGGAGGAGTTCTGATGAAGCAGTGGGAACAACACTGCTGAGAAGAACTGCTCATAAGGTACAGGATTCTAGAAATAATATAGCAGCTACATGAATACAATAGATGTGCAGCAGGAGCTCCTGCTGTACCATTGCTCTGTAGCAAGGGGGTTGTGACAGCAGTGATCCAGGCTCCAGGAGCAGCTATTCACTGCTCTGGCAAGCCAAGCTCCTGGTGCTGGGGTTAGAAAAATCTGCATCACGGCACAAAGCAAAAAGCAGCAGCATATTTTAACTCTGCTTGTTAATAAACAGTAGCAGCAACCCTGTCCAGCCAAAAAGGGAGAATTCTAAGGCAGCAACAAGCTCCAGATAGGATGAACAGCACATATTCTGGAGATGAGGTGCAAGAGGATGCAGTAGAGACCAGACCAGCAGTGCTTTCCTGCTAACAGCAGTGATTCATCCAAGAGAGCTAACCAAGTAAAGTTTTCCCAGACAAACAGGGCAAAGTTTGTTTCTGTAAGTCATTCTAAAACAGTTGGCTTTTAGTTTTCCATTAAGCACCAGCCATTTCCTTGTCCATTCTTTCCAGGAAAACCTTTAGAAAGGTTGAAGGGGAAGAAGGAGGGATGACAAGAGAAGGCTGTTCAAGAATGCCTGCAAGTTAATAAAAAGACAGCATGGAATGCTCTTCTGTGACAAAATGGGAGCATCTGATTTTCTAAAGATTCCACATCACTTTCTTACTTTATTGATTTTTAAGAGGTTTGGGTATATTCCCATTTGGCCAGATTTCCAGACAGCTGTAGTGTGAGTTTTACACACCCTCTCCCTGAGCCAGGCCTGAACTTACCCCCAGCTCTGCATGGAAATTGCTCTCAGGGAGACACAGGAAAGGCACAGCTTCCCTTCCCATCCCTGCCCTCAGGGCTGGTGAGGGGCTGGCAGCACTTTCAGAGCTCCAAGGGCCAGAGCTGACCTTGGGCAGGCGTCACCCAGAAGGGTTTAAGGGACGGAAGCTCCAAAGCTCAGCTCAGCAATACAAGATCCAGGCATCATAAGACAACCTATCCCAGCCCTGGTGAAAAAAGGACAAACCCTGGCCACCCCACCACCAGTCCTACAGTGGAAGTGAACATTTAAAAGTGCTTGCTTGCAGCACCCTAAATAGAAAAAAATATATATTTGCCCCCATCATAGGCTTTGCTTTGTGAAGGGAAGGAAATGGGTTTTCAGGGGCTTTTTATACCTTTGTGAACTTCCACTACAAAACAAAAGGAGGATACAAGAGCCCTGTTTCCACCATCAGCAATAAAATGTTACACAGCTATGAAGCCGAACCTGAGATTATAAAGTAAAACTCAGTTGAAATTTAGTACTTTTGCCTTAGGTCAAGAAGTTGCATTTTTAGTGGAACCTTAATTACTTCTGTTGAGATCCATAAAATCAGAGGGTTTTGAGAAAGTGGTAAAGAAGACAGGCCTCAGACAGCAGATTTGTGAACAGTGCTAATGCAGCAGAAAAAGTTTTCTAAGCTGTAGAGCAGATGTGAGAAATAGAATAACATAGAAGAATAATAGAATAACAATAAGCCTCTGTGATTTGCCCTTTATAGGTTGCAACAAGTTTATTTAATGTATATCTTTAGAAGGTTAATATGAATGAGTCTCTGGGCTTTGTCTCTCATAAACGAGCCATTGTGTTAAAGAATAAGTCTCTATTGTGTTAACTACAGTTACGTGTGTTTCATACGATTGGATAGAATTATTGTCAATATGTTGTTGCTCTATGTGGGATTGGCTGAAACTTGGACTGAGATGGCTTTATGCTATGCTGTAATGTGACGTTTTCTTGGCATTCCATTTGAATCAGGGAGCTGTTCACATCTGTTCTCTCCATTGTCCTAACAATGTACTGATGTTTGAAATAAACAGCTCACGGCACTGATTTTGGGTGTCCTGTCCCTGTTCGTGGCTGTATATAATGTGCTGATGGCAAAATGGTGCCTATCCTCTGTGAGGAAGATAACTAGACTAGGATAAAAAAGAAAATTGTGGAAAAACCCGGCTGTCGGAGACCCAGGTGTTAATCAGGAGAAATATTTAATCCCCTCATCATTTGCATCTTCTGTGTTTGTAAGTAATTTTTTCTCGGGGCTCCTGGGTTACGGAAATGGGAAGTCATTTATCTAAAACAGAATGGGACATTTTTTACCAGCTTGAGAAAATTTACAGGATAAAGGACGTTCAGATATCTCAAAAACTGAACCTAAAGATTTACTCATTTGGGTGAAAGCGAACACTCAAAATATAAATATACAGTCTGCTTTTACCTTTGATTTTTGGGATCAAATAAGCTGGAAAATCTATAATTTGTTCCCTCTCAAAAAAGATGAGAGTCTAAGTAGACTTATCCCTACCTCCAGGGCTTTGCTGGAGTGTTTCAAACAAACTGACAGTAACCAAGACAGTTCTGAACCACAAAACAAAATATCTAGCTCAGACTCTTTAAATCCAAGTAAAATTGAGCCTGCGTCCCTCTCGGGGAACTTTTCGGGTATGGGTCGGGATGATTCCCTCCCTCCTGATTCGTCCGGTGCCTCTCCCAGAAATGCTGGCTGTGTCCCGTCCTCCGGAAACTGGGAACCAGAGCGGCTTTCAGATTGGGTCGGATCGTCTGTTTCCCCCAAGTCTCTCTGTGTCCCTGTGGCAGAAAATAATCTCTCTAGCACCCCTCCGGGAAATGATTAACTCTTTCCATGCCGGGAAAAGTGTTTGGGATTTTTGTTGTGTTCCGGGAATGTAAGAGTTCGTGAAATTTGTTTGGGGGCGGGTGCAAGCCACGCGGAGGGGGGAGATGTGAATTTGCACAGGTTTTGTGATAAAGGAATTATGTGTTCTGAAATTGTAAAAGCAGTGGCAGCCGAAACTGGTTTAGTCTGCTGTGTCTGGCCGGGGGGCTGCGGGGGTCGCTTCTGTCACTCTTTTCCCTTTTCGGGAAGGCAACCCCTCGGATTCGGTTCAAGTGGGTAGGGTGCGTTGTGATTCGAGGAGTTCTTTTTTGGTAAATTGTTCAAATAAGCCTCTGCCAGGTTTTTCTGTTGTTCGCCAGCCTTTTGATGTATAGGATGAAATAGCAGTGAGTGGGGCTCGTCCACAGGACAGGGCAGGGGGGAGGACAAATGCGGCAGGCAGCAGCCAAGAACTGAGCCAAACTAGGGGGACTCTGCCCGGGCAGAGGCTTGAGGAAAGAGCAGGAGATTTTCGAAGGGTTTCTGGGGAGAAACAAGCTGAGATTTTGAAGAATTCGAAATCTATTTCTTTTGCTGTTGAGAGAAGGGATAGGGTGTTAAATTCTCAGTCTGATATTGGCTGTTCTCCAGCTGAACCTTCGCAGGCAAAGGGACTTTGTGAAACATGCCATTATTCTTTAGAGATTCTCAAAAGTACAAACCCAAGGTTGCTTTCCCAGGGGAGTTCGAATCTTGGCTTTCCTCCAGGGTCCAGAGAACACGCCCTTGGCTCGGCCCCTTTTGGCAGGGCTTCGGAGGGGGCGTGTTGTTTGGCTGAGCCCTCCTCTGTCCCTCATGGCAGGGCTCCAAGGGGGGCGTGTTGTTTGGATGTCTCTGCCAAAAATTCGGGGGCGTGTTCTTCTGTCCGTATTGGCAGAGTTCCCAGGAAACTTTGTTGCTACAGCAACATCCCTGCCAAGAATTCGGACACTGGCAGGGTTCTCGGAACAGCTGCTGTCAGTGAAACTGTCAGCTCCAGTTCTGACTTCCCATTAAGGTTGCCTAATTGGTCTTACCTTAACCAAAAATTAGAAAAAGATTTAGACTCAAAGAAACAACTCCTTGCATTACCTGTAAGATATGGTCATAACGATCGTAACCCACAATACGAAAGACTCACCATGACATAAAGGCATTACGTCAAGCTTTGAAAGAAAGTGGGTTCTCTTCTCCCTGTTTTAACAATGTGCTGAAAAGTACATTTAATTCTTATGATTTAGTCCCTGCTGACTGTCGAAATGTGGCTTCTCTGGTTTTAACCAATTCACAGTACCTACTATGGGAATTACAATGGAAAAAACTTCTTAATAAGTTGGTTGAAAAATATGCAGATACTGATGATGCAGATTTAGATGTTGTTCAATTAGCAGGTGATGCACCTTACCATAGAGCAGAAAATCAAGCAGTAGACTTGCCTTGCTCTGTGTTAGCAGACATTAAAGATGCTGCTAGGAAGGCTTTGTTTTCAGTAGAGCCAGCTAGCACACATGTAAATTCTTATCTGCTGATTAAACAAGGGGAAGCAGAATCCTATGGTTCGTTTTTGGATAGATTAACTCAAGCAGTTGAAAGGCAATATCCAGATGAACAGGCTCGTTCCTATATTGTTCAAAACCTTGCTTTTGTAAATGCTAATGATGAATGAAGAAAAATTATTTTAACTTTGCCTGATCAGCCTCCAGCTGTCACGCAAATGCTAACAGCTTGCAGCAGACTTATGGGTCCACAAAATCTTGCGAATTTACAGGTCAATGCTTTAGGGAAAACATTGGAAGATAATTTGACACAATGAATGCATAAAATTGAAAAGCTTTTAGAAAAACAAGGAAAAAAATGGGAAAATTCTGTTAGCACTGTGCAGTTGGACTCTGACAAAAGGCCTCATTGCTTTGCTTGTTGTAAACCTGGTCGTGTTAAAAAAGGATTGTCTTGTGTAAACATTCCAACCAAAACAACTTTCTATCTGTCCTAAGATATGGTTGTCATGATGTATATGATTTGCTAATATATTTTTGTACAAGTTTTGTCCTCAGTTCACAGAAGTTTCCAAGATCCAAGATTCTACACTACATGGATGATTTGCTCATCGCAGCTTCAACCCAAACAGAGATGCAGCGAACCCGTGCTAGTGTTGGGACTGAAATCCAGAGTGCTGGACTTGGCATTTCTATGACAAAAATCCAAGGCTGCAAAATCAACTCTTCAAAGACGACAAGCTCATTGCTGCATTCTGGACACATCTTTTTTGCAGTTTTAGGACAGAAGATGCAACTTTGTGGTCTCATTTTTCAGTGGGACCCTTCTGAGCTAGATCCTTTGTTGATAATAGAGTGGATTTTTCCTCCCTACAGGTTTCCAAAGACTATTTTCACAGTTTTAGAAATGGTTGCACACATTGTCATTAAGGCCAGAACCAGATTGCTAACTTTAGCAGGCCAAGAATTTTCAGTTATCTGTTTACCATTGAAAAAGATTACCTCCATTGGGCAATGCAAAATTCTGATGATTTACAATATGCATTCTTGGGTTTCCCAGGAATTTGGTCTATTCACTACCCAACTCACAAACTATTGCAGGCAAAATTGAGTTTCAGAGAAAAACCTAAATTAAGTGAAGAACCTTTAAATGCAGTGACCCTCTTCACTGATGGCTCTAGTAAAAGTCACAAATCAGTCGTAACTTGGTTGAATCAAAAAACTACTACTTGGGAGTCCGACATTGAAGTAGTAGAAGGGTGTACTCAAATTGTTGAACTTGCTGCTGTGGTTCGGCATTTCAGCTTTTCCCTCAACCTTTTAATTTATTCACAGATTCTGCTTATGTTGCTAATGTGGTTAAGAGATTAGAAAGGTCAATTTTAAAGAATGTTAGTAATGAAACTATATAATTGGCTTTCATGTCTTTTTACGACTTTGCAATATAGAACTAATCCATATTTTGTTTCTCACATCAGGGCTCATTCTTCACTTCCTGGATGTTTAGTGGAAGGAAACACAAGAGCGGCCAAACTAACAACGGTTATTTCAAACACTTCGCCAAACATTTTGAACAAGCAAAATTCAGTCATGCTTTTTTCCACCAAAACACACAAACACTTCTGTGAATGTTTCAAATCTCTAAAAGTCAAGCTAAAGGTATCATCAATACCTGCCCTGTCAGCTTGTGC
Organism: Melospiza melodia melodia; assembly: GCF_035770615.1. NCBI lineage: Eukaryota > Metazoa > Chordata > Aves > Passeriformes > Passerellidae > Melospiza > Melospiza melodia. Next base: position 11,083,603 of record NC_086199.1, read on the forward strand.
AATCTCCTGTTTCTACAGGAGTTGTCAACCCGCGAAGTTTGCAAAGTCTACAGTTTTGGCAAACAGACATCATTAAATACCCTTCCTTTGGTAAATTTAAAAATATTCATGTCTCAGTGGGCACGTTCTCTGGTGCAATTTTTGCTTCTCTTCACACAGATGAAACAGGCAATCATGCCCGTCATAATTTTCTGCAAGCCTTTGCTTAATTGGGTGTACCCCAAGAAGTAAAAACTGACAATGGTCCCGCACATGTATCTCAAAAATTGGCAAGGTTTCTAAATGAAAGGGGTGTTTGTCACATCTTTAGCATTCCTAACTCTCCCACAAGCCAAGGAGATCTTGAAAGGGCACATAAAGCATTAAAACGCATTTTAGATCAACAGAGGAGGAGTTGAGATCACACCACAGATGAGGATGAACAAGGCTTTGCATGTTACTATTTTCTAAACAGTTCGTGTACAGACCCTGATCCACACACCTTTAGGAAATTTTAAAATAACACAAAGGAAAAACTGCAAGAAATTCCTCCTGTTTTCTAAATAAAACCTGAATCTGAACAAATTGAAGGTCCTTTTCAACTAATAACCTGGGTAAAAAGGGCATGCTTCTGTCGTTATAGGTGCTGGAATTAAGTGGGCCCCTACCAAAATGATGAAACAATATTGCAGCCCAGAACGAGCTGAGGAGTCCAGAACTAAGACAGCAAGTACACAGTTTCTTTCTGGGACGAGAAAAGGAATCTTGGGAACTTGAAAAGAAAGGCTTACAAAGACACTGGAAAGGACATACGATCAAAGGAACTGCAATTAAAAATCAAAAAAAAAGCAGAAAATAGGCCGTTTTAGTGACTTCACAAACAAGGCTGTGAGGAAGTCAGCTGCATTGCAGAGCACCAAAACATGGCAAAACTAACCTCACAGATGTTTCAAAAGCAGGGGAAAAAGTCAAGGAGGAAGACACAACTTAGGGGGGAAGATATGAGGGACATAGCACAGATCCTTAAAAAAAAACAAAAAAAGAAAACAAATCTTTCCCAAAGTCAAAGCCATCAAAAGGCACGGCATGCCATCAAGGGCAGGGACATGCACCAAACATTCCTCTATTTGTGCCCATTGAAATCGCAAGATTCCTTTTCCCTTCCCGAAAGGAAATTTCATTTCCTTTCGGGAAGAGAAAAGGAATCTTGTGAATCCCAAAAGAAAGGCTCACAAACACTCTGGAAAGGAGATAGGTTCAAATGAAATGCAATTGAAAAAACCAGAAAATCGAGAATTTTAGTGTCTTCAAAAACTAGGCTGTGAGGACATCAGCTGCATTGCAGAGGACCAAAACATGGCAAAACTGAGCTCACGGATGTTGCAAAAGCAGGGGAAAAAGTCAAGGAGGAAGACACAACTTAGGGGTAAGATATGAGGGACATGGCATGGACACTTCATAAAAAAAAAAAAAAAAAAAGGAAAAATCTTTCCCAAAGTCAAAGCCATCAAAATGCAGGCAGGCCATATGCCATCAAGTGCAGGTACATGCAGCAAAGCTTGCCAAAATTGATCCCCACTGAAGGCCAAACAGAAAAGAAGGACTTACAAACACGTTGGAATGGAGATACCATGAAAGGAACTGCAATTGGAGGAGAAAAATACAAAATTTGGGAAATTCAGTGACTCTAAGAAAATGGGGTGGGATTATATCAGGTGCAGTGCAAAGGACCAAAACATGCCAAAACTAAGCTCACAGATGTTACAAAAGCAGGGGAAAAACTCAAGGAGGAAGACAAAATATGGAGGGGGAGATATGAGGGACATGGCATGGACAATTCATAAAAAAAACCAAAAAAAGAAAAAATCTTTCCCAAAGTCAAAGCCATCAAAAGGCATGGCATGCCATCAAGGGCAGGGACATGCACCAAACATTCCTCTATTGGTGCCCATTGAAATCACAAGGTTTCCTTTCCCTTCCTGAAAGGTAGGCTGAACAAGGCTTTTGATGTTTTTAATTTTCTAAACAGTTCGGTTGCAGAACCTTATCCACCAATCTTTGGGCGGTTTTCAAATAACCCACAGGCAAAACTGAATGAAGATCCTTCTGTTTTAATTAGAATTTCTGAATCTGGACAAATTGAAGGTAGTTTTTGATTTATAACCTGCGGCAAAGTGTATGGTTCTGTCTCTACCGGTGCTGGAATTAAATGGGTCCCTGCCAAAACATCAAACCATATCACATCCCAGTACATGTTGATGAGTCCAGAGCCGAGGAAGCAAGTACGCAGATGTGAGCCGAGCAGAGGGATTCCGGGTCACGCCTGACATTCCTTGTGCCTGACGTTCTTTTTGCATCGGTGGAACCTGCAAACTCTGATTTTGCGTTAATGTTATTTATGAGCGTGTCGATGTATGTTAAATGTTTGTTTAACAGAGCTGAGTTTAGGCAAAAGTTTAGGTTTTCGTTTTTGTGGAGAACAAAATTTAAAAATTGATATATATGTAAGGATTCTGCCAAAACTTAGCTAATGAAAATGATGGAGCAATTGCAAGTTTTATGTTGGTATTGGTGGATTTTAATTGTTTTTTGTCATGCAGATTTGCCTGTGGAACTACCAAAAACAAATGTTTGGGTGACGTTAGCCAAGGCAGCCGGCTCGGATACTATATGTTTGTCTAATTCGAAACCAGAAAAACCTTTTTCAACCTGTCTGGTTGGTGTGCCAGTAAAAGAGTCGCCTTTGGTCAAAAAACAATCCAATGATAAGCCAGGTGAAATTGACAATGGAAACAATCCCTCATTGAATTGGAACGTTTGGTCCAAAAAACTTCCCAGGGCAGCATCTGAACCCCAAGAATTAGAAATCCTTGGCTCTTTAACAATGGATTTTTGCTTTACCTTCATAGCTAGTGCATGGCAAAAAGGTGATCCTCCAAAGTACAATGCTACTCCTCATTATTTTGCATACAGAAATTTGAGTTTTTGGTGTAATTTTTCAAATAGTTGGGATGTACTTTCTGAGGCTGACCAATATCCACGGCAATTGCCGAAGGGGCATTGGTTCATTTGTGGAGACAGAGCTTGGCAAGGCATTCCAGCACACCTTGAAGGTGGCCCTTGTAGCATTGGGATGCTCAGTACAATTGCACCCACTGCTAACGCGGTCATGAAAAATAAACAAAGGAGAACAAGAGCTGTTTCTCATTATGAGGAGAACTGTCAGAGTGATTTCAGGCCTTGGAAAGCGGCAAGAAGGGTTTCAGCAGGTATATTTTTACCCCAATTGGCTTCAGCAGTGGCACTGAAACAATTAGATTGAGTTGGATGCTGGCTGAGCAAACAAGCTAATGCCACATCCTCTGCAATTAGTGATATGTTAACCGACGTTTACAGTGTTAGACATGATACCCTACAAAATAGAGCAGCAATTGATTTTCTTTTACTGGCACAAGGGCATGGTTGTGAAGAATTTGAAGGATTGTGTTGTATGAATTTGTCTGATCATTCAGAATCCATTCACAAAAGCATACAAAAACTGAAAGATTTGACAGCTCAAATTAAAGAAGATGGTGGTTCCTGGCTGGATGATTTGTTTCAAGAATGGAGCTTTGCACCTTGGCTAAGGCAACTTTACAAATAGGTCTTTATGTATTGGGTGTTCTGGTAGTGATATTGATAGTAATGCCCTGCATACTTCAGTGTGTGCGGTGAATGATGAATAAAATGGTCCAAGAAGTTTTTGTCATACAAGAGAGAGAGTTAGGAAGTAGAAGCACAGAGAGTGTTTGAAATCTCATGGAAATGCTAGGCGACGGTGCAGAAATGGAGGAGGGTTTTGAATTAAGACCCTGGAATCGACAAGAGTTTTTCGAACAATGACTTGTAACTATTGTCAGACGTGATTCATATCTCTTTCACTGACTGGGCCTTCACAGAATCAAGTTGCTGTGCTGTAACATAGCAATGCTTAGGATCAGCAAGAATAGGCCTCCAGCAGATAGTAAGCAGAAATTTTATAGTAGGGCCATGAAACGCAAGTAGTAAATGACATGAGTATGGAGGTTTCTTTTTGGGTCAACAGAGAGGGGGAGTTGTTGGGATCCATAAAATTAGAGGGTTTTGAGAAAGTGGTAAAAAAGACAGGCCTCAGACAGCAGATTTGTGAACAGTGCTAATGCAGCAGAAAAAGTTTTCTAAGCTGTAGAGCAGATGTGAGAAATAGAACAATAAGCCTCTGTGATTTGCCCTTTATAGGTTGCAACAAGTTTATTTAATGTATATCTTTAGAAGGTTAATATGAATGAGTCTCTGGGCTTTGTCTCTCATAAACGAGCCATTGTGTTAAAGAATAAGTCTCTATTGTGTTAACTACAGTTACGTGTGTTTCATATGATTGGATAGAATTATTGTCAATATGTTGTTGCTCTATGTGGGATTGGCTGAAACTTGGACTGAGATGGCTTTATGCTATGCTGTAACGTTACATTTCCTTGGCATTCCATTTGAATCAGGGAGCTGTTCACATCTGCTGTCTCCATTGTCCTAACAATGTACTGATACTGATGTTTGAAATAAACAGCTCACGGCACTGATTTTGGGTGTCCTGTCCCTGTTTGTGGCTGTATATAATCTGCCGACGGCAAAAACTTCTTCTAGCTGTAGGTCTTAAATAAGCCTGTCTGTCAAAAGCTCACAGATTGGGTTGAAGTGGAAATTTCTGTGTAACCAAATTTGGAGCAGATGAAATTAAAGAAAAATAAACCACAAAAGAAAAACAAAATGACATGATGTACTGAGCTGGAATTAATTTTGCTTTCTTGACAGCCTTCTGGAAGGGGTCACCAAGTCCCACAGGCCCAAGCCCAAGGTGTTTGGCAGGAGGAGAGGATAGCCACAACAGTGTTAGTGCAGTGCAAACAGCTACCAAAAGCTGAAGAAAGCCTAGAATAACTAAAGTCAAATTTCATTAGGTCACTCCTCAGTACAGCTGCATTTTATCATCTCCCAAGGTCAGTTTTCATGCGTGGGAGTGTCAGAGTCAGCAATTCACATTTTTTATTGACATGCCACCTTGCAGCAGGTTCCATGCTAAATTTAACAGGTACAATTTCCAGCAGGGCAGGCGGCTGCTGTGGTGTTGTCTCCCCCATGGGGAGCCTGTAGTCCTGGCTGTGCCTACTCCAGAAGCCAGCTCAGGGCAGAGCCAGGGCCACCCTAGGCTCAAGAGCTTTTTGGCCACCAAGAGCCATGGTAAGGTCCCACAGCCCCTCCAGCATGGCTCATGCTGCTCCAGAGCCTTCCCTGGGGACAATGACCAGCCCAGCATGGGCAGCCGAAAGCAGGGTGGGCAGAGCAGCAAGAATGCCAAGAGTCACTGTTGGGGCATTAGTCTGCTGACAAAGCACATCCCCCTGAACCTTCTAAGAAGGCTTGGCCTTAAACCCCAAATCCACATTTAGAGTAGGTCTAGACTCCCTCAGGTCATCTTCTTCCTCTCTTTTTCGCTAAAGACAAGGAATGTGTTGTTCAGCCACTGTAGCAGTTGGATCAGCATTTGGCCTGGAGGAGAATGACCCTCTGCAGAGGAAGGGCCACGGGAGCAATCAGCTTGGATCCAACAACCCATATCCAAAGGTGTGTGCACTTCATAGCTACACCTCACAGCTGCTGGCCAGCTGCCACAGCTGCTTGCCAACGCTGACCACACTTCTGGCAAAGCCTGGAGCTTTTCCTCAGTGAAGGAACCCAGCCACCCACCCCTCCCCAGCCAGCTCTCTACCCCACACTCAGTCTGGTCACTGGTCTGCAGCTTTCCCTTGCCTCCACTTCAGTCTGGGCCCACTCCTGCTCGTTCTGTTGTGCCTGATCATGTGTGAGGAAGCACAGATAATCATATAACCACCACATTCAAAAAACAAAAATGAAAAAAAGAAACTCAGGACTCCCAGGAGAAGCCACACTGCATCACACACTGTCTCAAAACAGAGTGATATTATAACAAACCTTACCCGGACCAGGAAAGGAAACTGATCCCCTATTATCTTCAATATATTGAATAAATACAATCTCCCAGACCCTATGAAAACAAAGGGCTCCCTGCACCCACCTCCCCCCACCCCAGGGAGTACAGACAATTTGCGACAGCCTCACCTCCCACCACGCTGGCCTTTGCTCCAAGCACAGAACAATCATCCCTGACATCTCCTCAAGGCGATGTGTCCAGGGCAGGCTCCTCCGCCCGCAGCAGGAACGTGCTCGTACGTGTCATCCCTCCCCCGCCCACGCCTTGGCTTTGCCATCTCAGCAGTGCCCGGCAGTCCCTGGGGCTTTACCCCCTTTTCGGTGGCATTCACTGACTGTCAGGCCCGTCCCGTCTCTGCCCTGGGCTGGCAGCGAACAGGAGATGCTCAGGCCCCAGCACTGGGGTCCCGTTCAGGGGTGACCGAGCCCTCACTCGGCCCCCGGCCGGGCCATCGCACCCCGAGGTGCAGCCGCGCCGCTCCCGGCCCCCACACAGATCACATTGCCCTCTAGTGGAGCTGGAGACACAAAAAGCCTTCAGCAGCGGCTGCGAGGACTGGGGAAATTAACATTAAAAAAAAAAAAAAATCCAGCCGATCAGCCCCCAGCCAGGCTCCTCCCTGGCATGCGGAGGCGCTCTCTGGGTCTCTGGGAACAGCCGGGCCCAGCAGCGGGGCCCACAGCGCGGGGCCGCGGGAGGCCGAAGCCCCCGGCCGTGCAGTGAAAAATACACAGCCAAGTGCTCGCTGCCCTGAAAAGCAGCGAGCCATGGTGCAGCTCCCAGCCATCCCACAGGACAAAGCCAGGACACTCCACAAAGCGTTTGGTTCCCCTCACACTCAGGGCTGGAGTCTCGGCTATCAAAGGCTGCTGCACTTCGGGTGAAAAAGCAGCAGGAGATGTCCCTCTGCCCAGGAGGGATTTTAAGCTGGCAGTTACTGAACTCTAAAGTGCAGGTGCTTTTTGAGAGGGGAATACTCCAACTATTTAGCCGGGGTGGTGGGTTCAAAGCGATGGGAACAAAGCAATGGCTCCAAGCTGCCCCAGCCTCCCAGCCTGCCACGGCATTACTGAGGAGAGAGGGATGGATTATCCCCCTTAGAACAGGATTTCAGAGCATCTTGCAGGACCTGTGAACTATCAGGACAGCAGTTCATCCCTTCCAAAGGAGGGCAGCACAGCGGGGAGGTGGCAAAGAGGCCATGGTTCAGTCCTCGGGCACAGGCACCCACAAAGCCTGCGGGAGGCTGGAGCAGCCCTTTTTCCCAGCAGTGATTTCAGCGTGAATCCTTATCAGCTCCTACAGGACAGAGCCACAAGAGAAGTTTCCCAGGAAGACACAAAAATCCAAGAGGCATCACTAACTGCTATGAAAACTGCCCAACTTCCCAAGGGGTTGGTTTTCCTTGGCAACCTGACTTCAAATCCAGTAAGGGAGGATCAGTGCAAGACCTGGCCTGCTCATTACATCAGCTCCAAGGAACAAGCAAGACTCTTGACTGGGCTCGATAGAAAACCAGCACAAATGAGAGGAGAATTGAACTTTCAAACCACTCCTCCACCTAAAAATAGTTAAAGGTAAAAAAATGGCTATTTTTGGTTTACAGGTCAGCACAGACAGTCCTGCACCTCTACTCCATAGAAGCATTCACCTACCCCAGGATGCCAACAGTCACACCGGGAGCTCGAGGCCACTCTGGGCCAGAATATTGTCCCAGTTATCCTTGGAAAGATGGCCCAACCATACTACTTTGGGCCTCTTGCAGCCCCTCCTCAAGTGCTATCCAGCAACTTGTGTCTAAAGTTTCTGTTGCTCTGTGGTTTGCAGGGTTGGACAGCTGCCACTGCATGACTGCACCGCCGCCGAGTCATCCAGCTGGAGCATTTGCTGAGGAGAAGCTCATCCAGGCTCGGATGCTGCAGGGACTGTGTCACTCTTGGACACTCACAAACCCACTCCCAATAAAGGCATCCTCCACACTCTTCCTGGGGTGATTCTGGGCACCACCAGCCACTAGGCAAGGAAAGGTTTGTGGGTGGGAGCATGTGGATCCTCATGTCTCCCGGCAGCATCACCTGGTTGGGATACAGGTCACACTGCTGCACCCCAGCACGGCATGAAGGCAGGGACCCATATACAAAGCAAAGTCTTCTCCCTCTCTTGATGCACCTCAACCAGGAAGGTTCATACCCTCCCCTTAGCTGACAGCCCTCCATGAAGGAGTTTCACTAACAATCAATGAGAGTCAGGCACATAGCTGCTTTTTGGGTTTCTCTGTCTGTATTCCTTGCATCCATGATTCAGGTATAAAAGCCATGCAGATGAGATCCTGGTGCATTTTCTATTTGAGACCAAGCAAGAAAGAAAAGGAAAAGGAGGTCAGTGCACAAGAGGTTCTTTTCCTCCAAGCCCGGGTCAGTGGGTAACACCCAGTCCCTGGTGAGAGAAGAATCATGGAGGCAAACAGCACTCAGGTTTCCCCTGAAAACTAGGGTCAGATGCTGTGCAAGACACTGGACTGAAATGCACAATGCCCTTTAGCTGGGCAGTGGGATGCAGCTGATCACTCACCTTTGGTGAGGATATACTCTTGGGCTCTACAGGACATTTCACATGCCTCTCACACACAGGCCCATTAGTCAGATCTTTCTCTTCCCCACTCTTTCAGTTTTATTCCTATCCTTTACTCACACATCCACCCAGATCCTCCCATCACCCAGCAAACACCCACCCAGCAATAGCTTGTTTCAGTCACACGATGGTCCCCACTGCTGGGCCAGAACTGCTCTTGCTGAGTGAGGGGGAAAGCAAAGAACCTTCTTCCCCCTCAGGCAAGTCCATCCAGGGGAGGAACAGCACCAACCTCTCCCCATCTGCACCCTTCCTCCCCCAGTCCTTTCTTTCCAACTCCTTCACTTAACTCAGGTCAGAGCTGCTGTGCTCTGCATGCTCCTCCATTGCCCAGGGCCGAACACATTGAAAAATTACTATATTTTACAACATATGCAAATAATAAAGGATAAATAATCCCTGATCTGCTCAGCCATTCTGCTAGAGCCAAATGAGGACAGAACTTACCTTCAAAAGTCCTGAGACACAGCATCTCAAGCGCAAGATTTTTAAAAGTCCTGAATAGACAGAGATGAAATTCAGCAGATTTATGTTTTTTGGGACATTGAATCTAAATTTGGAAGCAGGCAGTTGCCTTCCTGTTAGCCCTTAGCTATCCACTTTCCCAGAAGTAGCTGCCTGTGTTTCCAAGACATTTGGCAACTTCTCTACCTCTCACGTCATAACAACTTCCATTGGTTTTTGTAAAAGGGCTTTAAATAAAAGGAAAACACCATAGAAAGGTAGAGCATCCCCTTTGATATGGGTTTCAGAGGACATGATCGTTTACTCACCTCACAGGCTGAGAAGAACAGAGGTTTTAGTTCTAAGTGCACTTTCAGTGAAAAAAAATGCACTTTCAATGAAAAAGTTTCAAACAATTTTTTTTTCATTATGACTGATGACAAATTCCATATGCATTCAACTGGTGCCAAGTTAGGTCTTCTAAGCCTCTGACAGAGCCTTATTTAATATGATCATTAGTTACAAAATTAGTTCTTTGGGAATACCATCTCCTTGGAGAATCAGACAAGTTGAGAAAATTTCCCTCTGGGGAATCACGGATTTAATAATCAGATTCAATTCTCTTCTAAATTTCTGGTGTGTGTCTCTAATATATTGAGTAGAGAGCTGAAGACATTTAGTCGACTATATCATCAATTTGAAATTCATGTTTTTTCTGGGAATGTGAAGGCTGAGCTGCTAGAAGTAGAAGCATATTCATTTCCAACTTGCCCTGAGCTGGTTCCCCCTTACTGAAGCTCTTTGCACCCAGCATTATTACATGTAAAGCTAATTTTGCCATGCACAGGTGCTTTGCAGCACTGCTCCCCATGTGAGCACAGCTGCTCAGGTGCCAAGGGCTGTGCCCCAAGTCCCACTTCAGAAGTGGCCTCAGATAGATCCTGTTTCCCAGCCAGGATGAAGAAACTCAGTGATGGCCATCCAGCTCAAAGGGCAGAAACCCACATCAGAGGAGTCCCTGATGCAACCTGCACCAGGAGTGAAGAGTGGTAGGAACAGGAAAAGATGTCTATTTACACCTAAAGGCAGGCTGGACATAACAGTGAAGTGTGGAACACACAGCTTCTGGAGGAGGGGAAGCCTCACCCACTGGTGCCAGGGCACTCACTGGTGCTCTGCAGAGGAAGGATTCCAGTCCCCAGGGCTCTTAATCAGGCATTTAATAAAATTGATCTTATTACACTAAGCATATTACTGTTAAGCCTTCAGCTGTTAATGTTCAGTTGCTGTTGGAAGGGTCAGTCCCAGCCACAAATCAGCCTAAAAGCGACACATCTGAAGCAGCAAGATGAGACTTCTGAGAGTAATAATTACTTTGTCCAGGGAGTCTCTGAATCAGCACAGCAACAACTCCTAAAAGCACTGACCAGTCATTGTGAGAGACCTCTGGGACACATCCCCAAGGGCATCTGTCTGCAGAAGTGCCTTCCTCACACTGCCAGCTGCCCACCCTGGGCTCTCCTGCTCCTTAAACCCCAGCTCTGAGCAACTTGGACAGGTCTGTTCTCCCATGTCAGAGAGCATCCCACACTGAACTTGCTAGCATCAGGTTACCAGGGCTTTCCAACCCCTATGCACTGTACAGGCTCTGCAATTCTCCATCCTGCAAAACACACAGAACCTTAATTGGCCTCCAGCCCAGCTCTTACATCCTCCAGAGAAGCCAGAGCCCACCTTCATCTTCCAAGGCAGAGAAAGGTTCCTGGAGGCACTGCTCAGACCCCAGCAGAAAGCTTAACAAAACAAGCTTCCCTCCAGCCCAAATCCCAGGACTGGTGCTGAACATACCAGCAAAGATTGACACCCAAAACCAACATCTCCTCTTTGGGATTGCCAATCCAAACTTTCCAGCTTCTAAGTGCCTTCTATATCCAGCATGAGTTGCTAACAGCAACCACCTGAAGGCCAGTCCTTAGAAGCTGTAGGTTGTTGGGGCTTTTTGACGTCTAAATGAAAGCTTTGACCACCCACCTAGTGAGGAGTTCATCACCCAAGGGGGGTTTTGTGGGTATTTGGGCAGCCATGGTGAACCAAGGGGTCAGGGGCAAGTGAGATGCTCTGGGCTTCAGTCTCTCTGCCCAGCATCAGGTGGAACCAGGCAGAAACCATGCTGGGTATGTATTCACACCATCTACTTTTCTTTGTGTCACAGGGTTTTTTTCAAGAGGTTTTAATATTGGTCAGCTCTTTACATACTATTTGTTTAAAAGGGACCTTATCTTGAATACCTTTTTTGACATTATCAACTGTGATTTCACAAATTATAGAGGCTCAAATTATCTAATGTAAAAATCACCAATGATCTCAAAAGCTATGTATTTGAGAGTGTCTTCCAATTTCTTAATTTTCCTCAGCCTTTCTAGGGCAAAATTATAACCTTGAAGTTGAGAGATGGAATAGAATTTAAGAAAGAAAGAGTCAAACATTAGTTTTCAAATACCAGGAATGAGGACCCACGGCTCTAAAAGGATCCTTGAATATTTGGAACCAGAACCGTATTACAAGAGCCATCTGCTAAAATTATTAATCTCATTGTTTTTACACATGCGGTGGAAATCCATATTTGCAAAGTATTGCATGGGATTTAAGCACCCAAGAGAAACTGAAAAATTCAGCCCTGAAGATTTGGTCTATCAAAAATAAATAACTGAAAACTGCATGTTTGCTGATTCATTCAGTTTGTGATCAGCTCTGTCATTGTCACTTACTTGATTTCCTTCTCTGTCATACCTGTTTCACAATGGACAGAGAAGGCTGCATGGAAGAGTCCCTGGAAGTTGTAATCAGTTATCAGCACACTCAGATCTGTGACTGAAGGTTGAGGAAAATTCAAAGACTTCAAGCAAGAGTTCAGTGTAAGACACAGCTGGCTTGAGCTGCTGGTAGGCAGGAAAAAAGCAGGTAAATCAAGATCTGTGTCACAGGGGGAAAAAACCAGATTGGATTTCACAACACGGCCCACAGGATGCCTCTGTCAGAGGAACACACTGGGAAGTCCTCGTTGCTACCACCTATCCCAAACCCTGCTGGTGGAAACCGGGGGCAAGGAAAGGCAAACCCCACAAACCCCATAGCAAAAGATTCCCAAAAAAGTCCCCCTAATGCTCTCATGCCTTTCTCCCACCACGGGAAGAAGGTGCTCTTGGACTGAGGCAGGTAAGGGAGGCTGTGGCCCCTGAGCCTGCTGCCCTCCCCCAGGAGCTCCCTCCAGCCCCACTGAGGATGGGGCTGTGCATGGACTGCCCACCATGGCAGCTCTCCTGGCCAGCCTTTCCCAGGCCATCTGGGCCAGCAACATCAACAAAAGCAGTTTAAGGCCATGGAGTATGAGTCATGCATCCTGTGACAGCCTTTGCACACAGGACTAAACACTAGGGTACACCATCTCCCAGTGTTTCTGTGTACCAGCAGCCTCCAGACCAGTGCCTCTCAGTTCAGCACAGTGCACACTGTGCCCTGTAGATTGCTCTGGCTCTTTATTGGAGGTTCCTGTCCCTTGAAGCAGAGCCCAGGCATGCAGTAATGTCACTGCTGGCTTGTTTCCTACAGCCTCAGTCCTGCTGGGGAAAACCAGTGCTGGAATGGGAAGCCTGATGTTGGATAGCCCAGGGGCTTTGCAGCCTGGGTTTGAGGCACAGCCTCTGCTTTCTGGGATGCTCTCTGAAACATTATCCACAGCTTGTTAATATGACCTGCTCTGAGCAGCCTGCAGAGCACAAAGATATTCTATTGGAAAGTCCTTGGCTACTCAAAACAAACAAGGAAATAAAATGGGATTAAATATAACAGCTCCAATAAAGGCAGCATTCTGCTGCATTATCCCATTTGGAAAGGCTAAACTAAATCCAGTAGTGAGAAAAATCTTGATTTCACTCCTGATTTAGCATTTTCAAGGCTAACATGGGAGTACACTACACAAACAGGCTGCTACCAAGTTAGTTGACTTCAGGCCCTCCCCAGCTCAATAAGCAGTTGGATCACTATGGCCACATTTTGCTCTGCACTTTTTGCTCTGCACTGCAGTAGGTTTTTGAGTGACTCCCTGTGAGCAGCAAAAAAGCAAAATATCACCCTCCTATTTCTGCATTTTTAGGGCCCAAACTGCTGTTCTTTCCCCTTCTGTGCCCAGGCATGGAGATCTAGAAAAGGACAGTTCACCATCACTGGTAAAGACCATCTCCACACAGGGAAGACATGACCTTCACTTTCCAGTTTCCTTCTCTGCTTTCCTTTTTTCTTTTTTTTTTTTTCTCCTCATCATTTCTTTCTCCAGAAAGTCCCCCCAGCAACAAGACCAAATTAATACTTGTGAGGAGTGTCTCACCAGACTGCAAATGCCTCTGCTCTTTATCCTAAAATAATTCTCATGTGAGTGACTAGAATTGCAAATTGTTTTACCTTAGCCAAATGTGGGACTTTAAATTATTAGGACTTTTAAAAGAGGCCAGAGGGTGCCCAGAAATGCCATTTCCACCTGGAGTGAAGCATGACCTCTGCAGGGCATAGCTGTGTCCTCTGTCACTCCTGAGGTGGGTCTCCTGCCGAGGGCAGGGGGCACAGAGTTAAAGCTCTGGATGAGTCCTTTTCAATGCAGGTGGCTTTCTTTGATCCCAGGAATAGCTGCATTTGTATCAGATAATGGCTCAGGGTGATATCTGAAGCTGGCAGGTTCATGAGGCAGCAGCTCACCCTGGGTGATTTTCATGTTGCCAGAGGATGGAGAGGCAGTGCTGGGCACAGGGACATCGTCCCACCAGCTGTGGATGGTTCAGGGTGGCTCTTGTCTAGCAGAATGAATTTGTCATCACAAGAAAATATCTTCTTGATAGACATTTCACTGTACTTGGTCTTAAACACACCTGTGCACACGTGTTCCCATCAGTGGGGTCACTGATGTCCCTCCTGAGCTGCCACGAGGTTGAACACTTCAATTTAGTCACTCAACAGTGAAAAAAGATGCTACAAAGTGACCTTTTGGGAAGGTGGAAATGCTGATCTCCAATCTGTGGGGAGCCCTGCCAACATACCCATGTATCCCAAAACCAGCAGCTCAGCTAGTCCAGAGCCCAGAGAGACTTTCGGGTTCAGAGAGGGAACCATGTGACAAAGCTCAGAACACAAATCACCCAAGAAACTGTCAGCAGCCAGCATTGAGCATCTCAGCAGTACAGTGTGACAAAATCTCCACTCCAAAATTACTGAATCTGGAGGAAGTCTAAATTCAGAAACAAAACACTTATGCTTGAATCAGCCAGTATTTAGAGTGTGTGTTCATGGGTGGGAGTTTATGTGCTTGCATCCCATGCACACACATTTGTATGCACTCATTAACTACTGGAATATCTAAAAAAAAGTTAAAATCTAAGATGACAAGAAGTAAGAATAGCTTGTATTAGTTACATTTTTCATAGGCAAAGTCGCAGCTGAGGCTGGCACCACAATTTGCTTTTGCTCAGCTCTTTTCCCACGGACAGCATTTTGGGTCAAAACCAACTGGTTTAGTGAAGCTGCAGAGAGCCAGCCCATGCCAGGGGCAAATTCCAGGCCTGGCCTAAAAGAGTGTAATTCACATTCAAATCAGCTGAAGTTATGCTAGCCTGCTGCAGGACTGACCCAGCTCCTGCAGCTTTCCTGCTCAGATTGTTCCCAGCCTGTCACTGTGATGAGCACAGGCTCCCAGGATTTTGGCACAGGAGTGAGGCGAGGACGGCTCAGGACATGCTGATCAATCACAGAGCCTTACATTGGACAGATCTGAAATCAGTCACCAATTTACCAACTTCCAGGCATGTGACAATCAGGAGCATTTGGGGATACATATTTATGTTTCCAGAAGTGAAAACACAGGGAGCTATTAATAGATGAATCTAAAAGCATCCCTGGGACCGTGTGAGGTGTCATCATCTGGCAGCACTTCAGTGTACCCGCTGCTGGGAATGTAATCATGTGGGTTGTCATCTGCACCCACCCGGAGCAGCAGCACAGGCTCAGCCCCTCTGGGGCCAGCTCAGTCTCCACCAAAGCAGCAGAAATGTTTTAACTCCCCTCCAAAGCACTTAGAGAGGGAGTCACTGCTGGAGCCCAGGCACAGATAGGACAGGGATGTATTTTCTTCTTACCAACTCAGCTGTTTCCACCTTCCCTTAGGAGACAGAATCCCATTTCCTCTCTCCTCAGGCAGAGTGAGGAAAGCCTGGAGTCATCCTCTGGTTTCATGACAAAGGTACGCTTGGGAGCAGCACCTGTGAAGGATGTTCCTCAGCTGGGGGCAGTGCTGAAGGAGGATGCAGAACTTAACCTTGCTCTTATTTTCTTGGAATAGGACTTGGCTAGGGTTGGGAAATTGCTGGCCTTGATGCCCAGACCTTGTCTGCATGTGACCCAGCAGACTGGGAAGCACTTCTCATCCCCTGCATCCAGGCCCAGGGGATCAGGTGGGATTTGGCTGCACAGGCCAGGTGTTCAATGCACTGTGCATCAATATCCAGCACGAGGAACAGAAACACAATGTGTGTGTCTATTTGTTTTCATGTCTACTCCTCTGTTTCTCCTGCCATGTGTTCCCCTTGGAACTGCAGGCACATTAGACTGTTTTCCAGCTCTGAGATAGCTCTTATACAAATAGGCAAGGCAGTACAAGGAGATACTGTCCTTTCCCAATAACCTCTCTCTGTCTGTGCTGTTGCCCTGTAGAGGTGGAGGTGATGGCAGAAAGCAGGCTGAGCACCCACTGCTAAAAAGTGACAGCAGGAGAGGAAGGTGGCCTGACCAGCTGATTCCTGGTTAAGTCCTCAGTTCCTAGGTATGGCAGGGTGCTGACCTCCTAGGGAGAAAATATTCTTATTACTTAAAGCCAAAAACATTAAATAAATGAACAGTTTTGCCTCTTTTTTAACCTGTAATTTTTTTGGGAAAAATTTTTCAAATACATTAAAACAGAGGTATTTCACATCTAATCTGTTCTTGTCCTTTAGTGCAGTCATCTGGCACCCCCTTCAATTTCTAGAAGGTCATTCTACTATAAGGCTGTTTCAAATAGCTTAAAATTAGTTACAGCTTTATAAACAATTACATATTTATGTAAGATGAGGGATTTTCCTTAATATACATTTAATGACATACTCAGAATATGAACTAGCTATGGTTTGGGATTTTGTTCATTTTTATGGTGTTTCTACCCATTTATTTTATGGGCTCTGGGGAGTGGAGGCTAAAATTGAGAACTTGTAAGAGGTTATAAAAGAAAAGAACTGACATATTTTTCATGGCAGTTTGAATAGCCAGGTTGAAGAAAAAAAAAAAAAAAACCAGCAATGCCTTTTATTCACATCTTAGGCAATTGCTTTTTCCCAGTGCTGGACTCAGACATGGGGACCTGTATTTTTTCTCATGGGCTTTTTTCCACCACACCTCACCAATGCAACCCAGTGCTCACCAAGGTGAGAGCATCTCCATCTGCAGCCCGAGGAGGGAGGGGCTGTCATTGTCCCCTCCTTAGGGACTGGGCCAGGCAAAGGAGAGGTTGCAAACAGCCAGGGCCCCAAGCAGAAAGCCCCAAGAGTCCAGTCATGGGGGTGCTTGGCACTGTGCCCCTCTCTGTGTGTTTAAAGCATCACTCCTACCAACATCTGTCAAAGCTGCAGGCACCTGGCACTTCTGTAAATCAGATTTTCAGGTCTTCAGCAGGCATTCAGAGAAAAAGAAAACACATTTATGGGCCACCTGCAGTCAAACATCATGGAGGTCCAGACACAGATTTGCACAAACCAGTTCCTTGTGACGGATGGTCTGAGTACCCAGCAAGGCAATAGCTCAAACTCCCTCCGTGTTGTTCATTGCATATCTCACATGCACCACTTCCAGTCCCTGTTTTTACAGAAAATGTCTTGAAAGGAGAGGAAACAGCTGGTGAATAATTCATTGTGTACCCTCCCAGTTGCATTGCAGCCTCTCCTCAACAGGCAGGGTTATCTGTACCACCACGAGCCATTCCCCCAGCGCTTCTGGAAACAAAGGCTCCCTTTCTGCAGCTGTTTATCCAAAGGACACGGAGAGAACTGCAGGAGGAGTTGGGGAAACAGCAGGAGTGTGAGATCCCACCCAGTGTAATCCCTTCTCACGGAGCAGAGGTGGACAAGGAGGGCTTGGGACTCACAGTCACATTCCAGGTGTATCTGCCAGCTCTGGTCCCCTCACCACTAAGTCTTTTCCCAACTTATAAAGACCCATTCTCCCATATCAGAGACTGCTTCTGGACTTGGTAACAAACCAGAAGTTGTGAAGATTGAAGAATTACGAAAATTAAAGAAACAAGCAATGGGACAAAAGAAAACATCTTCAGGTTGTGCCAGGAGGTTTAGATTGGATGTGAGGAAAAATTTCTTCACTGAAATGGTGATCAAGCTGCCCAGGGAAGGTGCTGCACAGAACAGGCTGCCCAGGGAAGTGGTGGAGTCACTGTTCCTGGAGGTATTTAAAATATGTGCAGATGTGGCACCTGGGATGTGGTTTAGTGCTGGGTTAACAGACTCTGGAACTGGGTGGCACAGGGCAGCCCTGGGGAATGAGACAAAAAGTGCACTGACTCCAGGGAATGCATTTTGGGGAAAGTGGCCATTCCCTGGGACAGGGCTACCAACCAGGATAACCACACTGCTCATCTTACGCTGAAGACCCCAGTTATCATCTCACTTCCAGCTCATCCTGAACTGGTGGAAAGTTGCTATTTCACCTCCCAGCCCATAACTCACACATCTATTAGTCACTGACAACCGATTATATTTTCTGCCATCACATGCAGTGCTGTAGATGTTGCCAGAGTCCAGCTTTGGGAATATTTCTCCAATTTGTCTTTAAATGTAATTTTACAAAAAGACTCTAATCAGCTAGCTGCCCCAATTGGCCTGCTGCATGGAGGGAGTCTGGGGAGAGGTTTGCAAGTTGTTTTTTCAGGGTTGCAGTATACCCATCTCCAGGCTCTCACCACCAGCCAACACTGCCCTTTGTGAGCTGCACAGATGCAGTGGGAGGGAGAATGTTGGTTGAAATCCTGACAGACTTTATGCTAATTCACCAAAGAGCATTTTAGACCATACACGGACACTTAATCGAGTGGGAAAGACAGCAGCAAACACGACATTTAATTATGGGAAAGAAAAACGAAGTCTTTTACCCTGCATTTGGCCTTCTCCCAACACACAGAGTTAATTGTTAGGAGGGTATATTAGAAGGCAATGAAGGAGAAGATTGAAAACCCTGATTATACTGAGGTCCTGAAAATGCTGAATTTATTGAATTTCACATGAGAAAACACAGTCTGTGCTACACTGAGGGCTGTGCCAGCAGCCAGCTAAGAGCTCAGGGGGTCTGTGTGTGCATGTAGGAGGGGAACAAAGCACCCCAACTGCTTTATGAGCCTCTGCCAACTGCTGGCCAAGCCCCACTGCATCCCTAAAATGGGGCAGGTCAATATATACTCATGTGGATGCTCTTGGTATAGGTGATGCACAAGGCCAGCACGTTTTTCAGGAGTTGTTTTCCTTTAGAAAAGGATCTAACCAGGTAAAGTTGGAAAGTGCATTTCATCTGTGACCTCTGTGTAGTACATTCAGTTGCATTTGCCTAAATTTGGCTAGAGCCTGAAGCAACAGCAAGCCCAAAAGCTTTGGCAAGCACAGGCACAGATGCCCATGAGACAAGAGTGGTGGGGCTGGATCATGGGAAGGTCCATCAGTCCCTGGTGCACCCAGAAGAGGAGGTATTACCAGAACAGAGAATCAACCAAAATTCTCCTCCAGGAAACCCCATCACCTCCAACAGTTTGATTCTTAGCCCTGTCATTGGGCTGTGGTGTTGCCTCAGTGTCCCTCAGCACATTTCCCTATGAATTTTTTCAGTTGTCCTTGAACCACATAAAGTTTTAGCCCATTTTTTTCTTCATGCCTTATCATGGGTGAGGAGCAAAATTATGTCCCGAGGATATAGTCATTATATCATGACCCATGGCCCAACATATCTCCCTGGGAAACTCCCCAGATCAGGTCCCACAAAGGAAAAGTGTCAATAATTGCCAATTCCATCATGGCATTAACAATCCCATCTGCTTTTGCTGAAGTCAGTAGAATTTTCTCTGGGTTTTAGCAGCGCAAGATGCCTTTTTTTTTTTTTTCCCCTTCCATTTTTTTTAAAACAGGAAAAGTCCTCGTGGATAAATGAGCTCCAGCTGATGGGGCACCTGCAGTAGCTGTCACTGTGCTGCAGGGGGGAACCTTTGGCTGCTGATGCACTCGCGGCTGCCGCAAGTTGGAACAGGCACCGCGAGTCAACTTTGGCCAAAATGCCCGTGGGAAGAGCCCTGGTGATTCGTATCGTGGTCCCGATTTTATTACAGTTTCTGGGGGTTTTTTTCCTAGCTTTAAACAGTTTAGGAAAAAGAGTCGTAAAAATTAAAATAATTTGTAAAAAGACAGAAAGAATCTGACATTTGGCGTAAGATAGCCAAAAATTATTCCTTCAGATCACAGGATTTTTGTGTCTGACCAATGTCACTGGAAATACCCAAAGGGAAAACTTGAACCCCCTCACAGACACAGAGTCAGGCTGTCACTGCAGAGGGGGAAGTCCAGCAGAACATATAAAATTCTGGCTCCTTATGAAGTGCAGCAAACCAGAGGAAACCCCAAAGGCTTATGTAACAGGGACACACCCCTGTCACGGCAGCCAGGTGTGTCCCAGGCCGGGAGGGCCAGCCTGGGGACACACAGCTCCCAGGACGAGGAGCTGAGGCAGGACAGGGCGACACCCAGCATCGATTTGTTGGTGGAGATCTCAGGGGAAACTGCTGAGCCGAGAAAAACAAATTGACAGCAGCTCCATCCTCAGCAGCCAAAGGCACTCCAGTCTGGTTTAGATTTCTCAGGTGCCTGACCCAGCTTGTGCTAAGCTTGAGCACAAGGCAGGCGTGTTTAGCAGGCTGGTGGCAGGCAGGAGGGAGCACTGTGCCTGTGCCAGCCCAAAGCCTGTGGATAGAGCAGGAACACTGGGATCTGGAGCTCTGGCTCAGCCCTGCAGGCTGGCAGCATCCACCCCTCGTGATACAGCTTTTAGGCAAATAATTACGTTTGGATTTTTTGTTTTAATGAGACAAGAATAAGTCTCTCAATTAAAATGTCCACTATGCTATTTAAAATTTGATTTAAACACTTCCCACTGCTTTTTGATTATTTATCCCTCTCTCTGAGATTTTTTTGAAAAACAATTTTCCACTTTAGACAAACATTTTCCTATAAGGTCCTCTTTGAGGAAGGGGCTGGCTGATCATTTGCAAGAGTGTTGATCCCTGGGGCCATTTCCAGCACTGCTGGGTAATGCTCTAGGAGACTTGGCAATAATTCACCTCCAAACTGTGCATTCCCTCAGTCACATTGGATTTTCAGGAACCACGTTAGTGTGGAACTGCACAGCAGGCGCACAATGCCCTGCCTGGGTCAGCAGGAGGAAAGTGTGAGCACACACCTATGGGCAGGTCACAAGAGGAAATGAAGGTTAGAAAAGTGCAGAAATCAGGCAGCAGTTAAACATGGGTGAGCAGCTTCCTCTTTTTTTCAAGGATTGAGGAGAATTGTTTGACTTTAGTTTGCAGCAACAACCACACCTCAGATCTCCATTGCACTGCCAATGCGAATGTCCTCAGAGGAACCCAGGAAGATCTCTGCATATAAAGAAGAAGTCTCAAGACAGATTAAAACAAATCTCAGAACAAAGCCACCTCAACTACAACACTTTAAATGGAAGTCAACTTGATGATTGAAAGTCTGGTCTGCTCCAGAAGCACATTTTCCTGTTTCCTGTATGTTTCAGTTCAGTGGTGGCTGAGCTGCTGGGCAGTAAAACTCACTGGTGAATGAACTACTTTAAAAGCAACAGAACTTTGTCCTCTTGGTGGCTCAATTTCTCTGGTGTCTCCAAAATGTTTGTTTATAAGTGGGAAATGACTAACTGGCCTGTGCAGAAACGAAGGCAGTTGCGGTTCCAGCTTTGGGAAGCTGCCCATGGTGTCAGGCAGATGGAGCTGGGGAATGAGAGCAGGAGGCTGAAGGCAGCAGAGGGAATGCAGCTCCATCCTCACCACTGCAGGTGACTCAAGGAGTTCAGCTTCTGACATCTGCTTCAGCTCCCTGGAGCCCTGAGAGAAAACCTGAATGTCATATCCTACTGCTCTGACCTCGCCTCACCTCTCCACCCACCACCATCCTCACACTTCTGCTAAAATAACCTGCCCTCAAACACACTTAAGTCTTTCAGAGCACAAACCAAGCATCAGAGAACCAGTCCCTTCTTCCCCAGACAGCAAAACACTGGGAGTGGCAGTGCCAAGGAGGCTCCCCTTGCCTTTACATCCCCATGTGCTGTCAACTCTGAAACCTAATGACTGTGCTAACACAGCAGCTTCCTTTGCCTTGCTTCCAGGGACATTGCAGCAGGCTGCCAGCTGCAGGGGACTTGTGCCACCATCCATACTCCTTCCACAAAGCCCCAACCCCTCAGAGGGAGCATCCAGCTCACTGCAAATGTTTACCATGACCCAGCCACTGCTGCATGCCAGACTGAAAGGGCACCTCTGACACAAGACAAACTACAACCCACACAACATGACATTGTCTCACTCACCAAGAACAGCCCAGACACTGGGAACAGCAGATCAGCACCCTCTGGAAGACCATGGATGCCAGCAGTAACTTAAGCAAAGCTGCTTTTATTCTATACAAGCAAGCAAAGACCTTGAACTTTTATCAGGCACTTATCACCAAGACAACCAAGAAAGGTGCTTGAACCCTGGCCAATATGTTTTTCTTTCTGCTTCACAGAATACATGAATTGCAAGAGCAGGCTGTCTCCAGGAGCATTTGTGCCTCAGAGACAGCAGCTAGGTTTCCAGGGTAAACTCAAATGAACTCTTATTTTCTTGTGGGCTTAACCAAAACACAGGTCTAAGGGATCTCAAATGCTGACATCACTTAAAAAACCCCAGCCCCACAGTATTTCCTCTTCCAAGCACAGACCTTACTCCAAGGCTTACCTCCTTTTATCATACTGCTATATTATCCCAGGCCCACTTTCCTCAGTGGTTTAAGCTGAAACACCTGGCTGTAAACTGGGACACAGGTACTTCTTATTGTGCCATCTCCAGTGTGGGGGCAGGATAGGGGGGCTAGAGGTTACCAGCAACAGAGCAGAGATGTGAAGAGGTGAGCCTGAGTAATTTTGTCTGTCTCCTACAAAGCTTCTCAGCATGACTGAAATTCCCACTGGCACTGTTGGGTGCTTCAGCAGGTGATGCTGTGCCCAGCTCTGAGTGAGCTGCTGACCAGCAGCACTCCCAGAGCCACAGAACAGCCCCCATTGGTGACAGACCACGTTGGCAAGTGTGGGGTATGCAGATGGGATGGGTGGCCAGGATGGGCTCTGTCCACAGCGCTGCAAAAAAGTCTGAGGGAGCCCAAGACCTTTGTCCAAGCGTGCTTCACACCTTTCTGCAGTAAAAAACCCTGCATGTGCTCCAGACACTCTGTGCACCACAACAGTGGCTGCTCCACTGTGGGCAACCCTGCAATGGTGAGCCCAGTCAGCCTGTCCTGGTCCCAGTATCCAAGCAAGGCTACAGGAGAGGTCCAGGGAGCAGAGCCAAAGGGGGGGAGAGCGCTGGGGCCCCTGCAGGTGGTGGCAGGGAGCAAGCTGACCTTTGTGTAGTGCTTAGCAGCTGAGTTCACTTGCTTCTCAGCTTCCCTATTTACATGTTTTTGTCATGTATCTCATCTCCCAATTACTTTACATCATCTTTTTACACCTTTTTTTTTTTCCTGTTTTCTGCAGTGGAGGCATCATGAAACACTTGCAGTACTTTGGAAACATCTGTTCTCCCATTTCCCTAAACTGCACGTGGAGGAGTAGAGGAAAATCCTGGCAGAGGAAGGCTGGACCCTAATGCCCCAGCCACTTAATAAGCCATGAGTAGACATACTAATGGACAAATCTGATCAGGCAGTTACAGCAATTTCTATGCAAAAGCAGTGCTTCCAAATGGAGAGTGCATGAAATTATGCTAGTGCTGAATCCATCAGGTAAAAAGCATTGCTACCCTGATTTTAAGCACCTTTATATTCACGAAATTATCTATCACCTCTACATAGGGGATAGCTATTGACTTAGAAAAAGCAAATTCAAAGACCCTACTATGAACTTGCCATGGCTTAACCTCCTGATTGTACTTGGATTTGAAAATTTAATTAGAAAGTAATTACAGAGAAACCGGAAATATTGAGAGGCCTCATCCAGGCCCAGGAGGCTTTCTTGGCAGCAGAGCAGCTGCATGCAGCACTAGAAGATTTCTGACCACTTTTTTACAAAGCAAAAGACAGACTCTTTCTAAACACCACTCTGCAGCAGAAAGGCTTCTGACTGATAATCCAATCTTTCCTCAGAAAAGCAGGACGGGTTTCCCGTTGGGCTGCTGGAGCGCTGCAGGGCTGCAGTCGCTGTTGGAGTTAACTGCTGCACCACAGCTCCCCACTGGAGGAAGCTCACCACAGAGCTGCCCTCTTTCTTCATCCCTGTTTGTTATTTCAACAGACCCAGCAGCAGCCAAGAGCAGAGAGAATGAACAAATGGGAATAAAAATAAGTCCTCTAAGACACGCAGAGCATTAGCCAGTTCTTTTTTTAATCTTTCTGCTTGGCCATATATCTATTGTGTTTTAGAGCTGAAATAGCAGAGGGGTTTCTTACAGCAAAGCCACATCAAATGCAACTCTTGGGTGAGCATTATACTGTAGGTACCAGCCTCTAAACAGAAGTGAGGGGGCTGCTTTGCTTTATCTTAGACAGGAGTTTGTCCTGCAATGAGCCACAAGGTCAGAACAGTTCCATGCTGAACAGCAGGGTCTGAACAGCCACACATGCCACCAAAATTAAATATACACTAATCACAGGTGAACTCAAACCATTTAGGCCCAATGGTTGGATAGGTAATTTCTGTGTCACAGAGCCCTACTCACATGGCAGCTACAAATGCCTTAGGAAAAAAAAAAAAAAGGATGGTTAGGGTAATGCTCCCCATGGCAACCCAAGCATCTACACAGTGAAGCTGCTGCAAAAAGAGGATATCTCTGCTTTGCTCCAAGGAGGCTCCATCCCCCCAAACCTCTTCTAGAGAAGGGGATCTACACAGCCCTGACAAGTACAGCCTGCTCCAGAAACAGGAGCTTGTGAACATACCACTAACACTATGTACCTACACATCCCTCAGCTTTATGCAAAGCCATTTTGGCATTTCCAGCAGCATTGCTTGGAATGAGGGTGCTGCTGCATCAGCAGTCCTGGGCCCTACAGCCTGAACCACAGGTTTCATTCAGGCCAATTACAGAACATTATAAACAGAGGATCCTGCTTGTCTTGGAAGCGGCACACAGCGAGCGAGAGGTTCTGCTGCCACAAATAGCCCAGGAGCTGGTGAGGACAGGCTGACATCCACCAGCCTGAAAAGTGCTGGGGTTAAAATGACACCAACAGGGAGCAAGGAGGTGTCCCCAGCCTGACCATAAACTGGAGTGAATAAGTCTGGGTACCCATCCCCTATGGGGCCAGGCTCTGCTTTAGCAAAACCTTTATCCTCCTTATCTACAGAAAAACTGGGCTTTCACCCTGAACCTTCCTTGAACGTTTGAAGTAGCAAAATTTAATAATCACAGGTATACTTTTACAGACAAACAGATGATTTTGTAAGGGTTTTAAGGCATGGTCATGATATACAATACAAAAGGCAGGCAATTCATTGGTTCTTAGGAAACCAGGGCAACAAATTCACATTGAATTCAATCAGGCGTCTGCTCAGAGCAATTCCCACTGGGGAAGCCATCCTAGTCTCTAATTATAAAACACTGCATCATTTTTCTAACTTTTGAATATTATTGCTTTTTTTTTAGGTGGAGAGAGAAATGCCAAGTGTGATGTCAGCAGGCAGCAGTACCTGGCACAGTTGCTCTTTCCCAGAGCAGAGCACTGAATGCCAAGTGAAGCATGGCTGGATATTGCACAATAAGAGACAAGCTATGCTGTGCATATTTGGGGCAATGGACACAAGGGTATGACCCCCTGTGCCCTTGGGGGTTGCTCTGCCAAGGCCAGGTTGCTATATCATTATGATAAGGGTAATCCTGTTAGGCAAACACATCAAACAAATAGTCACTCCTGATTGCAGACCTTGTCTAGGCAGATCTAAGCCTGGGTTAAAAATGTGCTGAGTGTTCAATCCTCTGGCACAGCACACCAGGGGCTGAGAGAGGAATATGTGGGGTCTTCTGTGCCTCAGGACCCCATGCAAGCACTCTCTGAGGCTCAGGCTAATTCCTGGAAGTATCTAAAAACTGCAACAGAATAAGTTCCCTCTCTTTCCCCTTCACTTCTTGTGTAGAAGAGGACAGATGACTCTTATGTCAGCCTGTTTTGCTTCTATATTTATGTCCTGCCTCAGGCTCACAATGTTCAGCTCAGATGCAATCCAGTCTGGTCATATTAATACATCTGGGAAAATATTTTTAACAACCAACATCAAGCTGAAGGCCAAGATCGTCCACAGGCACCGGGAGCTCTCTGACCCCTCTTGACCGCTTGCTTACGAAACAGAAAGGCTCCCCAAAAGGGGCTCTGTAGACTTTTAAGGGCCAAGCACACTTTTCAGCTTCCCTCTGTAATATGCTGGATGAAATTTAATCTCTGCTGTAACTCTGGGAATTTCCCTAAATTTCCAAAAGGCTGAATGTGGCTCTTTTATTAGGGGTGCCAAAATCAAGGCCTAATGAGACATGGGCTGTGAACCCAGCCAAGGTGAAGAGGACACTGATGACAGCCTGTGAGCATCCCTGAGGGCCTGCAAAACACCTGCAGCAGAAGGAGCTCATCACCTTGCTACCCACCTCACTGTGCCACACCACTTTATCAAGGAACCAGAATAAAAAATAAGTTTCAAAGCCTTAAAAATTGGGTAATCCCACTGGTGGGCAACATCAACAAATCCGTGACACCGGCTGAGACATTTATTCAGCTTCTCATCAGCTGGGACTGATGTCTGACAGCAGTCACCCTTAAATTAAAGAGTGACTTAATTAAACCCTCCTACACAGCCACTGGGGAGATTTCCTTTCCAAAACAAAATGTATCAGAGCTTCACTTGGGCTCTCAAGAATCAAAAATGGTTAAGGTTGGAAGGAACCACTGGAGGTCATCTAGTCCTACCCCCTGCTCAAGCAGAGTCCCTGGGAGCACATTAATCTGGATTGTGTCCAGGCAGCTTTTTAATATCTTCAGGGAAGGAGACTCCTCGAGGTCTCTGGGAACCTACTCCACCAAGAACCATTTTGGATGCAGATTTTGGAATTTGCTCAGCAGCAGCCAGGAAACAAGAATAACATGAAAAGGCTTGCTCACTTTGTTGTTTCCAAAGCAGATTTTTCTTTCATGCCGTGGATCAGGATGGAGCTGACCCTATAACACAGCAGAGAAAGCAGAGCAGCCAAGGTTATGGTTAGCTCTGGCTCAGTGTGAAATGGTGATTCACACAAAGTCAAGCAAGCAGAGATTGAGTGTAATACAAATGAAGACCGAGGAGGAAGAAGATGTGGATGCAAGACAGTGCAATGGTGAGTCATGAGAACAGGGCATGGTTCAAGGCCATGCCTCCTGCCCTGGACAGGGCAATGTTGTCTGATGATTCCAGCAAGGGAGTCAGGAGCATTGCCCCAGCCCAGATCACTGCTGACTCCCTAATCAGCTGTCTTGTTTATCAAATGAAAATAGCTTTGCACTTTCCAGGAAAACTTCTGTATCTTTTTCAAACTGATTTGATATTCTGAAATGAAAGGACAGCACTAGTGAAAATGCTCCCCTAAAAATTGGAGATGGGCAAAGAGACACACAAAAGGCATGTGCATGACCCAGGTGTTACAGACCCAGGTGGATATAGGAGGGAGGTGCTCCCATCTCTGCATCTGATGTGCAACAGCCATCCATGGTGAGCAGCCCTCACTCACCACCATGCAGGAAGATGTGCACTCCTCCTTATCAGGCAGCCCCAGGCAGCTTCCCTTGCTGCCTTCCCATCCCTGATGTTGCAGGCAGCCAAGGGCCCTGAGACGACAGAAACAAAGGACAAGCTCATCGGGGAACCAGCAGCAGCAGAAGAAATGAAACCGAAAGGTTTCTGAGAAAATGTTTGTGTGAGGCTTCCACGAGGTGTCAGCAACAGCTATTCTTCATCAGAGCTGAACAGAGTGCCTGGGGCTGCCATCCACCTCCTCACATGGCATGTCCTCACCAAAGGAGAACAAATCCTGTCTAGTGACTGCCAGCAGCTCTGTCCCGTGTCTCTGCACAGCATGACCAGTCCCTGTCCCCTGTCTAACACAGCAGAGCACAGGGTTCCCCACGCCGAGCCCAGGCCCCAAGGACCAGAACAATATATTTTCATATTATCCCTCAAGATCAGTGATGTACCTGTGGTGAGAGGGGGACACACAGAGTGTCTATTCCACCCCAGCACCCCTACCACAAAACCCCTGACTCTCCTCATTCCTTCCTTCACTCTGAAGATGTGCAGTTTTAGCTAAACAGGACATTAGGCATTTCTCTCTGACTTGTTGATGAAGATCCCAGAGGCTAAAAGTGAAGTGGCAGCTGTGCTGCTCCAGCCCACCAGGGATCTGAAGCTGTTGTCCAAACTCTGCTGACCTTTGGTGCTGAGCCTGCCTTTTTCCAGAGGGGACTGGTAAGTGTTCAGAGTTAAACCCATGCATGAATTCTTTGCAAGGACTGGAGTAAACCCTGTATCCTTCATCTCTGTTCAAGAATGAGGGATGTACTCTTTGCCCATCTTCAATCTCATGCTCAAACCCAGCACTAGACTTTGTTCAGTGTACTCCCTGATAGTGCCTATTTTTATTTTGCTTTTAATTACACAGTCAGGTCCATTATGTCAAAATTATCCTGCCCTCAATTTGATGAAAGCCTTAGGAAGCAAATGACGTCTGCCACAAGAAATGGCAGAGCTTTTCCCTCCGTCCCATTACGTAGTTGGGGTTTCCGTAGTATTAAGAAGGTTTTAGTTGGTCACTGGCTGGAGAAACCAAAGGATCAAGGTCCCAGAGTAGGGTGAAGATGAAAATAGCTCTGAGAGAATACGTCACGTTACTTGGATGTGGCTGCACAGATAGAGTAATCCCTGTCATGTGCCAAGGAACCTGTGATAAGCCCTCTCATAGTCAGATTGGTAATAAGATCAGCTACTTAATTCAAAGTGATTAAAACCAGGCTGGACTGCAAACAAACACATCATGTTCATGGGTCTCTGCAAAAAAATATACATATAGAAAAGTAAATTTTTTCTGGGTTGTCCTGTCACATCACTAGTACTAAGCACTGTACCCTATGAACAATTTTGGGGCCAAATGTAATGCAGTGCAGCCCACAGGCAGGCTGCCTTTCCTACAGGCAGGCTCCCACTTCAAATGTATGTGACAAATACAATTTGCAAAGGGTTACTCACCAGCTGCAAGGCTGAAAGGACTTGGCATGCTCTGGCCTATTTTTAAGCCAGTCCTGGGGCCAAAGAACACTATGGTTGTAACCGTTCCCACCACCTCCATAGGAGAGCTTGGCCTGTGAACAATGCTCCCACTTCTACACCAAAGACATTAATTTCCCATGAAAAAGCCAGTTTGGCTTTGCTACTGTGCTAAAATGCCTTGCCTTTTGGGCTCTGACTTGCCCAGGTATATGTGCAGGATGAGTAGAAAGGGCTGGGCAACCTGACATCACCACACTGGACATCCAAATCAAAGGCAAAGTCCTAGCAACAGCTGGAAAAGGATTTGGGATTCTCATCAGGGCATCCCCCAGAGCAGGACGCACACGGAGATGTGGTGGGTACCACTACCATCAGCAATGGGCAGCAAGGCACGGGCAGACAGAAAGGAAGGGCTGCAGAAGGGTTTTAAACCATTTCTTTCAGTCCTGCATTTTGGTAGAAATTATCAATCCATGGCTGCAGTGACAGGACGTGACTGACAGGTCAGTGCCCTGGTGGCAGCAGGGAGCGGTGGAGCAGCTGCCTTTAATGGGTTTTCAGCTGGAATCGGAAGCAAGCAGTGAAAGAGGATTTTCTGTGCCGTGGCTGACATCCAGGAGCTGCGGTGGATCCGCAGGGATCCTCCGATGACGAATTGTGCTGACAAACGCTGGACGTAATTCTCCCCAGCAAAGCAGATCAGTGGATGTTATCCTTCTTCTATTCTCTTCCCTCAGATGTGGTCAGCAAGAGTTTTTAAGTGTGACAGTGTCCTGCCCAGCTCCCCCACGTACCTGCACCCCCTCACAGATCCCCGGGGTTTGCTGTGAACATTTCTTGGCAGGGAAGAAGTTACAAAGCAAAGCAAGCACAGTTTAGGCTTTGTTTCCCTGGCTGAATGGGCGTTCAGAAGAGGCACAACAAAGGGGATGGCTGTTCCTCGCCAGCTTCTTACTCATCATGGTCATCAGGACAGTTTGGTAGCATGATGTGGTCCCCCTTCCTGCCTCCCCAGTCAGCTTCCCAGAGGGAGCTGCGGGGAAGCAGAGCATTTCAGCCCCTGTCTGGTGACCCCCCTCAGTGTGCACAAGTGTTTCCATTCCAGCAGCAAAGAGCAGCAGTGGGACAACTCCAAGGACACAGAAATCAGAGCTGTGGCCTGTAAACCCATCAGCAAATGGCATTGCCCACCTGCAGATGCCAGAGTCTGATCTTCCTGATTGAGAGGACAATGGCTGCAAGAGGGGGAGACACTGGGGCCAAACACACAGAGGAAGAGGGAAATGGTCTCAGGGGGTCAAGGATGGAGCAGATCCCAGTATTTGCTATCAGTAAGGAGGCCTTATGAGAGAGCAGATCCCAGCAAAGCAGCACTTGCTTTCCCAGTGTGTGACTGTACACGTGCATTTCAGGGCCAAGTGACTGCAGGTGCCCAAGGGGAGCCCCTGGTGCAGGGCTGTGGGCAGTGCTGGACTCACCCCCCACCATGATCATCTCCCTGCTCTTCTGTAGCCTAAAACCTGAAAGGTGTCTGTCAGAGGGAACGGCTGCAGGCAAATGTCACTCTCTGGAGACGTCCCAGAGACACAAGTTTAGCAACAAGCACGTGTGCACACACGTGTGCTGGCCGAAGGGCAGGGCCAGGTCCCCGCCCGAGCCACCCACAGGGGCCAAGAACTGGCACAGGCCAGGCTGGGCCCTGCCAGGGCGGGCACGGGGGTGTGACACCGCCTGCCCCGGCACACGTGTAGCCGGGCACTGCCCGTCTGCAGAGGCCGGGTGTCCCACAGCCGCCGGGCACGGTTCCTCTGTGGCCCAGACACCGTGTGCCCTTGACCCATGAGTGTGTCCCGGATCCCGCAGGCTCAGGATCCCATGGCCCCGGGATTCTGCGCCCTCTGCATCCCTTAGTCCCAGGGCCCCACACCCCAGGACACCATGTACCTGGGCTCCATCCCTTTGGGACCCCAGAGCCCGGCACTGCTGGGACCTCATACCCCCGGGAACCCCGATCCCTACGCCCCTGGGACCCCACACGCCCGTACTTCAGGAACCCCATGTCCCTGTGCTCTCCCGCTCCTGGAAGCCCCGGTTCCTACGCCGGGACCCCGCTGCCCGCGGCCCCCGCCCCGCGGCATTCCCGCCCCGCCCCCGCGGGACTCCGAGCCCTCAGCCAAGTTTCTTGGAACTTTGCCTCCCGTGACGCACGCGCCGGCGCCGGGCCCCGTCCTCCCGGCGCAGCCAATGGGCGGCCGGGGCGCCGGGGCGGCGGCCAATCGGCGTTGGCCGGACAGTTCCCCGGTCCTGACCGACCTTCACCGCCCGGGCGGGGGGGCCATAAAAGGGCCCCGCGGCGGCGCGCGGCGCTCCCGCCTCCCGCCCCTCCACTGCGGCGGACACCGCACGGGCGGCACCGCGGGACCGGCGGGGAGGTGAGCCGGGAGCGGGGGCAGGGAGACAGGCCGTTCCCGTGTACCGAGCCCTGTTCGCCAGGGATATGGGTGTGCTGTGCACTGCCGGGAGGCCGTTCCCTTGTAGCGGGTCTCCGTGCACGGGAAGGAGGGTGTCCAGTGCACCGCGGGGAGGCCGTTTCCCCGTACCGGGTTCCCGTGCGCCAGGGACATGGGCGTCCTGTGCGCTGAGGAGAGGCCATTTCCTTGTACCGGGGACACGGGTGTCCCGTGCAGCGGGAGCGGGGACGGACAGAGGGAGGGAGGGAGGGATGGCGATGCCGTGCTCCGGGTGTCTCCTGCACCAGGGTGTCGCGCCGGCTCGCTGTCCCCTGCACCGGCAGGGAGGCGGGCGGGCCAACCCTGCGAGCCCCGGAAGGAGCGCGGGGAGCCCCGGCCGCCCGGCACTGACCGCCCGTCCGCTCCCGCAGGTCCGGGCCGATGGTGGGAGGCAGCCCCCGGCGGAGCCCGGCCGCACGCCATGCCCTGGAGCGTCCGCTGGGTCGGCGGCTGCGGCGCCCAGTCCCAGAAGCAGTGCAAGAAATCCTCCTTCGCCTTCTACCAGGCGGTGCGGGACCTGCTGCCCGTCTGGTTCCTGGAGGACATGCGGACCATGGAGGTGTTCCACTGGGAGGACGGGGGCAAGGTGAGCGTCTACTCGCCCTCGGAGGCGCTGCTCTACGCGCTGGTGCACGACCACCAGCCCTACGCCCGGCACCTGCTCACTAAGTTCCCCCAGAGCGCCCTGGCCGTGCCCAGCCAGAGCTTCAGCTGCTGCCAGTCGGCCCCGCACCTGGCCATGGCCGTGCGCTACAACCGCGTCCGGGTGCTCTTCCGAATCCTCAAGGCCATCCAGACCTTGCCGCCGGCGGACAGAGCCGCCCACCTGGACCGGCAGGGCTGCAGCCGCGTGGAGGGCGGCAAGACAGCGCTGCACACGGCCTGCGAACTGGTGCGGCCCGAGTGCCTGCTGCTGCTGCTGGGGCACGGCGCGGCGCCCTGCCTGCGGGACAGCGCCGGGAACACCCCCCTGGACACCCTGCTGCAGCAGATCTCCCACACGCCCGCCGCCAACATGCGTGCCAAGCTCCTCTGCCTCGACTGCCTCTTCTTCTTCGTGCCTCAGGACCTCGAGTTTGCAATGAAACAGCAACTGTTGGACAACCGGCGGCAGTGGCAGGAGCTCCTGGGAGAGAGCAGGTTCCAGTGCCTGGTGGGCTTAGCTCCCCCGTCGCTGTTTGTCGGAGCCATGCGTGTCTTGATCAGGACCATTGCACCTGAGCACTTCCCAGAGGCTCTGGATAATCTGCCTCTGCCTCATTTTCTAAAGCCTTTGGACTTGAAACTGGAGAGCTAGAGGGGTGGTACGAGAGCCTCCTGCTCACCTGACAGAAATAGACTTGTGCTAAAAATGTATCATTATACAAAGCTGCTAATGCAGTGGCCAAGTATCTGTTTTACTGAGAACAGTATTTTTTAAAAGAATTGTATCTGGCACTTTAAAATATATTTTATTTAAAGATCCTTGTGGTGAGGTGAGGGCCATGCTGCATTTTATAAAGATGTTCTATGGCATGTACAAATGAGGGTTTGGGGAAGGATATATTTGTAAATACATCCGAATAAACCGGTGGCAGATGTGATCAAAATACAAAACAAGCAACTGAAAACCCTGGAGTGGCATGTGCCTTGGAAAAGGGTGTGCAGGGTGGGGGAGTATCTTTTTGTTAGGATTTCCCTGTTACATAAGCCTTGTCCTGGAACAGGATGACTCCTTTTTTTACAGCTCTCCTAATACATCTTGGCAGAGATGCTGGGTTTTTTTAAAGGCACAGATGAAAACTTCCTCGTCTTGTACACAAGACCAAAGAGAAGCCAGATACTGTTACAACTTCCCTAAACAAGGCTGCCAAGGATGTGCATGTGAACAAAATGTATTTTAAAATATGCATAAATAACAGTTGGCTTCCTTGTAAAGTTGTCTCTTTTCTCCCTGGAGGGCCAAGGTGTTTGTTGTCAGGCAGAGAGAGATGGAGCACACGTGTTGCTGTGGCCAGAAATGTACCTGCCCTGGCCAGGCTGGCTCCTGCAGCCCCTCTGTGTGCTTGCTGCAGGGTGAGGAGGTAGCACAGGGCAGGAGGGGCAGCTGCTGGTCCCAGGGCATGTAAGGAGGTGTGACAATGGCCCAGGATCCTAGACCATGGCTTTTTCTATGGATTCCGGCCACTCCACTGCCACTCCCATCAGTGTGTGATGGCTCAGGTTCAGCTGAGAGCACCATGACAGTCTTGGTGTTCATTCTAGGTGCCAGAGCAGTAGCTTAGATACCCAAACTTTCCCCAGCTATCCCTTCTGAGATGCTTCAAGGTAGAAACCACATCCTCACATCAAAAAGCCCTTTAGGGGTAATGTCCTGCTTCCAACACTTTCTACCAAGCAAAGGGTACAGCTTCAGTTCCTTGCCCTGCAGCCTTTCCTCTTCAGCGAATGCCCTGTGTGACTGGCACTGCCCCTGTGTGCTCTGCAGGGAGCTGTGCTGGCTCCCTCAGCCCTGCAGTGATAGTGATCTCCTAGGACACAGCACTGAGCCTTGGCTCTGTTCTTGGAAGTTGTCATTGAAACTGGAGGGTTTTGTTTCAAGGCTTAAATTCATAGCCAGGGAGCTGTTTGCCACTTGAACTATTTCAGGACTGCTGTTCACTCCAGGGTCATCAAGGAATTGGTGTGCTTAGGAGAGAAGAGCTATGGTCAAGGCACAAATTTCTTTATTCAGTAATTAATTTTGGTTAAGGATCAAAAAAGCCACAGAATTAAGCACTGTAAGCTGTTCATGTTTCAGCAGAACAAAGTGGCATTTAATCTAAAATAATCTCCATACTGCATGCACAATAAAAGATAAGCCATGCTTCTGAAAATGGAGAAGAAACAGAAAGAAGATTGCTATTCTTAGCCTGATAGCACTGAAAATGTTTCCTAGAAGAGAAAATGTTCCTTTTTCCTAAGAAACGAAGCTGATAGCTCAAACCTATTACCATGGGAAATTCAAATCCCTTGCTGGAAAACATGGAAAAATTCTAACTGTTCTCTTCAGCTTCCTTGTTGGTTATAAAAATACAGAAATCGAGAGAACTAATCCTCATCTTCCAAATCTAGCCATTTAAAAAAAAAATCTATTTTGCTACACTATTCATTGGAGTATCTGTTCCCCATTGCTTCTGTAACAATGGTGTGGAAGAAACATCTTTCCAAACAGACAAGTAGTAAAGGAGTCAGGTCCAACTTGCACATGGCAAAGTTTCCAAGGTGAGGTGGGGGAAGAGACGGAGCAGGGGGTGGGACAGAATGTTTATCAGCTCTGCTGACAAAGACATAACGAGATTCAGCAGTAGGGGGGAGTTGGTTGGTTGGTTGAACTGGAAAACACTCCTGCTCCCAAGCTGTGAGGGTAATTACACCCTGGAACAGCACAACAGGCTGGGCAGGATACCCCACACCTTCAGATGAGCCCTTTGACAAAACACCAATGCAAAGGCTGTCCTGTGACCCTCTGGAGCCTTCCCACCACTCTGTAATTAACTTCAACAAACAGAACTGATCCCCTCAGCCTGCTGGGATGGGTGCAGAGCCAGCTGCCTGCTGTGCCCTTCCTGTTATTCTGGGACAGGATCACACTTGGGGCTCAGCCCACGCTGGGGTGGCTCTGCCCAGGGTCCCCACCAGCCCTGGCTGTGTGTGGCTTGGTGAGGTCTGCCATGCTTCATCTGGAGAGGAACTGGGGGCAAAACAACCAGTGAGCACATGGATCATTTCCCCAGCTGGGTCCAGGCTTGTTTTTCAGAGAGAGTCACAGCTTGCAAAAAAGGTTGGGGCTTCTTGGCATAGGAAACAAAAGTCTTTTGTTTGTAGACCAAGCAATAGCATCATCATCTTTCCTTAGACTGACCTGCCAGCACATCTCTGTCTTCTGCCATCTTTAGGGCACAGTGGAGTGCAGACTCCACAGCCCATTCAGTTTTCCATCTCTTGGAGAAGGCTACCAACAAGAATACCAAGAAGTGCCAGCTGCATCATCACTGACAAGCTTAAAAAAGCAAACATGGGCAGTGATTATGTCACTGCAGAAGAGAACTGTGGTGCTAGAGCCAGGAAGCTGCCACAAAGGTGTGAGAAAGAAGATTCACAAAGTCCTAACACCATGGGAGCAGAGAGGTAAGGAGATAAAACTTAAAAGCTTCTGTCTTACCTGCATATGTTACTGTTGTCACACATGGAAATTACTCATCCATAGGAAATGCTTTCCAAAAGCAGGCAAGACAGTAGATAGAACCAGCATTCCTGAAAAGCTTGGTTAGAGTCAGTCCCCTAAAAAACTACCTTCTGCCAGGAGACAGTGATGAAATCTGATAAATATGTCCCATGGGTTGCTCAAGCACTTTCAAACCAAAATATTCAGATACTACCCACCTTGTGGTTTTATTTGCAGTGACAGTGAATGAAGCATTTTCATTCAGAAAGCAAGGGGAGGGAGGAAGTACTGAGTTAGTTTTGACTCTGCAACTGACTCCTCTGTGCAGTTCCCTAAGTTTAGCTTGCCTAGAGTCTGCTGAAGGAGATGAAGTCTACTGTAATTTTGGGTAACTTGTTTAAAAGATGGGTTTGTGCTCTTTAACAGTCTTCTTTCATCCTGGCACAGAGGCAAGGAAAGAGAGAGACTAGAAAGGGGCCAGGGTGCCAGGTTTGTTTCCTAATTTCCTATTTGTCCTATGTCTGGTGTCCAAGCCATATGGGTTTTTGATTTGCAGTATAAGAAATCTACTGACATCAGCAGATCCTTGTGCATTGCATCATCCCATCCAGGCAAACAAGGCACTTGTGCCATGTGCTTAATATTTAAAGAGCACTGTAAATCCTTGCAAACCAAGTTTCATAAGATTTAAGTTAATAACAGGACTTCCATCCCTGCCTGGTGTGAGCACATGTCTGAGGCTACATAAACATTAATTCCCAGGCTGGTTTCAGTGGTCTCTCCTCCTCCACCTGTAATGTGTGAAAAGGAGGTTCTGCTTTTGACTTGCTCAGACCACATAAAATTGTCCTCTATTACCAGGAATCTCCCCTGTGGTGCTGCAAGGCTGCTGCTTGCACTGATTTACTCCTGCCCTTCCCACCACCCAGGAACAGGAGCACGTGGAGCACAAGAGTGGAAGGAGCTGAGCTCCCCCACAAAACCCAACTCAGCAGGAAACACAAATACAGTTTGCAAAAACATCAGAGATCCCTCCCTGCTGCTACAAGAAATGGAACCAAGTTCAGCTGGGGTACCAAGATTGCCCCCACTTGCCCTGATGACCTCTGAATTGACCAGTATCTGTTTGCCCAGTGGTTTAGTTGATAAATGAAAAAAAAAAAAAAATCACATAAATCAACAAAGCTAATTTCAGAAGCCTCAAACAAAGAGACTCTCATCATGTTTAGGAATTACTGCTAAAGCCAGGAGAGCCTGGTTATCTAATGACCCAGGCCAGCAGTTCTTAACATTGAACTTATCACATCTGATTGATTTACAGTATCTGTTATAAATCCAACTTTACTTTATTGATTTTTAAACTATGGTGCATCTAAGGCTCTCTGAAGAACCTGTAGCTAAGTCAAACAAGGGTCCCATCCAGCAAACCTTGATTTCTCATCTCTCCCTAAACCCCAAAACATCCCCTGCCATCAATTCGATAAGAAAAATATTCTTTTCCTAATACAAATGTGAGAGTTGACCAAAATGGATCTGAATCAGCAAAGAGAAAGGCAGAGACAATTCAGAGAAGCAAGGAAGGCAGAGAAGGATTTTGATCTGTCCCACACTTGAGCTTTCTGAGCAAGGTTTTAGCAAGTCTGAGCCAGTAATTCAGGATCCTGTGTGAGCTCCAGACCCTCCAGCCATTGCAAGGTTACATCCCCTGTACTGCCAATCTACTGGGAAGCAGAACAAATCAACACTTCTCCTTCAGGAAAGCAAATGAGGCCTGAAAAGGTCAATTCCCCAGTTCAGGAGCCATGGCAAGACACCTGCATGCCTGGGATGTGAGGGGTGACCATGGACCAGTCTCCCCTTCCCTGTGCTCCCCAGCTGAGGCAAACACTGGGACAGTGCATTCCATGGGCCTCAACAGGGAGATGAACAATTAATGCTGGACAAGTCCTTCCCAGGAAAGGGGAAAGCAGTGGAAAGAGGCCAAGGAGAGAGAGACTTCCAGGCAGAAAGGACCTAGCTCAGCCAGGACAGGGAGCAGCTTCCAGCACCTTCCCTGCACAGTGTTGAGTGCCACAGCTGCCCTGGCCCAGTCTCATGGCTCTGAGGGCACATGGGCTGATGGGCTCTGCTCCCAGCACTGGCCAGGCTGGGGACACAGACCTTGACTCTCTTTGGAAAACTGGGCAGCCCCATCTTCTCTCTCAGCCAGCAAAGCAACTTTGCCCAAAATCGTCCCTCTGCTCCTTTGTTCCAGTCCCAGCGGTAATTACTGTTTTGATGTAAGGGGTGGTTTTTGTCATCATGCTCTTAATATTCAGGCTTTATTTTATAATCATTAGGGGATTTTTCTTTTTAGCCATGCAAGTAAATTGTAATAAACATGTACTACATCACATTCCTATTTTTAATGTGATGTCACTTTCCTGACAATGTTTGAGGCAGCATTTTAGAACAAAGGCTAAAAGGATAAGTAATTTCTAACTCACAGCAAGAGAGAGAATGAAATCCCTTGAGGAGCTCAGTTTCTGAACATGCTTTCCTCAAAACCATCTGCTAGTGCTCTCCTGCTCTCTCCCACTCCTGCAATAGGGACAGCTATTGATGGTTAGTGACTCAAAGTGACAAGGCAGAGGGATGCAGACTCTCACACTGATTTCAGTCCCTTGCTAATGCCATGCCCAGCCAGGGCTGTGGCCAAAGGCAGGCTGGATAAAATTCCCCAGCTGGTAAAGGACAATCTGAACAATGCCTTGTCCACTTTTTCTGTGAGGAGAGGGGCACATCACTTCTGGTAACATCTGCAGGCTCTCCCAGCAGGAGCAGGACTGGGACCTTAAGGGCCCCAGAGCTCAGGAAAACTGCTGGAAGCACTGTAGAGCCAGAGAACCATGGCAGAGCTCTCAGTGCTCTGGGAAAAACACTCTCATGCCACTGGGAAGAACGTGGCACTCCCTTGGGTTTGCCTGCTCGTTCAGATGCCCAAGGTTTGACTCAGCTTTGCTGCTGCCTCATTTTCCCCATCAACATCTGTGGTTAGACCAGAAATGCCCTGGCAGAAAAACACCTTCTGAGACAGCCCTGAGCTAAGAGCTACTGGGACAGCAGAGCAGGTGAGTCACTCACTGAGTCACTCAGCAGGTAGAATATTTTGAAGGATAAAACCAGGTAATTTCCTTCAAAGTGAAATGCCAGCTACCTATCACCCAGGCTGCCTTCACTGTGGAGAACATCAGGTGAGGTGTTGGAGCTCTGTACAACACCCTGGCCAGCGACAAGCAATTCACATCCAGCATCATCCTCCCAACCTTCATGACAGGTCAGCTAGCTACCATCCCATCAGCCAGGGCTGTGGTATCAAGCTCTAGGTGAAAGACTCAAGGTGTAATTCCTCATAATCCTTTGCTCCAGTCACTCTGGTCTGTATGAGACCATAATTCCTCCTGAGAGTCACCACCCCAGACTGGGTGTGCAGAGGGAGGCACTCCACCCTCCACTCTTTCTGTCAGCAACAAACTCCTCCCTCCAGCACAGGCTGTCCCCACACTCCTGTCTGCCACTGAGCCCTCCCAGCACTTCCAGCCCTGCTCTCAGGAAGCACAGGAAGCTCACTACTGTAGGGGCCTGAGTAAATATATGTATTGTAAATATATGAATGGCAGTAAAAGATCTCTGTATTGTATTAGTGACCCTGCCCTGATTCTAGTTATTGTAAATGGGCTGCAGCTGTGATGTCCTTGATTGGGCAGCAGCTGTAGCCCATGGAGGTAACTGAGATAAAAGGGGGCGGGGTGGTCAGGGAGAGCCTTGGAGAGGAGCCCTGACTGAGAAGCAACAACACCACTGCTGTGAAGATCTGCTGTGAGAAAACTGCCCAGAAGGTATGAGACTCTGGAAATATGATACACAACAATATGAATACAACACACTACCAGCATGGCAGTGGGCAAAGAGCATCCAGGCTGTCCTGCACCGTTCAGGACACTGGGTGTGCCCCAGCTCCCCAGTGAGGTCAGGCCCCTGTGGAAGCACAGGGCAGGAGGCACCTGGGGCTTTGGGAACACAGCACTGGGGCCAAGCACCACAACACTGCACCATGAATGCAGTGAGAACCTGAGTCCCTTTGGTCCCACATGGCACCAGCTGTGCTTACACACAGGCTTAGACAAGCCTGTGGTACTGAGCCCCTGCCCACATGATGAACAGCCAGCCCACAGCACATCTCCTTTTGCCAGTTCAGAGAGATATAGGGCAGTTAAATTCCAGCTTCTGAGGTCAAACTTTTCCAGAGTAACATCAGCAAACATCCTTATCAGTAATATCTGCAAATATTCTTATCACCAGAGGTCTCTGGCTAAGTATTGCCTTTAACTCTTTAACTCCTAAAGTCTCCCAGGCCCCCACAACACAAGGCAGACAGCAGCAGACCTTGCCCTGCAGCAGGCAGCTGCAAACAGCATTTTTGCTGGTACCAGCCCAGGGCTGTCAGGCAGGTGTTTCTATTGCACAGCTGAGCCCCATGGGGCTAAAGAAGAACCACAATGCTCTGCTCTAACAGCACCACTCTCACGTGTTCCCATCCTCTTTCCACTTCAGCTGAATGATGGGGGAGGAAAAATGGGGAACAAATTACTCTGCTAGCCCTGACAGTGAGGGAGTAATTTTCCAAGCTAGAGCCAAACAGAAGAGGGAAGAACTGACACAGAGCTTGGCTCT
Organism: Melospiza melodia melodia; assembly: GCF_035770615.1. Taxonomy (NCBI): domain Eukaryota; kingdom Metazoa; phylum Chordata; class Aves; order Passeriformes; family Passerellidae; genus Melospiza; species Melospiza melodia. Next base: position 11,123,765 of record NC_086199.1, read on the forward strand.
GCCCACCTCCAGCTCAGAAAGAAAAGCTCTGCTGAGCAAATGCTGTGCCTTTCAGAGGGTGCTAAGCAGCACTGAGTGCTCACTCTGGGAGGTAATAAGTCCCAGCTGGTACACTGGATCTGCATCTATTCACCTTTTCAGCATTTGCAGTTCATGCATGGGAAGTGGCACTGTGCTGTACCAAACCAAGGACACAGAGCTGAGAGGGTATTCGGAAGTCTTTTGTTCCAGAATCAAAAGAAGCCTTTCCTGCCTCCTACTTGGGATTTGATGCTTTAGAAACTGGTTGCTCAGATACCAAACAAATCTTGTGTAGATTCCCTATTAAAACAAAAGCATAGAAATTTATGTAACCAAATCCCTGCTTTGGACTGTGACCTTACCAGGCCCTATTCATTAATTAGACTACACTGAAGCTTTACTCAGATCCAAACCTGACACAGGTGCAGCTCACTCCACAGGACACACCCTTGCTCATGGGACACATACCAAACATGCTGCTTCAATCCCATGTTGACCACAGGTGACCTTGACATTAAATACAGTGTGGCAGAAAGAGATGTCCTGCTTCTCTCTGTTAGATGCTGTCTGTGAAGAAAAAAGCAAGTTTGGCTATCCAAGCCAATGAATTTCAGCTCAGCTGGCAGAAGGGCTGCATCCCCTGTGACAGCAAGTCTTGAGCTCTGACCCTGAAGAAAACCCATGTCCTTTGTGATATGAAAACATGAAACTAGCACAGTGCTCCTGGCGTTTCCACCTGCCTTCCCAGCTCCCAAGCCTCTGCAAGAGAGCTCTTTATGGGTTAATGGGAAAACACAGCTCTCCTGGTCTGTGGCTCACTTACCTGCTGCTGTAGGATGCATCATGGTACTCTCAAGCCCACAGCCTCAGTGTAAGCTCAGTGCCTGACATCCTGCTGAACTGGGTAGTGAGGCTCACCTCACTCACCTCACTCTGGTTTGCTCCTTTCTGAGAGGCCTCTGGGAACTGCCTGACCTGTCAGTCTGTCAGCAGCAAACCTTCAATTCCTCTTTCCTGTCTGCCTGCTCTCCTTCTCAATCTGCCTTTAGGTAAAGATAAGTTTACTGCAGATTTACCACAATAAATACATGAGATGTCTGGGTTTGGGGAACATTACCAGGTAATAAATAAAAGGGACAGCTCAGGCCTGCTGAAGTCAAAGACTGACACTACCCATGAGTATCCTCTTGTGGAGGGATCACCTCTGTGGAGAAAGACTATTGGAAACCAGCACCTAGAGCCTAACTAAAATATATTTACTACACAAGTCTAACCATTTGGCTTTTACAAGTCCCCCATATTGTTGTAATGTCAAATCATCAGTGGTCAAAGGAATCTTTCTTATTTTTGTTCATGACATACTGATTCTGAAAATAAAAAGACCAACCCAACCCCCAGATATGTCACATCTCTTACAGGTGATGTCACATGTTATGAGCCTGCTGGTGGCATTGCTTTTTTGCCTCTGCTACAATAAACAGCACTGTTTTCACACAGGCCATCAATAAGCCCTGAATGTTCTCGTGGATAAGAGAAGTGCTGGAGGACTGATGTGCAAAACTGCTGTGTGTTCACAGCACCAAATGACTGTACAGGCCATTCACTGATGAGCTGGACTCAGTGATCCTTGTGGGTCTCTTCCAACTCATATTATTATTCTGTGATTCTGTGAAAATGACATCAAGGAAGATGCACTCATCCTTCACCTTCAGAATTCCTGACTTTCTGCTAACATCATTCAGATCTAGCAAGCAGAACATGAGGGACATAAAAGTACTTTAAGAAGTGAAAACAAGGTGATACCACCTACATAGAAGAATCAAGCAAAGCAACAGAACATTAAAAGGCTCTGACAGACAGATGTTCTTATTCTTTTATCTAATTACAGAGTTTGGTCCCTTTGTCCAATGTTAAATGCTTTATGGAATGGAACTGCAACCATTTCCTGACAACAGCACACCCTAATAAGTCTTATGATAAGGAAATGCTTCCTGACATTAAGCCTGTTTCTTCTTTCCTCATTCATCTTCCACAGGTCAGAATTACTCTCCTCAACATTCCCTGAAATCATCATTTTACTTCCACTTACCCTAGCAACCACAGATTAAGGCAGGTGTTCTTTCACGGCTCTTCCACTCCCATCCCTGCCCCCCTTCCCAAGGAGGAGCATTATCTCTGCTCATACTGGCTTGTCAGAATGTCCCTTCTGAAATCCAGGTGTTTCCAGCTGTTTGCAGTAACCTTGATGTGAACACATCAATATCAGAGGGAAACAAGTCACATTAGCACTGTGCAATGCAATGCAAAAGACTTCCCCCCACACCAGGAACAAAGCTGCAAATATTACCCAGAACTACTACCACAGGCCTCCTGTGACTTGGCTATCTTTTGAAAAGATATGCTCCTATTTCCCAATCAGTGGCATAAAATGGCTTCCAAAGATATTACTTTTCTGTGTGGACTGCAGCAGAGGCATTGGGATAAAGAGAGGGGAAAAAATGGTTCCTTCCCCAAGTGTCATCCGTATTAAAATTTTACGAGTCACTGCCAAAGAAGAAAGACTATCACATTATAGAAAGAAGATCCACTTGTTTTGCAAAATCACTTGCTTGGGATGGCTTCCAAAAACATCTTACTTGGCTGAACATAAGCAGAGTTGCCTCTGGAGATGTTATATGGCAAAGCCTTACAGGCAAAGCCTATTAATAATATTCCTGAAGCCTTTCCAGGGTCCATTGTAGTGAAAGCTTTACCATGAATAAGGACTAAAAACGAAAGACAAACACTCCAGTATTCCCTACTTGCCTGGCTGTGCTTTCACAAAATATTTTTTTTCAAAATAGTAAAAAAAAAGGTTTTGTTTTTTCCCTAGTCAGCGTGGGTTATAACTGTGGCCAGTATTTCCTGGGCTTTACATGAGAACTGAATTCAGATAATCTTAATTGGGAAAACAGCTGAATATAAGTCAAGAGATCAACAATATCAGTGCTAATAAAAATAAACTCACATTTCTTTTATTTTTTGGGGAGAAAGCAATGTTCATATTCCCACTGCAGCAGTGTTTCTGGAGCAGTGATTCTCCAAGATGCTTCATCAGGCACTGCCAAGTGGATGGACCACATTTGTTTACAGAAGCATACAACTTCTGTGGTGCTTTCTATTAAAAACTAGATGGAAAAAATGCAGGAAAATCTACAAGAAAGTTTAAGTGGTGACCCAGGTCAACTTACTCAAGAATTTGGGAATAGCTATTTTAAATCTACTCACTCTGAACAAGCTGTACTTGTAAAACTGAGAGTAACAAAAAGTGAGAATCTTGACTGCAAAATGCAAACAGGGTAAGAATTTGCAAATCATCTGGGTGAGAGGCCTAATTGTTGAGTCCATTAGACACTGAATTTTAAAAGTACCCATCTCAAGGTCAGAGATGGGTGCTTGTGGAAAATTACTGTCACTTAATATCCTAAAATAATCATAGATGGTAAATACAACACAGGCTGCACTGCTCCCCTCAATATTTAACTTTTAAAACTAAAAACTGCATGAAATATGATGAAATTCACCCTGAGAGAGCATGAACAAAGTTGTATTTGTAATAACAACTTATCAGGGATGCAATTTGTGTCTCTTGTGCTGATGTGTTCCACCCTGGCTGACTTGGGAACTCTAGCAGGGAACACTAGACTTAAAGCAAGAATCCTTAGAGACAGACCTAAAAACCCACCCATTTGTCCAGATCTGCAAAAGATTCCTCTTATCCCCCACAGAGGCTGGCAAGACTCACCAGGGAGGGAATCCTGTGAGGGGATGAGCCTGCCCATGCTGCCCAGAACAAATGTGCTGAGGGAGACTCGGAAGTCTGAGCTCTTGGCTGTACAGTTCTGCAGAAACATTGTTATTCTTAAGGTCCCTGAAGCTGACAGCAAGATAGATGCCAACCTGCTTCTAAAAGTGGCTCTGAGAAATCACTGGCTGCATGATTGTGACACTCAGGGATTGAATGAAGCATGGCCTTTTAAGTGGAAGATGAGCTCACCTTGCTTGGTATGCTTTGAAAATTCACCTGGGAAAATATGGCATCTTTCACCCATTTAAGAAAAAACCCCAAACATCTGTTCCCTTCCACCTCAGAAGTCTTCTATTAAAATCAGGTTTAAGAAGTCACTACACTGTAAGCAGCCAGCAATGGTGAAAAACATACTGCAGAGGACTAAGGACAAGGTTAAAGCTGACACAAAACCCAGCTGGTTTAAACTCTGTGTTTTTATTAAAATTGAAGCTAAAGTAGGAGGAGCTGCTTCACTACATCCCTGGACCTCAGCTCCCACCCTACAGCAATTAGAAACGGCAAGATGGGGGGAAGGAAAGAAGGTGCCATACACAACACTGTTTACTTCAAAGGATTGGCTCTATATGGGCATCATGTAGACACATGAAAGGACAGGAGAAAGATCTCCCCACTAAGCAAAGAACAGTATGAAAAGCCATCAGCAGGCCTTAAAAGCAGGGAGATTCAGCTCCCCAGTGCATCCATTCCAAGCAGAGACAAACACAGGTTTCAGATTTTTTTGTAGCTGTTTTAAACATGCCCCATGTTGGCCGTATTTTAAGTAACCAGCTAATGAGACCTGAAGCCCAACAGATCTCCTACACAGGTACCTATGGCATCAATGTTAATATTTAACAAGGGCACCATTATTATTACAGCAATTACAAAGAGAACCAACAGTGCTAAACATGTTATTGCAAAGTGTTACACTGATCATTTACCAGGCTCTCCTAAACTTAAAAGGTCTGACTTTCCCCACAGCACCATGGAACAAAGTGCAGGTCCATTGCTTCACATGTTTTTGTCCCCAATTTGGAGTGCTGGGTGTGGCTCACAGAGGGAACAGACCCTCGACCATCTGTTGAGGCACAAAACGGATTTAGCAAGACAAGCGTGGGAGCTGAGCAAGTAAAATCTCAGTCATTCTAGCAATTACCCTCCTTACTTTGCACTTCCCATGATCAGCTGGCTGGTCTGTTCCCTAGAACAACCAGGGATTGTGGGGTTTCTTGCTGGCAGCTGCAGTTTTTTCCCTGCAGCCCAAGCAAATTCAATCTCTGTGGTACATCCCCCTGCTCTGCAGCGAGGCACACGTGCCAGGAATTCTGCTGGGGGCTTCCCTGGAACTTTCCTCCCAGCCTTATTTTTTTTTTCTGGGAGAGATCTAGTTAGCTTGATCTTTCATCTGACCCAACAGAGCTTAGCTAAATTCATCCAGCCCACATTTAGAGAAAAATACAGCAGCATGGAGTCATCTGTTGAGTATTCTCGTGACTCCTCAGCAAGGAGTCATCTGTTGAGTATTCTCATTTCATGCTTCAAGAGATGTTAACACCTGTGTCACTTCTCCATCCCATACACCAGATACCTCTGCACACCTTTAACAGCAGAGAGCTCTCAGCAAAGGCTCCCACACTGATTAGACAGCAGGTCCACTGAATACAAATAAAGCACTGTCACTTGTGCAAACCCAAGATGGTAAGCACAGGATGGTAATAAAATTCTGTACACATCTTTAGGTACATTTTCCCTGGATATGAGATTCAAAACACAAGTGTTGTAAATGGAAGTCTCCTTCCTTTATCTGCTCTAAGTGTATCTCAGCTGAGGTTATGAGAAAAGTATATTAAAATGGAAAAAACAAGTCACTGGTTTCTTCAGTATCAGAAATAGTGAATAATGTTTGAAAGATTAATTCATAACTGCAGCTCCACTCAGTGAAATTCAGCTGTGTACTATTCAATTCCTCTATCAGAATCACAGGCTATAAAAATCCCTGTATTTAAAAGTAATTTCTGAGGGCCAAAATGGAAAAGGCATTTTCCCCTTAAAATACATTTTTCATATTTTATTATCATTGTTATCATCTTTTACAGAACAAAAATCAAAGCTTTTATATATGTACATATACATATATAAAAAGTCCACCATCCATAAGAACACAAAGATTCTCAAACAGATCTTTACTTTTTCTATGCTTTTTTTCTTCCACTAGCACCAAGAAGGATTTTAACCTTATGGCTAATACAACAATTTGATAGATATATTTAAATAGATTTCAAGTCAGGTAGACTCAAAGACCAAAGGAGCCACCATGGTAATTTCACTCAGCTTTTTGTGTGATACCAGCCACAGAACATTCTAAAACATTTCCTGCACTAAACCCAAATCTCACTTCCCATCTCAATTTCAAGCAATGAGAAATCCATAACTGATAAACCAAGATATTGCTATAGCAGACTAGGGAGATAATTTCATTCATCCAGACATTTTAATCTTTATTGGTAGAGCTCTGGTTGTAGTAATTCACAAAAGATAATGACTGCAACTCAACTTTCGCTTTCCAGTAATTAAAATACAGTCCTATATATTACAAGTTCTCTTCTGTCCTGATGTGAGAGTGGTAAACTACAATAACTCATTATCAAAAATCAGGGTGATCTACCTTGTTTGGCACAGGATCCATCAGTCTTTCCCAGCTTGCCACCATAATACTGTTTCCAACATGTAACCTTGGCTTTCAGGAAGGCTGCAAGAGGAATAACAGCTGGAAATACAGCTGGAAATCTCAATCCAGTCTTACCTTTCTACTCCTGACAGCAGGGATGGGATGTAGACAGGGCCAGTTAGTGTAAAATCTGGACATCTGAGAATTTACACCAAAGTAATGAGGAGAACTCCATACCTTCATAAACAATTTATGCTTCACTAATTGCTAATTGACCAGGATAAGCCATAGGCATACAAGCACTTGAATTTCAAGCCTTTATACTCAGAACAGCATTTATTGAAAAGGTGTATCAAGCTTGTTCCTTGAAATCTACCCAGAACTGGCTGAAACAATAGCAAAAGCTCCCTCAGTATATGGAGTTTCAAGAGAAAAGCAAAAAAATAAATCAATGTCACACAAGTCTGAAACAATCCATAAGTGCTTTTGAAATGCCTGGCAGAACCCATCTATTGAAAAGTAATGCAGGGGAGTTATGGGGTTCTGATGTTCACAGGTGTGTGGGAAGAAGGGGGGATGATCCTGGTCTATTCCATCAGACACTCTTGGAACAGGTAATGGAGGCTGAAGACTTGTGAAACTTTGTACTGCACAAATAAAGTATGTTTAGACAATGACCCAAGTTCATAATTAAATGCTTCTCATTGTAATGTTCCTCATAGTAGCACTGTTTCACATCAACACTTCTACTACCTTACCTAAGGAATTAGAATATTTTCTTTGACACTTGTTAGTGAAAGACTTTCTCTGTACCATTTAACATGATCCTATCGATTTTTATCGCTGTGAGACAAAGAAAACCGTGAGTTTCTCATCTGTCTACAATAGCTGGTTTCACAACAACTCATCACAAACATCTTCCTTAAGCTGTGACATCAGGATTACTCCTGCACAATAGCAAGGAGCCAGTGCTGTAAGGAGAATACCATTTCCCTGCAGGGGTCAGAGAAGCAGCTGAACCAGTTTGTCAAGATAAAAGCCATGATAATTAGCAAGGACACTGCCATCTGAATCTGAACAGGATTCCTGGGGCTGGAAGTGTGTTTAAGAGTCAGAAGCCTCATTAATCACGGTTACATTCTCTTGTGTGAAGTTACCCAGGTCCCCACTCAGCCAGGAAACAGCTCTCTCTTTTGGGAAGCAAAGCCAAGGTGCTCTCTCTTAAACCCCAGCTGCAGTTCCAGTAAAATGCCAGAAACACAGGAAGTCCTCAGATAATGAATAATTCAAGGAAGGGTGCAGTTACAGCACACGTGGTACAATCACCATTTTCTGCTGCACCATTTTCTAGCTGGAACCACAAATGTATATTTTTCACTGACAGCTAAAATATTCCAGATGCAATTTTTGTTCAGCATGCAAGGAAAGAAATTTGTTTCCTTCTATTACAGCAAGACTATCTTAATATGGATGCAACAAGCTTAACATTCAAATGAGAGACATGTTTAATTGTCCTTGCTTAATGATGAACATTTTGCTGGCTTCACACCTCCGTCACAATTTTAAAAAATAGATAAAATAAACTTCACAGTATTCAGGTCCTTACATTGTCATTACCATGTTGTCTGGGGCAACATTAGGGCACAGTCTTTCACAACAGAAAGACTGTCAGACATAGAGAATTCTCTTGTACATCACACAAAAGATGAGTCTTACCACAGTAATTTATTTCTTAAAAATCTAATTTATTGCACTTTGTCTTAAAGCACAAACAAAACCAAAAACCTAAATACAGAAATAAAAGTAAAAAAACCCATCCTAATTTTGTTGAAACTACCCTGAAAAGTAGTCTGTAAGAGCTCTTGACACCAATAGAATATTAACGACCATAGCAAGGAACAGTATTATACAGTAAATAAACAACTAGCAAGCTCAAACCATTACTAAGATGACTTTGAAAAATGTAATACAAAAGTGTCACTATTAAATAATGCCATTGTACTTGAGCATCTGGTGCTTGGAGGGCACAGAGAAGTTGTTCTTTCTCATGTCCTTTCTCCAAAGTGATTGACTCAGGAGTTGCCACAAGATACTTTTAAGCTGAATTTCAGCTTCCTTGGGGTCCTCAAGACACCAAGCTAGGCTTGCATAAAACAGACTGGGTTACTTCACAAGCTGATTCCATTACCATCCACTTCCAGACAGGCTAAAAGAATCCCTCTGGGGTGATCTCTGTATAGAGATGAGACAGCAAAGAAGCAAACAATCTGTAAAAGGGAATTAAATCTGTCCTTCCTGTAGGACTGAGATTCAACTGAGAACTGTAAGCCAATGCCACAAGTGCTACTAAAAAAAAAAAACCAAGATAACTTTTCTCTCCCCCAATTCACATTCTCACCTTGCACCATGTTTGTTCCAAGTTTAGTGCAGTACACGCATGAACTATTCTGAAAGAGAACAGAGGTTAAAAAGAAAACACATCCTTCGCCATTTGTGTTATGTTCTGAAAACAGAAACATCCCCACTTTTCAACTCTTGGCCTTTCCTGAAGCTGGCTCTTTTACAGTATTGGTTAGCAGCTGCTTAAAACATTCTGATGATTTATAAGCTTTGAACAAACACAAAATAACTCCTCCGCCTACATACTGAACTCAGGTTCTCTCATCTATAGTTCTATTGCTTAAAAAAGATGAGGTATCTTTCCAAGAAGATTTAGTATAAAGAAAAATAAACTGCAATGATTAACTTAGGTTACTTCCCAGTTCATCACATACTCCTGTTGCAACATCTGTTAAGTATAAGACACTTCAAAATTTAGCTAACATAGCTAAAAATCAGAATATTGTTAAGTATTTTCTCACAATATCACAATTTTAAATGGGATAGGTAGGTAATTCTATCAATTACCATTTTATTCTTAACAAATTTAAGTTTGGCACTCAAAACAATATGAGTCCAAATGTTAAAGCACTGGCTGGAGGCACAAATACAGCACAACAGGAATTATGAAAGCTGCCTTGTACATTCCTGCTTTGTACTACAAACTCAACAAGCAACCTCTTCTTATTCCAAACTGGGACTCACCCCCAAAACTCTTGTCAGCTTCCTGATGGTTATGGAAATGGGCAAAAGTCCCCCTGATATTAGATGTAATCCAAACCTCTACCTCGTGAATGAAGCCAAATTATGAACAAAATTTCTGGAAATGGAAGGTTAGTATAGCCTCACAATTATTTATATGGAAATGGATCAAATTAAATTCATTCTAACAATACTGAGTAATCATTATATTCTCAGATCTTACTAAGAAATACTTCACCATATTTTCTTCCATGCTGCAATGAAAAATAATTCTAAATATATGTACAAGAGTCAAGGAGTAATCCCATCAGTATGGTATGGAGTTCCAAATACAAGAAGAAATTGAGAAATGCTTGATGTTTCCACTGTAGAGAAATATTTAATGCAACATAATTCCTTCTCAAAATCAGTACATTAGTTGCATGCTGTTGTGAAGTATTCACTTTCATTGCTAGTAAGGTTAACTGAAAAGTTATATTTCCAAAGGAGCTTTTACAGTAGTATGGTATAACAACTGCAGTATGCCACACCTAAAGAGTCTCCCAAAAGATTATGTAACAAACATTAGAACTCACAGCTTGGGGCTATTTAACAGGTCAGTTTTCCAATACAAAAGTGCTAATATCACAGGTCCAATGAGTGGCTTTTAGATCCAATATTCTGTACATACATTACAGAAATTCTGTCCTCCTGTTTTTTTCACTGCTTCACAAGCTTGACAGACTTCATATCACTTCCCATTCATCTTCCAGATCATCAGGGTGAAGCAGAACAGAAGTGTCATTATTTTTCTGCAAACTATGGGAATGGCTAAAGGTCTTAGTCAGGCGCTGGAGCAGAGATCCAGAAGTACTGACCGCCCACAGTTCATCTAGAGGGGTCACTGCAAAGCACAAATTATCCATCTTTTAATTACAGTAGTAGCTTCCAATTCTAAAGACTGAATAAATAATATTTGGATCTGTTTTCACAATTATAGCCCGAGAAGGTTTTTACTAATGTGATAAAAACGCCCTTGGTGAAACACAGTGCGTGTGGCTCTCCCTGCACATGGCCAGCTTGAGCACCATCAGGTAGAGCTCAAAGCCGACTCAAAGCAGACATCCCAACGTTTTGGACACACTGCCATGCAGAACCAACTTGCCTGTTAAACGTGAGACATTCCCAGGAATCTTTTTCCAGTAGTCTCCTGCGGGGTTCTTGTCGGTGACGCCGTAGCGGCGAGCGACGTCTCCGTTGGGGCAGCGCGCCCACACCGTCCTGGCACTCAGAGCCAGCTGGCAGGCCTGCAAACCTGCAGGGATTGCACATGAGCAGGGAAGAACCAGGCTGTCCTGCACTCCAAATACACTTGCAGGAAGTACTCTAAGAGCAGACTATAATACTTTTTATATGTTCTTACTATCAAGACTATAATAGTTTTTATATACTCTTACATGAAGCATCGATGAACAAAAAAAGGTTTTTAACTGCAGACTTGGCACTTCCTGCATCTATTGGCCATAAGGGTTATCCCAACATGGAAATAATTTGTTGTGTGGCCAGAGTCACAAGCAACATCCAATTAGAGGACCTTCATAACATGCTTTTGGAGCCCCCACTGCATGTGACTACCACATGGGGAACAAGCCAACAATTACAATCTTAATTTGTCTAAAAATGGTTAATATTACAGACATTGTGGACTCTTGCCCTCTCTTCACAAGAGTACTCTGCAACTAAGTGCCATGAGTTAATGCAGTGACAAGTCTTTAAAAAGCAGATAGTGTCAATGCACAGTTATTCAGAAGGAAACAAAATTTAGTTTTATTTAAAGGCAAGGCAAAAGTGTAATCCACAACATTTCCAAACCTAATCCACAACATATCCAGCACACAGGATTAGTAGAAAGATGTGAGAAATAGTGTAAGGTTTTTGTTACCCACATCTAGGTAAGAAACCTCATGTGATATCACAATTAAATATAAAACCCCCCCAGCACAACAGTCTCCCTACTGCTTAGGAATTCTGCTTTAGTTTTAATTGAAAGGGAACTGTACCACTTACTAATTGAGTGGCAGCAGCCTGAAATAACACATCATAAATTCATTTAAAAAATCGTATTTCTCCCAGTTAACTACTCAGTGTTTTTAAGTAAAACCAAGGTCCTCTTCAAAAAATAACCCTTATCAATCACTTGATTGAAAAAAAAAATAAGCATTACTATCTAATTTAAAAAGCAACAAGAAAAAAAGAAAACCTGAATGAAACAAAACCACTGAGAAAATGGCAGAAGCAACAAGGAACTGATGCATTAATTTTTACCTGGTACATGTTCCCAGTCAGTGCCTACAGGCATTTCATCTGTAATTCCAACTCGTACATGGACATTCCATTTGCTATCAATTGCCCACAACATCTGATCATTTGGACTTGAATGAATGCTGACCAAGTTGATTCCTACTGGCTATAAAAATTAAGCATAGTATTTAAACTTTGCACTACTGTATCTTTGTACTATTGTAGCATTTGTTTTTCACAGAAGTACACAAGAGCAGTAAAATATTTACCAGATACTAAAAACAGGGGGACATGTATCTGATATTTTATGTGTTATTGTACACAATTATCCATTTTCCAAGAACTTTAGCCCTTTGTAAGTGCAAAAGGAACATGAATGAATGTATCATTACTCATAGTGATATTAATATTTAAAGTTCAGTATTCAAGTCTAATAGTGTTAGTATTTACTTAACCACTGCTATTCCAATCAAATACAGTTTGAACTACAAGCTGGAAAAAGGAGCTCTTCCAATGAAATGCACAAAATGCAGTATGTTCCTCTTGCCTGACAGAAAGTTTTCCTAACATTAATAAACCTGCACTTTATTTCTAAGCATATTCTAAAGCAGTACATTTCTACAGTCTGAATGTCTCCTCTTTGCAATTAAATGATGATCTGCCTTCTTTCCTGTACTCCATTCCACAGGAATACCCCCATGGAACTCGCTGCAGAGCGCTGCAGTACTGGAGCACCTCACCTGCAGGAGAGGATCCACACCACTACCCACTGGCAATCACAAGTGAAACACACTTCCCATTCTGCTCCCAGGCATGTCCTCACTCCACCTGCTTCTACAGAGATTTGCCTTAACTACTGTTCAAAATCAGTGGCACTGATGTAACATCATGACTTTGTAGCAAAACCTACCATCCAATCAGGTTGGATGATTGCAAATATCCTGCAAAACATGGACTTTGAATAAAACATGGTTATTAAAGAAAAAAAAAGTTTTTCTCCACACCAGCCTAGTAAAGGCACTGCAGAAGACAGTATGATGTCTGAAGTACATCATCTCCTCACAAAGCAGCACTGCATTCTCTGCTTTAGCCTCATGGGCGTAAGCTGAAATTCCAGAGTACTAAATAGAAGAGCAAGTAGCTGTCTGTATGTATAAACCAAGGGATACAGAAGCATGATCTGCATGTATACACAAGCACACAGCCCAGTCCCAGATGGGCTTTCTGTGTACATAACAGTTACCTGCTTTGGTTCTGCTTTTAAAACTTTGGTGCTGACTTGGGCCTGACCAAGCTACAGCCAAGTCTGACTTGCATCACCAAATCAATCCTGTCTATTCAGGTTTCAAGGCCCCTGACAGACAATCTTCTCATGTTTTTCCTCTCATTAGGTATTTGCCCTTTGTTGGAAGCCTGAGGCTGGTAGAGCCTTGATCAAGTGTTTACTTGTGGTCACAGTAAATTCACAAGTGGCTGCAGTTTGAACACTTAAAAGTAAAGCCACTAATTGTCTTGAAAAGCACTGACTTCATAGAACACCACCTGCTTAACAACTTTCAGATTGGTATTAAGCTACTGTCTCGAACAAAAATCTCAATCAACAACAAAAAAAACAAACAAACAAAAAAAAAAACACCCCAAAAAAACCCACCAAACCAAAAAGAAAACAAACCAAAAAAAAACCAACCCAACAAAACCCCCCCAACCCCACAACAATAAACCACACCAAAAAAACTCCAAATATCCAAAATTAACCCATCAAATGCCCAAACCACATTAAAAACAAAACACCCCAAAACCCCACACGATTCTCCCATTTGGACTTCTGCCCCTTTGCTGGAAGTGATCCTTACTCCTGAGCCAGTTTCCATTTCTCCCCTCCATTTTCCATTTGCTTCTTTCTGCAGCCCCCTTGGCTCTCACTCCCCCTGTCCCTGCCACGGGCAGTGCCTCCCTCCAGGGCAGCTCCCTGCTCCATCACATCCCTCCCCACACTCCTGCTCCTGCAGTCCCAAGTTTTCACACAAGGGAGCTGGGCAGTTATCAGCTTGTGCAGGCTGGAGTACTGCATGAACAGGAGACCTTTGCCTTTCACCTTTCTCTTTCCATTTCATTTTTTAAAATCCACTTATCTCCTTCTTACCACATTCTTCTAAATAGCCGCCTCTTTCCCAGATTTAGGACTTTCTGTCACCTTTCCCCCACGGCCTTCACACCACAGACTGGCAGTGTGTCTGTCTGTGCTCTGCAATACACTTCATGTTCCAGCCAGGGTCTGTCCCAGGGTCTGTGCCTGACACCTTGGTGGAATTTTGTTGCTGAGCTGTTGAGGTTTGTGCACCTTGCTCCCCACTCTCATGTGGCAGGATCCCAAGCCTCTCTTCTACTGTCATTTGTCTAGAAGAGAATCCTCTGAGAAAGAGCTGGAGCAGGATTTCCATCCAAAAACACTTACTGTTTAAACCTGCTACCTAAGCCTCTGCATTATTACAGATTTAGAGGTAGTGGAAACTAAGAAAAGCAGAGGAAACACCCAAAAGGAGAGCCACAAAAGGAGCTGTATGAATCCCAGCTAAATTGCTCCTGACACCACTGCAGGCTCCAGTGTAATCAAAGCAATTACTTCTGCTCTATTCTGCACCACCAACACATCTAAGGCACAAATGCCAATCATCAAATTCAAAATGTGTTTAAAAGCTTGGCCAAATAGTCCTCTCATTCTTTGCTTTTCTAAGTGAGCTCACTTCATCGTTCAGCTTCCCTCCCTCTCTGGGTTCCACTTCCAGCTGCTCTTCCTTCTTCAGGCTGCTCAGCTCTTTCTGAAAACCTCACATCAATAAAACAATCTTCTGACTACTGCTGCAAAGGATCCAGGCAATTCCTCTACCCTCAGCTTCCTGCTGTGGAACAGCCAGGAAAGGACTCAACTGACAGGACACAGAGTGACATCATTATATACAGCAGCTTTTGGCACAAACCAGGAAATTTCTTTGGAAACAAATACAGGCAATTCTTAGAGCCTGTTGCAAAGGTTTGACTTCTGGATTATTTTTTACGCATCTACAACAAGAAGCCACTCTCATGGCCACCACAGTAAGGTGGATAAAATGAATTTTAAATTTTCTTGACATAATGAACTATTTTCTTAGAACAATCTTGCTGTTATTATCTCAGATATATCCAATTTTCACTAAGTTTTAATTACCATAAGTATGCTTTAAGTATTTTATAAGTTATATAACAAGAAAATCTCTACAGCTGCAGCTAAAGGTTAAATAGAGTTCTCTCACAGCACTAAAGAGAGATATCTCTGCAAATTCATAAATCTGCTGATAACATTTTAGAGACTGATAACCATGAAAATTGATAAATTATTTCAGCGTAGCCTTTACTTAGCTGGTTTAACTTCCAACAGCATTCATGAGATTTATATACCTTGACTGTGAAACATGTCCTATTTGCAATTTACTGGAGAATCTGGAATTTTAAAGAACCTGGCAGCAGTCTCTCAGCCTTCCTGCTCTGATACACCAAACTCTGTTTATACACTTATCCACAATATGATCAGCACTGTGAGAGATCAACCTGTGATGGATTATTCAAGGATCCAGCACTGTTTGATAAAAAAATGCAGAACATTGTTTTTCTATTACTTGGGGTGCCAAACATTTCTAAACTCTAAAAATCTCACAAGTCTGTTTTAGCCAGTCAGATCTGAATGCAGATTCCCCATCCTGCAAACACCCCAGTCACTCCCTGTCTTTTGATATGAAGAATTTCCACCAGGAAAATGGACTGCAACACTATCAACTATGTACTTTTCAACATAAAAGCAATATACTGAGAGCTATGGATATATCTGTTCTCCAACACAAATAAAAACAAAGAAAACCAGCTTGCTCCATGTCTGTTGTGAAAACAGGGTTGATAAAATGAACTAAACTTGAAGGAATCACATAACTGGCAAATGGTTAAATGATATCAGGAAATAATGTCTATGCTAAACATATTTAAGTTACCAAGTTGTCCATTAGCTTTATAATTCTGTGCAAGTTACTTCCTCTCTTTTGCAAACCACAGAGAAGTAAATTTCAGTGTAAGAATTTAACTTATTGGTAATAGTATCAAACAAAATCCAAAGTAAAAACTAACACATTTCTCCATCCAGTCTCCCCTACATACTATTCAAAAGTTCTCTTATTGGTCACAGCTGAACCCAAATGGTTAAAGTTCCCTGTCAAGGAAGAAAGGACAAGCACACGCACACGAAAAAGGCACCAGAACATTTTCCACGTCACTTTTCAGGAGCACAGAGTCCATGTACCAGCAAACCTCCATTATCTCTGTTCTGCTGCAAATATGCAGGATAAGGAAGACTAAACAGTACATTATCAGTCTGGCCAAGCCCAATCCTTTTTGTAACAGGTTGGTGGCTCCATTCAGCACCAATGTTTCTCCTCTCCTTCCAAAGACAAAGCAGAAACACCTTCAGCTGGTCCAGGCCAGGCTGTCTCAGAAGGTCACATCAGGGATACTTCTCACACTCTTGAGTATTATGAGTGCATCAGACTAATCTATTCTCATGACTAACAGCATTCAGACCCTCCTAATGAGGATAACAAACAAAGAATGCAACTTAGAGAGACTCTCTCCCAATAAAGGCTTATTTACACATTATTTTCTGAGGTCCATTTGAATGAAGGTTATAAAGCTCTTTCAGCATTAGCTTGCTAAATTAAGTGCTGGTTTTTTCTCTGCAGAGAAATTCAAGGCATTACACAGGAGCAGGGAAGATGAATCTATGTTTGGCCTTCCTTGATGCCACATGTTCTTCAGGAAAGCTGGCATTAAATTGCCAGAAAGCCATAACTATTTATTGTCTGTAAAACTGGAGCATTACTTTCCTCAGAAGCCTCAGAACAGCAATAGGACCCTTTGCCCCACTTTCTGCCCTCACTGGATAAAAGGAAAAGGCCTTAGCTGGGTATTTCCAACAAAGCAGGTATCTACTGTGCTGCCTATGACTAGCACAATCTGGAAGATAAAGCAAAGCCAAGGAGGAAATCCCTTGACCTCTCCCCTTCTGTTAGCTCTAAATTTTTTATTCCAACATTTTTCCTTGCAGAAACATGAAAAAGGCAACACATGGTATCAATTCATAGAAAAGATCAAACCAAACCCATGCAACTACTCAAAATGTTCTCAACAGAACCATAAAATACTTTAAAAATACTTAATACAACTGTTCCTTAGAAGCAATTAAATAAATAAATAATTTAAATTTCATGTAACCACTTTAGAGACCATACAAACTCCAGGCCTACTCAGGTTTGCCCAACTGTATTCTGGTCACACTGTTTTGTAACTAAGATTATAAACTGCAATGTAGGAGATAAGCCCTCTGTAATTACCCCTACAGGTATTTTTAATAACATATTGAAGAAGTGAACTGTTAGGAAAATAAGAATTAATTATTTACAGAAATGTGGGTTAAGTAAACACTAAGTGCAAATTCCCAGGAAACAGAACATAATTTAACACTAGGTAATAAAAACCTTGTATAAGCAAACCTGAGTAACCAAGGTTTTATTTTCTTATAAATACACTTTTAATGAGCATCAGTGAAACACCCTCTGATGCAGCCTATGCCTATGAAGTGTCCCTCTTTAGTTTTTGAAACTTAAATACCTTATCAAGGACAGAAAGCATTTTTGGGGGATTACAGGGAAGGGCCTTCAAGCTCCTAATTCAAGGTCAAAGGGTCTGATGTCCAGCAGATACCCCAGGGTGTCTCCTTACTCTGTGCTACCACAGCTCATACCTGCTAAATCATGATGATCATCCTCTACCCATGAATTTTTACACCATGGTGCTTTTATTTTTGAATAGAATAACTCTGAAAAATGGCCAAAACTTAATGATAGTTGCGGTTAGTTTATTTGCCCAACTGAATGTTAAATATAATTCTTCATCTCTCTGAAGAATAATTAAATATCTAATTCTGTGTTAACTAACAAAAATATGGGAATATTGGAAGAGTTTGCAGGTATGGGGAAGTTCCAAATAATAAACAAATTGAAGTATGAAAACTGAAGGTTCTCTCAACTGAAGGTTCTTCTCTCAATTGATGTTTTAAATGTAAGTCAGTCTTGTCAAAAAGCAAATGCACCACCTGGAGATCACATTTTAGAAGGACACAGGAGGACTGCCCACTGAATTTTCTGGCTGTACTGATTGTTGGGCACTTTCTGTGACCTGAAGCTTCTGGTGCTGATAACAATTGTTATCTCCCAGGCCAGGCCACGCGCCGCTTTTCTGAACACAGTGATAGCTGGGCCCTAAAACAACATCAGAGGGCTAAAACTCCAAAGCAGCAAACTACACTGAAATACAGAGACTGCAGTTTTCTTAACTAGCAACAAGGAGGGAGATAATAAGCACTACACTCAGCAATGGAATCAGCATGAGGCAACTCCAGAACAAATGCTGAAATTGTATTTTTTTCAGCCTCTAAAAGCACCTTTTATGTAACTTACAATTACTTAAGATAGGCATGCCTGTGAAGAATAGCACAGACTTAAACATTATGGCATTCTAAATCAGCTAAACAAAAGGCACAGCTGCAGAAGCTTTGATCTCCTGTACTTATTTGCAACCCACCTTGAGACAGCTGCTCTTACTACTGCCAAACAACTTTTCTCTACATCATCTTGAAAAGTGCAGTCCTCCAGGAAAATCATCTCCCTATTAATGTCTTCAGAGGCCTCACATGAGTGCAGATATACAGAACAACAGACTACAGTTAGTCTGGTCTAGAGAGAACCAGGCCTAATGACTGTATTACTTCTCCAACCTATGCAGACTTTGGTTAATTAAAGATACTTCCTCTGAATCTTATCTTAGCACTCCAAAGCAGAACTCATGGTAACTCAGAAGATGTCTGTGCAATGGCTGAGAAACACAAACTGGTCTGTGCTAGTGAAAACTACTGCACCTGGAAAAAACAAGCATGTGAATACTGCATTGGAAAGAACAGAGACTTCCATGACAAGGATGGTTCAGAAGTAGATGATGATTCTGAAGTAAAAACTATAAAGCATTTTCAACAGAAAAATTTCCTTCCCCTCAAAATATTCAGTTCTTGAAGATCATTTCAAACAAACCCTTCCTGCATTTCAGCTTAATGGCAAAATCTGATCTTGAGGACTGCTCACCACTTCCTCCTCTAAGTACCACTTAATGCAGAACTGGCCTTAATAACAACAGAAATCTCACTCAGAAATGCAAAAGCAAGGCAGATGCAGAACAAAGTCCCCAGATCCAAAATAAGTGTTCTGTAAGGTAAGCAGAATTTTATCTAAATAAAGGAAACAAAAGAAAGATGATGACAACCATTTCTAACAAGTCAACACTCATCTGTAAGGCACAACCAACTCTTTACCTTTTCTAGACATATGTTCAGTGTGAGGTATTGAAAAGAACTTAAATCTATCATGTAGTGATTTTTCAGAATTACAGATAATTTGCCTAGATTTAAATGGCATTTTTACACTACCATTTCCTTCATAGTTTTAATAATTTTTGAATGACTGTGAAAGCATGAAAAGCCTTAATTTATTTTTTGAAGTCTCTGTGCAAGAAAAAAAGAGCTCCTCCTACCTACATCAATAAGAATTTCTACTACCTATAAGAATTTCTCTTGCCTATGACATCAAGTTTAAAGTACAGTGACACAATTACCAGGCTGTTTATGGGAAGAGCAGTAGATCAAAAGCTTCTCTAACTTGAAGCACACAAAATGCAGGTGACACTTTTATGGCAAACTAAGTCAAGCAGTGCTCGTCTGCTGAGAACTACATGATCATCTAAAGCTTTATCCAGCAACCAAATGTTTCCCTAAACAAATCTCTTGTACTTTGTAGCTCAGACAAGCTATGAGAATATTTAAACAGACCTCTGGATTTAATAGTATCACTTTTCCAATTCTATTCTCTATGAAATGTGGTTACAAATTAACAAAGAGCAGCAATTAAAGAAGTGACAATAAAATGTCTCAATCTATTTTTAGAGTAAGACTGATTATTTACAATGACTAGATGATCAGTCACTCATTACAAATATTTGTTCTGTTTCCTTTAATTTGGTCAGATAAAGTTGTTTATCTGATAGATGCCTTGATGTAAATCTGAGGTTTTAAGGGCAGTTTTTAAACTGTGGGAAGCAAGAGATTCTCAAGATCAGATTTTGTCTCCACATCTTTTTCAGAAGGTACCAGAAATCAAAGCTGAAATGTTCAAAGAATTATTTTCAAAGAGTTCAACTTGGTGGGACCTTTGAAAGCAATTTAAAGACTTTCACCTTTTGATCAAGCTCTACCCTTTAATAATCTAAATTAGTCTTACAGTCTGTACTAATTTTCTATTTTATTTTTAGTTATTTTTCCTTTAGATATTGGAAAGGCATTAAATCATAATAAAGCTACAAACAAATAAAAAGATACTCTATATTATTTATATTTCCTGCCTTTTTTTAAATTAAATTTTTATGTATGTAAAAATATAGGTGTATTTTGAGACATGTTGCAACAGATGATAGTTTTGTCCTCCATGTTAACAACAGAGTGGAAAAACATTTTCTATTTCCTGGTCTAAATTTCATCAAAGCATTTTGATTTGTTTTGTCAATGTCCTTGAAACAGCTTTCAAAAAGCAGCTTAACTACATAATTATTTTACTTCTAAGACTGCAGAACCAAATTGATGAATCACAGAAACCAGCTATATATAAACTACTACTGCTCAAGATACTCTAATGATGTTATCAACCACTTCTGAAGTACTGGATAAAATAAAAAAGAAGCAGGGCAGAGAACAAATAATGTTTTCTTCATCTCAAGAGATGCTTCAGTAAGGAGGTACAGAGAGAAGAGGTACAAATGAGAATGGGTTTAGCCTTGATTTAAGAAAAAAAAACAGCATCACAAAGTCAAAGACTGAAATTATATTCAGTCATTTTAGCATGAGCAAAATCTCATCAAAACTGCAGTTTCTGAATACCTTTGTGAAGTTCTGCAAAGATGAATACTGTGCAACTGCAGCACTGCTTTAAGGAGAAGTGACACCATAAAAGCAGAATCTGCAGCTGCTCCCAAGCTGCTCCTGAGTCATGAGATCTGGGACAGCCAAGTCATATTGGCTCTGACATTTACTAGGGAATGAAATATCCATAGCTGGTTTTAAATTACGTTATTTGAGAGTGTTCCTGTACTTGAAGCAAGTGAAAAGCAGTTTTGATTTCCTTCTTCAAACAGAAAATGGCTGAATCATTCACAAATACTTCTTACAGTATTCCTGTTGTTCTGAACATAAGAGCAAAGCAGCATGAACTGTGTCAAAGTCAATTAAGAGGCAGAACAGTAAGGTGTTCCTAATAAGCAAATATTGTTCACTTAATAGTTCACTCTTCAGACATCATGATGTATTTGGAAATACTTTTAAAGTTCACATATTTTCTCATTTTGCATTAAGCCTCTGCAAAAGCATGAATGGCTGCTCATTTAATTACTTGTTTTAACATGCTGGAATTGTCTCAAAACAAGTACGTAACCCATGAGCGTTCATCATCTCTGCAAGCAATGTCTGAATTCTTGCCTCTTTATATTGACCCATTAAATCTGCCATGTCAGGAGTTGGCAAGATAAGAGGAAAGGGAATGACACTGCTCTGGGTATCAGAAGGTTATAATTTTTGGAAGGCAACATCATCCAGCTTTGTTGATAAGATTATGGGAAATAATCTGATTTTCAACCTTGTCCACTTTCTACTTAAGGAAGTCACTGCCAAATCCTGAGCCACAGCAAATCCCAATTCTTGTAAACACCTTTGTATTGAGTAATTTAATCTACTTCAGTGGAGAAGCAGAGAACCACTTAGTACAGAGAAAATAGTATCAGCACAGAGAAACAGCTTTTTGGGCTATTCTCCTGGATAGACCTTTGGTAAGAAGATAGTACACAAGTTTAATTCTCTGTCTCTTGGCAAAGTCAGTTTAAATGGAATGTTTCTTCCTCTATTTTTTTAAGAATACTGCCTTTGTGGGAGACATCATCACTGACACCTTCAGTCTCATCTTGTTCCTGCCCTACTCCCTTGCTAGCAGGGACAAGGTGTTACATCAGAAAGATCCACTTGCAGCACACCAAGAATCAGCTCTGGAACCAAGTCCTTTCTGCAACTGATACTGGCACCTATTTATCAGTCTGCCTTGCTATCCTGCAAAACAAGGTACCATTTCTCCAGAACCACATTACAAAATGTAGAGAATTAGTCATCTAACCAATGCTGTGCTAATTGATGGGATGCATATCTGCAGTTTTCATTTCCCTGTTCCCCTGCCCTTCTTTGCTGTTACACCCAGAGATACACATGAGCCAACAACTGGCTGATGAGAGATAAGCAGAACTAAAAGCAAATGATGTAAAAACCAAATAAATGATTGCAACTCCACTGCCACAGATTTACTTCTATTTCTTAATGTGTACTTTTGAAAGTATCACACATTTCAAAATCTTTAAGAGAAATGCTGCAACATCACAGAATGTCCATCAAGTATGCAAACACATCCAGTATTACTGGGCTAGACCAGCAGACAGTTCAGTTCAAGCAATTTTGTGCCAAGGAGTAAAGAATGAAATCAGTAGTCAGAGGTCAGCGCCATTACAGCAGTCCCAACCCACAAGAGAAATTACTCCCATTTCACAGATTAACTTGCAAAGTATTAGAGCAGCAATGAAAGCAAGCACTGTGGTTAAAGAGGGATTTAAAAAGAAAACAACCAACAACCAAACAACAAACAGACACTGGAGAAACAGATTTTGTCAGTTTTCTGTATTTTTCAAATGTGCTTCCAGGTGACTTTAGGTGGCTTCTTTCAGCGCTGACCCTCCCAGCTGGCAGGTAGAAAGGATATAAACTTTTCCCATTCTAGTAACAAGGGAAAAGAGCTGCAATTGTACTGCATGCTTACAAAGCACTGCATGACCAGCAAAGTCATGAATTCAGGCCCAGCACCCTAACAAGCATCCCAGACTCACAAGGGTGAGGATAAAGGAAGAGGGAGGCAGGCATTCAGCCCCATGCCACTTGAGCAGAGCCTTCCCACACCCACTGCTCTGTGCTGTTTGTCCATCCAGCCCTGCTTAGCACACAGAGGGTTCTCAGCACAGCTCAATTCTATACTATAAAACCTGGCTCTGCTGTTTCCCATGAATTCTAAAATGACTGTTTTATTGTTTAGCATAGAGCTAAACCACTGGGTTACAAAGAATTGCAATCAACATTTTACCTGTATGGGTGGCTCAATCATTATCCAGGCAGGAAGCATCAAACTTGGGTTAAGAGGTTGAGTTCCCACACGGAAATAAATGCCACCATTGGTGTCACAGGCCCAAACATGCTGATTTCCACAGGTCAAGCTGATCAGCTTTACACCACCTAATAACAAAGAGATTATCAGCAACCTGGCATTTTCCCTTCAAATTCAGCTAACAATCACAACTTGTATTTAGACTTCATTGTATTAAACAAGCTTTAGTCACATAAAAATGATTAGAAGTTAATACAACTTGTGGGAGAATAAAAAAAATTGCTGGATACAATGAACAAAACCAACAGGTAGTACATATGTGAGAAATTTCTCCTCTAACCTAAATGTTTTAGTCATAGGAGAGTGCAATTTCTAAAGCACATTATAAATACTCTATTCCAATAACCAAATTCAAGCAGGGAACCATTCCATGACAAATGTTATCAGTGCCTAGACAAACTTTCACATGACCTAATGTGAACTCTTCTCTGTAGCTGGCCATGCTTGGAGACTTTTAAAGGTGTCAATCTGATAATACACTCAGCAAAGAACATTCCTAACAGCAGCAGCATTTCAAAAATATGAGAGCATATGGGTTATGCATTTCAGTGTTAACATACCAGTGTCACATCTGTAAATAAAGGAACTCATTTTCAAATGGATTTATATTCACCACTGTACATATTTATTACACCAATCTCAAATGTGCAGCAGTATTTTAACCCTGTCAGCACCATCAAAACAAAGCTGCCAAATAAGTGTGTGTTGGAATTTTGATGTGGTCTGTGTTTGGGTTTAGTCTAAATTCCTGCAAAGACAGTAGAGATGCAAACCTGGTATTTTAGACTAAAAAGAACTGCTAGTTAACTGTCTACTGAAACTCTTACTCTTTCAAAATAACTTTAAAATAGCCACACGACGTAATGTATCTAACATTTGATTTCCTTTTTTCACCCCATGTTGGAGAAAACAAAGCTAAGTCATGGAAAACAAGTTCCAAAGAAAGTGGGACCCAAGCAGTACAGATCCAGTACAGAAGGAATGCTCTGGTCAGACTCCAAACTAAAGGCTCTAAAAATAGGCCTTGCTGGTTGACTGAACATGCCAGTGCTGCTTGGGATATCCCATTCTTGGTAACAGCTCTGTTTTCAGGGATGTGAAATTTGGCAACAAATCCTTGTAAAGTGCATCACACACAGCATTCCTTAAAGAGAGGCTTGGAATTTTATCCCACAGAGTGCAAGTTCAAAGTATTTATTGCTGCAGAATGCAATATTCCCAATTGTAAGGGCTTGCTGGGGAAAAGAACAGAAAACAACAGCACAACAGAGCTTTATCTTTTAATTATCTGTGGTGAACAGATCTCATTAACCAGAATTATTTAATTTTTTGGATCACAGGAATAGAAATCAATCTATCTCACCCAAAAATTTATTTTAACAGACAGCTTCATATAAAAACCAAAATGACAAACAAAAACTCCAACTGCTTGGGATGAGAACATCTATAGTAATTTTCTTATGTAGGCAGAGACTTGACTTTGAGCTGCAAAGCCAAAATCTTACTTAAAACCTTGTTATTCCTTCTAATAAAGTATGCCTCAAAGGCTTTGTCACATGATACCTCAGCTGTCCAAGTGTTCTGATCCAGACAAGCATCAGGCACTCAAAGCTGGAATCACATATCACCTACCCAGCAGAGCTGGTATTATTTACGTCTACAGTACAATTTGATATTCAAAAACACAGCCCTTATGTAAATGTTTTGGGGTTTCTCCCTCCTCCCACCTACCATTTGTATCTTGGGACAAGGTCATGTTAACCACACTCACCAACTGTTTTAGAGCAAGTAGCATGAACCAGCAGCATTGTTTATTGTTCAAACCTAAAGGTCATTCTACTGTGTTTAGAAACCTTGATAGTGATAGTGGAATGCTAATCAAAATAATCTACTGGGTGCTACTCCCAGAACATACTGCAAAAGGCAAGATACTACCAACATCATAAGAATATTTCAACCTAATGCTGGTAAACCCCATCACTTCCATACAGAATTCTGAACTGCACTTTACAGAAAGTTGCTCCCACCCTGCCTGCCCTCTGTAGTCACAGTCCTCATGTTTCTGGAGTAAACTTAAACATACACTTGACACAATAACAATAGCTGTCCCATTGCTTCAGCCCCATTAGAACAAATAAAGGCTTTTCTATTATAGCCATGGATATGCACTTGTCAAGCTGTGATGTACCACATGCAATTAAATGGAGAAAAAATGCCTAAAACATTTTCACATTTCAGTGCTAACCCACAGTGACAGGTACAGAGGAGTGTTTGAGTATTTCCTGACCTCAAATCTCTACTATGCCACCACCATGTGCCAGAGCTGACAGAACAGCTGAATGTAAAGGCTGAATTTCAGAACTGCTGAAGTTCACAGGCCAGGTATTACAGGCAGCTAACACCAATTACACTGATTTCCTATATGAATTCTTCTGAGATTTTCAAACAATGACTAGAAGTTACTTATTTTTTCAGTTAAACAATTACTGTCTAAACTGCTAGAAAGCAGTGGTTCATGAGAAGAGTTTCAAACCACACTAAGGATCATGAGAAGGACAAAGTGGCCAAATTTATCCTGTAGGTCAGTAAAAAAGCATCAGTGTGTAAAGTATGGTGATTTGGAACCAAATAATCAGGTCTGAAAAATAACTGGTGTACAACTGAAAAACAAGTTAATTTTAAAAGACACAGTTTATAATTTTTCCATTAATTATTATAAACTATACACTAAAATTGTACATGAAGCTTAAACTCTGTCAGCTGTCTGCCTTTCCTTAAACCTTAAGTTAAAACTGCTTGTCTGTTATCAGACCAGTCATGAACACTGCCATCAAAAATGGAAATATTGCAAACCAGTCGAATTATTTTTAAAATGGTGAGAGAATGGTGCACAGTCTCAATTTCCTTTCTCTTCACCTGAAAGAGGTGTGCAGATTAGCACAAATATAAGAATGTTCTAACAGTCAGACTATTAAACAAATAAATCTGATGAGAGTACTACTTATGAAGGTGGCAAATAACTTGATTACCCCAGAACCACACTCCAAACTGTGATTACATTTCAATGATCAAATCATGGTCAAGCACCTGAGCAAATGAAAAGAGCAGTTAACCACCATCACATTCTGAGCATTATGCTGAATGTTTACATCACTATAAATCTCAACATGAGTGCTATCAGCTGCATCACTCATGAATGATTCAACTCTTGGAGCATAATTCTTCCTTGGCAGGAGTTAAAAATGTGTTTTACCATAAAATTAAGAAGTTTGTGCCCTAGATCAGGTGACTGTGGCTGCACTGAGGTACAAGAGCCAGCCTAGATAGAGCTGCTGGAGCCCCTGCACCGTGTCAGGCCGAGCCACTTCAGACTGACCAACACAAGATGCACTAAAGTACCTTGCAAACAGCAATCTTTTTGTCTCCAGGAAAGGAGACTAAACAGAACATTCTTTGAAAGTCACATCTGTTCCTGATATTTTACAATCACCTGCCAGTAAATGTTATATTCCACATCAGTAAACTGAGTGATTTGTGGAAAATATGGTGTGCTTAAGAGACAATCTACTCACTAAAAATGTCCTACCTAGTTGGGAGAGATCCAGTTTTGTCCAGTGCATCCCTGTTGGGCAGCTGGAGGAAAGTGTTCTGATAAATATCTGCCCGAGACTATCCAAGGCCCAGATGGCATCCTGGCAGGCAGAGTAGTGCACCATTTCAGCCTCCGGTGGCAGCTGCACCGTAGAAGGACGAAAATGAGGATTCTGATCACTGACACAAAACAGATCCTTGTTGCTCTGGCACAGCCACAGAAAGCTTCCTATGGAAAGGACACTTCTGTTATTAAAATAATTCCTAATCCACTCTGAGAAAGCTTACACATCTACTTTTTCTGAAAAAAAAAAAAATTATCAGTACATTTGAAGGCAAAACTAAAGCTTCTTGGCTATGCTCACAGGGTAAGGCTTTGAAGTACAAATACACATCCTAAGCCCTTATTTAGGCACTTAAATACTCCATTTCTCAAATAAAGGAAGTAGTAAGTGATCTTATTTAAAGAAATGTTTCATTTGAAGGAACAAATAGAGAGAAGACATGTAACAGTGCACTATCACCTCTCTTTATTCTTTTGCTCTTTTATATCCTCAATAATAGCCTTTGAAAAGCAGCATTCTTTTTCAGCTCTAAACCACATTTTTGCCACTAAAGCCAGTGTACTTAGATAATGCAATTGCTAACTGCTGTAACCAGCAGTTCAATTCCCTGACAGGGTCTCACTTTTACCAATAATGGGCAATTTTGCTGCAGTAACTGCTCTGACAGGAGAAGAACTACGTTACTACAGGCATTTCAGCAAAGCATGCTCTGAAACTTCCAACCACAAATTCTGGCAATTCATGCTTTGGCAGTTTAGGAAGTTGCTGCTCCTGAGGACCACCCATTTCCCTGTCGGGTGCCCCTCCATACCAAAGGTCAGAGTGAGTAATACATACTTTTAATCTCCAGAAGTTTTACAGATATACTTCCACCCTACTTCAACTACTTTAGATCCCTGCAAACAGAAAAGACAACCAATACCTGAAGTAGTTCAGGATATTTAATTACTTACACCATCAATTCCACTCTGTTTAAAAATCAGATATTATACATCTGCAGTGTTGATTTACCAACCTTCTTTAGATGAAGCAGGGGAAGCCAACACAAAAATCCATTTTGTGGCAGAAGCAGTACCACGAGGCACAATATTATTCCAATACGTGCCTTGAAAAAAGAATGAGTGGCATTAATAGGAAACACAGTTTTCTGTTAAAGTTTGTTATTTCAAATTTAGAAGAAATTCTATTGCAATCAATTATTAAATATATTTTAGACAAGATTTTCTATGAAAATCTTCCAAGATACTGTAGGGGGAGGGGGAATTCTCCTCCCAACACCTGTGTAAACACACAGAGAAAACTGGGAATGCAGAAGAGGATAAAGAAGAGTATTAATGGTCTTCAACAGGGGACCAATTTGGTGATGAGGTTAAACAATATCCCAGATGCATTGTTAGAGTTTACCTAAACAACGAAATGTAGCAAATAAGTATTGTATTTTGAGAACTGTAGCAAGAAAAATAAAGCAAACCCTCCATTAGCACTATAAAACCATAACATTATGTCTTGCACAGTCACACTGATTATGAGCCAGACTCCATTGTGCAAGACAAAACAGCTTCAGCAGCTTAAGATTGCCTTATCCCAGAGAAGAGACAAATGTAGGTGTTAAAAGCAGTAACTTGTGCACAGTTCACTGGTTGGCAATGACTTTTCCATGAAAAATATTTCCCTTTAAATGAGAAAGTATTTAAGACCAAATGCTAATGAATAATTTAATTTAATTTTTAAACAAGTTAAAGCTGCTCTGATTTGCCATGGGTAATTTCTGTGGTGACAGAGTTGTAGTTAGTTATTTCCTTCTACTTAATACTCTTAACTTAAAAAAACTAAAGAAGCAAAAGCACACCAACCTACTAAGTTCCCCTTTGCTACATGGAATTCATTTTTGCCTGAAGAGATCCAGACTCCACTGCCATTGACTCCAAGGAGGCTGGGCTGACACTGAAGCTGCTGTGACCAAAATGCCATTCTTAGCTTGTCAGCCACCTTCTCCACAGGTGCCTGAGCTGCTGTTGCCACCGTGTGAGTTGCCTGGATTATGGTCTGGAACAGGCTGCACTGGTCAAACACTACATAATCAGTGATGCTTACCTGGGGGAAAAAGAAAAAAAAGTGCTCTTGATAATTAATTAAGCTCTGGGGTGAACTGCACAATCTTTCACCAGAAGATTTCTTAGATTTCAAAGTGTAGGAAGAGAAAAGTAAAAATGGTACGTTTTGAGTGATTCTCTTGCTAATAAGCCAAAATCAGTACTAAACCAGCTTACAACTCTTTTCTATCCAACAATCAATTTAGAAATCTGCATTTTAAGATAGGCCTTTGTTTTAGGACGTGTCCCTCTAAAAACATGCCAAACTAAGAGGTAAATTTTCAATTTCCCAAAGGAAGAGAAATTTGCACAGTGTAGCAATTCAAATCACATGACAAAAACTTGAATGCAATACTCCTTTGCAACTACCTCATGGACATTTTAATTCATAGTGCAGAAGGAGGTCTAAATAAGCAATTGCCCATGTTTTGTCATGGACAACTAGGCTGGCAACACTCTGGGATACTCCTAGAAAGGAATGAAATTTCTAAGAGCACAAAGAGAGCAGCAGTTTGCCAATAACCTCAAAGCCAAGCTACTCATCATGACGCTCACATGCAAAAAGGGATTATACATACACATAGAACAAAATTCTTGTAACTAAGGTAGCATGTTGACAAATTTTCTGTAAGACTGTTTTTGTACTCCCTTCTTCCCCATCCCTGTCTCTGGAGGAAACAAGAAAAGCTGGAGGAACCAGAGTCATGAATCCCAAATGAACACCAGACAATAATTGCAGTAACTGAGATAGTTTCACCCACATGAACTGTGGCTGAAGCAAGCTGCTCCACATGGCTCGAAGAAACCTCAACTGAATGGAAAAATGTGAAACACATTCTTTTGTATGGTGACTTATTATTTATTTTCTCTAGCTAAGGAAAAGGATGGGCACTAAAAGACAAGAGAAAAGGCTGCATTCAGCAGCCAGATTTGATGCTCTGCCTCAACAGCATGTCCTATGACCTGGCAGAGCATTTCTTGTGTTCTTGAAAGCTTCTGCAGTGCTGCTCTGAATGAGCACAGGATGGTTTTCCTTCCCTCTTTACAGAAGACACAGAAAGGAGATTTCAGCCACAGCCACACAGAAGTTTTAACATACTGAATAAAGTGTACTATTAATTGGAATTTTCTTTAGAATCTTGTGAGAAAACAACACAAATAATCAACTCAAGGTAAAAGACTAAACTGAAAGCAAAACAAAAAAATGCCTACTTGCCACCAATGGTTATCATCTCCTTGTGGTTTCTTTGAAACTATACCAGTCCTGAACCAGAGATTGCCATGGATATCCAGAGCCCATAATGTCTGCTGATCACCAAGGGTTATGCACACTGGTTCCAAAGCTTGCATTTCACTGGAAATGCAAACAAGCAAAAATGTTAAAAACCTTAATACAAATTTGTGTTAATGGCATTTTAAGGAAGCTGTTACAATGCTAATAGTTTAACACGATTGAAATTCAGTGGGACCAAGCTAAAAAACACATTTGGCATTAAATTTTCAGTTAATCAGTACTTTATATTTTATTTAAGTAAAAAACATTCAACAACTACAACAAAAATGAGTCCTTCAAAGATCATTCAAGATTTGAAACTTGAATACATAACAGTAAAACTAAACAAGCCCTCTTTTGTTCAATAAATAAGCAATCAAGAGCTGTGTTCTTTAAGGTTTTGATAAGACAGCTTCATAAATTTATCTCCTCAACTTCCTTGACCTATTCTGAGAAAAATACCTGCAGTTCAGGGACTACAAAGAGAAAACTCAACTTAACTATGTGACAGAGATAAATGCTAAATTTAGGACTGAAATTTCCTGCATAAGTAAACGATTTTCAAGCTCAGAAAGTCAACAGGGTGAGGTGATCATATCAGACACTGAAAAGGTAGCAAACAACGCCAGCTCTTTCAGATAACCTTTCTTGATAATTTAAGAACAAATAGCGACTGCCTTCTGCAATTTTAACACAAAGTCCAAGAACATGAAATGTACCTAAGGTGTAGATCAGCAGGTATTTTCATTAAACAAACTCATTAGAGTACGAGCAAATTTCACATTTGAACAAAGACACAGTAGTTTCTCAGACTGTTCAAGAGCCAAATACCAGGCTGGGAGGTAGCAGAAGTCAAGGTTTCACAATAGGATATTCAGTAGATAAAATCTCCTGATAACAAGAACTTGAATTTCTTCCTAAACTTGCACCAGGCTGATGTCACAAGAGACACTAAATTCAACATTCTCAGAGCCAGCAGCAGAGACTCAGTGCTTTTAACTTTATCACAGATGAACTACTGTGGGCATAGAATCACCTACAAAGTTAAATACCAACTACACAAAGTATTTATAAAAATCTGGGGCTAAGGAGTGCAGAAGCTGTGTGGATGACCAAGAAAATACATACATTGAATCTCAGGTAAAAAGAAAAAAAAAAAAAAGAAAAAAAAAACTCTCAAAAAACTGGAGAGCTCCTTAAAACCATTAAGCCACAGATTAAAGAAGGAATATTTAATAGAAAATCACATTGACAGACATCATAAAGATATTTTAAAATTTTTTCTCACTCTTTAAACCTGCTTCTGTTTGTGACAATTCCTTTCATTACATAGCAGCGATGGATGGATGGATGGATGGATGGATGGATGGATGGATGGATGGATGGATGGATGGATGGATGGATGGATGGATGGATGGAAAGAAGTATACACAGACAGACAGCTAAAATAATTATATCCACACACAGTGGTATATAGACACAGGAGCTCAGGCAATACTTTTCCAACCATCAGGGAGCTCCAGCACAATCATTTGTGTCACTCAGGCTACGGGCAGCACTCCCAGCAGCGATTACCTGACAATGTCGCTCTTCCAGTGCTCGCCCTCGGGGCAGAAGCTGCGCACTCCCTCGCGGTAGAGCAGGGCGCGCTGCTCGCTCAGAGCCCACACCACGTTGTTCCTGGACGTGACCTGTGACAGTGGATAAGGGCAGTCAACCTTTACTGCTCGGGCACAAGGACGATCCACACTCAGGCCTAGAAATCAGAAAATGAGGATTGCTTTATAAACTTCGGCTATTTGCAACAAAAAGGAAAGAGAGAAAGCAACTCAATCAAAGAAAATGAGGAAGGCAATCTCCTTGAAATGCTAACATTTGTCATTTGATCACAATTTCCTTGAGTGACCGCTCTTTCTGTAAACTACTAATAATTTCCTCTAAAAAATAAGACACTATACATCCTTCAACACCCTGCACAGTGCATGTCCAGTGCTGTCATTTCTGTTCCTTTTCTCCCTCTAGTGTCAGCACCAGGAATCTCCATTTATAAAACCTCTACTAGAGGTGACAGAAGAGTCAAAGAAAAAGCCAGTAATGGAAGAACTTTTGCCCAAAACATGCCAGGGAGAGAAGCAACCTGATGTGAGTAGTGACAGCAGAGCAATTATAAAAGAGCATGCCACAGTGTGTAGTACTGAAAGGAACAGAGAGGTTCTGGTAGATTTACAGGCAGTTTGCACACATTTCTACAGCTAATCTACAGGAACATGTCTTCTTTACAATTACACTGAAGCTTGATTTACACACACGAAACTACATGTGAAACATCTCAGGAGACACAGCTTTTGTTTCATCTCCTCACACTGCCAAAATCAGTATGAACAGACTCGTGTATAATATATTCTAGACTAACAAGAACACTCATTTCTAAACCTCTGAGCACACACTTTTGTTATAAATGTTACACAAGACAGTGAAGGGGATGAAAAGCTCCTGGAGCAATAATTTTCACTGGCTGCCTCTCATTAGGAAGACTGATATACTGAGAATTTATTTTTTGCATCAAAAGACAAATCTGGAAGCCTAAGAACAGCAGAATGTAAGCTGATGTAATCAAACCAATCTCTCAAAGGGAAGAAAAATATTGATTTAAACCTCCACAGGGCCCTGTATGATTAGCATCCAAAATTTACTCTCCATCACCCCTATCCATGCCTGTTGGCAGTATGCATGTGACCACAGGCAGACCACTTGATTAGTCTGGGACTACTACACTTAACTAAAAAAAAAAAAAAAAAAATTAATACAGTGTCTTTGAAACGGTGATGTGTACTTAAAAAGTTTTCTTAATCATAAAGAATTTTTGCGTTGTGCTACAGTAACTAAACATAAAAGGGAAATTACCAGAGTGCCAAAACTAAAGGAAAGGTAAATAAGAGTTTTGGTAGCCACTCAGACATGGTGCCCTGTCTGTGTATGTCTTATACAGCTTGTCCTTAACCCAGGCCTCCTCTTCATTCACCAGTAATTCCTTCATCATGTTATTGTAATTTTTCCTTAGTAACTCTGTGTAAGCCTCACATGCCCGAGAGTCCTTGGTACTTTTCTCCCTTAATTCTAAAACTAACACTACCATCCTTCATCCAAGCTGCTTGCATTTAGCCTGAATACTGTTTGCATAACACCTTCCAAATACATCCTCTTCTATTCACTGAAGAACTTAAAACTAAGGCCACCACTTCAAAGTTGCCACTACAAAACCCCTTTGTCCAGTTTGTGCCTCACTGACATGCAGGAAGAAGGCAGCTGCAATTCCTGCTCCACAGCCCATTCTGTTCCCCCATGGCTTTGCTTTCTTGTCACACAGAACACATACCACTTGGCTATATTCCCAAAGCACCTCACCATCTTCTGTCTCAGAATACCTTCCTGCCATTATCAGGTGGTAACTCTTACCTTCTAGAGATCTGTGCTTTCCAAAACACAAACCATCTACTTTTCCCTATTCTGCCCACTTAAGGCTGAGTTGTTTCAGTGCACCATACCACTTTCAAAGCAAGGGTACTATTTTGATATTTTCCATAGTCCCCTTCCATCTCATATCCATCCATCCCTCCATCCATCTCATATCTTCCCCATGCCATAAATTCCCCGTACTGTATGTACTCTACTTGGCATACACAAAACAAGTGGCCATGAACTGGCTTTTCCACTCTCCTAATTACACCAAATCTCACATCTGTTTCCAAGTGTTTCTCAAGATAAAAAGGTTTCCTTATGTCCTGGCTGTGGATAAAAGTTTATAGCAAATTGCCATCATCCCACAGACTTGAAATCTAATAATCTCAGCCCACAAAAATTCAAAGAGCCTGCAATTAATTCAGGTACCTGTTTGCAGATACAGATCTCCATTTGTTCTGATAATCCAGGCAGTGTCATCACTTAGAGCTACAAATACAGCCTGGGGTAAAGCCTCATACCAGTGCCTTTTTCCTTTTATAGTTACTTTTCCACAAGCAAAAGCTTTGTTAGTCTTCTGTTCAATTTTCCAGAGAAGAGTCCCTGCAAGAGAAGCAAAGAAAGAACATAATAGCACTCAGCAATTACTGCAGCAGCCACAGGTGATGTGTCCCAGCTACACCTAAACTAACAGGAGGGGAAAAGCAAATCAAAAGCACTAAACAAAAATGCAAGTTCAAAAAGCCCTTACAATTTTTTTTTTAAAGCAAGACCAGACCAGTAACTGACTTCTAATATATAATAATATCTTAAAAAAAGAAAACCAAATGTAGCTCCAAACTTAACTGCTGGCTTTACCAGAAGAGTACACTGTCATAATAATTTCCTTTGAATGATTCCACAAAGTTGCATTTAATTCCATTTTGACATGCTGTGGTTAACCTGCTCCTGGCATTAACACATCCATGGCAAACTGGGGATGCTAGAAACTTCCACAGATTCCATGAAAAGCTGAGTGAATTGAAGGATAAGAAATGCAGAGGAACAACCTTTTTGCCCAGGCAGCCTGAGCCACCATCAACTGCACCCTGAAACTACCACAGTCAAATCTGACACATGCCCAAGCCTTTCACTTTTCTGCAGGGACCCTGCAGGACCACTTTTAAGGGAAAGACACTGAGCTGGATGAGGCCACACTCTCACCTACTACAAGTACTCCCAAATTGTTTTGGCTATAGCTAAGCTCAGCGACAGATCAAACAGAATTTCTTTCTTAAAACAGATAGCAAGTCTTCCCCTACAGACAGAAGGGAAGACTGGCATGTGCTTTTAGAGATGACAGGGAAGAAAAGTAGTGGCAAGGCAGGACACAAGGAAATTAAAATGGCTGAGAAACTTTGTATTTTCACGCCAGTCCTGGAACAATCTGGAATGCCAAAAGTGACGCAAGTTTATAACCAAAACCTGCTTAATTTTAATCCAACATAATCCTCATTCACAACCATCCAGAACAAATGCATATGCAAATGTACTAAAACTTCAAAGTTTTTTTTCTTCAGCATTTAAAAAGAAATCAAATCAACCAACCCACACATACACAAAGCCAGTTCTACACTTACAAGAAAAAGAACTTTAAAATTGTGAATCACAGAATGGTTTGGGTGGGAAGGGATCTTAAAGATCATCTAGTTCCAACCCCTCTGCCAGAGCAGGGACACCTCTCACTTGACCAGATTGCTGAAGGCCTCATCCAGCCTGGCCTTGAACACTTCCAGGGATGGGGCATCCACAGTTTCTCTGGGCAACCTCTTCCTCTGCCTCACCACCCTCACAGTCAAGAACTTCTATAGCTCTGCAACAAAAATCAAGGTTTTGTATAGACAAGGAGCTCTTTCTTCTCTGCCTACCACTAAACTGCTACTTCTGAAGTTCACTTTAACCAGGCAAATAAATGCACGTTGAAAATCTCCCAAAATGCAATGTGAACCTGCTAGAAAGAGCCATTCAAACTAGAACATGGGATGCAGAGGTAGTGAAGATGCAGCCATATAATTGTGACTATTTAAAAAACAAACAAACAAAAAGAAATCCAAACCAACACACTACTTTTACATGAAACAACTAAGTTTCTGGAAGTAATTATTTGGAAAAAAAAACAAACAATAAATTCCTATGTGGAAATAACATATGCACTCAACTATACATGTAATCTCATAAAGATGACAAGTTACATATAATTAAATAATAAGTGATACTAAAAAACATCACCAAAAGCCAACAAAAAAAAAAAAAAAAAAAAAAAAACCACCAAAAAAAAAACCAAAAAAACAAAGAAAGTGCCCAAGTCTATCCAAGTTTTATATTTACAAGACAACAGTGCAGCAGCAGCCAACCTACCTGAGGGGGAAACTGCCACCTGCTGGACCCCATCCTCAAACTTCTGCCAGCGCAGGCCGGCCGCAGGAAGGGCGCTGCAGTACAGGCTGCCCCGGTAGTCCAGGCACCAAATGTATTTTTCTGAGACAACCAGGCTCAGGATGCCATAGCCAGGGCCAGAGTATCCCATCCAGCTCTCTGCAAACTAAAAACTGTAGAGTCAGAACAGTGTCAGGTGTCTTCCAAGTGCATAAGAAAATGAGTATATAAGAAGAGCGGCTCCCATGTTTTGATTTTAAAACATGGGAGTACTAAAGTACTTTAATCAATGAAGAAATTTGCCTTGTGTAAAATAAAACTACATCTGTCACAGCTCTCTAAGGCTGTATGTGCACAGTGAGACTGCTTAAACAACAGATTTAGAAAAAAAATAAACCCCTCCACCCTGTCATCCAGCTCCAAAGAAGGAACACATAGAAATGTACAGTCTGCCTGTAGTTCAGGAAATTATTCATTGTCTAGGAAGTGATGAGCAAAGGGAACAAAGCTGAAGGGCAGAGACAGCTGAATATCCAGCTCTGGTACTCTCTGTATGGTAGAGGAGCCACGTCTTGCACAAATCTGGTTTACAGCCTGCTCTCCTAAATTTTGATTGCCTGCATGAGGTGAACTCAAGAACTGCATACATCACCAGGGGAGGTTTCTGAACGTGACAGAGTGTAAGAATACCATAACCTGAAACAAAATCTTCTGCACTTTGGGCTGCAGTTGTTAGCAGATAGGACACCAACAACTTATAACTCAACCTTTATGAATTACTATTTGGTTGATCTCAATACAAGGCTGTTACAGATCTAAAAGAAACAATTCCCCCACCCTACAAAAACTGCATTTCCTTCTTAAGACTTCTGCTAAAAGTCACAGTGATTCTTTTGCAGATTTTACAATTAACTTTAGTACTTCTTTTCTACAGTATCTATGAGGATTACCCACAAATAACTATGAAAGAAAGAGGGATAACAGAAGAAGGAAACTGTCTACATTTTAAACAGTACTAACTACTGCTGGCTAGGGGGCAAAGACTAATCCTTATTCTGAGTATTTAGAGGTAAAATAATCCTTAGGCAGAAGCCAGCCATGTGAGATCATTAGCATTAATTCTTCATGAAGTCAGCTGAATTTGGGAACAGCATCATGCAGAATTTGGACTGCTGGAGAACCAAACAAGCAGCAGCCTTTGAGTGTGACTGAGTTTTACTGTTCACTCTAATGGATGGGTTTCTAACAGCATTTTTGTTGAGCTGGGAATAATACAGCCAGAACAGATTCTTTGCATTGCAAGCACACATCACCCATTTTGAAGTCAGATACATCACATTTTTTAGGAGTTATAACACATACTGTTGTATTTTACTTGTGTATTGAATCAACTTTAAAAAATTGCTCTTCTAGAGATATAAAGGACAGTAACTGCAGGAATGATTCTTTTTGCTTCTTTTTAAGGTTAAAGGTACTTTAATTAAACCAAAAAGAAATACCTGATCAGATTTTAACAGCACCATTTCATCTAGGCTTATCTTTGCTGCATCCTGTGCACCAGGCACAGCACCAACTTCAGGCATGCTGGTCTCTGAAGATGAATATGGTAATCCATGTCCATAAATATCCTCTTCATCACTTGAGGCAGATTTTTCAGTCCTACATTCATGAGTGTCTGCTACCCTTTCAGCAGTGCTAGTACTACATTTAGCTTTGATTGCACTTTCAAAATTCCACCCAGAAATGGAACAGTTATCTGAATGAACCTTGTCAGAGATGTCACACTGGAGTGCAGAAGGGTCTGACAGAGCACTGTGGATTAGAGAGAGAGGCTGTTGGTCTTCCTCACCAGTTTCATCACTTTCCTTTGGTGTCAGAGATGTCTGGACACCAAGTATACTGTCACATTCCAAAAACATCTGGTCTGTAAGGTCTGCATCTTCAGAAGATTTTTCAGTATCCCGCACCTTCATTTTATCCAAGTCTTCATCTATTTTGCACAATGTAGGAAAATCCTGCTCCTCCTCCTCCTGGCTCAGCTTTCCAGGAGAGCATTCACTGCTTGCAGAAACCACAGCACCACTACATTCACCACCAACACTGCTTGTCAAGTCTTTTGTGAGCATCAGAGGAGATGCAGATGTTAAAGGATCTATAACAGCTGAAGTACCCATGCCACTGTCACTGTTTGGAAGTTTCTGTAAATCAGCCACATCTCCATTTTCTTCATTAATTAGTGCATTTGCTAACTCAGGAGACTGCAGGACACTGAAAGTTTCTGAACCATTATCTTCTTGCAAGATTGTATGGGACTCCATGCTGAACATGCTTTCCTGATCTGGAGATCCAGTACTCAAATGATCAATGCTGCCACTCATTATGCTGGAAGTCATGGAAAAGGAGTCTGCATTCAAGGAATGTGGACTGTCACCAGAAAGCTGACGCTCATAAATGGGTGTGCCTTCCAGAGAGCTGTGGTTTCTCCTTGTCCCACTTTCTGTTATCACACACACACACATGAAAAAGAAGGAGAAAAGTAGTATTAATAAAATCTATTAAATCCCAGCGCCAAGCAAAAAATTAAAATATTTTCAGAACTGGAGGAAGAACAAAGCTAAATCTAAATTTTAACCATACTGATTTTTTTTCAACTTTAACATTAAATGATACATATAAAGCCAAAAAAAGTCTTAATACAGTAAACAAAATAACTGAATACTCACACTACTTCATGAAATAAAGAGGATGGCTAAGAAAGACACTGCCAAATATTCTGAATAGGATGAACACACATTACACAATTCCAACATAAAACTGGACACAGAGTCCACTGTGTGGTCCCATTAACAAATACATTAGAACTCAAAGCATGCTTACATAAAGCAAAACAAAAGAAATAAACTCCAAACAGATCGAAAAAGACTTCATCAATTTATCACTTTTAAAGGAGATTTTCATCTTAAACAGAAATGGCCCACCACAACCCCTCAGCCATTTCAGAGGCACAGCACCACAGTACACAGGAAGCCTGCTCAACACAGACTCTTCCATGAAATGGGCTCTCACAACGTGCAGTGTCAGGCAAAGTTCTGCTCCACCTACCCTGTTTCTTCTTTTTTTTCTTTTTCACCTTAATTGGCTTTACAATCAGTTCTTGGTCAAAATCTTCAGAGCTGATGGTGCTGAAGCGTTGTGAGGAAAGCTGACCTTCCCTCTGAGCTTCTGGAAGTTGCTCTGCACACAGCAGGAAGCTCGAGCCGCTGTCCACGGAGTTGAGAGAGCTGCTCCTGCTCCGGGATTCACTCACCACAGAGCAGCCCCTTCTCCTGCCTTCACTGCTCAAGTCTCCCACTCTTTCAAAGCTTTTCTCTGATAGTGTTGGAGTTTCCAGATCATCTTTCACTGAAGAAGTGGTGCCATTTTTATCACCAGTCACTGAAGGAGAAGTAACCATTTTTCTTTCTGTTTCCACTGAAGGGCTGGATGATACAGATGAAACTACTGATGATGGGGTCAGCAATTTAGGACTTGTATCTGTTAAAGGATTTGACAATTTTGAATTCACATCTGAAATTGTCCAAGAGAAAAATAAAAGTATAAATACTAGTTCAAGTATAAATACTAGCATCATGTGAGTATGGGCATAATTTCAGAGAGTATTGAATGAAAAGAATATTTATGAAAAAAAATTTCTAAGCTAACAACATTTAAAAATAAATACCTGTGCACAAACACACTATAAACTCCCTGCAAATTAATCTATGAGAAAGCACCTCCCCCGAGCCCTGTATCAAACTTCTATTAGCAAAATTCTGAATTTATGTTCCTGTCAAAAGAACAGTACAGGTCTGCAGCTTGGAAGATCCAATTCTATCACACACTGAAGTGCCATCCTATATCTTTAACCTCTTCATTCAAACATTCAGTGGCTTGAAAAAAAATCGAGGAAAATTACCAGATAAATCACTGCAGTGATTAGCAGAAAACACACTTCTAAAGGCTCCTTTCAAACTATACTTGAAAGCTCAAAATAAAATAATAAACAGTCTCTAGAAGTTTGTGAGTAAAGACCTGCCTAAATGACTAAAGCTATTGCCAATATGCAATGACAAGAAAGTTAAGTTCTCCAGCATTGAAAGAGACTCCATAGCACATTTATTAGTATTTTGCTAAAACAAAGCTAAGATGGAGTATTCAAATGCATTAGTAGTCCCTTTTAAAGAGTTCTAGTAACATAAATGTTTAACTCAGATGGCAACAAGTATGAAACAGCCAAATTATTTTGGGAATTTTAGTGAGCATTCTTTGGATTTATTTGCCAATTCTTTCTTTCTTTTTCATTGCTGGGAATGCTGAGATTTCCCCTGGAACGTGGTTGGTGACAGGTGGCACAGAATCAACGCATTCAGCTGTTGAGACTGATCTAAACCATGATCAGGAATCCAGACTGCTTCAGCATCATGGTTCAGAATGAGCTCCCAAATGCACAGATTAGAGATGCCTCGTTAGGCTAATGCTGATCCACTCTCCAAAAAGGCAAGCATATTTAATTTCTTAATGCCCCCATTCTCACTGCAGCCAAAAGAGAAGCTCAGATAAGCAGATAAAGCAGATCTCTAAATATAACCTATCAGAACAGATGAGTAACTCTACAGGACCTGCCAGGTTTTTGTAACAATCTGAAGGGATTTGCCTGAGGTTTGATGTGTTTCAGTTTTGTTGGTCTTGGGTTTTTGTTATTAAAAATGTACAATAGGCACCATGTTCCATGAGGTACACACTAATTTATGCATACTAAACTTACTGATTTCTACATAGTAAGCTTACTAATTATACAAACCTATTGATGACACTCCTTCAGGTCTATTTGAAATTCTTATAATGTCTCTATCTCCCTTTAAGAGAAAAATCTCATTGTTGGTACAGGACACAGACACAATATCACCATATCCTTCCAAGCCACCAATCAAAGCCTGTAAAGAGTCAGCAGAGAAAGAAATAATTGGCATTAGATTAAGAGAGTGTTTGCACAACATGGTACTCTTAACAAAAGCATTCTCTGGATTTTAATCAACATAAATAATAGAGGCTAAAGATTTTTGTCTTATCAAAAAAAAAGAAAACAGAAAAAAGAAACAGAAAAGAACTCTCTAATCATGATGCAGCTACATTTTTATACTATTTTAAATTCCACAGATCCATTCTTTGTCCAACTAAAGGCAACTAAATATAACAACTTAAGCAATATACAATTTGGTGGCAGAAGAGTGCCACAGTATGAATATTTAATATCATTTAGACAAAAATATACTAGCTTGTATCCACATTCATATGCGTTTTTAAGACAATAAAATAGCTAACACTACACTGTATACCAAATAAAAGGTAATACATCTTTTTTTCAGACACCAGCCGTGGTAGAAGAGAAGAATAAATAGTTCCAGGCACATTTTATAGGCCTAAAATATCTTTTTGCACTAATTCCTAGACTGTAGGTTTCTATATGTTTCACTAAGCATCAGAATTAATTATGATGTTAAAACCTTAACTGAAAGCTTTACATATATGCAATTTTCATAAACAACATACTGAGCTATTTGGCGAGTATATCATTGCAATGACAACTTGAGAAGGGACACAATAAATATTCTTTTTTTTTTGTTTTAAATAGGGATTTAAATCACAGCCATAGAATGTATAAGCAAAACAGATTCTCATGGCATAACATGAACAAAAACATGGAAGAAACAAAATATGCAACCACAAGATTTATCTACCTGGTTTACAGTGTCCAGTAAATAGATGCTGTATTCATTCCAGGTCAGCACCCATCCTTCTTGGAAAAAGCATGAGACAAGCCCGAGGTGTTTCTCTGGAGAGTTGTAACTTCCTCTGTCAGGTGGTTCTAAACGAGGATACAGTTCAAAAGTTTTTATTCCTCCAGCAAATACATCTTTCAATATGAATGTGGCCTGAACAGTCCCATGAACATCAGACTTCCACAGACGAAGCCCAGGTCTGGCAGCAAATAGTGTCAAGTCACTCTGTTTACACAGGCCAGGTATAAAACATGCTCCAAATTTGCCAGTGCTAAAATGCAAAAGAATTTATTTTAAAAGCTATATACTCAATTTTGAAACAATTTAAAAACTAAAGGCACAAATTCACAAATTATCAAAAGTCTTTGATTAAAATATCCAGTCAAACATCTGAAGTACAAATTTAGTTACAGTAAGACAAGAGCAGTAATTCCAAATAACAAGTCTCCCCTCAGCTTTGGATGTTAGACACTACATCAACAAAGCAAGTTCAATGACTCCTCCTAATAAGCTTCATAGCCTTAATGCCACTCTGTCCATCTCAAAAAGATCCTACTATGCACTCTTCCCTCCACCAGAATTTACAAAAAACAAGCAAAACACTACAAACTAATGCTGAGGAACTGGCAGCCTTTGCTTGCAAGAAGCACAGAACAGACCCCAGCTGTTAGACCCTTCATTTCACAGAAACACCATTGCTATCATCCAAGAAAACCCTTCCATATAAGATGGACCTTGGTATTCCTCCTACTATTCATAGCCCTGAAAGATACATCATAAACCATCTTTCAAGGGTAAATTTCCTCTCCTTAAGAGAAACAGTCAGTCACGCTGTTCCATGACCGGGTTCCCTCTTCCTTACTTGAGAGGGATTACATAAGAGGAGATGTCAAAGCCACAAAAGAGGTTCCCAGTCTTCAACTCAAATTTAAGTGCTTACTATACATTCTCCCTGTTAACTCACTTCAGTGTATAAGAAAAACAGGGATGATGACTTGGTTTTTGCATTAAATATTACATCACCCATTAGACAGATTTGATTACAATTGCTGCAAGTCACAGCGAACAAAGAGGGATTGCAGAGGAAGTTTGGCAGTGTTTCCAGTTTAAAAAATGAGAAAACATCTTAAATATTTTTGCCTAACAGTGCCTTGAGAACATGATCGTGACATACTTGCAACCACACACTTTCTAAATAGGTATAATTGTCATTGATGTTCGATCCCACACAGCTATGGTAACTAGCTTTTTATGAGCAGACTGCTGTGTTGTATTAATTTTACTGCCTAGATGACTCTGTCTGTAATTCACTTCCAAGAATTAATAGATAAGCCTGCATCAGGATTTTATGAGGGTTACTTTTTTCTGGGCTGTGTTCCAACTTGGTTGACGGATTTCTCTTCTGTGTAAAAAAGCAGAGTCCGCTGTAAAGTGGAGACAAGCAGCACCTTCTGGTTGTAATCCAACTGCACAATCGATGAGGGCTCTTCCAACACAAGGCTGGAGTTGCAAATACCCTGTCAAAGACAAACACACAATTCACAAGAGTCAAACCTTCCTAAAAATGCAAGGTGGTAACTAACAAAAAGCTTTTGAACAAGAAAACCAACAAAAAGCTTTTGAGCTGTTGTTCCATGAAACTCACTTAATGAATATAGACTTAACTTATGTAGGCAAGAGGAGAGTTAGATTGTGTGTGACACACAAATGTAGTTTCTCTTGGAATACTAGCTAATACATTGCTCTTGAAATCAACAGAAACTTTAGGAACTTTAGGACACATTTTTTTCCTTCTTCCCCACAGCCAGCTCATGCCTTGCTGAGACAATCATTACTTTTGGTGGTTTCTGTCAAACCAAATTGAGGGACAGCCACAGATAAATCAGGACAGATGCTGTTTAAACTTTTCTCCCGTTTAAAAATTCAAGTTAGCATTAATTTTGTTGACATTTCAGGTCTGTATTAACTAACAAGATGTGAGAAAAATTCCATTTACTGGTAACATGCCACTCAGCCAGCAGCACCCAAATGTTACTTTCATTGTACACTTTAGACTAAGATGCTGAACAACTCTGGGAGAAATACTTCACCAACAGAGCCACATCAGTCAAAAATACCCCTTCCAAACAAAAGAGAAAGTACTGACTGAAAGCTGAAGAAAGATTTGATAGTTATTTCATGAAAAATGAGAAGGATCACTACTTCTTTTAAAATGCATTACTTTTTTAAAATGATAAGACAGTTCTGAAAGATATCCAATGGTTGCCTTGCTGGGTGTGCACACACTGGGCCAAGTGTAGACATACCAATAAAGCCATCCAACTAAAGACATAACACTGAGCAATTAAGTAACTGCTGAATATTTAAACACACAAGAATCCTTTCAGAAACTACAAATGTGAATTAAGATCCCTATAACAAATGCTTACCTGGTCTAGGTCTAGTGCAGAGTAGACAATCTTTCCTTTGTCATCTCCAGAGAATAATTTCATTCCATTGGGACTCCAAGCTAAAGCTGTAATGCTACTTTTGTGGATGCCAGCAACATCAAATCTGCGAAGCTGTGAAACAATAACAAAGCAGTAGAAGAATGAGCTGAAGAGAAAATGGATGCACAAAGCCTATTCAGTGACTCCTGACTGGTTTAACTGGAGATCAAGTACAAAAGTGCAGGTTCTTCTAAAGTTTATTTAGCACAGAAAACCCCCCTCCACCAAAGAGATCAGCCAAACATGAAAAATCTCTCAGAAACATATTTGATTAAATACAGCTTTTGT
This sequence comes from Melospiza melodia melodia, assembly GCF_035770615.1. Classification (NCBI taxonomy): domain Eukaryota; kingdom Metazoa; phylum Chordata; class Aves; order Passeriformes; family Passerellidae; genus Melospiza; species Melospiza melodia. The sequence continues at coordinate 11,168,559 of NC_086199.1, forward strand.
AATGCAAAGCATGCTTTAATATTATTGTTTTATAAGCTTAACATATGAAGCCTAAAACTTATTCACAGCTTTTTCATCAGGCAAGGCTGGCTGGGTGTAACTCTTACATAGGATCACAGTAACACTGTACTAGAACTGGCCATCCTAGAGCTCACAGAGATTTAAGCAAATGAAAATATTTACCTGTTTGTTCCTTCCAGGTAATGAAGACACAAGCTGGAAAACTGCAACCCGGCCCGAGGCTGTGCCAACAGCAACCAGATCATCAAAACAACTCAACAGCTTTACAAAAGTTATAGATTCACACCTCCCCTGTTGAAACAAACCATACAAAGAACTCAAAGTTAATGAGACACCAACAGAGAGCTCAATTCAGAGCAATCAGCTTCACTGGAAGAGACAACAGTAAAAGTTAAAGTGTTTACCTCAAAATTATATTTTTTCATCTGGTTTATGTGTCTGCAGTAGAGATAAAGCATTCCAATGCTGCTCCCCACAGCAATGTAGTCTCCATTGGTATCAAGTGCTGTCAGGTAAACCACGATGGAGCGAAAGCCTTTCTGGATCTTTGTAGGAATGGCATTGAGGAGATAATACAAGGGACAAAATTCCTTAAATATAACTGGTGAAGCCACAGATGCCATAGCAAGGATTTGCATCAGCAATTTTAAGGCTGAAATAAATACTTCTACATGACCACATAAGGAAATCTGAAAGACAAAAGCAAAAGATGTGTCATTGACTTGTGTGGAGAGAGTAAAAGGGTAACAGCCACAATCTAGCAAAAAAAGAAGAAAAAAATCTCATATTTTGCTTTGCATAAGAAAAAGCAAGTTAAACTCTTGAAGTGAATGTAACCTATTTTTAGAAAAAACTTTTTTTTTTTTACACCAAAATGTGTATTCCTTAAGTTCAGCTAACATATAAGGGTGTATGGTAACCACTAAATATGGGATAACCACTTTTCCTTGCATCTGTAAATTTGTCAAAGCTGAGTTGGAATGCAGTGTTTCTTTTCATCTGCCTAGTGAAAAAGCCATAAGGACTCTGACACTGAACAATCCATGTGATGTGTTTCTTCATCTTTCTGCAGCCTCTACCCTCAATCCAACCAGTGCCCAAGAGCCTGGGCTATTACAGGGTTGCAAGATCAAAACAACATTCCAGCATTTGTGCTCCACTCCTTAATGCCCCTCAGCCCAAGAAAAAACACAGCTGAGAAGCACTTCAGCTAGAGCTACATCTGCTATACATTCAAACAGCAACCAAAAAATTAGAATAATGTGGGAAGAAAGGGGTGAGTAAAAACTTAAAATCTCCTATTTTGACAGACACAGGAAAATATCCATGTAGCAACTGAATTTAGAAAGATAAGGAGCAAACAGGAAAAAAGTACCATATGTCCAGGTTTCCTTTTATGGATAAGAAAATAATTTCATGCTTGTGAGCAGTACTGTAAATATACTTAGGGAAGAATATCTATGAATAACAACAACAAAGAGTCTGTTTGCCTTCTCCAAGAAAAACAACATAGTCAGAGCTCATCACAGCAACAGCATACTGGCACCTTCAGAAAAAGCTGATCAGGAGGAACGACAAAATATTCAAAAAATTTAATTAAACCAAGCAATTTTTCTCAGCACTACAGCCTTGACAAGAACATTTTGCAGCAGTAGCTGCTGTTTCTCCTCATGGGTGACTTTGAAACATGGAAAAGAAAAGAAGCCTTCACTCCTCGAGTTTTATTTTGCTATGAACAAGTGCAGTTAACAGAATGGTAGAGAGTCTTGCAGTTTTCCAACACAAGAATTTTGAGGAAAGTTTTTGATGGTTGTTTAAGATCTTAACACTGAAGATTTTTTTTAGCTTCAGCACAGTTAGAACTTCCTTAGAGAAATAAAAAAAGGAGATCTGCCAACTGAAGTTAGAAATGCTTCCAAATGCTCACAATTATTCTGTGAACTACTCCCACTGCAATTTGTGATATATCCTATTGTGCCCTGTTTTTAATTCTCCAAGGATGGAAAATGTTTTTTGTTTGGCAGCTCATAAGCAATACATTGCTTGCAGTGTGTACCAACTAAACTAGACCAAAAAAAAAAAAAAAAAAAAAAAAAGCTGTTCTAGTTTAATAGTTTAATATCTCCATTACTGTGAAAGACTCTGGTGCCTCAGCTTTCCAACAATTTCAGTTACTGTGCAAGAGCATTCAGCACATGCACTGTGGGCCCTGCAACACTTGCTGTCAATATAAAATTGCACTAAGGCCACTGGGACTGCTTGCAGGACATTGCCCATGCATGTCATACACAAGACCACAAGAATAAAAACTGGGTTTTGGGCTTATATTTTATCTGCTACAAAAACTGCCAATAGCTACACTAGCACCAACTGTTAAGAAGTTCCTAATTGTGGTAAATTTTACTGCTTGCTAGAGTTTAGAAATTAATTCCACTCTGCTCCAATGTTTACAACCTGTCATGATGTATTTCATGAAATATCAAGACCAGCTGATACACATGTCCAAACGATTTCTGAATGAAGAGTTCCTTTCAGAGATGTTTACAAAGTTATCTGTTAACTTTAGCACATCATGACACTTCCACAATATTTTCACAAACCATTCATTTCCTATCCTGTATTTTAAGTCTCCTACCCTTTCCTTCATCATTTTCTGCTATCTACAGTCAACTAAATATAAAAATAATCCACTGTTAAAGTGTCATTTGCTGCTCTAAATGTGCTGTTTTGCCACTTTAGTAATTTTACTAGTCAATGGTCTTTCTTTTCCCTAATAAAATAAAAAATAAAATCCAGTTTTTGTCCTGAGTCTCACATTTTCTAATCTTCCTCTGTCTAACCTCAACTTCTACCCCTACCCAGCCACTGCCTCATGAACTCCACATATTTTATTTTGGGTTTTAAGTCCTCTTTGTGACTCTTGCAATTTACATCTCTCAGCATCCAAAGCTGCTCCTGTAGCTGGAACCATCTCACACTCCTCAGTAACCAGAGGACTTTCCAAGCCCTCAGAATTCACCCTCTTTCTTATTTCCACCACTTATTCTTCCAGCTCAACTAAACCATTAAAAACAGAGTAACTGATTACCAGCTGTGGAAATGTGGAAATTTTTATTATCTGGAAAAAGACTTGTCCTCATTTCTCCACAATAACCCTTCCTGCTACCTGATGTATATTTTGGAAATTTACATTTAATTTTAAAAAAGAGAAAAAAAAGAAAGCTTGACAGGGGTTTTTCTTACTACACACAAAAAAAATATAGGAGGAATTACTTCTTGTCACATACTAAGTTAAATTTGAAAACTCTGCTGTTAGGTAAGGGCTAAAATAAGATTCAGAAAATTTATATACCATCTCTAATAGCAAAGTAGTCAACAAAAAAAATTAATATTTTGTTCTCTATAATCCATTTACCCTGTACAATCAAAAAAAAAGAAAAATTTATCAATGAACTATGATTTCTTGACATTGCACACAAATTAGTTTCATCTTGAGCTGTTTACACACTAACAAAACACTTCTACTGATTGTGTAAAAACTTAAAAGTGAAAACTCAAAATTTTTATTAAAAGTACTACTAATATTAGGGAATTTTATCTACACTAACCAAATGTATAAGGGACTAAAACATCTCCCATATGGCCTATACATTCAAAACATCTGCACAAATGCCACAATTCTCTGCTTTTGAGCCTGAAGTCTTTAATATCCCTCTAACAACAGCTGTGTATCACATGTAGTCTGTAACAGCTTTAGGATTAATTGTTATCTGTTTTTCCTACCTCATTAATCAAAGGCAAACAGCAGATCTAATCTATTTTCTCAGGCAGATTTTGGAAGTGGATGCATGTGTTCAGTCTGTGTCAGCCCCAGTTACTCTGAAGTACACAACCATACAGGGCAAAGCAGCTGGTGCTAAGCAGCTGTCCTGCAGAGACAAGAGTGGAGAAAAACCACATCAAAAACAATCACCACAGTCCTTCCTTCTCAACTCTCAGACTTCACAGTTTCTTCAATACTGCATTCAGCGTCATGCTTTGAAAAATAGCTTTTTTAATTTTTTTTTTCCCCTGGTCTTAGAAACAGGAATAAGGCTCAATGCTGCCTAACAGAGACAACTAAAGTGAGAGATAATCCTGTGCTTCAGCAGACAGCAGTGCCCAAAGGTTCAGTGCCAGGATATGCCACAGACTGACTGCAGGAAACTGAAGCTGTCACTGCATCTCTCTGAGCCCAAGGGTCCTGTTTGTACAGGACAACAGCCCCATTTAAAAAAAAAAAAAATCTTTGACATTAAAACTTAAATGTAAGTTCTTCAGAGCACAGACAAACTCCCATATGACCGCAGCTGAACACAAGAGTCTCTGTTCTCAGCTAGATCCTGCCTACTAAAGAGAAAAGCAGTTTTCTTTTCTCATACTTCTCCCACACGCAGCCCCAGGGCAGGCTACCCCTCTGTCACATCTCCAGAGCTTTTCACAGCACAGTGCTGCAGAGCAGAGCACACAAACACACACCCTGCCAAAGCACCTCTGCTGCACGTGCCCTGCACACAGGTCAGGGTTACCTGATTAACTCACACTTGGCTTTACACAATTCATTACATGTTGCATTTTCACCTTGTGAGAAACTCACTCTCTGAAATTTTAAAAGTTTAATAAGGGATAAAAGGGACAATATCCAGCACTGGAGTGTTTGGGAATATGCCAAAAACACACAATTAGCTTAACACAGTGTTCTTACATACTGTTACATTACAGGGGATAAATAAATACTCATAAGAGTTTACACATATTCAAACATTCCTGTGAGTTTAGGAACTCTTTTGCTCGGCTTTAACCTTTAACTTGTCTGCATGCCATCTTGTAGATTAAATCAATATATTTTATTTCTTCTTGAGGCTCCATTCTGTTGTTTTGACACTTCCTAATAACTAGAGAGTCAGTAGCAAACTTCTTCTCTTGCTGTCCTGGTTCTTGTCACTGTTATCTTATCATTCAGGTAAGATGGTTCACAAATGTGAGAAACCACCTAGCTATTTCACACCATTATCTGAGCTAGTTACACAAAAAAAAACATTTTAACATTACATAGTTTTTATTTTAATATTATGCAAAGACCTAAGATATATATTGATCACACTATTATTTATATAAGCTATAGGGTACATACATAAACTGACAGGTTATATTATATCAAAAAAGCAGTTAAAAGGAATTACCAATTGTACTATATCAAAATCTTTGTGATCAATAACTTGCAAAAGCAAATATATAAATGCAAAAGCCAATAACTACATTTGTCATTTATAACATGGCTCAAACTAGGTTTGTTTTTCTTCCTCTGTGACATAATAAAAAATAAATAACAAAACAAAGAATCTAGATGAATGATGTGGAAAGGGTAGAAAAGGGGAACCTACAATCACTGCACATCCTTATAGAGATGGGAAAATTCAGCTGATGGTCTTGTGACACCCTATGAAACCTTCACAGAATCCTGGAATGGTTTGGATTAGAAGGGACCCTAAACACCATCCAGCTCCAAGGTCCCTGCCATGGGCAGGGACACCTTCCACCAGCCCAGGCTGCCCTGCGCTCCCTCCAAGCTCGCCATGAACACTTCCAAGGATGGAGCACCACAGCTTCTCTGGGCAACCCGTTTCAGCGCCTCGCTACTGTCACAGTGAAGAATTTATTCCTAGTACCTAACATAAACCTGCTCTTCTTTCACTGTGAAGCCGTTCCCGCTTGTCTTAACCCCCCCCCCCCCCTCAACTTAAACATATTTTATTGAAACACACACATATGTTTCAAACCTCTCCTTCCCACCAGGTGCCTTCCCGCACCTGTGTGGCTGCAGCCTCTGCCAGAGGGGGACAGAGCCCGTGGCTCCCGGCCGGACACCCATGGGGCTGCCTCGCCTCCCCCCCGGCTTTACCTCGGCTTATGCCGGATTTACCGCCCAGACACAGAGCCCCGGCAAGGGGAGGGCGACGCAGCCGCCCCGGGTAACGCAGCCCCTCCGGGTAACGCAGCCCCTCCGGGTAACGCAGCCGCCCCGGGTAAAGCAGCCGCCCCGGGTAGCGCAGCCGCCCCGGGTAGCGCAGCCGCCCCGGGTAGCGCAGCCGCCCCGGGTAGCGCAGCCCCTCCGGGTAACGCAGCCCCTCCGGGTAACGCAGCCCCTCCGGGTAACGCAGCCCCTCCGGGTAACGCAGCCCCTCCGGGTAACGCAGCCGCCCCGGGTAACGCAGCCGCCCCGGGTAACGCAGCCGCCCCGGGTAACGCAGCCGCCCCGGGTAACGCAGCCGCCCCGGGTAACGCAGCCCCTCCGGGTAACGCAGCCGCCCCGGGTAACGCAGCCCCTCCGGGTAACGCAGCCGCCGGAGCCCGCCCCGAGTCTCCTCACCGAGCGCTGCCCGGGAGCGCCGCCCGCAACAGGCGCCCGCAGGCGGCAGGCCCCGCTGGCGGCGCTCGGGGAGGGGAGCGGGACCGGGCCGGCCCTGAGGGGTCCCCCCGGCTCCGCGGGGACGCGGCTGCACTCACCGCTCCGGGGCGCGGGCTGCGGCTCAGGGAGGGCGGCAGGGAGCGGCGGCGCCGGGCCCCGAGGCGGCGGAGCGGCGGCGGCCCCGGTGCCTGCGCCGCTCGGGGGCCGGGCTGGGCGGGGCCGGACGTGAGGAAACTTCCGCGGGCGGAGGGGTCGCCATGGCGGGTGAGTGAGGGGGGAGCTGCAGGGAGCGAACGAACGCGGGAGTAGCAGGGGGCAGCCAGAGGCGGGGTCCCGGAATTTCTCAGCAAACTAACGAGGTTTAAAGGGCCCGTGGTGGTCTGCCCGCCCGCCGGGCTGCTGCTGTCACACCCCGGGGTGCACCGTGTCCAGCACCTCGCTCGTGTGGAACGGGGGACCTCATTTGTTTTACCACGTCTCTGTATAAATATCTAAAGAGTGAGTGAGTGGGTGGGAGGGTGTTAAAAGAATTGAACCGGGCTCTTCTCAGTGGTGCCAGCGAACAGGATAAGAGGTAATAATGGGCAGAAATTGATGCACAGGAACGATAAACATGAGGAAGAACTTCACTGTGCAGTGACCGAGCCCTGGAACAGATGAGCCAGAGAGGTTGTGGAGTCTCCTTCCATGGAGATATCCGAATATCCCTGCAGAACCGTCTGGACACGATCCTGTGCCGTGTGCTCTGGGATGGCCCTGCTTGAGCGGGGAGGTTGGACCGACTGACCCACTGGGGCCACTCACAACCTGACCCATTCTGTGATTTTGTGTGGACTTTTTCGATGTGATGAACTCTTTTCAGGCATCTCTGTGGATAAAAGTTGAAGCCAGCGAACATTCAGGCAGGGCCTTGGCTTTGAGCCCTGCTTTGGCTGCTAGGGCGGGGCGTGATGTGCAAAGGTGGGGCTGCTTTGTGTGATCAGAGGAGGAGCAGAGGGTTCTTACAGCTGTCTGCTCTCCAAGGAGATACCATGAAATGAGGGCTTTGTGCCCAGCAGTAAAGCACCCACCACCTTCAGCAGGACTCAGCCTTTCCCCAGACTCTTGCAGCTCACATGTTGCTGTGAATTAATTCTGACATTCATGGCATGAGCACTGCACACATGCCATTGCTGCCATGATTTCTCTCTGTCGGGCGCTGCATTAGCATCTGACTGTCATTTGATGTCAGAAGACTGCTAGATCTGCCAGCACTACAAAGCCACTGCTGTCTGTGCTGCAACTGCACAGCTCAGGATGTGCTTCACTTGCTTAATAATGTGGTTTTCTTGCAAATAGCAAGAGATGAGGAATTAGATTTCATGACCAAAGACAGTTAGTGTAAATTCCATTTTACTTTAATCAATATTTACCAGTAAAGCAGGAAATCCTTCACACAAATAGCTGCTGGACGCTGATTTGTTTCTGTATGCTTTAAATGGCTTCAATATCTTAATTTTCTCATACAGCAAAAAGTCCTCCTGATAGTACTCCAAGAAGGCCTGTTTTATCTGTCAGTGCAAGAAAAATTAAAGATAATGCAGCAGACTGGCATAATTTAATGATGAAATGGGAGAGACTGAATGATAATGGATTTACTACAGCAAACAAAATAGTCAACATGAGGATCAGTGAGCAGTAAGTATGCTAATGCACACGAATAAAGATAGCATAAAGATTGCTTTTATTGAGAGATTAATGTTCTTTCTTCACTAGAAAGTTCTTTTGGGGGGATGGGAAAAGAACATGTCACAGTGGATAAGCTAGCTCTTAGATCAAACTCTGCAGTTGCAATTCTTTGGTTACATAAACTATTTACATTCAAATAATGTCTCATAGTAATGATATTTGCAAGAAATGGGAAATGTTTATTTTACATAGTCAAATGTAACATATTTTAAATACTTACATAATGTAACAAGTTAAAAATGAGTTCTATAAATCTCAGCCCATGTGAGTTCCTTTATTCTTTTGCATGTTTTACAGTGAGACATAAAAAGCTAAAGTCAAAAGTTGAGAATATTTTAAAGAAGTATCAGTGATTTGTACAGATAAAAAGTTTTAATGGTGACAACTTAAAACCAAGAAGGAATCCACAAAAATACCACACCACAACCACCATTAAAAAAAAAAAAAAAAAAAAAAAAAAACCCAGAAAAACTGAAAAAACTCCACTTTGGTACAGCTTTTATTTTCATGCTGTAATGAGAAACCTTAACTAACAGGGCTGTGAGCAGCTTCTCCAGATCCCTGACAGCTGAAGAGGGTTTGTCTGACAGGGTTCTGACAGGTACAAGCTGAGCAATATTTTGCTGTAATGGTGCCAGATGTTGCTTTTGCTCTTTATCAGCTCTCTCTCCCCAGTCTGAGTTTCCAGCTGGTGTGAGTCTGCCAGACTGGGCAGGTGTCTGCACACTGGCTGCTCTGGGGTCACACATAAATGTCTTGGCTCAAACTTGCACAAAGATGAGTTTGTGGTGAGGCTCCAGATTGTCCTGTGGAGCAGCTGAAGCCTGGGCATACCTTGTTGGTGATGGGAGAACAACCTCCAGCACAGGGGCGAGGTAAAGAGGGAAAAGGTGTTATCTTAACACCTGCAAATGTTTGTTCAAGCACATGTTCTAAGGTAGAGTGGTTCTGTTTTTCTCTGAAGATTATGGTACTAACCCCATTTGCCCACATGGCCAGCTATGCTTTGTGCTATTTTTATGTAGGAATTCTCATGAACAGCCTGTGAGTGAGAGAATTTCTAGGATCAGACCACAAGGATTTTAAATCTGCACTGCTCAAGTAAACCTATGTGTAGTTCTTTATGCTGCCTCATGTTTGTTTTAGATTTCAGGACAACAAACTGGAGATAGCATGTGATAACAGTGCCACAGAACCTGAAAAGCCAACCCCAAAATACAATGAAGAGCTGGACAATTGCTGTGCAGAATTACTTGAGACCTTAAAGCAAATGGTAATACTCATTTTTCAGACTTAGTAAATATGAATCAATTCCAAGCATGCTCAAATAACAAGGAAAGGTCCTGAAGTATTTATTGTAGGCAGAAAATTGGGATTTTCATTCATAGTTCTTTGGCTTCAAATCTAAATGACTAAAATCCAGAGTGCACCATGTATTTGGTTGATGGGTAAATTTCAAAGTTGGTTTTACATCATCTGTCGGCTTATAGTTCTACTCCCCCCTTTATAAAGTGATGTGGAAACAAATCATACCCAGAATGCATTCCAAAGCTGCACCTGTTTTCTGTTTCTCATCCTGGATATTCCCTCTGTTTAGAACAAAAGAAACAGCAAAGCATAAAGCAGTGCTCTACCTGCCATCAAATCCTTGCAGCTGTCTTTGATCAGACATAATGCAGTCATATTTTAGCCTTCCTGCCTTCATTTGCTCTGCAGATCTCCTTCTCTGGAGAGTGGAGTAAGATAATTATGTAACCCAACATTTTTTCTGGATACCTTGCTAGGAATTAATGTCACCTGTCAGTTTGACAGGAAGCAAGCATTTTTTTCTGCCAGATACTGTAATTTAAAATTCCTGTTAAAAATAACTTTTACAGCCTTTTGCCAAAGTGGAGGCCCATTAAAAGAATGGTAGATCTAGGGGTTTTTTTATAGACAGGATACAGACCTGCAGTGTTTAGAAAAAGCAGGAAACTGGCTAGATTTCCCTCAGATTTTTTTCTGTGGGGAAAATGTTTGGGGATTTTTTTTTCCCTTCATGTACTCTTGTATTCAGACTGCAAATGCATTAATAAAGTTTTTACTCTTCCTGAGGAACGGGAGTCAAAGCAGTCAGTGTTAGATTGGATACTAAAGATAGCTACTATGATCTAATTTATTTTTCATTCCTTAGGAGTTTATACAAGCTTACAGGTTCATAGATGTATCTGTGTTTTAGCTGCTTGATGTAAAGATACTGCCTGCAAGCTTCATTTTGGTGTAAATATTCATACCCAAATGCACAAAGTCAGATGAACATGAAGGAAGTGGATGGAATTACCTATTTTTGAAGCAAGCTGTTAGATCACCCTAGATATATTGTCAGTAGTAGCTTGAGCTGCTTTTCTCACCTGCTGCTGATCTTTTGAAGTTAAAGTCATCTTGATATGGTAATGTACAAAAAGATTTTGAGAGGGCTTGTGCTGTTCAGGTGTGATGTTTTTCCCCACTGCTAAATTGCTATAGGAAAACTACAGAGGTGAAAAAGTGAGAGAGCTTTAGTATATTTCTACATGTGGGAAACAAAAGAATGTCCAAAAGAGAGTCATTATCTACAGTGTTCAAAATTTCTGTGTATCTCATATTAAGTCTTTATATAGATTCCAGTTTTGATTCCTGTCTGGAGTTAAAAAATGCAAGTTGGAAATGTCAATATTAAATAGCCTTCATAAATAGTGTGTTTTCAAAAAATGCTTAAGATCATGGTAGCCTAATGTTCCTGAGATATTCATTAATGTTCCATGTTCATCATTTTCAGACAAAAATACAGATGAAAATGGAAAAGCTTACTTCAACTACTAAAGCAATCTGTGACTTGGAAACATTCCACCATGGAGCTGGGAATTGCAAGGCTCCCTTCTTTCATACATGGCCCACATCATACTTCTGTAAGTAAAATATTGATTATCTTAGCTAATTACATTGTGTCATCAGTGTCATCCAATTTATGCATGACTGAAAAATAAGCCCTCTTATCTGGATGTCTTGCCTGAGAGGGAGAGAGTGCTGTCTCCTTTACAACTGACTAATCAATAAACACAGGAATGCATCACTTGGTTTAGGGTTACTGCTGATGACTGCCAAGCATTGTCTGACATGCAACAATTACAGCATAGAACCAAATTTGTCAGCAGCTGGCAGTGTCCAAGCTGCAACAGCCACATCCTCTGCAGGCAGAGATGAATTTGCAGCTTGCTGGTGTTAAGCTGCAGGCTTAACTACTTGACTTGTTTCTTGACATTGAAATTAAACCCTTGAATGCAAGAGCAAGCTATACCTCAGTTAATTCTCAAGCAGCCAAAGAAAAATACCTCTGATCTCAGTGTCAATCAAGACAAGTAAAGAAATGTTACACTCTACTGTTAATATTAATTCTTTTAGCATTCACTTGATGGCAAAAGGTACTGCCTCCTAGCTGGTATTACCCCAGTTTTAAAACTGTCTGAATTCAAGAGAAGCCTGATTGCATGCAAACCAACTGCCTTCTTTGTGAAAATCGTACTTCTGTGAAGCTCTGCCTCTTAATTCACTACCACAGTTTAGCAGGAATCTTAATGTATCAGTTTCTGCCAGCCTCAAAGAATAAGAATGACAAAGACAACTGCTGTCAAAACACCCATTGTGACTGAATCATTTAGTGATGCTGTCTACTCCATGAAAGACTAAATCCTTCTGAAGGCACTGATAGTTCAGGCTAAGGTAGAAGCATAAGATCAGTCTCTCTTTAAAAATACTTTGTGTGATTATTTTTTAGGAATTCAAACAATGAAAGATTACAGATGAATTTTAATCTCCCTACCAGTTTTACTAACATAACTAGTGACAGTTTTTACAATAAATGCTTCAGTTTTGGTCTCTTGGGGTTTTTTTACTGTTGTTTTTCACTATTGGTATTACTTATTGGTGATCATGCATTGCTGAAGTGCTTCACAGCATGTTAGGGCATCCTTAAGATTAGCTAAAATCAAGAACAACTCTAAATGTGAAGCTTGTACTACAGAATAGCATTATCAAATTTTAAAATCAAATTTCAGTTATATGAGGAATAAACTGATTATATTACAGGGGGTCCTGAGAACCAATACCACTGCTTATTCTATAATTAAATGTGGGCTCATGTAAAAATCAGCAGTGTGTAAAATACATCCCAAAGCTGAGGAGATTGTTTAGCATTTTATATTCTAATGTAAAAACATCATTAATGCTGTAATAAAATATGGCTAAATTTGGGGCATAGCTTATGTAAGGTAGGTTTTTTTAATGATCCACGTATTACAAGTATAATTTAGCTTTTAGAGACTTGCTGGAATGTTCTGGTCAATGTGCTTGGGTTTGTCAATCCATTTCAGATGAGGTTTGTCTGAAGCTGTCTGAAATGTACAAGAAGGAGCTACAACTCAAACAAACAATTGTACAAGACATTGCTCATTCTGCTGACCAGGATCTGATGATGGTGTATTTATCCTCGTGGCTGTACCAGCCTTACATTGACAACAGCAGCACGCTGCTGCTCGAAGCCATGCTGCTGGAAACAGGACACAGGCAGTGCTAGAATTCCAGAGCTTACATGGCTGCCTTCTAGGGGTGCTAATATGAAACTGAACTGGCATGTTGCAAGGCTTACCAAGTAAGTTGATTTTTTTGTAAAACTTATTAAAAATATTTTTCTCTATTCATATTCCTTACTTTGTCTCAGCTGATACACCTTTTTCTGTGTTGGACAAGCTAGTTTTGGTTGTTTTTATCTATTTTAAGGGCAACACTGAGGTTACAAGTAGGAGGCTAAGTCCTCTATACTCAGAAAGAGGTAATCACTGCCTGGCAATCTGGGGGATTCAATGCATTTAGAATCTACAGCAAAAGATGTTACTTCCTGCCAAGTCTGGACAGCCTGAAATACCTACATGGTCCCTTTTGCCACAGAAATTCAGCAATTCTTGATCTTCCATGGTTTTGGGGTTTTTTTTTGGTTTTTTTTTTTGCAAGAATTAACAGGGCAAATGTTTTTGCAATTCATTTATAAGTGGAGGAAAGGAAAGCACAAAAAGAATCCAAAAGGATCCACATAGTTTGGTGTGTGATTTTGAAATGCTGCTGCAGACAATAGTACAAATTCTGGTTTGGTTTTGACTCTGGTGTTGTTGAGTACTTCACCCTCAAAGAGTGATCCAAGCTTGAACCAGCACCCAGGGAAGGTTTAGTACAACTCAGCATTTTACAGTCATTATATAATAAGGTCTTGTCTCTTTTAATTAATTTTAACTTTTTTTTTTTTTTTTTTTTTGGTAGGAGATGTTTCATGAAAGCATCTGTGAATAAAACAAAACCTGCTTTAGTCAAGGCTGTATCCCATCTTGTTTGCTCCCTGTCATAGGGCTCAGTGAGTTTTTCCTTGGGTTACTGATACTGATGTCAAGTGGTTTTGGTTTGAAGGTGTCTGTCCTTCTGTACTGATAGGAAAAGCAAGGTCACTTAACTCATTAGCCCCAAGCTGAAACCTCATAAGCTTAGTAAGGGAAATTCATCAGTTTCCTGCAGTAACAGGACAGACAGACATGAATTGATAAGTTTTCTTTAAATGTTGTTCTGTTAACAATGAGGTTGTTTCTGGCAGCTAATGAGAGTTCTATTCTTAACCCACAATTCCAGCATCTAAAAAGAAATTCTGCTGTAGCTCAAGGAGAATAAAGTTAGGAACAGCTTTGTTGGGTTTTGTTATTTTTTCAGTGGAAGTGTTCCACTTAGTTTAACAGCCACCTTAATTCATCTGAGTTGGGCCAGACCTGTGTCACTATGGAAACATCTCAGTACTTCAGAAATATTTTCCAAGGAGAAAAGATTGATTCACATATAGAACTGTTCTTTTAAGATGAGAGTAGGTGTATTATATTTCCCAGCATGTGCAAATTGATAGGGAAGGCAAAATTGAAGCAAATTTTCATTTTCTCCACAGGTGGAAATTGTGGTTTGCTCTCATTTCTTAAGAGGAAAAAAGCTCTTCAGGAAGGGGTTTTCATATTCACAGACCCTCTTGCTTATTGACTGTTGTTGGGCATTGGAAGATTACTGCAAAATCATTGCAGAGATGTTTTGTCATTCTAGCTCTAAGCAGTTGATTGTTATATTTGTAGCTCTCAAATATAATTATTAGACAGTCAGTACAAAAGAGTATCATAAGGAATTGCTCACTGCAATGAAAGACTTTGAAAGACCAGCAGAACTTTGCTTTGTATGTTACCTTCACTTACAAGGTAGGTGTGTATCCTCTGGCAATTACCACCTCCTAAAAAAAGAGGGGAAAAATCCCAAAACAAACAGTAACTCATTAATAACTCATTAATGTATCTTTCACAGCTACTCATAAAAGGCAAGATTTTGGATAATCAAATTCATATTCTACTTAAACAACCACAAAAAAACACCACCAAACAAAAAAGCCTAACCCAACTATGTTTAAAGAGACATAGTAGAACAGTTTATTTAATCTGTAATTTGTCTTCTGTTTAGATTCAATTTTAATGTTTTTCTTTGTGGTAACAATACCATGAAAAAAAAAAAAAAGTCAGTGTTCATATTCAATTTAAGAACAATTCTCCCGTCCTTGGCAGATTTGTCTGATTGTCCCAGTAGTTGCATCTATTCAGCAATGAGGTGACAAACACATTTTAAGGATGTTACCACTTTTCAGTAATGTCTGCTCATTTAATGTTGTTCTTTTTCACCTGCTAAACTTCTTGAAAGAAAAGACAGTGCCCTGGACAAGATGCTGGTAGGAGGTCTCTACAAAATATACTCTGATCCAAGGATCATATTGAAAGTATGACAGAAATTCAAGTAATTTGCCAAGTTTTCTCCCTGCCTAGAGCAACAGTCCCTTTGTATTATGATTAAACAGTAAAAGGTAGTGTGGAGTTACTGCAAAGGTTGAAGTGTAGAACTCATAAAGGATGCATCATCTGAAAGGGGGAAAAAAAAGTGTAATACCACTCTAACAAAAATAGGCCATGACAGACTAAAGCAAAAAAAGAATTTGGTACCTCATTAAGGAAACTTATATCACTACTTATGCATTTTCCCATTTATGTCTATGTAACAGCAATTTTTAAAGGTGTGGCTGAACATTAGACAAGCAACTTAAAACACATTTCCAACTGTTCAGTACAAATCAGATCTTTTGAGGCTATTTTTGTCTCAACTCAGTGAGTGCTTATTTCAGTAAGGATCAGCTAGGCTGTCACATTGTTCCCAGAATGCACAAGTTTGTGGATTATACTTAAACCTGCTCATTTTTCCAGGCAGATTTATGTGCATCAAGTCTAGATGCTAATGAAAATTCAAGATAGCTTTTAAAAAGCACAATAACAGCGTTTTGTAATCTCAGTGGCACAGAAAATGCACATTTTTAATATAGCTTTTATTTTACCCATATACAGCTTGCCAGTACACAGCACATCACTGCTGCACAGCAGTACAACTTACTGCATTTTGAGATGGCTAGAGAGAAAAGGAATTACGTAACAAAAGGGAACAGTGCAAGTTTTAGGGTTGACAAGATTTCCACTTTCCACCCATCCCCAACATATAAAGCAAATAGAACAATGTTAATTCTAGAATTTTTGGTTGCAATGCTGCTAAATTTATATAAACATAAGTTATAAAAAGTACAGGGCATAGAAACAGTTTACAAATAAGTTAAATTTCAATTATCTCAGTATTCACATTAGAAAAATATACATTTTATAATCAGTCTTTTCCAGAAGAAAGCTTATAGGGTTTTCTAATTTATGGCTCCAATTCACTTTGAGAGAGCAAAATATCTTCACTTTGGCCACCTGCTTCCATTGCCAGTAGTGCTTCCACTGTTTCCAAAGGTATCCCTTGGGGTGTGCGGATGTGCATTGTAGTACCATTGGAATCAGTCACAATGACGATGCCTTCTGCCTGAGACAAAACAGCAGTGTCTGGATGAGACAAGAGAAGCCCATCTGAAGTCTGAATAAAAATCTGTTCGTGTCCCTGAGACAAAAAATCATGGCTCTCATCAGAAATCTCAAAAGCTACAGTTTCATCTACAGTAACTGTATTTGCCAGCTCGTGTGCTTCCTCTGTCCCACAAGAATATTCACTGTGGTGATTGAAAGCGTTTTCCTGGTTCCCTTGAGCAGACAGGGAAGCTCCCTGGCCAGGGTTCTGGTGTGACTCAGCCTGAGCACTCTGAGGGTAGTTTATTGGCACAACGTTTGTTGACAAAACCTTCTCAAGTTCCTGTATCTCATCAGTCACATCAGCATTATGGAGCTGCTCAGAATGTTCTTTAATTGCAAAATTCGGGTTTTCTTCTTGCAGCTGATGATATTTTGGACTGTGGCCATTTTCTGCACTCGTCGTTAGGCCAGTGCTCTGCCTGGCCCCTGCCTGCTCCATCAGGGAGCTGTGGAGCTCAGGAGCTGCCGGTGCCCCCGCTGTGCTCCCGCTCACAAAGCGCGCCTGGACCGGCCCGGCCGAGCCTCCTTCTGCCACAGGCAGCACCACTCCGGGGTGCAGCAGGGACCCTTCACCTGCCAGGCCTGCTCCCTGCATCCCTGCAGGCTGGGGATACTCCATCCTCATTTCCACAGTCTGGGAGAAGGTACCTGAATTTGCACCATCGATTCCAACTCCTGAATCAGCAAGTGAGTTATGTTCCTCTGCTGTCTGTAATGTACTTCCAGTTGTACAGCAGGTGATATGCCTGTCTTCTGAAAGCAGGATTTCTCCATTTAATGGATTAAAACCTGAAAAGGGGGAAGAAGTATCATTTTGTTGGGCAATCTAATAAAAAAACCTATATTTCAGGCATGCCAAAAAACCTATATTTCAGCAATAGTTTTGGAGGAAAAGCTAGACTACTTCCCTGCTTTGCTTCCCCCAGATTAGCAAACCTGAAGCACCTTACAGGAGTTTCACAGAACTTCCTCATGAGAAAGTCATTATAAAATATAAATATACAAATATTAAAAATATAAATATAAATTTATAAATATAAAAATATAAATAATATTTTTAAATTCCTTCTTTTTGAATAGTGATAGTTTATCAAGTATTTCTATATTAAGAGACCTTACATTTAGAGGCAGCATTTTTCCATTTTTCTGTTCGTCCTGAAAACAACCTGAGCTCAAAGGCAAACTCAATTTTGTTCCATCTGTCATGCAGTCAGTAATATTAAAAGATAAAGACAGTCTTTTTTATCAGGCACAAACTTGTCAGCTGCTCACCCTCATCACTTCTAGTAAATTGATGGAAGCATTTAAACTTCTGTTTAAATTTCTATTCCTAATCAATCTCATCCTGAACTCGGACATGTCATCAGGTTGCTACATATTAATTAGCTGTGCTAAGAGCCCCAGCAGCACTTTTGTCCTGTACCAGAAAAGGTAAAAACCACAAGGAATGCAGTGTTCTACCAGTTACTTGACCTGGACCTGACCAGGGTGCCAAATCCTGAAAGTAGTTGGACAATAACTACTAAGCTGCAGTAGTATGAGCTGTCAGACTTTATTATTAAAGCTCAAAATGAACAAGTAAGTTGGTTTGGTTTTGGATTTTTTTTGTTATGAAAGATACCACTGCACAAAGAAGGAGACTTAACACTGCAGAGAGGACTATTTTTAACATTTTGCACTGTAGACTAGCAAACACCCTACTAGCAGGTGCAAGCAAAATGTAATTTTAAAAACTCCTAGCCCAGAAGAAAATCATAGTGCAGCAAGAAGTAAGCATGGTCATGCAGAGAGCCTTTCAGAGAAAGAAAATGTAATGGAGGGAAACAAAAATAACCATTGACTGAAAGGCATACAAAGGGCAAAGGCACTTAGAGCAGCACCAAAACAAGGTATTTACAAAGTGGATGGTACTGACAGACATATCTTACTAGAGATTTACTTTCTTTTCACTGTTACCCTGCTAATCTGAAGGGCAGCAGGATGAAACATGACAAAGGAATAAAAAGAAAGGCAACCACCTGAAGACTGTGGTGGCAAATGGTGCCTCAATTCCAGTACAAGATGTATTCCAGTGATTGATACAGGACAGCCTATACCTGCTCTCCCTTTCCCCAAAGTTCCACAAAGCTCTGGTAATTGTGCTGCTGTAGCTGGCTGGGGCCAGAGGAAGGATGTGCATTGTGCATCCTCTGCTCTCCCACAGCTGACACAAAGGTTGTGCACTCAGGGGGACAGGACAGACAGGGAGCACACAGCAGAGAGCACTACTATGCTCATAAACAGTATCAATCACTGATTATCATGCATCCAGCACTGAGCTACTGCTGTCTGCATCATCTGTAACTTTTCCCTCCTCATGAGGCCTTTCCAGTTAAACAGCTGCTTTTGAAGGACCTGGGAAGCAAGTTAAGAGTTGAAACTGGAAGACAAAAACCACAGTAGCTTGAAGAACAAAGATTTGTTCAGCTCCTCCATGAACAGAACTGGGAAATCTGAAGTTACCATCTTTTCCAAACAGTGTACACAAATTCCCACTCCTTTCTTTCACTTCATCTTGACTGGCATAAGCACTGTTCACATTTTCTGTTACATCTTCTAACTTGGTCCTTTTGGCTGGTGGCAGCAGTTCTTCCCCTGAGCTCTGTCAATACAAGAGATGATTAGCTGCAGCCTGTAACAGCTGACAATATTGAAAAAGATAACTGTGGGAACATCATGGCAGTGAACTAATGATCCTCGAAAACAGGATTTACATTAAAGGTCTTCCTAAGAGGTAAGGATTTAAACACAGCCCTCACACTTTGCCAAAACTCCAAGGCAAAACACAGCTCTCTGCTACAATTATAAACAGACTGAAGCTCATCAACTGACTTGTCAAAAAAAAATAACCTGTTTTCATGCCCCTCTCTCCAATTAGCACAGCAATGAGCAGTGTCTGAACCTGCTGTAGGTTAGGTCATGTCCTCTAACACAGGCTGGAATCTGTGGAGCCCCCAGTTATCAGCACCTCAATTAAGTTCTTTTGTCCTCATATCAAAGACCTGTAAGTCTTTGATACTCTGTCCTGAATGCCACCAAGTGTCTTCCCAAAGCCCACACTTACTGTGCTCGTTCGTATGCCCTGCTATGGTAAGACAGCAGAGAGTATTTTCAGTATTTCTGAACACCACAAAAGCTTTACTATAACATGACTCAGATAATATAGCATGATTTTCTAAGGAATAATTATGTATTTTTAAAAGTTTTAATTGGTCTTAGATTCACTGTTAATTTTCACAAAGCTGTTCCATACCTCAGCTGACCGTTTTTGTCCCAGTACATCCACAGGCACTTGCTCACTGACCATTTTAATGACACATTGTGAATAAGGGTCTGCACCTTGCATCTTCTGTTCTCCACTGAGTATTTCTGTGATGCCTAAAGATTCAGCAACCTTCAGAAACAGATATAAGGAATAAAGTAAAAGTTAGCCTCTCAGATCTGAATACATACATGCTGAAATACAGATTAGTTTTCTTAAAACTGAACTAGAACTACATCATGTCTAGCCTGACAATCACCTCAGCTCAATGCAAGTATTTAGACTCCCATGTTTTCTACCAGCCTTCACACTGACACATGAACATCACCTTCATCTGAAGGTGACTGTTAACAGGCAAACTTGAAAGAATTATGGTTATATATAGAATCCAGGGACAGTTACTCAGAGCAGTGTTTAATAAAGATTATTGAGGCACTCCATCATATAAAAAACATTTAAATTTTCTGTTTAGAGTATCTCTGTGTAGTTAAGGATTTTCCCCTCTCCTCGTGTTCCATTCCTGTGCTTAGTCCTTACACAGATGTGCTACCATCCAGCTTCTCAAGGCCAGGTTGTTTTGGGGTTTGGTTTGGTCTTCTTTTTTAAAGAGCATCATTCTATATTCAGAATGCACATGAACACAGAAGAGAGCCAAGAAAGAGGTTTCATCTGTCTTTCTAGATACAGCTCCATAAACAATGGATCTGCAGTCACTGAAATAATAGTTTTCATTTTATAATGTAGTCACTACCTTTAATGTTTGTTAATGTGACTGTGAACTGCATAGATGCATTCAGTTTGCCCCCATTTTGCAATGAAATTACCTCTTTAAATCAAGGTCACTCATTTTAAATATAGACACACCCCCCCCATTCCTGATCAAACATCAGGATGTACTTTGATTAGTGGTTAATGCTAAATAAACCTTGCAGTAACATGCAGCTTCCTACTACTCTAGATATGCAAGGCAGGCATCAGCACTGCTAGAATTGGTTTTTATCTTTCTAGTTGTATCCACTGACATAAACTAGAATTGAAGTTTTATTATGGATTTCTTTTTCTTCTTGCTAAGTTGTTGGACTTTCCACAATAATGCCTATTTTTGCTAATTAAAAATCTTGTTGTTTTCAAATAAATTTACCTGCACGAGAAAATTAATTATCACAGAAAATTAAAAATGCAAGGCATCTCACATAAAACAAGCAAACAAACCAACCAAACATAGTTCCAAACAGAGTGCTTTATTACCTTAGCATCTTTTATTTCAACAGGCTGTTGGCAATTCACAGAATCAGAATTACTGAGGTGATCATAAGCCATTTTCTTTACCATGTTATGCAAATCTTCAAACTCCCTGTACACATCTGGAAAGTAAGCTTTGGCTGGATGTCCTTTTTCCACCTGGGAATAAGAGGGGAATAAAAAGGGCTTGTTTCTCCCTCCCCTATACTTTAAAAAAAGATTAAATTAAGATCTGTCAATTTTGTTCTGTTCAACATTTTAAAATAGAAACGTTTAAGTCAAAAGACTGTGGAATATTCAAAACGCCACTGAACCAGGCAGCAAAAAACAAGGCTTTGAGTTGAGACCTACCAGAGTTTTGCCTGTGGAAGACTGAAGTGATGTGTGGAACATCTACATGCTGCACAACATTGATTTAGGAAATTCAATTATGTCTCTAAAGGAATCTTTTTACGTGTACTAATGGACATATCCCTAAAATAATTTAATATTTTTACATAAAAACTCACCTTCATCAAGAGGAATTCATACACTGTAACAAGCTTTGTAAGACGTGGGAGAGCCAGCTCCATTAAATCTTCATTATCACATTGTTGTATTAGCTGTCAAAAGCCAGAATGAGATTATTAGGAAAAAGCAGCCCACACATTATGCACCCCATTTTCAGAACATAAAATATCACTACTTTTTTTTTGAAAGATATGCTGTATGTTTAGGCAGCTTTAAGAATAGATGTAAACTAACTCCAAAATGGGGTAAGTTACAAAACCTCAGAATAGGTTTTACTATTCATGTACAGCCAAAACTCAGTCCCACAAATGTTGCCAATTCATAGAAAGAACAGCAACCTCAGTAGCTTTAGTGGCCATAAAGGATCTATAACACACAGAAACCAAAGAACAAGTTGTGTTACTTGGATTTTAACCCCCATTCTATCCTCCCCCAAGACCTTTGTGGGTTTGTTTTGCTGGTTTTGGGTTCTTTTCATTTTTATTTCTTTTACTGTGTTGGAGGAGATACTAGTAGTAGCTAGTAACTTTCCTTCCCCAGAAAAAGGGTAGCAAGAATATATCTACATGTCAGAAGTCTCTTTCCAAACCCAGTTCCCATTTTCCTTTTTCCAGTTTTCTGCTGGAAGTATTTTTTTCTTAAAAGACAATGTTTTCTTCTTAGAAGCCATCTAAGGCTTTCATCTTGTCCATACATAAGGATGTAAAAAAAAAAAATTTTTTTATTTATTCATTGAAAATAAACGATAAAAAAAAGGTGTGGGAAATTCAGGTGGGGTAAAAATACTTGCAAAGTAATTGCAGAAGAGAACCATACCTCTTTTAACCTAGCTTTTCTTCTGAATACATTGTGTTCTGCTGACACACTACTAAGTGACTTTGAAGGGGACTGACCAGGTCTGCTAAGCCTTCCAGAACACCTGGACCTTCCACCCATCCTGGGCCGACCGCGTCGCTTTGCTCGTCGGGGTCTTGCAGGTCCTTGTGGGGTTACAGGTCCCCGGCATCCTGAACTGCTTTCATTTGCTTGTTCTGCCAGCAAGTGGCTGCTTTCCTCACACTCTGGTGCCTTAATTAAAAGGAAAAGTCGTTATTCACCATTTTAAACAGTTTTGAGGAAGACCGTTTTAAAATTAAAACAATAAATAGCATATTAAAAAAAATGCATCGCTGGATACAAGCATAACTTGCAAAGAAAGTTGTGGAATAAATTCAACACATGAGCAAGACTGCTACTTCTGCATCACATATATGCCATTATATGCAAAGTTAGCATTTTTGAACCACAAGATGTCATACAAAATAAAAAGATTAAATAAACATAATGAAAGAGGTGGTTTAAGTGGGTTAAATACATTTAATATTTTTGAAGTAAAATATATCCTCTTTAGATAGAGGTTGTAGAAATAAAACTTAATTAGCAGTAAAACATAATTTGGGTTTCATTGTAACTATGTCAAAGCATGAAGACTTTATAAGAAAGGCAAAAACTCTGACACCATGAACAGTGACAAGCCCAGTAATTAAATTCCAAATGTACTGCCCAGTTACTACACTTCAAAATCCTGTCTTCCCTAGGAACACAGCTAGGAAGCAGCTTCTGTTATAAGATCATACAGAAAGTCAAAGTGCCTTTTATATGTTTAAGTTATGATGATCATTTCAGTGTAAAACTCTTTAACTGTTCAAAGCAGTGACTTCTTACTTAAGCATCTTCCCCTTCCAAGATAGAATTTCTAAGAATGTTCCAGCATCTTTCAAGAAATTAGTTTATAATAGTACTGAGTTACATCAGGCTTCTTTGCATAATCTGTGCATTTGCATCCCAGTGTTCAGTAACTCCCTACTATTCTACTGATTAGGAAAGCTCTATAAATGGCAAATTTATGTCAGTTCTATCCAGGGATTAAATTACTAAATTAGTTCTAAATTTGACACAGGATTAGGGGTTGAGCATGGGGATCTTGATTGGCTTCCTGTCTGTATCAAACTACAATAATTCAGATAGCAGACTTCAGTAGTCTGCAATTCTCTTTTTCCAGAGATGATAACTGAGTGCAGAGGATGAGGGAAGGTTTGTTTGCTGTAAATTTTCACTTTCCTGAGAACAACTTCACTATTACAAAGACAAGTAATAAACATGACACCCCTACTTCTAAACAAGTACTTTATCCTAACCAGCAGCTGCATCAGCTGCAAAATGTTGAGAGTGATTTCAATATTAAAAGAGAAACTTTTCTTTGAAGTGACCAGCCTAGAACATCACAGGAAAAAATTTGCAGCTGAGGCAGCTTCTACCCTAGAGGGTGGAATTTCACCAGTGTTTGGTGTGCAGGGTTTCAAAGCCTCACTTTGAAAACCTGCTCTAGGAAAAGCTGCAGTTCACTGTTGTGTTCCAAATAAGAGATTTTTCTGTGATGACATTATTTCAGCAGCAGAAAATGAGAGCAGATGATGTGTTGCTGTCATGCTAAAGGCTGTAACTGAACAACAGTGTTCTTATCCAAATGCAGAGAAGAATGTCATTTATGCAGACAAGGTGAAAACCATATGTCAGAAACACAGTAAGAAATGATCACTCAGTGAAAATTTAGTTGTGTCTGTGCAAGAGTGCTATTGCTGCAGCACTGCAAGAGACAATTTGATTTTTAAAGGACTTCAATGGGAAATTTGCCTAATGTAGTCTATCAGCGGATATTTCTGAGCAGTACAAGACTGTGCAGCTACAGAAGTGCCATTCTACTTTCCACAGAATTGACAGATTTTCTAAGTCACACTTTACCTGTTCTCCAGCCTTTGAATGAACAGTTTCTTCCAGACTGGTAGCCAGTGCTTTTTCATGACTTAAAGTGACAGCAATTGAATCCAAATGTGCTGGACTCATCATTTCCTCTTCCACAACTATACTTCCATTAGGCTTATTTAGAGGTATTTTCTGAGGTGAAGGCTCCAGCTGTCCATGGTCTGGGTTTAGTTTATAATGTCTTGCTAATCCTCCTTTTCCTATGTAAGATTTTTCACAAGTCTGACATTTAAATGTCTTGGGTTTCAGATTATAATTTGAAGAACTGAATAATGCATCCTTTCCCTTCACCTTTCCTTCTTCATCATCTTCTATACTCAGCTCAGAGTAGTCATCAGAATCAGACTGATGACCATCAGCCAAATCCTCCATTTTAATGAATTTATAATCTTTAGCTTTGTATTTGGGGGGGCGTGAAATCCGTCCAGAACGAGTTTTCACCTTCAAGGATTTCTTTAACTTGTCATCCTTTTGCTTTTTTTCAAGGCTTGGTGTACTTGCTGAACTGGCTGCAGCCACGGTAGGTTTTGGAGACCTTGAAGCTGATGCTGTGGCACAAGAAGCCCTCTGTCCATTCACCATCTTGGATGGGGGAATCTTGTCCCCAGACCCTGCCCCGTGAGATGGGAAAGGCCTCTGCATAAGCAGCTGAACCGGAGACTCAGAAGAACTATGCAGGAGTAGCTGCTGCTGCTCAGTTCCTGAAACAGGCTGTATCCTAATTATCTGGGGATTAATAATGCCAACTCCTGGTATGCTGGATTTCCTACCAACTGGCTGACTCAGCGTTATAGTTTTGGACTGGATTGGTGCCAATGATGTCATTGGCCCTTCAGTTTCCTTCATCTGTCCTGGCTGAACTTGGACACAAATGGCTTCCAGCTGCTTTTGTGGAAAAAAAGGAAGAGTTGCAATTACACAAATGTATTTATTTATTAATAAATAAATACAGTATTTATTGAGATAATACACACATTCCCTTAAAGCAAAGCATGAAGAAACCACTGCACATCATTAACTTTCCATCTTAATGCATCAAAGCAGATTCCCTTCCTTCAAGCTATGGGTTTTCCTGCACATTTTCTGCTGTGACTGCGGTTCAACTAAAGCATGTAAAGTTTGCTCTGAGGCCATGTCACAGCTTTGTTTCCTGCTAGCAGGCCTGTCTGGAGTAGCAGAGTCAATGCCATCACTAAGGCACGTTCATAACCTTCAGCAAACCCCACACGGGAAAACTACGGTCTGCTACAAGATACAGGCCAAATACCCAGTCCAGCACATCCTATAATGTGTGTTCAGTTCACAAAAACTTCGTGGTGATGATTCACAGAATCAGATGCTACTGTTTATCTCCCTCACAGTTTCCCTGCCTCATCCAAATTTCTGCTTCAGTTCAATCACTTCACAACCTACACCCCAAAGGTGGGTTGAAAGCCCAGGGACCTGCAAGAGGCATGCAGTAACTTCCTGTGCATCACCACTTAACCACTAGGAAACAGCTCTTCTAAGCTGTTCTTGGCTGCACGTGTTGTCAGACTGAAATACTGACCACAGCAGCTATTAGCTACATTCAAACACGGATTTTCCTAAACCACATTGAAAGCTGTGCCTTTGAGCTGCGGGAGCGGAGTCTACACCCGAGGGCAGGTGTGACTAACGAGAACGACAAAAAAAAAAAAAAAAAAAAAAAAAAAAAAAAAAAAAAAAAAAAAAAAAATTATTAGAAAGAATTAAACCCGCGAGAGCCGTGGCTTTCATCACCAACGGAGCGCCGCAGCCTCCCTCCCCCCAGCCCCGGGGTTACCTTGTGCGGGAGGAGGCGGGCGGCGGCCGCGGCCCTGCCCTGCTGCAGGGCGACCTGCTGGGCCACGCTCTGCAGCTGCCGGGCGGCGTTCTGCATGATGCCGCCCGCGGGGCAGGGCTGCGGCGGGGGCGCCGCCGGCTTCAGCTGCTCCTGGGCCTTGCTCACTTGCTCGATGACCCGCCGGAGCTCCGCGGGGGCCAGCGGCGCGGCGGCGGGACGGGCCGGCGGGGTTGGCCCCGGGCTCTCCAGCAGCCGCTCCAGCAGCCGCCGCTGCTCGCCGGCACTCAGCCCCGCGCCCTCCGCCGCGCTCCCGTCCGCCCGCAGGTACAGCACGGGGCCGCTCGCCGCCGCCCCCACGCCGGCTTCCAGGGCGGCCAAGCTCTGCACCAGCTCCTCCGTCACCGCCAGCAGCTCCGCGCCGCCGCCGCCGCCCTCCTCTCGCCCCGCCGCCCCGCCGGGGGCTGCCCCGCGGGTCCCGGGGGGCTCGTCCTCAGCGGGCGGAGGGGGCGGCAGTGCCCCGGCGCCCCCCGCCCCGGGAGCCGCCATCTTGGCAGGCGCGGGCGGGCGGGCGCCGCATCGGCGGCTGCCCCCGGCGGTGTCGGCAGCGCGGGCGATGCGCGGGGCACCGGCGGCGGGGCCAATGGCGCCCCCGGCAGCGCCCGCCGCGCCCCCCGGGGCGGGGCCGCCCGGCGCCGACGGCGGCTCGCGCGGGCTAAACCGGCGGAGGTGCGCCCGCAGCTCCTGGCCCCGGTGGGGCTGGACACGGGACCCGCGGGCGGAGTTACCGTGAGTTGGGTTTGCCCGCGGTTCGCGCTGAGTCTGTACCGAGTCGCGGTACAAGAGGGACATGGAGCTCCTAGAGCGGGTACAGCGGAGAGCAGTGGGAGATAGCTGACATACCGGAGCGCCTGTGCGTCTGTCTCACGAGGAAAGGATGAGGGGGATAGCGCCTTTCCAGTCTCGAGCAGAGACGGCTCAGAGGTCACCTTGTGTCTGTGTACAAGTATCTAAAGGGCCTTGTGCCAAAAGAATGGATCCACGCTCTTCTCGGAGGTGCCAACCTCTGGCATACGAGACGACTGATGCACAGAAAGTTCCACCTGAACATGCGGAAGAACTGAACTGTGCGGGTTACCGAGCACTGGAACAGGTTGCTCAGAGATCGTGAAGTCTCCCTCAACTGGAGATATCCCAGAACGGTCTGGACGCAATCCTGTGCCGTGTGCTCTAGGACAAGTCTGCTTTAGCAGTGACGTTTGGACGAGTTGCGGTCTCCTCCTAAGTGACCCATTCCGTGAATGTGTGCTCCGTTTCGGGCGGCGGAGCGGGTGCCACGCGGGAAGGACAGCCCACACGGCAGAAAAGAGCCCGAAGGGTCACCCGAGCCCGCTGTAGCCAACCCAGAATTCTGCCGGGGCCGGCCGGGCTCCATCAGGCGCGCAATGAAGCTCGGTCCGTGCCCTGGGCGCTCGACCCCACACAGAGAGACAGCCAGACACACACACACCCCCCAAGTTCCCGGCCGTGCCCTTGTGCAAAGATCACGCCGCGTCTCAGCGCAACCGCGTGAGGTGGGTGGGAATCGCTGGGACGAAAAAAACACGGGAAAGAAAAAGGCAATCCCTGTGGCCCGTACGGGGATCGAACCCGCGACCTTGGCGTTATTAGCACCACGCTCTAACCAACTGAGCTAACCGGCCACTTGGTTAAGCGGCCGCCGCAGGGAGTAATAAAGACAATCCTGTGCCAATGTCCTACCTTTCACTCGAAGTGGCGAAGGCGACGGACTGGGCGAGGAATCTCCTCGTCCCCAGGAGCACCGGACCTGGGCCCGTGCATATGGAAACACACGCTTATCTCCTCAGCAACACCAAAAGCAAATCGGAAAACTTTTCCCTGCCTACAGAGAGATGCAGCGCCTGGTAGGGAACAACCGTAACGCGGAATCGGGGACAACTTCACCTGTGAGTCAATAGACTAATACTTCTTCAAGTTTACTAAGATATGATTACAGTTTCTTTTAATTAAAATATTTGAACATTCTTAAAAAGCATCTACTATTCTGTTCAACACGCTACAAGGATTTTGTTTTGCACGGACAAAAAATTCACTGTTTCCTGGTGTTTTGATTTTTAGTACATATGCTGTACAGAAAAGAACTTTTCTGCCCACCCTTGAAGCCTGCGTTAAAGCACAGGATGTCTGTTTAGCAAGAGGCAAACACCGGGAGGCGGAGACAGGGAGGGGATGACACAGATCTCCAAAATGCAGGTTTTTGGAGACAGCTCGGTGAGAACACAGCCCCTGCTCTCTCCCCGGGCTCTTCTCTGTGCCGGGCTGGCGGTACGGCGGCTCTCCCCATCCCGCAGTGGCGCGCAGGATCCGCCAGGGATCAGGCCATCACCGGGGATGAATCTGAGCCTGCCGGGGCGCTGCTCCGGCCACGGGAGCCTTGGCAGCAGACAGGGCCCGCCGCTGGATTTATGGAGCACGTCTCTTGTCCTAAGGGCTCCCCTCCTTAACCCCTCACCCGCGGGCGGCTCAGCCCCGCCATCCCCGGGGAGTCGGGACGCCAATTGACACCTCGAGGCGAGGTATTTCGAGTTTTATTCTAGTTTGCGCAAAGCAGAGAGCTGGCTGGTATCACACAAAAGTCTAGCCCAGTGATCATCAAAACTTTACACTTGCTATATACCTTTTAACAAACAAAGGCATCAGCATTCCTCGGTTACCAACTATGTAAGTTTTCTATTAATTAGTATTCAAACCACTATTTGGTAGTAACATCTCGTGCTAATTAGTCTGCAGGCGCAGTTCTTTTTTTCCGATTGAGTCTGGGGTCCCTTCTGGGTAGGTGGCCAGTGGGTTGCGACCTCACACTGCCGAAATTACGTTTCCCCCAGTTACTGCTCCATTCTCCTGACTTCAGTCCTGATGGCTCTCGTCCAGACAGCCCATTCACCTTGGGATTTTCTTTCCTTTTCCTAAAAAAAAAAAAAAAAAATTACCCGAGGGTGCGACATGCACAATTCTGCCGCACCTGGGCGCGCACCTGCCGGGCAGGGACGGGGCGCTGGCACGCCGTGCACACTGCGCATGCGCTATCCCCGGCCGTGCCGTGTGCAGCGGGCCGCGGCGCGGGGCCAGCGCGTGCGCGGTTGCCGGGGCGACTGGAACACAACATGGCGGCTTGAGGGGAGCGCCGGCAGCGGGGCCGGGTCGGGCCCGGCCGCTGATCCGCCAGCCCCGGCAGCGGCGGGACGGCGCGGGAGGCACAGTAAGAGGGTACGGGGACAGGCCTCGGGCCCTTTCTGAGGGGTGATGTGGGCCCGGGCCCTCCATGGAGGCTGGCGGGCACGGAGGGGGCCGTGGTCTTAGGGAGCCCCGCGCCGAGGGGGCTGTGGGTGCTTCTGCCGGCCCTGGGAACGCCGAACCCGCGGCCCCTGGGCAGCTCCCGGGGCTCGCATGGCCACCCTGGTCTCTGCGTCCCACTCCTCCGCAGCAGGGAAAAAACGGGTCTGTGTCTGGGCTCCTGCGGGGCATCACCCCGGCCGCCGGTCTGCGAGTGCTTTCTCAGAACTGCTGAGTTCTCCTGGTTCGGCACGCCTTGCTTTCCATCGCTTGGCATCCTTCACGTCTGCCGTGTTGCATCCTTCACATCTGCCGTGTTACATCCTTCACATCTGCCGTGTTGCATCCTTCACATCTGCCGTGTTGCATCCTTCACGTCTGCCGTGTTACATCCTTCACGTCTGCCGTGTTACATCCTTCACATCTGCCGTGTTGCATCCTTCACATCTGCCGTGTTGCATCCTTCACGTCTGCCGTGTCTCTGAGTGCAAGAATTACGTACCATGGCCTTGAGGCTCAACTTCTTCATGTCTGCCTCCTTCATGTCTTTGGTTATTTCTTTCTTCCCACGTGTATCAATGTCATACTTAAACATCATAGCTTTTTCTTCCTCAGTATCTTGGCATCTTTGTAACAAAGCGTCTGCTTTAGATTTTTATAATATCCTCTTTTGACTACTGTAGTGCTGTCTTTTGTGTCATTTTTTTATTGAATTCTTTAATTCTAAATGATTATTAATTTTCCACTCTCTCTAGTTAAAACGATTGGGTGTTGTCTTTGAGCTCCATCACTTGCCCATAATTTATACTTAGATTGTTCCTTATTTCCTGGGCTCTTTAGCCTCTTTTGAATAATTCATGGCCACTTTTTTGGGGTGTTGGATGAGTTCATGTTGCTACAACTTTTTCTTCCCAACCTTTATTTCCCTTTCCACTAAGGATTCTAAGCTTGAACATCTGTGTGTGCTGAAACGGAGGGGAGGGAGGGGAGAGGTTAATTTACATCCATTGTTAGAGACGCATGAGAGAACTCTACCCAGTGATCAGGTCTCTTTTATTCTTCAGACTTCTATGCAAATGTAATTGGAACACTTCCTTTAATTTATCCTCAAAGCTTTCAGTCTTACAATGCTCATAACATTTTTAACCTTTCTTTCAGTCTTCATCTTTGACTACAACAAATTCAGGTAATCCTAACTGGTAGTAAGTTTTGTTTTGTAGCTGTACAAATTTTCATAGCTCAAAGCTGCTCTGACCTGGCTTTTTTTGTTCAGTATGTGTTTGAAGTCTTTTGGTTTGGTGGGTTCTTTTCATCATGATCAGGATGGTGCTGAAGTGGATTTTTAAGAATCTCCAGAAATCTTGGCTTGTGAATGCAAAATTAAAATTTGTTAGTACATCTGAAGTCTAAATTTTATTTCTTCTTATTCTGTATAAATTTCTGTGCTGCTGTTCTTACAATGTGTGATTTTCTTTCAGCTGCTGATTAAACAATAACTTGTCATGGGATCATTATCATTTTGTCTCTGGGAAAAAATCTCTCTTATTTTAGTGTTTTGTTCAGAGTTTACACATTGACTTTATTCATCAAAGAGACATTTCAAATACTGCAATTTTCCTTCCTGATTCCACCCTTTTTTCAGTCAGTTGAAATTATCCAGGCCTTTGCTTCATTCCTTTAACTGGGTGGATCTCATAAGTGCCAGGTGAAAGCCTCAGTTGTTGGTTATGTGTGGGGTATTTATTTTGTCTACAGAGCTCTCTGTTGTGAAGGAATTGCAATAACAAGTGTTACAGGCTTATGTGGAAAAGATCTTCAGTGCTGTAAGGATGTTCTAAAATGTGTGAAGGATTAAGTCCTTGTACTGTATCAGAATTCTGCAATTTCAAATCTAAACAGCTCAACTTGTTTTGAACTCTCCACTCTCATCTGGACTTCTCTTGTATGTGCAAAATACATTTATAGAAGAAAATATATAAACATAACCAAACAGTATAAACATACACCATCTGACTTGTTTAAATACCTGGAGATATTTTCAATAAATTTGTACAAGAATGCTTTCCCTGCACTTCTCTGCCCCAGTACTCTGCTTCATTAACACTATGGCTGGTATGCCATAGATATTAAGATCTCATTTTCAGATCATATGATTTTGAATTATTTTTTTTTTATGCAAGAGAGTCAATTGCTTGCATTTAAGAAAAAAATACAGGAGGGCCATTTATTAGAATAAAAGAGTAAATCAACAAATAACTAACTTTTTTGTGTATATTTTGGGCTCAGGGCTGGCTCTGACATGATAAGAACATGTAACACAGCCAGTGTGTTTGTGACTGGTTGGAGGGCATCAGTTGCTACCAAAAATTGCATTTGCACTGAATTCTGAGAGAGTAGTATTTAAGTAGTCTGAATTTACAATCTCCATCTTACATTTAGCAATTTAGATAGGAGATTAAAACTTGAGGTGGGGATAGAGAACATGGTGATTTTTCCTGACAAGAAGTTCTTTCTTCAGTCTCAGTTGGTGAAGGCTGAGGGTCAGCTCACCTGCAGCACTAACCAAATTACCAAATTACAGCCAAAACAATGAAACTGTCCTGGGGCCTCCTCCCCACGTTGGAGTCTGTTAGAGATTGCCTCCTTTACCCACAATGATTTGCAAATTAATTTTGTGCTTTTAAAATAGCTCGACATGTAAATTGTCTCTATTGAGTGTATGAGCTGATGTGGTTTGTTTTAAATTGCTCTTCTATTTCCAATTTTTCAAATTGAGATGGCCTAATTAGTTAGTTTATGGTGCAGCATGATAGATAATGATCAGAAAACAGAAGCAGCAGATGATAAAAATGAGAAGAGCACCTGACAACTCTCATCTGAGTGCTGCTGCTGTATTGAAGAAAAAGGGGTTGCAAGGGGAAGGTTTCTATAATGAAAATACAAGCATTTGGCTCACAAAGAGAGAGAAACACTTTTTTCTTGTTTGGGTTTGGTATTTTTTTTTTAAGAGAAGCAAGTATGAAAGCTGGAGAGATGAAAAGAGAGTAAGAAACACAAATTGATTGTTAGTTGGAAGACAGCATTAGAGTGTCCCTGCCTAGGTACCTTTTCCCTCTGCAGAATTTCTTGGCAGGCTTTCTCCACTGTAAGGCTGTGTTTATACTTGTAAATTAAACATATCTGGAAATCTTCTTGGACACAAAGAGCAGCTGGCATGAAATAGCCCTCATCTCTGCTCGTAAATTCTCTTATCTTCCAAAACAAGGCAGCAGGGCAGAAACTGCTTGAGCACTGACCTTAGAAGGAGTCCTCCCACAGGCAGGGAAGGTGCCCCACCAAGAGCTGATTGTCACAGGCCATGTCCCTGCCAGGTGCTGTTGTCACAGTAACTCATAACAATTAATAACTAATTCAGCTACACTGAATTTACTGCTATCACAAAGCTTGAGACTCCCAGTTATTCTGACACCCATAAAGGGCTGAATATGATAAAAGAGGTTTTCTGCCCTGCCTCCCTCAAAATGACTGGGTTTGCATCTTTGTTGAATAAAGACCCATGTCAAAAGCAACAGCAGCATAAAGCCAACCAGAACTGGATTTTTCTCAGGTGAAATTACTGAAAAAATTATCAAGGATAGAATCTGTAGGTGCTAAAAATAAAAGGCAATAGGAGGATGAGGTGGGTGAAGGGAACTAGGCACTGGGATTGGTAGGGAACAGTTAATCACAGAGCTGGAGGAGAATAAAGGAGGAAAGAAAAAAGTCAATTCTGATGGAAATTAGAAGACCTGAAAGTTAATATAAATAAAACTTTTTTTTTATAACCCATATCTGCTTCATCCCTTAAAGTTCTGCAGAATTAGAATTGACTGATTTTTCACATCTTTGCATTTGAAGCATTTAATTATCAAAGCCAAACATTACTTTTGGCCCAGAGCAAATCTCAAATCTGAATTTAATATGGGAATAAAGCTTTAAAATCAGAAACTGCTTTGCTTAAAATAAAATATATAAAAAACCCCAAACAAACCAAACAATACCTCCATAAAAAACCCCAACAAATTTCCCATTGTTCCCATGTTGGAACAATGATTCCATGATAAACTTACTTTCCATGATAATTTTGTTTTCAGTACATTGTAAATAAAGGGAGTTTTTTGTTTTGTTTTGGTGAAAGAAGCAAAGAATAAATTCAAATATGAGTTGCTAATATGCTGCAGGATAAAAAAAGGTAGGAAGGGCTGTGTGGAGAGGCATCATGTCTCTAAGCAAGGAAGTGGTAGTTTATTGTCTAAGAATTATTGTCTTCTACTTTCTGGAATATATATTTCTGTAATCTGGGCAGCAAAACTTAATTTGCTATTTTTCATTGCATGTTAACAAAATACCTCTTTTATCTGAAAGTTTTCCATTAGTCAGCATTTAACAAGTAAAGTAAGGATTGATACACAGTCTTCATAATAATTGCAAACATACTGAAACAGTGTATTTTTGTTTTTAAAATACCAGTTGCTAAGATAAGGAGAGGGAACATTTTCTGATGTTCTGGAGAAAGTGAGTCTTTGGGAAGGAAAGTACTGTGCAAGTAAACACATGAAGCAACATTTTGAAAGGTATGCATAATTAATCATGGAAATTGTACAGAAAACCATGTTTAAATTCAGTGAGGGAACACAAAATTAAGACTAAGTGAATCTTTTTAAGTGCACATGAATTAAAAAGGTTTGCATGTGGTACAGAAAGGGAACTCTGCCTTCCTGTTAGGCACTGGGGGTTATTTCCTGGAGTGCTCTAATTGATGTCACCCACTGTGTTAAATGGGGCCTGGCCACTGGGTCAAGGGTGAAAGGATGAGTGAGGAATAAATAGTTGATTTCTGCCTTGCCAAATGCACAAATATACTTGTGCTGGTTTTCTTTTATCTGTAAATAATAATTGCAGGAAATGTGTCAGTCCTCTTCTTGGGGAATACTTTTTTCAGCCTCTTTAAGTGCTGTTGTAATGCAGGTTAAAACCAGTGCATTTATCCTTAGTCAATGTATAGCATTAGTTCTCCTTCATATTTGCATTTATGTTTACATCCATCACTCAGATGTTGTATGGTCCCAAAATAGGTGCATTTATCAGTCAGGGAGATAGAGCAGAGGGCTGTGTGTCAGTAGACATAGACTTGGCATTGTCCTCCAGGTATCCAAGTGCCAACCAGTGCCTCTTGGGTTACTGATTTTATATTCTCAGTTAAATATATCAGTTCCTAATGAAAGCACTGGCAGTGACTCATTTGTACATACAAAGTGAAATGGGACATTTTGCTCTTAGGTGAGATTTCAAAATGTAACTCAGAGCTTCAAAGAATACAAGTTAAGAGAAATATCTTCAAGTAATGTGGCTTCTGATTCTCTGTTATATTGTTAGAGATCTGTTGGTCCATTTATACACTACCCACCATTGACAGAATTGTCCACTTTATGATTAAAACAGTATTTAAACTGTTATTTAATTATATTTAGCGTTTAAACTATCTGCTTAACTGTATCAAGGGCAGATGTATACAACTCAGTGGAAAGGCACTGCAGACTCTGTCATCTTTTCATCTAAAACATCTTTTAGGCCTTTAACCCTTTGATAAATTGACTGACAAATTCTTTTGATGAAGTGAACTCTTTTAACATTATTTTAAACAGAACCTGCCCATACATGGTATTTCTCCTCATTTCAAAGTGGAAAATATTGTTTTGGTGTTTAGCTGTACATCTGACTGGGAAAAGACGTATGTCCTGCTCTGATCCATTCAATAGTGTGCAAAGCTCTTTGTTTCCTGCTTCCTCCCAGAGTTTCTGTAGCATGGGTTTTTTGTTTATTAAAGCCTAGGAGGGCAATGAAATAATATACACAATCATTGAATAGTGTCTATTTTTCATGTAAGAGGTTTCCATCAAAACTTAATCTTAAATGTTACATTTGGCAATGCATCCCACTGAGCAATGTTTGGAATGAATGCTACAGCAGCACAGAGTAAACAGTATCATCCATACTCCTGAGAAACACAAAATTCCTGCTGGGAGCTCCTTGGTGTCCTAACTGGTGTCTGGGGCACAACACATTATTACTTTATTCCTGGGTGAGCCCAGCTGCTCCAAGCTGCAGGAAGGAATAAAGCCATTTACTAATTACTGATCTGCTCAGTAAAGAAACAGGAAGGAAACAATTTATCAGGCCCTGCATTTCAAAGTTCAGTGACAGACTAAAGTTCTGACAGCCTCATGGCTGGGGAAAAATCAGCTATAATCCAGTCCTTGGCTGCAAGACAGTCTTCCTCTTTTCTGTTTAATTCAACTTTAGTATAGCACAAGTGAATAATCTGAGATAAATACAAGCAGTAAGGAAGCCGACTCCACATCCTACTATCTTTATTTTTACATAAAATTGTTCTGTATGCATGGTGCATTGATTTCTTTCTTCTTTATCCCTGTATTTGAACAATATCCAGTAGCTTTTGGGTCTAGAGCAAACCTGTAGATTCTTAACCAGCTTTTTGAGTTTGAAACACATTTCTCAAAATCTGAAGTCTACGTGTCTGCTGTTGTTAAGAAAGTCTGATGTAGCTCTTGTTTTTTGTGTCTCCTTCCCAACAGACCAAAATATTTCAAAGTCAGTATTAAAATGAAAATCTAAATATATGTTAAGCATAGTTAGATTTCATCTCATCATATGTAAGATTTGCTGGTGATTTCAACCCACATCCCATATCCAGTGAGTGCTTTAACTGTTCACCATGGCTCAGTACTCTGGCTGGGCACACTCAGAGCTTATCTCTGGTACTTAAGGATCTTGGCTCGACTTACCAGTTTGAACTAGGGATCAAAGCCAACGATTTGGCAGTATCATTTCACAGGCAGCTTTACAGACATCCCTGTGCAAGCAGCTGAAGTTTGGATCTCAGAGTTAGGCAGTAGCTGAGCTCTGCTTTTGGAAAGAGGTGTCAGTGCTAAAGTTGGGCTCCTTGCCTCATTAAGCACTTCAGTGTCTCTGGGGACGTTCTGTCTCCAGAGTGATCACGTTTTATGACAGCATTTACTCCATTACTGCATGGTACATTTCATCACTGTGCAACAGCAGACATATCCTTCATTATTCAAATCCTTGACACAAAACTTGTTGACTGCTGTGAAACATTTTTCCTTGTCCTTCAGGCTGTGTCACTTCTCTGTTGAAGGCTGTGCAAGCAGCACACTGCCATTGCCAGTCCCGTTTCTGCAGATACAGGATGGCGCTGATCGTGTCGGCAGCCTGGCTTCCTGCAACCCTCAGCCTCAGCTGCTGTGCTGTTAACTGAGGGTGATCCAGCCTGCTCAGCTCCTGCAAGCTGAACTGCAGATTGCACCCTCAACCTTTTCCTGGCTGGCTTAATACAGCACTGCAGGGGAGATGGGCTGTAATGCAATTATCTTACAAGAAAAACTGAAGACATAAAGATGTCTGCCTCTGCAGGGCAGTGAAATGGAAAATAAAGTGTCAGGTGTATTACATCATGATTATACTTGAAATTGCTGTTGTCAGCAAAGTAGTGAGTTCAGATACACATTGCCATGCAATAGAACACTTCTGGAGTTTAAGTAGAAAGTATTTTCACATATAGTGCAGTGGCTTCCCTCTCTTTTCTTCTGAGTTTGTATCAGAATATATTTCTTGATACTGCACAGATATTCCCAGAAAACATGCCTTCAAAAAGCTTCATTGAATAAATCAGTTGACTTCTGCAGTAGGTGCTTTGGATAGCATAATCTGAAACTCTGATACCTCAGATGTAAGTTTAAAAACTTCCATGAGACAGCATCAATTAAAAATGAACATGTCCATTTTAATACTGATTAAACTACTTACTTTTTGTCTACACTGTGGACAAATCAATGTGCAAGTTTTATTTCTAGCTTAAAGTCTCCTTATTTGTTTCTGCAGGGATGAAAGCCCTGGCTCCCTTTCACTGGTATGTGAATTTATGGCCATGACTATTTATGAGCTGATAAAAGGTATGTAGCATATGCTTAAAAAACATAAACTCTCCTTGTGTAGATCACAAAATGGAATTAATTATTTTTCACTTGGTTGTTCACTGTGACAGATTATAGAACTCACAGGGAATCTTGTGCTGTACTGCTTTACCCTTTATTTCTTGCCAGTGGAATATACCCAATTGTTTAAGGCATGGGTAGGTGCAGTCCATAGCCATCCATTCTACAGTCAAACAACCTAGACTGCAAAACACAAAATAATTGCTTTATGGTACAAAAAATAAAATTTAAACAGATTCTTTGTTAGGTCAGGGTGATTGTGAGGTATTCCCATTTATTTCAAAACTATTGAAACAATGAATAAGGAATTTTAGTTTTTGTACTTAGTAAAAAGGTATAACCTTAGTACATTTTCTTTATAAAATTACATTGTTCCCTCCTACTTCCTATATTTAAAAATTCTGGAGCTGTTTGTCAAAGCAGGTCAGAGATCATAAAGCATAAGGAAGAGTTCCTCCAAAAAATTTAGTACAAAAGCTGATTTAAAATCAGTTCTTATATAAACAGAACAGAATTGGATACAGCAAATGAAGGGACTTAGAATTCATGAGTAAAAGAGGATTTTTAAAAATGAATAATTAAGAATTTGTAATGTCTTAACACTTGGGAGTTTAATTTAAATAACTGAACATGCAAGTGTCATTCAGTGTAATACAATAAAGACTTGCTCCTGAACATGACATTGGTGACACTGACTATTCAGATCTCTAACAAAAGGAGTAACTCTGTTTCTGACCTAGATAAGAATGTGAGATTAAAATTGAGTTATTTGCTGATTGCTGAAGTAGATTGCTGTACTAGTTTTAATAAGACATTTTGGGTTTGCTATATTTAGCATGGTATTCAGATGGAAATGAGAATCATCATTTCAGTATGTTCTGATTTTTTTTTTTTTTACTATTTAAAAATACAAGTTCTTTCAAAGTTTCCCAGAAGATGATTGTTTTAACACCACTTAGTTATAGTAAACTCTTTTTCTATGCCATGGTGAATCAGTTCAAAATGAAATCTGTTCAATAGTAATCTGAAATGCTGCAGTTACAGATTATTTGAACATTCACCTGGGCTTACCTGAACTTCTCTAAATTGTTGATTCTTCTTTATGGGTCTGAATTTTGAGTCTGGACTGTGTTTCCCATGATACAGTGCCTTATTTTTAATGTTGTGTAAGGTAGTGGCTCATGGGGTAGAGCTTGTCAAATCATCGAGTATAATGGGAAAGTGAACTGGACTGAGAATGAATTTTTAATTTGACAAGGAGTATGGAGACACTTCTGTAATTAGGAGGAAAGTTCACTGTAATGCTACTAATGTGGAAAGCTGATAGTTTTGTGTTTTTTCCTTAAAAAAACAAGAGATCCATGTTACTTCAATCAAGCCTATTTGTCTTTACACAAAGTCATAATTGTCTTGCTGTTAATTTATAGCAGAAGCATTTAATAACTGAGAAAGAATCTTGCCCTTTATTTAATCAACAGTAGTTTGGTAATGTAAAACAATGAAAAAAGTGGCTGAGAGAGAGGTGTGGAGGATTTCTCAAGAGAAATGATAGAAGCCTCAAGTGCCACTGCCTTAGGATTCACTGTACCATTGCTGCCAAATGAGGTTCCTCCAGTGATAAATCTGGAAGTAGAAGAGCATCTGCTCCAGATTTTTCTAGTGACATGTAATGAAAAAGCAATGGAGCATGACTTCTTTTTATGAAGGCCCAATTCCTTAAATAAGAATAATAATCTAAATTGATTTGAATAGCTGCATTTTCTAATATCTTTTCACTATAAATGACAAAAGTCCTGATGTTGAAAGCACCATTTATCTCTATGGGGACACTAGTACTACAATTCCCCATGTAAATGGTGCTCTGTTCCAAGTGCTTTGTGATCTAATCCTGCTCAGTGGATTATGTGGCTGCCTGGAGGAGCACTGTAATCAGCTGGGAACACAAGTCTGGCTCTGGGGCTCTGGCCTCAATGAGTTACTGTCCTGATAATCCCCCTCCTCCTCCCAGCCAATTACTCATACTACTGTCATCACCAGATCAGTACCTGCTTTGTTTTTCAAAATTGTGATCATTTCTGCCTCCCTTGATGGCATTGCAGTGTTACATAAAGGCATTACAGCAAGATTAAAAGGCCTTTGGAGCCTATAAAAGAAAAAAGCTGAGCAGTTACTGAATGGCTCTGAAAAATAGATAAATTTTATAACTGTAATTATTGCCTTACAGGAAGCTAAACAACATAGGTTAGCCTTGAATTTGCAATTCAGATGTGAATCACAGTCTTTTAACCATGGTGGTAACTTGAGGTGATTGATACAAATCTTTAACCTGAAGGACAATTACTTTGAGTAGAGAGGAAATGAGATATTTAGAAGAACTGCAATGAAATATTGCAGTTCTGCTAGAGCTAGGGGAAATAGATACTGCAAGTAATACATGCAGTAAAAACTGAGGCATCTTACAGAGTATTGAATTGACAATTGTTAGTGCATACTGAAATATAAATTATGTCAGAAGTCAAGTGGAAAATGAATCACAAAGCAAGCCATAGATTACATATAAAAGTAGTATAATTGAAAAAGGTGATATCAGTGCTCTGGAAGCTGAAGTCTATGATATTTGTATTCTATTTGTTCTTCACGAAAAAGGACACACACAACTTGAAATTTTATTCCAGGAAGGAGAAAGCTATTGCCTTAAAAAAAACAAACCAGGAGCAATGTGTAACAGATATGCAAATCTCTAGGTTGTATATAGGTAAAAGTTCTGGTTCAGCCACAGCTTTACAGCAAATGTAGCATACTTTTATTTCAGGGTCTTCTCTAGGCAGAAACAGAATTGTCTGGGGCAGCCCTGACTGCTGCAGGGAGAGAAAAGGCCCTGGCCCAGGTAAATGTCTGTCTGCAGCAGAGCCCTGGGGGGCAGCAGGCAGCCAGAGCTGCTGCCAGCACCCCAAAGGAGCTCTGGTTCCTGCTGAGGAGCCCTCCTGGGGGGGATGGCCCTGGCAATCCTCTGGTAGCCCTGGTGAGAGCAGGAGCACAAAGCCTGGCCTCTCCTTCCTGGACCTGCCCATTCCCCATTCCCATATCTGGAGCTGTTGTCTCACCATGATGGCAAAATTTAATATTTTCTATTATGTTGATAAGTTTGAAAAAAAGTGCTGGTTTCTTTAAGTATTTTTTGTTTTTTACAAATAACTGGAAGCACTGATAATGTTTGTCTTTTTACTGAATTCTTCTCTCTGCTGTGTTTGTATTAGTACAGAAATGGGATATTTCAGAGTGATGGGCAACAAGAAAACATAATAATAAAGGTAATTAAATTTATATGAGGATATTTAACTAAAAGTGATGTATATAAGTATTTTTCTCTTTACCCCGAGAAGGTAATGTTTATTCATGAACAAAAGTACAGTTTTGTAAGAAATATATAGACAGTTACTGTACTCCTGATCTAGGGGAATGAACAAACAATTTTGTTACTGGCTAAAAACTGAAATGACTGAGATGCTTTACACCCTGTATGTGTTCCCTCCAACCTGAAACCTGTTCTTTATCCTCTGTTAATATGTATTTTCATTTCTGTGTTAATCTAGACACAGGAAATAGAGTTCAGTTTTTCAGCTCTTTCTTTCTACATTCAATTCCTCCAGTTAGTGGAAGTTACACAAACAAAAGAGAGCAGAAGACAGTGGCTTTCAGAAGATTTAATTGTAACCCTCTCTCTTGACAGTTCCAGAAAGTTATTTTGCTGATGTTTGAAAAGCAAGGATTTTTAAATTCGGTTTATGAAATTTTATTTTCTGAAGATAAGTTTTTGAGTCATAGAAGTGTAGAGGAGAAGCCAAAGCCACCTATTACATCACTGCTAAACAGAAGAACTTTAATAACTTAAACTAGATGTCCTATTTAGCAGCCTTTCCTTCTGTGATAGTCCCTATGCTCTTAGACCTTTCTTTTCATGATGTACAGAAAGTATTTGAATTACATACTATGGACACAGATACCTTCATGCCTGGACCCTACTCACTGCTTTAATGCAGCTTTACTGCTGTGATACTGCCCCTGGATTTTGGAAAGTTTCTTCTTAAAGTCATCTGTGATTTCTTTTACAATGACTATTTTACAGTCATTGCTTGAATATTTTACTGTTTTTAATCTGTGGAAATACTTTATTTATTTCTGCAGCAGAACAGCCTGAAGTTAAGAGAATTTGGATCTTGTAGGAGTATCCTCCCCATGCTGGTACTGAGCACCTCAATGTTTGCTTACAAAAGGGCTCTGTAGTTACAGAATTGGCATGTGGAGTCCTGGCTGTGTTTTCTATGAAATCACAAGGTACTGTGTTCAGTGGAGGGTTTTGCTTATCATTAATCAAGATAATCAAAGGTAAATAACTCAAATTAGGAGCATGTGGTTTGGATAATGTGATCTTCGTTTCCATGGATTTGTAGAAGAAGCTTCTGTGCTTAGTGTGCAGGGTTCATGAGGCAGTAATCCCATCTGGTCTGGCACTCCCTTCACCCTGTGCCAGGTTAGTAATAAAGCAGTTCAGGAGAACACAGTACAAACAAAAGTGATTTACAAAGGAACATTCTCCCCCAATCACTTAGTATTTAGTAAAAATGTATTTGCTTTATCTCTGTGTAGAGTATGGCTCATTTCTTCTCATGAGCATCACAAACTATCCTCAGTCTTGTTAATGCACTTAATGGTAAAATTTTTCCTACTTTTTTTGGACTTTCTAATACTTTATGCAAAAGCAAGAGGAGATTAGAGAATACACTTCCTCTGATTTACAAATTTGATTTACAGTATAGTGTATCTAAGCCCCTGTGCTCTTAAGATTTTGTGTGCTGGTATATTTTGAAATCAGGTTCTGATGAAGGAAGAGTTCAGGAAAAAACAAAGTCTTTTAAGATTTTTGGTCATAGTGAAACTATTACTTTAAACATTTGTTACTGGTCTTCAAGAAAAAAGCAAAAATACCCACCATGAGTATTTCTCCAATATCTTTGTGCCCTAGCAACAGCAGCAGTTCTTTATTCTCCTCCCACACTGCTGTCTCTGATATGCAACCAGGACTGATAACATTTGCTTTGCTTCTTTCCTCCTCCACATGGCAAGTGCAGCTGCTGCCATCACCATCACATTAAATGACAACCATTATGCTTTGCCTGCTAACTTGTAGAAACATTTCTACTTCTCCAGCCAGAAAACTGTTAAAAGAAAAATCCCAAATGTGGCAGTACTCTTGCAAAGTAAATTGGGACCAAAAGCTTTAAGAATGCCTCGTTTTTTCATTTCAGCTTGAATCAGCTGGGCTTTGTAGCTTAGTAAGAAAATTACATGCTGCAAACTTAAGTTTTCTTAGGGAAAACCCCCAAACTTTAAAGATATTTCCTTGTAGTTTTAGCTTAATGTAAAAAAATCCACTCTTTGCAACCGCTGAACATTTTCAGAGACCTTACAGGTGTGTTCAGAGAGGAAGGAGGGATGTTTGTTGAAATTAATGAATTTGAAGAGATACAGTCTTGCCAAACTGAAGGCAATTATGGACAGGTTTGTTTCTTTTTCAGTGCCTCCTGCAGTTATTGCTGTTGAATGGTTGCATAAGCCTTTATGCTTTACAGCACATTGTGTAAGAACTTTTAGTCTTTTATTCAGCCATGCTGATCTTTCAAATCTTGTTTCCCTTTCTGTTCCCTATAAATCATGATTCCTGGATCACACTTTTCAGTGGCTTGCACAGTTGTTCTTGAATTTGTTACAGTTTTACATTTGACAGCAGCACATTTTTTAGTTCACACAGAAACTCGTCCCAGCTGCATGTCTTGGTGCAGCTGCACAATGTGAATCAGATCTTTTTTCTCCTTCCTCTAAGCTTTATGAGGACACTCAGAGCAGTGTGCAGCCAGCTGTTTGACTGAATTTGCAAACAGTTAAAAAGAAGTTTCTCATGTCTACAAAGGGGCTGAGTGTTTTGCTTTCAAGAGTCATGTGGTGCTACTGAAGTGTTTCTTGAATTATAAGCCCAAAGAAAAAAGCAACAAGTGCAGGCAATGTTACTGGACCCGACTGAAGTCAGATTGCTCTAATGTGATAACAATGTTTCAAGGACTCTGTGCAAGTTTTATATTAACTGAGGATCAAGCTCAGGAATGCAGTTCAATTTACCATGTTTCCAGTATTGCTGCTTGCAAAGAACCTGTGTATTAGGAATGGAGTGTTATAAATACATTTCTATGTGCATACACAGCAAGAGAGACTGCTTGATTCTGCTGTCTTAAAATGAGGAGAATACATTGTCTTCTAGGATCTGCCACTTTACTAGAAGCAAACACAATCCCAGATCCATTGTCCTTCACCACAAAGGATGATCTCTTTACATATTTTTCCCCAAACCAGCAGGAGAGGGCAGCTACAGATTTCTGTTTAATAACCCAAGCTACTCCATCAATGCAAACCAGCAGCTGTGTTGCTCTGCTGCTCACTTTATCCTCCAGTTGTTGATAGGTATTAAGCTGTCCACAAATGAATAATTCTATCATGTAATCTTTCTCACAAAAAAAGGTTTTTTTTTAATCAAAAGTGACAGTTCAACTGTGTCTTGTCTAGTACTAATACCATTTCTTACCTTGCAGTTTCCAGTCTCTTTTTCTTGGATATAATGAGCTGGACCGCATCTCAAAAATCCATGAAGTGATAGGCAGTCCTGGTAACAAAACTCCAAAAGTTCAAGCAGTAAGTATGCCCTCCCATAGCTACTAATCTCACTGTTTCAGTGTCCACAATGGAGCTGTACAGCTGTGTGCAATGTCTGCTCAGGAAACCACCACAAAAACCTAAATCTGTTGTGCTGACACAAGAGCAGTTTCTGCTGTCCCTGCCCAGAGACAGTCACCCATTCCTGAACCTTAAAGGCAGAGCAGAGGAAATCTGAACCTGTCTTCATCTTATCTGGCCTTTTATTTCCATAGTATCTTTAAGGCCAGTGACATAAATTTTTAGGAAAGAAAAGGGTTTTTTTCAAGTACTACCTACTTTTCTCTAGTGAATGATTACCTAAATCAGGTGAATTATTTCTTTTCAGTGAATTGTAATCCTCTCTGAATATGCATGATCAAGCTTGCTTAACACAGGTCAAGAATTTTGAGTTTTGAATCCTCCCTTTAAAGAAAGGAAAAGGAAAGTCTTCTCTTGTGCACAAATTGCCTTTTAAAAGTTTCTGTTTCCTGTGTGCAATGATAAAATATGACCTCAATGAGAGAACTGCTGCCCATCAAACCTTACAGCACCCTGATTTTCAGGAACTCTGGCAAGTGACTTCAAATCACTTCAGTTTTGAAGACTAAAGTCAAAAGGTGAGGGGAGCATTGTGTCCATGTTTTAAGTGGCATGAAATTAAATTTGTTTCCTGTGCCATGTCTTGTCAACCATGAACATAATTCAGTCAATGTAGTTCTTTGCATTGAGTCCAAAGCTTACCTAAAGCACTACTGTCTCTATTCTTTTTGCCCCCACCTTTTTAAGACAGCCAATACATGAGCTTTAACTGTG
This sequence comes from Melospiza melodia melodia, assembly GCF_035770615.1. NCBI lineage: Eukaryota > Metazoa > Chordata > Aves > Passeriformes > Passerellidae > Melospiza > Melospiza melodia. The sequence goes on from NC_086199.1 coordinate 11,213,419, forward strand.
CACAAAAAATTAAGAGTAGTAGGAGGTCAAGTACCTCAGGATTTGTGGCAAATTTCAAAAGCAAGTCCAAGACAGGTAGTATTAAAGTGGAAGAACTGTCAGCCCATTTAGAGAAAGTAATTTGTAGCACTGAGCTTGTTAGCTAGAAACAAATGTTTTACTTAAGCTGATTACTTGGGTTTATTCTGTCTGCCTAAACACAGATCTTTATTTGGTCTGATGCAGTTCCCCCTCCCCCCAAATCCCTGACATACACGAGTTAGAATTTAGAAGCTCTCATACCTCATAATCCCCTCAGTAGATTCTTGTTAGAGTTGCTGTTACTTAAAGAGTCAGCTCCACCTTTATTTTCAAATATCATCATCCTGTTTTTGATGTCTGCCTTGAGTTAAAAAGTTTTCCAGATGAAGTGTGACAGAGACAGGAATTATGCTTTTGCCTTTTCAGGGCTTCGGTCTACTTTTTGAGCAAATAAAATATTTTTTTAAAAAAACTTAATTATCATGTATACAGATGATATCAGGGAAAATTCTAAATGTGTATATGACATGAAATAATAAATAATTAAATTCTGATAACAAATTCTGGCCAACTAAAACTTTGTTTATACTATATATACCAGCTATGTGAAAAATTCTCTGTGTATTCACTTGCTGTATCAACAAGGTGAGGTGGAAGTTAATACCACACAGAAAACTCAAATACAGGTTTTTCTCAAAAAACCCTCAAAAACTTCCACAAACTAGCAAAGAATAATTATAAATTATTTTCTGCTGTACATTCAGCTTTGAAAGCATGAACTCTCCTTCTACAGGAGAAGCCACTTTTCCCACAAATTTAGTTCTGGGATTCATCAGTGTAGGTATTCTAAGAAGTTCCTTTAGGCAAGATTTCAAGAAATATCATGTAAGGCAAATAATTTTTAAAAAGGAACAAGGTGAAGTTGTAATTGGCTGAGGGTTTTTTAATTTCTGATTATTTGGGGTTTCTTTTCTAATTGTATTCCTTAAGATGTTCTCAGAAAGAAATTGAATCTTGTTTATTTATTTTAAAAGCATTCTCTCAGGAAAGTCTAGGAAAAAAACCAAATCAACAACATCAGTCTCCACTGGGAGAATTACCAAAATTAATTTTTCTGGAGCGGCCAAATCGATTTCCTTTCCTACTCCTACATTGCTTTCAGTTTTCTGGAAACCTAAGGAAGGTGGTGGAACCCCTGTGTTCCAGTCTGTCAGATTTACTGGATCAAATACTGAGGTGTAGACTCTCACTTGCCCACTGAAGCACATTTGAAACTTCTGTTGTTTCTTCAACAGTCTGAGAAACAGAAGGCACTTCAGTCTTCCCTGAAACATTTCCATTTGACTGCTATAGAAGGAATAGAAGTGAGAGAGACCCAGTCATGCTTCTCTTGTTAGAGATCTAACAAGAACAGCAGTGCCTGATTTTGTCTTGCTCTGCCAATTTGCAGGAAAACCCCACAAGGTTTGAGGGCTGGTTTCCTACCATTTTGATATTATGTTCCTGAAGGGGGTCAATATTTAATTGAAGCATTGTTCTGGCAGAGCACAGAGAGTGTTCTGCATTGAACTTCCTCAGTACTTGTTCCTTTTAGAACCTGATGGAGGAGGAGGTTGGTTAAAAATAACATGAAAGGATTCTTTGAGTTCAAGTATTAGGAGTGGAATGTTATCTACAGAATTTAAGTTTTCAAATTGTATTACAAATGACAGCTAACTGCTATATTTTTTTTAGATTTAAGAGTTTGGGGTTTTTTCAGTTAGCTCTGGAAATTATTCCTCTCCTGTACTCACTAACTTCCACCTCAGGTTCTACTGAGAATGTGCAAATTGGGCAATCATATGAGATACCTGATTTTAATGCAGTTTCTGTAACTGCTGAATATTTTTATGTAACTATAATCTAATTCAAAGCTAAACCAACTTTTTGCTGATTCAAAAGCAAGCAAAACTTAGTCACAGTTTGTTCCAAGCCATTGATCTTAACATTAATCAAAAGTCTTAACAGGGACTGATGTTGCAGCCAGTTGCTTAAAAGAGCAGTAAAAGCACATAGCTGAGAATGCTTCAGAAATCTGGCACACAGATCACCAGCAACAATTTAACAGAATATTTCCTATTATTAAATAAAGTGAGAGTTACAAGGCAACATTCTTATCTTACTGGGAAAGAATCTTTATTCCAGATTGATACCATTGATTTTTAAATTCCTGAGATCTAAAAACTTGCATTAAATAATTTCTAATACATAAATTTGGTGATGTGTTAGAGAACATTTTGTTAGAAAATGAAAGTCTGTGCAAGTCATACTTGGCTGGGGGTTAAAAATCTTCTCCCTACCAAGTGTGCATGCAAGACAGGTTTGGAAAATAACCTTTTTGGAGGTTTTAATAGTTATAAAAGTTACTCTGCTCATGACTGGGAAGTGATCATCATTTTTTTTCCATAACCAAACACTGGGCTCTGGTGCTGCTGCTCAAAACCCCAGCCATGAGCAGGAGGCAAAGGGCATTTTGTGTGAGAGGTACTGCTGCAGGGAGCACCATGGAAAATGGGGCACTGGGGAGGAGCACATCACATCCAAGTGTCACTCAGCCAACCCTTAGGCATCAACCTGAGATTTGTGCTCTAGATCCAGACTATTTGTTTTAACCAATTAAGATACACAATGCAGTAAAATACAGGTTAACATAAAGATCTTGTAAGAGTAAAAATTAAGCTTGTTACATTCTCAGCTCTCCTTCTGAGACTCCACAGGGCTGTGCATTTGTGAAAATAATTATTCTTCTCACTCATTTGAGCTCTTCCAGATAGTAGGCTTTTTGCTGTGGTTTGGTTGTTTTTGTAAGAAGAGGCATCTCAACACTTGTAGGGCTCTGTTGTGACTGGATTAGATCCTAATCCTTGTTCAGGTCAACTCTGGACAACTTTAAGCATGCCCAAATTCCACATTGTAGCTTTTCTGTGTGGAAGCTCATGAGACTCAAGTTCTTTATGAATCCTTTTGACATCTACTGCTTAAAAGCACTTGTCTAACTTATGTTTGTCTTCATGTTTAGAAGATGGTATTATTATCACATACTGTACTGAGGATCAATCTGACATTTATAAGGAGATTCTTGAAAATGTAAAAATAGTCATAGGGTAAATGTGGTGCAGACTGTGGGAGTATTTGATATTGATTCAAATTTGACTACCCAAGTTAAATATCCTGCACCACCTGCATCATGTACCATTGCTCAATTTATGTCATTTCTTCATAGCAAACTTTCAGAATCTCAACAGCAAGAACGGAAAAAACATCCCAGCCTTGGCAAGAACTTGTATAGAGAAGACTAAAGCACTTGAACAAGGCTCTGCAGGGAAACCTCTGTTGCTGCTGCTTGCACTAGGTGTGCCAAAGGAAGGGCAGATTTCTCTTACTAGGACTGAACAAATACATGAGTTTTGGTGGAGGAAGTGCTTTACACCAGTAAAGTGAGAAAACTGTAACAAGGGAAAAGAGCAGAACACAAGGGTACAGCTAACTGCTCCTTGTCATGTTATTGAAACTCCTGCTGCATGGATGCTGCTTTCCTCCGGTCCCAAGCAAAAAATGTTCTCCTGAACACTGTATCTCCAAGTAGAGTGACTGGCTGAGGTTTCTTGCTCTGTTACATTTCAGTGAATCATCTCCCCACATCTGTATGCTTTCATGTTAGCAGCTCATACTGATAGAACAGAGAAATTCAACAATAAGGCAATACATTATTTGTCTGAATACTTACCATAGGGACTTTTTATAGACAGACAGATTAGATAGATATGTGAAAAGTATGATGCTACACTTTGAAATTAAGGACTTCAGGTCTGTAGGCAGGCAACACAGTGCAACAGTAACCTCCAAGTTCTTACCTTTGGAACACTGAGCAAAAGGTGCCATGAGCTTATCCAGTGCTTTTTCCAGAGAGGAAGATGGTGAGTTGCTCAGTGCTGATATATTTGGAATTGAGCATAATGAGTAGCATTAAAATTGATGGTCTAAAAATAGGTAACTAACTGGATCCAAGGGAGCTCACTCTCCACTGTTGTTGATTTCTTACAAAAAGAGAGGACAAATCCTACTACCCACATTTGATGGATTGTTCTGACTCAGATCTCCCTTACCTAGCACTATACAGGGGTCAAAGCTCAGATTATCAAAACTATATTCCTGATGGAGATACATTTATTGTATTTGTTGCTTCCCATAATCAGTTTCTGGAAGCCTCAAATCACAGATGCTGAAGTTTAAGTATTTTGACTAAAAAATATAAAATTTGATCAAACTGTGTTTGGACAAGGTACTTTTCTGAATTCAAAAGTGTTATTGCCACTGTTTGCTTCCCTCGTTAATATATCAGGTAGATGATTATTCATTCATCAGGAAAAAGATGAAGTCAGAATTTTTGTAAGTTTTAACCTGGAAAAAAAGGGCTACCAGAAGAACATCTTATGTATTATGACATTCTGTGTATCTGTGGCTGTCCCCAGATTCTCTGGGGAGAATAAGAATGATTCTGGTTGTAATGAGAATGGCAATTTCATGTTCAACACATCATTTTTGCTATAAAATTGCAAATCTGAAGTGAAGAACCATATTGGAATTTTTCTTCTTTTTTTTTTTATACTTTCAGGTGGATCTTACTCAGTTTGGCACATACAGTACTTCAAGGATATTGATTTCCTAACAAGTTCCTTGCTGTTAAACCTCTGGAGACAACTTACACTTCTCTGGCTGTTGGATGAATAGGCAAACTTGAGTTTTCCCACCTGCTTTACAGTTAAAATGCACCCAAACTTTAAACTACAAACTGGCAAGTATAGCTCCTACCCTCATTCTTCCAGCTAAAATTCCATACTGAGATTATCTGTGTTCTGCTCACTTTTAATTATTTTTTTAATGCAGTAGGAGAAATATTTTTATTAAAAGTTGTATCTACAGTAGAGGTTTTAAGTTCCTTCCAGGTAAGTTATTAGTACCCTGTTTCTTAATAAAATAATTTTCTTCCATACGGAATAGAGTGTGGTATGGGCAATTCAAGTTTCTAGATGATTGCTATTGATGATAATTTCTTTCTTCTTTACTATTGATGATAATAGTAAAGAAGAGGCTGAGAAAAGAAAACCCCCCCACATTCCTTGTGTGCTGCTGGACTATGATTTGTGGCAGGGACATTCCCTGCCAACCCAGATGTGAGTAGCTGCTGCTGTTCCCCTGGTGTTGGATATTGCAGTTCTTTCCCTACTGGTTTTGTATTTTTCCAGCTGAAGGAAAAAAGTCTTTTAAACTTACTGCATATTTTTTCAACTGTTTCATTTTGACTCAGTCCATATGAAGCAGTTATCTACAAGAAGTCTATGGGGAGATAATTACACTAGTTTTCAGTGATGAGGTTTATCTGTATTTTAACAGTTAAGCCCACTATGTTAATAAAACAAAACTTCTGAAAAATAATCCTGCTCAGTTTCAGTATTTTCCCCATTCCTTGTACTTTAGAAGAAGACAGATAAGAATTGTAAAGCACAGCTACATCTTGAATAAAGTAGGGAACTGATTCCCAGCTTATAAATGGATCTGGCAGTTCTCTACATGCTGGCTGCATTGCAAGGATGAGACTTAGTTACAAGCTACTGCAGTTGCTTCTCCCCAAACATTCATTCATTTCCTGAAAACAAATTGCTTTTCATGCCAGAAAATGTCTTAAGTTTACTTGTAATTAAAAAAATTCTACCCAGCTTTATTGTTGGAGAGCAGGAAGGGCATTAACTTGTGCCCACAGCTGCAGTATGTGCACCCTCAGGCAAGTTCATGCTTCTGGGCCAGCAGCCTCTGCTCTACTCTGCCCACAGGATTCTGCAAATCCCAGTGGTGAACGTTTCTGCATAAGAAAAAGGGAAGCATATGATGGATACTTCTATTCTCTGTCAGTCTGGGGCTGGGCATGGACTGTTAGTCTTTGCAAGAACTACTGAAAACAAGTTGAGTGGTGTGCTGACTGATTAAAAATGACAAGTGTTTAGACAAGCAACATTAACCTCTGCAAATCCATGGATATGTCTATCCCCATCACACTTATCAGTTTAGGGCCACTGAATTATAAATGAGATGCCTGATGTAAGAGAAATGAGCCTCAGAAATGCTACTCCAATATGTTAGCCCAGTTTCTGATTGACAAGTCAGAAAGTGTGTACAGCCACTGCTGTGGGATCTTCCACTTCTCAACTCCAAATGCACGGGACTACATGGTGACAAAACCCTTACCCCATGAAGTTGTCTGTGGAGTTGCTGCTGTATGATGTATTTAAACTGCAGGATGTGTCTGGAGATAAGCCATTAAGAACAAGAACAGAACAATTGTATTTCACTTTCCTAATTGAAATTCAAGTCCATTAAATATGAAGCAATGTTCTAGGTAAGATATTTTTGAAAGGAATTTGTTCTACAAAGTTTAGGTAGTATTTCTGTACCAAACATTTAATTCAGCAAAGAATTGGTTACATCAAAAGTGATTGGATTTGAACAGAAAGTAAACAAAAATGCATATTCAAGATAGTTTAATATGTATTTTCTGAATTAGAAATATCACTTTCTTAAATGAATGAGAATTTCTAGTGTAATGATCCATTACTCCCATCCCCCATCACTGAATTACATTATTTATACATATAATACAGAGCCGATTGCAGTTGGAAACAACAATATTAAAATAAATGTTTAATAGATACAAAGGATCTTTTCTCCACAACATAGTTTTTCTGGTGTCTGGACACCAATTTTAAAGTAATTCTCTATAAGCATTAAACTATTTAAGTGCAAAACAATTTTGTTTTAAAAAAATCTATGATTGCAGCATCCATCTTCCTGAAAAACATTTTGAAGCCAGAAAGTAATGACTTTCATTTTCCATGAGTGCATTCCAGGCTGTCTTCTAGCCATCTCTGGTTAAAAAAATCAGTGCAAAATAAACAATGGTGAAGTACTAGTTTAACCATTGAACTTACTTGAATTTAAGAAACATATCTTATTTTACACTATATATATATATATATATATATCTTTTATTTATATATTTATAGAGATTAAATTACACTGGACTTGAAAAGTATAAAGAAAACAAAAATGTTACTACTTTTTCCTGCAATACTAAAGGAAGCTTTTTGCTTTTTCTCCAATGCAAACTCTTCCTTGGGTGAGCAGCCTAGCAGGATCAGCTGTAGTGAGAACTCCTTACATTTGTCCTTTGCAAGTCACTATGTGATTCACATAATTCCATGTTTACACTCTGCCACATTATAATTTGTGATGCTCTTTGCCTGAAGAACAGCTCGTGGTTCCACTGTCATTACTTCTTGTCCTGCGTTCAGAGATTTGCTAGCAGTAGTGTGATGGCTATACTACAGTTCCACTTGGAGAATTGGCCTGGTTTTGGGATGACAATAAACCCTGCAAACAAAGCAGTTTACATTAATCCAGCAAGAGAACCTGACATGAATTTTATAAAGTTCTTAACCTCAACCTACAATGAGTACAGTTGATTTTTACCAACACTTGTTTATTACTTCAGACATGAGCACCTTGCCTCCTGCAAAGGCTCTAACCAGCAGCACGGTCTCAGGCAAGCAGCGCACAGAGAGCTCTCAGACAGGAAGAAATGTGTGCGTTATGACACGGAATGGATCTGATCCCAGCATTTGGTTTAATCTACCTTGCACTTAGAGTCATAGTGAACTCTGAAACTTTAATAATCATACACCAAAAAAGTGAACAGCATTTTACTGGGGTGGTGTCAAAAAAATCTATTGCAATATCAATGTTTGACACCTGACCTGATACAGGGAAACACTTCATCTCTTGTATGTGATTGAGTATTACAAGGTTTGAATAGAAAAATAGATTGTCTAACCAAATATTTGTTTTGGTAATTTTAAAACAGAATTAAACACTGACAAGAGTTCAGTAGAGATTCCCTATTACAATTTAAGTTCCCACTCAGAAAACTTGGTACCAGCTCTTCTAACTACCCTGCCATTCAAATCAAGAGACTTGTTTCACACACAGCCCTACGACTGCACGGTGCCCCTCACCACACAGAGGCTGCTGCTCTGGATTAAAGCAACTTCACCTTACAGATCAAACCTCTGGGTACCAATGGACAGATTCCATTTCAGATTTATGCACAGTAACCACTTTTTAATAATTCACACAAAATAACTTTATCAGGCTTATTCAGGAAAAGCTTATTGTCAAAATACAATTTAGCCTTATAAGGTCATTAGTTCTACTGAGTGCCAGCAGGCCAAGGGGCATGCTGGCAGCTGGAAGCACACTGGCAGCTGGAAGCACACCAGCAAATATCCCCATGCAACTCCTCACCTTGTAGGAACGATAAATGCACTTTCAGCAACTCCTCTAAGCAGCTCCCAGCTTATGTTCTTACCTCAAAATTAAGATCCTGGGACTCAGATCCATCAAACTAGACAAGATCAGGCAGCAGTTAGCATACAGACAGAAGACAGAATTATGTCACTTCTTCAGAATCTACAGGAGCTCTTTCAAACTTGGATCCAAGAACTGAGAGGTCATCATGATGGAAGTAAACCCTGACCTCAGAAGAAGTGGAAAGAGGGGAAAGAGGGCAAGACTGACTGGATTCAAGTCATCAAATTTCTGCTCAAACCAAAGCCCTTCTTTTTTAAAAAAAACATCTGATCATTTCAGACATGTCATGAACCTGAGTAGTTCGCAGGATTTCTGGCAGACTGTATTTGCATATGGTCCATATGACATTTATATATAACAAAGCACATGGAACTTAACTTGGTGCCTTCCATAGACCTCACCTGAAATGCCCTGAAAAACATCTTTATTTGTATTTCTTTATGCAGGGGATATCTGACTGAAACACTGTTGAGGCAGACTGAAGTGGGTTGTTCTCTACACTTGACATTCAGGATGTACAAAGATCCTACATATTTCATGAGAACAAAAAGTTTCCTAGTTATTACTTATGGACTAGATGGTGAAAGAAGTAATAGGCAGAACTTTAAAGCAAACAAGCCACTGAAGCACTTCTGAAATTTTTACCAGGGAAGTTTTGTTGGAAAGTGACAAGGTTGAATCAGAATTCACTAGTTCATTACTGAAGCATTCTTCACAAGTCTATTAAATCCAGCAGCAACTGGAAGGTCTTTCTTGTCAGAAGATTACATCCACTAAGCAACTTTGAAGTACCCTGGAAAAAGACGTCCAAAGGTATTATTTTCAGTCTTAATTAAATCAGCAATCCAAACTGTTCATATGCAAATATGTGCTTTATAAGCACACAGGAAGCTCTAGGGATGGCATAATGTCAAGTCTTTTTCAACAGGCTCATAACCACCCTATACAGGAGAAATAAGGCATATTCTAGCATTGGATTTACATTGTAACACAACCAATTATTGGGAAACAAAATGAAGTTATTTTCCTAGGATTCCTCTAGAAACTGGCAGCACATACTGAAATTCAGTGTGGTGCCTTATTCCCTGTGAACTACCAGCCACTCCAGAATGCAAGTTCCAAGACTAGGAACAAGGAGTCAGTCCTGGTTACACCTCATAGGTGGTGAATGCTCCCTGCTTTGAAGAGCAGCAGCTCAGTGCAGATGGCTTTCAGTGAGTACCAGGAATTCCATGTATTTCAGTCCTTGCTCTGAATTAATTCTGCAGCTCTGAGCAGGCAAGCCAGAGGAACACCGAAGTGGAAATAACCTCAAGACCAATATTCTTTGTGCTTCTGCAGATGGAACAAATGTATGCAAGTACTGCCTTAAAACTTGGACTAGGCTATGATGCTGTTCAGAAACTCACTCCCAGGGGAGAGACCAGAAAGTTTGTGAGTTCTTCCAAGTACTTGATTTCAGAAGACATCTTAAATGTTCATACAAGAAAAGCAAAGAGTATGAATTTGGTTTTTAGGCACATAAGTTTCACCAAAGGTGGTGAGTTCTCAGTGGGTCCAGATTAAAACAAAAATTCTGCAGCATTTTGCCATTGGATCAGAGCCTCCAAACAAGGCTATTCACAAGGTTGTGTGCAGTGTAACACAGTACATGGAGGAAAACTACCTAAGAAAAGCAAGTGAGGGCTCAAATAAAGTTACTGTTTTGATACAAAAGTTCTCAGTTAATCTCATCTGTGATACAAAGGGTGTGCGATTGGAACAGTTGCAGTTACATTCTCTGGAAGAACACAATGGGTAAGGTAATGAAAAAATATAAAAAGCTCCTGCCTGTAAAGAAAGAAGAAAGGCATTAGAGTGTAGTGCTTTCTGTGATGGAACCACCCAGTCTATCAGGTGGGAAAAGATGAAACAAAAGCTGCAGCAACTTATTAGAGCAACAGCCAAGTGAGCCTGTTTAACAGCTGTGCCAGGAAACATGGAAGAGCAGAGCCACAGCTGCAGCTCTGCCGTGTGGTGCAGCAGCTTCAGGCTTAAGGACAAACAGATCCCACTGAGCAAGCAGCAGGAACAAATTAAGACACTGCTCAAAGTTTTGTAAATAATTGTAGTGTTTTATTAGCAGTAGTATTTTGTCAGCATATGAGTCTAGCAGGCGTGGGAAATGGAAGAATTATGAGCTCCAAGACAGGAATTTAGTAAAACAATATTCATCCCACCCTCAGAGGTAGCTGCTGTCATCTCAATGGGACAGTCCACAGCTGAGCAATGCAGCTCTCAGAGGATGGGGTCATTTTTCCTAAGTCAGTCACTGCTGTGAGTATTGAACACAGGCTGCTTCAGCTCTAGCTGCTAGGGCTATCCTGTTTATCCATGCATTCTCTGACTTCCTGAAACACACAGAACTTTGCACATCTGGTAGAAATACGCTGGCATGGGTAGGAATGAAAAGCCATAACAAGTACAATCAGGAAGGCCATTTGCACCCGAGGTTGTGGCACTCATCTGCTGGGGTCTGTTCACTGCAGCAGCACAAACACAAACCCTCCTCCCCCTTTATGGGATTGTGAGGAGAGGGGTGGGTATATTTTTAAAAATTCCACATACAATCCAGACAAAAGTCTGGGGCTTTTTTCCAAAGACATGAAACATAATGTTTCACAAGAGAAAATAATTCCATGAAAGATCAGCATGTAATTGCTGTATTAAAAAAAAAAAAAAGGAAGATATTGCAATATTAAATAGGAAAATAGTAAACAGTAGCCACTGAGTTAATATTTTCTTAATTTAAATTAGAAGCTGTTTAATTGGAGCCAAAGGTGCAATCATACACAGTTTCACTAATCTAGATAATAAACAGCAAGTTTGGACATGCAAGCAGGATCCAGAAAGTGCATGTCTCCTTTAGGGAAACAGCTCTGCTGGCACTCAGAACATGCTGGATGTCAAAATCTGCTCATCTTTCTACTTTCTGGTTTGAAATTGAAAGGTAGAAAAAATAAAGGGTACAACATAACAAGCAATCCAATGTAAAAAAAGAAAGTCTCATAGTACACTTCACTAATGCAATTAAACCAATTAAAATATGGCTGAATTAACAAACGCCCATACAAGAATGGTACTGGTTTGTTAAACCATTTCTACTATTGCCAGTATGTAAAATAATGGGAAGTTATTTGAAAAATACTCCAGGAGTAGTTTATTTTTTGGCCAGAATGGTGATATTCTTTGAGTGATTAGGGTTACTACCTAACTAGAGTCACACAGTATTGTGGACTGAAGCTTTGCTTGAGAAAAGAGCCCACGGTCCATTACGGTGTTTGAGCAATAAGACACAAAAACCAAAGTGAGATTTCTCACATTTGTTTAAAATTCTGTAGGTAAATTAGCTGCACTGGTTTTAATACTTGCATGAACAAAATAACCAAGTTCTTTATCCAAAGAATAAGTGTTTAACAGCAAAAGTTTCTGAACTGCATATACTCACTAAATCACATATTAATCTCTAACAGAGCAATAAAATTAATTTAATAAAAATGCTCAGGAAAGCACAGGCTGTTCATTCACATAACATGCTACAGAGAAATATTCTGTATGGGATTTAGGGGATAGAGCAAAGCTGTTGCCTGTCTTTACACAGTTTTTGTGTTCACTAAATGGGCTTTTAAATTTGTATTCCATTTGCCTTTTTTTCTCTGTTCCGATAACATTACACAAAAGTATAAATACATAAACCATTTGACACCAGACCTTATAAAAGACTGTAGCACCTTTAGGGTTTCACTTGCAACTTCTCTTCTGTGTATATAAAGGAGTTTCTCTTAACAGAGGTCACTGTCAACAAAAAAAAATTCAAATTCAAGGCTGGTAGAAAACCATCAGTAACTAAAAATCTGTCCAGTGGCACTACGTGAATGGAAGATATGCAGGTCCAAGAGGAAAAAAAAACTAAGATGCAACTACTTGGGTGCTTGAAAATGCAAAAAGGCTTTTGCCAGCAGAAACCTGACCTGGGCTCAAAAAATAGGACCTTAAGCTACATTCAAGTACTAAGGGCTCACAGGCTTATAAACTGTTGTTTCTCTACTATTCTTGAACTACAAAAGTCAGTAAGGTGTAAAATTTTCAGTTTAGAAAATAATGAAATTGAGATAAACCAGGGAAAACCTCAAGGAAAAGGATATAACTTAAGGCAACCCCATGTGAGTTAGCCATAAAGTGACTGTGGTCTTAGAAGAAAGGAGCCAAATGAGTTTGATAAGGTTGAGCAGCACCTACCTAAAATCCAGCTTCAAAACCCAGAAAATAACATTGTCTTAAAAGTTATCTCCTTGAGAAGCTTGTGCAACATTATTAAAGGCAAGTAAAATGACACCTTCATGTTTCAAGACATATTTTGCCAAATACTTTCTCTGACCACAAAACCTGTGGAAGCTGGGTTTTGTTTCAGGCTCACACTGACTATTGGGAAACTGGTTTGACCTACCAGTTCTTGCATCATTTGATATAAATGGATGTTCCAGAAGCATTCAAGCAGATTTCATTTTTGCTTTCACTAGCCCCTGTTCTTAAATATGCATCAATGTTCTATGTATAGATCATCACAATGGTCAGTCAATACTTTGGAAGTACCACAAAGTTCTCAGGTTTACATAAGATGATTGCCTCAGCTTTAATCTACAGAGTATTTTTGCATAAGAGACAAACGAGTCCTCCCTGTCAGACTGGACCCAAAGTAACGCACTTTTACACTGAAATTCCTCAAAAATGCCTCTGAAACACTTCAGTAAATAGCATTTGTTTGGCTTCTCTTTGTTAACAAAGAATCACTGCTGCAAAGGTGAGACAATGCCTAACCCCTCAAAAGGAAGGGCAACATCTGAAGTCTTCACCTAAATTTGCTCCAAGAAATTTTGCAAAGTTTTAGTCTAGTTTATTTTAGTTCAGATGAGTTTTATCCTAGACTATTTTCTCCTAGACAGAAAATGCTTGAAACACCTGTATGAGCCATATCCTCGAGGCTGTAAATTCAGCAATCATTAGGCAAACACCAAGATCTAAAGCTGGAATAAAGAACATACCCTGCACCAGAGTCCACAGAGGAAAGAGCTCCTGTAGAGTCCTAGAAGGAATGACGACACTCTGCCCCAGCTCCTGCCGGACAGGTGTGCAGAGAGAATCTAGAGACAGCCATGTCTGTGTTCTGCTGAATCTGAGTTTAAACAAGTTTGAAAAGTGGTTTGGTAAGTATTCTGTTTCATGTTACTCTAGTCCTAAAAAAAATAGCTACCTTGAGTCATGACCTTATCAGCAAGCTTTAAACATCAAAACATCTGTATAGTCTTGAGATGAAACATTTTCTCAGAGCAGGTTACAGATGTGATCAACTTCTTACTAAAGCAAGGCAAGTTAACAGTTTCATTGTGGCCATTTGTTCAGCACAGTGTGAGAGCATAAGACCACCTAAGCACTGCAAGATAAATTAAAACTCAAATGTGGAAAGGACTATTGAAAGTTATCTACATTTACAGTTCAATCACACATTTTTATTTAACATCAGTATACAGAGGACAACCCCAGCAAGTTATTTTGTAATGTCAAGTATTTAGTAAAGTTCTTCAGCTGTAACAGTGACAATAGAACAGCTAAAAATAAGCAGTATGAAACAAACATGATCTTCTTAAAATTATAAATATACCAACAATACTTCTTAAAGCTTAATTATTGCAACAGTTAAATTAACAATAGTTCATGTTAGAAAGGCTCTATGAAATTTATTCAAGTTGTCAAGAAATTAGATGGAAGTGTAAAAAGGAAATACATATGAATTTTACTTTTGATTTTCACTAAAGGTAGTCAATACAATTTTGTACAGTATCACCTAACATGTCAATCTTTAACAAACTCCAGTATACAGAATCATAAAATGCAGAAAAAATAGTTTAATCTTTACATGTAAATTGACAGTAAATTAACTGACACAAATTTTATTATTGTAACATAAGCAGGCCAGCAATTTAAATATTAATTTAGTAGTTTTATGTTGTTAAAGGGGCCGACATATACAGTCATTCCAAGTACATACTCAAATTTTAAGAGGTGATAATTCAGAACATGGGTTTTCTAGAAAGTGTTTAGTAAAAGTCATGTTATTTCCTAATCCAGACATCCTCATCATAATGCCTTTACAGGGTTAGGATCTCTCCTGGCTGCACTGGAGCCACTTGTCACACCTCCTCACACACGCACACACACATACCTTGCTATAAATATCACACCAGTGTACTCTAGGTTTAATTCACCCTGATAATGTGGGTATGCCATGTGCAACTTTGCTACTGTGCACATTACAGAAAGCTTCAAATTTTAGCATGGTAACCTGAAGTTGTATAGCTGTGTTTCAGTTTAACTATAATCATCCCTGAAGTTTATACAGATACCGTATCACGTTGAAAGAAATCTATTTGATAGTACTTAAATACCAGCAATTGAACTTCAATTGTAATGATGAAATGCTCCTTTCCACTGAGGAAGAATTAGTATGTATAGCTGCTTGTCTCACTCAAATATAGTACATGAATGTTAAGTACTTTCACTAAAACAGAAGCCATACTAAAACATGATACTGTACTACAATTGTAGTTAACTAGAAAATTCAAGGATGTTATAATTTAAGTCTAAGTTTTCCTGTACAAGAAGTCAAATAAATAAATTCCATGTGCATTTGTTTTACAAAGTGGTAGGATGTTTCTCTTGCTAGGTTATACACTGCCATTTCACCCGGGGGTGCTTCTGGCCAATCTTACCTTGAGCTTTCTGACACAGGGAACTCCCCAACCACTTTCACTCCCAGAAAATGGAGTCACTTACAGACAGTGAACAGTCACTTCTGAAGCCCAACACAGAAATCATGTAAGCAGTTACTCTGACCACTGAGTTCAGAGAAAACTTATTTTGCATATCCAAGTACCACTTTAGGGTTTTGTGGGTTGCTTTTGTTGGGGTTTTTTAATTGCTTCCACAGATCCTGTAATTCAGATTGACGTAGCTATAAAGATAGCACAGTAAAGTTTACTTTTATTCCTTCCAAATTCTGTTTCTATATTTCTAGATTAATCCAACAGTTCTGTAATCCTGTTTAGGTTTCCCATCAGGGCCTGGCAAAGACAGGGGTGAGAGATGACAGCTAATTGTCACCATGTTGAGGAGAAAAGCTCACACTCTTGTTAAGGCAACCTATTTTTCTGACCGCCCTGAACCTTTCACAGAAACCACCTCACAAAAAAAAAAAAAAAAAGAATAAAAAATTGAAACTAATGAACCCTGAACTTCATCCAACTTGTTTCTAATTGAATTTTGCCATTCACTTCACTTCACTGACTGGGAGTTGGCAGAGCAGTTCTGGAAGTGCAATGCAAGAACAGCACATCCCGTGAGGAAGCTCAAGGTAGGATTTTGTACACACTGAAGCAGTAATTTGGAAAGTTTATAAACAAACTGTCAGGACAACGTCAGCACTGCACAGACTATCAACTATCACAGGGATCATGGCTGAACAGATACTTCTGGATTTATTTTCCACTCAGGGCAGCACAAGCCCAACCAGAAAAATAAACAGAATTTGTCATACACTGTCAAATTATCCAGCACATGTTTTGATGGCTGTTGGAAATGAGAGGGAGAGGTAGCACTGCTCAATGGCAATTACATTAGACACTGCAAGCCTCCTTTGCTTTTCCATCCAATTCTTTCTTCAGGCTGGCAGTGGCATCAAATTAATGAAGGCCTTCTGAGGCAATGATGGAAGCAGCAGCAAGATTCAGAGGCTTTTACTCTATAGAGTTGGCAGACAAAAAAGTGACAGAGCTTTAAGATCACTTGGGGAGCCATATGTCAAAGGAAGACTAGAAATAGCAACTTTAAACCCCAGAGTAATGGGACATGCTAGGATACAACAGCTGGTGAAACAGAAATGATGGTATATAACCCAGTAAGAAAGACATCACCATGAGTGTTTTATACTTTGACAATTCTCATTAAATAAAATTAAGTGCTTTCCTATAAACAAAAAGGATGCTCATAACGTCCTTCTGGCACAAGTATTTTCCTAACAAAGCCCTGTAAACATGCCACCAAAATTTAGTTTTTACCAGCAGAGTGAGCTCACTAGAAATGCAAGTGAAATCAAAAAAACAAAATAATTTGTAAATTTCTAAGTAAATACATCCTAAAGAATATGGCATTTACATCAGTGTGCAATATATTAATTTTGAAAGTGATAACTTCAGCATGAAAATTACTTACCTGTAGTTAAAGTTTTCCATATTGGCCAATACATAAATCCTGATTTTTGGTACTGCATACTTTATGTCTGAAATATTTGAAATGTCATATTCCAAATCAAAGTCAATACACAAAAATATTTAAGTTATACTCAGTCTAACAAAACCCACCTCAGCCACTGAAAAATAAATGTGACAGTGTAGTGTTTAATAGTATCCAAAGGAGTTTTAGAAAAAAAGAAAATGTAGCTCACAATAGCAATCTGAGGCACTGCTGTATTTAATAAGATGTGAAGTGCACTGAGTCACAAAAGTATAATTGCTTTAATACTTTCATTTTGAGCAAACATTTTAAATAGTTTAGTGTTTTAAGGGAGTGTTGGCATTTTTTTTTTTAATTAATGCTGGATTTGTAGTTCTCAGGCAAAAAATACTTTTAGGTAACACCCTCCTCCCTTCTCCCATAAAGGGGTTTTCAATTTTAAGTTTTAGATTCAACCTTTAAATATGCATTAAGATGCAGAGCAGACACAGATTTTTACGCACACATATGTTGAGACAAATTTGATAGGATCTCAAAAAAGCCTACATTATACAAACAATTTTAAGAAAAATAATTGAGTGTTACTTGCAAGTTTATAGTAATGAAGATGTGGTATCTAAATATATACAGAACCTCTACTTCAAAAGTCAGATTTATGAACCAAATGGTTAAAATCTAACAAACAACAGATTTTCATTTAAGTTGCTCAACACGGCATTATTCAGGTATTACCAGATCACTTCTCTCACTTCAGGTGATAGTCTACATCCCCTTTCAGAAATTTTCACAAAAATAATGGTCCTTTTTCTCAGATCAACTCTGGAAATGTTTTCATAGCTGTAGTCCTTTGAACTGTTGCTGGCAAGCAGAGCTATTGTAGCACAAAGTACTTTTTAATGTAAGAATCACCACATTTAGCTTCAGTCAAAATTTAGCTATCTATACATTGGACAGAAGAAAAATAAAATATTATAGGTGTTCAAGTGCATCAACAACAAGAGTGAAAACTAGTAATAGACTAATGTAGGTTCAGCTGATGGAACTGGTGCCATCAAAAACGCGAGCTTGTAGTGGTTGAACTGCCTTAACAAACCTGACAGGAACAGAACACTCAAACTACTGAGAGAAAGCTTGCAGGATTTTCCCTAACTTAAATACATAAATCAAAACCTGGCTATAATTAGAGTTCCTTGTTAATACTGATTCACAATTTAAGAGCATAAACTACAGTCAGTACAGGGCTCACAAATCTGTGCATAAAATGGCTGATGTTTTAATAAGAAGTGGTTTCACATTAATGGCAGGCCACCACAGAAAAGAATGGAGGAATAAAACACTTTGGTTTTCACTTTTTCAGAGGCTCACGTTTCTCATTAGACTTAGAAGCAGCAGCTTTTCATAAGCTACTCTCATTGGGAGTGCTTATTTTTTAGAAAACATTAGAAGGATTATGATTATTTTAGTGTTTGACAGGTTTTACTTCAATTTTTACATAAATAGCTTTCACCATATTGTGGTTATGCTTAAGTATAAGAACACTGATCAATAGTTTAGATGCACAGTATTTATTTCTTCTGCTGGAAGGCAACTATATTTAATAATTGTATCCAAGACACTTCAAATCATTCAGAAATATGGCATGCAGTATCCAAAAGTATGGCTCTGAGGATATTTTTTTACATTAAGCATAAAGAAATTTTATATTCAACATTCATTATATTTCAAGAAAACTATCTATTCAGAGTTCTAGCTCTTTGATGCAGCATTAAGGATTAAAACTTACCACTTTACCAGGCCTTGCCCATGTGCAAATAAATCCCTCCTGACAAGCAGTGACTATACAGTCTTCAAGAAAAATTAACACAGTCAGTCTTTCATGTGCTATCTTTTTACAGATAAGAGGCTCTAACAAGGGAACATCTTCCATTCGGGGACAGAGAGGTGTTCCCAAAGTTTTAGCTGGGTCCGTTTTGGTTTTAGTAACTAGGTTCAGTTTGTCACTGCTCTTGCTAGATATATGTCCCATGCTATGGTTTCTCTTGTGATCTTTTTCATGGTGTCTTTCCTTCCGATCGTGTAGCGATAAGGTTGCAAATTTACTAACGCCAGAAGCAATGGCACCATCCATGACACTGCTTTTACTGCCAGCGTTTGAGACTGCAGAGTGTGGAAGGCTGTTTGACCGCGGAAGAGGAGGGGGTACAGAGTTTCCAGGTGTTGTGATACTGTTTCCATTACTTCCTGGGTTAGTTCCACCGCTTCCCGCAGGTGGACTTGTGGCATTCATGACATTTGTATGTGTCCTTGCTCTTGACAGAGGTTGGTGGGGGAAGAGGATATCTTCTGTAAGATCCCACAAACACAGCTGCGTGTCCTGGCCTACCGAACCAAATCTATACGTAACACTTACTGGACGACTGTCTGTAGAGTTCCTTTTGGACAGTCTGGACTGCGTGCTATTTGCTCGATCTCTGCCAAAATGAAGGTCTTGGAAATCCTCATCGCTTCCGCTAAATTCCATGGGGTCGCTCTCTTCTACACTAGTGGTGTACGGATCAAAGGCCACCACGCTGACCCACGACTTGTGTCCGTGGCCTCGCGCTATGACTCGACAGTCCACGAAAGACCAAACTGTCACCAAGTCATCCTCTCCTCCTGTCACTATGTATTTCCCATCGGGGCTCCAACACACACACAGCAGTCCTCCAAAGTAGCTTTTCATTGTACCATGCAATTCCACCGAGTCAAAGTTAAACACGCGAAGAAAACCATCCTGGCTCACGCACGCCAAGAACTTCCCATCAGGGGAAAAGGCAAATTCGTTCAGGGCACCCTCACCTACTGTCCATTTAAGCAGAGGGTTTCTTGTGGATTTACTCTTGCAAGTGTGCACTGCAAAACTCTCTCCTTGTTTAAGTAGCTGGTAGTGCGGGGCTGTGGTACCACAAGTGTGCTCCACGTTATACAAGTACATATTGCCACTGGAATGAGCTACTAGGAAAAGGCTTTCCGAACCTGGTACCCATTTTACACAGGTTACTCGGGACTTGTCTATTAGTCTCTGTGAAAAACAAAGAAGATACACATCAGAAACTCTGAAAATTAAAGTTTCCATGATTAACTGTAAATCTGAGCTTTCTGGGGGACGAGGAGCAATACTTCAATAAAGTGAACTTAACTTTCTAGACAGGAACTATGTTGGTTACTGTATTTGCTAAAACTTATCAGGCAGTAGAGGAGAAATTATTTTCAGACCAAGTACTTTCAAAGGTTATTATTATGGTCCAGTCATGTGCCACAAAGACCATACTTCAGTCGAGCCAATCTGTTATGAATCTAAAGGCAGTGCTCTTTGGTTTACTTTTCCCTGTGTAGGCTGAAGAGCATGAGAAGGAAACAAGAAAACACTGAATAAACTAAAGGGGAAAAAAGGCAGTTACTCATCTGGATTATAAGCAAACAGGTTACAAATCAACAACAGTAAATTTAGGCTCTGATTTTATCTGAAATCACAAATAAAATCCAACCTTTAAAAAAAAATCTACAGCTTTTACTGATTCAGGGAGCAAAGGCTGCATACACAGTGACCCTGTTATCATGTAAGTCAGTAGGTAAATGCATGGGCTGGGTGAATTCACAAGGCATCACCAACTTTTCACCTTGGAATTCCCAACCTCCAATTATTTTTCTTTCAATAGCCAAGGACCTGTCAATACCCTGTTACCATTTGATTAAGCACTTTCCTTTAAAAAATAACGTTTTAATAGTGTTCATCATTGCAAAAGAATGCACACACATTAAACAAACATTCCTGTTCATAATGTCTTCAATGCCCTAAGAAAGTTTGACTCCTCTGACTCCTGTAGCTCTGGTGGACTTCCACAACTTACCATGTTGTCCATGGCACCACTCAGCTGTAACTTGCAGACAAGTAATTCTTTACAAGCACATTCAAGATTTGTATTTGGTATATTGATTGAAAGCAGAAACAAGAGCTGAGCTACACAAAAGGCAAGAATGCAAATATAAAGAGCCTAAGGAACACCAGAACAAGTTGCAAAAGCCCTAAAAAGAAAATAGAAAGAAGAATTCTCCCCCCTCAAACCTTGCTATGCTGTTTATCACACACAAAACCATCAAACTAATGGATAATACATCAACTGTTATCTGTTGTGGAACTGTCACTGGAAAGCAGCACCTGGCCATTTTAGATCACACTTCTGCTGCTCTCAACCTCAGTACAAAACCAGAAAGTCTCTCTCCTGTAATTTCTCATTGTTTAAAACAGCCATGGGACATTTGAGAGATGTAACTAAATATGGCACTGTTCCTTCAAATGGAGTAGCTTTAAAATAATAGAGTCTATGATTCTGTTGTGATATAGTCTGTGATTCTGTTGTGATATTTTAACTAGTTTGTCATATATTCACTGATACATATCATGCATGCCTCAATAATGATGGCATCAGAAACATTAGGGAGAAAGTTACCTGGCACACAGTAGGAGAACGTGGGCAGGGAACACCAGCCCAGCTGGTTTCCTGTAGGCACCAATCTTCTCATTGCCAGTATGGCAACAAAAGCAAAATTTCTTGCTCTCTGCTAAAGCAGCTCAATCTGACATACAAGCTTTATTTGTAAGAGCATCTGCTCAACTTTTATATCAATAATGGCACTTTATGTCTACCACCATGTTGGCCTACATGATCCTAAATACTGCAGAGAAACTCTGCAAACATGATCTTTACTTCAAGGAGGCTGTGAAAAACAGAAGATTATAATTTTCAATGAGAACAGATCAGCTCAGGAAGACAAGATACAGAGGGACTCTAATCTGACATGTACAAGTGACCAGAATGCATCCCCTTCTCAAGATACAAACTCTGAAGTTCTGACTTTCGGGAGTTTTAAAAGCTTTCAGTTGGGTTCACAAAGTTCTGCAGCACAACAAAGCCAGAGCTGCAGTCAGTAGGAGCAGCAGATGCATTACAAGAATGGTCTGAGTGCAGTATCAGCACATCAGTGGGGAATGTGAGATAAAGAGCTTATGTTCAGTCTGATGGAAGAACAGGAAGTGAAGAAGCTTCACTCACCAGGCAGAAACACTTGCCAAGATTATCTTGGTCATATTTTGAAGAACTTGAAGGGACAAAATTACAGACACAGGCCACAAATGACTGAAAAATCTGAGACAGTCAAAGAAATATGCATTAAGGCCTTACACAGCTTTGGCAACAAAGATACAGGATGAGTTTATTAGAAAAAAAATGCAGCTCAAGGCTTTGGTTTAAATTAAAAAAGGATTAAAAAATAAGATGAAAAAGCACGGGCTAATTTGATAATAACCAATCACTGCCTGGAAAACTGAATCTGTGAGGTGTATTTGACTGGTTTGGGCAGTAAGAAAACATCACTGCTTTAATTCTGACACAGCTGGAAGAAATACCACTGTGGCTACAGATGGATTTATGTAGGCACCCACAAGCTGCACAGTATCTATCACTCACCTCAGCTTTTCAAGTCCCTATCATCCTCTATATCAACAGATTTTTTTAAAAATAGTAACAAGTTAAGACTATGCTAGGGCTATTGCATTTTATGTTCAACATAACCTATCATAACAGGTTGATTTATTTCATGTATCATATACATTCTGATTGCTATTCTGATTGCTCTACCACAGCTGATAGGCAAAGCAGAGCTCTGGGCTCCCTGAAGCACCAATTACTCACAGGAGAGGTGGTGAATTCTGTTACCTCCAGCAAGAGTGCTGGATCTGTAGAACAATGTTCACACTAATTCAGACCACCTTATGCCTACAGTTATTCCTAAAGACTGTCTAAACTCAAAATATATTCCAAATCCAATAGGCACCTTCATCTTGAATCAAATGAACTGGTTCAAACATCAGTGCCCATGTTTCTCTGAAAGGGGCTTTAAATACAAGTCAGAACTTACAAACACATCTAGGGCAAACTTCAATACTGTAATCAACAGAATAAAAATATATTTCAGTTTTAGATTTGGTTGTAACTGCAGATAAGGTCAGTGTGGGAAACAAGAATTTGTCATTTATTGTAGCCTACTGTGTGCAGTTTTGGTAGCACTGAGCAAATCCTTACATTAGCTTGGTACAAGAGAGATCACCTCATTTAAATTTCCACCAAACTGTCAAAGGCCACATTTCCATCCCACAGAAATTTTGTCTGACAAAAGCACAGACAAAAAGCAATACTGGCTGCTGGAAGTGGCTGCAGTGCTTCCAGCATGTGGGGAATACCACAGGAGCTATTCAGGCTGCAGCACAGCTCTGCACTGGAGTCACCAGACACCATCAAGGCCTGGAAAGGTGCACTGGGCCTTGATATAAATATTCCAGCAGAAGTTTTTTTCAAAGGAATTCAGCTCAGCTACAGGAGTGGGAACTACTCTGTGATGTGCAACCAGCTGTTTAGAGTATGTCTGCTACCCTTCTTAATACTTACAATATTATTGTACAAGAATAAATAAGACACTTTTGGAGGGGTGGGTGGGGGTGGTAGGACAATGCTAAAATTACAATTCAACTACTTATACAGAGGTTTTTACCAACAGACAAAAGATTGATTAAGAGATTCTCCAGCACTGTTTCCCACTCAACACAAGCAGAGGCAGAGCAGCTGGGACAAGGCCAGGTAGGAAGAAAAACGCCCCTCTTCTGATCTGCATGTTGCTACTTTTAGAAAGCTGAGGAGGAATTAGATCTAATTATAAAACATCCCCAGTGAGAACAATACTTCAATCTTCTTTGCACAAGGAAGGAGGAAGGCAACACATCTGAGGCAGGAAAGGTATACTTTGAAAGCTGAGCAAGGCTAAACTTCATGTGTAAAGTTTGAATCCAGATGTGAAATTTCAAAAAAGAAAAGAAGAACAAAGAAACAAAACCAACCAAGAGACCTGCAAACCTCTCTACAGAACTGAATTAAAACAAAAAAGGAGCAGAAGAACAATCCCCAAAAGAAAGTCACCTCCCCCAAACCACCCAAATTCTCAGAGCTTATCCTCTGCAGAAAATGCTGTCACAAGTCCTCCCAGTTACCAGGTTTCTTTCCTTATTAGCATCTGGACACTTATTCCTGTAAGAATGTCAATGCTACCACATACCCAGAGGCAGTGGTTCTGTAACTTGGCATTAGTGCTCCCCACAGTACTCCTCCTATCTTTCCTTATTGCAGCAACAGAAGAAGCAGATGGAGAGTTTCCTTCTGAACATCACATGGCCAAGACATCATAACCCTCAGCATTTCTGTGCTCTCAGCTTTACAGCCTACTCTTATCCAAGCAGGCCTTTAGGAATATGGGCAGCTTCTGCTGTAATGCCCCAACCATAAAAATGTGTACTTTTAACTTATTTAATATTTTGACTATAAAATATGAGTTAAATAGTGGCTTAAAATTTTCTTCTTCATTGGCAATCAGAAGCCTCAGAAACAACTGAATTCAGAGCACACAGAGTAACATTTACATTTGTAGACCTTATTTCCATCTGTAAACTGTCCTCAATGCTAGTTACAGTACTACCCAAACTAGAAAATGCTAATTTTTAATTCTAAACCCCACAAGATGCCTTTATCTTTTCACAATGAATAACATTTTATGTAAGTACTCCAAGCCAATGGAACAGCTGTAAAACAAAGGCAGTGACTGAACAATAAGCTACACAGGCAAATGGAGCCACATCTACAGAACTTTGAAAATCTAGAAACTACAATATCACAAATACATTGCATGCAACAATATTAAGATTTCTACTTACTTCCTCATTAAATAATTTGCTAGTTTCTTTTTTAATAGGGTCTATAAGTTGGACCTGGCCTGCAGAGAAGCCCACTAGAAGAGACACACTTTCTGCTGTGGCTGTTAAGTGATTGAAGTCGTGGCATGTAGGCTGTGTTCCTTTGTATATCCTTTTGTCTATTGGTTTACTCAAGTCCGCAGCCTGCAAAGAGAGCAAACAGAATTCAGTTTATCACAGTATGTGCACATAACCACAGCTGGCTGAAAACAATGTTCATACCACACTACAATTTATGCAGTCACAAAACCCTACTTTAAAAAGCAGCTCTGCATTTATGAGACATCCAAGATCTTCTCAAAATGTTTCTCCTGCCCTTGCCTAGTGCCAACCACTCGGTAGCACGAAGGCTCCTGTGGGTCCCCAAGACACCAGAAGGCTTCTCCTGCCCCAAGAGCCATCACAGAGACAAGGTATCTTCTACTTTTCTAGCAGCACTTTCCCAGTATTGAGTACAACCAATTTTGCATTCAAAATACCATATTCTCAATCACACAACTCTTGAACTGTAAGTCTATCCTTTAACAACACGCAAACAAATGATATTGTTCTCCATAACCACAAAAATTATCAACCAGCTCCAAAGAGAGCATTTTCTAAGAACAGTGATTCAAGATACTGATCCTGTGATTATAAAATACATTTTACACCACTGAGCTACAAAGTAATTTGCTTCTGAAAACAAAACTCAAATATAGCTCAGACAAAATAAGTGCTAACAAAACTGAGGAATTTCAATATAAACAAATTAAGATCTAGCACTAAGTGTCAGAAGAATCAAAAGGAACAGAAAAGCAATTTAAAATGCTCCCTCACTTGTGTCACCCATGTTTATCCCCATATCACTTCTGAACAGACAACTCAATCTTTCATCATGCAGAGATTAAACCCCACACATTTAATATGCAAGATCATACACCAGGTTCAACCTTGTTTTTTAACCTCCCTATTTACGAGGTTCAGAGTCTGTAATTAGAAAGCTGCAGATACTCAGACAATATTACAGGCCTCAGATGTAGCTGTGATTTGGGGCTCAGATTCTAATTTTGATATATACTTTTGCAGTTATTTAGTCAGAGGAAATCAGGCCAGCAATAAAAGAGAAAGTAAACAAGCTTCACATAAAATAGAATTGCTCCAGAGCATTAAACCTTGGAGGACAAGGACTGAAGAGCAGCACATCTTTGGTATTCACAGAGCTACACAGACAGAAACTAGACCTGTCAGTAGGGAAAAATCCTAACCAGCTACACAGGTGAGCCATTTCCAAGGCAAATTTAACTACAGGATATGCATGACAAGCACTTATACACAACAGTATTAAAGCTGCACTTATGTTTTGCAGCATATATTATAAACCAGTTTAATCAGGTGTACGGTCTCCTAGTTAAAAACTCCAAAATGAGATGATGTATTACAATTTTTAAAGTCAGCAGACTAAAAGGTTATTCCCCAGACTCCAGAGATCCATTTTAAGCTAAAAGAGAATATTACCAATACCTCTTCAAGGAGAAATTAAATAGAATACTAGTTCTACAGGGAGATGGCAGGATAATGTGCATGCCTGCCACAGAGCCTTCACCAGCTCACAGGTTGATGTAAATCTGTGATGTGAAGTTGAAAAATCAAATCCTAAAGGCCTTGCAGTTATGTCTTAGACTGTGCAACATTCCCTTGTCCTGTATCACTGTAAGCAAGTGCTGTCAAGAGAGAGCTCTCAGAATTGGGGCAGCATTTCTATCTGGAAGAGCAAGCTACACAGACACATAGCCATACCTCAAATAAAGCAGAATTAAAGCAAACCTATGAGACTCAAAGTTCTTTCCTCTGGACAGAAGTTGCAGCAGGACTCAATGCTAAGAACAAAGATCCATTCTAAAGTAAAAATTACTTGGCCTGAATCCTACTGAATGAGCAGAGAACCACAGACTGTCCCAGCCAGCAGAGGATACAGGCATTACCACCTTCCTCTGAATCCTCACTGTCCCTTTAAGCAGCAAAGGATCAATAAATAGGTGGCTATGTTCAAACTACACCTTGCTCTTTTGTCTGGGTGAGGTTTTACATCACTAGCTTTTGTTTTTGTTGTCCAACAATTTTGGTGTGACAAGTTCCCCGCTGCATGAAATTGTGTGGTAACAGACCTAGCAACACATGAAATTCTGATAAATTAAATCTCAGCACAGACTTCACTGTGCTTATTCTAGCTGTTCTCTGGGAACCAGATGGCAGTGAGAATCTGTCTGAACTTAAATGAAGTATAAATAAACTAATTCAACCCAGAATTAACCAGGCTTCTGCTGACAGGGATGCCTTGCCTTTTATTTACATGCAGCTACTGCTTCCAGTTACAGCACAGTTGTCTCATGGAGATAAGTCAAATCTACAAGCACTAAAACACTGCTTTGGTCTACATCTCTCTTAACTGAAAGAGAGAAGAATCAATGGGCACAGCAGCTAGGAGACATTTTCTTTATTTCTGCATGAAGGTTGCTATTGGATTTTGCTAAGAACAAGAGAAGTGCTTACTCATAAAATTCAATCATGCATGGGAGTCAGCTTTTCATTAGCTCACCACTAAACCCATTTGCTATTTTGTGAAAGATGTGATTCTCCGAGAAGAGCTTTTACATGAGATCTTGTCCATAAAAAAGTGTCAAATCCTAGGAGCTGACACTCTCTACTGAACAAGGTGATATGAACTGCCCCCCACTTAGGAGTGGTGATGTACTTTGAAAAAACCCAGAAAAACCTTGGGATTAAGTGTTGCCAGGCATGGAGATTAAAAACACAGAGGCAGACACCCTCACCATGGCAGCTGGCAGCAAGCTGTTTGCACACTTCCTGTCCCAATGCTTTTAAAATTTCCTTCTGAAAAACACTCAGCACTATTCCAGCCTGTCCACTCTGAGAAACTCCCTCAGTCGTGGATGATTCAGGATGAGAGCACCACTTGCAATAATCACAGCTGAAAGCCCAATGGGGCAGCTGATGCAAGGCCAGGAATATCAAGAGCATCCTTCCCTGAAGTAAATCCCAGCTCACCAAGGCTCTGGGACTGGCACCTTGGCCAGCTGATACCTGTGCTCTAAGTCTGCTCCTCCAGACAGAGGTGCTGCACCCCTGGGCAAAGAGACAAGGAGGAACAGGTTGGGCAACAACAGGAACCACACACACCTGTGCAAAGCCAGAGAGCAAAACTGCTGCACCTTGGGCATCAACAGCTCCCAAGTCCTGTCTCTGAGGAGATTAAAGCTCTACTTTAAGAGAACCTCACACTTGCTCACAGAAGAAAAATTGAACATTTAGGTTTGCATGATGAGTTCATACTCTAGAAATGAAAACCATGAACCATGTAACTGTTTGAGGGACTCCCTTTTCTTATTTATTAAACTCTCACAGCACACTGTTTTAACAAAACTATTCCCACTCTCTTGGGGAGGGAGGGAGGGAGGGAGGGAAGAAAGAAAAAAAATTCAAAGAGTTTAACAGTAGCCCATTCACCCTGGACTCATGACTTCCAGTAGAAGGGCAGTCAAATGGAACATATTAATCATAGCTTTAACTACATAAACATTCAGAAAAAAATGGCAGCAAAAACCCAACAAAAAACAGTTGCCTTGGTTTGAAGCAAATTTTAAGCATTCAGATTCTAATGTCTGAAATGCCTGATTAGGATGGGCATCAATAACCTTGGTTCTGTAGCTGTGTGAAACTCTAAGGTCAAAGCCAAAGATTAATATCTATCCAAGATTTCTTTTATTGATCCAAGACTTAGAGCTTTCATAATAAGATTGCCTAATCAGTGAATCACATTATTTTAAGTCATTGTTTAATCACACTCCTTGACAGATGTTATTTCTTCCTGTATCTTTTCTTTTCCTAACTTACATTTGCAGCTTTCTGCAAATTTTACTTGAATGAAATGTGTCATACATGCTGCAATTCTTTCCAAGCTGAAAACATTGCCAAGATATTAAATTAATTACTTTATTAATTTATTCCAGGTAATTTCAGTTGTATTCATGAAAAGGCTTCCATTAGACACTTAATAGTATTTAATATTACATTTGCCAGGAGACTGGCTTTCAATGGGTCATAGCTGTGAGACTGACACAGAATAGTGAAGCATTTAATAAAAATTTTACTGCCAAAAAATCCTCTTAAGAAAATCTCTCTTGTCCAGAGAATTAATTGATCTTGAACAGCAGATTACAGATTGCCTATGTATGTACAGCTCTAGTGCACAATAAAAGAGAAGACACACAAGAACCAAGACAATGTACTTTTGAAAACAATTTCCTCAGAATTTCTGGAGCTTGGAATTTGTACCTGACTACCTGTAACTTGCAATCTCTTCCACACCTTGCTGTCCAGGGATTTAATGGTCCCTGATCTAGGGAAAGAGAAAGCTGAGCTTAATATGCTTGTTGTGTTATAATGCTGTACAGGTAACAGAAGAAATCAATTCTTAGAATTATTACTAAGTGAGTTTCTTAGAACTTCACAGATGCTCTTTAAAACTTGGCTGAAAAAAGAGAAAAGGCAACACTTGCTGGAGCTCTCTGCTTTACACAACCTCCTGTGAACAGGACAGAACCCTCCCTGACTTGCTCGCTGCATTAGCAAGGACAGGAAAACTAAACTTGTTCATTCTTCCTCCATGTCTGTGCTGGTCTCCTCCTTCCTGCAGACATGCCAAAGGAC
This sequence comes from Melospiza melodia melodia, assembly GCF_035770615.1. Lineage (NCBI taxonomy): Eukaryota > Metazoa > Chordata > Aves > Passeriformes > Passerellidae > Melospiza > Melospiza melodia. The sequence goes on from NC_086199.1 coordinate 11,242,769, forward strand.
AGGGACCACTGAGGAACACAAGCAAGCAGAGCTACCCCAGGCACTTCTGTAGAATTTTCTGGCCAACTCCATCTTTGTTTCTGTACACAAGTTTGTGACAGAAATACCAGCGTCAATACTTCACACTCCACTTTATTAACACAGGAGTGAACTTCCAGATTTTATTGGTTATATATCCCAAATAGAGATCACTTAATATTAGCAACAGAATAATTTTTAGTTACATCACCGTTGTTTCAAGCTGATCTGATCTCACAGCTGACCCTGCTTGGGGCAGGTTAGACTGGAGACTCTCAGAGCTTCCTTCCCACCTGAATAGCCCTGGAATCCTAAGCTTAGGATCAACCAAAGCGGCAGCAACAGGGCCACTCCCAGCTTACTTAACAGGTCTGGTTTGCATCATAAAGGAAATTCAGGAAGCAAAAAAACTCCAGGAACAAGTTGGTTGTCTTTCCCTATAAAGACCACTGATGTAGGGCAAAAGTTCTGCTTCGTTTATATAAAATACACAACAGAAAGTCCAGGCAACACTTCCTGCAAGTACAAAGCCCTAACAAAACACTCCTCAGTGCAGCTGACAGTGCCACAGCCTGTCAGTAGCAAACTGGCTGCTACAAATATAACTGCACCTAAGCTGACAGACTGCTGATTTGGCTTTCTCGACACAAAGTTTCAAGTCTGGCAAGAACTCACATCATCCCTTCAGATGCAGCATCTCTTCAGGTACACAAACCTTTCAGGCACTGTACAGGTCAACACATGTTCACTGCAAAAGCCCCCTCCAAAAACTTAAAATAGTTTAAAAGCTTCTCAGCTTTCACTTAGAAACCAAAGAGAAGGGAAAATAAAAGGGTAAAAATTCTCATTAGGATTCAATAAAAAGCCAGTAGATAATCACCATTTGTAAAGTTGCCCTATTTATAGCCACAATAGGTTTCTTAAATAAATGTGAGCTGCTTTTTCCACACCTGAGTGATGTGCTTAGTTTCAAGGGTTGCATAATAGGTGTTGTGTGTGTACACACAGTAGTTTTAAATGTCTCCTGAGCCTTGCAAAGCCATTAATGCTAAGGAAATTTTAGGTCTCTATATTGCATTCAATGTACCTGCTTTATATTAAAGTCACATTTCTAAGCTTCAATAAAAATATTATTTTTAGTTTTCCATTTCAAATTTGGCTGATCTTCCAACTCCATGAACTGAAGCATCAATAGCTTGCCACTCACAATACCGTTCCTCATAAATGGGTTCCTGTATCTTTGCAGAAGGTTTTTTATAAGTTACAAAGCACTTGATTAAATGCTGAACAGGAACACTTAAGGCATGTGACAGTTTCTAGGATACTCTGTAAGAACAGCTCTGCTAGTAAAACAGGGACACCAAGTAATTTTATTTAACCTAATTTTTTTTTCAAGTGTTCCACACAATTCATCCATAACAAAGTCTTAAAGATCAATTTTGTACAAAGCTGCTTGCAAATTTGGGAAACTACTTGATATTCTTCTCCCTTCTAGATTTAATTCCCACTTGGGGCAATACAAGACATACATGACTTTTGAAAGGAGAAAAACATTACTTAACAAGATTTAAGCATTTATTCATACAGCAGACAACTGTGACCACCTACATTTAGAGAAAAGCTCTAGACCAGATAACTGGACATAAATCCATATTTAGGCAGAGATCAGTGCAGTTTTCTGAAGGATCCAATAAAATAATCATATTCTGTTTCCAGAAGAATTACTCTAAGCACTCAAACAGAGCAAAGAGCATGCACTGGTTTGAAATAAATCTGTGTCATATTAACTGAACCCATGGTTATATAATTGACAAGATCAAGAAAGTAGATGTGAACACCATAAAGAACACACATAAAGGACTGTTTGATTTACAGCTTATCATAACAATGTTAACTCCATTTTAGTAGGGCCATAAACCAAAACATTTCTGTGGTTACAGTATAGATCAGCACATTCTTCTGAAAGTTGTCTAAGGTGAAAGCACCAGACTAACAATAACCCTAGAAAAAGTAGATATTTTTATTTCCAAGAAGTGTCCAAAACCTCACAACAGCAGACTCAAAAAAAATTGTTTGCAAGACCCCATTCACTTCACAGGTATATACAGCATCAACTTACTCTTCATTTATAAGACTGAGCAAAGGGCACTAAAACAGTACAAGAACACCAACACATTTGAATTACTGCAGGCCAGGGAGGCTAAGGGAAGTTGGAACAAGGTTTTGAACCCCTCCGCACAAAAATCCTTCTGTCTTCTGAGCACAGAATGCTGTTGCTGCCTCCACCTGTCATAACCCAAGAGAGGTCTGAAGTCCCTGAAACTGTTCCTTCAGAAACTTAAAGCACCTTCAGGTGTTACTCACTTGGTTCAGTTTTCACCCATGCTGCCACTGCTGCTTCAGAGTGGAAGACCAGAACACACAGCTTGTGCCAGTGCAGCTCAGACCCAAACTGTTCTAAGGAACTGCCCATGACAGCTCTCCAGAGCACATCCTGCCCAGTCCTGACAAGGTCTGAGAGCTTGGCATCTCCAAGAGAGACCCAACAGCCTGCCCACTCCACAGAGCTGACCAGAAGCACTGCAAGCAACTCCAGCACCTTCAGCTGCACTACACTCAAACCACTAAAGCTTCAGGCAAGTGACAGGACACTGGAACTTTTCAAAAGGTGTTTGTTTCTCCATATTTAACTGTGGGATCTCAGCACCTCAGGATGGAGGTGCAGAGTGGCCGAGATCACCCTTGGGGGGCTCGGGAGTCCTGGAATGTTGCCAGAAGTGTCTGGTGGCTGGACTTTGATCCTACACAAGAGAGGACACCTGTATGAAGATAAGAAGATTTCACTAAGTGAATAGTGAAAGGATAAGTTAATTAGAGTGTAAAACACAGAGTTTAAGATTTCTGTACAAGGGGGTCTAAAGAAGTAAGATGGAAGAACTGGGGTGTGTCCTGTTCTTCTTCTTCTTAGCCTCCATCTTCTGTGGTGATGTTAGCACTTTAGGATTGGTTATTACTAGAAGTGCACTGGTTAATAAGAGTAGAAAGTATTAAAGAAAAATTATAAATATTGTATACGTAACTTCAAGTATAAAGATAGGTGACCGCCCCGGGGGCTCGCAGTGTGCTCATGGCTGGCTGCTGTGCAGACCTCTGTTGGGCTGAAAGAAAATCTTTTAGATAAACAATTAATAAACACCAAGACTGAGAAAAGATCAGAAGTCTCTCCTCGTCCTTTGAAGCGCCGGACTGTCCAAGGCCACCCCGGGCCTTTCCAGGCCACCTAAACAGCCGAGAAACCGACATTTAACAAAGTCAATTTTTATTACACTTGCAGAAGAAAGCCTGCTCCCTTTGCTCACCAAAAGCACTTGAATTACACACTTTGCACAACTCTGCTTTACTATGACACAAAAAGAATATATGAGCTTTAACTTCTCTCGAGCCTCTAAACAATCCCTCAGGGACCCATGCTGAAGAAGAGCTAACAAAAGGGATTCCACAGTTCTTTTTGCAAAGTTCCCTTCATCATAGGTGCCAGTCAATGACATGATCAACTCAGATAAAAATTGAGACTATGACTCCAGTGCTCTGCATTTGGTCACACTAAATCTGTAAACAGGCTAATTAAACAACTCTGAGTAAAGTCACTGTATCACACATTCCCAACAGACATGAACTGAATTAGATGTTCTATTTTGGTTTAAGCAATTACTTGCTTTTTTTTTTTTTTTGTTAGGAAGAAGGGAGAAGAAGCTCTGATATCAGCATTATTGTCTCTTCCCAGTGCCTGGTCTGCAGAACTTTGGCTCTACTGTAACTCAGCCTGCTGGATAAAAACCTCTCCAGCAGAGCCCTGATTCAGAATCACGGATGTTGTGCATGTGATGCAGACACCTTCCTCCTCTTCTCCCCCTACTCAGCTCTTTTTAAGAACATATGTAAGAAAGAGATCTCACTGTGCAGTTTTAAGTTCAAAATAATGATCTCTGGGGGTATTTATAAACCATGGGTGACAGGTCACATTTTTACACTGGTTTCCCCCTCACTGGCTTAACAATTAAGACACCAGTGTAAGTCATAGCACAAACATACTTGATAATTATGGACTCCAAACTGGACTTTTTTGCCAGGACTTTTTACTCCAGTACCATTTCTTCAACAGATATATGTTGAGCAGATATATATGAGCAGATATATGTTCCAGAAGTTAACTCATGAAGTCAGATGTATTAATGGATTATTGTCTATCCTAGATTTCTTTCATGAAGTAATTTATAATGTAAATATGGAAGGTCAATAACACTTACAGGATTTTTTTTTTGCATTAACAACTGTATGGAATTGAAAAAATTGCCAGATTTTAACTCTAACTTCCTGTTCATTATTCACTTATATTACTGAAGCAAGGTACCCTGATGAGTTAATATGTGGAAAAAAGTGTAATTTCTGAATGTTGTTCCACTCTGATTTCACTGAACACCACCTTGTTGCCAAGAAGAGACAATGATGTCTAATATTCCTCATATACACAGCACTTATATTGATTACTAGAGTAAGCTAGTCCTGTCTTCAGTATTCACATAAAAGTTTTCAGATGCCACAATTTTCAGCACTTCTCTGAATATCTCTGTAATAACACATTTTTATAGACCTATAAGAAAAGATGGACCTACTGATTTATACAATGCTGTATGATTTATTTCAATATTCTTCTTCATTCCATTTCTTAAATAAATAAATATTTGTTAGAACTCAAATACTAATCAGTTAAGGCAATCACCAATATCAGTCCACTCTTCTTGTGTACTAGCTCCAAACTGACTCAAGTATTTTCCTCCACTGTATGCCACCAAGAGATTAGTGGGGACACATATTGCTGCTCACTCAAATATCCAAACTGCATCTCCCAAGTTTCTTACAGCTGCCTCTTGCAAGTGACTCAGTCAAACCAGTCCATCTTCAACTTCTGCTGCTCTTCCCCTTTCACTTCTTTTCCTGAAGTTAGACATACCACATAACTATAAATTACCTTATGTTAAACTTAGTGGGATGAAGCATTTTATTTACTGTGACTAATCAGTGGCACAATTCTTCTCTTCCTGTGCCTTCTAAATTCTTACTTTCCTTTGAGTTAAGCCCTAGTATAATCTTCCAGATGTTTTCACGTTCCACTTTTGTTTTAATTAAAAAGTGCTCGGTAAGTCCTTTTTAAAGAGGTCAGGAAAAAGCAGACTAACCTGTAACTCAATATAACAGTTACTGTTCACAACCAGAACTCCTGAACACCATTTCATAAACTGTTTGTTCCATCACCTCCAACATTTCACATTCCAGTAACACTACTTCCCAGTTAGAACAACAGTGAGCCTTCCTTCCCCAGAGACCAAGTGTTACAAAGACAGAGGCAAATTCATCATAGTTTCTCAGTAATAACCTAAACTGCTTTCCCTGAGCCTCCAACTGCCTACCATAATCTCCAATCCATGTTATGCAATGCATAAAGTGATGAGGTAGAGTCACATGTTAGGGTAGGTGCTCCTGATCACAGTGCCCAACGCCAGCTCTAACCTGGATCTTCAGGAAATCTTTAAAAGTAGTGTCTCCCTCAAGCCACAGATTGGCTTTCCCTTTGGGGGATGAGACTTTGGAAAGGATACATGGAAATATACATACTAGTTTACATTCAGAAAGAGAGAAATAACTGCATGATTTGCATGTGACCACACCTATGGAAAACTGTACAGCAAGTCACATGCAAAAGGATCAGATTTGCCACAACATCCTGACAGGACTACAATACCAAATACTGTGTTCACAGTAAGCTGATTACACAGGGAACCTATCAAACTGAAAATCACCCCATTAAAATACTCACATAAAGACCTTGGTTATAGGTAGCAAGCCTTAAGACAAACAACTGTGGGAAAGTGAATAAAATATGGCAAGATCTTTAACATACACAAGTAATTAAAGGATATATATGCAATCAGGAACACAGACAAAAATGAAATACACAGAGATCATACATATGTACACAGCATACACATGTGATCTAACATACATAAAATCATTAACACAAACAAATTTTAGAGAGACAAGACTGAATCATCTGAGAAACAAGGCACTGCACACTGAAAATATGTCAACCTTGATTACAGTACTTCAGTAATTCAATTCCTCTGTCTCCAAGAGGCTACTCTATTCACTCAATGCCCTTACAGTTAGAGGGCAAGCCAACAAAGAATCTCACTCTTCCCTGCTTGTGAATATTGCTTCCTTTGTGCAAAACTCTGGACTGGCAATTAAGATCTGCTTAATAAAATAGGATTTTAAAACTGTATTCCTTGGGAACCAGACTCTAATAAATCATAAACAAGTATATTTGCTCTCCAAAGTGATTATTTCGGTTTACAAGTTTTCTTTTGCGTATCTTTGTTTCCAAACTTTGGCCTGGATTTCCTACTGTGTTTGCCATGGTAACCAAGCAGCCTGAGCCTCCACTTGAAATTCCATTTAACTGTTTAGCATTGCATATTGATCAAGATACATTAACATCCTTAAGCACTCCAAAGAGTGAAGCAGCCACTCTCACACTGGAGAACCACCTTGTATCACAAACCTCAAAGCATTTTTGCTGCTGTTTAAAATGGCAGGGTAGTAATGAAACTTCCTTGCAAAGATGTATGCAAAAAGCTACCAGATAAAGAGAATGCACACAGAGGGCAGGAAAGGAGTACACTCAGTTTATAGGGAGCTACATTAGAACAGCAGTCTCTATCTGACTCTACCTTCTCCCCTCTGAAAGAAGAGTTTGCATTCATGTCCAAAAGGAGAGTTTGCTCCAGGAGAACATTTGAATGAGAAGGACTGTTTTCTGCATTCAAGCTTGTTCCCCTGGTGGAAACCTGCTCTGTTCCAGTGCAAGAGGGGCCAGGTAACTGGCTAACCTGAAGTTCCAGGATCAACACTAAACACTAAGAGGGCAAAGCCAAAGCACAGCTGCTTGCTTCTTTTAGTTTCCATTTTGAAGAAAGATCTTTCTTCAAACATTTCTCTCAAACACAGGATCATGAGAAAACATCTGTTTTAAGCACAAGAATCTTTTCCAATTCCTACAAAACCTGCCAAATACCTCAGCATAGTAAAATTTTATTTAAAAGTAAGTAAACAGATAAGGAAAACCTGAGAAAACAGGCTTACTGCTCATACTGTCACTACACCATATGATTTTTTAATAAAATAAAAAAAAAAGCTGGCTGGTCACCAGTTAAAATCTCATCCTTTACTCTGCTCCTGGTTTAGGACAGGAGGAAATAATTCTGACCTTCATGCCTGTTGTATAAATGGAGACTCATAATATAGAAAATCACCTCCAAAAAACACACAAAATACAAAATCCCCTCCTAAAGCTTCCCCACAAAACTACTGAGATACTCTAGCATCCATTTAGTTAGCATTAAAAATCTCCTGCTCTTTCCATGCTATCTGCCAAGTGAGCTGTACATCCATTTTTTCACTGAGCATTACTGCCTCCAGCTCCTCAGCCTCTCACAGTCCTTTCCTCTCCTCATCTGAAAGGCAGTAAGGTGGCCTCACTGGCTACCACACAGAGTTGGATTTGTATCACTAAAAATAAATTGCCTTCATTCACTCTGCTCATCTGGCTCAGCCCTAAGAAGCTTCTGGGGGAAACATTCTGCCTCTTGTTAAAACCTATTCTGGACTTCCCTTAGGGTCACAGCATTTTCATCCTGCAGCTCAACTATTAGTAATTGCTTACAGCAGGGCTAGTCAAAAAGTAGGATAATTCCAAATTAATAGTAGATTTTGCATGATTGGGATTTGTGGAAGATCTGGTAATGTTTCATACATCCAGGGAAGGTTTTTATTTATTCTCTCCCTTCTTTCCTCTCTTCTTATAGTGTGACAAAAACTGCATTTAGTGACTTATTATTTTGCTCAGAAAATTAAAATCACACACCTCTTTCTCCAGTTTTACATTAGACACCATCCTCTTTTAGTAGCAGGAGTTAAAAATCACCTTCAACACAAGTAACCAGAATTTCTTGCAATATTAAAGCCATCTTCTCAAAGCCTAGTACAATGGCACTAAAGACCTTCTTTATTTCTATTGTAAACTTCATTTGATACATCTCTGAATTGCATTTATGTCCTTCAGCCTTCAACAGCTGTATCACAAGCTGCCTCAGCTTGTAATCAACACTACACTCTGTGTATCATCTTCTCAAAGTTTTATTGCTGAAGCAAAAATTCCCTATGGATTTCTTCAATAAATTTTCTCTTCACCTATGGCTGTGGTATCAGCTTGTATCTCCTTATAAAGTAACTCTGATTATGAACAGTGATGCATCCCAAAGTCATTATGAGCACCATGTACTTGCTCTTGCTTCTCTGTATCAGTCACCAATTCTATTATTTCCAAAATCACTCCAAGAAGACCTCAAGAAGGTCTCTTCCCGATGGTTATCTCAGATATAAAGACCTTAGCTTTTAATTCTCTCAACATTTTGTAACAGAATTTCCAAGTTCTAAAATTCCCTCAATTTTAATATATGGAACTGAATTTCCACTTCATTCAAAGACATGAACTTAGTAAGTTACAACTCTCCTTTTATACCAAAGTGTTACACTACAAAGGCTGAGTGCCTGAACTTCAAATAAAGCTGGCTATATATACACCTTATACATTAATGTTTCCCACCACAGGGAGACAACATTTTACTTTCAGCAAAACAAAAAAGAATCCCTAACACAGAAGTCTACAATGTAAGAATTTCAAAGCTAAAACTGAAAGGGGATTTGTTGTTGTTGTTGTTTTTGTTGTTGTGGTGGGGTATGTGTTGAATTGAACTCCTGCATGTTTTTCTCTATCTGAATACAATCCAGGATAAGCCTTGCAAAAATACCTGCCAGTCACTCAGCAAAGGCAGTCAGAAGGTTTTTAGCAGAAATTTTCACTGTTAGGAATAGAGTGAATTAAAATGCAAGTGATTTCAGAATAGCACAGAGCATTCCAAATATTCACAGGCACTAAATAAAGTTTGTGCTGGAATACTACTTATGGACTGTCACAAGCTTTGTGAAGAACACATCACCTTCTGTAAAGGCTGGAAGGCACTGAAACACATTTTAGTCTCCTCACTTTTGAGGAACTGAGAAAGTGAAGTGTACTGTAACAATTATTTCTTTCCTTAACTACACTTCATAATTAAGTTCTGCAAGTCTCCCTTAATATTTATGCTTAGTTAACTATAATTCTAGTCCTCTTAGTACCTTAAAAGAGAGTCATAGCTCTAAAGTAAAAAAGTAATAGTTACCTTTCTGATCTCCTTCTTGCTCCTTATTCTCCAGTGGATCCCTTTACTTCCTCCTACAGTCTAGTCACACTGTTGCCTACACTTATAATCAGTCTTTCTCACCTTTTTTAACACTGAGTGAGGCATAATTCAGATGAGCTTAACAGAGATAAGAATACATGTACTAGATGTACAAAACAAATTAAAATATGGGAAATAGGTATGTAAATATCAGATGGATTCCAAGTAAAACCACACATTCTGGCAGCTGTTCTCATTTGGTTCACACACTCAGTTGCAGTATTTATTAAACACTTAGTAAGTTACTTTCACTGGGAAATTGTTTAAATTGGCTCAGCTCTGCAAGCAAAACTGGTTAAAAAATCATACCTGTTAAAGGCAACATTTATTTAAATTAGAGCTGGCAGACTGCTTTTAGATGGCTCCCAAAACATGGAACAAACTGGAAACATTGCATGACTTAATGGCATCATCATCTCTGAGCTGATCACCTCCTCCCCGTGCACACACACAAAAGTTACCTGACCTGTTGGACCAGTGCTCCAGTCAGTCACTCATTCAGAGCCAGTACTTTCACTTTATCTCTGAATCCTACTTTTGTAAAACAATGGTATGGTTTTGTTACAATCCTGGAAAAATGCACTTGTGTAACACAACAGCAAACATTGAGGCTGACTGACAAAAGCAAAAACTGCTTTTGTTTTTTCTTCCACGAGATCAGACATCTGAAGTGTATTTAAAATACTTAACACAAAACTAAGAGTCCTGTTAAAAAACAAGACTGCTGTAGCTTCATCACTTAAGTTGTTAAAGTTTCATCTCCTCTAACTTTAAAACGATCAAAATATAGTAACACTTAAAAGTTGGCTTTATCAGTGTGTTCTACGGCAAAAAACCCAAAACACCTGCAGTCCCTTGACAAAACCCTAATGTTTTCCAATTTTAAGAGTGAAGATTAAAGTAGAATATTCCTCTCTTTAAAGGTATTCAGAAGCATTGAAACAAAAAAAACAAATACAGAGACTTTAAACACACAAATAACAAATTTTTAAAACCCCACATCTGGCTGATTCAGGGAATGAGCATTACAACTTATCTAAATTTATTTACTTTAAATTTGTAAGCTATTATATGATCACCATTATTATTAAATTAGACCAGGTTTAGTTTCGTGTAGACTGTCAAGAGGCAGAAGTGAAATAAGAATTCATACTGCATAGCAATATATTCTGTATAACTCCATTCATTATACCAGTGACATACAGGCAAATAGCTGCAGGTTGAGTGTCCACCAGTCTACCACACTGCTATCTATCTCAGAAAGTTTCTTCCATTTTTTTCCAGCTCATAAGAGGAAAATTTATTTCTTTATGAAGGAAAAAAAAATTAAAAAGCAAGAGCAGCAAAAGCTGAGGATTATCTGTTGCTATAATAAAACAATGTTTTAGTCCAACAGTGTAAACTCAGTGCTTGGAAGAAAAAAGTATCTGGTAAGGAAAGCAGTCTGAATAATTGTACCCTGCATTGCCCTGTTGCTATAGAAACTTATTTCACTGTAGCAGTTAATTGCTAATCAATTTATAATTTTTCATTACAAAGCTCAATAGAAGTCAAATGGGACACTGTCACATCTGTCCAGCAAGTCTGAATCATGTCTCTTCTGGCTACTGTTGGATTTTGCAAGTCCTACAGGAATGCTGGACATTTTTGATACAAAGTTTTTATCAATAATTCCATCATGTTGCAGCATGTTAAGAAAATATTCCTAGAACAAAGCCCTAATTACTTTAGTACTAAAAATAAGATGGAGCTGGCTCTTATCCTAAGAGCACCAGAACAGCCCCACAGAAGTTATGTGAATAAAATACTGCACAAATGTTTAAACTGTTCTCCAAAACCAGGATGAGGCCCAGTGGATTATGCTTTTTGTGGTCATATACAGTAACAGACAGATGAAATAACATATTTGCTCTAACTATTGTCCTGCAGCTGTTAATTTGCAATGCATCTTCCTTCTGGGGCTGAAGACATTTCATTACAATCCAGCCCAGTAAGATGAAAAGTGTTGCAAAACAAACACAGCTACTAGCAAACAAGTATCAAATCCAAATCCCTAAAACAAATATAGTGAACTCTGATTTCCCACAACCCCATGTGTACAAGTTCTAGGATATCACCCAGTCTGAAAAGCAGAATCCTCCTTCAGAATTTTTAGAACAAAAGGCAATACGTTCCAAATTCAGGCAGCGCTTTCTCAATAAAAATATTTCTTTTAAAGTAAGCAAAGTATTAAGATATTTTAAGTAATAATAAGTGTTGGCAGTTTCACTGGTATAGATATCATGTGAAAAAACCCACAACCTTTTGCCTGCCATTAATAATCTTCTTTAAAAATTGCCATCAAAGGGCTAAAAGTATTCCACATACCAAATGGTCACACAACAGTGTCTCTTTTCCTCAGGGTGATTTCTGTGTCAAGTGTGGGAGGGAGTGATCAGACTGTCTATTGTCACCGTGCTGCCCACCGAGTGCCCACACGCAGCCGCTCTGCTGAAGGTCCTCCCAGGAGACTCTGAGGACACCCAGCACAGCCCAGCTACTGAATCATCCCACCCACTGATATGGGCAGACTGATAGCAGGCACACCAGGGATCTCTGCTGTCAAAAATAATCACACCTTGAACCACCACTGATGTTCACACGCTGTCCGAATCTAAACTCTCCTTTGTATCAATCTGCACTGCAAGTGCCACAGCTGCAAGATACCTACTAACCAGGGGAGACAGAAATGAAGAAAAGGCTCCCACATGAGTGAAGAGAAAGCACAGCAAAAGCTGCTCCTAGGCTCCTAAGACTGGGCTTCTCCAGGCCCTGATCCCACCAGCATTCCCCTCTGACTCCCTCTTATGTACACACAATGCTTCCATCAGTCTAGGACTGACAAACACAATACACACATTAACCAGATCAACGCCAGCCCAACATGTTTTTGCAGAAGGTGTGAGGTGAGTTGACCCTGGCTGGATGCCAACACCCACCAAAATGTCCTATCAGTCCCCTCCCCAACTGGACAGAGGAGAAAACAATATAGTGAAAAGTTCACGAGCTAAGGACTGGAAAAGATCACTCACCTATTATTGTCATGGGCAAAACAGACTTGACCTGGGGAAATTAACTGCATTTATTACTAAGAAAATCAGAGCAGGATAATGAGAAGTAAAATAAACCTTAAAACTACCTTCTCCCCACTCCTCCCCTCTTCCTAGCTCCGCCTCCTCCCCAGGAGCACAGGGACACAGGGAATGGGGGCTGCAGCCAGTTCACCACAGGGTGTGTCCCTCCCATAGGACAGAGTTCTCCAGGAACCCTTCCTGTCTGAGTCCCTCAGGCACTGCCTGCTCCAGCAGAGTCCCAAGTCCTACCTGCTCCACATGGGCTCCTCCCTCCATGGGTCCACAGTCCCTGCCAGGAACCTGCTGCAGCCTGGGCCTCCTGCAGCTTCACAGCCCTGCTCTGATGTGGGTCTGCTAGGGGTTCAGGGGATCCCTGCATCCCTGAGGGCCTCCATGGGCTGCACGAGCACAGCCTGTCCCACCATGGTTCTCACAGGGGAATCAGCTCTGACACCTGGAGCACCTCCTGCCCTCCCTCTGCAGTGACCTTGGTGTCTGCAGAGCAGATCCTCTCACATGTTCTCGCCCTGCTCCTCTCTGGCTGCAGATACATCTGCACAATAACTTTTCTCTCCTTAAATATATTATCACAGAGGTGTCCCTACCATTCCTGATGGGCTCAGCCCTGGCCAGCAGCAGGGCCATCCTGGGCTTCTCACAGCAGCTTCCAACAGAAGCCCCCCAGAGCCTGGCCAAGCCAGGACAAGGGAACAGAGACCTCAGAGGGCAGCACACAGAGCACTGAGCATCTGCCACTGGACTGCTGCAGGAGCTCACTGGTAACCAGTACTCTGTCACTAAAAATGAGAGGTGTGGATCACCCTGAGCATCACTAAAGGCATCTTAACCTGGGCATTTGTTTGAGTTCTTTAGAACAGTTGTTTGCCCCATCTTTCTGATTTAGAAGTGCTAACATGTGCCCACGCTTAACTATCCCAGTTCCATCTAGAGAATTTACAGAGGCAGCATTTTGGCTAAAACACAAAACTACACTTGAACAGTCACTTCACTGGCACAGAAGCTGTTCTGCCAACGCTCTTAGGTCAGAAACATCACCTGGAACAGCATCTCAAAACTCTGAAGGTGTCAGCAAACAGCTCATGACACAGACAGAAGTTATTCTGTACAAGGGACCACAGTTCAGTGCTGAAGGCAGGAGAGGCCACCCCTGTGTTAAACTGATGTGAATGGAACTGGACAGCTGCCTTCAGAGGGGAGGGAGCACCAGCTCACACTGAAGTCACAGCAAGGCATTTCCTGAAGTCACCTGCTGAGATATCCAGCTCGTGCTATTAAACAGCAATAACCCTCTAGTCAATACAAGCATCTCACTTTTACAAGCTGCATCCTGTATTTCTGAAATTCTTCTTTGGGAAAAAACCTCCTGGATCAATATATCCCACTGATCAGGTACATTTAAAAAAATATTATTTAGTTATTTATGGACAGTAAATAATAATACAAACTGACTCAAAATGACAATGCAAAATGGGCTGCAAAACAGGTAAGAAATACAGCATTTGGCAGTGGATGATATCAAATTTCAAAAGTGGTATTGCCTAATCATGCAGCTATTCCTGCCCTCATAAATTGCTATTTTAAAGACAGACCCTCTTGACACCTTAAGTGCAAACAGGTAGGTAGCTATTGAAGGTCTCTGGCCCACTCTTACTAAAAATGTTGAAGAAAAGCAACCTTTAGAAATACTTTCATTTAAAAATGAAGTCTGAAAATGAAATCAAGCTGTTTGCTATTCTGTAGGAAAGGCAAAAATTTGAAGAAAAATGCACACTAAGCCTTCACCTATGGCTTCACAATACAGTATTAAGCTGATGGTAAGAAATAGTATTTTCCATTCAAACCACCAAAATATGCAAATCCAAACATCTAGACTATAATTTAAATCTTAATAATGTGATGTAAAAAACAAATAATTGCAAAATTATTTTTCTGTATTACTGACAGTTACCAATAGAAAACCAGAAAAATCAAGACAACAAAAGTAAGTCTTTACAATTGGTGCCAAAATTTCATTTCAATGATAACTTCAAGCATGAATCACATGCTCTGATACCCACCTCAAATATCAAGAAAACCTGCACATAACCTTTCTAGAAGTCTTAAAAGAACCATACCAAAAAACCTTTAGAAATAAGCTGCCACAGTTAAAATAGGATGAGACTACAACTTTTAGAATTCTGTATTTGTTATGGTTACATTTGTAAGTCAGGAAAAGGAGCCATTTATGTTACTGAGACTCACAGTTGTCCCTGTCACTGCAGCCCTGGGCAGGCCAAAGTGTCCTTAAGGCATTGTTCAAATTATTTCTTTCACCACACTTGTGGGTTTTAACACACAGTTCAATGTATCTTGGTATCCATTCTCTCTCCTGTTGTCACTGCTCCCCCTTTCTTTAGCTGAAATGGAGAATTAAAACCATAAACTTGAATCCTCTCCAACTTTCACATCATATCATTTCCCTGAAAAAAAAAAATATCTAAAACTTCTGCTAAATATTTTTTTAATTACTAGGAAACTGGGGATAATGACATTTGTTCACAACATACAATGTTTTCTCCCTACACCAGCATGCTCCTAAGCTGTATTTCTTGCTCAGACTAGTACTTTGTCTGACACAGCACAACCTCTAGTAGTACAAAAATTACACACTATTAAACCAACATCTTCTTAATCCAGTCACCTTCCAATCCCACATAGAGTTAAAAAGTAGTAATAAGAAATTATAAATATTTTTTTTACCGTTACAGCCACACATAAACATTATTATTAACTCATGAAATTAAAGAACAAATATATCTGGTAAACCAAAACTGAAATCAATTTGCAGAAAGCATCTATCAGAGATCTATCATTCCATTATGAACAGCTGGACTGAACAGTGCACAAGGAATCCCAATGCAAGTTCCAGCACTGCCCCTGGGAAGGTTTCAATTGCAGCAGCTGCTGGTCCTGCCCACAAGGAGCAGGGGGCTGCAGCCAGGGCACCCCCAGCTGCTCACAGGAGCCAAACAGGCAACAGCAGCTGCTCCCAGTTAGAAGGGCAAGAATGGGTGGGAGGTGGATGCTAAAAAATGAGCTGTCTATTCACTTGGGCCTGCAAGTGGAGTCAGTAAGGAAGAAAAAATACTCTGCTTCCCAGGACACAACCAAATATTAATACTTATATAGCACATTTAATGTTACTGTTTCTTTTCCTTATGCCTTCTAAGAGGACAGATAATTGAAATATTAGGCATTATTTTGCATTAAATGGCACTACTTTCAAATAATAATTTGTCCAAGTGCGTCAACTCATAGTCATGACAACTGGATAGGAAGTGGCCTTTTGGTACACATCCTTCACAAGAAAGTAATTCAGATGGGTCCCTTTAGCCAGAAAGCTGCAATAATACTTCAAACTAGGGCATTAAATTTGATTCTAGAATGTCAAACAAGACAATTATGGCTGGCAATCCTCTCAGAGGTGGGCCTAGGCAGCCTTTAATTAGAGTTTGAGGCACCTTCAATGTACATTTGAACTATTAACAGTTAACTATTTAAGTGTTTTGCAGACTCACAGATGTATAATGCAAACTCCTTGTAATTTAAGCACATAGCACAACACTTTTATAAATATTCTGACAAAGCTGCCCCATAAAACTTTCCACAGGCACAGAAGCATTTGTTACAAATGACCCCTCTTTGCATCTGTGAAGCATTATGACTAAAATTTTGTCAATTTGCAAAGAATAAGTGCCACAATTATTGGCTTTATGCTAAATTAATTTCCCCAACTGAATTCAACTAAGTGCAGTATTACCACAAATGCACTTCAATACAAAACAAAAACCTCCAAAATTGTAACTGCTGTGGCAAAAAAACCCCAACCAAAGACACACAGAGAAACTCCCTGCCTATAAAATACTGCATGCCAAGGGGGGCTGTGGGCAGCCCAGGCCAGCACTCACAGCCCAATGAACCCTTCCCTCAGAGAGCAATCCTTCAGCCAGCACAGGGCAAGAGCCCACTCACGTCAAACACTGATATGGGCTCCAAGCACAGACTAGGACAAGAAAAAGCACTACAGACTAATATCACTTCCTACATAAAAATCATCTTGCAAGCTCTGTCAACCATAGATATTTCATCTTCCTCCAGAGCAAGAAACATTTAACAGTGTAACTTGTCATTTTAAAGCAGATTTTTAGGCTTTTTATCTCACTCTAGCCAGTCCTAGTTGCTCTGTAGAAGCCTCATAACAAAATTAAACAATGAAAGCTACCTACACATCTGTAATCTGCATTAACTCTTCACCATTTCCTTCAGCAGTGTTGTTGGAAAAAAAGGCATTACTAAAAATTGTACCCTTCAGGAAAGATTACAGGAGTGCTTTGTAACATGTCTATCAGTCCCTAGCACAGCTAGAATTAGGAACAGTACCTATCTACATCACAGAACTCAAAGGGGTAAATAGATCCACCCATTGAACACCTGAAATAAATTTCCAAGAGCTCTCAAATACCTTCACAACCACAGATCAAGAGGTAAAGAATTGCTGATCTAGCCACAATACCTCCACGAGACTGCCCAGTCCCAATATAACAGCCACTATCCAACACAAAGACAAGGAAAAAACTCAGCAGGAAATAAAGGGATTTCTTGAAAAAAGAAATCTACAACACCCTTTTAAGAGGGACAGAACAGAGTCACATCCAACACACCTGAGAAATGTGAAACATCAGCAGGAAATCCAACAGATGGATTTTAAGTTCTATGAGAGATTTTCATTAATAGATGAGAGTACAAATCAAATTTGTGAGTAACATCAAGACTGGAAGGATTTGTTGCATTATGCAGCACAGAACTGGAAATAAAACCACTCTAATAATCTTAATAGAACAAAATCCAATGAAAATGCTACATGGCATTTATAAACATCCACAAAAACCAAGGCATGGATAAAAATGGAGAAAAGCAGCAATATGATAAGAAACAATCCAAGTGAGTCATCACTATAAGGAGGATTCAAAAATGTCAACACTATTCAATATGTTAGCAAGAATATTAGAAGACAGACACAGCCAGCAACAATTCTCCCTTGCTCTGTACTGAAGTCACAGTGCAAGCACTGGGTCTAGGTCTAGTTTTAGTACCACTAATAAAAGACAACAGAAGCCAATACAGGAGAACAATTAAACATTTGGAACTCTGAGAAGAATGGTTTAAAGAGCAGGATTTATTTACCTTAGCAAAACTGAGTGGACAAATTAACAAGTTTTTAAATATGCAAAAGCAAAGGCCATAGTCAACTGTCCTCAATGTCCACACTAAATAACTGCATTCAGCCTGGTTTCCTTTCTCTTTTCTCCCTGAAGGAGAAGCTCAGTCAGATATTGGAGGAAGAAGGAAGAGAACACCAAAAATCGTTATTGAAGGAAACTGTGGAATTCTCATTACTGCAAGTGCAAGAACCAGTCACTAAGATGTGGATACACTTCCCTCTGCTACAGACCCAGTGTATCTTGCAATATCCTTACAAACATCAGCACTTTTATAGCTCATAGATGCTTTTATCATCTGCATGGTTTTCAGAGGCCTGACACAGCTTAGTGATCAGTATAAGCATACAGTAATATAAATTCACATTCCCACCACATCTTGAGAAAATGTGATGGTTTTCTCCACACATCCCAGCTTCCAACCTAGAACTGCCTGACACTGCTCTTCTCAGAGCAATATATTAAGCACAGTGACAAATGTCACCTATTACCATTCTGTCACTGCAACAAGTACCCAGGTGAACAGTCTGGAGAATGAAAGTCACCAGCAAGGATAACACCCCTCAACTGCACAACAAATCAAGCCAGACACAAAAAAAGTAATTTTGAGCACTGCAAAGGAAAGAATCCTATACATCAGTCTTTTTACTGATAAGCAGGCACTACCAGTATGCCAACTGTCAATAAAAGAAGTGGAGATATGAGATGATTTTCATCCTAGTACAAATATAATTTCCAAGACACTTGCTCAAGTAAAGCTTAAAAAGACAGTCAACAAATTCTGCCCTCCGTGGCTCCAGCAACCTGTGCTCATCACCTGTGTATGTTTCTAATCCAGCACTGCTGCAATACACTGTAATATTCCAAAGTTATTAACAGACTGCTGCTTTAGGCAGCTGCAAGAAAAAAGTCAAACTAAAGACAAAACCTCTTCTTGCAAAGAGGTGATTTCAAAATTGAAACAACCAACGTTAAGAAAGTCTGCCACACATTACCAAAGAGTATATAGCCAGAATTTAACTACAATGCAAAATGTTTTCCTGTAATAAGCTAAACTATGCATTCAAATTTCATAACCTCTCAATATATTACGTAAAAATGAAGCCTGTGCACCGTGCAACACTATTGCTAATGTGTGCCTGCACTGCAATGACAGCTGCAGATGAACCTGCCCAGAAACTTTTACAACATACAGAGAGTAACACATCACCACACACGACTTCTACAAGGAAAATGCAGAAGCTTTCTCTTAGGAAGGGAAAAGGACTTGATAGTTAATGTCAGCTTTCAGCAGGCTGGAAAGCTTTGCCTTGTCAGTCACTCCTAAGGCAAGGAAGATGATATAGCACTCTCTTTTTCCAGTCTAATGAATCAACTAATAAATCATTTTGCAAACCCAGCCACAAACCATATTTAAGTCCTTCAAGACTGTCTTATAAACAAAAATCAAGTAACAGCCCTCACTCCTGGTTAGGGGCTGTAGGAAAAAGCAACCCACCAAGAGCATCAGAGCATCATAATTTGAATAATTTTTGAATTGTTACATTATAATCTCACACCATGAAGAGGGAAATGCCTAAAATAACAGGAAAAGCTTCTGTTAACACCTCTAAGTCTCTTAATGAAGTCAACAATCCCTCAGAAACAGATCATTCCAGAAGTGACTTAAGGCTGAAGCAGAGGCTTTACCTCCAAGGCAGTGGATCCCAGCAGACAGTGCAGCCACTGAAGGGGGCTGAGCCCCTCCAGCCTTGCCTTGCTGCCACTGTACTCATCAACCCCAAGGTGACACCGTTCAAGTCCCCAAACCGAGAGGAAATCTGCCCAGAACAACTGCAAGTACTTTTTGCTGCTGGTTTAGCCAGCTGAACTGGCTGGACCAGGGGCTGAGCACTGCCAGAGACAGGGGATGGAGCACACTGCCAGCAGGATCCCACACTGCCAGCAGGATCCCACACTGCCAGCAGGATCCCACACTGCCAGCAGGATCCCACACTGCCAGCAGGATCCCACACTGCCAGTCCATCCCTTACAGCTCTCACACACCAGGGGAGCTCATGGGAATTTGCCCCTTCTGGTTAATGAGAGACCACTGCACACATCTCACCTGAAAGCCAAAGTGAAGGAGGACTGAAAGGGAAAGTCCAGTGACACTCAGTGTAGTTAAGAACAATTACACACTTATCTAAGTAAACCAACCACAGCTCCTTCTGTCACAGTTTAACTTCTTACTAAACTACAGCTCCGTGTGTTTTTTTTTTTTTAGTGGATCCAAATCAGAACACAGGAGCTTTCTGGAAGTCTGCATTGCTTTATAAACACAAAGACAGCTGCAACGCTTCGTTATTTTTAAAAAATCAGGGATTTTTTAATAATGTTTTTAAATTTTTAATAAAATAATAAAAACTCAGCTTCCTTCTTAAAGAGGTATAGAATGAAGCTGGAAAAAAACTTTTTGCTTTGAAAAGTCTCTAGAGACAGTTTCAAATGCTGTCCAAAACTTTTGTCTCTCTACCAAACGCTGAGGATTGTCCATTTGTACTCCAATCTCAGCACCACTGTCCTGGATGCCAGATCTAGCTTCTCCACCAGGTGCCTTGGAAGGATCAAGGTTACCTGGAAACATTTTTCTTTATGTAAGTTAAATCTCCTAAGACAACACACACATCAGCAGTTCATGTAAAAAGGTGACTTACAAACCAGATATAGCAGACACAAAGCATTTAGGATTTAAAGGAAACTAAAGGAAGAAAGATTAGCATTATTGATGTCAAGAAATATCTTCCAAGTGGTATCTTTGCCTCAACATTAGGTTATTTATTCTTAAGTGGCATTCATGGCTTAAGTGTTGCTCTTCCTTAATGTGTACTGATCTGCAAAGGATTACTGGTGCAAGAATTATCTCAGTACCTAACAGACATGGTCACTTAAAATACAGTCCTGGTGGTTCTTTCACTCATTTTAGGAAAAATATAGCATTTTCCCATCAAGAAAAGAAGTCTTAAAAAAAAGTGAAAAAAAAGAAAAAATAAAAAGACAAAATCACAGTGCCCTGATGTATTTACACAGCACATCTTCATTAAATTCAACTCAATACTCCAATATGACTTAGCCAGAATGAAAATCATAATCTTCAAGTAATCAGGGAAAATTTTTAAGGGATATATAAATAATTATGAACTAACAGCTAAAACTGAAGTTATCAGCACCTGTATTATGCCAAGGAGCACAAGTAGGTTGGTCTTAGATCAAATCCCTCTCCCCATCCTGCTCCCAGGAACAGGAAGGGACACAGAATGTGACAGTCTGCCCGGTTTAAGGCAGAATTCCATCCTGTCCATTCAGGTAACAACAGCTCTCTCCCCTTTATGACAGCTACAAGACAGAACTTTTGATTCTGAAAAGTTCACATGATCAGTTGACAGGCTGGCAGCCTGTTCCTGTTTCACTTCTGTACACAGACAAAACAGTTACTTCCAACTGAAGTTCCAAAGTAAATTATAAAACAGCAAGTACTGCAGATTTAAGCCAGACCATCTTCCCATTTAATTTAAAGTTTTCCTTAGACTGAGTCAATCTATTGCAGCTCTTTCTTTAGGTTCACTTAACTGAAGTATTATACATATAGAATATGCAGTATTATCTTACATAGTTAATACTGTAAAAGGTCATGGAGATTAATTCTGTCCTAACAATGTGTATGTTTTACTCTGTTTAGAGAAAAAAGTGTTTCACATTCACACTGTCACAGGTATAAATGCCTCCTGAGTTCACAAACTCAAATTTCTCAGCTACTGCATATCATACCAGTAGCTTTTAACATCTAAAACAATATCCAAACACCAGCTCAAGAAGTCTTTTGTAATTTGATATAATTATTCCACTCCTTACTGTCAACGAAGTTCCAGCCTTTAGATTTTTATTTCTCAGAAGTGTGGCAAGAGATGACTAAGAGAACTTGCAAGAATCACATGTGCCATTACTAAACTCCATAAAGGCCTGCTCTGTGAGCTGAGGGAGAGAACTCTGCATGGAAAAAACAAACATAGCAAGACCCAAACACAGCAACGATTTAGGATATAGATTTTCAGAGATACTGCTCCTCAGGATACCTTGTAAAGACAGCAAGTGGTTGTGAGCAGGGAATACTGCCTGATACCAAATACTCCTTGTATGCCTAAAAAAGCCATTGTCCAAGCACTATTTGAAACATACCTAGATTATTAAAATTCATTAAGGAGTGAAACTAAATACACACAGACACACTTTCACATATAATTATAGAAGACATATCAAATCTGTTAGGTCACAGTCAACAAACAAGCACGTAGACTTTAAACTCCTGCTGTGCCGACATTTTACAGAAAGCAGGAGTGCTGGGGGCACTACCCAGGACACAGCAGCTCCAGGCATAATCCCCTGCTCATCCACGAGCCTCCTGCACAGCGAGTCTCGAGCTCCCTGTGCCCCCATCCCGTGCTGAACGCTGGGCTAAGAGCAGGAAGATTTCAAGGTACTCACACGATGGCACGCTGAGACGCGAGCATGTAAAATAACAAACGCCCACTATGTGAAACAAAACAGAAAGCTGACATTCATTATATCTGTGTTTACATCCATGAGGACTGACATGTGTTCACCTAGCACGGCAAATTCCCGATTGTTCTCTGAATCCCATAAAATCAAGGGGTTGTTCAGAAATATGGTGACCTGAGAGATCAAAAGCATGCACTGTCCTGCATCCAATAATGACAAGCAAGGAGTCTCTCTCTCAAGTACATCAATCTTTCTTCCCTGCAAAAGCAACTTTCTCTCTGTCAATTATCTGATATTTAAGACTCATCTCACTGCACCGCTCCCATTTAGAAACAATTCTAAAACCAACCCACACTTCTAAGTCATAACAAAGGCCTAAAGCTGCACGGAATGCTTCAGCCATGCAACCAAAGCTCGGAAGATCCTGGAAGCAGGGATTTGACACCACCATAATCACAACAGGCATTAGCGTGTCCAGCAAATTCTGACCTGAAGCAGCAGGTGAAGGAGGCCGAGGGAGGGAAAGCCAACCAGCCCTCGTTCCGCACCAGGAGGGCCCAAGCGATCCCTGCACAGGGCCCACACACACAGACAGAGCTCCCGCCGGTGACACCGTACCTGGAGCAGCCCCGAGCACCGGCCCGGCGCCGATGCCCTCACACCGCCCTCGCCCCAGGCCCGCTGTCCCCCTCGCCAGGCGCTCCCCGGTTAACCGGGAGCTCGGCGGGAGCCGAGGAGCCGCCGGCCCCGCGGCCGGGGGAGGGGGCACGGCGAGGGAGGGGCGGCCCGGCCCCGCTCCCCCGCCCCCGGCGCGGCCCCGGGGCTCCCGCACCCCGGCGGGCGGGCGGCGCGGAGCCCCCAGAGTCCCCGCCCCATCCCGGCGGGGGAGCCCCGGTACCTTGCGGACCCCCTTGTAGATGTAGAAGTAGAGCTCCCGGCCCACATTGAAGCAGAGCCGGTCCCCGTTGCCGCTCTGGTCGTTGACGTTGACGAAGGAGACGCGGACGGGGTTGGAGCCCTGCGAGTTGAAGGGCACGCGGTTAGGCCGGCTGTACTCCGAGTGGCTCAGCAGCTTGTACAGCCCCTCCCGGGTGGTGAACTGGGTCTTAATCTCGTTCATCTCCTTCCCACCTCCCTCCGCCGCCATCTTGGAAAGGAGCGCTCATCCTGCCCCAGTGCCCGGATGTGCCGACACTGCGCAGCCGCCGGCGCGCGCGCGGCCCCTGCGCGCGGGGGCGACACGAGGGGGCGGGGCCGGCGGGGCCTGTTTACCGCGCGACTGCGCGCGCGCCGGGCCCGCGCGCCCGGGGGGCGGGGAAGGGGGCGTGGGGCGGGGCTGGGGCGGGGCCCGGGGCGGGGCCCGGGGCGGGAGGCGCGGCGTTCCTGAGGGGCCCGGCCGGGGACACCGCGGGGACGCCGCGCTTGCCATCGCGGCCCCGGAGAGCAGCACTGCCGCCGGAGCGCTCCTGGGTGTCTGCACTGAGCGGGACTCCACTCCCTCTCTGGGCAGCCTGTCCCAGTGCACGGTCACTGCACAGTAAAGAAGTTCCTCCTCATGTTCGTGTGCAAGTTCTGTACATCAGTTTCTGCCCGTGGCACAGCGAGGAGGGTCTGGCTCCATCCTCTGACACCCCTGCTTTAGATATTTATACACATTGGTGAGGTCTCCTCCCAGTCAGCTTTTCACAAGGCGGGACAGGCCCAGCTCCTCCGCCTTTCCTCGCAGGAGAGATGCTCCAGTCCTTCAATCATTTTTGTAGCTCTCCACTGGAGCCAGCCCAGGAGCTCCACATCTCCCTTGTGCTGCAGAGCCCAGAACCGGACCCAGCGCTGCAGGTGTGGCCTCAGCAGGGTCACCCAGCATGGTGGCTCCAGGGGCAGCTACTCTGGAGATGGGAGAGAGGGGGAGCAGGGGCCTTGTGCACCCACAGGGCCCTGCTGCCCTGGGATGTGGGCATCAGTGCCAGCACAGCGTGGGGTGGGGTGATCCCCGCTGCTGGAAGTGCCTCAGTCAGGAGGTGTCCATGTGCAGCGCTGGTTTTGGGGCAATGGCTCCCAGGTGAGAGCCCCCACTCGCCGCACCACAGCCCTGGCCATCTCCACTGGCTTGTTTGCCCACAGGGGAATTGCCAGTGCCTGGAGCCTGGTGAGATTCCTGCTGTGGCAGTCTGTCAGTGTAGGGACAGCAAATCCAGGTGTGCAGCTGTGCTTTGACTTCATGCCAAGCTCAGGTGCCCTGATGGAGATGGTGCCTCCAGCCCTGCACCAGTCTCCAACCTGCTGCAGGCAGAGCCAGGCCTGGGAGTTGGCCTGAGGTGTGAACCTGAAAAACTGGTTATCAAATCACTCACCCCATTGTTGTGATCATCCTGCAGCCATGCAGCCAGCTGTGTTGCATGGGGAACCAGATCAATATCAGATGGAGGTGGCACAGGGCTGGGAAGGATTGCATTCACTGGGCAGGGAGGCAGGACTGTTTCTTCTGACAGCAGTTTCAGCTTTAAGAGTTTGTCTGATTACAGCCTCATGACTGACTCAAACCGATCTAAGACTGATCTCCAGCTGGAAAAAAATATTTTGGCCTCTCCTCTACAGGTATTTCCATTTCTTGCCTTGCATCAGTTCTAGTAATCATACAACCAAAGGGTGAGTCAGATCCACCTGAAAATTAACACACACACAGAAATTATGAGTTCTCAGGAAAGCAAAGTGTTGATCAGCAGCCAGGTTGATTCAACTCACCACAGAACTGCTGGAGCCAAAATAAGGAAGGAGTTGGGAATGTGGGACTAGGGGAAGATAAGCAGCACAGAATTAGAACATCTTCAGTTAACAATAAAAAAACACACTTTCAAAACACAGTTTCCTGCTGTAGCTGTGTGGCTCTAATGTGACTGCTACCAAAGGCATTGTCCTGCTCTATTCTTTCTGGACTATGATTGTCTGCTGCTACTCCTTCCTGTAGCAGCCACAGTGCTCTCCTGACCTCATGAGGAGCCATTTCTGAAAGGTAAATGGATGGACAATTCAACAACACCTTGCACATGTGAAATGAATATGGTTAAACAAAAAACACTGACTCCTTAAGGGAATGGGCAGCAGGACCTTCCTGCTTTCCATTACATCAGCTCAGCTGAAGGAGTCCCCTCAGCCTTCCAGACTGCAGGGAGTTAAAGGGATTTAGTTTCAAGTCAATTTAGTTCAAAGAGATTTTGTTTGTAGCTGAATACTGTCTTGCTGCTGACCATCAAAATATTAGTCAAAAATAGCTGAGAGACCCAAAACAGCCAAGGATCTCCAGAACAGAGTATGTATCTGAGTGAATACTGAACAAGTACAGATGATTAGACTTCTAAAAGGCCAAGTATTGAAGACTTGCTTGAAATTCTTAAGATAAAGCCAATCAATAATGACCAATGGATCTTGTCAGCTTATCAGTCAGTCCTGCCAGATGGTATTGATGACCTCCTAAAAGCACATAAAGCAGGTAAGCAGCCCTGCGTTTTTTTAATCATGTTAAGAGCGATTGTTTCATAAAGAAATTTCATTAATGGACTTGCAGAGAGAAAGAGTATTTTCTTTCACCAAAGAATCACCAAAGAAGACCAGGAACAGCAAGGATCTCTAAATAGTAATATTCAAAACAGATAAGGATGTAACAACAACAACAAAATTAAAAAAAAAATAGTGTTGCTCCAAGCAGGCATACTCAGTATGTCTTATTCATTACCCACTGACAAGACAGGATGGATCACTCTGAAGAAGAAAGCAGGCAACCTTGGTAGAGGGCCTGTGTGGAATGCAAATCACACTGAAGCCACAGCAGGCCATCTGTCACTGATGGAATGAGTGTGATCCAAAGAATAAACAAAGTTAACAAGTACCTGGTTATCAGCAGTACATGATGGTGCAGAAAGTCAAAGAATTGATGTAGTGTTTAACATTTACAAGAAACATCAATAAAAGCTGCTGAGAGATTCCACGGAGAATCCAAGACAAATATTCATTTGAAAAACACAGCTGCAAGTCACAAGAACACTATTGTACAACCCCATCAACAATGCTCATCAAATACTAGGAGAAAAAGAGATTACAGAGATAAGTCTTATGGAAAAAATTCCCTGTACCACTTGAAAATTCTTCTGTTTCAAGCTAACCAAGGATGATAATTCTGAAACGATCCCATGAGGACACCCCAAATGAGTTGTTTTGTATGCACCACACAACCAATAAACTGCAGTCAGTTCACAATCACTGCTGTATTGTGCCTTTACCTTTTGCAAATTATTTTGCCAAATTGGAAAACAGACATGAGCAAAATTCACTAACAGTAATAAAATAGTGTGGTCCTTTGAGATTGTTTTTTCCAGGGCATAAATTGGTCCTGAAACTTTTCGGAATGTAATATTAATAGTGCTTTTACTGGACATGAAGAACCTGCAAGAACAGTTATGAACAAAACTTTCCTGTGTTTGAGTTTGAATGCTGTCTGTTGCTTCCCTAAAAGTGCAGCAACTGGTATTAGCTTTTAGCAGCTTTCCTGAGACAAAAAAAAAAAAAAAAAAAAAAAAGAGGAGGGTGACTACTCCCATTCTGCATCAGGCAAACTGTCTATTCCAGCAAGCACTGCCTGCAGTTTATACTGCAGAAATCAGGAGACCATCTCTGCACTGTCTGTCAGCTATAGCAGGTCTGTCAAGTCTTTCTGGGACTTCTGATGCCCAAAACAATTTAGGCATTTAATGTGACTGGATTAAGAGTCAAGAGAGTCAAAAGCTCTGCAATGTGTCAAATTTTAACAACTTTTGAATGTGTTTGAGCTACTAACAGGTACAGAGACATGTAAGGAACACATCTGAACTAGGCAAAAGTTTGTGCTGGTGGGAGGATGGCAAGAAAGTTCCATTTAATATGGGGAGAAGAAAAAGGAAATGTATTTTCAAGTACTTACATGGTCTTTAAAGTACATTTAACTTGCTTTCATCATGAGAAGTTATTGTTTCTGGCATAGTTTCATAGCTGCTTATTTGCATTAGGAATCTCTTCTTAACCACTGCATACATTTAACATTAAATATGTGAGGTAATGCATTATGTATTGCAAAGTGAAAGGGTGTTACAAGGAAATTTCTGCTCTCCTAGAACACATTTCATGTTGTTTATACTTGTATCCTTCCACAGAGGAGCAAGAGCATGTGAAACATTTTGTTTTCATAGTGTGCGGGTTAATTACTGAGAAACAAATGGGTACTCTTAAAAACAGGCATTTGGATTGAAGGAAGCAAGGTAAAATGAGTGTGCTTTGTAGCTGGGATAGGATGATGGGTGAACTCTGTTGTTGTCTTTGGAAAACTTCATTCTGCTGTTTGCAATCAGGTCTCTGTGAGTTGTCTCCTGAAAAGAGTACCTTGCCTCCACAGCCAGGAGTGCTGTTCTTGTCAACAACAGTTATTATCTTGGGACTGTAGTTGTGCTGGAAATTATGTTCTCTGAAGATAAGACTGAGATATTGAATTTAATTTAAATTCTACGGAAAGCCAGAGAGATTGGTTTGATATACCTACAAATAATTTGTGTTTCCAAGCTGTGCTGCAGCATTATGTACTTCTCAAAACTCCCTAAATAGGGAAGACATATTGTCCATATAAAGAGTACTGCTGTAATCAGCTGAGGAACGACAACCTGTGAATAAATAAGGTCTGATTGTTGGTGAGCAGCAGCAGCTCAGTTTCTCACAAAACTGGAATTTCTAGACAGTGTTGCAGTGTGAGAATGCAGTGCCATTGAGACAGCCAAGGACACTCCTAAAGTGCAGTCTGCAATAGACACTTGAATGTTTGTAATTCAAGAAACAATAGATTCAGCAAATACGTGCTTCAAAATTATTTTCTCTTTCATCAGAACTGGCTGTTTCACTCAGCTGGTTTTCATTGGGAAGCTTGTGGTTATTGAGTTACAATAATGCATGGTTGGTTATTGATGAGTCTTGCTGGTCAGCCAAGCAACCTGCAACAGTGAGTTAACAGTCATCCATGCAAGAAAAGTGGCTGCCAATGTGTGATTTAGGAGTCCCTAAGCAAAACAAGAAATAAGGAAAGCTGAGAAAGGTGTCCTTGGAAAGGACTGACTTTAACAGTCAAGGAAAGGGAAGCATTACCAGCATAAAAAAAAAAAAAAAAAAAAAAAAAAAAAAAAAAAAGTATCTTCGTTTAAAGGTGACCAGATTCAGGAGCCTCTGAACATTTCGCTCATAAGAAAGATATGTGCATGTATATCTTAAGTTTATGTCAGGTTCTTCAGTCTCCCCCAGGTCACCTACCTAGCTGATGGTGAGATCTTTCTCTGTTGCTTTGGTGAATTACACAAAGAGGAACTGAAAACTTGTGAGCACATTCTTCATTCCTTTATCACCATTCTCACATCTCAGAGGTTGCAGAGAGCTTCAGAAAAAGCATGGCTATCTGCTTTCTGTCCAGTCAGAGGAGGAGATTATCTATCAGTGTCACAAGCATAATTTCATTTCCATGGCTGGAATCACTGTCTCAAAATTGTTTTAGATGAAGCATTGAAGCTTTAGATAAATGATCGTCTAATGGGCATTTTTATGAGTTTTTCCATAAGCTCACTGAAGCATGGGAGCTCTGCATACTGCACAGCACTGGCTGTTCATTCAGTGCTGGTTGAATCATTGCACATTTAAAGAAAGGAGAGTTTATTTCCCTGAATTATGTGCTGGCTCCATTCTGGTCATCATTATGTGCTGGCTTCATTCATGGTCATATGGTCACTGATTTTCATTTGCAAGTCTAGAAGGGCACAAGTTAAATTCACATGGCTTTTCCACCCATCTGGTGTCCAGAACTTACTCATATATAGGAAGATTATGTACAACCTTTTAGATAAAATTTACCAGTACAGTATTTTCCAAGAAAGTGAGGATAGCTTTTTTATGATTGGGGTTTTGTCATCTACAAGATGACAAAACTGAGGAGAAAGGGTATTTATTTATTATTATTACATATGTACTCTTACATCATTACCATAGGTACCTTATAATTTCATCATACACAAAATTTAATTAATCATAAAAAATTATCACCACTCAGGCTTTCAGCAGCCTAAGTGTCTGTCTAAATGGAAGTCTGACTTTCCCCATGCCTAATGAGACTTGTTCACATTTAATCTCTCTCCTCACTTTCTCTCACTGCATACATAAAGCACGGGATGGTATTACTAAAGAAAGGTGTGATTTAGAAGATTACCTATGTAGAGTAGGCTCTTGGGTCCCTGCTTTTCTAGTTTATCTGAAACCATCATCATTATGCAGCTCATACAATATTGTTCTTATATAACAAGCACTTCTCAGTAATCATGTAATCAAGTATGCACATTCCTGTGACATTCCTTGTCTTTAGCCTCCATCTTTCTAAGGCCAGGTGCTAGGTATAACAAGATTTATGTCATTTTCTAATAGCTGCTTTGTTGGTTGAGTTAAATCCCATCTGAAGTCTGTTTTTTCACTGTCATTTTTCTTTTCATGAGTAGGTATAACAAGCTAAAATCAAATGTAGGGTAGATGTGTATTAAATCTTCATGTATTTTCCTTGTTTTCAGTAGTAAAATGATGGAATTCCTTCTTATAGGCATGGTAAAATACAGAGAGCACCAGTCTGACATCTTTCACAGGCAATTTCTTTCCATTTTCAAATACTAACTTCTTGATTCAGTGATGTGACACAGATGAGGACATTTGATATATGCACTGGCATACAGATATTTCCTTTTTTTTTTTTTAATCAGTTAACTAAAACTCTACAGTGATGTCTAAATATGTTGAATCTCTACAGGAAGATAAATCTGGGGAGTGGATCTATGTGACAGGATCAGTCTCTGCATCTGTGTTGCAAAGAAGAAGGGAAAGCTGTGCACATTTATAAACAAACTGATTTTTACAACTTTCACTTATTTAAACATAGATAAAAGTATAATAACTAGGAATTGATCTTAACATAAACCTTCAACTTTTATATATGTGGTTTTATAGTTGTTTAGAGTTTTTTAAAAGTTAAAAATAAGCAAGCCTGATACAACCAAAAGATTTCCTAAGACAGCTATTGGTTTGTGGGGTGGGAGAGAATGGTTGAATAGTTAAACATAAGATTAATGGAAAATTAATTTAACAAAGTATCTATTAAAAATAGTGGACTCATTGAAGGGGTTAACTTAAAAAAAAGAAACCAAACTACTTTTATAAGGTTAAAACTCCTGTGCTATATACACAAATATATATTGCTCTCTCTATATATTTGTTCAATATGACTCCTATAGAGAATATTTATATTTGCTGTATTAGCCCCATCTGGTGAGTTCTGACAGCATTGCAAACTGGACAGCCCTGATGCTGCACTCCTGTCCCAGCTCTTAGGTGGGTGGCAGGGCTTGGACAGAGACCCCTGCATTGCTCCCTTTGCCCACTGCACAGGGCACAAACACCAGCAGGAATCCTCATTAGCATGGCACTACCATGGCACTACCATGGCTCATGAGCTTCTCTTCTGCTTTCATGGATTCCTCTCCCCAGTCAGGCTGTTACTCTGTTTGTTTGCATTCAGAAACACGCACAGCCCATCAGTGCACCTGAGTCAGCCCCATTCCCAGGAAATCTGCCATTTCTGATCCTTGGTGCTGCTCCAGCCAAGGCCACGTGTGCCAGGGCTGAGCCCACTGCTCCTACAGAGACTTTACCTTTCAGGTTTTCTGGGAGGGCTGTGGTCCACTTTCTGTGGATGCAAAGGGATGTCACCCAGCAATTAGTTCATTTCAGAGCAGCTGCTAGTGGACACAGTAATGGGCAACCTGCTCCAGGTGGCCCTGCTTGAGCAGAGAAAGATGAGGTTCCTCCCAACCTCAAACATTCCATCATCCTGAAAGTTTACCCTTAACATTATAATTTATTTTTGTGCAATATCAATATGAATCGACACTGTTTTGAGTAAGAAGCATTTTACTTACCTTCTGTAAAAATAAATTTTTATGAAATTCTTTTGAAGTGCAGGATCATGATGTTAGTTTCTAAACAAGCAATGAGGAGGCTGCTTGCCTCTAGTAAAGCAGCCTTTGATATTTGGTAGGTCAGAATAAGACACTCTCCATGGCTGCCTGGACTTGCTCCATGCCCAAGGAGTCTTGTTCAGTTTCTCTCTACTCTCCTTCTGCTGCATGTCTAAACCAAGAGATGGGATGATTTTTAATGCTTTTTTTTTTTTTTAATTTTATTTTTTGGTGGCTTGAAGGTTACCTACACTAATTCTGAAGAAAGATGAGTGATGACAATGATTCTTTTACTGCCAGACTTAGCTGATGAAGATTAGTTACTCTTCTAATGTAAGCTGAAATGTGGCTACAGGCTGTTTCTTTCCATCACTTCCCTCTGGAAAATTCAAACATAATCTCATCATAGTATTTCTAGTCAGTTTAAATTATAATTGATTCTGTTTCTTCTGTCTACTTTCCTTCCCACAGCTGTGACAGGAGAGAATTGGGGCAAAATAAAAACAGCTAGTAGCCAGACACAAGGGCCTTGTGGCCTTTTTTCATCAGAGGTGAATAAAGGGGGTTGTTTAAGAAGAACTTAAATAGAAACAGGAAATAATAGCCTATCTTAAGGAGCAAATCTACACCTTTAGGTGGTTTCAGATTTGGTTTCTGTTAAATGATCAAGAGAAGGGACATTGTAACATATCCCTTCAACAAAATGGGTTTCTTTTCAGTGTTATTCTGACTTGAAGGGACTATAAACAAATCTGTGTTAGTCTCATCATTATATCAACTCAGCCAGTATGTCCCATTCCCTAGAGAATTTTTAAGCTTATTGTTAAAATTAAAGAGTTACCTCAGAATATTTCTGTTGAGGCAGTGTTTCTGTTAAAGGAGAGTGAAAATCTTGTGTTTGTTATTCTGTCAAAACTGCAAAATTTTATCTCTGGGATGTCCTAGAATGTACAAGCGAAATTAATTAGTGAAAATAAATCAAATCCTGTGATGACTTTTCTTACTTTATAATACAATCTAACATAACAATATTAAAAAGCCTATGGATTTCCTCTTGATTAAACAATTATTCATTCTATGTTATCTTAAGTAAGTAATCAGCGAAAAATCTAAAATGTATATTGGATTATTAATGATACATCTGAATAATTAAATTTCTCTGCCCTATGCTCTCAAGACAAATTATTTATATTTTTTCAGTTTAAGAACATATGTGCCACTGTCAAGTGTATGTGTGGGTGTACAAGCAGTGAAGTTTCAACTCTGTGTATCCTTAATAACACTGAGTCTGTGCAAACT
The DNA here is from genome assembly GCF_035770615.1 of Melospiza melodia melodia. Lineage (NCBI taxonomy): Eukaryota > Metazoa > Chordata > Aves > Passeriformes > Passerellidae > Melospiza > Melospiza melodia. The sequence continues at coordinate 11,275,462 of NC_086199.1, forward strand.
GAGGATGAAGAGGACTCTTGCCTTCCAGGCAGAAATAACTGCTCACCAACACTTTCCATTCCATCAAGAAAAACTTTCTGAGGGAGGCAGTTAGCAAATCACTGGTTGCAAGTAATCTGGCTATTAATGTGACTCAGCCAGTAAAACACAGCCTGGATTCTTAACTGTAACCCTGAGAATGCTCAAGCCTTCTGTTGTGATCCCTGGACAGGATGAGACCTGAGGCTGTGAGTGACCCTCACAAGCTGCATTGTGGGAATGATGGGCCTGACAAGCACCACTGCACTCTGACCATCCTGGATGCAGGCACAGGATCCCATGAAAACTGTGAGGTCCAGCAGAGGAGTTCCTATAGAAACGTGGCTTGTGCTGGTGTCAGTTTGGGGTCAGCTTCTTCTCTGCCTCCCTGGCTGCCAGTGTGACCGTGGTCACAAAGCAAAGACAGGCAGCAGGACAGTCACCTCCATTCCAGGTTCTTGCTGTCATTGATAATGGTAAACGTTCATCAGCAGAATTCATTGCTCCCTGTCTCGTGGCTGGTGAGAGTGAAGTGAGCATAGTGCAGAACAGAGTGGGAGCACAGGTGCACAGGCTGATGGCAGAGGATCTCTACCTTCAGCAGCAAATTTGCCTGGCTGGGTAATAAGCATTGACTGAACTTTGCGCAGCAGAGAATGAATGTGCATCACACAACACAGCACTGCTGTGTTTCATTTTTAGTGTGTGTAACATTTAAAGAGAAAGGTCAAACTTAATGAATTTCTGCTCTATAGACTTCTTCTTGCAGTTCATATGTTGTATTGCTGTGCTTCAAAAGGGCTTTGAAAGCTGGGGGAAATACACATTGAAATGGTATAATTGCTTTAGTTGTTCCATTTGTTGGAGCACAGAACAGGTATAGAACACCAGCTCAGCATTATCAGGTAATCAGTGATGATTAAGAATTTATTACTCTTAATTTCAGAAAAAGGTTGCTATTTGTCCATTTGTGCTGTCACTAAAACACATGTATTTCCTTCATGGGGAACCACATGACTGTAAAACAAAGATTATCCTATATCTGAAGGAAGACCAAAGAGAATACTTAGGAAAAAGGCAAATCAAAGAAATTGTGAAGAAGCATTCTCAATTCATCAGCTATCCAATTACAGTCTTTGTAAGTGCCTTGTTTGAGATGCTAATTGTACATGCTTTGAAACACTAGCTGCATACCTAATGTCCTTGCATCATTCCCAGATGCTGCTAGTACAACATTAACTGAGATGGCTCTGTACTGCCAGAATTAACATTTGCAGGAGGGACTCTTTATTGTGTGATAATTTCTTGGTTTGCTTTCCTAATGAGCTCTGAAAGAGTACTGCCAATGTAGGACAGAGTTATACCATATATCAGCCTAGATGCTGAGCTTCTCATCCACCAACCCAGAGGAAATCTTATAAAGATACCATTTATCTTAGTGAATTTAGTAAGACACAGTTCATGCTTTTGTTAAAATCTGGACTACTTGGCAATGAAAATATGCACTTCTAGCTGAAGTTCATAATTATTCAGGTGAAGCAATAAACTCTGATTATGCACTCTATATTGATATTTACTAAAGCTGTGCTTTTAGGGCCAAAAAAATCTCCTGATGTATTTAGATATGCTTCTGAAAGAGATCTGGTTGGCAGTGACTAACTAGCAATTCTGGATTTTAAGCCAGACTTATTACGACTCTAGTTCCAAAAGTGAGAACAGATGAGCAGAAGGCAATTTAGAAAGGTACTTTCTGAAAGTACTTTGAATGCCAGGTGCATCAGGATTATTTAATGAATTAATTCTACAAAACTGCAAAGCAGAGTTGGAAAGACATCTCATATGACCTGTAATTGTTTATTCATACAAAGCCAAGGACAGGCAGGGAAGTTCATCAAGATGGAAATAACATGCAAATTAAATAATGTATTAGGAATGTGACTTGCAGAGGTTTCTAGAAAAAGAATGCCCTCCTGTAATTTTCTGTCTTGAGCTACAAAGAAGGAGGCCAAGCCATCATGGTTATTCTTAGTATAAATTCAGAACTGTATTTTTGTTAGATGAACAGTTCTGTAGAAACTTGAACAGTTCTGTAGAACCACAACCAAGAGAGAGATTTCACTTTGAACAAATGGTCTGAGGAAACAATTTTAGGTAAGTCATCAGAAAGAGCAGCTATGCCCTAAAGAAGAAAAGCTGAAAAATCCCTTCTTTTACTGTCCCAATCCTTTGATGCCTCTTCCTGCAACTTAGCTTTGTAGATCTACTGTGAAGACAGCCAAAACAAGAAACACAAAATGCATTCTGTCATAATTTAAAAAATAGTTTTGCTTTATAATAAAGAACTTGACTGGTTAGAGTGAACTTGCTGATTTTATTTTAAACACTAGACATTTTAAAAGTAACTTGAATTTGACAAAATAAAAGTACTTCCACTCTTTCAGATATATCTAATCCAAATAAAGCAGAAATGAAGAAATCCTGGGCTGTCAGCATCTGAAACAGTTTTAAATTTGTCAATCACAAGAGTCATTGCAACTCCCACAGTGCTGAAAGACCCATTCTGGAGGGGTTTTCTTCCTTATTTTGTTTTGTCAGTGATGTGGGGGGAATAGGCAGAGGTATTTCATGGCAAGTGTTAACCAGCACCCCTCTGGTTAGGAAATAACCTGGTGACTTGGAGTAGCTGTGGTGTGTCCTACTTTCCCAGAGCAGAGCAGCTGCATTATACTGACCTGCATATTAACTGGCTAAGAATACCCTGGGCTCAGCTGACTGCAAAGCAGGATTTCAGCATAAAGAGCCAAGTTACATCACAAGATTTGCCTCAGTATGGCAGCAAGCATCTCCTTGAAAGAGATGAAACCCGATTTTTCCCTCTCATTCACTATGCCTGGTTCCTGTAGCCCACAGATAAATTTGTAATGATTAATCAAGCACTTACACAGCTCTTGACAAAATTTCTCAAAGTACCTACTCACAGTCAGCTTTAATCAGAATATCTTACTGCTACTATTCTTTTTTTTTCCAGCATTCTTTTGTGGAGAGGAAGCTGGGATTCACAGTTCTCCTGTTTTTTCACAAGAAATAAATCTTTTGATCTGTCTGACACAGCAAGAAAATAACATTAAACTGTGCCTAAGCAGAGTGTTCATCACAGACAGCTATTAAGCCTTAATCTGTGATTATCTGAAAGCACTCCATAATTTTAGTATCTTGTTTTTTATCCCATCAATATCTTGGTAATAAAATGGAAGTGCTCTCTGAAATATGAAAAAAGGTTCTATCTAGAATATATGGACAAATTTAATTAATTTCTCACCTTTTTTTTTTTTTACAAGTATAGAGTGTCAAATTAAGGAGCATATCCTGTTTGAAATACTAGAAGAAAATCAACCTCATTCACATCTATTTTAAATGCTCACAATCTCCTGTCCTGAAAAATGTGGATCCTGAACTTGTAGATTTTAAAAGTTTCTATGACCTCTAAAACCTTTATTGAAACATGTTTCATGATGAAATTTGAAACCTCTAGGTGTGTAGCAGACTCACAGTATAGCACACAGCATATACTGAATTATGAATAGCTGACTTCAAATATTTTTTCACAGATATTGCAGCACAGCACAATTACAGAGGTGATAATAATGAAATTTTTTCCAAGTTTTCCTTGAGCTTCAGAAGGAAAAAAGACAGCAAGTTTGTACACAGCTCTCTGGACTGTGGGGTGTTCTGCCTGGACACCTCTTTGGCCTTGGCCAAGGCTTCTTTATGTCTTTTTCACAGAATTCCTTTCAAACTGGTCACATATTGGCTGTGTGATACCAGAGCGACTTCTGAGCTGTAATTCACACTCAATAAATAACTAAAAATCTGCCATGCAAATTCTTTCTAGACTTGGGTTTATCAAATTAGCACAAATTTAAGCAGATGTTCACCAAGATTCTTCAATTCTTTCCATTTCTGTGCCCTCTTTAAAGTAGAATGATTGAGGTTATTGCATACTCAGTATCCTCAATAAAAATGTGTAATTGATTTTTTTTAACCTAGCTCACCCTGATTCCAGCTATCACTGCTTAGTAAACCTACTTTCTCAGTCCTTTACACAACTAAAATGCCATTCACAACTAAATCTGAAAGTGTAATCTCCATACCAGACTGCTCTCTCTTTCCCTGATTTCTAAGGTAAAGCTATCTACGAAGGATTTTTTCTCTTTGTTTCTAGGAAATGTGCTTATAAAGAAGTAGATGCTTTGGAAGTGTTCCTGAACTATGAAGGCCTTTCCAACAATTTTTCTTCTTCCTTTTGCTGAAGTCAGCAGAGCAATTTGATCCCAAAGATATCTTCTTTATAGAAAATCTACCTAATGCCAAAATACATGATCTTTCTGATCTGCTTAAAATCCAGGACTAGAACTTGCCTTTTGTGCCTCTGTTTAAAATGAATTGAAAATTTATTTCCTACTATCACTTTTCTTTCGTGTCATAATCACCTAACTCAACTTTGAAAAGTTGTCTGTTGTCAGTAATTTGCAAAAGCAATACTATTGCATCAAGAATGTTAGTGAATACAGAACATCCTTTGTGACATAATTCCCTACAATATCCAACATTTAGAAGGTGGCTTGAAGGTGAGTTTTGTCTAAAAATCTACCAGGCACACATAATAAGTAAATAATAATAAAATATGCAGCAGTGCTCAGCTGTTATAGGTACTAAACCCTCAACCCTTACTGTTATACTGAATTCAACTCCTACAACTTGAGTAAGTACAGGGAAAAAAGTGTCAGGTTTATTTCCAGGCTCACTGATACTGGGGCTCTATTAAGTTATTTTTTTTAACCATGTAACTTTACTATCACTACTTTTTTTAACATCTTCATGGGAAGTCTAGGGTTTTGTTTGTCTAGGGACTTTTTAGTCAAACCTTCTGCTGTCCGGAAGGGCTTTTTCTCCAAGCTTCTTGTCCTTCTGAATTAGGATCTCTTGAAACTTCTGGCTATGAATAGAACAAAGCTCCTAACTATGGATAATAAAAGTTACAGCTGCCATCATACCTCTTGTTCTCCCTCCAAAGTTAACAGCTTTATGTAACTGTTCCTGATTTAAGGGAGCTCTGATGGGCAGGACATTCTCCTGTCACTCTCCAAGCCATGTAACTGTGTCCTGGTTTTTTGGTCCCATCCTACATGGAGATCACACACATTTCCACAAAAGGCACCACAGTCGTCTTAAAATGCTCATAAAACAAAGAGCAGAACCAGAGAAGAACTTTTAACTTGGTGGAAGACAAAGTCTCTTGTATAGCTCAGTTGGCATAGGTATGATGCTTGATTTGTACATATAACTTCAGCTAAGAAGTACAAAAGTATGCATTTACTCTGGGAAAGTATAAAACATTATATAAGATCTAAAATTATAAAGAAAATATGTTTTGTTCCAGTCATAAGGGAATACTAAGATGAAGAAAAATTGAAAATATCAAATTTGAGTTGTTATAAGGTTAACCTATTAATTTTGTAACAAACACCACATAAAGTAATTTATGATAAGCCTGAACAATTACTCTGGGACCTTATTAATGTCCCATGAATCCAGGCCTTTCCATGCTCATTCTCTCAGCTTTCCTATGCAGCTGAGCTTTACATAAAGAAACATATGATATATGTTATATTATGTATATATGAATTATAATTGGCATTTGTTAGTAGTGGAATTGTTGCCTTTAGCTATAACAAATACATTCTTGTTCAACAGTAAGTCCCTTTAGAATTCCTTCTGAGAGAAATGGCTGACAGTTTTCACAGTCCCTGACACATATTTCAAGAACCATAAACTTTTAGGAAAAAAGAACGTGTACACACAGCCCATGGTCCATGCAATTATTGCTGCCACCTGCAGTTCTTCAGTACAATTACATTGTATGAGATCGATTTTGTTCTTTGCTTCTTAAGTAGCTTCTTCACCAGAAAAATATTTCTTCTAAGTGACTATTGATCCTATTTCTAGAATGACTCACCTTTTTTTGTGACCTACAGATCTTATGATCACTTTAGCTTCCAGCAAGCAATGAGAAAGCACAAAAGAACACAGCCTGGGAAACAGTTTTAAGAAAACATGAAGCTTTGCTCAGACAGATATCCATTCCCAGCTTTACATTTCATTATGATAACACAGATTTTACATGCATAATTCCATGTGTTAAAGCAAACTAGACATATATTACCACATCTTTATACTTACATCATTCTTCTGAAATGTACTGTTAAGCAGTTTCAGTTAGTGCTGTTTTGCTTTCCTCCAGTAAACCCTGAAGCACTGAGATAACATGGCAAAACTGTCTCAGAACTCAAACAAAATTAATTTTAAAGCAATGCTATAAAAGCATTAAGGCTACAACACCAAACACTCAGAAGTCAAGTTAAATGCTGGAATTCAAATTCTTTATGCAAACATTTTTTAATTTCTTTGTGGCTTATAAAAAACAAAAAAAATTCCAGCAACACAGAAGAGGCCTTTGATTGAATTAAGAATAAACCCAGTTTTTCCTGTGTGCTATTTCAACACCTTGAACATTAAATACCTTCCTTTCAGCTTTTGCTTTGTTCCTTTTAAATAACTTTCACATAGCAAGGAGTTCTATGAAACTGTGTAATTAAAGATTCTAAAGATCCTATTAAAGAGGATGCAAATGTATACAGAGACCAAATGTGGAACTAATCCTCAGGAAAGCAGGAAATGCACAGTGGAGACTTTCTGGTAAGGAGTGTCCTGTTGGTGAGCTGGGTCAGCTGTCCCAGCTGAGTCCCCTCACAGCTCCTTGTGCCCCCCCAGCCTCCTTGCTGGGGGTCAGTGTGAGGAGCAGAAAAGGCCTTGATGATGTCCAAACACTGCTCAGCAATAACAAAAACATCTCTGGGTTATCAACACTGTTTGCAGCACAAATTCAAAATATAACTCCATGCTGGCTGCTGTGAAGAAAATTACCTCTACCCGATGAAAACCAGCACAATCTCTTGGTTGAAAAATTGATCTCACTCAGAATTTCCTCCAAAATTAACTCTGACACAAACCAAGTTAGGAACCTTTTTTTTTTTCCATGCCTAAAAGTGAAGCAATAAAAAACTGGGACCAGTTAAAATAGAGTAACCATAGGAACAAAATGTCTATATTTGCTAGCCCTCACTGCATAACAGAATAAAAAGACTACAGGTTATTCACAAGTCATGAAGAAAATATGTGTTTTACACAGTCACAGAGGAACTGGGATTAAGCAGAGCTGGGAAAACTTCGATGGTTTGGTATGAGATTACATTCTCCCAGTGCACTTGTCAAACAACTTTGACAAAAGAAATCAGCCTGCTTTTGAAAGCTGAATAACACAACCACAAAAGAGAAAACAGAATGATGTGACTGGAGATTAGACAGTAAAAAGGCATGTGATCCTGCAGACACATGCAAAACCTTCCATAGGTTTTCCCATGCTTGAAATGACATATATCCCTAAGTCTGAATCACTGGGCCCACATTAATCGAGAGATTAGAAAGGAAAACACTTTCTTAAAGCTTGAATATTATTATAAAAGTGGCACCCTTAAAATTCTAGACACCTCAAAATGAGAGCACACAAGCAAATTTAGCAGGATATTGCTGGATAAAATGCTTGGACATATATTGCAATACTTCAGCCATTTTCTGAAGTACAGAAGTTACTTTGGTGCAAACACATGTTAGAAACCATTTCCCTCCATGGAATCTGAATGTAAGAGGGTTTCAGCCTAAAAGGCACATCCTATAGTATTTATACTATACCATGACTGTTTTTTAATCTAAGAAAACCATGAAAGTTACATCATTATGCCTGAGTGTAACTGCCACACTTTATTAGTGCAGCGGTAAAGAGCCACTAGGCTGCTTTATGGAAGCAGACAAGCAAAGCAGCTGTCAGATCACTGAAATCACAGTCACCGTGCAAAGAAAGGAACCTGTCGTACTCAAGAAAGCATTTTGGTGCACAGGCACTTGGTACAGGCACATGTGTCTGAGAGAAAGGAAGAGAAATGCATTGAGAAGCACCCCAAAATCCAACTTGAAGACAGTACAGAAAACAACCAGCCAAAGTAAGCACCAAGAAAGTGAACCAGACACAAGTGCAGAACTTTCAAGCCTGAGCACTGGCTGAAAGCCAACTTTCTCAGTGGCTTAGAATGGTGAGCAAATAACCTCACCCTTACAGTCTGATTTCTCCTGTGGGCTGAGCAGCAGCTCATTTACACACCCTTTTATGTTGTTGACACCATGATTAATTTTTCCACCTAATTAACTAACCTGCAGGATCCTGTATTTTGGCCAACTGCTTGGGTCAGAGCTTGAGCACCAGGATTGAGAAGGGCAGAGTCCTCTAAGACACTGCACCAATGCATGTACTGATCCAGATATTGCAGAAACTGCAGCAAGACAAGCTGTAATTTTAATTGCTTGGTGTTCCTGCATGTTTTACATGTGTACTTAATGTATCTTCTTGTCAGAATACTGAAAACTCTCTGACAACACAAAGCTACAAAAAGAAATTAAGCCAGCGCACCCCAATTCAATCAGATTTGCTCATCTGGGTTAAAACTGCAGGATAACCAATACAAAGGACATGAAGTTCAGCATGAGGATTTTTGATTAAATGTGTTAACGGATCTAAGTCTTGGAATATTAATTCATGCTAGCCAGTCTATTTTAGACACTCAACTTGGAGAAGGGCAGGTTAGGCAACTTAAACTTCAATTCCCCAAAGTCAGACAGATGTCGAACTAGATAGAAGTCTGGGGCACATTTAAGAGCCAAAAGAAAATGGAAAGAAGTTACACCTGAAATAAATTTTTGCAACAGAAACAACATTCTTTTTATTCCTCAAATATATAGCCATTCTTTAGAGCAAGGAGGTATGTCTAAATTCATGCTTACATCAGTGCATAATTTTAACATGTAGTTTCTCTGGGTATTTATATCCTCGAAAGTGGATCAGCTCCAAGAAGAAAGTTTTAGAAGTCTGGTCTGGAACACATGGGATGCAGATCATTCTCCTGAGATGTGGAAGATCTGCATTTAACTCCCTGCTCCCAATCAGGTCATTCAGGATATAAAAATACCCGCCCTGCTAAATGCTGCAATCACAGAGCTGCTTGGTATAATGAGATGGGTACATATCAAAGCCTTTGTGCAGCATATGTAAATGTATGTATAAAGGTGTCTCTTGCAGTGCCCTTTGAACACCACCCAAGATTTCCCAGATGAACTGGCAAAGGCCATGCTCAGGCTGAGAATCCCAGCGGGTTTCAGGCTCTGGGCTGTTACAAACCCAGCAGCACTGGCCTACGCCTCATGTCTACTATTAGCACTTAAATCCTTAAGTAACTGCATAGCTATGTAGGTCTGCTGAGCCGCTTGGCTTCGGTCCCACGGCTCTTTTTACCCCGTGCAAGTGCACAGACCGAGAGGCAGAATTTTGTTAACTCTCAGACTTATACCTGCTGCGTGAGAACCGGTGTTGTTTTTCCTGAGCAGGCGAAACGCGTTACCACAGCATCCCTAAGCTGTGATTCACCCGGCTACGCCCGGCAGCGCGGCCGGATCCTGCCCGGCCAGCAGGGCACGGGGAGCAGGGCAGGGGCAGCGGTGCCGCCCTCCCGCAGCCCCTGGTCCCGGCCGAGGGGACGGCGGCAGCTGCACAGCGCACACACACTGAGCTGCACCTCCACCTGCACACACACTGAGCTGCATAGTGCACACCTCCACCTGCACACACACACACACTGAGCTGCATAGTGTGCACCTGCACCTGCACACACACACTGAGCTGCACTTCCACCTGCACACACACACACACTGAGCTGCACCTCCACCTGCACACACACACACACTGAGCTGCATAGTGCACACCTGCACCTGCACACACACACTGAGCTGCATAGCGCACACCTGCACCTGCACACACACACTGAGCTGCATAGTGCACACCTCCACCTGCACACACACACTGAGCTGCATAGCGCACACCTGCACCTGCACACACACACTGAGCTGCACCTCCACCTGCACACACACAGAACTGCACAGCCCGCAACTCCACCTGCACACACACACTGAGCTGCACAGCCCGCACCTCCACCTGCACACACACACTGAGCTGCACAGCCCGCACCTCCACCTGCACACACACTGAGCTGCATAGTGCACACCTCCACCCGCACACACACACACAGCTGATAGTGCACACCTCCACCTGCACACACACACACACTGAGCTGCATAGTGCACACCTCCACCTGCACACACACACACAGCTGCATAGTGCACACCTCCACCTGCACACACACACTGAGCTGCACAGCGCACACCTCCACCTGCACACACACACACACTGAGCTGCATAGTGCAGACCTCCACCTGCACACACACACTGAGCTGCACAGCCCGCACCTGCACACACACACAGAGCTGCATAGTGCACACTCCACCTGCACACACACACTGAGCTGCACAGCCCGCACCTCCACCTGCACACACACAGAGCCACAGAGCTGCGCACCTCTACCTGCGCACACACAGAGCTGCACAGCCCGCACCTTAAACCCTTAAGTAACTTAAATCCTTGATCTCGCACAACTGCACCTGCATACCTGAGCACACGCACACCTTCACTTCCGCGCCGCCGCACACCTGCACAGCCGCACTCCGTCCGGCACAGTCCCGCACCTGCACCCCGCACTCTCCCACCCTCACACACCCGCACCCCACACTCTCCCACCCTCACACACCTGCACCCCACACATCTGAGCATCCCGCATTCCCGCACCCTTACACACCTGAGCACCCTCACACACCTGCACCCCGCACACCTGAGCACCCCCGCGCTCCCGCACAGCCGCACGCCGGCGCACCGGCCGCGCAGCGGAGACAGGGGTTCAGCACGGGGATACAGAGGGTGACAGCCACCCCGCACCCCAGCCCCGCGCCGTTCCCGGCAGGAGTGAGGGGGCACCCCGAGTTTTCCAGGCCTTCCCTGCCGCTCCGCGGGGGCGGGGGGAGAATGGGGTAGGATTGGGGGGGGGAGAGACCCCGGCCCCGGCCCCGCCCCCTTCTAGGACGTTCGGAGCGGGGCTCGGCAGCGAGTGACGTCATCTAGCACACGCCACAGCCCCGGGCCCCGCCCCTTCGGCGCCGCCCCGCGCGGCTCCCGCGCACGAGCCCGCCTCCTCCCTGCTTCCCCCTCCCCCCGGAGTCCCGGCCGGGCCAATCGCTGGGGGCGCAGCGGGGCGGGGCGCGGGGAGCGCGCGCGCTCGCGCCCATTCAGCCGCCGGCCCCGCGGCGCCTGTCGCGGACGGCTGCGATTGGCTGCGAGCGGCACGGCCCCGCCCCTCGGGCGGCTTGTTCCGCCCCCGCCTCGCGGCCCCCTCCCCGCACCCCCCCGCGCCGGCGGTGAAGGTTCCCGATGGTTCTGGAAGGAGGCGGGTCCCGCCGTATATAAATCGGGCGGGCTGTGGGGAGCGCGCATTAGAGAGGCTACAGCGGAGCGAGCGGGCTGTGTCACAGCGTCAGTGCGGAGAGCAGCGCCCCGTCCCCCTGCCAAGGTGAGCGGTGGGGGCAGCAGCTGGCACTCGCCGGTGGTGGATCGGCGCACGGAGCGTTTTCCGTCCGAACCCCGGGGTCCGGTGGCTGGGATGCGGGGCTCGTGTGCGGAGTTGCGTGGGTGGTGGGGGTGGGGTGTGCTGTAGGAGCCGCGTGGCGCTGATCGTGCTTTCCTCTGTGCTTCTGTAGATCCTGGGAAAGGTGATTGGAGCTTATAGTCTGGGTAGAGGTGAAAAAAAGATTTAAGTTGGCGGTTTTGAACCCAGCTTACTAAATTTACATTCTTGTAAGAATGGCGGCGGAGGTGGGGAAAGCGAGCCGCTCCTTGGGGGGTGCCGGTATGGCAGCGGAGCGGCGGGCGCAGAGGGCGGTCAGGGAAGGCTCTGTTCGTGTCCCGGGCTGCGGCTGCAGCGCCCCCTCCGCCTCGCAGCGTGCGCGGGAGGGCTGTGGGAGGCTGACCCGAGCACGCCTCGGTGCGGAGGTACCGGGTGGCCGGAGAGGTCCGCTCTCAATGAATGGGCCCCCAGCCATGAGAGTGCAAGATGGAGGAGCGGGGGTGGGAGAAGCGCCGGACCGGGAAAGCGGCGGGGGCGAGAGGGGGAAGGAGCGGGGGGGGGAACCGGGTCGGGAGCAAGAGAAAAGGAGTGGCGGAGATGGGGGAGAAATAGGCGGCATAAGTAGAAAGAACAGGGTATTGCGGGCAGAAGGAATGGGGGTTAGAGGAAAGGAGCAGAGTGCCAGGAGGGAAGGGAGCGGCGGGGGGGAGGAGAGAGTGGGGGCGGCAGGAAGGAAGGAGCGGGAGAAAAGCGGGGGATGGAGGAGGGAAAGAAAAGGGGGGGATGGGGAGAAAGCGGCGTGAGGGGACCGGCGGGCAGGGGATGGGGCCAGGAGCGGGTTCGGGGGCTGCAGCGCTCTGGGGGGGGGGGGGGGGGGGTGGGGAATGCGCGGGCGGGAGGCGGGGGCAGCCGGGGAAGGCTCTGGCAGTTTCTAGAAGGTCTCGCGGTGCCGGCGGGCGCCGCCAGGGGGCGCTGCTCGGCCGCTCCGCCCGCGGGTTCGGGGCGCGGTCCCGCGCGGGCGGGGGGGGCCGGGGCCGCGCTCGGGGCGCTCCGCTCGGCGCCATCGCGGCGGGGCCGCGCTCGGACGCTGCTCGGCCGGGTGAAGGTCTGGCTCCCGAACGGGGGCGGCCGGGCAGCTACAGCCGGGGAAGGACGAGTATTCATTAATGCAAATGTTCTATCTAAGTTAGAGGTGGGGATAGCTGTGTATGCAAAGTAGTCAAGGGACGCGGCTAAGAAAAGAATAATTCAAGTAAAGATTTTAGGTGCTTGTGTGAAACGGGAAAATAAAGGTCGTATATCAATCCGTAAACTAAGGGAGGTGAGTGGAGTAGTCCTGTCTTACCTTAGGTGCTGCAGAGTAAAATCAGTGTAATGCAAGTCTATTGTAAAAATTTTGTTATCTATTTCCCGCATTTTTTAAAACTTCTGAATAGTTACTCTCCGTAAATAAGGTCTGGGAAGGGCTTTGTCGTGTGTGTGTTACTCTGGTGCCGAAACCACGTGGTTAAAAAACTTGATCTCAGAATGCCGTTGTCTCTGCCTGTAAGAGGCTATGTTAGGTAAGCTGTTCTGGATGGAATTTCAGCTCCTCCCTCTCCTTTCACAGATGCCGGAAGCTGTGCAAACTCAGGACCAACCAATGGAGGAGGAGGTGGAGACCTTTGCCTTTCAGGCTGAGATTGCTCAGTTGATGTCTCTGATCATCAACACTTTCTACTCCAATAAGGAAATCTTTCTCCGTGAGCTGATCTCCAACTCCTCAGATGTAAGTACCAAAAGTAGTCTGGTTAATTTTGGCAATTACTGAAATTATCTAGGAATAGTCAGAGAATGTTAAAGTGTGTCTCTTCTCTTGCAGGCTTTGGATAAGATCAGGTATGAAAGCTTGACTGACCCAAGCAAGCTGGATTCTGGGAAAGAGCTGAAAATTAACCTGATTCCAAACAAGCACGATCGCACTCTAACCATTGTGGATACTGGCATTGGCATGACCAAAGCTGACCTGGTCAACAACCTCGGTACCATTGCCAAGTCTGGCACCAAGGCTTTCATGGAAGCCCTGCAGGCAGGGGCTGATATCTCCATGATTGGCCAGTTTGGTGTTGGCTTCTACTCCGCCTACCTGGTTGCTGAGAAGGTGACAGTGATCACCAAGCACAACGATGATGAGCAGTATGCTTGGGAGTCCTCAGCTGGAGGGTCCTTCACTGTCAGACTGGATAATGGTGAGTGTTCAGTGTTCCTGCTCAGTGACATCTCTTAAAGATGTTTGGCAACAGTGCATTGCCAAACTGACTTGAAAAAGACACAAAATAAATTATTACAAAAAATGTGTTACATCAAACATAGGTCCAGGTCATATCTTGTAATTTCAGTTGGCATGATTTCATATGTATGGGATGCCCAGGTAAATGGTGCATTAAGCTTTCAAAGTTTACACATGGAAAAGTATTTGTTGGAAAACAACTTTGTATGCAGAGTCTTTAAAGACTATGATCTGGATAGTAGACCTCTTCTGAAGCTTCTTTGAAGTATATGTAGTGAACTTGAGAAAGCATAACCTAGGCTGTTCTATACACAGAAGCTTCATTTTGCTAAGGTGAAAAATTGATTGCGGAGTGTGGTTTTTAAAGAGTTAATAATGGAATCTGCTCTTCTACAGCAAGGTAAAACATGTAAATTCTGTTCTAGGTGAACCTCTGGGCCGTGGAACCAAAGTCATCCTGCATCTCAAGGAAGATCAGACTGAGTACCTGGAGGAGCGGCGGATCAAGGAGATCGTGAAGAAGCACTCCCAGTTCATTGGCTACCCCATCACACTCTTTGTATGTACCCTGCTGGAAATGCTAAATAAGTATTATCACTTTCACAAGTGGGAGTTCATGTAAGAAGGAATAGTCAATCTTCCTTTGGTTAGTTTCAGTTCTTTCAGATATTGCACTCTGGGGAAATGTAGTCCTGTTACTTAAAATTGTATTTCACAGGACTATGTTAAAAAACCCAATGTTTTCCAATCCAATAGTATTTGTTTCCATACAGTTAGCCTAGATGTATTGTTAGGAGCCATTTAGTGTAATGAAACTGAGCAGTAAGAACTTGGCTCATGGCACATGGAAACACCCGCTTGTGTCGGCACCCAGAATGAGAGTCCTTGGAGTGTGGGAGGGAGAGCTTGACTCCATGTTCTTGGAGTCTGCTGGCTTGGTGAGGCTGCAAGGGGTGCTTGGAACTGTTACTGAATTTACAGCTTCTGCAATTCAAGTACTGATACTGTTTTGTAGGTGGAGAAGGAGCGTGATAAGGAGGTGAGTGATGATGAAGCTGAGGAAAAGGAAGAGGAAAAAGAAGATAAGGAGGAAAAGACAGAGGACAAACCAGAGATTGAGGATGTTGGTTCTGATGAAGAAGAAGAGAAGAAGGATGGAGATAAGAAGAAGAAGAAGAAGATTAAGGAGAAGTACATTGATCAGGAGGAGCTCAACAAGACCAAGCCCATTTGGACCAGGAATCCAGATGACATAACCAATGAGGAATATGGAGAATTCTACAAGAGTCTGACTAACGACTGGGAAGACCACCTGGCTGTCAAAGTAAGTTTTTCTCTTGAGACACAGCTACAGTTGCTGTATCTGTAGATACATAAACTATAACACACAGCACTGAAGCTGTTGCTTAACAGCTTCAACCGATCCATTATGCATTGGTGTTGATAATCTGAATTAATTCTGCAGTCAGGGAGTACAGGTGCTTTCCCAGTTAATAGTTTAGTCACCATGTCTAATTGAATTTCAGACTAGGTTACATATAAATAAAAAAGCTAATTATGTTAGTAGTATGTTATTTGAAAAGGTATTTGCCTTTTGTTTAATGCTAAGTGTCATAAGAACACATTTGCTTTCTAAATCTCAGTATGCTGTATAAGGAGCTGAGTGTGTTCTGAATTGGTCATAATGTAACACTAATTGAGTGTGTCTGAGGACAGGCTGTTCCTCACCAGTGTCTCAGCTGCTCTGTAATCTGATCTCCAGTGTGTTGCAGTTTGTGTTCTGCATTTGAAGAGCTTTTAAGTGGAACCAGGCAAACTGACTAAAATTATCATCTTATTTTCTCACAGCACTTCTCTGTGGAAGGGCAGCTGGAATTCAGGGCTCTCCTGTTTGTCCCACGGCGTGCACCCTTCGATCTGTTTGAAAACAGGAAGAAGAAGAACAACATCAAACTGTATGTGCGCAGAGTTTTCATCATGGACAACTGTGAGGAGCTGATCCCTGAATATCTGAGTGAGTATAATTCTGGGGAAAGTGTTCCCTGAAAAGTTAGAAGAACTGCTTAGCTGTTCCGTAGTTTACTTTTGGAAGGGGGAAAATTTAGTTCCAAACAGCTGTTGAGCAGTTAAAAGTACTGCTTAATTCATATTTACTGGAGTTCTATGGAAACAAATGGGTGCTTTGTAATGGGCAGAGGCACATGCATGTAGAGTGACTGGTAATGTTTGTTTGAGACTAACAAAGGTAATTGTGTTGTTTGCAGATTTCATGAGAGGTGTGGTAGACTCTGAGGATTTGCCTCTGAATATTTCCCGTGAAATGCTGCAACAGAGCAAGATCCTGAAAGTGATCCGGAAGAACTTGGTGAAGAAGTGCTTGGAGCTTTTCACTGAGCTGGCTGAAGACAAGGAGAACTACAAGAAGTTCTATGAGCAGTTCTCCAAGAACATCAAGGTTTGTAGTCTTTCTGCTGAGCACTGCTGATGTTGGCAGTTGCAGATTGGTGACTGTGGCAGTTCAGTATTTACCTGAAGGAATCACTAAGTGAATTTTCTTCTTGCTTTTTGTAGCTGGGCATCCACGAGGACTCGCAGAACCGCAAGAAGCTCTCAGAATTGCTGAGGTACTACACATCTGCCTCTGGTGATGAGATGGTTTCCCTGAAGGATTACTGCACTCGGATGAAGGAGAACCAGAAACATGTCTACTACATTACTGGTGAGTTGGGACCTGAAATGGTCAGGCCAGCATTGTGTGTAGGTTTGCCTTCTGGGGGTTTTATAAATCATGTTACTGGGTTCTCAGTTACCTTGCTTGGCAGGAATGGGAAGCATTTTTTACCTGTAAAAAATTTATTTCAGGAAATAAAAATCTGCTTTCAAGTCAGTTAAGAGTATTAAATACTGGAGTGTCAGTTTAAACTGCTTGAGTGTCTTTGGGGCTGTTGGTGCTGTTTTTCCCTTGTGCTTGGGCCATGAAGCACCACAGCTGTTGCATAGGCTCTGCAGAAACTGAACAAGCTGCTGTTAGTGCTGAGGTTCATCTGTGGTGGTGTTTGTTGCAGGTGAAACAAAGGATCAGGTGGCCAACTCTGCTTTTGTGGAGCGTCTCCGCAAACATGGGCTGGAGGTGATCTACATGATCGAGCCCATTGATGAATACTGTGTGCAGCAGCTGAAGGAATTTGAAGGCAAGACCCTGGTTTCTGTCACAAAAGAGGGTCTGGAGCTTCCAGAAGATGAGGAGGAGAAAAAGAAACAGGAGGAGAAGAAAGCAAAGTTTGAAAATCTTTGCAAGATAATGAAAGATATCCTTGAAAAGAAAGTAGAAAAGGTAAAAATAGTTCTTAGTTTACTTGTGTGTAAAAGTCAATGTAAAATGAATTTAGGGTAAATCAGTTGTACTTGTTGAAATGCTTAAATTGCAAACCTGTGCTTTGTATTCCCCGTGCAGGTTGTTGTGTCCAATCGTTTAGTTACTTCTCCATGCTGCATTGTAACAAGCACGTATGGCTGGACTGCCAACATGGAGAGGATCATGAAAGCCCAGGCATTAAGGGACAACTCCACAATGGGATACATGGCAGCAAAGAAACACCTGGAGATTAATCCTGACCATTCCATCATTGAAACACTGAGGCAGAAAGCAGAGGCTGATAAGAATGACAAGTCTGTGAAGGATCTTGTCATCTTGCTGTACGAGACAGCGCTGCTGTCCTCTGGCTTCAGCCTAGAAGACCCTCAGACACATGCCAACCGCATCTATAGAATGATCAAACTTGGCCTGGGTAAGTTAACAAATGTGTCCTGGCTCCTGTGAGCTCAGGGTGTATTGTCTTGGTCCTGCTTGGTAGTGTGGAAATTGAACCCTCAGGTGCTTGAAAGTACTGTGGAGATGAAAGGTTTGGGTTGTGCTGTGAGCATTAATGGGTGTGTGTTTCCTGCACAGGCATCGATGAAGATGACACTGCTGCAGAGGAAGCCAGTCCAGCTGTCACTGAGGAGATGCCTCCTCTCGAAGGAGATGATGACACATCACGCATGGAGGAGGTGGATTAAACGAGTTTACAGGAACTCATGAATGTTTCCTTGGCTAATATGAATAAGTTATATTTTGTATATTATGAATGTTACCTGCCAAAAAAAATCTTTGACACTTTGTCTGCATTCCCTCTTTATATTTATTTTCGAAGATGTTATACCTTTATTTTTGTTACATTGCTTTTTCAGCTGATGTGAGATAAAAATGCCATTGAGGGAATATTTTCTTTAACACTGTACAACCCTAAACAGGCAAGTAAGGAGTAGTTATTTTTGTCTGTATTAGCTGGTTGCAGGTGGCAGGGTTTTTGACTTATTCTTAATTGCCAGAAATGTGGAAAGAAGTAACGAAGATGGGAAGACATCAGGGTGTTCAAGTTTGTTTAGTGTTACACAGCTCTTCAATTCTTAAGTGTCTAACATACAGTACCTAGTAACTAGGTATCTAGGAGAGCTGAATCTCTTGGGGAAGCTTTAATCCTTCTGCTCCTAACAAGGTCTTGATGTTTAAAGTTGTTTTTTATACTGTTCAAGGATTCTGGATTGCACTCTACCATAGAATAGAATCCACTGTAAATCTCTATTGTGACTTATGCAACTCTGCATGTACAGTTCAAACCTAGAACTGTAAGAATAAAAGTGTTAAGAATTGAGCTGTGTCTCTGACTTGTCTTTTCACACTGAAACCAAACTGCCCTGCCCATGCCCACGTGGGTTGCTGTTCTGGATCCTGAGCTCCAGCTGCTGCCCTCAGCATACAATGAATGGGGTGTGCTTGGTGATCCCCCTGCAACGCCAGTGCCACACCAGAGGGGTAAGGGTCTCTGGAAGAGTGATCTGCTCCAAGTTGGGGTAGAATTTACATGGATGGTTCAGCAATTGTTCCTGAAGTCTCTGGTGAATGGAGCTGCAATCTTGTTCCATGGTGCTGCTGGGAGGTGATGAAGAACTTTCACCTGAGAAGTTGCCAGTACCATCACAGAGCTTGCCAGGGAATGAGGTGGTTGTGCTGCATTCTGTGTTCCTTGGCATTTGTCGTGGGAGTAGCAAACAGAAATTTGTAGGCAGCTCCATTCAGCAGTTGGGCCTTGGTGCCTCTTGGGTGCCCTTTTGGTGACTTAGGGCAGTTTTTATTTGGTACAGTGTCTTAAATTCAGTTAACCAGTTTGGGAGGAGGAGGGGTTTAAGGGCAGGTTCTGACCAACTCACCCTGCTGGATTCCTGTGTCCATTTGTTCTGCTCCATGATACAGGAATTCCCAGTATAAATAATTCATATACATATTACAGTGTGTTGCTGTTGTTTTTGTAGTAAGGTGAAAAGAGGAGGTGGAGTTTCTGGTCCTAAGTGTATTTCACAGGTACCTAAACCTGGTTCCATGCAGACCAATTCAAAATTATGTCAGACAAGTTGTGGTTTGTAAAATGTTTTATGTCAATGCAGCCCTTGGTGGGGAGAGGCCGTTTGTGGGTGCACTGCAAGCTGAGGAATTCAAGCTTGTGTCTCCTATATGTCAGTTCAACAGACTGAGCTGGTCACAGGGCTCCAAATCTGAATCCTGTATCAAAGATGAGAAATAAGATGGGTATGAAAATCAACTGCTTCAGTGCTGCTTACACAACTGCTGAAGGCTGAATGTGTGTGACAAGTGGGGCCTTTGTTTTTCATGCCTCACATTCTGTATCATGACATGAAATGTTCAAAGTAATTTTAAATTATGGTACCTCATAAAAGTCTGCAGAAGGGACTGGTGCCTGCACACCAGTGGGAGCAGCACTGTCAAAGCCAGGACATCATTTCCTTGGGCAGTGAGGCAGGAGCTGTGGTTCCTCCTGGGGACTGTGAGGTGTGCTGTGATCTCAGGTGTCCTGTGTCTCACAGGAGCTGTTTGCTCAGCCTGGCTGAGGTGTCCCTGTGTTCAATTCCACCCCTCGCAGTGATGGTTGTACTGCTGCTGTAATAACAACCGTGGCATCGAGCCAGATGCAGAAAGGGAGTTACAGTTGCTAATGTGTGCACCATTATTGATTTCCAGTTTGGTGTGTGGGTGACAGAAGCAATAATCAGAAGGAAAAGGTTTCCTTCTGTGATGTTCTGTCTTGGAGATTATCAGAAGAGCAGACTTCAGCAAGCTTTAGTTACTGCCTCAAGACCTGTATCAAAAAATAGTATTCAATAGTATCAAACCTAAGGGAGATTCTAAGGTATGTGTGACTTGTGACTAAAATCTATTCTATGAGATCTTGTGTAAAAAATGGTGAAAGCGTCTTCCAATTAGTAACACTGGGATTTAAAATTTACATAATGCTAAAGACTTTTCCCCTTGGCCAGTGATGGCACAAGTCTTAACCTCTCTTGAAAACTGATTTATCTCTAAGAGAATAATTCAGGCGAAACTTGCCTGTTGTCTCCGGTATTTCTTGCCCTGAGAACGTGTTGGGTGTTTTTGAATAATTCCCTGCATTACGCAGTGCAGCCAGAGCATAAGAAACCTGGACTCAAGGGAAATCAGAGTTTGTGTGGCTGGCACAAGGCCTGTGCAGGACCAAGAGTGATGAGGAGTGGCAGAACACTGGGAAATGGTGGGAATGAACCCTGGAGCAAACTTGCTGCACCCCTGGGACCCTCGGGCCACCTCGTTCCCACAGGGCTCAGCAATGGCATCCCCTGTGTGCCTGGGAGAGGGACACCCAGATCCCCCTTGGAATGCTCCGTGTGGCTGTCACTGCTGCCTGGCCCTGCCCGGAAAGGCTCCGGGGTGCTGTGGGGGTTGTGCTCTCTCTCCATTGCAATCACCATTTCACCTGCAGCCCCTCGCAGACCAAGCAGCCCATGGAGCTCAGACCTTGCTGCTAACAAGAATCTGTAGCTAATTTTGGGCAGCTTTTGTGGGAGTAACGAGTCCCAGCCCTGTGTTTGGGTGGGGCAGGATGGTCATTTGTGCTCATTGAGCTCAGCTGGAGCTGCAGGCGCTAACACTAAGTGAGCCTCCTCAGCTCCCGCTTCAGCGGTGGGAGGTGCTGCGGGGTGGTGAGTGAGGTTCTGGGTTGCTATGTTTTGAAAATGGTTGGAGATTCTGAGGAGAAGGAGTGTAATCATCAGATGGTTTTAGTCTGGGTGGAGAAGGTAAGGAGATGGAAAGGCAGGGAAGAAAAGAGCTGTAAGCAGCAGGGTCTAGATCAGCTGGAGGCAGAAATGGGTGAAGGTTTGTGAGCTGCTCCTGGTACAGCTGCTGTCACTGTCACCCCCACTGGGACTTGTTCCTGGTGCCTTTTCAGAGCAACAACCCACTGCTGGCTTTAGAGTGAGATGTTTGTTTTGCTGAGGTTTTTATACACTAGTATTTTCTGCCCTGTGCAAGAAAGCCAGCTAGGATAAAGACAATGGCAAGAAAAGGAATTTGATTTGGAAAAAAAAGTAAAGATAGTTCCTCATTTCTTATAAAAAGAACAAGAAAGGGAATGGAGATGTAGCTTTTAAAGGGTGAAATCAGATCTGCTTCTTTGTGAAAAACAGACCTGATCCATAGCTCTTTGGTAACTCTGAAAAAATACTGTTCTGGTATTTAAGAACAGTAAAATTGCTATGCTGGATTGTAAATGATAAGGAAGATGCTCAGAAAGTTTTGTGTGTCCAGCTACAACTGTCCCTCTGCTCTAGGGGAGATCATCTGCTCCAGTAAATAATAGAATAAACATCTCTGGTCATCCTGGCTGCCTCTGGAAGGAACTGGGGGTGCAGAGGGGGCTCCCCTTCCCTGCTGGCTCTTGCCTGAGGGTCCTGTGAGGGAAATGGGGCTCCAGAAAATAAACTGGTGAGAGCAGAGGGGAAGCATCACATCCCTGGCCATGAGGCCTTGCAAACTGGGCATGTGTGCTTTTAAATATACATATACATGTATATATAATATATATGTGTGTATTTTATATGCACATGGGAAATGCAGCGACAAGGAGTGCAGGCCCCACAGAGGCAGCGCTGGAGCCTTGCAGCCGCACAAAGGATTTTCATTCACGGAACGGTTTCCCTGCCGAGTTTTGCTGCCCGGTTCCGCGTTCGGCAGGAGCAGCTCCAGGTGCGGGAGGCTGAGCGGGGCCCGTGTGAGGGCGCAGGGCCCGGCCCATAAAGCGGCAGCGCGGGAGGCGCCGGGGCCGCCATGGCCTCGGCTGGGAGGAGAGCGCGGCGGCGGAGGCGGCGGGAGGGTGGGCAGGACACGGAGGGAAAGGGAGCCCCTGGGACGGAGCCCCGAGCGGGGAAGGGGATGTGGGAGTGCACAGGGACTGAATTTTGGCTGTGGGGACCTGGAACAGGCTGATGGCACAGCTTTGCCTTTATCCCTCTCTAGTCTGGTTGGGTGTCTTCAGCACAAATACCTCTTTAAGGATTCAGAAAACTTGCAGTGCTTAAAAGAAAAGGAAAGAAACCTCTATGGTCTGGTATAAGCTTCTATAAAAAATCATATTTTCCTCATGAATGAAGTCTTCTTGTGGTAGAAGACAGTGGCTGCTTCTAATTTATTTTTAAACAGAAGCTGCCTTTGATTATGTGAAGGACTGATCAGCTTTTCTACCATAAAGGGAGTAGCCATGTCTGGGCATTTTATCTCAGAGAAGGTTTTCTCTAATGTGCTCTCCTACCCTCTGTTTCAGTCGATGCTCAGGAAAAGGAGGATTCTGTTAAAAGCCCAGACTGTGTGGAAAGACTGGCACGAAAATACATGGTAACTTTTAAATTTGCTACTTTCTTTACCTGCCTGGTAAAAGACAATTCAGAAAGTGTTTGTTGGTTTGCCCTTGGCCTGATGGTGCAGCTGCCTCGGCTGGAAAAGATTGCATGAAGAACAGGGATGGATGAATTAATTTAAATGGGAGGGATGGAGGTAATTCCTCCTCTTCGGTGCTACCCTCTGGGGATGAGGGGAGCTCTTTGTTTGTAAGGTCTCTTTCTATGCAAGAGCTTTAGAAAAAATGAGGGTGTTATCAGTCATTCATCTGCAGTTACATTTCTGAGCTGTAGGGTTACCAAATGCAAAGAAACAAACAGAACCACAGTGCAAACTAAAAAATGTTTTGTAAAGTTACTCACAAGACTGGAGTAACCATTGTTAGCAAGTGCAAGGCATGCTCTGGGCTGCTTCCCTTTGTGGTTTTGGGGTGAGGAGTGATGAGAGAGGCTTCTGTTTTCCTCTTATGTTTCACTTGCACAACCCAACCAGCACCACAACTGTGGGATATTTGGGAAGCTCTGGAGAAACTCAGCACCTACAGCTGGTACCAGAACTTAAGCTTCAGCCTGAAGCTGCATAACTTCTACTTTGAGTGGAATTTCTTTCCTTTCCTCCTCTGCAGCAGAAGTGCACGGTGGAGTCAAGCACAGAGTCTGAGTCTGAATGCAGGGCAGAGGTAAGGACTGACTCTGCAGTGTCTGATGGTGATGTGATTCCCTGATGTGCACCCAACCCTTCCTTCAGCCTCAATAGGGAGCCTCCAAGGCATGTTGTGGGGTTGTTGATTTTGTGCCTGGAAAAAACCCAAAACAACCCCAAACCCAATACTCCCCTTTCCATCAGGCTCTTTCTAACAACTGTTACTAGCTTTATAAAAGTTAATTCTATGGGGATGAGGCAGGAGAGAGAGTGTTTTAGGCAGACACATGCTAAGAAATGCTGACCTGAGCTGTTCCTGGTGGTTAACTTTCAGCAGCTCTGGTCCAGTGGGATTTCTGCAGCTCTGGGTAGAGAACCTCTGCCTTCTGACTGTCCCTTTTGGAGGATGTTAAGATCAGCTCTGTAGCTGTGGCAGTTAGTTATGGAAATTGCTAACTTATTAAACATTGTTCTGCCAAACCAGTGTGTTTAGTGCTGATGAAAAAAGACCTGATGCTGAAGTGGAGAACAAAATACTTAATTTGTGGGTAAAACTCTTTGGAATTGATGCTCACTGCTGGTGCATGAATCACTGTGCTTTGCGACCTGGAGAAACTGCCTGCCACCACTTCACCTTCCAGACAGGTCAGGGCAAGGCTGGAGTTGTCTGCTCTCCCGTGAGAACCAGGCTGGGAGTGCAGCTGTGTGGTGGCTGGGCAGGGTGGAAGGGGGGCTGGCACAGTCCCAGCCTGAACAGAGCTGGCTGCTCTCACTGAGGCTGCTGAGGAAGGGCCCAGGACTGGGGCATTTCTGTGCTCTTTGGGGAAGCAGAACTTTGTGGGAGTGTCTCTGTCCTTGAAGCAGCACAAGAATACAAGGTCACAAATGGGCTTCAGCTCCTCTGATAAAGCCTTTGGTTTCTTGTTGAGCCCAGATTCCTGAGCCCTGCTTTGTCTCAGCTGTGCTCAGTTCTCCCTCTTCCCACTGGAAGCAGCACAGCACTGACTGGTGGGGCTTTCTCTGAACACCTGTGGTGGATCCTTTTCAAGAACTTTCCCACTTTCCTTGCTGTTAACTTCCTTTCCTTTGTGAGACTTGGTACCTGGGGTTTGCTTTCTAAAGGGAGTCTCCCTACACGGCTTTTTTTTTTATTAATTAAAAGGCCCAGACTCTAAGCACTATTTCAGGATTTCAAATCATCCCCATGTGAAAGAACAAAAAGGGACTTGAGTGGAAAGGAAGGTCTCTAAACTGTATCCTGACTGCTATTATTTAAGTGCTGGTTTGGTTTATTTTTCTGGTGGCATGTAATTACTCATTGTTCTCCTGAGTGCAATGCTTTAAGTGCACAAAGACTTACCCTAGCTCTATTTTAGGTTAACTTTACCAAGCTTTTAAAAGTTAGACTGAGACACACTTTTTATTCTTTTAGCAAAGTGATAATCTGCCTTCCTCCTCTCTAAGATTTCCACCTACTCTGTTTTTCATTAGGTAACTTAAGGGAAAGTGCCTTATAAACCCATGTTAACTTCTCTTAAATAGGCTGTGCCTACCCCACTTGCTGGAGGACCCAAGAGAGCAAAGGAATCCAGGGGACTACAAGTAGGTTTTGGGTATTACACAGTCCTTGGTGTAGCATCCAAAAACTAAAACAGAGGTGGGGAGTGTGTGGATAAACAGAAAAGTTTCCACAGTAAGTCTTTGACTTAGGTTGGAAGGGATTTTAAACTCCATTGTATATTGCATTTTGTTTGGTTTGGCTTTTTTTTAGGGACAAATAATCATCCACCATGTTTAGAGATGTTTATTTTAGTTTTCAGATCCTTATGATGGTGATTCAGAAGATGCATCTGTTCACACTGACTGCTCTATGAAAGATGCACCATGGATGAACAGTGCCTCACAAGCAGTGCCTCTGGAGGATGCTGCTACTTCAGAAGATGAAGAATCCTTCCCTAATCCTCCAAATGTCAGAGAAATCCAGGCAGTAAACGACTGCAGAGCAGCCCTGGAGCCTCCTGGCCCGGAGCAGGATCTGTGGCCATCACCGGAGCCGCCTGCAGGCACAGAAGCCTTTACACCCGACCGCGCCCCACCGAGGGCTGTTAACCCTTCAGCCCCCGCGGAGCTCCCTGCAGCCCCGGCTGGCCCTGCTCCACAGCCCCTGCCCGCAGCTCACTGTGATGGCACAACGGCCAAGCAGCCCACGATTAAAAGAAAACACGGGATTCCTGCCACAGAGAGTGCTAGTGAAAAACTAAAGAGAAAGAAATTCCGTGCAACTTAACCTAAGGGGTGAATAAATCATTGGACAGACTGTTCTGAAAATGAAGGATCATTCTGGTAGAAATTTCTTCTGCAGTGTGTACCTGAACTAGCCAGGCTGCCTCAGGCCTGTTACAAATGCACTGCACTGTACAGTAAGCTCTGAGATCCACCTGAAAAACCGAATCAAACAAGCTGTGTGACAATTCCAGTGGAAACTAGCAAAGGTACATCCACAGCGTGACAGACAAGCTCGGTGCCCAGGTCCTCTGGGAGCAGCAGCAGCCCCAGCTCCTGTGTGCAGTACCTGGAGGCAGCTGCTCGGTTTCAGTGTAATTTCACCAACACTGACAAGGGCTTGTGAGGAGGGAAAGAAGAATGACCCCTTGGCTGCAATTATCTTCCAGCAGCCATGGCTTGTCTGGCACCTGCTTCATGTCTTGTTTGGCTCCTGCTGTGTCTGACCTCCCTCGAGTGGTGAACGATACAGGCTTGACTCCCAACAGCTGAACTGCATCACGCTGAACTGACTGCAGCTACTGGCAACCCAGCATTTATTGTCTCCTTCAAAGGGGAGAAATTGTCTAGTTGCTGTTAGCACAGCTGCTCCTTCCTTGTTTGACCAATGTTTTGGGCAGTTTCTGCGTGGCTGCCAGAATAGTGTTTACAATGTGATGTGGAACACATGAGCTCAGAGCTGCTTAGTGAAAGCAATCATTCAGGAGCTGCAGGAATGGTGCCCACAGATAGGCGGCCAGTTAGGGAGCACATCTGTCTCTCTGATCTCCCTTTCCTGTATGGTAATTTCTTTAATCAGGTTTAGAATCTGGGTAGTCCATTTGTGTGGGAGGGAAACTACTAACTATCAAAGTATAATGGTAGCTTGAAAGATGTTAGTACCAGCAACTTGTGGAAGCACTTGTTTTGTACAACTGGCAGAGATTTTTTAGTTTTCAGTTTCTTTCATAGGATGGAAAGCCACTCAAAATGTTATTTAACTGCTAACATTGCACCCTTCCACCTGTGTATTTATTTTATTAAAGTAACTTTTCTTTCATCCTTATTATCTCAGCTGGAAATGGTTTTTAATCAGCTTGGAACATATGTGGTTAAACAGTAAGTTTCAGAGGCCTTTGCCCCAAGACAGAAGCTACTGTGGTTGCCCCTTGACTTGTCCAGAGGCAAAGACTGCTGCAGTGAAAACTGTGAAGTTAATTGAAAAAACCCCAAACAAACCAACAACCAACCACTTGTAGCTGTAGATTGGTGTGTACTGCAATTAGCCTACAGCTCTCTCTGGAAGGAAGATGTGCGAAAAGCTTAAGAATACAATATTGTGAGGCAGCCTCATTTTAAGTCCTAGCTATCAGACACCCTAGCTCTCAGCCCCATCAGCTGAGGCCAAATGAAACTGAAACCCCTGACTTTCAAACTGCAGCCAAAACCCCCAAACTCACCTAAAGAGGATTTCTTTAAAAGCAGCTGTTCCACACAGCATGGAAAAATCACAACAGGAGAGAAAGGGAGTGGAAAGGTAAGCCACATAGGACAGTATCTACTCATTGCAATATGTTTACTCAGTATGAAAATCCAGATGTGGATTAACTTGTGACCTGAAATTGTACCTTTTGTCAATTCAGGCCTAATGCAGAAGTTAACATAAAAGAGCAGAAGAGTTTGGGAAGCTCAAGCTCTAGGATCTCCCCATCAGTGTTTGCCAATAGGTGGAACTGGTTTGGGCAGAGTTTTAACAGTAGCTGTAAGTGGTACCACAGCCCAGGTCCATGAGCTGGGCACAAAGACCAGCTGCTGAAAGGAAGGTGCATGTTCAGTGGAGCTGCCAACAGCCAGCTCCTGATTTAAGCTAACACTTACTTACACTGCAGCTGGTACCCAGAGCATGCTGCTTTCTTTCTGTACAATGTAATTGAAACTATGCTGGAAGCAGTGATACCAGTTCCAACATATTCTGGTGCTGGAAAGCAAAGTCTCTCACAGAGGCTGAGACAAAGCAAAGGCATTATGGTTACAACTCATCTTGGATCATGATGCATGTAGTTCTCATCTCTGTTCCTCACAACTGGGTAAGAACTGCACACAGATTATTAAACTGCACGTGATTCACTGGTCTGGGATTCACACTTTGTAAAGTAACAAAACCAGGACAGTTTAATCTCAGGGATTAACTTTGCAAAACAGTATGGAGAGGGCAGACAGCAGAATTCTGTTTCAGTAAACAGCAAGCTCTGACCAAAACAAGTATGTGAGGCAGGCTGAGATAGCAATTTTTCTTCCCAGTCCAGGCTTGTACTATGGAACCCTTATCACAGAAAAATACTGGAGCTGATCAAAGTCACTGCTTTCATAGGAGCAACTGGGGAGGAAGGAGCTCCCAAGATTTCTGTTTTCAGATTAGAAAGCTGTGTACCCACATTCTTCATACACACCTTTGAACACTTGACTTCAGCCACTGTCAGAGAGGACAGTTGTGTTGAGAGGATGGTCAGAAAGGTAGAAATGCTGAGCCAACAAATTCAGGATCAGAAAAAGCAAGCAAATGCCCAAACCATTACAGCAACCCAAGCAAATAGCAGGAACTCTCAGCTTTCCTGCTTTAGTAATGGTTGGCCACATGTGAGAGTCTCAAATAATATTGTAACTCCTTGTGTAAGCAATTAATAGCCTCCTCTTGGGTTACTGAGACATAAATCTGGGGACATATTTCACCATAAAAGCAGTTTGAGAAAGAGGAAGCTCTGTGGTCAATAGGACAAGAAAGTTTAGCTCAGGATGCTCCAGCTTCTCAATGCACTGTAGCAGGTTACTTCAAGTCAGACCCAGTCCATTGCAATTAATTAATGCAATGGCCTGAACTGTCACAGCAGATGTCAGGTTTTGTGTATTACTGCACTACAGACTTACACTCCAAGGTTCCTGTTACTGCAGGTTAGCTTGAAGAGCAATTCATAGTTATTCTCTGAAAAGGTCATGGGTATAGGTTTTCCAGACAGAAATCATCACTAAGAATTAGATTAACAGAAATACATGCTCAAAAGTTTTGTTATATATTTTATTTAATATAACATAATCCATCAAATATCACATCTACCAATAACCCTCTAAAAACCTCATTCAATCTTCCTTCAAAGAAATCTCTCTGGCTTATCAGCTTCCCACTGCACCGTCACCCTTCCAGCCAACTTGACACAAATCCATCTGCTAACCTACCCTGATTACAAAAGTACAGGTGAGCACTACATAGAAGACTGACACTTACTACAGCATTAACCAGTGAAAATAGATTTGTTCACTCAGTGCAGAGAACTGCAACACCACGCTCGTAGAAGCTGCGGGGATCTTCCTTGGTGGCAATTTCAAAGTCAACGGTGAAAATCAGATCAGCACGAGTGAAGTTCAGATAAACTGGTAAAGTAACCTGGGGAAAAACAAGAACATAGGAGAGTTCTGTAAGACAGCTGAAGAGTGTCACAGGTTTCTCTAACACTATATGATACCAATGAGATGGCAATTCAGTCTCAGATAACTCAGTACTCAAAATATGAGGAAAAACCCCAAGACTTAATAAATTCACAGATGCTGCTATAGATACAAATTTGAGTTTTGTCTTGAACAGCATTTTTAGATGTCTCCCCTTTTTATCTGTCTACAAAGGAAAAACACAGTGAGCACTAGGTCTGTTTGCTGCTAGCCCTGAAATCAGATGCCAACTGACAAGAAGAGTAATTAGAGAACACCAATTTGATTTGTTGTGCCCGGTACAAGTATCCATAAAGCCTTAGGAAAGAATTGCTAGGGATATCTAAATGTTTCCATCAATACTTACAACATTTGCTTTTTTATCAGCGTTTGTCTGCTTGATCCAGCGGAGCTGTGTAATGGGCAGGACAGTTGAAATAGCATTTGAAAGTGACAGCTTGTTGTTACTGCACGTAGCTCCCTGGAGCTTCAGGCCTGCAAATTGCAATGCAGTTTAGAGTATAAGAGCTTTCATACATCCAAAGGCTGTCTCCTTCTGTATCATTTAAGGGCTAAGTCCACTAAATGAGAAGTATTTCATAATGCAAAATGAAAAGGTTGTAGGTGATACACTATGCAATACCACTTCAATATATACTGGCCCCAGTCTTGAGATTTATTAGCATTGGAAGTACTTCCCTAATAACTAATATCAAACTAATTTGAAAATACTTTCAGAAAGTGTGTAATAACTTTTTCAACAACAGCATCTTTTTCATTTGACACAGCCCATTTAATACAGAAGCTTCTGAAAACATTTCAGAGGAAGGTCCCTTCCTTCAGCTCAGTTTACCTGTGACTCCAAAGCTGCAGGCATCCAGGACTGCGTTCTGGGTGGTTGTAACATTGACCTCAAGACAGAGCTCTTCAAGGGACCAACTGTTTGCCTGGGCAACATATTGTCTTGTAGCAGTAATATATGCCTCTGGTACAAACAGGCCACCCAGGCACACATGGATGTTCTATTTAAGAAGAAAAAATACAGGGGGAAAAAAGTATTTCAGCTGCAGTATTAATTAATGACTATTATAAATCTATTTATAAGCAATCTCTTTACATTTAAATGTTCCTGCTACGACTGGAACACAGTGTAATTGTTAAGATGCTTTTTGCTCCAAGGCTTTGTCTCCCCCTGTCCCACAATACCAATGCTCCCTCTGATCTCTGTGCACAGTTACCCTGCTAAGCCTCATCGCGCTGTGATCAGGAGATGCTCAGCAGTATTTACAGACATTTCAGAGAACACTGACTCAAGTTTATTGACTGAGGGGCTATTTAGAAGTCCTGATGTGAATACTCCAGAAAGCAGTTACACAGCTCCACCAATAACCCTGAGAAGTCAGCACAAAGTACCTTCAGTTCTTTTGCTCCACCAGATGCAGCTGCCTGGGAAATATTCTGGAGCTGTTTAATGCGCTCACTGAAGTCAGACACCCACTGGATAACAGTCATACCAGCTGGCACCGTGTAATGAGACCAGCTACGAGGCAAAATACCTACAAAGATGTGACTAGAATTAAGTTTTGTTCATATACAGGTTGAAATTACACACTATATTAAAACTTTGAAGACCTGGACTGGAATATCAGCCTCTATTTTAAAAGGCCCTTCAGTAAGTGAAAACACTTTCAAAGATTACAGAGTAAATGGCCTCTAGGTCTGCTTTGTATTTAAAATGCCACCCACTTACAGATACCCCTCAAGAGCAGCTGCAGTTACACACAGCTTTTTACTGCAAGACCTAATCTTCAGCTCTGCATGAACGTTTAAGTTCTTTAGAAAAAGCTGAAGAGGTTGAGTATCTGTGTTTCAGAAAATGCTTTTGTTCAAATCACCATGCATTACAACATACAGCATGACTGTGAAAATTCCACATGTAGAATCTTTAAATAGAAATTCTGAGAGCTTGAATATTTTATAGGATCAATACTGCTTATATGGTGGTATAAATAGCTTTGTTCTGTCACAAGTCAGAAACTGGGAGAACATAGTAAGATTTCAGCCTAGAAATTAAGCTGCTAATATAAATTGTACAAAAAAGCCTAATATATTAAAGCTGGACTATTATTACTATTATCACCTAATTATTAGGCTATTATCAGCCTCAGCTTGGAATCTCATATCAAGCCAATGGGAATTTAATGCTCAAATTTAAGTATTACTTGTGTCAAATGACAAAATCTATCCACATTTTTCTACCATTTTCGGTTTTTTTAAGCTGCTGCCTCTTACAGAGTGCAAGCAGCAAAGAGAGCCCTGGAGGTGCTGGTTAGAACTGCCATACCTTTCACCAGCTCATTTATCAGTGTACGCAAATAGTTGGTTTGTTTCTTTTTCCCTTCACACACTTGAACCACGTCTGCCAGGTCCTGGCGAACATCCTGGAGCAGCTTAGCTCCCATTTTCACCTCTCTCTCAAAGAACCGGAACAGAGGATCCTGATGGTCAAAACATTCAAAGTAAGATGCAGATCAAAGGTCTTGCTGGAAAACTGCTATGAAAAACAATCCCCAAATTCTGAGTGGATGAAGAAGTAACACTCTGACTACAAGCACTGTGGTGCACAAAGTGATTACAGAAGTTGTTTGACAACCAACAATCTCCTCTCCCTTGGAGAAGGAAGAAAGTAGAAGTCACAGTTGAACAATTAATGCAGACTGCCTGGCTAGACTGTTTGCCATTCCATTTCTTCAAATGCTACCCAAAAGCCACAAACCAGGTTTTAGGAGCATTTCAAGAAACCTAGCAGGTCATTACATGGTTATGGCACTCAAAATCAGCATTGACACAGGTTCCATTGACCCCTCAGCAGTGTAGTTGGTACTTCCAAATCACAATGCACCTGAACTTGTGCTTTTTCTATGCCCCCATGAAATAAAACATAGTTCTTACTTTAATGTTTTCCACAGTCCGCTTCAGATGGTTTAGAGTTTGTGGGATAAGGTGAAGCCAGTTAGAGGCTGTGGTATGCAGTGTTCTCATCCAGGCTGGGCGTCCATCTGATGTAGAATCAGTTCTTGTCTTCTTCTCAGTTTCTGCATAAGCCAGATCATCCTCATCCTCCAGCATCTGCATCTTCAGCATTTTACTGATCATATCTATGCCTAAAACAGAAGATTTGCTGTTAGAGAAGCAGTGGCATCAAGGTTACAACCTAACCCATAGGTAAGAACCAGGACTTTCCATTATTTCTAGTCTAGACCTAAGACTCAGAACTGCCCAGCTGTAGGTGGCTCCACAAGCTTACAATAAAGCTTTCCAGAATCAAGACAAGAGCTTGCCATCTGGAAGACTAAATGGAACTGGCTTTTTTTGATTCACAGGCTCCTGGTCAGGTTTGGATTACTCAAAAACCAATTATGTTGAGGGAGAAGAAGTAAGCTATTGACTTTTTAGCAAAACTTGTATTTCTCTTCTGCTTTTTAGTTAATATGGTGGCTTGGTACTCTATGGAAGACACTGCTAAGTTCTGGATTTACCTTGTGTGGTGAGAAGAACTTTCTCTGCATTATTTGGCAGTCCCAGCCATGATGGTGTTTGTGTATCTGGGAGCATCTCAACCCACTGGACAAACTCTTCACGCCTGCAATGCAGAGTTTTAATATCCATTAAAGGGTTTTCTCTGCTAGAATGCCAAGGTAATGCTTTGCCTGAGACAGATGTTCACACAGCACAGAAATACAGGTTCTGTGCTTGGTGTTTTTCACCTTTATGTGCAGTTTTTTAATTAAAAAAAGTTTTACATAAGAGATCAGGATAAGAAAAAAATGATACCTGATTCCATCTGGCATCTGAATATCTTTGTGTCCATCAACCTTACAAGCCAGTTTGAATTCACTGTCAAAACTTAGGGTGGTGAACAGACGTTCCAAGAACGTGTTTAACAGACGCTGATCAAATTCGTTATCGATACGCCCTCCATAGATAGACTGGGCCATCAGTGTCTTCAGTGCAGACCAGGGGATCTTATCAGGGGAAATGTTCTGGCGACCCTATAATTAGCAGGAAACAATTGTTGAATCGCCAACAGGTTTTTTGTGCCTACTCATTTAACTTCCTTAATTTTTCCAGAACAGACTGTTTCAGTGAAGATCCAAAGTAATTTGTCATCTGTGCCTAAGCACACAACACTACTTGCCTTTGCTGTATCATCCAGCCAGGTATCCACTGTGTCACAGGCAGACCTCAGGTCAGACTCTCCAAACTCATACTTCTTGGACCAGCCCAAGGGAGCGTAGCGCAGGCGCTCTTGGATGATGGCATGGAACCAGGCAAGGAGGAAATACAAACGGGCACGCTCATTTGGAGACTAGAAGTGGGGAGAAAAAACCAACACAAAACCAAACAACTGTTACTCAAGTGAACTGACAAAGCCAAAGCCTGCTAAAAGACTAGAAAGTATCAGATTTAATGCTAGATCACCACTGAAACTGAATATATTCTACCAACAGAAAAAGCAACTACTACTTTGCTTGGGTGAGGAGAGAAAAAACACTTCAAGTACATCTTAATATCTCAGGTTTTATCATCTAAGGTAAGATTTCAACAAACATGTTCTTCAGTTAGTTTCATCAAGACAAACCACAGCCTCACCTTGCACATCCTAGAAACTGGAATGCTGCTGAAGGTCCTCAGCATGTTTGCCTTTACACCAGGAGGAGGCTCAAACACGAAGATCCGGCCAGCACGTAACAAATTCACTGGCACCTAGAGAAGATCAATAAGCTCAAATCCAGTTGCTTTAGCCTTCATTAAATTAAATCCCAGCAGAGTTTGCATTAGCTTCAAAACCTCATGGTGAGCACTAGAAGTACTGCCTTTCTTTTGGAGGTTAGGGGAAGCAGCAAAAGGAACAGTATCAAGTTTACAGCTACAGTTCAGTCATCAGAAAGCAAGGATAATAACTGCCCTGACAGGTGTGTATTTTCCTTCTTCTTTACTGCAGAAGGCAGTCATGAGAGAACCTTCCCTGGGGAGCACTCTTAGCTCTGCAAGCCAGTTACCCAGCAAGATAACCAAATTTTAAATCACTATTACCTTTGGATTAATCTCCATGGTAAGGAAGAGCCTGAAGCATGCATGGGGTTGCAGGGAATGCAGTTTCTTTTCTAGCTGCATGAGCCAGCCAGGAGCCAGGTGAACGTTCTTCAGCATTACCCATCTGTGAATTTTTGAAACAGAATAAGTGCTTTTTAGTGAACAGCTTATGGATCTTGCCTGTGATCATCACAAAGAGCAACAGAATGTATCAACGCTACAGATTTCCCTCCCTCTTAAACTTGCCTTCTACATAGAACCAGTTACTATGTACTGTAAATGAGTTAATTTTCTTGTTTTACATGTACAACCTACTTCTCCTGAAAATATTTAAACTGATGTGCTTACTATTACAAACTTAAATTCAAAAGATAGGCCTACTCTTTTGTTTTACTCACAGTTTTATCTCTTTAACCAATAAACTTCCCCCTTTTACCTTTCCACCAGGCAGCATTCTAGCTGAAAACAAAACAGAACTTACCTTCCAGATTTCACTGCTGTGTTTATTGCTTTATCTGCTTGGTTAAACCCTTCGGCAGAACCTGAAAGACAGAAGAGTTGCTAATCTCTTACTGCTAACAATTTCATTAATGCTTAGATGTTGAAACAAGGTATGCTCTTACCAATAGCAATAGAAGTAATCTGTGTATTCTGCTCAGCTGCAAGGTCTTCAACATGACCACTGGCATCATAACCAGGCACTGAACACATCAGCACAGGGGTATTTGGTTTCACCTGTGCTCCAAGAAATTGAAAAGGATATGAATCAATCACTAGACAAATATGAGAGTGCAGTAAGCTTAGTGTTTCTTCCCTCTGTACAACTAAAACTATTACGTTACTGTTCATTTTCCTTTAAAAAAACAATCCACTCATATCAGGGAAGAGAAAGTGGAAGAAATGTTCATGTGGAATTCATGCAAGGTGGCCCTAAGCATTTCAAATCCAAGCAGTTTACCTCTGTATCCACAATGTGTGTCAGATCCAAAGGCTGCTCCATAATGGACATGAAAGACTCTCCAAGATTTGTGGAAACAAAGGTATGTGCCATGGCCAACAAACGATCTGGACGGAAGGCCTGGATCAGAAGCAAGCGATGGATGGCCTGTCCAATGGGAGCTGGAAACAGGAGACAGGATTAGATGAACCCTCCTCTCTTCAATTCTCCATTCAATCTCTCCCCATCTTGTTCTGAAGACTACATATTTAGAAAGTTAATTATCCTTTTGGAAGATCTGATGCAACTTTTTAATTAAATGCTTATATTCTGTTTTCAATTCAACGACTGAAAAAACAATTAGCAGCTTCAGCTGGTTTTCAAAATCTACAGGCTAAAATTATTGACATGAGTGATTTTAATTTCCAGGGACAACAGATCTTTTCACATACTTTCACTCACAAAATGCTTGACTAGCATGGATAGGGTAGATAACCTAGAGCTGCTTCAGTTAATGCTCCAGCAGCTTCAATAAGCAGTTAGTAAAGAAGAGCTTAGAATCCTTAATTTATAAAGTGACAGGAATGAGCATGGAATGATCAAAGACAGCAACACTTGCTGAAGTTACCTTTCAGACAGGGGAGGAACTGAAGGGCAACAGTTACCCTCAAGTTCTCACTCTTGAAAAATTAGCACTGACAACTAATGTAGCAAGAGGTAACTTCATGCTTAGGTACAACTGCAGGTCTACTAGACCAGCCCTGTCCACAGAAGATCTGTGTCTCGGAGCTTTTTAGAGTATTGAGACATCTCCAGATTGGCAATGACTAAGGTTAATCCAAACTATTATGCAATCAAATGAGATTGTAGAATTATGTTTCATCCTCAGTGGAAGACCAGATCACAGGTTAAGGTGCAGCAACCAAGTGTAGTAACTACTGCTTAGAACAGTTTGGTTTAAAAAAATCCAGTGAAAACAAACAAACCTCCCAAAACCCCCCAAAACAACCCAGAACCAAACCCACTAGACTTGAGGTTCTTATACAATCCCAACCTTATGATTTTCTCAACCATTATAGTCCAAAATTAAATTCTACTTTAGAATCGCTTTTAAAATCATAGTAACTACTTAGATCAGTACAGTAGGCCTGATATGGACAATAGTGCACATTCACTTACTTGCAGGTTTTTCTTCAGTCCAGAGGTATGGTACAGTCTGCTCTGGGGAACTGCTGTCCAGCCAAATGCAGAATTGCTGTATTGAAAAAAAAATGCAAAAAACCTGAAGCTGACTTTCAAAATATCAGAAACATACAGCAAGTGTATGTAAAACTCCAATTACACTTTGCCTATTATCCTATCCTTAGATGTGCCAAATCCTTTCACTGATATGCCTCATTTCACTGATAGCCTCCAGCACACCTGATTCTACAGATCTCTATCAAGTCCCAGGCCAAGCTGTAAGTTATTTTACCCTAGGCTGAACAGTTTGAGAAAAATTAGATGAAGTAAGGAAAATTCAACTTCTAATATAAAAATTAGGCAAGGCAAACCAAACAGGTACTATTTAAGATATGGATGTATTTTATGACATACAGTTTCACAGTCAAGACAAAGATGTATTACTCTTTGAACACTTCAGTCATGAGAAGGTGCAGTGTTCAGCAGCTGAGTACTATCCAAATTGATTCCACTTAGGCATGTCCAAGAGCCCACCATAATGAAGTTATTTGTGGCCGAAGCTGTTCCCCTCTACTGCATAATTATCACACAATAGTGATGCAGCAAAATACATGCAGTGTCACTTTCTGCTACCATGGGAAGCAAAGTTGGTCAACCACAATGCCAGAGGCATGGTGAAACTGTTTCTGAATGATGAACAGTGCTGGTCTTTACAAGTTTCACAGCTGGGTTATGAGGGAAGTAAAAACATTCATTTCTACAACTACAACTAGCTAATCTTTAGGACTTCCCTTTCCACAGCAGGAGAGTTTGCTTTTAAGCATGAAGCTTTTCAAGCAGACACCTGAAAAGCTCACCAATAGTGCAGTGGAGAGACAGACCCCAGGCACCACTTACCTCATCAGCTTGAACTTTTGAAACAAGGTCCTTAAATGCAGGAAGGCAGCTCAGCCTCATCATTGCCTCTGTCTGCTCTACAGTCAAACCATTGATTTTGGGGAGAGATGCAGTGTTTAGTACAATCTCCTTCCCTCTCAAGAAGTGCTGGAATTCTGCATCGTATGTAGGCTCTCTAATGTTAAGGGAAAAGAAGACTTCAGCTAGATGCCTTCAAGACAGCCCTCCCTTTTTCAACTAAAGTGAAGCAAGGAAACAAACTTTTACCCAATGGTGCCTTTCAGTTTGATCCGGGCCAACAACATGGCAAACGTTATGTGGTCCTGGTGCAGCATGCCACGTGCCACTCGGTTGAAGGCC
This sequence comes from Melospiza melodia melodia, assembly GCF_035770615.1. Lineage (NCBI taxonomy): Eukaryota > Metazoa > Chordata > Aves > Passeriformes > Passerellidae > Melospiza > Melospiza melodia. Next base: position 11,313,042 of record NC_086199.1, read on the forward strand.
ACCTAGGAACAAAACATATTAGTAGTGTAAGAAGCTTTGAACTCTGACCCTTCAAAAATTATTAAAAAATTACATTTATTAATTAAAAAACGGAACCTGAAAGAGATCCTTTGTGATGATTGAGAGACGATGAGTATGGTCTGTAATTCCCTTCAGATTTGGATTCTCATACAAGACATTGTGATAGATGTCCAAGAAAAACTGGAGGGAGTATTGGTACAGGAAATGTATCTGAAAGAGAAGAGAGTTTATTTTTTCTCTCCACAATCTTGCTGTTTGATAACCAACAGAGTATGCCTAGCAAACTGCAATATTGGGCAATGCCTGTTTAGCTTTAACCAGTAAACACTCAAAGCTCCTGAGAGGAAGAACTCAACCTACCTGTTTCAGTGACTCCATGGTAAAGTAGATACTGCTGCAAGCTGTAGAAAGAGGCAAGTACTGCTGGGAAACAGTTTCTACTTCCTGCATGACAATATCAGTCTCTTCTACTTTTCTGGTGACCTCTGCTGCTTCCCTCTTCAGGTTCTCAAGTGTAGTAATGATGGTGTCATCATCCAGGATACGTCCCTTCACTTCATTAAGTGCCTGGAGTAGGGATTTTTCCAACTGACGTAGGCGCAGCTGAAATTCACCTTAATTAGAAGAAAAAAAAAGTCATACATACATATTGTACAGATATGTTAAAGAATTATGTGAAATGTGTGTACTTTGCCATTGGGCATCCTGAGAAAAAGAGTATGAAGATAAGAGCACTGTGTGCTCTTAGAGTAAACCCACCATATTTTAGAAGAGGAAGAAGTTAATTTTGGCAAACATACCCTGAAGCTTGAGGAGGTCAGAGCGTTTTTCATCAACATCTGGTCTTTCAGCTTTCAGGACTTCATTCAGACACTGGCTCTGCAAGCTGCTGCGAGTTACGGTGAAGTTCACAAACGTAACACGAGAGCAGAGGTCTGGTGGGAATTCAACCTGTCACAGGAAACATGGAAAAGTTATCTCAGCTCTCTTCACATGCCATTTCTACAAACAGGACTGCTTTTGATTTTGCTTACTGTTGGATCTCTGGTGGAAAGGAAGATAACGAAGGACGGTGACAAATCAATATCTTGGTCTCCCAGAGTAATCAGAACTCTGCCTCCAGTTCTTCGGACTTCACGATTCAGAACAGGATTCAGAACTGGATCATAGCTCTCCACATCCTAGAAAGACAGATGTTTAAAAGACTGTTGTTTGCAAATGTCTCAAGTTAAAATTCCCAATCCAACAGGTGCTTAAAATTCTGGTAAGCAAACAATTGGCAGTTCCAAACAATTGGTTTGGAATAGGGATCACATTCAGAAGGTATCTGCACTTTAGATGTGTAGTTGAGCTACACAGGTACAGAAGGGAAGTATTATTAGTGGCTGTAATTTTGTTAGCTCTACTGCAGGTAAGGCCTATTCTGAACAGCACAAGCAACAGTTACTGATCTTTTTCATTTCCATACTAAAAGTGAAAAACATACCCATTTCAAGTGAAAGACAATTACTCCTACAGCTGCCTATTTCTTCATATTACTGAAATTTCTCCCTGACATTCAGAGTAGATTTAATTCTAGATAACTAACCGTATTAGTTGCCATTATCTATGACTAGAGAAAGCACATAAAAACACAGGAAGAGATAGACAGGTTGTAAGTAATTTTACGGTGTGGAAAGATAATTTCGAAATAAAAGAATTTCATCTCAAAATGGTGGAAAAGGAAATACCTTCTTTTGATCTTGTAGCTCACTAATTCTTCTCAGGACTAGCACCACATGTATCGCTAGTTTACTTGTTAAGTTGTAAATTGAAAATAAAGTTGCTTGCATGTAAGTAACATGCAAGAGAACAATTGAAAACTTTTCTAATACATAGGACAGAATTCAAGAATTTAAATAGCTTCTACACAGTCATGCCACTAACCTGAACAAGAAGTGGGTTACCAAATCTCAAGGCACTTTCCAAGTTCTTTCTGAAAGCATCATCTAAGAAGCTTGTGCGAGTTATCTTACGGTCTTTATATTCATTCATGATAAATTCTGTAGCTTGCCCAGAGGGATCGATGATCAACGGATACCTTAAGTTAATAATAAAACACTTTCATTAGTTAGGTTTTGACTGCAGACAGTGTCTAAGCAGTTTTATGAATTTACATTGCATTAGTCTCACCTCTAAAACCTTGTTTATTCCTTCACTAAACTGAGGCAGGTTCAATGATTCATTTCAGTTTTGAAAGATAAGTTTGTATTTGGGCAACAAAATAGCTCAAACATCAAAATAGTTCAAGCCAACTCATTTTAACAGCTAAGCAAAAAAGGCAAGCAAAGTCGAATGAGAGTTTTTATGTTTACACACAGTTGAGAAGTTTTTAAGAACATAGAGCTTCACACCCCAGGGAAACTGTACTTTGCAGGAGCTACTGTGATTCAATAGGTGCAAACCCTGCCTGCTGTGAGAATGTTGCTTAAGAACTCCACATCTAAGAATGAAGTACCTGTTGAAGCGTTTGAGCATGATGGCATTCTCTGTGCACAGGTCATCTGCAGGCAGGGAGCTCGCCTGCCAGCGCAGCCGCTCATCGGCGTTGGAAAGGTACTCGGTCCTTGCGATGTCTGTGCGGAACTGCAGGAAGCAAACAAAGCTGATGTTTAACTTGACATTCTCCAACCAGACATTTTAAGCAAATGCAGCTCTACAAAGCTGCAACAACTTTCCAACAGCTCCATTCTTTATCTAGCAATCCTAAAGTTTAACTCCTGCAGTAAATCAATTCACGGTTAATTATCATGACTGTATCTTTACCTGGATATTTGCCTGCTGCAAATGGTGAGACCATGTAGTGAACAGATTCTGACGCATCTGCTGATCAAAGTAGCCAGCATAGGCAATAAAAGCTCCTGAAAGTAAACAGTCTCCTGCAATAGTGGACATCTGGTTTTTGAAAGTTTCACTTGTCTTCTCCCATCTTTCACGTTCAGCAGAAAGACTCTTCAGAAGAGCTGTGCTACGGTTTACCTAGAAATAAGTGGTGAAGGTAGATTCTTCAGATGATGAAATGTTCTTATATTACAAGTCTCTCAGAACACTTAAATTCAGACTCAAGCTGAATTAAATTAAAAGCTCAGAATGAGATAAATTTGGGGCTCTTCAGTGCTAATTTATTATGTTGATTCTAACTGTTACCCTGAGGAACTTAGAAGTGCTAAGTACTAGCAGAGTAGTAACATACTAATGATGAGATCAAGTACATAGAGAAATCCATACTCCCCTCCTTCAAGTCCAGTTAAGACATTACAATCCCACTACATCCACGTCTGTTTTCAAAGGCTTTCTATATATTTAAAACCTTATGAGAACTGTCTTGTTAATCAAGCAGCAACATGAGTTGGTACTTCTCTAACTCCAGACAGGTTTCTTGAAAAGCCTCATAACACCCAGAGATGAAACAGCTCAAATGCCCTGCACAGGGGAAGCAACCACTCTCAAATTCAAAGAATGATTCAATTTCAGACTGTCAAAGATCAAAGAATGAAAAATTATTGGTATATGAAGTCTTACTTTTGCTTCAACAGCAGCCAAGTCTGCCTTAATAGCTTGAGCCTCCGAAATCAGAACTGCATATTCTTCTTTGTAACGGGCAATACTGGCCTCAAGGTCACGAATCATCTGCTCCACCTCATTTGCTTTCTGCTGGTTGTCTTTGGCATCATCCTCCAGCTTCTGCAGCTCATTGCGTAGAGGTTCCACTCTCTTCAACATGTCAGCATAGTTCAGCTGCAAATGGAATATAGAACCTTTACACTTTCTAAAATGACAGGTTAACAGGAACCACAGCATTCAGGTATATACTATCAACTGCATCTCTTCAAATTTATGTACTTCTGACCCGTGTAAGAATTAGTAACTACTTAAGAGAAGCTTAGTACTGTTTATCAGTCCCTAGGACTCTAGTTTAAACTAAGCACAGAAACACAAGTAATTGCTTTTTGCAAGATCCTTGTACTGCTCTGTAGATTTACACAAAGTCATTCAAAAGGTTCAGACCCCATTGAGAAGTGCACAGCATTGTTTTACATAAATATTCAATGGGGTGTCCATGCCAGTACTGTGCTAATCTGCCCTTCTCAGCAAGCAGTGAAATGAGTAAAGCTAAGCCACAGAACAATTAGGACAGGGCCTGTTGGCAAGATTCAAGCTAAATAGAGTCTCTCCAGATCAAGGCCATTCCAAGCAGGCACAGTTTTAATGAGCCAAGAAATTTGCTCTATTGGAACACCAACAGGCAAGTAAAACCATTCTTGGGTACCTCACTCTGGGGGCAAGATTCCCAAAGCCTATTCCTTTAGGAAACGTAAAAGTCTGCCTTGAGTGTATCCTACTCTGAGGCAAGACAAATGCAGTCTCATTAAGAGGACTGCATTGCATTTTCCACTGGACAACTGCCTTGTCCTGCAGAATGATATCACATATAGAAAGTATCCACCAGTGCTCACTGTAAACCTAAAGTTTTTCAGTGCAGAGGCTGTATCACAACTGGCCAATAATTCTCTGGCATGGCACTATATATATATTCCATTAGCATTCATCTAAACCATCTACCCCATTTCTTTGAAGCAAAATAGCTTGTAATACTCAGCTGAATAAAGGCAAATTCAGAGCCTTTAGACATTGCCATGTGCCTTCTGGCTCACTCTTTTCACCTTGCCTTTGCTTCCTCAAGCTGACTTTACCTGTGCAATTGCCCATTTCACCATAGGTCCACAGGCCAGTGATGCTCTGTTTACAATTTCATAGTTGTAACTTGGATTTGACAGGTAGTTTTTCTTCATCTTCTCCCGGATGGCATCACTGCAAGGGAAAAATTTATACACACAGCATGAGTACACTATGTCAGCATACAGGTGCTCAGTATCCCTTTGTCTAGCCTGCCTTCCACAGCTGCCAAGAAACATTTCCCGTCACTTTTGCTGAGTAGTAGCTGGAATGTTCAACATGTTGTTTCAGAAATTACAGCTTAAAGGCGATAAAAAAATTTTATCAATACTTTGAGATTAGTCATTCACAAACTGCTCAACTCTGGAGCTGGAAGGGAATTTAGATGTCTCTAGTCTGACCTTCTGCTCACAGTTAGAGCCGGCTAGGAAGCTGACCTCCTAAGCTGAATAAAGCCATCAGCAGCCTGGTCTGCTATTGCTGCAAAACCACTTTCAACTGACTGTGGCTTTGGACACCAACACACTGCTTTGCAACCATGACATTAAGTCACACAACATGCAGCTGCTTTGCCTCAGTTTTCATGATACACCTTAACTTCAGCAGTCTATTTCCTGTACCACCTGCATGTTCACCATGTGCAATAAGCTGGTGTCAAAAGAAGTCAAGTGCTACCAAAGCAATTACACAGAGCAAAGTCCAGTTAAGACCCCCTGCTCTTTGTAAATGGTTTGTTCACATAAATATCTCACAGTTGCACCTCACCTGATTTCCTCAGCAGAGAAGTTAACAATGGTTGGAATGAAGTTCTCCCTCATGATGATGGAACGTATTTGTTTCCAGTCAGTGGTGCTTTCACCTAAGAGCAGGCAGATGGACTCCAGGGCCAGCTTCACTGCTGCAGGGGGATTGGCCATGGAACGCACCTCTACCAGGTGCTGCTTCTTTATTGACTTCACAGCTAACCAGTGCCACAAAGATGAACAGTGTTGATTGGGAAGAAAACAAACAGTTAGCAAAGCCCAGCAGAATACCCTGGATTTCTAAAAATGCTTCAAGATTCTAAAAATGAATATGATGTTATTAGAGAAGCAGATGCTTACAGTTTTTTTGGACAGGATCAACCCAGATCACAAGAAAACACATTCCCATAGACCAGTTTTAGATCCAAGACCACAGTGCGATCTCTTGGGGTGCTAACATACCATTCTGAGCTTCAATGACAGCAGGCTCCACCTTGTCAAGATCTTCTTTCACGCTCATCTGCTTGTCTGCAATGACTTCCTGCTGCTTGTGCAGCTGTTCCTGAATCTCCTGGCTCATAACCTGTAAGGAAATTTCACAAAAATACTGCTTTTTAGAGGCTGAACTTCTTCCAGTACTTGGACTGTAGGCTCTGTTTTGTAAATAAAATAGTTCCTATGTACAGAGATTTAACAAAAATTTTTACCTTTTTCTTCTCAGCTTCCTGCTGGTCCTTCACCATCTTTTTCAACTTGTCATTGGCTGCAGCATTTTTTACTTCCAGCTCCTGACTCTTTATTCTTAGGTCACGCCGCAATTCCTCCACCTAAGATTGATTGCAAGATAGAAAAGAGAATTCATATTGACCATTGAGATCTATTTACTCACTTCAGCTTTACAGAGGGGAAAGTTTTAAGAATACATACCTGATCAACTGTTTCCTTGATTTTTCTGAGACCAACATTCAGATGCATTTGCTGTTCCTCCAGTTCACTTCGTTTCTCATTGAACAAGTTGGCATAATGGTTGATGAAGTCCAGGTAGTGGCGTGGTGTGATTGCCATGGTTCTGCCTCCTCGTTTCGCCAGCCGAGCGTTAGCCTTGGGGGAACAAAGTGTTCTAGAGTATGCACTGGTTTAAAATTTATCTGCATGCCAAGGATCATAGTTTTTAGGAATCTAGTGAATGATGCCATGGCCTAGAGGTAAGTGTAAGTTAAGCAGTGTAATAACATACCTGATGAAGAGTCTGATGAACAAACACACAGCTATTAACAATGGCTTCCCTGTGCGATGGCGGTTGTGGCAGCTTATCATACACAACTGGCATGTAATCAGGCACAATGTAATTTGGTTTCTCAAGATCCATTTTGCTTGTGAACTCTTTGCCAACTTGGTACAGTGCTTCAGTTGACCAGTCTCCAAACCAGTTCAAGACACATCTGAAATACAAAGGATTTGTGAAGACTTCCCCAAAAGCAGTGTTTTAATGGTACCTGTAAAATATATTGGAATATGCAGCAATTACCTGTTGAAGAGAGCAGGAGAGGTAGCTGCCCTGTCCTTCAGGCCCTCAGAAGATGGATTCATAGTGAACACTACATGGAGATTGCGAATAACTTGGCTGGTGAACCATTTGTAGAGTTCCTCATGTGAATCTAACATTAAACCTTCTTTCTGTGCTCCTTCTTTACACTGAGTCATGAGGGTAGCATATTCATCTCCTTCAAAGAGACCAGGAACCTAATTCAAAGGGTAAGTTTTGTTGTAGCTTATGGTTGCAAAAAGGTGCAAAAAATATTTATTTAAAATCTTATTACCTCTCCATTGGCTAGGAGAGTGTTCATTCTCTCCAGGAATCCAGAATCCAAGACATTTGACTCATCCATAATAAAAGCTATTTTTTCATTTTTGCAGCCAGAGCGTCTCAATACTGTCCTGAGGTCTTCATCAAAATCTTCACCTGTGTATTTTCTGTGAACCTGGTAAGAGTTTACATGGGTCATCAACATTTTGGTTTAGCTTTTAATGGGATTTTAGGGGTCAATATATAAGTGGGAGTTTTGATTTACAAGATTTTAGAAGTAAACTTAGCACACCAACCTTGATTTGGTAGACACTCAAACCGTTCATCCAGGCAACAAATCTTGACAGGGTTGTTTTCCCTGCTCCACTGACTCCAATTAGCAGCAAGTGACCCTGTGGCTGACGGAAGATTCTGAAAAAGAACAAAACCAAGTGTGATTGATAAGTGTTAGCAACTCACTGAAGCATTTCCTAGAACATCTAAGCTACAAGTTAGTACCAAAACTGAGACACCTTTCTAGTCAGGATCCCACTAGCTAGAGGCTGGCAGCATATTTTTTATAGACATCAGTGAGACCATGCTCCATTCCTACTCTGTTCTGAGGCTATTCTGGTTTAGAGTAACTCTATGTACTGCTTATATGAGCAGCAATGGAAGTCTGAACTTACCGGTCAATTCTTAACACATGATCCAACACTTCATTGAACAGGACAAGTGGGACATCAAGTTCTTCTTCATAAAAGACTTTAAGCCTAGCTTTCACATAGTCTCTCAATTCTTCTTGATCCACTGGAATATAATCCTACAAGAACCAATACAGTCAATACAGTATGGAAGTTAAGACTAAGGGAATTTGCTTAGGGGTAAATTTATGAGTACACCAAAGCAGAACTACTAGAATACTTGAAGTAATAATCCTCTACAAAAGCTTAAGAACACTGTACTCATTTAACTTGCACAGGAACATGTCCACTGCCTGGAGTGCTACAGGTATGAGCATGGGGTTTAAACACTGGAACTACTGAACCTACCACAGACTGAGCCTGTGCTGCCAGTTACCAAAGAGACTGGGAAGTAGCACTAAAGACTAAATCCCTTCCCAAGTTTATTTTAAACAGCCTTTCCTAGTCACTTACTTATATCACTACCTACCTAAAAGCTAGGTAGACTTTTACCTAAACTCACCAGGATTTGTACAGGTTACCCAGACGATTCATTTTTATAAGAATTATAAAAATGATTATAAGAAACAGGTCACCAGAAAATGTGTAATATCAGAATTGCTCAAGGGTCACTGCCTAATCCAAGAGATTCCATAAGGAATAACTGTCACCTGGTAGTGTCACAATATTCTGCAGAAATATTATTTAATACTGCCTTTACATTTCATGGTGGCTCTTACCATAGCATCCCTGGCATAAAAGCTATGAAATTTGTGGCAGAGTTCACTTCAGATAATCATAGTAAAAACTTCTTGGAAATCAATTCAACAGCATGATGGGCACCAACTATCACTTTAATAAGAGCTGCATCACTCAATTGCATCTAACCTATTTAATTTCAGGGTTTATTTTTTCTTAAACTTTGACTTGCCTTTGACAGCCAGTTGCTGTACAAGATAGGTCTGCTCATAGCCTTTTCTTTGTCAATGTTGGGGAAGTGTTTCAGAGCAACCATGTCAATGTTCTCATCAGTCCAGCGTCTCTCCTCATCTTCCACAAGTCTGGATAAAGAATTAAGTCAGTGAGTACAGTCCTCTGTAATGAGAGGACATAATCACACCACATGGCAGCACTATGGCTGAAGTATATTTTTGCTTTGTGCAGATATGACTCCTAAGAGAGTCAAGCTGCAGTGAAATGAAATATTCTCACTGGTATTCCAGCTTTTATATAAAACACACTTTAGTTTGATGTTCTAACGAAAACTGGCAAGGAGTAGGCAACTTTTTATGGTTTTGTTTCCCCAGCTCATGAATTTTTTACCTGTCCTGGAAGAGACGTAAGGCTTCGTGGGCCCAAATCCTGATGAGGCCTTCAACTGGTAAGGTTTCCAGTGGTCTTAATGCCTCAAATATACCTCTCACCCACCGAGTCATTTCACGAGGTGAGTAGATGTAGTGTGGCTGTGTGTCCTGAGTGAATCTCTCCTAAAAATTTAAATTTAATTAGTTACTTTATCTCAAAGTTGCAACATATTTTTTACAGGACTTGGCATTACAAGACATTATTCTGACAGCATAATGCAGTCATTTTTGCCAGAACTCAAGTAATTAGTCGAGTTCTTGTACACATACTATCCATGAGAAAGGCTAACAACACATGTTAAATGAAGCATAGAAGAAATCATTCTACCTGGAGTTTGGAGTTGCCCTTAACAAGTTACCTGAGACATTGTGTAGAATTCTACCATGGCAGCAGTGAGAGGCTCTGCATATGTGCGGAGTGATGGGATCAGCCTCAGCATTGCACGGTTGAATGTTCCATATATCTGAGTAAGTGAAGCTGGCCCAGGATAGTCCACATAAACCACAGGAACATGTCGTAAAAATCTGAAAGATTAGCATATTTCACAGTACAGAAAGTCAAATTACTATCTGTATTCTCTTAGTTATCTTTTGCCAAAATTAAATAACTGTTTGATTCAAAACCATCAGCAGCAGCTGTAGCTGGTTTGATTGCTCCCTTTCTCAAGTGTTTCAGACAGGTGATTCAACAGCCTAATACTGAGTTCACTGCTGGGCTTTCACAGTAAAAACCAAGCAGCAGGTAGTGCCAAACCAAGGAACAAAATTTCAGCACAGCTGTTGTTAAACAAGTGTATTAAGAACAGATTACATAATCAATGCTTACATTTTGACTCCTATTCAATTGTTATCTAGAATTTACTAGACCCATTACCTATGTGACAGAGGTTTTCTTCCAGGATCAGTAGGTGGATTACATGCACCAACAAACTGAATTCTCTCCAGTTTCACCCATGTCTGGTCAGATGTACGGTAGAATCCTCCATGTTCTACCATCTGGAACAAAAACATAAAAATAAAATCAAATCAGTGGAACATTTTATTTCCCTGTAAGTAGCTGTTCTGATACAGTTGATTACAAAGAAATACAAACCTGTCTAATGAAGGATATGACTCTCTGTGTGCCATACTTGTCCATATCTGGCAAGTTGATTTCATCACAGAACAGCACCAGCCACTTTCCTAACTGCACAGGAGCCAGCACCACTCCATTAGGGGTACGCCTGTATTCACAGTAGTGATCAAAAGTTTTCAACAGCAGTTCTGGAGTGGTAGCACTTGAAAAGTTGAGTCCAACCACCTTAAAAAGAGTATAATGAAAAAAAATATTAAAATACATTAAGGATTGAAAGAGAGTATATCAAGAGTCCTGGAAACAGGCATGTTTGGCTGTTCACAATGGAAGTATATACATCATGTACATTACAAGTATATTACCACATATATACAGCTATGATACTCTTTGCTTCCCATTGCAGGTTCTCCATTTACCATGCAGGAATGCTTCCTGCCCTACCCTGTATTTTGAACTTGACAGCCTCATGTAACTGTCACCCAACCTAAATACACAGAAGGGTGAGAGCTACTCTTAAACATTTGCACAGTATTTTTAAATACTGAACGCAGGAATGCTTCTCTGTTACTGAAGTGGCAAAGAAATAAAGCAGCTTTAGGCTAAGGAACTTGAGAAATGAATTTGTATTCTCAACATGATTTTTATTTTTTACTATATATACACATGACTGACTGAGGTGAAGGTATCACTGAGTTTTGGCTAGGAAATAAATTTCATGCTATCTTTAATCTTAAAAATATTGAAGACTTGATACTAATCACAGATCCATGCGCACACACACACACATACACACACACAAGTCTCTTGTGTACCTCCATGTCAGGCAGAGCTCTGAGAGCACTGAAAAGGGTCATGGTCTTTCCAGAACCTGGTGGTCCACAGAGCACCAGAGGTTTGTGCTCTGCCAGCCAAGTGTACAGCAATGCCTCATGGCGAACTGTATCTAGGGTTGGCACTACAACATCAGGAGCTGCAACTTTGTGTGTTTCAACTTCAATTTGAGGAACTTTGGATTGCCATGGCACCCATTCACCTGTAATGGACACCTAGAAGCACAAAAAAATGGTTAGACAATTTAGAATAGGAATCCAGCTCAACCTTAGTTAAATTTATTTTTTTAAGTGACATCAAATTTTATGTGTTTGTTGAAGTATGAAACTGTAAAATTTAAGGTAGTCTAGCAGTTTATTCTCCAGGTTTGCCTCCAAAATCTAAAGCAAGCTTTTAAGAAAATGAAAGAGCAACATTTCCAGCACCAGAAAGGTTTACCTCATAGTCAATGATAGGTATGTTGGGTGCAGTTGGCAGTGGCACAGTGGTGATTCTCCTAATGTATTCTCCCAGCTCTGCTCTCATTTTCAAACGACTGTCTCCAGAGAGAGACCACAGTATGGCATAGACCAGGTACCTCTGTAAGAAGCAAGAGCAGCAGCTATTGGTTTTGGAGTAAGGGAACAAAGCCCAGTGAGTAACTCAAATCCAGGCAAACACAGGAGTCACTAAGAGCAGGCTGCACGTACCTGGATGTAACGCTCCAGCTGGTCAATCTGCATGGGGAAGTCGGGGTGGTTGGCGTTGTACTGGGCCACGTTGCGGCAAGCCTGGTGCAGCATGGAGAACAGGGAGCCCAGGCAGCGCAGGCGCGTCAGGTCCATGATGTGCTCCAGCTTGAAGGCGTGCTCAAGGGCCTTGGTCACCAGGCCATTGGATGTGAAATATGGCTGCATTATTGTTGCAGCATCTCTCTGAATCTGTTGGGGGAGACAAACACTGCTCTAAGCATTTGCTTTTCATTTGACTACCAGACAGAAAGAAAAGGTTTTGTTTAAGGTTTGAAATGCTTCATATTAAAAAAAAAATAAAAAGGAAAAAAATGTAAAGAGGAAGTCAGCTTTTCTTTGATAGGCTGTCATAAATTCTACTATGGTGTACCTGTGTTACAAGCATTTTTACTACTTTATCCCATAATGAAATCTAAGCTATACCTGCAACATTGGGGATGCTGCTTCTTCTCCTTCATCTTCTTTGCCCTTTCGCCTGCGCTGAGCTTCCTCCTCACCTTCATCCAGAGGAATGCTTCTTAGTCTGGCCAGGAAGTTATTGAATATCATGTCTGTACTGAGAACATCCTCACTGAACCAGACCATACCACACCTTGACACAGTAGCCAAAGTGGCATATTTCAGATCCTGTACTTCAAACATGATACGCACCTGAAAAAAGAAATTTTAAACAACATTTAGGAGTAAAAACAATCAACCAAAACAACACAAACACTCTTTCCCTGAAAAAACAGAGAGCTTTTAAAATATGCAGATTTGCATTTAGACTCCAAATAATTAACATCAGCATTATACTGCCCTAAGGTAAGTTCATCATTATTGACATTTACCATAAGACTTATATAATTCACATTTTGTCTTACAGGGTCTGACTAAGTGTAACATGAAATGTTTCCACAAAAACCCTTTACTCCAGCAAACCACAATCTGAACTCAGTATTACTTTGCTTGTGATGAGAAAGAGGCACAACACTAGTACATATTAAATTAAACCAACAAGCTTATACACAGCACATAAACACAACATAAAAAAGTAACATTACATTAGGTGGGAGGCTGAGACGTTCCCCATTTGGCAGAGTCAGGAGTTTGTTGTCATCCAGAACAGAGTTCAAGTTCTCAACCCATTCAGGGTCTACATCACCATCAAAGATAATCCACTGACGTTTCTGTAGTTCACCTCTCACATTGTCTATGATTCTGTATTAAAGAAAATATTATCGAAGGAGAGAATTAAGGTGAGTTTATCCTAGGCACAAATGTACTAGCCATTTTGTATTTGTGTTATTACAGACTTACTTCCTCAGGACATGTGTAAACAAGCCATCTGTCCATTCCCTGGTATTTGGATCCAAAGTACCATAGAGGTGATCTTTGCTGATTGCTTTTGGATCTATAATGTGAGCAACACCTTCCACACCCTCCAGCCGCTCAAGGGCCTTCAGAAGTACTCTCCAGGCCATGCTCTTTCCACTTCCAGAGGGACCAACCATCATCAAACCATGATTTATCTGTGTAATCTGATACAGCTGAAGAACCTGTGACACAGTAATGTACCAATTAACTTCAGCAGGTAATCTAAACTTTTAGGTACGGTTTGTTTAAGACAAGAAAAATTTAAAAGCTTTCAACTTTTCATAATATAAAAGGAAATTTAGTCTTAAACATAAACTTCAACTGCACATTTTCAGTTTGGTATTTTACCTTTTCAACCCACATGCCACCAACTTCTTCTCCATCACCATAGGTAAGGTACATTTCCTGACACACTTTCTTAAGCTCCTCTCTCAAGGCTGTCATCTCTCCACGGTGATACTGCACTCCAGGGAATACATCAGAAAGGAGACTGAACAGCAGTGGAATGTCTTCTGCAACCAGTTTTGGTACCATAGTTTCACATACACTTTGGATCAGGATCTGCAGAGAAAGAGTCACATTCCATTGAAGATTTGTTAAGTTCACTTTACCAAACGTGTTTGACAAGGAATACTTCACTAAATAATTTAGTGATTAAGCATCAGACCAGGGTAGTCTTAGTCAAAACAACTGTTGATGTGGTTTCAACTTTGGAACTACTCAGTGATTTCCTAGTGATTTGCAGTTTATACAAGTCCTTCCTAAGTCTCTTCATTATGCTTTTGGCATTAATTGCTGAGACACTGTGCAGCAATAAATGTCATGGATGCACCACCTCATATGAATAAAATTTTCACTATGATTCAGGGATTTAGAAGTCGTGTTTAACTTGGTGCTTTTAAGCTATCAAATTACCTTTGGTAAATAACATTATTTTGTTCACATGGCTTAATACTAAATGGTAAACACTGAAGGGTTACTTTCTTTGTTTAGTGTGCACCCTTTATCACAGAATTAAAGGACTTTACACACACATTACCTCTTGCTCTGGCAAGTTCTCAGCGATTTCTCCCTCATCAACGACTTCCCCACGCTCTTCCTTCTCCCGCTTTATCTTCTGAATCCTCTCCCTCTTCACATTACCTGCACTAACCAGCACACTCTTCAGTGCTCTCAGGCCAAAATCATAGTGACTTTGGGAGGACAGCTGTTCATCACAAAGCCTAAGAAGCAAAAGAGATGAAACACAATTTGATTCTCAGTATAAACCAACATAACACTCAGTAAATGTCATTCTCTACTTGAAACTATTGCTTCAAATGATTGCTGCACAATGTGCTTAGTGAGTTGTGGAGAATATTACAGCTTTGAAGTTCTATTATTACTGACTGCAGCCAAACTTGTTACTCACTTGAAGAACGGCACTATCTTATTGGCAAGAACTTCAGCAGTACGGAAGCCTTGGGAGTACAGCATGACCTGGGCAATCAACTGACGGTCTGGTTTTGTCATTGCCAAGCTACGGAACAACTTCTTCAAATTGTCAGGCAGATTGGATCTGCCTGCATAGCCAGGGTTCATGGTGATGAAGATAGCCATGTCAGGGCTCACTTTGACTTGTTTGTTCAGCAGCTCACAGGTAATGGGTGTTGCAGCTGAAAAGAGAGTGCATTTAGTTATACCTGAGTCAGTGATCCAACACTGAGAACTGAAGTCATACATTATTCTATTTTAGTTTCCTACAGTAAAGAACAGCAGGTTCTCCAGTACTGCAAGTCAAGCAGTATACATTTCTACCAGCTGAAAGTTACATCATATATTTAAGTTTTGACATAAAGTAGCTTCATCCTTGCATAATTTGCAAGAAACGTAGCTGAGCAACAAAACATGAAGGATATTAGAGAAGCATGAAGGATGTTAGAGAAGAATTACATACTCTTGTCATAGTTGGGGTTGGAATGCTCTCTCAAGGCTTCCTGGATGCACTGAACTTGCTGTGAAACTGCAGAGAGCATTCTCTCCTCCAGTCTGTTGAACTCATCAAAGCAGCCCCACGCGCCAACTTGGCAAAGTCCCACAAAGATTCGTCCCATTGCCTGCACACAGAAGGGGAAATTCACTCAGTTGCACTGGCAAAAGGAGCAGAGAAGAGCACTTTATACAATGCATCCAAGGCAGGAAGTTTATTTGTCTGTTACTGTATTTGTAGTATTGTAAGAGTTATGAAAGGGTTCTGAAGTTCAGCTTTCACTGCTTCACAGAACCACAGATCATAGCTCCCTGTACTTCACACTGCACTGCAGTGTTTCCAAAACAGGCAAACTAAGTCCACTGCATAATGTTTTGTTTGCTAACACCATTAACATCAGGTGCAGTTCTAGTCCTTTATTGCAAGGAGGGTACAAGAATTACAAAACATTTCGGAAGAGTAAATTGGATGGCCAGAGTATGATAACCTTCCTACATAAAGAACAACCTTTAAGGTAAGATTCTGTAGAGGGAACATGATGGAGGTCTACAATCTACTGGTTTCAGATGAATATGAATCAATTATTCACTGTCTTTTCTACTACAAGAACTTGGGAATCATTGAAAAAAGACAAAAAGAAGCTGCCCTTTCATGAAGTGCATAGTAATAGTGCACAGTGGAACAATTTGGTAAAGATGTTCTAGAACCAAGTGTGTAAGTGGATTTAAGGGGAGAAATGGTACATTAAAAAAGGTTCGCTGGAGCATGAACAGAGAAACACTTCCACTGGGACATCCTGATTGTTCTAACTGTCAGAGGGAGGAAGTGAGCTGGGGCAAGGAGGATCACATTATCTGTGATAGCAACACTCCCTAGGCATTTTCTTACAGTCACCCCTACAAGCCAAATGTTGGTTAAATGGCATTCTGATCTGGTCAAATTACTGCTGCAGAGGAAAAATAACAGGTAGAATCCATAAAGTTTAGTGCTTTCTTGTCCATGTTTTATATTGTTTTTTATCTATACACTTGACCAAGGATTTTAAGATAATTTGCTGTGTTACAGTTTAGACACATTTCATCTGGTTCTCAGTTTGAAGATGTCATTAATCTTCAAATACCTGGATAAATTTTCTTAAGTTTTGAAGAATTCTTCACACATTGAGATAAACTGCACATCTGTGTTGTAAAGGATAATTAGGTAATAGTACAGCTACTTCAGTAATCTCACACTCTCATCTATTCCTCATTCAACCAGTCCTATAAATGCAAACTACATAGTTTAAGATACTTTCCTAAAGCCAGTCTTAAGCCCCTGCCCCTGTACTTCCTTTCCCTCCATTTGCTGTTACAGAACTACCTGTTCAAAAGCACAGAACCTCTGCTCTAGCAATGTTCCATCCCACTTCTGCTTTAGGCATTTTTTTGTTACAGAGGTTCTATGACCAATAGATACCAGCTCAGTTAGGATTTCTACATAATCATCTTGAAAATAAACATTGCTGGCTGTTTCAGGGTTCTGAAGAGATTCCTATTTGTTGTTAACAAAGACTACAATGTTTTTATCAAACAGCTTACCTGGAAGTCAAATGTTTCATCACAGTTGAAAACCAACACAAAGCGGCCGAGCTGATGTCCAAGAGCTTTAACAGATTCTGTTTTCCCAGTCCCAGCAGGACCTGTTTTTGAAATGGGATGGACATGCTTTAGAATTCATCATCTGAATAGCACTGCCAACTCATGTAATCTGCCAGCATGTGGATTCTGAAGGTGCCTGTTCAATCAAGAGACTTCAAACAAGACCTAAAACTGTTTTGACTTCCCCCAAAAGACCATTTTGTTCTTTGCTACCTTAGTTAAAAGTGTCCTGCATGTTCATATTGACACTGTACTGTGGGGATGCACTTCCTTTCCTCAGTCCACCCCCTAAACCCCATCCTAGGCCACACTATAGTCTCAGGAATGCTTGTTAAGCCATGGCCTACATTAACAGCACCAGTTAGCTCCCCTTGTGCTTATCAGAAACCTTGTCTGCTCCCATAGCTTCCCTTGTCTAACAAGCTCCCGTTTTCTACTTAAATAGCCTTGAGACTTCTTTCTTCTCTCTGAACAACAGAGCAAGTAGAATAATATTTTTGTTGTTGGACTTTTCAAGGAAAGTTCCAGCAACCACCAACTCAGATTGTGGCCAGGATGGAAATTTACTGGTGACTAAAATCAGTAATTTTGCAACTCCATAAACAGTGGTCCTAAGTGAGACTCTGAGATCTCCCAGACTGCAGCAGGCTGTGACCAGGATCTCCCTCCCAGTGGGATGCCTCTTGGAGCTTGTCATGTCTCCAGTTTGCAATGGAGGATTGCCACTGAAAGTTGACAATTGAACCTGGACTGCTATCTCCCACTCCTTGAGACCCAACCCTTCATCTCTGGAGAGATGCAAAGGCATCTGATGTATTTCACTGAATTTAAGGTGAGTTTTTCATAGGTATACCTTTGCACATACTTCATGTCTGTGTGCCTTATGAGTGTTGCCAATTTAGGTCTGTAATTACTCTAAACATTTTGTCAAATTACTGCTGTGCTTATAGAAAATCCTACTGAATAATTTTGTTTTAAATTAATAAATTGTTCAAGTATTGATATTATTGTACTGATTAGATAATTAAGTTTTCTAAACCCTTTAGACCTAAACTGGATCCAGTCTAAAGCTAAGTTTGGCAAGGGAGTCCACTCTGACCCTTGTGACACAATAGCAGTCTCCCTAACCCCTCTGCATCCCTTACAGTTATCCCTGCTTTTCCTTCTGTGCCCCCAGGCTCCACATAAACCATTTTAGATTTATTTTCATCAGATTTTTCCTTGTGTTCTTTATCTATATAGTAAGTAATAAAATGAACCTTGCCATACAACTTGCCGTGCTTTAACAAATTCCTATTAAACCTGCCTTCACTGATTTCTCACTGGTGATTCTTTAAGTGACCTAAACCACTCATTCTCATATATATTAGACTTTAGAATTTTATACACTTGTCTCCCAAACTTACCAAATGGTGATCCTCCAAGTCTTGCCTCCAGGGCCTGTGTCATTGTCAGGTAGCAGCGGTCAGTGAGAGGAGTCTGCACCAGCTTATCCTGAACCCCAAGGTACTCAAAGCCATAGTTGAATTTGGCATTTGCCATCTGAATGGAGAGCTGCTGCAACACATCTGTCTGCTTTGGGTCAAAGTAGAACCGCATCTGGCTGAGCCACTCGAAGGATTTGGAGTTGTCGATCTTGCTTTTGATCAGTGATCTTGTAACATCTCTCTGGTGCACCAGCTCAGTAATCTGGAGAAGGAAAGAACTCCTTAACACCACAACAATACAAGCCAATAAACACAGGCTAATAAAGACAGGAATCCTAGAGCTTCTCAGATTAGCACAGTGAACTGCCATCACTTAGAAATCATGACCTAAAACCAGTCTCTGGTTTAAAAACCTGTTGCTACAAAGCCAAAACTAACAATGTTGCCTACTGCTCTTAATGACTTTCCTAGTTTACAGCAAAGCCCAGTCAGCCTGTTAATCTATTACACTGCTGAACTTGGTATTTTACTTGCCAGAAACCAGGTATCTCCCTCTAGAAATAACCCAGGATGATTTTAATTCTCCTCCCACCTCCAATCACTATCTACAATCAAAAGCATATTATGATTACAAAAATAAGCAACTTAATGACATATTTCACATCTGAATGAAAAGATCAGTAACTTCCATACCTGGAAGATCCAGTTTGAAGACCAATTCCTGAGACAGCATATCATATGATATCATGAATTAAGCTGACAAGAATGAAAACTACCACCACCTACATTAAGGATCAGGCCTTAATGTAACTGCTTAAATCACACTAAATCTTTTGCTGGAGGAATAGTAAATCTTAGACTGATCAATTTTTTTCTTTAAAATTTAAAAATGCTCACCTGTAAACCCTGAAGAGGAAAGGAAGTTTTTACTTACCAAGTGCTCCAGTTTCCTTCTGCGAAGGGGTGGCTGCTCCATCAGCACAGAGTCTGCCAGGACATTGAGTGTGACCTCAACATTGGCTAGCACAGACTGGAGAGGGCTGTTGTCTCCACCTCCACCATTGAGAGCTGACTCCACATTCTCAGACCAAGCAATCTGGGCTGACAGCACAACAAGCTGAGCCTGTGTAAAAAAACCCTCATCAGATAGTTTTCCTTGCTGAAGTAACCAAGCTGCAGTATACTTTAGTGTTCCACATTAATACCTGGTATTTGTCAATCCAAGAGATGTAGACTGCTGGATCAATTGAAGTTGCTTTTCCAAAGATTTCTACTTCAGTAACAGACTCTGCAAGCAATTTAGCAAGGGTCACTCTCATCTCTTTCTCAACAAGAGTGAGCCACTCATTGATCTTGGGATGTTCTGTGATGGAGACTGGTGTTTTGAACAGCACCTGCAAGAATTAAAGGTTTAAGTCAGCCCACATCCACTTATTTTCAGAATTTTATTTAAAAAGAAATACTGCAGCTATACCTCCTCTCCTTCACGTGAGGATATTCCAAGAACCACAGAATTGTCTTCATTAAGAATAATGCTAGAAACTCCAGCAAACATTTTCTTGAAGTGTTTCTGCAACTTAGCCACATTTTTGCTGTTTCCAATGATTTCAAGCAAGTCTTCATCACCAACAAAGTAGAACCTATTAATCACATAAAATCAGATCTATATCAGAACTTCAACTATCACTTTAAATTTATAATTTATGCTTCATCCATGGCCACTACACAGAAGTAACTGACAACCATTTCCTCAACATTGCAAGTGTGCATGAACCACAAATTTGCTAGCAGTTATACCCTAGTGCTACCTTTAAGTTCATGTGGTCTGTACCATACAGAAGTGTACACATGCTCCATAGTGTGGATAATTTTCTTATCCCTCTCTGAAATACCAACAGTAGAGTTTGGGATTGAATTGCCTGTCAGGAAGAAGAACTCCCACTCAGTACCTCCCTCACTCTTATTTTCTCATGCTAAGTGACAAACTAGTTGAGGACTACAGGTAAGTCAAAATCAATGACCTAAATACTGGACTGTGACAATTCAGACACTGTCCTTCAATCAAATGGCAGAAGAACCTCTTCAGTTTACAGAAATCAACTGCAATGGTTCCTTAGGCAATATCCAAATCCTGAAACCAACCACAGATGAGCAACTAAGGGAAGTTTCAGCCCCACTTCTGGAGAAGTAGCTGTAACTGAATTATGTATATAGACAATACCTAAATAAATGGTCATAACATCTCATATATATGCACCACAGAACTGGTAGAGGCTTTCCAGAGCAGTACACCAATTCCTGCATCAGATTAAGCAGGAGAAACAGGAAACATCAGATTACTTCAGGAGTCAACTGCTTACCGAGGGAAAGAGGACCTCTCCCTTTCCAAGTACTCTCCCAGGGCTTTCTGTATCTTCCCAAGCAAGTCTGCCAGTCTCTCTAATGATCTCTGCACACCCTGAATGTTCAGAACATCCATCACAAGTGGAGATTTGGACACCTTTTTCATGAGTGCCAAGAATTCAGTGCTGATGCTGCAAGTAAAATAACACAATACATTAGTGCAAACTCAGTAACCACAGGCCTAAAGAACACCAAAGTTATTTGTCTCTAAAT
Source organism: Melospiza melodia melodia (assembly GCF_035770615.1). Lineage (NCBI taxonomy): Eukaryota > Metazoa > Chordata > Aves > Passeriformes > Passerellidae > Melospiza > Melospiza melodia. The sequence goes on from NC_086199.1 coordinate 11,333,997, forward strand.
GACCACTCCACCTCTAATGGCTACAGCAGCTCTAGGGAACACAACCTTAAATTCCCCAAATTACTCTTCATCTACCTCAAGCCCTCAACAACAAAATCTCACTTCTTTGTAATGTTCAATCTACCAAGTCCAGAGCAGGTCTACTTATCTTTACCTCTTGAAGTGACACATAAATCTGATTCTTTGATCTGAGTGGAAGTGTGTGGAATGAGTAAGTATGATCAGACCAACTTAAAAGAGAGGAAGTAAATAATGTTTAAAGGGTGACATTAAAGGCTGCAGCAACAGAAATTTGCCTGTCTGTTGCAGCCACAATGCCAGAAAAAACCTTGAACTAACTGATAGGAAGTAGCAAGGAAAACTACCTGAGTCCAAATCATCTCCTAAAAATTGTACATCAGCCTACTTACTACAAACATTTTCTGCCATAGTTACACCTCTTTGCTTGATGAACTTGTATCTACAGCAGCTGTAATCCAGTTGGACCAGGTAAGAATTCAGCCAGTATTTCAACTCAGGGAGTGCTACAGAGAGTCATGAAGTTTCAGGCCTGCCCACAGGGTGCCCCAAGGGAGGCAAGAAAACAACAAAATGACAAAGTTACCTCTGGAACCGCTGGGTCTCCACAGGCAGCAGGTGCTTGATGTCTGCACTGCCAGTAAAGATACCCTCCAGGTACACCCAGCGCCTCTGGACATCAATCCAGACATCAAAGAGTGCCATGATACGGTTCAGCTTATCTTCCCAGCTAAGGGCATCCTCCTCAAACACCTGAAGTTTAAACACTACATTAATATTCATTTTAATGTTATAAAGTGCTTGTCTAGTAATAATTATTAGAGGAAACAGTTTTTTGAGAGTTACAAAGTATGCATTATACAAATAACAGTCTGTCAGCTTTAAACACTGAATATAGTCCCTGCTGACAAAAATATAAACTAAACAGAAGGGGAAAGCAGAAATAAACAAAAATTCTTTAGCTTCGCTCTCCATTTTACCTTGTAGTATGGTGACAGCTTCATGGCAGACACGCTGTTAATGTGCTCCTTGACTTTGTTGAAAAGGTCATCCCACCCACGAATCAAACGACACTTGTTCTGGTAATTGACCAAGTCCAGTTCATAGGTGTTCCACACTTCTCTTATCTGAAGAAAAAGATGTTTAAGATATGACATCAATAATTTCTGCTCCAACATAGTTACAAAGTAGAAATATATTACAGGAATCAGATACTAATTTTTTTTACCCAAAGATTCTGGCTTTATACTTAAGCATTTGTTAAAAATACTGAGACTATGATGCAGTTCAAGGTGGGATTTTTGCAGTTACCACCAATAACTGCTTTTCCCAAATACTGCAAGTTTTATCAGAAGAAGTCTACAAAGCTTTAAATTGCTCCCCAAAACAGAAAAAACCACGGAGTCTTGGCACTTGTTTCAACAGCTTAGAGTGACAAGTTAACTACACAAGTAGCCACTTAACAGCAACCCTCAGATTTGCGACTACATGCATACATACAAGGAACTGATACTAGCCTGTTTTAAGAACTCTTCCAAAGCCATTTCTCCCTGAGCCACAAGCAGAACATCTTTGACAATTGCTTCATTTCTCTGTAGATCGACATCCCAGATCTGGCCCAGGGTCAGTTCTGAGACAACCCAGTTAACATGAAGCCTCTTCATCAGCTGTTTCCAGTGTCGGTCTTTAAGTGCCTCAGATTTCAGTTCAATAACTAACATGTTTATCTACAGATGAAAAGAAAGTAAGTCACGTCTTTGAATGTGAATATAAAATACATACATTCTAGAAATGTGGGCAACTTACCTTCATGTAGCCCTTCAGAAGTCTCTGGACATACTCATAGGAGGCGTACTGTCGCAAACGGGCAGGGAAGTTCTTCAGCTGGTTCAGCAGACCATCCAAGTTTTGTCGAAGCTGTCAGTGACACAAAAGCAATGAAATCTTTCTCTACAAGTCCTGTGCACATAACCATACAAATTACCTATACATTTGTTACAAAAAACTCTCTCTAATGAGATATTAGCAACAGGACAGCATTTACAAGTGTTAGCCTTGTTTGCCTAAGATGTGGTTACTCTACAGCTGAGAATGTAATTTTATTGGTCTGACTGAGATTCATGATGCAGTCTTGTCACAGGCAGTCAGTTTATAGATTAGTGCTCTTTCTGCTCCTTACCTCCTGAGCACTGAACTAAAATCAATGCTGTTTACCCAACTGTATAATGAAGTTTCTCTAATGAGGTCCAACAGACTATTTAAAAACAGCAGTTTCTTCTCTGTAGATGCAGTCAAATCTCAAACGATGGAAGCTGCATAAATTCCCTGTAGGATTACTTAAATTATGACAATCCTGTGAATATTTTTTATCTTACTTTCAGAAGAAACATGCAAAATATATTGAAAAAGGTACCTAAACACTGAAAATTATCTACACTGATAATAGAGCATGTCTGTCTCAAGAGGTCTAATTCCTAATTTACATATACTTGTGGCAGTTATATTGTTAATGTACACCAAAGTGAAGTACCTTGCGAGGCTGTACTGAGACCCAGGGCTGCTCCTTCATTTGATCAATTTGTTCCCAGACCTTAGAGAGTTCAGACCAGACACCTTTGAGATCCTGCAGCTCTTCAAGGGCTACCTGTAATAAAGGATGTATCAAACATCAGCAGTTACTCCTAATTTCTTCAAAGTCAATAGCACGGGTGAGTTAAACAAAATACTTCTAATCCATCAAAAACCTTTGAATAGTTTGCCAGCTCAACTGCAAGAACTGCAAGAGCAAGTGACCAAGATGAAATTTTCCATCTCAGCTCACTTAACAGTTTCAAAAGAATAAGACAGTCAAGGAAGAGATCACAGACAAGCTCTGAAGGCTAGAACTGAGTAAGTGTGGAGACTGTGCCCTGATATTGGTACAGCACACACTACGAGTCACTCTCCTGAGGGAGAAAACGATGGAACTGAAACATTTTAATCCAAAACTGGCAGGAAGGTGTGTGAGCAGGTTGTACCTGGACGCGCTCCTCACTGCCACTGAGCAGCCCAGTGTCTGTGAGTTCCAGAGCTTCCTTGGCCTTGGCACACTTCTCACGGTCATCCTTCAGCCTGCCGAATTTTCCTTCGTAAATGGTAAGAGCTTGAAGAGCCTCTTCTGGACGCAGATTTCCCTAAAGTTTGCACAGGATACATTAATCCAACAATCCTACAGTTATGATGAAGGCAAGTTAAAAGTAGGGACTAAATATAAATGTTGGTTTGTTAGCAGGGACTAAATATAAATAATAAGACAACATATTATTCCACAATAAGTTCCATTTCATTTTTACATGCAGTTTTTGGCTTTACCAAAAAGCACTCCAGAAAAAAAAAAAGGCAAAAAGCAGCTTACTTCTGAATCCTTCTACACGCATATCTCTGACATATACTTGTTTCAGACAAAGCTCTCTTAGTCAATGAAGCAATTTACATTTCTGCACCTAAGAGAGGCCTATGTTTTAAGAGTAAATTTCTCTTTGCAACTATTGCCAAAAATCAATACACTTATTATAAGTTATTATAGAATGCTTAAAAAGACTTTTACTGTCACCTAAAATGAAAAATTGCAAAAAAAGCATAAAAACAAACTGAATGCAGAAAATCTACCTCATTCACTGAATATTAATCATCACTACTTACTGTTACAGGCTTTGTTTTCTCCCAGTCTGTCAGCAAGTCAGTTGTTCGGCTCTCCACTGCACGATCCTCTTGAACTATTTTCATCTGCAGATTTGCTACTTGTTGTTGAATGGCAGAATCCTTCCTCCGCATGATGTCATTGAAGGCACCCCATTCTCCTTCAATGTTGTCAATGTAGAGCCAAGAGGAGGGGAACTGGAACCTTTGCTTCTCAAGCAAGCGCTGACCATTGCGATAAAGCTACAAGACACAGTGGTTTTAAGTTAAAAACACAAAATTTAAGCTGCAAGGCTAAATAAACACACTTTAATAAATGCTCACTATAGAGCTCACAGGATTTTTCAGAATACGAATTTAAAATCTGTTCTTAAGAGAACCTGAGTATTATTTTATGATGAAGCTGCATTTTATGAGCTAAGCCTGACATTCCACAAGTCAGAATCATTAACAAAAGACAACAAACATACCTCAACTTGCTTTTCAAACTGTTTGATTTTACGTTTCAAGGACTGCACGTATGTGATGAACGTCACGGCATCTGATGTGCTAGCAGTGTCCACAGAATGCTGCTCCAGCTCTTGACGGGACTGTTAAGGGCACAAATCAATGTTTTAGCATTCTACAACAGTTGATCTGAAAGTGAAAAACTGGAATTAAGACTGTTCTTACCTTAGAAATTTGTGAATGAAACTCTGTCATGTTCTGACCAAGCATTTGGCCAAATTTGCTGAGCACCTCCTTGTGCCAGGAGTCATACTTCAAGTTCACCTTTGATTGTACCTACAAGTGAATAATATTACATAACAGTAAGTTGTCACCCTTGCTATTTTCGGTTATACACCTTTTCCGAAATTCAATGCATTTATCACAACAAATAATTAAGATTTCTCACCTTGCCATAGTCTATGACAACAGGTCCAAATTCCTTTCTGGTTTCTGCATTGTCAAATGTTCCTCTTGCCTTTCTTATCTGAACCAAAAGGGCCTGCCACTTATTCAGGTCTTCTCCAAGACGGTTGTATATATTTTCAGCCTGCATGTCCCACAGACACTGGTACTGCAGCCAAACCTGATGGAGGTATTTCACAATGTTCAGAACTTCTCCAGTATATTCCAAAATATGGCTTTCCCTCTAGCCCCCAGGAAAACTGAGAGTCCATGTTAATTTTAGCTGTTCCACTATATCCTGTCAGCCTCCTACCTTGACATACTGCTCCACTTCAGTCACAATTCCCATGACAGCTGAGTATGACTCCTCCAGGGCTGCAGGGCCATCAGGCATCCTGGTCAGTGCATTACGATAGAACTTCTCTTCCTCAGACAGCTCATAGTGCACTCCAACCTAAGAACCACAGTTACACTTGTGATATACACAAACTTCCAGGGCACTCAGGTTTGGTTTTAGATCAACACACTAATATATTGAGGACAGCTAATTACTAAGTGAAAGCAATTGCTCTGACTTAGATACAGCTGCATTACACTTACCTGGTATCTCTGACTTTGAATTCTTGGCAGCGACAGGATTACCATTTTCCAAGAAAACATTTCTTGGTAAAGTTTGTATCTACAGTCTTCAATTGGTGGATTCAAGTAGATCACCTGGTTGGTTATTCTTAGTTCATGTACAATGTTCTGCAAAAATAGTAAAAACACACAATTTTACTGGCAGATACTGCTACATATAGACAAGAATTTTGGACTTCAAGAAGTATTTTTTAAAAATCAACTTGCACGTAAATGGAAAGAGGAAAATATTTCTCCAAAAACATGCAAGAAGATGAAAGAAGAAATAGTCATCTACCATACAGGCCTCAGAAATAATTTCTGCATTAGTTAATTGACAATACAGAAAAAAACCAACCAACCAACCAACAAAATCTAATGCAAAAAAACCCCACAGGAAAACTTACTTTGATCTTGGGTTCACCACCAGGCTTATGGCTCACTTGAGGAGCATCTGTATCCATGTCAACTTCTGCTTTGTCATCTGCTTGTCCCAGAAGAACCTGGGTCCAGGCCCTCAGTCCAGCTTGCAAACGAACACCCAGGATTCTTTCAATCTAAAGAAAATGAGGCACATTGGAGGAAAAACCTGCATATTCACTGCATGAAGATCCCCACTATCAATATATTCTGATGGGCACACTACAGCACCTCAAAGAACCAAATGCTCCTTTACTAAGCCATTCCAGCACCAGAAGGGGCTTACAAGAATTGAAAGGACTGTTTACTAGGACTTGTAGCAGTAAGACAGGGAATAATGGCTTTAAATTGAAAGAAAGGAAGTTTAGATTAGTGTTAGGGTGGTGAGGCACTGGAACAGGTTGCCCAGAGAAGTTATGGATGCCCCATCCCTGGAAGTGTTCCAGGCCAAGCTGGATGGGGCTTTCAGCTACCAAATCAATGGCATCACTGCCCATGGCATGGGGACTGCAACTAGATGATCTCTAAGGTCTCTACCAACCCAAACCATTCCACAATTAAAGAGGTTTAGGAGTTTTGGTAAACTTGCACTGAATATAATTCAAAATTTCTTCTCCTCCTCATGGACTTTAATGTAATTAAAGAATTTTAATCATAGTGAAGTTAGCCTAGTGACCAATAACCTGAAACTTAACAGGCAGAAGCAAACAATATGATGGCAACAAGTCTTTGCTACCAGGACAGCACATTTCCACTGCACTTTATCTACCTTGGTCCCCAGCATCCTCTAGGCTGTCAAACTGTATCAAACTTTTTTCTTCAAAAGACAAACTCCCCTTGAATTACTGATCCCAAAATTCTAAAAAAACCCCAACACAGTCTTGTATCTTCTGCATACCAAAAATGCACTGAAATTTTCAGGGAATGAGAATTTAGTCTCTGGTGTGACTATAAAGAAAAGTCTCCCTGGGTGATTATGAAGACAATAATCAAAATATATTTTGCACCTGAATAAAATGTTACCTCTAAACATATACTACTCCTTGATCTCAAACTTACCTCCATATCCAACTTATTGACCCAGATTGGCAAATTTGAGTATGAATGAAGATTTAAATCATCCACAGCTTTCTGAACTCTGTTCAAGATTTCAGAGAAAGTCTTGTGATCATACATGCATGTTTCCAATGATCTCACTTCCAGGTCTATCTTCTCTTCAATAATGAGCAGATCATCCACCTAAGACAGTTTAGGAAAAATGAGATGTTTAGTTTGACAGGTTAGATCAAGGAAACAATAATTCAGTAATGGTTAATCATGTATCTTTATTTGGATGCAGCAAACCATCAATTTTAGCAATATCAATGAAAACAGTACTGCTAATAGCAATTTTAGCACTATTAAAAGATCCATCCAGTTGGCCAATTTGTGCAGACTCAATCAGCTACTTAAACCAAGAGCTGCAGAACTGGTTCTCAGCTATCCAATGACACTTTTGGATAACCACACATTACTGAATTATAAATGTAAAAGTTTTGCAGATTTAGACAGAAAACACAAACCTTTTCCTGGAAGCTGAAGACAGTCTCAGCCAAGCGCTGCACGTATGGATCAAGCTTGTATGATTCCCACACGAGTGCAATTCCTTCTGCAATCAAAGCCTGCACCTCTTTCTTCAGGCCAGCGACCAGCAGTGAGATAGTGTTACGCTCTTCTACCTTCTCACACGTTCGCTCGTATGTGCGGACACTTTCAATGAGAGAAATAGCAAATGGATAGAGCTGGTTTGCTTGGTGAGCTTTGTTGACAATTGCTAGTGGGACACGGAAACCAAGCCACTTCAGGTTTCGGACTTCTTTGGAAAGTGTAATTATTTCTGGAAGGAAGTTGACTTTCAGTTTCAGGACGTTTCCAGTTCGGCCTCGAACACGAGTGCTTTCGATGGTGAAAATGCGACCAGACACGCCAAGGTTGCGCTGCTGAACTTTTCTTGCCCAGTCATCAAAGATCTCCTGAGTGTTAAGCTTCATGCGAAAGCTATCTCCATCCTGCTTCAGCTTCTGACCTTCCACATGGTTCTCCCAGCCTTTGCCAAGGACATCCTCCACACGCTTCATGTAAGCGGTGAGCTGCCTGTCGATCTGTTTTGCCCAAATTATAGACCCAGACACAGGAGGCAAGTCACGAACGTGACTCATTTTACACGCCTGACTCTGCGGATATTGAACTTTAAATTTGTCATGAAGAGACTCAATATCATCCTTCACACGCTGGATCAGCTGTGTTTGGTACTCACGAATGGCGCCGCGAATGTGAGGTCTCACAAACAGGGCGTTAAAGCGCGAGAAGATTCGGAACATTTCATTGGCGTTCTTCGCTGTACCGAGCTGGTCCCTCAGACGGGCTGTTATCCTTGTTTCAACTCTGTCAATTCTCTCATCATAGCGCTTCATTGCTGCCTCCCAGGCTTCTGTACCTTCTTTGGAAACATCTAATCCATCTACTTCCTTAACATTCTCATAAGCAAGATTGACTTCTTCAATTGCATTAGCATCTGCAGCATCAAAAAGGACTTCTGCTACTTTCATATCCTGTGGTTCAGGTACCTCTCCTTGATTTTGCTGGGCAACAGCTGTTACCTATATTAGAATCACAATTTAGTGAGCTGGATACTTCAAAATTTCCCTGAAGTAGCAAAATGCAGTTGGTTTTAAAAAATATTGCACAAACCCCCAGCCAATCAGTGATAAGTTTTTAACAAACTTTCAGTCATGCTTCAGAATTAACTTCCAGTAGGAACAAGGCAGCACAGTTACTTTGCAAACTTCCACTACTGTGCAGCATAATCTCATTTTCCACTGTGGTTTAGCCAAGTTCAAGGATTTAAACATTTATTAATCTCCTCTGTGTTATGTCTAGACTTGCTGAGTTTATTAACACAAGCATGTATTATGCAATGTAAGTCAGAATTAAAGGTAAGCCTATTAGCAAGCGTTCAAAACTAAACATGGAAACTGAATGTTACACTACATTTGTGTTGGTAACTTCAAGTAACAGTAACACTCCTGAAGAAGCCACTCAGATTTTCTGTTTTGTAACAACCAAGATTACCTGAGGTCGCAGGACTCTCACAATGACAGCTCTCAGCTGCTCATGCTGACGCCTGAATTTCCTCATTTGATCAAGACGACTCTGGAGTTTCCTGTGAGCAGGATTGATGCGCCACACCATCTTCAGGTTCTCCTCCCTTTTTCTCTTCACGATATCCCTCAGCAGAACTTGCAGCTTCTCATATTCATCATCCCAGGTTTGGAATACTTCAAAGCACGCAACCATTACCTGAAAAAAGTTTTAGAAAAGGAACTTCAGCTCCCAAATTACATCCTGCCTGAAAGTCACTGTCCAACACAAAAATACAGCAACCAGTATCACAAAGCCATAACATACCTTTTCAAATTCCTCATAGGCCACATGCATCAGTTTTCTGGTTCCCAACACTTTAAGCAGCTGCGAGCTCAGATCTCTTGAAATAGCCTCCACTAAACGCAATGCCCTTTGGATTGGGTACTTTGTGTTCCTGATTTTTCTCAAATGGGTAAATATTGCAACAAGGGCCTGTCTGATTTTGTCCAGCTCCGTAGCAGACAGCAAGTCATTCAGTGGAAAGTCTTTCATCAGTGGATTATAGTCATTCACAGTTTCCAGCGCCTGTTTCAGACCTAAATGGAAAAGATTTTGAATATAACTTTTCATTTCATTGACCAAAATCTCTACCTGTAACCATTCCAAAGTTCCTCGCAACAGCACTGCTCTTTGCAGCACAATGTTCAGGTTTTTTAACAGTTCTGTATGACATTTGAGAGAAATGTTATTGAACAGATACTTTACCTGTGTCAGTATCAAAGCTGACAGTAGCATGGAAACGTTTGCCATGTTTCAGAATGTCCAGAGTCAGCAGAACTTCTGGACTTTCCCGTTTTTCCTGAATGCGGTACAGAGCCCTTTCCAAATTTAACCAGAAGCTTATCTCCTGTAATGCAGTGCCTGATGCAGGATCTCGATCTAATTTGGTCACCTGCAAGGTAATGGAGAGAAAGAGAAAGGAAGAAAGAAAAGCATTTAATTTATATGCTTCAGCTGTAAAAACTTGCTTAAATAATTGAAACATGCAACAACTGCCAGGTTTTAATAACCCAACCTCAGACAGTTCTGGCACTCATTCTTTGAAAAGTGTAGGAACTGTATGCAACATGTGAAAAGTGTAATTCCAAAGATCCTAAAGGTTGGTTTTAGGACCCTCATATAATAATCCTCAGCATAGCCTAAAAATGTCACCTGCCTGCTTTCCTGAGCAGTGTCTGTATTCTGGCTAAAGGCAGATGAGCCAGGCAAGATAACAAATGTTTTACGCCCTTAAGCAAGAAAAGATAACACTGTTCCATGAGCAATAGGTGTTTCCTGTGCAACAGAGGCAAAAAGCCAGACTAGTATCTCAGATGCTGCTTTTGAGTAACACCAACAGAACAGAAGTTCTTTTGAAAAGTAACAGGCAGAAGTATGAGATTATGAGATAGGGCTGGAGCAACCATTGTGGTTGTGGATGCACCAGGGGGAAATAACAAAACAGGCCAAATCAGACGTGCTCCTCAATCTGCTGTATCAATCTGCTGTTCAGTCTGTAAAGATTTGAAGAACAGTTACAAAATTCACAGGATTACTGCTATTTACTTGAGTCTATTACAATACGTAAAACAAAGTCATACTCTTGGTTATTTGTCAAACAATTTAGACTAGATTCCAAATTAAGACTAGGCTCAGCCTAATTTTAAACTAGACTTAGCCTAATTTAGACCAATGTTTCTGGTGACTCAAAAACCTGGTCTGAGATCTTCAGAGCATCCTGCACAAGCAGAATTTTACCAGTTAATCTGTGAAGAAGATACACAGTACTACACAGAAGTTCTTACTACTTGGTTGCTTTTTTCCCCCTGTTCTTTATTTGGTTACCTTTTGTATTTCTCTAATCCAGCGGTTGACTCCAGACTGTAACTGATTAAGGAACAATGGATCCTCAGCCTTCTCACCAAAATCTGTAACTTTTGGTTTTTCTCCATGTTCATAACACTGCTTGGCAACATTAGTAATGGTTGCATGGATGGGCAGACTGATCTCTGGAATTTCAATATTCTGTTGCAAATGCAAGAGGCCCATTTCAAGCTCTGCAATCTTTTTCTCAACTGAAGGAGCCATCTTATCTCCATCCCTGAAAAAGCACAGATGTTTACATGTAAGAAGGCAAACCAAAAAACCATACATAACACATTTAGACCTGAACTGTTTCCCCAGAGTCAGCAACAGCATCATACCAACCATGTGCTAAAACAATTCATGTGATTCACCTTGAAGAGTCACTGTTGTTTGTTACTTTTTTTTAATCATTAAACACTTCAGTTCATTAGCACAGAAATGCACCATTTCTACTGAATTACCTGTCTGCTTTGCCAGATTCTCGGATATAGGACTTGAAGAAGGGAGCAACAGCGTTGCTAATGAAAGAGTGCAGTGTTTCATATGGAGAATCCTCACTGAGAGTGAGCACTCTGAGCTGGGAAGACACTGGTTTGTCAGCATCGATCACTGCTGTACGTTTAATGAACGCCAGGCTACGGAACAGAGAAGAGAGTTACTGACCAATCATCTGACACTTCAGTGACACAACAGCTTAAATCTGACTGCAAGGTTAGGAGCCAAATGGCAATCCAAAAGTAAAATCTAAAAAGTATCATCACACTTCACAATCCTTCTTCTAAGAGACTTGAATACAAGTCTTCCAAATAAATACATCTTTACAGTTCAGCAATAAGCAAGCTGAGTTATCAATAAGGACTCTGAAATAGGTGCACACTAAAGACAAACACATTTTACAAAGTTTCAGAGTCAAATATGCCTCAATGTAAGTGAGGCATAAATAGTAAATAAATATGTAACAGCAGCCAGACATAACCAAAGAATATTGAACCCAAGTTGTGTATGTTACAGCTGCATGTAAGCCAAAATTAATAGCCCATAGCTAGAAGTCCTAGGTCCACTCCTTTCAGCCTCATGATACACCCTTTTTTTATCAGAGCCTCTGCCTTGGCAAGCTTGGATAAAAAAACTGCCTGAAAGCAATAGGCAAACCGAAGGTAAATTTGTAGGTAAAGCAAGTAAATTTGCTTATACAAGTTTTACATACATAGAGTAGAAATGTTAAGATCTATTTTACTAATTCACCTGTTTGACTTTATTCCATAATGAATGTCAGTGCTGATACTGTAGGAAATGAACTCTTTTTCCTCTTCTCCTTCATCTCCCACATCCTCTGCAAAAAATATTGTATGTAAGAAATAATTTCTAACACATCTGCCACTCCTTCTCAACCACCTTCTGTTGTTATCAGACTATTTCCTAACCTTTAAGCTCCACACCAACTTAATTAACTAAATTAGGTCAAATGTAGCTTTGCAATATGTCTCAGATGCAGAATGGGTTCATTGTCTTTAAACAAAACTCCATTAAGATTTAGCTTGCTATAAAAATAATAAAGAATTACAGTAAGTGAATTATAAGTCACAGAAGAGTTATATGAGAGAGAAATCTGCAATACAGAATGTGCATTTATTTCAGAGGTATGTTGCCAGGACAACTATGCTTCAGTGAGAACATTAAACAGCTGCTTTTTTCTTCCAAAGGTGGCTTTGCATTTTCAGACATTTACTTTGAAAATGATTTGGAAATTAAGTCTCTGAACAACAACAACAAAAATGTCTTGGCAGAACAAAAAGCCAAGCCGTGGGAAGTACTCAGTGCATCACAGCTGATGTAATTGCTGAGGATGCAGGCAGCCGTGCTGCAATGCAGTGATTCCAGTGCAGAAGGTCACTCCCGGCTGGGGGACACACTCTGGCTGGACACTTTACAGCAGACTCTGCCCTACTCTGTCCCTTGCAGGCTGGGGAGATGGTGAATCCAGAATGCAGCTTTCATTGTGCAGAAATAAGGCTTCTGTTTTATTGTACTTGTAATCAATAATCTACTTCATGCAATGCAATCCATGGACAAGCTTCAATAACAACAGTTTTTAACAGTGTCAGAGCTTTCCATATGCTGCTGGAGATTTCAGATCTGCTACACCTGGCTGTCATTCACAAAATCCACTCTGCCCAAGTAACTGCTATTAAACCAGAAGACATGGACAGAAATGGCATCTGTGCATCATAAATTAGTATTTGGCTTTTGACACGTAATGAGTCTCTCAATTTCTTTTTATGCATACATATATAAGAATACCTATGCCATGAGCCTGGAGATAACTGATCACCATGATATTATTTCCAACCTTAACTAGGGATAACCATTCTCATGATCCAGGCATAGCAAAAATGCAGGAATCATCTGCATTAATATTAAATGGTTTTCTTTAAACCTTTTTAAACACTGTATCATGAATTCATAAAGACAGCAGTTCTTTTGTTCTCTTTGAGAAAATTAACCCTACTAGAAAAGACATCTCAAACTTTGGAAGGGGAAAGAGGAGGATGATCTGGATATAGGCAAAAAATAAACAATGATGGGGTATTTTTAAGCAATATCTGAAGTTTACAATTAATAGACAGCAAGTGAAAGAATCTTCTTGATGTTTCTGTATGCAACAACCGCAGGGCATACATCAGGACGTTAAATTGTTTCTCTTGTTATTGACATGTTAAATAGCACAATATGAGATACGATTTTATTAGGATTTGATATATACAGGAACAGAACCACCAGCATACTAGGAGTAGGGATTCAGAATTGTAATAGAATTTTGCACGCTCACCCTGGCAGGCAGGTAGCCATTTATGGACTGGAGGGGCTTGTTTAACAGTAAAAGCCTGTATTATTGATGAAACCTTGCTGCATTTTGTCACTGCATATTAGGCTGCATTCTGTGACTCTAAGAGCCTATTTAGCAACAGATTTGTCGACAAGTTATTTTCGAAATAAAGTTACAGCAGCACGAGTAACAAAGACACTCCAGCCACAGTCTGAGCTTGGCTGCATTTCATGCAGCATTTGATGCGCTTCTGAGCGCAAGCACCACGGCCACCAGGCTTCGATAACGAAACAAAGGCAGGGCAAGGCCCACATCTTCCTTTGTCAATTACAGGACCTCCCTATTTAACCATGAAACAACGCTTTTTACAGGTCGATTCAGGCTTGGTTATTTTTTTGCCTTTATCCGGGGTTTTGGCGCTCTCGCTCTGTTTCAGAGCGGCTCTCTGCCTCGCCCAGGAGGTCACTTCCCGAGCAGCCTGGCTGCCTCAGGAGCGCTGCCACGGCCAGCTGACAAAGCGTTTTCGGTGCCTTCCCAATCAGGACCGGCCGCGGCCGCAGCACGCCCGGATCTGCGCCCACAGCGAGCCCGCAGCCCCGCCGCGCATCCGCCTGGGCCCGGACCGCGGAACAAAGGCGGCGGGGGAGGCCGGGCGGCGGCCAGCGGGACCCGCCCGCAGCCCAGGCTGTGCCGCCACCGCCCGAGCCCGACAGCGAAGCCGCGGTGCCCGGCGCGGCGCCTCCCGGCCGGGGCCGCGCTGAGGCGGAGCGCGGAGCGGGGCCGCGGCGGAGGCGCGCCCCTCCCACCCGCGGCAGGGCGGCGGCCGCGGCCGGCAGCGGCCATTTTGCCACCGCGGCGGCTCCGCTCCCGCCTCACCTTTGAGTGTGGAGCGCTCCACCAGCACCGTGTGGACCTGCGGGTCGGAGAGGAACTTGCGCATATGCTCCACGGCGCCCTTCTCCTCCAGCGCCGCTTCCAGCGCCGCCGGCGCCTCGCCGCCATCCTCCAGCAGCAGCGGCACCAGCTTGCGCAGGTGCTTCTGCAGCACCGACACGTCGGCCACGTTCTGCACAGCCGAGCCCGACACCTCCATGCCGCCTTCCTCGCCGCCGGGGCCGCCGCCCCCGCCGCCGCCGGAGTCGGACATGCCGAGGCAGAGGGACACCGGCCGGCACCGCGCTCCGCCCGCCCGGCCGCGCCCCGGCTGAGCCCGCCCGCCGCGCCGCCAGCCCCGCCCGGCCGCGCCGCGGGGGAGCCTGGGACGGGCGGGCCCGCTCCTCCCCGCCCCGCCCCGCCCGGGCAGCGGCCGCTCCCCGCCGCCGCCTATTCGTAGAATCATGGAGCGGGTTGTCTTGGGAGAGACCTTAAAAATCATGGAGCGGTTTATCTTGGGAGAGACCTTAAAAATCACGGTTCCAGCACGCCTTCCATAGGCAGCACCACCTTGTACTAGACCAGGCGGCTCAGGGCCCCATCCAACACGGCCTAGAGCACTGTCAGGGATGGGCGCCCACAGCTTCTCTGGGCAACCCGTTTCAGTGCTTCGCCATCCTCACTGTAAAGAACGTCCTCCTAAATAGCTAATCTAAACCTACTCTCTTTCAGTCTGAATCCATTCCCCTTGTTCTGTCACTACATGTTTTTGTAAAAAGCTCCTCTGCGTCTTTCTTATAAGCTCCTTTCAGCTAGTGAAAAGTTCCCCACAGGAACCCTTCCACAAGGGTTTTATCCCTTCCACAGTGGTTTATTCTGGAAGGAGAGCGCAGGTTGTGAGGGAAAAGGGGAATGCAGCAGCACCCGGGAGATGTGTCCTGTCGCTGTTGCCTCCTTACCCAGAAGATAAAGCAGGCCCGAGGCTCGTTTGTCCAAAGGTAAATAGTGATTATTTCATGTGAAAAATTAGGCCAGAAGCCATTAGGTCAGGTGGCAAAAATGACATATTCCCGTGAAGAAAGCAGCAGGCCAACTGCAAGGCCTCTTCAGTGAAGTATCTCCGTGCTTTACATGCCCAGCCAGCCAGCCGTACTAATTACTGTTTAATCAATCTGGCACCCAAACCATTAATCCTAGTCTTTGGTGAAACTGCTTCCCAAAAGCAAAGGACATAAAAGGAGACAGGGACAAAGAGTACTTCAGTGAGAAAGGGGATTTTATTAAAAATGAAAGAATTTAATTTTAAAAAATTCTTAAACATCTGTTACAGCTGCCACATCTCAATGTATGTTTGACTGTTGGAGGTATCAGATGAGTTTAACTCACTGCTGCTGAGATGGACCATCCTGTTCCTCCTGGCCCAAACTAGTCCCCCAGTCCTGGCTGCATTTGGAGGTGTCTGGGAGAGGGGAGGGGGCAGTGAAGTTCCAAAGCAATTCCACTGACTCCCCAAAAGTACACCAGGGATGGTGGGTGACCCACAGACTGAAACTCCAGCTTTTGCTCATAGGGAAGTAGAAAAGGGAATGGGTTTTCTTTGGGTTGTCCCCAAAAGAAAAGCAAGACAACCGTACAAAACTGCATCTGAACCTCCCATGCATTTCAATAGACACACAGGGAAATGCACAGACCCCCAGGCCCAGGATCTGTTCAGATGTACTGCCCAAGAAATAAGGAAGCTGTGGTAGAATATCCTGCCTAGCAAAGGAAGACCTGATCTGTAAGCCTCTACACAAGTGTAACTCAGAATTAAAGTGTTTATGTCCAGCTAGGACACTAGAAATCTGCAAAGCCCACCCACATATCCCAGCTCCTCTATTCTACCAAGGGAAAAAGCACGCCATGTTCAGGCAGGCTCCTAAAGCATTTTTGAGTCCAGTTTACCTTTGAAAAAACAGATTTCTTAAGTAATAAAAATCTCAAACATTCCTGTCTGGAAGAAAAATCATTTGTTCAGCAACTAAGTTTCAACTGCAAGAACCAAAATGAACAGAGGTGATTGGTTTTTGATGAATCAAACCTATTTAGCACACACCCCCTCCCACTAAGGTGATTTTTTGATGAAGAAAAATACTGGTAGATACATCTCTGAATGCTCTGTTCATAGAATGGTTACTGAGACAGTGTTTAATACAGCACTCACCTATTTCAATTTTCTGAAGTCTAGTTTGTCCACACCTTGTAATTCTTCTACATTCAGGTTGTTCCAGGATTGTGTTTTGTATGAAAAAAGTGCTAACTTTGCATAGCTGTCTGAATTCCACCCAGGCTATCCTGTCTTGGCTGACAGCTTTCCAATGCAGGGAGAATTAGCTACTTCTTACATCCACACAGTAAACACCAGCACAGGCCAAGCACCCCAAACCCACAGGTTAAATTCACATTCTGGATGTGGAGATGTTGATTAGAAGGGTGTTGATAATATTCCTAAGCAACCTAGATACATCTCAAGTGTAACTTGGCATCTCTTTGGAGGTGAGCTCAAGCAATGATTCCAAGTACAGGCAGGCTCATTCTTCTGGAGCAGGCATCATCTGCCACGCCAAACTGTCACAGAATTTCTGTAGCTTACAATGCAAGATACAATATCTCACTGCTGTAAAACTGTTACCAGGAAAAAATGCAAATAAGGAAAATAAGGAAGTAAGTAGAAAAAAGCAGGACAGGGATAGGAAATTTTAATTTCCAAGTAAATATTTATATATATTGCTGCTGACTTGTAGAAAAGTAGGGTCAAAAATCCTCAACAAGTCTCATCTTACTGTAGGTTTTAAAATCAGAAATCCTCCATGTGCAACAAGTCGAATTCTGATATCAAGTGTTAGGCCACTTGCAACTAAAAGCCAGCATAGGTAGAGAATTTGTATTCCTTTAATCTCTTCAGCTTTATCTACTGTGCTAAGGGGAGCAGGAGGAAGATGCAAATTAAGTTAAAGGAAACTGAGGCACAGACAAGAGAAACTAATTTTTAACATAAGTTCTCTTCTGCAGTCAAAGCCTACGGAGAGAGGAAAGGCTTTACTTGCTCAATCAGGGTGAAAAAGCATTTGCCTTGATCTGGTTCTAGTTAATTATGCATGTCCTTTTCCCAGGGACACAGAAGACCTGGCCCTTCTTACAGGTGTGAGAAGCCACTGCAATCAGCCACCCAAAGGCAAAGACTGCCAATATGACAGATTTCCCATGTAATTTAACTAAAGACACATATTTCAGAGGTTCATAATGAAAACAGGACTTGTCAAGACACAAGACTTACTCCTAGAAAATGCAATACAATGTATGTAGAAACAAAACCTTTTTTGTAATTTGTAAAAGAAAGAACTTCAGCAGGGGGAAAAAAAGGATTTTTTTTCTATACTTAATATTAATTTGGTAGTATTTGAGACCAAAACCAAAGGAAAATACCCCAAGAGGTAACCATTAGGGCAAATCACCTCCTTTCCCATCTCTAATCCTCCTGCAGCTTTAATTCTACAGCGAATCTACTAGAAAAATTACTATGGCAGGGTCTTCATGCTAGCATGAACCTGCTCAGTGTGGTTTTTTGGATCACAAAAATGCCTGAAATAGCTCAAGGCAATTATGTGACTGCCCTCTCCCCTCCTCACCACAGGGTCAGTGCTTACAAACCTCCCTGGGGAGGGAATGAATGCAGTCCCCACGTGCCTGGCTCCAGTGAGAGCCAGCTGCAGCCCTGCTGCTCGTCAGGGAGCTGAGCAAGGAATAATGAATGCACTGCCTTCTTTTAGCTCCACAGTCAATGCTCCCTTGGGAATTTGTTCATACAAAATGTTTAACTACATCCAGTTTTATTGCATAAAGACAGCCCAAGCCAAGTCTCCTCATAGAAAAGAAACTATAATCCAGGGAGACAGCGATATGGTAATTAGAATGGCATTTCTTAATTAGCTATACACAGTCAGAGTCTTCACAATCACAGCACACAGTAAGGACAAGATCCAAGGGGCAGAAGTGCTCCACTTCTAGGTGGGTGGCCCATAAAACAGTGCAGAACATGGCTAACCTGAAATCACAGCTATCTCCTGTACGTATGTTTGCGAGGTGGATAAAGCAAACGAACACATCTCCAAACACAAGCAATATGTGCTACACTAGCACCTTCCTTTCCAATTCTACAAAGCCAAACCATGAAAGCAGTGCCAAAAAGCACTGCTGGTCAAAGCCCCTGAGACTAATTCCCTTAGAGGGCAAGGATTAAAGGTCATTTCCTGCAAAAGCTGGCAACTCACTAAAGTATTTATGTGGAAAAAATGTCATTGCTCTCAGTATTTTAAAACACTGTATTTTGAGATGTATTTAACCCTGATTACCAAAGGTGAATAACTGGATCCTCAGTTGTTTCAATATCTTGTTTTTCATTCATGATTTGATGAGTTTACTACTGAGCTCATGCAGAAAACTGTTTCACTACACAGACCTAACCTGTAACTCCAATCTTATATTTGTAACTCAAGCCAGTAGTCAGCTCTTGATCCCAGGCCCAACCACCCCCAACTCCCCCAGTTACTGAATGTCAGCTTTATGTGACTAATTTCCTTAGTTCTTTTGAAGATTTTTATGGATTGCAGAGGGAAGACAAGCCTTACTGCAAACTTCAGTTTTTCCCTGTATCCTTGCCACCTGATTGTGTATCGAGCACCACAAAATAATCCAAGATTTTATGGTTACTTTGCTTGAAGCCTGTCAATACAGAAATGTTTCAGGGGAAAACACTATAGTATGAAAGATGTTTTTTTTCTATTTGTAGATTAGAGCACTACCAGATTTTAGTACTGATTGCTGTTCTACAGGCAGTCTGCTTTTTCTACTGAGTATCAATCATTCCTGCTTTTTCTTTTTTTTTTTTTTACTTAATGGCCTTTCCATAATTTTGTCTAGCTTTTGTGAAATTTATGAAGTTAATTTGCACATATGAGTCTGCTACCAGTGATAATATGAACACACTCCCAAACACCTTGTGTTAAACTTAGTTTCATGATGAGCAAGTAAAATTCACATGTTCTTTATTTGTCCATATAATACACCTTTTTTTTTTAAGTTTTAAAATTAGATAAAAGCATATTAAATGGCAGGTGTATGAAGTTCTTCAGAAACAATGCCAGAACAAAAAATTGAATTACAAAATGTTAAAAAATATGTAGGTACATTTGAACTTAACATTCCACTAACGTATAATGTTACAGATATTGTCTAATGAAAAATAATTGTGCCACTTACCTATTTTTGCTGTTTCTAGGAACTTTTTATTCTGTACATAGGACAATTCTGTACAAAATATGAAGTCTACATTTTTATTACTTATTACCATAAAACAAGGTACAATGTATGTACAATATTAAAATGAAGCCATACTAAAGCCACACTAAAAAGACACTTGTAATATTACTTTCGACATTCCTGATGTACAGGTGTAATTTTGGAAAATGGGGGAAGGTATCAGACAGAACTTTATGAAGAACAACAGTCACCAAAATTCTACTTTAATTTTTCTTTTTATTTTGGATGTATTAGTTTTAGAATTGTTTAGTACAAGATTATACGAAATATATAAATATTGATAACAAACATGCTAAACCATTAGTGATGGTAAGATTTTGGAATATTGCCTAAGCAAATGTTCAGTGACCCAAAATTTCAAATATGCCTTTATAGAGAACTTGAAGCATCTAAATTATCACAATACTTCCCTTTTTGGTGAGTGTTTATCTTCAATAAAGAATAAAAATAAAATCTAGACAGTGAAAGATGTTCTTATACGTTGAGTATCACACAATCAATCAAACACTGATATACAGTTGGGATTTTCCCCCCCACTTGGATAACATAAGAATAATTCCTTTCAGCAATCTCTTGCACAGACATACTGAACACCCAAAATCAAAGGTAACTGATAATCTACCAGCTAAAGATGGAAGTTCAAACAATGGTATATCAAAATACAGAGACGTTGCTTTACACAATTAAAAAAGCACCCTTTTTCCCTCAAAAGTAGAAGGCATCTTTAAACTGTTTTCATATAGTTTATCCTAATGGTAAAGCATTTTCTTTTTCAAGTTTTACAGGAAATGTTTTCAGACACAGTGGACATTCCACTTAAAGGTTGGGTTGGTCTTTAAATTTAGGTGTTGTAAGCCAATATTTACCACTCACAATTTTCTTCCAATAGACAATGTAACAAATATTGGAAATCGAATGTTAAATGCAACCAACAAACAGCAGGCACTACATCTGCACAAGGTTACTATGAATGTCTGCTTTGAGCAATACTTTTTTTTATGGATGCAGGAGATGTTATACTTCCTTAAAAAGTAAAACAAAACTATTTTTAAAGAAGCCACGTTTTTTATCTCTTTATGCATCAAGACATTAAACATTAAGTTATATCATGTTACTGCCAGAGACAAAAGAAACTAATCACCCATTTAGAATAGCAGAACACATTTCAAACAGCTTGTAAGCAGGATAAGTAAGTCAAAATACTGGCCACCCTGAGAGAAATCAAATATTGAAGACAAAGCACTATATTTTAAAAGAGATTTTCCTCCCGTGCTTTTCCATCTACAACAAAAAGCTCATTACATGCAAGTAATCTTGTGGAATATATAGCAGCATTTGAAGATCATCAGCAACTCAGATGCATTTTCAGTTCACTTGTGAGGTGTATTTGCAGCACATGTGCTCTTTACAACAACAACAAAAATATTTTCACGGTAAAATTATGGTCACTATCTCCTCAGCTCTTAGACTCATTTAAAAAGAAGCAGAATGGAATTCAAGAGTCTGTTCTTTTTTTTCTTTTTTTTAAATTTTAATAAGCTTATGATGTGTTCATCTCTCAGATAAAAACTGATGCAACTGAAATCACACATAGTATCTGCCACAGAATATTGAACTCCTAGAGCCCAAGAAAAATGCTGAGTATTAAAAGCTCAGATAAGGGAGAAAACAGTGAAAGAGTTATTTTATTGACTTGAAAAAAATTAAAATGAAATTTTATATTCAGTCTATTCCCAGTCATAGTAAACAAATTTTCATTTTAGGAAAAATTCTTCGACCAGTTCATATCTGGAATACTGGTGCCATATTACACACTAAAGACTGGAAGATATGGCTTTAAATATACATAAAGTATTAGGATGTGGTATATATAGATATATATATATCTTTACCCTAAGTAAAAGAAAAATGAATTTACAGAATTCTTAGAAAGGAATGATGACTGAGGATTGTCATGAATGTTACCAGTTTGTAAGCCATGTTTTATAATACGAAAGAATAATTGTATTTTCAAAACTGCTGGTATATAACAAGACAGCAATAATGTTGAAACAACTGTAAAGCTGAGAAATCCTAGAAAAAAGTTTAATACTTATATCTGAAATAATTTTCCTTCTGAAAACACACATTTATCATTAGTACCAACTATTGGTCATTCACTTATTTAGATTTCATGGAACATTTTTCTCAAATGTGACTATAAAAACTGCATGATATCAGCTAGTTGGTACTATGACAACACCTCCAGGAAATTGTGTCCACTTGATTATGGTCAACCCAATATTCTGCAAATGGAACTGGGTAATTTACCATTGTTTGAACTACTAATCTTGAGCTGCATACTCTATTTTATTGCCTACAGAAATGGGTTGAAGAAAGCTTTGACTTTGTGTGTAACTGATTGGTATGGCACAAAAAATTAAGTTCTACTGTAGAACTGAGTCCAGAAAAGAAAACAACTTTTCCTCCAAAATAATATATTTCACTGTAATAGTTTAATGCCCATCATGTGATATTAATTCATCAGCTCTGCAATGTGATTCCAAGGCTTTCATGGTATAGATATCCTGAGGCAGTTCTGACTTGCGTCGCACAAGAGGACGATCTTTTTTCTGATCTTTTTGTGCCTGAAATAAAAATAGAACCAAGTTAGCCAAACATACTGATTACTAAACATTATTTAAGAGTACTTCTTGCACATCAGTATACTCACTTACAGGAAAAAAAAATCTCTGGAAAGAAGTTTATACTTTCTCCTCTTTACCCTACCATCTATGCAGTTTCAAGTATTAAAACCTTTTTTTTATGCTAAGAGGACGAACTAGAAACAACTATGAAATTCTAAGATATTAACAATCATGACATCATTACCATTTTGCCAATGCTCTCTCAAAACCAGACAATATTCCTAACAAAGTACCTTTAACTTTATAATGGTGTCTTTATGTAGTTCCCATGTCTGTCTCACCTACCCTAATTTACTTGTTTATTCTTTTTTTTTTAATAAGGACTATAAACAAGTCCTTATTAAAAACTGCATGGATTTTACTCAGCCATTTATTTATTGGCACCTAAGTCCCAGCTGTCCAACAAAGTTTCTAAGAAGAAACCTTAAAAGAGACTATGTAGCAGATTCACAGGCATTAGACACATAACACTACTTCTGGCTGCTAGATTATCATTTCAAAGCAGCAGCCCTGCTGAAGCCTATTACTACAGAACAAATGGTTATGGGGCTGAAAATACAAGCCAAGTTCATGATTAACAGTCACCTAAAGAAATGAATTCATAAATTGGAGCACTTTGCTATCTCCACAAGGCTTTACCTGACAAGCCTCTTCTTTCACTGTCTTTTTCAGCGTCTGCAAATCTTCAATTAAAGGCCCGTCTGTTTCCATTGCAACAGGACTGTTCAGCAAACTCGTGTCACTGTATGTGGGGTACTAATAAAATGCAAAATGTTAAAATAATCATTCTTAGTCATAATAACTAAACACTAGGAGTGTATTTGAGCATTTGATTGATATGACTAGTTATCTGAGATTAACTTCAATATTTTATGCATCCAGGGATTAAGTAATAGATTTTAGAATTGAACTCCAATACTTTCACACTTGGCAGAAATATCCTGCTGAGAAATACAGTAGGCATTAAAAAAAGATGGTTTGATTATCTGAGACTCAATTTTAAAATACTCAGATTTTGTCAGTATTGCATGTCTACTTTGGCAATCTGAAACCTTATTAATACATTGTCAAGTGCTCTGTGAACAATGTAAGAATCCAAACACAATAATTTTACTTGCTGATGCAATTTTGTGTTGGAAGAAAAAAATACACTAGTAAAGACCAAATATACCTAATATACATTTAATATGATTTCAAACAAAAAAATACCCTTTTCTGTCTTTGGAAAGAAAAACAATTATAAAAGTACTTTAGGAATTAAAAAACCCCAAAATCTTTGTTATCCAGTAATCTCAATACATCAGATCTTATTTTATTTCAGATGATGTGTATATAGTTTTGAATTCAGAAGTTATTTACATGCACACACAGGCCTTTTCATCAGTTTTTTCCTCATTAATATTTTGGTATCTGAGTAATAACCAGGTACCAATAACTCAATGCAAATGAGAAAAAATTAAAAAAACTCCTAAGAGCAAGGATTTAATAAATATAATGATTTAAAATCTTAAATTGTACTTTTGTGTCAAGCAGAATCAGGAACAGGTCTGAATAACAAGAATCATCAGTTATTAGACAAACTAGAAAGTTAATAGACATTTCAGGAAAAAAGAAACTCCTAAAAGTCCGTTATCTAGAGCACTAAAAGCATTTATATCTTTATGTCAAATTCAGTGGAGCATTCAGTAATTTGTATTTTAAATTTCTTCCATATATTAGCTTTCTTCAAGCAGACTATGCAGAATATACTGTATACAGGTGGTGTTAACCAGTATCAGAAAATGTATTTACGAAAAGTTCCTTTGAAAGAAAAGGAAATTGATACCATAGAACTCTGAATTTTTCTACAACTCAATCTACTTATTTAGCCAAACAGGCAATAGCCTATCATTTGTGATAGCAAGTGACCATGTATATCAAATTCTCTTCAAGCAATGCTTATGTATGACTTATGTAATCAGAGAAATATTTTGTCAGTGGAAGTCAATTATTGCATTCATATGAATAGTCCTTTTTGATTCACTTAATTAACCTGTTGTCAACTGACAGTTTATTCATTTTAGTAGATTTTACTTGATCAGTTTATTAATTGTTCCCTGGCAAATAACCCAAGAGGAAAAAAACATTCACGAATTTCCTTTTCTTAGAAAAAGAGATTACCTCATACTTTCTGTTTTAAAATAGCTCTGAGACCAGGAAGTGTCCCACTTCTGTTTACAGAGTACCATTTCTCCCTCTTCCAACACTTTAAACTCAGCTAGATGGTTTTGGAAATATATAGTACATTAAGTTTCTTGCTACAGTATAACAGAATTCTGGCTGTGAAGTAATTTGAATGTTTGGAGGTTTTTTGTTCATATGATTGAGCTGAAAGAAAACTGGCAGCAATCTCCAAGCAAATGAAGGGGGTGTGTGTGGGGGGATCCAAGCCAAATCATTTCCTTCTCCTGCAATTTCAACATCCAATGAATAGCCTAAAGGACCTCTTTGTTTTGTTATCATAACTGAGCCACATCATTAATGCTGGACAGGATGGTTCCTGCAGGAAATACCTGAGCAGCAGGTTCACCAGCAGAGCAGCCCAGTGCAAGTATGGGAACAAATGCACCAGACAAGAACATACAGCATTAATCCATCTGATACAAAGGAAAACTGACCACTCAAAACTCAGTTTGCAGAAAGATCTCTTTTGTAATATATTGTTTGCAAAACAGCTTTTCAAGAGAAACCAATTATGGCCTCTCTATATTTTTCCATAATTTTGCACAATAACTTTTCAAACTGCAATATGGTGAAAGTCCTATTACAAGGAAAGGAAAAAGTGCTTCATATCATACTTTTGAGAAACCTTTTTTTTAAAAAAATAATTACTTGCACAAGAGAAAGGTTAAAAATTTGAAAAGTACTTTTATTGTGTATCTTTCATAATACAGTTGGTGAAATTCCTTTATTTCCATGATCATCAGACCTGTTTCCCCCACTGATATTTAACAAAATTAGAGTATTTAAACATGATCATGTTAATCTTTTCTAAATACCTGGGGATTTGATTTGGCTAGATTTTCTATTTTAACCCATGCTTCTTCCCGCTCCTTCAATTTTAGCTTCTCTCTGGAAAAAAAATCATATAGAAGTAAAAGAATTCAACAAAATAAATTGTTCAGCTATACCCATTTGAGTCTACTGTCCAAAACACCACTGTTGACAGGATAACTTGCATTATATCAATACCCCATGATCTCAAATCAACATTAAAAGGGAAAAACTCAAGATTTTCTCATGAAAGCAACAAACTGGCTGATACCAGCTTATCTTTAGTACATGTACACTGTTAAAAGCAAAAATTAAAATAGAAAGAAGTTTTGATCTAGGCTGAAAGCACATTTTTGTTTTATTTCTAATTATTAGAATGTTCTTTTAGTAAATAAGAGGTTGACAACTGACCATGAAAGGGCAGAGATTTTTACTTGTCAGCCCAATGGCTTCAGGCAACAGGTTAAACCAAAAGGCACCAGAGACATTTTGAATTGAACTCTAACAGAGAAGTACCCAACAAAACTACACTCATCCTAGGGAGCAGCAAGTCCAGAGAGATGACATAAATGTGGATCATTTTCTTTTTGGTTTTGTGGGTTTTTTTAACAAAGTAGAAAAAGTTTGTTTTCTTATGCCTAATGCAATTTGAAAATGTAAAATCTTTCTTTCTTACAAATAAACATCTTCTTGCAGAGACTAGAAAGATCCACCTGTCTTTGAAGGCTGGTAGAATTTACAATAATTTTGAACTAAGAGTACTAAAAATGCTCTCAATGCACAGATCAGATGACCCTAATGTCAAGAAAAAAAAAGGAAGAGCAATTGTATCCAAGCACATACACAATTTGCCTCCAGATCTCAATTAAATGAATTCAAGATGGGAGGTAGGAACCCTTCAACCATCCCCCTTTTCAGTTCTTATGTGGGGGGAGATTTTTTATTTTGGTTTTGTGTTGCTAGCTCATTGCTCAGCACTCTGCTTTAGCTCATACTTAGAACATCATCCAAAAACGTTATAAAAATCAAAGAAGAAAAGAATTGATTTCTTATTTAAAAGGGGTTCCACTTACTTGCAATCAGGAAAAAGAGAATTAGAGTCTTTTTTTGAAGAGCCAATGCTCATATTTTGTCATCTATAAACACACAAACCTTAAGAATTTGATACTGTACAAGATAATGTCTTCTTGAATTCTAATAAGGAACTTCAAAACTTGGACAAATCAATCTACATTGAGAATCTGTATACTTCCAGTATATCAGTTTAAAATAGGTGTCTAATCTGAACCACTACTTGAAAGAATCCCTGATTGCTTTGAAATTTAAAATAAATTCAAATCCAGGTATTTCATATCCAGTTAGTGAGTAGGTACTAACCCACTTCTGCTAGTCCACTAACTGTTCCAGCCTCTAAAATGAGATCCAAACCATTAATATTTCTGACTTCTCTATCTCATTTTAGTAGGATTCTTTCATCAAATAAAATCTGTACTAGAGACCTGCACTACTGTAGAATAACAACTTGATTTCAGGTAACTTATATAATAATATGAAGATATGCTAACACACAATGCAATGTTGAAAAATACTGGGAAGGTATTTTGGGACAAACTGAGTGACAACACGAAAGGAAGTAACACGGGGTAAATAAAGCATGCAAAAATAAACACAGGATGTGAACTAAACTGTTCAACAGATTCTCTACACTGGGTTCCACCATTAGCAGTGTCCCTCTCAAAAACTTAATTTTTAGGAAGATGGTGACCCCAGAAGTATGAGGTCTAAGCCTACATGAGACGCTTTGTTAAGATTTAGTTCACATATAACAAGAAGTTTCAGCAAGTCAACTTTGAGACTGCTGCAATAAAATAGGCAACTTCCCACTGATGACACAGTGGTTTTTGAGAGCTAAAGCACTCTGAACAAATGACTCAGGAACAGACAGACACACTGACATAAAAACTTACTTCAGTTTTTCTGCTTTAAATTGCTGTGTGCAGTCATCGAACAGTTTTTGGTTCATCTCCATGAAGAGTTTCAGAGCATTGTATATCAAGCCATGTATTGTCCTATAAGTAAAACTTCTGGTTGAAACTCAGAGTACTTTAAACTTTGAAATCTACTTTTTCTGGTCAACAGTAGCCAATAGCCTACATAACTGGAAAATTACATCATTTCAGAATAAGTGGAAATGAAATTAATTAGTGGAAGTTTCAATTTACCCACAAGAGGCCTAACACTAAAATTACCAACTTTGAATAAAGTTTTCTTACTCTGCAGTACTACTTATCACTTACACTTCTGACATTTGAACCTCACTCTTAGTACTACATGTATCAATACAGGCCTAGTTGTGAAATTTAGTAGCAGACACTAATCCCATAAGAGTTAGTAGGGAAAATGTAGTATGGCATTAAAGATCTTGATGTAAGTAACTTACTGGCAACTGATAAATTGAAGAAAAAAAAGAGTTAGTAATTAAAAGGAGTGTAAAAAAGACCCCATTCCTTTTGAAAACTGCCACACAGCAACAGCACTCAGTTCAATGCAATTATGCCAGAACTCTTTAAGAAATATGTTAGAAAAGTAAAGTTGAAAACATCACAAAAATTACACAAAATCAATCTGCTTGATAAGGCACTTGTACAGATTAATTTACAACTCCAAGCTATAATGTACTGCTGCTCAAAAAGCAATCTGTTAAATGATCACTTTGTATTGTGTATGGAGTTACAAATAAGAGTGCAGCTGTACTGGTAGCATGACTTTTACTCAGAATAAAATGAATGCATGACCTTGAAAGTCAGAAAAAATAACCAACAGCAACCCACATTTACTATGTACAATTGCATCACTGAATTGGAATTTTATTAATGAGTACATTATTTGTTACTGCTTGCACCCAGTGACAGTAAGCAACCACTTTAACATCACTTTATTTTCCATTTCTTTCCTAGAGTTTAATTGCAGACTGATTACTCATTCTTGGCCAGCCCATCAGCAGTCCTCAATTCACAGCTAGAGCCAGACTGGGATACTGTCACCACCCCAGCAGTTGCACAATAGCTCAAACAAAGAGGCACTTTACAATGGAACAGCTGCAGAAGGGAGCTGACCAGGACTGTTTTCATGCGTAAGTACTACGTTATTGTGGGGAAAAAAACCGAAAATAATCAATGGAGAAAGAAGAAAACAAGCAGTAAACAAAAAGAAAATAAAAAGAAGGGGAAAAAATTATCTGATCTACAACATATTTCACTAGAATGCAGAAGAAATGCAGATCAGCAAATAGGTTAGTGATCAGAAATCAAAGTTAAGTCTTTAGAAGTATCTGAACTACAGATGAATGCCAAATTTGCTCCATATTTATAGAATAATGTAATGGATTAGATGCACTAAAACACTTTCTTGTTTAATTAAAAAAGGAAAAGCTATCTTCCACAGTTCTAAATACTTCCTCAAAATAGACAACAACAGTCTCTTTATCCAGCAACTTCAATATCATGGAATAAACAGCTCAACACAGTGTTAAACTAGCAACTCACAGATCCAAACTCTTAAACCTACAACTACACAGAAGTGAAGTAGCAGAAATTTGTACAAGTGTTTCTTACTTATTCCAATGCGTCTTTGAATTCCGGTACAAGGATGGAAACATGATGGGTAAAATCTTTGCTGCATTATCACTAATTAAACTCATAATATATTCATTATTCCAGTAGTATAATGCTCGCTCTGCAACCTAAGACAACATGAAAAAAGGAACACTTCTTCAATCTCTTACAGAGCACATAATCATAACATTTGGCAAATATAAGGGAAAGGTAAGAGAAGTTGCAGATCAGACTTGGATTTTTTAGTGCTAATGAGAGTCATGGAGCTGATGGAAAGAGACAGAAAAACTGCTTTTTACCTTGCTAGGCTCATGATTCAATCTATAACCCATGAACTCTGAAATTCAAGCAAAGAAATACTTTCCAAAAGAACCAGTATTTGCAGAACTTGTATTACAAGAAATGAAATGCAAACACTATACTGAAAGGGTTCAGGCACTTCTGAGAACACTGAGTTTTTCAGCCTTTTTATGCTAAGCACAACACTGAAGTGAATCTCCCAAAATGAATGCACATATTGCACTCTTGAGAACAAACAGTTAAGCTAATGTTTGGATCCCTGCAACTTGACATAGAATTGAAGACTCCTTTGCAACAAATAAAATTAATTATGGTGAATAATACATTACAAGTCTGCTGTACAAAAATTCTGGTATCATTGTACATGCAGTAAATACAGACCTGAAAGTGTGGACTGGACACACATTTGGCTAGCTGTCTGAAGAGAGGTTCCATAACTTTAACAAATTCAGATGGCTCAATAACATCTAAAATTTCTTCTAGTTCATTTAAAAACATGACTTCTTTTGGACTGTGAGTCTTTGGCCAGTATTTCAGCAGTGCCATTACCACCTGTAGAGACAAAGATAAAATAATTTCATGATAATTTCACTTTATCTTGAACTCAATTATAATGCATTAATAAGTCTGGTATTTCAAGCAGAACACAAATGTTGTGATTGCTTGTTCCATGTGACATTAGTAATCAGACATGGTTCAGTATCACAGAAATAAGTGTTAATACATCTAAACTTGCTTCTTCAGAAAACAAAGTTATATGTCTGTAAGACATGTTCAAAAATAATAATCATAATACTAGAGAGAAAACCTAATATCTAACTCCATATGATCAAAGTGCTAATTTGCTACTACATTATCAGGAAAATTACCTGCCATCTAAGTGACAGCAGCTTTAAATCTCTACCTTCCTGGGGATGTAATCCAAAAATCAAGCAATTAAGTTCTAACAATATATTTTAAAAAAATATTTATTAAAAATGCCTGAATTACTGGTGACCAACTATTCTAGGTATGCTGCTCTTAAACTTTGATTTGACTATCTTACTATGATCTTAGTCTTAATTTTCTTCATGATTAATAAGTTATTTACCCAGCTTGCTTACCTAGCAAGGAACACTCAAAACACAATCCTGTGATTCTATGATTTTTAAATATAAAAGCTGTAAGCAATATTTAATATCATCAGTGACAAGACAACTCTGAGAAATAAGTACTTCTTTCAAGTACATAATATTCAATCATGAAAGCAGACATTATGTCCTCAATGAAGCCTTGGTTAATATACACAGATTTTAAAAAATAAGATATCAAAAAGTCTCATGTGACAATTAAAAGGGAAGTAAAGACCAGGATCTTTTGAAGAGGAACTCAGTACTTTGCTGATGTGTGTACAACTTTCTTGAAAAAATTAGCAATCACATACTTATTTGGGATCAAAAAAGGAAACAAACCTGGTTGCATATTAATTCTAGATTTCTGGACTCCTACTAGCAAATATGCAACATCCTATCTGATGCTGCAAGAAAGCTAAGAAAACAAGATCTCATACAGTACAAATGATAGAATGCCTGACATTTGCTGTCTTATTAGATATTAAAAGCTCCAGCTAGGAGTGAACTCCTGCTCAGGTGTATACTTCCATTTGTTTCAAGAAATCCCATTTCCATTTTACAATAGAAATGGTCACAATCTAATAATGTGCACTTTTGTTAGCAGCGGTTGTTTTATTGATATACTGATTAAACAGACTGGTTCTTACCTACTTGATTTTGGGTGTAATGAAACAAAACACTAGATACTACAGAGGACAGTTAAAACTATTCATCTCTGCAATTATGTGCAGCCAGACCAAAGCCTGGTTTTGTCCAAGGCTTGTAGACATGAACAGGATCTGATTTAAAAGCCTTGCACCAATAGGCAGCTGTTTGTCAGAAATCTCTGTTCCATCGTAACATCCATCTCTGAACAGAGCACAGTTCAAGTTAATTTCTGACTAAATTGCTTCTGGACCCACCATCTCCTGTCTGCTCAGCCAGAACAAAACAAGCAGAATAAAATCTGTCTCTTTGTAAAACCTGTACTATAAATGTTGTGTTAGTTAGTTTTAGATATTCCGAACGACTGCTGGAAAAAACTAAATTTGATAGATCAAAACGGCTAAATATTTGACTCAAATATAAACAATTACAAATAAACAATTACAAAACTCCTCATAAACATAAACAATTATAAACAATATAAACAATTACAAACCTCCTTAAACAGTCTAGAGATGTAAGGTGTGTTAATAGTTCAAAATATGTAATAATAGCAAGATAAACTTACCGGTTCTGTAAGTGTGCTGTCCTTTTCTAAAAACTGAACTACACAGTATGCCAGCTACAGTAAAAGAAAAAGAGTTTTATTAATTGTCACTATGAAACTGAACACATTTTGAAGTCACTAGCATAAATCAAGAATAATTTTGAATGCCTTCAAATAAAATACAAGTTTCTTCTGTAATTAAAAAAAAATTAAATTTAAAAACCTATTTGGCAGACAACTTAAACAAAAGGGTAAATAGGCTTTAGCAATTCTTTCCAACCTTTGCAAGTGTGTCCTCATCTTTTCCTGTGTTATATCGTAGATACACATGATGATGCTTTCTTTTATGATCTAGTACTTTGCATTTCATCACATCTCATCTTTTCAAATACAGGATTTAAAAATCATGACCTTGTCTTGTGGAGTACTTTCCACTCACTAACATTTTGGTGTCCTGTGCTGACTTAGTAATTATTTTCTATTTCATAACCTAAGTTAGATAAAAGTGCATTGAACAGCTGTAAATCTTGGGATTTTTAAATATATCACAACTAATGATAACTATGCCTATCAATGTAAGCTGATGGATTAAAAGCATGGTACAACTCAGGAGACCCCTTTTTTCTGTGTACTTCTGAAAGGATAAATTGAATTAAATAATGATGTCCTCGTAAATTCCCAATTCCTTTCAAAACAGGAAATTCAACAAACTGAATTCAGCTGAATTGCTTCATGTAATTTAGAATAAAGTATTTATAAATGACATTCATTAAAACCATACTTTTCTGCAATTTTTTACATCTAAACATTACAGACAAGAAGATAAACAAAAAATCCTGTGTGGATAAATACTAAGAACTCTCACATTAACCAACTACTACATATGTTTCATCTATAAACACTACAGTGCTTTTAGAAAGGGTATTATTGTGAGCACACATGTTTTCTTTTTAATTTTTCTATCAACAAGTGAAGCATTACAGACATATGTGTTTAGTAATTTCCCCCAGGCTGGTTAGCCAGGAAGTTTTGGAGCTTAGAACTGAATTTACAGCAGTTACTCAAGTCCCCCAACCTCTTCAAGCAAGCTTACTTAAACACTAGTAGAAAAACACCAAGTAAAATTTACCTGTGGATGATAGACACTGAGTGATTTCACTTTGTGCAATGGTAACAAAACCTTCAATAGGAATATTTTGTGCTCTTCTTTTAATGGTAAGGCAAATCCATTAATTATGCTGCCAGGGAAAGAAATTTAAAAATAAAGATCAGTAATTATATGGAAGTTTGCACTAATGTGCAGGATATACAAAAATTCTTGGACTTGTTTTCTAATATTTACAAACGAATAGAGTAGTCAGATCAATCTCTGTCCACACCTTAACCAAGTTTTTCAGCAGTCTCAAATTCTTCTTCCAAGCTGCACACAACTATAGCTACAGCTGAGACACGGCAAAAATTGTCATGTCCCAAAACATCACCACAAAGTTCACGTTTTTTCCGTGTTTCTACAATCTTACACAAAGTCCCCTTAATCTTTGAAGTCTACTCTTAAAAGCAAGTGAGTTTAATGAAACAAAATCTACAACTTACCTTCCCAGTATTTCCAGTAATTCTGCTATGCCATTGTGATGTTCTGTTTCATAAATAAACCTAAACAAATGAAACATTTTATTGGTTTACTGCTGAAGAGAGATACAAATCCAATACCATCTATCATTACCCAAATATTTCAGTCACTCGGTAAAAGGAAAGCAGAGAGACACAATGGAAAAGAAACTTTGTGGAAACAAAAATCAGTAGCACACCCAGCTGATTTCAAGCTTCACACCTGCTTGCTCTTTTCTCCCACATTTTACAAAGCAGCCTACACTCAAGCTTTTCCCAATACTCATACCTTATGCCATTTTCATAATGCAAAACTGAACACAGCAAATAACACTTTAAATATTAAAATAACACAAGAGTATCTGGCACAATTAAACACCATGACTCAACCTTCTATAGCAAATGCAAGCACAAGGTGTTCAAACAGTTACTACTTCTGGATGTAAAAAGCTTTTTGGCATTACAGATCTCTGTGCATACAAAAGGCTTGCAATAAGCAAAGGACGTCACTTTTCCTGAATCTTCTTTAGACAGAGCACTGTAATTTATTAGGTAGTCACCTTTCAGTCTCCTTCACCTGAGTTTAAATTTATTGACAAAGTTCTATGCATGGCTTCAGGTAATTTGCAGAGTTATAAACATTTACACTTATGAGAAAATAATTCCACTAATTTGAAAGCATTTTTTAATTTGAAAATTTGTCATAGGCTGACATATTAAAAGCTACTTTTAATCCAGAATATTTGAAGTGACAGTTTTTAATTCTCAAAGATCCCCTCCATATAATTCAGGATATAATTCCAAGCAAAATTAAACACTGTGATGCAAAAAGGTTTGGATTGAATTAATAGGCACATACAGGTTTCACAATTTTTTAAAAAAGTATTTTGCTTCTGGGAAAAAAATAGATTAACACACTATGGGGAAAGAATTAATGTAATTCTGGTCAATGACTAAAAGACAAATGAAGGCCACACATCTCTTAGGTAAGCACAGTAATAAACTGGCAACTTGAAGGTAAAAGTATATGAAAATTAAATATTTTTTAAGTTGTACACATACTTCATGTGTATGTGTACACATACACATCATTTCACACAGCCCAATTCACTAATTCAAGTCAAGCTGGAACAACTTCTCCTTGGTGATCATAAACAAATGCACCAGTTTACATTTGGATGCAAAATCTTTAAACTTTGAGCTCCTAAATATT
The DNA here is from genome assembly GCF_035770615.1 of Melospiza melodia melodia. Taxonomy (NCBI): domain Eukaryota; kingdom Metazoa; phylum Chordata; class Aves; order Passeriformes; family Passerellidae; genus Melospiza; species Melospiza melodia. The sequence goes on from NC_086199.1 coordinate 11,368,467, forward strand.
ACACAGCTAAGTGAGTTTTTGTCTAAGTTTGTGGTTGGCTTTTCTTTTTCTCCCACAACTTCGTAGCTGTGCAAATTATATAATCTCCCATATACATGTCAGATGGAAAACTCCCTTATACCAACTATACAAAGCTGATCTAACAACCAGCCAATTTCTGAGTTTTTAAAAAACTTAGCATCAGAACTATCAAAATGGCAAATAAAACCACTTTTCAGAAGTGCATATAATGTGCTATGATGCTGTTTTACCATCTGTTCAGATATTTGACCAAATTATGCATTTTGGATTTAATTTAATAAAACCATTGGGAAATTTATTAACGTGTGGGGGGAAAAAATCTGCATCTTTAAGATCCACTTGTACTTTTTCCTTGGGATATACTGGCTCTTCACTTGTCCTGTCAAGACTGTCCTGTGAAGTCAACTTCCAGTTGATTGCAAGACACTACAGGCTCACTAATTATTTCAGAGTAGCTGCTCTGTATCCCTTCCAAAGGCTCAGCTGTTGCCATAGGCAGCTCTTGGCTACTTTCTTAAAGAGGTACCACCATACATTCATTGTGGGATGAAAACAGTGGCAGAGAAGGAGCAGGATGTAAAGCTGATATATGGTTGTGTATCAGTAATTTGTAGAAAAGCAAAGAATATCAAAATGAAAAAAGTCAAACAGGCACCACAATCTTGCATTCACACTGGATGTAACAGCAGTAAAAACACACTTCCAGAGAGCTTTGGTAATACAGTGTTTTGTATCAGTGATAGTACTAGAGTTCATTCTAGGCAACAAACAAATATTTCACATGAGCTCAACTGCACATGTCAATTCTGAGGAAAGGAGAGGCAGCAGACATGTTCCTTTAAGCCAATTACAGATCCCTCAGTCATTCAATTTCAGCACATTTTCTGCATTATAAAGAACCACACCTTATGAAGGCATTAGTATATTACAAACACTACTACCTCACCACCCAAAAAAAGCCTCCCACAAAGATACCAAATCACCCACTAAATCATATATTAACTCAAATTTCAGCTGCCAGATATATGCCACAGGCAAGACTACCCTAATTTAAATCTCCCAGAGTGGTATTAATTATTATTAGATGTAGAAATATTGACTATAAACATATAAAGAATTCTAAAAATTGCTAGCAGTGTCTTGGAGTGTTTTAACTGCATACCTGATCACATGTACCATAATACAAAGATGTTGACATACCTATAAAATATATTATTAATTTGTTTCCGGATGTAAGCTCTTAAGCCCAAGAATTTCCCATATATTCTGTGTAGAGTTGTTTTAAGAAAATCTCTTTCACGTGGATCTTCACTGTCAAAGAGCTCTAAAAGCTGAAAAGAGGAAAAAAGATGTACTTTAACTGAATCTAATGCATTGTGAAAATAATTTCGAGCTTGAAGTTAAAAAAGAAATCTTTTTTTACCTCACCTGTAATACAAACTTCTGATCAATATATTTCTTAGCTATATTAGGTTGAAAATCTGGAGATTCTAAAAACCTTAAGAAAAATTCATAAACAAGCTGGAAAAAATAAAAAACCCAGGATTAGAATTTAAACAAGAACCTTTTTATAAGCATCATATTACTAAAATTGCTGATTAGTTGCTCAGAACTGCAAAATGGTTTTAGTTATAGTTATCTATACAACACACAGTAAAGGCTTTGCTCTTGCTCTCCTGACAAATTACAAGAACTTGAGGTTATTTAAACTGCAGAAATTCTGCTGAGCTCCATCACTACACTTTACTCAAGTGACACACAGTAATCTAATATTTATCATGCCCAGAAGTCCATGTTCTAAGAAGTCCCTGTTCTCCTCTGTTTGTCATGGTACCTCTGAAAGCTAAAGCTGTGCCAGAGCCAGATCAAAGCATTCATAGTGACAAATAGAAGCTCATTTAAAATCTCAGCAGTTACATTCCTACCATAAGAAACAATGAGCCTTTAACCTAACAACTGATTAAAAAAAAAATTCAGTTTTAATGCAAGAAACACATTTTAAAAATTACATAGAAAAGTAACTGTTTTGAGATAAACACATAACCTAAACAATTTAGAATAGATAAACAATGAATTTAATGTCAAAATTCTGTTATAGACTGTGATGTTTCAGCCTCCATGAAATACCTGTAGATGAGGCCATGCAGCTTCTAAGGTTGGTTCATCTTCCTCTGGATCAAATTCTGCTCCCGTAGGATTGGAAGATGGTGGTAATGTTCGAAACATATTAACTGCAAACTGAAATTACACATGCCTTTAAATCCTCTGAAACAACTGAATGACTTAAAAAATACTTTCAAGATAGTTTTGGCTAAGAATTCTTTACATCAACTATTTTAATTAACATTTGCAAAAATACAAGCTATATAATGCAGTATTTTAAACAGTGAGGAACATTCACACTTTACATAGTTCTAACTTGGAGAACACTTTTCTATGCAGTAAGTACTCTTTGAAACACAAAACAAATGTCAGGATGTGTTTTATGAGGATGCTGCTCTGATCTCTCTACACACAGACATGTATGTAAGCAAATGTGAGTCAGATGTTCACACAAACATTTTTATATATACACACTTAATAAGGCCTTGCAGCAACCTGCAGAAGTGTAAGTCAGAAGTAGAGATGCAAACCAAAGATAACTCACATCTGTTCTTCTCTGTAAAATACTAGTTTCATTTCACACAGCAGCTGCACACATTGGGAACACTTCAAAACCAAGTTCCACAACACCAACCTCCCCAGTGGTATTTCTCTTAAACCATTTCCATGTACCTGATATTACACAGCACCGAGGGGGAAGAACTACACACCCTCATCCTTTTAATATTTGAACCCTGCACCCCCTGAAAAACATTTAGCATCCTCATGGAAGTCTGCAAACATGAACTATTTTTCAAGTTGTTGATACAAATGTATTTTAGTGCTTTCAAGTGCTTGTCTACATACAAGGGCCAAGGAGGATGTGTATGTCTGTCCTGCCATCTCCCATCTGACAGATGGCTGAGCAGACAGTGGGAGGCAGTATCAAACTGCATCAGCTAAATCTGCAAGGCTTACATTATACTCCCATGAGGGAAAAGTCATCCTGATGCTCTGTTTTTCTGCATAATATTCCTTCATTCAAGCAATGCAGACATAGAGGTCTGATACACACCAAGACTGACATGTCAGAGTAATTACTGCTGCAGAGAATTAAAACTAAACATGATATATCTTCATGTTCCCCTTTTAAAAGCATGGACATAAGTGATTAACCACCTCTGACCTTTGTTTAAAAAATAAGGTGAAAATTTGCAATAATCAGTGGTCTTCTAAGAAAACAAATCCAGGAAGACCAGACTTGAAATTCAAAACATGCTGAGGTTGTTAAACAAATGGAAGAATAAGCTTATCTAAAGAATTCTTCAAGTCTCAGTCTCTCACTATAAAAAAAATAAAATCTGGGTCATGCCAGGTGTTAGCAACCAAGTTTTGTACTTTGTATTTTTCAAAACTGAAAACAGATTAAAAACCTAGAGAGTATTTTTTCTATGAGAAATGGAACCAGTGAAGCCTGATGTGATCTGTTTTGCATTTTATATCCGTGACCAGCAGAATAGAAAACTGCTTAAATCAAGCTGCAGGATCTTGCTTTGAAAGCACAAACCTGAAACTCTCTTGTCCCCTGTCTCTCTTGTCTACTCTTCTGAGGTTTAGGAAAATTTACAATGAATTATTATCAGTGAGTCCTTTGCCCATTAAATGGCTGATCTTTTTTCTAACTTCTCAGTCTTGACCAAACAGACAAGACACAATCTGCAAAGCCTGATCTCCTCTAAGGCAAATTTCCCACAGAAGTATAAATAAACATAGCATAACTGAAAAACATTCTCCTCCCCAGCTCCTCCTCCCACCAATAAAATTCCTCAAGATCCCCCAAACTTATGAAATTCAAGTCTTTATGAACACTGGCCTAGTGTGCCAAAATTCTGTCAGTGCTGCCAGCACTAACAACACTTAACTTCAAAGAATGTAACAGGAGGATGGGAAAACAAAAAGGGAAAAGAAAACAACCTGCATTTTTATCAGTTCAGGGGCTTTTGCTGTAATGGCAGTCACAAATCCTGCTTTTCCTGTGGCCCATTTCATACATCATGAGAATATTTTCAAGTAGGCATCAGAGATGCTACACATATTCTCCCTTCTGCTGAGCAGTCTGGGTGAAGCTTGATGTGAGCAGCCCTGAATGAAGAGCACATAAACTCAAAGTCTGTGCCTTCTGTATTCATATGAAGAAAGCCAACCTTATACTTAATAGAGCAACAACAGCACACTCCTATTCACAGCAGCCCCTCTTATTCTAAAGCAAAGGCAGACAACACCACACCTGCATTGCCCCTTTGAACACAAAACTGAAAAAAACCAACCAAACAAAAAACCAACAAAACCTCAAGCTCACATAGGTGTAACTAAGTATGTAGTTCTAATAATGCATGAAAAGTTGCACTGAAAACCATGTCAGTTGCTGAATAAAATTGGATCTGCTCCTATACATAGTAAAAATTAAAAAAAAAACAACTACCCTATGTGCTAATGCACAACATAATATTGTCATAAAGCCCTGCTTTTCTGCTAAAGCAAGCTAAAGAAAAGGCATTATTATTTTTTAAGTAAGATTCTGAAATGGATGCTTTTCATCACAAAACCCTGAATACATCATGCACATTTAGAAAATTTACTCAGACATTTGCCTACACATTTTATAGTTTTGAGAAGAGGTACTTCACTATATTACACCTAGGAAATGGAACTTGTATAACAAGCAGTTAATAAAACATTTCCTTTTTCATCACATCTTTGCTTAGAAATATAAAATGAATTTGAAGGACATATCAGCTGGCACTTTGAGGAAGAAAGGGAAAATACTCTTGAATCTACTCTGAAAGAAGAACATTAAATCCATTTTAGAAATTAACTTCTCACATCTTTTGAAAAAAAGACTTAGGCTTTACACTAAATTATTAGCTAAGCCACTAGATGAATATATAACTTAAAGAAAAGATCTTATAATTTAGTGCAGGACACCTAAAGTGAAAAAAAAAAGAAGGGTGGGGTGGATAGACATGACATGAGCATTAAGACTATAAAGAATAAAGCAGAATGAGATTATAAGGTAAATGTTTATTTTGTCAGAGAGAAAGAATGCTTGAAGCTATGGAAAAGGAAACATTATTTTATTTCTAGTAGCCAGACAACCTGTGAAATTCATTGCCCTGAGTGATTGGCCTAAGTAATAATTTAGTAATACCAAACAGAACTTGTACACACACGCACACATATATAGGATGTACACATGTACACAAACAAGTAACCTCCAAGCTGTGAAGTCTGGCAGAATGGCATAACAAAATCCCAACTCTCTTGCCAACTCCACATACTTCCCAAACTGAGAACCATTCTCAAATCTGAGTATTTCTTGATCCTCATAACTTTATTGAAAATGCTATTCCTTACTAATATAATTCAGTGGCAGTAGCAGCACATAACTTATGAATGTTTCTTGGAAGAGTTTTAAAGTACATGAAGACATAAATTTTCCTTAAAATTCCCACAGTCAATTCAGATACATGTCTAGAACTTAGCAAATGTTCATGACAATCCAGACATACATGCCTGAAGGAAAGATCATAACACTACTGCAGAAAGTATACAGTTGTTTCAACAAATGACCAAAGGAAAAAAAAACCTATCTGAATTTAACCTCAAAATACCCGTCCAGGTGCCTTCACTGACAGTGTCTCTCACAGTGCTATGTAAAAACAATGCAAGGGAACTCCATACCCTTCAGACCCTTGCAGATAAAAAGCATTTTAATGTCACCAAAAGAATTTTCAAACACTGCCTGCTACCAGCAAAACCCAGGTAACCAATATAGCAGCCAAATTCTGCTGCAAGATTTGTTCAACTGACCAAAGGGCAGACTTGGTTACCATTGGGTACACCTGAAAACAAAGAAAGCACACATTGTCCTCAGTCAAATGTACTCTGGCCACAACTGTTTGGTGGAGGAAGATAATGCAGGCATAGAAAGCACAAGCAATGAACTATGGGCAGTTAAGAACTCTTGCACAGAGCAAGCACCAATATCTGACACTGGTATTCAAAAGCTCATCATGAACTCCACTTTACCCAAAGAAAATCTCAGCAAGCTTATCCTCCTTCATATCTCTCCTTTCAACAGTGTCAACAAGCAATTAATTAGGAAAAAAACCCAGAGATATAAATAAGTTATCAAAACATGGGAAAAGCCAAGATCCCACATCTCCTCATTAACTATCCTCAATGCTTTGGGTACATGTTTGACATCCAGGGTTATGTGTAATCCTCATATTCTCAGAAGTTCTCATGAAAATAACTTCAGTCTCAGTAAACACTTAAGGCTGATTTAGATAACAATATTCATCACAAGCACTGTCCTACATATTATAAATCCTTAAAATCTTTGAAGAAGCTTCAAAGTCTCTGTTTTGCAGGAGAATTACTAAATATGAAGTTTATATTAATGTTAAAGAAGCAGTGTTTTCTCAACCTACTGAAAATTCACCCTAAGTTATAAAGCCTGGGGAAACATCATCCTGTTACACACAACCAAGAGCTTCTTGTAGGCTTACTAGTTAGGAATTTCAAACTATTCTGTTCTCAGGGTTTTGCAGACAACAGCTACAGACCTCAACCCAACTGCGACTCCAAGCCTCTGGTGTCTGCTCACCACCATGAGCAGAGCTGAAAGAATCTGCTGTAATTTCCTGATCTCCTCCTCTGGAGAGGACTCGCAGACAACAGAAAAATAAGCCAAGTCTAGCTAGCCAGGACTTGGATATTGAGAAGGGAGGGACAATGCAGGTCTGAATGGCCCACATAACTTGCTCAGCAGAAACCTCATCTGCCACCCTGTGTGCTTAATAAAGTCTGACTCTCATTCTCACCTCTGAACACAGAATAAAGTCAGTCTCTGGTACTGAACAGGATTACAAATGTCAAGCTTGCACATGGGATATTAATTTTAACCTTCCAATTTTTTAAAATTTCAAATTTACAATTTACATGTTTTTTAAACAATTTTGTATATATACATATATATATACACACATACACATATATATATGTATGCATGTGTTTAACTTCCCTCCCTATTTTTATAAATACAAGATTTTGTTTTTACCAACTTTACCCATCATCTAATTCTGCTTCATATATGTGTCTAGTTTCTGTATTACAAAAAAGAAAAATCAACACTGGCAATAAAATTTTGAAGTCCTGTTATTCTTTTGCAGATGTGCAAACATAGTTGATCTTTTCTGAAGATTTCATCAAAATTTCTTAAGATAAACTGATACACTGAAGAAGCAACACTGAATCATAAACAGGAACACTTACCATATGTACTACTTCAGGGTAAATGGGTTCTGTAATCACATTGCGATTGTGTGTGATATATTCTACCATTTCACTTAAAGCTGCTCGTTTTACTTCCTTCCACTTTAGGTCACTTAGTGGATCAGAAACAAAGTCAAAAAGTACACAACATTGTCGTAACTTCTGGATAAAAAGCTTTTCTTGATCCGCTGGAGGAACATCTGAAAAGTAAAGATAATTATACAATGTTTAAATTATGCTGTAGTGGATTCACTGCCCTCCCCATTTTCACTTTGTGAAACACAGGTATAGAAGTGTTTCAGATTATAAGCAAACTTTCTAAATCTTCACACAACTTTCAGAAATATCATGTTCCAGAGTATGAACCCCACTGAAATACTCTGTACATATCAGGATGATTTAAAAAATTACAACAGTGACGCATAATGTGCCCTTGCCAGAAGCAGACACTGCATGGAAAAAATACATACCTGAAGAAATGCCTGCATATGCTTTGTGTTTTACTTAAGTAATCCCATGAGCCATTAAAATGACAGATATATGTGAGATTACAAATTATATATAGCAAAAACTTCCAGGATCAGGACTTGATAACTGGCCAGAGGTAAAGAAAGCAGTACCATGTTTTGACTGCAGCAAAAACTTGTGTCCGATTAAAATGGCGACATGATTACAGCACAAAGCTTAAGAAATTAAATGTGAACACACCACAGAGAGTCTGCCTAAGTTTTTACCATAACACATTTTATGTTTCTGCATAATGACTTTTTATTGTTAGATAGGAACTACTAAAGCAGTAATAGCATGTTAAAAAATAGGACTAGAGTGACTTTGTAAATAGTTCTGCAATTTATTCCCACTTCTCCTAGTTGATGGGCTTTTCTTTTTCCTTATAGTTATCATAAAATGCTAACAATTTTCTTACACAAGCAGCAACAGCTACCATCCAAGTATTTCAAGTGGTATTACTGAATACAAGCTCATTGTGTATGTACAATCTAATTACCTGAATGTGCAACAGATCTTCAGTCCAGTTGTTTAAATACCAGTTGCTCTCCTTATAAGTGCCTGAAAAACTTCCTATGATAACAAAGGTGGAATAGCTCCTCTCTTGAAGAGAAGCTACTTGCCAAAGTATTTTTGATATAATAAACCTGGAAGACTTATTTGTTTATAACAGCTGGCAATTTTTTAAAGTTACTTGTGCCTAATTTCTCTGAAGAACAATTCCAGTAAGAAAACTCTGTGTAGTAATAGCCCTGGAGAACATACAGAATAAAAATGCAGCCTTCATGAAAGAAACCACAGTCAGTTATAGACTTTGGTGTCACCAAGACACCTGAGACAGTGCAGAATTCTAGAAGTAGAAAGAAGATGCTAGGTAACAGGTGTCCCTATGCAGAGCAACAATGTTCTTACAAATAAACCAAAATTCCTGTCCAGCATTGTGAACAAAGCCACACAAATTTTGTATCTGAATATCCGTGCTTTTGTTTATTTGAATTAAAAAGTAATGAATAATTTCTCCTGAGAAAATACAAAAAAAGTAATTAATTGAGAAGTCTGCATGCGGAAAGCCAGCCAAATTTGCGACCTGAATGTAGAAAGCCTCAGACATACAAAATGGTTGGAGTGGTCACCTTTCCTCCACTAACTGTAAACCAGAAAAGGTTCTACCCAAAGCACAACAACAGTTACACTCAGGGATACTGTGCTATGAATGCATACTCCACAAAATCCAAAACCCAAATACAGATTATAATTACACAAGTAATGGACATACAATTACAGTGATTACAGTACACTAACCTTAAAGAGAGGAAGCATTAAAGATGTAATTACCACTAATAGTGAAAGTTAAAGACTGACAACTCAAAGATCAAGAAACACCCTCAGCTAGGCAAGCCACCTCCCTCACCATTTATTCTGAGGTGGCTTAACTATTTTAAGTACCTCAGTCATCCTCATTATTTGAGAGATCCTCTCTATACAGACTGAGAACCACACATGTTTCTAAAGAACTGTTTTGTTTATTTGGGTGAGACATAACTGCTTCCTTTAAGAGTATTCATTCACAGCTTTCAAGCGTCTGCACCTCACATTCACATCTCTTCTAGTACTCTGTCTGGAGTAGTTGCCTTGAAATCAGGATCACCCCTCCTTTTAAGGTCTGAAAGGATGATTTCAGCACGATACCAAGCAGAAGGTGGTTAAGAAGATGACTTGTAGCCCATAATTTTTGTGCAGAGTATGTGTGCACACCTGCAGAGCAGCTCTGGGACACCCAATAAGTCATTTATCCTCAGACATGTGCCAGGGACTACCTGGTTATGCTCTTTCAGTTAACTGCAGGCCGATTTCTAAATCACCTTCCAGTTTAATTAAGTGATAACCCCTCACTTCCATTTGCTTAATTAACTGGCATATTTGAAGAGAATGCCACTAGGGAAAAAAATTCCCTACTTGTGCAGCTCTGGTGCTCCATTCCCTGATGACTGTGGGAAGGTCATAATTATTCAGAAGCTACTCCTTGAAATTACACCAGAACTGATACTTAAAGCTACTCACTAAGCAAAGTTTTGTTTTTTTTTTAAAAAACCCCAAACACCATCACTTCCAATCAAACCAAACCAAAATCCCATATATTCTGCTCCCCCTTCTCCAACTGGTAGCAATGGTTTACATAATTTTCACAGGACTTGCTTCTGAACAGTAGCAGTAGAATAATCTTTTTTATTCACTCCAAACACTTATCCCTGTCAGTACTCATATCTTAAATGAGTACTATTTTTGCTCTTCTACTGGAACAAAGTACAGTTTGTTGTAATCCCAAAGATGGTCAGTCTCATATTTGGATTGAAGGTTTATCAATTCCTGATACACCTTTACAGAAATTTATTATGGCATATTTTATGCCTAAGCCTGCATCATTTATCCTACTGTTCTTTTTGTAAGAGAGAAATATACACTGGAAAAAGTACCAAAAGATGAGAGGTATTATGAGAGTAAGATACATCTCTGGGACTGAGGGATCAGCTTTTTGTCTTGTTTGGGTTGTCTACAGGGTTTTTTCCTTGGATCAAATCATACAATCTACAGATATGTAAGCTCTGCCCCTTCTGTTTTAACAGCATCAATACAGAAACAGCTATTCAGTATAAAATTTTCAACATCATCTTAGCATGTGGCCGTACCAGATTTTCTGTATACTGATGAGTATAAAATAAGATACTTTCCACTTTATAACTGATACAAGCTGTGCTTTTATTACCAGATTAACTAGACCAATATCTCATTCTGAAAGGCACCACTCCCAGTCTGTATTTTCCTTTGAAACAGCCAGGTAAAGATCAGAGGTCTAAGCTTGGTACCTAAGCTACCAAGTGCCTTAGCAGAACACAAATAATTGGCTGGAAAAGTTTAAATTCAAACACTGAACTCAGTATGGAAACAGATTCTTTGGAAGGTTCAGGCATGTCTTCAGTAATTCCTACTGTGAGTTCACTGCAAGCATACTTCACACTGGTAGCTGTCCTCGAGCTCGCGTGTTTCTCAGCCAGGATGTGGCACTGGTCTGCACCCAGGAGCTACCACCACCACCCCTTCTTTTGTTATGTATAGATCAGCTGAAGAACTAAAACCTGTGAATATTCTAACAAAGCAAGATGTCTTCATATTACAACAAAATTTTCCTGGTTTTTAAGAAAATTAGCTAAAGTAAAAAAAAAAAAAAAACCAAAAAACCCAGAAAACACTGAAGTTTGTTTTCAGTGCCTGAGCTTATGTTCAGTATTCTATGACACACAAATATTTTTGCTGTGCAGGACTGTGGAGATCTTACTGTTCTCTCAATTATATTTCTGATGTTCCTTCAAATCTGTAAGTTGTATTTTTAGTTATGTATTGTAACAGTGACATCACTGGGCACTGATGGCAGATCCATCCCTACCTTTTCATTGAAGCCGATTCTTCTTTGACAACAGTGTAATATAATAAAGGAGGACAAAAGGCAAAGCACAGTAAGTGGGTGACCCAGAGATGTCACATGAAACAGCTGATTTCTAGTACAGATTGGAACTGAAATAAGGCTGAATTTCAAGTTTTAGGTCATATTCTGACACAGAAAAGAGCTGATGCAATTCTTACCACAAAACAATTTGTGGTCAGTAAAACATACTATATTGCATCATTTTAAAATCAGAAAACCAGAGATATGGTTGACAAGTAGCAAAAAAAAAAAAAATTCAGAATACAAAATTAATTTCAGTTTTGTGACTATTTTTTTACTCATATATAAAAGCTTAGCAGAGGTATGAGATTTGGTTGGCTGCCAGGTCCCTATCTCATTGAAGGAGAAGTAGCTCCTTTTTCTTAGAAGGTCATAGAAAAAAGACAAATGGAACATCATATGCTGAAAGTAAATGCTTCTTTAATACACTGGTGTAGAGCAGATGATGCCTCCTTGCAAGCAGACAAAACATCTCATGAAACGTGTTAGCAATCCCCATGAATGACTAGAATTGTTAATGATTTGGAAAAACAACATTTAATTGTCACGTAGAGTGCTACCCAGAGGATATCCCCTAATTTATTGGTCACATGGTCCCTTCTGCTAGTCAAAAGTATTAGTGCATTTTAAATTTTATGTTCATCAGCAAAAAAAAGCAGCATTACTGAACCTTTGTAAGATGCCCTATAGAGTTGTACTTCAACAAGGGGACTCTAGTAACTTGCAATGTTCTCTTGAAACACTTCAGTTGACAATACCACAGCAGCATTTTTACAAAGAATAGAGTCCAGTGCCGTGAGTAAGAGAAATGGAAACTGCCAGACACAGAGGAGCTACACAGCACGGAAAGGGGAATATAATCTGTCAAAACATAGGTTTACCAGAACTAATACTTTTTCCAAAACTAGGGATCAAGTCCTTAAAAATGAGAAGAATTAGAAAAAAAATAGGATATGACAAAAGCTGAACCAACACCTGATAAAATTCCATTTAAAATATTTACTTTATTTTGAAATTGTATAACTACCATCCTAATGCAAAGCAAGACACGCTATTCTGCAATGATTTTTATTGCATTTCTATTATATGACCAACTCTTTATAGTTTTTAGTGATTTTACTGAAATCATGATGACAATAATTAACACTAATTAAAGATGACAGTCTCCCATTAACAGAATTATATCCTAACACATGATATTGGAAATAAGTGGGTGGCACAGGGAAGAAAACTTCCAATTCATGCACGGACAAATTTAAATAAAGCTATTTCTTTTAGCAGCATATAAAAATAAACTCAAGGAACACCAGAAAACACTAAAATTATACACAATACATTTTATACTATAACTAGCAACTAATAGTGGGAATTTGGCTGCAGACAACTCAGAGCAGGCAAGATGTTGTATGGATACACTGGACTAACAAATACATAGAAGATACTGCTGTTTATATTGTTTTATTTATTGACCCTGTAGAAACATTTCTTTGCCAAAAAAACCCAAAACCACAAAAACTTAAAACCAATAAAAAATGACCACAATTACCAAAAAGTCACAGGAACACTCATGGAAAAACAGAGTGCTGGTATTAAGCTCAAGAGAGCACCACATATAAACATTTGAAGTGGTACAGAAGATGAACTAATTTCTGTTCTTTATCTCACTATTGAAGATTAAGGGATGTACAAGTCAGTATGTGTCAGTGTTATAAAGTGTCATAAAGAATACAGGCCTAATCTAAAAGAACTGAACTCTGAACTCAAGGTCCTTTTCCAACTACCATGTATGAGACCTGTAAACATTCCTGTTTTGTTTTTTTCAAACACTTCAGAGACATTTCCCATCAGAAATAGGACATTGAAGAGCAGATAGACTTTGTCTCATCTACAAGCTCATGACTCCCAAACAACTCTTGATCAGTAATTAAAAATATTTTACAGGCACTTTGAGCTTCTGTAAGGATTACAAGAAAACACTTAACTACTCCAACCAGCTATTATCAAAGTAAAGCTGTTTTGTTCAAGGCCAGCTAGAAGGTGAGCTGAGAAGAGCAGGTGGGTGCACAAGGGAAGTTTCCAGTCTCAGGCAGTGCTTGGACAGCGAACCAAAATTCCAAAGTGTGTCCTTCACCTGTATCAGCTGCCCTGCTGCAGGCCCGTGATGTTCAGCACCTGTGCAGGTACCCCAGAGACATGGCAATGAGACCTAGCTGCAATTACAGGCCAATGCCCACCCTTCTGCATTCAAGGAACTGAGCTGCTGCCAGAAATACCATTTGGCTGCTCTTCAGATAACAGAAATTTGTAACTGGAGAAAACCCTGCCTTTCATTTCCCTGTATTTGAAGAAATTACACTGTTCCTTTCTGCCACCGTTATACATTTTCAACTGAAAAGCTGACACCCAAAATGTGATAGACACACAAAATACAATTACTTCCCTAAATACTGATAGGAAAAAAAGGTTAAAAACAATATTTAGGATTATAAATATGTGGCACATCTTCTACCTAAATCTCAAAAGCAAGGCTATTTCATTTAATTTTCAAGTAGTTCAATTTTTGGACACTCAGATACTCCAGCTTATTTAAAGATGTCTTCTTTCCACCAAACAAGTTCTGTTTAGTAATAAGCATCAAACTTTATATTTTTAATAAAGCAACAGCACTGATATTGCTCCTATGCCTATCTGCAGCCTGGATCAAGCTGTAACTCCACTTACAATGAAAAAGTTATTTCACCTGTGACAGCTTGTGTATGAAAATAACCTCAATCATGCACCCAGCACTGGGGTCCCTGTCACAGGAAGGACAGGGACCTGCTGGAGTGAGCCCAATGAAGGGATGAAGATGCTCAGAGGGCTGGAGCACCGCATCTGTGAAGACAGGCTGTGGGAGATGGGGCTCTTCTGCACCCAAGAGCAGTCTGGGGAGAGCTTACAGCACCTCCCAGTATGTAAAGGGGCTACAAGGGAGCTGGAGGGAGACTTTTAACAAGGAAATGGACTGACAGGACAAGGGGTAATGGCTTTAAACTGACAGAGGGCAGGGCTGGTGCAGTAGACATTAGAAAGAAATTCTTTACTGAGAGGGTGGTGAGACACTGCAACAGGTTGAGCTGAGAATGTCCATCCCTGGAAGTGCTCAAGGCCAGGTTAGATGGGGGTCTGAGCAGCCCAGTCTGGTGGAAGGTGTTCAAACCTATGGCAGGGGGCTGGAACTGGATGTTCTCTAAGGTCCCTTCCAATCTAAACCATTTTATGATGTGATTTTATGATACAGAAGTGGGGAGGGGGAAGGCAAGAACAACATGTTGGATTTCATTAAGGTACATAGCATTTAAGATTTTTGGTTTCTACGTAAAGAAATCTCTTGGCTAAATTTTCATTCAAAAGAGTGGCTTTTCATTTGATTATGAGGATTTTTAAAGTAATATATTTTTTATGTAATGAAAAAAAAAAGGCTGTTAGAATCAAATAAGCTATTACCAGACTAATTAAACAGCAACTGAAAATAGAAAGAGGAAAAAAAAAGGACAACACCTCAAGAATCCTACAGTTTAAAGGAGCCTGAAAGGAATGGGAAGCACGTGTTTTGTCAGTCCCAGCGTGAAGCTCAAAGCAGGTGCTTTACAGCACTAATCCCCTGTGAAATCTCCAGTCACTGGGGAATCCAGCACTGGTGGCAGCCTCCTCCTAACAGAGAGTGCACTGTGGCTTTGAGGATAGAGGAACTAAGTAATGACATTTAACTGGCAAAGATTTAAGATGGGAGATTTTAAGGACTGATTAATAAAGAAATAGGAAAAAAGGTCTGCTGTCATTTTAAACTATTTGGCATAATTTTTACATACTAAACAACCTGAGGCACTGAAATTACTGCCAGTAACTTTATTCCAGGTGTAAATCATAAGTCTGATGATGATAAGGGCAGATCAACAGTGAATAATACGTATACCATATTATCTAATGATTTTTCCAAAGCAGACCAATGCCACTGTGAACCAAGAGCTTGCTTTAAAAGAGTTTTATCAGAAGTCAACTGTTTTATTAGAAGCTATGTGAAATTTTTAAAAACCTTAAGAGGATATTTCTAATATGGTTAAAAGAAATAAGGATTTTTGACACTATATTAAAACATTTAAAAACAGAAAGTGAAAAGTAAAAGCAATGATAACTGCATAAATATTTTAAAGGCAATGTAGCATAAAGAGGAAAGCAGGAATGCTTATACAGGAAATGACATGTGAAACAAGCCGAAATGGGCTTGAGCTAATGAAATGGAAATTGTACCTGAAAATTAGGGAGAAAAATGGCAAGGAGGATAATCAAACAGACAATGGAAGAAAAAAAGTGTCTTAATGGGGAAGGAGACAAATCAAACAAAGAACTCTCAGTAAAGCTTTTTGGCACACATACAGTTAATGACAGCAAATCTCACTTTTAAACACAAAACACTAAGAGAAAACCCCTCAATTTCATAACCACTAGAGCGTACTTGAATTCACTCTCAAGTTACCCAACATCTTCAAATGTGCTTGAAAACTTTAAAATGGTTTTAAAATATATGTAACAGTCTGAGAAAATGAAGCACTACTGTTGTGAGACCAGGCCTCAATAACATTCTGTAACATTACTGAAGTGTGTGGTGTAGAGTCAGAAGATTTGAAGAAGAAATACATAAACCTGAATAAACTGCCACTCTGGACACTTGGATGAAGTATCAGGTAATCAAGCCTACCCATCTGCTGTAAGCAAATGCAGAGTTTCCTTAAACACACCCAAACTCCACACACCAACCCCTAATTTTAGTCAGGTACTGCTCTGAGTCTGAGTAACTTGTCAGTCAATAGTACCTGTCACACATCCGTGATAAATACAATTCAAAGAACACTCAACTGCCAAAATGTAAAATAACTCAGTTCCTTCTCCAGAGCCTGTCAGACTGCCTCCCCCTCTCCTCAGTCCCTGTGCATTTGCTAAACCTGGGGGCTGCTGCTTGCTTTCTGCTGGATGCCAAAATTGGTGAATTTAACGATGACACTTAGAATAATCATTAACAGATATCACAAGCGGGGTTTTGTGTAGGCTTAGAAATAGATTACACAATAGATTACAAAGCAGGAAGAAAAGCTCCCCCCAGCTTTTCTGTGAACAAACCTGATGGGTTTCACACTCCAATGCAACCCAAAGCAAATACCCAGTCCCCACACAGGAACTCTGGTTAAAGTTATAAGCACATCCTTGCTTGTCTGAAGCAAACATTTATTTTGATATTAACAAAAACTTCCATAAACCTTCCTTGAGTACAACCCTGGTTTAGTTTTCTAAATTATCCACTCTATTTAAAATTAGAAATAGGAAGGGCAAGTCTTTTCTCACAGGAAGAGCTTAAACAGCACAGGTCACAGTGAGCCTGAGATGCAAACTAAGATCCTGAATGGCTGATCAATGTCTAAATCATCCCAAACTGTCACACATTGTTACAAGATATGCAAAAGTGTTTTCACCAGAAATCAACAGGACTTTTGTGGTTTTCTTGAGAGCAATTTCTTAACAGACTTCAGTAGACAGCAAGCCTATCTCTAGTACAGGGTGGTTTTTGTATGTATTGGGTTTGGTTTTTTTTTTTTTGGGGGGGGGGGGGGGGGTGTAGGGTTTTTGTTTGGTTGGTTTGGGTTTTTTCTTGTTTGATTGTTTGGGATTTTTTTTTTTGTTTGTGTTTGATTTTTTGTATCCACTGGGAAAAAACCTCCAATTCAGTGCATAGTTTTCCTCAATGATCAAGCAGCACACAAACAATGATTTGGTAAGAAAATAAAGAAATATATTTAGAACTAGGTCAGTAAATTGCTTAGCAGTCAATGCTGGCCATGTCAAATGCTAAGAGCAATTATGAGCAGTTCTCTGTTAGGAAATAAAAACTACTTTCTAGCAAGGAAAATTTTGACTCAAACAAAGTAGAAAGCCAACTATGCCCATTTAAAAATACACGCTTTCAACATCTAAGAACACTGAATACACAATATACCTGCACGTTTTTCAGGAATTATGTGCATAATGATTTCCTATTTAACCCAAAAATTATTCCCGCATAATCCAACATTATTTTCCTCACATCACATTTGTCTGAAAACATTTGTTCAACAGATGTCTTCAGTCTCTGGTCAAACTAATCTCCAGCCTCACAAAGGAATTCTAGCAAGAACTGAGAATGTACCTATTAGCTAAATTGTCCCTATTGCTTGGCTGCCAGAAAAGCTGACATTCTGCTGATAATTTCCACTCCTCTCACACAGGAGAAAGAGTGAACTGCAGTATGGAATAGATTTAAATTAGAGCCTCCAAGAAATCTGTACATTTACAGGGCACAAACAAGTTGATTTGCTGTATTAGCTATGAATCCAAGACTGACTCCATACTACACGTCCAGAAGTCCTGGACATGTTAAAACATGTTACTCCCAGCACATTTTTCAAAATATTCATTATTCTATTTATATTTTCCCTTTTTAACAGAAGATTTAATATGCAATGAAAGGAACTTGTTCTAATTTCTTCCATTTAACGACAAGTTTTGAAATGTTTTGTTCCTTAAGATACATTAATGATTACTGAGTTTCCAATAATATGAAATAAGAAAAGTTATGCAGTGAAATACAGGCTTAAAACTTTGCTTTTGAGAGGATGTGTAATATTCTGATTCAAAAACCATAAAAATCTTCATTTCTACTGGGACAAGAACAAATCAGTTTTTATTGCATGCAAACAACTTTAAGACAGACCTCAAAAAACCTCAGTGGATCAATTTTTGGATTTTAAGGCACGTTATACAGATTAGATGTAACAGGAGCAAAAAGTATAAAAATATTATGGGAATAGGTTAGAAAAAAAGATCTATTGTTACAACTAGTTTGTCTGGAAAATTTTTTGAAGACAAACTTATCACACCCAAAGAACAGACATCACATTGGTTTTTCGTAGGCTTTGATAATTTTGTTCAAGTTTTCTTTCCAGTATGAGTAAATGAACACAGGACACCTTTGAAACATCATGGGCACTGTTATACATTCACTTTAAATATAAAAGTAGTAACAGGATTTGGGTCTAGAGGCTGTGTGAAGCCACACAGCTGGTAGATTTAATCCAAAATGCAAATTAAAAAATTTCCATAAAAATCTTTAAAATTAAAAAGTGCTTCAAATTGGTAGGCTTCTAGAATCAGAAAAGTCCCAAATGAACATTTTTTAAATTAGTTTTTAAATTTTAAACTTCATGTATAATTTTTTCTTCATGAAATTCAGCTCATTATCAGTAACAAGAGCAATTATGAAAACTGACACAAAACTGTCACTTCCACTACTGATAACAATGCAGAGTCAGATCCCACCCCTAAGTTTGACTATACTTTTATTAAAGAAAACTGCATTGGCAAGTTATAGCAGAAATGGTACCACATGATTTGTATGCACATTATGTGGAATTGATTTAAGGATGTGCATATGTGGCTTTAAAACATCATGTACTCCAAGTGCCATTTATCTCAGTTTTATCACTTCAGACAGGGTGGTGCACACAGCTCTGTGAGGCTGCTGAGACTCTGCTTTACCTGTATGAGGTGTCCACCCCCAGCACAAAGGTTAGAGCACAGAAGCCATCTCCCCCAGATGAACATCTTGTCTACATATGATGTAAATAACCCTGTATCTATTAAATATTGCTGTGTGTGGTTTACAGCGCAGTTTCAGTAGCTAATTACTTGACAGCACATGGAATTAATTTTACAGAAGTCTAAATTATTTATTAGAAGCTTCAAACAGAAATGGAAATAAAAATTTTCCACAGAAACAGATGACACTTAATTTTACCTTAAAATGTATTTCACAGCAACCACCACAAAACAGTATGAATAAAAATTTGAGGGCATCCATTTTTGCTTCCTTGAAAGGGCATGCACATTACTCCATGAGTCAGTAAAAGTACTGTAAAAATTCCAGCTGACTACCTTCCTACAATTTCGTGGTATTTTTAGCTCAACAAAAAGTCCCCTCTAGAGACGTTTTACAGTCATGCCCTCAGATATTTCACATGCAGTGTGAACACTTAACATCCTCACTGTTTCCAGCAGAAGAACCCGTACATACACTCTTCATATTGGCAAGGGGTCTATATGAAGGTAAAAACAACCCAAAAAAGTCAAGAAAGGAGGAGTGACAGAGAACAAAGAGTAAAGGCAGTAGCAAGGTAAAATACACTCTCTGATAGAAAGTGCTGCATGGTAAGTGGAGAGTTAATAAGCATGTCACCATGTTAAAGGCAGCAGGAATAATAACTAAATAACCTCCTTTAAACTTGCTTTTGGTCAAATATTAAAACCACTCTGCATGAGTTTCTTTGGTATATATGTTAAAAATCCATCAGTCTATGTCTGGCAATGTCTGAATGTCCTTCCAAAAGATCTAGCAAAACAGTACAAGAAGTAATACAACAACAGAGCCGTTTGTACCAATATCAGTCCTTTGATAATTCAGGTGATTATCTAATGCTAACATATGAAAGTTTTCATAATTTGATATATACAAGAGGCCTAAGTTCATTAAGAACAGAACTGCTGCTTGTCCTTGAGGAAGATGGCCTTGGTTCTATTTTTTGAGGCAACACTTTTAGAAAGGAACAGTGGATGAGTTTCAAAGCTAACAATTAAGTGTACAAGTCATTAGGCAATGTTAAACAGCAGCAGGCTCAGAATTTTCTAGGAGAAGTTGGAAACTTTTGGCAAGATGGATGACTATGAGCTCCAGGAGTCAGGCCACGTACCTGTGGAGGAACATAACAGCCCAAACACAAGGTTGATACCTGTTCTCACCCCTTCAGGTTACCAAATTATAATTGGCTAATGGGGGAGAAAAGGGAAGAACAACCATTTTCATCTCCTTTAAATCTCAACTGAGGTTTATCCATTAGATCAAAACCCAACTATGACCCGCAAGCAGGACAGAAGGCGCATGCTGATCATGGGAAATTCCATTTATTAGACTGGAAAGACTAAAAAAAGTTTTGAAGGTCCTTTGCATGGAAATATTTCCACAAAGGTACAAACAAGCCTTCCCTTTTAAAATTTAAAAATTTAAATTCACTCAGAGAAGTAACACAGTTCATCGCTACTATGGAAGCATCTCAGAAGCAAATTAAGATGTCTCCTCTATCCACCTTTCCTCCCAGGAAGACTGCTCACTTCTTACAACAAAGAGTGATTGTACCTTAAATATTGACTGAATTTAAATGTGCCAAAGAATTAAAGAAAATTAGGATTTAAATAAACAAATGTGCTCAGACTGAACAAGTTCACCATCCTTAAAACAGCTACTTAGGTGGATGGTGCAAGATGCATTCTAAGGTGTAGATTATAGTTACACAGAAAATACAGAAGGAATAAACCAGATTAATTTTCTGCTGCAGAAAATACTAAGAGGAAAAAACCAGTATCATGACATGTGACTTTGAGATTTTTTGGTATGCTTTTATAATCAGATTAGGCTAGTTTCAGAGTATAATAAAATATTATTACCCTCAAAAAAAGCAAACTCAGCACATGTAAAGGCACAGCACATGCTTGAAATGCATCAAGTTCTTGGAAAGTATTGGAAATTTGGTAAGTGACAATTATCCTGGGATTTTTGTATTTTTAACATAATGTTGTTATAATACAGGAAGATTACTACAAACATGTTGTAAGGATGTGTTAGAAATGACACTGTTCAACATTTTCATAAACACCACAGAAGATGAATAGCAAGGTCACACAGTTTGTTAAAAGCTGTGCTCATTGTCAATTCAAACTTGTCAAAGAAGGCTAGAGAAAAATCTCACAGTACTGAGCAAGTTAATTCAACCTATTAGAGCTTTCCAAAAGCTGATAAATGTAAAGAAATGTGGGTGAAATAGCTGTCTGCGTACATTTATTAGTTCTATCTTATTCAGAAGGTATGGACTGCTGCTGAGCTTCTAACTGAAGATTTAGAAATGAATAAAACATTCTTTTAGCATGCCAGTGTTTTTAATACTGCATGCAGTTCCAGTCACCCATCTTTAACAGTTTGCTAAAACATGGTAAGAATAATTTAAAACACCATTAACACCAAAAACTGTGAGTTAACAGAAGTAAAAGTACTACTAATAGGCATCCTAGCACCAAGTATTAAAATGTTTGCCTTAGTAACTAAAAAGAAATTAAGGGGCATAAAGAGAGTTTACAGTAAGAATATTGTTCTTTGAGCTTGGATTAAAAAAAAAGACATTTAAATTAATATTGTAATTCTTTTATGCTACAGCAAGGTCAATAATTCTTTGGTCCCACAAGAACCAAAGAATGACAGAATCATAGAATAATTTTCACCACAAGGGACAGTCATTTCTGCTACTCTAATCCCCCACTACATAAACCCAGCTGCTCTCCAGTCAAAGTACTTCCAATTACAGAGATTTCACAGCCCCTTCTGGAATCTTGTTCCAGCTTTTAACCACTTTTATGGTGAAAATATTTTCGCCTTGTGTACAATTGCAATCTCCAGAGTTTGCCAAGTCATACTGGTTACTTTTCATTCCCCCACTGTGGATTTCTGAGAGGAGCATGGCTCTGTGCTCTACACCCTCCCATCAGTTAGTTGAGGATCAAATCTCCCCTTAACCTTCCTTCCTTTAGGCCAAACAAATCCAGTTCCTTCAGCCTCCTTTGTACATCATGAGGTAAATGGCTGCTGTTCTGTGGGCTGAGTTTGGTCTGTACTACTTCTGAAGTGAGAGCTTTGGGCTCTGCTTCCCTTTTAATTACAGAATGGATAATTTTTTATTCTTCTTTTAGCTCAGACACAATTCCTGCAAAGCAACAGTCTAGCAACAGTTTTTAGCAACTCTGGTTAGACAGAAGTATTTTCAGGTCAATTATTTTTCACGACAAACACGTGAACACATTCTTTCTAAAATGAAAGTGCCAAGCTTTTCTCCTTTAAGATATAAATTGCCCAACTAAACAAAGATCTTGCACCACCTTTGAGGAACATGCAAATTTCTATCTAAATACTCAGATATTTACATCACAGAAACACTACCACTGACATTTTTTGCCCTGAAGAACACTATGTAAAGGTGGAATCTGAAATACCTTCCATGATCCCTCACACAAGATGAACAAGGAGCGCACAGAAAAAAATGGACAAAGTTAACATAAATCATCTTTGAAAAAAAGTCAAAGCACCTTGCACAAAATCTAAAGTAACTTCAATAATGACAAGTCAAATCTGTCAAAAAACATTTGCTGCTCTGGAAGGCAAAGGAGAAGGATGGACAATGAGATATTTGAAACATGTTATGGCCTACAGGAAGCATCAGTTTGAGTTAACATAGTATCAGGGTGTTCTCACCCTTCTTCCCACACAATTTTCAGTATGTCTTGCAAAACATCTTGAAAATAACTTTTGAAAAGCATGAACAGCAACCAAGCCATTAAAGTAACCTTTATATTCTAATTCTGCCACTGCAGATCAGAACAGAGTTTTATATGTATTTTGTTCAAAATATGTCTTGAGTTCATGGAGACATTGGCATCTGGGCTACTTCTATGGTCTGACAAAACAATATTAAGGGATTTTTGTCATCAACACTGGTATCAACACATTTTCCTAATGAAAAACATCTCCTCCCCCCTGAGAATTCATATTCTGCCTACAGAATGAATGACTATTATTTTCTACCTGTTACTACACGCTGTACTATAGTTATGGTTTTGAACACTCAACAGTAAATATGAACTGGTAGCTCTGAAGTCTAGTGGCAAACATTTACTGTTTGTCCTAATCCATGCAGCTTTTACAGCTGCTTTCTCTGACTGAAGTGCTGAGATGGAAATCAAAATGTTTCCTTTCCTCAAGCCTCACCTTGTTTTTGTGGCTCATCTGCTCAGGGCCCTGAATTCACTCCTGAAAACACCATCCAGACCTGCTTCCCTCCTTGCTGCAGAAGTGCTAAATTCATGATACCTAATAACTCTCTGTGCTTAGTGTCACCTTGATTGCAAGTGGCCTGTCAATGCACAAAGATCCTAAAGGAGCTCTCCATGCAGATTTCCCATGCTGAGTTCCTTCAGCTGCATTGGTTTCACAAGGTCAAGCCTCCATCCAAGATCACAAACCACAGCAGTTATTCCATGGCTGTAACAGCTGCTTAAACTGAAATTGTGATTTCCCTTGAAGCCTTATATCATTCCAATACCACTATGTTTTCAGTTGATGACGGCAATAAGTGACAATCAATTCAAGGGCATAATGCTCAGCTACCTTTGTACTCTAGAAAGACCAATGCAGCAGCAGCATAGCTCAGATCCCCAGGAGAGCCTGTTGCTGACTGAAGGCTCACTACCCCAACAGGCCAACCACTCTCACTGAGGCAATGTTTTCAGCACAAGCAGATAACACACAGCAATGGTGCCACACCACTTGCATTTAGCGTGGATTAGGCTCTTTTGGTGCTTGTTATTTTCCACCAGTGGGTCAAAAGTCACCTGCATTTCTGATTTCTACACACTGCTCTTGAACAACTGCCAACAATCTACAGTTGTGACAAAGGGCACAGTCTTGCAGTACCTGAATGAAGAGAGCAGCTATTCTGACACTGAGCAGGCTCAGCTGACAGTCCTGTGTCTGCTGAACAAGTGCTCAGTGCAGAGGGACACCAAGCTGGGAAGTCAACACACCAGGATGCAGACCAACGAGGCACATGACAACCACTGAGGCGACAACCAAGGCCACAGCCTGAGCCTGAAGCCAGCTCCTGAATCAAAGGGGAACCCCAACACGCTCACAGCTCTTTCCACAGCACTCTGACTCAGGATTATGTGGCTGCACCATACCCAAGGTAAACTTGAGTACAGGCAGCCAAATGAACTGCTGGAGGATGGGGTATTTGTGGCCATGACACCTCCTACCCTACAAGTACCCACTGCTCCTTCCTTTGGTGATGTTGGACACAACAGTGTCAGCAACGGCAGTCAGTAAAATTCTGACATTCTTATTTCCTATTCACAGGACTTTAACATAATTTTAAAAAATCAATTGCATCTTTTTCCAACTGTGTTGCTTATGTAAAGCTGTAAGCAACCCAGACAACAAAGCTCCTTACAGTTCAGGATGCACACGACAAACCATGTCTGGCATGATATTGTTGCTTGCTAAAAATTTTCTTTTTATTCTGCAAGCATTACATATTTCATATGATCCAGGTACAGAAAGTGCTTTGGAATTAACTTTATAAGTAAGATTGCAATTTTTATTTTCAATTAAGTACTAACAGTTTAGTCCACAAGGCTTCACATACTTTTTAGAAGCAAGATTGAGTTCAAATATGGTACCTACACCATCTCAAAATTTAAAAAAATTTATGGAACTGGTGCTTAAGAAATTTTTTTTTTATTTCAACAAACGATATCTATGAGAAACACCCAAGGGGCTTATGCCCCTACCCCCTGTCCTTGACCTTGAAGTTTTAGCTCTTACAGTTGCCCAGAGGAACACTTCTACTAGAAATTTAATCCTATATTACAACAGATGATGCAAAAGGACAACTGTAAAAGCAGCATGCATTGGGACAAACAGTAATAATGTGTCATTAGCCTTCAGAATTACCAGCTAATTTTTACTGCCATTAGAGTTTTGTATGTATTGCTCTGACAGGCTTCATTTTGGAAGCATCAGTAGCATCAGCACAGCTGGTGACATGAGGTACGCATAAAAAACCCAAAGGAACTTCTGAGGTACATATGAAAAACCCAAAGGAACTTCTGCACACTTCAGGGTGCATGAAAGAGATGCTTTGCTCTCCCGGTGTCAAGCAACTCCTCTGGGCTATAATATCAGAAACCCATTCTATTTCCTGCCACCTGAAAAATGAAAAACAATCAATCTCCCAGTAATTCTTTAATTGCTTACAAGAAACTCTACTCTCATAATCCACTGAAAAACTGTAACCAACCAAACAGAAAAAAAAAACCATATCACCCAAAAAAACCCTAAACCACAGACCCTTTAACTTCTTCTTTGCTACTATATTATTCAGTGCACCAAAAATGTAGGTCTTGGGAAAATAAATTTCAGAACAGTTTCTTAAAATCCATGGTTTCCACAATTATGTATTATTGGAGCAAAGGCAGGATAAGGACTTCAATAACAAGAACCTTGTTATCATATTGAGACAAAGGATTAAGGAAAATCATTGCAATATTTCATCATTCTGATTCCAACCTTTGTTTGTTTTTCTAACTTGAACCTTTAAAAGGTGGTGCTTTTCCCCTTCCAAAAGGCAACACCTATCTGAAAATGAAGATGATTTGTGTACAGAGTGCCAAGCAAAGGCTTGTCCACAGGTCAGGCAGCTCCATTTTATTCCCTTGACAACAAGCATAGTCCCTATTTGAAATCAATGGAATTTTACTGCATTTCCTCCCCAGTCACAGATCAAAATTAGTTTTCTAGAATTCATCTATTGCCACTTCAGACAGAGCAGGTTATGGCTCTTTTAAAAGTTAAAGAGAAATCATGATTTTTAAATACGTGAACACCCATGTTCCTACTTAAAAGAACAGACCTCTGAACAGTTGGGGTTTATAAACTTCCAAAGCAAAATTTTTTCAGAGTATGGAATATTAATGAAAAAAAAAATTTCTTTCCAGTACTAACATCTAGCCTATGCCAGTGAAAGCTGAGAAGCAAAGAATTAAGAACGGTACAAGCTATGTTTCTTGCATATAAATACCATTGTTCAAGATGTGCTCATCCCAGCTAATACATGTTCTGCCTTCATAAAGTTCTAAGCCAGAAACACCCTACAGCAGATATTAAAAAAAGGACTGGCTGCTTAAAAGCCAGCTAAAAAATACACCCAAAACCCCCCAACACAATGCAAAATTTTACTACGTAAAAAATACAGAACAAGAGATACACACTCGATTGTACAGAAGCGTCATACCAACACGTATGTTCAAATAACAGAATATGTAATTTGCAATACACTAGTTCTATATACCCAAAAGAACACATTCTGTGAAGAACTGAACATTCAGAACTGCACAGCACGGCAGGCACACAAGAGCTTGCTTGTTAAAGCCAAACCGCATCTCTTCTAGGAAATGCCTTCTAAATACATAAAGGATATTTTCATAGTAAGTGTCACATCTCTTTCCCCCCTCCTTCTCTGACACTTCCAATTCTTTCACAAGCTGCAGTGCACACTAAGGCAGCTCTATCCAAACAATTCAAACAAAAAAAGGCTTTGAAGCACACCAAAGGTTTGCCCTTATTCTCTAGAAACGCTATAGGGATAACTCGGCTCTTCCCTGCCCCCCTCAGTACCTTTCTGGGGTAGTGACTTCACATCCTTTGACATCAGCACAGCTTGGAAGGGGGATGGGAGAGTTACGGCAGAAAGCTGTAAAACCTGCTTTTAACTATGTATGCAATGCCACCATGAATTCTTAAACCTTCCCCGAACACACTTAACAGAAAATGGATTTTGCTCTCCGCCGGCTTTACCGCGGCTGTAACAAACCGAGAGGGATTGAGCTACAAAGGACTTCCTGCTCCCCTTCTCCGAGCTCCACAATAGCCATTTATTCGCTCGTCAGAGGGTCGCGATTCACTCTCGCACGCACAATAACTCACCTCTAATATGCAAAAGGGCCACGGGCTGGAACGGCCCATTGGAATTGGCTGCGTCAACCACCATCCTGCTGCCAGCTCTGTTACATGTCAACATCTAGGCTCCAGCAGGCACGGCACTGTATTCCTTAAGGCAAGAAACCAGCCTCCATTTTAGTTTAAAAAAAGACAGAAACTGAAGCGCTCTGCAGCTGGAGGGAACTGGCTGGGGAGTGATGTCAGCGGGCGGGAGGAGCCCCATTGGCCGACGGCTGCAACTTCAAATGACACCGAGGAGGCCGCGAATGAGCGCGGCCGGTGCGGGGCTCCCCCCGCGCCCGCCACGGCCCCGCGCCGCCCGCGGCAGGGGCGGAGCGGCTGCGGAGATGACGGCCCTGCCGCGTTGGGTTCGGGTTTTTTATTATTGCCAGGATGATCTCATTGCTGCTGTGGTACCCCCGCCCCCTCGATAATATTCAGTAGCACCTGCTAGAAAGAGCGCATGCAGTTTTATTTTTCCTCATTCCTTGGCCTTTCCTTCAGTACGGTTTCTCAGGATTATCAAACCAATGTTTAATTTAACCGTGGAAAAACACAGCACTGAGGGTAATATCTACAACTTCAGCTTTCAAGGGCCATAACAAAAGGTAGTTGGTTTACAGTAAGATACAGGTCCTTAGATTATTACTGTTGATTTAGAAATATAAAACCGCATAAACATTCCTTGCACTGTTTCAACGCTGGTTACTAGTATGTACATAACAAATAAAAATGCATATATATGACAAGCAGATGAAAACCTCATGTTTCATGCTGAATATGTCTTTTAATCTAGAAATGGATCTGGATACTTCTATCAATCTAGAAATGGATCTGCCTTCAGTTTATGTTAATGTTTCTAAATTTGGATATTGCACAATACTGGTTTTCCTTTCTAAAAAGATCCGTAATTATAAATAACTTTTAAAACTATTAATGAAAAGTAAAGAAAATTACGAAGAAACAATATATAAGCACATGGAAGCAGTTTTCCTGCATAATCTCGGAAGTAGAATAAAAAAGGCATAGCATAACAATTTCTGAACTTGTTAGTTTGATTATTTAAGGTACTTACAACAAAACTGTGAGCAGCCTTTTTTTTGGTCATATGAGACTTGCACATTTATTTTTACAATGAGCTATTTGAAGGACCATTTTGTCTGCTGGGAGTGATGTTCAGAGAAACTGGCACTGTTACTTGTGCTGTCTCCAGATCTGTCCTTCTGCCCAAATATTGTATGTCACATACTAGTGCAAATGGGTATGCAGATTACTGCATCTATGACACTGTCTTAATTTATATCTCAAGAAAGAAAAATTTATATGCTCAAGAAAGAGAAAAAAAAAGGGTGCACATCAGAGGACACTTTTTGATTAAGTAACTTGCTGATGAAAAATTGATATAAAAACAAATTATAGGGCATATGTGTACCTGGTTAGAAAAATTACATCACACTACAATAACGTACTGTCAAAGGTGAGTTAGAGCTGTACTGAATATTATTCAATTGGTGAAGGGAAAAGACTAACTGGGATATAAAAAAGAAGAATATCATCCATAAGACACACAAAGAAATCAATTGGATTTAATGATTGCTGACAAGGCCCAATTTGAAGTAGTACATTCTGGATGTAAACCTGATGAGAAAGCCCAAAGACAACAAATCTTTAAAATATTACTTAGTTAAAAAAATAAAGCTCCTGTTTGATGTGGTGTGTAGGTTGTTTGTTTGTTTGTTGGTTTGTTTTTAAATAAAATGGACTTGACTGAGAATATCCAAGTATTTTAAAGAATAATTATGGAGGTGGAAGAAATTAATCTTTCTACATTCACTACAAACAGTAAATGCATTCTACCTCAAAGAAGATTAGGTTAGAAATTAAATTAAATCCTCTCACAATAAGCACACTTAAAAAAACAAAAAACCCGCCAAGTTTCTAGTAATTTAAAAAATGACCAAACATAATGTGTGACATAAATGTAGTTAATCCTGCTTTTGACAACATCAAAACAAGCCACATGAACTTTTTAAACCTCTTCTCTGAGACTACAAAGATTCGAATCCTTTGTCCTTACAATGTAGGCAAAACCAGGGAAGGTGTATCCTCAAAAATGTCATGTTTTTTATCTATATATCCCTTGAGTATACCTTAGAATCATAGGATCATCAAGGTTGGAACAGACCTTTGAAGTCAACAAGTTCAATGTGAGTTTTAGCCTTTCAAAATAAAAAACTACCATAGACATATGCCTTTTAAAAAAATAGATTAAAACCTAGACTGACCTTTAACAGGGTTTTCTACAAGATTTTGATGGATGAAGGAAAAAACAAAACAACTTGGGTATTTTCTGAAGTATTTTCACATGCAGGACCTTGTAGCAAATTCTGTTTCTTTTCCTGATATTAAAGCAGAATTAGATTATTTTATAGTAATAAACCACAGTACAAAGTGGCAAAAATAAGGTTAAAAATTCCAGTTTCTCTGGTAACTATATATTTAAGAACAGCTGCTCTATCACTCCTCTCTACTCATGACTGCTTTAATGGGCAGCTGCTGCCTCTGTCTCTCTGGAACTGCTTGCAAAGATTAAATAGACAGGAAGGCTGTCCCTGTGGCCATGGACACAATTTCACAACAGAGCAAAAAGGGAACATTAGTTACAGTGGCATTTCCTAATTTACACATAAGCAGGACTTTTATTGTTGGAAGTTCATTAGCAAATTTTAGGTAGTGGTTTAAGAGTCAAGCCCCCTAGAAAATTCTTCATTAGAGAGTAAATGTGACATTCACAGAACTAGCAATACTATTGGCAGATAGGACTCAGTCACATTCAGGAAGTTTTCTTTTGCAAAAATGTTCTCATTCCTTCTTTTTTGCTGGACTCTGATAGGTCTGAGTCCAGTACTTTAAAAACCCAGAGAAACTGGTTAAAATACTCATAAACCAGTGTGTTTCTGGTGTAATTCTGTCAGGACACTAGTGAAGCTGAAGTACTTTGGTCTTCATTAGACCTTTTGCTGGTTAACAACATCTGCAGTTTTCTCACCATTGTACAGATTGAGAGTACATTCTGCTCAGGAGGTTTTTATACACTCCCTTTGTTTCAGTTTTAAAATATTTGATTTGCCACCAAAGGAAAATATTTATTTAAGTTGAATTATTATGAGCAACTTCATTTGGGAAAAAAATTGCAAAGAAAATTGAGTTAGGAATTGACTTCCTAATGGAAGAGAAAGAATATTAGTGCAAGTGGAGCAGAGCTAATGAAGATCAATGGGAGGAAGAAGAGCTTACTTTAACAAATTTATGAAGACATTTCTGTTGTAAGAAAATGAAAAACAGTATTAACTTCAGCTATCGATTTTTAGAATTAAATGAACAAAAAACCATATTGACAATGTAATGAGACTGTAGCTATTCCAGGTTTCCTCTGAACCCTGCTCATCACTTCCAACTTTCCAATGATGGGAATGAAGGAAAAATCCTATAAAGTTCTCAGGATATAACTGGTTGGAAGGGGCCTTACAAGCAGATCCTTTAGTTAGGATCCAGCATTATAGCTAATGAATACTCTTTACACTTGGAGGCTATGTGCCACTTTTTCAAAAACAAACACTCCATTTAGGTTATTGATTTTAAAAACAACCACTAACCCTGCTTCTCATCAGCCCACAACACATATAGCAAATTCACGTGCCCAAAGGTTGCCTTTATTTCCATTTTACACCACCTACTACTCTAACTGAATTAATGGCAGGAACAACAACATAATATAATTAAAATTGCACAAACTTCTACTTATATGAAGACACTTGGCTTGGTTACCTCTCAGACTGTATGAGTTTTCATTTTTTGACTGAGAGAGGAAGGGAAGATATTGAGTCTGAGCTCTAAGGTTATTAAAGACACAATTGCTGAAATTGCTATTCCTCATCAACCTAAGCCAGCCTTGTTGCAGGGCCCCTTCCTGCACTCCTTTCTGCTTTACATTTGAAAATATTTTGCTCTCATCAGACCCACAGCTGAGCTGGTGTAGTTCCCTAAACCAACAGAAAGCCACTTTATTGTCAGGTTAGTTTTCTGCTAACCCAGACTGTGTTCCATGGCAGTCCAGGCAGAGCTAAACCTTCAGGACCTATTGCTGCAATCCCCTCTCTTCTGAGGCTCAGGTGCCCAAGCGTCTGAAATTGCTGTACAAGGGTTGTGCAGCTGCATGGCTGAACCAGATTAGGAAACTGAGCACAGTTAAAATGAGAAAAGGGTGAGTTTGAGCCATGTTGATTCCATTATCTGGCCCACCAGACAGACACCCAAAAAAGGGACAGGAATAAACATGACTTGCTTTTTCTGGTACGAGCAATATAATTTACTTTCCCCCCCCCTCCAATCATAACCTACACTAAACTTACTGTTCTCATAAATGATGTCAGGCTATAAGAAAATGGGGGTCTCATCACAACCCTGAACAGTGACTTACTCAAAGACAGTAACTTTGTTTTAGAGAAGGAAAGGTACTGGACACTACACATTCTGGAGGAGAACCTGCAGCAATAAGAAGGATATGGGCTTCTCCTTCTAGGTTCTGACTAAATCCAAGGACAGCCAAGAGGAAATTCTTCAGGGAAACAGAGGCAGTAAACACCATGTTAATACTTAGCTATCAAAAGAAATACAGAGATAAGAAAAAATACTTACCTGGATAAATGAAAGGGATATGAACTGTCATGCAGCTTCCTTAAAAAATTTCCATAACTCAAGCACGGCAAAAGACAATTCCTCATTGAAAAATTTATAGTATTCACTCCTTCTAGTACAGTAAAATTTGGTTAAAGAGGAATTGGTAAATGTCTCTGACTGGATTTCCTGTCTCTATCTGGATTTCCTAATATTTGCACAGTCACTGTAGCACACAGGTTCAACAGTGCCAAGTTTTCCTTCAATCAATCTTGTATACTCAAGAATTTTTGTGAGTGGGGACAGGAAGAAAAACCACCAGTAGATACTGGTTGAGTTTAGAAAGCTGTATAAGACCATTACCTTAAAAGAAACCTTTTTTTAAAATAGCATTGGTACAAAAAAGTAATTCCTAGGGTAGATAGCAGAAGCTCATTTCAAATACTGGCACACTACTTTAATCAAGCCCTGTGCAAAATCCACCAAAACAACACCAAACTCACTGATGTCTGTGGCCTTATTACATAGGTCACACGTACCACTTTTAAGAAATAAAGTGTAAAAATAACATTTAAAGAGTAAAAATTTGAGACCAGGCTAGTTAACCAACAACCCTGATTGATATCCATGTGTAAAAATTCAATGTTTGATCTCTAGAGGTCTTAAGAAGAAGGAAGTTCAGTGCAGCAGCAAAAATGTGAAGGTCTGAGTATAATGAGGATCTATGCAATGGAACAAAATGTTCCTTTTGTGAATGAGAGCATAATAAAAGGCATTTTAAGAGAGATCTAAATTGAATTCAGATACAGGTTAGAATCTAGAAAATAAGACAATACCACATTTTAAATCCTATTTTTATGGATTCTATCCAAACTTCAGTGGAAACAAGTTGGGTAGGAAATGCTGCCAGTGACAGATGTAGTGCATTCTTCTAACACTTTCAGCTGCTGACTAATGAGTAGGTGTTTGATAGGGCAGTTGAAATAAAAAATGGCTCATTAATCCAAGCCTATGATTTCATGTAAAACTAGCTGAAGGAAAAGAATTCACACACTCAAGCAAAGTATTTTTCCTCTACAACCTTCTTTTTTTGGTAGTTCTTCATTCATTAGGTATCATGTTTCTTAATCTTTAAAATGCTACATAGCAATTCAGACAGGATAATTTCTAAATATTTAAATATTAATTACTTTATAACCACTGATAGATCGTATGTTCCTGTATGAACACCAAACGACTGTCAGCTTTTGGTTTAAGAAATGTATATGCTAACCACAGACATTTTAATGATTATTTTAAACATCTACAAGAAAAATCAGTACGGGAAAGTGTTTAGGCAGTACTGATAATGCTTTTAAAGTCAAAGTTCAAGGACAAAGTTGCTAAAGTACAGGACAAAGAGCCCCCCCAGTTCCTTCACATGATACAATACATACATCCACTGACAATACACACATTCAGCCATACTCATATAGGAAAGAACAAGCTTCTGCAGTATTTTCCATTATGGACTTTTTGTTTGTTTCAATATATTAAATACAACGATGGGCTGCCAAAAAAACCTATAAAAGCACAAACACAGTCAGGACCAGAAGGACAGCATTTAGCACACTCAGTTATTCCACTACAGTTCACAGTTCACATATGAAGGAGAGGAGAATGATCTGTTTCACAAAACTGCATTCATTGATATTTTCCATGAGAATTAATTTGTTTTGCCTCAGTGTCTTGCCTTTTAAATGAATTGTGTATTAGGGTAAATTATATTTTATAGCAGCATTATCTTGTTTAATCTATCATCTTACTTTGCATAAAATACTTTTATCTAAACAGGAATGCTATCACCTTGCAGCTGGACACAATTCCTGAATTGCCATGCATGCACTTAAGAAGTACAATTAAACTGGAAAGGCCAAAGTACTGCATATTTATCCTCTAATAAATTACAAGTGGCAGGAGTAGGTTTCTGCAATGAAAGTGATCTTAAACATTGAGATCTCCAATTTCAGCAGCTTATATGAAAATTGCTCCTCAAAACCCCAAAGTAGCCCATTAGTGCCATGATTCTCACAAATTCTATTATATGGCACACATCCAGTCAGTCTCTTTTGCATCATGAAAACAGAAGCTAGTTTTAAATGAACAGGTAACAGACTCTGCTTAAATTTAAATGTATTCCAATAAGAGTTTGTAGAAACTATCAACATATATGGTTGAATTTCTCTGCAGTACCGAGAACAAAACTTGACTTGCTTTCTCATTTACTTGATATCAGTTTTGCTTACTTATTGGTACTCTGTGCTTGAGAAAAACACAATAATTTTACATTTCTGACTTCTTGAGCAATTCTCACTTTTTCCTCCTTCCTCATGGTTTCAACAGTTTTATCAATCAAAATTTGGTACAATTGTTTTTTTAGGTATCAGACTCAAACTGAAATCACCTCTTCTGCAACTTTGATTCATGAGACTTTAATATTTTACAGATGATGAAAACAGAGCTATCTCCTAGACAGCCATTTACAACTTAAAAACATTAGGAAAGCTTTAATAATGCTTGCCTCCCTATCAGAGTCCTGTATCACAGGCAGACAAGTTGAGACACCACCCTGATGTTCTTTTACACAGAACAGAGTCAGAATTTGGCAGAGCTCTGAAGTCTCTGCTTGAAGAAAAACAAGAACCATGCTCTCTGCATGAAATGTGCTCAGAAAAATGACCTGTCATGTTCCTTTCTTTTCCACCCCCCACTTTTATTGAGTAGGTTTTTTTTGCATTGTTTTTGGGTTTTTCAAATAGATATGACTAATAGTACTTCTGATGTTGAAACCATGCTAAAGCAGAAACTGACATCATCAGAAGATCAAAACCAGGACTGATCAAAATGTGTGGTAAGATCTTAAAACAACAAATACCAGAATCTGTTTAATCCTATCACATGCAGATATTCTACATTAAAAAACCAATTCTATACTTCTCAGCACTAAAAGTCACTACACATTCCTCAGCTGTCAATGTAGCTTATTTCTTCCTACCTTCATAAAAACATTTATAAGAATATTGTATCCACATGTTTGAGATCACAAGTCCAACTCCAAGAGGCAAATAGTAACTTTTAAAATAAATTGAGAACTGTATTTGAAAATAAAAGCTGATGTCCAATCTCTGTTGCATCTAACAATGTTCACCTTTATCTGAAAGAACCTCCCAAACAAAACCAACAAAAAACTTCAATCCCAAATGCACAAACTGAATCATGACACTGCATCCCAAGAGGCCTTTATATGGCTGTGAAAGGATTTTACCCAGCTTTAAAAAAGTATATATGAAATTGCTACCAAAAAAGCATATTTTTGAATCATGCCCAAATTTACATATGCATGACTAACATATGTTCATTGGGAAAGTTTGCAACGTTTTGGAATATTAAGTAGTACTGACTTATTTTTTCAAATTTGTTATTCTAGAACTGACAGGGAACATTGCTTTTAATGAGTATTACTGGAAGGTTAAAGTCAGATTTGTGACACAACTGTATTTGACAGTGCATGAAACATTTTATCCTATTTAGGGTGTTTTAACATTATATTTTTAAATTCTCATTGTGACATTTTCTTACATATTGTCATGATTCAGACTGTATCCTTAAAAATCTCAACACTTTGTACAGTCATTTCTCTATTTTACAGTTTACTACATTTACTGTTTACTAAAATTAGCACATTCATGGAAAATAACTTACAAATACATTCACCTGTTTGCACAGTTAGAAATCTCACTTACTATGAAAAAATTACCAGAAATGTAAAAATGAATTCATAAAGCTGAAATGAGCATGCAAAAAACACAAACTCTCTTCACTGTGTCAGTGCTCAAGTGTGCACAACCTTGGATATGCTACTTTTAAAATATATTTACATAATAATATTGAACACTTACACTGTTCATTTCCCAGAGAACACATTTTTAAAGTTTTAAACAATTTTAACTATTCATGTAATTCTAATATTTTATATTTAATATACTGATTTTAACATATCGTAAATTACTAATTGCTTTCTTAGGAAACTAAAAATTAAGAAACTGGTATGTTTCTGAAGGCTGAAGCACCCTTTGCCATTTATATTTGATATAAACAAAGCATTAGTCTGCAAGCTTTCAAATCACAATAAAATAAAACAAAACACATCTTTAGGTCCAGTGTAATTTTTTCTCAATTAACAATTTAAAACAATAATCAATTTTCTGTAACTTAAGTACCTGTACTACCAATGTTAGCAAACAAATAGAACTGGATAGGCAGAAATCAACAAAGCACAAATTTAATGGCACAGATTTTTTTTTTTTTTTTGGTGAAAATAGGGAAGATCTTTTCAAGATGTGTGGCACTGTTCTGAAAGCACTTCTCCAGAGATACTTTAGGTTGTCTGTGGGCAGATGAGCTACCTGTTCTACCCAACTAAATCAGGTTGCACTGCACTGTGCTGCAGGGAGCATAACTAGTTTGCAGCTTTGCTAATATGTGGATCTTGATGTTCCACAAACCAATTACATCAGAGACTTCTCTTTTCTACATTCAGCTCTCTTCTTAAAATCCCTTAATTCATAATCTATTTCCCTTTCTTTGTGCATTATCTGAGCTATCCTGCTCCTCCATTTCCTGGATAATCTGAGGGTGCATAACATAAGTCTTAATTTGCTCCAATGAACACAAATCATATCACACTAATACCAGTCACCAGGGCAAATATGCTGGAATTTCCAGAAGCTTATCATCAGCACTTTGGTATAACACCCAAGAGAAAGTTTGCAGCATACCTGAAGATCAAAAAGCTATTTCTTAAATAAGAAATCTTGATGAAAAGCCACCTTGGCAGCTCCTCCTTTCCCTCCCACTATTTCAAGTGATTTGCTGACCTCATCTCCAGATCTGTGGCACAGAAAAAGGTGGTTATCTCACCAATACCACAGGTCATTTAGATCTTACCAGTTACAAGCTTCCACATATCTCATATGGACTTTAAAGTATGCAAAGACAACCCCATCCTATATTTTGTGCTTAAGATACAGTCTCATGTAAAGTACCTCACACCACACAGTAGTCCCTGCAACACTTGTAAGAAAATACACACCTCTTGCTCTACTACAGACAAAAGAAAGGTTCCCCAGGCACTGTAGCCATAGAAATGCAGCCACCTGTTATGAGTAACAGGAGTTTGAAAGCTGGTTAAGTGCAGCTAACCTGAAGGAACACTATGTTCTTCCCAGCACTTCACAGAAGTCAAACCTGTCTTAATCATTTCAGTCCTTTAAATTATAGCCTGCCAGTCCAATTTAACTCCTGACCAGACAGAGACATTAAACAACACACAAAGATATCCAAAATGAAAGTTTCCCAGATTCACTTGACCCACTAAATGCACATTAAGTCAAGTATCTCTGTATCTTTTAGAGGAACAGCGTGACTGGCCAACAGTATCCTCAGCAACGCCAGCAGGCTGGAATTACATCAGGAGTAAGCACATGCAGGGAGCACAGCCATTATGCAGACATCTGGTGTGAGCCAGGAGATTGGTACAGCTTGGTAACAGAGCTATTACTGCCTTGTCTAGTGAAAGGTGGCAATTACTACCCCTCAGTGGATCAACAACTGCACCAGTGCTCCATAACAAAGTCTGGCCCTTGACAACCTGGGGACGTACACACAGCACCAGGGAGAAGCTCAAGATCTTTTCATTCCTTTCACCTGAGCATGGGGGAGTGAGTGATTGCAGACTCAAGGCAATTACAATGCACAATACTCCTACCATTTCTTCACAAATAGGTACACTGTGTCAAAAAGTGCTAGAATGCTCTGAGAAAATACCTCAGACAGTTTATAAGAATTTTCTTTTTTTCTTACTCCTCCCTCCTCCAACTACAAGCAACATTCTTCTGCATTTCACTGGCTTAGTGGTTTAAACTGCAACAGAGCCAAGGCAGAAACAGATCTTAAACTTCACCTTCACTACTGTAGGATGGGTTAGTTCTCCCCTGTCCCATCTGCACTCATTTTCCCCATTTCCAGCTCTCTGTCCATACTGCTTCTAATTGCATGCTCGGTTCTGGTATCCCTGAGCTGCAGTCCCAGGCACTACTAGAACCACTCTATTTAAAATATGACCAAGGAACAAATTATATTCTTTTTGTCTGAGTCTTTGAACAAGAGGTTCTGTATGCATAACTTCTTATAAAAATCACTACTTTAATTTAGTATCTTTTGCTTATGTCACTCATGCCCTGGTTGTCACAGCTTGTGCATGAACCTTCTATGTCAGTTTAAAAGACAGAACTTATTATTCATAATCTGTGCTGCTAAATAGTCTTATTAAATTTTTAATTCATATATTGAAATGAAGTTTCAATGAAGCAGTAGTTTAGTCTTGAAATATATTAAACAGCATCTTGTCTATAGGCTGCTAAATTAATATGATGGACAGTATTTTAGATTCTTTTTGTAAATACAGTATCTGTGTAAAGAGAAAAATCTTGCAATCTCATTTGATCTGAATGAAATGCAGTGTAATTCAGACAGGCTGGGAAGCAGAGTTCATTTTCAAGAAACACTAATTTATTGTATTAAGAAAATGATGAATGGAGGAAAGAATATAATAATTTTTCCCATAATTTCACATTGCCTACACCAGTACTACTCAACATTTCAGTGATCTATTAGGCTTTCATTGGCAATCTTGAACTCTTGAACACTGTAAAGCAGTATACACTGCTTTTTTTTGTTTCAAAACTGCCTTTTTGTTTCCTCTAAATAAGCCTTCAGAGCAAATAAAAATGATAAAAGCCGGGTTAGTAAGAGAGAACCCATCAATGATCATCATCTTTTTGTCACAGTTGGAAGTAAATATAAATCTAAGAGATAAAACAAGCCTTAAAATCAACAAAGGAAAAATTCATATGCACTAAAAAGGCACCACTCTGCCTGACCCATGCTCATGAAAAACAGACCCATACATAGTGATAGACCAGGCTTCTAACAGTATCAAGAGAAATTGTAGCACAAATGAAGCAAGGTTTGAGCACACTGCTCTGAGGACAGATGCCTAATATTTTGCAAAAAGATCCCAAATAGTCTCCTTTTATGTGAGATGAGTGAATATGCTGTCACACAGACACTGCCTATACTGATTGCCAAGAAGGCAACATACTGGAAGTCCTCAAGTGGAGATCAAACAGAAGAAAAAACCACCCAGTGCAAGTATGTGCAGTTTGCAGATGTGCATACTTGATGTATTATGTATGCTGTCCAGATATTAGAAGTATGACAGCTGAGGTGCTTCTCAATCTCATGCCCAAACTTCCCCACAAGAGTAATTCCACTTTGGAAAGACATACCTTTTAAAGCTGGCAGTTTTTGAAGCTCCCTGTTATTGCTAACATTAAACCTTGAAGAACTCTGACGCTTTTCCTTCTTCACTACAGTCTGTGGTGCTGGTACTTTGATTTTAGATAGTTGTGCTGGGGGAGGAGCACTATTTGATTTTTTGTTTGACACCTGTTTAAAAAGAAATTAAAGTAGTTAATTACAGCTGGACTTAGAAATAAAAAATCTTCACAGCAATGAATGAAGAATGAATATGCTTTTAATGAAACTATTGTATCCTTCATCCTCTGAATGTATTGCCACCTATTCTGCTCATCTTTTCAGCACTTATTTCTGTATCACAGCCCTCATACAGATGGGAATAGATCACCTTGACATATGCAGTAGCCCATTTATTTGAAATTACCAGACAAGTGAAAAGATATTTTCAAATAATGTAGTTCCTCAGCTACTCTCACCTCTCCCCACGTGAGAAGTCCAGGTCTCCTAGGTATTTAAGTTCATCTTCACAGGGACCAGAGAAACTTGTCTGTTTACAGCAGGTGAACCTTTCTCTGCCTGTTCATCCTGTGCCTTGCTGACAGAGTCCTAAGCTTGGCCAGGGCAGTCAGGCTTTGATACAAAGTTAAAGGAGTGAGTCTTACTATTGTAGTAGCTCTAACAGCTTCAAAAACATGGTTTACTGCCTACTCAAAGCAAGCTGCTCTTACTGTAATAATTCTTATTAGATTGTCACTGTACCTCTGTATGAAGTTTATAACACAAATCCAGAAAAATGGTTCCCACTACAGGTTTTCAGTTTGTTGTTATTCCACTGACTACACTTGCTCTCTCTCAAGCTGAATAAAATGCATCATTAACAAAAGCCTGTCAGAACTTGTGGTGCTGCCTTTCTCATTCCCTTTTTTTTTTTTTTTTGAAGGAGGAAAAGCAGGTTTAAAGGAGGCAATAGTTAACTTTCAAAATATGAATAATTTCATGACATTCATTACTAGAATGATAAAACATCCAGGAGTGATCTAAGCTAAAAATAGAGGAACAGCTGACAAGGACCTCTTGCTGCAATATTGTAATTCATTTTGCAGGCCCTTAATTTGCTCTAGAAGTTTCTCAAATTTGCAAACTAGAAGCACATACATCTTAAAATATACCTTGGCACTTCTTCCTTACAGGAAAACCACATTCTTCTCAGAAAGTGCCCACAAGATAAGCAATAGGGAAAAAAATCAGATGGGAATGGGGTTCATGATGGAAATCAAGTTGTAACACTGGTACTTTGGCAGTTTGACTTGATTTAATTAGAATTTTCTTAAGTGTTATAGGTATGAAAGCAGCTTCAGTCCTGCATGGAATAACATCTGTGGCATTTTCATAGAGATAGTGCTAAACCAAGGGAAACCAATTTTCTTCCAATGTTCTAAAAAGTATTTCCAGAAAAGCTTATTCATCAACAATTTGCATAGTTTTGTAGTGTATACATTCAGCATGCATGGAAATGTTACCATACATAAATGTCTACCTTTTGCGTCTCCAAGACTCAAAAGGTAACTCAAAGTAATTTAATTCCACTTTTGTTCTAGTAGTATGACTGGGAAAGAATATATACTTCAAGAATAGATTAACAATTGTATTATATTATACACACAGCACTTAATATATCAAGGATGTCTGAGAGCAAAATTTAGGTTTCATTCCATATAAGATGACCATTTTTCAAATTTAAGATTATAAAAGCAAAACCCCTTTTACAGCCTTATAGAACAAATAAAGGGAGACAGTACAGTGAATATTATAAGTCACAGTTACCAAAAACCACTCTAGAACTTGTTCCAGTAAAAATGGAATACATCAGCAAATTGAAAGAATTTATATACAAGTAATACCTGTTACATTGCATTTTTCAGACTATTTCATTTTTCAATCTCAGACACTAAATGCT
This sequence comes from Melospiza melodia melodia, assembly GCF_035770615.1. Lineage (NCBI taxonomy): Eukaryota > Metazoa > Chordata > Aves > Passeriformes > Passerellidae > Melospiza > Melospiza melodia. The sequence continues at coordinate 11,409,627 of NC_086199.1, forward strand.
TGAAAAAGCTTATGCTGAAATACAAGTGATCTGCAAGGTAATTTCTATCCATTAATTGAAATTTTAAAAAGCATTACAAACAAAAATATTAATAGACTAAACTAAAAGAAAAACAGCACTAAGAATTAGGAAGCAATAACTTACTGAGTATTAAGCAATAAATGCTAATTAAGATGCATCATAAACATTTTTACTGCACAGGATTCTGTACTTTCAATATTGTTTTTGAGCCTAATGGTGTTTTTCTGAACTGGCTACTTTCCACTGCCACCTGTATTTTTTCATTACTTAGAACAGGAAAATCCATTTTCCTGTTTCTTCTATTTCCCAAACAAATTCTCATTTCAAATTAACAGGTGCTGTCATGTGTCTGCACACATGCACACACCTCAGGGAAGCAAGAATTCTAAATTGCAGAAAAATTCTAAAATTAGCCAGAAGTGGTTATTTAAGAGGATGGGTAACATTTCTGACTAGAACTGTTGAAAGAAAGCATTTTTTGTTGCTATGGCAACTTCCCATCTAGAAGCGATGACTCCAGAGTAATTCTAGTCCTGAATCACTGGACCATTTATCCATCAGATTTCCTCCTCCTTCCTACACATCAAGCATGATCACCCCTGCTTTTCAGTCATGCTCCAGAAAGCTGCCAGAATCATTTCTAAAGCATGATTTCAGTGCCATGCAGCTGTTCCCAATGACCTCTGCAACTGGCACTATGGTGCTACCAGGGAAGAGCTCCAGGAGCTGGTCCTCCAGAGCTTGCAGCAACATTGGATAGAAGGGCACCCAGAAAGTGAGTTAAGTCAACTTAAGCCACAAAGCTCAGCAATTTCAACCACATCTCTTTAAAAAAGGCAAACAAATTCAGACTAACAATTGTGTATTCATCCGCTAAAGATTTCAAGGTGACACACTTTCTTTGAGAGTACAGAGATTTTGAGTTCAGCTGGAAGAGCCAAGCTCAGCTTCCTCCTCCCAGGAACAAACCAAACTACCACAGACACCACAGCTCCCAAGAGTAGGTGCTGGACACTGCCACAGCAGTGAACAGTTCAGTGTATTTGGCACCTGAACAGTCAGGCTACAGACACCTTTTTATCAATTCTCTTTCACCAGAAGAAGCAATACCTATTCTTGCCCTTGTTCTGGCAACAACTCCCTCCTACCCAAGTGTTTATATGGACAGACACATTCAATTCTAAAAGTTCTGATAAACATCTAAAAATGTGCACAAACTGCTCTGAAAAATGTCACACTGAGAATGTTTCTTCAAATCATGATTAAAACACAACCCTCAGGTTTTCTGATCAATTTATTTCTGAAAAGCTAGAGCTTTACATACATACTTCAATAAATATTAAGACAATCACCTTAAGTGTGATTTCAACTTTTAAATTCTGATTTTAACAACTGAAGATATACAGCTGATGATCCTCAGTGGCCATGACTAAGCTTAAAATTAATTCAATAGAGTGAAAGGTGGGGAGGAGAGAAAGTTTTTCACCAGTCACAACAGTTCCAAGGCAGAGAGCCCTTGCATCCCTTCATCCCTTGAATCCTGCACCAAGCAGGACGTGGTACATTCCTTTTCTTAACATCACTCTTTTGAGCAAAGTTGGATCTTTCACTCTTTTGACATTATACAGGCAGGTAAAGATAAGAACACAACACTAAGTTTGCAACCAGGGAAAGAAAGACATGAGTAGAGCAAGCACATCCAGTTTTTACAAGTTACAAGTTTTTTACAAGTTACAGCCAGTTTTTAAGTTAAACTGATCATCATCAAGCATCCCACAATGCAACTTTTACTTCTGGACAACTATCTGAGACACAAGAGAGAGTATGGTGGGACCTGGGAGGAGGATCCACCCTGCATGCTGTGTCCATCAGGAATTCTTTCAGGAGAATCCATCTTCCCTTTCTGACAGTCTCCCAGAAATGCTATTCAAGCTACCTCGACAAACAAGGGCAACCAGAACAACTCTGTCTGACCTTACCTTTCAAAGCACAGTAACTGAATTAGACCAAAGGACACAAAGCCTTCTGATCCACAAAATCAAAAGCCAAACCAAGCCAAGCCTAGAGTGAAGTCAATTCTATAATGATGCAGCAAGCTTGCATACTGCTTTCTAAGATATAAGAGCAGGGTGAGCATTTGAAAATAACAGTAAAATCATCTTGATGCAGCTGTCATTAAAATACTTAAAAAACTGGATGGCTTACTAGTGACAAAATCAGATCTCCTAAGCACATGGCAGTAGAGATCCTCTGCCTGAAGAAACAGTGCTGGGCAGCAGGCTGTATGGTGTTTCTTTACACAGATCACTCTAAGACTAATATACACATTTCTGCCCTCTAATAAGTATCACCACTGAATTCAAGTTTATATCAGTGTGCACACCATTCCACAATGGCAACAGCAAAACCTTGAGAAAAAGCTCTGGCCTATGGAATCTGGTAGGTGAACCCTGTACCAATTCACACATGATTAAGGTTCCCTGTGAAATACAAGTACACAGAGAAAAAAAGCACAGAACACTTAAAAGAATCATCAGTCTGAATCTAAAACAGAAAATGCTTATTTTAATGCAGAATTAAATCCCTTCTCTCTTCTCCTTTTGGTATAGTAAGTAGTCTCCATGGACTTATTTTTCATTAAGATAAAGAGAGGTCTGATCTACAGCACCCAGAAGAGCTTGTTTCTTGCCAAGGCAGCTTCAGAAAATGCTATGAAAGCATTCTGGATTACATCTACAACATGTTTAAAAAGAAATTGAAATACCGGTTACTGAAACTAAACACAGATCATCACAAAACATGAAACGGACATCAACAACTTGATTTTCAAAACTGTATGAGGGCCCAGTATGTAACCAAAATAATTTGGCTAACAGGTTGAGGCTTAATACATAATCAATGTAATTAGGCTGAGAAGCTGAATTTAATTTAATCTCTTGAGATGACAACTGAAATCAAAGATCAAGGAGTCAAAATGGGTGGAGAGCAGCTAAAGAGCCTTCCATGTAGTCTTTTCCCTTCTGCAGTAACTTCAAAGTAGTGTGAAAAATCTCAGAACACTCCAGGAATTCTTGAACACTACCACAGAGCTCTCTCATTGGCAGATCTTCATTTACTGGTTTGGAGTGGGATCAAGGACAGATAGTATCTGGTATATGGCCCAGCTGTCATCAGCCTGGTAAATATATCCACACCATACCTACAGGAAGTGGGCTGGTGACATCAGCAGCTGAGACCAAGGCAAGTTGTTCAAGACAACACTAGCAGGAGAGCAGTATGTGTCACCTGATTTCAAGTCTGTGTTGTTACCAGCAGCAATTCAACATGACTTCTGAGAGGATAGCATCAGAATTAACTCTTTTTACTAATGGTATTAAAGATAAGGCCTGACAGAGCTTTCAGACAGTCTGCAGTAATTCTAGCACATGTATGTGCTGGCAGAGTTTATTATGGAACAAGTATATATGATTTTTAACATCAATATTTTCAATCTACAGAGAATCAGTACAAACTATACAAAGCTTGATATGGAATGCACTGGGTACATAAAAGGGAACACTGATCCATAAACAACACAATTAAAAACAGCAGGGAAACAACATGTTTGCAGGGTACCATTTTGGACAGCAGAGGTTTCTGAAGTTATTTGTTGAAGATTCTTGCTACTATGCCATTATTGTTCACCAGTTTTACCACCACAAGCCAGTCTGGACAGACATCTTAGGAAGGAGTCTCTGGAGAGGCAGCTTATGGTGCTGAAGACTCTGGGTGGTTTCACACAGATGGCAATTTAGATGTCTATTGTTTTTCCTCAACAAAATCATTTGCCAGAATGATACCTGGACTGGCTGCTAGAATGATCTTTGCAGCTGCCTTTCTAGCAAATATGCTTATTATTGTTAAACACTCTCAGTAGTTGAGATTACTGCTGGAGATTACTATCCAGTCTATCTCAGCATTACTTACTATGTTTTTATTACAGCAAGAGCTGCATCCTAAAGCTTTGAGTATCCATTCTGTTTTAATGATAAGCACAAAGATTAACTTTTCAACGTGATAGTAATGCCCAACTCTGTATTTTAGCACTCACAGATTTATGCTGTAGTACTTGTTTAACAACTATGATTTTGCATTTACATACAGCAGTGCTATGCTGGCTGTTCTCAGTGTCTGCCTATGGAGTTGCATTAGTGTTCTGCCAGAGACAGCATGGAGCCTGCTCAGTTGTGTCAGTGCCTGGGATGTTTCTCACAAGCACCAAAAAGGCCATCTGGGCCTCTTTGCTGTGGAGCTCACAACAAACTTTACTGTCACAAACCACTTCAGAAGTCTGATCCACAACTTGCTGAAGCTTTCCTGCTTTTCTTGCTGCTGTTTATTTTTCACAACACAAAGCATTGCTTGTATTTCCTGTTAGCTGCTTATACACAGGACTCAAATTTTATCTTCTAAAGAATTGTATCATCACAGCTTTGTGTAACAGACCTGACTTGCAACACACCAAACCAGTCCCATGTTTCAGCTCAGTGTGCTGCATCCTTGACATTAACAGACTATAATTTTACATTCACAATTAAGTATCAGTAGCATAAGGCTTGTTTTCCATTTGCTTCTTGTAAATTTAATTTTGCTTTAACTAATATACTCCAGGAACAAGCTGACATTTGATTCCTTTTAGTCAGAGCTCAGATCTTCAGCCCAAGGTTGCAGAGTAGTGGCAAAGATGAGAGGATGCCCAGGCTCAGGCTTCAAGTGGATTGACACTGCTTTGTTTTTGCTGAAACACCACCATCAGTGAGCACCTGGTACTTCACAAAAAGCAGCAAAACACTTGGTTCCTAATGTATCTTCTATCACAAAACTTCAATGCAAGAATGTCCTCAGGAAAAAAAAATAAATTGTTACCTGCAACCACCAGTTAGCTGATGAAATAAGATTTAAACCAGATAATGTCCTAAGTATTATTTCAAAGCATTTATACGAACACAGGGATGAAGAATCTGGATAAAGGATGGCCTGACATCAATTACTTTACTTATTGATTTTCATTATAATTTCTCTCTGATGAGCCTGAAGCATCCTTTTAGTTTACAAAACCCCAAACCAACAAAAACTACACTTGTTCTTTTTAGATATATGTATGTACACACACATATGCACACAGATATGTAAGGTTCCCACATTTGAAGGAAATCACATACTAACACATTCACTTTAGGCACCAACTCCTATACACTACTGTAAATTTTAATTATATACAGCTACTGATGAGCTAAGGCAACTTCACATGTGGCTTTACCACCGAGGTCCATATTTTTGTGCTCCCTGATCTATTCATAGAAGCTTCTCACTTCACACAGTCATACTGAAATCTTTTTTTACTTTGCCTCCTGTCCACCAATTTGGTATTTGTATTAGATGCTCTTTGAGAGAGTTATAGTCCATGACAAGAATCTGGTCTTTTGGAAGGTGTCCCTCACCATGGCAGGTTGGAACTAGATAATCTTGTGGGTCTCTTCCAACCAGACCATTGTGTGAATAATAACTGTAACTGCTTCTACAGAATTGTTACACCAAATCATTTCATCTTTGGCTCTCATATGCTTTTATTTTACATGTTGCTGAAATACTTGTCAGTATTTCAGACTGCTAAATTGAGAAGTGATGAGGAAGTATATAAAAGTCACTATAAATGTGTAGCAAATTATAATATTTGGCAGTCATCTTTTAAGAAGCATATTCAGGAATAGGCCAGGATTTTTTTCCTAGCTTTTGGCTGGTTGGTTTCTGTAAATGGCCCTCTAAGCCTGTTGTAGGAAAGGACACACAAACAAAAAATCCCAAAGCCTACCATCCCACTTCTAGAATTACAAATTTATTCTGTTTTCAAATGAAGTTGAGGGTGGGAAAATGCACACAAGGTATGTTTGTAGTCTGTGAACATATGGGTACATTCAACAGCTACCTGTTTTTCTCACTGTATTGTCTAAGAGGTGACTACATTAATAACTCTGTATTAAATGTGCTAATGTACATCTGAGTACTCTCTGAGTGCTAGGCCTTAACTCTTATGAAAAAGTTTAAGAGAAGCAATTTGAAACAAAGGATGAAAAGGATATTTTCAGTTTACAAAATGCTGGTATCCATTTTTGAAAGTCCCTTTGCTCCTTTTGATTAGAACAGCCTTCACCTTCATTGCTGTGCTGCTTCCATTCAGGAAGGATTCCGAGAACTTAAAAACACCATTAGGAAGCAGAGGATAGCAAGCACTAAACCACACACTGTTCTCACACCTCATATGTTACACAAGCAGTTGTCAGCCTTGTGTAAGAAGTAGAAGGGCATAAGATCCTGTTTTCAGAAGTGTCCCATTTTAGGTAACAAAATACTTGTATACAGCAGTGTTTGGTACACTTTAATAACACCACTAATTTTAGAAGCATAATGTTAAAGTTACATAACAAACACCATTAAGGTAACTCCACTATTCAGTATTAAGGTGTCTTTGCTTAAAAGACAGAAGGAAATTCCAGTTGCCAAAATCAAAACACCAGGATGTCAATAAAAATTGGAAATAGGAAAATTACAGAAGTTAAAGACAAACAAAAAGTTTTGTAGATGCTCTAAGAATAACACATGGCATCTCTTTACTCAGTAAATAGCTGAGGGTATATACACTCAAGTAGGTGTATATACTCGAGTATTTTTTAATGGTTATATCAACCCATTAAAATAATCTCTCTAGGAAAGAAAATCAGAACTTCAAGACATGATCAAAAATTAGTTTCCAAATTAATTTTTTAAAGAAGTTGGCACACCAATTTAAAACTAAACAAACCCACTCCAAAGCCTACAGACTTTATTTTCTAGCCATTATAACTGATTCAGGAGAAAATCCACCCCAACTTCATACACAGTTTTGGTTTAAAATCCTGTTTTGCTAACGTTATGAGTAAAATCCCAAACTAATAGCCTAGAAAGCTACATAATGGGTCTAACACAGTCTATTTATAGTCATTCCATGATTCAAACTCGAGAGGACAAGTTGTTTGAAATTTCAATTTATTTCATAATATATCTCTTCTTCCAAATGCAAGACCACCAGTTTTAAATCACCTTTATCTACTACTGCATGGGAGTGGCTCATGAAAGCACTGGCCCTGCAGCTTGTCCAGCTGGGGCTCACCACTGAAGGGAAGAGCCAGGGCCCAGCTGGGGTTGTTATGTGAGGAAGACGCCCGTCAGTGCTAAATGTATCTCTTTGTTAAGGACAACAGCTTCTAGCAAGAACAAGTAAAGAACAATCTTACACCTCAAAGATGGTGAATGGCATGTATCCAAACTGCAGTGCTACTGAGTTACAGAAACTGCCCATGGTGTGAGGGTTGGCACACCTGAAGGACGGGATGCCATCCAGAGGGGCCTGGACAAGCTTGAGAAATGAGCCCATGTGAATCTCACGCACTTGAACAAGACCAAGTGCTGGTGCTGCACCAGGGTCCAGGCAACTCTGGTGTCCATCCAGGCTGGGGATGAACAGATGGAGAGCAGCCCTGCTGAGAAGGCTTTGGGGTGCTGGTGGATGAGAGGCTGCACATGACCCAGCCACGGGCACCGGCAGCCCAGAAACCACCCGTGTGTGGGGCTGCATCCACAGCACCGTGGGCAGCAGGGCAGGCAGGGAGGGAGGGGATTCTGCCCCTCTGCTCTGCTCAGCTGAGACCCCACCTGGAACACCACACCCAGCTGTGTGAGCCTCAGCACAGGAAGGACATGGAGCTGCTGGAGCAAGTGCAGAGGCAGATCACAAAGATGATTACAGGGATGGAGCACCTCTGCTAGGAGAAAGGCTGAGAGGATTGGGTTTGTTCAGCCTGGAGAAGAAAGGCTTAGGGGTGACCTAATTGCAGCCTTCCAGTACCTGAAGGGCACCTACAAGAAAGATGCAGAAACTTTTTACAAGGGCATGTAGGGACAGGAGAAGGGGGAATGGCTTTAAATTGAGAGTAAGTTTAGATTAAATATCAGGGAGAAATTCTTAACTGTGAGAGTGGTAAGCCACTGGAAGAGTTTCCCCTGAGAAGTTGCGGATGCTCCACCCCTGGAAGTGTTCAAGGCTAGGCTGGATGGAACTGTGAGCAACCTGGTCTAGTGGAAGGTGTCCCTGCCCATGGCAGAGGGACTGGGACTAGATGGACTTTAAGGTCCCTTCCAACACAACCCATCCCATTCTGTGATTCTGCAACTGAACAATAACAGAAATGACCTAAATGATGGATGGATTCATTCACATAAGTGATTCACATAAGTGAATAAATACCTGCCTGTGACTAGAAGGTATTTCAAGAAATTATTTATGAGCAGTCCTAATGCATGTTAACAAGGAAGACAAAACAACTGCAGAACTTTGTCCCCTCCCCAATCCCCAAACTTCAACCTCCTCTGCCTTGGTGCCTAGATGAACTGCCAGTATAGTACTTACTTGTGCCAAGGCTTTCAAGAATAACTTAAAAAAATTCTGAAGTAGAAAATTCTAGTCTCAAACTGGACACTGCGTAACAGTCCCCATCTTCAAGATCAGGTATGTTTGTTTCTCAGGGTAAATGGCACAACAATGAAAATCACAAACAGTAAACATGAGAAAAATAAGCAGCATATATAGAGAATATCCACTCAACATTCTAAGTAACTTCAGCTGATCACAGAAACCTGTTAACACAAAATAGTGCTGGATTTATTGCTTTTGTCTATTCTTGCTTTCCTTTAAATGTTAGGATACTTCCACATATGATCTCAGCTTAAAAAGCCATGCAAAAAACATCAACACTGCTTCTACTACCATTCCTTTAGCAATTTCCTACTTTTAATGGAAATGACAATCCTTTGTGCTCATATAGTCAGGAATTATTTAAAGAAGTAGTGAGAATACTGACAGCCTTTCCCCACCATGTGCTGGCTAATAGAGGAAAGGTGATCATGGAAAACTGGAAAGCCACCTCTGGAGGTTCTTTCAGAGGGATGAAAATCATTACTTGTGTGAAGTGTTTTGAAGATGCAAACAGATTTCTAGAATTTTTTGGAAAATCAATTTACTGAAAAGTATTACCACTATGCTAAGTAGCTTAAGAAATTAACTTCTAAATTAAAAAGGCCTCAAAAAGCAGGGAAGAAAAACTTCTGAAAACAAAGCCTTACAAAATTTCTGCACTGGAACCCATTACAGTAATACACCTACTGAAAAGTGATGGTTGTGAGACAGTGGCAGGATAGAAGCATGGACCAGCACTTAAAAGACTTTAAATTATTTTTAAAATTGGTCTCAGCAGTGATTACAGTCTAACATCAGCAACATATGCTATCAATAGATCCATTTCTTGCACAGCAAGAAAAATGGCTAATACAATTTGCATTTTATTCCATTTTGATTTACCTACATTAAAAAGAAGAAAAAAAAACCCACAACAAAATACCTTTAAAGCAGAAAGAACCAACAAGGACAGCACGTGGAAACAACAAGATAATACACACACAGAGAGAGGCTTCTCAAAACCACATTAGTTTTCCGTTTGCTTTTCTGCATGGCAGAGGAATGAGTTATAATTTCTGTTTTCATTTGCTGATAGTCACCAAGCCAATACTTTCTCAAACAACAAAAATAGTCTTTGCCTTCTACAGACTACTTAGCATCTGGATTGAAAATAAAAACAAATGAAATTTAGAACTTTCATGCCAATTTAGGCCAGTCCAGCTAGACACAGAAGAAGCCATCACTCCCTGTCACCTAGTTTTATACCAGACTATTGTCACCTATGAAAGGCCACCAGGTACTTCTGACCCTTCCATCCCCCAGGTGAATCACAGTTGTGAATTAATTGTCCTGAAGTGTTCCAGTGACTGCTGAAAAGAGCAAGTGTTAGCACCTACCCTCCCACAGAAAAAAAAAGTCAGAAGTAAAGAGTATGTAGGGTTAGAATTTTAACTTCCTTCCTCTGTGGTAGTATTTGAAAACCACTGCCAAAGTACTGCACTTGAATTATTTTAGGTGTTAGGTTAGGTTTTTCTAGAGATAGAAAAAGGTCATGTTTTTTAAGTCATTAACAATTACCCAGTCACCTTTTCTAAACAAATGAGACTGACCATAAATTACTGCTCCCTCCACTCAAAAGGAGACCTCCACACCCCTGTGACAAAACAAAACTCTAAAACAAAGCTTATCCAGCAGATAAATAATTTATTGAAAAGCCAGTTAGATCACAGGGCATATGTCCACAAGGTACCAATGGAATGACCAATCACCACATCTAGGTGGATTTAATTTTCAGTATCAGTTTTTGGTGCAAGTTTAGTTTTTGGGCACTGTTAAACAAAGGCCCCAAGAATTTATCAGAGCAGAGACACTATTCCCATAGAGGGGAAAAACAATACACAACAGACTGAGTCTTTGTTCACAACCTGAGGACACTAAGATGCTGGACTAACTGATGAAATAGGAGGTTACACTTAAAAGAATAGATTTTACTGGTCTGGCAACTATTTAGTCTAATTTATTAACATTTACTAACAAGCTGCAAAATAAGCTTAGACAGCTTTTTCTTAAGTGTTCAATAAATGAGCAACATGCACCTGGAAACTGGAGTAATGGCATTGGGTACAGAAGGACAAGGTGCCCTCACCTCATACAGACTGTGCATTTCTGGTACCTCTGTCACAAAGAGGAGAACAGTGGATGGAAACAATAGAAGGACAATCAAAGTAACAGGAGTCCTCCTGTGTAGGGGACATTAAGCAGGATTTTGGGGGAAAAATCTCTAAATATAAAATACATATTAAAAATATATATAAATGTCAATTACATAATTAATAATTTAATACTAATTTTACACAACTTCCAGTTAAACAACCTTCTAAACCACATACTGGCTTAAAGGAAAGTATACCAGGATGAAAGATCATACATAAACATTACTCTGATTCTCTCTCCTCAAGCATCAGCAGTTGACCACACAGCAATTCAGAAGGGAGGTCCCTGCTACTTCACATGTAGCAATGCTTCTTTAGAGTAAACACACTCAGCTAATGCAAAAACCATCAGCTTCAGTGATTTTCACCCTCTTTTAGCATGGACATTCTGGACCTGGTATACCAGGAATCATTTCAATCCCTTTTCAAACTTGCTGTACAGCTTCCATCAACTGAAACCTCATTTCTCCGACTGCAAGACAGGAAAAACACATGCTCATTTTTGTAAATACTAAGATCTGTTTTACTTTTTTTATCTACAGAAGTTCAAGGCATCATGAATTTAGTTAAGTGCTATAAAAGTATCTATAAATAAAAGTATTTGTGGGATGATGCTGCTTGTGTTGTCCCTGTTCTTTGAACAGCAGGCGGTTTCTAGTCTTTACAATCTGCCATTTGCATTAAATTCATTTGCATTAAATGCATATGCATTAAATGCATTTTGAGAAACAAAAAGCTGAAATGAACCACCATATTTCCAAACCTACTCATAGTCTAGGAGAGGATTTTTTAAAAGCCATATTAAAACATATGTAGAGCAACACATGACAACAACCTTTCTCGAAGAGAAAGGAAACCTAAAAATGCATTAACAGGATGCTCCTGAATATTTCAACCTTCACTATGTTAATAAATAGCCTCCTTTCTGCTCATACAAGCACCAACTAACATCCAGCAGGATTACAGCCAGCCATGTTAGAATGCAAAGTCTACATTACTATTTTGTGTGCAATTACTCCATTAATTAAGATAATGAGTCAAGCACTGAGGTGTTCATAACTGTATGGAGACTAAATAATGCCCACTGGGAATGACAACCATACTGCATGTGCCAGTAACATTCCCAGTTCCTTTCCCATTCTGCCCCTGCTCACATGTGGTCAAGTATCCTAGACAAGTAAACTGTACTTTCCATTGGGAATTCTACCTGGATGGACAAAGGAAACAGTGTATGAACAGTAAAACATTCTTCAATTGAGATTCATCTCTCTCACATTTCAAGTTTAAAACCCAAAAATCTAGATCTGCAAAGACAGGAAGAAATGACAAAGAAACCCACATACACGTTTTTGGCTACCATACAAAGCTCTTCACTTATCTTGAGGAGCTTTACATACAATCAAGAGGAAATAAGAAAATTAGTCTTGGTCTCAGAAACTTGTCATTCAGAAGCCTGAGAAAATAAGTAGTGAACAAATGTACTCCAAAGATGGTGATAATAATGAGTCTTACAACTACACAGGAATTAAAAATATGGCCAAGTGACACTGTCTTTATTATCATAGCAATTTACTGCAAAGACAGAACACATCACAATGAAGTACATCTATTTACACCACTGGGAACATCTACACTGATACATTTCTCACTTCATTCTACAAGCTCCCCTGGTAGCTGAGATCCTTTCTAGTAGCTAGCTTCCCTCCATCAAAACTCAATCACTCTTACAGGAATTTACCAAAATACTTTTACACACAAATTACAAGTTTTAATGATCTTCTTGATTTATGACAGTAGCATGAATCACTCTGCACAACAGACAAATGAGAACTCATTGAGCTGCATACAATAAATAGTCCAACCCACCTACCCCTACCAGTCATTTCAGGACAGCAAAAACAGTAAATGGATGAGTGTTTTGTTCTCAAACATCATCTTTCAGTACCAAGAATTGTTCAGAGGCTGAAATACATAACTTTTCAGAATATCATTTTACATTTAAACTACTAAGAACATTTTAAAGGAAATTTTAGGAAATTAACGTAAATGGTGGATTTCCAAATCAAACAAAACTACTAATTCTGAGTTGCTGGATGAACGTGTGCAAGGGAGTAAATAATGATTTAATCATCCCTTTTCAAGTTGCTGTGCCTTGCTAGTGGGCAAAAGAGAGAGAAATGCAGGAGGAGAAAAAACATCAACAGAATAATTAGTCAAAAATGGCACACTTCATCATATACCTATCAAAAGGAACTACACAACACAACAGCTGGCAGCCTTTGATTATGCCTAAGGCCTCCTGACAATAAACCAGGCTACTGACACTGCACTGACATGCCAGCATCGACAGTTTGAGACGAGACCTCTGGGAATTACAGAGAATTCTAAAAACGACATTGAGCAACAAGAAGAGAAGCCCAAAAACTCACAATAAAAGCAGAAAATAAGACAGATGTATATCTCATAACCAAAAAAGGGCATCCATGACTATTTAAGACCGTAGCAAGCAAACATTTATTTACTCTAAATAAAACTGACTTCCTTAAAAGCATCATCCTATATCTTACCAAATACCAGGGCAGTAGTTCCAGACTCATTTCTCTCAAAACTATCATGTCAAAATTACAATGTAAAAAACCTTAAAGCACTTTTTAGAAGTTTTACAAATGACTGAGAAAATTACTATGGTTTTTAGTAATATTTACCTCATGTTCTTGGTTATCTTGTCCATCTTTGCCACTTTTTCCACTCTTTACTGATTTTGCAGGTTCCTTAAAAAAAAAAGTTTGCAGTTTCAGTTTTTTTTTTTAAGGAGATCTAGATAGATTCTTAAGTCAAGGAATCAGGCTTTTTTAGATACTTGTTAAAAGTAATAAAATTGGCAGAATAAAAATGATACAATTTACCTGGAAGATGATAACACTGAACTGTAAGTCTCTACAAAGCCACTTTAATAATTTTTTATCTGTAGAAAGACTTTGGAGTTTTATTTATGCCTCAAAATTCACCTATAAAGATAAGCTTTCACATAGGTAAGCAGGCAGGGACAAAGAATGCAAATGATTTGAACCACGTCTAAGAAATTACTTAGTTTTACTACCTTGCTGTCTTTGGATTTTTGGTTAAGAAATATTTATATTTAGTTTAACTTTGAAACTAGCATCAGTATAGCACACATTTCACACTTTATTATTTTGTCTGTTCTAGGAGCTAGAAAGTCCACTGTTAGAAGTAGGCCCACAACTCAATTTTCTGCATCACAGCATTGTACTTACCTTGAATCCTTCACCCATTTCTGAAATTTGTTACTCTCAGAAAAGTGAAAAAAAGTTTCAATGTTTTTAACATCGAAAGGGGCAAGGATATTGGGAAAATTTAAAGCAATCAACTCCCAAAAACCTCAACACTCAACCTCCCTACATCCAATTTTAAAATGACGTTGACAAACTAAAAGCTGAACAGAAGCGGTGGAGAGGGACAGCAGCTGGCAGAGGAGGACACCACACTTCACTGTTTCTGACTGCCACTCACGGCTAATTGCCTATCACACAAAATAAAGTGCAATCCAGCTAACTTCCTGCCGGGTTTACAAGTTTTCTGCCATCACTACTTGTGCAAGCCCCTTTCGTAGCCGCCAGACAAATCACTCCCCGGAGCCTGAGGCTAAGCGGGGCCAAAGCTCGGTTCATTCTATTGTCAGGAGAAGGAGCTGAAAGCCTCCGAGGGGCGATCAGCGCTCCTTGAATACTTATGGAGATCCCAAAAGCGCACCCCCCACCGCAGCCAGAGCTACGCAGCAGCCAAACTTCCCAGGACGGGGCCCGGGCAGGCAGCCGTGGGCACGGACGCCCCCACCTTGCCATGGAAATAATCCCTTCCCCCTCCCCAACGCCCCCGGGCCAGCCCCGAGCGAGAGCCCCGCTCCGCCTCAGCCAGCCCGGGCTGAGGACACGTTTCCCATCCCCTCCCTCCAGCGCTCCCCCGCACGCCAAACCCACGGCCGCCCTCCACCGACTCCCTCCCTCCGACGGCCGCCGGCGAGACGGTACCGGGACCCCGCCTCGGCACCCCCGGCCTAGGCCCCGCCAGGAGCTGCCCCCTCCCCGGCACCCGGGGGAGGCCGACACTCCGCAGCGAGGGCGGGAGGGACGGAGCCGCCCTCACCCGGGGCTGCCCCTCGCGCGGCTCTCCCAGCGCCTGGGAACGGGCGCCGCTCGCCGCTGCCGCCCCCCACCCCAGGCCCCTCCTCCCCGCGGGGCCTGCACCCCAGGGCCTCCCCGCGGGGCTCGGCCTCTCCCGATCCCCCCCCCGACTCACTTTCTCCTTCTTGTTTTTATTCGGCATGGCCGCGGAGGCGCAGCCCCCGCCGGCCCCGCTTCGCTCCGCGCCGCGCCCGCCCCGCGCTGCCGCTCCCCCGCTCCGCGGCGGCCTTGGTGCTCCCCCTTCCTCCCCCGCCCGCGGGGAGCGGGCCCTGCCCGCCCATTGGCTGCGCGCGTCACGTGGGCTGCAGCTCGCGCTCGTCACCGAGCGGGCGGGGCTGGCGGCGCCTCCGCCCCCGGCGCTCTCCCGGCGGGATCGGGGCTCTCCCGACGGCTCCGGGGCTGTCCCGGCGGGATCGGAGCGCTCCTGGCCGGGATCGTGGCTCTCCCGACGGCTTCCCCGCTCCGCCCGGGCTCCGGCCGCGCCTCGGGGTGTTCCTGCAAGAGGAGCGGGGCAGCGGGACGGGCTGAGGTGCCCTCAGGGCCCCGAGGCTCCGGCGGGCTCGTCCTGTGGCGTGGGAAGCGGGGAGTCCCTGCAGCCGCTGCCTCCGCCGCTCTTGGGCGAGGGGCACCCGTCACTGGGGAGCGGAAACGTCAGGGGGAAAAAAAACCAACCCAACAACCAAAAACCAACATAGGACATGCCTGAAGTTAGCTGGCCCTCTCGTGCAAATCCCGCGTGCCCATCATCATTTCGAGTCCTTCAATATGCGCTTGCAGCATGTGGGTGGGGAAGGTGAACTTTGGGAAGTTACAGACTGGTTTTGAAACCATATCTTGATTGCTTTTAAAAGCCTGAGTTCGGTTGTGCATGTTTTCATCATGCCCACCTGTACTAGAGATAATTTTTTGTCCAAACAAATAACTCTTTAATCTCCCAAAACCAGAATGCAAAATTTAGGACAATCTTAATGACAAATAAATGTGCAAATATTCCATCTGGAAAATTTACAAACTGTACTTCTCCCATGGTCAGATTAAGCCACAAATTAATTGTTGGCTGAGGAAAAAGTGCAAAGGACATTAGCAGTCCTAATAGCATCAAGGCATAAAATATTTTAAATTTAGATTGGATGTACTTGTTAAATTCTAATTGTGTAGTACTGCTAAAGGATAGAAAAATTACACCTTAATAAATACAGCGTAAAAGTGAAATTCATCTCATTCCCTACCCTGCCTGTGAGTATCAAATCCAGCATGAGCAAACAGATATGCTCTCATTTTTGGGACATGGAATTCCAACAAACACTGGTATCTGATGGGATGGTATCTAATGTTAGATACTTGTATCAGCATGTATCCATTATATTGAAACACTGCTTTTGCTGTGGCGAAAAAGACAAACTTTCCATTTTCCAGGCACTGCAAAGGAATTTACTGGCTGTGGAGAGCTGCTTCCTCTTACTTCAGTCCTCTTCCTTTCCTGTTTCTTAAGTGCTGGGAAACAAATTATGTCTGCCTCTTATCCTTTCATCTCTGGTTTGAGAGCTTAGAAATGAGGTGCAGTTATCACCATTGTGCCTCTGCTGAGAGCCAGTCATGAATGAGTGGCTACTAATAAATGACATTTCTGACAAACAGAATAACATGGGCTGTTGAAATACTAATAGACAGCAAAGGAAAGAAATCTACCTCCATCTGTAGTCTGGAGTTTAATCAGTGTGTGAAAGGGTTTGTATGGCTAGGGATAAACTCAAGAGCTTCCACTTCTCTGTTAGGTTACAGTTTTGTAGAAGCTTAAACTACTCTTAATTCCCAGCTGTTGTGCTCCTGTCTCCCTCCCCTGCACTCATGCTGGTGCTCTGAACTTTAAACCTGCTCGTAGAATTGATCAGGTTGAAAACTATCCTCCCAAAAGGATGTGTTGGTATGTTGGTTTAGTTTTGGTTTAGAGTTTGTTGTTTGTTTTTTTGGGTTTTTTTTTTTGCTTTGAACTGGCACACCACCACCTGCTTCTGTAAACACTAACGCTGGCTGAAGGAAGGGGGTGGAAATATGTGGCGGGGGCGGGATGTGACCTCAACAGCCTAGATTTAGATCAGTTTAAGCAGCTTAATGAGTTTCTCATTGGCTCTTGGCCTCTTTTGTGCTGCTAGGGCTCATAGTTTTTCTAAATAATGGAAAAACTCTGTCAGTGTCATTCTTACCCAAGTACTTCTCAACAGGAGCAGAAAGAATTGTCTGTCCTTATTTTGCAGTTAGTTGGGAAACCCTGAATCAATATGTTGAACTGAATGCAGGTTCAAAAGTTGGCACTGACTCAGTTAACATTTATGAGGTTTTCTTTGTGACCACAGATGTAGAAACTCTTGTGAAAACTTGACTCCCCCTCACCTCGCTTTGCTGCAGAGTCTAATTCATCAGTAACAGAAAGCAATTGTGTTTATCAAGGCCTGCTCTATTATATGAAATAATTAGTGGGTGGAGGAGGTTTATAAGAAAAATAGTTCTGTCTGCATGCTCTAGTGCCTTCCTAAAACCTGAGATTAAGATATGTGACTTATGTGATGAAATCTTACTTTTACTACAACTATATGGCACTGTGGGCCTAATTGTTCTGCTATGGAGTAGGAACAACTGTGTAAATAAGGTGATGTCATTTGAGTGTGAATATGACTGTATTAATATTTGCATTAACTTCTGAACATTTTATGCAAATTAGGTGTTTTCAAAAAGCAGAACATATTCACGTGGATTAGGTTATCACTCTAATTAAAATGTCAAAAACTAACGCATGTAGCATAGTTTTCAATTTTTTTTGCATTTTTTACTGTACTGATCAAATTCTCTAAATCTGCAAAAGTTAAGCCACCAAATAATGTCAAGTATTGTGTAAAACACCTGGATAATACTTAATAGCTTGAATCTGGGCCAAGTGTCCTGTGTGCCAATGAAAGGGGAATATTTACACAGTTAGTCCTCTCCAGCTGTATTGGATATTCTAGTCTGTTTGATTGCTTTTCATTTGTTTTTGTTGTTTGTTTTTTAATCCCTTTACAGTGGTTGAGCAGTCATGCTCTGGCCTGAGCTTACTGAACAGACCAGTGTCACTGTGACAGGGATAACATCTTCCATCCCCAGTTGTATGGCTTTATTGCTTCCCGTGCCCTGTCTCTGGTTTAATTGGGTGGTGTGCCAGTTCAGCTTGTTAAAATGGCAGAAAACTAACTGAGCAGTGGTGACAGGAGACAATGAGACCTTTTGCTAGGAAGCTCTTAATTTGGCTCAGCCCAAACTATGCAACAGCAGTTGTGGACAAGGTTTTAGCAGCCAGTGAACTGTCATAATAATACATAATTGTCAAACATTGTCAGGCTGTTTCCCAAAACATCTCTTCATTGACTGGTGCAGGCTTTGGTTGTCTGGCACACTGTGTCAGATAGAGAGAGCTGAAACCTGAAGGACCAATGGCAGCAAAGAGGCTGGAATAGATGGGTTGAAATAGAAACATTTTTTTTCTCATGCTTGCATGAGCCAAAATACTACTTAAGGTAACTTTCCTGGCAAGAATAGTGGAACTGGCAGATTATGTCTGAAGGAACTAACTGAGGGAACAAACTACTTAATCAGCACCTGCAATAGATTCTGCTTCTATGCAATCTAACACCAAAAGCTGCAAAACCAGTATACTCAACTTCACAAAAAAAGCTTAAACATCTTTCAGGGACTTTCTCTACAAGCATGAATTCATTCTGCTTACCCTGAATCACATTAAATAATTCTTGTGCTGCTCTCAATCTAAATTATAAAGCTTTAATTCTCAATTATTTTAAAATCCATTAGTGTTGGATGCCCTGCTGTCACAATCTGCAGTATTATAAAGGTTGCAAAACAATTTATTCACAGCTGTATAAAAGTCAGACTCTTGAGGTTATTAGTAATAGGTTGAGCTTGGAGCTTCCTGCATCTAAGCAACATGATATTTTAGCCCTATATGTGACCACATAATTACAAATGGCCATTATTGGCATCACTTAACACAGAATCAGAGGTACATTTTCAGAACCATAATTAATATATGTATGTGTAGTAGCATCATATTTGATGCCTTCTAGTAGTAATATTGCTCTGTATGTTTGGAAAATTTGGACTAGTAAAAAATTTAAAAAATTCGTGTATGATTGATTATGCTATCTGGATCTTAGCTTTAAGAATTTTCAGTATTAACTAACAAATGGATTCTGGATTTCTATTTGGGCCAACTTAATTTTAAAATGAACTTGAAAAACATAAATAATGAGAATGGACAACTCATGCAGAATGTTACTAAGGCATAGTACTGGGATAGGGTTACCTTTCTTCATTGTAGCTTCTATGGGGCTAGATGTGCTTTGAATTTGTGATGAAAACAGTGCTAAGAACATAAGGATGTTTTTGTTATTGCTGAGCAGTGATTACACAACCTCAAGACCTTTTCTCCTCACACTGCCCCCCCAATGAGGAAGCTGTGAGTACACAAGAGGTTGGGAGGGGACACAACTGGGACAGTGACCCCAGCTGACCCAAGGGTTGTCCCATACTCTATGATGTTTTGCTCAGCACTAAAACTGGATGGAGAGAGAGATGTGTGGAGCTTGGCTGGGGCTGGCACTACCTGGGGACTGGCTGGACATCTGTTGGCTGGTGGTGAGCAATTGTTTTGGGTTTTTTTAAATCTTTTCTTCTTTGTGTATTTTCTTTTAATTAATATTAGATTGTGTTTTTCTCAGCCTGAGAAGTTTCCCATTTTTACCCTTTTGATTCTCACCCCTATTCCACTGGGAGTAAGTGAGCAAGCAGCTGTGTGATGCTGAGCTGACTACTGGGATTAAACCATGACAAGCATCTATACAGAGATTCAGAAGTATTCTGGACAAATAATATATCACAAAAATATCTAATGATATCTAATGATAGTTAAAACATTTTTATCTGCTTGTGGCCACAGTTGCTACAGTGGTTATTAAGTATTAAAATGACCTACATTGGGGAATTCAGAGGATGATCAAAGTAAAAGACAGGCTATTAAGCCGGATGAACCATTTGTCTTATCCAGAATGCCAATTCCTATGAGGAGTGCCTGAATTTGTGTGCTGATACCCAAATTCCAGAGAGATGGGAATTACAAAAATAGTAACATTAAAACTCTTTGTACAAGTCGCTTGATGTTCTTCTGCCTCAGTGAAGCAAATAAAAAGATCTTAAAAGCAAGACTTTGCTGTATGTCATGGACTTGAATCTTTTCAGGAAAAAACCTCAAAGACAGGCAACTCTGTTAACTCTGTTTGTGACATTTATAAATTAGGATGTCTATTTTCACATTTCCTCTATTTCTGTGGGTTTATTTTTTTGTCTCTATAATGAGTTAAGCATTACTTGAAATCATTATATAATAATCTGTTTGAAATTCAGGAAATTTAATCTGCCTAACATTTAGAAGGTAGAAGGGACATATTTATTTTTGATAGTTCATTTCTTTTTCATGTCCAAATGTAGTATTTTTATGGTGTGTTTTGGTGCAATTTTTAGCAGTCTTTGTTCATTCCAGGATTTTGCTGCATTAAATACAATGTTCCCATACATGTACTAGCATTCCTTCTTCCCACACGATATCAAAGGAAAGATTAATTTTGTATCAGATGAGTGAGAGTAGTAACATAAAGGTGACTGCAGCTAAAACTCCTACATTTTCATTTTTATCATATTTAAGTTGGTATTTATAGAATGAATGAAGACATCCAATTAATTGTACCTCCTGTTGATGCCATGCAAGATTTTCTCCTTCTACACTTCATATCTTTTTTCTGCCATTTTTAGGATTGGTCATAGCTAATATAGCCGTATATTTTTATCTCAGTGTGGGAAGAGTTGAAAGACACACACAGAAGGCATGCTCAGGACTTAACCCTGCAAGTGCCATGAGTTTGTGGACTCAGGAGGCTCCGTGTCTGCGTGTGCACAGGAGTGCCCATCTCCTGAGATGATGGATACCCTGGATTTCTGATTTTCAGGAGCAATCCGTGCTGCCTTGTCTGAATGCGAGGAGCAGCATCCACCAGCAGCGCTTTTGGCTCGCTCCCCCTAGGGCAGGCTGCCTGCCGCTGCACCGAGCAGGCTCTGCAGGGATCTGACAGGGCTGCAGGGATCTGACAGAGCTGCACAGATCTGAGAGAGCTGCAGGGATCTGACAGAGCTGCCCAGATCTGACAGAGCTGCAGGGATCTTAGAGAGCTCTGCAGGGATCTGACAGAGCTGCAGGGATCACAGAGCTGCAGGAATCTGACAGAGCTGCAGGGATCTGACAGAGCTGCAGGGATCTTACAGGGAGCTGCAGGGATCTCAGAGAGCTGCAGGGATCTTACAGAGAGCTGCAGGGATCTGACAGAGCTGCAGGGATCTCAGAGAGCTCTGCAGGGATCTGACAGAGAGCTGCAGGGATCTGACAGAGCTGCACAGATCTGAGAGAGCTGCAGGGATCTGACAGAGCTCTGCAGGGATCTCAGAGAGCTCTGCAGGGATCTGACAGAGCTGCATGGATCTGACAGAGCTGCAGGGATCTTAGAGAGCTCTGCAGGGATCTGACAGAGCTGCAGGGATCTGACAGAGCTGCACAGAGAGCTGCAGGGATCTTACAGAGAGCTGCAGGGATCTGACAGAGCTGCAAGGATCTTAGAGAGCTCTGCAGGGATCTGACAGAGCTCTGCAGGGATCTCAGAGCTCTGCAGGGATCTTACAGAGAGCTGCAGGGATCTGACAGAGCTGCATGGATCTGACAGAGCTGCAAGGATCTTAGAGGGCTCTGCAGGGATCTGACAGAGCTGCAGGCATCTGACAGAGCTCTGCAGGCCTCCACAGCCTCTCTGCAAGCGTGGCACAGACATTGCTCTTCTGCTGTGCTCAGATCCTGTGATCAGGCCAGCTCTTAGGAAGGATTAAATTTGGGTTTAAGTATCGTTGCCTGGATCTGCACCAAAATCCCTCAGCATGAAGCAGCCTCACCAGGTCTGTTTTGGTAGGCAGGGTAACTCCTGCAGTCAGGGTTCCCTGTCTTCAAAAGCTGTGATAATCTAGAGGCCTCTGCCAGACCGATTCCCTCTGGGCACTTTAAAGTCTATCCTTGCATATGAGACATCTGAACAATTCTGAAACGTTCTTTAATAACAAAATCTTTTTATTTACCCAAGATAGGAGAAATGCTTTTGACACACCACTTATCTCCTACTATGCCATGTTATCAGAGAGACATGTTACAGGGTCATGCTGGGCAAAGGCTTGCAAGAATAATATTGGAGGTTTGAGCCAAGAGATTTTGTTCTCATACCTTTCCTAGAACTATCTAGTCACTGAATGGCTTCTAGAATTTTTCTAAGAGCAAGCCTTGTTATTTTGATTCAGAGAGTATTCCAGGAATAATCAAACATGTGCACAAAGTGAATGCTAATGAAGAGGACCTGGGAACAAAACAGGCAGTAATTCCAACTGATACTGCAGGTGTGCTCAAAATCTCCTTATGCATTGTGATGGAAGCCTTGGCTTCTAATTCAGCTGTGGATTCTACTGGTTGGTAAAAATCCTGAGCCACAGAATCATAGAATGGGTTGGGTTTCAGAGGACTACAGTGGTTCATCTTGTCCAACCTCCCTGCTCAAGCAGGGTTGTCCTAGAGCACATTGCACAGAGCTGCATCCAGATGGTTCTTGGGTAGCTCCAGTGAGAGAAAATCCACAGCTTCTCTGGACAATGCTCCGATGCATGGTCAGTGCACAATAAAGAATTTCTTCCTCATGTTCAAGTGGAACTTGCTGTGCTTCTTGTCCTGTTGCTCAGCACCACCAAGGAGAGCCTGGCTCCATCCTCTTGCCACTCTTCTTTCAGATACTTGTAGACACTGGTGGGGTTCCCTCTCAGTTGTCTTTTCCTGAGGTTAAATAGGCCCAGCTACCTCAACCCATTTCCTCATAAAAGAGACACTCCAGTCCCTTAATCACCTTTGTAGCCCTCCAGCTGGGCCCAGTCCTGGAGCTCCTGTCCAGTCTGTTTGTACTGAGGAATTCATAATTCTAAATTCAGCTTTTCAATATAAGAGTTTTATTAAGAATAAATTGCCTTCATCAAACCAGAATGTTTTTGCTTAGTCACATTTTAGAAGGTGTCAGCTCCATTTTTACTGAAGGTTTAAAAAAAGTCTGATATTCTAAAAGAATTTAGACAGAGCAATTAAACATTGGCAAAGCTTAAAAGCATTTCAAACCAGAATCTTACAATAGGAAGTGTTAGACCAACTTAACTGCAGATTTCTCTTCCATCTGTATTTATATCATGATGTGTGCTGACTGTCTGGTATGCCTGTACAAACTTTGCCCCAACATTAAATTCGTTTGCATCTTATGTTTGGTATTTATTTCAGAAATTTGACATAGATATGAGTTGTATTTACATTTTATCATCAGTTCTTAGGTATGCTAGAAATTCTTTGGAACATCAGGAAGTTGATTAGAGGTATTGGGTAGACAATTACTAAGAAGTCATAAAACAAGGCCTTTGACACAGATTTTTCTCCTGCATGCATTCCACAGAATCATGACACATAATCTTTATATTTCATGCATTTCCTTCACAGAGGTTCATGGGTTTTTTTAACTTTATGCTCCTCTTTTGCTGTCCACAGGTTTT
The DNA here is from genome assembly GCF_035770615.1 of Melospiza melodia melodia. Lineage (NCBI taxonomy): Eukaryota > Metazoa > Chordata > Aves > Passeriformes > Passerellidae > Melospiza > Melospiza melodia. Next base: position 11,433,299 of record NC_086199.1, read on the forward strand.
GCTGTGAAAATAGCATGTATCAATATCAGCACAGCTGATTAATTACAACTCTTCTCCTAGAGTTTAATTTTCCAAACCAGCTCTGGTCTCTCCAGCATGCTGTATGTTGTCTGCTTTTGCTTTTATTGCTACTCTCACTTATTTATTTTCAGTTTTATCTGAAGATTCTTGGTTCATACATTTCTTGGCTGTTCAGGGAAGTATTCCATACACATGTAACATGATTCAAGGACCAATTGTGAAAGCTGTTCTTCTCTTTTTTCAGTGGGGCTATCAAGATAGTTTTACGGGCAGCCCTTTGCCTGTCTTGTGTTCTCTAATTTATAGACTAAATGCCCAGATTTCCTTATGTAATCTTTTTTTTTTTTTTTTTTTTTTTTTTTTTTAAGGAAGAGTTAACAGGCATTTGAACTAAAGTTATTTGCTTTTTAATATAAATTGAAATGAAAAATCCCTGTTGTTAGCAGAGAAAAGAAACACATTGGTAAGTGCCTGTTCATGATTCCCAGGGCACTTTATATTTAAAGCTTCTTTCATATATGTAGAGAGGATAATGGTAATAAGGTAAATAAAATGTGTACAGAAACGAGATAAGGTACATAAGATATATAAATAAAGGTTTCTTTACACACTTTTATATAAAAATCCAGCTCATCACCTCGAGTTTTCTGACAGCACCAAAATGCATTTGAATTTTCATTCTGCTAAATATGTCATGGTGTTTTATATTCATCTAGAATGTCAGAAACTAGATGAATTAATGTCAAATCTTTAAAGATTTCTTTATTTATTTAGTTGTATTATGAACCCAACCAGTGGTTTTAATTCAAGGCTGAAGCATTATAGAACTGTAACTGAAATACTAGTAGGGAAATGTAATTTTCACAGAAATATCTGGTTTTGCTATGTCTTTCCCATGCAGTATGTTCCATATATGGTATTGTTGAATTAAATGCTAAATTACCTATATGCATAAGTTGTAGCTTAGAAACCAGAATGAGGGGGAAGTGACCAAAAGCTGAGCAAGTAAATAGTAAAATTTATTAAGTATGCATAAGTTAAGGGATGCAAAGGCTTGCTAGTCACTGCCATGTGTTCAAGCTCTGAGGGTGCCTTTCCAGGCTTCTCAGCTTTGTCTAGACCTGTGCTGTTTGGCCTGAAGGATAAATTCCATCACCTGATGCTGTCCCTTGCACTCCTGTGCACGCTCTTGGCTGCAGAAGAGGGTAAGGCATCAGCTGGCCCGAGAGGCTCTCGTAGGCTTGAGTGAAAACCTTAAATACATTTGGTGTAGTAAGAATGTTCAGGAGCCTCCTAGTCAACTTGATTATTTTGTAAATGTTACAGAGGAAGTGGTATTTTGATAGATAGTAAATTCAGATGCTTCATGTTTAAAAGGTCTTTTTATGGTCTAACATTAATTAGTATTGGTAAACACTGATGGCTAATAAAAATGTCTTAGAAAAAGCCTGAGGGAATACTCTGTGAGCTCAGCAACAGACTGGAGTCTGAATGATCTGAATTCTATTCTTAATTTGACCATTAATTTGCAGTGATTTTGGCAAGTTAATCTCTGTGTCTCTTTTTCTTTTTCTTTTACTATCTTTTATCTCTCTTGTCTATCTTTATGGCAATTTGTCTTTACAGTGCCTAGAATAAGGAAGAAGGCAATCTGGACTGTGTTTCTAACAACAGTGATGACCAGTAGCTTTAAGTGCAAACTGAATTTCAATTGTTCTATTGAGGTATGATTGTAATCAGTTTTTGTAGGTATACAGAGTTAATTAATAAGAAATTATACACATAATTTAAATTATGTGTTCAGCCACCTTTAACCTAAGGGATTCAACCCTGTCACAGAGCAGTCTTTAGCACCTGTCTTCATGTTCTGTACTGACATGAAGGAAACTATAATTTCTGTGGATGTCAAGGAGGTAACAAAGTTGTATTTTTAAGAATTCTGACTCAACAACTCTTATCACCTGCTGCTAGATGTCTGCAGCACTTTTACATGTAGAATTCCCTTTCATTCCTGATACATTTTCAAAAATATTATCATAAAAAACCATTTCATGATACTGACCTTATGTTTGAAATTGACTGATTAATTATGTTTGAGATGTCTACTTCTAGGCTTACTCCAAATATACCTGGATGGTAATTTTCTTTTCACAAGAAGAAGGCTTCTACATTATGACTAATTTTTCTGTCAGATTCGAGGTAATGAAAGCAGACTTTGAGTCTGTATTGAAATTCCTTGAATTTCAGTTGGATTCCCTGAAAACCTAGATGTGGTTATAAAAACACCCCTAATAAATTCAAAGCTCAGGGAGACTGCTGAACATAATGAGTTTTGTTGAGAACAGCAGATGCCAGGTTTCCTGCAGAAGGGAGTTACAAGCACTTGATTTTATCAATTTACTAATTCTTTTTTTGACAGTACAGATGTTTTGCATCCATACTGTATCCATATGAAAAATGTTGTGCCTTGAGTGTGCAGAAGAACACGTCACATCCCTCATGCAAAACTTTGTGAAAACAGTAGTTTGTCTCATTACACTACTTTTTTTCCCATTCATCTCAGTTTTTTTTTTTTTTTTGTTCTTGTTGTCTTTTTATCTGTTTGTTTGTGTGTTTAAAAGTTGAAAAAACACCTGAGGGACACTAAAGGAAACTGACCACTGAGTCCATTGTCCCACTTGCACCTGGGTTTCAAAACTGTTTTGCTGGGCTGACCCTTTAGATGTAAAAGGATAATCAAGTCTCCTGGCCTACTCAACCCTGAGTTTGAAAATGACATGGCAGCTTTGTTAACCAGATTGCACAGGAAAAGCAGAGTCTCTAGACTGAGCCTGGCTATCACATTTTTGCTGTTGAATGCCTGTCACATTGTACCTTTCAGCTACAGCCCACTCGAGACAGACCTGACGCAGATACTTGGAGATGAAAAGCTGAGTATCCCATTACCAGTCACTTGAGCTGTTCAGTGGCCATCTGCTGATTGGAGAAGAAAACACCATTAATAATGTATTTGTGGAATGTGCTCTAGCTTTTATATTGCTGTTAGTTCTTCCAGCATGAGCTACAGCAGCATTATTTAGCTTCTGAGCTCCAGCATCTCCTTAGTAGCCACGGCAAGATTTTTTGTATTTTCTGTTTTAGGGGATAAAAGGAATTAAAGCATATGACTTGAAATTAGAATTGATCTATGAGTATGAGTTTGCTTAGTTTTTTCATAAGAATCTATACTACATTAATAAGTTTTATCACTGTTTTAAAATAGTTTTCCAAAAGAGGGAGTGTGAAAAAAGAAAAGTAACTTGTATAATATTATTATTATAACTATAACAACCAATCTAGTGCTTGATAATATAAATCACTTAATGCTATGAAACAAGTAATGCAATGCTTTAGACTTAAGATGAATGCTGACAAAGATTGAGGCAGCTCTGTTGAAAAGTCAGTGCTAGAAAAATAGCCAGAAATATCTAGAGAATTTTGTTTCTTTTGAACACTGTTTTAACATTTTAAATTGACAGTTCCACAATACAATTATTGCATTAAAACTTAAGCCATTCAAACCCATAATTTACAGTCTTATAATTTGGAGAAGTTGTTTAGTTTTTAAATTGATGAACAATATGATCTGAAAACTTGTCAGATTAAAGTCTCCAGCCAAAACAAGATTGTATTAGCTGTTAAGTTTTTAATGTCTCTGGAAGTCTTTTTTTCTAAGTATTGAGCTTTTTTTTTCCTTACAAAGGGTGGTTTCTATACACTTGGAAAATAATTATGTGCCTGGGAGAAAATGGCATGCAGGTTTCATCCTTGATCCAAGACATTTGCAAAATAAAAGTTCTTTTTAGACTATTATTTTTTAAAAATTAATTTTAATATTAGATATTACGACCTGCCAAAACCACCAAAGGCTTGGCTGTTTACCTCTGCTACAGATCTCTGTCGGTTTTATGCCTTTGTGGCTTTGAGATTGTGCTACTGCAGTACACAGGGACAGAGGAGCTATAGCTATGGCAACCAGTGCCTGGTAGGTTACTGACAGCATGAATTACAGCATCTCTAAGGATTCACTGCAGACTGCTCTCCTTGATGTTCTGATGGCTCATTTTGGTTTTAACCTTCAGGACAAGGACCAGCATCCAGGCCTTGTCTGTTCCTGGTATTCATCTTTCTGTAAGAAACTCTAAAGAGGTTATGTAGGTAAACAGGTACAGTCTTAAACTGGTTTAGATGGGGACTTTCTTGCAGTCTTATTTATTGTTATTCTTCAAGTGGGACAAATTGTGTCTCATTTTTGCTAGTATCAGTATTGCCACATCTACTGCACCACTTTGTTCACTGTAACTCATTGGTCACATCCTTGCTTGACTCAGTGGATGAGTAAATTCCTGAGGTCAAACTCAGCTTCAGATACAGCCCTTATATTAACGATGAAATGGGTGTTATGGTAGAATATGAAACATTTTTGTTTTTATTATTTAGGTTATGCAAAAAGTGTCTAATTACAAAAGCCAGCTGCAACTCTGACATTAAAAATCCAGGTCCTCCACAGTCACTGGCAATTGGAGAATATTTCATAGCCATATCACAAAAGCCAAGAGATTGAAAGGGGAGATATGAGAGAAAATAATTTCTTAATATCTCTGTGACTTGTTGATTAAATTTAAAGAATAATTATACTGATGACCCTGGGTAATGTGTGAGTGGTCATGGTCTAGAATCTGAAATTCAGGTCTCCTTGCCCAAAAAAGCCACTTAATGCTGATTAAAATGCTTTCTAGATCAGATTTAGTATTTCTGTTGACCATTTATTTGAACTTCTTTTTTATGACAGCTCTTGGCCATTTCTGTGAAGATCATTTGCCAGCAGTTATCTACTCACAGTTGATTAATCATGTACATTTAAAAGCAAAACTGAACGTGCCTGAACACTTATACCTACAGCCAAATACCTTGTTAGTGCAGATATAATAACATTATGTAATGGTAATAACAATGATTTAACTGAGCAACCCAGGACACATGTTCTGACATTGTATGCAATTAAATAGCTGTTGCAAATGTTTCAAGGAAAATGAAATTAATTTGTAAGAAAATGAGAAGTGCAACTTAAAACCAGTTTCAGGAGTCATAGCCAAAAAACCCAAACTCTTCTCTGAAAGAAGCAGTTCATAGTATAGAAGATCTGATAGATTTGGTGGATTTCTTTAGAATACAGAGATCACACACAGAATTTGATTGTTTAAATATCCTCTCAAACAATGAAGTGTAAAGCTTGATTATTAAGATGTTAATAAAAAAGTTTGCTAAAATGGGAGTAAAATACATTTATGAAAACAACCACAGCAAGGAGATTATAGCTGTAGAAATAAAAGGCATAATGAAGCAGTTCACAGGAAAAATCCCTGTTAAATATTTTTGGAGTTTGCTGGGTTCAAAATTACTCAAATTTGCTTCATTTTAAATTAAGAAGACCTAAAAAAAATTATATTCATAAGTGAATTTAAATAACTCTATTTGAAAGAAGAATTCTTCAGTTGTGGCGTGACAAAGCTGAAGCATTTGGGTTCTTTTGTTTTTAGTAGCTGCTATTTACTTTTTCTAGTGACTGGTTTCAGCACTGTGAAAAAACTTTCAGAAATTGTTAGTAGAGTTTCCAAGATTGGATGTTGCTCAATATTCTTGAGGAACTGGTAGCTAAGAGAAGAGAAGGGAATTATTTACATGGTTGGTTTTGTACAAGGGCTTAGAGAAAGGGTGCTAATTATGTGTTCACAACTGAAAGAACCTCATCAACAAATGGGGATGGATTTTTCTCAATTATTAATAGCTTTTGTATATCCCTACAGATCCCTTTTCCTAAAAATGCCATATTACTAACATTGCTAATATTGTCGTGTTGCTAATAACACAAGTGGACCTGTCAGACACAATACCATTTTCCCAGTTTTTATTGATTTTACTGAGATTGCAAATGATTAGAGATTTTTGTCTTGCAACAGTTTAGGATCATAGAAGAATTACAAATACGTATGAAAGGTGGAATATGCCTGAAGAGATGATCCAGGATAACTTATGACTCTTGTCAGTTTTTTTCTCCTGAATAATATATGACAAACACCCTTAAATTTACTGAAAACCTTTGGTAGAGGTTTTACAGCCTTCTTAGTGAGTCTAATTCTACTGCTTGGCAGAATTATCATTATGTATATTTTAATTCTTTCCAATGTACTATTTAGCTAATATTTCCTGTGCTTCTTCCAGTCCTCCTTCTAGTGAATACATTGAGCAATAAATGATCATCTTTTTATAACTGCCTTTTTCATGTAGAAAGAGAATGAAAGTTCTGCACTCTCAGATTCTTCATCTCTCTCATAGGCTGCATTTTCTAAGCCACATGTACTGTTGTTTTCCTTCTCCAAATATTAACAATTGCTGACTCTATGGACTTTAAAAATTAAAGTAATACAAAATAACTCAGTAAATCGACACCTTACTTTAAGTATTGTCATGTTAGTAATGTAAATTGTGAGCACTTAAGAAACATTAAGAAGAAATGCTCTCTGGTTCTGAAGGGTGTGGTGTTCATTGTGTGAAATAATGTCATAAGGTCATCATAGGTCCAAATGAGTTGACAGTTCTGCTCATGTATGCTGAAAACATGTATGTAAAATGTATCCTGGCCCTCTTCATGGAAGAATATCTCTCCATATCATCACCAGACTGAAGTTAGATTTTGATTTTTTTCTCACTGAAATTAGAATTCTTATTTTGAACATTGAGAAACTTGTAGTGTGTCAGGTAGAACTGTGGGGGATGACTGAGACAGTATCTCCTCCTTTCCTTTCTTATTCCTGATGGCAGCAATTCACTATGGCTTTTTATTTAATACAGCCTATCCCTGAAACTTGCACAGGTTTTTCTCCTAAGTGTGATCTGCACATTTTAATTGAAATCTGCAGCTGATCTATCTCTGCTTTGCTGAGGTGAAGGTGTAAGTAATGCATGAGGAGTGAGTTTCTGATTCCCTGCTACTGCCATAAGTGGCCTGACCTGGCTCCTAGAGCTCAGAACACTCAGTCAGTTTTCAAGTCTGACCCCTGTAACTCTCACACATATCAAGTACCACTACAAAAAAATTCAGTTACCTGCTTTATGTCAGACCCCTGCACCAAGGCTGTGTCCTTCCAAGAGATTCCCAGGTAGCACACTCACCCCAAGGTGCATTAATCTCATTTCCTTGAAAACAAAGAACATAATAGAGATTACTAAGGCTACATATTAAATTACTAAGAATAAACTAATAAACAATTATGCAATGTGATTTTACTCTATAATTTTTATTAAAAAAATAGTCTTCAGGGCTTCTCAGGGGAAAAAAATCTTTATTGAAACATAATTTTTCCCCCCCGGCTTTAGAAAACAAGCAACTTGAACTTTACAGTAATTTCATGTACTTATTGTTCCTAACGTGTGTGCATAGCCATATGGCAACACTATCCTCTAGTGGCAGATTGCATTAACACAAGGCTCCAGCTCCAGCGCTGGGGACTGGTTTGTGTGTGTTGAAAAGATGGGGTGTCATCGTTATTATTCATAAATTCAGAGTTTTGATTTGCATAACACAACAAGGAGCAATTAACGGAATGCTGCATACAATGTGATGATAATATGTGCTCCAGCCACCAGCATCAGCAGCACTACATATATTTTACCAGAATATATATACATATATGTATGTATATGTATATATATATATATGTATATATATATATGTATATTTAAATGATTTCTTATGATTTTCTGAACTATCGAACTTATGCAAATGTATTCTGCTGTGGTCACTTTTTCATAGGTATGTTGTTTAACATGGTTGACCACCAGCTGGTTTTTAGTCTCCTCTTCAACACTACTGTTAAAGTCAAACTCTCATGGTGAGAGTGTCTCTAGATATTGTTATTCACAAGCACATAAAATATTCCTAATTTCTTTTTTTTTTGGTTTGAAATTTCAAAAACCCAGCATATAGCTTAAGGAAAAATACAGAAAGGAGAAATTTGGTGTAAGAGAACAAACTCTGAAATTTCGATGCTTCAGTTTTTTAAACTTACTCACTAAAAGGGCTGGTCTAGACTGAAAGTGTATTTGCTTACTGTGAGTAAAGCTAGTACAAGAAATTAAATTATTTCTCTCTCATCCTCTAATAATATTCCTGCTCTGGAAATTTATATATGCTAAAAATCCTATGTCATCTCTTTTGTGGGTTTTTGGTTGGTGTGGGGTTTTTTCTGTGTGTGTTTGTGTTGTTTGGGGGTCTTTTGGGTTTGGTTTTTTTTAGCAATTCTGACATATTTTGCAGAAATCTCATCTAAATATTTCATCATGTATTTTGGGATTAACGAGGTTTTGATGCTTCATGATTCATGCATGCCTCACATAGATCCAAGGCCAAGTGAAAGCAGGAAACAGAGAAGCAAGTGAGAAGCAGAACTGATTGGAATGAACATGCTGATGTTCCCACTTCTCTGGTTTTACTTTTGAAGACCATTTGACACACAGCCAGCTCACTTGTGTATCAGGTCCAGTGAGAGGACCACATACCTGGCTTAACTATGCTTCCATTTTTCTTCTCCATTCCCAGATTTAGCAGATATGTTTTAGGAGGTGGCATTATACCTTTTAAATGTTACCATTTAATGCTCCATAAAATATAAGCACCGGGTACTAAAGGGCTTCTACTAGCAATGATATATATGACATCATTCATATAACTTATCTGTTTTTTATAAATTAATTTTTAAATTCACAAGTGTATATGTTCCTACTCTCCCAAGCTGCTTTTCAGTTCTGTACAAAGGATTCAAAGTAAATACTTTTTTAATTTTTATGTGACTTGTTCTTAAAAAACAAAAGCAAAAATAAAGAACATAAAAATGTAGTATTCTTTTCTCCAGCATTCGATTTAGATTGCAAAATTTTTGCAGTGCCTTCTTTCTTTTTCCTTCTGAGGTCTCTGCTTGGACCAAAGGAAATGCTTGATTTGGACAGCTCATGTGCACAGAGAGAAATCATTGTCTTGTTGCCTTTGTTCCACAACCCTCTTGAGCAGTGTTTGCTATAGTAATGTAAATTGCAGTGGTAAACTGCAATAGGAAAACATCAAATTTGTGACAACATAACTGTAGCTATAGAACAATAACTAGTTAAGAAACAATTCTCTTGAAAGAGGCAACAACTATTTTTAAGGAGTCAATAAGAACTAGTAGTACTGTAAGCAGTGCATCGCTGAGGGTCAGATGGAACTATGAGTGAAGGCTGCTATTTTAGAAACACCGTGCCAAGAGTTCAGATGTTACAGCACTTGAAAGGTCTTACTCAGGGGCTTACATTGAGTTATGGATCCTCTTGCTTCTGACTCATGAGTTTAATTCCAGTTCACATTGCTAGTGACAAAAAATTGTGTGTCAGAGCATAACACTGTGTTTCATTACCTAAGTGTATGTCTCCAGTCCCCAAAAATTCAGTTAGAAGTTTACATTTCAGATTGGCCAATGACAGAAAGTGCCATTCAGTGATTTTTTTGGCAATGTTTGAATTGCCAGTGAAGATTGACTTGTTCTTTTTCCCTCTAGTTCTTCTCTGAATGTTTTCACATTGTCCATGTGAAATAGAGAGAAGTCCCAGAATTTCTGCCTCTGCTATGTGTATTCTGCAGATAAATAAAGAAATGAAGAGCTATGTCAGGAAGAAATAATATCCAGATATCCTGGGGGAAAGGCTTTAGAGGATTTGTAAAAGGGAACTGTGTGTTTGTGACAGGCTGTGATCTGTTTATATGAAGACAGGTCCTACATCTTAGGGGACCAAAATAATTCTCTTTATCTCTTGAACTGTGTAAAAATAAGCCTGTGATATAGAAAGAGTAAAAACCCATTACTCAAGTTCCACATTCTCTTCAATAGGTCTGTACCACCAGGTGAATCTGTCTCCTGTTTCTATTTCCACTTGCCTGACTCTCTTGAATTCTGTGTTTCTTGATTCTGTTTATCCAGGACTAATGACTTAAGGGCATAAGAAAAGGGAGGTTTAGTATTATATGGGTTATTATGTTTTAGTGTTCCTGTTGGCTAAAACCAAATTAATTTGGTATTATGTTACTGAAAATTGCATGCACTTGATGACCCTGTTTTTCGAAATGTTGTGTTCTATGTATGTTTTTTGTCCTTTTAAAGTTTTCTTCTGAAAAAATACTGTTCATATAATATGAAGTACAATAAAACCAAATGTTAATTGTAATTTGCAGTGTCACATGTTTATAATTTTAAGAATCTCACCTTAAATACAAATGTAGGGATTTAAGAATTATTCTGAAACATTTGGAAACATTATATTTGGCTAGGAAGTTTTATGGTTTATTGCTTTGTATTCCAGTGCAGAGTTTTCTCAGTGTTTCATTGAAGTACAGAATGGACAGTAGAAGAGCTCTGTAATAAACACAGACTTTCTTACCCAATATCCTGTTTGCAAGTGGAGCTTGACTGCTAGGTCTGCAGAAATGGATCAGCAGGGCAGACAACACAGGAAGAATAGCAAAAGCTCCTTGGATAATATCCTCCTCTGTTGACCTATAACATGGTTCATTTTATCTGCTCCTTTGAAATTCCTGCTGCTAGCTGATTTGCACAAAAGAGAGTCCAATAAGGGCACTTCTGTTAGAAATCTGTGAAATACAGGAAATAAAATAATCATGTGTGTTTCTCACAGGTCAATGCAGAGCTACAATGTCATGTGCAGGTAGCAGTTGCCAATACCAACGATCTGGAGAATATGAATATGAACTTGCAGTCTGGCACAGTTTTACTCTGTTCCCACTAATAACCACAGCCCCTGTCATGGTGTAATAATGTACTGTGTGCAATGCTTAGAATATTTGATCTTTCATATGGCAAATGTGTCACTTTTCAGAAGGCTTCCAGTAGGGCAGGCGTTCTCCAGTGTTCTCCAGTGGATATAGGATTATTGTCTTGCCCTGAATAGGGCAGCACAGAGTCCTATGGGTAAGAAATTGTGCAGGTGGAAAGTCTCTGTTTTTCTGGAGTTTGACTAAAAAACATAAGAAAGAATAATTCAGCCTGTAACAGAGGAGAGGACAAATAAATACATTGAAGGAATTGACTTTGATTTGCAGACTGTATTCTTCAATTGCACCAGTGTGAAGTATACCTTCTCTTTCTCTCCACTGACACTATCCCATACATCTGGAAGCAATCAGTCTTAAACAAAAGGCCCTGAGACCTCAAGTCAGAGAAAGCAGACCAACTGCATGTGGCAGGGCTATGACAACAAATCTGAAAATCTGTCTTCATTGATTTCAGTTGCTGTAATTTAGATTTGATGCAAAACTTATTAAGTATCAGCTCACTCTTATGTGTATTGCTGCCCAAGCTAAATATCTGGAAATTATTAAGAATTACTTTTTAATATAAATTGAATAGACAGATCATATAAGCATGTGCTGAGAATTTATTTGATTTGAATAGGCTGCATAAGAGCCTAAAGTACAATGAAGTGGAGCTGTAAAATAGTTTTTATACTATAGAACTACAGAGAGGAGAATCCTTTTTCCAGTCAGGTTCTGCACCAGCTGCTTCAGCTTTCTAGAATAAAAAAGCCTTGTGATTTTCCATAATGTGAAGTCAGAAAAAAAAAGTGTTTACTAAAAAGAAATCCATTTTACTACTAAATACTTTATATGGTGGTGTATTTTTTGGTAATGATTTGTGAGCTATAGTTTTTGAAAATGATATTGTTTTGAATGTACAGCTTTGTGGAATTTGTGAGGAAAAAAATACTGCATTATTTTTTCACATTGTTGACTTTCAAACAAATATCTCTAAATAGGGTATAAATCAGAATCTGGCTTGTGAAAGGTATAGCTGCTTTTTAGATTCAGTGGAGACCTAGGTTACAGGCAGGTTCATGTTCATAGAGATTTAAAATCTTATATGAGGAAAAGAGAAGTTGACTGGGGATGTTGAAAAAGAAGCTATGTCCTTCTCATTTTTAAATAATATTGCATACTGTCAGTAGTATGAAACAAAGAAACCCCTACTAATTTATTACCAAGTAGAACAGAAGGCCAGAATATGGCCACTTAAAAAATTAGTTGTCCTGTTAATTGAGCTGGGATTATAAGAATAAGAGAGTAAGTACTCACCATTGTGAAAATACTTCATTATCTGGCTCTGGGAGCCATTTGCTATTAAATTTAATGCCTCATGTTTTAAACCACGATTCTTTTGATGTGATGAGGGAGTTGTTTTTTCAGCTTGAAAATGGCACCATTTCTGGGTGCATATTTTTTTTACTGCCCTTCTCTGAAAGAGAAGTTGCTGAGTGTAGGAGTGAATGAAGAATATGGTCACTGACATATTGGTTTGTGATGGGAGATGATATTTCTATATTTGAATAAGTTAACAAATGAAACTGATATGAAATAAAAACAAATTTCTAAATTAAGCAAGGGTTCTACATGTTTTGGTCAAAATATTGTGTAACAAAAGTGCTAGCAGACAGAGGAGTCACACAGCTTTTCCAGGGAGTGCCTATTTCTGTGTTTCAGCAGGTCTCTCCTGGGAATCACTGCTACAAAAATTGCTGGTAACAGAGTGTGAGAGGACTAAGTGCTTTAGGAATAAGAAACATTTTTGCCTAAACCAAGTAGTGCTGTAGTGTTGATATAATAATCTAAAATAACATGAATTCTTAATTTTTTCTTAGTAATTATGTCACTTCCTGTTCTCTTCAGTACAGGACACCCATTCTTCATTGATATTACTTTAAAAATCAATCAATAAATTCCACATGTTCCTTTACAGTTTGAGAACACAAACTTAAGAATAGAGGAATTAACAATATTTGTCAAATAGTATTTTTAAAGATTAACTAAATACTAATTTATATGCTGTGTACTTTTTTTGCTTGTTTAGCTAATAAAAGAAACTCATGGCTTCTGATATATTGTAAGACAGTTAAAAAAATCCCACGGGAGTCTGCATTCTAACCATTATTTCATTACATGCCTGTTGTTTATAATATCACTATTTAAAGTAATTTACTGCTCAAAGGAAAAACGTTAAGTAGATACTTTCTACAAAAAGTTTGTTATTAATCACATTTCTTTTGAGGAATGGAGAACATGACTCCATAATTTTATTTTGTCTGCTAATCACAACAAACTGCAGTTTGTTCATTACCTTCCAAACTGTTTCCTGTGCCTGCACCCACCGACTGTGAAATTATTTTACCTCTAAGAGTGTCTCAGATTATTTTCTTGCCAAAAAATATTTTTAGCACCTTACATTCTGTTCTTTAAAAGTATCTGAGAGGGTGAACTCCTAAGCCAAATTCCCCTCAGGATTTGAGAATGTGACTCTGTAATCTTGTGTAAAGAGGCATTAACAATATTAGTCACAGTACTCTGCTTTCTCTGTATTCCTGACTAGTCCCTGATGTGGCTGTTCTTTCACAACCAGAATTCTCACTGGCATTAACAGATTTATCAAATCATTCTAAAAAAAAATGAGATTTGTAGAAGAGTACTGCTCTTGCTAAAAGGAACTGCATATTTTATTATTGTTTTCTAATGTATACAAGTTGCACAAAAATTTTCAGAATTTTGAATAGAAGATATTTTATAGTGGGGGGTGCCTGGTTGGGGACCAAAGGCAAGATTTTATGTTCCTGAGCTTCACTACAGTAAATAACCAGATGTATATGTGAGCATGGCCTCTGTAAGAATTATTTGACAAAACTGCTGAAGGATGATTGAAAATATGTTAATGATAATGGGCTGAGATTTTTGGCAAATGACCAGCAGGGATAACCCTAGAAATTTCAGATTCTAAATTCAGTTTTACATCAGTTCTTGCAGCATTACAGACAGAGGACCAGTCAAATTCCTCACCTTAGTTATGATCCACATGAGGCTGGAATTGTTTTGCTCATGTTGTCAGTTCATGGAATCATAGAATGGATTGGTAGGGAAGGGACCTTAAAAGTTGTCTAGTCACTAGCTTAGACTGTAGGAGTTGATTATATTGAATAGATCACAAAATGTGGCCCCAAAGGTGTTTTAGAGACACTGACTTGTACAGGGAAGTGTTTAATGAAATGTGTGTTCCTTTCAGTTCTATCAGCAGCAGAAAAACACCTGGATGAGGAGCCCAAGATGTTGTCCTTACTGTGCTCTCTACCCTTTCATTCCTTTTTTTGTTATTGTGAATTTTGAGTACATAGAAATGATCTGCAATCAAAGAATCAGGTGCTTTTTAGAGTATGTTACAACTTCCATTTTTCTTGAATGTTCATGTTTGAACTTCCCTTAGTATTTATTTGACTGCTTAAAATTTTTCTTGATTTGTCTTAGTCCATTTAATATAATGGTAAAAGCACAGAGTTGGGGTTTTTCCCTGACTTGCCTCTTTCTTCCTTGAATCCCTCACTAATTTCAGTGAAAAACAAAAATTGGTTTCATATCAAAAAGAAGGATTCTGAAAACTGAGTGATATCAAGAATGAAGTAAATGATGAATGAAAGAATATTTATTATTAGAATTTAGAGATCTAATATCCTTGTACATTCTGGACATGTGTGCTTATGGCTTATGGAACATTATGGAGCGTGCCCCAGATTGAAGTTTTCTTATTTTCTTGTAGTTGTTTTGGCCTGATTTTTTGGTATGTGCTTGAGTAAGAAAATAGTCTTTAGTTTGGAAACAGATTACATTTAAATGCTCCAAAACTAGGCACAGATTTCAATAATTATTTTACATAGTACAGATTAAAAAGTATGTTTAAATCAAGGTGAATCAATTGCCTGTTTCAAGATCAGCAATAGCGCAGCAATATCAAATTTGAGAAGAGAAGGTCAGCTTTTTTTAGGATTTCTACCACTGATTCATTGGAAGGAGTGAGCTGTGGCATATGTTAAAATGCACTTCCTACATGGAATAAGAACAATAAATTTTGATTGAAAACACCCATTAGACCATTCAGCTTAACTATTTGCCTCCAAAGGCATTGGTGGCTCCAAAACTCTGTAGTGAGCATTGTTGATATCTGTCTTTTGAGTATTTTAAAACAGATTGTAGAATTCTATCTCTTAAATTGTACTTAAAAATAGAAAATCATTGTAGTGTATAAGACAGACTTTGGGAAAGTAGTGTTTCTACAGGGGTTCTGCCACCCACCTTTTAATTTTAGTTCATTTTCTGCACCGTATTTAATGTGATATAATGTTATATTGTAATATCTAACATCTGTAATGTGTGACTTGGTGTGCACACTGTAACTTTTTCTGACAAGTGTGCAGGAATCACCTACTCTATCTATTAATATTAGTCTATTAATAAATATGATTAATGCACTAGTACTAATAATGCAGTAGATATGGGTTGTAGTGCAAATAACAATAGTAGGGACTGCTGCTAAGCGATTTCTAGTGCCATTTTTTCCAAAAAAGAGATGATTCTATGAATGGAGTTCTTAAAATATTGAATTTAGACATTAATATGTGGGCAATGTGCTCGTTTTCTCACTGAGAATTTATTTGCTAACAAACTATCTCATGAGGCTTGCTAAATAAGGTCTCTGCAAGTTCTATGTAGCAATTTAAATTTATTTAGTGCCAATAATCTAAGAATGTGAAAGCACTTAAAAATATTAATATAGTAAATATCTGATTACTCTGATAATAATATTATGTCTCTTGCAGATGAACAGAAAGAGGCCTGGAAAGGAGGTGTGATGGTTAAACACTAAAAAGATCTGTTAAAGAAGTTGGGATGCATTAACCTGAGTCTCAAATACTGCAGTAGGGGTGCTTTTCTCTGTCTTGCTGGCTGCTTTCTTTCCACAGCTACTAATGGACTTGTGGAAAGATGAAACTCAATTAATATTTAATTTACTTGGAAACAAAGCTCAAAGTGGTTATACTTATATAAACAGCAAAAATTTAAAAAATTTTAAAGAATTTATGCCTCTCAAATGGAGGACAACTTTTTCTTCCTTTTACTTAACTTCTAGAAATTAGGAACATTCTTGTTAAAAAGCCAGTAATGAAAAATCCTTCTGCACTGCTGTTTTCATAATTTAGATTCCAATCAGATAAACTTCTGTCCTGTCTCTTCTAAAACTTTGTGGGAAATGTGTTGATTACTTTAATAGCAGAATTTTTAGGGAATTGATACGCTCAATGTCTACGTTGTTAAATGCAGTATGACCTCTAAGAATAAAGTCCAAAACATTTGAACTCATATTTGCAAGCTTAGGTGCTAAAATGTGATTCCTTCACAGCTTTGTAGACTCACAAACAGTCAAATTGCTGACTGTCTTCCCAAAAGCTCAAGTCACTTTTGTTTCAGTATCTAAACATGTATTTAAAAATGCAACCTTTGGGCACTGGTGGCTGATTTGTAGGAAATTTCAATAGTTCATTTGATGATCTGTAAACAAAAGCCAGATGAATCATGACATTTTAATGCACTGATCACCACTAATTTTGTAAAACTGCTGTGCATAAACTACTCAATTCTGCTGTGGTGTCTGTGAGGGCCTGGATACAGACATGCATCTTAAGTGACTGTCAGAACAAGCTCTAGATGTATATCATTCTGCTTTCCCACTAATTTAATGCTGTCATTTGCGTTGAATGAGAACCTAAAGATACAGGCAGAAAGTTTTCAGTTTAGACAGATTACCATTCTGAATAAAATTACAGTAACTGGATGACAAGATAAACTCTAATCCACATTTTAGGATCATGAGCAATGAGAATTCAATCCTGATAATTTTAAAAATAAATAGACATCTCCTTACAGACTACAATAGAACAAACAATATGTCAGACAAAAATTATGCATTTACTAAAGAATTTCCCAACCTTTCAAATTCAAGTGAGAATTTTATTGTCTTGGTTTCCAGAATTATTTAGTTTCTAAAATTAATGATATAGAATATATAAACTACTATAGTAACTTGGGGATAGGTGCTGTATAGGACTTCAAGGAAAGATGGCAGTAGGCATCAGTGGGGTTGGGACACTGTTGATGCAGAGAAACATTATTAGTAGAACTGGTAAAAACAGAGCTAAACCAGAAGAAGGGGTCAAATAAGGATAAAGGGCCACATCCTGCAAAGTGCTGGACATACTTTGAAGTGCTGCCCTTAAGTCCTGTTGACTCCTGCATGCAGGGAGAGCGGATTCAAAGAACGTGTGTATGTGCATGCGTGTGGAATCAAAGAACCTTATTTGAACCTGGCTTTGGGTTATAGCCAAGGACTTTAAGTCAAGACCATAGTCAGATGCCTGGGCTATGGAGTTACTTAAAGCAAAGGAAAAAAAATGAGTATAGCTGCTTTGGTTTTGATCTTGCTCATGTGATAAAAGTTCCAATAGCTTTCGATCCTGCTGGCAGGTCCAAAGACCTTTTCTCATTATATTTATATAAATGTTAATAACTATTTCAGTATTATTAATGATGGCAAGATTTGAACTCATTAAAGGTGGGAAATTTGTGGGATTAATTTGCTCTAGCTTGTATTTGCCAAGAGAGCATTTTCCCAGCATTATTCTTTCTCCATATATATTAACTTTGTAATTGTGGATCAAAGCCTACACAGCTTTGGACGTATTAAGTGAATCTCACTGAAATAGAAACTCAGAAAGGCATTTTCTGCCAAAAAATGTAAGTGGAGAAGTCACGATTGAGTTCAGCTTATTAAGTCTGTTTACTCAGTGTGCCCAAATCATATTGGAATTTAAAAGAAAAAGTAAAACATGGATATGCTTGGGCTTTGGGACATGACAAGAAGTATATTTTAAAAGAAGTAGTCCTGGGGTACAGGTTTGAGAAATATCAACCATACAGAACAATAAACAATACCTTATAAATATATTGCCTGGAATAATATGTAGCTCTAAGAGATGAAAATTATTCAGGAATTGTGAAAAATCAGAACTTTAAAGGCTTGTACTTTATGTTCATCTGAATATAAGAATTCCATCTGGTCCTGTATCCTGTCTCTGAAAATTGCTGATACATTTGTGCTTTCAAAAGAAGGTGTAAAAATGTACAGGAAACTACTGTGGCTGGCATTTTCCTGAACTCTAATTGCTAATCTGATTCAACTTTAAGTAGCTCTTTCCATAAAAATAAATGTATATAAAATAATAATTATTGTAAGCAATTGCTCTATTTATATTATTTTTATATGAATATTTACATATAAGTTCTTGACCCCATTTACTAAATGTAATTTAGAATATCAGATCAGTCACATGAAATGAGACTAAAGGTCATTATAGCTTAATATTTATTCTCACTTGCTATGTGATGATTCTATTGGGGAGCCTTATTATTTGCAGAGCAACAAAAACCAGATTATTCTTCTCTGTTAGCCTCTTTAATTACATTAATGACTTCAGTTATCCCAACATTAATATTAGTCATCTTTTGCTTCTAGTCTTCTGGATTATTTTAAGAGAAGCGTCTTGCAGTGTTTTGTTTTTCTTTTCATAGAAAAAGAAAATCATTAGGGTTGGAAAACACTACTGAGGTCACCAAGTCCAAGCATTAACATAGTGCCAGGTCTACCACTAAGCCATGTCCCTGAGCACCACATCGACATGGTTTTAGTACACTTCCAGGGATGATGATTTCACCCTGCACTTCCCTGCACAGTCTGTTCCCATGCTTGACCATCCTTTCTGTGAAGAAACTTTTCCTAATATCCAATGTAAACATCCCCTGGAACAATTTGAAGCCATTCCCCCTTGTACTATTATGTGTTGCCTGGGAAAGGAGAGTGACCTGCACCTCACTCCAACCTCATTTTGCGTGGCTGTAGAGAGCAATAAGTTCTCCCCTGAGCCTCTTCCTCTACAGACTAAATACCCCCAGCTCCCTCAGCTGCTCCTCACAGGACTTGTGCTGCAGACCCTTCACCCTTCATTGCCTTTCTCTGGGCACACTCCAGCCCCTCCCTGTCCTTCCTGAGCTGAGGTGCTCAGATGTGGACACAGCACTCGAGGTGTGACCTCAGCACAGGACCTGCCGAGTACAGGGGGACAATCCCTGCCCCGGCCCTGCTGGCCACACCATTGCTGGCACAGGCCAGGGTAGCTTTGGCCTTCTTGGCCACCTGGGCTCACACTGGCTCAAGTTCAGCTGCTATTGACCAACACCCCAGGTCCTTTTCTGCTGGGCAGCCCCTCTGTCCCCAGCCTGCAGGACTGCAGGGGCTGTTGTGACCCAAGGGCAGGGCCCAGAGCTTGGCCTTGTTGTCCCTCACGCCATTGGCCTCAGCCTATCGACCCAGCCTGTCCAGATCCCTCTGCAGAGCCTTCCTCCCCTCAGCAGATCTTGCTCGGTGCACCAACAAACCAACTGAGGGTGCCCCCAGTCCCCTCATCAGAGCATTGATGAAGACACCAAACAGCACTGGCCCCAACACTGACCTGGTCACCACCTGGATGCAAATCCAGGCACACCATTCTCTGGGCCCAGCCATCCAGCCAGTTCATTACCCAGAGAAAAGAGCACCCATCCAGGCCCTCAGCAGCCAGGGGAAGCGGTTCCATACTTTTATTTTTCTTTGATACTCTTTCTATAGTTTTATAGACACTATAGGATTGCGGAAGTTAAAGCTATTGTTTTATAGGATTTTTTTTTCTGGATGGAATGTCAAAACTGCATACTTTATAGATGTTGGGAACGTGGTAGGTTTATGTTGTTTTAGAATTATCTCTGTTTCTTTCCTAGTAGTTTGTACTGTGAGTCTTCTTGAATGCTGGTGCATATTTAACTGCTATTTTCAAAGAATTAACCAGAATGAGTCTTCTTCAGACCACCCTTCATTATGATAATATAAAGGGATTATATTTTTATATTATTTGACCTTGTGTATTATGCTGCCTTTATTGATTTTATGCATCCATGATCCATTTTAAGAACTTGAGAATGTTTGTCCTAGGTTGAAACAGAGGTTAGCCTTGGCCAGTTTCCTACCTCTGCCACTGGCTAAAATAAAACACTGCTGGAAAAAAAAAAGCATTCAAACAGGGCAATAATGTATTGTTACTTAGTCAGAATATTCTCCTCAGCTCCAGCAGTTTGCAGTTCAGGAAATTCCAAAGTCAGAGATACTGTCTTTGTAGTTAATGAATTTTACTTCCTGGTCTCAGTATGGCATAATTCTGCAAATGCTAACAGTAAGTTTTAGATTTGCCTGTCCTGACTAATTGTTGTTGTCAATAATGCTGCCTCCCATTCTATTCCTATACTATTAGACTTAATTGAAGCAATAAAGCCAATTAGTGTTCATCAAACTTCTACATTTGTTTAGAATCTCAATTAATTGGTCATTCCACTCTTTTTTTGGGTCATATCTAATGTAGTTTATGATTTTTTCAGCCCTTTCTTGACTCTGAAACTGTTTAATTTCCTACTTTGACTAGTTTGGCTACTAATTTTTTTCACACAAAGTAGAAAACACTTATTTGAGGAAGAGATTAATCAAATTTGAGGCATCCTTTGGTTGTTCAAACCAAAGCATACTGCTGCTTAAGCTGTAGAAATTAATGGGTATTCAAAATGCATTCTGTACCAGCTGCAACTGTTTAAGTAATTCACTCTTTTTTGAGGAGTTATGATATGAATAGGGATAAAAGTGGAGGGAATTGATAAGTGTTTTGATTTAAAATATTTCAGCTTAACCCTTTTTATGTTAACATAGAATTTTTGCAATAAATACTGTACTTAAGAAGTTGGTCTTTGACTAATGATGTACCTGAAAATACAAGTTTCTCCTTCAGTGTTACATGTAGAGTTGGATCCTGCATTGTTGGAATTAATGGTTTTCTGTTTTGACCTTGTTTTAAGGAGCAAGACCTTGGGCATCAATGTGCAGTTGGACACATTGAAGGATTAAAGGTTTTCTGGGGTGCTTTTCTGTGTGATCAACTACAGAGGTAAACACTGTAACACTATTTACATTTTCAGGGCTATTGCTACTGTAGTTTTAAGGGTGATATTGTGTGCACCAAGAATGTGTGTCGTTACCCCTTTGAACAACTTCATATTTTAGGCATGGTATGTTAGTTGTGGCTTAAGGAAAGAACAGACGTGCAGTTCACCTTGTGGGAAGGGGATTCTTCTGGTATTTCCCTCTTATTGGATAATCTCTTTGATGAGGAACAGTCCCCAAATTTCTGTTCTCCCTCTAAGTCTGGCACCTGCCCCAAATCTGTGTTTATTTGAAGAAACAGGCCCCCAAAATGCCTTGCATATTTAGCACTGCTGTTTCCATTTACTGCCTGATCAACCTTTTCAGAGACTATATTCTTTCTTCAAAGGTTATTGTTGCTGGGGAAAAAAGTCAAGTCCTAGATATGCCCTCTGGTCTTAAACAGTATCTGTTCTCAAACCACAAGTTCTTGAAATGGGTCCATGTTAGCTATTACAATGGCTTTGCTATATCACAGGCACTCAAGATCCAAAATTTTGTCCTTGTGGTATGAGAAGAGGTGTTGGTCTTCATATAAGGAACTTCTCTTGGTGAAAGGGAGTGATTTGTGGATTTTTTTGCAAATAATAGATTTGCTTCTCCTGAACTGAGGATTTAGTCCAAAGCCTCATTTCGATTGTACAGAACATGCAAAGGTGAAGTCACCTGACCAAGCCTACATGTGGGATTACCTTTGTTTTCTCAATTAGGACCATATTTCTCAGGGTTTTCTCTTTGCTAATTGTTCAAGATGTGAATAGTGTGCAAAAGGCAGCTAGACTTTGAGGTTTTCTTCTCAGGAGTTAAGAAAGTTTTTGTATTATGTTTATCTTCTTTCTGATCACTAAAAGAGCTCATTCCAGAGAGTCTAAATTCTCCATATCACTACCCAGTGGTATGTATGTGTTTTACTCCAAGGCTGTCTCCTTCTTGAATTGGCTTATATGGATGAACTTCCTCTCCCCTCAGTCTAAGTGAGCTTGCTTATTTCTCAACACCATTGCAGTGTTGGCTGCTGAAGTATTTGGCTTTGTTTTCTAGACACAGATTCAAATGGTTTCTTCTCTGTTTTTTCTCCTAATACTTCCTTCTCTGTTTTAATGAAGGCCAGATGGTCTCTCAGCCATGACATCACTCCTGACTGTTCTTGATATGGCAGACATGGTTCCCATTCTATGGTCCTACCTGTTCAGCAGTGGTGATTTACATAGTCACAGAACACTGGCCACCTTAGGACATGTAATACTCTCAGACAATTTGCTGTCTAGTCATTCCTCCATTTTCATTTCCAGAATTCAGCTTCACTCTACAGTCTTTAGAATTCTCAGACCAGTTCTGTTGGCCAGGAGTGTTCTCTTGCAAAGGGAACAATATTTTACTAATTACTGATAGGAGATGATCTGTGCCTTCACAGGCTTTGAAGATTGTAAGCCTTGGCAATGCATTATTCATTTTGGATTTTTGATTTATGTTTCCTCCTAGACAGAGAACTTGCAATAGACACAGGATGCCCCTATTTTCTACATTCTGTACTCAGATTTTGGATGGAGACTCTGGCTACTGAAAGAGATTATTGAAATAACTGGCAAGCTAGGCATCCTGGCTTCAGCATGCCTAGCAATCAAAACACTTGAGAGAAGAAGTCAAGCAGTATTTCAAAGTGAATAAACTGTCTTTTACCAGAGATAATTAATTACTGAAGGGAATAGATAGTAGTGCATAACAGTGATATTCTATATGATGGCATTACTGTTAACCCTTAGAAAACAGTTCTTCAGGACTCATGATATTCTTGTCTTTTAAAAACAATGGAATCTCTGTATAATATCTCTAGTCTAGGCAGTGCTAAGACACACCTGTATGTTCCCCATCCAAGCCTCCACAACTTTTCTTCATAGCTATGCACTCCATTTTGATTTCACAATCATCTCAGGTTTTGTGCACACTTTAACTAGTTTTGATCTTTTCAGAGGTCCAAACATTTTAAGATTAATTTTTCCAGACAACACTCCTTGTTTATAGAACACTGCAGCTATGGTCTTGATTCAGAGTATTTAGTTAGGATCTAATAAGGTGTATGTGTGAAGGTAAGTATGAATTACAGAGGAAGCTTCTGTACAAAACTTTCCTAGAAAAATTAGGAATTCCAAACTGATTTGCTGAACAGATTTTAATATATCTGTCTTGGTAACAAAAAAAAAAAAAAAAAAAGCAAACAATTGCACTTTTGGGTGCCTTATATTTTTATTTCTCTGAATTACAGCATATCAGCATCTCTTCCATTTTAGACAAGACTGTGAGTTGTAGTGATAAACAATTAATCTATTCCAGAATATTTGTTGGACCACTGTTTATTAAAGATGAACATTGCTTCAAGTTGTAAGCAGTGTATACAATGAAAAGTGATTGTTTAATGACGAATGTGAAATTCTAAGAGAGAACAAAGCCTTCAGAACATTGATACTTCTTTTAAAACTGTGGAATGAAGATCTTAAGAATTAATTTTGAGAATTAGTCTATGATCATGAGCAGACGGAGCTGGGGATATCAGATTGCCAACAGATAAGTATTTTCACATTGGAAAAACACATCAGTATCCACCTCAGTACTATCTGGCAAAAAAGTTTTGGCTTTTCTCTATTCACAAAAGAATTTCTAAATAGTTTTTGTATATAATTTATATTGTTTAGACTTTTAGTATTAAAATAATCCCAAATTCATTGATACAATTTTGTTTTCAGAGTCTTCAATTCCCCAGGCGAAAAAAATGTTTCAATTGCTATCTAGCTTCAATTAAAATTTGGCTAGAAGGGGTTTTTTTCATTGGAAACATTAATCTGTTTCTATTCCAACTGCAGGCTAACATCCATGCTTTGGGATAAATAGCAATGAGCCTTCTCACAGTTTCTCAGAAGCTCTTTAAATAAACAATAATTGTGTATCAACAACCTCCTGATGTCAGAAGTTCTTCTTTTTAAGAGGCATTCAGCCTGCTTTGTGGCTTAATATTTCTTCTCCAGATAATGTTTAACTAAAATGTGTCTGTAAATGACATGAGATGAAATTCTGCAAGAAGGAGATGTAGGAAGACAGAGAGTGTTGGAAAGTGAGAGTTAAACAGTTCTGGGATTCAGATTGTCTGTACTGTCATAGCTTAGGAGACATTGCTGGACCTTGAGCTGCAAGTGGTATGTACCATGGAGCTGCCGAAGGGAAAGGGAAGAAAGTTCTATTTAAATTCTCTGTTATTAGAAGAGTGCTCTGATTTGGTCTGTCCCAGGTGTGCTGATTGCCAATGGCCCCACTGGGATGATCCAAAAACCACAGGAAAACTTCATTTTGTGCCCTCTGGCTCTGCCCAGTGACTCGTTGTTGGTGGAGAAATGGGATAGAGGGCACTGGGCTGGGGTTGCACCACGGGGAAAAAACTGTGTAGTGCATTTTTCTTAGAGAACTGAAGGTGTCACTAAAAATCATGAAGACAAATCTGTTCCTTGGAAGCCAGAACAGGGAAAATCTGGGGAAGTGATGAAAAAGATGAATCCTTTTCCAGTTGCAGAGTCTGATAAGCTAACATAACAGAAAACAGGGTAGTTTTTTATTGGTGTTAGATCTGTCTCAGTTCTTTATACATCTATGTCCTTAAAAAGTGCTAATTGTGGCTATAATTGGACTTAGTGAGTTCTCCTAGTAGTCATTATGGTAAGAACAGTCTAAAAGGTTCAATTTCCATCTGTTACTAGATCCATGGCTTGAATAGCAAACATTTTTTTTCCTTAAAATTGGCTTTGTCTCTTGTGTTACACTTGTTTGTCACTGTGTTCAGTATATGGAAGATAAATACATGTCAATGTAAAATGTTTTAAAATTATTTCAAAATGCTTCCTCCTGGATAGGTAGAACTTCTGATAGTCATAATTTCTGTACCTTTCTCTAGGTTCTCTAGTGGTGAATATTGCTTATAGAAGTATTTTTTCCCCCATAATTCCTTCAGATTGGCTTTCCTTATAATTTAGGATCTCATGCTTTCTTAAGTCATGTCATAGAACATAATGGTATACTTAGTGGAAAGATATAGAAAATGTCTTGATAAGCATGTTTTAATTTACATGATGCTGAACACAGTAGAGAAAGTAAGACAGTATTGCAATAGTTCTCCATTCACTCTGCATCTTTCAGTTTCATCCTTTTCAATTTTGACATAAAGTAATGTTTTAAGTTTCATCCTGGGCTGGAAGACAGAATTTCTGGGAGTATTTGCAGTCAATGATCTGTCATAGTGTCAAAGAGTACATCAAGTATTTAATACAAGTATTTAATAAGACAATTACCAATGAACCAAACTCTTTTTCTTTAACAATGGGAAATGAGCACTTTATCACTTTTAACAATGAACAGTCATCTCTTACCTTTCTACCAGGAAGGATTATGAAAGAAATCATTAAATATCTACTTAAGGGGGGAAAAAGGAAGTAGGAAATTGAGAAAGAGATGGCCATACAAATGGATAGAGGCAGGCTGAATCTAAAAGGCCAGTCTCTCTCTCTTGCTATACAATCTAGTACAGTTTTACTGGGCTAGGGATTGTTGACCTCTGCCTCTGAATGACCCTTAAATTGTGAATTATTTTAGAAAAAAAAATCTTTCTAATATCAAACTACTGCTGCTTTCAATTTCAAAACAAGTTTAATTTGCATGCAGTGGTGTGTGGTGTGCCAACACTTCCCAAATTGGAGGAAACACTGATCATTTATTCATCTGCAGAAGCAGTGTGAGGGCTAACTTCAAAACTGATTTGAGGAAGTTGTGTAATGGCCAAAATGGAAAATGCAATTACTTTTTGTCAAACATCTGTGGAAATATGAATTATGATCTGATGAAATGT
Source organism: Melospiza melodia melodia (assembly GCF_035770615.1). Classification (NCBI taxonomy): domain Eukaryota; kingdom Metazoa; phylum Chordata; class Aves; order Passeriformes; family Passerellidae; genus Melospiza; species Melospiza melodia. Next base: position 11,459,267 of record NC_086199.1, read on the forward strand.
GTTAAAATGTGTTTTGCAGAATTCATTACTGTGCTGATTTATATCCTGTTGTACAAGGTGTTAACTCCAGAAATAGTTTGTGTCTCTGTCTTGCTGACTCTTTCTCATCTATCATCTATCAGTGTTTTCTGGTAGTTTTGTCTTGAAAAATGTATATTAGATAACCTGATAATGCAGTTGGAAGCTTAATGCCACAGTTGAATTCTATGGGAAACAACATTGATAAAGAAAAGTGCATTTTCCCAATTGATTTTCCAAGTTTTGCCAAGTTTCTGTACCTTGTTTAACATCTTCAGCAGACATCTGAAGGACTAATACTCTCTAATTTTTATTTTTTTTTTTAAAGGGCTTCAATTTGTTTTAAATCATTTGTATTCTACCAAAGCCATAAATAAAGCATCATGCACATCTGCCTGTCTTTCTCTACCAGAAAAAGCTCTATGCAGAGCTTTCCCACTTTCATTTTTCACTTCATCTTTATTGGCTGAAAACCAAACGCCTTCTTGTTTACTTTGGCAGGCAGTTGAAGGTTATGACTGAGCCCCTCCATTTTCTTTCTTTGTTACATTTACAGTAGTGATCAAAACCATGAAGTTTCCTTTATGTATTTCTTAGCTGAGAATTCCTGTGAAATAACATTGCGGACATAACTGCTCTTGGCATTTACTGCCAAAATTTAATTATCTGATGTCTGTGTCATATTATCACTTATTCATTTCAGTCTCTTCTTATAATAGGGTCATATTTTGCCTGTAACCACATTTTCATTACTTGTCTTTGACACCTTTCTCTTTCAGCTAAACATCTCTTGAAGTGGCATGGAACACAATAGGCAAAGTTTCATTGCACCATCACTAACCTTTACACAGTTTATATTGCTTTCCAGCTTTTTTCTCTGCTGTATTTGATTCTCAGTTTGATGGCTTTCTGTGTGAGTTGTAAAACTCATTTGTTTTCCAAATATATCAGTGGGTTTTGCATCACACTTATGTTAACTACAATATAATGTATAATTCTCAGATTCAATATTTGAGTCTTGCAGTTTGTCATAATAATGAAAAAGAAAGCAAGGATTTTATCTATCTAGTTCCTTTCACTATTTTTTTCCTTGAAGACTATAATACTGTTGAGTTTCTACTACAACAAATGGAATATAAAATTTCATATGGATAGATTCGATGAAAATATTTTTATGTGACAATTAGAATTGTCTAAAAATTTTCTACAAATGTTATAAGATACAAAGAACATATTTGTGTTTTATTGTATATGAATGTTTTCATTTGGTTGACAGATACTTTATGTTCTGTTAGTGAAATGGTATTTGCAAGCACTAAGATGTTTGAGAGTTCATTGTGCTACTTGGAATATTGAAAAATGTTATGCTTGCACTTATTCACGTGTCTAATATGCCTCATATCTCTAATAAATACTTGTTACATTATCATAGTAAGTGATAAATACATAAGCATATAATATGTGTGAATAATTGAGACAAATTATGACTTTACAATTACCTCCTGAAAGAATGTGCCACTGTTTGTGGAAACTCCACCTAGACTTACCTTTTACAAACCTGAATTTGTGGGGAGAGGATTTTTACTGCACGTGCACCAAAAATTTTTCTGGCAACTTTCCCCATCCCCATCCAGCACCACAGGAATGGCTCGTTGCCTTAAAGAAATACAAAGGAACAAGTGAAGGGAAAAGTCACTAAATGCCAGAATGAGAACAACCACAAGACTGAAAAAGAAAGAAAAATAAAACATTCAAAATTTCATAATAAACTGGAATTCAGATGGAGGTCAAACTGAAGGAAAAAATAAAAGAGAAATCAAGAAATACAGAATAATGTATTCATGTACAATGATATATATTCAAAAGCAGTAATTAGTAATCCAAATTTGTAGATTTCTGCCACAAACACCTATCTGGGAGATTTTGGCCATCTTCCTATGAGAAGGCAAGGCTTTTAGAAAGCATGGAATTCTCACAGCTGAAAAGAGACTTAAATGTTGGCACACAGATGCTCCATTGGCTTCTTAAGCTGTTGATCTAAAAACATTTCTTATTCCAGCAAAGGAATATATGGTAGAGTTGCAGGCTGTGGATCATCTCCACTTTCTCCTGCAAGAGAGAAGACTTCAGGAAACTGATTTTTTATGGAATGTAGAGCCACAGGAGAGGGTTCTTCTCCTTGTGTCTGCCAGGGAGAGGAAAAAGAAAATTATTTGGTCTGAAGTTCAGTGTCATTAGTTAAATATAGGGGATGTCAAGGATGTTTGCTTTATATTGCCTTTCAGTTATGAAAATCCAGTTTTGAAAGCATATTAAGTCCAGTCCTGAGATATATTATATGCCTAAAAATCCTCCTTACCTCACTGTAAATTTGTAATCCTGTGTAGGAGGTCAACAAGTTCATTTTTATGAACTCATTGCCTTGTTTTCCTTTGAGGTTGACTCCTGAACTACCCAGCAACAGAGTTCACTGTCTAGAATTTGCCTTTGCAGTCTTGCCTTAGCTTATCCCAGAACCAACATCTGTGTTCTTCCTTTAAATTCTCATTTGAGGGAAGCTGGCTCACTTGGCAGACAGAGTTACTGGGACAAATATAACTGGACCTCAATGTAATTCCCTCATGGGCAGATGTAGGCTGACATTTTTGCTACTTGTTGTTTGGCAAAAGGTCTTGCAAGGCCAGATTGGTTGTTGCTTATATTATGAAGCATTATAGATCATATGCAGTGGGAAACAATAGAAATAGATGAAACCTGAAAAATAAAGAATCCATCATGCTTTTGCATCTGCGAATTTTCATTGGTTTGTGATGTAACCATTTGATTTTGGCATTGTACTTGTGTTCATGTCGATAAGTAAGATAGCAAAACCTCTCAGGAATTACTGTCTCTTAATCAAGCCCATCATTAAACTGTGTATGCAGAAATGGGCCTAGAGACTGGAGTTCCTGCCAAAACCCCAGAAGCCAGAAAAGAACATCATGATTTTAAAAAACATTCCTGTAAGACATTTACCAATGTTTATGCAAGTCTTAGTCCATCATGCTTTCAGTTGATTGAGAGCATAAGGTACTGTGTTTCCTGTGAGTCAAGAGAAGCCTCTTGAGAAACAGATAGGAATGAAGCCTTTTTTCACCTTGATGTCATATGATCTTAAATTTCCTCAAGGATTCCCTTGGATCATCCTCTGGACTTCTGCAGTCTGCAAAATCCTGATTAATCCTATTTGTTTTAATAACTTTGGATTTCACTCCAAGAGTGGCACAGTATGTTTGAAGTACCTGTGGACATTAATTTTAAATTGCCATGTGAAATGTGTTTACTGCAGGGTCCTGAACACTGAAATGTGTTTATTGATATGTGCATAAAACATGCATTGTTATATAAATGTTTAATGTATGTATAAGCTTTTTTTTTTGTTGTTGTTGTTGCATTTCCTTGTTGCTAAGAATTGTTCAGTCTTATTTGTGTGCATATTGTAAGAATGGAAATAATGGAAATAAACACATTATATCAGTATTGGTATAAGCACAAACCTAATGGAAGCATCCATTTCATGGTCTGGCTCTGCCAAATATTTACTATCACATGGTCACTGTGTTTCAACAGACTGTGAGTATATTAGGTGCACATAGAAATATACTGTCAGCTGTAAGAACCTAACATTGAAAATCAGATGTCTAATCTTACATTAGCTGTATTTACAGGTTTTTTTTTCTACTTTTTCCTCTAATTTGAGTTTGAAATTAAATTGTTGTTTTTGAAATTAAATCAATTGCAGAAAACTCTAATTAGGCACAAATAAACTTTTTAACTCTTGTACAAAATTTGAGCCTATAATCAGAAGTGGTGAGGTCCAAAAAGAGCAGCTCAGGAATTAAACTGACCTGAAATGCATTCTTTTTACTGACTTATGTCTCTTTCTCGAATGAAAAAACCCAACCAAACAAAGCTCAACAAACAATCCACACAATTGGTGCACAGATGGTACAGAGCAGAACCAGATTCCTCTGCAGAACTGTAAAGCTTTCATGCCATGCAGTTTCTACACTGATACAGATTTTACCCATCCATCTGAGCTGCTAAGTTTGTGTGCACCGAGTGTGAGACTCATAGATTTGGCTCCAGAATGCACTCACCCCCACAGATAGGGGTATGTCTTACAGACTTTCCTAGCACAGTGCCAGAATCTGTCTCCTGCCGCATGACCTGATACACCAGCTGCAGGTGCTTGGCAGCTCCTCTCATTCCCTGTCTCCCAGAGCGCTGCTCTGCCCGGTGGGACACTCTGCGTGTCCCCCAGCCCCTGCCCAGGTGTCAGCTCCAGGGAACCTCCTCCCAGGGGTGTTTCCTGCCTGCAGCACAGCAGCTTTGGCCTCCTTCCCACCACAAACCCCAACAAGCAGATATGTCATCTGCGCAGGACCAGTCCACAGTTTTGTCTTGCTCATTGGAAAAGGAGAAACATGAGAGGATGGAGCCATTTTTAAGTGAAGTTATGCAAAGCTACAGTCAGGTTTTTTTTTTGCCAGAGCTTGGTGATTTGAAAAATTTGTTCGCATATTTCTTCCAGCCTGTATCAAATATTCTGGAAAGTCATCTGCTTCTTCAAACATCTTTTTGGTCCTCTGTTGTATCTGGATAAATGTATCTGAGGACTGCTGGTTTAGTGGAGTTCTGCTTTCATACTAATAATGCACTAAATTGTCATTATTTCCCAGACAACAAAAATAAATATTTCATTTGTTGTTCCATAACTTATTCCACTCATGTGGTTTCTTAAATTTTTCCTTATTTCAGGTCTGGCTCAGCCATATTTCATCAGGCAAAGCTGCCACCAAAGCTTGATGGGAGATTTGTCCAAGTAAAGGCTTTAGGATTTGACATGTATTATTTTGCTGTCTGTTTGTGCTGTTTCTGTCTTTCATTTGATTTGGAACATAGATAATTATATTCTAGATTTAAAACAACAACTTTTTTTTTGTACAAATAAAATATTTGTTTTACTATACAACGCCTGGAAACACCTTCAAAGAGGTGATTTTAGTATCTTATAATTTTCTGTACACCATAAATAGTTACTTGGAATGTGCTTCTAGTTGTCTCCCCTAAAAGGAAAAAAATACTGACCAAAAGAATTTAAAGTGCTTAAGAGTTTTAACCACAAAGGATACACAGAGAGGCTAGAATGGCACATGGTGCTGAGCCTGTCAGATTCTTAAAATACCACCAATTTGGTGGTCTATAATCCTGTCACTCTTTTCATGTATCTGAAAAAAATGCTTAACATCCTTGTTAATTGAAACTATAGCTTTCAGGCAAGATATTTGATTTTTTCCAGTGTCAATTTTATAAAGTCAGGGAGGATTTAGAGTAAGAGCACAGGACTCTACTTTCAAAAAACATACTGAAAATTTATAAAAAGATTTTCCAAAGCAGCTTACTCAGAAGGATTCTCTTGTATGTCATGTTATCCACAATTTCTCTTTTCCCATTTTTATTGTAGAACTTTACAATCTTTGTGTTTTAAAATCCATGTCCCCCTTTTTCTTCCTGCCCAAGAGAATTAATTCTTTCCCTGTGGTTTCATTACAGCAAACTTTTTATGATGTCACAAAAGATTAGATTCAGAGAAAACCTGAGAACTGATCAAAATTAGTGCTCAGGATTTCATAGGATTGAGGCCACTGACAGAATTGCAGTCGTGTTGAGGCATAAGTTTCCAGCAAAAGCCTTTGAACTTTGTGTGAAGTGGTCCAAGAATATATGAAGCATAAGGATGAATATTTCAAAATAAAATGTTTTCCAACATTTTCTCTGAAGAGTCAGCTATACAATTCCAAAAAAAAAAAAAAAAAGAAAAAAAGATTCTTGTTTTAAAATCTAAGAATAGAAGGATTTTAAAGCAGAAATGATGGTACTAAATAGCACATAATCTACAGTGTATGAACCTTAAGACATTCTAGATTAACCTAGAGCTTTGTAATCATTATCACAATCATCTTATAATTATTTATTCCAATATATTTATTCATAAATTTCTGCTTGTCTTCACTTACCTAAGTCTTAAAAGAAAAATTATATAGAACCAATAGGACCAATGAAGCAGAAAATTGCAATGCCACATTAATCTTATTTGTTGAGCTACACATGGTTTGTGTTGCACTTTGGGTTTGAGAGATTTGTTTGGTTATTTTGGTGAGAAATAAACTCAACAGCCAACAGTAGTGATACAGAAGAAGGATCAAGTCATTCTGAATTTCAGTAGATGCATTAGTCAGCCTGCCAGTCTTTCAATATGACCAGTTTACTCTTTATGCAAACCATTCTTAGGTTCCTTTACTGAATTAGTGTAGACAAAAGAGGTGCTTCTTTCAGCAGACCAGCTGGGGTGGAACTACCTTTATCATCTTCTGCTATATAACACATGATTACAGACATCCTTATCCACTTCTCATCAATGAAATAGTAGGAAATAATTGTTATGGATAGGAATCCTGAGAATTTCCAACATGCATGTTGAGGCTACTCAATCCTGACAATAAGGTCAGCCCTTCATTCCACTGAGATGTATTTATATCCTTGAAACCTTTTCTCCATCTGACAGCAGCAAGGTGTACAGGAGATTGAAAGTGGCTGTCCTTCCACCAAAGGAGGACATTCTTGGATTAGCACAGGATGTTTGTGTATAATGGCAAAGATGGAATCTTAAAAGTCTCTGTAGACCTCCATCACTGAAATGAGAAGAGGACCACATCACAAATGTGACACTTATGTCATTTTGAAGGCTGACCATGGATTCTTGTATGCAAACACTGTGTGCATTTGATCTTTGTAGATATTGGCAGACTCTTATCTGGGAAAACAGCTGAGAAATTAGTGGTTTCTTAAATGGACAACTGCCTTTGGTGATGTGTTTTGATTTGATGCTTGTCACATTTTAGATTCCATACAAAACAACCTGCCTACACTGTGATGTGATATCCCTCCAGCTTCTGCTCCCTCATTGGATGGAATGGGTTTTCTTCTATCATCTATTCTTTCTTCATTTCTAGACTAATAAGGTTTTAGAAAAGTCATGTAACAGTGTTCATGAGCTCTTGTCACTTATCATATATTACACAATCTCTCCTAGGTATTCTTTGATTTCCAGGTTTTCCAAACATCTCTCTCCCAGATATTTTTGAATTATTATTTCCTTCAGCTTGCATTTTTCCAGAATGAATCTCATTTTGGGTGATATCCAAAGCCCATTGAGGTCAGAAGAATGTCTCCTCTTTACTTCAGTGAGCTTTGGATTTGTTCCTTTGTTTCCTATTTCCAGAAGCCAAATTCTGCACACCTTATTGTTTTAATAGGAATTTTGTATCAGCAAGGCAAGCAGTGTTGGCTTCCATTGTCTGATATTTTCAGACTCCTTTGCAAAGAAAGTATTTCACTCTTTTCACTAACATTTACAATGGCACAACATAATTTACAAATATAAGTGCTGTTTATCTGTCACCATGGATAGCTAATGGAAATCTTTAGTAATACTTAAGTGAGTGAACTCCATTGCATTTGGTACCACCTCTTTCTAAACTTGATGTGTGTTCTTCCATTACCTTTTGCTTTGGTCTTTTAATTACTTTGCAGTTCATAAGGCTCTGGGAAAATATGAATAATTTGTGGGTAAAGTTTTGAAAGGCACTGTAATCAGATATGAAGTCCAGCTACAGGTTGTATTTTACATATAACATCTCTTGCCCAGATTCAGGAAAGTGCTTTAACATGTGCTCAAGTCTAACCCTGTTAAGAAATGCAACTAGATTCTTAAATGTAATAACGTAAATGGGACTTCAAAGTCATTAAAAGTTAAGGAATACTTTATCTTCATTCCTGAATAGGGAGATCTTTTCAAATAGTGTCTTTTATATATTATCAGTTCTCCTCAATGAAACTGTTCTAAAAAGACTATTCATCACTGCATTATGGTTATATCTGAAGGGAGAGTGCTATACATCTTGCCCAGGATTTGTGAGTTCAATTTAAAACTGGAGCAAGCTTTGCAAAGGGCCACCAAGACAGTCAGGGGTTGAAGGATTTGCCTCAGGAGGAGAAGCTGAGACCTGTTCAACATGGAGATGCGGCTTTCAGGGGGTCTTGGAAGATGGAGCCAGTGGCTGCATGGTGGGATGATTAGAGATAATGGGCAGAAGTTGAAAAAAAGAAAAGTCCAGGCTGGATTTAAGGAAAAACTTTTTTACAGTTTGGTCAGTCAATAACAGTTCAGGATGTCAGGAATCAGAAGAGATTGCTAAGAGAAATTGTGCAGTCCTTGAAGGTTTTTCAAGACCAAGCTGCATACGAATAAGTTGGGCAGATCTCACAGTTGACCCTGCTTTCAGTTGGAGGGTGGACTGGATAAACTTCAGAGGTACCTTTCAACCTGAATTATCCTGTGATCTTTTGATCCTATTCATTTTCTACTGTTGCTTATGGTTCTAGTCTGCTCTTGATCTCCTATTGGGTCCATAAAATTTTTTTTCCTAATAGCATGTATCCAATTGCTTTTCTGGAAGGAAAAGAGATAGTGGAAAGCAAGTACTGGAATTCCTTGGACTTCCTTGTGAAAAGTACTACCCATATTTCTATCTTTGGAATTTTTTTATTTCTCAGTACCTGTTTCTCTTGCCATACCAGTTTAATTGTCAGTGGTTCATAAATTATCTAAGTAATTCTTCGGTGACCTGTGGATGCATATGTCCTCTTTTCAGTTTATATTTTTTCCTAGCTGATTATTAAGTACTTGTTATAAATAAATGTACCAGTAAGATACTGCTGCTCTAGTTGCTCAGGCATGTTTTCCTTAGTTTTCTTGTTTAAGATGGTTGTTTTAATTATTCCTTTATTCTTTCATTTTCCCTCGTTAATATTTTGTCAATTTGAGTGATATTTCACAGAATCATGGATCTCAGAATGGTTGAGGTTGGAAGGAACCTCTGGAAGGCAGCTGGTACCATCCCTTTCTCCAGCAGGACCAAGTGGAGAAACTTGCCCAGGTCCCTGTCCAAATGACTTTTGAATATGTTCATGAATAGAGACTCCACAACTTCTCTGGCAAATCTGTGCCATCACTCAGTCACCCTCACAGGAAAAAGATTTTCCTGATGTTCAGATGAAAACTCCAGGTTCCAGTAGATACTCATTGCCTCCTGTCCTGTTCACTGGGCACCACTGAAAACCTGCACATCTTCAGGTATTTATTTACACTAGACACCTTCTTTTCTCCAGGTTGTACAGTTCTCTCTGGGCATTTTTTAGTGCATGGAGTTATTTTAAGGCATTTTAATTTCATACAAAAAAAAGGGGCCTGCAAGGGTACAGAACAGCAGCTGAAGAAATATAAAAACAGGTAGTTAATATAAACTATTCATATGCCTAGAGCTTTAGCTGGGCTGTATGTAAAATTACAGATTGACTGAGCAGGTGAAACCAATTTTTCAGACCGTGGTTCAGTGATTTACTACCAAAAACTTGAAGATTAATATAAAATCCTCTATTAAAATTAGGTGCAGATTTTTTCAGTATTTTTCCTCATCTTTCAGTAAAAGTTTTAGTTTCAGCCTAGGTTTATCTGGGGCAGGACACCTCAGTTTTTTGTTTCAGTATCTACTAAAAGTGCACAAACTTCTTGAAAGATATTTTAGGGATTAATAACCAACAAGGACATACTCTACCCAGGAAAGCTAATCTATGAAGAGGTAATTTTAGACAGATAATGTTTATACACAGGAGATACTAAGAATTTATCAAAGGCAGCTTTTGTGGTGTTGTTTACTCAAGACATGTAATGAACAAACAGATCCTGATTTGGTCAGTGAATGAACATTTGTTTGTTTTTCAAAAAACAAATTTATACTTTGTAAAATAAAGTCACCCCAAGTGGAAACAAGAAGGAGAAATTCTTTAACATCTCCTGGAGGCGGGGGGGAAAGATGCAATTTAAAACTACATTGGGTTGCTTGAATTGTACTGTTTGGTTAAAATAAAGACATTCAGTTTAAACACTTGCAATTTTTTATAATGTGAAAATTTGAACCTTTCTTTTCCAGAAATGTCTGATTGAAATATATCTGCATTTTAAAAGTTTTTTGCACTTTCCCAAGAAATGCATAAATTTAATTTAGTTTCTTTTAAGAAGGGGTTCAATAAAAATGACAGTTTTCTGGTAGAGAATTATCTGACATATTTTTAGCATTTTGTGTAATTCCTTTAACTGAAGTATCTCAATTTTCATTCTATGATAGTTATTTAGTTTATAAAGAAAATTAGTTTGTATTTATGAAGCACCTAAAGACAGAGAAGATTCATCTCTGAATGGAATTATAAAAAATTTTGTGGTAGTCCACAAGACACCAATGAAATTAAAAGACACTGTCAGGAATACCCTGAATCATGGACATAAATTGATATTTCATTTAATTAAGTAATTAAAATCTCTGTAGACTTTGTTGTTCAGAGTTATATCAGGCAGGCATTATGTGCAAAAATATCTACACACCTTTTTCTTCCCTACTTAGAAATGCCATTTAAATTCATCTATCGCTTTACCATCAAGTGATTTGGGACTGTGAGGTGCTTCTGTACTCTGCCTCACACAACTTTGGCTTTGACTGTCCTGAGTAATTTTGGATCACCACCAGAACATATAAAGTTTCTATTTTTTCTGTGTCTGAGGTTACTCAGGAGTGGGAGCAGCAGAGGTTCCAGCAGAGACCTTGTAACACCCTGTGAGCAGCTTCTTCCCTTCTGACAACTGGCCACTCATCCCTTCTTTTCCCGCCTAACTTGAAAAAAGCTCATGATATTCAAGAGGACCATTCCTCCTGTGCCATGGTAACTTTGTTCTCTAAAAGGCCTGAATTTTCCCCAAGCTCCATGGAAATCCATGAGATATGCAGCAGAGTATCCAAGTATAGAATTGCAACACTGCAGTTACCAGATTGCCCCATCCACATGCTCCTTTGGACAAACCTAATGCATTTTTGAGACATGACTTCCATCTGCAGATCTGCATTGATTCTTCTCCAGTTAAAATCTCTGTCACAGCTGTAACTCCCATCATATTGCCATACTAGGGCAGACTTGTTAAAATACACAGTCTTTATCTTCTAATTTATTTGGATACTTACCCTTTGATTCCCCCCAGTACTATTTTGCTTCTTTGTTTTTGTCATAGAAAAAGAAGGTAAAAATTAACAAAATACCACTTATTTTTCTGACTAAATAGTTAGCACCAGAGAATTCATTAAAGAATGCTTATAATGAAAACCAAATTCCAGAATTTTATTTTATGCAAGGAAAACAAAATGAAACAAAAAATCATTTAAGGTAAGGTCCTGCATCTCTACCAATTAGTTACTAACCTGCAACTAATGAAATATTATTGTCTTCGTGGGCTTTCTGATATTATTTTCTGTGTTTTGATTTTCAGATACATATGAATCCAACTTTTACAGAAAGAAAATTAATCTACGCTTTGGCTCTCACTCAACTACGTCTGGCATATACACTTCTGAGATCTGTAATAGAAGAGGCTGCTTTAGAGCCATGAACATTCACATCAGTATCACATTTCTAAATTTCACAACAATCTTCATTTTCAGGCCTTTATACTTCATACTTTGTGCTGGATTTCCCTATTGTGTCACTTGGCATCTCTGCCTGTGAAGCACTGAATAAAGCGTCGGTAAATTCAGTTGGAAATTGCCTGTGCTCTTGACATTTTCTGCTGTTGAAAACGTAGCAACAAACAATTTAATTCTGATTTTCAGCTTGCCTTAAACTTACAGAAATGGTGTAACTGCTGCCTGTTTCTAATTATTCCTGAAAATCCAGTAAGAGGTAGTATGAAGTATCATTCAGGAGAATGATTCAGAGTAACCTCTGAATCTTTATCCTCGGCTCTTGTTCTCTGACTGACGACATTCTCCTTGCTAAGCCTGAAGTGTGCCGCCCAGCCCGCAGGTTCTCCTTAGAGTCTCTTCTGCCCAAGGCACAAAATCACACTGATGGGTGTTCAGAGATGGTGAGGATATTATTTTTCTTAGAAATAATAAAAATAAAGAAACAAGTGGCTTAAGGAGGTGTTCTATTGGTAACAGCATCTTCTGTGGAAAATTGAAATCTCTGCAGCTCATCAATGACATCAGCAGTTACCAAATATTTGAGCTCATCACTGCAACACTCTTATGACAAACATTCAAAACTGGATGCCTGTATTTAAATAGGCTCCTGAATCTATAATGATAATGAATTGTTTAGATAGTGTGATGTTTGGACAAGTTGTAGCTCATACTCATTCATTGAGATTTGTGGATATCTGTCACTGAGAATTAACAACTTTACTGACATGAGGGAGACTAAATACAGATTTAAAAGTTTAACATTAGGCTAATAAATGTGTTAATATTTTGACCTATTTCCTAGAAATTTTTCTTTTGTTATCTTAAAAACGCCCACAGTGAGTAAAGCAATTTTTAAATGTCTTGGCCTGGTAGTTATAGCATCTTGGAATTGTTTGGGTTGGAAGGGACCTTAGAGATCATCAAGTTCCAATCCCCCTGCCACTTTCCACTAAACCACATTGCTACAAAAGCCATCCAACCTGGTCTTGAATGCTTCCAGGAATGAGGCATCCGTAACTTCTCTGGGCAGCCTGTTCCTGTGTCTCACTACCCTCTGGGTAAAGAATATCTTCCTTTTAACTAATCTTTCCTCTTTTAGTTTAAAACCATTCCCCCTTGTCCTATATGTGTAAAAAGTTGCGCTCCCTCTTTTTTACAAGCACAGCTTAGGTGCTGGAAGGCCACAATGAATTCTTCCTGGAGCCTTCTCTTCTCCAGGCTGAACAGCCCCAGCTCTCCCAGCCTTTCTTTGCAGGAGAGGCGCTCCAACACTCTGCCCCTTTTCGTGGCCCACTTCTCGACTCACTCTAACAGGTTCATGTCTTTCTTGTGTTGAGGACCCCAGAGCTGGATGCAGAATTCCAGGTGGGGTCTCGTGAAGGCAGAGTAGAGGGGCAGAACCACCTTCATTGGCCTGCTGGCCACACTGCTTTGGGTGCAGCCCAGAAGTTAAAACTTACTCCAAATTTTAATACTGGTACAATCAAATCAAAAAATTGGTCAAGATTTCTTAAAGACACACAGAGTAGAAGCGACATCCTACCAAAATTAAAAGCAAGTTCATTGCATTTCCACACCTTTTGGTATGAGGCAATGAGACAGAAAAGCCCTGTATGAGTAGGATATAAAATAAGCAGTTTCAGTATGATTGTGTTTTATTTTATGTAGACAAATAAATACATGAGTAAACATGTCTAACTGTGACTCTTGAGGAGTCTTGATCACTCGTAGCTTCCTGGCTTACTGCATTAATGCTACTATTTAATATGGGTTCTTTTCTATCTCGTTTAACACTTTTCTCACCTTTTCTTAAGTAAATCTCACTCATCCTACCTCCATTTCTCAATGATGTGTTTATTTTCACAGTTCTCTCAACCATCTCTTGCATAGGCAAGCTCACTGACCATTTTTCAGTAACTTTTGAGACCTAAGTATGTACTTTCTTCACATGATCAGCTGGTAATTTAGAATCTAGGTCTCTTCATCCTCTTATTTCCTGCCAGCTTTGTCTAAAAACTATCATGGGGCAGCCAGCCATCCTCAAGTGCTTCATGCAAAAGCTGATCTCTACAGAACTCAGACAACTGTTGTCTTTAGGGATCTTCTTTATTGTACACCCATTGTCCAGCGTTACGTGCTTACCTTAAGGTATATTTATTCAGTGTGTCACATGAGCATCTGCACAGCAGATAACAGCAATTTGTGGAACTTCAGTCCTAAGATGCAAATGACTCTTTCATAATAGAAGCTGCCTCATCCTCGTGCTGAAAAAAAAAAAAAAAATGGAGCAAGCATTGAAACACAATAACCATGTTTTTCTTATCAGGGATACTATTTACAACTATAGCTTGTGAAGATAACCATCTCCTCTGTTAAAATGCCTTTTTTTGAAATCACTGCCAGAAGCAGGCATAAATTCTCCCCTTTCTACAGTTGGACCAGTGAGTTCTGTGTTGCCTCTGACATAGCAGACACATGGCATTGCTGGGATTCAGATAAGATGAAATATGGCTTAGACATGATATTTCTTTGTTAGGTTTACAGTACAGCATATAATTTTTTGAAAGTATAAACCCAAATAGAACTGTCCCATAAAGAAAGCTCTCAAATGGTCAAGGCTCAATGTCCCTCCATCCTTTTTACAGGAAGAAAAATTACTAAAACTTGAAGTCAGACTCTGGCATGCTTGAATACCATATGCCTGCACTATTGAGAGACTGGAGCAGAGTATCTGGAGAAAGATGAGAGAGTGTGGGTGGCAATAGAAAAAACAACCAGGACTGTAAGTTAGCAAGATAATATCCTTACTTTCTTCTGTGGGTCTCAAGAGTGATTAAAAAAACATTGGTGTTTTAAAAATATTGCTGAGGACTACAGTGTGACTCATAATGCTTCAGAGAATGGAATTCTTGGAAGTTTCAATGTAATGCCAGATTTTAGAATGGAGGGCAGCAGAGCTGCAGAGAAGTAATATGAGGCTATGTTGATGGAGAAAGAACATTTCTGAGGAAATTCAAGAAAGAGAGGGAGAGAAAGGAAAAGAATGGGCCTGGGGAGATATGACAAGACAATTACTTATACTGAGAGCTGTTGCTTGCACTGATGGGAATGTTTCACTGCTTTTTGAGGTTTTATTGGCCAGCACGCCTGCCTACACAACACTTGGTCATATGCACAGCAGGGGAAGATAAGTAACCATGTTGACCAGTCAGACAATGAAAGCAATTATAAGTGAGTCCAAAAGTCTATTGTAGAGCTGACCTTAAAATTTTAGATAAAACCTTTCTTCTTTTTCTTTTTTCTTTTCTTGTCTTTTTTCTTTTCTTGTCTTTTTTCTTTTCTTGTCTTTTTTCTTTTCTTGTCTCTTTTCTTTTCTTTTCTTTTCTTTTCTTTTCTTTTCTTTTCTTTTCTTTTCTTTTCTTTTCTTTTCTTTTCTTTTCTTTTCTTTTCTTTTTTCTCTTCTCTTTTTTATTTTTTCTACTTTCCTTTTTCTTTGTTTTGTTTTGTTTGGAGCATGTGTAAGTTTCTGGTGAGTTAAGAACTTTCATGAGGGAATGTATTGGTTAAATGTTGGGAAGCTTTCTCAAGTCAGAATAGCCATTCTGGTCAGAATAAAACAAAGAATGTTGGTCATCTGGAATTAAATAGTAGCCTCACAGTTATGGCATGTACCTGATATTTTGCTTAATACTGTAACACAGCTGTTTTATATCCTCAGAAAGTAGCTTTGTTAGGAAAATGAACAGTCTTTCTCCAGCCATTTGCCACAAGTGCTGACCACTACCTCTTCCCTTAAAGTTCCAAGAAAAATGGTTTCTGTGTTTCACAGGCCATGACATTGTCCAGGTTATGGAATTTCCAGGTTCAGATCCATGGACATGGGCTGGGCTTGTACCAGAATATCCTCCTTTAAGTAAGTGCCCTCACTATCTGGCAGCTGAGGTAGGATTGAGTTCTCCCTATTGTTTATATTGGAAGCCTAAATGCTAAAATGTAGGCTTTTTTATTTATTATTTTTAAGAGCATTCTTATAATCTAGGTCTCTCTTATAAACTCTAGTTTGCGCGTATTATTAAATAGAAGGTGGTGGTTCAGACTTCTGAAAATGTGTCAATGGCTTAAACATAGATAACGCTGCTGTCTAGATAGAAAATTTTTATATCTCATAAACATTTAATGATTATTTGTCTGATAATTCACATCTAAAAAGTGCCATTGCTTGATATTTGATATTTACTTTAATATTTGGTATTTCCTCTCTGAAAAAAGTAGCCTTATAATCAGCAGGGGAGCAAATATGACATCATTCATATAACTGATGGTTCTATATCACAGTCAAATAAATATCCTAAGTGAACAATTAGTTGATACATTCTTGGCTGAGATTTCTTCATGTAATTTGACTGAGGAAGTGTTTGCATAAATTAACTGATCAGTTAATTTATAACCAGTTCCTGAACAATTCATGAACAGGAAGACACACTACAGACTAGGGAATTTGAATAATGTATATTTTATTTCACTTGAATAACTGGAAAATGTATATTTTTGAGTTGGCCAAAATGGAAAATTAATTTCTTTTTTCTGGAAAATTTAATCTAGCTACATTTAGAAATGAAACATCTTAAATGAAAAAGGTGGTCTATTATGAAAATTAGCAAAAGGTGTTTTGTTTTAATTTTAATGTTTTTATGTTATAATGGATTCTTGGTGGACTAATTTTGCAGTTTTCAGATGAATGACACATAGATTTTAACCACGTTGAACTAACAACTGGGTGGATAAAAAATTTGATTAAACATTTTTCCAGATTTCCTGGGCTTATGGTCTACCAATACTATCATTTCCCAAAGCATTGAACTGAGAAATGTTTATTCATTATGGGGTTAGTGCAACTATTCCCTGTCATCCAGTAAATTTCATAATATATGAACATAGCCAGACTGCTACAATCTCAGAGTCAGCTGTAAAATCTACAATGCACGATGATAGTAGGTTCTCAAATATATAGGACTTTGGATAAAATGAAAAAATGCACCAAAAATTTGAGTAAACAGCAGCAAGTCGATCTGCATCTTCTCAGTTTGTGTAGGAGAGATAAGTCAGAGCTTGGAAACATTTTCTGTTATGCACATTAATGGATGTACAACTCATCCAATCACTCAGGAGCTAATACTGCACTTTTCTGTTCTATGCATAAAAAATGTCATGCCAAATGACTCTGAGTGGTATCCATAATGATGAATTTACAGCCATCAGTAAGGAGACTTCTTCAATTGTCTGCATTAAAGTAGCAGATGATTATGATCCCATCCAGTGATGCTTTTCCTTGGCCTTATTAAGAAGAACAGCACACAAGGCAATCATACCCTTGGGTGTCTTTTGACTTGCTCAAAAGTATGACTTAAGTGTTGATTTCTCCTCCAAAAAACACCAAATTCCATTTTGCAATGATGACACATCCATCGTCTAGAAAGGAATGACATGGGAATGGCAAAGAACGCCCAGATTTCTCACGTGGCTGCAAAAATAGCCCCAGGTCTCAGAGACAGTATTTATTTGTGCAGGTCTGTCAGCTGTCAGTGCTGTGCATGGGAATGGATAATCTTCTCCCTCTTCTCATTGTCCCACAGTTTGGCCCTGATCTCAGGAATTTGTAGTGCAGTGCTGTGGTCCCTCTCAGAGCCCTCAGTGGCTTCTTCCCCATTGTCCAGCCCCTGAACCACTGCCCTGCTGCATTGAGCAAGAGGGGCTTGACAGATCTAGGAATGAACTGTGAGTCAGTGGGCACACTCAATAACTGGAACTTCCTTTTTGTCAAGTCTCTTTTCTTGGGATTAGATTTATTACCAAATCAGAAGATTTCAAAGTGATTTCATAATGACACAGAATATGTGGCAAAAGAAAAAAGATCTTTCCAGCTTCCAGCAGTGGCTGCAGGAAGTGCTAATATACATCTTTCTGGGTAGCTTCCTACCCAGCTTTAGAAAACAGATGTACTTCTAAGGTATGTACAAATCTGTTTCAGTTCTACTGGTAAATCACTATAGAGCTCCTCCAAACCTGTCTTTGTGTTCATGAAAAGGCAGCAGAAGACTTTTACTCAGTTAGTAAAAAAACCCGAAATGTAAGATCCATGGCATTTCTTCCTCAATCTGCTCTTTTTTCCTCCATTCTGTTCCTCCCAATAGATAACTTCTGGAATTTATTATGGATGAATGAATCAACTGAAAACATCTCATGGGAATAGGAGAGGTCTGGACGGTCAGTTCTGGGGAACAGTTCCAAATTCTTCTGTTGCATTTGCTTACCATACTTTTGCTCTAATCAGGTAGGTAGAACAATTGCCTCAGTTTGATGTCATGGTAGATTATTTAGTATCAAAAATACTTCAGTCAACTAAACAATGACAGAAACGCACACAGATCTGCATGAGCATCAAATAAACTAGAACCCAGCATAACAATTCCAGTGGTATGCCTTCTAGAAAAGGCAATATAAAATTAAAAGGAAAAAAAACATGATTAAATGAAATAGAGGGAACTAGACAACTGAGTTTCATCTATTCTCTTCCATTTCCCCAAAGCTGTTCATTATTCACCATGCAATGAATGTGTTCCACTTCTGAGTGAGAATACACAGAAATTAACTTTGTAATTTAAAAAATATTGTGTATATTTATCACTTCTTGAAATAACTATTTTGTTCTATAAAATGCCCAACACCCTGCCTCTCCCTTTCTAATGTTCCAAATACACTTTGGGCTAATTTTGATCTCTGCAATTGTATGTGTTGTGTGTTGGTGGCACAGTATGTTCTTTATGTCCATGTGCTGCAAATCTGGTTGACAGCAGCCTTGCACCCTATTCTTTCCTGATTGTCCTTCATCACAAATGGAAAATGATCAAATAAAAAATATTTTTTTTTTCTTGCATGGAATTGTGCAACTTCTAGAATTTCTTCAGCTTCAGTCCCATAGATTTTAAGGGTCACTTCTATTAGAACAAATCTTAAAAGTCGTAATATATACATTAAAACATTATCTATAACTTAATAAAATGTATTTTTAATAAACATATATTTAAAAGATTTATACAGATGCTTTGAATTTTTTTTATTCTTAGGAATTATTCTCACTACCAGGTCTTTGGCACTAATGATATCTTTGGTATGATTATGCTTGCAAAGTTATATGAACTTAGATAAAGCTCCGGAAGATGTTTCAACACAAAGTTTTTAAAATTTATGGTACTTGAAGTGAGGTTCTATGCAATGACGCCTCATTGAATTTCTGTAAGGTGGTATATAATTTGAGAAATTGTGCCTGACAACCTGTAGTGATTAAATAACTGTACTGAATTTCTGTCATTGCAAGGGATTAGCTCAGCTGGTTAGAGCATGGCACTGATAGTGCCAGAGTTGTGGGTTTCATTCCCATGTGGGCCATTCATGTAAGAGCTGAACTTGGTAATCCTTGTGGGTCCCTTCCGGCTCAGAATATGCTGTGATTCTGAATATATATCCTGACTGACTCTTCAGGCAAGAAAATCAAGATGCAAGAAAAATAGAAATATGACCCTAAAACTCCAGCCTGGGATGACTTGGAACAGAATGTGAAAATCTCATCAAATGCAGACCACTGAAGCACTAGATGCTTTATAAACCTAAGATGGTGAGAAGATGGGCATAAAAGAATGAAAGCTTTGTCATGGTTCTTACCCTTATTGCTAGGGGTTTCTGTAAAATCCAAATCTGTTTATAATTTTCCATGGTGCCCGTTGCTTTATACTGGATAATGGAATGCTCTTCTGCTGGGAACTAAGTGCCAGTTCATTCTTGGAGATTCCAGTAAGAAATGCAGCTCTTGGATATTTTTATGAGACTTTCAGGGATCACCTTTGTGTTGGGGTAATTCTGGCCACTGGGGGTTTTGCAGGGGGTTGATCTACCTTACCCTATATGGCCACGTCTTAAAGGTCCTTTCCAGATGGAGGACATTTATTACTTGAAAAGAAATGGAAGCAAATGCTTTCATGAGCAAAATCAGGATAGAGTTCTTAATTTGTCAAAGAGGGATGAAACAACATACAGACCTGATCTTCTAAGATTGATCAGCACAGGAACTCCATGGACCAGAGTGAGGGAGCCTTACTTTTGAGGGCACAAGCCCTGAGAAGGATTCTTGTGCAAAACACACTGGCTGAAGGATTTTAACTTGTTCTGTATTGCATTTTCACTCAGGAAGTACTGAATACTGTTTGTAATTCCAGTCAAGATGTTTTTGGCCAGTAAGTGTTTGTGCATTTACCAACGTAAACCACTTCCAAAATCTCTGAAGAAACAGGTGGAAGGCCACGAAGATGAGAAATAAATGAGTTAGTCAATTAAGTGAATGAACCCCTTTTTGAGAGGCATCATCAAACTTTTGTCTGAAAAGAGAAATTTGCAAAGAGGGAAGCCGGTGTCAAATTCCTTTTTGGCAGCTGGGTCTTAAAAGCAATTAGAATGAAAAGCTACCTGCTCTAAAGCTCAAGACACCAGGAGGATCTGCCTTAACAAGTGGAAGAAACCACATATTGATGGGGTTTACAGCTCTCATGCTGTAGGGAGGATGCAGAATGGTGAGGAAATGTGCTGACATGCCTGAATTGTGGCAGGATATAGGACCCTGGCACTGGCAGTGAGGAGGAACTTGAGAATGATTTTTGAGCTCTATATGCAAACAGCTGTCTGTCTTCCACAGCATGCTGTAGAAAAATAGAGGTTTTGAACCATTAGAAAAGCAAAGGAAGTGCAATAGCCCAGATTTTGATCATAATTACACCCAGGTGGTTCTGAAGTGACTACACCCGTGTCATTGAAGTTACACCAGTGCAAAACTTGTGTGAGAACTGAATCAAGCTCTTTGTTTTCCTGCATTTGTGTACCAAAAGAGTACTCTAACAGCTCTTAGTAAATAATAAATTAATAATGATATGATGATCTCCCTTATGACTGGATGAAGTACAGAGAAATAAGTATCAGAGTAAGAATTTTCTCGCAAGACTCTGAATGTGTCATTTGTATTGAGTATAGGATGCTTTGCTGGACTAATTTTAGTTTCTGGACCAATTAAAATTTTTATTTCAAACATCAGAAACATCCAGTGTAGTCAGGTAGTATGTGGTGAACAATAGAAAGACTACAACATATAGGTTACAGTTCAAATGAGCAAGACCTTTGGTCTTTGCATAGCAAGGTACCTTTAAATCCCCAGCAGAAAGTAGTAATGAAAACAACTAATGAAGGCAAGTGCCTTTTCTGTCTCCCTGCTGTAAATCAAATAAGATTTTAGTAGTTGGTTTCATTTGTGTTTCCCCATTTGTCTCAGAATACACCAGATTGCAATGTTACATCACATTTTTAATGACTGGAACGATGTCCTGAGATCCCCCTCTGACCACACCACAACTTCCTTCTTTCCTTTCTCCTCCTGGCTAGAGGACTGTATGCAATTATGATGAGGACATAATTCAATTAATTATTGACAGAACATGTAATTGCCACTCAGATCTCTCTCTGATAAATCTCTCTGCACTCTCTGACTTCTGTTTGTAGTGCACTAGGGAGGTGGAAAGGCACTAAAAATGCGTTTTAAAGATAGGACGTTTCTCAATCCTTTGTATCAGTCGGGGAGGCTTCTGCCGCCCGGGGCTCTTTAGATGTACAGCGTATTGTTCTCGTCTGTGCTAAACAAGTATCCCCGAGAAAGCTCAGTGGGATGGAGGCTTATGATTCATTTTAAGTGGAGGATATAATAGAAGCAGATAACTTTGATTTGTGCAAAGGAAAAGTGTGATCTCTTTCAGGGATTCCAGGAATTCATAGCAAATTTTTCTTCTGTTGCTGATTAAAGAGAAAGTGATAAATAAGATCTCTGTGTTTGCTTTAAAGGAGGAATGTAGCTTTAGAAAGCTGACTTATTTCGGGAAAAAAAAAATCCTGACCTCATATAGCCTTTGACCAAGATCTGCTAGTAGTAGAGAGTAAAGATGAGGCTGTTTCTGTTATTATTAAAGCCCACAGTGACCATTTCTGTCTGTATGACCGGAAAATGTCCTGGGGGCCAGGCCGGGGTGGGGATGTGCCCGGGTCTTGCCGTAACTTAGGAATTACAACTAAAGCTTGCCAAAAGCGGATAAAGGAAAGAGATAACGAGGTGAGAAAGCAAAGAATGGCTTTATTGTAAAGTCAGGAAAACTAAGCTGTTAAAAAAAAAAAAAAAAAAAGCAAAAGAAAAAAAAAAGAAAAAAAAAAAAAAAGCAATCGCGTACACAGTCTGCCCTTGTAGCCGAGAGAGGAGACCCGCTGCTCCTCTGCCTTTGTTTTATACGGCGTGCGTGGGGCTGGGAAAGGCGCAGCAGGGCAGGGCCGGGGCCGGGGCCGCGCTGAGAGCCGCGGGCAGCAGGCGGAGCGGGGGCTCTGCTGTCCCGCAGCGGGGCAGGGCGAGCCTCGCGGGGCTCGGGAGCCTCGCACCACGGAGGAGCGCTCACTCTCCCTCCTGGGGTGCCGGGAGGGAGCCGAGGCTGATGTGCCCGTGCAGGCGGGAGGCACTGACGGGCGCTGGCCGCGGCTCAGGCACACGCACACACCTTTGCCGTGCCCGGGGAGGGAGCGGGACGATTCCAGAGGGAGCGGGGCGATGCCGGGGGGAGCGGGGTGATACCGGGGGGAGCGGGGTGATGCCGGGGGGAGCGGGGTGATTCCAGAGGGAGCGGGGCGATACAGGGGGAGCGGGGCGATGCCGGGGGGAGCGGGGCGATGCCGGAGGGAGCGAGGTGATGCCCTGCCGCAGCCTGTCCTACCGGCTCTGTCGCCGAGGCTCTCCCCTCCGCTCCGGGACTTCGCAGCGCTTGCACCCAGCGCCCGGCCAGGGAAGCAAGATCACCTCAGGGTGGGCTCTCGCCCCGCAGCCCCAGCATCTACCGGAGGCACCTGAGCCGGGCGGAACCGGTGCTTGAGCCCGGTGCCGGGGGATCGGCTCTTGGGGGCAGCAGAAAGGTGAAGAAGGGCTGAAAGGGCTTGGACCTCGTCAGAGCAGGCGCAGTGGCCGGGCGGGTCGGGGAGCCCGGAGCGGGCACCTGAGCCGGATCCTTCGACACCTCAACAGAGCGGCCCCGTTTTCAGGGGGGCTGGGGGGGCTAAGGGGAAGGATGAGCAGGGTCGGAGCATCTGGTTTCTCTGTGAGGGGCCACTCGGTGCTGCTTTTGTTGCGGGGAGAGGCGGGAGCAGTTTCGCGTGCTAGTCTAAACCGTGCATGTTGAAAGACTGGAACACTGCGGGTCCAGAGGAGCATTGTCAAGACAGGGGCTGTAACGCCCTTACAAACAGCTTCCCGCGGGTTCAGTTCAGCACTGCGGGCGCGCATCAGTGCCCAGCTGCGGAGAGCGGCGTTCGCAGCTTGCCCTGCTTTCGGGCCGTGCACCCCTCTCCAAAACTTAGGGGCTCAACAGCTCGGGCGCCTCGTCCCGCTGCTCTCAAGGACGTGGAGGCGTTCAGAGGCGCCACGGGTGGTCCTTAAAGACCCACTGTCTCTGGGCAGCTTTGTACGGCTCCTGCGGAGGTTGCGGGATGCTCTCCACTCCCTGTCTCACCTGTCGGGGTCCAAGGGAGCAAGGTTCGGCACCCCGCGCCCTTTCCAGCGTATCTGCCTGGCCCCGGGGGTGGGGCTGAGTCTCGCACGGCCGGGCTGGGCGCTGCCCTCCTGCCCGAGCCCCTCGCCGCAGGTGCGGTTCGCGCTGCCCCCGGCCGGGCTCCGCTGCGGCACAGCCTGCCCGAGACGAGGTGTCCTTGGCGGGGAGGCTCTCCCGCCCAGGGCAGCTTTCCCCAGCCTGTGTTTTCGGCCGGGACTCACTTGCCTGCGCGGCACCGGTCAGCGCTGCACCTTCGCCCTCCAGGGCTCAACCCGGGGTCACTGAGGGAGCACGCGGTCCCCCTGACCGGTCTCCTCCCCCAGGAGCCCCGCAGGTTTGGATTTCCCCATGGGGACACCCAGTCCTCTCCCTTTCCTGCGGGTCGCGGGCGGTGCGCGCTCCTGCCGCTACCGAGGCTGAGCCCGCCGCCCCCGAGCCCCCGGCAGCGCATCCTCTCCCTCCTGCCCCTCCTCGGCTGCGGGGGGTGCCGCGAGGTAGGCAAAAGGGAAAGTGAACGCAGCGCTCTGAAGATAGAGAAAGGCAGTCAACCTTAGACGTGTAGTTACTCAACCTTTATTATTTAAAAAAATTCATTAAAAAAAGGAAGGTGAACGAACGTCTTACAAAACCCCCCCACATAAATAGGACATTCCGTCCAGCTCTGGCTATTGGCAGTTCTAGTATTTGACAACATCAGACGCGATTTCCTGGCATTAGAGAAACCCATTTCAAAATCGGTCATCACAAAGAAATACTAGAAATCCCAGTTAGCACTTGCTAGGCAGCACGGAGCACTTGTACACAACTTTTCAGACACACACCCGCGCACACACGCAGCCGGGAACAGATCCCGTAGGAAGAGAGCCTCCTTAAAAAATAGTAAACGCTAGGAAAAAAAAAAAAAAAAAAAAAAAAAAGGAAAGAAGGAGAGTTATTTACAAAACGCACATGGAAATACAGTATTGACAGAGCGTGGCTGGCAAATCAACATGATTTGAATAGAGAAAGGACTATGGCACGTCTTGCTCGAAAGCTCGCACAGCAGCCTCCTTCGAGTGTCCCCGCGGGAAGACAGCTCCTGCCATCCGCGACGCAGTGCCTTCTCCCTCCCCACCTCTCCTCCCGCCCTCCCTCGCCTCTCCACCCCTGCGCTTCTTGCCAGGTCCTTTTTACACTTGGATGACCACCGTGCTGGGGCTCTGGAGCCGGGTTTTGTACTGGTCTAGCCAGCTCCTCAGCTCCGAGATCTTGTAGCCCTCTGGTCCTCTGCCTCCCTGGTACATCACCTTCTCCTCCTGGATGATGTAGAGCCTCTCGAAGTAGGCACCGTAGGCGGCGCTGGAAGCATTGTCCATGGTGTCCACGGCCAGGGGGCAATCGGGCGCCCCTTCCCTCATCAGCTGAGCTGCCCGCAGCCTGTCCTGGAGGCACTGGTGCTTGGGGATGTTGTAGGCTGCATCCGAGCTGACCCAGCCGTCGGACGGGTGTGCTTCTTCAATGTACACCAGCAGGAAGTCGGCAATGTCCACGAAGTGCGCGGCCAGGCGCTGGAAGGACCTCAGGCGGGCCATGAACGGGGGTCAGGTGCAGCTGCCGAAGTTGAGGATGAGGGGTCTCTTGCCGCGGGCGAAGTCCAGGATGCGGAGCCTCTTCTGCCCGTCCAGCTGGATCACCTCGGGGTTAGGGGCCAAGGAACCCACGTGCGCCGACTTGAAGAAGTCCAGCTTCTGCCCGTGCCACACGGCTTTCAGCGACTCCAGCGTGAACATGCGGTTGGAGTCGGACACGCAGACCGGGGGGTCGTCGGGGGGCGGCTCCTCGCTGGCGCTGGCCGCCTCCTCCGCCGTGGGCATCGTCAGCATCTTCTTCCTAATGCACAGAAAATCCAGGAGCCAGAGCATCACGGCGGTGAGCAGGAAGCGGGGAAATAGGAGGATGCAGGCGGCCGCCTGGGTGAGCAGCTGCAAGGTGTGAACGCCGACGGAGTGGAGCATCGCAGCGGCTTGTGCTGCAGGGCGCTGGCTGCCGGGGGGCCCCCACGCACCCTGCGTGCCGGGGTCTGTGCAGCACAGCTGAGATCCCGCTTCTCTTTAAGCCCATTTTATAGTCAGGGATTTAAATGAAAAGTGACTCCACCTCCGTCCAGAACCCGCCCCTCTGGAACTTGAGCCTGGGGATTACCTACCCCTCCACTCTAATGACCTAAAAATACACAGACAAAAGGGGAGAGAGCCCCGGCGGGAGCCGCAAGGGACGTGCAACGGAGCAGGGTGCAGCCGCTATCAGGCGGGGCAGAGAGTCCGACACAGGGCACCGCCGGGGTCCCCGGCCTCAGATAGCGGCGGGCGCTCAGGGGCAGCCCCGCCAAGGACAATGCAACAGGCACAGCCCGCCCCCGGCCCGGCTCCCCGCGGGCTGTGCAGGCACGGGCCGGGGCGGGAGCCGGGGCCGGGGCCGTCCCGGCAGCGCCTGCAGGTGACAGGGACAGGCCGCCATCGCCGCGTCCCTTCCCGCGCCTTCCTCCCCTCCCCGCCGCGGCAGCCCGGTCGCCCCCTGAGCGCAGCCTCCGCCCCACCGCACGCCCCGGCGCCGCGGGAGCACCCGGGTCTCGAACCCGCTGCCACATTCTCCGGCGGCGGCGGCGGCGGGACGGGCGGCGGGCGCTGACCCGGCCCCCCTTTTCCCCCGGGCCCGCGCTGGGCGGGCCGGGCCCCGGCGGCGGCGGCGGGCCCGGCGCGGGGGGCACCAGGTGGGCGCGGGCCGGTGGGCGCTGCCCCGGGCGGAGGAGGGGCGCGGGCGGCCGCCAGAGGGAGCTGTTGGCCGAGAAGCCGCGGCGGCGGCGGGAGCGCGGGGCCCCTCAGCCCCGGCCGGGGCGTCCGCGCCCGGCCCCGGCCCCGCCACCTGCCCGGGCCCCGCCACCTGCCCCACACGGCACTCGGAGTACGGGGCTGCACCGCGGCCGCTGCGGGGCCGGTGCTGCGGGAAGCGCGACAATGGGTGGGCAGAGGGGACGGCGGAGGCGACAGGAGGAGAGCGCCGCGCCTGCGATGTCCCGCTGCCCTCTGGGGTCCTGCTGCATCCCCGAGAGAGCGAGTCAGGGCAGGCAGACGCTCCTTTATGGCGTCCCAGGAGGAGCCGGCAGGACTCCTCTGCACCTGTCAAGTGACAAACACAAGCTTCTCACCGGACTGGGTCTGGCAAAACCCTTAAACTGAGGGCTCAAGGGTCACTTCACGGGCATGGCCAGGCAGACCTGTGTGCTTGTCCCCAGAGTGGACACGCGAGTCGTTGTGGGTTGGGTGCGTTGTATATTAGTAGCAAAGTGCTCACTGGGCAGGGCTGAGCACTGACTGGCCACCTTCAGTCTTCACCCATCAGAAGGAATTTATGGCCTGCAAATTCCTTCCTGCTGAACTAGATGGAGACCTGTCCCAGGAGTACAGAGCTTAAAACGTAATTTAGTGTTTCTGCTCAGAACTTTGCCACTCCATTGTTGCAGGGTTCCCAGCTTGCAGCATGCACTTCATTTTCCCACCAGCTTCCTCAGAAAGGAGCATTACTTGTCCAAAACGCTGAACACTGCCCTCTGCTATGCAAATGTGGCTCATGCAACCCTGAGCTACTGCTGCAGCTGCCACTCACCCAGGTGCCTGTCATACTGACTTTGGGACATGCAACCCAATGTGCCTGTCACACTGACTTTGGGACATGCAACTCCACGTGCCTGTGGCTCCTGGGCGCTCTGTTTCTGCCTGTTGGCCAGTGCCAGGTCTCTGGCTGCAGATTCCCAAAGACCTCGAGGACCTGCAGTTCCCCTAGGCACAGTTTGTGTTCCAAAAGTGACTTTGCATGTCTGTACCTCCCATCTATCCTCTGTGAAATGGAAAAATGAATGCTGAGCCTCCTCATGGGAGGCTAAGCAGCTTGCTTAATTTTTATGTAACTTATTACAAGAACAAATATAAATAAAAGAACAAGAACAAATAAATAAAAGGCAAAATTAAAATCCCATTTTATTTTTTTCTTTCTCTGGGTCTGAATAGGCTGGTTTAGAGCAATCTGATCAGATGGCTGGTTTGTAGTGCCCTGGTAGGTCATCTTTAGTTGGAGTCAGCAGCAAGGTAATTCAGCATTTTAACATCTGAGGGGAAACGCATGCTCCAGCCCTCATAAAGCCACGTTCATCCACTAGCCTGATTAATAACTTCTTTGGCATTCCACAGTGCTCAGTCCAGGGAAAATTACTGAGTAGATATTTACTATATTGTCAAACTTATTTTGAACTATTCATGTGGGCCTCTCACCACCTCTCTGTGCAGTTATGCAATCTTGAAAACCACAAATTAAAGCCTCTAAAGAGACGCAATAACAAATTGTGGTAGCTCTGAAGAAACCCCCAGGAAAAAAAATTGATCTCTCAAAGTGACCTCTTCAAACTATGCTGACAGACAAAAGCCTGAGTAAACAGATGGGTTTGCAACCCTGAATATCAACAAACTTTGCTCTACTAGATCAGTGAGAGATATTCTGAGGTAAAAATGCTATCTGGTCTTATATACTCTATTTGCAGCTGGATAGGGACTTTGGAAATGACTATTTCTCCATTCCCTGTAAACAGCTTTGCTTTGTTTTTATAGCTTGAAGGAAACCTTTGAATTGGGGTTTCCTATTCAGCTGTGGATAGAGCAGAGAATTGAAGCAGTTTGCTTCACTAGCCCAGGGCTGCACTTTGCTGCCACAGGAAAATTCAAGCACGTCCTGAGGCCACTGTTTCCAGGTGGAATAAGGGGTGGCTCTGCATGGCACTACAAGCCATGCTCTGATGGGCTCAGCTGAGGTGCAGTGCTCATGCATTAACTCCGTGGGAAAGGGTGGAATCCCTTCTGCAGCCCCTTGGTTCTCAGAAGGTTTGAAGTGACGTCTTGTTGCTGTTTTCATGTCTGTGTTGAGCTGGATGGTTTTCAAAATCCTGTCTTTTAACTCAGTTAAACCCCCTCTCTACTTCCCAAGGCTGCACCTCCCAGTTGGAACTTGGATTATTTTTAGGTGTGTGAAGGTAGTCAGTCTTTCTAGGAATCCATATCACTGATATTAATAGTGTGGGAATTTATGTCTTCCTGTATACTGAGGATTTCATAGAATATATCCTAAAATATGGGTTTTACAGTGGCACATCTGGTTATGGGTGGTTTCTACTCTTCTGCATGTGGTCTGTGGTTCAGCAGTCACTAACTTAAAAATACATAAGTTTGTGTGTGTGTGTCCTTGCACAAGTGCACATACATGGTTCACATTATTTCCTTTTTTCTGAGAACTTTATAGCTGTAGTTTTTCTTCATTTGATAAATGTAATTTATAACTCTTTTAAAGCTCTTTTCATAAACAGGAGCTACAAAATAAATTCAGCAACTTATAAAAGCAAAACCTCAAAAAGCTGAAATTAAAACCATCAGGTCTGCTTTGATGTAGAGGATGTGTTGAAATGGTATATTTACATGTTTATTTTCTATTTTATAATTTCCTGCACAAAGGCACGCAATGCTTTCTGACAGGAACTGAAATGTATTTTGGAAGAGTTCCACTTCTCATGTCATCTAAGCTCCATGTCATTAATGTGGTAGAACTCTATGTGAAGGAAATGGAAAAGACTTTCCTGAAACAAGAGCTGGACAATTTCTACTCCTCTAAGTGGCTACCCGGTGACTGAAGAGAGGTGCAGTGGTGCAGTGGTAAATTACTCACCTGTTTGGTATCTGTAAGAAGTGGGTAAATATTGCTGAAATTGGTGGTGGATAATCTCCATTTGCAGTTGTTTGCTTGTAGCAACACCTCTGGAAAAGTTACTATATGCTGGAGTTTGTGCATGGGTCTGGTGTCTCTGGAGCTGCTTCTTGCTTAATCTTTCGCCACTTTTAGATGACACCTGTTCTTATTTTCCTCCCCTATTTTTTTTTTTTAAATAAAATATGTATGACTCAGAAAAAAAACTTACAAATCCAAGCAGCTAGGCAATGCCTGAAGTAGGTTTGAGTATGGAAAGAAAAAAAGTGCTGTGCTGCAGATTTGTCTATAAAATCACTAGTAGAGCCATGGCCTTTGAATCTCCTACCCACCCTGTCACTCTTACCTTCAAATACATGACAAGCATGTCATATAAGACAAAGAGGTTCCCTGCATTGAACCTTTCAAATTTTTTCCCCTCACTTTTTGCTGACTCTGGGTTGAACTGGGAAAGAGTTGTTTAATTTGGGAGAACTCATTCTACAGCCAAAGGTCCGTAAGTGCAATGTTCACCCTGAGTAAGTGGAAACCAACATTTTCTTGAGCCTGTGAGCCATCTACGAAGGCTTTGCCATGTGACCAAGTGTACAGTTCCCCTGATGTGTTAGTGGGTTTCTGCACCTGCCTCTCCATGGCTACTCCCTAGTGCCTCTGTTGTGACAGCAACCTGTCAGGCTGGGGTAGAAACTAGATAACTAAAAGGTTCTGGATTAAAAAATTCTGGTTTTAAACCCAGATGGTTTTGGTGAGTGGGTTTACTTTAGAACCCCTAAAATAGTGTAACTTAATAGCATA
The DNA here is from genome assembly GCF_035770615.1 of Melospiza melodia melodia. Classification (NCBI taxonomy): domain Eukaryota; kingdom Metazoa; phylum Chordata; class Aves; order Passeriformes; family Passerellidae; genus Melospiza; species Melospiza melodia. The sequence continues at coordinate 11,489,202 of NC_086199.1, forward strand.
AATTTCACTGCAACTTGAATGACAAAAGGTGCAACTGTCCATCCCATTAATTCTTCCTCATTTCTGCTTGCACTGTGTCTTGTGGGATCCTGAAATTATCTGCAGTGATCTGCTTTGGGGACTAAGGAGGCAGAAGAGCTTGGCTTTAGATAAAAAGAGTTATTTCTGGACAGGCTAGTTCCCTAAACTTGCTAATGATGAAAGGAAATGATCATCTGTGGTGCAGGGGAAGCACAAGAGAAATGGCCGCAGCTTGTGGCCGAGGCAGGGCTAACAGGACCATCCCATCAGACTGACTTAGCAATATCATCCATCCACCCCTGGGTGGAATTGCATAGTGAGAATGTGTAAGAGAGTAGAAACAAGTTTCACTGCAGATGTGCATAGTCTCCCTTTGTGTAGTGGAAGAGCATAGGAGATGTACAGGAGGTAACAGTGGCTGTCACAGGGTCCTGCTGGGCAATGTAGCTGGATAGGGTGCACAGATGGCTTCTGGAGGGAGCCAGCAATTTCAACTTCAACAGCAGCTGCTAACACACCTCCATCAGTAGGAAATCAGATTATGCAGAACCCCCTGTGCCAAGCACATCCCTGCTACCCATCAAGCAAACTGCTCAAAAGCTTCTGTGGCTCAAGAGCTCAGGCTGGACCCCCTGGTAGTACAGTACAATTACAGCCATCTGAATGGCTTGCTCTGCAGCAAAGACGACAGTCTAGTCCAGAAGTGGAGCCCTGTGGAGTTATGCTTAAGCAGTGACTTTATACACAGTGAATACAGATGAAGTCCTTGTCAGAAAACAGAAAATACTTCTACCATTGTCTTTGTTTCAGGTGTGCTGTAGATGAGGATAAGAAGATGCAATTTGCTTGAATCTAAATCTCTAAGAAGATTGTAACAAAATTCACCATGTGCAGTGTTTTACAACAGAATATGTTTCAGTTCATGACATAAAAATTCAATATACTAACACTGTTCAGAGAGATGGGGACAGCAGGCTGATAACTCAGATTGGTTTTTCATCTTTCAAAAGGCAGCCTAGCAAGAGTGTTTTCTCAAAATGTTACTGGGATGGTTTGGAGTTGAAAGACTGGTTCAGTCAGGGTAAAGGGAACACTACTCTGTCAGGGTAAAGGGAACACCATTCCTCTGAGATCCTTTGCCAATGGGGGCTCTCACTACTGTCTGGCAGTCTTTGTCACAGGCTGGTCCTCAGAGCCCCAAGGTTTGTGTGATGAAAGCTGTGAGTGATCAGCAGCAAAACTCCTGGTGCTTCCCTTGTGATTGTGATTTTGCCCAAGCCATGTAATATGATAACAGAATAAAGGGGCTCTGGAAACTCAGGGTCCAATATTCATCATCTCACTTTCCTTAGCAAGTTCAGTAGAATATAAAGAATTTCAATATAATACAGTTTAATAATTCTCAGATTTTAAGGCGATTGCATATGCCCTGCCTGAAATGATACACACGTTTCAATTTTCAATCTCTAACAGACTCAGAGGGGAAGGCAGGAAAAAATAGCATTTAAAAAAACATTTATTCAAGGAAAATCTTTAGGGATCATGTATAGGATAATCTTCTTCAGGGTGACCCTCATTTTCTATAATATAATGGTTTTACCCAGCAGTGGTTTAATGGTTTTGAATAAGCTGTAGAGCAGAGGAACAAACATTTTAGCAAGAATGGAGGAGTTTACCCAGAAAGACAGGAGTATCAGCCTACTTTGAATATAGAATGGAGATGATTATTCTGCTGACCTTTTATCCCCACCATCACTAAAATGTATATTATGAACATAATGGGGTCTGGTTTTGTGTAAATGATTGCTGTAAGCATGACTGACTCGTTCGAAGCAAGGAGGCAGGAAGGCACCAGTGCTGTGCACTGAGGCTCTCATCAAACAACTTTCTTGCTTCAAGCCCTTTATTTGAACATAAATGTTTGTGAAGTTTTCCAGTGATTTTTTTCCTGGCATTCACCCCACGACTCTTATTATTTTTAGCCATGTAAAATGGCATTATGCAATTGCTGAATTTGTTTCTTTCAGACCATGATGATTTATAGGACATAATTTCCAGGATACTCCCTTGAAGTTACCTTCTCTTTGTGACCTCAGGATTTCTCTTCCCAGACCTTTGGTATTTATTTTTACTATTTCTGTGGTTGAGGTTTGGCAATGTTATTTTGGATTAATGGCAAACATACATAAGGACTGGAAGGAATACATGTCTTAATCTCTAATTTAATGTGTGGATTGTTTATCAATAGTAAAAAGAAGTTTCTGGACAGGTTTAACACATCCTAATAATAGGCATCTGCAGCCAGATTGAAAGATTTTGATGTATCTGAACTACATGTAATTCTTCACTTGTTCCAAAATAGATGAATTTTGCTTATTTTATATTGTGATGCAGTATTTCTTTCTCAGACTTTGCCCAGAAAGAATTGGAAGTCAGTTAGTTTGGACAAGTATGCATTGTTTATATGGAATATTTTAATTGACATAAAATTGTGTAAACCTTCTAGCTCCTCTGCTCTTGGATGAAGAAAAGATCTTTGGCATGGCAATTCTGAATTTCTGTTCTATTTTTTACTTTTATTCAGGAAATTGCAAATAATTTAACGCACAAATGAAATTACTCAGCATTTTACTCAGTTGTTGAATTTTCCTCGTAAGCAGTATATTTTGCTTTCATCATATACCCACTATTTTTTAACTTGCATCTTCTTATTTTTTGATTTCTCTTTATATTCTCATCTACCTTCATGGTTTATTTACTCATGCTTAATTCCTTCCCTACACAGCCTACTGTGAATAAAGTGTTCCTTTGAAAATGATTAACTTGGCACTTTGTTTACAGTGTAGTCTTGCAATGTTATATCTGATACTCATTAGCAGGAAAACAGAAATAAAAGGAGAAACATTAGTTATCACTGCCAATCATTTTGAATTCACTGGGATCAGGATCTGACCTGAAATGTTTAGGTTAGCTCAACAGCTCAAGTTGATTTGAAGGGTCTTAATGTTTATGCCTAACAGTGTGTCCTCCTATGACTTTTTATTTTTAACTGCTCAACAGTTCTCACTTTCTGTGAATTTTAAAATTATTCTTAGACTAAGCAGTATAGTCTCTTCACAGGGAGAAACTGTGACAAGCTGATTTATGTGATACAGCTCATCATTTCTGAGGGCACATCACATCTACCTGAAGCTCTAGCAGGAAAAAAAACCCCAACCAAATACTAAATGGTTACTTTTAAACTTAGATATGAAACTTTGGGTTCCAATTCACTGTGTTCAATGTATGAATTATTCCGCATACCTGGAATGGTCTACCCTTCCATGTGGACCATTAATTTAACGGCCACACTACCAATCCCTTGCTACTCTGTCTTACTTGAAACCAAGACTGTATTTTTTAAAAGAAGAAAATGCTACCTTTTAACAAAAGTATTAATAACTCCTCTTAAAAAATGGGAATCATATACTTACATATGCAAATAAAATGGATCAAAGGGATCTAAGTCCACTTGTATAAAAGGGAAAGATCTCTGAAGTGCACATTTATTGCAAACAAACCCTGGATTTGTTAGGTAGTGAGGGAATAGTTTTTAAAGAACAATTATGTTGTATTTGGAAAACCTGACATTTTCTCTCTTAACTAATTTTAATTGGCATTGTGATCCCACTGAGCCAAAAAACCCCACACAAACAAGGAAGACAGCAGCAAAATATAAATATAAACTATGAGTAAAGTGTCTTAGCTGATGAAATTATAGACAAAAGCCTCTGAAGCCTTTTTACAAGTACCTTCTTCAAAGTGGGGTGATCTTTGAGCAGTTGTGGCCCATGCCTATTCCTTGGCCTCTTCTACAGTTGTTGACATTGTACTGCCAATGAAGCAGCTGTCACTTTTTACCAGCACAGTGCCTGCCAGCAGCTGGCTCAGAAGTGCTGCTTTTAATTAAATTTCTGATTTCAATTGGATTTTGGTTTGCAGTTCACAGCTAACAGAGATTTTCAGGATGGGGTCTTAAGGGGCATCTGCGGGTGTTTCAGACACCTCTGTGGCAGAGATGTGTTCAGAAAAATCAAACATCACCTTAAAATTTGTTACAGTTTTTCTCCATTACTTGTGAGAGCTCTTCCAGGATCTTGCTGCTATAATGGATAGAATTATTCATATTTTCAGCTTAACTCTATCTATGGCATATTTACACTGCTTGTTGGTGTGCCAACATTGTCTCTTTGCTGAGGCAGTTATCCTGCCTCCCATTTCTCTGTGAATTAAAGAATTGTAGAATCATTAGATTGGAAAAGATCTTTAAAATCCTTGAGAGCAGTCCTACACCCTGGGGCCCCACTCCACTGGGACTATCAAGCCAAGCTCTTGTGGGGTGTGCTGGCACTGATGGGGACAGGCAGACCCAGCTCTCTGCTAACGATCTCAGTGAGCTGGGATATGAATTGAGCCTCTCCTGCTGCCTGTAGGGCTATGGCAGTGGAATGCTAAGCCTGAGCTTGTGAGTTCTGCTGGAGACTTCATTAGCAATGATTTAATTCAGGCCATGTGGATTTTGGGACAGTATGAGGCCAACTGAGGCTCACATTGGTCTGCACCTGTTTGTTCAGATGTGAGCACAGTCTATTCTCATGAGATGGATTTTCCATTTCCCTGATCCTTCTAGAAGCAATTTGCTGCACCTGTTTCATGACAAGTCTATTTTGCTGCATCATATAGGAAGGAATTAATCGGAGAACAAAAGATGGCTCTACCCTCTCCTCCTTTTCCTTGCATGTGCAGGCTTGGCAGACCATATGGTCACTGGTTCAGCACAATCATTCTCATCAGTCAGGTTGGCATCTGGAAGTCACAGACAAACACAGATGCAGCTTGACAGCTGAACACCTGGGCAAGGAGCGTGGCATGTCAGGGACATGCTGGGTGTACCCTACATGTGCTGTGTTATTTGAGCACTGCTCTGCAATATGGCTTGGATCTACTGGAAACTCAAAGGAAAAATGAAAAGTTTGGGTACATTTTGTTCCGAAGCTTCTCTTGTATCAGCCAGCACACCACAGAGTCAACCCATCTTGGTGAGCCTGGTGTGACCGAAGGGGCCTGGGCGGATTGTGTGCTCGCTGGCCATCTGTGTTCACATTTCCACAGGCTGGGTTTCCTGCTCATGGCATGGGATTTCCCAGGCACAAACATGGGAGCCCAGGCACATGCTCGGGGGCCGTGTGACAGGGCTGTGGCTGTGGAACTTCCCCATATGGAGCACAGCTGTGTCTGTCCTTGAAAGGAGTGACCTAAATTTTACACAGTATTCCAGTGACGTATGACGAGCACATCCCTCACTGCTGGATGCCCCATGTGTTTTTGAATTGTACTTGTTTACCATTGCTGCCTCTGTTTAGGGACTTATACTAACCCTGACTTTGACTGAACCATCTAGAGTTTTCTCCTCCACGTGCAGCTGGCAAGTGCCCAGTTTATTGTGATATTTTTTGCTGCCAGCTTCATGAATTTGAGCTAGGCAGTTCTGGATTTCATCCTGTTCATACTGCTTCAGTTCTTGAAGTTGTTTAGTTCTTCCAGTGACATACTCCAGTCCTGTTCTGTACACTTACAGACTTCCTAAGGTTCTTCCCAATCTTGGCACCCTGGTGTTCTGTGTCATATATATACGATCTGCTGACCATATTCTTGTATTTTAATTTGATCATGATAATAAGAAGACAGCAGATAACCTTAGCTGATGTAACTGTCACAGCTTTTGCTATCAAAATAGTGCTGGTAGTGTTCCCAGCTAAGGTTCTGCCAGAATGTAATTAGAAATGTACCTTTAAAATGTGATCTTTCTTTAACTACTGTAAACATCTTTTAAAAGAATTCCAAAGGCTTTGCTTAAAAATAAAACTGTGCTTATGAAACACTTACTCTTATACCAAATTAACACTAAGGATGTAACATAATATTAAAGGAACTACAATATTAAAGGTTTAGATTTCCATTATGAGGAATATTTGCCCTCGTTTAACTCAGCCTCAACTATTTTCTATATACAGAATCATTTAGGTTGGAAAAAAACTGCAAGATCAAGGAGTCCAACCTTTGACTGACTACCACCTTGTCAAATAAACCATAGCAGTAAGTGCCACCTCCAGTTTTTTCTTGAACATCTCTATGGATGATGACTCCCCCACTTCTCTGGGAAGTCCATTTAATGCTTGACAACCCCTTCAGAGAAGAAATTCCTCCTGATGTCCAACCTGAACGTCCCCTGGTGCAGCTTGGGGCTATTTCCTCTTCTTGTCACTGGTTGCTATGAGAAGAGGCTGATTCCCAGCTGGCTACAACCTCCTTTCAGGTAATCGTAGAGAGCAATAAGGTTTCCCCCGAGCCTCTCTTTCTCCTGGCTGCACAACCCAGCTCCCTCAGCTGCTCCTCATATGACTTACAGTGACCCCAGCTATTGTGACAAAGCACACACCTCGTTTTGAATCAGATGCCGGAGAGGTATTGCAACAATCAGTCCTGCCATCAGTCCCTTCCAACAGTGGTGTTGAAGTTGGCCTTTAAAGCAGTTTTGTTCTGTTAACCTAAGAACTGGGCATTATATTGCTATTTTCTTTATGCCACAAGAGCTATCTGATTCCTATCTCTTTTCTCCAGCTTTCTGACTGTGAAGAAAACTGCAGCAATATAAACTGAATGCAGTGGTACATCTGAAAGCAGTCTAGGTAACGACTCCAAGAGACAAGCTGGGCCACATCTCACATATGTTCAGCACTGATGATTGAAGTGTTGACATTGTCATGGTGACAATTAAGAAGGGGAGGATCCTAGATCTGGCTGATTTAATTGGAATATTTTGGTTCTAATATCTGTCTATTGCTAAGAACCACTCAAATTTAGTCCTAGCAGCCTCCATGAATATGAAACCTTTTTAGGGGGAACAAAGCTGGAAAATTGTGAGTACTGGGGAAACAGGAGGGGGTCCTGTGCTGAGCAGCCCTGTTTTTTGAGAGCAACAGCTCATCTGGGTAATCAGGACAGGAGTTGCTTAGTTAGTGTGTGCCACCATCACTTTGGCCAGTTGGTCTGACAGAAGACGATGAAATTTGAGCACATGGCAATAGGAGGCAGTGATGCTGCCTTCAGCATTTAATGGATCACTTTTAAAGGGGTTTGGAACTTGTGCTCATTTTTAGGTTCTAATCAATCAGAGAAGGATTTTATAAAACATTTATTCTCCATTCTGTGTGTAAAAATGATTTACTTTATTTGCGTTTGATGCATTTTTTTTTTCCATTAGGACATCAAGCCATAATCTGTGAAACACCTGCATGGAAGTTTCCCAAAATGACCTAATATGGTGAATATGGTTATAGACTATAGACTATAGTTGAAGAAGTGCTTATTTTCACAGCTATGGGAATTGTAGAAACAGAAAATATTTTTTCTAGAAAATTCTGGCTTTTTTCTCTTATAGAGAGCTTTTTTCTCTTATAGAGAGCTTTTTAGTACAGAATTAAAGTTGCATAAGTATATTTCCTAGCACTAAACATTCTAAAAATAATACAGGATGATAAATAAGGTGACATTTAAATTCAGTACAGTGCTCACTGCCATCAAACTGTAACCATAGCCCTCTTGTATAGATATTCAATTTAACAATACATCACCTTAGATTCACAGCTCTGAATAGCTGAAAAGTCCTCATGCAATGCTTGCCCCTGACCCCCAATAACTTGCCATTTGTTTGAATGGCGTTCAGTGAGTAAGCACTTGAAGCAGGGTACTTCTGCACACGTAAGTAATGTTTGTATGAGATTTAATTTAGCACAGTAATGTCTCAGGCTTCACTTTCTGGGAAAGGTGATGTGAGGATATTGTTTTACTAAGTAAGGACCACAAAATTCATTATTTACTGCATGTTAATTTGATCTATAATTTTTTAATTCTAGATGGATTTTTGTCATTCAGCTGCTGAACAACGTAATTTTGGAGTTCAGCCCAGGTCTTTGTATCCTGAGGTACATGAGGATGGCAGTACTAAAGAGGTTGTTAGCAGCTTTCTGACAGCTCAGATATCTTGTGTGTTGGGGATGAAGTCACTCCTTTCCACATAAGACAGCTGTTCAAATGCAGAATTCCTCTCCCCATACACATTTGAAATGTGGGGTGTAAATTTTCCCTTCCTTTTCTGCTGTAATTGAGCTATATAAAATCACCCCAGAATTTGGTGTATTTTTAACTGGATAGTTATAAATGCCCAAAATACAACTCTTTTGTTCAAATTATATCTGGTAGGTTTTTCTTTTGTTCACTGAAATTTTGGTTTGCCTTTATTTTTTAAATTTTAAAAAAATTTCTTCAGAAGGAAAAATGAAGTGCATTAAGTTTTTTCAGCTGGCCAGTTTGATCTTTCCCAGCTTGAACATAAAAATGTCAAAAGAACCTGTGAGTAATCTGAAACACAAGGTGTGACTAAGGCAAATTTTCAAGGCCATACTGAAGCATGACATACTTTGAAAATAAAAGATGGTTGGAAGTGCTGGTCCAAGCTGGCATGCCTTAGTTATGGTGTTTTGAATGGTACATCAGAAACTTCAGGGATGAATATAAAGCATTGTGCCTCTTTTAATCTCTGTTGTTATGCTTCATTAAAAGGTTATCAGCATCAGTTTTAACTTAGCAGCATCTCAGTCTCCATCTCAGTACTGCATTTCTTCCTGTTACACCTTCTTCCCAGGATGTAATGTCATTTCTCCAAAGTGGTTCCTCTCCAAGCTGTCCCACAATAAGCATGGGTAGATGTACATCTACTTGTGGACCACTGGAGACCAGTCTTCCCCCAAATGTAGCTGCTGACCTACTCAAAGACAATGCTAATAACAGCTACAGATCCATCGTTGCTGAGTGTCTTATGTGCTTGTCCAAGAGGAATTCATGGACCTATCAATGCACTTCACTCAATAACCACAAGTTCATAACAATTTTTGACTATTACTAATATAATACAATACAAATGAATGTGTTAACAGTGCTGTTGTCGTTTGGAAGCAGCAGTATTGCTTATGAGAGAACAGTTTCTATTTTCCTACCACAATTATTGCACATTACTATTCATTTCAATTGAAATAGAAATGAAAAGTCACTTGGGCTTTGGAATATGGACGTTTAATGTGTCTCTTATACATCTATTTTTTTGTTTTAGCTTATTCGCTGTGTATATTTTCTTCTCTCACTCTGTATCCACTAATATAATTCAAAAATGATTTGGTTTTTTTGAAAAATAACTTCAAAAGAGAAATGTGATTTTCCCAGCATGCTGAAATCATGGGTGGCATACAGCATTGTCACTAGCCATATAATTTAAAATTAACACCATTGACAAATGCTGCTTTAAAGTTTCTATTAAAAAATCATAACATGTGAGTGTGGTAGGGCTTTTTTGCTGATCTAGATTTACATTTGTGTAATTTACAGTTAATAACTGGAGAGATCCTGTTATAGCTTGGTTATTCTCCTTCAGTATATCCCTTGTTTTGTATCCCATTATTCACTCAAAGAGCTTAATTAAATGAATCAGAGTATAAGCTCATATTTGCTGCAACAATCACAATTCCCCATAGATAATTTTCTTTGGCTGGTCTTGCTGGGATTTCCAGGAAGGTTCCCAGAAACTGTTTCACAGAATAGAGGGATTTCTCTTTTTAAAACTCTTTTTTGGTGTTACACAAATCTGAGCCCAGAAGAGTTTAATTTTTGAGAAATAACCATGAATCCTACATGCATGTGTGACTCTATAGCAACAAAATCTGCAGAATAAATTGCATTTAAGTTGAATCTTATTTGATTTTTTGTGGTTGGCTTTGGAAACATTTGGTAGTTATTTTCCATTGAAATTCATATCCTCTTGGGGCAGCAATGTGTTTAAGTTCTTCTCCTGTTATTTCTGCTCTCTAATCTTAATTTAAAACTTGTTTTCAATTTTTTTTCCTGTTTGCTGTGTTGTGTGTACTTATCTTTCACATGGCAATAAATTATTCTGCATTTAGTACTGGTGGTCTTGGTCTTAGTGTGCATGTATTTGTGTTGAAGGGGTACAATATATAGCCCAGTAAATAGCATTGTTCTTTATTTTGAGAAAGAGAAGGAAGGGTTCTAATTTATGTCCATATTGCTGAAATAAAAATGTGGCCTCTCCATTCAAGAATATGGCTGTAGTTTTTCAAATTTACTTGTAAGGCTTAGATGACCCATTTATAGGTGGCTAAACTGGGATATTTTCAAGAAATAAATTTTTAGAGGAGGATGTTCAACACTATGGAAATTTTGACAGGACAAGCTGGCCCCAAAGAAGCAGTAACACTCTCAACTGCTGTCTGTGAGTGCAGTGCAGCTCCTCTGGTTTCTGTTGCTTTTGTTGGGTCAAGATGCTTGATTGCATCTTGCTTGATTCTTATCAGACATTAAATAATACTGCATCATGCCTCAGTGTCCTGACATTCTGATGGCAGGCATTAAAGATAAGGCACCATGTTATGAGTCAAAAGGGAGAAGCTGTTTTGAGTTTTTGGGATTTTATTTTTGCTTATTAAAAATTAATTGAAGACATTTCTATGAGAGCAGGTGAAAGCTTCCTCTGAGCACGTAGCAGACTGACAAGGTACAGGTCAGCTTGAATGCAGAAGCTGTGTCACTGTGTCAGTGTTCCACTGCTTTGCAGGAAATAGTAGCTCAGGCAAAGGCACCTGCTCACAGTGCTGCACGTTTCTGCTAATGCTGGGCTGCTTCTTGCCAGCCTAAAGGGGTGAGTGACTCTGACTTCTCACACATTCACAGACATGCATCCATTTCTGCATCAAAGGCTTGTTCTGAGGGTCCCCACAGCAGTGGAAGCAGTCCACTCATCTCTAAGGAGGTTTGTATCATATCCCAAGAGCTCTAACCAGAATTTATTGAAGCTAAGCGTCATATCTTGGAGCTCCAGCTGAAATATGGTTTCAAATGGTAAATACAAAGTAAGACAGTAACATTCTGTTTCCAAAACTTGAGCCTGAACTGGGAGGAAACTTAGATGGAAATGATCATCCAGCCCAATGTCTTGCCAAAGCAAGATTATATCCTGCAGGCTGTTTTCTAGCATTTGCCAATCTGGCTATAAAAGCACCAAACAAATAGGCTTCATTACTGGGAAGAGTCTGGGAGACTGTTCCATTGTTTAAGAAACGTCATGCCAGTTCATTGTTTTCTGAAATTAAGTATTTGTTTTTTTTCTTATCTTAGTTACATCTTATCCTTGGTTATGTTCTAAGATACCAAATCAAAATCTGACATTATTAAAGGCAATATAGTTCTTGGCTCTTACAGTCTACCTTTGTGTCCTCAAACCCAGGATGTTGATCACCCCAAGGCAAAGGGCTGCACAGCTGCATGACCATAATTATTCTATATTACAAGGGCCAGGGCAAGCAATGGCTGTAAAATGTCTTTTGCTGCCTTTTTGTATTTGGCCTCCTCTTTCCTAATTAACATCTTTCTCCATCCCATCAGAGCTATTGCTGTTCTTCTGTGGGTGTTTGCCAGCAGCTCTATCTACTTTAGTAAGTAGTGTGGCCTTGTAAGAGTGTGGGGTGGAAACAAAACTATTAGAATAAAATAGTTGATGCTGATGGCTTAACATCCATAGCCATGCATGCTTTAAGGTTTTGCAGTAGTTCTGGGCTGGTCCCTCAAACTGCATGTATGTACTGTTTGGAGATTATTATATGGACTTCTGGAACGCATTTTCTGATTTAGCTTTGCCTGAAAGTCTCTGAGTATGAGTTTGTTTAGTTATGTGAATCTGAGCGTAATATGTAAGGATGAACTAAAATACTGGTGACAGATACAATCCAGATATTTTTGACTGTGTGTTGTTCAGAGTTGAATGCAACATTATATACCAACAAGAGATATTTGAGTCAGACATCAGGAAAATGCTTGTAATGATAAGGGCAATGAAGCACTATGGAGGTTGAATAAAATCCATGCTGAAATGTTTCTAGGAAAAGGATAAATAAAAAATAATTTACTAAGAAGAAAGATACAGTTGTTCCTACATGGAAAAGCAGAAATGAATTTTGGTCAGTTTATGGCATCCCCTCAGGCCAAATTTCCCCTGGAGAAAAGGAGGCTTGTGGGGGGTCATATTTTTCTCTACAACTACCCAAAAGAAGGTTGCAGCGAGATGGGAGCCAGGCTCTTCTCCCAGGTAACAGGCAGAGTAAAGTAAAGAGACTCAATTTGTGCTAGGGAAAGTTTAGATTGGGTATTGGAAATTTTTTTCATGAAAATGGTTGCCAAGCCTTGGAAGAGACTGTCCAGGAAAGTGAAATCACCTACCCCAGGAGTGTTTAAAAGGCATGAAGATTTGGCACTTGGGGACATGGTTTAGTGGTAGACCCAGTGAGTTTTAAGGCCTTTCCAACATAAACAATTCTATGACTCTACAATGGGCATCCCTTTTTCTTATGCATATCAGTTTAATTTTTTTCCATTTTTAAATTTTTTTGTCCATCTTTCCTGCTATAATTATTTTCCTTGTCTGTAACTTATAACTTGTGTTAGTTTGGCTACATCATGGAGTCTCACTGCAGGCAATTTACTCTCCCAGATACCAAAGGTTTTTAACAAAGTTGACTCAAAAATCTTGTCTAGCAAATAATATACATCATCTGAGCTAGATTTCAAAACACATATCATATTTTCTTTAGGTCAGTTTAAATTCAGGTTCAGATGAGAAATAATCACAATGTTTTACTAAACCGATGGCATATAATTGTTTCCCAACGTTAATTTACAATTAGGTCAAGCAGAAAACTTCACATTAATAAAATTGCCACCCTTCCCTTCCTCTCTATTGTACAGTTTTGGGAATTATGGTCAATATAGTGTGTGTCAGTATGCTCACTGTTGAGAAAGAAGTGTTTTGAAAGACAACTGCACCCTACAAAATACACATGTCAGAGCCAAACCCCAAACAAATCCTACTCCTAAGCCTCAGATCACTCAAAAAGAGACTCAATGAATTTTGGCCTCTCTACCACTGAATTTAAATAGGAATTAAGACCTGAAGTCACTAAGGTTCCTTTTAAATACCTCCCTTCTGTATAGTAATTTTTTGCTTTATGCATTTTTGGCTGTGGCTTGTGAAGATTCCAGTGTCCCAAGAGGATGAATCTTGTAAGTGGATGGTAAAGGTGTCCAGATTTGACATAGAGATGCAGTCTAGACTTGCCTCTTGGCTGCTGTTTAACGTAATCTCTGGGAAAAGGAAAACATAGACTTAAACCTACCCTACTTAAATGCTTTGAAATCCAGGTCACTTATTTCCCGATAATTTATCTTAAACCAGATTCATGCTCTAAAGATAACAAAGATTTAGAGATCCAAGGCCACTTCATATGTGTTCTTTTGTGCTGATGATATTTTATTTAGAAAAATATATGCTTTCCTTTCTCAGGTATTTCCATTTTGCTAGGATAAATAATATTCAGAAATATTTTTGATGTTGAAAATTATGTGTATATCCCTACCCATTTCTGATACTGAATTTTGTAATGTTGAAAAAGAACAATAAAGGGGGAATGTTTTGTTACAAACATCAGTTTTGGAATGAAAACATTTTCATCTATGAGGCTCCATTTGTTCTGCTGTTAGCAAATACTTCAATTGACACTGTTGTCAAACCAAGGACATAAAACTGAGAGTGTGATATGTTATCTGCTGCCAATTACGTAAGTTCGTGATGCATAAGTTATTGCAAAAAATGGGGTCATGACCCCTAAACCAACTCCTTTTGAAGTTGTAGCTCTTCATAAAACCTCCCGCATATTTGTATATTTTAGTTGGTTAACTCTTAACTGATTTTATGCAAGTGCTTATGAGAAGGATTATATAACATTAAAGAAAAAGAAGACTTATGTCTACAGAAATGTCAATTTGCTGATATGCTTATAGAGAGGTGAATCTGACTAAAATGTGGATTTTCGCTCCTCATCAAAGAACTTAATCCAAGTTCCTTATGAAAGAGATCCTTGAAAATAAATATTTTTGACCATCAAATGTAAATATTAAAGTTACTGCAATATATTATCCAGCAGCAAGTAAGAAGATTGGGACTCAAGCTTTCCAGTCCTTGTCTTACCTTTTAATGATCTTTTATATCAATGTTACACTAAATCACTGAATTCTCCCTATTGCTTTCAGTTATCTTTCTGCATGACTAAATATGAGTAAAACTCATATTTATCATGTGAAAATAGTGTGTAAGTAATAGACTTAAGTCTTCATTTGAAAATGCCAGCAAAGCTGGGAAGAATGTTAGGTGAAGAAATCACTCAGAACTGGAACAGTGAGGTCCTTCTTCATGTCTGGGGCAGAGTTTCCAGCACCTTTAAGACTCAAGGTATTGTGATGCACCTTCACTCTAATGCAAAGAGCTTTTTAGAGGATCGTTTAGCTGAAGTTTTTCTTTTTTTTTTTTTAGGTTTTTTTTTTTTTTACTTCAGAAAGGAAGAAAGTATCACTTTTAAATATTAGTTCTTTTCAAAGTGTGGTGAAATTATGACCTTTCAGAGGACTGGACGAAGCCTCTCCTAGAACAACTAGAAGTCCTTCTTCTTCCTCATTCAGGTCAAGGACTGAAAAACAGGCGCTTCATAATCTACTAGATTACTTTACCAAGTGGTTTTCTTTGTTTTCCTTGCATTTTTGGGACACCTCAGCTACCTCTGTTGCTCTGCTACTTGCTAACTTCACACAAGCAGTTACTTGTTCACTGACCTGGGGAATGACCAATGCAATAGTTCAATGGGCAGCCTGAGTTCAAGCCCTTGTTCAATTAATGGTTATTTATTTATACAAAGTGAAACAGGTCCAACAGGAGAGACAGAATACAAGAAGAGCTTGATGTTTTGGTGGCCAGGAAGTTTGCCTGGAATACAGGATTCTGACATCTTGCAGAACAGAAACTTGAAATCTGGACTCCTGCGTCACCAGTCAGTGCCTTGATCATAGTATGATTATCTAGGAGGGGTGGAAGTTTTCTTGCTCTTTGATGTATTTCATCCTAGGCATGAGAACCTTCCCCAGGTAAGAACTTCATAAGAACTGGTAAAAACCTGCAAAATGTTGGGTCTCAAGGGAATATAATTTTTCAGTGAAAGAATGCATCGTTGTAAACTCCAACGGGGACATGTCTGGAGTTCTTGCGACCATGGAGGTCCAGAGTGGTTTGTCCATTGTGATGCTCCATTAAGGCCCTAAGTTTGAAGGGGAGGTCAACAAGCAGTGCTGGAGGGCATGAGTCTCAGGAAGCCTGCAGAATGCCAAACCATATGTCTGCATAAGTGTCAGACTTGTAAATCAGCTGTTGGCACAAAAGTTTAACAATGGGGAAATGGTCACATATAAACATTCGTTTGGGGATTAGGCTTATGAGTCTGGCTGCTTTTAAACACTTTAGCTGACATTGATATAAAACCAGGAGCCTGACATGTGATCTGTTGCCAGTTGCCTTCAAATTACCACGTCTGATGAGAGAAAAAAAGAGATGAAGTTAATGGAGAAACGGGACAGGTCACCTGGACTCTGATAATTAATGTTCCCTAGAAAATAAAAGTTTTGAAACTTTCCTGGAAATGAAGTTTTATGATCTGCTACAACAGCCCACAGGGGGAATGCTGCAACCTACACATATTGACAATTGTGGTATTACCAGACAATTAATTTTTATGAGTAATTTCCAGAGCAACCCTCAACCATGCAGTCACGCACACAGTGCAACAGTGTGCCATGGAATCGAGACTCAGCTAAAGGCCAAAGATTATACAGATTTATTAATATTTGCAAAAAAGTTCTCAACAGCATAGAGCAAATTGAGCAACACAATGGGGAAGAAAGAATGGACTTGACAATAAATGAGTTTTGTAAGGATATGATCCAGAGCATGGTGAACTCAACAGAAAAGATTTCCATTGTTTTTTTAGGGTCTTGGATAGATCTCAAGAGAAATGAGACACTCCATCTTATACCTTTCCCCCTACTTTCTCCATCTAAATGGAAAATACATTCTTGTTCACAACTGGCGTACCCTGTACTGAACAAGAATTACAAGCAAAATGTTGATTACATTTGAGATGTAGAGCCAAGAATCCCTACCTAAGCAGTCCCAGAAGTGGCTCTCCAAGGGCTAAGCCACTGGCAAATTCTCTCTAACAGTACCTTCATATTTGTATTAGACTCAGAATAGTCTTACCCTGTACTTAACCTTGCAAACTCATTTTGCTTTCTCACTTAAAAGACAGAGAATAAGGAAGTAACTGGATTTATAATTTCATTTATCTTAAATCCTTCTCCATATACACCTTACTTGCAAAGGTAACGACCTGTTTAGTTGTCCTCTTATTATGTCCTCTAGTCTAAGTAGTAATAGCTGCTACTTTTAAACAGCTATTAAATACTTCAGTAGTTCTTAAACCATGCCAAGGAATACTTGCAATAAAAGAACAATGAAGAGAGATGACTGGAGATTAAATTGTAGAACTGGATTTGTTTGTATATCATTCAGAACAAAATAATAGTTCTTTCAAAGTCCCTGTTAAAGGCTGTTAGACAAAATGATATATTTTGCACTAAGTGAGGCTACATAGATCATGGATGATGGCCCCAAGTGATAGATCTCCCAGATAAGCTTGGTTATCTATTTTCAAAATTTTTCCTTTTGTGGGAACAAAAGATTGCTGCCTAATGTAAGTAATATTTGAAAAACTCATCCTGCTGTGATAGCAACTCTTATTTCATCCTACACACTGAAGAACATAATTTATCTTAACACTAGGCATTGAGCAAAGCTAGCTGTGGGGAAGTAGTACTAACAGGGTTTCCTTTTACTGCTGAACTCAATTGAAATCTGCAGTCAAGCCAAGCCTGGTTTAAGTACTCTGCTGGTTATTTTCTTTAACATGGTGTGAAAGACCAAGGCTGCTTTATTGCAATGGAAGGATAAGTTACCAGCAAGACATGCTGAGTTGAGGAGCTGGTGACAACACACAGAAAGAGAAATTGGCATTACTTCCCATCACTTTGGAGATACAAGAATAAGCTTGCTTACAGAGAAAACCAAAACATTTTCAGTGGAGAATGCTCAACAGAAAGTGCTACTGTTGGGTGGACTGCACCCTTCTCAGTGTCCAGCAGCTCAGGAGTAAACACTTCCAGGTCCCTAAGAACAAGCTCCTCACCTTGCCCAGGCTGTACATGATTGGAGTGCCTGCTTCTCATCTTCTCATCAATCTGGATTCCATCTGTATCAGAAAGCCCAAATTCCATGGTCTGTGGTTTTACCCACTCCCTTCACAAGCATTGTAGGTGCTGGCTTTCCCTCTGTGGAATCTCTCTGTGTTGCTTTCTCCAGGATCCTCTAAGGTAGCATCAGTGGAGACAGTTGTCCTTCACCTGGCCTCAACACACACACAAACCCCTTAACAACAGGCATTGGCATCTCCTTCTGCAAGGTGATTCTGACCTGGGGGACACCATCAGTGCCTAAAGTCTTGCAACAGAACAGAAAATATGCAGTACTATGGGATTAAAAGAACAAACATGAAAAAGACCTGCAGTTTTCTGCTGTTACAGCATTGGACATAGAACAGGATTTCCAGTTTAAACTCAGTCAAATGATTAAGCACAAATAGTGTATTTTGAATTATCAACTTAACTTTTGTCCCAGACTTTCCTGAGGGCACCAGGAATTCCTCTGTGTTTGATAAGCCACAACAGAGGCTCTTTCCTCAAGGACAGGTAAACACATAGCCATTAACAGTCAGGTTGTAAAGGATAACTGAGCTTATCCAAGGACTTGATTTCTCAGGCTCATCTGCACAATCAGCTTGAGCACATATGTGAAGATGCCCTGGGAGTCATGCAGGTTGCCCTCTTTGCTTTGTCTTGCTCTCAGGATTTTTTTTTTTTTTTTTTTGCAAGTTCCCTGGTCACAAAGAGCTGTGGCAGAATGATGCTTGAAAACCTCTCTCTGTTCACTCTATCAGTGTCACAGCAGATCCAGTTTTTTAACAGGATGCCCCAGTGCTATGGCTTGAGGAATGAGGGGGAAACAGATTGTATTTGTAAAAATTATAATAAAAATCTGGTATCTTTCCACAAATAGTGTCACAATAGAAAATCCTGATTCAAAAATCAGGATTCAAAGGTCAATATGAGTTTGTGGGGCAGAAACAATTATTTAATCCACGTTGTGGAGCAACAAGCCCACTAATATCCTGATCTTGATTTTATCTGGAAAGTGATGATAATGGCAAAGATGATATATTCTATGTCTATGACAAAACTAGCAGATTTTTCTGTGGACCCCATCCAAGTACTATTGAAGGCTCCAGAAAACCCCCCCGCAAAACCACACAAAAACAAAGGGTGCTTTTCTGTGCTTGCATACCAAAGGAGATGTGTATCGGTTTTGCTTTTAAACACAAACCTTAGGATGCATCCAGACCCATCCAGCACATGATTACACAGCTGATGTGTACATTTCTCCTTTTTCCACTCTCATCAAAAGGTTCATCAAAGCTGTGGAGATGTTTGATATTCCTGGTGAGATGAGGTCAGTGCCCCTCTCTTGGAGCTGATTCATATGAAGTGGAGGCTGAAAGGGGACAGAGGGCATGGGAGAGAATAGGTACTATTTTTAGCACAGAGACATTTATCAGTAGCCCTGGCATCACTGGAAATCAGCAAAGAGAAGTCTCTGTTGAGGACACGATTCAAGAAATAATATACAGAAGACATGTGGTGACCTGCAAATAGCAGACTCCCCTACTGTCATGCCATTGACACCTGTTTGCATTTGGGTTCTATCATACTTGTGTGCCAGTAGTTCAGACTTATTATTTTTTCCCTTGGTCTTTAAGGGGTGAGCACAGATGGTGACTTCCCTTGTGTGTTTTGCCCTTTAGACTTGTTTCTAGTGACCACCTGACTGCCTTCATTGTGGTTCTGTTCTTTTCAGAGCACTATTGATTATATACAGCACTTTGTGGGAATCTGGTATAATAAAGGGACAGCTTTGTAAGCCACCATGGGCTCTAGGTATCTATTTTTATCAACCCAAGCAATTGTTGCTTTGAGAAAGAGACCCCTACTTCCCAGGCTGTGTGTTGCTGACCCCGGTTAGTCCGGACTCCTTTGACCTCAGTGCAGCTGAAGCGATGTGACAGCCGAGTCAGCCCCTTTAATTCCAGTCTTTGTGAGGCTCATGTGATAATCATGCACTTGCTCTGTCAGAGGAGCCGGCAAAGAGTGATTCTGTCTGTACTTGCTCCCTGCAGCAGACCTCTTTCTTGCCTTCTCCCTTCCACCAGATTCCTTTCATTTTGTTGGTGCTATTCAGGAACAAAGAGGACTTTGTTGAATTGTCTTTGTGGTTTATTTTCCTGAGCCTTGGAAGATAGCAGACTTTTGCCACTGTTTTATCCAATCCTTTATCACATGCACAATACCCTGAATGCTTAACTGAGGCTAGTGTGTGTTAGCCTATCTCCTTTTATTTTTCATGTTGGAAGCCAAGGCTGACTTCTGGATGCCAAGTTAGGAATAATGGCTGGAGTAAAAACTCAGGGAGGGGTCTGTCCAAGCAGCTGCAATAAAGGATTCAGTCAGAGGAGCTGTAGTCATCAGTAGATTTCATCTTGCTTTTCATGTTCTCTGGTCTTACTAGGCCCCCCGTGTCTATGTGGAAATCTATTTCTTTACAGGTGTAGAACACATCTTCATCAAATGGTCTTTGGGCACATGTTCAAAAGGAGATAAAAATGCATTGGCTGGCCAGTACAGCTGTTAATATTTCGCAGTTTTTATCTGAGCCTGTGAAAGTGTTTTGACATGTTAAACTGCTGTGGTCTGCACAGATGCAGAAAGGCAGTTCAAAAGAGTGAGACGAAGGACTCTAGTTTAGTTATTTTACCATAAAAGTCCTCTCTAAATCTCAGGACAAGTCAGTAGTGTGGTGAGGACTAAAAAGAGCAGCTGACTCTAATCTTCTGCCCTAACCACTGTCCCAGCTCATGACCTGCCAATCTACCTATTCCCAACACATAGCTCTTCATGTGTTTTCTTTATTTAATGCATCAAAACATGTTTTTTAAAACCATGGGAAATGTAGCCATTACTCAAGGCTGTCCTTGAGTGATAACTTTGTCTGTTTTGTCTATTGCCAGAAGGACATAGTGTGGTTCCTTGAGTCTCTGGACAAGGTAATAACTGAGAGTTGCTTCATCAAACCTCTTCCCACGAGGGAAGAGATCTATAATCTTTGTTTTTAGTGGAACAGACTAACATCTCTGGAAGGCTAGTAGGCACCAAAATACAGTGCTTCTGGACTCTGTATAAAAAAGGTCAGGCAGTGTTTAATCCTGGGAGTCACCCCATGGACCTTGAGAGAATTTCATCAAGGATGTAGTTAGTCTGTATTTTGCAACAATCTGAAGGAAATAAGCTTGACATTTCAGAGATAAAGCTCACAAGCAGCACCATTCCAGTCACTCGATGTTCTTTGTAAATGGGATTTCTGTGCTGTTTATTTCTAAAAAAGTCTCATGTTCAAGCCCTGAAACTTTCAGCCCTTACTTGAGCAAAAATTGCACAGAAACCAGTATGAATAGTGCCTAGAGCAAAGTGAAATAAAAGCTGGAGGATCTGGTGCTGTGTTATTTGGCTCATGCTGCAAAACTTCAGCAAATTTGTCTCTAGTGAGCAAAGTGAGCAGTTTTGACAGCTTTTATTATATTGAATTACAGTGACAAATAGGGGCATTGGTTTGCAGAACATTTGTAAGCGTGATAAACACAGTCCTAATGAGAAAGATGTTTTTTTATTTGACAGAACACCACTGTTTTTCCTCATGCATACAAGTGTATTAAAAAAAAAAAAAAGACCTGGTTATTTGAGGCAAAATTCCTGAAATATTATTCTCTAAATCTCTAAGCTTTCACTTATTACTTTTCATTCACAGAAGTATTTCATGATTATATTGTCCACAAAAATTGTAGCAGTGATAAAAGAAAATAAAATTGTTAGTTCAAACATAGACTACCACAGTGTTTTCTTACAAATTTAAGTATGAATTTAAAATCAAACATGCTTTTCTACATCAAAAATCTTATTGTCCAGAGGATAAATGGTGCTTGCAGGGAGAGAATTGCTCTTATATCTCTCATGAAATTATAGTCTTTGGGTTGTTAAACTCCAATTTTACCCACCATGGTGCTTTTTGAACTTTGAGGCTTACAGTGAGCAACTTTTACTACAGAAGAAAATAATTTAACATCCACGTGCACACAACAGTTGTAGCAAGCTCACTGGAGAGAAATCTGTTTGGAAATCAGCTAGTGTTATGGGTGCTGCTAAAAATAGTAGTAATAACAAGATAATTTTGCTTATCCACCAGTAACACTTGCAAATGAAGGCATTTTGCCGCAGCTGTTAGGGATTCAATCACTTCTAACAAAGGTGTTTAGTCCAAGATGCTGGAATTTTACATGAGCGTGGATTTCACTGAGAGCCGTTCAGTGCTGCTGTCTGTAGTGTTTCTAAACTTGCAGAGTTCTAAACACAGAGTGGCTGCTGCCTGTGCAGATTCATCCTGTTTTGCTGGTCCCCGTAAATATTCCAGCACCTCTTTTATTTTTGACGCGGCAGTGGAACGGAACAGGGAGGTTGCTGCTGTTCCGACAAGCGCTCACACACCTGAGCCCTCCCCGCCGGCGCACCTGTGTGTGCGCGCCCTCCACACATGCACAGCATATGCGCGCATCTTGCCGGTTTTCTAATTTTCTGAGGAGCTTCCAGGAGACTTAGCCGAGCTGTGTCTGCGCTGGCTGAGTTATTTCCTTACTCCTTCCTTCCTTTTCACGCTCCCGTTCCCCTCTGTCCCGCCCGGCCCGAGCTCCGCAGCCCGAGAGCCGCCCCGGGCAGGCAGGGACGCTGCTCCCGGCAGCGCTGCCCCTTCTCGGCCCGCTCATCACCCCAGGAGCTCGCTCGGGCTGTGCTGGGGCGCTGGGCTGCGGTACCAGCCGAGAGAGCCACGGGAACACGAGCCTCAGCTCACCCAGCTTCACCTGGCAGAGGCGCAGGTGAAGGAATTTTTCATGTGTTGTCACATTCTCAAAGCTTGTTTTTCAGAGCATAGAAATGCCTTTTGTTGTCTTGGAAGCCACCTCCTGCAGATTTGCAACTTTTAAAACAGTCTTGGATTCAGCAGAATTAGGGATAGGGAAATCCTATTAGGTCTTATTATCATTTGAGCTACCAGAGCAGTATTGTTCTATATATTAATGTGCCAAGCACTCTGTTCCTGTTTAAATAACTTGGTGTAAACACCATGCAATTATTATCCACGCCTCTTAGTATATATTAATGTGCTTGAATAAGGATTTTTAATATTTCCCTTTGAGTTCAAATACCTTCCTGCCTCTTTTTAAAGATTTAGCCATTCCTCCTCATCAAGAAGGTTATGTTAATTTTGATGAGGCAGTAGAGGGAGGGTAAAACTATACTGACAGCTTATGCCATATGTTCTTGACAGCAGCTGAACATGAGCCAGAGTATGCCCAGGTGGCCAAGAAGGTCAGCATCATCCTAGCTTGTGTCAGGAATAGTGTGGCCAGCAGGACCAGGTAAGTGATCATCTGCACTGGCACTGGTGAGACCACACCTTGTGTCCTGTGTCCAGTTCCAGGCCCCTCACTTCAAGAAGGACGTTGAGGGGCTGGAGCATGTCCAGAGAAAGGCAAGAGACCTGATGAAGGGTCTGGAATACTAGTTCTGTGAGGAGCATTTGAGGGAGCTGGGGGTGTTTAGCCTGGAGAAAAGGAGGCTTGGGGAGACCTTATTGCTCTTTGCAGCTAACTGCCTGAAAGGAGATGTGGTGAGATGGGGGTCAGTCTCTTCTTCTCAAGGAAGCAACAGGATGAGAGGAAATGGCCTCATGTTATGCCAGGGGAGGTTTAGGTTGGACATTAGGAAGCTTTGTTCAACAAAAACATTGTTAGGCATTGGGAGGGCGTGCCCAGGGGTGTGGTTGAGTCACCACACTTGGAGATATGTAGAAGATGTAGCACCCAGGGACATGGTTTAACCCTGGACTTGGCAGGGCTGCATGAATGGTGGGACTTGATCTAAAAGTTCTTTTCCAACCTAAGCAGTTCTATGATTCTATGGTTTGTTGCTGTAGCTGGTGTGCAACAGCCTCAAGCTGGAGAGACACTCACAGCCTGTTGTGAGTTGGACCTCTCTGCAGAGTGGTGGGTCATCAGGTCTCTCTATAGCGACAGTTAAAAAAAGAGAGGGAAGAACATGAGACACTTCAAAGGAGGAGAGAGTAGGCAGAAAAGAAATGAGGGAGCAATAGACATGGCTAAGGAATCTTGAGACATTTGAGTATTTGGTAGCCTTAGGGCTACCTCTCTGGTCTGGACAGCGACTGAAGCTCCTGGTGGCTGGAACAGAAGAAAGAAACCTCTGTACATGCTGTGCTACAGGACAGGGAAAGGGAAACTGCCTCTGAAGGGCATGTGGGGAGGAAAGACAGAGAAGCAAAAGACAGACACTGCCAGAATGATTTCTTGGTGACCTGGCTTATGGGTGGCTTACTGGTGGCCTGGAATGGGTTATGCAAGAGGCTGCAATGACCTGTCCAGCCTGTCGCCCCAGATTTGTCATGTTGAGGTCAAGTAGCTGATCACATGCTCTGCTGGGAGCTTGCAGGCAGCCAGACCCATACTTGTATTGATACAGTGCCTGAATCTCTGTAGGAGATTGTCAGTAGAGTTTGCCTAGGTGCTGGAAACTGTTCTCTTGCCAATATCTGAGGTAGGATGACAACCTTAGCTCCCATGGCACAGAGCAGTGTTTCAAATAGCTGCTCTTTTGCAAGTGTCTGGTGAAGTTGCCAGTTATCTCTGAGCCTTCTGTTTAGGGCTCAGAAAGGGCAAGGGAGGAAATCTCTCTGCTGAGGGATTTCTGGAGGATACTAAGAAGTTTTATTAGTTTTTTTGGGTATCTGGAGAGTGCATATATCTAAGAACCTGTACCAGCCTTCTGTATTTTCAGTGAACACACCGCACAGGCAGACCAATGAGCTAATCTCACAGACCTCTACCACAATTGCACCCATGACTCCTAATATTGGTGAGAACTTAGAATGGCAAAACTCTCTAAGGCAACTGCAGAAGTTTTCTCTTTCACTACAGGGCTCTAGAAGGGGAACTGCAGGAAGTTGGTCTGATGAATATAGAAGTGTTGCTTCCATCAAGGGTAATCCTAGATGCACAGCACAAACCCTTCCAGGGAGGATGGACACCTCCTGTGAGCAGGAAGAGAGGATATCACTGTGTCCCATGTCTGCCACCAGTCTGGGGTAGCTGCCCTTATCCTTGGCATCAGTCTTGTCCATGCCTTGGAGGTCCACCTGACCAAGTCTGTCCACCTGACACCATGGACTGTTTTTAAGAAGGCAGATCTTGTGATAGGTGGGAAATAGTAGCAAGGGCTGTGTGGATGAGCACAAGCAACTTGTTTGGTTGTGAGGTGAAGCAAGGGGAAGCAGTGGTGATGCTGATCCTGCCTGCATGTTGGACAATGGATACCAGAAAGCTTGGAGCACAATCCATCTTTAATGTGCTTGCTGTGCTGTGGGGCACATGGCACAAGGGATGAGTGTGGTGCATGGGTGAAACTGGAGCTGAGCAGGAGGTGGTTCAGAGCCTGGGGCTCACTCTGGTTTCTGCTTGGTGGAAGTTACCCTGGCCAGTGAAGCTTGAGCTCTCTGCATTACTGACTCTGAGAGAGGAATATCTGTCCTGTTACATTAACAGGGAATGGATTTGGACTTCCTAAGTCTCTGTTAGACTCTACTGCAACTCCAGCACTTGAATCTGTTTCTCTTATTGTACATTATTCTCCTCTGGGGAATCCCTCTTTCTCTGCATAAGAAACACAAAGAATAAGCCATAACAGACTTTATTAAGTTATTCAAGAGATGTTGTGCAGGACAGTATCCCTGGAAGTCGTCCCCTTGCTCCGAGGAAAGATCACACTTAACTCGATTGTCCCTGAGAGAAATTCCTCTAACCCCTCCCTGCCACGTCCAGTGATGCAGCATCAACTACACACTGAGGCTTCAAAGCTTCACTCCCCCTGCACCTTGCACTTCATTTATTATTGCTCTCCTGACCTCAGTGTATCTTTGCTGCAAGTCAAGATTAAAATTTCATGTCCAACTCTTGCTGCATATGGCAATGCTTTCTTTTGGTAACAGCCTTTCCTTCATATTGGACAACTCTTTGGAGGCCTCTTTCCCTCTAGCAAGGCCTCTCTTTTCCATAGCACTTAATCTTCCTGCTCTGCTCCCCTGGCCTCTCTCTGGCTCCCCTGCACTGCTCTTCTGGTGCGAGCCTTGTGTCCCTCTTGACCTTGTTAGCAATTTAGGTCTAATATTTGATGCTGAACACAAACCTAGGATTGAGGCAACTTGCTCCAAAGACCAGGATCCTGGCAGAGCTCTAGCATGTGGTGCTCCTAAAGAATAATAACTCCATGAGGATTTGGTGACCCCTCTGTAAGACCTGAGGAAGAGAGTGCTGGCCAAGGCCTGGGGAGTTCTGTGGCGTGTTAGCCCTCCCTGCTCCATCTGCTTTCTATTGCGCTTGAAAAGGAAATTAACTGAGCTTAATGATTTCAAAGTGACATTCTCCACACTGCACTCTAATTCCATAATTGCCATCTCCATGCAGTTCCCAGTACTAAAATGTTTAAAATAACAGCCTTTGAAAAGAGCCAACACTTTGAAAGTCCATGCACCACCTCTGCTGGAGTAGTAAAATGATGGCAGAATAATTTCCACATGCAGTGGATGGGTGTTTGGTTATTTGGGGGTTGAGCATAGCTACTTCCTTTGCCAGGAATTTCTCTAAGTCAGGAATCAAAATTACTTTTTTCCTTGAAGTCTTTTTAAATGCTGTATTGACTGATGTATCAGCCATGGTTTGGTCTACAGCTGATCTCTCAAACTTCCTGGTGCAAATTTTTGAACTGACACAAGAATCTTTTTATTTTTTAACACGGAATACTCTGTATCTCCCTATGGAGAGAGGGGTGAGATAAATTTTTACTCTCTGCCCTTTTTTCTGATGAATTTCTCATGTGCAGTTCTGTAAAAGCTTCTGTGGCAATGATACCACAGGCTTGGTTCAGTCTGACACACATTAACAGCATCCTCAGTGTGATGTAACATCTGGGACAAGAAAGATAATGCTCAGCCAGCTGACAGCAGGCTGCCACCAAAGATGTGTTGGCCAGTGGTGGTTTGTACATCATGGCTCAGGAACTGCAGGCTGAGAGACTTCAGCATGCAAAACTGCAAGACTAATTGTGATTTTTCCTAACCCATTAGCTGGTTTGTGTTGCATTCTTTCTCTAATGTTATCTCCATTTGCTCCATGCACACCTCATATTTTCTCTTCCCTTGTGTTGTTGGTGAGATTTTTTTATTTTTTGAAATCTTCCTCTGAATCAGTTTTGCATTTTTAGCTTAATGTATCTACCAGCATGGTTGACTTTGCTGTGTAGTATTGAGTCCACTTCTGGAATTAATCAAATTATTGTAAAGACTCTTGTATGTATTCCATTAAGTGAGTGTGTATCTTGCCATACCTTTAAATAACTCTTCTGTTGATTTTGACAGAGCGAATTCAACTTTTTTCTTAAAGTAACAAACAACCAGGATAAAAATAGCAAGCAATCTTTTCAGCAGTGAGCAGTCAGAATTTATGTTCTCATTGGGCATGGCTCTGAAGACGTGATGATTCCATTCAGCTGAGCATCAACAAGATCAAAAGACTTTGTTGAAGTGTAACTGTCACTTTGATCAGAGCTGTACTGGAAACTTAATGAAACAAGTGGCTTCTTTTGACAGTTGCTTCTTTTGACTATTTCTAGTTGTGGTTTTGATACTATGGGAAAATAACCTGACCCTGTTGAGTCCAGACGCTGTGGTTGGATTTTGGGTGAGAGATTAGATCAGGCTTTCCTTTTTTTCTCCAGTAAATAAAGTTGTCTTGAATTTCGCCTTGAGTTTTGGATCCATCCAGCTGATTTCTGAAGTTAGACATTTTTTTTTTTCCTTTTTGCCCTGATCACAAGTAATTTCATAAATTTCAAATTTTCCAGCATTCTCAATAATCCTGAAATGGATGCTCTTTCCTATTCTGGGCAGCAGAAAAGATCTAATGGCCAACGGCCTAGCCTGAGACTTGAAAAATTTTGATAGAATTATGTGGAAAAATCTGTCCATATTTTGTGTGAGGGTTCAATGACTTGAAGTTTGGTTTTGTTGCACTTCCATTGTGCTTGACTTTATGAAATCACTGTGGAGGCTAGACAAGACTGCAGAATGGAGTTGGGTTGGGAGGTTGGAGTCAGAAATGAACAATGCAGGTCTCTACACAGAGAGATTTTTGACTGACCCTTCCGTTTCATTCTCTCACTCAGGTGGTAACTGAATTTGCCTTTGAAGTGATTTACCCCCAACTAAATATAAATAGTTGGGGACATATCAACCTGTTTTTTCAGCTTAGTTCTGAGGTTACGTATAAAATTCTTGGTTCAGTGTATTCTGCATTCTTTTTTGGACTGTGATAATAGTTTCTCTGGAAAAGCCAATTTTTCTTCTTTTGCAATTGGATTTTAACTCCTTTCAATACCTCTAAAAGTCTCAAATTTAAAATAGGGACATTAATTTCCTCCAGTCTTTTCTTTTACCTTGTAGTATAATCCTTAGAGCACTATCATATTACACACAACCAGATGGCTATTTCAACTTTTAAAAAATGATGAACAACCAATGAGTGCCTGCAGATGAGGTACTCCAAAGGCTCTTCTCTCTTCTCTAACAATCCTCTACAAGCAGCAGCTGCAGACATGTTCAGAGGTTCAAGTGACTAGATTTGGGACAAATGAACATCCTGAATTTAAATGTTCAGCTCTGAACTTTATAACATTTAATATATTTATTGTACAATAGATTTGAAACCACAGCTTCCCATCACTGTAATTTTGCTACTCCAGACACAGGGACCATCTTCAGAGCTGGTGGTGCAAATGTTACACTCTGGTCCTCACTCTTAGAACACATGGCAGTAGCACTTCTCTTCAATTTCGGCTTTTCACACCAGAAAATGGCAATTTTGCTGGTATTGACTCTGTGGTGATGCAGATAAAACATCTGCCTTGTCCAGAGCTTGAACTGTCCCCTGCAGAATGAGCCTTGTGTGGGAATATCCATGTTTATTTTCCCCCAAAGCGACACTTTTCAACAAAGGTTGGTACCAGGCTTTTCAGAAAAAAATAAGCAGATGACTAAAGATTACCTTGTGGCCTGAGGGCTACGGCCTTTTAAAAGAATCTCATTAAAACACCCAAAAAAACCAAAAAAAAAACAACCAAAGAACAGGAAAGGCCCAAAGAAGAAGAGCAGTTTTGAGCTGTCTTCAGTAAAAGGAGCACTTGGTAGCAGAATGGCGTGACACCTTGTATCCCTCACAATGAATATATCTAAATTCTAATTTCCTGAACTCTGGAGAGGAGTCAAATGTCTGAAGAGAGTTTCTTTGCTCACGGGTCCAAAACTTCTGCATTCAGAGAGCCGGGCAGACAGCTTGTCTCCACTTTCTTTGGGAGCGCGTTGCCAGATCTTGCCTGGCTGCTTCTGACAGCCAGTATTTCCCACTGCAGGGCCAGCTGCTGCCTCCTCCTCTTGTCTCTCAGCTGCCTGTGAAGCCCAGCAGACACTTTGGGCTCTGCCATTCACAAGTCCTGTTCACTAGCCCGTGTCCAGTGTGTGCCTCAATCCCAGCATTTGCTGAACAGAAGAGAATAGGGGTGTTCCTGCATTCCTGCTGAGCAGACGTGCTCCCCACAGCCCTGGGGAGGCGGTGCGACTGCCTGGCCTCCACTATCGCAGCCATGGGGATAAGCCATGAAATTTCCTCCTGATTCCTAGGTTACTTTATGCCCTGAAGCTTGAAAGCGAAAAGCTTTCCAAAGCACTTGGCTTTATCAAATGCTTGTAATTCTGTGTATTTTTTATTACCCATGTGAAGGTTTCCACCAACGTAACTTCATGGATTTCTAGCAGAATAGCCTTGATTTCTAGCCATGTGAGAAGAGGATCATTTTCCAGGACTTTTCAGCCTGGGACAATTATATTTTCAATTGGAAGAAACAGCATTTTGTCTATAGACATTTTCAAACCTAAATTATTCTGCTATCTGTGCTCCACCAATTAATTTAATTGATATTTTGATTTCTTGACCTGTTTAGGGATGGAAATGAAAGTTGAAATTGCAAGATTCCCTCCAGATTGGAAATTCTGCCTTTTGATTAGGTCTTATGCAGCATGGGATTATTTTATTGCCTAATTTAACATATACACACGCACACACTCACACACACACATATATATATATATGCATCTCTCTATAATGAGCACCTTAGGACCCTAAATAAAAGTTTATTACAATTGAGTGTTACTTGTAACAGCATTTGGCAATTTACCAACAAGCAGAGAAATGTCCAATTTTAGTCCTGTAGGAATTGTATAGTAACTTCATGGATAAGCTTCATATTGATCAGCCCTCAAAAATATCTTGTAAGGAATGCAATAAATACTTGAGAATAAAACACTCATGTATTTACAAGCTAAACACAGCTTGCAGTGAAGAAAGTAAGAGAAGTAAAACCATGATACCGAGGTCAGTCTTATGTTCCTGAATTTTTTCTGTGTGGGAATTTGGCACAAACAGATCTACTATGGCAAAGTTAGAGTGTTTTGAGCATGCTGAACATCCCTTTTAAGCTCCCCATGGCAGCTGTTTAACACTCCCCTCTTGTTGCTGCATTCCTCCTCTTCATCTCAGATGTTTGTTGCTCTGCTGACCTTCATCTTTCTAAATCAACTTCTCTGCCTTGCAGACCTTCCTTTTTTTCTTTTTTTAAACAGAAGTTGACCTGTGTATCTTTAAGCATTAAGTTCAAAACCTTTGTTTCACGTTTTATTTTCCCTGTTTCCTTCTCTTTCCCTCTCTATCCCTAAGCTTCCCAAGATTGTGGCACTTGCTTTTTGGAAAAGTCCTTGAAGGGAGACAGAGCAAGCAAGGGGGCACCTTCATAATCAGGAAAACACAGGGGAAAGTAATTTCACTTTGTCTCTCTCCCTCCAGCTAATACCAGAAGGGTTTTGTTGAGACTGGTTGCATGACAGTTCAGGTGCTCCTCTTCCCTGGGGGTCAGTGGGGACAATGGGTGTTGAGCACCTCTGAAAATCCTTCTTCTTAGGAAGCCCTGCCTAGAAAGGCTGGGCTAGGTCAGGCTTGGCCCACATGGCTACAGGTCAGCTCTGATTTGGGCCTGGTCTCACCTGACATATGCCAGCCCAATGGCTCAGCTAGTCTTTGGCTATTTTTGTCTTTTCTTTAGGGAGACAGCTTGACTGCTTAACGCAGCACTTAATTCTCAGGTCATGATCTGCATGTCTTCAGGTCATAGGGGAATTTTGGCTTGCCAAGTGTTAAACCTTCTGTGTTTATAAGCATTAAACCTTAATGTGGTTACTGCTCACTGCTTTCTGTGTTTTGTTTCAATCTTGTGAAAACTATGACATTTAGCTTAAGGGCACTGCAGACAGTAACTCAAGCTTTGTTTAAGATATGGCAGATAAAAAAATTTCATGCTACTAACATATTATGGTAATGTGGGACACTTT
The DNA here is from genome assembly GCF_035770615.1 of Melospiza melodia melodia. NCBI lineage: Eukaryota > Metazoa > Chordata > Aves > Passeriformes > Passerellidae > Melospiza > Melospiza melodia. Next base: position 11,520,094 of record NC_086199.1, read on the forward strand.
ACGCTGTGTAAATACAAAACTAGCATGTTACAAGGATGAGGTATTTGATATTTTCTTGCCAAGGAAAATATTTACTTATTTTTATAATATTGATTTGTACATCATTAAAAAACCACCTAATTTTGTTAGCTTTTGTGTGAATTAGGGGATGGAATCTTAAATTTATTTTAAAAATAAAAACCACATCATGCAGTCATTTCTACACAATGTGGGAGTGCTGACTTCTTTAATCACTTCCAAAGAACATTTCTGCTTGGCTTTTCCAGCCTCTGCAGACCTAGCAGCCTGCAGGTGAATGACATGTGGGGAGGACTCACTCTCTTCAGTCTTCCCACCTTCTTATTTCTCTGGTAGCTTTGGATCAGCACAAAATTCTTTTCCCACTGAGCATCTGCTGACCTCAGCGACCTGCTGAAGTCCATCAGCCTCTGCTGACCTCAGTGATTTCCCTAAGAGCTGTAGTGTATAGGGAGGCTTTCCTGTCCTTAAGACCCCCGTGCTCAGGGCCTGTCCCAAACCTCACTGACTTGATGGCAAGCCTTTAACCAACCTAAATAGGCTTTAAATGGAGTCTTATTGTGGAATTTGCTAGTGGAATACAATGGGGATTTTGTGTCCTGGCATGTTTTAAGGAGTGCTTTTTCTGCTGGACAAATAGGGTAAAGCTTTATTTGTATGGGATGGGATCAGTTCCTGATGTGGGTCCAGGGACACACTGGTGTGTAAGAGGCCATGAACAACTCCTTTGAAAGCACTGAGGATGTTTAAAAGACCACTTGGCAGTTTTTAATCTAGCTACAAAAATGTGTGCAAATCTTATTACAAGGTAAGTGGAAAAACCCAAATACCGAGCTGCTAAATTTAATCTCTATCCAGAACACTGTAATAAACAAAGAAGGAAGAAAATACCTATATACCAAAGAACCATGCAAACACATGTTTGCAAACATAAGTCCTTTAAATTCTTCTTTGCCTGGACTCCAACCAATGCCTAGTTGTACACTATACATTTGCAGGTGATATTTCTGTTTGATTTTATGCAGACCTCCAAACCTATCTCTTCTCCAGGTGGAAATATGTGCATGTATTACTTTACATAGCTATATAAGAGGGTCTTACACAAGTGCTTGGATGAGTCTGGTTAAAAAAAGCAGTAATTATTTTGCCTTGTATGGACTGGTTAAGGGACCTACGCAACAAGGTACTTTGCTCCTTTCCCTGTTATGGAGGAATTGCTGGCATATTACAATGTGTTATTATTGGAAGCCAAATTCTGACCTCATTTGTAAATGTACAGATTTTATAGAATATGAGAGGCACGGATGTGTGTAAATGAGATCAGGAGTTTACTTCATTTTTTAGAAATTTAAAGTGAAATACAACCATAGAAAAACAGAGGCGAAAAGATCCTCAAAAGAACCTCAATCATCTGTGTAACAAAGTAGGACCAATTATGCCTGGGTTCTTCCTGTCAGCTGTTCATTTAACTTATGCTAGAAGACAGCACAGGACAGGAAAATCAAGATTATCTATTCATATGCCCAGGTGATATATTCCAATGATTCACAGTCAGGTTTTTCTTAAGTCAAATCTGAATCTTCCCTACTGCAATCTTAGCCCTTTATGTACTATCTACCATGCAGTATTGCTCTCCTGTTTTTTATACTGTTAGGAATATTTTCCCGTGTTGTCTCTCTGGAGGTGTTCACAGACATGTTTTCCAACAGAACAATTGTAATTTAATTAAGGTGCTATGAGGCAACAAGAATAGAAACTATTACGTCTACTAACAACAGTCATATCTCTGCTTATCAGCATAATAGCAAACCAATTTAATTAAATGCATTGGCTCAGTCAAGTGAGTTTGCAGTCTGAATTTGCCATTCCTGTAAATGGAGCCAAATTTGTTTATTTTCAGGGATTCTAGAAATTCATGTAATCCTTTTCCAAGAATAGCTGTTGTCAGCAGACTGATAGTAATGTTGAATCATTTGTGTTGGTTGTAACAAGGATTTCTATTCCTGAAGAGGTGCCCATTGAAAGGCAGGAGTATGTGCAGTTACAGGCTGTGATGGACGTGTGTGATGCTGATGATGTGAAGAGGACAGAAGGCCCTTTAAAAGAACACCAGCCAGACCACAGAGAGAAGGGGATTCAAGGTAGGGCACCATGGACTTGGCAAAGGAGATGCATATTTTGTCCTTGTAAAGGAAGCTTTCTAAAAATGCCTCACTGTTGGCTCTGCTCCACTGACATTAGTGAAGCTGGAAGACATAGTAATAGCCTAAAAGATCAAAAGCAAGAGTGGGAGTTCTCTGCTGTGCCATACTGGTGGAGCTGGAGAAGGTCTAATAACAGTGGGAAATCCTTAGTGAACATCCCTGCTATAGACAGGACACTGTGGAACTTCTAGGAGTTAAATCTGCAGGAAATAAAAAGATGGTGAGGCAGTGTGGGAGATGCAGTGCAGACCATTCCTAATAGGAGTAAAACTGAACGTAGCTCAAAATATAATATTGGGAATATAACTGAAAAAGATGTTTTTTGAATGGACAATAACCTGTAAATACTTTAGTGTGTGTTCTCTGAGCTGTAGAATGTTTGATTGTTAAGGCAATTAGCTTTTAAAAATAGTTATTTTTTTAGATTTTAATTACATGCTGCATTTTGCCTTTGTTATTAGATGGGGTCAGTAAGGTTACTGAAGTAATTATTGCGCTCTGCTTGGCACTGGTTAAAGCATAACTGGAGTAACTGCATTCAATTCTGTATGAAAAAATGTGGACAAATTGAAGAATTTAGAGTGGAAGAAAGATGGTAAGAAGTCTGGCATTCAGATCTAAGAGGAAAGGTTAAGATAACTTGGCACCTTTAGCCAAAAGGCAAAAGTAGAGTGTGGGGAACCTAATAACGGGAGACATAAAGGAATGTTATAAAGAGGACAAGGATCAATTATTCTCATTAGTCAACAAAGATGGGACAAATAATAATTGGCTGAAGCAGAAGGGAAGTTTTAGGTTAAATATTAGGCAAAACTGTAGAAGAACTGTTCGGCAGTTGGACAAGCTGCCAAGAGCCGTTGGACAATCACTGTCGTTGGAGTTATTCGAGGCCAGACACCCATCTGCAGGAACAGTTATAGAATAATTAGATCAATCCTGCCACAGACAGAAGGGTAGGGTCCTTCTGGCCTCAGTGACCAAGATTTTGTTATGGATCTACTTTTTCAGGATTCATGCTCACCTGCTATTTTGTAAACTATGCTGTCTGCTTCAGCCTCTTCTAAAATCAAGAAGGAGAGCAACAATTTAAAGCTGCTCTTTATTGGTTCAGAAAACATGTGAGACATAAAATTATCCCCTGATCTCTGGCCATGCATTTCTTTTTATGTTTTTTTAGAATGAGACTTCCTCTCCTCTGGGCATCTCTGCTTTGTCCCTTTGAACATATGAGCTCTGGGAGCATAAAGTAGTAACCAAAACAGAGTAGAATGGCTTTGGACTTATTCATTGCTATTCACTACTTTATGGCAGCTTTTAGAAGTTGAATTGTAAATAATGTCTGTGTTTTATTGACAATATGCTCCTCATCTTCCCTACTACTTACATGGAAGAAACCAATCAAGCCAAGGGAAGACTCTGCCTTTGTGGTATCAGCAGATCTCTTCCCATGGATCTGTTGAGATGTTGAAAACAAAGTAAACCAGGAGTAACTCTACAAAAATTTGCTGTGCTATAAAATGTTTGCCAGCTGGATTGGACCCAAAGATTGGCCTGGACAGGTTCTTCTTCCAACTACATAGCGAATGTCAAGGCATGGCTCCAAATACTGGTCACTGTGTTTGCAAGCAGAGCAGATAATTTTTAGAGGTACATCACGCTGTTTTCAGCACATCCAAGACTGGAATCTGGCTGCATGATGGACAAAAACAGGGGTGGCTTACATTTGCTCTGAGAGGCACTGCAGAGATGATACAAAGGGCAGTGAGCTAAATTGTATTGCAAAGAGTGGTCTTAAAATGGTAATTACATATGCAATTATAAACCATGAGCCCAGCTTGTTTATTTTCCCCCTCTAGTGCTAATGAAAAACAAAGTAGTCATAGTGTTTGTGAGATCCTGGTGCAATGCAAGCAATCATTTGGCTGACTAACTGGGAGGCAGAGGCACAGTATGACATTGGTTGTGTTAAAAAAAAAAAAAAAAAGGAAAAAAAAAGGAAAGGAAAAGCAAAAATAATGAATAAAAGATAGCCAGTGACAAAGATTTTAAATCCTCAGAATAATGGCAATGTTGTACAAAACCCTTGTGTTTGCTGAGCCTCATAACACTGAGCAACCTCCAGTGTCTGGAATGCCTTGGCTGGCTGTGCTCTGTCCACTTCTAGCTGGTAATGTTATCTCAGAGATACAGGGATATATCTGCAGAGGAGATAACCTCTCTGCTGAGTCAGGAGACCAGGAAAGGGTCAAAGAGCAGCAGATGCCATTGCAATGTGATGCACCACCCAATGTGTAACATGAACAACTCCATGACTGGAACCATGGGATGCCTTCACTAAACTCCATTGTTCTTTTTTTTCCCCCACACTCCTATTTCCTGTGACACAAAGCAAAAGGTGCTGAGGTGCTTTGAGGGAGGCTGTCTGAGAAACCTAAGCAGGCAAAGCCCTGCTGGTTACTTGCAGCCAAGAGGCAGAAATGGTTGATGGTCCTGCAATTTGCTCCCCATCATGGCCCTTGCATGCCCAGGGGCTCTGTGAGGAACCATGGCAGTCTCATCTCCTGGTTTCACTCTCCCTTCAGTCTGAGGATGCTCCGATGATTTTCTGCAAAGTGTGTAAAGAGACAGGGAAGATGCTGAATGCAGGCCTGGTTTTCTGTCCTAGTAGTGTTGAAGGAGACCATTTCATACCATTAACTCTGTATTTATTTTCTAAAAGCAGCCTGCATATTCGATGAAAAACTAATATTTAAGCAGACAATAGCCTTTGAATTCAGTTATCCTTGGAAAATATTATAGATATATACACATACATGTCTAACAGATCATGCATCTAACAGGGGAGGAATGAACCTTTTCTTCTGTAACATCTATTAATGAGTCTACGTGCAAAACTCCATCAAATGGTTTTTGGAACTATAAACCCTTGCTTTCTTGGCTTAGTTCTTCAGGCTTTGCTAACCCACTTTTTTTTTTTGATGCTGTGTCATCCTGGACTGATTCACATGTGAGTGTGAGGGGGAAGAGTACATTCACCACCCCTTCAGTGCTGAGCCAAAGTGGTCTGGAGGGCCAAGGGCCAGGCATTCCTACCTACAAAAGTGGCTGATATCTTAGTATGGGAGGCAATGCAGTCCTGACACCACTGGGACTTAATAACTCAGAGCTGCTTGGTGTGGCCATCCCCTTTGTGCCTGTGGGTCTCCCTGCCCCTGTGGAACCCCTCTGTAACCTCGGACACCCTTGGGACCCGACCCCCTCGCTTTTAATTCACGGGGGAACTTGTGACATAACAGCATTAAGCCTCTGCCTGCTCTGGCTTCTTCTGTTTTAAATAAGATTTCTGCTGCAAAGTTGAAAGACTGGAGGAAGAAAATCTGACATGACTTAGGGGTAGCACAAACGAGTCATAGGAAACTCACTCTAGAGATATCTCCAGAGACTAGTCAAGACAAAAGTTACAGCACAAGCATTTGGAAGGGGGCCACTGCAAACAATTTGTCCTCATTCCAGTTGAGCAACTGTAAGCAGGGACATTTTCAACACAGGCCATTTAGGGACAGAAGGAAAGATTGGATGGCACTAAAAGAAACTACACAAATACGTGGTGATAGGATGACTCGGCCACCCGCCACACATACTCTGCTGCTTCGTTTTTCTTTCTCCTGTCATCCCGACATCTGAAAAGGTTCCACCCCAGCACAGCAGCACACCACAGCGGAGACTGGAATAAATTAACTCCAGGTGACAAAACCACCTTCCTCATCTGGCCTATGTTTGCAAGGAAGGAGGACAGAGGTCATATGTGTGTCAGGAGCTGAGGACAACGGGGTGAAAAAGGAGCTGAGGACAACAGGGTGAAAAAGAAGCTGAGGACAACGGGGTAAAAAAAGATTTTCCTTGCCTAAGTGAGCAATTTAACAAACATAGGGAGAAAAGATGCTTTGCTCTGTATTTTTCTCCCTGAGTTTCTGGGTTTAAGGGACTGCAGTCATCCTGTTTTTTTGAGGAAATACTTGAATACCGTTATTTCAATTTCTTTAATCCTTCTCCTCCCCCTTCACTTACAAGCTGTTCCTGCTCTACTATTTTCCTCAGCATGCCAAGGCACCATACCTTTCTGTGGAAAGTTTCTGCCACCCTCTCTGATTTTGTATTCATGCCGCATAAATAAGAACAAGACCTCCCTCCAGCACCTTGGCATGATGTGGAGAGTTGGGTGGGAGGATGGTGCGTGATAGAAATATTATGTAAGCAAGGTTTGAATGTCTGTAGCCCTAGCTCTAGACAGCCGTTATCCACAGATATTTTAAAACTGCTTCTTTTTTCTTTTTTTTTTTTCCCTTCTGAGCATCACATCACAATACGGTTTCATTCAGTGAAGAGCTGGCATTCAGGGGCTGGATGGCTTAACTGGCCCAGATGGGGTGCCTTTCATCTGTAGGTCATTGCTTTGAATTCTGCCCACATTTTTGGCTACTAGGAGTTCTTCTCTTCTGACAGCAGTGCAGCAGCATATGCAAAATTGCTAGGAAGTCTCTGATCCTAGACACCATGTCTAGATCATAAAAGCTACCATAACAATGAGTCTAAATGGCACCCCTCTTGGCAGCTGAGGCAGAGGCCAAGCAATAAAAGGACTATGGAGAATGGGCTACTGTCTAGCATCTATAAGCTAAGAGTGAGGAACACTAGTGAAGGAGTGTGAGAAACTATGCACAGCCCATGAAGGCTCTTTTGGTTGAAGAAAGAGGATTTCAGTCTCCTAGGCTGAAAGGCCAACACCTTTCAATAGCCGACGAATCATTTACAAATGCGAGAACAAAACCATTGTTAGTCCTCGTGCCTTTAACAATGCTGCTTCCTGTTGGCATCTTTTGCTTACCAATAACACAGTCCCATGATTTGTATCTCCACAGTGCTACACGAGCACTAACTAATTAATCCTTTTTCACCCCTTTGAGGCAAGTGATTTTTTATTTTTTATGGTCTGTAGTGGAGACATCTTCCTTAAAACAGATTGCAGATATGTTTATAAATGCTACATTATGCTGGCTACACAGTGGATGCTAACATTAGGATTTATGCTTTTGATACAGTTATTCCAGTTCAGGTAGGCTGCGCCCAGTTATATGTTCTGCTGAATGGAGGTCTTAATTAAAATAAATGAGTATAAATCTTGGGGAAAAAAACAAAACCAAATCAGAGTAGGCCAGGGTTACAGTATAATGATACAAAACAAACAAACAGCCCCTCCTTTCTGCCCCCCAAACAAATCAACTCCCCTTCACTGGAATAATCTCTGGCTGTCTGACCTTATTTATTCAGATGCTGACATGAATCATCATCCAAGCAAGTACTCCCTCCTACACCTGCAGTACTTGGGGTTATAGCTCTCCTTGGTTTTCTGCAGCAATAAGATCTCAGTGTTACTTGGAGCCGTCTCCATCTGGCAGGCCATGAAGTCCACAAAAGCACAGAGGTCTTTCTGTAAAAGATGGAGACAGCCCAGATTGCTTTCCATTTACACATCATCTCAAGAGGACTCCAGACTTCTCTCTTTTGCAGTTACAGTCAAGTGTGCAGTCTTTTTCTCTCCTATCTACTTTTTGTGTGATGACCTCTTCTTGGGGTAAAGAACTGCGTGGGTGAGTTTGGGGGGAGGGGTTGTTCTTCTCTGGAAAGCCAAATTGCAGGATGCAGCACATCTTGAGCTTGGCAGCCTTTCACGCTTCCCCAAGAGGCAGCTGAAGGGCCCAAGCAGGGGTAAGACGTTATCAGCTCGCTTCTACCCTGCCAGAGCATATCTTTACACACACACAGTGACACACTGCCTGCACCACAGTTGATCTTCATGGGCCAAAGGAGGTCCTTGGCTGGCAGCTCAGGGAATATCTCGTGTCATCTGAATGCTGTTACAAGGCTGAGTACTTAATGAACGAGTAGCTCTGCAGCATTAGCCATAAAGTGTGTACAAAATTGAAGGCAGAAGTTAAACATTATGCTATCTGCCAGTCATTCATTGTTTGGAGAGAATATCCCAAGAGCATGGCTGAGCATTGGTGTCATAAAGATCTATACGTTGCTGTTGAAATGAGGTCATTTGTCACCATCTGGGATTATACCACTAGCAGTATATGAATGCATTCAACTCCATGTTTCAGCCATATGGAAAAAGTGTAACATAGTGAGAAATTCAATCCTTTAATGGAATCCAGAGCACCCTCCAGAATGTTTTCCTTAGTTTTATTTCTTTGCAACACAGGCTTAATAACCACTGATGTAGCATTTAAATTGGAAGAGATGCGACATCTAGATAAGCTGGGAGATCTGCTGATACCAGCTGCCTTCTGATAGGAAAATCCCTTGCTGTTTCAGTGGAAAAACCCACCAGGCTTACTAGACCCAGAGGAAGGGTATGGCACAGCTGTGGCATGCATTAACCTCTTTTGACTTTTGTCTCTGTAGACACCCTGAAGGGCTCCCTTATCACAACAGAAATATTCTCAAGTAATTATCACTCTGGAAATTGTCACTCCTTTCATGCACTGAACATGTAAAATTCTAAAAGTATAAAAAAATTGTGATTTGTGATAAAATCCTGATGGTGCACAAGAAAGCAGAAGTCCTTGTCTCCTTCCCTATACCTACCCCTCTTTATAGACTACATTTGTCATAGAGAATTTGTGTTGATATGACCTCACTTGGCTTGTAAGAGACTACGTTGGTCCATTTGCAGCAGTAACATATCAAAATGGTCATAAATATAAACTCAAAAGCAAAAATGATTGTTTCTATACTCTTTCCTGGTGGTGCCAGACTAGCTTCCCCATTGCTGAATAGAGTACATGAAACTGGATGTTATGTTGTCAAGGATATGGAGTGATGCTGGTGAAGCTGGGAGGAGTTCCTGTAAGAAATTAGCTCCATTGATTGAGGAGCAATGCTGTCTGGACCAAACTCTGCTTCTAGCTGGGTGTTGTCAGGAGTGCCTGAAGGAATTTGGTGTAATTCTGAGTTTCACATCTCCAAAAAGGCTGTTACTGAGATGTACTTGCCACGGCATTGTAGCCTAATCCCAGAAAAATGGAAATAAACCCTGAAAGAGATGGTGGGGTTTTCTGAGGCCAGGAACAAATAATACATGTTGCTGTCTGGGAAAGGTACAAATAGCTGCAGCTCAGTGCAAAAGACTACATTATGGCTATATCTGGCTTAAGTGCTACATAGCTCTGTGGGCTGTTAACAGATGTTGCCAGAGCAACATGTTATGACAAGCTGTGTTGTATTTCTGAACCCAGTAATGTTACTGGCACCACCTCCTCCATCTGCCAGTGAATGGGAGTTACCTTTGGTTAAGTTCACAGCCCATCCCAAACAAATACCCTTGAAGCTCCATATGTGGATCTAACGAGGCTCTGAGCTAAGTTCAGTGTGTGTGACAAATAGCCCTCTGATAGCCAAATCTTCCTTATTGCTGTAAAGGTCCATAGAGCTTGTCAGGATATTTTAAGGGCTACATTTTCAGAGGTAGACCAGGGGAGCATTTGACAGTAGGGAGGAAGTACAGATTGGCAGAAAATGGGGAAAGGGGGATGGAAAGAGGCAGATGAACTCTGCAATAAAGTAGTCATGTGGCAGTCCCATGCCTATATCTATATTCTCAATCAGACTAAGAAGGGATCTCTACTCAGGTAGGTAGGTAATTTGCAATACAATTGAATTTGGTTGCATAGACCCCTTTGTGTCTCATTTGTTGTAGAAAACCTTGAATTCATTGCAATTAGTTTCAGGAAATTTTTTTAGAAAACTCTTTTTTTTTTTTTTTTTTTTTTTTTTTTAAAATCAGTGAATTTACAGCTGTGTTATTCAGGTTGTTTTCTCTCCTTATGAAAACCCTGAAAATAATCTCTTTGGGAGAGGGTATGAATCGTGCAGTACATGATACCTCAGCTATTCAGCCTAGTAGAGGACGAGCTTTTCACTCAGTGAAACAGATAAATCAATGGCAGTGATGGAGGGAGGTAGTAAAATCTTTGGGAAAAAACCACTTAGCATTCTGTAAATCAGAATTCTATATTGTTGCTTAGTTTCTTTTCTTTTTTCCTGATACAGAAAACAATGCAGAAGCTGACTAAAGAAGATTCCCTCCTTATTGGCCCTTCCTGATGAGTAGCCAGAAGTGAGGAAAAATGAACAAAGGCTCCTTCCAAAGGACAGCAGTGGTAATGGGTGCAGCTCGTGACAGCCCTCACTGACCCATCTTTCTTGGTTTTGTGTGAGTCAAAGCAAAGAGTAATTGTGATGTAGTTCTTCATGTTTTGGTTTCTTGACAGAACAATAACACTGAAAGGATAAACGAAGTGATAAAACAAGCAAATCCTCTAACACTTTTATTATCTAATTGATTCTTTTCTCCCAGGCACAGTCTGCTGAGTAGCAAGATGGTGACTTGTAGTTTGTCAAAAGCAGCAGTTTGCTGGACCTGGAGACAGAAATGCTTTGAACAAGAGGAAACTGTCTTTTCAACAACTTTGCAAAAACCGGGCATTTAGTCTTTCTGCGAATTTGATATGCTAAAAATAACTGTGTCACATGGTCTGTGATCAGGAGCCATGCTGGTCACAGCTGGCCAAAGCCAACAACAAATGGCATGGGCCACCATTGCCAAGAGAAAAGGCTGATGCAGACCACAAGTGGCTTATTCCAAAAAGCAAATAACCTTGAGGATCTGATCTACAAAAGTGCTGAAGTAAATGGGAGTTGTGGTTGCTCAACACTCACATGGGTCAGGCTGCTCTGTCCTCATTAGCCACGCTGCTGCTGAATCCTATAAACCCTGGCACTCCTTTTCCTGCAGATAAGCTATCGTGAGGGAGTATCCCAACTCACCCTGCCAAGGCCCACAGTCCTTCACCAAATGAAAGCCCCTAGAATACAACACTGGTATTCATTTTTGGGAGCCTAACATCTGCAGATGCCTGGTTTTACTAATCCTGCCTGTGACTAGCTCAGGCAGGCTGGCTGATGCATTCTCAGAAAGATGGAGCTCACATATGCAAGATCAGGAAACCAGCCAAACCCTCAAAAGACCTATGAAGTAAAATAAGCAGGTTTCTGGGATTTGGACATGACATGTCTGCCATCTAGTAACTAGTCGGGGCTTGTTTCATGTAGAAAATGAAGAGTAAATAATCCAGTACCACATAAAAGGGGAATAAATTTACTGGGGCTTTTGACAAATGAGAAAAAGACTTTAAATGGTATTTTAAATGAGGTTCTTGGAAAACAATGTAATTAATAATTAAAATAAAAATATGTGAATTCGTAAACTTGTTTTGTTTGGCTGTAAAAACAGTTGTATATGCTAAACTAATAGACAGGAATACAAGTGATGAAGTGTTACTGCAATAATGGAGTTGAAAACTCTGGGTCCCACTCTCAAATACAAAGAGGTTGTTAGCATGAGGTCCTGTTGGCATGAGATGTGATCTGGTAAAAGTTTGACCAGTGAAGTGGAAGCCAGGACATCAGAAGTTCTGTGCTGTTTTGTTCTTTGATTGATTGGGTAAGGCACAAATTGGCACAAAGGACCACTTTTAGTCTCAGTTTACCCATTTGTAAATGAAGACATATATCACAGTGATGTTATCAGACAGACTTAATTATTGTGATCTAATTAAAACTTCTCAAGTGTAAGGCATTATAGAAAGATGCAATTTTTTTTTGTTCCTAAAGTACACATAAAATTTTCAGATTTCTTAATCTTCTGCATTTGTATTTCATGGATAACTTTAGCTGTGAACAATGTTTTCCTTTACACACACACATGTTCTGTTGAAAAATAACATTCTCTTTGCTTTCTAACAAAGTTTTCTGTAGTGTGGCTTGGCATCCAAAAATAAGGCTAGAGTTCTGCTGAGCATTGATTTAGTTTAAGTCTTCAATTTAGTTAATTTCTCTGAGCCATGTAAGATGCTGACTTGCAGATAGTTCTACAATAGCTAAAATGCTGCTTAAAGATATAATGCTGGTGAACAGTTTATTCATTATATAAAAAACCCATTAACTTTACAAGCCAGAATTGTTTGTTATAATGAATGCTGATTTTCTGCACAGGAACCATTAATCGTAATTTTAGCTTTTTGTACCTAAAAGAGGATGCTCACAGCTGTAGAAGTACAAGTGTTTGCTGTGCATAAGGGGAAGAATGAGTTAAGGGTCTCCTGATGAACATGCTACTGCTTTGGAAATACTGTGGCTCTCTTGCTAGAACATGATGCTGGGTTTGGGTAAAAAGATGTAAAGGGCTGCTTGGTGATACTCCCAGTGTCCCTCTGACTTCAGAATGTAGAATCACTCATTCAATAGGGAAGGGCATGGCTCTGTCAGCCTCAGAGTCCTGCTCAAAGGTTGTTTTTTGGTTCTTGGTGTTAGAATAATGCTCTCTGACTTACTGACAAATGGGATCTTGTATGGCCACCTGTAGCCTTACTGTGTGTCCTGTTGCTACTCACAGCAGGATGTTATGAGTGGCTGTGATCTCCACTGGACAATTCAAGTACTTGTGGTAGCACCCTGCATCTGGGGGCAGGATCTTGGTGAGCAATAACAGGGGCATGGCAGGGCAGTGCTCAGAGCACATCACTGTGTTGTAGGTGAGAATGTGACATGGCTAAGGAGTGGAGCTGAATACTTGGGCCGGGAAATTTGCATTTTCACTGTTGAATAACATATGTGAGTAAACTGCATTAAAACTGGAGAAAAAATTAATATCTTGCACTGAGTATGGAAATTAAGGAGCCAATGTCAGAAGAGCCAATGCCTCTCTGCTCGGAGGCAGCTTTGTTTGTCAGGGAGCTAGGACAAGTGTCAAAAAGAGAGCCTATCTCCAGGATATTCACTGCAATCTGTGTGCCAGCTCTTTGGCCAGGCAAACTGCCTCAGAGCAGCCCTGTTCTTTGGCCTGGGTCTGACTGACACAAGTTGGTGCACAGTAAAATACAAGTATCTGATCTTCCCTGTGGCTTCCTTTGGGGTGGCCCCATCAAGTCACTGTTTCTCTGGTCTCAAACCCTTTTTTTCCCCTGAGCAAAGGTAGCACAGACTGTGACAGAAGGGCTGCTGCAGTCCCTGCTGGGCCCAGCCCTCCACAAGCACAGCGGGCTGGGGCGGTCCTTGGCTCAGCTGGGCATTGCTGGGGGCAGGTGGCACCTTCCCTTTCAGTGCTTGGAGAGGTCCTTTTCAGGTCTAGCTCTCCTGTCACTAATTTTAGTCTTATGTAATTCAATTACTTTAGTGAGGTTGCCTCCCGATTTATGTCATAGAGGGTGAATCAGCCCTTGAGCCTTTTGCTGAACAAAGTATGATGTTACACTATTTCTGGACATCATCATGTGCTGATTGTGCAACAGATAAGAATAATGCTTGGTAAGTCATTAGTACTTCAGTTCAATTTGTGCTAAAATAATCAGCTACATCCCATTTAGTTTCTAAAGCCTCCTCATTATTGCTGCAAACATCAGACCCATGACCTGCTTTTCACTCTGTGAGAGAAGGGTAGAGTGAATTTAATGTGATCTCTGCATTACAAAAAATCTGCCGCTGCTCCCTTGAAATCAGGTGGTGCCTTATCATTGACTTCAGTGAAGGTAGGATCAGGTCCAAATTTCAAACACTTAACTTTACAGCAGAAGAGAGTCAGGCTTAAATTGCTGCACTTCTTTGGCAAATAATGAATGGGACCTCATTATCTCTATTGGGACGTGACTTTACAGACCATTACATGCTGAAAGTGTTCCACTGATAGACTGGCTCTGTCCTGAACTGTGAAATCTGCACAGAGAGTCAGAGAGTGCTAACTTACAAGATACTTCATTCATTCTCATATCATGAATGGTTTTGTCAATGAATGGGACTTCTGACCTTGATGATCTAGTATTGGCATTTCCTGCTAGGTAGGAGCACAGTGATGCTATGGCTACTGAGCAATATCCCTGCATTCTTTCAAGATGAAGAGTCATCCAAAGTAGCATTTACCAGAATTTCTCTCCTTGTAAGGTATTCCTAAAGAGACCTTTTCAATTTCTAAAGAGTTTGATATCTCTTATGAAAACAGTATACAGATTAAGAATCAAAGGAGTTTCCCCAGAAGTTTTATGTAGAAAATCTTGGTCTGAATTTCTGAACATATATTTGCTAACATATTGTAAATCCAGAAGTGACAAAATGAATTTGATTAGCTTTATCCTTATTGCATATTGCAGGTGAAATGCAAATAGCACAGGAATAGAAAGGTTTTGACTGTGATAGATCTATTTGCTCCTGCCACACATTCCCTGAACTCTACTTTTTAAAGGCATTTTGGGACTAAAACCAGTAGTTCATGTGTGCTTCTCGAGTGTCTATAATGGGTGCTGTGTAGAAAGCGTGTTGAGAGTGCGTAAGAGACTTAATGATTTATGAATTTATTCTTACAAAACATTTCTGAGTCAGATAAATGCTGTTATTGCTGTTCTGCACATGGGTAAATTGAGGGGCGGAAAGCTTAAGTAGCACGCACAAGATCACCCTGCAAGTCTAGAGAAAATAGGCTGGAACCAGAACGTTTCATTTCTATTTTCATGTTGTGCAAGTGTTAGATCATCTTTCTCCCATGATTAGCTGCTAGTCTGGCACAAAGTCAGGACCATTATGATAGAGCTATTTTTCATACAATGGGATGAGACTGCCATGGCTTTAATTACAAGCATGTGTTCACTCCTTTATGGCATTGTGATTGTTATGTAAGGTGATGTGTAAAATTAATGAATTTTAAATTAGGAGTTTACATTACAAACCCTTTGGGGCAGGGAAAATTTGCTTTCTCCCTGTTCATAAAGCACTTATTAACTTGGAGTCCTAGTTAATGACTGGGCCTTGGAACTGGTACACCAATGCAAGAAAAAAAAGTAATTATCAGATTATTTTTATTCAAGAAGAAAATGTTTACATAAATAAGGAGGAAATCCCACCTTCAGAAATTTGCAGAAATGCTTGTACTTCTGACTGAACATACTTTTCATAAAATTCACAACTGGGATGGGACACATAGTTTTAAACTTGAGTTTAGGAGTAGAAACATCCTAAACATGTCCCACAACATATGTTTCTAAATTTTGTAAATTTAACCCAACTCTTTTGGAGAACAATATGATGATTTCAGAAATGAATAAATGATGATACATTTATAGCTTCTTTTCAAAGAAAAGAAAGGTAGCCAATCCTTATGACTAATAACTATTATTTAAAGTACAATTTGAGACGCTTGTAAAATTTCAGCCAGGGTCTTGGCATGACTTGGTGCCCAAGAAAAGGATATCTATATTGGGAATCAGCTGCTCTTACACAATCTTTTTGATGATTTGGAATCACTTAAAAATAAGGAGTTGATGATATAATGCATTCTTTGGATTTGGAGATGTTCATCCTATCCCTGCTTTGAATTAAGAGAATATATTGGTGGTTTAGTTAAATGTCTCTTAAGTCAAAATTATATGTCTTTCTTTATCCTGCATTTGAAGCCAGATCCAGCTCTTACTGTAAAAAGAAACACACAGGTGTGAAGAGCTTTCAGCTGCTCTAAGAGTGAGATTTCAAATACTGCAGTGGATTTGAAGCTGTGTTCTGCAGATCACCAAAGACCTGGGGAGTGTCTGTGCAAGAGCTGGCTCATCAGATAGCATTGACTGCATTTTCTCGTTTGTTTGTTTGTTTGTGATTTTTTTCCCCCAACAGTTTAATGGTGCTAAAAGTAGCTAAAAACACATTAAATATTTCCTAGCTAGCACTTTCAAATGCTAACAGTTGTGCTTGCCTCAGGGCTGTTATTCAGCCATCAAAACCAGAAGGTTTCTGTGTGATCAGAAAGCAGGGGTGAGTCTTAATGAGAAAACTTAGGAAGATGCTGCCTATAGTCTGAAACTCTTAAGGAATCTATGATCTAAATCCTGCTTAAAACCTGTTGGTAAAGGCAAACATCTGACTTCACTGAGCAACTGAGGTGTATTCACATCATTGTGAGAATGCAGACAGGGTGCTTGTGAATTGTAATGATTTTTTCTGATGTGATACTGTCAGTAAAAGTTAATTGGAGGACTTGCTGCTGGTAATATGCTCTACAGCAGCTAATGATCACCAAATAATAAAATAAAGGTATGATATATTATTTAATCACCTAATAGAACATTGCAATCTCTATATTTAATCTGAAAAGCTTATAAAGGATACAAGATTAAAAGCGGCAGTCATTGAAATATACTGTGCATTTGATTAACAATTATAAAAACATGATGAATCAAAAGCCTAGGCTATATTTTTCTCCTTTTTGACTCCATCCTATGCTATTCAAATTACTTCTCTGCCACCTAAGGCAGAGAAATAAGCCTCAGGAAATTTAGCCACCCATAGGTGTGGCATTTCTAGATCTGGTGTTCAGCTCTTGAAGGCGCTATTTTCCCACCAAATCTAGAAGGCAGAAAACTGTTTCACTCATATTTTTCTGCAACCAGAGAGCTGGACATAGCAGAGAAAAGCATGGGTTATCAAAATAGTTTTTGCTATGCAATATGCTTATAAATCAGAGATTTCACAATACTACTTATACAGAGTTCATGATGGCAATTGTCTGTTTGTTACAACTGGGACTACTAAAAGGATTTGCCACTGAAATTCTTGAGGCCAGAATAATCTTTGACCATTTTAGACTGATGCAATGCAAAATTAAAAAAGTAAATAAAATTTAGATAAACCCTGTGCAAAGAAATAGGCAAAACTAGGGGAACCCACTCTAGGTGACTCGTCTAAAAGAAGAAATTGATTTCAACAGCCACAGTACATCAATTGTGAATTGCTGAAACTATTAATTAAAGCCATTACTTGGGAATCAATAGAAAAGAAACTGTATCCATTTGCTCAATCCAGCAATTTAAATTTCTCAGGATGCCATGAATAAACTGTGAAATGTATCTTTAAAATAAAGTTTTTAATTAGAACTGGCAGTTCTGAACCTGCTGTTGGCAGGAGCCAACCTACTGAAAAAGAGCCCGATGCAATAGACTGTAAAGTGTATTTACTTGATGCTTTAGCATTTAACAATAAAAAAAGAAAGAAAAAAAAGAACTATCAACCTATAATACTTTAAGCTCTGTTTCAGCATCAACATTAGAAGATTTTTTTCTCTATAGTTAAACTACCTTGGAATTTTCAACTGTCATTCTTTTACAATAGGTAAAAATGCACCAAATAGGTGCCAAATACAGATGGTTTCCTGAAGGGTGAAACCTGTTTTACAGGAACACACACAAAAAAAGAAGAAGTAAAAATGAGTATAAGGAAAAAAAAAAAAACAAACCACACTTGCTATCGCAGATTCAGCAGTTTAAGTGCCACCCTACAATCCATGGCTGGACTGCTGGTGCCAGTAATCCTTCAGTGGCTGTGACCTGATTCAAGCACTCAGCCAAGCACACGCTGAATTCCACTTTGCTTAAATTGCATTGTCTCTTATCAGGACTTAAGCATGTGCTTAAAGTTCAATGTCTGAATTTTAAATAGGGTTTAGGCATGACACCTGCTTGGCAGAAATTACTCAGTTATTTTCAAATATGCCTCACTGCTTGTTCCCCAGAATAAGCGGTGCTAACATTTTTTTAAAATTCTATCTTAGGCTGAGTAAAATAGGTTAAATTTTTGCTTTGGTGAGCATCCATGGTGAGGAAGCAAAAGTTTATGTTAAGGGCCAAAAGATTGGATGAATAAAAGGGCACAGGATCCTATGCCACCTGTCTCTGCTCATTCTTTTGAGAAACGTGAGTCCAACTGTGCTTCCCTTTCACCTGTGGTTTAGGGGCCTTGGTGGCTGCTGCATTCTTCTTCTTTCATGTTGCTCTGACTGTGATGCCTTTTAGAAAAATCCACTTTTTCTGTAGTTGAACCCCAACAACCCTTGTCGCTGACCTCACCAGCCATGTGCTCAATGTGAGCATGACTCACAGTAGCGATGAGGAATCCTTATTCTCTCTAATTTGCCTTTCCCAAAGAAGAAAGGGGGAGTGGAGGTGGGGGGGGGGAGTGGGTGGTGGTGGTGAGGGGATGGGGGAGATTCTGGTATTTCCAAACTCACTTGCTGGAAGTGTTGTGTCAGTTACGATAATTTGGTCTAGCACATAAATCCTTAGGCTGACTTGTGATTCCCAGCACACTCCTTGTAGTCTAATTGAGGAATTGCTTTTCTGTCAGTCACATAATGTGGTGGAAATGCAAGAATGTGGGAAACAATAGGAGCAGGCTCGTACTGAGTCAAAACAGATAAAGCCAAATTGCTTGTTGGACTGAAAGATGGGAGCCAGTAAGTTGGTTAGAAAGCCATTGCCAGTGCCTGTACAGAGGGTACTTGCCCAGTGTGGGAGCATGGGGGACAGACAGGCAAGCCAGCAAGAATGCCATGAACCTTTTCTTTATGAAAGAGGAAAGATAAGGGCATCAAAATAACACAGTATGCTAGAGCCTGCAGATTGATCTGCAGGTAGGAGATAGCTGGGGTAAAATAAGCCCACGAACAGGTTGGGTGTGCAGAGAGTGATGCATGGACTGCGTGGGAGTGAGGGATCTGTGCTGGGATCTGGGATCTGATGGGATCTGCTCCCAGGCTGCCAAGGCCCTGGATCAGTTCAAGATGGCAGCCCAAGGGAGCACGTGTCGGGCTTCTTTTCCTCTGGAGACTTTTGTTTGTTATTCCTTTTCTGGTTATTTCCTCTAATCTGAAGAACAAGATGTCCTTAATGAAAACAGATGTTTTGCTCCCTTGCATATGAAAAGAATATAATTTCCCCAAAATAGAATAAACAGAAAGAATGCTGAAACCAGTGATGGATTTCCATAAACCTCTTCACCAATGCCCTGACCTGGCTGCTCCCTTTGCCCCTGACACATTGTGGAAGCTGTCGATGCAAAGGTCCATGGTGAGACCTGGGTGTAGGAGGGAGTGAGCTGTGTGCCTCTGTAAAGTGTAAACACCACACTGAGCTGGCTCACAGCTTTCCTCATCCATGGTCTCCCACTGTGAGATCCTGGTCAATGGCAGCTTTTGTCATTGGCTTCACTGTAACTCGGAATTGGTCCCAGTATTTAATTTAAAGCACAGCACACAAAACACCAAAATCATAACATCCCCGCTACATTTATAGAGCTGCATAAGCCACCGATTAACAAATGGATGAGATACTGAACTTTGCTTTACCATCTGTCTTTAATTACATAAAATAACTTGAAGCAATTAACAAGAAAGAAACACTGTGACACAAATAAATAAATCCTATTGATAGAAACAGACGAGGGAATACTTGAATATATGGATGAAAGTCACCAAAGCTGCATGATCTGAACTCAATAATATTAGAAATACTATCTGAAAGATTTACACTGACATTGACAATTATTTTTGAAAAAGAATAGTTACCTGTGAAGATGCAGAGAAACAAAAGGGAAGTTCTGTGTGTGTGACTACAAAAGGCAATGTGTGGTCTATCCAACAGTCTAAGTTTTTCTTTCACAGATAAGAAAAATTAATATCAACAGAAAAATATACAAAGCATGAGGTTTCATAACTGTGGACCTACAATGAGTCACGTAAGTCTGTGTGCTTGTAAGTGTTTAGGCACCAGTCGGGATTAGGCTTTTTAACAATTTCCAGGATTTAAGTTCTTAGCCCATTTTTTCAGCATTCAAATACACTTGTTTGCCTTCTCTGTCTAAGCATTTAATACAAATGAGTACTGTACAACAGGTATTGAGTGACTGCTGAGGGGATTAAGAACTGACTAACTGATAGGTGTCAAAAAGCAGCTGTCAGCTCTGAAGGAAAGCTCTGGAGTCAGTTTGCAGAAATGGGTGTTACTCTTGGCAGGCCTCAGTACTGCCCTTAATGACTGAGAGACAAATACATCCCCAGTTAAACAGTGCTTAGTAAATTAGGGAGGAAATTAAAATTGGTGGAACGATAAATAAATTTTGAAGATGGAAAAGCCCAGATTTGGTAAGCAGGACCTCTGCAGAAAAGAATCTTAAATCATGCACAGATAGTGTCAGTATTGATGCAATAGAAATCATATCCCAAGGGTGGTGCTTGAAGTGTCCGTGGTATCACTGCAGGGAAGCAACTGGACACAGGGCTCAATCTGATGGTGTGGAAGAGGAATAAAATCCTCTTTGAACAAGTTAGCAGGGATGTATGAGTTGACTTATGTGGCTGGAGTGCGTTGCAGCACAGTGGGTGCTAGAAATCTGAAAAAAGGTGGGAGAAAAAGTACAAGAACTGCTTGCAGATTGGAAAGTACGTTTTGTTTCCCTTACCAAAATGAGATGACTGGATTACAGTGTATAATTACCTTCACAACAAGAAAAAAAGTGTCTTGCATCAGATGAATATATTACAAGAATCAGTGGGTGGAAATATAAGCCAAGTAAATTTAAGCGAGCGTTGAGGCTTGGATTTGTAGCAGTTAGTGTGATCTACTGCTGAAACAAACAGCCCAAGAAAGCAATTGTGTACATGTCAAAATTGAATCTCTTTCTGGAAAACACAAGTCAGCCAAGCAGAAATTTTGGGCTCCATATATAGGGAATCGGGTAATGTCTGCGACAGAAAATGTTAGACAGGACAGTTAATGGACATTTCTCACCGCAGAGGCCATAAATCAAGGACAATGTCTTTAATAATTTGAATATTTTATAGTATTTTAGGCCAAATTCTGTTTGTTTCTTACAGCTAAGTCATCCAGCTAATCCCAAGGAAACACTGAGGCAAATAGTATCAGGAACAGCAAGTAGTATGGTCTTGCACAAAGTAAAGCATATTAAGTACGCCTTTCATGTTAATATGCAACATATTAATTCTATATATTAGAGATCTGGGGACCAGGGCTGTAGGCTGTGGCCAGGATGCTCCAAGCTGGCACTCAGCAAGCAAGGCAGTATGCTCAGTGAGTGAACTGAGAGATACACAGCATGATGGCAATGTGGGTGAGTGCTGTGTGGAGCACTGAATGTGTCATTTGACACAGTTTCAGGTATTCATGTTGAGAGAAAGAACTTCAATTGTTTTGGCGGAGAACACTGCTGTGTAGACTGAAATGGGAGAAAGAATGTAAACAAAGAGCAATGATCAATTGTTGTAGCTTGTGGAAGTGTCTTATAGGTCATGTCAGGGACTTTTGACAGACATTGTTCTATTTAGTAACTGTATGATAATCTCAAAGTAGAGGTAAACAGCAAAATAGTGAAATGTGGTGATGATACTAAACCAGGAAAGAATGTAAACAGAAGAATGCAGATAATGATATCAAAGGAATGGGAGATACTAGAAAGCTAAGCACAAAATCGCCCAAACAATTCACAATTAAAAAAAAAAAAACAAAAAGAAGAAAACGAATGCCAAGATTTTTTGGAATGTACATGTCCCATGTCCTGGCCATCAGTATTTCTGACAGAGTTTCAAAGTATGGCAGGGAGAAGACCAGGTGGGAGAGAGGTATGAATTTGCACAGTTGTAAAAGCTGTGCATGTAGAGATCTGTACCATGAAGCAGGGAGGTAAGAGTGCCTGTGTAAAAGATCTGTGCTATTGCATTCAACTCTGTGTTCAATATTGCCAGCCACTGGCTGACTGGAAGGACTTGGAAGAAATCCCACAACGATTCAAAGGCTGGAAAAAACACTTGGGGGAAAGACTCAGGCTCAAACCAAACATCTCATTAAGCATAAACTTAACTTAAAGTGTATGAGCTGTGCTGCAGATTTACAACTCCCTTTACAGCCCTGCTAGGTGGCTTTAACAAAGGAACTACATATCAGGTTAAACCGAGCACATGTTAAAGCACTTCATCAGCCTGGAGCAGGAAGGAGCTTGGTTAGATCTGGGAGGAAACTTGATCAAAATCTGTGAGCCCTTGGCCACCAAAAGGTGCATACTGGCTGCATCAAAATCACCAAGCAGTCATTTATTACCACAAGATATGGAACAAAGGTCTGTGAAGTCTTAAACCAGCCAACAATTTACAAGAGGGAGAGGGTGGCACCTAAATCATGCCTTTCCTGTGTATTGTTTTTAGGGTGAAAATTGGAAGGCTGTCAGATGGTCTTTCAAGAGGAGTTCATATTGTTGGGGGTTTAGGTTA
This sequence comes from Melospiza melodia melodia, assembly GCF_035770615.1. Classification (NCBI taxonomy): domain Eukaryota; kingdom Metazoa; phylum Chordata; class Aves; order Passeriformes; family Passerellidae; genus Melospiza; species Melospiza melodia. The sequence continues at coordinate 11,542,528 of NC_086199.1, forward strand.
GGTTTGAGTTAAGCACTAGAGAATGTATGTCTTTACATTGGAAGGCTCAGTGTTCTTCCCTATCCCAAGAATTCCTCCAGTTACCACAGAGCCTTCACAATTCAAGGTGGGAGGAAGAGTTCCCTTCTGAACTCTGAAATGATCTCTGTGACTGTTCATAAAACAGTTACTGTGAGGCTGAATTCCTGATGCTGGTTTTCAAACCAAAGAAAATTAATCTTTGAAGAATAGGGCTGTGGAATGCTGAACTGGAATCACAGATACGGTGGGAATATCTCTCCTGAGTAACCATTTATTGTGCTTATAACTCAGAATTATCTGAGCAGAGAGCAGTTTGTTCTCTAAGAATGGTATTTTGGGGGAGTTAGCACTCAGCTCTTTTGCAAAGTCAAGAGGAGGTGAATACCCATCTCTTTAGACTCTTAATCATTGGCACAGATTGAGAAGGGGCTTTTTTTAAAATTTAGTCAGAAATAGTAGGGGAAAAATCTCTCTTCTGGAAAAAAATTAACACATCAGTGTTTTGCTTAAATAATGATTCTAGGCTTATAATACTGTAACTCTCACATGATTTTATAGCTAGTATTAGCAAATCACTGCAGATTTAGTTTCATCATTCAGAAATAAATTAGTGAAGGAAGTGTTGACTTTGGTAGGGATTTAGTCCTGGAAAATTAGCAGGCACTTTTCTGGGCTTTACTAGTTTTTTATTCTTTACAAGAATTTAATAAAACCCTTGCATAGGTTATGAAATAAGTAACGGGGAAAGACCAAATGAGTGATGATTAGGGCAGAGCTTCCTTTTACAAGTCTTGATCGAACAAATTTTTCAAAGTCAGGTTTCTCATCAGAGGATTGAAGGCAGGATATAGGGTTAAATTATTCACATGAGTGAGTATCTACAGATATTTTTCCTCTTTCTCACTAACCTTTACAGTCCAGTTTCATGCTGTACTGCTTTATTAATACCTTAGTGCTTTGCCTCTCCCAACAGGATGTCTCTATAAGATCTTTATGTGCCAAACTCACAACCTGCTGCTCTCTTCATACATTTGCTTAGTTTTAACATTCAGCTCTCAGTCCCCTTTGGATATTGAGTTGCTGCAGCAGTTGTTAAATATTTTATGTGCAGTACAATACAAAAGCTACCAAAAGAGGGCAACATATGAGCCAACAATAAGAAATGCATCCTGACAAGTTTACGGTTGTGTATTTGTGACACCCTCCCCCCCTTTTTTTTTTTTGATAGAGAAAGACATTTTAGCAGAGCTGGTCAGTAAACAGAATTTCCATCCTATGGGAAATTCCAACACTTGGGGAAAAAGAGAAGGTGGTGAAGTTTTCAGGGACTGAGAATTCCAAGAGAATATATTTGGCATGGTGGAAGTGTTCTGTAAGTGTCAAATCATTCTCACACCAGAAAACCCAAAAGTTATAATGACATTAAAATATTCAATTTAGTAGGAGAATGTTAAATATATGAATGCTATATAAAGTTCAAAACAAGATTAAACAAAACAAGGAACTACTTATATGTTTTCACTTTATGGAAAGCAATAATTTAAAAATAATTTACTGTAAATAATATTTTAATTTGTCTCCATTAAAAATGTTGTCAAAATGAGTATGCTCTCAAAAAAGCAAGCTGATTAAGATGAAGTTGTATTTCCTTGAAGAACGTTTCCTCTGAACATGGTTTAATTATCTTTTCTCTTCATGAAATGCCTGAGAGAATTTCAGAATACTCTTAATAACCCTGCAAGGGACTAAGGTGAATTGGCTGCATCCCAGAACTGTCCCCAGTGCTCTGTTTGTGAAGTGAGACAACGCCAAGTGCCCAAACACCAGGCGTGTGAGCTCTGGAGCTACTATACCCTGGACAACACTGAATGTGCTCTCATTGCCAAACAGTTTATGATAAACAAAGGGTTTTTAAACTCTTCCATAGCACTCCAAGGAATTAGGCAGTCTTGAACATGTGCCAGAATGCAATGGGTACAATAAGCAAATATAATCTACCTCACTTAGGGTAAATACTTGGTTACAAATGTATTGAGAGCTCTTTAATTCTTTGTACGCTTCTGTGATGAGAACCAGAGGAAAGGCAGTGGCGATGCAAGCACTGGAGGGTGGTTTTTCCTTCTCTTATCAGCTGCACAGATAGGCTAGCTGCCAGTCAAATTAAAAACCTCACTGGAAGAAATGAATGAAGACCTGTAGGTGTAGAAATCTGCTGTTTATACAGCTGCCTCAAGTTCTGCTAATGATCAACCAGAATCAGCCACATCTTCATGGAGATGGAAAAAATTCTGTGGCAGTGTCCAGGAGGTTGACTATGGAAATCAGGGCATCCTCAGGTTTTTTTTCCCCATTTATTTTTTTTAATCTCTTTTTCTCAAAATTATACTTTCTGCCTGCCTCTATTATGGCTTAGAATGCTGGAAAGTATCTGGAAAGGAAAGAGGGTCAGATCTATGATCTAGTTGGAGGGCAATGAAATATTTGGAAAGTTTGGAAGTACTCACCCACTTTGAAGACAGGATGTTCTGCTTGCAGGAGCAATACCTTATCTTCTCTCATTTACCCACGTCCTGCTTTTGCATCTGTATTTCTGCGGATCCCAAAAGAAAAGATTTATTCTTCCTAGCCAGAAACAAGCAGAGGTTTCTGTTTGGAGGGTTTCTGTACTGTCTGATCTATCTCATGAGCAATGACTTCACATCATTCACCTGATGGAGGGCTGCAGAATCACAGGGTATCCAATGAGATGCTCAGTATAGGAATGACAGCAGTGAACGCTGTCTGTGTGGTGAATTGAGTGTATTGGCTCTAATCACAAGGTTTTCAGACAGCTTCTGTATTCTGGATATGCAGGAAGATATTTATACTTGTCTGCTTGTGCTTCATTTCTTGTACTGTTCATCTATTTTTGATTAATGTCTTGATACCCTCTCCCAGGAAATGATGCTACTTTTGGGAGACAAACAAGGAACAGTATGGAAGGTCACAAAAATATTTTAATAGCATTGAAAGGCATGGCTTACTGTCTGTTTGTGTTTATTTGTAGGGAAAAAAAGGTGACTTGCATCCCTAAATAGCCTTACCTCATGGGTATGAGCCTACATGTCTGACTGCCATCTTATATCGACACTTTACCCAGCAGCCCAGGGACTGCTGTTTATTCAGAAAAGAATTGGCCCATGCACACAGACACACTGATTCTCACAAATGGTTCTGTGTATGCCTTGGCTTCTTGACTTCTGCCAAATTCAAGCCTAAATTCTAGGAAGCAACAATAACACTAACAGGAATCATGTCAGACTTGAAAGTGATTGCTTTAGCTCTGTGAACACAAAATGGACTTCTTTTTCTTCCTTAGAAGTGATTTTCAAACATGCCTTGGCTTCTCTGAGCCAGCATAGTTTCACCCTGCCAGTCAGGTTGCGAAGACGAATCTGTTACCCCCTTTTGCAGATGTGGTATGTGAGCCTAGTTACATCACATTTCAGGGCAGATGGATCTCTGAAGGAAGCTCCACTATCCAATCATGTGCTTTCTGCTCCTTGCTATTGATTCTTGTGGTTAGTCTGTTTCTGATTTTATTTTTCTATGTAGTTTAAGGGCAAGTCTGTGGTTTGCCCCATGTGCCCAAGTGAGGGAGCAAGGGTGTAGAAGACTGCCTGAAAATAAATAAATCAGAAACAGATAGACTAATTACAAGGATAAATGCCAAGGGATGGAGAACACACAGCACCCTCATGATCAGATATGCCTGGGCTGTTGGAGGAGGGATGGATGTTTCACTGTGTGATGTAACCCTGCACCACATTGGAGAAGAGAGCCCGAGCGTCCTCTTCCTTGCCTGGCTGAGCAAAACCCTCTCGTGGGGTTTGCCTGCACGGCGTGTCCCGGCACAGGGAGAAACAGCTTCCCCGAGGTAAGGATGGGGAATCAGAGGCTGCTCTTGCCTCCCCAGTGCCTGCCCCAACAGCCAGCAGGGCTAAGCTGACACGAGGAAGGATGTAATCTGCTCCTGGTTGTTTCATGCTCAGGGCACGTTACTTCCTTCCACGGGCTAAGAGGATAGTCATGGATGTCACCCTGACTCACGGGCTCCTGGGGCAGCGTGGCTCTGTGCCATGCCTATAATCAGATGACCCGGGGGGTGAATTAGGAAGGCTTTTGATGTCATTCTCTGAGCACTGCACCACAGGAGACAAAGACTTCTTAACGTAACATCAGGCTATATCTTAAACATAACCATGAAACTAACTTTGACTTGCCAGCAGCTGGTACAGACAGTGGCCTCCCTACACTGCTCTGGCACTTAGCATAAGAAATGTCATTATGTGGGTGGATTAGGCAGAACCTGTCAAAGTTGTGTGCGTGTTCTTTGGCTGTGTTTCCCTCCCCAGGCTAATAATGCTGAAGAGATGGGGAGTGGGTTGACACATTTTCTGGCATGTGTCATGTAACCCAGCGAAGTGGAGGACATGCCAGTCACAAGACTTTTGTGCTTTAGCAAGGCGCAGGCAGCAGGGACAAGCTGCAGTGGCTAGCAGCCTTAATCCTCTCTGGATTCACACCCTTGCCACCTTCATCGTGTGGCTACAGCTTCCCCAGGGCTCTCTGACAGACCCACAGGTATGTTTGGAGGAAAAGTAAGGAGATGTATCCAGGCAGGTGTTGTTTAAGCTCATGTTATCTACAGACCCTGAAGCTCTTTGCAGGTTGACTGACATGATTTCCATAAGAACAACTGAATTTAGCACAGGGGGAAATATTCATTGCTTGTTTTGCAGGGTGCAGAAATGTTCTATACCAGTTCAGCAGAGGATACAAAGAATAACCATGCCGGATAAGAAGACATTTTTAGAATAGAAGACTCTAAAGCAAGATAACCAGAGACTGATGAAATTTAGGACACAGTCACTCTTTCTGATTCCCTAATCAAGAGTGGGGGATGTTGATATAAATATTGGGCTGAGAGAATTTCCACAATCAAGCAAAATCTCAAGGTAAATAATTCTCAGGAGAAGATGGACGAACAGTGCATTCAGTCTCACAGAGAAGTTTGGTTTTGCACAGCTGCCTGCTTAACACCTGTGCTGAGGAGATGAAGTTTACTCCCTGGGCTGAGGCAATATGCCAGGTTGGTTCCTCACAAATCATCATCAGAGGAGCAGAAGATGGAATGAGCATGTATGCCCTGTATGACAGAAATGCCATCTTCTGTCTCTGCCTGCGTGTTGCAAGCTGTGTTTGGTTGTTGGGAAAAGATGCAGTCAGCTTAGATGCCGACTGCATACCCCAAAACACACAGGCTATAGGTCTGATGTGACTTGTGGCAGGCACAGCACCCAATTCACTGGGAAGAGCTACTGTACTATTTTCCTTGAAGCTCATAGTATTAACAAAAACAAAACCAAACAAAAATAGTAGAGCCAGTAGCTTCTGCAAGTAACTACAGCTAAATGACAGCTACTACTCTGTTGCAGCATCTGTAGTCTATCAGGTCAAGAACTGCCATGCCCAGATGCCACATTCTCATTCTATGTAAAAGTGAAGAGCAGCAGCTGCATAAGTAGAAATAAGTAGAAATATAACTTGGCAGGCAAGGAGGCAACCTGTGGAGGGGAACTGCATGATAACCCCACAGGACAGGGGGTGCCTCCTCCCTTCCCTTGCTGGTGTTGAGTCACAGTGGGGATTGTATTAAGGGGGTAACAGAAAGTTACCTCCTGCAAACACATCACTGGTGTGACGTGGGTGCTGCCCTGTGTCCCACACACCGGTTAGTCACTTGGGGACAGCGGCCTGAGGGACTGCCATGGCATGCTCTGAGGGATGTCCTGTGCCAAGTATGCCATAGGGGAGGCAGAGATAGAGGACAGTGATGAGATGGGAGATGACTCTGACCATTTACTGTTGCTTGTACTGAATAACACCTGTGTGAAGTTGAGAAAACCTGCATCAACACGATGACTGACACAGAATTTATATTGTCCCATGACCAGTGTGACCCTGCTCAGATTGCCAGATAACGTCACATCTCCAGTTGTGTAACACCACCATGCTCTCTAGATCCCAGGTCTTTAAACATTATTGAGCTGATTGTTTGTACCCTGGGGTGGGAATTCAAATATTGTTTATCGGGGGAAATGTTAACTGCGTGTCCTTTGTTGGGAGTAAAGCAACCTGATTTGTCATACTTCTGAAAGTAGGTACTCATTGGAGAGAAAAAATGTGTGCCAGCAGGGAAAAAGGAAGAGCTTTCATCTATGAGTGAGTACACAACGTGCAGGGTACAAAACAGTGTTTTGGTAGATACCAGTGTTTTGCAATTCAAGGATCACATGACTGGAAAAAAAATCCACTTCTGTCATGGTATTTTTCATTTACAAACAAATAAAAATTAAGTTAAACTCTGTTCATTTATTGCTTTAATTTCTCCCCACTTTGTTTGTTTCCCTGCTTTCTTGTATGGTAATGTGCATGTTGTTTGGTTCCTTGTTTTTATTTGAAATAATTTTGCATGAAATTTTCTGAACTCTTGCAGAGCAGAGAGACTAGTGAATGTGTATGTTTATGCACCTTTGTGCATGTACAAAGAATGATGGATAGTTAATAAAATGCACATCACTGCAATCCTTTCATGCTTAAGATCCCAAACAGAAACTGTGAGTATTCAAATAAAATAGAACTGATCCAAAATGTACATATTTAGCTTAGATAATAGCAGTCCCCAGATATGTGCCTCTTTCTGCAGTTGGAAATCTGTCAGTTGAACAAAGAGCAGGATATAGTGTGAATTAGGCTGTCCTAAAAGCTTTATGTGATAGACACACTTTATGGAGTTAGTTCCATTTCTCTCACATTTCAAAAGCAGACTCAGAGCCTAGTTATCATGAGGACAAACTCCACAAAATCATTTTTTTGTAGTCAAGGACTGCAATATTTTTTAAAAGTCAGAATACATGTTAAAAGAACAGCTTGTCCCAAGGCTTATGGTTCAGCTGTAGAAAGTTTCTTCTTGATCCATCCATCTGAGAAATTGTTCCTGAAAAGTCATTCTGCATAAGGATGTTTTCGCTATTTTTTTCAGAGAGAAAAAGTATAAATGAGCTGCAAAGCTCGTGTTGTTCTGAACTCTCTCTCCTCTTTCACCATGAGTTCATCAAACAAAATTCCACAAGAAACAAATGTTATTATGAGATTAGCAGAATGAACGCCAGAGTTCAGATACTAAACATTTTTTTTTTAAAACAGTGAGCTTAATGACATGAAGGAAGTTGTAGTTTAAACATCAAGGTCAATTATTTCGTTAAATATTATTTAAAAGTTCCTTGCCTTGAAACAAAACCAGAGCTATCCTTTTCCCAAAAATGCAAACAGATTATGCAGCCCTGTTTGTCAGCTTCACTAGATAGCTTCTATTTGATCTTCAAATGAAAACAGTTTCTATTTCAGATTTATACAACAGGCTGCCTCTAAAAAGAAAAAAGATCTTAAGTTTGGACTGCTGTTTACTTTCCCTTCTAATCCAGTGAGAAGATTTGCATAAGAAAAGCAAGTAGATTTGAGTCTAGCTTTTGCTGTCTACATCGAAAGCATGAGCGTCAGTCAGTCCTCTCAATTTATTCAGACAGAAAACGATTGTTTTGTAAGTCAGGTGAGTAGAAAATCTTTCAGTCAGTTGAGCTAGGTTCTTCTAAAAGTAACAAGGACTACTTATTAAGACTAAGTGGTGTTTAAGTAAATAATGATAACAGTCAGACACTGAGAGTTTAAAACCTAAACCCCCCAGTTGCATGTCTGTTTCCTCATACCGTATATTGATTTAAAACAACATCCAGAATTGCTGTTTACTGGGTCTTGCAAAGCAGCCCCTTATCTTTGCAGATATAACAGCATCATTGTCAGGGGGTTTCAGTGAGCAGAGCAGTGCTGGGTGCTGCTCTGGGTCTCAGGACACAGCAAGTGCCCCCAGCTCCAAGCGTGACCCTGGCAGCAAACCAGCAAATCCTCTGTACAATGGGAATAGGGATTCGTACCTACAAGAATGCTGTGGAGTAGAGTAGTTTTATGTGTGCAATGTACTTGAAAATTTTTTTTTGGTGTACAGAAAGGCAAATTATTATTTTTTAGGAAGAGTATTAAAAGGGATATTTTGGATCATGGGGTCAAGTTCCTTGCTGTGGGTGGTAACCACATCTCAGAAGCTGGTTCTCAAACCAGTCAAATTCCATCTTCCAGGTGCTTTGATTCCTTCCTGACTGCGGAAGGCCTTTCTGGGTCCTCACCACTCTGGTGGAGTGAAGGTGCTTTTCTTTTTCCATCTTGAATCCCTTCCTGGACAGTTTGTACCAATTCTTATATTTTATTTGGGAGAAGGGGAGGGAAACTGTCTCACAATTTTCAGATTCATTAGAATTTTTCTCTAAGCCCCAGACACCTGGTGGAAAGATGCCAGCAATGCTGTAGGCTGGTTCGATGCACCAATAAAAATAAAATTAAATTAAAAAAACCCCAACCCTCGTGTAAGAAAAGCGCCATTCTTAGAAAGCCTCCAGCGTTCCAGCTAGAGCACAAACAGCTGCTTATTTAGGACTCTTCTCGGGTAAATCCACAGTCCCGGGCCAAAGGGGCCGCAGCTCTTGTGGTCTCTCAGACCCCCCCGGTGGGGAACACACAAGGGAGAAGGGAAGGAACGAGCAGGGAGAGGGAACCATCCTCAAACCGCGGCTGAAACTTCGCCTGGGGAGGGCCGGCGCTCCGCGGGGTCGCAGCAAGGAGGAGCAGCCCCGGGGGGACGCAGGTCCCCGCCCGGTTCGGCCCCGCGCCCCCCGCCCGGCTCGGCCCCGGCTCCGCCGCCCGCAGGAGGCAGCGGGGCTCGGCGGGCACGGACATCGCTGTTTTGCCCCTTGGCTCGGGTTTTCCCCTGCCCAGGGAACAAGCGCCTTTGTTGGAGCTGCGCTCCCCAGGGCTGGGGGCGATTTTTCGTTGTTTGGTTTTGACCTTTCTCCTCCGCTGCCTCCCGCAGGCCCGTCCCCGCAGCGGCGGCCCCGAGGGCGGACGGGGCAGCGCCGCCGCCTGTCCCCGGGAGAGCCTCGGGCACGAAGAGGAGCAGCCTGTGGGGCTCAGACGGTGGCGAGCGGGAGGGATTCGGGAGCACTTCTCCGGGTGTGGGACAGAGGCAGCGGTCCGTGTCCCTCGGGCACCCCTGTCCCTGCTTGCCGCTGGTGAGGGCAGCGTGTGCCCCCCGTGGAAATGCCGTGAGGCTCTGCCGGCACGGGGGCGCGGGCTGCTGCTGGAGCCAGGGCCAGGTGTGCCATCGGGAAATACCACCTCCAGCCGCGGATCGAAGAGCTTCCAGGCCGTGGCTGCACGGCTCGACAGGGGAGCAATCAGCCCGTCCCCTTCCCCCCTTCGACAGCTACAGCCCCCGCAGTCTCCAAACCCAGTAAGGCTGAAGCAGCAGCCACCAAACACCCTCGAAAAGACCCTGCCGGACCTCTGAAACCCCAAAGAAAAGCGAACACCAAATGGAAACGAGCCCACAGGCCCACCAACGAGCCCCCCCGAACTGCGGGAGCACCGCCAGCACAGACGCGGCGCTGCCAGCCCGTGGCCGGCCGCAGGGGGCCCGGCGCCCGGGGACCACCCTCGCCCTCCAACGCCGACTGCTGCTTCCTAATGCCTACGAATTCAACCGCATTCCCCCGGGGATAACGGGGGCGGGGTGGGGTTTAACCCCCGAGTACAATGGCAGTGAAACCACAAGGAAACAGGCGCAGGTGAAGGGCAGAGCGCGCTCGCTGCCGTGGTGCTGCCGCAGAACCCGCGGGGGATCGGGGCGCCCCACACAGCGACGGGCAGCAAAGGGAGAGCCTCGCCCGAGGGCTCCGAGCGCGGCCAGAGGAGCCGGAGAAAACGGGATTTTCCCGGGAATCGGGGGCGGCTGTGCGAGACCAGCCCCCGGTGCGCACCTTCCGCCCCCGCGCAGCTCCGCTGGGACCTGCGCGGCTTTTGCACGGGCGATCGCGCCGGGCCGGCTCACATCGAGCAAGAGCCTTTCCGGGAACAGGCTACTAAGAGCAGCGAGAGCAGGAGGGGGAGGGTGGGTATGAAATAAAAGGCTAAAGAAACAGTGCGATTTTGGGACCAGGACCAAATCCTAACGTGTTACATAAAAGCCACGGGCGGTTCTTATCAGCAAGCCCGGCCTAAAGAGGAACAATCCGCAGGACCGGCTCCAAAACAACTCTGTTAAAGGAACAATTGTGAAATGCCAACTTCCCACCAGCGTATGAACAGCAGGAGCCAGGCATGTCCTGTCTGTAACCGGGCTTCTGACAACCGACAGAGAGGGGAGGGGACGGAGGGGGATCCTCTCTTGACAAGATTTATCAAGAAACATTTAACTGGGCTTTAATCATATTAGCAAGAGCCCAATTAGGGCTGAGAGGGAAGCGAGGCTGGGGAGAGGAGGAGGAGCAAGCGATGGAGTCACTCGAGGATAAAGTCCTTTCATCAGGCTGCGCTCTCGGCAAACAGAGGAGTGCGAATAATCAGTGCCCTTCACTGGGGGGACGGGGGAGGGAGCGGCTGGGGAATGTGTGTAAAGGATCATTAAGGCCAGGCAGAAGGGGGTTTTTGTTGTTGTTGTTGTTTTTAATTATTACGGCTATTAAGGTGGTGTCTCTGGGCTCCCTCGGGCGCTGTTCTCTGAGACGGAGCGGGGAAGAAGCGAAGGGGTTCGGAGGCACCTGCTGCACTGCGATGACCTGATCTGCGTGTGCGGATGGGTCTCACCCTCCCGGAGCCAAGAGGGGCTCCGGCCCTCCCACCCGACCTCACATCACCGAGGGAGAATTTCCTTAAAAGCCCTTTTCCCGGCTCTCGTCTCCCTGATGTCGAGCGCATCCTACCTCCCAGCGCGGCTCCCCGGGGGTAGCGCGGCGCCTCACCGCCCCCGGCGGAGCCCGGTCCGGTGCCCAGGGCTCGTCGAAAGCCCCGCGGAAAGCGCGGCGCTGGGACCGCCCGGGGCAGGGACGGAGGGCAGAAGATGTCCTCCCAGGGTTCAGACTCTCCGTGCTTTCGCGTGGGCAACCTGCCTTGTCCTTAGGGACTCGGTCGCTCCAGCTGTAGGGGATGGGGTGGGCGGACAGCAAAGAAATGAAGAAAAACTACAGATGACAGGTGGGAGCAAAGGGAGAGGCTGTGGATAAGCCCGTGAACCCCCCTCCCCGGGTTACGCCACCTCGGGACACGGCGGTGGGAGCGCGGCAGCGGCCGTGACCCTGCCTGCGGCTTTCGAGACATCGCCAGCAGCTGCCGGCAGCTGCCCCGATTTCCTGCCGCTCCCCGCGGCCAGGAGAAGGGAGATAAGGCTGTTTGTTGGGCAACGAGGCACCTTTCGCCCAAGAGGAGCGGGATCTTTGCGCCGCGGGGCAGAGGATGCTGTCTTTTTCTTTTTTTTTAACAGGACAGGGCCCGGTGGGGTTTGCCGTTCGCACCGACGAGCATCCCCGCTGTCGGAAGCCGTCTGACCCGTGCCTGGAGCGGAGGCGCTTTCGCCCCCCACGCCCCCCTCCGCCCCCTCCCCTCGCCCTGGGCCGGCACAGCCACGTCCTCGGGGACGCGGGGCCCCGGGGGCAGCGCCTCCCGCCCGCACCGTGCCCTTTGCGTGACCGTGCCCCCGCCGCACCGTCCCTGTCCCACGCTTACCTTTCGGGCCCGGCCGCCGAGGGGCTGCCCCCCCCCGCTCCCGCCCCCCGCCCCGGCTCCGCCATCCCCGCCGCAGGGGTGTCGCACGCCGCCGCGCCGGCACAGCCTCGGCTCTCGCCTTGCGCGCACTCGGCTGGCGCTGGCAGCCCCGCCGGGTTCATGCGAGGACAGCGGCGGCTCCGCGCCGCGGCTCGTCTGGCTGCCAACGCCGCGGCGAGGCTGACGCTGCCGCGGCCGGGGGTGACTCACGGCGGCAGCCGCCGGGTAGCGGATCCGAGAGCCGAGCGGCGAGCGGGCACATCGGGCCCCGCTCTTCGCCCCCTTCCCCGGGCACCGCGCGCCGCCCGTCGCACCCATGCCCCCTCCCCGACCCCCTGCGCTTCTGCCAAGTGGAATAAACGCCCGGGTTTCCGGCAAATGTTCACCCTTCCGACACCGAACGGGAGGCCGCCCCCCTCCCGGCCGGCACCCCTGTCGCAGGCGGGCCGGGGTCCGTCCCCGCGGCCGGCAGCGCTCCCGGCGGCACCCGCCCCACCGTAAGTGACCGTCGGGGCCGGGAGGGGGTGGCCGGTCCCTCGGCGCCAGGGCTGGAGCGGGCGGGCGGGCCGGGCCCGGGCCGAGCCCCGGCCGTGGCCCCGCGCTGTCCCCGAGGTGTGCCCGGCGTGTGCCCGGGGACAGCCGCCCGCCCGCTCAAGGACAAAGGCAAACACAGAACCTCAGCGCGGGGCGGGGAGGGGACGCGGGGCGCACACCGGGACAGCGACTCGCAGTCCGAGGGACGGGCAGCGCCGGTGTCATCACCGCTGTGCTCTGCCCTGCTCGGCAAACACGCAGCTGGGTTTTGGCTGCCTGCGGTTTCCATGGAGCCCTCCTGGCACGTCCCAGCAAAAACGTATGGGGGAAGTCTTCATGGCGAGCCTGCAGCGGGTCTCCCACCTTTTCTCAGAGCTCCCAGGTGGAGTGCTTTCAAATCCTTTACCCCTGCGTGCCTCAGCACCAGCAGTGCTTTTGGGAAACATGCTTCGTGCATGACATCCCTGTTTTGAAGCAGAATTTTGAAGCAAAGCTGTAGAAACACACATCTTTCAGTCCAAGCTGTCTGCTGGATGTGCAGTTTTAAAAGCAGTGGCTCCCTGAAATAAGGAGATTATTAAAAGCTCATTTATTAAGAAGCTCAAGCCACAAAGGTAGTGGTAATGAGTCTTACATACTCTGCATACACGCTCAAGTTTTGGATAGAGGATGAAGGCATGAAGTCGGGCCTTTACTTAAAAATACTCTAAAGCCACTTGTCAGAAACGTGCTAAAATGGTAAGCCATGGATTTAGTGACGTGGATTATGTTGTCAGTCCTTCTACCTTAAGTTCATTTTTAAGTCCAAATTTCAGCCCTTTGAGAAAAGATAGGAAGAGGAGGAGGAGGAGGAGGAAGAGACTATTTTAATTGAAATGCTGACATTGCTAACCATGGCAGTGTGAATTCACTACTATAATAAAACCTCAGCTAGCAGCCTAATTCCAGAGAGGTGATGTTATCCAGTAATAATGTAATCAGTTTGTTGGCTGTAACATAGGAAACTGAGAATTACTTTATTTTATTGATTTTTTTGGCCAAAATGTGAAAAAAAGAAAATCAATAAGATGCCAGGACTGAGGCAGGAGAGCTACCTTTGCTATTTAAAATAATAAACCAAAGTTCTTCATGAACATTTTTTCACTTCAGTGCAGTTTCACAAAAGTGTACTTAAAAAGGGACAGCTAGTGAGAATGCAAGCTTTCAAGCTAGGAATTGGAAGGCAGAAAGGCCCAAGGGTGTAACATTGTTAAAAGTGAGAGGTCCCGAAAGCAGAATGTTCACTTTACAAAATAGAAGTTTACTCCTGGGTAATCGCTGAATGAGTTTGCATTGATTTGCAGCTGTGAATTTAAAGGGAAGAAAGGGAAAGAAAATAAATGAAGAAGACAAATGCCTTGTTAGTAAATTGGGATGCAACAATTAAGAAAATTATGTCAGATATATGAAAAATTGGAATTGACTGCTTAAGCTTTTGAGTTTATATATTCAGGATTCTCCATCCCTCATATCTGTCTTTAATACTTGTTTTTAAGGAGTAAACATTCTGATAATTTTCTAGGCATCGGGCTTTCAAATTACAAATAAAAGGAGAAGTGAATTAGCTTGTAAGGTGCATGTACCAGTGGAGCCGTATTAGTGAAATCTTCCGGAGAGGGTTAGTCAGTGTTAGTGAGGTCAGGATTTCAGACTCTGTGAAGTTTTTATTGATGCAGAAAATTGCAAGGATAGACCATATTATCCCTCTAATTCAGATTTAGATTTTGATGTTGCTCTCAGAAGGTGTTCTGTCTGTTTAACCTTAAAATTCAGTGTGGTCAGTGGGACTCTTTGGGTTGGGGCCATGAATTCTTTGAAGGAGCAAATCTTAAGTTTCTCCATGTTGCTAGGAAGCCTAGCAGTATCAAGACAAAGACATATGAAAGTATGTGAAGACAATGAAAACAAAGTAATGAGTATAGCCAAATCATAACTGCCATTTTAACAGAATGGCTTGTAAATAACAGAGCCCTACAAGAATACTTGGGTGTGCCTGAGTCAACCCATTTTGAAAACCCTATGATATGCAGCTGCAGAAATGACACAAATTCTTGAAAAACAAAACTTGAAATTTCTTGAAAATCACGTTTCCAAATACAAGCACTGTTCTGCATATAGATACATCACATGCTGTCCAGTAACTCTTAAAAAGTAGCCTAAAACTGCTACAGTGACTACCTCGTTCATCTGATCTACTTAAGGCAACATTAACCCCGTTTTATAACTTGCACTTAACAAAGCATTGTTATATGTATTACAATGATTTGTGAATATGTACAGTCTGGGCTGTGGTTGACATTCACTGTCAGGCTTACATCCAAAAACATACAAGTTAATTTGCACTACATGAGCATTGGCACTACAGAGTAATGAACTGCAAAAGGTACTTGGAGAATATTTTCCAAAGCTGCCCTTACACACTTGCTTGAAGCTAGAAAATAGACCTGATATAATGATAGCTGTTTTGGCTTTATTGTGGAAGATAATACCAGTTTGTGACTACTGACTGGATGTGGAACAAAACTTTATGGTTGTATGGATTGGATGTGGTATTTCAGCAGTCATACAGGGTACTAATGGAAGCACTGTGAATTAGTTCTGTGAAAAGATTCAAGCGGCAATTAATTACTGTTTCTCTCAAATACAAAATGAGAGGGCATTGAAAAATTAATTGAGGAAATTTATGTATGGATATGAAACATGGTAGTTTGGGTGCCACACAGGAAATTCCCAAACAACTAACTGGCAATTTTGGGAACTTAACAGGTTAGGCTCCAAACAGCATTTTCAGTTTGGTTGTTTTTTGCCACAACAGAGAGATTACACTGGCCCAATAGAGACATTTTTGCTTCCTTGGTGCATTATTCTTGAAGTCTTACCTCCTTCGTCATTGCTCAAAATTGCTGATTTTTTTATTTTTATACAAAATGTCACCTTTTTAATTGAGAGACTGGGTATGATAGTGTGGAGGTGGGTCCTCATGTATACAGGAGGCAGAGAAGCAAGTGAAGGAGGAAAAGGGAAAGAAGAGGGAGTTTGGAGGGCACAGAAGGAAGATGGGAAATGTGGGGCTTGCAGTGGAATGACTGGTGATGGGATGGGAGAGGAGGAGACCGGACCACTGACTGTGGAGACAGCTGTGTTCAGAGTTTGTTATTTGATCAAACTACTCCTTATTTAACATGCCCTGCATTTCTCAGTGGGGATACAGCTTGGAATCTGTGTGGAATGGTGAAAAATTGAGAAAGTAAAGACAGAATGAAAAAGCAAGAGACAATTCCCTAATTTGTTTCTTTTGCATTTCTAAAGCCTGCCGAGCCCACACATCGGGTAGAGTATGCTTAGAATCTTGGAAAAAAATAAGCTGCAGCTGGAACAAAGTTGGAAATAAATTCCTGTAATTTTAAAGATGATAAAAAAATATCTGACCAGTCTTTCTCCCTTCTCCCTCCAGAAGGTCCAGCAAAATCATCTACCCCATGGCAAATGCTTGACAACAACATCTGTATCTACTCTGAAATCACAGTTCAGGGTATATATATGTAACTCATATTTTGTCCTTCTGATATTGTTTACCTGGAACTTTCACACTGTCATATTTTTTACTTTCTTTTTCACTCAGTTTGCTTCTTTCCTTTTGGGACAGAAAATCCCTCATGCAGTGTGGTCCAGGTTATACTGAACCACGGATGTCTCATCCAGAGCAGTATCTTATTGCACACATGACTTATGTTTCAAAAGTAGGGTGAGTAATGGGTGCTGGAATTTAGCTTTATACTGTGTTTTGTGTCTGGGGTTTCTGTAATAGGTTCATGAAGTTCACAGATGCTGCTAGTAATTTCTTAATTTTTTTACCTCCCATTCCTGCCTTCCCCCCCCCCCCCCTCCATTTCTCCAGAGGCTTCATGAGGTCCTGGAGGACTTTACAACTTTGCAAAATGATGCAGAACTATATCAAAATGTTCCAAGCACAGTATAAACACATAGGGTCTATTTGTGCTGCAGAAATACCAGGTTTTGACTGGGCATGATCCCATATAGCCGTAGGATTGTGGGTGAGCATTTCATCTTTACCAGCAGAAAGGTTTGCGGTGACTGCATGTCTTAGGGATGTCCTCAATGTGCATGGAAGGCAAGCAGTGCTGGACTCTTTACATTGCAAGTGGGATGGTTTGGATGGTACCCTGCAACGTCATCCTTGGCTACACAGAGAGAAAACTGATATGCCTGTGATGCTCTCAAGTACATTCCATACGCCTCCAAGTACAAGGGCAATTTTGAATTTAGAAAGAAGCTCTCCAATGTGCTAAGCTGCTGATGTAGCACTTGCAGTGAGAAATGTACTGGTCCAGATAGAACTCTTGGGAGTACACTCAGAAAGAGGGTCTCAGAAAGAGATGCAAAACAAACAAACAAGCAAGCCAACAAACAAACAGAAATGTTCAAGCACACAAACAGCTTATTATTTGATCTGGAAACAGAACAGAGGTGTTGCCTGTAGCTGCACTTTGTTCAAACTTCATTTGAGCTTGTGATGTAACTTTAGTTAGTCTACCCAGCTCGTGTCGGACTCTGGACTGTGGGATTTCTTGCTGATGATTCTGCAGCCTCTCAGGCTCCTAGGGCTACTGTGCAAGAGTCTGTTTGCTCAGAGATATCTATTCAGTGCAAAGAGGTGGTGACAGAAGTTGCTGTTAATTGTTGCTGTACGGTTGAAGGTTGGGGGCTGCTGTGCGAGCAAGTCTCCTCTGCTCTGCTGCAGTTCAAAGTTAAGGCACCTAGATGAAACTAGGGAAAAGTGTTAATGCAGCTAGTGCTAGATCTCAAAAGAATAGAGACAAGGAGGAAGGTAGCCAAAGTTCAGACCCAGAGGGTGCATGCAGTTTAGATATGCTGAGTCCAGTCTCGTGTCCCAATAAACAGATCACAGTCATTGTGAAAAAAGGGTCTCATTCTTTCCAGGATAAGCTGGCTGTTTAGTTTGTCTTTCTAACCAGTCAATAAAGCTCAAGCAATGTTCTAGGAATTATCTTTGTATTGAAATTACCTTATTCCTTATGTGTCTACATCTATATTTGGATGTGAATTTTAGGACCTTGGATCCTACAATATTTAGAGTCCAGTTAAATTTTGACATGAGAGCAACTGCATTATTTTTCTGTTCATTTTCTGAATCTGTAAACAAGCTTTTGTGCAAGACTACTGGCACTGAAAGTCTGTTTGAAACGGACTTGTGGAAGTGCAAGAGTTCATAACCCTTCTGTTGCAGCAACTGGGGGGCAGTCTGAACACTGAGTGCCTGCTGTATGAGAGGTGGTGAGGCCTTCCTGAGGTGCTCCTGCAGAGCCCTAGGAAAGTCCAGCATTGCTGCCAGCTGCACGACAGATAGTGCATACAACAGCCTCCTCTAACCTGCCAGGAAGAATTAATAAGACACTTTGTTATTAAATTAAATTTGAATTTAAACACTTCCTGAGGCTGAGCTTCAAACTCTTCAACCTGAGAATGGATTCAGCAGCATCTTGTGAGCTTAGGAGCTCACTAGGTTCCACTTTTACAGCAATAGAACAGTTTTCCATTGTAACCTTTACTTTCTTGTTTATTTAATATGTATGAATGACTGTTGTTGGCTCAATATGTTAACAGTTATTTAAAGAATGATCTGGTAAATTTATTAGTTCATGTATGGATTATAAAATATATTATCTGTCACTATATTTTCTGGTCACTCACTTTATGTTAAGATTTCATTAATATGCTTTTCTTAAATAACAAACAGATCCTGCAGAGCTGGTTAGCCATGTGAGGACCATGTGGTGTAAGCAGTTATAAATACACCAGTAAAAAACCTTCCAGAGAATTATAAATCACTATAATGTTCAACTCCAGTAGGTTGATGAATAGTATCTTTATTAACTTATTAACCACTTATCAAAATGATTTGCCTTGTACTTAGACTTAGGTTTATGTTCAGTGTAAATTTTACATAAAGCCTGACTTTGTTTTCTTTTGCCAGACGTATTTATTTCTGAGTCAAAACTCAGTCTGTTTTGCAAAAAGGAGGAGAATCAAAGAGGCATAATAATCAGCCTAAACTCATCCAAAGCACTTTAAAAATAGCCAGCCCACCTACTGCACTGGGAGATTTTATAGTGCAGTGTACAGAAGCACAGTGTGGAGTAGCTAAGGAGCTGTGCAATATGTAAGCTGTTCAAAATGTACTCCAGGCTGTGGCTCTCTAACCAGTACCAGATCTGTCCCTGCTGGGGCATCTGCCTCTCGGATCCCCAGTGCCTTACAGCTTGGTGCCCATGGTGTTTAACTCTGCTTTCCATGAGGAATGGCCCTGCATGGGTTTCTGTTTCCCAGCCAGTGGCTGTAGTGGGGAGCTCTGTGGCAGGAGGTGGTTGGGAAGAGCGAGACGGCGTCGCTGCTCAGTCACTGGCGCGGTGGGCGGCGCTGCACCGGCATTGTCACTTGGGCTGTCACACAGATGGCCTGTGTAAACTGGAGTAAAATTCTAGCAGATAGGTCTGCAGAGGGATGCAGGCACCCAACTGCGCTGTGTGGGCCTTGCTAGGCTCCATAAAACCATGCCCAGCTGTCAGCTCAATTTGTGAGTGTCTGAGCTCTGCCAGGGAGCAAGTTACAAACTGCTTGCAGGTTCTGGTAGGATTCTTGGGGAAGACCTTTCCTGAGCAAGTTTTCTCTGCAGAGTCCTGTAGAAAACTGTTGGGGTCTCTCCTCATACAATGATACTGTTTCTTGGTGGATCCTGTTATTATCATGGTGAAATGCAAATACATGATATATACAGACACAAATTGAATTGTTCTAATTTTCAGAGACCACTTTTATCTTTACCCCTGCTCTTTCCTCTCCAGCAGGCTTCCTCTCTCTTATTATAAATGCCTGCTTGTGTGTTCCTCTAGTCAGTTTTTATCAGTTTTACCCTTAATTGGTACACATAGTTGGTCAGTTTACCTAATTTCCCAATAAAGAGTTTATCGGTGAAAGAGTGTTTGGCGTGTGAACAGCACACATTGCAAAAGATGCTGCAGGAGGAAGGGCAGTATGGATGTGTATTACCACACTCCAGCTTAGGTCAGGTGGTCACATTGCTGTATCTGAGGGGAATCTTGCACTAAAATAAACTTTGAAGTTGACTGAAAAAAAAGGGGAACTTCCCATTGTAGAATAAACAAATTGTACTATGCAGGGAAATGAGTTAAGTCAGTCTCATGGTTTTCAGCATCACTAGTGCCTTGACAAAAGGAGGATCTGGGGGCACTTTTAGATACCTTCAGTACCTAAAGAGATTGAAAAGAGGGAATTTTTACAAGGGCATGGACTGATAGGACAAGGGGTAATGGCTTTAAACTGATAGGGGGCAGGTTTAGATTAGATATTGGGAACAATTTCTTCACTGGTAGTGACACACTGGTTGCTCAAGGAAGCTGTGGGTGCCTCATCCCTGGAAGTGTTCAAGGCCAGGTTGGATAGGGTCCTGAGCACCCTGGTCTAGAGGTAAGTGTCCCTGCCCATGGCTGGGGGTTGGAACTGGATATTCTTTAGGGTTTATTTCAACCTAACTCATTCTATGATTCTGTGATTTTAAAAGGGTTAACTACTTTTCATAAAGTGCATCTTATAAATGTAAAGCATCTTGGCATTTCCTTTTTGTGTCTGTCAGAGAATTTAATGAAACAGCTTTTGTTTGTTCATACTTTTCTTTTTTAACATTTGTATATCATCAGTAACTGTTATTTTTTTCTGCAAAAAAGAAAAGGAACTTATGTTTTCTTCTCTATGAAGACAGAAGTCAAGTCATCCTATTGCTTTAGATAATAATATTTATCTTGATTAAACATATCAACACATAGACTTTTACTGCTCCCGACAACAAGGATTGTAAGAGTTTGCATGCTGATATTTGATAATTTATGTGTCTGTAGAATTCGATCACTATAGGAATGGAGTATGATATTAGGCCCTTAATGCATTTTGTGGAGGAAAAAGCAATTGTTAGGGTGAGTCTGAGTTAAAACATGCAGCGGACTTCACTCTTTCCAAAGGGAAGGAAATTCTCTACTTCTTTACAATTTTTTGAAGACCTTTGGTACCCTGTGGTAGCAAATATGTTCTCAGGATGAGAGATGTCTAGACTGTGCTCTCCAGATTATGGTAAGCGTTTTATTCAGCTGAGAGCTGGAGCTCTGTAAATGGTTGGTGGGATTTGAAAGGACCTCAATGTGCAAGGGGAAAGAGGAACCTGCTGTAGATCTTTTGGGTCCTCAGCTGCCAAGCATATAAATATGGATAAGCATGTCCCACTGACTGCAGCAGAATTTCAAATTAAGTTTTTTCAGAAGTTTTTCCAGAGTTGGGATTTTAAGCAGTTTCTGTGTTTAGCTACAGTGTACCAAAGATTGTGTGCTCATACAGTGAGCTTCCTTGAGCCAGTGCAAAAAATCAGGAAGGCTGTTATGCAGTTATTGCTGTATATCTTCCTGCTTGTAAGCCTAAATTCCACTCTGGTTTTTTGGTGTGTTTTGTTTAAATCCCTGAAAAGATGTCATTCTCTCACTGAATGTGTTTTTCCTTCTAAACATAAGCTGTAAATACATACACAGATAATGTTATATGATTTTTTGAGTCATCTGCTTGAAGCTGTTATGTGTTTTATGCTAGGCAAATTTAGAAAATTATTAAACCTCATAAGCTCAGACATAAAAGCTCCTTGATTCGTCTTTGCCATGGAAATTGCAAGTTTTAACATGCAAGTGTATATGTAAAAGAAAAACCCCAGAGGTAACAGACAAGTAGAAATTTGTAGGGTTGTTACAGATGCAGCGACATCTGGTTTGTATTGCAGTTAATGATTTATAATATTATGTGCCATTTTGTGTTATATAAGCATTTATTATTCATCTCCATCTCCTCTTACAAATCAGTTTTCAATGCTTCCCCCCCCCCCCCCCCCAATCATATATTGAGAGAGCATGTTGGTATGCATTTATGCCTACTAAAATACAACTAAAGGTGTTCCTCTATATTAAGAATTTTTGAAGTACTTAGAGATGGATTCTCTGTTCCCTGTGAAGTAACTGTTGGCCTAATCATTACCAGGAATTGAACCTGGAACTACCAGAGCTAGAGAATAGCTTGACAATTTGAGCTCAAAAAGGCTAAATCTTCTGGCTAACAGTTGTAGGAGAGTCATGCCTTTTGTGGCTCTGGCAGAAGTTACTAGTTGGAGAGGGAATTATGCTTGTGCAACTCAAAATTGTTAGTGAAATCCAAGGGAATTTGGGGGTTTGCAGGGAATGCAGAACTGGGCTCTTCCAGGAGCTTCCCAGTAAGCATGAAAGGGTTTTTTTTTTTTGTTTGTGTGTGTGTGATGAGTAGTGAGAAATCCTGATGTCTGACAATGTTCTGGCTAAGTGTGCTCTTCAGTTTTCCATTAGTGGTGGCGTAGTCCATCAGTAAATCCTTTCAGGAGTAACCATCTGGCATTTCCTAAACCTTTGTCTGTGTATAATGTAAAACTCAGTGTTACCACTCTAAAGAAAGACCTTGAAAAGTTAAATGCCATTGGAATTTAGTAATGTAGGCCACAGTGTAAACTGTGGTTAAGTTGAGCTGAGGCCTTCTTTAGAGAAGGAACCTGTAATTGATTAAACCCTGCCTCTAGCTAGATAAAAATTAGTTGAAGTAGATTAATATAAAAACGGTTAAAAGCTTCCTTGTTGTTGTCAGTTTTCAAAATTAAACTTGTCAAGAGTTTGGCAGAAAGAGCTCAAAGGCAGAGCTGATCTAAACTGGAGAAAACAAACCCATAGGAGCAAAGAGCAATGTGGACCTTCTCCTTTTTGATTTAAATGAATTTTCTAACTGAAGGCTGTGAGCTTTAAGGGCCTTCCAACCCAAATGATTCTATAATTCTGTGACTTTATGGCCTTCATTTCAACTTGCCAAGCCATTTTTCTCCAGACTACCATCTTCCATGATTTGTGTCTCACAGCTTTGTCTAACGCAGAAATTTCTTCCGTACTGCTTGGCCGATCTTCTTGTGGCCTTCATGAATCTTCTCTAACATTAAATGAGTGTAATTATTATGAGAACATAAACCAAGGGCAAAACTCAAAAGGTAGTTTTGGATTCAGTAAGAAACAGTCTGAGAGAGAATTGAAATGGAGACAGCACAGCCTAACAGCTAGAATGATGTCAGGCTTTTTGCTGGAATCTGCTTCCATCTGTAACTTTGCATGGCATGTGACCTCTGTGTCACACAGTTTGTCCTGCTGCAGGCTCACCTGCATTTTGGTGGCAAGATGGGGCAACTTTCTGTAATTGATATGGACATAAATTCTGCAGGCCCAATGATGAGTGGAAAGTGAGACTCATAGACTCCAACAAATGCTACCAAAGTGTTTATCAAAAAACAATGTTGATTTTACTCAGTGTTGCACTAGAAAGTAATTTTAGAACATGTTTGGGCTTTGACACCTTTTCTTAATATTTTCTCCCCATATCCTTTTGTATATACAACTGGGCCACGTTAGTGACCACAGGTATGAATCTCCATTCCATTGCATTGGTTTTATGCCAGAGTAACCCCACTATTTTTCACAGCATAAAAGTCTGATGAAATGTGGTGAAAAATTGATCCCATACATATTCTAATCTCTGAGTGACTTAATATTTAGTGCTAAAACATTTTCAACCTTTAAAAACAACACTTCTATCAGTCATGTTACAGATTTAAAGTCTGCTGTCTCACGACTTGCCAGAACTGCAGCAAATGCTGGGAAGTGAGCATGTCCTTAATCACAGCAAACCATGGGATATTTGATCCTTACATTTGACAGTCCTGTTGGAGGGTGAGCTAGGACTTTTGTTTATTGACCTTAGTGTTGAAATGTGTCTTTTACCCACATCTCTATTTTAAGGTAAAATAATAGAATAATTTCCATAGATGTAGGCTATTTTTTCCTTTTGAATAATTGCAGTTACCTTTTAATGGTAGCAGCTTGAAATCTCTCTAGACTAGGAATCTTATGGACTGAGAGTATGGAGTGAGAGATAAGTTAACAGAGGCCTTGAGAAAGTAAACAAGGCAAAAGTCAGGTGCAGGATGTTTCATGGGTCTGCAGGTTGTTTCTGGCTACAGAAGTAAAACTCATGTCTGACGTTGTTACAACAGCATACATATTCTAAATTTACATATTTCTGTTATTACATACATACGTATACATATTCCCTCTAACTGTTAACAAATCTACTGCTCTGTTTGCAATATAAGGGGAGCATTGTGGTAGTTTTAGATTTCTGAATTCAATGAGCCTGTTCCTGTTAAAATTAGTTGCAAAGCTCCAGTTGATAGCAATAGGAGCAATCTTATTATTTTCAATGATCATAAGCTAGCACTCCTGACAAATAACTTGGGTAACTGAGACAGGCTGCAGTCTCAAAGGAGAGATCATTGAAGAGATATCAGTGTGTAAAAGGGATGTAGAATTCTGTTGGATTTGAGGCTTTGCTACACCACAGATTTCCTGCATGACTTTTAGATTACTTAATATGGTTGCCCTTTGAATCTGCAAACTGGGCATAGCAACACATCCTTATATAAAAAAAGAGTGATGTGCTCAAATAGTCATCTGTAGTACATTTTGTGATTTTTGTGATTGGGAGAGATT
Organism: Melospiza melodia melodia; assembly: GCF_035770615.1. Taxonomy (NCBI): domain Eukaryota; kingdom Metazoa; phylum Chordata; class Aves; order Passeriformes; family Passerellidae; genus Melospiza; species Melospiza melodia. Next base: position 11,566,572 of record NC_086199.1, read on the forward strand.
TCTCATAAGACTCAGACATAAGTTTGATCTGAAACAGTTGGGTAAATAGAACCAGTAATTAATTAATTATTAGTTAATTAGCTCAGTTAATCAGTAACTGATGGAGTAACATCTGTTGCTCCTGCTTATTGTGTAAGGGAATTGTAGAATCACAGAATGGCCTGGGAAGACACCTTAAATAAGGGAGTTGGGAGCCTTGATCTCATGTGGTGCTCCTAATGGCACTGTGGTACCACAGCAAAGTAATGATGCTGCAAATCAATTATGCTTCTTTTCATATATAATATATTTTTTTCTTCAAATTGCTGCAGGTTAATGAGAGGTCAGTCCCTAACTTGAGATATTCTATAGGCAAAATAGAAGTGTTTATGCATTTAGACTGGGGCATGTTTAAGGCAATGAAACTTGGTTTAGCCAGTAACAAAAATGGTTATGTTAAACCACATTGTCTTGTGCTACTTAAAGGCTGAAGATGTACAAAGACTGCTTGATTCAGCTGGCATGTGGCAACTTGTTAAGCCTTGGTAACTTCAGCTCATGTAAAGGTGGAGATAAGAAATTGCTCTTGTTCCTTCTGGTATTAACATCTCTGACTACAGGAAAACAAGTCAGGCAATTTAAAGGTCTTGAGAAGTTTTATACTGGTTAACAGTACTCCTCTCTCCTTTTCTCCCTTTCACTTCTTACTGATTTTAATTGGCTGAAGAAGAGAAATTCTGGTTCATGGGAAATCTTGTTTTCTTTTTTTTTTGGGGGGGGGAGGGGGGGAGGAGAAGTTTTTGGTCAAAATTGATCTGGGAAGTGAAAAGAAATTTTTCTGCCAAGCAGAAATTTTGTGATAATTTCCTGCTGGAAGCAACAAACATTTTATTTCTGAAATCAATATGCTGTCTGGTTCCTGCAGTTTCTCAGTTAAAATGGCATTTGACAGGTGACTCTGACTATCAGCTCTGTGGAGTAGTTGCAGAGTACACACTATCAGTGGTGCTCTGGCAGCCCTGCTCTGTGGGCTGACTGGAAGTCTGTTGCAGGGTTTCCAAGCTCCCAGCTGGCAATCTGTTCTTACTGTTCAGCAATCAGAAAGTCTGGAAAATACTGGGATTTCCATGTTTTCTGTACCCTTAGTAGGAAGTATTGCTTGTACATGGTAAACTTTTATGCTCAGGGTTTCCAGAACTTCTAGCTCAGGTGACTGAAACCATGAAAGCTTGATGTTTTCTCTCTTTGGGACGCTCTTGGACAGATCTGTCTCCTTCTATTAAACTCACCTTTATTTCAAATGCTGTAGGATGCAGAAAGAAGGGCCTCCTGTTTCAATATTTCACCCATCTCTTCTCTCTGGAGATGTACCTACCGGGCTTTCAACTAACTTGCTGGAGTGGGGGTAGCAATCCAGCTGTGCAAGTGTGGAATTTAGCGTGGGCTAATTCCTGCATGCAGTATACCCAGCTCCCTTGGGTGTGTCCTGCATGGCTGCTAGACCACAATGGAAACTACCCACGCAGCTTCAAACAATGCTAATGAGGCGACCTCGCACCCACCACACCCAGCGACTGGAAGATTCTGGCCCATCCTGCAGAATAGCAACTATGCAGAGTTACAGCATCTGGCTCTGGCAAGGCTGCAGGCACAGTCAGTCTTTGAAACAAAAACAAGATCATGCACTGTTTCTCCCCATATTTACTTGACTGAGTGCTGCAATGCACACATGTGGGCAGGAGCAGGAAGAGTGCACTCCACCAGTGATTGTGGAGGGGCTTTAGTGGCTCAGCACCCTGCAGGATCTGCTGCTTGAGCTGATCTACAGCTTTTTTCTAGCCACATCAAGGATTTCACACATCTTAAGCAGAGCTGGCATTTGCAATGTGAAAGCTACCTAAAAGGTGTCAGATTTGGCATTCCAAATTGAAGTTTATCAGACATTCTTACAAGCAGATTGCAATTACACCTATGCTTAAGCCCTGAATATCCATACATTTCACCAGAGGTCCAACTCTTTTCCAAGTCTCCTTCTTACAAGAGTGATACAGATCTCCTGTGATTGACATACAGGTCAGAAAAAAGGGATTTCTTGCTTGTGTTGCTGCAAATATACTTCTCATGCTGAAGAACTAAGCACCTTCAACTTCTTTTATTGCCCTCATTACTCTTGGTCTGTGGATAGCTGCATGTGGCAGGAGACAGCAAATATTTTAGATGAAAGAGGATAGAAGAAAGCTAGAATTGTTTTCAGTCTTCATTGGCACAGCAGGCCATTTCTGCATTTCACTTTCAGAAAGGCTTATTCTGACCATGTGAACACTGAATGCACCTGATCTTTCACGGTTTTGGTAATCTTTGCATGAATGCATTGAGTTCTGCTTGTGAATTACCTGTATGGGTGAACAGATTTGAGCCCATAAAGACTCTTCTGGCTCTTCAGTTCATCCTTGGTGCCTGCCAACCTTAGGCTTTTACAGCAGGGATCTTGCGTAAGACCACATGTGCAAGAAAATCATCCATGCAACATTTAAAACCATTGTTTCTTCCATTAGTTAAGAGGAAACACAGACTAATTTCTTACTGAATGTGTTTTTATGGCTTTCTCACAGCTTTGATGATCTTGTGGGAGCATGTAATCATAAATTATTAAAAGGAAAGCTAAGCTGCTCAAAGCTAAATACATCAGTTATCTTGTTAAGGAGAAAAATGTATGTGAATGGATCAGTATGATTAAATCACTGCAAGACATCATAACCTTCTGTTGTGATTGCATGTGGGGAACCCAATAATTTTAGTTGTGTCTGTCATAAGGGAGCAGAAAGGTATTTTTATGCCTGCATTTTATTACATAATGAAACATGGTGCTCTAGGCACAAAGTGGGGCAAGAGATTGTGTGCAAACACATATGTGTGCATACACACATATTCTTTTGGTACACCTCCTTCCAGATGCACTTGGAGTCCTGGCTGCTGTGAGGGTTTGGCAGCTTTCTTGTGCAGTGTGGGTGTTTATCATTCTACTGTGATTGTTCATGTTGTGATGAGTTTCCCCTTGGGTGCATTTTTCAGGCACATGTTCCTGTCAACCAAGGTCAGTGCTGAGCCAGAGAAGCAGTGCACAGGTGCCGTGTCAGACTTAGCTTCCTTCTTTTGGCTGCAGACAGTGACACTTCTTAATTTAACTTATGATTAAACCATTGCTCTGATACAGGTCCAAGTAGAGTCTTTCTACATGGATTTTAAAAAAGGTTCTTTACATAAACAAGGGAAGAAATGAGTGATTTCATAAAAATAGACTCTCAAGACCTGACCAAGAGCCTGTTAAAATTGATGGAAAGACTCCTTGAATTTTAGCAGGCCTTTAATGCATACTCTGGTGTTTATAATCCCAGGTGGGAGTAGCTCTTTGTTAAATAGGAGGTGGTTTCTTACTTTACTCTCTTTACTAGGTATAGTGCTGGTGGCAGTGGAGAAAGCTCAGGGTGATGGGAGAGTTCATGACAAAGAATGATCTTTCTCTTCGTGGGCGGCAACCAGCTTCTAAACAAAAAAGCCCTAAGGAGAGAAATGCATCAGGGTCATTACAACTGTCATTTGGCACTTACTAACATGTATTCTTGAAAGAAACTGTTAACACAATTTTGCTGTTTCTTGCCAAGCAGCGAGGGCAAACTGGCAATGTTTTGAAGCCAGAATTGGACTGCAGGCTTTAGAGCTCTTCTCTAGGATCAGCTGATCAAGAAATATGGGAAACTGAACATCCTTAACCCTTTTACCTGTGGAAATCCATGCTTGTCCACTCACAAACATGTGCTGTGTTTCTGTCCAACTTCGGATGTGTAGTAGGGATTATGGAAAGGTCCATTTGGAATAAAATCTGGCAAGGGATGTCAAGGACAAAAAGAAGGAGTTCTTCAAGTACATCAGTAGCAAAAGGAACACTAGGGAAAATGTAGGCCTGCTGCTGAATGGGGTGGGTGCTGTGCTGATGAAGGATACAGAGTATGTGGAGTTACTGAATGTCTTGTTTTCTTCAGACTTTGCTGCTGAGGCCAGCTCTTGGGAATCTCAGACCATGGAGGCAAGAGAAAAAGTCTGGAGCAAGGAAAGCTTTCCCTTGGTTGAGCAGGATCAGGTTAGAGATCATTTAGGCAAAGTGACACCTGCAAATCCAGGGACCCCAATGGGATGCACCCACCAGTGCTGAGGGGTGCCAGATGTGCTGCCAGATGTTATTGCTAAGGCACTCTCCATGGTGATGGAGAACAGAAGAGATGCCTGAGATCAGGCCACTCTCCAAGGTCATGGAGCACAGGAGAAACATGTGAGGACTGGAAGAAAGCCAGTGTCACTCCAGTCTTCAAAAATGGCAAGAAAGAGGATCCAGGAAACTAAAAAAGGCCAGTCAGCCTCACCTCCATCTCTGGAGAGGGGATGGAACATCCCATTCTAGATGTCATCTCTAAGCTTGTGGGAGTGAAGAAAGTTGTCAGGTGTAGTCAGCATGGATTCACCGGGGGAAATCATGCTTGACCAATTTGATTGGCTTCTGGGATGGAATAACTGGCTGGGTAGATGAGACAAAAGTGGTGGATATTGCCTTCCTTGACTTCAGCAAAGCTTTTAACACTGTTTTGCCTGACATCCTCATGTGCAAGATCAGGAAGAGTGGGTTGAATGAGTGGGCAGTTGGGTAGACTGGGAACTGACTGCATGTCAGAGCTGAGAGTTTTGTGATCAGCAGCACAGAGTCCAGCTGGAGGCCTGTAGCCTGTGGTGTTACCCAGGGACTGGCACTGGGTCCTGTCTCGTTCATTTTATTCATCAGTGCCCTGGATGAAGGGACAGAGTACAGCCTCAGCAAGTTTGCTACTACTGCAAAACTGGGGGGAGTGCCTGGTACCCCAGAGAGCTGTGCTGCCATCCAGCAGAACCTGGGCAGGCTGGAGAGTTGTGTGGAGAGGAATCTGATGAAATTCAGCAAAGGCAAGTGCAGAGTCTGCCACTGGAGAGGACTAACCCACTGTACCAGCACAGGCTGGGGGCTGACCTGCTGGGAAGCAGCTCTGAGAAGGACCTTGGGGTCCTGGTGGACAAGATCCATGAGCCAGCAGTACCTGGGGGCCAAGAAGGCCAATGGGATTCTGGGTTGCATTAGGGAGAGCATTGCAAGCAGGCCAAGGGAGGTGATCCTGTCCCTCTGCTCGGTCCTGGTGAGGCACATCTGGAGTGCTGTGCCCAGTTTTGGGCTCCTCTGGTCACGAAATACAGGGAGCTACTGGCACGGGTCCAGTAGAGGGCAATAATATGGTGATGGGACTCTGGAGCATCTCTGTGAGGAAAGGCTGAGGGAGCTGGGCCTGTTCAGCCTTGACAGAGATGAGGGGATGTGAGTGTCTACAAATATCTAAGTGTGGATGCCAAAAGGATGGGGCCAGACTTTTCACTGATGCCCAGTGACAGGACAAGAGACAATTGGCAAAAACCGAAACCAGGGGAGTTCCATCTGAATATGAAGAAAGCTTCTTTGCTGTGTTGGTGGCAGACCACTGAAATAGGCCGCCCAGAGCAGTTGTGGAGTCTCCTTCTCTGGAGATATGGAAAATTTGCCTGGACCTGCCATAGGTCCTTTAGCAGCAGGGAGGGACTAGATGATCTCTAGAGGGCTCTCCCAAGCCCAGCTATTCTGCAAGAGTTACCAGATTTTTGTCTTTCTTTGAGTAACAGTAATAACAACCTATGATGTGGTAATGCTTTAAACTCAAAGATGTTAATTGACTTGAAAGAAATTTATTCATCTATTTAGACTGCATAATAGTTTTGCTTTCACTAGGAGTGGGTAAAAGCCAGATTTCAGTCTTGTTGGTCAGATTTTTCCTGTTGGGCCAGCACATACTGTCCAGAGTAAAGGAGGAGTTGATTAATTCTTCCAGGACCATGTACTTTCTCTGTTTGTCCTGTTTTTCCTGGAATAAAAAGGCTAGAACTTGCCTCTCCCTGTGTCTAAATTGACAAGATCCATGATGTGTGAGAAGTTCAAGGTCTGAGAAGAGACACCTGTACCAACAGTCTATCACAATTTAGGATTTGCTGTGACTCCAGTACTGCTGTTGTGCCACGGCTGCATCAGCCTTTTTAGAAAGGCTGGTAGGTAAGCAATAGTAGACTGCAGTAAAAAAAAAAAAATCAACAATTAAATATGAAAAGGGTTTTTTTCATATTTAATGAAAAATAAATTTGTGGTTGTTGTGGCTGTTGGGGTTGTTTTGTGGTTTGATCCCAGCTGGCAACTAAGTATCATGGACCTGACTTTCCCCTCATAACCTTCCCCCTCGTTAATTATTCCCTTACTCTGGTGGGATGGAGAAATTGGAAAGAACGCTTTAATAACTGAAAAAAAGGAGTAAAATTATTTAATAATAATAATAATGATGATAATGATGATGATGATGATGAAAATGAGAAGGAGGGGAACAAAATCCAAAAGAAACAAGTGATGCACAGTACAGTTGCTCACCACCCACTGATCAGTGCCCAGCCCTTCCTGGCCAGCTCTCCTGGTTTATATACTGGGCACAGCCTTCTATGCTTTGGAATATCCCTTTGACCAGTTTGACCAGTTTGCTTCCTCTGTCCTGGCCATGCCCTTCCCAGCTTCTTGTGCACCTCCTCACTGGCAGAGCATGGGAAACTGAGAAGTCCTTGACTTCAGATGGACACTGATCAGCAACAGCCAAACCATCTGTGTTATCAGCATAATTCTCATACTGAACCTAAACATCACTGCACCAGCTACCAGGAAGAAAATTAACTCTATTCCAGCTGAATTCAGGACAGTAGTGGCAGGAGTGGTTACAATGTTTTGCTGAAGCTGGACATAGATATAAAATTATATATTTATGCCATATATTAAAAAGGATATATAAAGAGTGGGCTAGAATCTAACTTGCTGTTTCCCCATTGCTGCCTTCATTCATTTGGGCAGTTTAATTCTGTTTCTGTATCACTAGGTTATGTAAAATAAATATTGCTTAAATTCTTGACTTCAGCAAGTTCAGTGCAATCCACATTAAGCAACCTCCTTGTAAGCTCAGAGAACAGTTTTCTTATTGATCTGAGGGTCTTGTTTTGTTGATACTAAGTTGGTACTTTTTTAATGTGCTTTTGAATTTATTTGAAGCATTTGACTGTGCCAAGCTTTGCAAAACTGTAAGAAATGTAATTCAGTAACTGTACAGTATAGAATTTCTTGTATGTACTGTGAATGTTGGCACAGATTGAAACTGGATTAGGTGAACAGTGCTGAACTCAGAGTATTCTGGATTTTTTTCTTGCACACATAAAGAAAAATATAATGAACTCATTTACTTGAGGTAATTCTGTAATAAATCCACTTTAATCAATGATGTTAAACTACTGAGGTGTGTTACTGATACAGCTGCATTTTATTACCTGCTTCGTAAACCACAAATAGCAGAGAGAACCAGGTAAAGGTTTTTAGTTTCAGGTGCAGGATGTGTGATGCAATCCACTACAGGCTTTATGCACATATGCACAGAGCATATTTTTGAGCTACCGTTCTTTGAAATCTGTGCCAGACATCTATGCAGCCAGACAGTAAACAAAGAGAAAGATACCTTAGGCCAGGAACCTTCAACAGACAGAGGGTTTTCCTCAGAGACTGGAAGGGGAAGCGCAGCATGTGTAAAGGCACAAAGGTTAGTAGGCCAACCAAGAGCAGCACTGTGCCTGTGAGCTGCATGTATGGGATGGATCTGAAGTCACTGGGAGTTTTGCAGCTAATTTCAAAAGAGGTAGGACTGCCCCAAGTGTTTTGACATCAGTGTCATTCCATTGGTATCAACCCATTTACTTCAGATTTGGTCAAAGATGTACAAGGTGAACTTCATCTGCTGTCAAAGAAGGTTGTGAAATTTTATATCTATTGCTTAATTCAAAAAACATTTTCCTCTGAGTATCAAGTACTTCATGAAAATTTTGCCTGAGTCCTGAGTCTATGTAAAAAATGCTTTTTAGCTGAGCCACTGAACACAGATTCCACTGCACAATGAAGAATTCTAATTGCAGTGAATATTAATTGCAGCCTCTTCCAGATCCCAAGATGGAACTTTGTTGTTTAAAGTTTTGGTATGTGGCTTGCATGTTTTTAGAAATTCTGTGAAATTAATGAAAAGATTGAAGAAAACACTGTGGTATTTTGATTTTTTTTTCCTCCAAAGCCAAATATAAGGTTAAAAGCAAAGCTGCACCATTGGTTTTAGACTTTAAGAAGGCTTGAAGGATTATTTCCCATTCTTCAGTTGCAAGTGAATATAGCAACTAAAATAAAAAATAAATCTGGAAATAGAATATTAAGCATAAAATGTATTCATAGAAAGCAAGGCTGCTGGAATATGGTATTACTTCTGCTGATTTTGATTTGGCTTTTGAAGTGTGAAGGTTTTTTATTTAGTTAGTTTTCAGGTGATTTATTTTTGATCCACTTGTAGTAATGATTATTATGACATGAGTACAATAATGTCATGGCCAGCTAATGGCAGTCTTCTGCACCATCAAAATCAATTTGTCATGCCTGTTGGGAAATATAGTTTCAGGTCTTTTCTACCCATCATAATGAAAAACACCCGTAGCGTCAAAAGTTGTTTTCCTTGTCTGTCAAACAGTACAATGGAGAAATTTTGAGAGGTTTTAGAGCTCTTAACTTTCCTTGGAACCTCTGAACACTGGTTCTACTGAAGCAGGAAGACGAATGTTCTGCTGGAGGTAGAGACGAGACAAAGTAGCAGAAGACATTTGATTGCAGAGAAGGCAAATAGGAGGAAAACTGCAAAATGGGATTCTTCCTATGAATATTTGTAATCCAGAGGGTTCAATCTCTGAACATCATCCAAAATCTGAGGAGACTGGCAGGAAATCTGACAGAGTTTGTACCACTGATACGCTGTCTGGGAAAACAACTTGTATTACCAAGAATTGGTCCTTGTATTTCGGTGGCGGTTTTGCAGAAAAAATGCTCAGAACTGTAACTGATCTATTTAAAGGTCTTAGTCATTTAAAGGTCTGTCTTCTTCTCCTTTCTCCCTGTATACCATCATTGCCTGAAAAGTAAAGAAAATAATAATCATGTTTCTATCTTCCTGCTTCACTGGGCAGGAGTGTGCTACAGTTGAAAGACTGGTGCAGTGCTGTGCAGGGTAGGGAGAAACCAAGTTTACAATATAATACTGATCTCCCAACTATTTTCTAATACACAAAAGGAGAAGGACTTTTGCTTTAGAGTGATCCCCCTACATTAAAGGGATTTTCTCAACAGAGTTTTGTGTTTGAGCTTCTGTGTTTTCCTCAGGTTTCATCACAGGTCACACGTCAACAACCTTCAGCAGTAATTAGCTGGATGAGACCTGTTAAATCTAAGAATTGTTTTTTTTTCAGAAATGTAGCTGATCATAACATGCTCAGGACGAGAGAGGTTGTTAACCTCCCAAAGATTTTGACAGCTGCATGGGAACAGCTGACCCTGATTACCTGAATAAGACATTTTCATGCCAAGGGTTGGATTTGCTCCCTCCCCTGCAAGCTAGTAGCCAAAACTAGTTTGCCAGTTTGAGAGCAGAGTTAGTCCTGAATCTGCAGTGTCCCTGTTCTTTATATGCCTGGGGTTATATGGTGGTCCTATGTCTGGGTTGTAAAAAGATGATTAAGGTTCTTTAAGCACAGCACTAATAACAGAAAATTAAGGGCCCATTGACTCTTTACAGGAAGCCTATTAAGCTAATACCAACAAAGCTATTTTTTCCATTTTAACTAACATGGTTTTGTTAGTTTGTTTTAGCTGCTTTTGTTGTAATTCACTCTGGCTTTTTTTCAACCCTTGCACTTTGCCTTTGTGATCTCTGTTTTCTTTCCATCCAGAGTTTCCTTTTCTATGCTTCTCTCAGGCAGATTCTTTCCATCCACTACAAGAATAAGTCTCAAATCAATTGTTGATTGAAATCTTGGTTCCCTGGGTGTTTCTCTCCACTGCCTTTAATAGTGTCAGGATTCAAGATACATTTGTTTTTCTTTCTTGCCATTACACAAATAGTGCTCCCCAGCAGGACTTTGAAGTTCATATTGTATTCATTAATAAGATTTTAAATCTTTTTGAGACAGTCCCTCCTAGTCCTTCTTCACCAGCAGGATGCGTAGCCCACTGCATATGAATTGGTTCCGGGAGTGGGGCCAGGGAGTAAGGGAATGGGGCTGGGCCAGGAAACAGGAATAGCTGCTTCCCTAAGTGTAGGAAAAGGGATTTCTGGGTCCAACCTTGTGAGGGTTGAGGAGGTCAGAAGAGCTGTCATCTGCGTTGAGCATGTCAGGGAACGGGGTCTGCTAGGACCCCAGGAAGGTTACTATTTTTGAACCAGCTGTGGTTTCAAAAGTTGGTTTGACCAAACCAGGATGAACTGTTTCCAGCACAGTTTTGGCTACCCACAACCTCTGTTGGCTTGGTCCTGTATTCCTGATGCCAGTGCATTGCCCAATGATGTCAGCGGGTGTTTTTGGGTTTGCAAGGAATGCAGGAATGGGATCTCTGAAAAACAGAATCTGTATGGTAGAAATGTTCTAAAACTGAAAGATGTTTTGCAGAAGCTTGTCTGAAACATTTTAGCAAGAAAACTGGGCTCCCTCAGGCCCTTGGCTATTGTTTTCATGAATTATCCTTGCAGGTAGCTTGCATTCTTCCATGCTGTCAGCAGACACTTTTGTGAAATGCTTTTGAAGGCAAATAATTCAGGAGACTCTTTCTGACCAAGACAGCATACACCAATCGCCTGGATGCCCCTGAAGTTTGCAAGATTTTGAGGTTCTTTTATGAATTATGCCTCACCAGATAATCATGGATATTTCAGTGGATCTTTTGTGGAGCTGATAACATCTCTCAAGTGTTGAAGATTTTAGCTTTAATTGATTTTTGACCTAGAATTTAATAGTATGCTATTGTGCCTTTACTGGCCTTTGCTAATGTTTTCATTAGTTGTTAGAGTGGAGTGGAGTCACCACACTTCTTCAAAGAGTATTTTCTGCCAGTGTCACTAGTATGGCTGTCTTTAACATTTCTTCTCATTCTTGGCAAAGGAGAAGAGTTCCTTTTCTTTTTCTGGGTTTACTCAGTGATGTGTAAGGTCTGAGACAGGAATTTGGTTCTTTGTAGTAGATGTGTCACACATGGTATGAAGCAATGCCTTTGTCAGTGGGTCTGTAATGGACTCATTGCTGGGTCTTAAAATCTGCAAGTTCTTCCTGTGCTTTTCTACAAAAGGCTGATTCTAGTTTGATGCAGAAAATAGTATTACCTTTTCTAATGCAATGCTCTAAATATTCAGGGATTCCTTATTAAGTGCCTGACATGCTTAATAAATTCACCAGGGTTATCCCCAGGTACCTTTAGGATGAAAGCTCCTGAAATGTGTCAGTTAGTTAGATGTTAGCTTTTATTCTCAAGATGTCCTGGACACCAGAGAGTTCCTGCTGTAGCAGTGTGTTGAATCAATTTCCATGTAGCCTTCAGCCACTGCTGTGTGTTGGCTTTTGTCAGACTGTGACAACCCCAACTGTGTTGGGGTTTTCTTACCTTCTGAGACAAATGTCATTGGCCTTTTCTGACCTTGCCTTGTTGTCACACATGAGATTTTGAAAGGTCTTTTGAAATTACTTGGCTTCTCCCTTGGTACGATAATATTGCAGAGTACTACTTCCTGTATTTTCCTGCTAGAACATAACAGTTTTTACAGTGGTCAAGTTTTAAATAGAGTTTGAAATACTTGGCATTGGGATAGAGGCTTTTGCATGCAATATATTAGTCAATGTGACTTACTAAACCCCTAAAAAGAGTGACTTGAGCAAGAAACTGCATATTCCCTAGTAAATCATAGAAGTGTAGGAATGGGAGGGAGCTCAGGCAACCAGTTCATCTCTCTGTTTTGTGGCTGAGCCAAGACTATTTTTGACAGTGATGTGTCTAACTTTTCCATAATGGACTCCAGTGATGAGGATTCCATGACCAGCCTTGGTGAGCTGTTTTTGTTAGTTAGTTTGTCCTAATAGCCAACAAATCTTCTTTTACCACACGGCAAGCGGAACTCTTCTTCTAACCTTGCTGAACCTGAAGAACAGTTGATCACTGTCATATTTATTACAGCATCTTGCATATTTGAAGACTTATGTCTTCCCTCAGTCTCTTTTCTAGACTAAACAAACCCAAATCTTTCAGCTTTTCTTCCTAGATTGTATATTCCAACCTTTTTTCTTTTTTTTCTTTTCTGGACTAAATCCGCATGAATCTGGAAAGATGTAGTTCAAAACTGGGCTTTATTTTTGGTTTGAGGTATCACAAGTGCCAGAAGGTGTGGATTAGTTGCCTCTCATAGAACGCCATATTCTCAAGAGAATTATACTTTTAACATCTACAGCTCTCTAGCTAACTTGCTTTTTTCTACTTTGTAGCTGTTCATTTGATTTTCTTGCTGAAGTGCCGAGCTTGTCTTTTTTATTTCATCCCACCAGTTTCACAGGCAATGGTTAATTGACAACCCTTTCAACCTGTCCTGTGAAGGTTTTTCTACTTTTCACAGCCAGATGCTCTGCAAATTCGAAGTCTATATTCCACCATTCTAGTGGGTTTTAGTCAATATTTTCAAAACAAAGCAATAATAGTACAGTTTCCATCCAGGAATCATATGGTAATGTGTTTTGAAGAACTTTCTTCTACTGGTTTCCCGATGAAATTGCTGAGGGCATGTTGTGCAGCTCGTGTCACAATCTTTCTGAACTTGAGATCCTATTTTCTTTTTCTCCCTTAACCTGTGAGCCATAAACATGGAACAAAATAGGATGGTCTGAGATGATTTATTTTTCATCTCCATTAGAAAGATTGTCCAGAATACTTCCTGTGTCCCTGTTTCCCCAGCCCTTCCCTAGAGCCAGTAGTCACTTCTGGTTGGTCTGGTCTGAGTCACACCTGACAGTTTTATTAGTGCTCATGAACAGCATTGGGCAATGGCTGGATCACTGGCTGAAACTTGGCAGGATGTCTGCAATATCACGGATTTGGGCTTCTGGCAGGCAGGCAGCAGACACCCTGGGACACTGCTTTGACAATGGACGTCTCTGTTCATCTCAGAAATAATTGTAACAGAAAAAAAATAATCTTGCTGCGATAGTCATCTACAAAGCAGAAAAAAATTAAAAAGAAAACACAGCAATTTACCTAGTGTCTGGTCTATTCACTAACAGGTTTCTCAACACTGAAATGGTTCCTCTTTTCTTCCCAAATTATTTAAGAGCAATAAACATACTCATCAGCTGACTTGTCCTCCAGCGGCTTTGAGAGTTTTTAAAGGGCTGCTTTATTTCCTCTCCTTCATTCCTGGCAAAATCACAAATATCTAACTGAACTCACATTACTTAAATAGAAAGTAATAGAAGAAATGGTTGTACAAGTAGTTCAGGGTCTGGTCACAAATATGCACTAAACTGCTGGTTCTCCTGGGTGAATTTCACCTTGAACAGAGAAAACAATTACACCTTGTTAGCTCAAAAAAAGTAACCATCCTTCTTGTATTTTGGTCAGTCCAGGTATAGAGTGAGGTGGAACGACAAAAGAGGACTCTAAAGAGCCTGATAACTCAGTGGTTATTTATAGCAAAAGAGAATAATCACAAAATAAGATGAAAATATTTTTGTTTTAGACTGTTATACTGAAACAAACTACAACCAATTTGAACCAATAAATAATGGAGTGTTTAAAAAGAAAAAAAATACTAACGAAAACATGACTTTTTAAAATGTTTCTTCTGGAAGTGTGCTATGCCAGGTGCAGTAGTAAACATACCTCCTTTGAATCACTGGAGATGAAAACCAGCCATATACTTGAGCTTAGGTGGTTCCTATGGCTTTATAACTCTTTTGTATCTTTTGAGCAGGAAAATACGGCACACAGATTTTTAAACTGTGATTCTGGCTACAGAGGCACAACACATTCTTTTCTGTTTTTAATAAGTCTCTCTCTTTGTGCAACAAATCCTTCTAAAAAATGGTACCAGCAGTGCTAACCAATGGGTAGCAGCTAGAGGCTGGGGGGAGAGGAATTGCTTTGGCTGGACAGAGACTAAGGGATTTGTACACCCAAATTTCTATTGTTTTTAATAAGAATTTGGCTTTAGAAATCATAGCCCTCATATGAATTCAGTCTCTGAGAACTGGAGGTCTCTAACCACGCATTCCTATCTTGTGGAATCCAACCCCCCTGGCTGGTGCACCAGCGGGGCAGGCAGGTGTGGCACTGCACACATCTCCCGGCAAGGATCCTCCCTTGTCAGGGGCACTGCTGCTGCTCTGCTGGGGAGCATCTGCATCGCATGGCTGGGGCAAGGAGGAGCCCATATCCCACCAGGAGGGCAGAGCTTACTTGACAATCTTAAGAAGGTTTACTGTATTACAATATGAATTGGTTTTTCTTATTCTTTCAAGGGCTTTTCAGGGTACTTATGCATTCTGCTTATATTCCATATGCTCTGGTAAATTGTCATTCTGATTCTCTCATGCAAATGACTGAAAGAGGTGGAAAAATAAACTTTAAAAAAATCCTTTTAATAAAATTACCTCCTCGTTTCTGTTCTGATGGGAAACCTGAGTAAAAATGTGGAAGTATTAAGTATGTAACAAGGGGATGGTGATTTATTTTCTGGAGACCTCTGTGATCATTGAGAACTCTGTGTTTAGGATTATTTACAGGAGGGCTAAGTGTTACTGTTATTTTCTTGTGGTCAGTTCATCAGCGGCTGATAAGTAAAGAATGTAACTTGGTAAGGTGTTGCAGGCAAAGGGAATTTTTGCAATAATGTTTACATTTTCACTAACTTTTCAAGGCACTCTTTAATTTGTACAGAAGAGAAGGACAGCATTCACTGCTACATTTGCTGGTTAAAAAATTTCAAAGGAGTAGATTCTTGAGCAGAACTTCAGTGGTGGCGCAGTTAGTTTAACATATGTTCACCGTAAGTTTGTTAGTGTGGGAGATGTCAGAAAAAATGAGAAACTTTGAAACCTTGATCAAGGCATCAAGACAATGGGACACATCATTTTGACACAGGAATTTTTATGGATTGCATGAATCTGGCTGTAGTCCAGAATTAGTTCCAGGCTGAATTATGGTTCCATTCTGTATCTTCCTTCATGTTAGAAACCTGAGTAGTGAGTGGTTATTACACTGACCTGTATTACGTGCCCTGTTTAAGCACGCTGAGTACAGCACATGGTTGTGACTCTATTTTTAAGTGCACTTCTCTTTTATGTGTTTTTCCTTAGAATGGTTCTGTAGGTTAGTGTTGGACACAACTGTACACACAGTGTGTGTGGTTCTAGAAGGGAAGTCACACTATCTGCCAGTGCTGAGCATAAAGAAGAGGGGAAGTGCTGTCTAAACTGTATGAAAAGAAGGTATGAACAAGCATAATATTTTTACTTTCTTGCCATTACAGCTGCTGCTTTTATCTCAAGAAAATAAATGATCAGTGCAGATAAGGTGATGGCTGAAATTCTCCATATGTTTCCATAGATATGCAGCTTTTTGGCAGAATAGCACAATTCTTTGTGCAGGCAGCTGAATCACCAGAACTAGTGGGCTAGATTAATGTGAGGAATTATATCTATTAATGTGAGGAATTATATTTAAATGTCTCTTTAGTGCTTAGGATATCTCTAGTGTCACTGGCATTGGCCTGCCTTCCCACCTACCTTTTCTCTCTCTATGCCAATCCTTTCTGGGCTAGTTTCTGCTAGTGAAATACCCACAGAACCTATCAGTCTGTTTCTGAGTTTGTGCCACCTGCCTGTGTCCTGACCACATCAATCCCTGTGGGGCTCAGCCCACATCTTAAAAACGAGGGAAATGTGTTCTCATCCTCTTTCTTTTCTGTCTTGCTTGTGGTTGCAGAAAAAAAAGTGTGTAGACAATATGTATAATTTCATCAGAAAAAGGCCTGTTTTGTGGTGTTGAATCAAGCATTCCTTAGGGTTCTTACCTTTCAGTCAGTAGATGTTGAGATTTTTTGCCTGTTTTGGTGAATTAAAACATTTCACCAGGAGAATGATGTAACACTATCCAGGGCTGGGGTTTTTTGTACTTGATGCCCTCCTACTTATGTTCCTGCTGAATTTTCCCTATGCAGTTTCTGGAGGAATAAGAAAAAGAATGATTTCTGGAAAATCTCTCTTAGAATATTTACTACAGAGGAAGGAGAGGTAGATGTATTTATTGAGACTGATAGGCATCTAGAAAGTGAAATAGTATTTTTTTTAAAAGGAAGAAAATAAAAGTGTGTGTGTGTGTGTGTGTGTGTGTGCACAGATGGTGGGCAGGACAGTGGGAACCTGCTCTGGCATTTTGGTGACTGAATTTCTGCTGGGAGATGTAGGTTAAAAGTCTCTCAGCAGAGGAAGATCAGAAAACCAAGGCTGAGATTGGGCCACTTGTGAGTGGTATGTGTGTGTGAGTGTGTGTGCAATCTTATACTGCACTTGTCTTTGTGTTTCCTAAGGGCTGGTTTAAGCAGCTTCCTGCTTAGTTTTCTGGTGTCTGTGTATTCCATTTCAATGTGCCTAGAGGCCTCTGATTGATTTATGTGTTACTGCCAGCTTGAGACAGCTAATGTGGTTATCACCTCTAGCTGTTTACCCCACCCTTAAAGAGCTAAATAACTCCAGTGGTTCAGCAGCTGGTTTGTGAACAGCTCAAATATCAGCTCAGGGAGAGTGAGGGGGACACTTGGGCACAGTAACCTCACCAGCTGCCTGAGGCTGAGCCATCTCTTGTTCATGTGAGCCACTGTCCCCTCCCATGGCACACACAGGCACAAAGCAGTTCTGTGGCCAGGTGCCCCTTTGAATATAGCTTAGAGACACAAGAAGTAAACGTTACAGTGCTGAAGGTACCCATTCTAGTATAGTTCATCTGAATGAAAGTGCCTGAACTCTGTGTATAATGAGAAGCCTCATTTGCTAAATTGGGGAGCATTGTTAAGATGAGGAAAGCCCATTTGGAGTGTACCTGGAAACGGGCACCTCGGGAATGTCACTGGGAAAGGAACACACCAGAGACTGGGATTCAGTTACTTAAATATGTCTCTGCTTCTGGACCTGTTTTTAGAGTATTTTCATAACTCTAAGTATAGAAATGGATACTCTTTTACAGTATAGAGCATTTCTAATGGCTCAAATAGAGGCATTCTAACCTGTTCATTCCTGCCCCATTTTTGCAGCTGCCTCCAGCCCAAATAAAAGTTAATTTCTCTAAGTGCTCACCTACTGCTTAGTGGATTTTTGCAGTGTGTCTAGAGTCACTTGACTTAGGGGTCTCAGCATTGTGGTTTAGAGAGAGAAGAGAAACTTCTAGGTACAGATGTCAATAGTATCAATTGCTCTGGGTTTCTGGGAAATGTCTAGCTGGTACAAACTGTGCAAACAAATCTCTGTGAAAAGCTATTTTAAATTAGAGTTCACACAGCTGAGGAAAAAACTTATGTTTCCTTTTTGTGTCCAAGTTAGAATTACAAAGGTAGATGCATATAAATAATGTTTTTCCTTGAAATTTTTTATCTAGTTATTTTACATTTCTTTTTCTTTTTCTTGTTACAGTCTCCATGCTTATATAACAGCTCTCAAGAGGAAGCTGCTAACAAGCCCATCTGCTTGTTTGTGCCAGCTGTTTTAGTGGAGGCATGCTGGATGTGACTGAGCTCCACCTTCTTTTTTGAGGTACATTATATGTGAGACACCATAATATACGGTTCAGTCAGAATGATAGCTGCTTAACCTCTTGGTACTCTTTTCATTAATTCTTTCTTGGATCAGTTATTGTGTTTTGTCTGTCACAAAACTGGGTTGAAAACTGCTCTGGGCATGGAATGTGTCATTCATTTAAACAACATCAAGGCACACTGTTCATGTTTAATTATTACTTTAATGCGAGTGCTAAACTGTTTTCAGTTACATCTAACAAACATGTTTTCTGGGACTGGTTGC
This sequence comes from Melospiza melodia melodia, assembly GCF_035770615.1. Lineage (NCBI taxonomy): Eukaryota > Metazoa > Chordata > Aves > Passeriformes > Passerellidae > Melospiza > Melospiza melodia. The sequence goes on from NC_086199.1 coordinate 11,584,638, forward strand.
TGGCTGACCTCAAGTAAGGGCATGTTAGGCTAAGCCTTGAAATGCTGCATCAAGCTGTCATCTCAAATAGGAGTGAGCTCATTCATCCTCCCGTGAACTATCATATAGATGAACCGATGGAAGCAGGATATATTAACTGCCCACCACAAAGGACATTGCAGTGTGCTGATTTATGATGAGCAAATTCTAGAGTAATCCTATTGATGATGCCTGAAAACATCTGTTCACAGTGTTGCAGTAGCTAAGCTAGGAATACTGTGTAGTAGATGAAAGCCACCTGTTGATGAAATCTTTAAAAACAATATATAAATATTTCTGTTGGTGCTGTTGCATCAGTTCTTTTTCAGGATATCCATTATGGCATGACACACTCATTTGGAAATGGTCAGAATATTTATAGGCCCAGTTCCAGTAGAACATGAGCATGTGACCAATGCTCTTACTTTCAGTTGCTCCAAAAACCAGTTTGATGCAATGATTGGAAGTGACTGTCATGCTAAAGTAACTTTAATGACAGAGAGAAAAAATATCTACATAGAATTTTTTTTCAGAATAAGGTACTGTAAAAGCTAATGTAAACAGAGTAAGGTAATGTAGAAAGCAAGGTTTAAGCTGTCTCTATTTGAGAGATCATTCTAAAAGATTAAGAGGAAGCCACCACAATACCTAATGCCTTGGTTTTGGTAGGATTTGGGGGTTTTGACATGCTCCAAATAAATTCCTTCTGAGCAATGGATTTTGGGACGTCCACAATCACTTCATAGGGCTGATGCATTCCAATCTGAAACTAAGTCAGAGGGCACATCCACTTCAATTGACCTACCATTCTCCCTGATATCATCATTACTGTATCCAAGCAGTTGACTAATATAATGACAACACTCCTATAAAGATGCAGACCTGTCTTAAAACTTCCTACAGGCATGATCCTAAGGCTTGAGAGACTTGTTTGTTTTTAACTAACATCTGTTGGGAAAATCCATTATATCTGTCAGTGGATTTGTTTTGACATCTGAGACCAAACTTTCCTGGGTTCTCCTTTTTATTTTCTTCCTTCCTGCCTATCTTTCCTGTTTCTCCACTGAAGTGATGCTCATCATTATCCTTTCTTCCTGCCAGTGGCAGTGGGAGCAGCCAGCTGGGCATGGCTTGACAAGCACCAAATGAAGCTTATATGTGCCAGGAATGTCTGCCTGTGTTAGTGACAGCCACTAGCTTACCAGTTATTGTACCAGAGTCTTTTGAAAGAGAATTTGTAAGTGGGAATGACTGTGAAACCAGTTGTCTTTTGCTGCCCTTAATGTAGAACCATTAAGAGCTTTAAAATTTCAACTCAACTTTTGAGTTTGAAGAAAGCTCTCTTTGTAAATTTCTTGGCCCACAGTGCTCTTACTTCATGCTCTTGCCACGGTACTCTGTTGGTTTGTCGTGGTTCTAAGGAATAAATCCTGTTTTAAATTTCCTTGGTTTCTTATAACAAAGGGCTCTGGAGGAAAGAAAATCTTTTAATCCTCCCAGCAATAACCTGACACGACCTTCTAAATACACTATTAACTCAAAAATATTAGCAATATTTTGTAGCTGTCTTAAGAAGAGTTTACAATAGAGATGGCCCAAATATTTAGAAGAATAATTATACTTAGTTCTGAGGAAATTAGTATCCATAACACAATTACACATTTAAAAAGGGCTAAATGTTAAAAACTATTTAAAAAGCCAGGCAGCAGGGTATTGTTCAGTAGCACTGGCAAAACACAGACAGTTTTTTCTGCATGGTCTTTCTAGGCTTGTGATTTCCTGACTGCCTTAGCACAAATTACTTGCCTTCTCTCTGTTCTTTAGTAACTCCAGTTACTCTTCTTTAGTCTGTTTTTTCTTTCCTTCATAACTGCTTAGCTTTCAGAAGATGTTAAATTTTTTTTTTAATATGCTCAATATGAGATACTTCTTAGAAGGTCTGCAGGAGGAGACAGTTTTCTGCAAACCTGGCCTCTCTGCTATGTCAGTAGGCTGCCAAGAGTTGCACACAGCTTAAATATCTAATAAGGTGTCTTGTAAAAATGGAATCCTGTTGTACTAGTATAAGCACATTAAAATAACTAATTTGGAAATAAAATTATGGCAGTGAAGAATCACAAAGATAATAACTTAAAATTAGGCATCCAACACTATACTCTGACTGGGGGCAGAGAGATGAACCTCAGCTTGGGATGCACAGCAGAAAAATTCAAAGAAAAGTCAGTAGGAAAAGCTAAAGAAAAGAAATTCAAGCTTGTTTTCTGTCCCTTTGGTTAAAATACCTGATTTCAGAGATAAAATAGGGGTTTGGAGCCTGAAGTTTTTTTTGTTACTTTTATACCTCTCAGGTATGCATTTTGGTACGCAGCAAGTAGCAATTGTGCATTCCCTCATAAAAATACTTGCTAAATCAACATTTAGCCAGCCATTCTCCATAATGAATTTCTATTAAATATCTGATCTAAACCTAGTGAAGTCAGTCAGAATTTTTCAGTTGCTTCAAGCACAAATTGCAAAATATCAGCTAGATCCACAGAGGGACATGAGGGATATGATGCTCCAGAGGAGAATGTACACAGGTATCCCCTGCTGCTGTGTGTCAGCTGGTTGCCTTGGAGCTGGTAATAACCATGCTGTCTCTCTTGAGAGGAGAGTGCTCCAAGGGTGGAATTCCCACTTTGAATTCAGATTTGAACCCAGATGAGCAGTTCCAATGGAAGCACATGCTTGGTGCCAACTCCTCCTCCTGGTATAAGAACATTTTCGGGCAAAGAAGTACAACACAGAATCAGTAAGGTAGGAAAAGACCACTGGAGGTCATCTAGTCCAACCTGCTTGAGCAGGGTGCCCTGCTGCACATAATTCAGGACTGTGTCCAGACAGCTTTTGAATATCTCTAGAGAAGGAGACTCCACAACCTCTCTGGTTAATCTGTCCAACTCAGTAAAGAAGTTCAGCCTTATGTTTGAGTGGAACCCCTTGTGCTTCAGTTTCTGCTCATTGCCTCTTGTCCTATTCCTTGACATTGCTGAGCTGAGCCTGCCTCCTTCCTCTTGTATAGTACAGGGCAGTATCATGGGAGAAGAAGTGTGGCAGGAACAGCCAGGTGTGAATTTCCTGGCTCTTTGGTGTCCCACTTTTGCAGCCCAGGCCCTCTGTCATGGCAGAAGAGAATGTTTGGCACTGTGGAGGCAGGAGCAGCAGCTCCACTGTGGTGCTGTAGTACTGCTGGCTCTAACACAGCACATCCCTGTTGTGACCAGCACAATGGCTGTACTGTCCCTGGTCCCAGCCATGATCAGTCCTCCAGCAGCTATCACTTTTCCCCAAAAGCTTTCTGCTTTTCTTTGAGGGTTGTATTACCGTGCTGACTAGCCTCTGCAAACCCCTCCCTGGACTTTCTTCTCATCTTCCTGCGTGTTACTTTCTTCTGACAAGAAGTAGTTATAGCAAGCAAAGTCCAACTCCTGCTTCTGTGTTTGACTCTGGAGGAGATCCCTCAGGCTGCACCGCCCGGTTCCTCCTCCAACCTTGTCATGCTGATTCGTGCTTTAGCCTGTAGCTTCTATTGTTATATTCATTGCTAAACAAAAGGAGTATTTTCTTGCTCCCTCGCTTAGACTGAGTAGAAGATAGTTATGTCCACCAGCTTCCAGGAGCTTTGTGGCTGCTGGCTGCTCAGAAAGCTTGCTTGCTGAGCACCACCTCATCTCCAGCAAGACAGGGTGCAAAAAGCCTGATGGCCTCGCAAATTCGGTAATTTTATCCAAGCCCATATGGATCTTATATTATTCATGGCTTCTGATGGGCTGCATATTCCTCACTGATTTAGTGGTTGACTTGTGATGTTTTTCGATGAGTCAAATCTCTGTAATAGTGACACTACATCCATGTATGTGGTAAATGTGAAAGAAAACAGATGTCTATAAAAATCACTGAGTCTGATTTGGAACGATGAACAGTATTGTGATTAATCAGAACTGTGCAGCTCATGTGTAGTATTTTTACAGGATGGGATGGAAATTGCTTGTTTCACACCTATATGATTTCTATCTTAATGTTTGGACTGTCAAAGAAAGTTAAGTGTTGGGCTGCTTATCTGGGGAGAAATGGCATAATTACTACTGAGTTTTGAAACTTCTAGTACAGTCATGCAACCTTGAATTCACTTCAACATTGATTTTTTTCTGGCAATATCTGCACTGTGCTCATATGTAAAAGGAAACAAACAGTAGCCAATGAGTAAGTGTCATCTACAAATGTAGAAAGATAGTGTAGCAGATGCTCCTCAATAGATTTCTCCAAATAAAATATAAATGTTTTTAGTTTTGTTCTTGCAAGTTGCCTCAGACCGAAGCTAAAGCATTTGCTGAACTCTAGATTAAGGACAGAATCCTAATGCAGATTTAATCAGACACTCTGAAGCACAGAGTTACAAAATTCCTGAGATCGGAAGGCAAAGAATTTCGCAAAAATAAGTATCAGCCAAGTCCTATTCCTGTAAGACTGGAGGTTGAATAATGGAAGAGCAGTGGCAGAAAGTAATAGCTGAACACAGAAAAATGAAAGGTCTGACCCTATGAACTAACTTTAAGGTCATGAACAGGATCTTACAAAATCAACACAAATTCATTACTGGAAGAAACTAGGATAAAATCTTAAGCACAGGGCAAGTGTGATGAGTCAGATCTGGTCAAGTGGTGTATACGTGCAAAATTCTGAATAAAAATAATCAAATTAACATGCAGTGAAGAGAGAATTTCCATAATGAAGCCTCTAGTTTCCTGAAGAGACTTCTCTAGATTGCTAAGCATGGTTTGGACAAGTCACAAGACAAAAGAACTCCTGTTTTTTTGCAAGGCTCTGTGTGCTCTGTAACAGGATTTTGGGAGATGGAGAGACAGTTTGCAGTGCAGACATATTCTTTTGTTGGATTACTTCCTTTGGTTTCAGGATTGAGGAACTCTCATTTTTTGTGGAACCCTCTTAAAGCCTTGTCTTCTGGCTTAAATAAAAACTTTAGAATGTTCTAAATGCAGTAATGAAGATCTGGGTTTTGTTGTACAGAGGTACATAAGATGTATGTCGGTAAATGGACACTGAGTGTAGGTGTTAGATATCTTGCATTTTTTGGTACTACTTTTTGAAAGATGATATTTCTCAGAATAATGTGAGAAGGCTTGGAACACTGATTTATTCCTGTTGGAAAATCATTCTGCAAATGACTCCAAATTGCAGTAATTTAGAAATCTTGAGGTTCTTTCTATATTTGGATTTGTACATTCTGCAAGCTTTTAGTACAAATATATGGATCTTTGGTAATTACTTTAATTCTTGAATATAACTTTAACTGAACTAAATACATGAATGTACCTTACAGGGCTCAGGCTTTGTGAGAAATTTCTGCTAAATCGGCTTATGAATTTCCTTTTGATGAGCTTAATTGTTGACAGATTTTTCAAAAGCCAACAACAGCTTGCTTTGCTAGCTAGTATTCACATGAACTGGATAGTCTTGTGAAGTCCTTTATGCAATTTGCATAATATTTTTCTTTTACTGTAAGATGAAGTGAAATCCTTTGTAGTGAACCTAACAATGTTAGACATTGTAAAGACATCAATCCAAATAAAATTTAAAAAGCAGAAAAATTACCCTCCCAGCCTGTTCTTCATCATCTCAGAATATGCACGGCTAGAAAAAATAGACTTTAAAAAAATAGTATTTTTCCCCCAGAGGACTATTTAGAAAAAGGTCCTAAATAATGATATGTGATCTCCTAATGAAGATACTATGAAGATGCTTTGCTAGTTTCTTCAGTAGTCCTGTAAATTGAATTTTCATTTGACATAACTCAAGTCAGAAGACATTACATATGCAAATCTATTCATTAAATCAATAAAAAAAATAAACCATTTTGTCCATCCATGTGAAACAGATAGATAAATTCTGCATCTTTTCTACCCAGAAATTTTTGTTATTGTTGGTAATAGTCTGGAATTTCTGTCTTTGAATTCTGCTGTCTGGTGCATAGGTGGGAAGAGAATGAAATGTGAGCTAAGCAACAAATCTCTATCCATTATGATGGTTGTGGATGTCTGGGTGAAATGAAGCATGTAGAAGCCTCAAAAATAACTGACCCTGTTTTTCTCCAAACATTTCTGAAGAATTCTGTTCCGTTAATAAGGCCTTAAAAGTAATAAAGACTAGGATCTGTGGATTCTAGCCAAATGAGGCCACATCCTACAGTCCTTGCTTTGTCTTAGTGGAGTAAATTTCCCATGTACTCATGATAAGATGGGGATGAAGGATTGAGTAAGTGTGGCAGGATGGGAAATGGTTTGTCACCTCCGAGACTGCGTTTGCAAACTGCTGGAACCACAAATGAGCTCAGTGTTTAGCAAGATGGTGGATGCCAGCATGAAGCTTGGAAGTGCCAATTTTAATTAAAAAACTGCATTTTCAAATCAAGTTCCTAGTTAACAAAGGGTGGGAAATTCTTCCCACCATGTAAGCTTTCTGAATGCTGTATTGACTGTCAAGATGGGTACAGATTCTCCTTCCACAAAAGTCCTGCTACCATCATCTTCCCCATCACCTCCCCCTGCCAGAAGAAAAAGACTACATTGTTTGTGGAATGTCTCCTCGTTCATGTCCTGCATTTAGGCCAGAATAGAGAGATTTTATTTTGTCCTCCCCATCCCCCTCCCTTCATTGTTAACAATGGAGTGAACACATGAGATTACCATGGCTCTTGACATGGCTCAGTTGTTTGCCATTTGGAACCTACAGATTTTTTGGTTGTATAATTGTAAGAGGAGAAAAAAAAAGTATAAAAAGATTCAGTCATTTTCTGTTTATTCCAAAGACAGGGAGAACAGAATACTAGAGGAGAGATGGGGGAAGCCAACAACAAAAAACAAATTAGTTTAAGAACCAGCATGTTCCCCTTACTTTAAGGAACACAGTAAACATTTCAAAAGTGCATGCCAGCTCATTATCTAACCCAGTCTTCCTTGGCTTCATGAAAAACAGCAGCAGTTAAGCAATGTTTGCCAAAAGCAAATTTGGGTACATGCATTGCTAAAAAAATGTGACATCCGCTCTGTACAGGTTCCTTAATCTGCCATACAGGGGCAAATCAACATTTCATCATTATTGTTTCTTTCTGTTTAGTCCTTTCATGATTGCTCTTCTAGTCTGTTTTGATCATTGTTTATCCAAAACTGTGGTATGACGTATGATTTGAATTGCTATCCAGAAACAAACCTCTGCAAGCATTTAAATAGGCAGAGATAGTTTTGGTTAATTTAATCTCAAATGTAATATTTGTTTGCAAGTATCTTTCTTATAAATTTTGTTGTTTAAAAAATCTTGAATGGTTGTGAAATATTTATGAATTCCTTTTTCAAGATTTAAGATTTGATTTGTCATTAATTTCATGTATTTTTAAAAACTAGCTTTGTTTTCAAGTTCAGGAATAACACAGTATCTTCCTTTTTCAGTCAGTTTGGTGTGGCATATGCAGTTTACAGTTATATTGTTAAAAATGCTGTGTCAAAGCATTGAATATGCTTTATATTCAAGTATTGCCATTTATTGTGATAACAAACGATACAGCATATTTCATTAGTTGTTCCTTATAGATAAGCTACCCATTCCTTAGTAAATACATTCCTCTGTTTTTCAAAGTATATAAGTTTGCAAATATTTTCAATCATATTGAGCTTGGTTTCCTTTGGGAATAACTCTTACTCAAGAGAAAGGCAAGCATCTATTGAACAATTGTTTTATTAAATAGCTTAAAGAAAAGTTCCCTTCAGAAGCCATAGAAGATTTTCCCCAGAGTCCTCACATTTTCTGGTGTGCCTGTTTGGGTCCTGTGGGTATTGATTTCTCTCATCTTAAGTGTCTACCTTCAAAATTTTCAGGTCATTTTAGTAAGCTTTATTTTGCTTTGAAATCTATGTACTCTTCTGCCATATGTTTAAAATTCAGAGTTGCTGTGCAGCTTTGATCATTAGTTTTTCTATTCCACATATAGTACATTATACTCTTCCTTTTTATGAGCAAAGAAAAATTCTTGTTTACTTGTTTCTTAAATATAAAGTTTTTGATTTTTTAATTTTTATTTTTAAAAAATAGAAACCCTCTGATTCAGAATTTCTTAATGAAATGGAGGATTCTGTTGGTAGAAAACAGTGCCACTTGCTTATGTTTTTGAAATGTTTATCTCATTTTCCCCTGGGGAGAAAGAAAACAGCTGGTGAAATTAGGATTTCAAAATGGAAAAAAAAATTAAATAAATACTCATTAGACATTTTATCAAAAGCTGGAAAATGCTGGTAAAATTTATCTTTGCTAGTTTTCCCCTTCCTCAAAAATCCCTCTTGTTATGGTTGAATTTGTAAATCCTCATGAGAACCTGGTGACAGAATGCAAGTTGGATTTTCTTCTTTTTCTTTCTTTTTTTTTTTTTTTTTCACTGGGAGGGGGGGATGTGTTTGATGTTTTTAGGTAGTTATGTCCAAACCAGAGTATATCAATATGTTCCAATATTTATTTCAGGCTTTTCTTTGTGAAGCAAAGATTGCTTCACTCCCATGGTGTGGTTACTTCAGTCAATGCAGTGCAATCTGGGAAGGATGCTGACATGGAAAATCAAGGTGTTACACTTTGAAATCAGTTTTTAAACAACAGGAGAAGAGCATTAATGTGGTCAGTCAAAAGAACTGCACCTTAGCTACTAGTGTTGATGGGGGAAATGTCAGAGGGAGGGTATAAGAGGAACAGTGCATGCTTGTACCAAAGGTCTCAGCACATTTTTCCTGATAGCAGCCAGCAGAAGGTGCTCGGGGAGAAACACAAGAAGCAGGGCAAGTACAGAGTGATTCTTCCAGCTTCTGACACTCGGCAGTTTTAGGACTCCCTGTGCTGAAGCTGCATCTTAAGCATTGTTTTTATGAACCACTGAGTGAAGAAGCAACAATAGGAACAATGGATCACTGTTCAGCATCAGTGGCAACTGCGCTTAGAAATAAGTAACAGTGCCACTTCAAAACGCTTGACATGGACAACAGAGGCAGAAGAGCCAGGAAATTATGGTAGTGCTAAAGCCACACCCATGGCCAGAGGCAACATCTCACAGCTCCTCCAAGTTGTGAACTCCTTGGGAGCTGAGAATCCCTACCATGCAGAGAGGTAGGAGCCAAGCTCACCATTATATAATGCAGCAATTTCTGCCCATGTGGTATCTTACTGGGATATGGTGTCTTGTTCTTCAGCGTAGGGGTTCCTGCCTGGGTGTTCCTGCTGAGATTTTTGTTTGGTGAGAGCTGGCTGACTTTGCTTCATACCAATACATGATGCCACCAGTCACCTGATCTCTTGAGGTTGACTTTGCATTCCCTCAGAGTTACTGTCTCACTCTCTGGTTCCTGTTCAAGGATCTGCTTCATGTAGGCTGAAAGCAATCCCATGTCTTTTCCTCTGGCAGGCCTCTTTGTGGCCTCCCCAAGAAGTAGCTCTGCATAAGACTTCCAGCACAATGCTTGCCCTAATAAGTGATCGGCAGTGTGTTTCTTTCCGCAGAAAATAATTTGGAAAATGACACAGTCTGAAGAATAATGGGAATTCAAAATCTGGCTCCAAATTTCCTCGTGAACCAGTCTGCTCCTCTGCATCTGCAGAAAGGGACAGGTGGGTTGCTGCAAAGGGCTTGGGAAGCAGCTCCTCAGTGAGCCCCACTGTTAGCTGGTCTCTTTACTCTGCATGAGGCTCCTGCTGAGTTCCTGCAAGTATTTTGCGTGCAGCACTTCTCCCTGCAGAGTGGCAACATGCTGGGACACAAAATAGAAGGTCCTGTCCTGGCGTGAGCCCTGCACAGGACGGGAGGGCAGCTGTGATGGCTAGGAACTGAGCTGTATTGGTGTTGAGGGCAGCTCCTGCTGTGTTTTGGAGACAGCATGTGTACGTTTGAAGTTTGCGTGGGGATGCAGGGTAATGTGCCAACACAGGTTTTTGAATAGCTCCTTGGGGCACAAATAGCCCCATTCATTGCAGTACATGGCTCTGAGCTAACCCAGCTGCCAGATCATCATCATCTCCATGCGCAGCTATTCCTTGTTTTACTTAATTTTGCTCTCACAAGTATGTTCCTGAACCCCATGTAAATTTTGCTTTGGTAAGGACTGTGTTAAATCATCAAAAAATGTCAGTAGCTGAGAGTAGATGAGAATGAAAATTGTAACACTCTCCATAGTAATAACAAATGAAATGAGTTTTTCCCTGTCACCTCTCTCCCTTCTCCTGAAATTGAGGTGTTGTGAATGGCAGACCTTGTTTCCTTTTGCAGTATGATTATTTTTACTACATCCTTTATCTTTGTCTTTTGGAAAGAGCAAATAGAAACAAAGCTTCACATTTTTGCTTGAAGATAAACTGGGACATTTTAACTGAGTAACTTTGAATAACTGTTTACTTTTACATTGATCGCAGCCAGTTGTCAGGGCTACGGCTACATGGTTAAACTCCCATACTTTTTAATAAGAACTTAGGAGTCAACATCTTTGAAAGTGTGAGAAGGATGGCATTGGTGCAAAGCAGTGTCTATGCTGTCCACTTTGCCTGAGAGAGCTGCAGGAATGAAAATACAGCTGGTGTGGGTCAGTCCCAGGGAAGTGGCAGGGCACAATCTGTGAATTACGCTGATGTACACAGTTAACGTGAAGAGAGTTTTTCTGTATTTATTTTTCATGGATAAACTTTTACTACCTGCTAAATTTAGACTCTTAGACTCATTTCTGCAAAGCCAGAGCTGAACCACACCCTTCAAATGTGAAGAGCTGTTGCATTAAATCATTGTGCTTCTCAGAGGGCTCAGTCAAATGAGGACAAGATCGCAGGCAGGTGCAATTTCCTTTTAGAAAATTGATAGATGGTGCTTCTGCATTCTGTAATGTGTTGGTTTCAGTCTTTACAAAACACAGCTTGCCTTCTGTTATAACTAGTAACAAATCACACATCTGGAACAAAGAGGAATGTAGCTGAGCAATATTTTATATTTATCTGCAATCTGGTTCAGATCCCCTGGTTCCTTTCAATTTTAACTGTACAACAAATGTACTCCCAGTCTTCATTTTATCACTTGTTGTAACGTTTAACAGAGGTCACTGTGACCCAGAGGAAGCTTAAGAGGAAAGTGTTATGGTGGATTTTGGAAATGGAGTTTAACTATGATGATGGTGGGCATGAAGCCAAGCCCAGCTCTCCTGAGTGTATTTAATTTGTGCTCTTTATTTTTCCTTGTGCTGGGCTGGATTCAATCAAGGAGCCACATATATGGATGAGGCAGAAATGTTTAGTAATTAGTACATCTTTCTTCTCTGATGCCTTTTTTCAAAGGAATACTTTAAATTGTTTACTTTTTCTGTGGTTGGATTGTTGAATTAATAAGAAAAATGCAGCCACTGTTGAAAAGAATAATCTTCCAGTGAATGCCTAAAATATTTAATTCTGTGCTTAGTAACCACCATCTTGTCAAATCTGGTGACAAACTTTCTTTTAATGGGGATTTTACTTGCTCAGGTCACTAAATTCAACAACATAATGTCCTTGTTTTTTAATTTGTGATTTTATCAGTTTAGATTTTGCCTGCCTAAAGTCCATCTGATTAGGTCTGTGCAAAGGAAATTATTTTTTGTGGTTCAGAAATGCCAAAACTATCCTGATTTCCAAAATATTCAGATATAAATAATTGCTCATATTATTAAAATTTATTAACAATTATCTCAGAGAGAGTTGTGCTATGCACTATTTTTTGCAACAGTAGAGAACCTACCCATAAAGTAGGTGTTTGTGTATCTAGCCACATTTATAGCTGCTAGTGCTTCTGAGTACAAAACTGTCAGAAGGTTAATTTCTAAGAAATTATTAGAGCTTTGGTGTATCACATAATTTAGAAAATCTTTCCCAAGTTATTTTAAAGGGCAGTATCATGTTTTACATGTTTTTTCCCATGCACAGGTTTTATTGGCTCTGTAAGGCACCATGGTGCTGTGTTTATCAAGTTTTTTGTGCTCAGATTTTACTAATTTATGGATTAATGTACTGTTGCATTGATTATGATTTCTTTTTCCTCCGAGGAAGAAATAAGCTACAGTGCCTCAAAAGTGTGCAGTCAAGTATATGGCATATGTTAATTATGTTGTGTCCACTGAAAAATGTTCAGGTTTTTGAAACAGAGTCAATTTTCTGCATTTTCTCCAACTGCACTCAGAGCACTTTCTCTATTCTTCTTTTATTGTTCCTGTAGTGAAGTTACTTTTGCAAAGAAAAGTCTTTCAGTGATTGTGTAGCTCAAAGTATGTAATTTTTGTTCTAAATGTAAATATTCCAGTTTTGTGTCTAACTGCAACATATACATCTTCTTGCATAGGAAATACACATACTGCTATTACTGACATTGTCTTGTAGTGATATTTCAAACTGAAATTGTAGATTTCCATATCTTTCTGTGATGATATTCTTCCTATTCATGCACTTAGTTCTGATCATTATTGTATATTCGGTCAATGGAAGCCAAAATCCCTTTAAAAAGACATGAATCACATTAGAATTTGTTACCAGACTGTTCACAACAGCTCCAGAACATGTGTGTGAAATCACAGTATATTAGTAATATGTTTTCAGTATGCTTTCATTTCCTACCTTCCTCCTACCATTGTGTATTGGGCTACAAGAACAACTGGTGTCTCTAATCAAGGTAAGAAAATGTAGTATTCATCGTTTCAGGATGCCATGAGCAATGAACAGTACATTTCCTGTGGTTCTGTGATCAGTTTTTACTAAAGTGTATTACAAATGTAGCTTTAACTTTGTGTCCAGTTTAAAAAAAATAGGGAAATGTATCAGGCCCTTTATTTGCCAGAATCACACTGAGTAAAATTTTAACTATTGTGTCAAGGCTATCTTCTCAACAACACAACAGGCAAACTGAAGTGAATTGGAGAACAAAGTACAAATGTGTTTGCAACCAGCATTTCTATGAGTTATTTCACATTTCACTGTGTACTTATGGGATGCCACAGTGTCACTTGGTTGATGTATACATGCTGAGTAGGTAAGGGAGGGGGAATCATGTTGTGGCATACTTCCCTCATGGACTCATGGCTCTTTCCTCTCATGTTGCAAAATCCAAACCCAGCTAATTTCTACCTATTTTAAGCATTGCATTCAATTAAAAATGTTAGAATTTCACTTACCTGTGAGTGAGCTGCCTAGTGTGTTTGCCATTCTGACTATGGTAGTCAAGGTGGCCATCTCACAGAAGCCACCTCAGGTCAACCCGCAAAGTTGCTGTGCAGTGAAGAGACTTCAGAGACAAATCTAGGCCCTGTTAAAGTCAGTGATGGTTTTGCTGTTGACTCTGATGGCTTCAGAATTTGTAAAAATTATTTCAGTATGTCCAAAGATCTATTTTCTCAGAACATATGTGCAAATGACTCTCTTCTGAAGTGGCAGTATGACCTGGGACTCAGGATGAGGGAGTTTGCAAAGGGCCAAGAGCAGCTCATTGAAAACTTCCTTTCTGGAGCAAAGAAACCAACAGGATTTTCTGAAAACACCAGTAAGAAGATGAATCATGTTATCTGGTATATCTTAGAACTTCTGATTAACCATTTAAGAATTTATCCCTAACTATGCCTAACTATTCTTTTAACTAAGTGACATTGGTTTGTAGTAGTGTAGTCACATTTTATTATCTTGAATGATTCTGTGGAACAAAACCCTTTAAAAACTTGTAGGATGAGCTAAATACCATTAAAATTTTTTTGCTATTATTATTTTAAATGCCAGAAGAATCACAGAAGAATTTTAATCTTAATAAGGAAATATATATTTAAAAATATGAATACTTTGCTTCTGCTTGTTAAAACAGTATTAAAACAAGGTGTAAGCATGTTTGTAGTTAACTCCCAGAGGACTTGGTGTCAGAAGAAATGTCACCCTGTCTTGTCTTTTTTAGGAAGGTGGCCTCTACCAGATGTAAGCTCAGAAGTGGCAATTGCCATTCACTAAATGACAAGCAGGTTTATCCTGGCTTTCTCTGGGGTCATCTTGACTTTTGGTGAGAGGCAAAGAGCAGGACTATAAGAAAATAGTAGTTCTCGTGGGAACAGTAAAAATATGTTGGCATTGTTTAATTCTTTCATAACATGCTAAATTAATTTATTTGTTGAATCTTTTAAAGTATTATGCCATTGGGGAATGTGTTTTTCATATAGCAGTCTTACAAATATATTAAAGTTTTAGGGAGAACAGTCACAGAGTAAACATCACTGGTTATCCATGTTGGGTAACTGGGAGACACAAGGGTTGATGTTTTGCTGCTTTATATATTGTATGGTAATCAGCATCAGTGCAAAGTGATCTTATCTGTGCATTTTGCAATCTTTTTGCACAACTGTAAAACATTCAGGATTGTGGAGTAGCAGATTCATTTGGTTCATAAATTCTTGCTAAATACTCTGTCATAATACTTATTGTTTAGTAGATGCTTTTGATTAGGTAGATACTTTTGACAGTTTTCCTGTTTGCTTCAAAATGTGTGGTTCAACTCTGCTTCTTTCACGCTACTGTTGGATGTGCTTGGGACTAGGCCATTAATTTTGAGAGACAAATGAAATTTAATCTTCAGCTAACTTATTTTTCAGTTGGATTATTTTAGTAGGGGGACTTCATTATTTAGGTTGAAGGGAAATATTCTCTTTTCAATATACCACGGGTTAAAAAAAAAATCAGAGTTTTGCTCCCAGTTGTCTTATTGATCATTCATAAGGCAATATCTTCAAAATGCCAGTACTACAAGAAGAACTAGCTTTACAGCTGTTTGGAGAGATACTACACCAGAACCATGTATGCTATAAATTGTTCTCTTCTGTTTACATGAAACACTTTTTGATCTCTAAATCTGTACATGTTAAAGAGAAAAAAAAAAAGCCAGGCCAGATTTTTCCAGATGGTTCACTATATTTGCCCATTACCAGGAGCATCTTCTGTTTTCTGCCATACATCCTGACAGGTATTTTGAAGAGAGAAAGAGAACAGGAACAACTGAAAGCCTCTGGAGCTGTCCAGTTTTTCCAGATACCCTCCATCTGTCCATTTATCATCTGTAGATATTTCTGTGACTTGCCATACGTATCTAGAGACAGAGAAAGCCAGAATATTGAACATTTTAATGAATACTGCAAATATCAGAGTTGACCTGTGAGCCAGAAACACTTCATTTATTTGGAAACAGGATGAAGCTGATGCTTGGACATAGATTGACAGGTTTCCCTTAGAATCAATGGATCTCTGCCAATACATGCCATGCTTCTCATTTGCAAAATCCCTCTTACTGAATCTGCTGATGATCCTCTTTATCAGATATCACCTTTTTATTTCTTTTTTATATTGTCATGAATTCAATGTAGCAGTGGTGAGAGTCATAGAATAGAAGTTATATACTTTACAATGAAGGCGAAAGAATCATATAAACTAACAGACTGAAATTGGAAGGACCTATTCCTTTTTGCAGGGTTGAATTTTACTTCTTATTTTTTCCCCCAGACAATTAACATACTTATTTTCCTCTGCCATAGCTGATAACAAACGTGTTAGCCTGCATCTAGAAATTCCTGAGTGTATTTGCCACCAGCATAAGTCCACCATGGCCAAACTTGGGCTTTTTAATTTTTCACCCAAACCCTTTCTTATACATCCTTACTTGATCAACATCTTTCCTAATGTTCAGGCTTTTGACCTGCAAAGTCATATCAAACAGAAGTTTTGTTCTAAGTCATCACTTTCAGATCTTCATGCCTTTCTTTATACAATTATCTAAGATCAGCTATTCTCCTTTACCTGCAATCATCCACGTCTCCTAACAAATGTGAACTATTTTGCTTTGGTTTTGTGGTCTTTTGTATTTTCAGCTTCACCTTCAGATGTTATCTCCAAACTGGCCTTCTATTTTGCAAATGATTCCAATCTTCATTTCTAGTTTTTTATTTTGAGCAATTACCTTTAGGCTTTTCTTTCTACTGCTCCTAGTGCTTGAAAAGAATTTCCTGTAACCAGCCACTAAACAAATATATAGTCTTACTCTACACTCTAAAACTTTTATTTTTAGTTTTTGGGGTGGCTAAAGGAAACCTTGGCAAAAACTAGGTCTGTATTGATTGTTCCTTACAGATTGGACTACCTGGTGCTATGTTGTTGCATTTGGTATTTGTTTCTCAACTGTTCTATGCCCATAAGGTAATTTCATTGGGGTAGAGTACGTATGTTTTGCTTATGTTACCACAGCACCCAGTACAAAGAAAACTTCATCCCTAAACAGTGTTACTGATCATGAAGTAAGGTTAGATAAGCTACAGCATTTTAGGAACTTTCAAAGTTCCAGTCCTCACTGATTCTGGGCATGTGTCCTGCAGGAGACATCAGTAGAGAAAACTCCAGAGAACATCTGCTGCCTCAGCTTCTATTGGAGGGATGATAGATAAGTATGTCACAGAGCACTTGTCTTATGCTGGCTATCTTCAGCACTAGGGTTTTAAGTCATATATAAAAAAAG
Organism: Melospiza melodia melodia; assembly: GCF_035770615.1. NCBI lineage: Eukaryota > Metazoa > Chordata > Aves > Passeriformes > Passerellidae > Melospiza > Melospiza melodia. The sequence goes on from NC_086199.1 coordinate 11,601,274, forward strand.
CTCAAAAGGACTGTGGAAGCACATTGACAAAATCTCTGACAATAGAATTGTGGGTTCTCTGGGAGACAAGAATCTGAACATCTGGGAAAGAATGGTAGTGGGATTATTTGCAACTTCAGGAGGAGAAATCCTGCAAAAATGTAGGTAAGTATTCAAAATATAAGAAAAATGGAGTAAAATTAGGATTAGATAATCCTTAGCATGACTGGGGATCGCTAATGTTCAGCTGATGAAAAATATGTGCTCTAAAAATAATAAAGCTAAGCTGAGGATCAGGCTGTGCTGCAGAGAACCCAGAAAAATGTTCCCATTTTAAAGATATGAGATGACCAATTTCACTTCATGTTTTCTCATTCCTTGCTGTGAAACCGAACTCCAGGTCTTATTATGGGAATGTTACCTGCAGATGAACTTTGTGTTTTTGTAAATAATAGATGCTTTTATGCCCAGGTTTAGTGGTTTTTTGCTACTCAGACAAATGCTCACCTGGGGATAAAACCTCTCTAATGCTAAGACCAAACTGATTCAGGAGCCTGAAATCCAAAGGCAGTACCACAATAAATGTAGAAGTGAAATACTGAGAAGAGAAGCAACAGGCAAAGGATGCTGAGAGGAAGAAAGAAAATATAGAAGATATAAGTTAGAAAACTGATAAGTTGAGAAAGAGAGGGATGAACAGGAACTTGAATACAGATGGCAAGATGTTACAGAAGATGGGAATGAGTAATAATGAGAGAGAGAAATGGGGAAGAATATGGTTCTTATTTTTGCTTTCTAAAATGTCTCTTTCTAGCCTTTCAATAGCCATGATAATGAACTTCTGTTTGGTTAAGCTGCTGCAAGGCAAGCCTTTTCACTCATAGTAAATCCTCATCTTTAGAGGAAAATGTCACAGTTTCCACAAACAGTCATAAAGTGTGTAATCAAGTTCTCAAGCAGTAGCATACTTGAGATCATAATAACATGTATACATCTTCAGGAACATGAATCTCAAATTCACTGCTGGTATTTTCCCATGGTCTGGAAAAAGCAATGGCTAAAAGGAGCACTTGTTTTTCAAACTGTGGAACAAAGGGTTTGATGTTGCTGAGTAAAACACATTGCTTATGTTCAAGAAACTTCAAAAATGCTATAAAATACAAAAGAAAACCACCCTTTCCTTAGGTCTTGCAACACCTTTGCATTTGTTCTGATTTATAAAAGAATCATAAAATTGTTTAGGTTGGAAAAAAATTCAAGATTATTGAGCCCAGCCGTTAATCCAGCACTGCCAAGCTGGTTGTCCCTAAGTAGCACACCTACATATCTTTTAAATACCTCCAGGGATGGTGACTCTGTTACTTCCCTGAGCTGCCTGCTTGACAACCCTTTCTGTAAAGAGATTTTTCCTAGTATCCAATCTCATCCCCCAGTGGTACAACTTGAGGCTATTTCTTATTGTCCTATATCTTGTTCCATAGGAGCAGAGACCAGTCCCCACCTGGCTGCACCCTCCTTTCAGGTAGTTGTAGACAGCAAAAGGTCCCTCCTGAACCTCCTTTTCTCCACACTAAACAACCTCACATCCCTCAGCTTCTTCTTATCAGTATGTGCTCCTATCACTTGTGCTCCAGACCCTTCTCCAGCTCCATTGCCCTTCTCTGGACATGCTCCAGCTCCTCAATGTCTTTCTTGCAATGAGGGATCCAAAACTGAGCATGGAATTTGAGGTGTGGCCTCACTGTGATGAGTATGGGGGGGATGGTTACTGCAGTGGCCCTGCTGGCCACGCTGTTCCTCACACAGGCCTGGGTGCCACTGGCCTTCTTGGACACCTGGGCACAGCTGGCTCACGTTCAGTTTCTGTCAACCAGCACCTCCAGGTCCTTTTCTGTTGGGCCATTTTCCAGCCACCCTGTCCCCAGCCTGCAGCACTGCCCAGGGTTGTTGTGACCCCAGCGCAGGATCCAGAACTTGGCCTTGTTGGCCCTCACACCATTGACCTTGGGCCATCAGTCCAGCCTGTCCAGATCCCTGTGCAAAATCCTGCCCTGCATCAGATCACACTCTTGCTTGGTGTCATCTGCAAACTGAGGGTGCCCTTGGTCCCCTCATTGATAAGGTTATTAAAGAGTACTGGCAGCAACACCAATCCCTGGGGAACACCACTGGGGACTGGCTGCCTTGGATGTAAATCCAGTCACCACAAATCTTTGGGCTCAGCCACACAGTCAGTTTATTACTCACTAAAGAACATGCCAGTCCAAGCCATAAGTGGGCAGTTTCTCCAGGACAATCCTGTGGGAAACAATGTCAAAGGCTTTGCTAAAGTCTGGGTAGACAACAAGCACAGCCTTCCCTCATCTACAACTGGGTCACCTCGTCATAGAAAAGATCAGGTTAGCCAAGCTTGTCAACTTAATTTTCTTTAATTTAATGCTCCTTTTATTTATTTTACTCAGTTTTTATTAGAGCACTAAGTTTTTCATGGGCTTAGGAAGTAAACAACAAATCTTAAACCAGCTAATTCTTTCTCAACTGTATTTCTGAGAGTCCTGCCTTGATTTAGCATAAGCAGTGCTTAGAATGCAGAGGGAAATTAACACCCTTTGGATTATCAGCTTGTGAGGTAGTGAGCATCAGCTGAATTGGCCTGAATGACTTCTATGGTGGTGTTATAATTTAAACAGAAAATAGTCAAATACTTTGGAAAGGAACTCTAAGAAACTGTAAAATGCTTTATTAATGTTGTCAAAACTTAGTCACTAGGAACTATCAACAGCTCAGCTTTTGCCTTGTGGTATGCAGCTTGTGAGAACAGTGCAGACTTTCTCAAGCAAGTCTGAATCACAGGCAATCACACAACATGAAATGGACTTGACTGTGCCTATACTGGCCTTTGGGAAGGATGGATGCCTTAAAGGTCCTTTGTCTCCAAAGATATTGCAGGCAATGAGTCTGGTAAGTCCCAAAACTGAAGCAGAGTACCTCTAAATCTTTGGTTTTTGTCTCCCCTTTAATTTTGGGAGAACTTTGTGTTCCTTGAGATGATCTGGAAATACAAGGAGTAATCTCTGTAAGCTTGGGGATGCTGATAGGTAAGACTAGATTTTCTAGCAGTGTTCAAGAAGAAAAATGGCAGAGGGAAACATCTTGCTCTCATTTCCCTCCCCTTGCCAAAACCGACCACCTAAACCAAGAAATACTGTACACAGATCAGGGACAATATCACTGTTTATTTCAAACTACTGTTTATTTCTTAACTACTGTTAAGAAGATGTTATTTATTTAAAACTTCAAACAAGATTGCAAAATTATGAGCATCATAATCAGCAAAGGATGTTCTCCTTCCCCTACCATAACATAAACCACAGTATGACAAATTAGGAGAAGCCTGCAGCAGTCAGAAAACCCCAAACCTTTGCTCTTTCTTCACAGAGGTTTTCAAGATAAAACACATAAATATTGAAGCTACCCAGGACAGTAGATGAAGTAGCTGACAATGCCACTGTCAGAACCTGGCTTTCCCTTGACTACCCCCATAAATGTTTTTAAGTTGGATGCAGAGAAGGCTTGTGCATGCAGAAGATTCTTCTGTTTTATTTGGTGCCAGCCAATAGTGGACAAAATACTTACACTAGACAATGATAATTTACACATTCTTCTTCATAGCAGACATAGAGCCTGTAGCAGTAACCTAATTGCAAGTCTAAGGAAAGAAGGAATGAAAAAATACTCTATTTTGTACCCTCATCCTGCTTGTCTTGTACATTCATATGCATTTTGGGTAGAATTCCATCTTGGTAATGACGCCTCTTGTAAAAGGCTAGAAAAGAAGCTGGTGGAGGAGTTGAGGTCCTGTAGGTCTTCAGTGACAGCTTGGGAAGAGAGGTGAAATGTCATTCTCACTTTAACTGTCCTGCTGGTTAGAGCCTTTACACTTTGGTGATGAAGGGAAAATGCCATTTGGTTTAAATAGGCAGTCTCTCTGAATGCCCTTTGGTGTTAGTTTCCCTTGTTTAGTGTGTGGGTATCATACATGACAATGGGAAAGAGAGAAATACTTTAGAAAAATAAACAAACAACTCCTCCCTCTCTCTCTCTCTCTCAAAAAAAAAAAAAAAAAAAAAAAGGAAAGAAAAAACAAAGAAAAATAAGAAACTGTGGTTGTAAAACCACAAAAATTGGCATTGAGGCTCCAAGGCAAGTGTAAGCCTTGGAATTTATTTTAGCTCTTAAAAAAAAAGTCCAAACCAAAAAAACCCCAAAGCACAACAACTCTCTTTCCATGGAATCCAGCTTAATGATGCTTCCCCCCCCGCCCGCTTTCTTTTAGGAAGATTTGAAAGAATTTATTTAAAGCCTTGGCACAAGTCTTCTTTGCTGCTCTATGTTCTATAAAGCATGTTGGTTTTTTTGCTGTTTGATTTTTACTTAGAAATTTAAGAAATGCCAAGTCTGCTCTGTTATGGTTTTCCCGGTGATTTCCTGCGTATCTCAGAGGATAGGTATTCATTTCTTTCTCAAAAGAACAGCAGGAGTGAAAATGTGAAAGAAAATCTTAATCAAAGCCTGTGTTAGTTGCTGAAAAAATAAAAAGCAATTTAAAACAAAAAGAAGAAACAAAGACTTCAGAATAGTCTCGCTTTTGAAAGAAACGAATAATTTCTTTTCGGCAGTTGTTTAGTTTTCACTCTCTTGAGTTTGCAATATGATGTGGTCAATCATGAGAGTCATTGACAGCAGAATTTCTAATACAAAGAGAGAAAATAAAGGGAAAGAAAAATGTATGCAGAGGGCTAATGTTTAGAGGAGCAGCTCTTTGTGCTTCCAGCCCTGCAGGAACACACCTGGTGACCCTTTTGCACTTTAGTTCCTTATCAGGTGAAGTATGGCTGGGAGCACTTATGCTATTTTTTTGTCAAAGTGCACCAAGATTCAAAGATGTAAAATTCTTCACAAGTTATTCTTTGTGTTGGAGAAGTGGTATTTGATTCTGATTTTGGGTGACACAATATTATTAGCCCTTGTTGGGACTTGAAGTATACATATTAAACAAGTTATTATTTCTAATATATTGCATATATTAGTGAGGGAAAGTACATCTGATCGTTTAATAGATAATCTGGTTTGATGGTAGTGATTAAAATAAAAGAAAAAGGGGATTCCTTGTATCTAGTCCCTTTGAAGCATCTGATTCTGGCAGGTTATCTAAGGGGTGGAAAATAAAAAAAATTGCTTTTTCAGTTGCACCTCTGGGGAAGAGGACATCAATGATCAGTTTTGGAAATCTTGCCTGATAATCAATTGTGGATGAGAGTGGGCATGGTAGGGAAATGCAGGGAAAAGTGCATTTCTGACTATTGAAGATACTGGTTTTTCAGTGTAAGCTGATGAGAATCTGCAAACATTGAATGGGGCAACAATCACCACTGGAGGCCAAACAACAAAATGATCCCTCATAAAATGAGATGATTCAACTGCATGGATACTCTCTAATGACATGGGTCTTTAGTACAAGTGTCTCAAAGAGACTGATTTCAAACCAATTATAGGATAACTACCATGTAATTAATGCCTCAGGAATCCAGAATTCACTGTCTAATGTCTGAGACCAAAGGTTAATTATAAGCACAGTAGACATTAAGGCAACTGCTGCTATATGGTTTTATGATCTTTATTAAGATTAAAGAAATAAAATCTATTTTAATTAAAAATGTCAAAAGGGATCTTGAACTCTTTCTTCCCTTGTGCCCTCATGTGAAACTGGAATGTTCTGCATTTCATGGGCACTGATTTATGAACACAGATGAGTTAAACTGAATGGTGATATGAAAGACATTCCAGTGACCCCTGTGCTCTATTTTTCTCATGGAATTTGTTGTCTATCTGGACATTAGAAATGGCTGAAGTGCATAGGTAGTTTCTGTTGAGGAGCCAAAGGAGTAAGGGGTCAGAAATTTCCAGGTGTCAATAACTACAGCTGAGGGGCTCCTTCATTGACAATTTGAGCATCTCTGCCACTATGGGCAGTCATTGATTTGAAAACAAGGTAGGTACTGCTCGTTATTACAATGAGCAGTAATAACAGAGGATTGCTGCCCTCCAGGACCATCATCCAGGACCATCATCCAGGATATCCAGGACAGCCACTGACTGTCTTGTGTATATTCCCCAGGAGCCTGAGTGTTGTCTTTTGTACACACACCTTAACATGGTGTTAACAAGGCAAAGCATCTCAGTATCTAAATCACATACTAACCTGAAAGGGATCTAGCAACAGAGTATTCCTTGCTTAGGTCTTCACATATTAGTACAGAATATAAAAAAGTAGATCAGTTCTGTATGTGGATGGGAACATAATATCTGGTAAACAGCAGATATCCAGCAAATGGATGTGTTTTGTATGGACTTGCTGAGATGCTCTTTTTCATTACAAGTTGAATCATGGCAAGCCCATTAGTCCAAGTTCATGCTTTTCTCCCCATTCCCTATGTTTCTTTCGTATAGTTAACAGTTAAATCTTGACATGGTTGAGATGAATATGGTTGGGTTTTGTTGACCACTTTTTTGGGACAGGGAAGAATGTTTCACTAGTTTCAGGAGATAAACCCAAACATGTTGAAGCAAAGTATTTTGGAATAAATTAGTTGGTGTTTGAATAAGGTCAGAAGACATGTAAGAAGAGGTTTAAATTAAAGAGGTAGATGATATATCAGTGTGGGAAAGGCAAAGCTGGCAGGTTTGTGAATTTCAGATGGGCCTCATCTGTAAGGGCTATTCACATGCTGACACATTCAGTCATTTCACAAAAAAGAAAAAAATTAAAAGAGTAGCAGCTGCTGGCTTGTTTCTAAAGGTCACCACAAGGGGTTTCACCCAGCCTGAAGACTGAGATACTTGAGCAGAATGAGAATGCTCCAGTTCCCTTTTGACTAATATGAAATCCTACAGCTTGCACCAAATGAGTTATACCTGGTCTCTAGGCTGTCATTTAATCTTGGTTTGTGTGGCTGAGCATTTTCCATCTTAGTCCATGAAGTTTTGCCACTGGGTAGGCAGTAGTCAGCTGCTCACTCTGCATTGTTTCACTTGAGCATGCAAGTGAAGAAGGGCTCAGAGCAAACAGAGAGATGTGTTCCTTCTCCTTGCCTTTACTGTGCATTTTCCATGGAGCTGCTGCTTGATCAAGAAAATGTCCTGGTAGAAGAGGAAAAGTACTCCTTACAGGTAAAGCTACTGATCTGTTGGGCTTCAGTTTTTGCTGTCTGTCTTGGGCCCAGATCTTCTTGACTGTGCTTCAGGGATTGAGCATACTTGCAAGTAGGAACATTTCTTTGGAGATGTGATTTTGAGCTCCCTTGAGCTAAGAGAAGAAATGAGATCCTTTACTGCCTGGGCAATTACTGGGTGATTATATGAAGACAGGAGCCCATCTGCTTTCCTAACCTGCTTTTAATAGGAAAGCATTAACCATGGATTTTTTATTTGTTTGTTTGTTGTTGTTGTTGGGTTATTTTTTCCCCCCAGAGATAAATATGTAGCATGAGTCAAGACTTCTGGGCTCCAAAGACGCTGTAAATGAAACTGCTGCCCTGAATGACCAGGATTTAAAGCAGAGCACTCATCTAGGCCACTTCTAGGGGGTTGCCTCCTGGATATGTTGCCATCAGCTGCCTACATGGTATGTTGGCTGCTTTGGATTAAATTCTGAGGCATGAATTTATCCTCTGAATTGAATAGAGAGCCCGAGACTTTCCTTTTTGAATTTTCCAGTGGGATCTGATGTACTGAAAGATAGTGCTTAGCACTGAATTCCCTTACTCCCTTACTGGATCTTGCCCAATTTAACTACAATGTAAATTATCATATTTATGAAGCATGGCTGGTAATTATATGGACAGTTTTAAAAAGAAAAAGGTCTTAGTAATCACTATGTTAGCAAGAAGCTTATTCTGTATAAGATTTCTGAAGGATTGTTCTGCAGAATAAGCAAGAGAACCCCATTATGCTGTTGAAATTATCATATCATGAAACATTACTACCCAGCAAAGCTGTAATTTGCAATATTACTGGGATTTTTTTCTTGCCTTCCTCATAAAAACAATTATGAAAGAAGGACAAGTAACTTACCACATTCAGTGGTATGGTCTAGGAAATCTTTATGCTAAACATTATAATCTCAGGAGCATGTAAGTGAATCCTCTTCACACACACATAAATGCTGTATGAATTACTATCTGGGGATCTGTTTTGTCTTGTTTTGCACCTCATATTTTCCTCCCTACCCCTAGAAAAAGCAGGAAAGTAGCAAAACATTAGTAACTCATGTACCAATGTAAATGACTTCACAGAAAGAACAGGGTAATTTTGCAGTTGTGATACCCCTAGTGGAAATAATTATCTCCAGTTTAAACACTATAAATCAGTGTTTAAGGGGGTGCATGTTAAAATAGACTTTTCTGTTTAGGGCCAAGTCTGCTTTCTCTCAGGAGTTAGTGCCTGAGTGATAGGTTTTCTTGCTACTGCTTTTCTTCATTGGTCATGTATTACTTCTTCCCAGCTTGCCTCCTGCTGAAATAATTGTGGTGCTAATAACAATGTGCGGGGAAATGACCAGATGTGCTAGTTTTTTTTGACAATTATACCAGTTTTTCCAATTTTCCAGACATTTTTTCATTTCTTTATTAACTCACTGGTGCCAGGAGTTGGATTTTTCCAGTACATAAATCCTAATTAGCAAGCCAGAGAATGGAGTGCTCCATTTTACTCCTGATGTGTCATTTCCCCTCTCTTCTTGGTTAATTGGCATTTTAAAAAGCCAACTCTTGTGTTTTTAAGGGTAAAAAAGGAAATACAGGAGTATTTTGGGACAGAAATGAAAATATGGTAAAGGGACAAAAAATTAAAAGAAGTTGAAGTGGGGATCAGAGCCTTCTGGTAGCTCTGGGATTGCAGGACATGGAGAATGCAGAGTGGTTAAGCTGCTTGAGGTTCAGCTTCATCTTTCTGGCACTAGAGGTGACTGAACCCCATCCTGCTGTGTCTGTGCTGCTTTCTGCTTGCTGTGGGCATGGTGTGATTTTATTAAATGCTGCTGGCCCTGAGGAGCATCTAGAGGCTGATTTGGTAAAGCAAAGGCAGGGTTTGGTGCACTGCTGACGTGAGTTGCTCTTACAAGCTTTCCTTACAGCCTCCTTTCCTCCTTATCAAGGACCAGAGATAGAATGGAGTAGGAGGAGGAGGCAGAGGCTTGCCAGGAGTGAGGGTATCCTCAGATTCTGAGTCTAAGGATTCTTTCAGCCTTAGTATGTGCTTAGGGATGCCCTGAGCCTGTGGCAGGGGTTGGTGGAGGGTTGTCAGGGCAGGAGGAGTGGTTGTGAGTCTCAGGGAGGATGAAGCACTATGTCAGGAGAAGGGAATGGTACTAAAAGGTGCTTTTCTGGATAGATAGGATTACAGGAAACAGAGGAGGTTTATGAGGTTCTGAGATTCACCTCAGAAGAAGGAAGAAGGAAGTTATTCCATTTATGAGTGAGGTAAAAAAGGTTGTGTGTTCCTGTTGTCCCATTGGTATACTGCAGTTTGAGGCTAAAAAAGATTCACTCCAAAAGACAAAATGATAAAGAGGAGGTTCTTGCCACCTTGTACTAGGCAGTTTGAATCCTGGGAGGAAAAAAGGGGAGGTGGTGCCCTTTTTTAACTTCTACCAGGGTGCTATAAAGGACAAAGGGAAGGGAGGCAAGCCTGATAAATGCAGTTCCACAACTTAGATAGCAGTTGGTAAGAAGGGAAATAAATAGAAAAACTTTTTCTCAGCTAGGAAGGGGTAACAGTTCAGATCTTGCCCCATCTCCATAGAGGTCTGTCCAAAACTTGAGTCTTTTGAGGTTCAGAGAAGGATGATTAATTTTTTTTTTAATTTTTTTTCTTTTTCTGTGCTAATGCATTAATTGGTTCCAGGCAGACAGGGAACAGCAGAGCCAAGATATTGCAAGCAAGGCTGCAGTCCAGGTAATTTGAGGGCTGTCAGGAGACTGAGAAGCACCAGAGGTCATGGTAAAACCTGGAGTCTTTCACTTTCCAAAATGTTTCATAGGTCCAAGAAGTCTGAACAGTGTCATGTTTTTGGGTGCTCAAATAGAAAGGAAGGAGGAAAGGAAAGGAAAGGAAAGGAAAGGAAAGGAAAGGAAAGGAAAGGAAAGGAAAGGAAAGGAAAGGAAAGGAAAGGAAAGGAAAGGAAAGGAAAGGAAAGGAAAGGAAAGGAAAGGAAAGGAAAGGAAAGGAAAGGAAAGGAAAGGAAAGGAAAGGAAAGGAAAGGAAAGGAAAGGAAAGGGGAAAGGGAAAGGGAAAGGGAAAGGGAAAGGGAAAGGGAAAGAAAGGAAATGTCAGAATACTTTGGAGTTCTTCCAGCACTGCTGTGCTGCCCTTAAAGGGAACACCAGGAGATTGTCTCCTAACCCTGGGGACAATATTTCTGTCTCCTGGGATCTTCCCAGCTGGACAAGATCAGTCCTTGGCATTGCATACTGCACTCCCTGACCTGAGACACAGGAGTTACCTTTGCTTCTGACCCAGCTGGGTGCTAGTGTTCCTGGCTGTGGGTGCCTTTTCCCTCTAGCCAAAGCCTGGGCCTGTTATTTACTTACTGCTCACTTTGGTTGTTGCTGTTTTAAAATGTGTCATTGCAGAATTCATGGCTAACAGGTGCTCTTCCCTTTTATCTGTCCAACTTGATGTATTGTCCTAGTGTGAGTGCTGGGAGAAAAACAGCACAACAAGAGCCTTTGGGGGGCTGCATGGCCAAATCCTGCCCTGCCAGTCAGCAACAGCACACATCACCAAACCACAAGAGCTTTCATATGAGGCTTTTCTTTAAAGGAAGTAAAAAAGCCTGCTGGTTTTAGTCATAATTATTTCTCTTTTTTATTAGCTTTTAGGGAATGAGCAACAGTTCAGTGAGTTGTGTTTGTAGCAAATACAGGTTATGAAATAAATGTATTTCATTATTTGCTCATTTTGCAATGAAAGACTCTCCAAATTTTTCTCCTAAATGGTTTAACTCAACATTAGAAATGATGCTGCCAAATACCGACTGATTCAATAGATGATGAGTTTCAAATTCCTCTTTTACATGGGGAATGTGATATAGAACAATGACCTCAATTTTCAGCTGTGTCCTCAGATTCACCTCCTTTTTGGCTGTCTCTTTTTCTTTTTAAAGTTATCATAGTTTTTCAAGTCCTGAGGGTCTTAAGAGAGCACTAATATTTAATAATTAGGCGCTATATCACTGATGGTTCTTCTAGTGACATCTTTTACAACTAATGAGCATTTAATAGAATGTAATTAGAAGCTCTGATCCTTAGACCCTGACCTGTCTAGACCTTGTATACAACTAAGTGACTAGACAGCCCTTAACACTCATTAGGAGTTATCTGCACCCCACTTTACAAAGCTATGTGAGGAAACTGTTTAGATTTAGCCTCAAGCCACCTGCTTCCTAATCTGTTGCTGTGCACTCAGTTGATCCTGCTGTCCTTACAGTAACTGGAAAGCTACCAATGATTTCATTTTAAAGAAAATATTCTAATTCTGGAGGCATAGGATGGAAACCTGGTTGCTGTTTTTGACAGTATTAGATCTTCAGAAAGCATGTAAATAGGAGAGATTTGTTGATGTTATGGAGAAACATTTACATTTTAAAATGAAAGAGAAACATCCAAAGGTAGTTAAGGAAGTTAGCAAAATGTGTTTTGATACAGTATATTCATCTGGGTATATTTAATAGGGCTCCTTTTACAGGTAATGTATTTGTCTTCATATTTCTGGAAGCCCCCTATATCTTTAAAGTAAATTAACTGGTTTTGTTACTGGTTTTAAAAGAAATTAATTAAAAAATCTTTATATGCATTTATGAGAAGCAGTCTGTTTGGCATGCCACCAAGAAACACAGAGAGCAGGTTTCTTTCTTCTCCATGAATTTTTTAATGTATATGTGCCTATATTGTCAAATATTCTTAAATATCTTTTGCCTAGTCCATATGCCTATTCTGTCTGTTTGTCCTTTTTCTCACTTTAGTTTCATTCTAATTGCATAGACTAGTTGTTGTCTGAGTATTTACTCAGACCTTGGAGACCATTACCATTCCACATGTCTAGGGGTTTTTTAAAGATAAATGCGACAAATCATGTAACAAAGGAAAGGAAAAATACAATTCTCAGTATTTCTTTGATAAATTTTCAGTGGCTTAGGAAAAGGATCCAAATACATTCTTAATACATTTGATCTTGATCCTTTCTGGAAACGATTATATGCAACCAAATGCATCCATATATAGAAGACAGATTTTTAAAAAGAAAGTGTCCAAATGATCTTGCTAATGCTGATACAACATTTCAATTATTTGTCTTTTGAAAAGGGTTCTGAGATATTAGTTGCAAATAGAGGAAATGAAGTGTTGATGTAGTAAGGAATAATTTACTGTGTCTGGAGAATTCTAAAGCAAAACATCTGGATCAATTTGTTTACAAAGTCCCTGCAGATAAAAAGCACTATCTGTCCAAAGGATCAGTTTGTGCCCTGTCTGAAGAATCATTAAAAAAAAAAAAAGAAAATTTGCTATCATCATACACAGAAAGCTCTTGGGAATTTTTTAGTAGGGAATCCAAAGATGGTTTGAAATCCTGTTTCATAGGATATCAGCTAGTTGCTGAAAATGTGGTGTGGCTTTGTGATCTTATTCAGTCTGTCCTTCCCTGTTTCTCTGCTTCCCCCACACCCTTCCTCTTAAAAAATGACATATTTTAGAAGCTGAGAGTAAGTACAGCATGTTAGAGGTATGGCAGAACTGGATGAGGAGTGAAAAATAAAACCTTTGGTTTCATATGGACGTGAACATCTTCCCATAACTGCAGCTTTTTGAAGGTCCATCCCGTGGTGCTATTGAATTTAGTGGGAGGTAACCCCTGACTTAGACATAAGTAGTTTGAACTTGTACTTGATATGTTCTTTAGCAGAACAAAACAAGAACTTTTTGTATTCACGTGTCACAACCTGGAAGAGCACAGAATGCTCTTTCTTGATATTGCTTCTGCTATTGAAAGGTATTTTTGGATCCCTCTTTAACAATTGTAGCCACAGCAATTTATATTACGTTAGTGAAGTTCGCAATGACTTTATCAATAGGTTAAATTACAAGAGTAATTTATTTAGATGTTGGTACTGTCTCCTTATGGAACTATAGATGTTCTGCAGGGTCTTTGAAAGTCTTCTGTTATATTTAGTACAAGCAGCAGTTTAGCTGTGTTAGCAGTTAGTTGGTGCTGGGGGTCTGTACCAAATACTCAGTATTTTCAAGAGCTGCTTAATGCTCTTCCCTGACTTATGCTTTTGTTTTTTTTTTTTCCCCAGATATTATCTTAATTTACAGGAATTTTCATGGAAAGTGAGCCTGAGCCATGGCAGATAAAGACTTTATGGATATTTTCCCCTAAGAGGACACTTCTAACAGATCTTGTATGTTACCTGATTTTTTTTTTCCTCTTCCAAGTTTACCTTTTATGGATCCTTTTAGTTAAAACACCAATCCAAAATACTAACACTAAAATTAAATTTCGTGATTAGAGATTTTGCATGCTCACCTGCTTCCGTTACTTCCTTGAAAAGTTCAGAAACATGGGCTGATAATGTCTATATGGCCATCCTTTTTCAGATCCAAGGGCTCTCCTAGTGTTCCATCTTTTCTGCTGTTGAGAGAAGCAAAACCTCCATCCCTCCTGGGGGATGTTATCCTTGGAGTGTCAAGGGAATGAAACAACCATGTAGAAGAAGAATGGCCCTGGGACAGAACATGGGTCTCATTCCATCCTAAGTTTGGTCATGAATCTGAAGGTTGTGGTTCAGACAAACTTCAGAGCCATTTAAATTCAATTTCAGCTCAGCATCAGCATCACAAAGCCCAGCTGCGAGCCCCGTTGTTGTTGACAGTATACTGAGCTCATAAAAACAAACAGGATCATTATATAAATCAAAAGAAGATGAAAGTAGAACCCACGTCTTCCAGCTTGAATACTTAAAGTCTGCCAGGAGGAATAAAAGATACTTTCTCTAAGGGTGATGAATTGAAAACCTTTAGAGTTTTCTTATTTTACATGGTAAAGAGAAGGGGAGAATGGCCTTATTAAACCCTATGTATATGGATGCTTTTTCATTCCAACAGGTTTATTTAATATTAGCAACATGTCCCTACTATTTTAATTCATTTTATGACACCAGCTCTGAGAAATGGTTATCTCCATCTTGGGGCTCTGAAAGGACGAAGGAGAGTATTTTTATTTCCCAAGAAAACACAGCAAAATCGGTATACTTGCCTGGACTAGATGTTCTGCTGTTTCTAGATCATGCAGTATTTATTTAATTCTGTGTTCCCTTGCAGAAGGAGTGTATTTTCATGCAGATGCTGTGTAATCTCTCAGTAGTGTGGAGGACATTGCAAAGAGTTTTGTGCAGTGTTTGTATTTATTGGTGTGGAAAAGCAAAGTGTGTGCATATACCTGATTAATTATGTGTCTTTACACATTTCTTGATAGCAATTAAGCATTAGATTTTATGATCTAGCAACAGTAGGGTCTCATAAGTCACTACATATATTTTTTATTATAAAGTGGTTTAAGCTCTAGAACCAGTGTTTTAGGTTTATTTTGCAGATGCGTTTTCTTTCATAATTCATTTCAGACCAAGAATATCTGTTATCAGTTATCAAGAATAATACGTTCTTGATTTTGTTGTTTAGTGAAATAGTCTCAGGTTCTTTTGATAATTGCTGGAGAAATTAATGGAGTTTTTGGAAAAGGTTTTATGATATGTAAGAATTTAGAGTGAGATCCAAAAAAGCACTTAGGTGCATGAAGAAAAACTTAGGCAGAATCTAGATACCCAAGTCCAAGGGAGTGATCCAAATGCTCTGTGCAGAGGCCCAGAGACTGCACTGCTGAGGCTTCTCCTGTTGCTGAGAGCCCAAGGTTCTGCTGCTCGTGCTCCAGAGCTGTGTCTGTAGCACAGAGGATGCTGTGTCATACAGGTGTGGCATTTACAATGGGTATTAGAAAATGAGCTGCTGCAGCCAATGAGGCGTGGAAGACCTGATACAACCAGCTTGTTATAGTTTTACTCTTGCAGATCTGGCATGCTAGAGAACATGTGCAGTCCACAGAGAGCAAGAATTTGGTGCTGCTGTACCTGACTGCAGTTACTGCTTGAATTCAAATTGCAGAGGCTTGTGCTTTTGTTGATGCAAAATCTATTTCAACCTTATTCAAAATGGAAAAGTGATAGAATGAGAATTTTGAAGGAAGAAATCAGTAAATTTTTCATTTTCTACCTTCCACGAATAAAATAAACTAAAATTCATTAATTATGTTACTTACAGTTTCCAGAGACATACTGTTTTTATGTGTTAGCAGTGGGAAGATGCTTAAGAATGGTACATGGAGCTAAGAAACAATAGCAAAAGTATTTCAAAAACTGTACTGAGATTCAAGTTTTGTCTTTGAATTTGAAGTGCTTCTAGTTTAAATTTTACCTGTCTACTTGGGGAGCTAAACTGTCTTGCGAGGCTCCACTCATATATAGAGTTTCATTCCACTCTGTAATAGTTTCCACAAAATTCTAAGTGCTGTGGAACTTTATGTTCACATCTTTAGTGTCCCAGACAAGGAACTACATATTTTTGTTTATTGTAGATTGATTTATACTTAAAAAAAAAAATCTAAATTAATCTATATGTTGGCTAGTAGGAAAAATGTAAGAAAAATTGGTGACATCATTGTTCTTTAGCTGACAAGCTATTTCCTTCTGCTGTAAAGTGGATAGTTTGGAGCATACCTGAATAAGGTGGAAAATCCTACAAGATTTCTAAGTGGAAATGGGCATAATATTAATTGATGGCTGATTAACTTAAAATAATTTTTTGAGACCCATAAGATGAGCAAGTGGTAAGACTAGAGGATTCATAAAGCAGCTGACAGAAATCAAACCTGTCTGATTTCACATGTTGTAAGTACATTTAACTGACTATCACGTGTTGCTTTCAGAACATGACACAGTACAAGTGGTTCATGACCTTCTGTGAGCAGCTTTATACATTGTATTTTCCTCACCCAAATGTCTGAAGACCAGATTAAATCTGTTTCTTCCAGAGAGGCCTAGATTTTCCAGGGCTTTCACTGCTTGTGGTGATTTATAGCATGGGCCAAAGTCCATTTGCTGGACAGGAGCAATCCCTGCTCACTATGTGAGGAATTACACACAGTTTGTCTCACTGATGTGTTGATTGCATCTCATTCATATGTGAGAAATGGGTTAATTCTTTTACTCTGGTGTCTTCTAGGAATTGTTTTAACCCATGTGCATGAAGATTGGCTGTGAACTGTAAAGAGAGCACTGCTGAGTGAAAATATCAGTGTGACCCTCTGCACAGGGGAGCCTCCATCACACTTTTGCTTCTTCCCTAGTAGAGCTGGGGAGCAGAGTCTGGTGGAGCTGATCAGCTGTGTGTAGGTGACAGCCCAGTCAGGTGTAGAAAAGGACTTGAAGGTACAAACTAACATCATTTGAACCAGAAGTCTCTGGGATTTTATTATAGGAAATTAGTACAGAGTCACTCCTTCTGATAAATTGCCTCAGATTAATTTTCTGCACAAATACTCAGGCAAGTCTGTGCAAGAGAAATCATACCAGAAGTTGCTATCTCAGGGGTTAATCTGGAAGATTTACATTTAAAGTCATACTCTACTGTAATCCAAACTAGCTTCTCTGTGCAAGTCAGTCCTCACATCTGTCAAGATGCTGGAATTTCCTTTTCTAGTTATTCTTAAAAAACCCCAAAAATGTATTAGTAAGCATAGTTATTTGTTCCCCCTGCCATCCTAGGCAACTTGAAATTGTAACTAAATGGCAATTTCTGCTTTTAATACAGATGACATGTTACCCAAGGTTTTGAATAAATTACACTGACTGTTAAATTAGCTGGCACTAGAAGTCAGTGGCAGCATTGTAATGAATTGTTACTAGACCATTTACAGTCAGGGAGCAACCATATAGCATTCATGTGTACGTGCTGGTCCACTGACATGGAAATTGGTCTGACACACTTGACCTGTGTTAGCTGTGGAAATTCTAGACTGAAGCCAATTGTTACACTTCCCAAATGCCACAGGCAAACCTGCTCTAATCCAGGAATCTCATTCCATGATATTTTATTTTGTGCTCCATGTACTTTGGAGCACAACACCAGAATGCATCGTGCTCTGTTAAAATAGTTGTTCTTCAGTTGATGTCTCCACTGCATTCCAGCTGCAGGAGAGAGGAATTTGAAGATGGTTTACTTGAGCCAAATTTTGCATTGTTTAATTGAGCAAAATATTCAAAGGGCAATGCAGTTCAGTATCTTTTCTCTTTTGCAGTTAATTTAAAGTGACGTGATAGGCGGAGCTCTTCTGCTGTCATATTAACCTAGGGAATTTACTTTCGTAAATTTCCTTCCCAGAGCTCCAAAACATGTATTCTTCCATGGGACTTAGAAGAGAGATCTGTGTGCAAAAGAATGTTTAAGATTGACACTGATCTTGTTTTGGAACACTGCTGGGAGTCTATGGGTTTCAAGGAAACACTTGAGGACAGCAGCACATACTCATAGCTTTCTCCCACCTGCCCTCCCACTCCTTGACAAATACCTAAATCTGTCATACTCAGTGCATTTTACTCCTCATCTGTAAATGCTTTTAGGCAGAAAACCATGGATGTTTTTTACCAAACCCTGAAGACTGGGGTTGAACTTTGGGTTCACTAAATGTTCCTTTAAAAAAATTTAGAGAAAACAAAACAATCATTAAACCATCTCTATTAAGTACTGTTGATAGGTCAGAAAAGAACTGTAACAGAGCCTAAATAATTTAATATAAATTCTTTATTTATGAAAATAACTACAAAAAACTGCAATGATGCTTCTTACAAATCCCTGTTTTGAGAATATAATTTCTGTGAATTACTATGGATTAAAAATCTGCTTTAAAGTTATTTTGGGCATGTTTAAAACCACACCTCCTCCCTCTGTTCTATTTTCTTCTGACAGATAAGCAGCAAAGTGACTGCATTTTGAAGTCATTCTTTTACTGATATGAAAATAATATTTTACATTCCTGTGTTTTGTTCCTTACCCCCGAGGATCTCAAAGCATATTAGATACCATATTGTATCTCTAGCAAGTGTTTGCTTCCTAATGACAAATATCCACTTGTGAGGCAAATGCAGCAACCCATCACAATTCATTTGGGGGGGTCTATTCTGAGGCCCAAGGGGAATTTCTTTCGGTAGGAAAGGCAGAATTTCTTATGCAATTGAATTTGAGCATGAACTTGAGGATACAAGAGAGGCAAAGGTCTCATACGCAGCCTCTTTCTGTCACATGCAATGAAGAATCTCAGTAATATGCCATTTGATATGTACATGTATCTATGCTGATTATTTGATGCAGAAGTTGGGAGGTATTGCTTTTTTGGCTCTTTAAGAATGAAAATGTGAACTCTTCCTTTACTTCTGCTAAAGTAGGCACAGGGTAGAAGAGTGTTAAACCTCAGAGTTCAGCCACTTTCTGCTAATCAGCAGGAACCTGGGAAGAGCAGATATTCACTGTGTATCTTAATTGCTGACTAAAATGGTTTGGATAAAATCCCCTATCAGGACATGTATTCCGGTACTGAAAGAGCTGTTGAGTGTGTACAGCACATCAAAGGGGTAAGGAGAGAGTTTTAAAAAGGGGTAAGTAAGATGTTTTAAAATCCAGGTAGATAATGTCAACACAGCTCTGTTTTGGGCTCAGTAGTCCTCCTGAAAGATTTGGATGTTGAATCAATCACATATAATGAGTGGAGATCTGGTGTGAACTTAGGCTCCTCTGAGTGACTGGCACGGAGGCTCTGAGCTGGAATAGCCTTGCTCTTGTGGAATAGAGAACTCCTTAGATGGAAGGCCCTAGATTGTGTGAATGGGAGGGCTGAAAATTCCCAGGAAGCAATTTGTTTGTCTTCAGAAAGAGTACATGCTAAGCAAGGTTTCTGGCACTATTTGTATTGATTATGTAATAGCAGGTTGTACCATCTGTTTGGCAGTGGTCTCTCATGCTGCTTGCTTCTGTCATATATTTCTATTGCTAAACTTACCTTTGGGTTTCAGTTTAGGTTTGAGGTAATGGATGTTTCACGAGAAAAATGAGCCCTGATCCTCTTCAGGTCTCTCTTATATTTTCTTGAAGTGTCTTTCTTCTATTTGATGGGTGGACTGCAGCATTTCTAACAGATGTTTTTCACAGGCTATTGCATAATTATTTTTCAAGTGGCTTCTAAAGGCAGATGTTTCCATGTCTTTGATCTTTCTCCTCCTGACACTTTAACACAAACAGCAGATTCCAGTGCTGCTGTCCTTTAGGTCCAGTGAAAGAAAATACCATAACAGTGATGTTGAATTTTTTTTCATCCTATTTGGCAATAATAAACATGTGCAGGCATAATTCTTCTCCCTTTCTCCCTTGTCACTAGCAATGCTTACAGATACTATCTCAGGTTTTCTCTTTTAGAAATGTTGCCTTTCTCCATGACCTTTGTCCATAATTTAGTATTTGATCTTTATTTTCTTCTACAGCTTTGTTTCTGGTAACATCCTGAGTGTGCAACTGTGAATCTTTTACTCTCTGGGGCTTCAGTGTATAATTTTTTACCTCATGCCAAGGTAAATCACAACATCACTGTGGCATCTCCATCACTGTGAAGACCTTTTGACATGATATTTTTTTTTCCAAATAACCTCATTTTATTTTCCTCCCTTGTGAATAGCTATTCAACAAATGGACTTTTTTCATTGTTTGCAGAAATAACCCTGCTTTCTTGTAAACCATTTTGTAAGAGGACTTCCTAATTTGACTACTTGTTCCTCAAAGACTAAGGGAATGCAACTAAGAATGAAATAAAGAGCAGGCCCAGACAAGTTTCAGCCAGCCATAATTTATAATTACAAAAGATGAACTCTAGCTGTTGGTCTAAAATGATGATAAATGTTTGAATCAAGAAAACAAAAGCTTTCTAGTAAATCTACTCTCTGTCTTAATTTAAACCTGATAGATTTTCCCTCCAGCATGTAGAGCATCATCTGATGATGTCACATTTCAGCTACCTGACAGACATTCTATTCTCATTCTGGCTTATTTACTAATTAGTGTGGATGTAGTAACAAGGATTCTGTTTTCATCTGGACTTCCTAGCACTCGCTGCAGCCCTTTGAGCCATTCACCTAATTGTCAGCCCACCTTCCTCTCCACTTGTTTAACTCATATTCATTTTATGTAAGAATGGTATCGGAGACAGTGTCAAAAGCCCTTCCAAAGTCAAAATAAATTACATCCACTAGACTAATCTTATCATAGAAGAGGTGATTTCCTAAATCCATTCTGACAAGGGGCTGTCACTTTTTTGCCCTGAGTATGTTTGGAAATGGCTTCCAAGATTGGCTTCAACACCTTCCCTTGGACCAAGGTGAGGCTGACTGGTCTGTAGTTCTCAAAAATCTCATTCTTGCTCTTCTTGAATACAGGAATCAGAATTTTTCCCACATAGAAACCTGTGCTGAGCACCCTAAGTGTTCATAGAATTGTCTCACAATGGCACTAGCCAACACAAATGTGTACATCTTATAAAGTCCCATGGACTCATAGGTGTCTAATTTAGTTAACTGTTTCCTGATGTTAATTACCCTTTGTGGAAGAGTAATCCTTGGTCTAGACTTTCCCACTGGGGTTTAGGGCCTGGGATTCATCAAGGTAAATTTTTTCCTATTAAAGACTGAGGTAAAGAGGGCATTGAATATAAAATCATAGAATCAGAGAACCATAGAACAACACATGTTGAAGGAGACATTGTAAGAACATATATATGGTCCAACTTTTTGCAGAAAAGGGAGTCTAGAGGAGATTAACTAGCACCCTGTTCTCTTGTATCTTGAAAAGTTCCAGTGATGGGGACTGCACTTCACCCTTTAGGAGGTTGTTCCAGTGACTGATTATTCTTATGAAAATGAAAAATGGAAAAGGTCTTTCCCATATCAAGATGAGCAATTTGGCCTTTTTGATGTACCCTGTATCTTTCAGCAGCTGGCCCACTTTTCCCCTGGTTTTCCATTTGCTGCCACTGTACTTGTAGAGGCTTTTCTTGTTCCCTTTCCCATCCTTCAGCTGCTGGTGGGCTTTGGCTTTCCTAATCCAATCTCTGTGTGGTAAAACACTGCCTTTGTATTCTTCCTAGGTTCACCTGCCTCTCTTTCTACATCCTGTATACTTTCCCTTTGTGAATGAGTTTTTTCAGGACCACTCTTTTAATCCACCTTTGCTTGAGTTCCTGAACGTGGCGACAGATAGTTTTGGTCATTTTTCAATGACCACAGAGGAGGTCATTGAAAATTAACCCTCTATCCCAGACCCCTCTTTGCTCCAGGACTCTCCCACAGGATTCTTCCTAAACTACTTAATCAGGCCAAATCAGCTCTTCTGAAGTCTAATGTTGTGATTGTGCTTTTTGCCTGATTCTCTCTCCTCAGGATCCTGAATTCCACCATCTCATGGTCACTGCAATCAAGTTACTCAACCTTCAGGGCTCTGACCACTTCTGTATTTACTCCTTCTGTTTGTGGCACCAGGACGACAGCTTGAGTGAAAGACAGGACTTTACTGATCCCAGAAATCTTTGAGCCTTCTCTTTCCTAATGAAAATTTGAAGCTCTGTGAAATCTTGGGTTTTTTTCTGCTTTTTCTTTTTCTTCTTTCCTGGGTTGGTGATTATCTTAGTGTTTTAATTTTCTGGCAAAGTTAGTGATCATGTCGCCAACAAAAACAATTTTTATCAGTTTTATTATGACATGAAAGTTTGATGAAGAATGAATTTGCGTTTGACTTTTCATATTGTTGTTCTTTTCCCTGAACTATTTATCCTGTATCTAATTGTTTTTCCTGCTGTGTGATAAGTCCTGATGACCACAAAAGGGCGGAACGTGACAGAACATGTAACAAAGGAAGATCCTCTTTGTTTCAATTTTTCTGTTCTCCAGGTATCTATTGAATTATCTACTCATTAAGATGTTCTACTTTATCTGGTCTTTCTCATCTGTTTTTTTAGTCTCAAATTTCTTTTCAAAGTGCTGCTAGGCATTCTGAAGCCAAAAAAAAGAGACATGTTTACTTCAGCAAGTAGAGATATAAATGCAGTCTTGCAAAAGGAACCAACTGGTCAGCCTTGTAAAACCATGGGAAATTTTCTTGCAGATTACAGAAAATGAAAGAAGAAAGTTTGCTAATTGTAGTATATTTGTTAACAATCTAACCATAATCCCAGCTGTACAAAAAAAAAAAAAAAAAAAAAAAGAGGGAAAAAAAGGCTAGTGGCTGCTGTACTGTAGTATTTCCTTCTTTTCCAAAGCGTAATCCAACTTTTTCTTGAATTAATGTACACAAGTCACTTTAACTGCTGGCTGCATAACTTTTGGCAGTTTGTTTGATATTCCAGCCAATCTTTGTATAAAAAAATCAGCTGAATTGTTTATAAATTTGTCCTTCTGTCTAGAGTTTATTCCATAATCTCTTATTTTGAAAACAACTGTACTTACAGGATGCCATTAAGTAGTTTGGACGTTGCATTGAAAAGTTGTGGTTAGTGGGCAGGAGATTCTTAGAAGTTGGAATCATTAGAGTCATGTTTATCAACAGTTCAAAAAGAATAAAATAAATGAGGCAGTTCCACCTAAATATTCTCATGTAGTATTCTAATTATGCAGTATGAAAATGATTTAAGTTTTCACAATTAACTCTTTTTTTTTTTTTAAATTCTTGGAAATATAGAGTTACAAAGAAAAAAATGGCTTGTTGATTACTCTCTCCACATTGAATGTAGGATGGAAAGGGAGCTAACTATGGGATGAGGTTGGTGATTATTATGACTATTTCTGCTGATTATTTTTCCACTTTCAATGTGTGTATTATGTTGCCAAGGTAGATAGGAATTTCTGGACTCTCATAATTGCACATTCATGGAATTCAGTAGTAAGCTGGTGTCAAGACTGTATGCAAGGATGTAAGCAACCCTTTCATTTGCTTGAGTATTACTTAGATTCACCTTGGCTTTGTATTTGATTGAGAGGAAAGACAGTAGATGGAGGGCATTGCCATTTTTGAATCTGACCTGGTGCTGCCTGAAGTCAATGATGCCTCACTGTGCAAAAAAACCCCCTCTGAACTGTGTTTGAAGATTTCTATTTGCCATCTAAAAGCATTGATGCTTAAAGACTGGATGTGGCATGGTTAGTTAGTGCCATGGTTTAGTTGATAAGGTGTTAATAAGTTGTAGTTTGGACCTGATGAACGCCAAGGTTTTTTCCAAATGAATTGATTCTGTGGCATTATTTTGTGTCTGGGATAAATTGCTCTGTGGAATAGGTTTAACTAGTTCAGATGACACATTTCACTGATATTTCTGCACAGTGCAATAGTTTTTAGGAAGGAAACATATGAAATAATTTTTTTTAGTCATCAGAGAATCCAAACAGGGCATTTATTCCTCATAGCCATAAGACTAAATCTGTATGTGAAGGATCCAGCTTTGTTCCTAGGCAATAAATAACACATGCTGCTAAAAATAACCAGCCATTTCCACCAATTGTTTAAAAAGGGGAGAAAGGTTTTATTGAAGGGGCAATTAAAATTCCGAAATAAAACACTTAAAAACTCAGGAAATTGCAAAATGAACCTTCATGCTTCTCTGTGTATTTTCACGAAGTTGCAGGATTTAACTGCATGGTATTTAACTAACTTAATGGTTTCAGATTATCTGGAATTTATGTAACACCTTCAGAGATTTTTAAAGAAAGTGAGGTTCAGAATAATTATAACTGATAACTTGCTGAAGATAGGTGAGAAAAAGGAAAAAGGTAGTGACTAGCTTTGGAAAGGAGGAGAAAGAAATGTTAGAAAGAACAGACTGATCAATATAAATACAATTTCCCTCCAAATTCTGGAGAAATTACAAAAAAGCTAAATTCAAACACATAGAATACTCAGACAACAGCACTCAATGTATGAAGTACAGTCAGTAACAAATTGCATCAGTTCTCTGTGTCAAGCCAATCCACAACAGAACAGCAGACCCTGGATACAGCAGAACTAGCAAGTCTATACAGATTTTAGTAAGATCTTTGATATTGTTTTATATAACATTCCAATGAGAATAAAGGCAAATATTCTCAATTAACCTGCTTTGGAGTGGGTGCAAAAGAGGCTTACTAAGTGCATCTAAATACTACTTTTTATTAGTTTTTTTAATGTATTGAATGAGTACCTGTTGAGGTCTCCCAGTATTCAAGGTTTTAAGTAGTGTCCTTTATGATGATATTGAATAAGTGCTTATAAAGTTTGCAGTTGATACTAATTCGATATGCACTTAAGAAAATAATTAGAATTCAAAAATACATTTAGAAATGAAGTTCAGAGATTGTTTGACAGACAAGTAGAAGTTATTACACTTAGCCAGGTGTAATCAACTGTGTAAATGCAGAATGGACAACCCAAGTAGAAATTCTAGAAAATCACTAAGGTAACCGTGGGTCTGAAGCTGAATGTCATTTGACAAGGTGATTTTAAGGAGAGATCTGAATGTGTTTGGCTTGATTAACCTAAAGAAGAGAAGACCTAAGAGAGGACATATTGGGAGAAGAACTAATAACATCAACTGTGACAAGAAAGGTTCTGATTAGAAGTAAGGAAAGCAGTTCTAATGGCAAGGGAGGTGAAGTGCTGGAACAGATTGCTTGCTGTTAGCTTGGAGCATCCATCAACAGATGAGATAAACAGCTGTTAGGAATGACATGGTTATAACTGATCCTGCTGTACTGGGGGCTGGGGGGAAATGGGTAACCTCTGGAGTGACTCTGTGTTTCTGTTTATGACATTTTTCTGCAGAATTTTTATTAAAAACAAGAGTTGCAAGTGGAGCACTTGTGATTCCTGCCTTCTACACACTGAGTATTTTTACAGCAGTGCATCTGCAGTACTCAAGGAATCTCCTTGAGTAGAAAGACAGTGGCAGTTCACTTTATTTAGCAGGTAAGCATTTTACTAAATTCAGTCAATTACCATTCATATTGTGTGGTGTGGGTTTGGCCCAAAATTCATCAACAGGCAGGATGGGTTAATAGAAAGGGCAGGCAACCAGTCTTGCTTTGCTGCTGACTCTTTTTGTAATCCACTTTAAATCCCTTGGGCTCCCTTTGGATTCTCTCCCATGGTTTTTTTGCTGTAATTTTTTCCCCCTACATGACTCAAGGTCTTGCTTGATGCAAGCACTGGTAAAAAGGGATTATGCCATTGTGGCTGTTTGTGTAGCACCTGGTATTACAGTGCTTGAACTTAATTCAATATTCAGTGTGCTACTGTAACACAAGTAATAAGCCACAATAACAGACACTGAAGACCACAAGTCTTCCTGTTGACTCCAGTGGAAGTAATTGAATCAGGCCTTAAATGAATGAAAAGGGGATCTTAAAAGCATATTCTTGGTCAGTAGTCTCTCCAAATGTCTTCACGTCTTTGTGCCATCCTATTCTCCCGTTCCCATTTCCTTGTGTGAGCTGTCATCTTTCTCTGATTTGATGTGTCCCTGCTGCAGCATTTTGAAATACAGATTGCATGAAATATGCCTTTCATATGAGCATGAATTCTAGTTTTGTTCAGACATGTCTGTGGTCAAAATCTGATATTCTCTGTCTAGTCTTATAGTTCAGAGGCCACTCTTTCAACTTATCTAGGAAAGCATATTTTCCTAAAGAACTGGCTAGTACACGAGGTATATAGAGAATGGAATATTTTAAAAATCATGTGTAACTCATACAAAAATGCAGGGCTAATAGCACAAGTCATAGCATGCTACATTTCAGAATCTATTTTAATCTGTTTTTTACTTTTCCTGTCATTTAAAGTCAGTATTTCTTTAAGTTTTACATAATGTACTTTTTCATTGGGGAAAAAAAAATATCAGAGTCTAGCTAATGGTGAGACAGCTTAAAAATGATTGTAACTAGGAACTGGGCCATGATTAAAATTGTTCAGCTGTTCGTTTTATTGTTTGTTCCCAAAACCTTAAATGCACTCTCTGAGAACAATAACAACAGTTAGCATGTAACTCCGTATGGGCCAATTCATGCAGTCTTCTCTCAGCCCTTTCTTCCTGCAGAAAAACTCCTGTTTAGGGGACTTCGTAGGGAATTCAGGGCTGGAACTATCTCTTCTAGCTATTTTGTAATTATAACCTGGAAACTACCGAGGAGAAAGGAGAAAAAAACCAGAAAGAAGAAACAAAATGAAGGCTACCTTACCAGCAAAAGTGGATTTGAGGGAGTGAATAGAACAGAACAGGCTGTGATAGCCCCTTGAATGGTATCTGCATCTTTGTCAGCCTCTGTGGTATTTGTGTGTGGGATATTTACTATTAGGTTTCCTACAAGAGGGATAAATCTCTGTAGTGAGGGTTCCTAGTGATAGGAACTGCAAGGCAAAATAGACAGTAAAAAGATGATGGCCACTTGCTGCAGTAAAACAAACTGGTTTCATAAGTAAGAGATCATATTTGATTTGCTGTCGGTTGACCTTAGCTGGGTTGTGGAGGGTGGCAGCTTCTTCAGGCAGTGGCTGGTTGACCTTCTTGGTTGCTTGGTTTGGCCTCTTTGAGCCTACAGAACGAGGTACTTTTGATGTTAAAAATGGAATTGTCTCCTACACATCTCCTGAAATCCTGTTCTCTGTTTCCACTTGCAGAACAAATTTTTAAGACTGATGGTGAAGTGCAGGGAATTGTGACCTGTTGTGGCTGAGCTCAGAAGTGATAAGCCACATTTGGGGTGGGGCTCTCAAAACTCCATTGCTGTTCAACAGCTGCTGGAAGGTACAGTCGTGCAGGCACCTGTGAAAGTTGCACCCAAAGTGCCAATTTATAGCCAGATAGAGTATGTACAGAGATTATATAGTTCACAATGCCTTTCCACTATAAATCCTCCTATGACATTTATCTTTTGATTTCACTGAATTTCAGCTGGGTTACCAACTGTGTAAGGGATGCACAGTTGGATCCTTTTATTACATAATTTAGGAAGAGCTACTGTAAGCATAATTTGAACCTTTTCTCTCAGGAGAAGTATTGAAACCTCATTCACATTTTAGGATGAGTAAGGATGTGGTGTCACTAACAGCAGGAACCTCATTTAGGGCCCACTGATGTCAATGGAAACACTTCCCTTTGCCTCAGTGGGCTATGGACCAGGAATATGCAAGAGTAAGTGAACTAAGGATTCTGCTGACTATATCATACAGTATATGTTGTACAGTTTTACTAAAATAAACACATTTACTTAGCCAAAATACTTAATGTTTAATTTAAAAAACATAATATAAAAAGAATGGATTTTACTTTACTGATGTTTTAAGCTTTAATTTAATGTAACATAGTGAAAAAGACACCAAATATTCTAGTTTTGTTTCATTAGAACCAGATGGTTCATGAAACACTTTTGGCTAAACTAGAGTTGGGAAAGCTTATAAACTCTGACTAGTCTGAAAATGTGCTCAAAATTGCTATATCAGATGATATGCCCAGTTTTATAATGTGAAATTCTTTGGCTGTTTTACTAACATCCTGGTAAGGTGCTGTACAATTTAGGCAATTACAAGAAACTCTTTTGGATGCTACTGTCATTATTGTTCTGCTTTGGAACTGGAAAAACAACAAAATTGCTCTAATGCAAGTGAAGTATCTGAGAAAACATCACAGTGATGTTGTTAGTGAAGAACTAATGAGGAAAAAGGATTGTTGTTATTGACTTATTTTTTTAATATGATGAGACAAATTTGTTTGTCTCAAAAAATTAAAACCCCCCAACAAAATGCCCCAACACAAAACACCTTCGTCCTGAAAGAATGATAAATCTTTTCTCTTTACTTTAACAACACTGCTGGTATGGTTAAATATACATCCCCAGCTGACAGTGATCATCCAGAATATTAACTCCAGAATGAAATATTAAAATAATAATGACCATCAGGAATGATGCATGCAATTGAATTTACTTCAGTAATGTTTTCACAGCAGTACTGTGGCAGTCCTTCTGTGTCCTGGAAAGTATCTTGTGTGCTCTGGTGAGTGGAAGGCAGAGGCAGTTTTGATGAGGTAGACAGGTAGGAATGGAAAAAAATTGCTCAGGAGAAATACAGGTAACCTGAAATGTGCTTCCTCTTGCTAATAGAAATTGAGAGAAAAACAAATGCCCATAATAGGTCACTAGGGTGACTACATTAAGGTAACTTTTATGGCATTCTACCCTGACTTATATAACAGATTGCTGATTGCAATTGAATCAGAGCCTATCAAGGGTCTTTGGTTGCTACTCTAAAAGGTCTTGATTACATTATACAATAGTTTCATACCTTAGGCATTAGGAATGGGTTTTCAAAACTTTTTTCCTGTGATTTCCTGCTAATCCTTCTCAGGTGAGAGCTTCTTGCCTCGGCTGTGTTAGTGGCTTCATTGTTCCTAACTAAGCTGTTTTCATGCAGAGGCAAACAGGATCAGGTTCTCTGGGCAGGTATGTCTTAGTTTCAGTACTGAAGCATGCTCTTGCTCTGTTGTGCAAATACAGATTAGAACTGGTTTCAATAGGGCTACTCACTGAGTAAAGGCTGGGATGGAAAGTCCTTTCAGCAAGTCAAACTACCTTTAAAAGAAAACCAATTTTGCAACCATAGCAATATGAGGGCTACAGTAGGTAACACAAATGTTCGATTCAGCACCACTGTATCTCTAAAGAAGTCAAAGTTATAATTGTTCTATGACATTTAGTTTCTTTCTAACTTCTTACCCAATTCCCTTGTAGCTCTGCTAGCCTGAGTTTTCCCCAAGTAGCTGTATATGTAAACATATTCATGTATATGTAGGTGTGTGTGCAAACACATATTTTCATGTGTATGTCAGATAAGGGTTGTGAATTTATATCTCTGATTTGCACAACAAAGTCAGGTGGGTCTTTATAGCCCAGCAAATACTGACAAGTCCTTTGGTCTTCTGTAGTTTCACAGTAGGGTGCTGGTTTGGGATTTTCTTTGCTTTTAATCTGTCTGGACTTAGGACATGCCTTTTCCTTTGAACATTGAGGTCTAGTGAATCAGGCACCCCTGACTTTATACATCGTAATTTACAATTTTCATCTATTAGGGAGTTTAAATGAAAAGTTTTATTGCCTCTACATGCTCAACCAGACCCTTCAGAATTAAAGATAATTAAAAAAACCTTAATGATCATTAAAAGGCATGACGTGCACAATTCTCTGAACAAAATCATAGAATTGTTTTGGCTTTGCCTTATTAGGCATTAGCACTTATTTGGAAGATAACTTGAATCTTGGTGAGGTTTTTGAAAAACTACTCTGTCTGTCAAGTTTGTCAGGGAAATTGAAGCAAGAAAATCTTAATGTGACTTTGGATTAATATTTCTCAAGAGTGTCTATGTCATAAAACCCAAGACATTTATTTGCATAATTTGGCCTTAGGATACAGGGAGGAGGGGGGAATAGGCAGAGGAAAATGTACTGGAGGAGTAATAGAGATTTTGATCAGAGAGACTGTCAGAAGCTTGTGAATTTGCACAGAGCTGTATGTCTTAAAAAAATTAAGTGGAAAGAATCTTGACTCAGATGTCTATAACCATTTCCTAATCTGTGACCTACAATCTGTCCTTTTAGAAAATACAGACTCTTCAAACCTCACACTGTAAAATCACTGTGGAAATCAGAGCTCAGGCAAAGATTTAACTTTGGAGCAAGCAATGAGTTTATATTAAAAGATATTTTATATTTTATCAGTGGACCTGATTGTTGGTTCATTGAATGAATCATGTATCCAGACAAGTCATACAAAAAATTAAATCCTTCCCTTTAGAACTAATGTGTGTCTTTGCATTGTGCCCCAAGTATCAGCACCACTGGTGCCAGCATAGGGACCTTGTGGAGATCCTGACTTGTGCTTTTCTCCCTGGCTTCTGCTCTTGCTTTAGAGAGGAATGAAGGAAATTCTAGAAGAGTCAAACCATCTCTTCTCCCAGAATA
The DNA here is from genome assembly GCF_035770615.1 of Melospiza melodia melodia. Taxonomy (NCBI): domain Eukaryota; kingdom Metazoa; phylum Chordata; class Aves; order Passeriformes; family Passerellidae; genus Melospiza; species Melospiza melodia. Next base: position 11,631,488 of record NC_086199.1, read on the forward strand.
TCAACTCAGTGCTGCAGGTCTTCATGGTTCCAACACAAAACCAGCCACTGCTCAAACAGTTTTAAGCTCAAGTGTTCTCTCTGGACCATGTGCCCTGAAGTGGCCCATGCACATGGAGTAGCTCTTGGACATCTGTCAGCCACTGCCAGATTGACCTATACAAGGAAACTCAGATGCTGTAGGATGTCAAACACTCATTAGTCTTCCTGATAACAACCTTGGGCAAACACAAATGACTGTATACACTATACTGAGCAGTGTAATTACTTGTATTTGTTTAAATGGAGATGTCAGAACAGGCATCTTGTGGCTTCAGAGTACTTTGGTTGTAAATATGAAAGATAATATTAAAAATGTCTTAAAAGACCACTTGTATAATAGGTAGAGACAATTTCTTCTTCTTCCCCACTCACTTTATAGCGTCTCTCTGCAATGTAAATAAAATTAGAACTGGTGGTCTGGCAACTTTGACAGTTGTAAGAAATGATTATTGCAATTCATGTAATAATTTACTTGTGGCTCCATTTTTAAAATTTACATTTTGCCCTTAGGTCAGAAGATGATATTTGAAAGCTGATGCTACATAAACCTGTGCTTTGGTCCTAGAACTAGCAGATAAACACGTGGTAAATACTGAAACCCCAAACAGAAAAGCTGCTTTGAGAGTTTAGGTTGGAGTCTAAGAAGTCAGGAAAAGGGGGAAGGAAATACAGGCTTTTTAGTGATTGCTTTAAAGTTATTTTACATGTTAGCTCACAATGAGGTTCTGTAGCCCTACATATGAGGAAAGAGTATATGGTAATTTCAAAACAAATTAGAGAAATATCCAATAGTCCCTTAAACTGTTTGAATCCATTTAATACCAAGAAGTGAAGAAGCCAGACAAATCCATGGTAGTGTTTTAGACTGGCTGACCTAATTGAAGGCTGCCTCATAGGTGCTTAAGGCCACACATGAGGTAGCAAATGCAAAACCCTGCGAATGGGCAGCCATGTGGACCCTTACAACAGCCAAAAGAAAAGTGCAATTTATTTGAAAGTTATAACCCAGCATGACCATACTGACCAGGAATTGTCAGGACAATGCAGAAATTCTCATTCTTCGTTTCATTAGGTGACAAGGTGATATCATGCAGTGTGTACGAGCTCTGGTGTTGACTTTGTGCCTGGGGGAAGCTGTTGGAGAAGAGAATAAGGAGGAATTTTTGTGCCACTGCATTAATTTGGCATTGGGAAGCTCAGTTCATGTATCCAAGTCGTAGCTTCTAAGGGCAGAAGGGAGAGCGGTGAGCGCTCCCCGGACCTGGTGTCGCACAAAATTTTGAAGAATCATTGCTGCTTCTGCAATCTGTTATGTAACTCTGTAATAGCTCCTATGCCAATGCATATCCACAGAGAGGATGGTTTCAGCATGAATCAAGCCAACCAGCCAGCCAGATGTTTTGAGGCACATAATGTAATTATTGATATGAAAATCAAAACAAGGTACCATATAAAGGCAGCCACTGTTAGATCATTACAGATGAGACCATCAGTCTTGTTGCTGTAACAAACTCTGTATTCATTATTTTTGCTCAGGATATTTTTTTTCTTTGCCTGAATTGGCTGTTCTCTTAACGAATATTACAAATCATAACGCAAATTATATGCCTTGAGCTGTCTTGATTTTTGATTTGCAATGAAGGTTTCAGGAGCTTGATTTGTGCCATTGCAAAACATTTCCTGATGGAGGAAAGGGGGAGACATGGCATGGAGGGCTGGAGAATTCTGTGTGACCAAGCAGTGAATCAGACCTCTGATTCTGATTACAGAATAATCTCCATGCTGTGTTTGGACTTTACCCTGGACTCTCCTTCACAGGAGGTAATGCTGATTTTAACAGTGTTTTCATAAAGACTTGAAGTGTTTCAACAAAGAGATTAAAGCTTTTACTGCTAGTGATGTACGTCAACTCTGTTAGTATCATAAATGGAAAATTTTGGGGGAAGAAGTGAAAACATCCTGGAATTTTTTTCCAAGCTGATATAAAAATGGACTTTTTAAACTTACTTTCTTCTCTCCAGGTAATGTGTTTTACATTTTGAAAGATTGTGGATTAACTTCTGGTTGAAACCACAGCAAAATAGAAGAAAAATCAGAAGAAAACCATCAACCCCAAATGTCTGTTAAAAGCTACTGAGAAACATTGTTTTTTTTCAGTTGGAAAATGTCTATTTTTCAATTAAATCATATGCATATTTGACCTTTGTACAAAAAAAGCCATAAAGTTTTATTGACTGCCACGAGTTTCAATAAAAGTAGAGTTCCAATAAAACAATTTTGAAGAATTTTAAAGAAAAATTAATTAGCTCAGAATCCAAATTTTTCTGTACCATAACATGCAGCAAGCATATATGTCCAGTGGCAACTGGGAATAATATGCAGACACCTGTTAACATCTGTTTTTCTGTGTATCATTTACTGTCCAAGCATGACACCCTCATTGTCACATTGACCTTAAACTAAAGTCAGTCATGAAATAAGAACAATGAATCACAGTAATTGCTTGGATCAAGCAAATGACCAAAAGCTCTTGGAGCTGTTCACCTTCAGGGCACGCTTTATAGCCCAGCTTCTTGAACAGATATCTAGGGAGAATTGGGATGGGTTGGCCTCTATGAGATGGGGAGATGTTGTGCAATAGGATCTTCTTGCTGGCTGGTTCTTTCATGTGGGTGGAGTTTTGTTGTTCTTATTTTTATTGTTATGGATTGTGAGATGGGGAATTGTTTTTCCATTAGCAGAGGCAAAACAACTGCTTTCAGTGTAGAGTGACCTTTTTGATTATGTACATGAACCACAGACAAAAAGAACACAATAAAATACTCCACGGGCAAACATAGTGAGCTTGACTCATCACTATGTTACTCCAGATCTGTACCAGATCAGTTCAACTGAACAAAGATGGAACTTTACCACCCATGCTATCTGAAGCAAAGGAGTCTCATTCTGCCCCTGACCAAAATGATTATTTGTAGGGGATGAACACTGCTCATTCTTCATCGAGAGAGAATTATAATCCATGAGGATGTAGAGTGTGAAGAAAAGCTTGGCCCAGAATACTGGTGGAGGATATATATCATGTGGTATATATATCACATATACAACATGATGTACTCTGACATGGCTGTTTTATGAAGAATGTTCTGGACATTTAGACTAAACAAAAAGATAAGTAGAAGCTGCATTTTCTAGTTCACAATGACCTCCATAATATCAGAGAAGGTGTCAGCACTTTGACTGTTTTACAGAAAATACTTGCAACTCTGTCAGTTCTAGGAAATAGGCCTTCTAATGGGTAGTGGCTGACATAACACATATGTCACACTTATCCTTGTTGGGATGTTTTGAGGCTTTCCTTTGAGTAGCTCCCTACCACAGAAATAAATCATCTCCTCATAGAGAGCAGATGAACAACAACATGTGAAAAGAGGATTTATGGCTGTGGCTGCTTTTCTGACTGCCGTGGGTGCCCCGCACTGCAGTTCCATGGTGCCTCCTAGAGGCACTGGCTCCGGGCAGGGAGGCAGGAGCTGCACCATCGCTGATGTGCTGGGGCGGTGTCAGTTGTGTGTTTACCAGTGTGTTGGCCGATTTCCTCTGCAGCTGTTGTGACTTGCGAATATTTGATTCGTTTAATGCGATAGAAATGCTCGGTTCTTGGCCTCTCAGCCACTGTAGCGTGTCTGTCAAAATGAGATAGTGCGCTATGGTTTCTGGCTTCCCTTTATTCCCTCACTGTGGATAGCTACGCCTTCCAGGTGGAAAAAAGGAATCCTTGCTCTCCAGGAGATGGCAAATCTAGGTGAGAAGTATGCAATTGTGTGAAGGACAATCACAGTGCATCATGTTGACTGGCAGACTTGACTACATTGTAAACATTTTTAATCTTCAGCCAAGGTAATGGCTTGCAAAACCCAGACAAATTTGTTTCAGATAACTAATTCCAGTAGGCTGTACTTCTGAAAACAAAGAAAACTGTACACTGACTATGCAAGCCATGGCTATTGTCACAATCTCTAGATAGATTCTGGTTAGGAACATTTTCACCTGTGTCGACACTGGGTTACTTCCAGTAGTATAGAAAAGAATGTGGAATATAGATTTAATAGAGGATAGAAAAAGATGAGTTTGGACATTCAACCTGTCACTTCTTTTGGCACTTGGGATCCAGATGGTATATTTCTGGCATCTGCATTGTCCAGGCTTTTTTTTTCTCTGTACCTTGCCTCATTCAAACTGTTTAGGACTGATATTATGTGATACTGGGTTGTACAGACCATTAAACATTTCTGAGATGGGTTAAATCATTTCAGTGTGCTGCAAGGTTTTCAAATACTTTCAGAGAATGACCCATTTCTGAGCAGAAAAGCTTCCTGTTGGACACATCCCTTCTGTTCACAGCTGCTTACATCATTGCTTCCCATCTGTGATCCTGTTGTCCATTTGCAATCACATTGTTTCCCTGTTCAATGGGGAATGCAGGACAGGACTACTAGGGAAAGGAGAAATATTTATTGTATTTTCCAACAGTCTTTACTGCGACAAGTGTTTTATTCTTTCTAAACAGAGGCTAGTCATTCTGGATAATGCTACAATTGATTTGGCCAAACTGATGAACCTGAAAAGTTCATCATGTTACTTGGGCTCATGTTTCTATGCTCCTTTCTTCCTGTGTATCTTGGCTCCTTGCACCCACTTGTGATTTGAGTTCCTGTGGCAAATCTTGTCTTATTTATAGTTTTCATTATGGTTCTGGTATTAGGATAAGGTGTTTTTTTCTTGCCCATCCAGAATCAGAAGAGGCATCTGGACCTTTATCAGAAAATTAGGCAGAAGTGCAAAGCAGAAGCAAAATCAATGTAACTGGATAGCTGAAGTATGATGGGAATTCTGTCAGAACTGATCCTTGGTGAGTGGTAGTTGTAGTAATAATAAGGATATAGCACTAGGTAAAGGATCAGAAAATATGAAATGAACAGGTTTATCTTGGTGTTGCCTTGCTTGTCATCTTCTCGGATCAGGGTAAGAAGGGTGCATGAGTGTGACACTACAAGTTTCTGTTAAGTGGTCTTGAGGCATTATAGCTTGGATTGGATAGACTTTTGAAAAAACTTATTATTATTTTTGATTTTTATTACATTTAAATAGAAGTTTGACCTGGAGTAGAAGGAGACAGATGGTGTTTGATGGCAGAGCTTTGACCCTGATGGTGACATTGTATTTGGCAAGAAACCAGCTCTTTCTAGTTTCATGTGGATGTACCAGACTGTTTTGTTTTTTTTTTTTTTTCCAATGAAATCATCAGTTGTCACTGAGACTGAAGGGAAGACTTGATAAACCTCTGTACTGTCTCAGGAAAAAAAATAATTCTATTGATCATATATGGTAACATCCAGTTCTTTTTGCAGGCAGACAGTGCGGCAAAGGGGAAAGAAAAGGGAATGCAAGACTTTATACTGGGTGAAAATAGAGCCCAAATGCAGATTCTGTTTCATATATATGAGCAAAACTCAAAGGCTGTCAGGAATGTGTAGTGCATCAAAGCTGGCTGTGTGTGAAACCAGATGGGTTTGTAGCTGAAACAGTTCTATTTCTGAGGATGTCGAAAATCTGCCCTGACTGAGTGCAACTTACTCCCCAGGGGTGTTCCTCAAGCAATTCTAGGTCTTGGGGCAATGAAATGCATTTATTTTTCTAAGACAGAATGTTGTTGACTTTTACTTCTTGCAGGAAACTTGGAGGCGCCATATTTTGACTTCTGTTTAGAATGAAGACTTGTTTGGAAATGTGTGAAGTTCCTCCCTACAGAGCAGAATGTCCAAGTTTTTATCAGCTGTAGCAGAACAGTGGCACTCTCTGGAAATGGAGACCTTATACCAGATCTGCAAGGTCAAGTCAGAACTGTGCCCTAAATTGTACTGATCTCTAATTTAGAACTAAGTGTTGAGAAATAGATTAACTAATGGGAGTCATTCCTTCTGCAAAACTGTGCTTCTTATTCTCAGATAGGAAAAATATAATCTTTTGTATCATTCCCCTTACTCTTGAAGAAGTCTTGAGGTTGTAATAAGAAATTTTGTTTGAGCATTTAAAAAAATCTTATTTTTTTATTGTTTGAAATTGGATTAAGGATGGTATTTGAATGCAAACTTTTTATGCTGAAGTGTGTCTGAGGCTGAGAGTGGCAGGTGTAAACTAACACCTATGAGACACCTGTAGCAGCAGCTAAAGGACAGGACCCAATTCCTTTACTGAGTCTCTTCTGAGGCACTCTTGCTGTGCGACTGCAGGTGATATACTCTATCAAGGTCTTCAGACATTGAATTTGCTATTGTTTCTCCAGACTTCACAATGCAGATTTTGGAGAACTGACCATTAAAACATCTGCAGTCAGCTGACTGACCCATCATGTTTTAATTAAATCACTTTCAACAACCCTTATGAACAAATTCCATTGTAAATTTTCTATTTAGGAAGTGTTGTCTATGTAATTTCAGATATTTTCCTCAGAGATAGTGCAATTAGTTTCTTCTTTATATGTCCCATTACAGATTTATCTGTGATAAGAATTGTATTAGTAGTGTCCAGTATCAGTATTGGGCATGCCTCAGATTCCACCATAAATGCTGTTGGCACTATAAAAGAAAACAACCAGCAAACAAAAAAACTTGCAGAGTTAAAAAAGAAAAGGAAATAATCTCAAATAAGAGAATGAACATTTACTTTATAGTGCAGTCATGCACCTTTAGAAAGAATTGTGGGGTCTGTTTTTCTCTCTATGAAACTAAGTGATGAGGCTGGTCTTGGACTTATTTTGTTAACAGAATTTGAGCAGGTAAAAGCTGTGTGTTTTATGGATAAAGTTTTGTGTTTATGAATAATTTTTCTGTGAACTGGTACTTTCCCACAATGAAGCAGCTGGCTGAGAGTACAGTTTTCCCTGAGTTAGATGAGATTGTGTTAAAAAAGAAAAGGAAATAATCTCAAATAAGAGAATGAACATTTACTTTATAGTGCAGTCATGCACCTTTAGAAAGAATTGTGGGGTCTGTTTTTCTCTCTATGAAACTAAGTGATGAGGCTGGTCTTGGACTTATTTTGTTAACAGAATTTGAGCAGGTAAAAGCTGTGTGTTTTATGGATAAAGTTTTGTGTTTATGAATAATTTTTCTGTGAACTGGTACTTTCCCACAATGAAGCAGCTGGCTGAGAGTACAGTTTTCCCTGAGTTAGATGAGATTGTCAGCATCCAGGAAGATTTTCCCTGGAAGTTTTTCAGCACTGCAGGGATGGAGAGGTCCCTTGGAAGCTCTTCCTGCTGATACATAATTCGGCTGTTGGGAGCTCTTTGCTGTGTGTTTCTGTACCTTCCATGATCTGTAAACCATACTTGTGTGGTCAAAGTATAGCTGAAATGGAAAAGGGGTGTTTGTGAGCTTATGACTGGACTAGCTGCAGTTTCACAGAAGAAAACCAGCTTTATCTCTCTAATCCTTCTGCTGGCAGGCAAGACATGAAAAGCGAACGTAAGACACTGTACCTATTTATTGCTTAATTTTTCTCCATAAATTCTAACCTTGTGGTTAGAAAACCCAACAAAATCCAGCAATTCTCAAATGTAAACAAGTAGAAAAATAATACTCCAGAGTGCAGGAGTTTATAAGTATCCAAACCCTAAATATGTTAACACAGCTGCATGTCATGTGATCCACAGCAGTTGTAACACAAAAATATGTAAAATGTTTGAAAATGTCCAGAATACGGCAAATTTCTGATGATCCCCTAACGGAGCAAGAGCAAAGCAACAATTAGAAATCCGAATGGAATGAATAAAGAGTTGTGCTGAAATGATACAAACAGCTCTTTTCCTTAGCTAATATTTAAAAGCTCCAACCAAAGCCCTCCCACAGTAAAGCTATGTAAGCTAGAGGTCTTGCAATGCTTTCTGAATGTATTACTCTGCCTGTGAGCAATCCAGCTGTGTTTTAAGGCATTCTCATCTGTTTGGGTTTTTGGGGAGGTCAGTGTGCCACAGTTCAGTGAGAGGCAGTTTCTTCAGATGTTGCTGAACAAGGTAGCACAGAAGAAGAAATATTCTGGCCGTGCCAGCTGGTATTTCAGCTCGCTGTTGCTGGTTTCTGAACGTCTTGTCTGTCTGTAAGCAGTGTGTTCTGAATGCAGCTCCACGACTGAAGATGTTTGTGGCTCCTGGGCAGTGGCTGGAGTTTTGTGCACTCCAACTATGCTCTCAGCCATAGCTGGGTTCCTGTGGCAGGTACAGCAAAGCACTGGTGAGAACATCAGCTGTATGTGCAACATTTAGAAGCTAAAATTCACCATTAGCCAAGAAGCTAACCAGTACACTTTGAATGCCTAAAGTGGAGTGAAAAGCACACAGAAAGTCACAAAAACATGGCAGACAGCAAAAACAATTGCTGAGAGAAGTATTATGGAATTTACTCAGTCATAAGTGTTATCTGAATGTCTTCTTTCAAAGACATGATGTTTTTTTCACATAGCTACTGTTTTGTAATAAACCTAATAACCTTCTGCAAATAGCTTTTTGCCCCTGAGCAATACATGCAGGATTCAGCTATAATGATAACTGCCGGAGATTAGAAGTTAAGCCTCCATGAAAAAGAGAACAAAGGAAATTAAAGTGTATTCAGTAACATTTACAAAATAATTTTAATTCCTTGCAATTTCGAAAGCTATGTTTCCATGTGTTAATAATGTCAAACAAAAAAAATAGCACTACTTTCATTTTTCTTTTTTTTCCCCTTTTAAATATATTTTCTTCTCATCTCCACTACTTGAGTAAAAGTGTCATTTCTTGGTGGATCCTGCTCAACATTTCTTAAAAGGCATTTTGTGAAGTAAACTTTTCTACTTCATAAAATTTCTATTTGTCTTATTTTCAACCTCTGATGCTGAAAGAAAGGCAGCACCTCCTAGTTATTTGGTACATTCAAAGAAAATGTTGCCAAAATATATGGTGGTTGGTGTTGGCTTTTAACAGGTTTTAACTGTCTCTTCCTGGAAAAAGCATACCTGGAATTAAATTTCAGCAAGCTCAGGTATATAATTACAGCATCTTTTCTTAGGATGTGTCTTCTGGGACAGAGTCTGCTTTGATTCATGCCATTATTCAGCAAGTGTGAGTGACTAGTATGAGGTGAAAATGTTCAATATTGATTCTCTGTCACAGTAGAAATCATTGCTTCTGATAAGTGTGTTTAAAAGATCTTTTTCTACTTCTATCACTGCCAAGAATCCTGGACTGAATCAGAAGGAGTGTGGCCAGCAGGCTGAAGGAAGTGATTGTTCCCCTCTGCTCTTTGAGACCCCACCTGGAGCACTGCTTACAGTTCTGGTGTCCCCAATACAAGGAGGACATGGAACTCTTGGAGCAAGTCTAGAGGGGCCCTTGAAGTTGTTGAGGGGACTGGAGCATTTCCCCTAACAATTTGTAGAAGGTTGGGGCTGTTCAGCCTGGAGAGGAGAAGGTGGTGTGGGCATCTCAGTAACCTCCCAGTGTCTGAGAGGGTCTGCAGGGAAGCTCTGAGCAAATTGATCTGGTGAGAGATGTCCTGGCACGTGGCAGGGTGGATTGGGACTAGATGGTGTCCCAGGCCCATTCCAACCCTTCAGCATTCTGTGGTTCTGTGATAATGGCATCTCCATAGAAGTGCAGAACTTACCAAACAGAAGGGCCATTTCTTCACAAGCCTTCATGGATTCAGGTATTTGATACTACGTTCTGCTGCTTGTCCAACCAATGCCTTGAGGAAACAGTGCCAAGATGCAGAAAAGAGCATAGATTTTAGAAATGAGTAGGAATGGTGCAAAGGCTGGATTTTCTCCAGAACTTTTCTGTAAACCAGGCAGTTGATCTGAGATGGGGTGCCTTGATGCTTTGTGTATACAAGCATTTCCAAATATGTTACTACCATGAGTATATGTGTGATCAACACGATTTATAATATACAACAAACCTTATCTAGAGTAGTTTGGTATTATATTTACCAGACTTTTTGCTCTACTAGAGTCAGGATATTCCTGGTTGAAGGACTATTCTTCCTCAAAAGTGTGTGTATACGTTCTAGGAAAATAAGGAAATATACCTTCTAGGAAAAACTTCAGTGTCAAAAAAGGTCACTTCTGGCATAGAGTGAATTATTTAGGATAATTTGATTCTTATCTACCAGAAAATTTCTGAGAATTCTGGCAGAGGTGAGAAGGAGGTAGGCCTTCTATCTCCTATCTTGGTGGTTAAGCTGTTCATCTGCAAGGATGGATGACATGGTTTAATTCTGCCTTCTGCTCTGGAGATTTAGATCCTGCTGTCCTGTCTCTTGGGACAGGACATGAGCAATTAGCAGCAGTGAGGTCTGCTCCTCATTTGCTCCTCTTTACACGTTTTTCCTTCAGAGGAGCTCTCTGCAGGTCTGATGCCCTCTCTACCAGGGGCTTGTGCTTGTCAGCTGGCTTTGTGAAAGATGTTCACTTTGGTGGTGGACACTTAAGTGCTGCATGCAAATTGAACCATTTTCAATACAAGGGATGAGAACCTGCCTCACAATCCTTCCGTAATGAATCACACAACCAAAATCAGATCATAGCTCAAACCCATGCCCTGTCCAATCAAGACAGGAATTTGAATTTGTGTTCATAACTCCCCATAGGGGTTTCTCAGCAATTATAATTGTATAATTCCAAAATGGAACTGGTCTAATAAGCTACTTGATGCAAACTACTTCAGTGATGGTTGGGAGTGAAAGAGCAATAGAGTAAGAATGATTCTTCAGCCTTATGTTAATGGTACTCACTTTGGAATCTGTGGCTTCAATACAGTAGGAAGCATTCTTAGTATAACAAAGAGTGAACTGTATATAAAAACTCAGAGAGAACAATCCCTTTGCAACAATTTTGTAAATCTTGTATTGTATTTCCTTGTCTTTTATGTTTGCATTTTCCAAATGTTTGCATTTTCCAAAAATGCTTCCTCTTGAGACACATGGAACATTTCATGTCAAACGAAGTACAGTGGGCTGGGTGGGGATGGTAGTGGTTTTGGTGTGGAAACCTGGAAAAATTGTGAATTTGGTTCAGTTTGAACAACATTCTTTTTCAAATGTTTAGCTTGGCAGCTGAACTGAAAGACCATTTATTTGACAGCCCTAAGCCCTCTTTTGCAGTTGGACCCTTGTGTTTTACTAGGAAAATTGTACCATTAGTCCCTGGAGCTGTTCATGGATGACACAGAGGCATGAAATGGAAATCCCACTAAAATTTAGGGTTGTCTGAGTTTTTTGGAGCTAGGGGAACTCTGAAGTGAGATTAAATGATAGCATCCAGAGTATGTGCATTACTGGACTCTCCAAGGACACACTGTTGTTTTCAGAGATTCCCTCTGTCACTCCCTTGTCAAAAAGATACCTTTGATCCTTATGGGAAATATTAGGAGGAAAGCTCTTGACTTATGTGCATTGTTAGCTGGGAACAGAGACATTCCTTTTTTTAACTTGTTCATTCCATGATGTAATGAGAACATTTTAAATGAGGACAAGCAAATTGAGAGCTTTTTCCTAGATGTTGCTTATAATCAAACACACCCAACCATGCTCTTAAATACCTCGTAATTAAATATGCAAAAATAGAGACTTAATTTGAACATGTAAATTAATCACATGTTGTAACAATGGAAATTCATAACTGAAAATCCATTAGCAGACAACGCTGTTCCTCATTCTTTTGTTTACATGTTTATACTAATCACGCAAGAGGATTTTTGGTGCATGTCACCCTTTGAAAATCAATTCTGTATCAACTTAGGAGATGTGTTCCCATTTCTATTGTATAGCTTTGCTCTATAAATGCAAATAATCGCAAATTAAGCCCCAAATGTCTAAAGAACAGCAGGAGTGACCATTATTTGATGTATGATGCACATCATGTCATTTCTGTGTCAATACTCTAGGGGTTAAATAAGTATCATGTTTTGGACATCTTAGGAAAATAATAAACAATGTAGCTCATCCAAAAAACATCTGCTCATATTTTCTTTGTTAAATAGTAGACAAATATATTTAAAATGTGTTTTCAATTGTCTGCTAAGAAAATAAGTTTGCATAAAACCCACGCTTTTATCCTGAAAAAAAAATTGTGAATTTACCTTCTGTGGCAATTTAGAAAAAGCCAAAATTTATGCACATTGTGTATTCAGCAAGTAAAGAACTCAGTTGCTGTGGTGGACTACATTAAACATAGATGGATGAGAATGAGGTCAGTGGAGTGAACACAAGCTGTACTTCTCAGAGCTACTGTGCATGCACATGGCCTTAAAGATGTTTACCCAGTGGAAGTCTGTACTTGCCTGTGTATTCCAGTGCCTGTGCATGATGGCCTTGAAGCTTTGCCTAAAAAGTGCTTGTGAAAGAAATATTATTTGCACATTTGCGTTTTGGTTGCCCACTAGCAGCACTTCAGTTGGTAGGGTGTACCTGACTGTGAGGATCTGAATTCACTGCAGGGTTTGGGCTCTTTATCACCTGATGGCCATTTTGGTCAGTAAAGCCTTTATCAATGACTTTGATCAGGCCTTGTATCATATTCCAATACCCCTCCATCAGCTAGTGCTTACTCAGTTGAAAATATTGCCTTGAGCTTTCTCACTCATGCAGGAAAAATTCTTCACCACAGAACCTCTTCTCTGGTTTTATTGTATAAATCCTACTTGATCCTCAGTGTCCTGCTTCTTAAGGTACTACACAGCAGTCTTGTGCTCTTGACTTCATGCCACCCTCATGTTACACCTCCCAGCAGGTGAGCCACTTCCACCCTTTTGCTTTGTTAATCCTTTTTAAATAACCACTTTTTTATTGTGCTACTTAACAGGAAATACCTCTCCAGTAATGCCTCTAAATCACTTACAGCCCAAAATATTGCCATATGCTTCTTAAACCCTCCCATACTGGCCTATTCTATATGCTAACACCATGTCTATAGACACTGCAGTGAGTTATGGTGAAAATAAGGATGAAATTTTTAAGGAAAACTTCTCACCTTCTTGCCTAAAAAGTGCTAAATTCTGATGGGAAGCACTAGGACATACATAAGAGCTTGGACTGGTCACCTATCAAACAGGGGTCTAAATAGTGGAGGGGAGCCACACTGCAACAAAGTGTACTAAGTGTGAAGATAGGAAAGCATTCATAAAAATGCAGCAAACAGCTTTGTGATAATTAGTGGAAATGAGGTCACAGCCTGTCTTTCTGTCCTGCATGAACCTTTTCTTTATTATTGTGGCATCACAGCTTATGAATCTGAGTTTTTAGTGGACTAGTACCATTTCTCAGTTGTTTTTGCTTTCTCTTTTCTCACAGTAAGATGCAACTTAAATTCCTAAACTCAAAACCCCCAAAAATTCAACCCGCAAGCCTCAGTGGTATTTGGAGTTTATGTATTCTTTAACCAAAGACCTTTGCATAACCAGATACTGGTACATTTTTTTAGTGAAATTCTTAAAGCTTTGGGCTTAACCACTGCTTCTTGCAGTGATATGTTTGAAAAATGTCAACTATGTATGTGTAATGGAGGGCTGTGGAGTTGAGGTATGTCCATTTTCTGGAAGTGGTAGACGGTGTCAAGGTCTGGATTGACCTCCAGCAGGGTCCTGGCTCCAGCTTGAGCAGTTCCCGCGGTGACATCAGAACTTTGGCATCTATGTTAAAGAATTTTTTTGTTATTGCCATTATTTCAGAGAAAAGCTGATGATTTGGCATGAATGAATGCACTACAGACATATCTGTTGGAGTAAGCAGAGAACTTTAAAGCTTTATGAGTTGTGCATTGCATCATTCATTTTTCATAGGTTATTAATTCTGAAACTTTTCTGTTGCCTACAGCAGTAGACTTGGATGTGTATGGGAGAAGGTCTTCAAATTGTAGGCAAAGAGGCTTGATTTCTGAAAGAACAAAAAGGAAAACTACAACAAAACTCTTGTTGGAAGAAGAGATCCAAAATTTCTTAAAGAGGCTTGAGAGTGAAAGAAACACACAAAGGGTTTACTAGGCTGGAGTTAAACAGAACTAAATAGGATTTAGAAATGTACTTAGAAAAAATAATCCTCAAAAGGAAGAGAACAGCATCCCTTTCCACCCCAAATCAAAAAGGAACACTATTAAAATGTTCTTAAACTTGTTCTTAAAGTATTTAGTTTCTTTTAATAACACTCATGATATGTTGGGTAGTCCAAAAGGATTGTGTGTGTATTGCAAATGAAAGTAACCTTTTGGATGCTCAGTCTTCATCTAAGTGTGTTTCAGATCTATGTGTGATAAACCTCATTTGCTAAATATGGAAGGTTGATCTATTCTATAGCACAGAAATTGTGTGTGATGCAATGAGAAGTCTCATTGTCAGGAATCTTTTAGTAAGATATTTCTGAAATGTTGCGGTTGCTTTTCTTCTGGATCCCCTATACAATCTGCATTTCCATTCATTTTATTATGGAACACTATTGGGAGCAAGCATAAATAAAATCCAAGACCAGGCCTTTCTTTCCCATTTTTTTTTTGGACAATATTCCCGTTGAGGTACTGTGAATGGGAACATCATCCATCTAGAAGCATAGGGTTCAGCAGCCAGAGTCTGGAGCAAAATAATCTGGCACTGCTATTCTGGGCAGTGGATCATTTGTGGCTTTAGGCAGACAGAGCACATGATCTTTCAATCTCAGTTTCCCTTTCTGTAATGTAGAGTGATGAGAATAATTTAATTCTTATCTGACACAATATTTCTATTTACTATAGACAGATGAAATGGTATGGAAATAGCCTAAATGAGGATTGTTCAAAATCAGATCATACCCATCATTCATAATTTAATTGTTTCAATTTTTTAGTGAAGAAACTGAGTTCATAATTGTAGAGACCAAAACATTTAAAGGTTGGATTTGTATTCTGGAGAGTATTCAGAATTTCAAGAAAACTACCCCCCCACTGTTTCATTATGAGAAATATTCTAAAGGCTTTCCAAAAGTTTTGTCTTTATGCAGAACCACAGTCTGTTTATTTCTTCATGCCAAAGATGAGGTTTGGCACAGGATTGTCCCATGCCCTTGCCAAAAGCTCTCCTAAGAGCACACTCAGTTAGTTTATATTACTACTTTTGAGAAAGGAAACATTAAAGAACCCATATTTTTAATACAGTATAAAGGTCCTCTGAAGGCTGAAAATGCCTCCCTCTGGCCCCTCCTCACTGCAAAGGAGTGGGGTCTGTGAGGGAAAAAGGAGTCCTACAGTCAAAGAGCTGCCTCTGTGTGAGGCCTGGGAGCAAGGACAGCTTCACGCTAACCCTCATTTCCCTGCAGGCTACGTTTTCAAAAAGTGCTTCTAAGTGTGGTTGCCCAAGTGGAGACAACCATGGCTTCATTTTCAGCAAGTCTGGGCACTCCAACACCTGTTGATTCAAGTGAAGGTGGACCTAGGCTGCCTCCTGCCAGCGTTTCCACGCTTCTGCAAGCACAGGGTACTCAGTGTCAGGTCTGTCCCCCTCCCTCCGTGCCCCTGATGCACTGATGCATTGCCTTTGCAGCTTTTATGAAAGGTCACTAAGCCAGAGAAAGGCCATGGCTATTCTATTTATACGTGTAAATATAACTTGCATATAACTTGGATTTTCTCTGCTCTTAAATTGGTATAACCTGTAACTGATGTCTGGAATCCTCAGCCTCTCCCTGGTGCCTAGAATGATGCACCAAGTGTAATTTTTAATTTTGACTTTGGCATTGTCTTATATATTTGGTTAAGAGAGATATGAGAGAATTTGAGGAATTGTCTGCTAACTCTGCTGCAGAGAGACCGCTGAT
This sequence comes from Melospiza melodia melodia, assembly GCF_035770615.1. NCBI lineage: Eukaryota > Metazoa > Chordata > Aves > Passeriformes > Passerellidae > Melospiza > Melospiza melodia. The sequence goes on from NC_086199.1 coordinate 11,647,401, forward strand.
CACCAAACAAACCATTTCATTTAAATGCAGAGGGTTTATTTTTTACGCTTCTGTGAAGTCTTGAAATCTGAGGTAATACAAAATTTGAACAAAGAAGGCTATTGTCATAGAAATGACTGAGTCTGCAGACATATTATGCACAGAGTGAGAGAGCATTTTAGGTGATTTTATGATGATCATTGTAAAAATGTGTGTATGTGTGCCCCTGCATCTGGGTATCCATTCATCCACTCAGAACTCAGACTGTACATCAGAAATGGAAGCCAGCTGTTAAAGCTGTCAGCCAGCTGTGTATCTGCCTCCTCCTGGGGTGTCCATTCAGCCCCACAGGCTGCATGGGGCAGGCACAGGCAGCTATCAGAGAACTCAGCTGAAGCATGGAAGACCCTTTTTTCCATTTGAGTTCCCCACACCATATGGCAGCCAAATTTAATTTTCAAATATGCTTTTTCTCCCCTAATGAAACTGCCACTTCCAGAATTTCATGTTCAATCATCTTGTTCAACCACAATGCCTCTTCTTCCTCCTAGGGAGGAGTCCAAAGAATTTTCATTAGTTGGCTGAATATCTAAATGTTAGGGATGTCTGTGCAAAATCTGCATATTAAATCTGAATGTCCAGTCTTGCATCAATGGGATCCTTTTCCTTTTCTGTAAGAATAGCTGTCTTTGAGACCTATCAGAGTTGCAGAGTTGTTGTGGATCAACCTTCAGTGTCCAGGCCCTTAACACTTTTTATTGAAAGTTAACACTTGAATTACAAAGCATTTCCAGTATGATATGAAACTGAAGCCATGCTAAAAATTCTTAAAGTATTCAAAAATGCAGTTATTTTATAATCTGCCATTCTGCTCAATACTGGTGTTTCTGGGCAGAGTAAAAGTGGAAAACTTTAACGGGTAGATGCTCCTGTCATGACTTCACACTGATACTCAGATGTCAGTCTTTGAAGAGCTTCATCCTCTTTTATGCTGTAAATAAATATTTTGTTTAGTTAACCTGCTGGAGAATTTAAAAGGAAATCAACATGTTCTGTAGACTCAAAAAGTGAGGACTGTTTATTTGTACATTCTGACTGCCTGCATATTACAGGCCAAATAATATTCCTCTGTCACATCTGCACTGAGCCCAATTCCTTCCCTATTTGATTAAAGTGTTACCTGTAGATGTAAACTTGTGTACACAATTTCTTCTGTACTGATGCTGATTTTGAAAAACAGTTGCTCTGAGCTTGAAATGAATAAAATACTGTATCCTATGGCACTGGATTCTCTGGTTCTCTAACAAGGCAGTGTCTAGGAAATTCCCAACAGCTCAATTCTAGTAGATTCTCTGAAGCCTAATAGGTTATGTTCATACCAAACCTTTAATTTACTAGGGTTAAAATTCTTATTAACACCATTCTGTTCACCCATCCATTGATTTTCCTGCCTGTTTTTAAGAACTTAATTGTTTCTGAGGTGTCTGCTTTTATCAGATGTATTTGGAATTGGTGATCACGTCCAAAAGATTATTGAAAGGGTAATATGCATGGGACCACTCATGCAGACAAAGCTTGCCTGCATAAGATTTGTTTCCCTAGGAAATCTGGCACCTGTTAGACATATCTGAAATTCTGTGGATTTTTGGTATTCTATTCTTACTATTCATTAGAGGAGGAGAGATAAAGTTTCATCAGATGCAAATCATCATTCCCAGAGGATATCAGCAACGACTGATGGAGACATCCTTTCTGACATTCTGGCCCTTTCTGGGCTTGTATTGCATCATGGTGGCTCTTTGATATATGTGTTTGAAATGCACTGGCCTGATAGACTGGAAATGAGAGTTAGTAAATAGTTTAATTGTTTGTCATGTTTTCAAAGTACTTCCTTATGTCAACAGTCAATGGTCAGGATGCAAGTGAAATGCTGAGACTCTGTTTGCCTTGATTTCTGTTTGTATTTGCTATATCTGAAGATGCTCCTAGATCTTGTTACAAAAATACTTTTCATTTAGAAATTCAGACCTCCTCTGATGTAAGCCCCAAACATTTCCATTTCTAAGTGCAAGAAGTTGATCCCTATGTAATTATGAAGTGATGCCAGGTCCTAACCACACTACCTTACCTACCCTAGTCCTTTGGAAACGTTTTACTTGCAACAACTTTATATACCAAACATGTTTATTTAATGAAAATGTTGTTATGATAACTATAAACAACATATTTTTTATATGACTAATGTTTTCATGAAGTTGGTTTCATTTTCACAGGTCACTGCTTCCTTTTCCAGACTCATAAACAGTTTTCTCAATCATTTTGGGCACTGAGTTGAGACCTCAGCACTTGGATTTGTGTCATATGATTTGATCTTCTTTTCAGTGTTCTCCTATCGTCCCTGTCCATGTGCTGTTTTTTCTGACACTTTTTTTTTTCCTTCATGTGTCATTTTATGACAGTGTTTCTCCATGATGTGCTTGCTAAAAGAAGTGAGATATCTGGAAAAAAATTAGACTTGTTTGTGAAAAAAACCCAAAAAACTGACCAATAGGCTACCTAGAAAGTAAGTAGTTTTACTTTTTCTAATTTCTTATGTGTGTGTATGTTCTTATCTTAAAATCTACATTCATGACTTTATCTACAACATAAGGCATATTTTGTAAATGAGCTTAAGCACTCTATCAAGTTGTAATTATTCATGAATAGTCTCTCTCTATTGCTAATGATATGCATCACACTAGCAGAGTTTGATATACTGGTTATACAAATAAAGTTCATCTGAGGTAACGCAGTTTATTCCTTTCTCAGGCATCCAGCCTGGATCTCAGCTGCAAAGTAAGTACCTCTCCACATCTCATTACCAAAATAGCAACCTTCTTAATCCTTTGCTGTGAAGAACAAAGGTTCGATTCAGTCTCTGGAGCAGAAATAGGATCTTATTAATGCACTGGCAACTACAGTGTTGTTATTTTTGCTAGAAAAGAGAGAAACAGGAATTTGCTGATATATGTTAGATTAAGGGCTGTTATTGTTTTGAGATTAATTGGATTGTTAGCCGGGCCTTTCCGATGTCAGCTGAAAATCTACAAAATACCTTGCAAGTTATTATTCTGGATGAGATCAGGAGCTACTTCCTGGAAATTCACTTCTATTCTTTGTATTTGTTCTGAAGGAATCACTGAGGCTATCAGTTAAAGGGTGTATTGTTTACTGTGCAGGGAGAAAATTTCTTGTGTTGGTCTTGCCCGGAGTGCTGGCCCTGCTGGACTCAACCCTCTTGCCATCCAGTGGATTAAAGCTGAGACCCAAGCCACCAGCAAGGTACCTCATGCTCAGCCTTTGGGGAGGTCTGTGCATTGGCCCAGTGTCAAGGCTTGAATGTGTTACAGCTGACGTATGAATTCACATTTTGGAGCTCCAGTGATGTTTTATGGAGTCTTTTCTTTCTTTCAAAATATTTGCTGTCATGTAGTGTTGGGCTGCAGTGGGCTGTAGCATTTGGGATCCCTGTGGAGCAGACTGTCTCGGCAGCCCATCAGGATAAAAGTTGAAATTAGGATTGCAGAGAAGAGCCAGAGAAATTCCACTTGGTGAATTAAATGTTGTTGAGCTTGAGGACCTGGAAAAGGGTTAGTGATGCATCTGGGTGAACTCCCAAATTAGTATGAATGACAGGCATAGGAGGTATTGCTTAGAGCAAAAATAAATGCAATGTAACTGATCTGTTGAGACCAGCAAACAGTTTCTGGAAATGACTGGTGCTTGATAATTTTTAGTGATAAGCAAATGGCATACTCCAAATTACGTGTGGTCCATTGTGTAATTCTGTGTGGGTGTGGACCTTTGCAGGTTATTGGCCTATGCCACCTGGCACAAAATGTGTTTGTTTAAGTCTTAGCATGTAGAACTTTGGGTGTTTGTCTTCATGTGTATGTGAAAGGTTCAGGGTTAAGTGAGGGAGAGCTAACCAGAAACTGAGATCAGCAGAAGCATTCTGGATAACTGTTCCCAGGCCTGAGTAATAAAGACCAGTAAGATGGTATTTGCAGTGAACCTCAGCTCTCTGCTTCTATTCCTCATGGTTAGGACAAACCCTGTGTTTGGCCTCCAGGAGATATGGCAAGATATGTCTATTGATGGAGTATGTAGTCTGAGACTTGTGGCTTGAGTGTGTGAACTTTTATTTGTGAGTTGGAAGAGATTTCTGAGCATAGACTAAGGCAATTATGTAGCATTAATTGCTAATTTATCCTGATTGTCCATGTCACCAGAAGGCTTTAAGTATCAAGTTCTGATAGAACAAGAATGTTTGATGTACCAATAGGATAGTTGGGCCCAAGCCTGTTCTCTGTTATACCACTGCAAATTTGGGATACTTGTATTGACTGCTGAGTGACAGAGCAAAGCAGGACTGGACCTGAGAGACGAAGCTGTGACTTGCCTGTGTGTGCCTTGGGCAGTGAAACAGCTGACTGAAGAAACAGCTCATGTACTGCTTGCATTTCCCCTTGATGGTTTCCAGCTGTCCTCTTATCCCTGGCATGCAAAACATTAATTAGTTTCAGCTTATGAAAATAAGTGAGAGGCAGTGTGTGCTACCCACCTTATAGTGCTGCACATAAACAAGGCACTGCAAACAGCGAACCGTGATCACAAATGCTAAGTGACGTTGTTATTAAGCCAGGGGCTGAGTAAAAAGAAAGTTCCTTTGTTGCTGAACATAATCTAGATGGTTTCTCAGCCTGTGCAATAGAGAAAGACATGCTTACACGCAGGAGATCAGTGTGTATTGCACCTTGACCATGCATCAGAGTATTGCACCTACACCATACACAGACATCATGCATTCATCTCCACACGTCTTTTAGTATTAACTGAGGCAACAAAAAAGCAAAGAGCTAAATAGGACAGTAGAAGAAGAAGGCAGTATTATTTTTGTTTCAACCTGTAAACTCATATTTGTAGGAAATTAAGTTTGGGGGGTTTTATCATTATAGCTCTTGCATGTTTTCAGATTAGGTTTCCTAGATGGCTTTGTCAGAGAATATGAAGAACTTGTAGGTATAAAAATTATTCAAAGAATTCACACTCCTTAATTTTCAAACCTGTTAGTTTATTGTCACAAGACTGCCTAAATATATTTTTATGCTGCTGCAATAAGATCTGCCACTACCTTGCTACCCAGGCTGGAAGGAAAGTATTAGCAGGAAGTAGCTGAAATCAAGAGATGCAGGAGAAAATGCATTAAGCAAAGCATGAAAATCCCAATGTCTTAACACCATTGCTAGTCCAAAAGAAAGATTTTGTTGAATTGGCTGGACTGCTACAGACTCTGTTTAAAGCAAATTGAAAAGGACAAACTCAAATTTAAGTGAATACTAGAGACAGTGGACAAGGTTATGCAAAAGTTGGAATATGTATGGATGCTGCAGTCATGATGGAAGAATTTCTGCAAAAAGGAAAAGAAGGTGTTGACAGGCTGGTGTTGCCCGACTAGAAGTGTTGTATAAGCCTGGAGAAATTATCCCTATGATTTAAAAATATAAATAATAAATGAACTACAGATACTTGTATGGAGAAGAATGAGTCTGGACAAATCTACTAAAGAAACAATGATTAATAAGATTACTTGAAAAATGAATCATACTGGGGTCATCAAAAACCAAAATTAGATGAATTGTGGTTGAAAGGTTAAATAGGTTTTTTGGTTTTGGTCATAGAATGTAACTGTGATGAATTTCTGTTATGATGGTGGAGGAGAAAACTGAGAAGAAAGCAGGAAATGTTTGGAAGGGTAGGGAGAAATGTCTTGTATGAATTCTCTGTCTTACATTTAACTCCTGATGCTATCTGAGATCAGAAGTGCTGCAGATCTCCAAGCATGTAGTTTCCACTTGATTTATTGCATTAATCTAGATATGCAGTGGGTAGAGGTGGCAGACAAACTTACTTTTATGTGTTTTGCCATAAAAATGGTGAGGGAAAAGTAGCCCAAGATCTAGAAAGGGCTGGAACAGACATAATGGAGCTGCACAGTAGGCTGGGACTGTAGCTAAAGTTGACAACATTCAGAAGTAATCCAGTTATTATCTCACTTTTATGCATTTTACTGTAGAAAGATAAAGCACTACGATATATGTGCGATGTAGAAAGTTTAATTCTATTGAAGCATCTGATGTTTATCTCATTTCAAAGATGGATGCTGTCATAGGAAATCTCATGTGTTGCTTAATTGCCATAATCTTAACCAGAGGGTTTTCAGACTGCGGTGCTGAATTTAAATATGTCTGTCTTATCCATTCAGTAATATGTGAGGTGCTGGTATTCCTTAGGGACCTGTCACCCTACAGAATCTGGGAAATTAAATTAATGAAAGGAGTTTGGTAGAGCTTTTATGTTTTCTTGAGGAGGCGAATCCTGAAGGAACACATGCTTTAGAGCAGGAGATCGCTCTGTCCTCTTAGGGAAGCAAGACTTACTGTGAAGTAGGGAAAGTGTCAACCAAGAAGAGTTTTGATACTCAAAAAAAGAATAATCATATCAATCCAGAAGCAAAGGAAACTACCATGCTCTGGAAGGCTTTCCAAATTAGTGAGCAAAGCCAGCCTTTACTGAACTGTGAGAATATTGCTCAAGATCATCCTGCATTTCTACTCCTAACTGCTTGAATCACTGAAGGTATGTCTGTTCAGGGTTGGGCAGGCACATATGGACTCATTCTGTCCATGGTTCAAGCTGAGTGGATGAAAGCTGCCTGGGAATGGGAATCTGTGTAGCTGTCATTAGTATGTGGCTGAGCCTGGACTGGTAAGTTCTGCTGGGAAGCAGAGTGTATTAGTTTGGGATCAGAATTAGAGGGTTGCAGTTACCAGACTTTAGGAACAGAGGTAGCTTCTACCAGGGCATCTTGGAGCATTTGCAGATGGAATTGCATCTTTTTGCAAATCTGCCATGGAATTTTATCCTTAATGTGTTAAAAGGGTTAGCCAGATGTGATCTGGAAATATGGAGCCCTAAAGACAGGGCATTCTTTTAAAAGAAATCGTGAGTAAAAATCCAGTGCCAAATTCCAACTTTAGCAGTTTGCTTTCAGATGCTTTCTCTTGGGTCTAAAGATTGATGTATGCTAGTGTTAGAGGGAAAGACTTAAAACAGTATATTTGAATCTAAACTCAACTGGTCCATGGAAAGGACTGTGCACAAATGAGGACCTTCAGCTGCCTGAATTAAATGTCCCTCCCTATACAGTCCATTATACAAAACACTTGTTCCCTTGTTTACAATGAATGGAAAGCGCTAATGGCAGCTGATTTATCTGATGTCTCAGGCTCCTGAGTCACTTAGGTACTTTTGAAGATGTTCTCTTTCAAATTAATTTCTGTAATTTATTTCCATGCCTCTGACTTTCAGAAAAAAAGCCCTGTTCCTAAATAAATTCATGAGTGTTTAAAAATTATTTTGTCCTTAGCCTCAGGAGTCCATTAGTTGCTGTGTTCTGGAAGCAAATGAAAACAATGCATTCTGTAGGATATAAAACTATTCCTAACTGTGCCAGTGGATCACTGCAATCATTAGGTTAATACCAACGATTATCATCCAGGATGCTCATCTGGTTTTACTGAGCTTTGTTAAAGAAATGGAAATGATTAAAGTCATCCTGTCTGTCCCTCTAAAGTTCTGCCTGTGAATGAGTCACTGTTTTACAAATGGGTGTTGCCAGACACTGATATTGAATGCGGCTCCAGCCATCAGAGCTCTGGGTCCAGCACCGCATTCTTGGAGTCCAGACTGGAACACTGAAATTCCCATTGAAATCTGTGGGAATTCTGCATGGCCAAAGCCCAGCTACCTTTATGGCTGGCTGAGGCAGCTTAGAGAGAGCTGTAGCTCTATGCATGTAGTAGCCTGGGGACTCAATATGAATTTCATGCATCTCTTCACTTAGTCACTTGAAACCCAAGACAGAATTGAGGATACCACATTCCACTTAGGCTTTGTTTGCATGAGGTCAGCTGAGTGCCCACTGCTGCCTCTGGACGTGACACCTTCCACCCCACTGGCAGAGCTGCAGCTGTGGTTTCTGTGCTCCCTGGGCACAAGAAGTATGTGCACACAGCAAACCCCAGTGTGTCAGCTGCCCTGCCCTGCCTGCTGCAGTGGTCCTGGCTGGCTGCACCAAGGGTGGAACATGCTTCAGCCTTTTCACAGGCATGGAGCTGTTTGCATGTCCTGAAAGTAAAGAGCTCCCAAAGATCTTCTTGTGGAGTTGCTCACAGTCAGCTGTGTCTTACGGGCAAGGTTGACCCAATAGTTAATTTTGCTTGTTTGCCTCACATATGAGACAGGGATTGAATAGTCCTGGCGTTGGGGAATTTCACATCTGGATTCAAACTCTTTATGGCTACTGTTCCCTAATCTGTGCCATGGGCCGTTCCCAAGTCATAGTTCTGTACTTTTCCAAGCTTTGTGTTTCATATCGTCCCCTCGGGGTCATTTGTAGAAGTGGGAGGGCCAGATTGGTAGTTGCAAGAAAGAGAAGTCTCATCACTGACGTCAATGCAGCTCTTCCACTTTAGCAAGGGATCAGGCCCATCTACCAGTGTCATGGTCTGCTGGGGAGGAGGGGAGGCAGCCTCAGAAGTGTTGGGTTTGCAGTTTGCCAAGTGACAAACAGAGAATCTGAGTGCGGTAGCCAGGCATGTTACAAAACACACTGTTGGAGAGACAGCTCTCTCTGGAGGCTTCAGCCTTGATTTACTTACTCCTCGTTGTTGTCCTGATATTCCATGGCTTTCAGACAACTTAAAAAAAACTCAGTATATGGCCTTCTGTGAGGATAATTGGCTGAGACCCCTTGTGGGATTTCTGGGTGGTTTCATGTGGTATAGGAGGCCAGTTGTTGGCATAGCTGCTTTTGTGCAGCTGGGTAAGGCTGTAGTGGAAAATCCAAGGCTGGTTGCTCTGTGTTACCAAATGTATGACTACACATAGGTTTAAAGTAATTTAAAGCTTCCAAATATTTTACAAATCTTCAGATATTTTACATAGTTTTGAAAGCATGAATTTAAGGAAATGATGCTGAATTGAAAGGAAGGGAGTCTGAAAACTGAGTAAGGCAGACAAGAGCTAGGGTTTTCTCAGGTGCAAAGGGGAGTAGAGGAGGGGGGGAAGGCTACAGAGCCTTTCAGAAATCCACTAGTGCTGTTCCCAGAACTCTGCCTGTTTTGTGCATTTCTTCTCCTGCGCTTTTGCTCATCTGAGCAGTCTCTGCAGAAATCAGCAACTGGAAACACATAACAAGTAATTCTCTTTGCCAGGTAAATGGGAACAATAGTTGAGTGGGAAAGAATGAATCACTGCCATTAACAAGAAGACTAGGGTTGCTCTCATCATCAACACAATGCAGTGTCTATTCTCAAATGTCAGGGCTAATAACTCACCATTTACAAATTAGACTTAACCCCCTCCCACACAAACCCACATAGCCCTTGCTAGCCTTCAAGCTTAGGTTATAGCTGCCTTTCTCTGGGGGCTACCAATAAAACCTTCAAAATACATATCCTCCAGACAGTCTGACTTCTTTCAAGATCAAATACTCCTCCCCTTTTCCCTCTGGATTTTGTTTTAATTACAGCTACATCACTGAAAATGTGGAAAACCCATCTAAAGCCCTAATTATCCTTAATGTAAGAGGGCCATTATTGTCTACAGATGAAATGAATAATACAACCAGTAAGAAAGATTCCAAAGTTTTGATTACCTTAATAAATTCCTAAAAGTGAAGGAACTCACAGATCTTTATCCAATGCAACCACAAATTATTAATGCAGGTGGGAGTATCAAAAGCTGGAGTGTTTCAGCTGGCATCTTACAACATCTGTTGGGATGGTGTTTTTCATGCAGTGCACTGATGGATTATAGCTATAGCCGCCCAGAAAAGGTGTAACAAGGATGCCAGTTTCCTAGATAACCATCATGTAGGTGTAGAACATGAGATGCTGCTAATTTCAGATGCTGATCAGGATATTAATAACCTCCATAATTTGAAAGTAATAGGCTTGTTTGAATTCCTGGTCCTGAAATATAGACGATATCTAGGATATGTTTTTCATTCTGAATGGCTTGTAAAGTGAAGTTAAAGCAGGTAACTGGAAAAAAGGACTCAGAAACAAATTTGAAACTTGTTAGTAGAGTAGACTTAACAAATTCTAATTGCCCAGTCCAACACCAGCAGTTTTTCATTTATGAATAAATCATTCTTTCTTTCTCTGCAGATTGAAAATTCTTCAAAGTGATTTACATGCAGTTCTTCGCACAGCTGTTTGCTGGGGGTGTGTGCTCTGAGTGGGGGATCTATCAGCAGTCTGGCTACCTCTGTGTGATCTTGGGTAAGGCCTGGATAAAAATCAAAGGCCAGATTGTTCTGTTTTTCAAAATGTGTTGCCTGGGGCCTGCTAATTAATAGAATGTCTAGGAATGTCATACATCTATTGAAAAAAAGTGTCTCTTGAAAATTGCTATTGTTTTAATTGAATGTTGTCATTTTCACATAGTGACCAATATCTCAGCCTACCAGTCTTCTTGAAAGAGCAAACTGGAACATGGGAAAACTGGACACTCATAGGAAAATGCTGTCTGTTTTTAAGTTATTTTTTTACTGTAAGTCTCACACAGTCATAAATGCTCTCACATGTTGACTGGGGGCCTTATCCTGAAATCCAGACTTGTGTTTCATTCTTATGAATTATTCCAACACAAGCCATTGCTGGAGGCTGACTGTAAACAGGGGTTAGAGAATTGAGCTGACTTTGACCTAGCAATGGAGCATAACTCTGGAAACATTTGCCGGAGATACGGCACTTTGTGTCACGGACAGGCCAGCTGAAACTCTGAGGCTGTGCATGGCAGTAGGCATGCAGGGATGCCTACCAGTAAGTGCTTGCAGGATTGGGTGGTAGGTGGTCCTAATTTATTTGCTGTTTTAACAAAAATCTGGGATTTGTTATGGAGTGAGTTAGTTCCTCTGGGAAAGGTGGGTGTAACTTGTCAGGACATGAAGGATAACTAACCTCAGACATTTGGGAAGTTGTGTTTGTGTGTGTGTGTGTGTGTGTGTGTGTGTGTGTGTGTGTGTGTGTTTTGATGCATATGATTTTGTTATGTAAAATAGCGAGGCTCACCCCCTGCTCTGCCTGTGGGTTTCTGCACAGTTCTTTTGAAGGAGAAGGGTAGCTCATATGATGAGGTGAGAAAGAAGATGAATGGAAATAGAAACCAGGAGGAATCACTTCTTCAGCTGAATAGTTATAAGTGCTTCTAGAAATCAAAAATTTTTGTCCTGTTTCACTGGGCATATACGGGGAAAAATAGAAAATTATCTAAAGGTTACATCTTGATTTTTACAAATTTATTTGGCCACAATTTATTTGTACGTGATGAGAGACATTTTTTATGATATCTGACTGTAAGCATTCCCTCAGTACACCACATGCTGTCAAAAGAAGCTAAAATTCTTCTTTTTCTTCTCTGTGTAAGTCTTGGATTGGAAGCTGTTTTCATTTGATTTGTTTCTACCAGTGCATTAGAGCAAAGGTGTGTGCTTTGGACCATGGGTACAATTTTGAAGGCTTCTTATGTTGAAAACTCTCTCAGTTGGCAAATAGATCATTCAGTGCTATGTTTTCTGGGAACCCAGGAAAGATGATGGCATTTTGGAGGCGGAAAGAAGCAATAGGGAATGAGGGGGAGTATCTTTTTATCTGTCAAATGCAGTTGTGGTATCTCTGCAACACTGCGCTTTAAGTGCAGTGTGCTGGTCTTGGCTTTTATGAGAGTTCTGGAAGAGTTTTGTGCACTGCACAGTCTGATTGACAAAGAGGTTTTCTGTCCTTGCATGACCTTCTTTTAATTTAAAAAAAAATTCAATAAAAGTTCAGCCACACAGCAAGGGATGAATTTAAAGACTGCACACCATGTGACAGTGGTAAAACTTTCATAATAGCCGTCATATTTGTTGGTTTAAAAATCAACTTCATTGTCATAGTTAATAGTTTGCAGCTGCTGTAGAACAGAGACAAATTGCTATGTATGTGTCAGCCTTAAATGCAAGTAAGATCCACTGACTAGGAGGACTCGGTTAGTTTTTCCTATCTATTGGTAGTATTGCTGATCATCATCTCTACGCGATGAGAGGATTTCATTGCCACATTTCAGCACTGCTGAGCTGATTATGTGATCTTGCAAGTAAAATAAACTTGTTTTCAGTGTCCTGCCAAAATATATTCCACAACATCCCATTAAAAAGGCTTCCAGGGTCATGCATAAGTAGGTGCAACCCCTTGCAAATCTATGGGATATCATCGGCATTGATTTAACTAATGAAGTAAAGTTATATAAAAAGTGTTAAAGAATAAGAATTTAGCACCTAATGTGAAGCTCAGTAAAAAAAGCTTTTTTGGAGGATCACAAGGTAAATTCTCTGCCAACTTATAACACATGAAAGTAGTTATAATTTGCACCAGGTTTGTATCAGATGGGAATGGGAAGTAGAGGAAACAATTCTGTCTCTGTCATGCTGGTGATGTGCAGAAGGTGTATAAAGTCAAAATAGTCCAGTGGTCAAAGTGTAGCAAGCAGGCTGGGCAGGCAGAGGAATATGTGAAGTGTCTGTTGATTATCTTGGACTGAAGGCTATCCAAGAAAGCCTCCCTATGGCATTGGGAGTTGTGGCAACCATAGGGAATTATGTCTAAAGGGATCTTTTGTTCACTTAGCATGGGCAAACATAATGTTGCTTTGATTTAGGGACATCCTACTTTACTTGTCCTCCTCCCCACACTGTCTGCTGTTAAAGTAGAACAGAATTTAAATTGTGGATCTAAGGTGTGAGGGGTATCCCTTTGAAGTGATCTCAGAAGGACTGTGGTTATTTAAAGCAGGACATCCCTTGGTGTTTCAGGCATCTGTCTCTGTGGAGAAGTCACAGAGTTCAATAGGTGCAGGTCAGGCTGCCCAGCATGCTGTGTTCTCATGCCTAAGGGTCAGCTTCTCCTTCAAGAAAGTAAATAGTAGAGGAGCAAGAAAGGCTTAATGACTGAGCTTACAAGAAGACAGTACTTTTAATGCTGAAGTCAAAGACTCAGAGTCTAAATGGTGGGAAAATTTCCCCAGGGAAGAGGCAGCCCACACAGTCCTGCACTGGATTACTGTTACTGCTACTTCACTTATTTGGTTGAGATTTCTCATGTGTTTCCTGGACCAGAACCTGACCCTCAGGTCTCATTTACAGTTCAGAGAATTTCAGTTTGGCATTCCTGTGAACATTGTGTAATTGCAATAATTTCAACTCTTGTTATTCCTTCAAGCTTGGATAATTTGTCAATGTGCTAGTTTATTTTATTCACATAGAGACCGTCACTAGCACTGAAGTCTAAAGTAAATACATGGGATATCTAGTTAATCTGTGTGGTTTTTTTCTGCAGGCCTTCTCTCTTTATTGGTTTGTGGAGGTTGCTTTGTTTTAAAAACAAATGGAAGTGCATACAAGATGGGTGGAACCTTCAAAGCACCCTGTTCAGTGTGTGAGGGCTCTAGGAGAGTGTCTCTGGAGTCTGAAAATGCCGCACAATAGGTACCTCCCCCCATTTCTGAAGTATATTCCCCATCCTCTTGATGGAGTTTCCTAGCCCTGAGGAGTGAGGGAAATCTGGGCTGAGCCCTAGTTATTTGTCAGCCAATTCACAATTAGACAAAATGTCTTTCCATAGAAAGAGTAGAGAAGGAAGGAAGATCATGAAACCATAGAAAGGGTCCCATCCACCATGGGATTGTGGGGCATACAAAACTTCTGTGGGAAAACTGTTGTGTGTCTCACCTCCGTCAGAGTAAAGATCTTTTTTCTAACATCTAATTTAAATCTCTCCCCTTTAATTGAAATTCCTTGTTCCCCCTTGTCACTATATGGCCATTTAAAATGTCATTCTCCCTCTTTTTTAATAAACCCCCTTTAAGTACTGGAAGACAGCAATGAGGTCTTTCCAGAGCCTTTCCTTCTCCAGGTTGAACAACTCAACTCTCTCAGCCTTTCTTTGCAGGAGAGGTGCTCCAACACTGATAATTTTCATGGCCCTCCTCTGGACTTGCTCCAACAGGTCCATGTCTTTCTCGTGCTGCAGATGCCAGAGCTGGATGCAGAACTCCAGGTGGGGTCTCATGAGAGCAGAGTAGAGGAGCAGGACCACCTCCCTTGACCTGCTGGCCACACTGCTTGCTTGCAGCTGAAGATGCAGTTGGCCTTCTGGAGTGTGGGCTTACCCAAGAGAGACTCCGGTTAGAAAAGGTGGGACAGATGCCTGGAAGATCACAGCTATAGATGTGTTGGAACTACTCCTTTAGTATTAGACCTACATCTATTTTTCTGCCTTTAGGGACAGAGGAACTTGCAAGTTTTTGACCAATAATTCTCTGTCTCCAACATCCCTGAGTGTTTCCCGAAGATTGTGGACAAACAGCCATATTTTTCCTTGGTGGCAGTCATTCGTTTTTGAAGGAGGCTTCTTCATTTAGGCCTAAAAGGGCAGTTGCCCTCTGTGATTAGAGAAAAAGGGTGGACTTTAATTAAATGTAAATACATCTGAAATGCAAACATATGCTATTATAGTAGTCCTTGAGCATTCTGTTACGATCTGTAGATGTGAAGCCAATGTAGTCAAGGGACTGTAGGTGCTGGCTCTACTTACCCTGGAGCAGACATGTAAAATAGCAAATGGACGCTGTCCATAGGAGAGTCTATTTATTAATTAGAGGGGGAGTGAGGCAAGAACAACATAAGAGATTTTTTGTATTCTGCTTACAGTGGTGGAACAGTTTGTAGAGATGGTGATCTGTATTTTATCTTCCTGCTCGTGTTGCCTTAATTCTCACCTCTAAACATTGTCATAACTTTTCAGGGTAGGCATGAAGTAAGTCTGTTGAATGTAAATTTTGATTTTTGTCATTGTAGCTTTGCCTGCAACAGCACATAATCTACTGGCATTTTGGATCTGCAGGAGAAAACCAGAATGTTTCCACCATCAAAGGTCTCTTGGAGTTGTTGAAAGAAGGCTGGAACAGTCCTGGGTTTTGGACTTTCTTTTCTTAAGGTATTTTTACTCCTATCTGATTTCCAAAGAGGAGTCTGATTTTCATTTTACATTGCCCCACCCCTGTGGCATTTTTGACATTGGCCAGAAATGAGAAACCTTGAGTTGGAAAGGTGTCATCAAAACAATGACTAGATATACTTGGAAGAAACGTTTATTATTTGGCCTGCTGCTGCTGAGAGCTGCTAATTACCAAGCAATTGTGACACAGACATAATATTTCACTGTCTAAAACTGCCTCTTGGGTTTAATATCTGTCAGAAAACAAAAAGCAGAAAATTTCTGAGGAGTCCAAAAAGGGCCAAGAGATGTATAAATATTTCCTCAGGGCATCCTTTTCTACCTTGGACTTCAAGGCCAGGAGTTTGGCTATCACTGCCTCCTTAGAAAGCATTCTTGGCTCCAATATCCTGATCCATCTTTTTTCTCCTGGCTTTTCAAATAATCAAATAATAAAAGTAGGGAAGTACATTTTGCATCTGTAACTTCTGTGATCTTTGCATGCTTTAGGAGTCAAAACTCCACATGGATTTGCCACAGCTGAGGGCTGTGTGTTTGACTCAGAAATCCTTTTGCACACAAATTAGAGGGCAACCAGTGCAAAACAATGTGGTTATAATGCATTAGCTAAGCAGGAAGCATGGAGATCTGTCTCTGCTGTGTCAGGAAACAATTTGTCTGTGGAAATGGCATGGCACAGTGCTTGGGAAGACAATGCTGTGAGCAATGTTCAGTAGGCTGGCGGCCTGAGAAGGTCCTACAGGGGCACTGTCAGTGCATCAATAGGCCTGATTTATCACTGTATTATATTAATTCTACTCCAGGGTGACTGCATTCAAGTGGCTGAATTTATCATAGGGTAAAGCTGGGGGGAAATAGTGCCTCATTCCTCTTGCTTTTTGCATGAATTTCTTCCACAGAGCCACATCAATACTTTCAGTTCTGTCCTCTTTATGCCCAGCTGTGACAAGGTGGGAGCTGGAAGCTTCTTATTATTGCATAGAGGAGCTGGGATATATTCCTGGTACTGGCAGAAATTTCTGAACCCCAGATTTGCCAACTAATCCTTAAAAATGCTTTCTGGTGAAGACAGACACATGAATCTTACAGTGTGGTTCTCGAGAAGGCACTTTGAAAATGGGATTTACTGTTGAGGTGGAACACCAGAGGCTGTCACACCACTAAGCTGAGAGTAAACAGAGAAGAAAGCCTACATGAGAATGCCATGAAAGTGGATATAAATGAGGGAGGGAGTAAATTCTTGCATCCAAACAGAGTTTAGCATTTGCCTGTAACATGCAGGTGCTTTGCCAGCATGAAGAACAGAAATGAGAAGTGAAAATCTACATCTCCATGTTCATCTTTCAGCAGGCTTCCAAGCATGCACATTTCGTTCAAAAACACTACCAAGCTGTTTATGATACATCTGTGCCAACTGCAATGTTTTATGTAGTCATTGAAGCCAAATCACTGTGACCTGATGTGACTCAGTTTTCTAAAAGGGTGCATCTTGAGAATTCTCATTTTCTTCAGTTCAAAGTGAAACACTAGGAAAAGTGTTGGAATGGATCTGAAAACAGTGCAGCATTCTTATGCAGAGGCAAGACTGCCACTGAGGCAAACACCAGAAGAAAATCTGTCTTGGGTGTGTTTTTCAAAATGAGTCTGAAATGTTTATTGGAAAAGTGTCAGGAATATGAGACTTAAATGAACTCATTTACATGCTCTGATTTTGCCTATATCTGTGGTATTGGGAAATGCAATAATAAATTCTAAGTGCTCTGTTCCTGAAATTTTAGTTCACTTTTTTTTTTCTTTCTCTGCATGGAAATTTTTATAGGAGTATATGTGAAGTATCAAATTTTTTTCTCTCTGGTTTTATTTTTTTTCTCCATATTTCTCTTAATATAAGTTTTATACATCTATGTGACTTTTGAACCTGTTAAGGATATGGAGAAAAATTAAGTGAAAACTTTTATCTTCTCTTGGTCTGTTTTTTAATTTTTTTTTTGGTCTTTTCTTTTGCTGCTGTTTTTCTTGGATTATAGAAAAACTCTTCTTTATATATTTAGCTATTTAGATATGTCCTCATGCATAGATCATGGTTTATTATGCATTTTATTCTTGTTTCCTGAAATACTGCTGAACAAATCAACAGTAGAATTTTCCAAAGTTCTTCAAATTGAGGTCAGATGCTTTCAGGATCATAAATCCTCTGGGTCAGCATAAGATATTTTGATACTTGGAATTTGTCACCATCTTTCTCTTCAGTAGCACTGCCTGGTTTTAGCTTCATCTGAGATTGAATTGAACAGTTAAGCATTGTCAGAATTTATAACTGACAGTTGGATTTATGTGTGATAATACTTACGAGTGATGCTGGGCTGTTATATTTTTTAGAGGTTCCCACTACAGCAGACAACAACAGACACAGATAAAAATGGCTTGTGTTGTTTTCCCATGCAAGCCATGAAAGTTGTTAATTAAAAAAAAAAAAAAATATAGTGCTTGATGAGAGGCTTCCTTCTAATGAAATTAAATTCAGTATCATAATGGATGAAATAAGGAGGAGGAGATTACCCCAAATGACCTTTGTGTCTGAATGCTTATTTGAAAGGAAAAAAAGACTTTTTTGAATGTACTTCCAGATAGTATCTACATTTCTTAGAAACTTGCAGGGCTTTTTGTGGGAAACCCCCAAACTATTTCTATGTGGCTTTGGCCAAAATTATTTGGTTTTCTCTTACCAAATTTCAAAAAGGTTGAATAGTTGGCTTTCCTGAAGGAAAGGCAATACTTTCCATATAGAAAAGTCCCAATTTTTTTTAGCATTGCTTTTTTTTTTTTTTTTTTTTCTCCTTTTCACCACATTTCTGACAAGCAAAAGAGCACAAAAGTGCCTGGAAGTACAGTTCTTATGTCATGAAATTTCAAAGGGAAAACAAGATTTACAGTCTCTGGGTTTTTGCCTGCTGCAGCACCGGTCAGTGCCAATACATCAGGCTCACAATTTGACATAAATACAAACACAGATTAGTGTTTCTTCCACTGCAACATTGCAAATACTATTATGGCTAATTGCCATTGACACGAGTCAGTGAGGAACAGAGGCTGCAGTTGCCTAAACAATCGGTACTATTACTTAAAGGGATCAGCTGCCCTTCTCATACCCCTCTGCTGCAGTGATTGCTGCAGTGTTCATGTTTGTGAAAAATGTGTCAGATAAGAAAACTTTGCCAACTGAAAACTAATAATATGAAAAAAGGCAAGTTAATGTGGACAGAAGGGAGTGGCATCAACTGAGCTAATGTAATTTGGTTGAAGTCTGAACTGAGATTGCTTTGAAATTGCAGTGCAGTCACGTTACATGATTGAGATTAGGCAGTGTTGGTGCCTCAGGGAATTACAGGTGTTCAGTTTTATGGGGCAGCTCTGTTTAAAACCGGGCTTGGATGCTATACTTGCTGGGTGGTGTGCTTATGGGGTGTTTCAGCAGGTCAGCAGGAAAGGACAGCCCTGGTCATGAATCTTTCTCCCTTGTGAGTGAAGGAGTCTGTGCTGGTCTGTGTTGCCTTTCCTAGACACAAGGAAGGGGTTCTCAGCTGGTGGGTTTTTTTCCTATCCTTGTCTCTGTAGACTGTGAGGATACATTTACAGAGTCTGAAACTGCTTTTCAGAATGTGGGAGTACAGTATTGTTGCTGTTCTGTCTATTTCTTATTTTAAACCAAGGGATTGTGCCTCCTGACTTCCCTAAATCAGGCTTGGAGCCTTCAGTTATGATTGAAATGAAGATGAAGGCTTAAGTGCAGGGATTAGATAGTTAAGATGAGGGTTTAGAAAATACCCATTTTTGCCATGAGATAATTTTGTGATATTTCTGTGAAGAAGGCTCTTCAACAAAAAGTGGATGGAATTCGGCCATGAGGAATTCCAACAGTGAGAATTTGAGATGTTTGGGAAATCAGGAGCAAACTGAAACTGAGGTCTTAGAAATGGTGGTATTTTTTTTTCTGGTGCCAAAAAGCAAGCCAAGTTATTTTGTCCTGAACAATCTGTAGATTTAATCTCTCTTGAAGTGCCCAAGGGGTTCTCTGACAGAGTTTTGGAATCTGTGGTTCTCCTTGGTGCTGTGTTTTACAGTTTCATAACAAAACACTGAAGCTGATTTTTGTAATGGATAAAGTGGAGTTCAGTATATATTTGATCTCTTTCAATAACTAGAAACCTTAACCATTTTGTAAACAAAGACTCAGCCCAGTGTGAATATGCCTAAAAAAAGAGAAATTTTATTGGATTGTGGAAGTAGTGTATCTTGTATCTTCTTCACTTATTAAAACATAAGGCCTTAATTTCAGAGTTAGGGATAAGAAAGACGACAAAGATTAGCACTAGATTGGAAACTATGAAGCCTGTGCCTAACTCCAGTGAAAACAGTTATGGCTGAGTCATTTTGATGGAAGCATGTACAGCCAATAAATTCAATGAATAGATATATGTAAACCCATGGAGGCAATGATTACATGAGGAAACTTAAGAACAATATTTTAAGATGTATAAAGTTTTTTCATTTGCCATGACAATGTCTACTATTGTATAGATTTCCTTTCTCTTTCCCACACTCTAGGAAAAGTTGAGGCCAGAAACAGCTTGAAGACTGAACATGGTGTGTCTTTAAAATCCAGCCATTCGTGTGCACATCTGCCAGGAGTGGACATTGACCTTTTCTTTCCTGCTGTGGGGAGACATCATTCAGCTCAGGAAATATCAGAGAAGTGACACAGCTCTGGCTTAGCACAACAGTGACCCTAAAAAACGTGGCCTTGAAAATCTTATTGTGCTGGCAAGCCAGGATCTCTGAGCATTCCCACTGCATACAGTCTTTGGCTTGGTTAGCAAGGATAGTGACAGTTTAATCTTTGCCCTTCTCCTTTAGCTATAGATGTGACTAACAGCGGGAAAAGCTAATGAGCAGATGAACAGCAGATACTTTGGACTTTCATTATTTCTGAGATACTTAGGTAAAATGAGGTAGGGCAAAATTTTGTATAAAGAGGTAATGCCTTTTACTAGGTGAAATGATAGAACTGGAAAGAAACAGCAACTCTCACTTGATAAAAGCTTGTCACTTTTCCCCAACTTTTACTTTAGTTGCTCCAGTGATGTCTGCAGCCGGGTAAAATCACTGTTTTTTTTGTTACAATTATTTATTTATTAAGTTTAAGGACAGAAGACAAAATAATGTAACCATCTGCTTTGTGTGGATGTTGCAATGTGAAGCAATCCTGAGGAATATACTCATCTGTAAACTGATACTGTTTTAATTTGTGTATCTATCATAAAAAGTATTTAGACAGAGCATCAAAAATTTGGAACTGTGATATTTTATTAGGAATATGTGTACTGAAATGTATATTCAGGTGAGGATGAAACCAATTAACAGTGTGATGTTTGTGTCAGGTTACCATTATTTTGCAATCTACCTGAAGTTATGTGTCTCACCCTATCACTACCATGTGCCATCATAGAAATCCAGTTTCTCTGAAGTGTTAAGTTCACTGCTATTCAGAAAACTGTTTCTTTGAATTCCCTTTTCTCTGTTTTTAATAAATCTTGGTTTTGGCTACCATCACTCTTGCCTAGGTAATTTTACAGAAATGCCTGTACAATGCTGAGAAGCTAATCAGCTTTATGAAGAAGACCTTCAGACTTTCCAGAACTTAAAAGTTCCTCTCAGTGCCAATCATTAGACAGGAAAGAGGTTATTCTGCTATATTTTAGTAAATTTTGCCTGCCATCAGGCTCCAGTGAACAAACAAAAAAAAACCCAAACAGAATCTTGAAGACTAAAAGAAGGCTAAAAATTGGTGTTGGTGAGTGGCCATATAATATTTAAAAAAATATGAAAACAATTTATTTTATGCTTGGCACTTGCTGTGCATGAGGAATGCCATCCCTTAGCCATTGTGTCATTTGGAGCATTAGTCACAAAAGGAGCTATGTTATTTGCTGATGATATCTGCATATGGGAAATCCTCAGAGGATTTGTTAGGATACATCCATGGCTGGCTGGACTCTTGTGAGCTGTCTGGGACAACCAGAGAGTGTTGTATGGGCAGCTCTCTATCTGCACTAAGGCAATTTTGGCCTGTGGAAAAAGCTGTCAGACATGCTGGACCCCAGTGTTGCAGGTGGTGTTTCAGATGCTGCAGTACCTGGATGGCAAAGTCCTTAGAAGTGATTCAGTGGGTTAAACCCAGAAATCTGAGTTTGCCAAGTATTGTCACGGATAAATTCTTTCGGCAGGTCTTCTAAGACAGCGTATTAAAACTTAAGGCCTTAATTTGCGAGTTAGGAATAAGAAAGATGACAAAGAATAGCACTGAATTGGAAACTATGAAGCCTGTGCTTGACTCCAGTGAAAATAGTTACTGCTGAGTCATTTTGATGAGAGCATGTACAGTGCTAAGACAGTGGCTAAGACAGAAACTAACGGCTTCAGAAAATGAATTAAAAAGAATTCTTACTCCTATTAGAAAAAAAAACAAACCATTATATCTGATTTCCTATCTGTAAAATATTCTCAGAATAAACACAGCTGTTAATTATCTCGAGGTAGAAAACCAATGTCTTCTTCATGTTTTCTGTTCTTCTTGCATAGTAGCTCATAGGCATTTTCCACTAAGCCAGGTTGCATGGTGTGCTTGAAGATGAAGTTTAAAGTATCTGTTCCAATGGCTACTTTCAGCCTGTTTGACAGACACTTGTACATGATAAAATGCACAGCATAATTTCTGGCTGGTCTTTCAGCAGTAAAAACCTAACATCAAATTCATAACTCTATTAACACTTTAATTACTTTGTGACCTCATCCTACTAGGACCAGGTTGTGTTCAGGCAGGGGACATGATGCATTCATTGTAGGACACATTGGCAACCTGATATCCACATGTAATTGGATGTGTGATATATGTGAGCTAGAATCATGTATGTGAATGCCACATTTAGGGAGAAGCACACTTCCTAAAACATGAGAAAATGAGAAGCTAACCTCAATTATTTTCTTCTATATATGTACATGGACGTAGTCACTTACTGAACTGAACTTAAATAAATAAATAAGACTTAATTTGTACTTGGTAGAAAGTTCCAGCCTCTTTTCAGTGAAAACTTTGCCATTAGGTCTTAATGCATAATTAATTTTTCCCTTTACTTTCTGAACTAAAAAAAAATTAGAAAGTATTTCAGATTGACTCATAGTGAAAAAATTTGTTTATCTCACTGTAATGAAAAATCCAAATGTAATGCAGATAAAACATTGTTTCTGCTTACATTAAACATTTTCTACACCAAAATACTTTATTTCATATACTTGTGGGATTTTTAATTCTCCTTAGTTTTAAGTACATTTTAAAATAAAACAATTATTTTGAAAAGTCAAACCATTAAAAACAAACAAATAAATATTTTCAAGGCTTTTATGTAGCTCTCTGCTGTCATCCTAGCTACATTTTATAGCAAATAATCTACTAAGTGGGTTTTATTTAATGCTGATTTCTAAATGATTCCTTTAGCTGTCCCGGTCATTTTCTGATGGCTGCTTGCCACGGTGTGATGTGTTTCGCAAAGTTTTCAGAGAATTGTGGTGCATACAGTTTGTGCACCTGAAAAATAAATATGGATAAATACATTTGAAGGCCCTTCCTTATCTGTGGTTGGTGCAGGCTGCAGATTAGGCTTGTCTTAATCTTAAAACATCTTTAATTTCCACAGGGTAAGTGAACCTTCAGGCTTTGTTTTTTGTGCTTGGAAGGGAATCAGACTAACACTGCATTATCTAATTCTTCATCTCCTCTAAATTTCAGGTCTCCATCTAGTTGATTTTGGAAAGCATGAAGTGTTTGAGAGGATTAGAGACAGCAGAAGAAGAGGAATTCGGAGTATGTATTGAGTAAGGGATGTTGACTGTGGAGGGAGATTTTGGAGCTTGTTGTGTTTATGGACAACTACATTGCAGAGTTCATTTGAATGCTCTGGGGTTCATAAACTCGTGTGGCCTGCAAGGCAGGGCCCATTGGAAGGAGTCCGAATTTCAGTGCAAATGATTTACCCAGCTGCTAAGATAACACCTAAAGAGTTAGTGGTAAGATAATTTCTTTTTAAAAGTCTAATTTAAATTGACAAACACACTGGAAACTGCAGATGGGCTCAAGCTGAAAAGTAGAGTGTGTGAAGCCTTTCCAAGCTCAGGCAGGTTGGAATCCAAACCTTTTCCTACTGCCCTGGCTTTTGGTTGCTTTTAAATTCCTCTTGGGTTCTTTTTTATGTCTTGCGTGAATCTAAGATGGTGAGAACATCTGGTTACAAGGGATTTACAATTGTTTGGGTGGATATGTAATGAGATTTCACTTTTTCTTAAGGGGAGCCCTGATTCCTGAGCTCAGTGCCCGTTGATGCCTAAGAGTTTGCTGACTAGATCCCAGCTCCAGGTAGGACTAGTTCAGTTCTACTAAATTTCCAGCATCCAAAGTACATGAATTTTCAAAAGCTTTGCTTCCATCATTTCACTGTGGGGCTGGTCTGCTCTCAGCCCCAGTGTGATGGCTTGCTGTGAAGAGGCCTCAACAGTTGCTCTGTGTATTGTTGGACAGTGTAGAAATATTATTATTGTTAGACACATATAATGCCATTCAACTCTTCATGCTACAGAATTGACAATTATCTGAGTGCTGCTTTTCTTCTTGAACAGTATTGAAGCAGTAACTAAAATTTGGACCAGTAGCCAGGAAATCTGCAACTGATGGAGTGACAAATACAAAAGCCTGTTTTGATTTCAGCATTCCTCATTTGACAAGTGTTTACCTAGACAGTGTGTAGTCAAAATGAATTGTCATTTTTTGCTACCACAAGTATTTGATGTGTCAAAACTCCTGTGAAAATAGATAAACAAAATCTGAAATTTCCAGATGGACAGATGTACTGCAAGCAATCTACACATGATTCAAGTTTGAGAATGATTTGAATCACTTGTTGCAATGCAAGCTCATGTCTTAAAATATTAAGACTTTTATCATGGAAGACTTACTGTAATAGTGAAAACAATCTTAGTTTCTATTCAAATAGGTTATGTGTTTTGATTTTGGTGGATCTGATTTTATGTAATTCTCCACATTTTCTTAGATGTCCTGCCAAAAGAAAGCAGTGGAAAATATTCCCCAATGAGCCCAACACAGGCAGATAGACCAAAACTGTCCTTGGCAGTGGAGGTCTGCTCTATTCCTGGTTCTGGTGAAATTTTGAAGAATGCTGTTGAATATATTTCCTGTGACTTACTTTGTAGACTTATAAATTTCTGTGATGAGTACATTGAGAAGCAGACTGAATGCCCAAAGCTTGATTTTTCAGAGGAGATTATATGTGCCCTCTACTAGTCTTTGATATTTTACAAACTTCAAAGTGCAATCTGAAGTTAAGTTATATAGTTGTTCTGTATGTGGTTTGAGAGATGTGGTTTGCAAATATTTAAAATCTCATGTGTGGACCTTAAAAGTGTAGATACGTGGAAGTGGAAAGTGCAATTAATTCCTGAATCTTTTTTTTTTCCTCCCTCCTTCATTCCTATCCAACTCTGTATGTCACGTGTGCCTGCCAGGTAGAGATGCAGAAATGCACTTATAATGTGTAAGTTCCATATTAGCTCTTTCTGAGTGAGCCATACAAGCTCTGCTCATTACCTGGAATGGGCAAGCTACTTTTTGTGCAGACTAGAGAGGAAGTTTATATCAAGATGACAATTTTGAGTTTAACTGAGGTCAGAAGGACGTAGGCTCAAGCATTGAGATTCTGATACTAGTAATGAAATTTCAACAGCTTGCATAATTTTGTATATTACTGATGAAAAGTTTATACAAATAGCTTCTTGAATTTTAGAGAAAATCTTCCCTGTTTCTTTCTGAGCTCAATTCTGAAATTTCCTACAGTTATGTCAATTTTATACAGCTTTCTTTGCTGAATTTGGTCCTCAGATGTAGAGTATAAAGAAAGACTCATATTCTGTGTGAAAGGGAAGAAAACTACATTGTGCTGGAGCCTCAGTCCATATCTCATCTCTTATCTTCATACAACAAGAGCTACTACCCCTACAGTAAAGGAAAGCTGAAATATCCCCATATCTGTCAAAATGAATAGCAGAAATATGGAAGAAATTATTTTCTGACCCCATACTCACAGTCACTTATTTCCTGAAAAATGCAATTTTGATGCTGAATTCATTGTTCTATCTTGCATAGCTACAGAAATTATTAGTGGTCATAAATGATTCATTCCTTTTAAAAGTCCACTGACTCAGTGACAGCTAGGAGCAGTTTGAGCAGTTTGTTCTTCAGGTCCACCACAGATAAAACAAAAAATCTTCAGCATTTTTAAACTTTGTAACATTTGTGACAACAATATCTGAAAAAATTTTACTCACACAGCATTTTGTGTGGTGTGGGACTTTGAGACAGAGGAGAAAAAAGTACATTGTGTAGTGTATTATTCCTTTTTAAACACAGCCTAAATTATATGTGTCTAAGTTAACACCTATTTTCATCTATGCTTTCTAAATGTGACCCTTGTGTTTTATTTAATGCTCATGTTTTTCACAGAAGGTGAGAGGAAGAAAGAAGGAAACAATGGACTGAAAAAATGTAATTTCCATTGTAAAAAGAGAGTGGTGTTTGATACTAGCTGGTGCTACACAGATTTAGCTCATATTTCCACATTTTCTTTAGTGTAGGTCCTATGAATCTTATTATACACAGTGCAAAAAAAAACCAAAAACCCTAACATATTAAACAATGTCTTGCATCACTACAGCTTTGTACTCTGTGTAGGGGAACTAAGTATATTGGGGGGTTGGAATAGGATCTCTAAGGTCCCTTCCAACCCAAACCATTCTGTGATTCTCTGATTCTGTGTGCTATATTACACAGGTATCATTTTTTGTGTGTGAGTATCTTGGTATCTATTGATGAAAATCTGCATCTTAGACACATGTAATAATTTTATATGGACATTGAACAGGGGAAGGGTTTTAGTGGACCATTATTTGCAGTCTTCTGCACTGGGGATGAACTGCATCATGTACTCTCATCCCTAACCTCATTATCTTTCATCATTAGCCAATGATTACTTTTTGCTCCTGCACTTCTTTCAAGAAGTTCTTTCAAGGCTTTGTGCAGCTGATTGTAAGGAAACTTGTTCTTTTTTTTCTTTCCTAAATTAATTCAGGCCACTTTATTTCCCTCCTAACATAACCCTGCAGTTCTCCAGTTCTTACCTCATGCTAACACAATTCATAGAGAGCAGCCACATTTCATCTGTGTTCCCATTTTTGTCTGTCCTCCCAAAGTAGACTCTCAGTTCCCTAACAAGGATGACTGGACCTTCCTTCCACCTCTTCTGGTCTGAGTTCATCTTTCCACACAATGTAACACAGACCACTGTCTTCAGTTTGCTGTTATCTTGTATAATGACATTAATACATCCCAATTTCTATTGGAAATACTTTGCTTTTGCCATGGGCTAGTATCACATTGTACTTTATCATCACTCAGGTGACTCACTGTAATCTCATGATTAAATTCTATGCCCAGGTCTTCTGCTGGATCTTTCATTTCCAGCTGACCAGAACATTTTTTGTAATGGTACTTATTAGTCACAGTACAGTTAGTGAAGAAATATGTTGGCTATCATATTCAGGAATAAGTAGGTCCTACCATATTTGGTAGCATATTTTTCCCGATATGTCTCAGAAATTTATGTGTCCACACAATGATACATTTGCTGATAGCCATTTTCCTTCCAACAAAATATTAATGGGGCCCTCATCCTGGTTCAGATTTGATCCATGTGAGGCAATGGTAAACTTCTGAATTAGGGTAAACCCTAATTCATTTTAAAGTCCTTCATTCAAATTGATTTTGACCTTAAAAGCTATGGTTTTGTCCACATTACTACAGATTTTTATTTGCAGAAATATTTTGCAGTTCTTTATTAAACTATGGCAGTATTCTACTCCTGATTTTGTTTCTAGCTTTCAGAAGATTATCATATATTTCAAGATCCACTTTCTGGTAATGAATGTTAGTCCACCAAGTCTTGTTATGGCTTTACTGTATAATTTCAGGTCCTCCCTTGTTGGTTTCACTTCCTCTGGTTTGTAACTTTGCCACCTTTCATTGATTTCCAAATGGCAAAGTTGTCTCTGTGTTACCTCACCCATTTCAACTCAATTCTTTATAATCCGTTCAGTAACTGGACTGTCTCCATGACTACTCCTATATTCTCTGATTATATTTTTCTTTTTGCTGCTTCTGCTGATATTTTGTTTTTCTTTTTACTGAACCCTTTCAACTGTTTTTCTTTTGCCTGTGTAGCAAAGTGGGATTTGGAGAGTTGAACATGACTTTTTTCCGGTTTTCTTCCTTGGGTCTCTTAGCTTCTGAATGGTGATGCTAGTTTGAATCTTACAAAATCAGTCCCTCAAGAACTCTGGTAGAGGCTGTTTCATGTGGGCATTTTCTCCAAATGCTACCTGGTATATTTGTTTTATTATATTATTTTATTTAATGTATGTGTCAGACCTGAATCATAACATGAATTGGTTCTTTCTTTCCCTGTGGCAAGAGGTTAGAATATTTGTAGAAATATTGTCCTTTACTGTAAAGGGATGTAAACAATTTATTCCCCCTGTTCAAGAAACATTCCCTGAAGAGAGTGTACAACGTCCAGAATCTTGATTTGGCAGCAGATTTATTCAATGTAAATCTCATGTAAGCCACAAAGCCATTTTGGCTGCTACTTCTCAGAAAGCTGCTTGTGGATGTGGTGTATCCACTGACAAATCTCCTTCCTGTCATCCTGATCCAAAGAAATGTCCCTATGGAATTACCTCTAGAGAGACACATGATCTTCAATTGGCAATCCTTTTTTTCTTTGGATGCCTGACTTTTTGCCAGGAAAGGCCATTTCTTGATTAATCTGAAGGCAGTATGTATTTGTCCTATTCCTGATTTTTTCAGAAGCCTCTCACTGCTCATTCCAGCTGACTGGACAGCTGTCTTGTTCTGAACAGAGCCAGGTAATGCTTCTTTGTGGAGCAGATGTCATTGAACACAATCAGTACATTCCATTAAGTCTGCCAGATATCTCTGACTTTGTCAATAATTTTCTGTTTCATTTAAGGGGCTTGGGGGGGGTATAGGGGATCCACCAATGTAAGAATACATTTGAAAAGAAATACAGTGATGTTTAGTTTCATCCCCTAAATCCAGTCAAGTCTCCAGGCAACTCTAAAATCACAACTATTTGGTCGTCAGCCTTCCAATTAATTATTGCAGGAAGTGTTACTGGCTGCAGTAGATGCTACATCTCTCCCAGTGTTTAGCAGTGGGTCATCATGTTTTAGAAGAATTCTGCAATAGAAGATTCTGGCACTTCATGATCACTTTTTACCCTCTGTCTTTAATGGCTAGTTTATTCATACAAAACTTGTGCTTTGGAAGTACAACTATTATCACAAAACTCAGAGATTATATTTCCTTATGTGAAAATTGCCCAAGCAGATGTAAGCTGAGAGTTTATATTGTGGATGAAATTTGCACACACTTCTTGCACACAAGAAATTTTCACTTCTTATAAATTTGAAAGCTTTGACATCCAGAACACTGGAGAACAAAAAATTCCTCTTGTACCTCTTTCTGTGGGAAGAAAAAAGAAAAAAGAAAAAAAAAGCAAAAAAAAAAAAAAAAAAAAAAAAAAAGAGGGGATGGAACAAACATTTTCCACTGGTTTATTTTCTGTTTTGTTCCCATCTACTTACACTCAGACATTTTCATGTCGCACTTTGGCATATACAGGTGTATAATTCATGCTGATTCTTTTGTCTGCTTGAAACAGACTTTTGTCTTTGGAAAATTTGGCCCTATCTATTCATGGACATTTTTGACAGCTCTAGGTATTTTTTTTTTCCTGTTGTTTCAATAACCTCTCAGTTGGCCAAAGGGACACTGTGTTGACACTACATTGGCCAAAAAACCTCCTGCAGTTTCAATTGGCAGGGTTATTTTCCAATTCCCTCTCTTGATTACTGGGACATGCAGCTAACTTTATGCAGCTTCTTTGTTTCAGCCAAAAGATGGGAACATTTTGTGGAGAGGGAAAAGTGTGCCCTCTTTACATTCTGTTTATTTTACATTTGAGGTGTCCTTGAGGGAGGATGTTCTACATCACTTCAGAGTTTTAATAAGGAAGCTGTCAGATTTTATTTAACTGAGCATTATTAAGTGAAAGGATACAAATACTTCAGTCCAAACATCTTTATACATTTTTTCCAGCAACTTGCTTCACCACATCAGTTTTTCAGAATCTGTAAATGTAACACACTTTAATGACACATAATGGGATCATAATGTGATGCAATGAAAAGCTTGTTAGTCTTCAGCACAAGTAAATAAAAGAAAGCAACTCAAAAACCTTGAATTTAATTTTGTTTTTTACTTGCATGTTTTTCTTTGCATATCTTAACATCTACTGCGTATTCCTCTCTTGCCTACTCCTATTTTTTCAGTGCTGCTTTTCCTGTACTCTGTGAGCTTGGAAATAAATAAGTAAAGGGGAGAAGAGGTAAACTGGGAAAAAAGAGTTCCTGTCTCATATTTACCACTTGCAAAAGTGGAGACTGGCCCCTTTCCGATACAGTGTTTAATTTATTTTTTCATCTGCTTTCATAGTAATTTTTCTTAATAGCTTATTCCCTCCAGCTGAAACAGTGAAGGCAACAACTTCAATGCTCAGGGAAATCACTTGGCCCTGAGAAATGACCAATTACTTGTTAAAACAAGGACAGGCAGACTGTACTGGGGCCAATCCATTGCCATAACAATGAATTTTGGCTGATTAGACTTTTGGGTTTTTTTCCTTGTGTATATATTTTTGCAACTATATCTGCATCTATATTTCATTAAAAGCTCAACACCCTCATCCTTGTCTTGTTTCTCTTACCTTCCAAAAGATCTGCTTTCTTCACATTTTGGTCCCTAAATCTTGTAAAAATTGTCTCAGCATGACATAAATCTCACATGTATAAAGTGTTCCTGTTAATGTTCAAAAAATGAGATGCAGTTAGACAAGTCAAAGGTGGCTATCTAGATACTTGCAGAGTTATGAATAAACTACACTACTTTGGTACAGGAAGTTTATTTTACCTAGAAGAAGGACAATGTGAATGTTAGCTAAATTCTAGGATTGCTGAAGACCACTCATTCTCATTCATAAAAATAAATACCTTTCATTCAATATCAAGCAGCTGAAATTGTTGACAGTAGATCCCTTTTAAGGGCAAAACAATGTATCTTTCTCCTCTCCTAGTTTTTAATGATGGCTGGGATTTCAAAAGAACCTATGGGATTTAGCAACAATTTCCCTTTAAAGGGCACTTGGATTTGAAAGTCAAACTCTTCTAGGTTCTTTCAAAAATACAAGCTGTTATTAATAAACTATCATCCAATGCCTGTAACATTACATCAGACTTTAGGTTTTTTTTAAGTCCAGGAGACCATATGGGTAGTTTATTCTCAACCACTTCTAGGAACTTCTAGTTATCTTACCAAATATTTAAGAAAATTTGTTTAAGAGCGAGAGATCACTGGTAATTTGTTGTCCATTTGAGGAATTCAGGCAAAGAGGGAGCACTCATTATTTACAGAACTTCTTTAATGAACTACTGAGCACTGTAATGATAATCTGATTTAACTGGGAAGGTGTTCTTATAAAGAGAGATTACATTGATTTTAATTTAACTATTTCCTCATATCTAAATGATTTGAAAGAAAAGACTTACATCATAAGTAAATTGGAGTAATTTTATAATAATATTTTTCAGGAGTAACTGGGAAATCATGATAGCTTGTGGAGATATTCAAAGACATCTTCCTAATGGTAATGTGCTAATATGAGATGTGCTAATATGAAACCATTATGAAATCCTATTTTACACCCCTCATATCACTTTTCTATGGGAAACTGCTTTTACCAGGATGTGTCTAGATTTATTGTGGAGAAAAAATGAAAGTGTTAAAAAAAATCTGTCAAATAACTTTGCAGTTAAAACATGATTGACACAGTTTCAGGACTAATTCTTCAAGTGTATGCTTTGCACTTTAGAGGGATGATTCTTGAAATAGTAATCTTTAAATTAAAGAGAAAAAAAATATGCATTATTAGATTTCTTAGGTTAGGTCTCATGGACAGCAGTTTTGAATTCAGATCTCCTTCTGTATGATATTGAGGCAATCATATTGTTGAGACAGGTCCTGCAAATGTTTCCTCACTGTGATTGCTACCAAATCCTAGCTGCCTGCTGCCTCCTAGAATAAACATATGGCAGGAAAGCTGCTGGTGGAAATTTTGTTTTATATTCAGTGTAACAGGGTAACAATGGTAACAGTTGCCACTGTTCAAAGGGAAAAGACTTATTCAAAACAAAACCTTAACCTGGCAACCTGTCAGAGTGAGACAAGCAGTGATGCCAGTCAAAACAGCAAAGGCTGTACTGTTCCTCCTCCCTCGGTCTTTCTCCTACTATGAAAGGATGTATTATGTTTACAGTGTTTATTTTATCTCTGAACCTTTTGCTGATGCAGTTCTCCAGTGCTTTTTTATAGTCAGTTCCTGCTTAGGTGGAATGCTTGAAGAAGTTGTCAGTCTGTTCGGTCTGTTCCTGTCGTGCCTGTGCTGCACTTCGGTGCTAAAGTTTTACTGCGTGTTACACAAAGCTTCTGCCTTGGCTGGAGCTGGAGAAGCTGCTCCAAGAAGGGTGGGATGGAGCTGTCCTGTGTTGGGAATAGGTAAGAGAAGGAGCTGTGACAGCCAGCAGCTGCAGGGGAAACTCTGGCAAGGCATCCAACAACATCTGGCAGCATCTGGTGATGCATCTGACAAAACTCCTCTCATCCCCTCTGTCACACGTGGACAGAGAGAGGTTTTGGTTGGGTCAGGGTGGGAGTGCACACCAGGGAGCTCAGCTCTTGGCTGAGGCTGTTACAGTCCAGCATCTTGGGCCCTCAGATCCTGCACTGTGGCAGAAGGAGGAAGAGCCAGGTGCCCCAGCTTTGAGATGGAGAAGCAGCTGGCCACTGCTAGAACTCTGCAGCCTAAGCTTAGAGCAGCAACATGAAAATTAAACTTATCAATACCTCTTGTGTGGAAGGTCAGTCACCTTACAATGATACTTTCTGTGCATAGATTAGATAATGCCTTTACTGCCAAGGAGACCCTAAAGTGGAGAAGTCAGCTGCTGTCAATTACCTGAACAGCATTCTGCACTTCAGCAGTGACTGTAGGCCAGAGCAGATTAAAAAGAGATGAGCATAAGTCAAATTATCAGTCATTAACTGTTTGAAAATAAGGTCTTCCATGTTGGTAAGAGAAATAAACAAATGAATTACCCAAAAAAAGAATCACAGATACTATCTGCATTCATTGGAGCCAATAGTTCCCAAATAACCTTCTTAAGCCAGGAAGAAACTTAGCCAAAGTGCACCCAAAGGCCTGACCTTTGCCCAGCACCTCCCATACCTTGGTGAGTGACTTTGGCCAGGAATGAAGCAGAGAAACATTGGCATTTCCTCTGTCAAAATATTATTCTTCCCCCATGGATGTAGACAGCCTTTTCAAAATATATTCAATTTTTATCTGCAAAACAACAAGAAAATTTCCTCACAAGAGGAAACTTTAAAATCAGCTACTCAGAAAAACAGCTTATTTGAACCAGACTATTTACAAATCCAAACAAATATGCTTGGCCAAAATACCAAAATGGAGGCAAATAAATATTTCTTCTGCAACTGCAGGGTTTTAGATTTAATATCCTTATGCCTCATTTGGTGAATTTTGTGGTTTCTTTTGCTGCTGCTGTTATCTTCTTGTCCAATGTATTTGCTTGTTAGGGCCTTGACCATAAATTTGCATGGCCTGTGGAGTGGAAGGGCAGTAGGAAGATGCTACATGTAACCATAGCTGTATCAGAGAGGAAAATATAATTGAAAAATTAGTGTGGTACCTCCCTGAAGTACAAGCACAGCTTTGTGTGGAGCTCTCTCTGTTAAGATGTCAGGGAATTGACCACTGGTGCAAGACCACTGTCCAAAGTTCTCCACAGCTGTCTTCTGATAAAAACATTTCCCACTTTTCACTTCATAGACAAAGGCCAGGTTCTGATGCCACCTGATAATACAGATCAAGAAAAATGCCAAGCCATTGCAGCTGTACCAGTTCTTACCAGGAAAGTGTTGGTCATGAGTATTTGATGTGGCAGACAGAGACTGTGAGTGAAAGAGACTATTTGCTGGAGAGCCAGCATCTCCCTCCTCCTATTCTCATTGCAGTCATTTTACTTACTCATTTTCAGCTGAAAATTTTTATTTGGAGCAAAGTAATGCTGTGGTTACTTTCCCTATCAGTCCTCATGCACCCACTCTAGGAGGGCCTGTCTCCTTGCTGTAAAGACTTTTTTCTAACATCTAATCTAAGTCTTCTCTCACACATGAAGCTAATTATTTCTTGCCATCCTTTGATGGAAACAGGATATGTGATGAATTTAGAATTTTTAAAGTCAACATTGCCTGATGTTTATAATTCTGTCTTCAGTCTTCTGTTTTTTCCTGATAGGTCACATTTTATAATTTTCCCCTTGTTCTTTGTTCTCCTCAGGACTCTTTCCAGTTTACCACATCTTTCTTAAATTGAGAGACCGAAATAGATGTAGCAGTGGCTTTACCAGTCATTAGTAGAGTGGATAATTTCTTTCCATGTTTTATGTAGAGCTTTATTTTTAATAAACACAGAATTATATTATTCTGTTTTGAAACGTTCATCTACAGTTGACTCATATTCAGTCTGTGATCCAACTTGCCCAGTTGTTTCTTTTCCAACCTTCCCTTTTCAGTACTGTATATTTGAGTTTTTCTTTTATTGCAGAACTTTGAACTTCATAAAAATTCATCTAAGTGATTTCATTCCCCTCTCCCCACTAATTTATCATGCTTACTTTGGGTCTTCGCTTTCAAATTGCTTTCAGTCTCTTCCACTTCTCTTTGCCCAAGTTTTAGGACTATTTCTTGTTCCACCAAGTTATTAATGACTCCAACTGTTCTGAGGCCTTCTCAAGCATAATCTAGTTTGAAAATGAGACATTGGCCTTCAATTTTTTCCATAGAGTTGTATACTTAAATTATAGCAATAATATCTAGATAATGTTCCACTAGCTCACTTATTGAAGAAATTTTTTTTGAGAGAATATATATATATTTCTCTAAATTTATCCTTTCTATTTTTTTCTCCTGGAATATAATTATTCTAAAATATTTAAAAATTGTTCTTTGCATTTCACTCATTTTGTTTCTAATCATCTTGGATGAAATTCTTCAGCTGGTGTTTAATTAAGTTCAGCTATAACACCAATCCTTTTCTGGTGAATAAGATTCCTGGTTGGTGTTTGTTCTTTACACTTTGATGAGCCAAGGGAACACTTTGTACAAAATTAAGTGTGTTGCTTCTAAAAGTACATGCCTGCCTATCACATTCTCTTTCCTGTTCTCTCTCAGTTAGGACTATACAATTTTCTATGCTTTACAATATTTTTAATTGCATTTCTTTCATGTGATGTTTTTTGCTGCTTACTTTCTTTTTCTTCAAGCCTAGCATTTGAACTACTTATTTTTAAAATGGCCACTGTAGTTTTAAATGTTTAGATTTTCATATTTATCAAAATAGACTCTGGATTTTCCTTGAATATGGGTGGGCTTAAAATGCTTCAGTTTTTAAAAATTGTCCATTTTATTTGTCTATCTAATTTTATTTAAATTAGTCACCTTGGATAATGTGGAACCCATATTGTATTTCTCGCCTAGCATCAGTAGAGTTTCAGATTTTAGTAAAGTTCCACAAGTAAAGTGCAATATTAAAATATGTTTGATATAAAGGATTATATATATTGCTAATTTTCATAAATATTATTTTCCCTGGCTCCACTAAATCTTCCTTATAAAGAACCATTGACTTCAGCAGTACTGGAGTATTTTCTAGTTATGTAGATAGATACGTCTAGTAATTTTTTGTGGTGATTTTGTAGAGCAAGACATTACTGTGTAAGATGGCATGAGACTGTTAATATAAATACAATAATGCACAGATAACATAATGCATAATACTTTTCAGGTCCGAATTTTAATAAAGATTTTCTGAGGCATTGAAAAATACTTCCACTTGCTAACTCAGTGCAAATACACTTGGACATTAGACAATGCTCTCTCTTGGGTAATTTTTTTTTCAATATTATGTCTTCAAATAAGATTTAATGAGAACTTTTGCACTACAGTGAGACCAAAGCCAATGTCTAGAATGTGTTTTATTTTTTTGTTGAACACTGGCTTTTAAGAACTGCTGACTTTTATTAATGATAATTGCCTTCGTCAGGGGTCAAAATTGCACCAGTGCTGTCTGACTTCTTTGTTGGTGACATGGACAGTGGCATTGAGGGCACCCTCAGCAAGACTGAGGATGGCATGAAGCTGTTGGTGCAGCTGACATGTCGGAGGAAAGGTTTTCATCTCCCTTGAGAAGACAGGCTGAGAGAGCTGGGGATGTTCAGCCTGGAGAAGAGAAGGCTCCAGGGAGAACTTTTTGTGCCTTCCAGTACCTAAGGGGGCTATAAGGGAACAGGAGAGCAACTGTTAACAATGGAATGATAAGAAAACAGGGAATGGCATCAGACATGGTAAAGAGAGTAGGTAGGAGATGTTTAGGTTGGGTATGAGGAAGAAATTCTCTGCTGTGAGGGTGGTGAGGCACTGGCACAGGTCGCACAGAGAAGCTGTGTCTCCCCATCCCTGGTAGTGTTGAAGCTCAGGCTGGATGGGGCTTGGAGCACCCTGGTCAAATAGAAAGTGTTGGAATGGGGTCATCTTAAAGGTCCCTTCTAACCCAAACCATTCTGTGATTCTATGATACTATATGTTAGGAAATAAAAGTAAGTCAGTTAGTTGAAAGTAATCTGTTGCAGCAGACATTAAAAATCATGAATCAGATTAATCTCAGTATCAATTTCTTTGTCCCAACAAGTAAATTATTATTATTTGGTTTTAATTGCATTCTGGTTTCTAATTTTTTAAAAGCCATTTTCTTAATTTTGTGAAGCTTTTTTTTCAGTTGTGCCAACTTGAGATTTAGTTATTTAATTTGAAATTAAGTTTACTGTTCTTTAGGATTCTTAAGACCTGGAAATTGAAGGAAAAACCAAAATTGTTGTAAACTATTCAATAATTTCTTCCATTATTATCTTATTTTTAAGATGTTGGTAGGAAGTGCTTGTATTTTCTGAAATTAATACCTGTTTGGTCTCTGTGTTTTACTTCTGTGTGTGCCACTTAGTTTCTGTTTGATTCTGAGCAGTCGTTATGTCTCTTGAGTATAAAAACCTCTAGGCAAAATGAAACAAATCACATTTATGAGCTATAAAAAATATTGCATAAATAATAGGGGATAAGGGCTCATTTCAGTTTAAAATATCATATATCTCTAATGTCACGTAGTTTAAAAATTATTCTTGTTTCTATATTTAATATGTATTGAATTGATTGAAATCTCTGTTTTCCAGCAAAATAGTTTTATGTAGCTGTGTTGCAGGTTATCTGTACTATGAACCTGATTCACTAGATGTACTAGAGTGGGACAAAAGCATTTGAATAGCTAATATTAAAAGCTTCTTTGTGTCATGATTTCTAAAGTAACTGAGTCTCAGGCTGCAATCCAAATTAAAGACTCCTACTTTCTTGCAAAATTTCATATCAGTCTTTAAAGATGTTGTGCCGATAAAATTTATACTCCCTAATAACTATCTTTTTCTTCAAAAATTTATAATACCCTTTTCTTTCCA
This sequence comes from Melospiza melodia melodia, assembly GCF_035770615.1. Taxonomy (NCBI): domain Eukaryota; kingdom Metazoa; phylum Chordata; class Aves; order Passeriformes; family Passerellidae; genus Melospiza; species Melospiza melodia. The sequence continues at coordinate 11,684,495 of NC_086199.1, forward strand.
GAACAGCCTATTATTTCACTGGTGTCAAATAACTTATTTTTTAAGCTACATTATTTGTTTTCATTTGAAGATTTGTTAGGTTAAGTGGTTTCTTCAGCCTACATTTATTTTCTTTGATATGTGACATTATCCTAATGATAGCCTTCGTGTTGAAGTCCTATGTTTGACTAAGTGATTTTGCTGAAACTGTAAGATAAGATCAGACAAGGTTTCTTCTCAAGCCATAATTCTAGTAATTGAATCTGTTTGTGTGATGTGTATTGGCAGAACAGAATGACTAATCTTGCAATGAATAATTTATTTGATAAATGTAGATTCTCACTTTACTTCACTGCATTTTAAGAACAAAGCAGATATTTTGAATTATTCATTATTCAGATTTAACGAATTTTATAATTAAAAAAAGATTGTTATTGATAATTTCCCTGGGAGTATTGATTCAGATAAATTTGAAACTCAAGTGTAATTTTAAGTGTTTAATTTCTGGCGCATGTTAAAGATGGCTTTTGCTAAAACATTGGATAAATTTTTGAGTGCCTGGCACCATTGTTCACCATGAAGCTTTAAAATATGGTTTCTATGAATACTTGTGCATCAGTTCAGAAGCTCACTGATATATATAGCATTTGTACCATATGATTGCTTGAGCATTTGTGGAAAGCACTTATAAACAATATTTAAACATTTTCAAGGTGTATTTGTTTATAAATTCATGGGAAAGGAAACAAACTATTAATTTTGCATTATTTTGGCTGGCTTTATAAATTATGTAATTTGTAGCTGCATTCTGTTGCAATTCAGATCTGCCAGCTTCAGTGGAGGAGGGCTCTGCACCAAGTGCAGAACTGGGGGACTGCTGGAACCCTGGATGCTGAGACTTCTACACTCAGCAGGTGACAATGAGGAAAGATCAGGCACAGCTTTCTGCTCTTCCAGCTGAACCTTTTGGCTCTGGCTCTTCTCCTGAGCCTGCCTGCTTTGTGCTTTGCCAGTGGAAAACTGTCCCAGGGTTACTCCATGTGAGGCATCCCTGTGACAGGTCTGTGCTTCTCCTTGCATGATCTGCAGCTTAAGGAGGTTCATCAAAAATCTCACTCGCCTTGATATTGGGCAGCAACTTACTGGAAGTGCCAGGATTTTTTTCTCCCAGGATGGCAAATAAAAATTATATCTCTGCTTCCATCTTTTGCCTGTAGTTTACCAGAAGAAGGTGTAAAGATTTCAGGTCATGACAAAATTTTTCAGGAAGACAATGGGGTATGAAATTTTGGCCCTGGGAGTCTGTTTGCTGTAATTAGATTGGTGGGAGAGATTTTTGCTCCTGCAGTGCTTGTTTTCTGAAGGGAACTCTGTATATAGCAGATAAAAACAAATGTTCTTAAAATAGGAATTCCTATCTGGAAAAGTTAAAAATGCAATTCAGTCTTCAGCTATTCAAATGCAGGTCAAATCAGAACATATTCTGAACTTTGTGAATAGAAAAGAATAAGTGCAGGGTCTCTAAAATGTTATGCTAGAAATAATATTCCTGAAGAAAAGAAGAATTGATTTCCATTTAAACAGACAATACATGCTGCACATTTTTAGTATTTGTGGGAACATCAGGACTACTTCCAGCAAAAAAAGTTAATGTAATTTTGTGGCTCATTTTAGGTTTATTTAGTTTGAGACAGACATACTGATCCTCAGTGAAAACTTCAGTGCTAAAAATGGTCAATAATTGAAGATATTTTGTGGTAAATATTTTAAGAATTTCATCTGAGTTCCTCAGACCTCACCTCAACTCTCAGTATTGTCAGTATCCTGATAAAAATGTGTTTTCAATCTCCGGCATTCCAAGTTTGTAAGTAAATAATTCTGTCCTTGAACCAGAGTGCAGATTAATTACTAGCTGGACATAGTTCCTCTTGACCAGAGAATATGAAAGTTTTTAACAAAGGGAATATTCATTAATCTTGTGAGATGTTTTTTTTGGAAGACAGATACGTATTTCTGAGGGGAAAGGAACACTTACAAGGTTTAAACAAAAGGCCAAATTTTCTGTATACTTGTGTATCACATGTTTCCCAAACAAGATGATATAATAGCTGTGTGTCCTTGTAATGTCAAGTGCAATGTCTGGCTACTATGAACCAGAATTTTGAGATATTAAAGGATTAAATATGTATTATCAGGCCAAATCAGACAGTCCTGTTTTAACAAGACACTTGAAAAAAGCAATTGCTAACAGTCTGAGGAAAATTATTTAAAGAAAGACAATGAGAATATATACTAAAGTAGACAGACATACATCATTTATGGGCTGTGTCATTAAAATCAGTGGCTTCTCTACAAGGTAGTTTGATCAATTAGGAGGTGAATGGATAAAACCAGATGTATATATGGGAACCTTTATTAGAGTTTCCTACATTTTAAAGCATTTCACTTAATGTGTTTTAGTCATGTTATTTCAGCGTTAGCAATGTCTGTGTAGCTCTGGCTTGTTTGCAATATGAGGAATTTTGCTCCAGAATGTTTCCTTATTTGAGGGAATGCCCTGGGTTCTCTTTAACTTCCTTTATTATTTAATTCATATGAAGTATTATGGTGTGTGTGTATTATATGTAAGTTCCTTTGATCCACAGAATATCTGATCTCTTAGAGGTTATAGGTGGCAAGTTTTGGTTCAAAACCTTTAATTTTAGAGCACTGCTTCTGTCATAGAAGTCCTTGGAGCAGTTTCTCTTATCAACAAAAGTCGTGAATGCTTCACAAATACTAAGGAAATTTTTGAGTTGTGTAGACTAATCTGAATTTTTCAACTGTTCATTCCTCAATGGAGTAAAGTTAGATAATTTTCCTGTGTAATGGTGAACACCACTTTTCGTTTGAATTTAAAGGGCAGAAATTCCCTTGACACAGAATATTTAGAAATATGCAAAATCTTTCTTGAACAGCTCTAAAGCTGGTACTTTGGATCAGATGCATTCTAAAACATCACAAGTTGCAGAAATCTTTTAAAAAAAGAAAGATGGAAATATTCAGGACTGCTAAAGAGTCTAGATCCTAAAAGCTAAAATTATTAGAAAGGAAAAATATCACAGTAGGAAAGAATAGGAACAAAGGGCCACTTAATAAAGCAGGACATAATGAATGAGTGTGCCACTGATTTACGTCCACTAGAATGGCTGTGCTTGATACACCTTAACTACACTGTTTACCATAGAAGTATTTTTGTGCACAGTTGTGTATGCAGTACAATAAATATTTGGTCATTATGACAAGGGCCAACAGCAGAGTTCAGGGCCATGGGTGTTAGGAGAAGAGTGTGAGGGCACGAGTGTTTGTGGATGCCATCAGGTACTCACAATAGCCAAGCGCACAAACCCATATCTTTAACTGTTAGTGCCAGGTAATGCTGAGCTACAGGGAGCAAATGCTTGAAATGAATTTCTTGCTGCCATCTTGTGTCTAAAGGCTAAATGGCAAGGAAATTTCTGGAGTTCCAAGTATTGATTTTACATTCAACATCAGGTTGTTCCTCGTATTTCTCTTAACGCCAAAGCATAGACAGAGGCTAGTCCTAAAATGAAAGTTTTCAAGGTTTGCACTTATGAAGAATGGGAAAATGCAATTTAGCTTATGTAAAAGATTTTGTTAATTTTTTGTGAGATTTATTTAGTAGAGTGGCAGTTCAGGTGTTAAAAGTTGCTTTCCCCAAACATATTCCCAGCAGAACAGAATTATGAGGTGCCAGAAGAAATGACTAATAACACTACTTCCATGGTAGAGGGTGGAGCCTATGTTTGCAATATTAGTATCCCCATAAATTTTCTTCTTGAACCCATACATGGGACACCTTCTAGCAGCGTTCTTGTTGTGCTCCAGAAAGACCCCAAAGGGCTGTTACCCTGTTATATATAAAATCTAAAAGAACAACATTGTAGCCTACAATAGGGCGCTTTTCAGGAGTATCCACAAAACTTCGATGAAGACATTGCCTGTTACATAATTTTTTAATTATTCCTCTGATGGATTTTTCTTCATTCCAACTATTCTTGCTCATGAACCTTTGCTTCCCTGTGTTCTCTTTCTTATATCCCATCCAAAGTTTAACTGCAAGTCCCATCCCATCTTTCCCTTCTCAGGTGAAGTGGAGCTTTTGGCTGATGTGAAGGGATGTTACTCTGTGCTTCTTTGCAGGAAAGCAGAGCCATTTCCATTTGTTTGCTAGGAGGCTGGCTGTGAGAGACCAGCAGAAGCTGGCTGCATCTGTAGAGGTTTGGAGTTAGGAGTGCTTGCAGTGACTGCTGACTGCAATGATGATGGACCCACCCCACAGAGCCATTCATGCACCAGCTTTACTGCAAACACCTGAGGAGGCTCTGACCATGTTTACCATGGAATGAATGAAGACAGTGGTTGCAAGAATTAATTGAAGGCAATACAAAATCAGTTCACCTAAGTGGGTTGCTGGGAAGGGATTTCCAAAGCAGAGGAAAAGGGTGATCTTGCATTGAGAACAACCACCCTCTGTGTTCCTTGGTCCATGCTAAACTCATCATCTAGATCATTCAGTTCTTTTGCAAATGCTTGACTTTCTTTCCAAGCTGTACCTGCCCCATCATGAGGTTTTTTGCCAACAATAAACGACCACATGCTTTTTTGGGTAATTTTTTGAAGATCCATATTTTCCCTGCTCTCTACACACCCAAGCATCCTCAGTGCTTTTCCAATTGAAACAATTCAGCATAGGAAACTGGTCCACCTCTTCCTACTCCCTGTCAAACAAGTAAACATCCTGGGGATTCTTGGCATAAAAAATAGTTTGATTATATTAAAAGTAAAGACAGTCAATGAAACTTAAAGTTTTTGGCTTAAATCAGTGATGGCTGAGGTCTGTTGAGTTTAATGAATTTCTGTCTGCAGAGATGAGAGCTGGAATTATATAAGTGCAAAAAATATCTCTTCATTCTGTAGGCTCTGGAAATACTATTGGCGTAAACCACTGGAACAAACTACCCAGAAGTGAATTCTTTCTCTCTTGACATTTCTAAATAAGACAAAATGCCTTTATGGAGGATATATTTTGTTCAAACAGAAATTATATGGCTCAGTGCAAAAGTACCTGGATGAAACTCTGTGGCCTCTGTTATACAATCAGATGTCTTTTTGGATCTCAGATTTAGTGATCTTCAAAGTTTTCTTTGTCTTACTTGTAGCAGTCTCACGTTGTTGGTTATATTTCCTGCTTTTTAGCAAAGACTGTAGGCTTTTGGGGAGCCAAAGCCTTTCTGGAAAATTGCCTACAGAAGGACTGTAGAGAAGCTAGTATGTGGTTGAGGGCTACTGTCCCACTCTCAGTAATTCTGAATAGTTATTGACATATTGAGTGACTGAAATAAGAAGTCATTTTCAAAAGAATATGGAAGTCACTCTAACATGCTTAAGACATGTGAAATATATACATAAAACATATGTGAAATATATACATAAAACATATATTAAATAGCAGACGTTCACTAGACATGGGCTGTTATTAGGGTTCAGTGCTGACTTGATTTGAGGTGACTTTCAGTCAAAAATTAAGTCAAAAAATTAGTGCAAATCTATTTGCACTTTTAATTTTCTTTTTACTTTTTTATTTGCAGCTTCAGTCACGCATTGCAGAGTCAGGTAATATTTGATTCTGAATTTATAACTTATCATTACAACTCTGAACTTTGGACATTCATATATTTTTTGGAGCGGAAAGCTGGCACAGAAGAAAACAATCTCCTGAAAAAACTGTCTGGACTTGAAATCTATTCTCAAATTGGATCAGTTTAGCATTGGCAAGTGGCCATTGGTAATCAATCTTCTGATGAAACAGGGATAGACTGGCTCCTTTCCTTGGGTTAAATAACTCAAACCAAGATTTGGTATCAGTCCTTGGTGCATAAGTATCAATCTGTAAATAGAGTTGGCCACATTTCTACAAGGAGATATTTTGACAAATACAGTGTTGTCTGTAGATCTAAATAGAGTCTGAGGGACAGGGCAGAATTTACATTTCAGCTGACCTTAAGGAAAGAATTTATATCACACAGGATACAGATAACTTAGTGCTCCAGAAATGCACTTGCTAGGTATGCACTTTCTGATGAAAGATTGTCATGGAGTACAAGCAGAGACAGCTAGATGCCCTAGAGCATGTATTCTTCACTGATATAATTTCAGCATAGTGAGGCAAACACTTTGCTAATGTAATGCTTAGATGTGTCCTCTGTCATAATAGAGTACAAAATCCTAAACTTTTGCCCTGAACTGTGGGGGCTGTTATTATTACATTTTAATGTATTTCAGAAAAAAAAAAACCTCAGTGACTTAAGAGAAACTGTAATATGCTAAACAATTGTGTTTTAAAAGCAGTACATAGTAAGTGCAGTTTCCATACAAACTCAAATCCATGAGAACTCACAAGGTTTTTAGTGACATTATGACTGACATATAAGAGCAATAATATTGGTTCCTGTGTCATCCCTATGCATGCTGTACATGTTTTGATTTCCTCATACTGTTTTTCACAATGAAATCTGGAATGTATTTCTTCATTTCAGAAATGAAGAAGTACTCTTTGCATACACCTCCTTGAATTTCTGCAAATTCATTCTTATTCACAGAAAGTTTATTTAAAAAGAAGTATAGGCTAAAAAGTTTGGGATTGATTTGGAATTAATCCCAAAGGATTAATGCTTGGAAGTCTTCTTGCTGCAGGCTCCAGCTTTAATCCAGGCCAGACCACTAGTGAAAGTCTTTTAGAGCTGGTAAGAAAATATATTTCAGAGCTGGCAAGACAATATCAGGTGTGCTAAGAAATTGGACACATTGGATCATGGAACCCTGATCACCCTGCAGTGAGGGTGGCCTTTTCCAATCTCCTTTTACTGATCTGAGCTAGGGTCACTTGACAACATCCCAGAATTTGGTTCCTACTCATGATGGATACCTCCTGATATCTAGGTAGTACTCAATAAAGCTGGCAATCCCTCCTCTCTCTGCTGGAATCTGCATGATATCACAATCTGCAACCTGTGTCACATTCTTTTGATGTGCCCAAGGCAGGCAGGAGTGAGAAAACCCTTGGAGATTGTCCAGCCTGATAGTATGGGATGGACTGATGCATCTTTATTATTGGGAGCTGCTCTAGAGTATGATCTTCTGGCCCAGTCAAGCCTCTTGCAAGGGTAAATGTCCAGTCTGCCTGCCTGCAATTTCTTCTCTCTCTTCCCTTACCTTATGTGTGCAGATGACTCTATCTGGAGTATGTATCTACATTAGTGACACATTTATTAATTAGTGTGTAGTGTGTTTTTCCTCAGTGTTGTATTTAAGGAATGCGTAAGGTTTGCTTGTATGTCTGTCCATCCACAGCGGTACAGAAAGTCCTATGTTGCTCCTCAGATAATGGACCTTACCCAACTTGTAAACCAATTCTTTAACAGAATAACAGAACTGATTCTGAAATAGAATTTTGAAGTCATTGTCTCCTAATGGGGTGGATTTGCTTTGAGACTTCCCTTTAAAGAGAAATCCTTTGTCAGCATGACAGACCCATTTAATAATATATGTCACTGGAAATAAACATAAAGTATTTTATTGGTTTTCCTACACATTTAAGTGTGGAGGGAGGTGAGCTCAGACATTGAATATGCAAGGCAACAATTGACAATGTAATGTACAGCATTTGCTTGGTGTCCAGCCAAGGATTTGCAATGCTTTTAAAATGGTACAGTACATAGCAACTATTTGATGTGCCAAACCACAGAAGATGGTTGATGATGCTTATGGAGTGGAAGATACTCTGTAAGTAGTCCCTGTAGTGTATTTACAATACTGTACATTTTGCACATGCTATTTATTATCCTACTGTTTGTAGTCTTTTCTTTCCGATAGTATATTATCATGAACAGAGACCCATTGGGAGAATTTTCCTTATTGTGTGATAGGAATTGTGCTGCTTGCAGTCTCCTTCTTCCATAAAATTTCTTGCAGTCTCCTTCTTCCATAAAATAATTTTCAGCAATGGACAATACCAAAGCATTTTATTACTATATGGAAGAGTGTACTGGAAGCAAAATTAGATGTAACAATATCAAAAAACTCCAAACAGCGCAAACAGAAAACCAAGAGTAGCACCCCAAAGACAAAGAGAATTGTAGTCTTCAGGTAAAGGGAAAAACATCAGGGAAAGCTGATCTTTTAAACATCTTTTATTCTCCACAAATTACATTCCTTATTTCTCCATTCATTTCCCCTCCCCCATCCCATCCCATCCCATCCCATCCCATCCCATCCCATCCCATCCCATCCCATCCCATCCCATCCCATCCCATCCCATCCCATCCCATCCCATCCCCACATTTCCTTTGTATTGACTTTTCTCATCCTGACATGCCCATAGTTGAGTTTTCTGCTGCAGTGAAGACATGACCTGGCAAGTTGTGAACTCACCAATTCCCTTGCCATGAGCAATGCCAGAACCCAGCATATGCTGGACACCCTGGAGGTGGGAATGCAACTGCTGTGCTTCTAATAATGTCTACACTGGATGCTACATCCCAATGGCATTAAAACATCTGAAAGCTTCCAGGAGGCTGCCAGTGTGCTTTGTTGTCCAAATTTGTCAGATCCTTGGGACAAGAGGTGACTTGGCGTTTGTTTTGTCTGTGGCCAGACACCCTGCAGCAAGATTGAGTGCTTGCCATGTAAATCTGATCTTCCATTAAAACTCTGTGAGAAATCCTAAATTTTGCATTTTTTCCCCTAATTTATCCTCAGTGATCCCTTGAGTTCTGCTCTGTTTTCACTTGCACTGGTAAACTTAAGCAAATCAGTTGAATTCTATTACAGGGGAGCTAATGTGCTTTTAATGTTACCCTCAAAACCAATTAAAACAAAAAAAAGAAATTTGTCTGGTGTTGCCTGATTTGAATTATTACAGGAATATCTAAGGTCTACATGTGGTTTAGTTTTCAGCATGAAAAACCCTACAGGACTGAGACTTCTGTTCTTCAAGTTCTTAGGCAACTACTTACCTTTAACCTTTTGAGTGTCCCATTTGAAGGTGGAACTCTTGTTTAATGTTAAACAGGTATGTAAGAGTTTGTCCGGCTGACGTCTGCAACTTGCTTCTCCTCTAGAGTTTGCTCCATGTGTTTGCTAGGCAACTTTAAGCCATGCACCTTTATTCTGTTTACATCAGCTGTGGATCCATTTCCCTGTGCTTGTGGAAATCCACGTTTGGCATTTTCAGAGATGTCTGAGCCAAGTTCAAACCTCAGTGTTTGGATATGGGGTGATGGTAGACACATGTCTTGTCAGTTCCCCAGTTTTGTTATTTTTTAAAATGTATTTGATTATGAACTGGGCTTATATAATGAAAACAAAACTTTCATTAGTCTGGTTTGGGAGGGAAAATGGGAAAGAGAAAAGGATCATGGGGAGGGAGGCAGGGAAGGTTGAGGGAAGACAAACAACCAATGGTGCTACAGCCAGTGCGGGGAAAATTCTGGAGCAGCATTTCAGAGATTGTTCAAGGGCTGGGCCTCTCCAGATCCTTTGGAGATGTGGACTGGTGATGCAGATGTGTTTCTGCATCTGTGGGCTGCAGTTACATTTCTGCCTGGATGTGAGGCACCCTGAGCAAGGGGCTTTGGAAACCTGAGAATCCTAGAGCTGCACCTTTTAAAGGCTCCTTTCCTCTCATGCTTGCACCTTCCCAGTGCTCAGAGGAGGATACCTGGTACCTTCTGTAGTTGGGCTCCTCTGTTTTTCAGGGAGAGGGAATAAAGGAGCTAGAAGGATCAAACTGAAAGGGAAATAATAGTACCTTCAAGACTACATTTCAGATTAAATAAAAATTATTTCATTTTCATACTAAGTTTTTTATGGAGTTGATGCCACCATGAGACCTGATCAATGGACACCCATGGGTGAGCAAATCTTGCCCATATTTATCTTTGCTAAAGATGTATTTTACAGGTCAGAACTGCAATGCTGAGTAATTACAATACATGGATCTTAGCCAGACAGTCTTGGACAGAGTGGCTGACCAGTCACATCTGTTCTGTGCCTTCTCCACAATACCTCTTCTGAGGTTAGGAGAAGTAATGAACTTAAACCAAAGTGGATTATTTATGGTGATATGCAGAGCATGAAAGGAAAGTAGGTTGCGGTTTTCCTAAGCCTAGAAAGACAGAGAAACTAAACTGGAGGTGAAACCTCTCTCTCTGAAGATGAAGGGCAAGATTCTCAATTGATGTACATCTCTGCAACTTGGCATCAGTGAAGCTATGTTGATTTACACCAGCTGAAAAATCTGGAAGGGAACAATGCACTTTTTGTTTAATTTTTATGTGATCGTCAGACCATCCGTCACATTCAGTTGAAGAGGAATAACATTTGGTAGATGTTTAGTCTTGATTTTTTTTTCCTGAAATGGGAAGTGAATTAAATGAAGTGAAGACAGAATCAGGCATTTTTATTATTTGAGCTAGCTGAACAGTCTGAAAAATATTAAATTTAAAAAAATTCATCAAATAAAGTATTTGACATCACAGCAAAATAAGTTAAATGAATTATTTCTTAAAAGAATTGTTAATAGGAATTTTGAGTAATTGGTTGTGCTGGACATGACTGGATTTACAAAGAGTTGGCTGTGTGAAACTGTCTGGCTAATCCATCTCTTCCACAGCATATGTTATATAGCCCCTGCCTGTTGCACATGTATCATCCACTGGCACCATTCAGTGCTGGGTGTCATCAGGGGACCCAAGGTACAAGGATTACCAGTTCTGTTTTAGGGACTGGAAGGAGATTTGGGCTGGTGTCTGTGTCTACCTGCTGAGCTCCTTTTGCCACAGTGGTGGAAGCTGTGCATGAATTGCTGTGTGCCCTTTGCAAATGGCCTGCCCTGAAGGGAGGGTGGTACAGTGGTGGCTCACACAGAGACAGGGTCACTGTGCCAAGGCAACAGAAATGGTTTATGGGCTAAGGTTCCAGCTCACCCAAAGGAACAAGTGATTATAAGGGGCTGCTTTCTGTTTCTGCCCATGCCTGTTGTCAGAGGTGGTGGGGATGAACAGGCAGTGCCAAGCTGCTCTCTGTCTCCTGTGCAGACAATGTTTGACTCTAAACAGCACTGAAGGCCTGGCAAACTTTTTGTCTATCACTAGACGTGCATCAGTTTTGACACAGACCAGAAAAGGACTGGTGGAGCAAAAGTTTTGGAGCAGGAAATTTCCTCGTTTCATTGAATTGAAACTCTGGGAGTTCCCATTTGGGACTTGTTCCACTGCTGGGGAATGCATATATTAAATTACCATTATTCCAGCCTGATGCTAGGTTACAGTCCAACTTCTATTACCTTTAAAAAACCATTTTTTAGGGTGCTGCAGTTTAATATGGAAAAAATATTCCTAATTTATTATTCTCAAGGCTACCAGCTAAGTTGTGCAAGCCACCCTTGCAGTCAATGGCAAATAGTAGTGTGAGAAATGTACTTTCTCTTTCATAGGCAATTTTATAGTTTCTAATAATGATAATGTGCATCCAAAATCAGAAAAGAATACAAGTATGTGATGTTTTCAGTAAGGCATGTGTTAAACATCCCTAAATCTGATCTTGGAAAGTCTCAGTGGATTTGGAAAAGCTGAAAAAGCCAGACTTACCAGGCAGCATGGCTAGGACAAAGAGCTGGGGAGTCCAGGAACAGACCACCTTGCTGCTTAGGAAGGCAGATGGGGCAGCATAATTGTGAACCAGCCACCATCCAGCCTTGATATCAGGGGATTCTCAATTTGAAACAAACTTACCCTCTGTGAACTTGAGGTTAGCCCAGTGTGAATTGTAGTGGGAGAGGAAATGCCAATGAGCACAAACCCCTTTTCTTCAGCATTGGGAACTGATGTTAGAAAACAAGGAGATTTTCTGGCAAATTGCTTCTTGAAGAAAATGGAGGAGAAATGTTCTTTGGCTTCTCATGATGGGTGAGCAAAATTTGAGTGTGCGCTTTTTTTTACTACAAATTGCATGTGGAATGTGTATTTTCTTGTGCAAATGTGGAAGGCAATCTAATGTTATGCCCTTTAGCAAGGGAGGCAGTTCATCTGGGTTGAAAGTGGAGAGTTTCTTCATGTAATATAGCAGCTGAAGTGAGTGAATATTATGTGGGTTGTGCTGGTACACAGTAGTACACCAAGCGTTGCTCACGCAGCTCTAGAGGTGCTCAGTCTAATTCAGTGGCTGCCCAACAGGTTTAGTGCCAGAGACCTATATAAGAATATCCTGCTCTTGGACACACAGTTCCTGAAAACATAAATCCCTGTGTGTGGTTACTGCACAAGCAGCATCTGACTCATTGCTTCGCAAAGCACTTTTAGTTGCTTGGGAAACATGAGGATATGCACTACACAAACCCAGAAACTGCGGTGCTCCTCCAGCACTCTACAACCTTGGAGCTGTCAAGAAAACTTTGTTCTCTGTTACCCACGCCACAGCCTCTAGGAACTTCATGTGATGACCCACACAGAGCCCTATCTCCAGCCACTCTGAGTGCATCCCCTTGGTGTTCCAGCTGATGGGGAGCCCTCAGGAGGTGTTAGTAGCACAGTCCACATCTATCGCACAGTTTTCTTTCCATACAGCAGGGGGTAGTAAAATACTCAGAGACTACATGTGCAAGAAAAGAGCATCAAATAGTAGAGCAACTGAATGGAAAACAAACAAAATGTCTATTTTTAAACTGAGCTAAATCCATATTATTTTCAATAGGGAACCTTTTGAGTCCTTGTAAAACAAGTTCCTTAAGGGCTTGAACGATGCTATTTAAATGTGTAATGACTTGGCCTGTTAAAAACCCAACATATTGATTGCTGCACTTTGAGGATGAAAGTATTAAACATTTTAATCGTGCTGTGCATGTTTAGGATGCAAACAAAAGTCCTCATTGTGAACCTGCCAATTAAAGTAGCTGCCAATAGGGAAAGGAGACATGCCTGTGGCTTTCTTTGGGTTAGCTGAGGTCATGGCTACAACTAATGCAAAGGTTCTTAAAGAAGTTTGGCATCTGAATGCTTGAAAATCCCAAGCAATACTCCTGTCTTTCTATTAAAGATTTTGGAGCTGTTTTGGACTGACAACAATGTTTACAGAACAAGATCAAGACTTTTTTCCCCCCTTATATTAAGAAATATTTAACACTTAAGAATGCAAAGGAAAGTCTGAGATGTTAGTGCTAGAGACCCAGTTGTAGGACTGCTCTTGAGCTTCAGAATATTGCACATGATCATTATATAGTCCAACAGGGAGTTCATAAACCATCGAGGAAACCCAGGGGAAGCTGGTGGGAATAGTTATGTACTTCTAGAAAAGGAGTGGTTTAGAACTTCACTTATGTTTCTGAAGTAACAATTTAACTTCTATTAAATCTTTGCCTCTATATTTCTATAGTAGCATTTAGCAGTATACAGAGTAGCATCAAATTTCTCTTCCAAACAATGCAGGAAAAAAAAAAATCAAACTTCTCATTTCCTTAAGGATTTCATAGATATGCATGACCTGTGAAGTTGGTTTCTAGTCACGTTCTTGCACCAATTTAGCCTGATAAGATCTAAATCCCAGCACACCTATTCCAGTGTATGTTAAGAGCAATCTGAATGGCAAACACCCAAGGTACACTGAAGTAGAGAGCTGTGAAGAGCTGAGTTTGGCTCAGTGTTCCCTATTGCAAGAGGAAATCTGTACTTAAACCCATGTACAGCATGGGACGTGTTTATCTTACATTTCTGCAAAGGTTTTAAAATTTACATCTAAATTTTTGTCTGTATTTTTCTCTCAGCTAATGTGGCTTCATAGGAAGATTCTGAGGGAGACACAGAAGTCCTTTGGTGAATGTATACTGAACTTGTGTTATATAATGATTTGAATTTTATTGGTAACTATTACTAACGATTCTGAAGTTTAAAAAAACAACCTGTAAGCCAAATCTACTTTATTTTCAAGAATCTCCAGCTATCACTCACATATCCTTGCCAAATGTGTCATTTCTCTTAGCAACAGTTTAGATGACTTTAACAAGTATTTTTAACCTGTAAAAGAAAGTCATAGAGCTCACTTCTGAAATCTGAAGTTCTGTGCAGATACCTAAGGGCTGGATTCAATGATAAATTGCTTCCACTCCTGACAAGACCATGGAAGCTTTGCTTGCAGGGAATGCTTAGTAATCCAGTGAAAGCGGTTTGGATGGATTTTTGTCTTTCCAGTTGAATCTGGCTTTACTTTCTTTCTAGTATTATAAATTATTTTATGTGTAATAAAACATGTGCACCTCCTGAGAAAAATGTCAATTCTACAGAGCAAGAGGTTGATTCAAAGATAACATTAGCTGTAGATGTATTTGTCTGTAATTCATCCACACTTTAAATTATCACCCGGGTTATCTTGGAGCAACGGAATCTTGGTACCCATGGTTTTACATAAAATGTCCAAAATTTCACTTGCAGTTTTGCCTGCAGACAATTTGTAGTGCAGTCTTTTAATGCTCCTTTAGATCCCTTTAAAAACAGATATTTCTGGAATGACAGATGCATCGGAGATAGTTAGCTGGTGTTAACCCGCCAAAGTAAAAAACTGTCCAGTCTTTTGCATGCACCTTGTCAGTGGTTTCTGTCGTCCCTGTGGGTTGCATAATGCAGAGTGATGTGGCAACAGCTGAATCTGGTTGAATGTGTGCCAGAACCACAAATATGTTGCTGAATATAATGTACCTTTTTTCCATCTAATGAGCAAAAGCACAGATGATACACAGGGGTTCTCACATCCCACTCTATCTCTCATTCCCATCTTTGGATTGCCTACCAAGTGCTCCAAGTGCAAACTAACCTCTGAATTTGATATACCAGATGCTGCTATCTCATTTCAACTTGTGTCTTTTAAAAACATATTAATACTTAACAATATCAGTTAAATAATCTCTTTGCTCTTAACATTTATTTAATCAGATGGGTCAAGCATACCTGCAATGAGATCACATTCTTAGTGTGCCCTTCTAAGCCTTCTACAGCATCCTGTCCTCTTCAAAGCATCCTCTTAGACGCTGAGTTTCATGGGGCAGGCAGTACTTATTGCTTGTTCAGTGCTAAACACTTTTACACTGTTTTAAGTTTAGTTATAGACTTCCAAAAATGTACATATAATAAGGGTTTTACCTGACCCACTGCCTTATTATTGTTCTATAACTGATTTTTTTCTTTTGAAGGAGTCCTTTTAATACCACTCTGGTTTAATTCACCAGTTCTTGAACTTTATTCTGGATTAATAATTTTCTAACAGTAGGTTTGGATTTAAATGTAAAATAAGTTTTCAAAACGTGATCTTCTAATGAGATACTTGTGTGGCCATCAAGAATGAAAAAGAGAATGGACATGTTCAGTTGTTCCAGAAGGCTTCTGGTATAGATATAGGTAACATATAGGTTAGATATGAAATTAAAAAGCAAAAAGGGAGAAGGCTTGAGAAACCTATTTTTGTGTCAGATCCACATGACTGTCAGGAATAAGAGTGTTGATATCACTGGGGGTGAATATCTTTAATTTTTTGGTTAGGAACTGGAGAAAGATAAGGTATCAGAAAGGAAGGCTGTACCCAGTCTGATTTTTGCTGGATTTGGAAGAGTTCAGAAGGAAGCTAGTGTAGTCATAAGCAAATATTTTATTTTCAGTATTCCTGGACACATCTTCCATTTAAGGAAGGCTTGGGATAAGGCTGGGGAACTGGAAAAAAACATGTCAGAGAGAGTACTATGGTGTAGGCAGGAGCATATGCTTCATATTAGGTATTCCAGTACAGATTCTTCCTCTCTCTACAGTACATGATAATTTTAGGTCTAGGACTGGAATCAGGTTTCCAGAAAAAAAGGTAGAAAGCCTTTTTATTCTTGCATTTTGCAAGGCTGGCAGAGATAGGATGAAAGTGTGCATAATCAGGAACAAATGCCTTATAATTGGATTTACTATACAAATTGGTCACTTTAAAAAAAAAAAAGAAAATTAGGCTTAGCTTTAGGGTGGCATTATGACCTAAAAGAGGGAACCTTCCTCTTCTGCCAAGCTCACTGTTGGACTGTTTAGGATCAAAAAAGATTATAAAGAATGTTGTTTTCTAATGAATCTCAATTTTTCTTAATGAAATGTTCACTCAGTTTAATTTCATTTTTTTGTCTTAAAAGCAGTATTTAAGAAGAAATTGCCCATTGAGCCTAGCTTGTCGTTGGGTCTGGAATGGCTTGAGTGGTAGGAATGCAGGTTAGCATCATGAAGGGGGAATGCTGTTATTCCTTACAGAATACCCTGTTCACTGGAGTGGGAAGGGTGGATATTTGGAGAGACTCTTGGTGACTATACAGTTACTCTCTCTAATGCACTTTAGCTGCAAGAACTAGTTCCCTGCCCATTTAATAAGTAGGATTATGGTTGGGGTCTATATCATATCTGGGAAGGAAAAGGTTTGACCTGGAAATTTAGGATGACAAGTTATATCAATGGCTGATGTTTTGTGTTTAGAGATTCCTGCAGGGATTAGTTCTACAGTTGCTTTTCAGGTTAGGTTAGATAAATTTAAGTTTTTAGTGTAGAAAATAAGTCTTGAAGAAGTCAAGGTCCTGTTGGATTATTTATATTCTCAAGTGATAATATCTGTTTCTCCACATTATTTTATGCTGGGTTTCACTCTAGCTGTTGGTTACCTAGCTATAACCATAACCTTGTGAATGGGTAAGGAGTGGGAAACTCAAATGCACATTGTTTTCAAGAAGTTATTAAACTCCATATTTCTGCAGAAGTGCTTACAGAAGAAATTGTTAATAATGAACAGCAATAGATGATGCTCACCCAAGGGTTCTAGAGAAGCTTGGAAGATGGATTACTGTAAATAACTGTTTTGAAGGACCAGTGAACAGGAATTAATATTGTGTATTGGCAGAGAGTCAATATGGATTTTTAAGGGTAGGTCATGCCTCACAAACGTAGCAGCATTCTTCAGAGAAATCAGTGTTTGTAGATAAAGGAGTAATGGTTTACTTAACCTATTAGGTTATATATTTTAAAGAACCTAAGCCTGAGGATAAATGAAAGAGACAGAAGTCAGCAATAGATGGTCAGTTTTCACAGCAAAAGGAGGTTACCAGTGAAGTATCCATGGGATTTGTCCTGGGGCCTGCATTGTTCCCAATATTAATAAATAGAAATGAGTAGGAGAAATTTTTGAGGTATCTTAGTTTGCTGACAATACTAAATTATTCTGAATGGAATGGTAGAATCATAGAATAGTTTTGATTGAAAGTGACCAATAAAGATCACCCTGTTAAAACTCCTGCAATGGGCAGGAGCCTTTAACTAGATTAGATTGCTCAGAGACATATCCAACCTGACCTTGAATGGGAAAGTTGTTCCAGTGTTTCACTATCCTCATTGTAAAAAATTTCTTCCTTGTATCTTCTGTAAATCTACCCTCTTTAAGTTTAAAACCAATCCCCTTTGTCCTAAGTCAACAAGCCCTACTAAAATATTTGTCTCCATCTTTCTTGTAAATCATCTTTAAGTACTGAAAGACTGCAATAAGTCTCCCCAGAGCCTTCTCTTTTACAGGCTGAAAAACTCCACTCTCTCAGTCTTTCTCCTAGCAGAGGTGCTCCATCCCTGTAATCATCTTTGTGATCTGCCTCTGCACTTGCTCCAGCAGCTCCATGTCCTTCCTGTGCTGAGGCTCACACAGCTGGGTGTGGTGTTCCAGGTGGGGTCTCAGCTGAGCAGAGCAGAGGGGCAGAATCCCCTCCCTGCCTGCCTGCCCTGCTGCCCACGGTGCTGTGGATGCAGCCCCACACACGGGTGGTTTCTGGGCTGCCGGTGCCCGTGGCTGGGTCATGTGCAGCCTCTCATCCATCAGCACCCCAAAGCCTTCTCAGCAGGGCTGCTCTCCATCTGTTCATCCCCAGCCTGGATGGACACCAGAGTTGCCTGGACCCTGGTGCAGCACCAGCACTTGGCGTTTTTGAGGTTTATCAGCTTGTCCAGGCCCCCTTTTCAAGTTTGTCCAGGCCCCTCTGCATGGCATTCCATCCCTCAGGCATGTCAACTGCATCATACAGCTTGTGGTGTCTGTAAATTTTCTTAGGGTGAACTCAGTCCCACTATTTCTGTCTTTGGTGAAGGTATCAAACAGTTCTTTTCCCAGTACAAACCTCTGAGGGAAATCATGTGTCACTGATCTCCATTTGGACATTGAACATCCATTATACCACTGACCTGTCGACCACCACCCTCTGGATGTGACTACCCAACCAATTCCTCATCTACCAAACAGTTCATCCATCAAATCCATTCCTGCCCAGTTTTGGGATAAGTTTGGTTTTGGGGGGCCATGTCCAGGGCCTTACAGAAATAGATGGCATCTGTAGCCCTTCCCTTGTCCACTGCTGTGGTCATGCCACTGTAGAAGGCCACCATCACTTGTTCTCCTTAGCACAGCTTCTAGGAGGATCTGTTCCATTAGCTTTGTAGGCACAGAAGTGAATATGTAACATAATTTTATTGTGAAGAGTTATAGAAAGGAGTAGCATATGTAAAGTAAAACCAGGAAGTGTCAATTTTTTTTAATAGGAAAAAGACGTACTTTTGCCTCAAATTGCATTTTTAAGCTGTCAAGATTCTTGCAACAAGATGCTGTGGACAGTGAAAAAAGTCTCAGACTTGAAAAGTCCAAGAAGAAATCATTAAGGACTATTAAAGATAGAATTGCTACATCTGGTTAGTTGCTGCATCAGCCACAAATCCCAGGAGGCTGAAAATATTCTGGGGAATTAGTGCTGTATATTACACTGTTCTCACACTCTTTCCTGGGATCTGTCTTAGACACCATCAGGAATGGCTGCTGGGTAAATTGGAAGTTTGATCAGGTAAAATAGAATAAGGGAGGGTCTTTATTAATTAATCTTGTAAAAAAAGAACCAAATATTCAGTGTATCTGATTATGCATAGGTGTTCTTTGAATTTTCCAAATACTGCCATTATCAGTGCAGAACACTTGCCCTACTTGTCATATTTCTATATGTTTAAAAAGACAATACAATTGCTTTAATAAGATTAATTTGGCACTCTACACTCTGAGAACTTTTTCATATCACTTTATTTGGAGTCAAATCAATTGTATATTTTTTTTACTTTTCGGTAACTGTCCTCTGTTCCAAGGTCAAAACTGAAAATAGAAAATTAGTTAATTAAAAGCATAATATATGTTACATATCATGAGCTGTCTTGGAAAATAAATTTCACAGTTGCCAATCAAGCAAGCCCACAAGTAAAACTACTCGGGTTTAAGGAGCTGCTCTCTCAGTTTTCTTTTTCTGCTTTTGCTGTGATTATAGTAAATTTACCACAGTACCATCACTCATGCTTTAGGACAGAACCCTCACTGACTGAAATCAGCAATAGTTCTGTTTAGGCATTTAAAATAGTATCAGAGAGCCATATTTGGAGGACTATTTGGTCCTTTTAGTTGCATGAAAAACCTAATAAAAATACTGTGTGGCTCATAAATAAATCAAAATAGTTTGCAAAATGTCAGGTGCAGAGAAACTTGTAGGAGATGAGATCCCCTTTGAAGCAATATGCTGTATACTGCTGGTGATAGGCTTTCATTAGCTTTATTAGCTTCATTTCATTAGCTTTATTAGCTTCAGCTTCTTAATTTGTACTCCGGCCATCAAGTCCTTGTCCCCATTCTCTCACAGACACTCTCTATAGTCTGGGTGCAGGAAGCTTTGTTGCTGTATTTTGCAAACACATTAGAAAGTGCAATATTGTTAGACATGTCCTTGGATGCCCTGTGACTTGCAGCAGCAGCAGGAGTGATGATCTTGTATTTAGTATCAAACAATAGCTCACTATAGAATTTTCTAAACTAGAGTTGGCTTCTCACCATGTCCCAGTACCAAGCTGGCATTTCACAATAGAGGAATCAAATGTCTTTTGGCAGCATCTGATGTCATCATTGCTTAGGGCCTGATCTCAGAATTTGGCTGTCATGAGTCACTTCATCTACTCAGTTGTGTAAAACAGAAAAAATGTGGGCATCAGCAGTGCTGTGACCTTTATACAGTTTTCAGCAGATTGAAAGAAGGCAGAACTGTTATTACTAATTTTAAACTGCTAATATTTATTGGGCTTCTTCAATCCATGAAGCCAATGAAAGTCTATCACCAGAAGAATACACCATATTACTTTAAAGGAAGTCTCATTTGAACCCAAGAACTCACAAGCAAAACAGCAGAGGAATGTGCTTGGACAGAAGTGTTGCACCTCATTTTGCACTGTCCTGGGTTGTCTATTTGCTGGCTTGAGGGAAGGACAACTCCTATCTTCCTTTTGGCATATTAGCTAGAGTTGCATTGAGAAGCAAAAAAAAATGATCACTTTTAGGTGCGACCATCAAGTTTGGTATTCAAAATTATAGTTTATGCTGAAGAGCTACTGAAATTCTTCAGAAGAACATATTCTGTATAATATGCATTTATTTCTAATTTGCAAAACCTCTAAGGCTATTGGGATAAAACTGGAATTTCTTTCACAGCTTGTGATCTGGCCAATCTGGTCTGTTTGTAATATACAATATCATTTGTGGAGTTTGACTGGTATAATAATTGGGTGCTACTTAGGTAATATTTGAGCAGGAGTTAAACTGTAAGTGAATTATGGGATGAATTCATATGGTGTTCATCAGCCACAGCTAATTATGTGAGGAAAATGGACCAGAGCTTCATATTCTGATCCTTTCCTATATTCTGCTACCTTTAGTAAAATTATGTTGCTCCTGCTTCCTGTCTTATACAGGTACTGATTGAAGACAAGAATAAAGTGTTTGTATAAGAAAGAGGATTTAAAAATATAAACACTATATTAATAAACAGTAGGTGTTAAAAGACTACCAGATTAAAGAAGGCTGAACAAGTTTAAGATTTCGGAGTTATCTTCATCGTGAGTTGTGCGGTACATGTTGATGCCTGAAAGTCCTTTCTTTTGGGGACATGCATAACATAAAGGTCTTTCTTTTAATGTTATCATTCTGACTATGATAGCTGCATAATAAAATTTTTAAATGTGGTGTTTAAGACTACAGCAGGAAAAGATTTTTCATACTAGCAGTTTGATAACAGTCTGTTAGTTGTGCCAGGCTTTCAGTTTCCGAATCAAACCTTTTGCCTGTGCCCTTCTGGTGGTCCTTCTTGGAGAAATTGCAGTGGTGTAGTTGGACCATGGGGTTTCCTCAGTGAAACTGGGTAGGTCTGTTCTGATCTGTTCCCAGTTGAAGCTGGGGTTGATGAAATGTTCAGTCTCCTTCTGTTACAAAGATCACAGTCATTTCTGCGCACCTCATGCTGCATTGTATATACTCAGAACCAGAATTTATCTCTGGCAAGAGCTGTGCTTCCTGAATTATGTTTGGCATGCCTGTTCTCAGTTGTGAAGTATTTATCCATTTCCTGGTGTCAGCTGCTGAATCCAAAGGGATTATGGTCCCTTTTAAATAAAATCCAATCTTGTCATCTGCTACTGAATCCAAGAATTATTATCACTTGTTTCATGGGCTTCTTATCAACAGCTTATTTTGGCCTATTGGTCTTGAAACATTTTCATAACACCTCATCAGCACCTGATTTTGCTAATTCATGATGTGGCTGAAGTTGAAGTGAAGGTGGTTCTGCCATCTAGTTTGATTTAGATCTATTGCTGACTTAATAATATGAGCAAAAATGGCAGCTGAGCGTCTGTCTGCCTTTTTCTGTAATAAATGTACATAAAGAATCTCTGCATCTGCTAACTGATGCTGCAGATTGCTTTCCCTTCGGTGGAAGTCTTTCCAAATGGTCTCAGAAGCAGCAAGAATAGATGCTTGTGGTTGTTTTTCCTGGCATATCAGTGGTGTATGGAGATACCTCGTTTCTGCTTCCTCTGTTTCTGTCACTGCAGTTTATAGGTTGGCCATTAATTTTTCTGTCAAATTGCAGTCTGGAGCATATGTGTTAGATGGCATCTACAATACATGGCACCTGCATGCTCCATACTGTTTGCTTAGTTCTGTATCAATACATTATCATTATATTCTTTCAATGATCACTTCAGTTGCTCTTTCGAAGAGTGGCTTGTTTAGACTGGGTCTGTTGCTTTAAAAATGTAGGACTTATTTGCTTCCATTCTTTCTGAGATTAATTGTGGGTGCCAAGAATGAGAACTCTGCAGTATAAACGTTTTTTTTAATGCAATTACTTATTCAGGTAAAGGCAAAACAAAACACTTTTGTATCTGCTGTTCTTTCTGCTGGGCTCCTTGAATATGTTGATGATCTGTTCCAGCATTTGGGGGCATTATTCCAGCAGGATTGTCCTGATCATCTTCTCCCCATTATAGCCCCTCAGTGTTATACCAATGATTTTTTTTCTCCTTCCATTATAAATTCTGCAGGGAAACTTAGTTCTGGTGTTCAGTTATACTGCCTGGACGCAGATTTTGTTTGGAAATCCACCATATCTGGCATCACTCCATGTTGATGATTTCCTTTGTTTCTCACCCTTATTTTGTCTCTTTGTAAATTGTGTTTTCTATATTGTTGTGGAACTCACAAGATCGACCTCTGCTGTCATCTTCCATATGCCACATGCTGAGTAGTAACATAAGAAAACAACACATTTCTTAAGGCTTTAAATTGAGAGAACTGTAACAGAACTGAAGCCTTGTGGCAAGCCAGTGTTCCCAGATGGGAAAGACTACATTTAAGGCCTTTGGTGCTATTAATTTTTAAAGGCTGCAAAGAATGAATAAAGTGTGAGTGAGGCCTGGTGGCTGACAGGGATGGAGGGGCCTGAGCTAACCGTGATACACCAGTGCCCCTGACTTGTCCCCTGGCTTCATTTTGGCCCAGTTTCAACATGAGGTCAGGGAGGCATTTCCAGTGGGAATAGACTTGCCAAAATATGCCTTTATACCCCAGTGCTGTGCTGGCAGTGATGTGGTGCTCAGCAGGTGGAGGGGCTGCTACAGAGAGATTTGCACTGGGAGAGGTAGGATTCAGGCGCAAGGCTGTTGAGCTATTTTGAGTGTTTTTCACTCTTTTTAGCCCATTCTGATTAGCTGATATCTGAGGGCAATATTTTTACAAATTTATGATGAAATGTAATTATTCTTTGTTGCAATTCTGTCTATATTTACAAACTTCCAGTTCCCTGAATGTCAGAAGTAAACATGAGAGGCTCATTGCTTTAACAGTCTCCTCAGATGATTGTCTACCCTAAGCCCCTCTTTCTTGCTTCATTTCTTTATCAAAATCATCCTGCATGCTCTCTAGCAGTCTCTGGGGCTTTCCTGCTGCCTGCTCTGTCTGTGCCTGTATTTTTGCCCTTTCTCATCCTTGGTGAACTCAACTGAACAACATTCATTGCCCTGAGTTTGAACTTAGTCCCTAAGGAAAATTGCAGTGGTAGGTTCTTTTACTAGGCCTCTGTTTTGGGTGCTGACCTTCAGTGTTTTTTCTCTTCCATGTAAGTGTTGTAACCAGCTTTTTACATTTAGCCTACTACGTTATATTCAATAAAATGTGACCCCTAAATTCAACTCTACTATTAGACAGATTAGCTATTTCTATTTATAAATGTCACTTTTTTTTTTGTGTGTGCCGTCAAACTGCAGTTCTCCTTTTCCCCACATCAAATTTTACTTGTTTTGCATAGACCCCATGTTTCAGAATAGAAAATAATTGACTTTTAGGGTCACTCAGGGAAGATATTTTGTTTTCCCAGGTTTCTGGGCGGGGCACTTCAGCCAATCACATTTGTTGAAGAAGATCTCACACACATTTCAACTTGGCCTCCTTTCCTGCCAATAGCACCTGGCAAGAGAGCTACGTAAGTTAAATTGCAGATATAGTAAAGATTTATTTTAGGTAAAGGCTGTTTGTAAGATGTTTGTGTGCCAAGTTATGTCTGGAGTAAACTTTTATAGCAAGCACTAAATCAGAAGCAAGCAGTACAGAAAGAATTGTAAAGGGGAGTGAAATAGAAAGGCTGACAGATCTGTAACTATAATAAAAATGGTTGTGGAGAATTCTATGGCATTAACTTAGATAATTGCCAGAGTCGTAAAATCCAGATTTTTCTGTCTTCAAGACTCCTGGGAGCTGCTGGAGAAGAAGAAAATTAAATGTAATGGTTCATATATAATTCAGAATTTTGTTGCTTTTTATCATTCTCAAAAGAGTAAAAGTGACCTACTTTCTATATGTTGTAGTTTAGTGGGAAATTCCCCTGACTCCCAGTGTTAACATGCTTGTTCTCCTCTTAAGCAGGTGCTAACTCCCATCTCTGCTTTACTACTGCTGGCATAGTATGTGCTAAATGTGTTGTGACATTCTTTCCTCTCAGTGTACGGTGGAGATGGTTGTGCTCCTTCCCAAATTCCAGTTTTGTTAAGCTTCTGGGATTAATGCAGGATCTAAATTAATTTTCTGTATGTTAGTTGTCAGCCACAGTAGAAGTGATTAAATAACAAGCTCTCCTCTAAGACTGATGTTTTTAGAATCAGTAAGTTATATATAAGGATGATTTAAAGGGGGAAAAAAAAGATAAAGCTCAAAGACATGGATAAAAAAGCATCACTTCTTCTTTATTTGTTACAATATATATTTGGAAAAAAGTGTGATAGGATAATTAGAAATGTTCTTGGAACTCTGACAAGAGTCAATATTAGCTCCATTGTAAGGATGGATTAGAACTGGAAACATTTCAATCCAGAAGGCTCCTTCCATTCCATGTTTACAAAATCCAAGGAGGACAGTCAAAAAAATCTGGGCGAGGAAAACTAGGAAATTGGACTTTAGGTTACACATCAAGGCTGTCTTCATTTACAGTACGATACTTCAGAAGTATGTCAGGGAGAGTATGAAAACAATCAGTTCTGATCCTGCCCTCCAAGAAAAGCCAATGTTTAGTTTTCTGGATCTAGCTCTGTGTGGAGGAAAAGAAGATAAATGTAATGAGTTTATACTTTTCCATCGTGTTGCTGATCTTATTCATGATTGAGAAAATTCTTAAAATTTTTCACTTTTCCTATTCCCTTCATAGATAGAGACAGATAAGAGAACATGTTAATCCTCTTTTGCTGAAAAAGGAATTTTATTGACCAATGAGGGATTCTGGGCTATAGGATGGACAGTGCTCTAGTTATTTTTCCAAAGAGAATTTGCTACACAGTTTGATTCTCAGGTGTACATACAAGAAGAAAAACAAAATAATGCTTTTCATTAAATGAAAATGAAAAATCCTTCCTTTCATTAAATGAAATGTTTGCGGGGAAATATTTGAAAAATAATCATGGTTTTCTTTAGCCACGTTCTATTTAGTTATTTATTTGAATTAAGCAGTTTCCTCCAGCTATGGATATTAGACCAGTTAGTAAGATAACTTGTTCATATATTATTACTTTTTTGATCCAAGTCTTAGGAGTTGGGAGTTCGGTTCCAAAGGGAATGAATTTACGTATGCAGGACACGTTGTTCAAGGAGCTAATACTTACAGTAAACAGAGGTTGCCTAACTGTTGAGTAATGCTACAATAGTTATTTCCAATATTTTGCAAGAAACAATGTTCATGCAATGTTTTACCACTAGCAATTTGTTAGTGGTTTTAATTTAATGCCAAAAATATTGCTAAGTTCTGTAATTTCAAAAACATGGAGCATCAAATATTGGGAACTATACCCTCTTTATATTTTTGTAAGGTAAGACATACATAAGAGAGGCACAGTTTTTTTT
Source organism: Melospiza melodia melodia (assembly GCF_035770615.1). Lineage (NCBI taxonomy): Eukaryota > Metazoa > Chordata > Aves > Passeriformes > Passerellidae > Melospiza > Melospiza melodia. The sequence continues at coordinate 11,710,367 of NC_086199.1, forward strand.
TCTCACATTAATGGTACTTTAAAATCTGAATAGAGTAGGAACACTCTTGTGACATCACAAATAGTAAATTATATACATTGAAAGGAGATGCATGTGTTTGCAACTTATGTTGCAGGTTAAAGAGAAAGTCTCTAAAATTGCTTAAAAGAGGTCTTTCTCCAATTAATTAGGTCAGGAAGAAAGATACAATCTGAAGTGGCCTTATTTCATCTTCTGCTTTTGGAGAAATGATATGTTTACATTATAGTCAGGTCAAAACTAGCAGTACTACAAGTCTATATGCAATTCTTTGTGCAGTGTTTTACATTTATTGTGATTAATATTTGAATAGAAAAAGTTATAAAGTGAATAAAAATAAATTATCTGTAAAGTGTCCCTAGATCTCCCTCACTCCAGATCCTATAAACATTCAGAATATTGCTCTACTTAGTGTACTTGGTACCTTAACAGTATCGTTAGATATTTTCCTTTCCACTGGAAATAGGAGGCAATTTCCTTGTGGAGGTCATCTTTAACAAACAGTACTATTAATGCAATTCTCACCAAGTTCTTCCATTTGAGAAAGAAGCAAGTTCTCATTTTAAAGAGGGATAACTAATGGATAAAGCAGATGAAATTATTTTTAAATGTCTTACTCTTGTTAAGTCGCAGAAAGAAGCAAAAGGTTTATGTCCCATGCTTTTGCTTTCTCTACTGCTGTGACATTTATGTAGGTATGCATATCTATATAAGTTTACACATATTTACATGTCTATATTTAATAGAGACATAGTCCTCAGCTAGATTTGATTAAAACCTACTTTTCTCTAATTAGACACTTGAGTCCAAAGTACTGGATTCTAAGCATGAATACTCTGTAGGGGAACTAGGAGTTTCCCAACATTTCTTCCACCAGTTTTACAACTGTTTGATTGCTGGTGCAATCCTATCATTATCACCTTCTTTAAAAATAGCAACATAATTGTTGGCCTGAAGTTAGTAAATTCATGTGTATTTTTTCATGTGGTATAATACTGTGCATACCTACATACAGACAGTTTTTTTCACAAAAGTATCTAAATTGCAGTAGCTGTTGTGGGTTTTCAGTTTCGAGCTGATTGGTCTTTGCCTGCTTAATTTTGTTAAAATCTGAATAAAACTTTAGGTGGCCCTTTGGAAGGCTTGCCTTCAATGAGGACCTAGAATTTAGGATATGAGACATATTAACTGGTTATTATTTCCATCAAACTCACTCCCAATTAACATCCACTTGTGCATGTCCAACTATAAAAGTAGGTTTCTCCATAATTTCTCATTTCTCTAATCATTAATTTTTTAGTAAGTTGGAGCAGAACCTGTACCAGTGTGGCTATACTTGTACCTTTTAGTACAGAAAACCCAAGAAATATTTAGGTATTCACACTAATGTCACCCTCTGGATCTTGCTTTGCAGATAATCTGTTCCTTTAAAGTAAGTCTCATATTATTTGATGAAGCATCCATAGAAGAAGATTGGCTTTCCATATACATGGTGGTACATGGAAAAATATCTGTAAAGGTTTGTCAGACACCCCATGAAATTTTTGATGGAATGCTAGCTTGTTAGCTTAAAGGCAAGGTATGGAGCCTTGTCTTGTAACACGGAGAAAAAGCCCTGTACTGATACAATCACATGAAGGAAAGAAGCCTGTGCAGGAAACCTGTGACTCTAGCTAAAGAGGCAGGTTAATTGTGATGAGGATGCTGGCAAAGACTGTGCTTTGGGGTGGAAAAGTGAGCATACAATTTTCTGGAAAATGACTGTGAGAAGGAGATGAAGACGTGCCGAGCAGGACAGGTTCCAACCGCCCAAATGCACATCAGGGGTGTGAGTGCTTGGGCAGATACCTGCAGCAGTGCAAGACAGGATGTAGAATGAAATAGCTGTTCTTTGTTGTGAAAAATGGTCCCACATCCTTTCTTTGGTGTATTTAAAAGAGCTTAAATAGAAAGCAAACAAAGATACAAAATAAAAGAGCAGAAATTAGTGCAAAAAATGCAAAGTGATGAAGAGGAGCTAATAAGGTGGATTGAGAGGTAGGAATGGTGTTAACGAAATGAAAATAATGCTTCTGTAGAAATTATATATGAGAATGATGGGAGTCAAATGAGAAAGCTGAATGTAATTCCATTACTGTGGGACTGAACAGCATGAAAGGAAAAATGAAGGAAATGTCAAGGAGGCAGCAGATAAAAGAAAGGTTATGTTAGGGTGATATGTCACTGAGGAAATGATTTTCACACTGATTGGTGTATTTTCTCCAGTGTGTTTCACTGCTTATTGCTTTTCAGAACTGATAGCTTTCTGATGATTGGATGTCAGAATATTTTGTTCCACAAAAGAAAGATTTACTTATGGGATTTCATATACTTGTTTTGTGTACTATTTCTTGTCATTAATCATGTCTTCTTCCTACTGCCCTTTAAACCTGATGTAATGCTGGTTTATACATCTCCTCCTAAAGAAACACTCAATATGAGCAAGTCATAAAAGTATTCTACAGAGTTTGCCAACACTTGAGGGCAGGAACACTCAGACATTTTTGAATACTTTGGTTCTAATTTAGCACTAACTGGAACATACCTCATCTCCACAGTGTTATTTTCTTTAGAAAAGAACATTGGTTTCATATACAGAACAAAAGGATGATCATTAAAACCCATCTGTGGGCCTCTTTAATAAGCAGAAGCCTGAGATAACCCAGAGAGCTTTTGCACAGCAGTACATTGAAACTTCATGTCAGCAAAGTTTGCAATACTCAGAGATGGTTGGGAAGGAAGAAAGTAGAAATCCTTAACTATTAACCAACTGAACCAGTAACCAACTAAAACTCACTCCACACTCTAGCAGATATGAATGTGTCCTTTGATTCTGCATTCCTAGAATCCCTGACCAATAGCAATGAAGAGTCCATATTTGCATATGTAAACTTTTATGAGGAACTTTTTCCTCTGGAGGAGCAGAAATACATTTGACATAAATAGTGCAGCCTTTTCAATATCCACTTGACACACATGTTTTTCCACCAGTGGACATTGCTCAGACCACTACAGCTGTGAAATACACAGAGAAAAGGTGGTCAAGAAAAGGAAAAAATTACCAAGCAGGAATACAAATTTTGGAGCATGAATTATCAAAAATTCTTATCTTCCATGTGAGGGGATGCTAGAAAATGTTATTATTTTAGATTTAGTTGCATAGGAGCTGGTAAAAATTGAGATTTAGATATTGGGGACACATATAAACACTTTACCACATGATAAAAAATTGTACCTAATATATGAACCATTATTAGTAAAATTAAAAAGAGCTGGTCACCCTGTTTTTCTGGGTTGTGTGTAAGGTTAAAAAAAGTCCAAAACTGCACCATTTTGCTGTTGAAAATGTGTGACCTTCATATTTCTTTTCCTGAATGTGAGTGTATATGAAAGAGATAAGCTAGAATGTCAACTAGCAATATGTCAGCTATGGCATGTGGGTTGTTCATATCCAGGCTGTTGCCAATTAGAAAATGCAAATTAAATGAAAAGCCACTTCTCCATGGTGTAAGGTGGAAGAACCTACCTTGCATTCATGGCAGGACCAGATGATGTACTATAAAAGGCTGTTGTATTTTACCCATTGATCTCTAGAATACTGTAAGAGGGAAGAAAGTATGGAGAACCTTGAAATTCAGAGCCAATTATTCTTCCCAAGTTTTGCATGGTTCTCAGGATGGTGAGTAATGGGTTGCTGTTCTGCACAGCAGCACAGCTGTACAGCTACTGGATTTGCTTCAACAAAACATCAACTTTTCAGTAAAAAATTGGCTGCAAGAAGATAACAGATGTACAAAAGAAAATAGGGAAAGAATAACTCTTAACATCTTTATATTTTGTTTACTAGGAATTTTTAAAGGGAGAAAAAGCTTAACTGTTATGGCAAGTTGATATTTTTGCCCTTATAAACTATTTTTATTGTACTAATTTGTTCATATTATTGTACCACAGATAAGAGCACTGTTGTTACAGCTTGGCAGGTTCATAGTCAACCTTCCTTTTCCAAATACTTGTATCTTTGGTACTATTTAAGTGGCAACAGAAGCTGGCAAGAATCTACAGCTACACTTCTTGTTCTTTTTAACTGTGAAAAACACTCTGGTTAACTCTTGTCTTTGTTTAGTCTATTGTTTCAGTTTCTTTGAAAAGACAATGGCAGACATTTTATGGGAGCGAATTATGGTTCAATCTCTAAGAAGTTTATTTCTGTTTGCTAACAAACTAGTCTTTTGGGGGCATTGTATTTCTTATAGTAGCAGTCATGGACACTAATTCCCAAATATGGGCTTGTAATTCCTGCATGGGGTTATAGTCACAGAAACATAAAAGGCACAGGAACTAGGAATAGTGACATAATCCCACAAGTGTTACAGAAAGAGAGGTCATAATGCCCTTTAAGTGAAGCTGTGACTGGAAATGTTCAGGACTTACTGTCCCAGTAAACCTATTGTCCTCATTATATGAACTCTTTGTGGGCACCAGACAAACACATAACAGAAAAGCTGTCTTCTGCCCAGAAAAGCTTATTTTCTAATTAACAGCTTCTTTGAGCAGCTACTGTCCACAATAAATCTCAAAAGGTTGCTTTCTCCTAACAGTGCATTAGAGTTTTCACTGAAGCCAGCGCGGAGCTCGGGCAGCGCTGACCTGCGCACGCTCCCGAGAGTTTCCCCTGGAGTGGCTCTGGTGCTCAATCCATCCTGTTCCTGCCAGTGCCATAAAAACTGGTGTCTGCAGAGGCAGGGAAGGGCAGGGAAGCAGGCAGTGATACTCCCTGAGAACAGCTTCCCAGTTCTGCAACACTTTGAAATTCAGTCGGGGACTTCTTGAACCAGAAATAATCATGTGGGTTTGAGGTGTCTTTGCCTCAGGGGATTTCTCTACCAAGAACTTGTCTAGTTTTCTATTGAACCCCTGTCATCTACACTTGGGGCACAGTGTTCTGGTCCAAAATTGCATATTGTTGTGAATGTGCCTTGTTTTGCTGGTTTAGAGGCTGGTACCTGCAAAGTTGCCAGGGTAGGAAAGTAGTGCTTGTTAGGACAAACAGTACTTTCTTGGGATGGCCCCAGAGTAACCAAATGCACACTTCTTTTTACAGCAAAAAAAAGATGAATATTATGATACTGTAGATACCAATGCTTAAAAAAAATGTATTTTAATAATTAAAAGCTTCTATAGGTAACAGCTAACCAATATAATGTCAGGAAAAGTCACTAGTGATGGGAAAAAACCCAAAAAAACAGCAAGAAAGAGCCTCTAAACTATTGTTCTGCCTAGAAGACCCTGTGTACATAACCAGATAGTCTTCTTGTTTACAGCTTTGGAAGAAAAGACAGACAAGTGTGTTTTATTTATGCATCACTGAATATTTTACATATAGTGGTTCAGGAATTACATCACACAAGGTTTTTACTCTCCATCTCCTTTTACAATTCACTTTTAGATATGGTATGTCTACAACATAGTTAAAAAATTATTTAAATTGACCTACCCAGAACATCATGATGCTGCAGCTAAACTGTGTAACTGGACTCTTGGTTTATTGCCAGCAGCAGTGTTTCCTCTCCACTGTGGTAAACTGCCAAGTAAACACACACCTTAACTTCCAAAAGTGACCACAGCAGTCTTCATTTGCTACTCTTTCTTTAAATGTAATTTTCACTACTTGATAATTTGAATGAGCACTTGATCAGAAAGAGGACATGTATTGAAACATTTGCATACCTTGCAAGTGAAGGTTTGCTGTTGTAAAAACAAATTCACTCTATAGTTTCACATGAAGGCTTAAAATAATTATTAAACAAGTCTTTGTTTTCATGCTGGGCTGAGGTTTCCTTCCACATCTGTAGTAAATTGTCCTAAGGAACATTGATTCAAAAGAGCTAGATTGTCTTTTAGTAGCATGGTTAGGATAGGCAGATGAGTCATGAGGAAGATTACTGTTATAGTTGATGTCAGGAAAAAACCCCAGTTTTATGTATTATATTTCAGCAAGTGAAATATATAAAAATTTGGTCTCTTTAGCAAGATCATCTGGTTTCACTAAGTCTTGTGTCACCCTTTGAGCAGTCTACCTTCTATGTCTGAGGGATGAAATGCTAGAACATAAAAAAAAGTTAGAAGTTTTTCTGCCAGCGTTATTGCCACTAGACAATTTTCCAGCATGTGATTGATGGTTAAGGTTTCTGCATCATACATAATAATTCCAGGTGACTTTTGCCGACTGCATTTAAGTTGAATGGCATCTGATGTAATTTAATGAGCAAATTGTCCTTTATCTGAACAGTGAATCCTGTACCACCAGTTCCTGCAGACTTTCTCTCCAAGCAACATAAATAATTGTCTTTTCTGAGTTATTCCTTTACCTTTTTTTGGAGAGTCTTAGACTTTATCTCTCTTCCTAGTAGTGAGGGAGAGGTGTGTTACACTGTTAGAATTCAAGACAATCTGAGTTACAAAAGAATACTTTTCTTCATAGCACTATTTTGCAAAGTATGCATGCGTGGCAGGAGAGTTACTTTTATTTTTTAACTTGAGGCAGATAGTGTATAAAGTGTATAGAGTTCAGTGGAAGCCCAAATTGAACTGACAGATTATACACTAGGATTTGAAGAAATGACATTAGTATAATATAGGAGGAAAACCCAGTGTGAACTAGCCTTCTTGAAAAGGGATAGAAAAATACATTAATTTGTGATAATACTTATTTTAGGGAGAAGGAAATGAGGTGAAGTAGAAATTATATTAGTCTTTGCAGTCTTGCAAAGAAGAGTGATATATATAAAAAAGCAACTAAATAATTGTGGAAGTTATGCTTTGACATCTGTGTTCTCTCTTAATTCTACGTATGGCCACATGTAACTATGGCAGGTGAAGTCAGCTTTTTGGAAACAATTCTAAAAAGTTCTGGTTTCAGCTGCAAATGTCAAATATCATCCTAAGGCTGTTTCTGATTTCTCTCTTGTGATGGGCATTGGCAAAAATCCAGAGAGCAATAATGTAAACTTGATTTTCAGTTTTGAGTTAGACACATAAGGAAGAAATTTCTGATCTATAATGTAATTTGAAAACCCAACTTAGACAAGAATTAAATATTCTATCCATATCTGATTTGCTTTTTATTGATGATCTATAGATGGTGTGGCCATTATTTCTGTGAAAAACTGCTCAGTTTTCTTCAAGCATTTCTCCCTATGCTGTTTTACCATCTGTTGATGAATATAAGTAAATATTGTTATTGTAAAGATAGTCTCTAGTCTGGCCTGTAACGTGTGATCCAAATTAAATCTTGGCTCTCTGGGGAGTTTGTGATTTTTAGTGGTTCTGAGTGTATGTGACTGAGAGTGTGTATAAAAACCACAAACCGCCAAGGTCATTTTTATTTATTTATTTATTTGCTTTGGAGAGCCTGTCCCTGCTTGGGGAGGGGGTGCTAGAAATCTGGGTGCATGAGGTAAGTCCTCCTTACATATGGAGTGAATTAGGAAAGGCTGAGAGAGAAAAATACTGCATTTTCCAGCGTCCATCATTATAAAACTGGAATATGTGTTAGGCAGCTGCCAACTTTACATGCTGAGCAGAATACTGACAGTAAGCTTGTCATCTTTAAGTTGCTCATTTTACCAATATGTTTCTCTTTGGTCTTGATGGAGGGAAAATCTTAGGCAATCTCAAGTATATTAAGTAGTGAAGCGCACCAAGTTAGAATTGTTTAAATGGAAAATTTAGCCACATTAATAGTGCATCATCTTTTTTCTATTAAGAAAAAAAAATAGCAAAGGTTACAGGACAAAATTTAAATAAAACCAAGTTAAATAAAGACAGAGTGGCCCCATGGTGGGAAAAGAATTAGGCTAAAACAGCTTGAGAGGAAACAAACACATAGCAGGTCTATTTTCTGTATCTGTAAATAAATACAAAATTAAACACTGAAAATTGACCTAAGAGGCTCTCCTTGATTTTGGAGGAGATAATTCATTGGAAAAGTCAGAATAACAACAGGCATAAGTCAGGTGTAGTTGAAAAAAGAACGGAATTCTTAAATATTATTCAGAAAAGTATTTAAAATAACAGCAACAGTGTGTGAAATGATATTCTTTTGGGTTATGGTTGTCTACATGATATTATTCTCGGTAAGTAAAGGAAAACAAGGGAAGGGCTCACTTTTCTGATTTTTTTATAATGTGAAATTCAGCCATTTTTCCAGATGTCTCTGTACAGATGTATCCAGTTGGGCAAGCCAAAAGGGTATTCTGCTGTTTCATTGAATAGAGCTCTTTGTAAATTTAGCACACTACATTTATATAGTATTTGGCTAAGCAGCTACCTGAACTGATGCAGAGAAAGCAGATGAAATATACTCAAATTTAATATCTTGTGCTTTCACTTGTTCTGAGAAATATTTTTCTCACTGAAATGTGAAATGCTAGTGTGAACTGAAATTAAGTCTTAAGAGTAAGAAAACATCTAGGACTTCATTTTCAAAGATATAGAAAAAAAATGACTGCAAAACATGTTCTGTGAATCAACCATATAATTCCAATATGAATAATAAATAAATTTTAATGGTATTACTAGAGGGTGAATTAAGCAGTTCTCAACTGATTAAAATGACATTGTACACTTTGAAACAACGCTGAATAAAGCATCAGATTGGAAACCTTGTAAATCCTTGTGATCAGAGAAATATTCATAAGTTCTGATCAAGTATAAAGTAAAGACAGGCCTGAATCAATGTCCTTTGTACCCTTATCCAAAGTAAACCAAAATGCTGAGGCATGTAAAATTCCTGTTGTTAGTGTATCATTCAGAATAACTTCCATGATTCAAGTTAATGCACTATGAATACTCCTGGCTTCTGTTAGGAACTCTATGTCCCCTCTTCTGGACAGCAGAAATTATTTTCATTGCATACCCTGCATGCTGGCATAAAAGAAACATTTTCACTTACTCTCTCAGTTCCACAGTTTAACTCAAAGTGTTAAAAGTGCTTCTGCTAAATATAAACCAGGTTTTCCACTAGCTCTTTTATATTTTAGATTTCTCAATATTTCTCAGTATTTCTCTTGATTTGGCAGGTCAGTCTGTTTATGGAGGCACTGACCACGATTACCTTCCGTTGGTTTTGCTTTTGCAGGAGGCAATCAGAACTTTGTAGAATCAGGGTTTTTTCTTAAGTTTCCAAAGTTCTTCTAATTGAGAGATGAAGAGAGACAGAAGGAGATAGAAAACTTGATGGCTTTTCAATAAATACATTTTTAAAGCATATTTGCCTAATGGCAACATTATTAATTGAAACTTTTTTAAAGAAATATCAAATTTGTCCTAATCTGGTAAAGTCCTATAAAAAGCAACACTCTAAGAGCTAGTAGTCTAAACATGCTGATATAGAATGGTTCTAGTTTAGGAATATAAAGCTGGTGAGGTTCAGTCTTGGGTTGCTTCTTGAGTCACTGATCTACAAAACAGCTACCATTTGATGGTTCTGGTTTCAGCTTTACCTGAGGCATTTCAGTGTGAGAATTGTAGGGGGAAAGTACAGATCTTCTAATAAGACAGAGACTGACAGAACTGATTTTGCTCAAAAGTAAGCAAAAAATTGCTGTGAATTGGAATGAAATTTGTTAAGTATTGGCACCAGCACAGCTTGTTTTAGTACTACAATTAGAACGAGTCTGCAGCCTTCATATATCCAAACTGACATCAGTCTGGAGTGACTTTTCCAGAAAGGGTAGTATGGTGAAGAGCAGAGTAATGTGTAGGCATCCTCAGCAGTGGCATGCCAAACAATGAACCATGTGGTTTACTGGTGCAGTTTTTAAAAAAGGGAACTGCTACAACATGACTGTATTTCCCTACATCCGCCCAGAAGGCTGGACAGTGTGCAGAAATGGATAATTTAAGTGTGCAACTGGGATGCATGTTAAGAAAGATCTACCTTACACCATGGTATGAAATGATCTCATGATTTGTAAATAGTTTTCCCAGATTAATTATAATCCTGAAATTCAGGAATATTTTAAATCACCCTGATTATATAGATAGATTATAGTCTTTATGTGTGTACACATGATATACATAATTAGAGAAATGTGCTTCATTCAAACCAACTGCAATCATGAAATTACTTTTTCCCATTAAACTTCACAGGAGGCTGTGATTACATCCTTTTTGTTTTTAATATGAGTTCCCTGCAATTCCCAAGCTCTCAAATGTTTCAAACCAGCTGTAGTAGTAGGACTTTTAATTATACTCTTGCTTAGTGAGTGACATATAGCTCTTTCTCAGTTTGAATTAGCCCTGGAAAAACAGATAGGAGTAATATGAACTAAAACACTAAATGCAGAACAGCTGTGGACAGAAATAAATGCCTTGATTGAAAACACTCCCCTGGTAGTTTCCTTGAATGTTGCTATGGTACAAAAATTGCATTTTTATTATAGATTTTCTAAAGTGACAGGTGTTCTTTAGAGCACCTTTCCTGTGCTTTTACCTTTAATTTTAAAAACTAAGTTGTTAATTTGCAATTTACTTAGATATATTGAAAAAACCAGCACATTATTTTTCCTACAGTGACTATGTGTAAATTTACCATATTTAAAATGCATCTGGACAGAATCTTTTCTGGGAAAGGGTCTAGCCTGCATTGGGTGGAATTTCTGATGATTTAGAGGTTATTAATAAGCTTCCTGTAATTGAAAAATAAAAAAAAACTATGAAATGATTGAACTGAAGGTGATAAGCTTTATCAATTAAAAGTGTATTTTTTGATAAATTGTATTTCTCTTTTTTAAAACTTTAAATTTCAAAAATATGAACATTTTGTTTTAAAAATATAACCTGTGCCACTATAAATATACAAATTTTTAATTGAAAACTCAATATTTGATGCATTTTTACTTAGGGTAAAGCAGGTCAATAGTATCTGAAAAATGAACATGAGCCTTATTTCCATCACAGTAACAATTTTTCAGTGCCACGGGAGTTTTTAGAAAATAAGCAGGAAAAGTGTAACAAAACCACCAAAACAAGTCTGTCTTAAAGTATGGTCTTTGGAAATGGCACTTCCAACTTCCCAGGTGCAGTTGGATTGTTAACTGTGTCAGCAATCCAACCTCAGAATCCAATATATTCTGGGCTTGGTGCTTCTCAGCTCAGTAGCACTTTGTGGAAGCAACCACACAACTTAGAAACAAACAACAACTTGGGGCAAGAATCCAGAACAGTTGCAAAAGCATAGATTTTTCTCTTTGTCGTGCAGTAGTTGTGTCATTGCTGAGCATGACTTTTCATAACGGGCTGGGCTTCTAAATTCACTTTCTATCAGCTTTGTCTCATTCGTACTCAGGATTTAGCTAAGTGTTCAGATAGACATCACAAATCTCTGTTGACTTCCATAGCTAACCAATGACATGAACTGAAATTTAGAGACTTGCTTTTGATATCAGCATGATATTAGCCTGAGATAAGTGTTACAATGCTTGCTGGGGACTGGGTATGATTAGAGACATGCCCCTGCAGAGTTGGCTGGCAGAAACTGTGGCAGCATGGGGCAGAAAACCTCAAGTTCTTTGGAGTGGCAATATTTTAGAGTGATAAGACTTGTTTCAGCTCAAAACCTCTTAAGGGCGTCCTTAACTTTGGGAGGTTGGAAGTATGTACCAAACTCTCCCTGAAGAGTCAAGCGGGAAAAATTTTTCCTGGAGAAATTCAATCCAAAAATCTAACTCACATATGTTGACTTTCTTTTCTGCTGGAGGAACGTGTCTCTCTTAACCAGGTACAGAAGGTATCACAAGCAGCTAGTTTAATACCTAACTCTGACACTTGGCTTGGGAAGGTGTGTAAAATACCCAGAGCAGTGTTTCAAAGACATTTTGAATGGTGTCATTTTTGTCCATCTCACAGGACATACTACCAGAAGAAACTACACCAAGCTCCTTTTGAATTCTCTGACTGAATGCTTGAACATGTAGCACTGCTAGTGCTGAATACCCTCTTTGCATACATTTTTGCATAAAAAGTTTCTGTAAGCCTATGTAGTTCTCTTGACTCAAAAAATATCACTACCCAGAGTTTAAATTCTGGATTCCTTGGCCAGATTTCTATTCTTTGAGAGGTTATAGCAGTCTTCTAGCTAGGTATTAATAAATAAATGTAATATTTTCCACTAGAAAAAATAGCTAAAATCAGAAAATTTCAGTTCATACAGCATAAATAGCTGCCATTTCTGTCACCTGCAGCTTCTTAAAGATTGATACATTTGGGGTTTTTATATTGCATGATAAGCTTCATGAAGCTGTACTAGAGAAAGAATGGAGAATGAAGGCAAGTATGGATTTTGCAATTACATCTGAGCATAAATCATCTTGCTTCATATTGCTTCCAAGTTTTCTGTTCTCTTATTTTGGATAAAAATGAGCTAGTTTAAACACAAACTAATGCAATTTTGAAGAAAAATGATTGTTCTTTGATTTTTGTGCTTTGATAAAAGTGATGCAGTTTTTAAAAAATCTGATGTTCAACCTGAATACTTGGGCTATTTAAAGGGAAGGTACATCAGCTAATCTTTCACCACCAGAATTTAAACTTGAATTAATACCTTCATCCAGGCTGTCTGAATGTGAATTGTGCATGTTTTACAAGATCCTAAAAGTAGGCTACAAAAATGCTGCTTTCCTAACTCCATTTGATTCAAGTGGATTCCTATGTAGTATTTTCAGAATTCCTCACCACAGTTAGTTTTGCTCTGGAATCTGATAGCCAGTTGCCTTTTCAGCTGAAGCAAAACAAAATAAACAATGCAAAATTGTCCTCAAAATGAACACTGACAATAAAAACCCAGCTGCTGTAAGAAGAAGCTGTTAATTCTTACTGGTGTAGGGATAAATCACAAACTCTAAGGGGCTTTCCTAGGATACATCCAGAGACGAGTGGGAGGACAGTCATTGCCTTCCTTTACTTAGGCAGCATGAGAAGGACATCTCAGCCAGATCTTGGACATGAAATTTCTTCCCACTAATGAGAACTATTTTTAAAGCACTTAGAATGTTTTGTTAGCTATAGCAATAATAATGGAGTTATTAATATAGCATCACTCTGTCTAGACAGATCTATATCGAGCTGAAAATGATGAGAACAAAAAGAAGAGAAACAGATTTATTTCTGAATTCAAACATCTCTAATTCCAAAAGTTTCACTGAGTTCCCACCACCCACCATGCTGAAATGACACTAGTGTACAAGAAGTTGGCAGAACATGATGCTTATGGCAATCATGCACCGTTACTTTTTTGGATTGCACCAAGCACTCACTGTCATGTTTAGCAGCCAGGGCTCAAAGGTCAGAACTGATATCAAAAGTCAGGTGGCCCAGTTACACAAATAGAACTAGAATTTGGTATGAACCAAACAGATGTGTCCCCAAATGTGAGAAATGTATTTGTAAAGGATTCTCAAAACCTGACTGAACGCTCACACAGTCTTGTACATCTGTATGTAAACTCTGAGATAGGGTGTGCTGACTTAGAAAGGCCATGGAATAGAGGTGACATTGTTGTGAGAGAGAGATTGAACTAGAAACAAGTTTCAAACTATGGCCTTGCAAAAAAGACCAGATATTTTGGAGAATGACAACTTTGAAAGATGGATTGTAGCATGACCATGATTGGTGTTAGAAGTGTTAGCAGCATTGTGTGGCAAAAGCTAATAGGCTGAAAAATGTTTATAAGGTATTGTATCCAGGAAACAGGTTGGATTCTGATAGAATGGCATTGAGTTTTACATCTCTTGTGTCTCACCCTGCTATGAGACTGATAATGGAATAAAATCTTTTAAATTGATGCACCTCTCAGTTGCCCCGTCTCTGTAGAGCTGGGAGTTTCCAACCCCTAAACTCCTGCAGATCAGCACAACTCACCTGTCCTGTTCCCTCTGGAAACCTATGGGCCTGTACCTTTGCACCACAGGCCAAGCAGCCTGGCAACCTTTCATCCTTCCAGAGCAAGCAAGTGCTCAGTTCCCCCAGCAGCACCCACATTCCCTCCTGCTCCCAGTAATCTCTCACAAACCTGTGCCATGTGTGACCACCCACCCCCAGAGATGTCCAATTCCTTCCTTTGCTTGAGAAGCTTTTCCTCTGGGAGGAGCTCCCTCAAGTCAAGCAGCTGCCTCAAACTTTCCCTTAGAGCAAACTGCCTTCTTCTTGCCTAAGGCACTGTTTTCTCCCTACCACCTACCAGGTTCGTGGTTTAACACTTATACAGGATGAATTATAGCTCTCACGTAGTAACTGCATTGTGCAGTTTTTATACCATGTATTGTCTGGCATTGGGAATTTGGGTAGCTCCTGAATGACAAAAATGATTCCCCAGACTCACTCTCACTCATTGAACCTTTCAGTCTTTTCCTAATGTTAAAATATGCTTTTCAACATTGTTTCAGGATTTCGCCGGTCTTCCATTTTTTTTCTGCTACAATGTCAAATGCTTCAACTCCACTGAAAGTAAAGAGCATGACTGCAATGCTGACCATTTTTCTTGTAGTGGTTCATAACCCTCCTCAGGCACAGTGCAACTCTGTGGAAATATTCAGTGGATTTCCATATTTCTGGATGTTTTAAACTCTGCTTATTACTGTAATTTATAACTCTTGTATTTCCGTCAGTGAAAAAAAGTCTTGAGAAAATGTGCTTGCAGAGCTCCTCATTGTGAGGGGAAGGAAGAGGGAAATACTGGGTGTCAGTAGGGGTGGCAGTGTCTTACTGTGGTGGAAGCATCATGCTCTTGTTATATCCTTGATGCCAAATTGGGAAACTGCACAAGGGTCCTCTGCTAGCTCAATCGAAGCTCCCAAATCCTTAAATCCCCCAAACCTGTATCCCACCAGATATCACCCAGCCAGCAATCTCATCTTCTCTGATCTCTATGTACAAAGGCCCTTCCATCCATGATCAGTTTACTCCAGTACTATTGAGGCTTTTTCTTTGCCAGGTCACTCCAGACTCCTGAGATTATGTCTTGAAGCTCTTGAAGCTTTCTCCTCCACTGTGTCCTGGATACTCATCTGTAAGTTCCCTATTTCTGTCTACATTCAAATCCTTTTCCACCTGTGCATTCACCCCATTAACCTCCCTCCCCATTCCAAGTCTCTGTGTCTGTAGGAACAATTACTGACAGGTCCATTTATGTTTTTAAAGATATGGATTTATGAACCTTCCCCATGTCCTCTTTCATTCCCTTGGATGCTAGCGCCTGCTAGCTGGCTGAATGTATCCCATTTCTTGGATCTGCCCTCAGAAATAAACATGCCCCAGCCCTTGTTTCTGGCAGAACTCTAAGAAAACCTGGACCCTGGCTGCAGTAATCAAAAATCTGCTCATAGGGCAAAGGGAAAACAAGAGAAGTCGGGATGAAGAGTCCATGTAGAGCCCTGTAGGAACTGCTGTCCTTCAGTTCTTGATTTATTTTACCCCTGGTGCACACTTTGCTCTTGGTTCTGTAATCAATCAGGGCAAGAAGGTCAGCTCCTAAAGGCCTACTTAAATCAACATCTGTGGTCTAACTGATCAGCATTACATAAGATGAACTTCAGCATAACATAACCAGTCCCAACTGAAAGGTAAATTGCTGCACAACATATGCAAAATACAGGATCATGTGAAAGATGAACAAATTGCTTGGCTTCCTTCACCAGTTCTGTAATCTCTTCCATGTGGGACCATCCCTGTGCTCATTCAGAGCCCTCATGGCCTCCATGGAGTTCTGTCCTTCCCTGCTGTGGCTCTGGCCATGAAGCAGCAGCATTTGACACGATCCTTGAAATGACTTTTCTGAGTCTCTTGTTTCCATAGGGTGTTTTGTGAGGCTTTAATGAGGCTGAAGGAGAAGCAGAATGAACAGGAAGAGAGGAACCTGGGTTTGTGCCAGAACATGTGGTGGATAGTAGTAGTCTGATTTCTAAAATGGAGGTGTTGCAGCCAATGAGCTCAGTATTTCCCATATTAATGAATTTTAAGGTTGGCAAGAAGCTGCTTAGACAAACACAAGAAGCGTAACTAGGAAGGATAAGAAATACTCTGTTATTATTACTCTCCCCACCCATATTTGTATGTACACAAAACCCCCTCTGTTTATTTTAAATTCTACCCAGATTAAACAGTGAGATGACTTTAAATGACCAGTTTGGCAGCAGTTTGGAAATATTATATCCAGAGAGCATTTTATTCCCAAACTGAATTATATGTAGCAAACTGCAAGTTAATAATTTGGCCATGAAAGAAATAATAAGATTAAAAAGTATTTCTTATTATCAGTCAGCCATATGTATTCCAGAACAATTAGTGGTTTTGATTATTTGGATGAGGTTCCTGTGTTGGCACTTGCTGGGAATACAGCAAAGTGACAGTGAAAAAGAGTAGTATAAAATTTTAATTCTCTTGATACTGTCCAGAGTGGCAATATTTTTTCCCCTGAGTTATTGACCTAAAGACCTATTTTGATTTTGTTTAATCCTGAAAGGGATGATACTTTAGGCTTTTTTTTTTAACTAAAAATGAGTTGAAACAGTAATTTTCCCAGGTTTCTTAGCTTTCCAAAGCGTGATGAAAGGAGACAGTATTTTTTTATACCTGACTCTTCAATTTTTTGAAGGTTTCCATTGGAACTACTGTAGAAAGATAAAATGTTTTGCACATTTACTACTGTTTATTTTGTTGTAGTTCTAACTTCAACACCAATATATTTCGTTTGCATTTGTGCTTTGAATTGGTTTCACTGATGAAGACACAATAAATTATACATAAAAGAAAGTGATCTTCTAAGATGATGTTCATTAGGCAGTTCTAACTTGTAATGCATCAGAAACCATATGCTTTGTGCATTGGCTCACAGCTGTAAAACTGACTTGAAATTACCAAATGAAGGCTTGGTGCCAGTTTCCAGTGAAACCAATGACAAAACTTCATTTATTTTGATGGTTCAGAGTGAACTGTGCAATATTCACAACTACAAATTAAAAGTTTTTGGTTTTGAGCCAGTCTCATTTTTCCTTCTGCAGGTTTGTAATGCTGAAAATATAGGCAAACCCCCTCCCCCCCTTTTTAGTGTATGAAGATATTAAAAAATCTAGTCTGTTTTTCAGTCATTTTAGTCCCTTCTGTTTTTTCACTGCAAACCAAGTAACTCAGGGCAGTCAGACTATAAGGAAAAGGAGACTGAAGTGTCAAGTGTTTCTGGTCACACCTCGAGTGATACAGAGAGCAGCACGCCTGTGTGAGCCCTCATAGCCCCTCAGGGGGCTGGAGGGGCAGGTACTGTCCATCAGTGTCCATGGCATTGCCAGACATACCATTCCACTGCAGATTCCATTCATAACCTGACCCTGAACTCAGGTCGTAAAAGGAGAGACCATTTACTTTGTGGGGAGAGGGCTGTTCAAGCACCAAAGGAGCATTTTGGAAAATAATCTCACCCTTTGTTAAAAATCCATGTAATTTATTAGCATCATTGCTCTATATCGTATGTAACTGTCATCTGCACTAGGACAAAACTTGTAACATGCCTCCAAATTTAAAGTGGAAGTCTTCCAAACTATTGAAGGGATTTCTGAGCATACATCCTCTTGTTGAGGATGTATGTTCAGAAAGAAAAGTGCATGAGTGGTATCTCTTTCACATTTCTTTTTTACTTTCTGAAGTGCTTTTCCAACTTCTAAAATATTTCTGCCCCTTTTAACCTTAGAAAAAAGGCTAGGCTTGTGTCTTGTAGGCTGAAAGTGTTCACTGTCTAAGAAGTTTGAGTCTCTTAGCAGGGAGTTCATGCTGGACTTCAAGTGAAAACCTATCCATAATCCTGGAATCATCATGAAGCAGAGCATGTTTGAGGCATTTACAGCCGCCTGGCATTGTTGCTGAGGGACAAATTCAAATGGCTGATCTGCCAGGCTTGTCAACACCTTTGAAATGTGCTGCCTTGCCTGGTCCCTCAAAAGACACCTTGGAGAGAGACAGGGAGCCAAAGTGACAGACCAAGCCAGAGTCCGCCTACTTGTCGCATTTTCTACCCTTGTTTCCTTTCCTATTTTATAATTGCCTTTCTTTTGGCTTGTTCTTATCCCAACACTAATGTTGTAATATTGGTAAGTGGTTTAATTAGAAGATTTATTAACTTGTGTTTTTAATCTTTTTACTGAGAAAAAGTACCAACAACTGAACATCAAAATAAAAGCTATTGCACAATCCAATAGTTGGGTGCAGTCTGTCCCCTTTGAATTCCATGGCTAAATTCCCATTGGCTTTCATGGGAGCCTATTAAGGAACTAGCTAATGTTATTTTGTAATATGTATGCCACATGGGGTCTCGATTTAGTCACTTAACTAAAGGCACCCAAACAAGTGGCCTTCTTTTTTATTGCTGTGAATGACTCAAGTAACTAAAGGGGAAGACAAGTGCCTAATTTTAGTATGTCCACAGTTGAATATGGTAACCACAGTCCAGTACCATAACATCATTTATATGGGTTGGCATTCATCAGTCACACTGGTAATGGCTTAATAAAGAGTGCTTCAAAAACACTTCTGTTGTGTATATCCCATAAATCTAAAGTAAAAGCAGATAGCAAAGGAAAGAAGTAAATATGGAACAAAAATCTGGGATTAGCTTGACAAAAATAAATTAATACCTGTCTGAGGCTTTGCTTCATGTTAGTAATTAATACCTTTTTTCAGTTAATTTCTAATATTTAAAATAATTAATGTCTTAAAAATATAAAGCAATTTAAACTGTCATCAGAGCTGGGATAGAGCTTGTCTGGAGCAGCATTCTGCAATTTGGTGAAAATCCAAGTGCTTAATTTAGAGCAAAAAGAGTTCGATGCACTTGGTTATTAAACACAAAACTATAAACAAGTGCTGCAATATTTGGGAGATAATGACCTCCAACATCACCTAATTTTTAAGCCACAGTTTCCAAGCCACAGTAATATAAACTAAGATACTTAGAATTTACAAAACCATTGTTTGCTCTTTTCATAGGATGAGTATTAAAATTTCTCTTGTCTGTTTGGGGATTAAGGCCAAATCTGATTTTTTTGTTACACGTTTGTAAAGAAGAATTGCAAGTTCCACTAGTTTAAAAAAGCTGTATATATTCAGAAAGTATGGGTCTTTATAAGAATAGATGTATAAGTCTCTCCTGGCTTTAAGTGTTAATCAGCATATGCATCACACAGAGCATATGCATATGCCTGTCTCTTGAGACCACATATTTTATTCCTTTAGCACTTTGGCGTGTGAGCTTTGTGATTTATGCACATATATATAATGAGAAAAGTCTCATAATGTTTCCCTTCTCAGTGACACAATTGTGCTGGAGTTCTTTGCTTTTTGACAGCTTTCAGTGTGTGATTATGGTTTAGGCTTCTTTTGGTAAA
The DNA here is from genome assembly GCF_035770615.1 of Melospiza melodia melodia. Taxonomy (NCBI): domain Eukaryota; kingdom Metazoa; phylum Chordata; class Aves; order Passeriformes; family Passerellidae; genus Melospiza; species Melospiza melodia. The sequence continues at coordinate 11,729,854 of NC_086199.1, forward strand.
CCCTGAACTATTCTTCATTTCCCCTGGGGAGCTGTGTACAGCTTCTGCATATTTATCCCAGTTCTCCCTTTTTTATTTGGATCTTCTCAAGAAAGTGACAGAATTACTTCTGGCTTCTACTTACTGGTGTGCAAGATGCCTTTATTGTTTAGGAGAAAGGCATATTCCAGACTTTTCTAGTGTCCACCTTTCAAGCCTCAATCTTACAAGATGGAAGATCCTAATCTTCAGAATTATCTCTGCCAGTGGTCTTGCTTTGACCTTGTTTGGGCCTTCAAAACCCACATATGCTTGGTCAGGTTATATCATACTACTTCAACAGAAGATTTTGTCCAGCAAAATTTGGGAGGGCTTGAGAAGATTCCTTCACCCTAAAAAGGTTCACTCTTTGTTGCACTCTTCCTTGCTTTTTTTTGCTGGTAACCCCAGAATCAAGGCACCAGTTGAATTTGCCAGGAAAATAATTCCAAGAAAAAGGTACTTACCATATTCTGTGTCTTTGTCCCAGGAGATGTCTGGGTCCTAGCAGGTTGACTGTGTCACTGTGGTCACAGTAGCAAGTCCACTGTGAGTAATGCAGTCTTTATGGATAGTGTGAGTAACACAATCTTTTGGGATAGTGCCAAGTGGTTGGAAGCAATCTCTGTGTTGTCACGACTGCTGGGACAAGACACAAACCCAGGCCCTTCACCACTGACACGGTGAGTGTTCTCAACCCTTTGGGCATCTGTCTCCTGCACCAGATGTCTGAACTTGACGTGTTAAGAGCACATTTCCCTCATTAGCCCCAAGATCCAAACCAAGATTTCAGTACCAGCAGAAGTTCCTTTGTTTCTCCTCTGAATAAAAAGTGCATTTTATGAGAGGCAATGAATGCAAACAACCATAGGTGGGCAGAATGTCTGTTGGAAGCTCATTCTTCAGCAGAGACAATGCCTTTCTGCATTGCTGCTGGGTCTTTTGATAGGCTTCAGAAAGAGCAGAAGAAAAGGAGTCCTTGGCCCGTAGTGATAACTGTCTAAATTTCATTCCTAGAAATATGTGGAGTATCAGGATGAATACTCACACTCCTTTCAGACACCAGCTTGACACGTTCTGCTGCTGTGGCTGTTTTGTTATCTTTTATCCTTCTCCAGGAACAAGTCAAACCCTGGATGTTATTGAAAAGACTAGTGTGCCTTTTCATAATTGATTAATTGAGTAAGACTTGAAGCTGGTGCTAATGACCTTCACTTACATCCTTTCTATGAACCTGCAGCAACTTCCTTGCTGACATATCTGTCAAAGATGTGTTTGTTATTGAATAGTGCTTCCTTTGGAAGGATAAGAGAAAGTTTTTCTATCATATCCATTCTTCATGGGAAGTTTCTTTCAAGAGCTATCCTTATTTCTGGGTCAGAATTCCATCTCAGTCAGAAATTTAAATTTTGTCAATTATTAATGTCTTTCCTCCACACATTGAATGCTAGTAAAGCTCTACCTTATTTCTTGTTTCTCTTCTTATTTCTGATTTCTGACAGGATAAGAAATTCCAGGTGTTTTCTGAGGCTCTGTCAGCAGCTTAATGATCTGGAGATGTTGTCATCTTTGTGTGCAGACTGTTCCTATAGATGAGAGGCTGTCATGGCCTGTTTTGAGACTGCAGTCAGGACTGCACCCATGATTGGAGAGAATGCCACTAGCTCTTCAGCTAAGTGGGTGGTAATGCTGAGAAATTTCACCTTCACTGTCATCTGATGAGCATTCATGTGGTGCTCTTTTCAATTTCATGAGATCCCTGGCCATCCGGGAGCATCTGGGAATGGTGCTGCACTTGGCAGTGTTCTTGCAATTTTTATTGGTATGAAGAACTTCCATTACCTCTCTGGGGTAAATATGCAGCCTTCCTCTGGGCTCATGTTGTGTCAATATACATGTGTGCAACCACTGAAGCAGAAAAACAGCTTATTTAAAAGTAAGACATTTTCTTCTAAGTATGCATAGAGATTTTCTGCTTGCAGTGGACATAAAGAAAGACAAAGAATAACCTTTTCCTCTAGACAAAAGAGTGGAAGGGAAAATAATGTAGACAGAAAAATTACATGGTAGAGAAGAGGATATTTTCCTTACTTTCTTCCATGGCATGACTGTATTTGTGTACTACATCAATTTACTGGTAAATTGCCTCTCTTCCTTTTCAAAATCTGCATGTCAGAAATGCTAACAGAACTATTAGCACATTGAATGGGCCATCATACTGCTTTTGGGAAAGCATTAGCCAGGGATGCTAAGCCTCACTTCTTGCTTTCAAAGTGTACCACATGAATGAATAGCACTAATCATCACTGTTAGTCATTAGCAAGTAACCAGTTGCAACTACTGGGATCTAGAGGCAATTTTTTTCCTGAACTTGCTTTTCATGCTGACATTTGCCTAATTAGTGGCAATAAGGCAGTAATGCTTGCTACTGGGGTGAGAAAAATCTGACACCTGCTGCATCATGGGTATAAATATTTCATAAAGATCCTATCTTTTCAAGTGATGCCCAGTAGTTCAGGGTTTGACTCTTAGCATGAGGGAGCCATTGTGGACTGCTTGTGTTAATTGTCCTGTTGCTTGCCTTCTTCCAGTGCCCTTAGGAAACTTGTTTCACTTTAACCCCCGTTTTATGGCTGCCTCCTTTTCTGCATCATAGATAAGAAAGATTTTGTGATGCTTTTCTGTGCTATGTTTAGAATCTAAAATTCAAGACCTGAATTTCTCAGGCAAATTCAAAGTTAGTCAGGACCTCCCAGGGTCTGTCCCCCAGTAAGAACAGAGAAAAAGGAAGCCACTGCAGTGGTTGAAGGGCTGAGTTATACAAAAGGTTACTAAACTGCCCTGGCACCCACCTTCTTTCTGAGCCAGAAGCATATTTGGAAAAGAAACTGCTGTGCATCACTTCCCTAGCAGAACATGCTGCAGACAAAAAGAAACGAAACCACAACTAGAGAATTGGATTTCCCCTGCTTTCTCCAAAATAAATATTTGTTTGCAACAAAAGCAGCCGGAAGAATGAGACATGCACCTTTGACACTAAAAGCTTGTGTGTTTGTGCCAGCTGCAGTAGAGGTACGATCCTCCACTGAGTGCTACCTAAGGTCAGGCTGAGCTCCATCTCCCCCAGCTTGTGAATTAACATCTTCAGCTACTTGCACTAAGCAGAGAGAGGAAGAAGGCCCAGGGAGTCCAGCAGGAGTCTATAGCAAGTGAAAAGGAAAATGAGCAGTGGGGCTGCCTCTTGGAGTTGCTCCCTGCACTGCTCCTTCCAAACAGCAGCATCATTTCCTCCACAGCCATTGTGCAGCAGCCTCATGTGCTGGCTTTTGGGATGAGCTTCAAAGGGAGGAGATTGGTACAAAAGTGTCTGTAGAGGAGCCCAAGCTCAGCAGGCAGCTCACAGCCCTTATCTGGAAAAGCAGCTCCAGGAGATGGTTAGCAAAAAGGAGAGGCAGTGAAGGTGAGTTCTTGGGAGTGCAAGGAGTGTATCCACCTCTGGATGCTGCCTTTGAAAGGACCCATGCATCTCTTAGCAGGGCTCATCCTTTAAACAAGCCCAGTACTACAGACCTGTGCTTTGAGCAGCAGCTTAGCAGTTAGAAGCTTTAACTAGAAAGAGGACAACACCTTTCCCCTCATGGTCTGAGTGGGTTTACACACCAGTTCTCCATTTTCTCAAAGGTGGCCCAAAAGAATATATTCCTTCTGTGAGTGGTTGGAAAGGCAACAGATTACTAGTAGAGGACATAGCAGAGCACTGTTGCTAGCTGATGGAGTCAGCTGGAAAAGCCTTTTCTGAACTCTGGAGAGCTGTTCATCAAACATTCTCATAGGGAGGCTATGCATGTGACAGATATTCTTGTACTTTGAAAATTGAGTGCCCCATAACTTGGTTTTTCTTTGTTTTTCTTGTACCTTATGCTTCAAGGTAAATTGATTCTTTAATGGCAAATCTCTGTCCCATATATTTTCTTTACTGTGCCTTTATACATAAAGGCACCATAAAGAAAATATATGGGACAGAGATTTGCCATTAAAGGGTCAATTTTTAAAAGCAGTTACCACATGAGATTATCTGGAGCACCACAATTATGGCCTTTCGCAAGCTGGGGGAAATGTTGTGGTGTCTCATATGGCACCATTTGCTAACACTTAGCCAGAAGAGATTTTTATGGCCAGCAAGCACTCTAAATTCATAATGTTTAGCTTCACTTTTTTTTTCTCTTGTCCACTTTTCCAGTTCTCATTTTCAGCTGTTACCTGGCATGAATTTGCACAGAAGAACCTTCCCTGTCATCTGAAAGCCAGAAAAATCCATTCAGATTAGGAGACGGAAGGAGATTTAGAAAGAGTCTCTCTTGGATCGTGCTTTTGCCTTCACAAAAGCCATATTTTTATTATGCCCTTACATAACCTGTCCCCTGTTTCAAATACTGCTTGAAAAAAATCCTCCTTCGTACAAGAACATGACCAGCTGAGTAAATAAAAAAACCTGTTGAACTTGTGGATTGTACTTACTGAGGTCCTAACTATTTTGATACATGTGCCTGCATAGCAATACTTTGGAGAGAAATAGTGATACTGAGACACATGAAAACAGTTGGTAAAGGCTACAAGTTAACCTGAAAGCATATTCCTGGTAATACAGTTAAAGGAAAGGGAGAGGTGCTCAAAGGTAAATTCAGGTCAATTGGCATCTTCAAAAACAAGACTTGGATGACTTATAAAACAAAGTCATATGCAGAGAGGGAGCAAGTCACAGAAACACCAAATTTACCACAGTGTCATGAGAGTGGAAAGGAGGAAAAAAAATGACAAAAAAGAACTCAGCAGTAAAATGAATATATTCATGCAGTGTCAGTCTCTCCAGACAGGAAATGGTGCCAAGCAGAACCGCATCAGCGTGTGGCCACTTCTTGCACTGACACTAAAAACATCTGTTGAGGTACAGTGTTTATACTGTCTGCCAAACAAGAGTTTTTTAATCTTAAAACATATGCTGGAAATAGGAAAATTTGGACAAGAACAAAAAGAAAAAAGAGGGGTGGGTGGCCAATAAATTAAAAGTGAGAACTGGGGAAGGACAGATTTGAGACAATGTTTTCCACATAGTGCATCACAGTTAATTCAAGTCATCTCAGGTCACCAAGGAAAGCAAAGCTCATGAGGAAATTCTCGGATTGCTCAGAGAAGTTGAAGGAAACAGAGTGGTGCTCTTTATGTCAGGCTTCATCCTTTAAAAATTGGGTTTTGAACAGTTAACCATAAAACACAGGTTTTAACAAAGGTTTGAGAATACGTCTAATTTGAGATGCAAGAACTGATGCTGACAGCAATACTCTTATTTTTCAGGCATGCATATCTCACATATTTTGCAGAAAGGATGTATTTAAGCCCCACAGCTGAGCCACAGCCTAATACTGGCTCTTCAGCAATTGTGCCTCCAGCCTATTTGGTTAAACGCTTATCAAGTAAATTGTGGATACATACAATGAGTAAATTATTTAAAGATTATCACCTTCACATTTATTTCTCTGGTTGAAGAAGCTAGAATGCAGAATTCAGAAATATTTCAGTGAGAAAAATTGTCAGATATGACCAAAGAAGTTATTCAAATATTTCTAGGATATTTTTCATATAAAGTCCCTAAGTATTCCTTATGATAAAATACTCTCATAGAAGGCAGCTTATTTTCATTTCTTAAATAAACTATATATTTTCAAGTACATTATTTGGTGAAGATATGTAAGTGATCCATTTCCTGAATATCATAATCATGTATGAATAGAAGATTTGATTTTGTGTCACAGACCCTCTGAAGTCAAGAAATTCTTTCATTCGAGTGAGTGTCTCTTTGGTACCATTTCAGGTTTACAATATGTGGTATGTGTCTAAAGACAGAAACAGAAAATGAACCCGCTTCAATACAATTTTCCACTCAAATAATTCCATGTGAATTGTGCTTTTAAAAGAGAAAACGCGCCTAGAATAAAATATAGGCCCCTAGAAATCAAAGAGGAAACTCCCACTCTCCAACAGATTTGAGATTTCAACTCTAGAATACTTGACTTTCAAGTACAAAGGATTTATGCTTAGTGAATCACTGGATATGGTAAATTTCATGTTTTCAAAATCTACATAAAATTAATTGTGCTGTATATCTTTCAAGATTTGCTTTATTTTATTTTTGTTCCATTTATTAAATGTTATATTTCTGAAAAACACCATAAAATATTCAGATGAATGGATTATACACATCATGGCTTACAGAAGTTTTTGTTCCTTCTAATATGTCAAATGGGAAAATTTAGATTTTGGATTGTGGTAGATTACACCTACTGTAGACAGATTATTTCTGGGATATAAAACATTTTGGAAAATATTAAAATCCAATTCTAAAATGAGTTGATGAGATGAAATGGGAGATGTTTCCTGAGGGCAACACTCAGAGCTACAAAAATTTCTGCCTATTTGATAATTTTTGTCTTTGACTGAGTTCTATATACTAGGTCAGTATGTAGCTGAGTTTTATTTGACTTGTAAAAATACAGAGATTTTGTGTGCCCAGATAACACTTATTTTCAAATGTTTTTGTTTCTTCCTGAATCCTAACAGAATATTTTCTATGATCATCAGAAAATAAAAGACAGTTTAAGCCTATGGATGTCTCTCCCTTTGTTGTCAATGCATCACAGTTGGAAAAGCTGCAATTAGCACAGGCACTGATGAAAAATCTCATTGGTTCTTCTGTTAAAATGCTGGTAACAAATTGCAGTCATTTCTTCAGGACTGGAAGACAACAATGTTTTGAAAGACCACTAGGATATAAAGTATTCTAGGCTGAATTTTCAAATCAGATCATTTCTTAAAGGTTTAAGATCATTCTGAGGTTTCAGAGCTTTTTTCCCTCCCAGTAGGAGACTTTCCAGTGATCTGCAACAAGTGGCCACATAGACCATGTGGAAATGCATCTTGCAATATCCTTCTTCCAGTGAACGTTAAGTTTCTTGTGAGACCAAAGGTTTGGCTGAATCTTTGCTATTTTTTAACACATCCTTACTTTTAGGTCTGGGAACTAAATTTGCAGATTATTTCCACTTTAATTTTTATTCCTATTTCTCAAAGAAAGCTGACTAACCCCTTCTTCCTTGCTGTTTGTCTTCTTTGGTGAGAATCTGCACACTGCTCATTGAAATATGGAAGCCTGAGCTGTCAGTGAAATTTTGGTGACTAATAACTGTTGACCTCCATGTTCAGAAAAATTTCATAGATAGTGGAATAAATAAATGCATATATTAACATGTGATTAGAAAATTCATCCTCTGCTACTTGTCTGGGCTCAATTGACCATAATCAATGACTGATTTAGGTCTTGGATTTTATAAAAAAGCCCCAAAACTCCCAACTGGTGGCATTTGCATTTTCTTCAAAACTTCAGACAACATAAAGAAAAGCAGTTTAAGGTTTCACCAAACTGTTGAGTTTTGAAAAAACATTTTCCCCCTTAATTTGAACCATAATTTTCTCAAAGAAAATTAAATTAAAAAACCAACTAACATGTTTTTGTAATTAAACAGAGTATTGAGCTATGCAAACAATAAAGATCCTTGTTTGAAATTAATTCTTGTCCTGCTTCTGGGATTACCAGGGGAATAAAATTATAGAAAACAAAACAGAAAAACCTGCTACAGCCTAGAACTTGCACTTTACCAGAAGCAAAAGGAAATTTATACTCAATAGTTTAGAGTTCTATTCTGTCTCCAAAAAGCGTCATTTATTATAAATTTACAAAATGAAAAATCTCATCACTCCTGTCATCAGAAGCCAAAGTTGTACCTCTAATTTTTATTCTTTACAGCTCACTTGTTTACTTTTCTTCCTCTGTACCAAAGGGACATATTGAGGTGATTCTCAGGAATGTGAAAATAAGAACTGTGCATCAAGTCAAGAGATATTAATTGTCTAAATTTTAGAGGAAAAGATTCCTCCTAGGGCAGGAAGTTTGCCTGGAAGTAGGAAAGGTCTCATAGAAAAGTTTGAAAACTTTTAGGTTGACTGTATTCTTCTTTTATATTCATTTGAAAATAAAAAGGAAACCAAAAAAACTCACAAACTAAACCACAAGAAGCAAAATCTGACCTGTGATACTGTGTTTAAAAACCCCAGAAGCTGTTTTTAGAAACAGGTCGTATTTCCATGAAGAAACATTGCTTGTCAATTAGCATAGTGAAACACTCAAATTGGCTGCAGAAGGTTAAGTCTTGTAGGATATCATGGTATTAAATATATCAGTTTTGGGGTTTCAGTCTTCTGAGGGTGTCTGTGTGCTCTAACTACCCATCAGTCCTTTGCTCTGTTGAAATCTAACCATCTGGTTTGTGTTGAGCCTCTTGAATAAGCTACTGCTCCCCTTATTCTTTGTGTACAGAGCTGCCTTCTGGAACACAGTAATTGGTCAAGTTCCTTGGCCCACAGATTTCTTCTTCTTATCCAGTTGTCCTGCCCCAAGTGCCCCAGTTGTGCTTGGGCTCTCAAGAGTCCAAAGTCAACATTGTGGAGGCATGGGCATGCTGAGTTTGTGGTTGAGGGCACATCCAAATGTTGCTACATCCCAGATTTGGTTCAAATACTTAGCATAGCCCATTTATTCTAATTAAATAAATGATATTTCTCCAAAGGAAAGAAGAATGGGGAGAGAAAATGAGCAGGGATCAACTGCTGAAGTGCTCCCTGTGTCAAAAAACATGAGCATTCCTGTAACATTACACTGACTCTGTCACCAGGGACACAGCGGCCCAGTTTCAAGTTTTTGCTCAATGCTCCAAGAGTCCCAAGTCACAGAGCTGTGCCCATGACTTAATGCTGCCAGCATTAAGCAGATTTTCTGGGGAAAATTTTCAAGTCCTTTTTTTTTTTTTTTTTTAATAATGTTTTCTTCAAGTTGAAAAGTCATATTGCCTCCCTAAGGGCCAGAGGCTAACACGTGGAATAGATATCAATGAATTGTTTTCATCCTGCAAGCTAATGACCAAGTCAAAATTCCTTCAGTCTCTTCCTTCTCTATTGGGGAGTTTTAAAAATAAAATTTCTTTGCTATGGCACCTATCAGCTAAATGGTTTGTTGACCATTTTTATAAAGTACATGTACACATTTTAAATGCTTAAAAATGTGTCAGAATATTGATTTATCTTGTTACTTTATTAATTTTTTTGTTCCAGCTTCCATTTCTTCGGGCTGGCATTCAACGATATAAATTTTCAGCGAATGCGTATGGTTATTTTATATCCTTTTAAGACAGGGGATTTTGCTGTATCACTCACTACATAATAAAATAAATGGAGGAAAACTTCTCGGAGCGCGCACTGCCAATTTATCCTAGAATGTCTCGGCTTGTACTGGCGCGCGGCCTGACCACTGCAGCAGCACGGCGCGCTCCGGCCCGCCGCCCCACCAGCTTGCTGTGTGGCCCTGGGCAAATAGACAAGCCAGCCTCGGTTTTCCTTGCTCCGAAGGATGGCAGAGCTCATCTCCAGCGCTGGAAGAACGAGACTTGCGAGGGTGGAATGAGTGAGCAGCGCTTTGATCGTGCAGCCGGGTACGGGGCAGCCCGGCCGGGCTGGCTGTGCCAGCTGGGCCCCAGGCAGGATGGGCAGGATTCACTCTGGGAACCCTCCTGCTCTGTGTGCAAGTCATGAACAGGACAGGACTGCTAGGAACGTGCCTTGAGCTGCTTTATTTTCCAGCATCAGTCTCATTACGCGGTTATGACAATGGGAAGATGCCACCAGCTCACATCCCTGGCAGCAGACCAAGACCTTCATGATACAACTTACTTTATAAGTTTTCTGACCAATCACACAAAGCAAAAGTGTATTGACAGCAGTTCTACCCAACCACTATAAGCACATGTACCTTTGTTAAAACAATGCTTGCTTATTTCAAAGAAAATACCTGTTTGTAAGCCTTAAAACACAGTGCACAGAGCTCCATTATTAAGCTTAAAATTTCCTAATATCTTGCTAGATAAACTTTTCTGTAGCTTAGGGAGTTATTCTAGACAAGCGTTAATACACAGACCATTGTTCTATTTGCCCTTGCTTTTCTACATTTTATATAATTTTTCTCCTGACCTATCTCATGGCTACAGCTTAGCTCTAATCACAGTTCTGCTCTCTCTGAGGCCTGCCTTTTGCAGCTTTCCCAAAACCCTCTGGTTTTATGGATTACCACACTGCTGAAGCCATGGCTGGGTTCCCTGACTCCATAGAGCTCTTCCTGACTGTTTCATAAGTTAAATGAACCCCAGTAAAGTAACTTTTTATGATACTGTGAATATATGAAAATGTTTAAAACTGTAATAGAAAAGCACACTTTATGAGTATTGTTAACAATTTCACTATCATGAAGAGAGTGTTTCCACCTATTCTACTATTTCACACTACTTTCAAATAGACAGGCAGATCATATCTGTGTTACAATATTAACAATATTAGGGTCCAAAACTTAATTCAACTCCTTTATTACTTTTGCAAAGTGCACACCTGCATTTGCCCCATATTGTGGGTGACTTGGATCTGCACATAATATTAAACCAGTTTTCTTAGATCACTAAGTCACAACAAATGAAGAACAGAAATAAAACAGTAAATTTCAGCAAGAATCTAATTTTTGAAGTGTTAAAAGCCTAGAGAAAATTTCCGCCTGGATTTTCAAATTTTTTTTAGAGATAACCTAAATTTTGTCCATATATTTAAGCATTGTCTATTTAATGCAGGGAAATTTTTTAATCTCTAGTGTAAGAAAGTCTCTTTCTACTTTTCCTTCTTCCTCTTTTGCTTTTTTTTTTTTTAATTACTTTTTCCTCTCTTTTCAATTTTCTTTTTCTTTTTTTAAGGAATTGTTTTCTGAACAAAAAGAAAGAAATTTCTAAAGCGCATTCCTAATTCACTCATTAAAGAAGATAAACTATTAATATTTTTGCCTTTTCCCACCCCAAGAAAGAATAATGGTGCAGGTCAGGATCTGCTACAATAGATTTTATATTTTAGAAGATTTAATCTGCAGGGATGAGTTAATATTTCCAGGGAGTGGCATCTCAATACTCGTTAATATGTCTCCCTCTTATAAATATGATCTCAGATGGTTGAAAACAAAGTTTGAATACTAAGGCAGTTAATTAGTTTGGCTCCAAAAGGCACCAAATAATATCTCCTTCAAAACAATCTCTAAGTGGATGAGGTTCTTGGAAATACTATGACATACACCGTAATAGTTGGTTGTAAACATAGATCTGGAGCCTTGTTCCTGACAATAACAGAAGATGCTAGAACAAAACAAATTACTCCTGCACATGCCATTGTTGCTTCCTGGAAGGATAATTTCTTCTTCTTTGAATATGGATATTCACCCTTTATAGCCATAGAATAGGGGTGTGCAAACTCTGTAATACATTTAGACTGGTGTAAAACCAAATCAGGACTAGAATCTGAACCTGAATTCAGAATTACAAAATTAAGTGTAATGTTATAATTCCAGCATTTAAACAGCTGACTGGCAGAAAACTTTCTCTGTGACCAGGTATAAGTAACATCTTTTGGCTAAAAGTCAATAGTCTTTTTTTGTGTCTTGCTTTAATGTATTGTAGAAGGAGCCAGAACTTCAAAAATACCTTCATTTATTCGCTGAGAGGATCTTGATAAAGAAAATCCATATCTCAACATGTTTGTGAAATTAACTTTTCACTGACACTTGATTTCAATGTCTGAGTAAAGGGACTTGAGTAGTGCCAGTGGGTAGGGAAGCAGAATAGAGAAGGAGCCATCAGAGAGACCTGAGACACAGCCAAGTTCTAGGGAAAATATGCACTATTACAGCTCATTGTAATTTAAGTTAATACAAGAGAAACCCAAGAGAGAGGTATATTTGGAATCACACCCAGAGCACTCATTCTTTTTGGAGTGGGATGAGAACTTATGTACTAGTATTGTCCTGTTCTTAATATTAACGCAAAAAGCTGTAGCATAAATACCAAGATTTCTGAAAAAAAATAGCTGCATCTATGTATTCTATGGAAGACTATCAAATACTGGTGTTGTCTGTTAAAATTATTAGGTATCATCACAGATTAATCTATTTTTTAATGTGGGACTTGGAAAAATTCAAAGAAATCTTACATTGTGTGTGCAAAGGACACACACAAAGTCCAAGTCTTTTTTCTTTGGCACATCTGCAACTTAATTATGTCTCACGCAGTTTTTGAAATGTTTTTATGAGAAAATATAAAATGCGTATTCTTATATGTCAAGGACCATATAAACTCATTTGTGAAGTCACACGGGCTTCACTTTGCCCTCAGACACAGTCTTTGATTCCTTTGTGTTTGGAAGATCTGAATCCATCTGTTTTTACCAGCAGAAGGAGAACAAATGAAGCAGTGTTTCAACAACTGAAAACCATCACAAGAGACACAGATCAGCTTAGACTAGAACTAAACCAATGTCAGAAATATCACCACCACAACCCTCCAGTCCTTTAACTGGTACTTATCTGACCAATAATGGCTGAAAGCCATCTATCATTGCTTAAACTACATGATGATAAAACCAGAGTCTGGAAAATATCATTACTTGATCTATTTGGTAAACTTTCAAATATTTCTTTCAGAAGATTTGCCAGGCAAACAGCATAGTATAAAATTTAGTTTTATTTAATTTGTGTTTTATTGCTTTTAAATTTAGCTTGCAAAAAAGGACATGATTAAAGAGCTACAGCTGAGTGAAGGTACAAAGCTTCTGTTGTAGAAATCGGAGTGATTCTGGGTCTGTAGATAATTTGTAGCTGTGTTTTAGCCCAGAAAATTGTGCTGCAGGGGTGTTTAGTGGGTTTAGATGTGTGTCTGAAATCAGCTGGATAGATTGAATGCAATATCTTACTCGACCTTTTTCTTTGTTATGGCTACTGTTGGCTGTGTCAAGGCCAAAATATTGGTACATCCATGGAGACCATCCATTCCTTATTTCAAAGTAATATTACAAAATTCATTCTTTCATTGCCAGAATGAAAGAAAGACTCAGTCAACAAACCAGTCCTTAACAAAAACACAAAATAATTAAACTTTTAGTTGATCTTTGTTTTCACTGTAGAATTCAGTCAAAATAATTCCCATCTTGATGTAAACCTATCCACAAATCTTCCTACAAGTGTCTTTTGGATTTTCTGAAGATCTCACTGTCTTGCAAATCTGAAATAAGAAAAAATACATTTAGGTTTCTTTTAAATCTTTTCTCTTAAAGGCAAAGAAGGGACAGAACTTATTTACAGAGATTTTTAGTTTTACATGTGTGACCCAGGAACATTTCTGGACAAATTTCATTATCTCTTCGGTATACAGGAAATGCCTGGTGCCTGTGAATGCTGGTAGGTGTGTTGCTGAGTTTTGATGGGCAGAATGCAGGATTGGAAAATGGAAACATTTTCTGAGCTGCTCTTGGGGCTGTAGAAAAGGAAGCTTCTCAGCTAAGGGGGAGGTACTGCAAAGAGGTTTTCTTTGGGCTTTAAGCAGGACAGGTCAAGCCTTTGAAGTCGTTTGAAGGGAAATGAAAGTTCTGCCTCAAAAAATTGAAGTGGACACCAATCAGCTCCAACATTGAGATCACTGCTGGAAGACTTTTTCTTTTGTATTTGGTAAAAGAAAAGAAAAGAACCAAGGATTGATAGTGATTTATGCAAATATGACAGGATTTGCTTCTCAGGGGGAGATTTGATGAGTGCTAAATCTAAAGCCTCTTTTCCAAATGTGCCTTCATTTCCCCTGTCTGAAAAGAGAGGCATGTGTAACTGAGCTCAAGCAATACCAATTTGCATTTATGCAGCACATTCAAAATCAAAAGCTCCCGATACTTTTTAATAATATGCATTGCAAAGATTTCAAAGACTTTTAAAATGCAAAAGGTGGTAAATGCATTTTCAAAACAGCAGCAGACATTGTGAAGTAAATTACAAAAACGCCCAAGCTTCAATTTTTCAAAGACTGTGATTTTTTAGTTGGTTTTTTTTTTTTTTTTTTAACTGAATAGACAACCTGTGTGTATGGGCAAATATCTAGGAGAATAGACTCAGAACACATGTAATATAGAGCAGAAAAACTCTTTAAAATAAGTAAAAATTGACTAATTAATATGAATTTTTGTATTTTATTTGCTCAAAAAATTATTTCTTAAGTACCAGGAAAGAGCACAATAACTGTCTCAAGATTTGCTGTAGATAAAGCAAAAAATATTTTAATCCTTCCTGATGAAATTATAATAGTAGTTCCAGCATAGTTGCTAAGAAATAAACAGAGAATTTTTTATGAAAAAAAGAAAAATTTGTTATGGCAGTTTTAAAAGTAAAAAGCTGTATGTTCATGTTATTATGAACATTATGAAAATTTAAAGCAGTTCAGTTTTCTGAAGTTCTCTCACAGAATATTAATAATAAATCTTCATAAGAGAAAATCTTTCTATAGTCAACACTATAATATTTTTCAACTGTAAAGACAGTTAATTGAAATTAATTAATTAAGTAATTAAAAAATAATTGATCAGAAAAAGGCTTTTTCTTTGTGATCACTAATGCCTGACCTGTAAAAATATATTTTAAAAAAATCCAGTGATTGTTATTCCACAGTTGAAAGAGGAAGAATCAGTGTTCTGGACAACATTTTTGAAGATGGGAAAGAAATAGCAGCAGTAATATGACAATACAAGATGAGTGATGCAGTCAGTAGTTAGAACTTTGACAATGCACCAGCTTTTTAAAAAATTTACAATAATGGTCTTGCATATGATGAAATGTAAGACAGTGTCATAATTGCAGGTTAAGTCAATGACAAATTGTTTGCTGAGAAATAGAAATGTAAAGTACATAAACATCATGTTAAACTAAAAAGGGTTTCACTTAGTAACATATCCAGCTTCACAGGTATCTGACTTCGTGTTTTGATTCTCACCACTGTCAGTGAGGAATAGAAATCCATTCTGTAAATCATAAGTACCACTGAGATACTGAAACCTCAAAAAAGGTCGAATACCATTTCTTTGCATAAAGGACTGTGCATAGAAAGATTACATAGTACATTTGGATGTTTCTGGAGTATACCAGAAATTTTTAAGCACTCCACCTTACAGTTGTAGTGCTTTCAATTATTAAAACCTTCTGCAGTTCTTCATCTCTCTTCTTACCTCTGTGCTGTAATCAAGAAAATGTTCTTCTGTAGATAGACATGCAAGCAGAAGCTATTTGATATTGATTCTGATGTGCCTGAGCTACAGATTAGAATTAATTAAAACCATGTGCAACAAAGAGTTTAATGAATTAATTTAAAACAATTATGTATGGAAATTATACAGACAAGCATAATTTAAAAAGTAAATTCAAGTGTCAAATAATTTAATTGCATGCTTGAGGGTTTAATTGCATGCTTCAGGGTGTTTTAAACAAATGATAGAAAAAATGTTAAGTGCTAACAAAAGTGGTGCATCCTCTAAAGCACTGCCTTTCATTTTTCACATTGTTCCATACTCCCATTCTAGGAAGACTGCCATGCAGTTTCTGAGACACTCCATAGTCAGAAGGGATTTGTACACATACATATGCTTTCCAATACTGGGACTTTATTTCATAATTTTAACAAAAGACTAAAGACTTGAAACAGGCACTGTTAGTGAATCAACAGCATTGAGAATGCACAGAAGTGATTAAGCATCCTCTGATGCATTTAGAGATTGAAAAATAGCTCAGAAAGCAAAGATATTTAATGCAGAAGAATGGGTAACAGGGCACTATGAGCATTAGAAATATGAGACCAGCTCTTAGGGCAGCCAGGCAGAACACCATGAGCTGGTATAAATATCACCAATGTGTCTTTCAGTAAGTTAATTCAGAAACAACTTCTGAACTGTCAAGCAACATGAAAATAGACCAAAGGGATTTGCAGACTGCAAAAGCAAAAGAGGTAACTCCAAAGCAGTAGTAGCTGTGAATCACCTTTGATTGACACATTGCTTGTAGCAAGGAATTTTTTGATTCTGTTAATTTCATTAACTACAATACTTGAAAATATGCTTTGGGAAACCATGAGGATACAATAACTAGTTGTGGGAAACAGTACACTGACTCATCTCTCACTGAAGTCAATGGAAAAACTATGATTTACTTCAACAGGTTTGACCAGCTTCATGTCTGAAACAAAACCTTTGACAGGCTTTCATGAATCATGAGATAAAAATATCCTCAGATTGAGGCTTTGAACTTCTTTATATGTGAGATTTTTGACTTTCAAATACCCGAGACAGACCCTTCTATTTAACCTTGGACAACTCACACTAGTTGCTGTAAATGTCTCTCTTCCACTGCATGTTGGCCAACATTTGGTGACACTGATAATTATTTGTGAAGAAGAGTGGCATGCCCCAACAGTCTCCCACGCTCACCAAGAACACAAAGCTCTACAGAAACCTCCTTTTGTGTTCTCAGAATTAAAAAAAACATTAATCAAAATTATCTCCTCTAATAATAAAAGGACCCATCATCTGCCTAAAAATAAACACTGGAAACAAAACATAAAAACTGCAAACTTTAATTAGAAACACAGAAAATTGAACATGTCTGATTCAAACTTTTGGCTTGAGTTTCTGCCCTGAAAATAGCACAGCAGATCTTGGCTAAATGCAGGATTTGTTCTGGATAGGCACCAGGAGCACCCAGGCTTCTCAGCGCTGCTCAGCCCCCAGCCCAGGGCAGCCTGGGAGAGGATTTTCCCAGGTTCCCCTCACCCATGAACAGGAGGGAAAAGATGCTTGCTTTGGCTGATCCACTCCAGACACCACACCAAGCTTCCATCAGCTTAAAGAGCAGCCTAGAAAATTTGTCTAAGTCTTGATTTAGCTCTTTTAGATGCTGTTGAAGGCAGTTGTGTCTCTCCTTTCTTCAGCTGGTTTTTCACGCGGTCAGTGAGAGAAAGTGAAGCAAACAGTGGCTGTAGTCAGTAGGAAGATAACTGTCCTTTTAATCAGAATTGCAGGAATTTTGACTCCCTTGGTAGTTGTCGCAGGGCACTTGTTAAAATATTCCTGTTGTGACTGAATTCAGAACTTCCTGTTCAAGGAGACAAATCTTTTCTCTGACTTTACCTTATGGGACCAGATGATACCTCTCTCTAAGGTACCTGATATTTCTATCCATTTCATTGCACCAGTATGTATGAAGTCATAAATAAACCCTGCTTAAATATGGGAATTTCTCTGAGGCTGGGGCTGCTTCTCTGAGTAGAGCCGAACACATTGAGATGCCAATCACCCAACAGTGGGGCTGCTTACCATAATACGAAGAAACAACAATTGAATAATTTTCCTTAGTATTTTTTTTCCTTTATGAATGGCATCTAATTACATTGCAATAGAAAGAAATGTAGGAAGTAATAGATGGCAATTTAAAATGACAGAACTCTGTGTTCCTTTTTTTTTCCCTAAGTTCTTTAGATGTCTCAAGAATTAATTACATTTTTTTCATGATGGCCTTGATCTGCCAAGCATGTTAGAGGCAGTAATTTCATGAGGAATCTAAATGACTTCTTCTTTCAAGTATCTTGCATCCCTCGTACATACATACAAGTACAGTACACAGACCTGATGCTGATTTTAGCCAGCTTTTTCAAGCACTAATGTTTTCATAGCATGTCATTGAACTGGTAAAGAGGGACACACTTTTTAAAGTACTTATGAACAATTGTCTTATAAACTTTTATGCAGCCACATAATGGCTAACATCTGCTGATGCTCAAACTACTATGTCATGAATTTAAATGAGTTTGTGAATTCTTTTGTCCTTTCTGATTAAATCTTGTATCTGCCAGGTACAATTTGTACTGAAACAATTTGTCTAGGGGAGAAAGGTTTTAAAATAAACGCAGAACTCAACTATTTGCTGGTCACCTAGGGCAGCATTGCTGAATCATATGGCTTCTGTGAGGCGACATGTGAAAAAAAAATTTGAGGTATTGGCAGATAGATGGTTGTGTCAGTGACTGTGCTGGCCTGGGTTGGCCAAGGATGGGTGACAGCCACGATCCCTAAACACACAGGTCTACTCTTATTTCCCTTAAAATGAGCTCAGGCCCTTAGGCAGGCACACTTCATACCTGTGTAAATACGAAGGACAAATCTCTGTTCTTTCTCTCTGAAAACAATGAGGAAAAGTCTGAATAACCTAAAAGGCAGTAAAGATGGTTTCTTCTGTGGTTTTGAAGAAAAATAAAATAGGAAATTATTTCCAAAACTGAGATAAGAAATACATGAAGATACAAAACTGAATTAATTAATGGGACTTTGAGGACCAGAAATTCAGAAAGGAATACAAAATAAGGTGAATGTAAAAAATGCTATCTGTGAGAATAAAAGTAACAATAGCTGAGGTGAAAAAATAATTTTAAAAATGAGAACCTTGATAGTATAATGAAAATCTAAATAAGAATATTTTAAAAAGATGATAAAAACATTTTTATTAAAGCATAAGAAGATAGATCGAAATAAAGATCAGACAAAGGATAATATACATGATTTTTGTGTTCAAAACAGCAGAGACCTGTAAATTTCACATCAAACATTCAAATGTCTAGCTAAAGCAATCTGCAAAATATCAGGATTGCTCTGAGAATTTATGGGGTGTAGAAACTGGAACAGACATTGTCCATCTCACTGGCTGTGTAGTTTAACTTTACCTCCTAGAAATTATCAGCACAAATTACTAAATTATCAATGCATCTTAGAGGAATGATCTCTTTAAGGTTAGTCCAAAACTCCATTGACTTCTCTCTTTTCCCCTGCAGTGGCCAATAATGTGTACTCAGTAAGAGAATAAAAATGGAGAATACTCCAAAAAACATTTTTCCAGCATACTCTTCCAATCTTTAGTGACCAACGGCTCAAGTATTCTTTCATGTTTAGTGGTCTACAGTGGATTTATAGCTCCTTATTGTGACTGGTTTCCTCTTGGACACCTGTAACCTTTTATCACGAGAACAATCACGCAGCAAGGAGTTCTGCATCTGATGCACAGGTGCTGTAAGGAACCACATAAAGGGAAAAAAAATTAAAATGACTTGCAGGACTGATAGGAAAAGAATGTCAGAAAGTCAGTTCTATTTGCATGACAGAACTCTTCCAGTGATTAAAGAAAAGTGGATGACATGATAAGCTGTGATTTTGGGAAGTGATGGATTTTGCCCTGTGAGCTTTCCATACGCAAAGAAAGAAAATAAGTGTACACAGAGATGAGAAAAGGAACTATGTGTTGCTTGCAAACCAAACAGGGAGGTGGTTCTGATAGAAGCCTGAAAGGTTTTGATGACAATCATATTAAGATGAAGGATGATACCCCTTCTGGAGGGTGGAATAATACTCTTGAAAAAGTTGCTTGTGACATGAAAGGAGAAGGAATTGTAAGTGTCAGTGAGTGAATTGGTATCAGAAGGAAAAAAATATGAAAAATCTTTCCAGAAGTCTCCTATGGAAATAGAGTTCTGTGTGAGCACTGCAGGACAGAATTTCAAAGATATTGCAAATAGTCTTAATTCTCAGATCAGTTTCTGATGCAGCAAGCTGCTTACCTCAGAGAGGTATGTGTAATTGCAGGTTGAGTGGTTTTAATTCTGAAGTGTAACTACACTGTTGTCAGTGGAATAATGCCAAAGTCCACCACCAGATAAAGATCTAGTGCTTGTGTTTGTTTTGTTTTACAAAGGAAAAATGTAAATCTTAACAGAAAGTTTAATAAAAGACACTCTCTGATAAGCTTACTGGGTGAAAGTTTTGAAAAAGTGTCTTGGGATAGAAAAGTTCTGAAACACAGTGGATCCAAAGCAATGGTCAGTTTGTGAGTGTTAATTATACATGTTCAATGTTAAAATATTTCTTATATATGAAACACATTAATGCATTTATGTAATCAGACCAGAGCTAGTTGAATGC
The DNA here is from genome assembly GCF_035770615.1 of Melospiza melodia melodia. Taxonomy (NCBI): domain Eukaryota; kingdom Metazoa; phylum Chordata; class Aves; order Passeriformes; family Passerellidae; genus Melospiza; species Melospiza melodia. The sequence goes on from NC_086199.1 coordinate 11,749,879, forward strand.
CTAGATTCCAGAATGGAATTCAGTGGGCTGAAAGTTCAGGGTGCCTGTTGGCCAGTGAGCAGCCATTTGAAACCTCACTCTCTTGACTTTCAAACTGGATCCTGCAGGCCAGACCTACAAAGGAATTTAGGTTCCCCTTTCTTTTACAGAATCCCAAAGATGCTTAAGTAGGGTTTGGGAGCCTGAAGTCTTTGTATGTCTTGGCTTGTATATGCAACATTTTCTATAGACTTGTGCACAAATCACAACCACGAAGGAACACCTGGGGAGGGAGAAAGAGGAACTGATCTCACAGCTTCATATGTTTTTTATTACTAGGTAACTCTTTCCATGCAGTGTGTGTGTACAGAATGGTTGGGGTCTGGCTCCCAGGGAGGGCAGCTTACATCACAGAGTTGGGAATAAACAGCCAAAAGTTCAGCACTATTTAGTAAAACCCAGACCAAGCTACTTGATCTTCAGACATAGAAAACACATCTTTTGCAGTCTGTGGAGTACTTTATTAGCTGTCAGTAGATATGGCATGACTTTCTTTCCAATTTCCCATGGCTGCAGTGTGTCGCCAGAAGTATCTGTTAATTTTGAATATGTTCAGTGTTGGTGGATGGGGTGCAGGACAAGGTTGAAATGTCAAGAAATTAATCTGAAATGTTCTGGATTTCTTCCACGTTGTGGGATCCAGCCCATACTGCAGGTGGTGGTCCTATAAAACAGTTGTTTTTCACAAATCATTCTGCCTTGCTCATTAATTTAATGAACCAGAGGGACATTTCCCTGCAGTCTTTTTTAAAAAAAGGGCTATCCAGACCTACATGTCTGCTCTCCACAGTCTGCAAAGAGTTACACCTCCCTTGTCAATGTATATGTGGAGACAGAGAATTCATTGGGTGTTATGGACCAGCCAGCTGAAAAGAGAGACCAGATCTGGAAGAAGCAGAAAGTGTTAAAGCCATTGAAAGTTATTAATGTGAAAGTTATTTCACTTCAAATTGCTGAAAATGCAGATTTGTCTCATTTTTAAAGCTCTATAGGACAGTTTAGACAAAAACCCAGATCAGCAATAATTAACATCTACGGAGTTCATCTATTGGACATACTTTGTCCTGTTCATGAAACAAACACAGTTGCACAGGTCAGCGTTTTCAAAGATTCCAAACTGAAGGCTCCAGGGAGGACTTGCTAAAAGAAAATTAGTGAATTAGTGCTCTTTTTTTTTTTTCTTTTTGTTTTGTTTTGTTTTGTTGGTTTGTTTATTTTTTTTTGTTTTGTTTTGGTTTGCTTTTTTTTAGGTTTTTTTTTTTTTTTTTTTTTTTTTTTTTTTGTGAAAGGTTTAGGGGTTCCAACAGTTATGTAGTCTGAAATCAGAGCAAAAATAACATAATCCCAATTTTGTTTTCTGAGGAAACAATTTAGAGAGAAGGTGCTATCTAAGAAGGTGCACCAGACAAATGGTTGGGTCTTGGACCTAGAAGCTCTTGGTAAGCACCTTCCCTGCCACTGAGCTACAAAACAGGTCTTTCTTCAGTCTCTCCTCTTCAGCCCTCAGTGTTCATGTAAACAATCCAGTGTTGATTGAAGAAGACAAAAAAGGAGAGACATTTAATCTAGATACATCTGGGAAGATACATTGTTCAAAATCACCAGGTCCTGCATTCCACATGGCAAATGTTCTTTCTTCCTCTTCAGTTGCACCCTGGCTCTGAGATGATTTCAAAACAGTGTGTTTCTGTGGACTATGCAGAATTTGCTGCCTCTAGGCTTCTCCAAAGGAGTCTTTAGAAGGGACATTTCAGATGAAGTTCTCCAGTGGTGCTGAGTGTGTGCGTGCTAACAGTCCCCACTGCCTGTTCTCACTGGAAAGGAGTTAGAACAACTTTTGACCCCAAAAATGCTGTAAGGCATAAGTTAAATTATAATTTTGATTCCTACAATTTCCTGACAAACAAGGGCTAACCTATAGCTTACAAATTCAGATAATTCAGCAGGGAGCAGATACTTGGAAAGAAGAAATGATAGATGAGATGGGATATAGAAGAGCTTTTGTACAGCAAACCAGATAAAATTATGTTTGCTCCTGAGTGCCTTTGTGTTGTAAGGTCAACTCTTTGGTGGAGAGAAACAATACTGGCACTTAAACAAGATTAGGAGCAAGAGGGCATGGTTGCAATCCAAGTTTGGGAGGGGCGGACAGCACTTTGAGGAAGGAGAGGAACTGGGGACTTATGAGAAAGAACACTGTAAGCAAGCTAAGGAAATGAAGGGCAATTTAAAAAAAATAATTGGCTGACTATGAGCATGAGCTGGCTATTTAAGAAACTTGGGTTCACTTTTGCTTGTGCCAGGTACAAACTGTTTCATCTGCTTCAGGGAAAAAGTCTAAGATGTCACAAGATGAAAACCTAGTGTAGTTTGGAGAAGTTGGAAAACTTATGTAAGACGTTATTTTATTCATTTAGGACAGTCTAAAATCAGATAGTTATTAAGCCCCTGTATACAAGGTAGTTTAGTCCTTGAGGAGAGACAAAAAGTATCCAGACTACGCTGAAAGAAGACTGCATCCTTCTTTCCCTTCCCTCCTGCCACTCTCCCATCCATTGCCTTTCCTCTACAACTGCAAGTCTTTGTGCAGCTAGTGAGTGAAGGTGATTGGGAAACGAATCAGTTTAAAAATAAACCTTGTGCTGGGTTAGTTTTAGCCTGGATTGGTTTCCTGATCTGGTTCCTAGTGCAGCCAGCATGGCCAACGGTGTCTGTATCTCGCTTTACGGCCGCAGCCTCTGCCTTCTGTGATTTGCATTAGCCTTGCAGCTGCTGCACGTGTGCTCCGCAGGACTCTCAGACCACACTAAGGAACACCGTGCTATGGAAAGAGAGGGCTGGGTCTTCCATGTGGGGAAATAACACTGTACTCAACTGGAAATGTTTTACTGGAAATGTGTCTATTGCCATCATTCAGGCTAAGCTTGCGCAAAATAACTCAGTGACTGAAATATGCTTGCCATAAAACTACCTGTGCTAATTTCAGATTTTTCTGTGATTTCATGGCTACTATAAATGTTCTTATTCTCATATAGCATTGCCAATTAACAAACTTTATAACTCTGTTCAGAAACTATTGTGAAGCACTCTTCCTGTCCTGAAGTGTGGCCCTTTCTAATGGGCCTTTCTAATTCTCAGAAGAGAAGTCTGAAAATAGTGAATACAAAAACCATGGTTTCTGCTGCATTTAAAAAAAAACATTTTATACTCATCACCACTGGACTTTACTTTTTCCGTTCTGCTATCTAGCTGCACAGCTGTGCTGTCTCAAATTTAATTGTACTCTAATCCTGCAGTTCTGCCCATCTCTTCACCACCTCTAAGTCTCTGCCTAAACTCTCCTTTGCTCTTGACAGGTCTTAGCAAGTTCTGCCTTTGATCTTTCTTTTCTTTTCTTTTCTTTTCTTTTCTTTTCTTTTCTTTTCTTTTCTTTTCTTTTCTTTTCTTTTCTTTTCTTTTCTTTTCTTTTCTTTTCTTTTCTTTTCTTTTCTTTTCTTTTCTTTTCTTTTCTTTTCTTTTCTTTTCTTTTCCTTTTCTTTTCTTTTTTCTTTCCTTTTCTTTCCTTTTCTTTTTTCTTTTCTTTTTTCTTTTCCTTTTCTTTCTTTCTTTCTTTCTTTCTTTCTTTCTTTCTTTCTTTCTTTCTTTCTTTCTTTCTTTCTTTCTTTCTTTCTTTCTTTCTTTCTTTCTCTCTGCTCACTCACTATTTCACTCTCTTTCTGTTTTATTTTTAACACAAGACATGATGCTTCCTCTTCCTATTAGCTTGGGACCCTTTCCTGCTTTGCAGATTTATCCTTCATGGTCATGAACACAAGCACGCTTCATGTGTTCTTTTCTTTTTACATCCTCTTGCCCTCTTTCTTCTCAGTTCTTTATCTCCCATGTGCCCATTCTCTTCCCTCTCTTCCTTTCCTTGACCTCTTGGTCTCCTCTTGTTTGCTGTTTTCACTGTTTCTAGTCTGTTCTACTTGCTATACCATATGTTAAATATCTCACATCATAAATAAAACACTTTTGACTCCTTCCATGTCTAGCTACTGGCCCATCTGCAGTTGTTCTTTCATCTCTAAGCTTTCTGAATATGCTGTTTACACTTTTTCTTCCTAGAGCTTTTCCAATCTGGCTTCCATCCTCTGCCCTTAAATGAAACCATTCTTTCCACAACATCTAATGGCATCTACTTTGCCAGATCTCAGACTCACTGCTATAACCGTAACTTCTCTTGGCCTCTCTGCTTCTGCTGTCCTTGAAATCTCCCTGGGATTCATCAGGTCTGGCTTTCCTTGGCTGCTTCTCTGATCATTTCTTTAATACATCCTCTGGAGGATCCTCCAGTTCTTGGTAAAGAAATTGAGGGGTTTTAGCCTTGTGTTTTTAGCCTTTAACCAAAAACTTCCTTGTCATCTCTTTGTTGAAGATTCACAGATCTACCAATATATTCCTCCCCTGTCTCCTTCTGTCCTAAATAAACTTTTAATCTGACACCTTTATAAATGATTCACTATTTAAACTTAATTTGGCTGAATGACAGATTTTTCTACCACAGACCTTTTCCCTATATTCTTCTCACTAACCGTGGACTTTAATGTGGTTGACATCCCTACTCTGATTATCATCTAGCTCCTCACAGCCAAGCAATCTATACAATTAACAAAAATGTAATCTCCAAGACATAATGCTTCCTAGTCATGCGGGTTTCTGTAACTCCTGTCACAGAATCAGAGAATCACAGAATAGTTTGGGTTGGAAGGCATCTTTAATGGTCCCAGTATGACCAGGGACACCACTTAGATCAGGTTGATCAGGGCACCCTCCAACCTGGCTTTGAATATTTCCAGGGATGGGGCACCCACCACCTTTCTGGGAAGTCTGCTCTAGTGCCTCACTACCCTCACAGTTAAGAATTTATTTCCAATATCTGATCTATGCTCTTTCAGTTTGAAGACATTGCCCCTTGTCCTATCGCCATGACCCCTTTTAAAAATTTTGCCTTTTCCTTCTACTCTTCTTGTTTCCTGACAAAATATGTAGTATGTTTTTCTCAGCCCCTATTGGTCCCCTAATGTTCATTCAGGAAGCAGGATGAAAAGCAATATCCCCATTTCATATTTTGTGTATCTCTCATGTATCTCTGCCTTCACAGCCTTCAGTTATATTCTTCTTTATCCCATCGATGAGAGCACTACCTGCTGTCGGAGTCAAAGCTCTTTATACTTACTTCCACTTGCCATAAATTATGAACTCCTGCTCCCCCTTGTTAACTTCTCAGGCAAGGATCCTTGTGGTTTTGATGGCCAAATTTCCTGTAAAATATCTGTAAAGCAATCTCATTGCTTTGCCTCAAATCCCTCTCTAAATCCCTTTCCTTTGGGAAACACAGTAAGGCAGCTTAAAGTGATGATACTAAAGTCTCAGGTTTTCGTTCTTTCCCTTTGTTTTATTCCATTGCTTACCCTAGACAACCAGTGAAATTTTTTTCAGATATTTTCATCTTTTTTATTCCATCTATATTCACTACATTCTAATTATAACATCTATAAAAAGCAGAAAAAATAAGTCACAATTGCACAGTAGTTAATTTTGAAGATTCTACGACTGCATGAAGCTTTTTCTGTATGTATATGTATATATATGTGACTGGCAGCATAAGATGGGAAAGGCAAATATTCCACATCTTGCTATGTAAAGCTTTAAAATAGTGGGAAATTTAAATAAATAAAATGGACATTTTCATATACCTGCTGTCAATGTCTAGATTTTGTTTTTATCTCAAAATTAAATACCTGATGCTGTATGCATATATATACGCACACATATGTGGTGATATATATATATATATATATATATATATATATATATATATATATATATGTGGATATATATAGCCTACTGAATATTCTACTTGGCTGGTAGTATGTGTTGAACTTTTGATGTACTCTATAAAAGGTGGAAAAAATATGTAAAGTAGTTAAAGTGGTGTTGACTGATGAGTGAGCAGCTCTTAGTAAAAGGAGATAGTGTGTTATTCTGCCAAGTGAAGTTATCCTTTGTGTGGGGCAGGCATTCTGAACCTTTTTTCTTTTTTCACTTGGTGTGTGGTCATCCTGAAATGCCTTAGAAATGTCTAGTTTTCTTCTTGTGAAGCAGATTTGTTTTTCTTTCCCTCTTTCTTTCTTTTTTTCCGTTTTGGTGGATACTTCATTTTCCTGGTAGGGAGCTGTTGTCTTGTGGATTTTAAGTTTTTAGAAGTAATATGTGTGTTTGAGCAGGAAAGAGACAGATCCTCAGATGTCAGACACTGGCAAAGCTATTTTGAATATGAGGCTTATTTGAAGATATTTGTCATGATACTTACGTATTTCATATAAATTAAAAGCCAAGAATAATTTATTATTTAAATTATTAAATAATATTTGGAGAATAATAATTTTGCTTTCAAAACCAGGATCTTTTAAAAATAATTTTCACAAATGCCCACCAGAAATTAACATAGTTCTCATTCCAGTTATAATTAAATTACACCTTAAAGGAAGCTTTTCAGAATGTTGAATATATTAGGCTGCCCACAAAAAAATATACACAAATGCATCTGTATTATCTTTTTGCAGATGAAAATCCTATTTTAAAATGTAAACGTCTGGTCTAAACCCAAGGGTGCGACCTTAGCTACAGAGGGGCATGCCAGATTGCCACACCGGACTGACATTTTTTGTTTGCCTGTTACGTCCAAGAGCGCTGTGTTACGAGTTGCTCACAGATGGACAAATTGGAAGGCTCTTTCCTCACATCCTAAATGGAGTTCATGGTTGCAAGATATAATTCACCAATGGTTTCCTTTTCAAGAGCAGAAATTAAATCTGTCATCGCTGGAAAATGCCACAGTTATGAAATTTCCATCCAAATTGAAAGAAATGTGGCAAATGGGCTATAAGGTTGTTAAGAGTACGGGAGAGCCTCTTCTATGGGAAAAATGAGATTGGTATGTTTATCTTAGTGATACAGAGGATGAGAGATTTAAAACCTGTCCCTCAGTGCTCGTGGGAAGAGGGCATTTCAGGCTATTTCAATGAAAGGGGAGATGGATACATGCCAGTTCTGATGATGTTTCTTCTGTGATCAACAAGAAAATGCTGGTCGTCAGAGCTTTCAGATGACAGTCTTAGTAACCTAAAGATCACAACCCATGTCCAAGCCCTATTAGTTTCTTTATGGGGCCTATGACAGTCCTGAAAAGGTATGTTCAACTTGCTTCTGTAATGGTCACGTGGATTTGCTGTCCCAAACTGCCCCTTCCCATCCTCCGTCCTTATAATAACTTGCAACATATGGAGATGTACTTTATTTATTTTTATTTTTAAATAAAGATTTCAGAGTGTTCATGTCCTCTTTACTTTCTAAGGCAGTTTTACATGGGAGTTTAGTAAACCTTCTAACATTAGAGGCCGATGGCCAGCTCAATGACCAAGCAGAACAAAGGTGGAAACCTCAGACAAGGTTAGGAGAGTTATTACTAAAAATTGAATCTCTACATGAGTCTAAGAAATAAGTGCAAACTGACTCTAAAAATTAGAAGACAACTCTCTGAATACCACTGCAAATGCCACTGGCAAGAGACACGTCTCTAAGCTGTCTTCAGACTCCAGAGTAAATAAATAAAATATTTCAGAGAGAAGAGCGTTGTATATGTTGGCAGTATTTCCTGACTTTGTGTGTAAAACCGAGCACGATTCGAACTTCCACTAGGTAAAGACACTGACACAAGAAACTCATTTAAACTGGTCAAATTCTAACAAACATTTTCTGTGAAATTTTGGTGAGGTGGAGTTTGCCAGAAGTTTTTCCAGGAATTAACAACCTCCAAAGACTGCAAACACTTTTTCTTCTGAACATCTCTAGCCAGAATCTTTCTCCAAAACTCATAAAGCAAGAACTTGAGAAAACCTGCCTGAAAAGCAGTCTGCTTTGTAGAAATATAGTAAGAACTTGCCAATCTTTGAAGCCAGAGAGAACCTAAATAAAGGCAGTGAAGACTTTGCACTCACTCTGCTTCCCAAGTGCTATGGAAGAAAATGAACAAGTTTTAAACAATCCACTGGGGGACTTGACCTTTTCCTATACTCCCTCTTCTTCTTCCAACCTCGATTTCTCTACAGGAAAGTCATATAAATGGCTGATCTTGGTTCATCTCTATTTAAACTTTGGGCCTCTCTCCCTCTCCTTTGGGCCTCTGTACCTACTCCTTTCCCCACTCCTAGCCCTTGGTAATCAAAACTTGGTTTATACTCATTCCAACTCACCCCCCAAAGTCAAACAAATAAAACACCCACATTCTGTATGAGATCACATTACTTGGTGATGTTGGTTCTGGTGTTACCTTACACTTTCAGCTGGTCAATTATCTCTTTGGAGCAGTTTGAAATGTTCTGTTGGCCAATTGACTCAGTGCTACAATTCTTGCTCATTTCCAGCAAGCCTAATGGATGAATGGCACTGAGCACGTGATCTTGGAAGATATGCACTTGCCAAGATCTCTGGCAAGAATCAGCTCTGTATAAATCTTAAGAGGCTAAGTTGGTCTGTATTTTGTTTTTGTTGTTGTGAGTTTTTGTTTTTGTTTTGGGGGTTTTTTTTTTTAACATGAGAAGGAATTAAACATTATTTTTAACCAAAAGGGATTTTAACTTTAGACACTGCCTGTGCACAGTCTCAATAAGGACAAAGGTTGTGAGAAATGGGATGACATTTTGTTGCATAATTTTAAATTGAATGAGATTTACATATATTTTTGCTAAAAACAATGCAAGGAGCATGCATTCTTCGAGGAGATAATTTTGTCAAAAGTTCAAACTTGGCGAGCACAACTACGTTAAATGTCCAATCAAATTTTTAAAGAGGCAATTATCTAAGATAAGATGGTCATTCATGCCTATGCAGTCGTTCATGTTCTCTTGACTTTGTAGACTTTAAAATTTTACCACCATCTCACAATACCTGACCTTTGGCATGCTTTGATCATACTTTCAGAAGTCTTACTAAAGAATGGTTAATTCTGCGGTGCATGAAATTTGCACAATACTAACTTCATTTTTTCTTAATGGAACACATTTTTACTATTTTGCAAGCCATTTGCAAGTTATTGCTTCATGGTTGGTTTTAAAATACAGTTAGGAAAATCAAAACAAGTCTTGATTACAAATTAATTATGCAGTGAAATAAATTAAAATACAAAATAAAATGAAGTAGCTTTCAAGTGAAATGTTTAATCAGTTTCAAGTGTTCTGAAGGGAAATGATAAATGATATAGCACCTTTTACAGAAAGTCTTAAATATGGTAAAAATTTTGTAGACTGTAGCTGCATAAATAGTTACAGTTAATTTAAAACAGCTTTCAAAGTACTACAGCAAGATAGGTTTTGGCGAAGCATACTTGAATAGAAAGAAGGTTCTATTTTTTTCTCCCTTTCTTTCTTTCTTTGCCTGCCATCCCTATAGCTTGTATCTAACTCTGGTTTGTCATCAAATCGTGTATGACAGAAGTCTTGACCTGTTGGAATGATATCCCTGAACCAGAGTTCTGTCTGTAGGCATCTTCAGATCATCTGGACTCCTGACCACTCAGTTACAGTGCACTCAGGCACAGCCTTGCCCTCAGCTAGACCGATGACTTCATTGCACCTGACAGGAACCGTAGTCTGTGTTACTGAATACTTTGTCCCAGTTAGAGGTTCTCTTGGATAAGGATGGCTTTGGTTTCTCATTGGTACTATTTCAAACATAATGTGATTTTGATCCCTTTGAACCATAGTTATAAAAATTAATAATGGTAATAACAGGAGCAACATGAATAGAGGTGTATCTGATAGGTAATTACTGTGGGCATGTCGTAGGAAGGAGACCAGGACACCAGATGGTTCATCACAGGTCCAGTTTATTAAAGAAAGCATCAAACACTTATACAGCAAATAATAAGCTCATGAATATTCTGTAAGCCAAGCAATCTATTGGTTAAACTGTATCATTAACTCATCCACATTCCTTTGGGCCTACGTTCTCTACTTCTCACACCTCGCTGTCCATTTCTTTATCATCCTCCGCTTGGCCCAAGGACACGTTATCTTTGCAGGTGCAAGATTTGGAATTAACCACGGTCTTGTACTTTTCCATTCTTTAGCCTGCTACTTTCTCAACAGACACCCTGCCTGCAAAAAGGCCTCTGCCCTAGTTAGGACATCTTTACCAAATTAATTCGGCTGTGTCCTCTCTCCTCAAGCCACTCTTTGACAAAACTCTCCACACGGGCAGACATGGGACCTTCCTTTATTTTCTGTTGAAGTTAATTTTAATATTTTTCATCCTCAAGTATTTTTTCCGCCATTATTCTAAGAACTATGTACTTTATCTCCAGTCAAGTATCAATGGTTCCAGGCTGCTCTGTGGAACAGACAATCTACAATCTAAGCAGCAGGAGGATCAACATTCAAGGACAGTTCTGAAGCGCAAAGCTATAGGATCACTGCATGTCAGAGTTACATCCCTGATGGTCTGAGTTCTGTGCCAAAATCCAGTTCAAGACTAAGAAACAAATAGCAGTTCCAAAAGAAAACTGTTCATATCCTCAGGAAGCCTGGAATCCCTTTGGCCTACCATCAACACTTCTATTCTACCAGCAGATGACAAAGATTTTTCTTGTCTTTATCACGAACAGATAAATTTTAACTCCAGTCAAGATTTTTTCCCATATTCCTTCATTTCCCTTTCATTTCTGAAAACTGTTCTCAAAAAGTTGTGCTACTTCCCAGTTAAAGACTACTTGATGCCAGCCACTGAAATGTGGATTATGTATATGCTAAACTTGAAAGAATTCTATGTGTTTTTGACACCATCTTGTCTATATTGAATACCTAAGTAGTAAATACCTGCAGTAAAAACGTCTCTAATTTCCTTTTATTCAGTGCATATTGCTGAAATATGCACTTTCTGTCATTTAGTCTTAAAGATGAAGTTCTTTCATTCAAGTCCCTTTGTGGTAAATCTTTACAAAACCTCCCAAAGCTTGTCAAAAGCAGGAACTCGAAATTGCAGTTAAAATTTGTTACAGGTGCCAGCAAATATCTCCTAAATGAAATTAAGGATATGGCATGCCTTCAGAAGAAATGAATTCTAAGACCAATTCTATCAATTGAATCAATCAATTTTCCTTAAAACAACCTTGTACCAGAGATCTGAATTATCTGTGGGACTCATGAGAGTTTGATCAGCAGCTGTGCTGGGGAGCTTAGCCCCAGAACACATCAGAATGACCACATATTTCATCGCCTTTTCGATCAAAGGAAAACACTCACTTATTTGACGTCGCTTTCCCACAATAATTGCATGTTAGAGAAAAGCAAACCAAAGCATCTGATGCCCTAAGTGAATAGGCACAATCAAAGGACAGAACAAACAACGTAACATGCCGTTCCACCTCAAATGCTCTTGCTTCCCTCCTTTGCTCTTTTACTCCTCCAAAATGCCTTGGAACATAACCATCATTACACACTAAAATGATTCAGAGAAATTTTCACCAAACAAGGAATAAATTATGAGGACCCACAGTGAGAGTGCCTATGTTATTTCATCCTGTGTGGTGGCATGCATTATGGCCAAACATGTCAAACAGTTACCTCTCAGAATTTTAAACTCAAACAGAACTGATGTCTATGTCTCTATTTGAGTATCTCCCATCTCTTTGACTGTCCCCCTTATCTTTGAATTTCTTTGAGTTATTTCAGATTTTTCAGTCTTTGTATCTAATCTGGATTTCTTGTAGATTGTACAGATCCTTTACATAGAATTTATGTAGCCACATACGTAATATTTAAGGTTTTAACGGCCAGGTGACCCTTGTGTTACATTTCCCAAGGAGTCTCTGAAGAGTTAAGAGCTCTGGCGTTGTCTGCAGCTCAGAGGAAAGGCTAGCCATGGATTCCAGCATTGCTTTTTATTATGTTGCAGCTGTACTGCACTCAATTCTACTTGGACAAATTCCTGAACAAGAATCTATTTCCCTCACTTCACTTTTGGAGTAAGTACTGTTTTGGTTTTTGGCTCGGCTTTGAAGCAATGTTCTTTTTGTCAGTATTGAAGGAATGAAGGGTATATTTAAAGAATAAACTTGGGATGTGTTTGGTGATTTTGATTTAGGGTGTAGGAATAAGGTTCAAAAGGGATGGAAAACTTGAATTCTAAAAATAATGAGCATCTAAAGTTTAGTGGAGGTATTATTATTACATTGACTCATATGGGCCTTGCTTGATTTAGTTGTCTGTTTAGGAACAGGGAATTTATTTACAATGCAACAATATTTATAGCAGTTACAATTTATAAGTGCTCTATTCCAGTAGCTATTTAAATAAAATTATTAAAATTCAAATATAATATGTTGGTTGTCATACCTAGAAAATCCATTAGCCAGAGTTTAGTTTACTGCAGTTTTTAAACACTGATGCAAAATCACTCATTCACTTATGTGATTTTTAACTGGGTGCAAAACCTGAATAAATTAAGTTTTCTGAATATGTAGGTCACTTCAATCTACCCATAGACTATTTTAAGAAGACAGTTCTTGACTGCCATTTCCTCTTTGAGGTCTTAACAGAGTTAAACCTCAAGATACATGAGATTTGATGTTTCTCAAAACATTTGATGTTTTGATTTAATAGGACATCTATAGGTTGCTTATCCCATCCAATACCTGCGCTAAGAACTATATTAGCTCCATGGTCCCAGGGGGCACTCTACAGCAGAGTCAGGTTTTGGATCTCAACATTTCCTTTGTTAAATAGCAACGTGGAGAGAAAACAGCAGTGCAATACAATTATAGCTTAAAGTTACCACTTTGTTCATTGCCTACAGGCATTTACATATATTTAATGGTGTGCTTCAGTGCTGGGTGAAGGTAATTCATACAGCAGAACAAAATCTTCCAAAGAGGTTGGCCAAGAGCCTTTCTTCAGTTGCACTGTGGCTTGCAATTATGGAGAGAAATTTTGACAAAATGGCAAAAAATAAAGTAGACCCTAAACCAGAAAAATCAAAGGGAACAAAGCTCATTTTCTGACAGTGTGAATTATTGATCACTCCTGCCCATAATGGATAAAAAGTTATTTCAGATTTCCTTTGGAAACGTCAGCTTTCAGAATTAAATCATCTTTTGGTTGATGCCAGTAACGAATCAGACAAAGCCCTTAGCAGAAGGTGTGAAACATGATTTTCATGAGAGACTCTACACACCTCTGCTTGTAAGAACAAGTATACATTGACCAATGACTTTCACTGGTGTGTTTGAAGACTAAGTTTTGGGCAATCACCTAATAGCAGGTCAAGCAACAACTCACTCCACACAGGCTGGCCCTTTGCATTGCAACACCTGTGCAAATTAGGAAGCACTCCCTACCATGAGCCACACAATGTCAATCCCTCACCCACGTTTATTTAAAGAGAGGTATTTTGGTCTGCAAGCACAGTCGCATTTTCAGCAATCATCTTTTCCCTCTTTCTCTTATAAAACCATTAATTTGTATTATCTTCACTTAAATTATGTTGTTTTCCAGGAAAACAGAACATTTTATCTCTTTCTAAATCAGGAAAATAAGAATTTGTTACTGTATCCCTAATCTGACCAGTGCTGCTAAATTGGTCAATTTATGAACCTTTTTGCTCTCTTAAACACACTTTCTTCCCAGAAACAAGACTTTTTATAGTAAAAGAGCACAAAGCGAATGGTTCATTCCACTTTCCTGCCTGATAAGATTTTGCATTGAGCACATTTAAAATACTCTTTTATTGCTCTATGGTAGATTTTAGACAAACACGTTTATTTTTGTAGTGATCAAAGAGATATGGATACGTTTGTCATCTGTTACAGATCTAGAGGCAATAGAAGGAAGACTCCCCAAATCACATGAAGACATTTCTGCCCAGTTATGTATTCTTGGCTAGGTTACAGCCAAGGGGCCCTGGTCTGGCAGAAGTGACACTTTCATATACTCAACTTCATGACCACAAACAACAATAAGATGAAATGAAAAGGTCTGCTCTCCAGGTGCCAAGCTAAGCATAAATTTTATACTTCATGTCTTGAAAACTTCACTGAGACTTAGCTGAGTGTCCTGACTCTTCGTATTATTGAATATAAAGTTCAGTGCGAATTTTGCCACCTGTGACTGACCTGTGGATGGCAGGTCAAATAATGGAGTGTATGCACTGGGAGTATGGTGTGAGAAAGCCTGAGGGAAATTGCAGTGCCTCCTGAGAAGGTGTGAAAGGACAGGCTTAGAAAGCAAGGGGACTCTGAATTGCCAGTATGTAGCCAGTATGTAGGAAGATGAACCAAAATGGCACTTTTTAACATTTTTTTCCCTTTCTGTATAAGGATAGGAACTTGGCACTCAGTCAAGACTTCAAATAACCCTTGTTCTACATTCAGGTAACTCTTTTACTTGTCGTTTTTTTCTGATAGCCCCATATCTGAATAGTGCAAAGATTGATGTTGGAGAAGCCCCTATTTGATTCACTGTTTATGTGATGATGATGGCATGGGAGTATTTTAGAAATCACACCATACATGTTGGGTCACAGGACTGGGAGCATGTTTATGAATATGTCTTCAAATAAAGAGATATTCATTGCATAAGATATCATACATGCCCCAAGCTGCTTAAGAGTTGGAAAAGTAGAATATTTTGCATCTGGATAAGGAGCCAAATTCACAGTATGAGATAGTTATCATATATAAAATTTCAGAGAGATCAAAATATCTACCCACATGCTTATTTTCAGAGCATGGTTATGAAATATAAGCTGTCTTCACTATATTTTTTGTGTTGCAGTGTGTGCATGTCTTTTATGAATTTCTAACCTATTTTTTTATACTGGAAACATGACTTTTAAAAATGACAGAGAAGTTTCCCTTTTTTTTTAATTTCAGGAAATATATGTCTTTAAAAGCAGATTTATATTGGTCCCATTATTCAAAACATTAAAGACCTCAAAAGCTTTGAGAAATCCTATTTAGAAAGCTGCCAATAAAATGAGTTTCATAACTAATATCAGTTTTGATACGAATAAAGCTGTTGAAGACACTGCCAATCATTCATTCTCCTCCAGTTCAAATGCAGATCTTTAGAGGGATGACATCTCACTACACTGACATCTGGAACATAGCAACAAAATGCTGCTGGCTCAGAGAAACAGGAGCAACATGCAATATTCATTGCCAAATGTCACTTAGCAACATAACGTGTAGAGTGGAGGAAAACTCACATCAGCCATACCCTACCTCTCCAAACAAACAAAAGCTCCTTGTAAGACATATTTTGAAAAGGCAAATTATATCATTATGCTACCTAGGAAAATTTTCTGTTCAAAATACATGGAACAGAAGGGATCAGAATACAAGTTCTGGTTCATTCCATCAGAGAATGGATACAAGATAGAGTTACCCTTTGCATTGCAATGACAGCTCCCCCAGCCCCTTGGAAAAAGGATGTTCTGAGTTAAGAGGTGCAGCTGCAAAAACTCTCTGGCATATTATTGAACTGTTGTTTAACTTAAGTTATATAATTCCAGGGTTATATATCAGCCAAGTAAAGATTTTTGGATCTCCATTTCTTTTCTTACGTGCCCAGTTGCCACACTTTCCTCCTGTGAGTGCCTATATATTTGTGTCCTCTCTGAATGTGTAAAGAGCCTAAAGTTCTGAATGGACCACTGCATCCATGTGCCAAGCACAGTACAGCAGTTTGGAGGAGAATTTCTGTAGTTTTTAAAAGTAACAGAGTTGCATCAATGTGTTTCTCAGCCTAAGTAGATTCACTATTTTGATTTGGATTTTTATCTGAAAAATACAGAAAAAAAAGAGAAAAAGGTATAAAACACAGCAAAAATTTACCCAAGGAAGATATGCTAAAGCAATCAAATACTTACATGCATTTTCTACCAGATATTTTTCTAAACTGTATCTCTTCTACCTTGCCTTGGGGTTAGGCATCTTTGCAGGAACTGTGAAGAAGACAAGAAGTTGGTTTGCAGAGGATCAATAACAAATACTTGTAAAAGATTGGCCATTAAAAGTGGCAAGAGTTACAAAGTGTTACTACTGACAACAGTTTGAGGTTTTATTATGTTTGTTTAGGGATTATCCTACATAATGATGTCACTTCAGTCTTCCTATTTGGAAGAAACCCCATAGGTTTATGCTAAAATAAAAATCCAGTTATCCAAAGTTGAGGTATCACTAACACAACATGATATCATGTCAAAGCACAAGAGAACCTTCAGGCCTTGCAGAGATTGGATGCAATTAAGTAACCTAAAGAAGCAGTAATAATAACATCTGGTAGCGACTAGGGGCTTAGCAGTAAAATGTTTGTGAGAAAGATCTAGAAACACTTGTCCAGTGCAAGAGGACTACGTGCTGTCAATGCAAAACAGTTACTAAAATACAAATGTACAGTGCTGCATTGGGAATTTGCAAAAAGTTAGACAAGTATCAAAGTCATTGACAGAACATCTGTGGGAAATATTAGAGTGCTCTATTCAAATCTGGAGAAATTTTTTCAAGACTGATGAAGAGGAACAATGAAGAAAATTGTTAGTGAAGGAACTGAAGGAATATGGAGTGGTAAACAACAATTTTAAAACTATTTTGGAATACCAAAAAATAATTGAGAAATTTTGCATTATAACCTTTAATTTGAAATTACAAGAGAAATGAATTTACTTAAAGTTCTGCAGCAGCATAATTGTGGAAAAAGCTTAATTGATGGTATGTTGGAGGATGATCTCTTTCTGAAATGTGAACTTTGATAAGAACACAAGACTTTCCTCTTGGTTGTAGTAGTCATGCCTGAACCTCACAATAGTATGTAACACAATAGCTTTCTTAATTAAGGAAGTTGTAAATTTTGTCAATGACAACATAGAAATTTGTTCATTACAGTTTGGCAATCATCCACATTTCCTAATGTTATGAAAACTCTCATATTATTGTTTTGTAGTTGTCAACAGAAACCAGGTCAAAAAATAGAAAGAAAACCTGAATGCTATCATGACCTTGAAATTTTATTTACTGAAAACAGGGCACTCCTACTGAAGGACTTTGTATTAATTGTGCATTTTCTGAAAAGCTGCATTTCACAGATGTGTCCATCAGTTCTTGCCCAGATCATACAGATTTATCAAGTGGAATTTCATAAAAGCAACACTTCAATAAATCACGACCTTAATTAAAGGATGAGGATGAGGTGAGGACCCTGGCCCTAAGAAATGTCCCAGCTTGTGTGAAGAGGGGATCTGGTTCCATACAAACTGTGTTCAAGTTTTAGGCCTATTTTAAACCCAGAAAGAAACATCTGTGTAGGGAACTTTCACATAATTTCCTCAAACAAAAGAACAAATTCCCATCTCTGTTTTCTTTTGGGACTGAAAACGGGTTTGCCCACAGTATTTACTCCAGTGCAGTTGCTGTCCTGGGCCTTTAAGCGCCATTGGATATATTCACATTGCACTACCTGAGTCTCATTTAGTTCTGTACTTTGGTAATGTCTTTTGGCATGTATCAAATATTAAACCTGTTATTTCTTCCTTCTCTTACTGGTTTAAACACTCAGTCATAGGCAAGAAAATGCCAAGGGATAAATTTTTGAGAGAATCTCAGTAAACATATAAGAAAATAGATTCCAGTTTTGCATGACTAGCAAACACATTAGCACAGTGATCAAATTTTCTGGTGGGAAAAAATATCCAGTTTAACTGAATTTTTTTAAGAACTCTTTTTAGTGTCTATATCAATATTACTTCTGAACTTCATTACATAGCAATTAAACATCAGTCTCAGAAGTCTGTGAGTCCCTGAGACTCTTTAGAAATTAATTTGTTATGAGAACAGACTCTTAGAAAAACAAAAACAATGCCCAAATTGAGATAAATTGTTTCATAGATACTTTGAGGCTCTGCAATGATTGATCATACTCCGGGCTTATATAAACTTATTTTCCAGCCTAATAAGAACTTGTAGAATCTGGTGGGCACAAAAGCCAACATCAGATATTTTCTTTGGATGGTTACTTGCCATGTGATGAGGATCAAGAAACACTTCAGGGAAGGTCTTCTAGATAAAAATCTATGGATGCAATTGGATAGTCACCTGAAAAAATTTGTGAATGACCAAACACTGCAGATGAGACCCACGAATTTGAGCTTCTAGGCCATAGAGGAGACATTGTTTGTAAGGGCAGTCACAGTGATGAAGTGAAGATTTTCTTAAGAAATATAGTCTTCCAGAATTGTTTTAGGTTTAATTCTAGTTCTTCTAATTTAATTTTTTTTATCTTCTTCCACTTTACTTCAAGGAGTTGATGTCCCTTAATGATAAGTTAGGAGTTTAATTTTAAAATATAACCGTCCATCCCAGTATATTAAGGGTATACTGGAAGTAACTGAGTATACCGCTGAGCATAGCAGTTTCATTCTTTAATGTTTTCACTGTGTTGAAGTATTTGTTGGGAATGGTAAGAATTAAATATAATCTTATGTCAGGATGCCTGAAGGGTCTTTGTGATCTCCTTTAAGGAGAGATTGTAGCTTCTGTGTTGTAGTAATGCAGTGTCCTGCAGAGCTTTTTGCACACTCATCATAACACTAAGAGTGATCAAAGAACGGGCGTATCTGAATTGCCTGGCACTGGTCTCTCCTCTCCTCTCCTCTCCTCTCCTCTCCTCTCCTCTCCTCTCCTCTCCTCTCCTCTCCTCTCCTCTCCTCTCCTCTCCTCTCCTCTCCTCTCCTCTCCTCTCCTCTCCTCTCCTCTCCTCTCCTCTCCTCTCCTCTCCTCTCCTCTCCTCTCCTCTCCTCTCCTCTCCTCTCCTCTCCTCTCCTCTCCTCTCCTCTCCTCTCCTCTCCTCTCCTCTCCTCTCCTCTCCTCTCCTCTCCTCTCCTCTCCTCAACATGTGATATTGAACTACACTATTTTAAACTCTGAATTTTGCTTCTTCTTTCATTCTCACACATCCCAGTTTCAACCTGGTGGTCAACATTACTGCTCTTACCTGCTCTTTGCCTGTAGAAAATGATTCCCTTTATATGTATTTTCTTTAAATATTTTTTTTCCACAGGTCAGGGTACGTGAGTGAAGAAATCTTGCTCATTTTTAAGTGCCCAAGTGACTAATTTAGCTTCACAAATTTCTGAGAGGGAGCTCAGTTGAGGTCATTTAAAGCTTGGGTTGTGTTTTCTTTTGTTTTATTTCTTTACAGCCTCATGAAATTGACTCCAGACCTTTTTACTGCACCTGGCAGAAAGCTGTAGCTGCTTTCCAACCTCTATCTGGAAATTAAGGTCTTCTCAAATGAGACTGTTCCCCATCAGATTTGTGTCTTTAATAATGTTAACAAGAGCTCTGTTCCCCACTCTCACTGTACTGGCTCATGGCTGATTCCCAGGACTGCAACAACATAATTTTGCTCATTCTTCTTCCCTTGGATGATTTAGACCCAAAAGGATTCTGTTTTACCATTTATTCTGCAGAATACCACATAATTAACTTAAGATGGTCACAAC
Organism: Melospiza melodia melodia; assembly: GCF_035770615.1. NCBI lineage: Eukaryota > Metazoa > Chordata > Aves > Passeriformes > Passerellidae > Melospiza > Melospiza melodia. The sequence continues at coordinate 11,769,514 of NC_086199.1, forward strand.
TGTTTTTACCAATTTGATCATATGGTGACTGAACTGAATATATTCTCCACCACCTGCATTCTAGTCATGAGTGTAGGCCCACTGGTTTTTGTTATAATATCCAATTTCTTAACCCATGCTACTACTAAAGCTCTTCTATTTTGTTGTTCAAACTGATTGCATTTACTATGTGACTGCTTCAGTTGGGCTTTTTAAAATTAATTCATATTATATAGTTCCTGTGGCAGACTACATGCTTGCACAGTCATTCTCATCGGTGATTTATTTCTGCTGAAAATATTATGCTGCCCCACAGTTTTTTTTAAACAATTTTCATTGTATTCTCTACATAATTTCCCTGTACATTGAAATCAAGTGAAGAAATTACATGAACTTGTCCAATTTGTCTCCTTTTGATTTTATTTACAAGTTCCTGTGAGCTACAATGCTGGGCCACAGAAAACTGTGTGCCTTGTTGCACAGGCAACAGATTACAGGGTAATCCCTGTAAGGTAAGAATTCTCTACAAGAAGGTATCCCACAGTTCATCACTGACACCTTTCTTTTGGTCGCTTCTCAAACTGCCTGAGGTTGCTGAGAGCTGACATCTTGCTCTGCAAAGAAATAAAGTTCCATTGCATATAAACTGATCTTCATTTCTTTCCGTGCCTTTCTCGGTTTCATGGTATGACAATGAGCCTCATATTCCCATCTCATATCATGGTCCTACAAGACCATGCCCCTTGCCCTCTGAAATTTCCTCCACTTTGTCTTCATGCAGGCCTGCCTGGCTGCAGGCTGGTCCTTCCTTCTGCCCTTCCTCTTCTTTGTCTCTACCATCTCATGATATCTTGCAGATTTTTGGTAACTCCAGGCCGTACCTCTTCACCATTCCTTCATTTCTTCTTGTGGGGTGACTGCTCTATTCTTTCTATTTCCTGTTCACAAGGAGCCCTTGAGCAGCCAGGGGGTAACAGATGTGAAGGGCACTCATGGGCACCAGACACTCACTGGTGGCCCTGATGTCCCCAGCACAAATCACCCACATTGCAAATGTCTCCACTGCCCTTACAGCACAGCCAGAGGCACACTCCTGCTCTCTTACCATGCTGGACCTGTTCCAGGACATTGCAAGAGTGAAAGTGGCACCATTTGATATAAAAGACTGCTTCACCTGTGTCTGTCATATGATGCAAAATTGGTTTCATACAAGGCAGAATTTAAATAGGTTTATGAAAAAGATAGAGCAACAGGATCATACTCCAGATGCATTTTAGCTGTTCTAATTTCTAAATGAGTTTTCAGGTTAACTGAATGGCCTCTGCAGCTTACCTCAGGCCAAGACCAAGGGAAACTCTTCCTTCCTGTGCAGAATGCTTGTGCTGGGTGATGCTCTTATCCATCCCAGCAACACGAGCTGTTTTTCTTCCTTTCTTATTTGCACAAAGCAAACTTCATTTATCAGAGTGTTGGGAAATCTCAGTGGTATTTTTCTGTGGAATAAACTATTGCTTTTGTCCTTTCTCATTATATTATTTTCACTAACATTTCTTCTTATATTCTAGTTATCTAATTCTGAGTTTGGACTGATTTTTTACTGTTATGTTTTTCTGAATATACTATAGTAAATACTGAAACTGAAATATCTCAGGCACAGACCTTTGATCAACTTCAAACTACTTCAAAAGGTGCCTCCAAGCATTGTTTTAAAGTAAAACATACTGTAATTTACAGTGAAATTGGGCCTAGGAACTCAAAGAAAGACACACACCTGCATGCAAACTTACTTCTGAAAGGAATCTCCTTCTTCCAAGTTGACAGATATTCAGATAAAGATTCAGGCCCCAAAACAATAGTTGTTTTTTTTTTTTCATTTTAAAAATAAAAGTTTCCTATTTGATTTTTGACCCTATTTGATTCATGTTTTGAAGTTTTTATCTCTGCAAAGGTGAAGCATAGAGATTTATTTTTAAATTACATTGTTAAAATGTCAGGATTAGGGTTTTAGACCATCCACTTTCAAACAAATTCCAGGATAAGCAGATATTATTTTACTGAGAGACTAAAATGAAAATCCCTGCTTTTTCTATATTATCAAAATGAGTGTTTTGACATTATAATTTGTGTTACTTTGGGAAGAAATCACCAATATATTATGAACTGTAAGGGTTTGTTCAACACTTTAATATTTTATATCTACATAAAAATGCCTTTTGTGAATGGAGATATTTTTAAAATGTTAGTTAAGTGAGATGGGTACGGGCCACTGAAGATGAATCTGGAGAATTATGTTGCACATAAACTTTGGCAATAGACATTTTAGGCTAATTTGTTGACTGAAGTTACTGATTTGTTTTTAATCAGTATATAAATACTGCACTGACACTCTTTAGAATCCTAGTATTCTCTTCTGGACCAGCATACCAGACTTGTTTCTGGGGCCAATGTATTCTTGCTGCTCAGGGTTATGCTAGGAGCTATTGAAATTGTGGAATTTCGCGGCATTGGGCTTTCAAACTTCCACATTTCTCTTTGTGAAGTTTCTGTGATCAGCCTGGGTTTGCATTAGGAGTGGGTCTAAGAGTGTCAAGTCACCATCAGCCACTGCAGAGGGATCCCTGCACTGCAGAATGCTGCTGACATCTGTGCACACACAGAAACCATAGCATGTTTCTGCAGCATCTCACAGCCTTATCTTGGAAACCAGCTGCTGTAGTGCTGAGCAGATTTGGCTTCCGGCAGAGGAGAATGGAGGAAATGAAAAAGAGTAGCTACTTGTGGATTAACTTTTTCTGGAACAGCCTTATTAAGAACAGAGCCATTTCTGGTCTCATCTAACCAGCACTGCTCAGTAACATTGCTTTTGTAACAATTAGCACTATAGATGCTTATATTCAAATTTTTTGTGAGTTAGATCTTTGGACATAGTTGAGTTATACAGTAGTCTATCCACAGGGGTATTTAATACACTGCAGCTGCTGAGAGTGCTCTAAGTGCATTTCTGTCACAGGTGGAGGGTTGCACTTCATAAAAGAGAAGTAGCAGTATGTCAGCTGATATAAAGCAGCATGATTTAATAAACTTTGATTGTAAATAGGACAGTAGTTTAACAAGATTTGATGGTAAGGTACAGTTGATAGGGTCAGACAAAACTTTCAAAGAGACCCTCCCTCTGATTTTGGAAGTTTAGAAATGATCCTCCCGTATTCTGAACTCCTTCTCAGAAGGAAGTATAGGTGCAGCTGAATCCAACTTACTCCCAGACTTGGTCAACAGTTCATGTCTAAAGGATTATATGTGCATGTTCTACCTTTTATATCACTAGCTAAGATTTCAAATTTTCAACACGTTTCTTCCCAAACCACTTACAGAGATACAATTAGGATTCTCTTTGACTTGAGGAGTGCAAATTGTTGTCTACTGCAGGGGACAACCTAGCATGCAGCCCACTGGTGTGTAGTAGACCTCAATGGGTCCTGGGCTTCCCACAGTTTAAGGAGTAAGATAATGGACTCATAGTTGTGTCTGCATATCAACTGCAAATGTTTCTTCCAAAGCTGGCTTGACTGTGACAATGACCAGCACTGTGGTTAGGTGGATGCATTGCTAAAATTAGCCTTTGGCTATTGTGTTCTTATCTGTCTCCTCCAAAACCAGTTTGAGTTCGACAGAGCCCTAATGACAAAATACACCATTGCAACCAGCACTGGTGATTACGACCTGAGCAGATGATGGGATATAAAATAGGATATATATGGATATATATGGGAATGGAGAGGAGAAGCACACCCTTATAATTTCCTTTGCAGATCTTGAAGGCTACATCTCAGTGCTTCATTATTGTCTGAGCTGAGTGAGAAGCTTGCCTACCATGTGGATTCAATGCCCTCCCAGCCTGCGCAGTGTGAGTGTCACCTTGTCCCATCCTGAAGAACTCCCATTATGTCAAAGAGCGGGATTGGGGACTTAAATGTGTAAAGAATAAAGGCGTGGGGTCTGGTTGTCAAACCTTCTTTATTTGAGACATGAAAGTGCTCTCTGATGGGGGGCAGAGACCATTAGTCATAATATGTGATTTTATTAAAACCACTCAAAGGGCATCGGACAAATGAAATAAAGAAGCAAATACAACAATTAGCAACAGATTTACAGAAGTTACGTAAATGGACATAAATGCCACAAAAAACAAAATCTCCAATAAGCGCAGGAAACTTTAAAGTGTTGGAAACATTTTCCTGGAAAGATGACAAACGGATCTGCAGGCCTGGGTGTTGGTGGGCATGCCACGCCGATTCAGCAGGGATTTTCTCATGGCCTGCATTTGTGGCAGCACAGTGCTAACTCCCCACTTTGTCACTATCTATACCTGTCAGGGCATCTTGGAGGTAGGTCTTTGCAGAGTCCGGAATACTGATGAGAAATGTGTTGGGAGGAGGCAGATGTTTTGGACTGGTAGATGCTCATTTTGTCCCACAACATTCCCTTGACACGTGGCCCAGTCCTGCTGTACCTTGATGTCTGACTTCCCTCAGGGGCAGGAAAATGGCTTTGACTACATTTCCCATTCTATTCTTCATGTTTGCCTGCATTTCGGACAGAATCCCACTTCTCAAAGGTATACATATTAGTATACCAAAGTTTTGATTAATTCTTCCTTTCCTTTGGTCAACAATCCCTCATATAAACAAAGTAAAATAGTAATGCCATTAATTATAGCAATAGTAATGCCATTGCCATTAAAGTAGCAATAACAGTTTTCATTGGTCATTTGTTAGCCTTATCTTACCCCAGAGACAACAGGAAGACCTTCTTTACACAGAAAAGGTGATTGTAAAGAACTGCAAAATCGGAAAATGACACATAAGGAAGTTACGAAAATTCAGCATCTTTTCTTCTAAGGTGGATGTACAGCTGGTTAACAGAATCCCTCCAGTTTATCAGTGATCAGAACAAATAATAAAATACAAGAGCAGATTAAGAATAGCACTTTATTTTTTTCCTTGTGAATTTTTGAGAACAAGTTAGACAAAATATTTCTGAGAAACCAATCAGTTAAAACTCATCCTGGTCCAGTACTGTAGAAATTATCTCAATGGTCTTGGGACAGAGTGTCCCCATCTAATATTAGTTTGAAACCTGACATCAAACACTACAATGCTACAAGATTCAAAACATTTGGAATAATCACCTACATTTGAAATTCTAAACTTTTGGTGTTTTCCATGACTAATTCTTGGTTTTCCTCAGTTCCAGAGCCTCCCAGTTTCTTGCCATGAATCAAAGGAACTCCTCTAAGGCAAAATTTCTCAACTATGAATCATTCTAATGAGATTGTTCACTAATAAAACCTCCACACATCTTTGGTCTTTTCTCCTTAGCATTCCTTCTTTAATGTACTCATCTTATCTACAAATATGATACTGTCCCTCTTGAGTTTTTTGCAATTGTCTACTTTCTGTAGCTTTCCTTATAAAGAAGTCTTCCTATTTAACAGATCTATGCAACTTTTTAGAGCTATATCCTGTTTCACTTGTGCTCATGAAAGATGAAAGAAAATCTAATGGTTCTGACATTTGACTTTGCTTCTTTCATTAAAAAAGCTTGTATGTTCAAAAACAATGTCAAAGATGGGAAGTTGAGCAACCATTTCAAACAATGCAGTATGGACAAGGGATGTTTGCCAACCCCACTTCTGTTAAGTCTCCCTATGGACCTTAATGGGAGGTGGACTATAGACTACCCTATTGTGGCAAATAAAGTAAAATTTCATGTCAGAAACAAATAGAAAAGGCTTCAGGAAGAATGTTTGGATGTCTAAGAGAGGAATGGTATAATCATGTCTTCCCTAGCAGGTCAAAACTGCCCAGCACAAGGAGGATTTTCAATAGCCCATTATCTCCCCAGGTGAAACTGATGCTTCAAAAACAGATCTACTCATGTTCTATTAAATGCATTACTTACCTGAATTCCCAGAGTCTACATTACTGTCAGGCAGTAAGGTAATATCATTTTTATAGCCAGCTTTCCCCCTTTCTACCAGCAGTGCTGAGCAAAACTCTAACTCTCCTTCTTCTTCTTCTTTTTTTTTTTTTTTTTTTTTTTAGGAGAGCATCAGCTTACTCTGTGGTTTGAGTCACAAACAGTTCTGATCCATATGCCATAGCTCTGGTCCAAAAGCTGTAAATTTGTGCTGCTGGGATGCTGTTGCTCTTTGGAAAGTTGTGTAACTGTTATCTTCCAAAACTGTACTTGGAAATAAAACAAATATTTACTGAGAACCTTTCACAGATGCTATAGCCTGTCTGAGGAATCCTAGCATAATACAAAAGGATAACCTTTTCAGTATTTTTGATAGAATGTAATGGAACAAGATAAAAATTCATGACAATGTTTCATCACTCTTACCAGTAGCTTCTAGCAAATGTCTCTGAGTTGATCAAACCTAAAGTTAACTTCAGACTAAGGACAAAGAGAAAAAACCCAGGAAATTGTCTTTACAATGCTTTTAAAATTTAAATTCAGTGTAAATTTAGTTTTGCAACAAGCAAAAGCATTGGTTAGAAAATTACAAAGTTTTACAAAGGGATCAAGTTGCCCACTGCCCTTGTCTGGTTTTGGGGTTTTTCATAGTGTGAAGCCTAAGCATTTTGTTTACACACATTAATGGAATTTCTCAGAATTTACAGTGTGCAGCAAGGCCATTTCTTTCAGGACAATTGAAAATTTAATTTAACTTCCAGGCCACGCTTAGTTTACTGAAATTTAGCCACTTAGTAGGGCACAACTTCACAGGCTGAAGAGGTAGTGTCAGATTAACATGTCAGACTGAATGACCTGGGTGTCCTAATTATATCTGAATTGCCCATTACTCATTATTAACATTACTTGTTCTTTGGCATATTATTTATTTAGCATGTAACAGTGAAAACTGTTTGGCCTGATAGATCTCTTTCTTACTAATATTTTCTAGATGGAAACTGCAAAACCTCTCAGTGGAAGTCAGGTTTCCTGTGTATGGCCAGATGACCTGCTGTACACAGAGAGCTACAGATGAAACTGCTCTCAGGTCAACTCTGCTACCACAAATATCAGTGGGTGTGGAAACAGCAAGGCAAACACAATAAAAATCAAACCCCAAATATAAGCAAGGGTGTAAGCCTTGGGCCTTCACAGTATGGAGGAAAAGTGTCCAGTGGAAAGAGTGTCCAGTGAGATAACCCCTGTTTATACTGTGCCTTAAAGATAAAAGTATTTAAACCAGCAGCAGGACTGAAGGAGTTAGGTTTCTTATACTTTTGTATAATGGATGCAAAGAAGAGAGAAAAGAAACCCTGAGGCTTAATCTTTGGTGTGCTGCTACTACCATGCTTTCCTTTTCATGGCACTTTTTCCACAGAAGATATACCATCAACCTTCTGGCACGTTTGAGACTGATAAACAGGGTAAAAAGTTACCAGGAAAGGCAAGGGCTGTAGGGTACTTCTACAACTGCCCTTTCCACAAACACATGAAGGACATGATCTCACAATTCTCATATTATTAGGAAATCAGGCTAAAAATACCACACTTTTCCACAGAAATGGTAAGCTTTGCCCAGGACACAGCTGTCCCTGGGATGGGAAGGGAGCAGAACAAAGAGGACATGGTGGGAAGACAGCATGAAACTTCCCCTGTGCTTGTTTACACCAGCATAACGTGCCCTCCAGTTACACCAGCATAACAGATGTTCCCTAAAATAAATGGGTTTCAGGAAAGGGATGGAGACTTTTAATAGGAGCCATGCATTTGGGAGCTGGGCATGGCTGTGGGATTGTGTCAGATTCTGTGTCTGGCTCCATGACAGAGGCAAACCCAGGTACTTCTCATTCAGTTTGCAGCTGTGGCACCCATCCAGCTGGTGTGAGAGATCTTACAGTGCACAACAGAGCAGAATGGCTGATTTTGATCATGTGCTGTGCAGATTTTTGTCTCTGGCTCGTTGGAATATGGACATCACACTTCTGCATACATCTTCTGGGGGTGAACTGGTGCTACACCTCTGTGACAGGGGAAACAAGTCGCCAGCTCAGAGTCTCAGAGTGGAGTCTGCTATACTGATAAACTTGTGTGGCAACAAGTCAAGGAAAGAGGAACTACAACCAGCAGTAGGCAACTTGCCTTGCCTTTTGTTGAAAGTGAGAAGGAACTGAGCAGATAGGGACTGCACATGTTTCCCAGATGAGTGTCCTAGAAGGTGCCTGTGTTTGGTACAGAGCAGATGAGAGAAGAAACCCGGAGACCATCCCCTCTGAGCGGTGCCAGTTTGCACAAAGCTGAATGTCAGAGAAGAAAAATTTTTTCACAAAGAAAATACCTGCTTTTACAAGGAAGTCACAGAGAGCTAAACTCAATACAAGAGACAGAATATTCTGCTGCATGCTAAACCAAAGCCCAGAGCCATTTGAAGTATGAAAGGGTTGAATTGACATCAGAGGCTTATCGAGCAATGAATAGTTGCTTAATCATGAAGGCCAGAAACAAAAGCATTAGAAAGAGTTAGCCAGGAAATTTTTCTAGGAATGCCTGCTATGTTTCTCCCCTATCACACGTAAAAAATACCTATTTGTAAATATTTATTTGATGAGTGGCACCTAGTTAATTTTATTAAAACCATTCCTAATGTGCATCTGAATAGAAACTCAATCAAAATAACAGTAACAGCTCTTGTAAAAGTTGAAGAATCTGTTGTGAAGGACAACCCATGGAATCTGGTAACATTTTAAAAATATTTAGATAGCTGTATAGCTGACACTGAAACCTCCTTTTAGTGTTGAAAAAACCCTGGTAATAACTTTGTTCAAAAATAAAGGATGAAATAGTCTTTTTACTTTAAACCAAACTAAGGCTCGGATGAGCTTTCTTTTTATTTGGGTCCCAAACCCTAGCAGTTTTTGTCAATGAAGAAAATTTTGGCCATACACACTTCGGCATCTTAGAGGTTTAACATATGGAGTTGTTGCTCTATTTTCCTCCACAAGGCACCAGCTCCCTGGCAGGATCTGGCACACTTTTGTAGCATGCTCCAGCAATTCTGATATCAGGACTATCCTTCCAGTCACAAAGGTATTGCTCCTCTGCTTGGAGGAAGCTATGAGCAGTGAATGACATTTTGCTCAGAGTACAAAGCTTTACATGACAAAAAGGCAGCCTGTGGTGATGATGAGTTAATAACACTTGATGAAGACAGAAATAATGGAACCAACATGTAATAATGACCCAAAGCTGCGTAGCAAGCCCCACTGTGTCTGGCTTTTGTCTGCTTGAAGAGAGCACATCCTTGGGCTCCTGATGTACTTTTTATGAAGTTAAATTCTTGGCTTCAGCTTCTAAGATCCTTCATTAGCCATTATGTTCCCATGCCTCTGATTTCCTTTCCCTTTCCACTGTGTTGTATCAGCACTCACAGCCTCATATCCCTTTAATTACATTCCCTCACAATCATCTTATTGGTATTATGCTTTTTTGCAATTATTTTGTCCTTTCCTTCCTACAGACTTGCCAACACCAAAACATACTTAAACCGTCATGGCAGAGGCACACACACAAACATCACAACTTGTCTCTCCATGCTTCTCTTTGGTTTCTTTTTCTGTATTCTCTTGGTGTCTGATCTCTCTACTGCTCTGCAGATGGATGTCTGGGCTTTGGGAAATGTAAAGGGTGCAGAAAGACCACAGCTCTTGCTATAAAAATTTTGGAAGTTTAATGGAAGAAAAATGGGTTGAGCCCTGAAAGAAACAATGGAGCTACCCTGTCCCTGTACCATCGCAGTACTCACATCATAAAATATCTAACTACTAAGCCCAACTTAAGAGGCTTCCTTCACTCCTGTAAAAATCACTGGAGACACAAAAATACCTTTTCAAGTAGTGTTTCAGGACATATTCTGATTTGAATTCCTCTTAAGGAATCAGTTTCTTTCCATTTGCTCTGTATGTGGGGACAGGTTGGGGAGTTCAGCCTCCTGATGCTGATCTAAACGTACACTATGAGCTTCGGGTCAGTGGATGGAAATCTTCTTGTCATCCTAACAATTCTGGGAGCTCATGGAGCTGGTTTGCTTTGCAGCCAGCTGAGTTGGATGGCCAAAAGAGGAAGGCATATTCAACCCACCAGTAACCGAGCTCTTAACCACCTCTTCTGTTATTTTGTATTGTACTTCATCCAGGTGCAACTGGTGCCACATGTCCTCCTAAATCAGAAATATTCTGGACACAGGAATATGCTGATTTTTAATGTCGTGTAAGGTATAAATTACATAATACAAGACTATCACTAATAATTATAGCCAGAGCAGCATACTGTTCACATTATATCCCAGGATACCAAGTACTGTGGTTACAAAAAGGGGAAGATCTGTTTTCTTCCTATTAAGAACATTTAATTGAAGATGAAGGAAATAATTGACAGGATATGAAAAAAAAATAGGTGCATATGAAAAAATCTAAGTGCAATAGTATTTCTTTGTGATGTACTTGATGCCTTTGTAGATGTAAGAACTGTTGTGTAAACTGAGACTTTGCTGTACTATAAGGCAGTGGGACAGAAAGAAACCCATGGAACAGTATTGCTGAAATTCAAAGAAAGTAGTAACATTTTGAATTCAATTATGCTTTGATCTAATTTAAACCTTCTTCAATAATTGTGGATCCACATCACCCAAGCCATATGGCAGGATTCAAGAAAATGGAAGGTAATAAAATAATAATAATGCTTTCATCATGCTTGACTGAAAACTGGAGGTAGGCTGAAATCTTTTTAATTTTAATTGCCTTTTGATATTTAATTTGATTATTTGATCAAAAGGTTCTGGGTTGACTCTGATAGTGCCATAACTTGGCTTTAAAAGTTCTTTGTATTGATGAGACTACTAAAAGAAAATATCACAGATAAGAGTGCATATAATATAAGAAGCTAGCTTTGGTATAGAGTATGGATGGTAGTACAGAACAAATTTATACATGAATTTACAGTGCTTGAGCTTTATTGCTTAGTTACAGGTGGTTTGAAGACATTTTTTTATTGCAAAAGTTAAGTCAGGCAAATTATTCCTACTGGGTTTTCTGTTCTTTGTCCTGATATCTCTGAGACCCAGGGAAAGAATTTTGTGTTTACTGAACAGACTGCATTGGACTTTATACAAATGTAAAATTGATGTGGCTGGAAAAGGATGCTCTTTATTAGTGAATTGAATTAACCTGTAGGAGAAATGGCATTAAAATATCTATTTACTGTTAAGAAATAGATAAAAGGAGATAAAAATCCAGAAGTATTTCTGTGGAGCACATCCACCTACAGCTGGTCAGTGTTTTGTGACGGCTGCTTCCTCTTTGGAAAGTTCTGCTTTCAGTTTGGTTTCCCTGGGAACGATATGTAAGAGATAGTCTCTGTTGTGCTGTCTAGAGGCTTGATTATTCATCAAAATACCCATGATATTCCCTTGAGACACAAATGCATTCATATCCAGAGATAGCTGATATCCACTGGCCTAGCTCACAGAAAGGCTTAATTTAGCAAAAAAACAGCTGACCATGTTGCTCCACCACTCAGATAGTTGTTTTTCTACTTGGTTTGTAATACAAAGTTATAAGAGAGGGGTCCCAAAATTCTGTTTTCAAGATTAACCACTTCAGGAAGTGGGTGTTTCCTCCCAAAACCAGATGACATTTAAAAAAAACCCAAAAGAACCTGTTTATTTTGGCTTCTCTTGCTAAATGAAAAAAAAAAAAATCAACAACCCCAAAAAAATAATTGCCAATAGACTAAACTTTTCTGTTCTAGTTTGAGTAAATATTTTTGATGCAAAAATAAGCAGAGAATTAATTACCTGACATTGAAACTTTGTTAGAATACCCACGGAGAATGTCACTTCTAAGGGCCTGTTCCATTAAAAAATACATTCATTTCTGATGCCACTCCTCTTTCAAGCAACCTTATAAAGTGTTATACACTTATATATTGCCTTTAAAACCCTAGTTTTAAAGTCTGACTATTCAAGTTCATGGGGTTGATGTAACACCACAGATTCCCAGCCCTTTTTTGCACTGGTGCACAATAGGCTGTAATCAGGCAATGCTACAAGCAAAGTGAGCTCCAGACTTGTCCACAAACTTGCCAGAGTTCAAAGTTCTCCAAGCAGAGGCTGGAGATGAGGAATGGTGAATGTTGCTCATGCTCACTAAATCTGTCACCAAGCTGGAAATTTGCTTGGAACAAAAACGTCAATTTTTTGAGCGAAAGGGATGTCTGAACCGAAATGGCAAAATCGAACACATCTAGATATTGAGCATCCTGAGCCCAGTGAAGTCCCTAGAAGTTCTGAGTGATAAATACTTCTTGCAAGGCATTGAAGGAAGTTTATTGCAAAACCTATTGAAGTATAAAGACTATCACTGATTCCAGCAGGCATCAGATCAAGCTCAGTGTGAATGAGTATCAGAGAATGTCTACATAGCCTTTTGCAGGCAGAATACAGGTTTTTCTGCCCAAGACTTGAGCCAGTTGGATGCATGACAGCCTTGAACTGGAAGCCATGTTACTGCATTTACAGTGTGAGCCCAAGCTAAAGCCCCTGCTGAAAGACAGAAAATATCAATTTGTGCTCAGCAGAGTGCTCTGTCCAAGGATGCCTAGCATGAATGCACATATGCTCAGAGCTCAAACAGAATGATTTCATGCTTGCCTGCAAGGGACCACGTAGAAAAATGTCTTGAAAGGAGAAGAAGGTCTCAACTCTGATGTGAACAATAAAATACTCACTCTCCTGAACCCAGGGAAACTGAGGTAAAGAGAAAGATGGGCTCTTTCCTACCAATGTTTTTCTAGATTTTTTCTTAGATGGAAAGAAAAGAGATAGCAACAGAGCTCTGTAGATGGAAAAAAAATTAATTTAATTAAATTCCAAACCCACAAAATTATCAACTTTCACTGGCATGAGCTCTGCAAGCCCCCAAACAATACTTTAAAGTGTTTAATTTTTTCACATCAATTTTAATTAAGCTCTCATTAGGCTCTTGTGCCCCTAGAATTTGGCGAACAAAAGAAGCTGCCTTGCCCAGCGAGTTTCCCAAGCTTGCAGGGCTCTATTCCTAAGGAGATTTATCGCATTTTTTTCCTCCTCTTGAAAGAACCTTACATGAACCAATTCAAATGAAAACCACATGGACTAAAAAAGACTTCATCATGCCAGATACCTTTTTATATCCAAAGCAGTGAACTTGTAGTCAGTTTGTCCTTTCATGTGTTGTTTTTTCTGGCTTTGGGACCTAAGAATGATTTTTTACTACGTGCAGTAGTAAAACAACATATTATGCAATTCTATTTTTCAGGGAGAACACTATGTAATTCATAGACTTTGCAATGCCACATTTTCTGTTCAACAAATACAAAAAGTGTCTTCTCTCTCCCTTGTGGGCAGACATCTAGAAATTTTTGTTCAGCAAATGATATTCCAACTTATTTATTTGGGGTTTTGGAGTTTTAACTATTTCAAAAGTGACTGCATAATGTAGCAATAAACAGCTTCCAAACTGTATTTTTATCTCTGTCATTCAAGAAGCTGGCACACACAGGGTTGATAGCTTTTATCCTTTATTCCAGTCAAAAAATTCAGGTGAAGACACAACATACTATGACTAGCTTGCAGCCCAACAGATCTGATATACGAGGAAACTCTTTCTATAAAATGCACATGATGGATTAGCAGCTGTGTTGAAATAACTTGTTGGCAATGTGCTCACTGGGATGATTCTGAAGATTATGCCATCTTCCAAAGAAAGCTTTCAGAACTCTCGTATTTTCTAAAGCCAGTCTCTGCAAGAGTTAGTTAAAAGTATACTTTTTAAATTGATGCTTTTGTTTTTTAACTTAAAGTCACAATTCCAGAAGACTAGCCCTCTAACCCTTCTATGGATTCATGTGGTGCCTAGTATCTCTTCTGCATGCAACTTGCTAGGCATGTGTTCATATGATGGACACTTAAATATTGATTTTCCCAAACCAAAGCTCACAGCTAAAGAACTGTCTTTAATGTGCAACTGGGAATATTTTCCCAAAGAATTCACTCATCTATAACTCAGAAATTTGAAACGTGATGATAAGGAAGATAAGATTAGACTACAGAATGTCTTCTTCTCATGCTCAGCAGTGCTGCTAAAACAAAACATAGCTGAGCCTCCTCCAAGTCATGAAAATCCATTTGCAATATTTCCAGACAGGTTCATGGAAGAATAATTCCTTTATTGCTATACAGCAATACTGCATCAGGATCAGGAAACCTTTGGGTCCTGGCTTGCTAGAGGCTGGGAAGTGTTGCTGCATGCTTGCCTTACTGTTATAGTCTTCTTTACGTGTCTAATTTTCATGTCATGGCCCTTCTGTTTAATGTGTGGGTGTCTTTGAAAGGGAGCATCAAGACACTAGAAATATCTAGTGAAAGAAAAACCCAGAACTTCTGTAGACTGGTGTGGGTCTGTTGGGACCAGAATATCTTCCTCCAATATGGTTCTGGAGATCTTGATGGTGTTAAAAACCATGAAAAGGACCAACCAGTATCAGTATCAGGTTAATATGTGAGGAATAGAGCTCACAATTCCCGTACCTTGCTGTCTGTTTCTGCACAGACAGGTATGCTGCTGAAGAGGCTCTGCCTTTGTCCTTTTTGTGGTTATGCAAGCCTAATGTTTGACAGCCCCAAAGGTGTTGGAATAAATACACTCAAGACTGAGTCCACTGGATCTTGTAGCAATTTGTACCTTCTAAGACAACACATCACAGCTATCAAGCGGGACAGGGCTGTGCTCAGGCGCAAGTAGGAGGGAGTGCTAAGCACACCACACCATGTGGCAAAAAATGCATTTCTGGCCTGCCTTGTCTCTGCTTCTTTACTTTAAATAATGCTCTTGAGAAAAATTAGAAGAAAAACATAAGAGGAGATATTACAAGAGATGGCAAAGACGCTCTTCAGTTTGCATTTTCCTCTAGCTGGCCATAGTGCCAGAAAGTTTATGATGGAATTGAGCAACCTTTCCAGAAGACAAAGGGGGATTTTGCCTCTTATGCAGTCCCTCTATTCATGAACTCATATTCTTTTAGCTCTTTGCCCTAATCCTTCCAATTCAGATGGGATTCATAACTTCTCTTGCAAGAAGACCTTCCTTTCTGAGGGTCCCCTTGCATCTGTTCTCCTGGAGGAGCATTCCTTTTGACTTGAGTTTCCAGTTGGAGCTTTGTCATCTTCCCCATAAGTATCCAGCCCCATAGACATCAGTGACATAAATTCCTGTGGTATGTAGTAATAGGGGAAGAACACTGACAATATACTGACAATATACTGTCCAAGTGAAATGAATGACTTAAGATATGTTGCATTAAATGCTCTAAGAGAAAGCTGCTTTAATAGTCTTCTATACTGTGCTTACACAAGGTAGGATGGTTCCTGGCACTATATGAAACTTCAATTAATTGCTATATTTGAAACAATTTGATAAATGCAAATGTGTGAGACATCACTCACCCTTTGTACTGAAAGCATCATCTGCTACACTTTAGATCAGAGTGGAAACCAACTGAGTTTAGTTGGCTCCCACTGTTCAGCCATGCCAGGACAAGCGGACAAGGAAACAACCAAAAAGGAGCAGAACCAACCAATGAAAAAGTACCTCTTTACCTCCTCTCAGTGCTGTTACACTTCTTGATATTGAAAGTCCCATATTCTTGTTTTAAATCTGTATATTACATCATCTCCACTGTGATTTCAGCAGTACAGGCAAGCTTGGAGGATCTATTGAAGCAGGTTATTTACTCAGTGATATTTCCATGGTTGTGTATTGTAAAGATCTCCATACTTTTCCAGGAACTTTAGGAAGTAAATCTTACTAAAAAATCAAAATGACTACTGATTGACCTCTATGTCTTCTGTCCACTATTTGTTTTGAAATCTCATAATTTGTAACATGTCCAGTATTTTGCCTTGACATGTGGTACAATTCCTTTTTCCTAATTAGCTGGGTACAATTTCTTGGATCAGTCTGCTGCTGTGAAATCTCTATGTTAATTTTGCATTCACCTTCTGGAAATATTTAGCAATATTTAATTAAAATTTTTGCAAGACAGTCTACAAGAATGCTTTGTGGGTGAACCTGCATGAGAACAGACCGAATAATTTAATTTGGCAAAACAGAAAGATTTTCATAGAAAGTTGGTTGCCTGCCTCTGCTACAATATACTGAATGTACCATGTTGCTGTAAGATGCTCAGTAAACCACTTAACTTTACAAGTTTAATGCTACACGACAGTTGAACACTTTTCCCCCTAGTTTTGTTCTTTTTAAGAATATGTTTAAGGAAAAAAAGTTTTAATTTCTTCTTAAAATAATTGAAAGGGAAATTCTGTGACTTTTGATAACCTTTTGGTTTAGCCTCAGTGGAGAATTATGCAGATGGGAAAAGATCATTAGAGATACTATATGGCTGAGACAGTTCAGGATTTCTCCCTTCAGAGCCTATTTCACATTTGCCAAGGAATCCACTGCCACCTTACAGTATCTCTTACTATCAATTGGAGAACTGTTCCAAGACATCTCCCAGGCTGAGAAGAGTAGAGATGCTCTGCTCACTGGCAGCATTAAAAAATCTATGTTTTTTGGCAGACACATCATCTTCCAGTTTAAATCTGTGGACTGGGATAGACGTGAGGCTTTCCCACCATCTGGGAAAACCTGTTACTCTGCCATTCTTGACAGCTGGATTTTAAGCTGGTCCCTATATCTTTAGGAAGTTGAAAGAAACAGAAACAAGGGCAAAAAGAAATCATTGCCCAGGCTGAAGGGCATCTCTCAGGGTGACTGAGCTCAGCAGATCACCTCACCAATGCCCCAACCTGAACTATGCAAACAGTTTTATAGCTGTTGTCCAGTGGCTGCAACAAGTGAGTGATTGTAGTATATCCAGACTAGGAATTTTCAAGGACTCCCATGTAAAGCAGATGGTAAACTTTTCCCACCAACATGTACAGAAAAACTTGCAGATAAACCAGAAGGTTTTTATTTGCCCAATATACCCTGCACAAACTGAGTTCAATCTGAACCATCTGACCCCTTTTGGTGGCTAGAGGGAATAATTTCATTGTGCAAATTCCTTGTTAAAGCTTTGCAGTCAAATTTTGTGTGTGAAATAAAAGTACATCTGTGTTTAATTTTGCAAGTTTGCCATACATCATAACCTCAGAAGAACCCCTCAAGATCATGCAAATTAAAAGCAAGTATGCAGATGATTTGCATACATGTTTTTCTGGGTTAGACATTCCATTGGAATGCATTGGCAGTGAGTGGCTGTGACTAATGTAACAGAGCATTACATTTAATGTGCTGCATTATACAGTTTTATGCACAGTAATGTAATAATTAGTTTGTCAAGATATCATGCTCAGTTCAAATTTAAATAGTGTTGCTCTCTGCTGGTTAGTCTTGTGAACTACATATTTCTTAATGTGAAAACTGCCCATTGAATCGTTCTCAGAGGTAGGTTTTCAGATCCCATTCCACCAGTTGCTATCCAAGCAGACTGTTTTTGTGAGAATCCAGGAAGTACATGCAACAACGAATCACTTTGATCACATTCACTCTTCTCTCTGGCAGATGCTATTAAAAAACAGCCTTAGAGACTTAGCTCTTATTCTACAGGATTTCTGCATGGGTCCTCATTAACCCATCTTGTATTTTTGCATTTGATCATTCTTCATATTCTTTTCTATTCCCTCTTCCTCCTAGATTTCCCATCTCCTGAATAAATATTCTGAAGAGCAATATTTAAGGATGTTTCTCTTACTCTTACAAAAATGTAGCAGCCCAAACTACATTTTCTGAAGAAAAGGAGCTAGTCAGCATATTAGATATGCTTTGATTTTACCACTTGGACTGAAATTTTAGGAGGATTTTTTCTGGTTTTTTCTACCAAGACATGACTGAGATCTAGAATTCTCAAGTGCAGTGCCAAAGTTATTCACCATGTTTGCAGGTACGATCCTGTATGCTGGGTGAACTGCAAAGCCTAGACAAATATCAGGTCTTTTAGTAGCAAAGAAGGATTTTGGTTCGCACCTGGGCATCTAAGTTAACTTCAATCCCTGCTGACCAAGTTGCTGACATCTTGTTTTTCTTATACACAGGTGAGGAGCCTGGAGAGAAGATGAGGTAATGAGACCATGCAAACCATTCTGTGGCACAGAGCAAAGAGTGATTATCTTTGACTCTCTGCCATGGTGCACAAGAGAACAAGTGAAAAAAATTGAAATATGTCAAGAAGTGCGCATTCTGTTCACACTGATCATAATGTTTACCCTGGTAATCTTGCAGGTTTTGCTGATTTTGCTCTAAGAAGTACAAGCTCAGAGAGATATCACCTTTAAGTTATTTTCATCCCACTTAGCTAGGATACATATCTTAACTCATTTTAATGTATGTATCTTGTGTTGACTGTACGAAGTGAATACCTGATATTTATCCTAAAAATTTCTTAGATGATTATAGATAAACCAAATTTTCAGTGTAATTATTAAATAAAGTATATGTTGGATTTTTTTTAAATTGTGCGTTCTTTAATTTACTTCAAGTTTATGTTTTAAATTCAAATCTTATGAGCTGTGGCATGAGTCTTTCCCTGGCTTATGTTTTCAAGTACCAAGAACATCCAGAGCTTTCGTATCTGATCCTATTTATGTCACTAGCAAAAGCTCCTTGCTGTGTTTACTTCATCACAGATGTGCATTGTAGGATTCTGAAGAGATCTTCAAATACCTCTTGGTCTATTTCTCCTTCCAAACAGACAATCCCTGCAAGTGTTCTGATTTTAATTTAAATTATATGCATCAGTTGCTGCCATAAAACAAGTTAGTTTTGGCCCTGATGTTATAGGTTGTCAGGAAACATTTTATATGGAGAAACAATGAACAATGAATATATGATATAACTTGTGGAAAAGTTGTGCTCCTGCAGTTTTGACTCAGACATTATTTCCACTTATTATGGTCTTTGCTGCCAGTGTTTTCCAAAATGGCAAAATCAGAACTCAAGAAGAAAATATGAGTGAAGGACAACATGTACTCAGAGCAGCCTGAGGGTTTATTTTGGGCTGTAAAATAGGGACACTTCAGCAAAATTTAAGTACATAATATTATGTGACAAATCTCAAACCAGGACAGGGAGTGTGCCACAAAATTTTACTTTAGTACCAATTAAATGTAATTTAAAGGTAATGGCAGAAGACTAAACGATTCAAAAAATCCAGAAAAGATTGCGGGAGTGTGAGAAAGCCAGTGTTTTTCCCCTTTATAGCAATAACATAATAAATAATTGGGATATTTTTTCTTCTTTTCTGTAAATATAGCTAACTCCTCTATTCCATTTCAAAAGTGTTACATTTGATAAGATGGCTCACATTGGTCATTCCACCAGGGTTCCTGACTAACAGCCAGAGCCACTGGTGTATACCATGCCTTTTCCTGCTCACTGGCCACTGCCTAGGGGCAGCAGTGGTTCTCCGCAATCACCATCTGCCTTTCCACCTTTCCTACATCTTTATACTTTTTTAAGGCAGCTGGATACCTTCTTGTCCTGTAAGGTCAACCCAATGTAAATAATGACAGCAGAGAGAAGCAACTGCATCTTTGCTATGGAGAAAAATCTACATCTTCTCTATAAAAAGGCAGGCCTTGGCTTTATCCAGAAAGGATTTTGCTTCTGAAAAGGTCTTGAAATTCTTCTTTTTATAGCAAACTGATTTTTATCTACATTAAAAAAAAATGTACACCCAAACCTAACAAACACAACCCAAACCTAACAAAACCCACAAACAAACATGATCCCCCACCAAATACATTTTATGGAAGGAACACTGCAATTTGACTGTGATAAAGTTTCATATAAGTGTGTTAAACTGAATTGATAGAAAGGCAGATGAAGTACAATAGCATTTCTTTCTTAAATAGAGCTACATATAATGAGAAAACTAGTTAACAGGAAGTTAAAAAGGAGCAACTAGAAGACAAATTTTTATAGCTCGCATGGAGAAAGTTTAAAACCACCACATCTGAGGATTGCAGCTAATGAACAGTGCTAATTAAACAGAACCATTCAATGAAAACAGAACCATTCAATGAAAATCCAACCACAAAATAAAAAGGATTCAGCTTCATGAAACAGCCAAATTAAAGACGAAAGTAGCTCTTAAAAATACATCTTCCCAAATACATGGAAGTCATATATAGTTGGGGGAAATAGAAAAGGGCATAAAAGCTACCAAAGGAAGAGCAAAGAATACTAAATATGGAAAAAAATGTAGAATTTTGGGAAGCTGTGAAGAGGCAACTGTCAGAGAATTTATTTTGTTCACAAATTATCAAGATGCATCAGCAATTCCTAAGGAATTGTTAAGCAGCTTGAAGGAAAGTAATCTGAAATCTTGGCATTATCTTCCATGATAAAGGGACTGTTTTGGATAATTGATGAGAGCAGACAAGACATCAACATGGTGCTTTGAATGATACATATTTTGAACAGTGTCTAGATCTGGTCTTTCCTTACAGTAGAACTGGAACTGAAGTAGGTAAAGTAGATCTAGGAAAGGTATAGAGATGAACAAGGACTACCAGAAATTTGAAACAATTGTTCCATGTAAAGCAAAAACAAAGGACTTTTCAACTTGGAAAGGAAACATCTATAAAAGTATGAACAATGAAGTAATAAAAAGGAAAACTGTTGAGCTTTTCTCTCTATATACAAGTGTGGAGATGTGGAAGTTTCAAAGCAATAAAAATAAATAGTTTTTAAAAGTACCTTTCCCAAACTTAAATATGTACATAACTCAATGGTTGGTAGATCATACTGAGGAGACAACAATTCCATGTAAGTTCAAAAACAAGCAAACAAAATTGGCTAAGAAGTAAACAGATTCACAAGGTAGAATCTCTACTAATGAAACATGCCAGTCTGCATCAAAACATCAGTTCAGGATGTCCATGAACTTAAAGAAGTTGGGAAGTATAGCAGGGGAAATACAAAAACCAGAGTATGTTAATAGCTGAAACAGTCTCTAAAACCACCTTTGATGCTCCTTATCAAATTGTCCATTTCTTTATCCTTAACAACAGCAGAACATTTAGTGATCAACACTTACGTTCTCCTGTATATTTGTTGTTCAATACACACATCACTAACAATTTTGGTGTCTATGCAGAATTTTTGTGATGTTGCCAAGATTGTAATGTTGGAAGGTAAATTAGATACTGATGGCTTTCCTGTCTTTCACCCTTTCCTTCCTACTTGTCTTCAACCATGTTTTGCCAAAAAGGGAGATTTCATTCCTTGAATAAAAATGATGCTTCATTTACCCTCTTGTTCATTTAATCTCTTGATTTTGACTTGTTCTTTGTTTTTTTTCTGTAGTTTTTGATCTAAATGTGTGTTTTCTCTTAAGTTTCTTTCCTACATAATTCAGTTTGTTTCCCACCTGATTCAGTTTGCTTCCCTGCATAGAAGGCTTGTTCTGGAATCTAGCTGAGGTAGCCTGTTACAGCCTCTTCCAGCAGGAGCATCCCCAATACATAATGGTCAGTACTGATTGGTCTGTTGCTGCCTCCCCACAGACCTTTTACAGGGACCTGTTTTCCACTGTTAACCCACATGCAGCTGGATCAGTTCTGCATCTAATGAAACACGGATTTGTGCTCATAAAATGAGAGAGATTATCTTTTAGCTCTTTGTTGTGCTCACTGCCTAACAGACTTAGCCTTGGACTTCTGACTACCAAAACTTATGTAATCACAGAGGAAGCAGAGAGCCCTCCACCTAGGAGATGGAATGTGTGCCTTCCCATCAGCACTAAACCTTTCCCCCCTGCTCGTCTTACCCCTCATCCTTTGGTGGACTTTGTACCCTGAGTTTGAAGTGCTGCTTGACAGTCACCATTGCATCTTCTGGCCTGCATTGTAAATTCAGGCACTTACAACATTGGACCATTTTATGCTGACAACCTGATGGAAAATGAGCTCCTCCACATGGAAACAACTCTCAGGAGAACAAGTTCCTTCCAACTGGCTTCATATTTTGTTTACTAAAGCAGTTTGATTGTCTCTGAGTTATACTCACATATCTTGTAATTTTTCAGTGCTGCTCCTATTACTTTTGGTAATTTCAAAGTTTTGGGCCAGGTTAAATTCTCCCCTGCCAACAATCATCCTTTGAATTCTCTCCTTATTAATACCATAAACCAATTTATATAATAGCATTCCCTCTAGGACATTTGCAAATGAACAACATTCAGTGAGCCTTCCTTCTACCACACAGAGCTGCTGTTTCCTCTTGTGTCTCAAATTATTATGAAATTTATCACATTCTACAGAAACACTTAGGTTTCATGAGTGAACTTTCAAGATCTTTCGTAACTCTTCTAAATTATTACCACGGAAAATGGGACTGGAATAAATCTTGTCCTGAATCATCCTTCTGCACTAAGACAAGAGGAGTTCTACCTGACTGAGCTGTTGTTTTCCTAAGACTGTAACAAACTGAGTAGGAGGAAGTTTTATATTGCCATTTATTAAAAGTTTTTCTTTATCTGCAGATCTTGTCTACAAGAATAGGGATGTCCCAGCTTGCATAAATTGCTGCCAGCCCTTACTTGATTCATTGTCTGCGTTCAGTCTTCCTGAAAAACAAAAATTGCTGTTACGATTATCACTTCCCCCTCCCACACCGATTTTGTAATGGAATCAAGCGTCTGCAGACCAGAACCTCTTTCCTCCTACAGCTGAGCTGGTGTGCAGCCCCTGGGTGCTCCTTTTGCTTACCTGTAGGAACAAGCTTGCTGCTCTGAGCCCCGACAGGTTCTTGGTGTTTGCTGCAGAATCCCAGCTCCAGTGCCTTTCAGACACAGCTCTGAGCCTGGTGCTACAGAAAGTCTTTCTCTTGGCAACTCCTCTCCCTTATTTCAGGAAGGTAAAGTTCTCTTTAGTCATAAAGGGGATAGATACAGCTAGGACAGAAGTCCCAAAATGGGCCAAACACCTAATTATTTTGCCCAAGCCGCATGTCTATGACAGTTTCTGAAAAGAACCTTAGTACTTCTGGTCTCTGTGCTATTGAAAGCTGACTATGTGTTTGTCTGGATAACTTTTATATCTCTTTTGGCCTTGTCTTTTTCAGCCTCTTAGTTACTCAGAGGGACTTTACCCAGGTTTTTGTGTCTGGTCTTACAGATGTAACACAGGGCTCAAGGGAGATGACATATTTTGGATCTGGTTTAGACTTGGCTTCTCAGGGAAATGTTACTGTTATGATTTTACTTTGTAACTCAATACCATTTTTATATTCAGCTCTGAACTCTGTAAATGTTAAGGAGCAAAGATTTCCTATTTCCCCAAGAGGTGCAACATAATTTTATGAACATTGAAGGTAAAGAATAAAGCAGTGAAAAGAATTTATTGACAAAGTCCATCTTAACCTGGACTCTCTCTGCTGATTTAATCACTAGACAAAGCATATCTCTTTCACCTGTAAGTACCTTCTAGTCATCTGAAAAGGCTTCTAGCATGTTATGCAGACTCCAGGAGGGAGAAGGAGAGATGTACTGCAAAATCTCTGTCGTCTGGGTAGATGAGCCTTTGACTTCTCCATAGTGCTCACAAAGGTCTTCTGCACTGTACCGCTTTACTGCACATGGAGTGTACATTCTAGATTCAACAAGAATTAGATAAAATATCTAGTTTATGATTTAGCTGCATTAGAATTGTCCACCTTACGTGCCACTTCATAGGCCTTATTTTTATGTATGTTGTTGAAAAGCACAGAGTTCATAAAAGAGTGGTACTAGTTTTGTACAGCATCTTCATCAGTGATCTGAGCAAGGACATGCCCAGGGAAATTTGCATGTTTGCACCTGATGTTAAACTTTTTTTTGGATCATCTGATACCCCATTGGTAGTGAGGAAGATCAGAAAGACCTCACCAAACAGAGAGAAAGGGGAGGTAGGAGGAGGTGGTTTTCAACTCAGCAGTGTTGCAAACACAGGGTTAGGCATCAAAGGAGCAGCAGTCTAGTCCACATCCACATTATGCTGAGCTTTGAACAGGCACACAGAACCCTTGCTCCCTGCTGCTGCCCTGCCAGCCTTGCTGATCTGAGCGATGGGAGGACGGGTTCTCCTGGCCCTGTAAACACCCTATAACACTGAGAGCAGCTCTCAGGGCTGCCCTGACAGTTAGTGTCCTAGTGGGACCCCATCCAGGCTTTCCTCCTGGGATGCTGTAGCACCAGAGATTGAAGTCCAGTCCACACAAAAATGTATCTTCTCACATACCCTGCCATGTCCACACTGTGCAGTTTTACCACTATAATTTCTTTTTGCAGGAGAATGCACAAGTGTTATACATACTGGGTTGATTCATCTTCCCTTATCAATATTATTGCAGAGCCCTAAAGCCAGTCAAGTGTCTATGCAGAGTACAACATAACATAAAAGCACACCAAAAAAGATGAATTTTAGACTACTTAGAGGGTTACAAAATGTCAGACAAAAAAATAAGAGATGCTATATTGCAAGAAAGAGATGTACTAAACACACATTTACCTCTTTTGGCAGACAGACAGACAACAGAAAAATCATCAGAGACTGTTGACAGTTCATTTTTCATAATAATGGCACTGATCTTATTTTATTCAATTGCCTTGTCCCTCAGATTCTAAAAGATCTTCTTTGAATATAAATTCAAATGACTTGCCAGATGATATTAGTATATTGTTTGATGTTGTTACCAAGTTATTTTTTGTACCTTGTAAATAATGTTCTCTCTCTTTCAATGCCCCCTGTATGAGATCAATTCATAGTGCAATTTGCTTAGCTTTTTCCTTGGATGGCTGATAGCAATCAGGCACTTTGAACAATCTATGTAGGTCATTGCAAAGCTAATTAATCCTGCTTTTCAGGCTGAAAATTATTTTCAAGGAAATGTGTTCTAAAACAGCTGTCCCAATGATTTTAAATAGGTTCTAATAATATGCACAATTAGTGCCTTACCAGTATTTCTAAAATATAAAATTGATTGAGATTCATTGACAAGACTGAAACAGAAAGTGGAGGGTTACAATTCTGGCTATGTATTTCCTGAGCAAGGGAAGGAAAATTGCAAAGCTAATCAGTTTCTGAATGAGCAGTATAAAAGAAAGCCAGTAAAACAAGGGAGCAAGGGAAGATAGAACTGGGTTGGTATTTTCTTCCAAGAGGGAAGCATTTGAACCTTAGAAATTTAAGGAGGAATTATGTCAATGCAATAGCTTTTCCAGGCTCAACATGGGAGTTTCTTCATCTGTCAAATGCTTTTCCTGGTGTATCTGACTAAATTTTAAAGGTCTCTGGATTCAGAAAGCTATAGAGTTTCTGTTGCATTTTTGGTTTATGCTGGTACTGGACCACGACTTTTTTTTTCATTTTCCTGTGAAGAGCCTTTTTTTCCCTCAAAGAATTGTGCAGTGTGGCAAAAGATAAATTAATCTGTGAAATCCCTCACATAGTTGCTGCAAAACTGTCTCCCTCTGTCTGCAAAGGTGACAGTGGCAGCCTTGCCAAACCCAGTATTGGTTGCAGTTGCTCGTTGATATAAGACAATTGAGAGCCAAATTTCATGCATGCAACAGCAACAAGCTGCTTACCTGATACAATTCACTTGGGTTAATTTTTTAGCAGATGCATCAGGGAGAGCAATCAAAGGACTAAATGTGGTCATCAACACATTAATACATTAGACAACCATGCTAAGAACCAGGATATTGCTCAGTCTGCAGTATCTCCAAAGCTCCTGGGGGTTGTGTTTCTCAAACTGTGCTTTATGCATCACTGGTAGAGTTTAATACATCAGCCTGTGAAATTTGAAAGAAACCACACATATTCCCTGTACTTCTAAGAAAACAGACTTTCATTTCGTAATAAATGAACATTCAAACTTTAGCCTAATTTTAAGTTGCTTGTAAATGAAGACAATTGTGGGAACACTGTAGACATGGTCTGTGTTTTTTCTTTTCCTGAAAACATCCTTACAGTAATTCAATTAAATGAAGTTAAGAAACACTGGCCTACAGAGTGGATCTTTAAAATCAAACTGTCAGCAGGAATTACAACACCTGGAAATAAAAGATGTATGTTTCTAGGTCAGACTGTCTGCAGTGTTGGATTCACAGATGAAAAATGAGGATAAAGAGATTTTATATAAAGCATGAAACATGTCTTTCCTGTCTTCTGACAGTGGCTCCCCCCCAAACTTTTTGTTGGGATTATGTTCCAAGCTCAGAGGTAAACCCAATTCTGAATTCATTCCTTCCTTCTCTCTTCACAATATTGGCAAAGAGAGAAGAGAGGATGAAAAATTCAGGGCTATTTCAAGCATCTGGCAACTCGAGATTTAATCCCATTTTCCTTGAACTTTAATTTTCACAATTTGACCTGATAGAAGTTTGATTTCACTAGATAATTTTAGGAGGTAAATGAATCTTCTCAAAGTGTGAGAACATATCCGATCGAAAAAAATTTTTGATTGAAAAAATATTGGGGGCTATTCTATCAGACAGTACAGGACCCTGACCCTTGCTCCCCCATCCCTGATTCTGAGCCCTCAGTCCTCCTTCTCCAGAGCACATTGCTGATGGACACCTTCATCTTGTAGCTCCCTTCCATGTGCCACGAGTGCTGGTCCCCCTCCACACTCAGCCCTGATGGCTGGTGCTCCTGATGAAGGTGGAACCACATAAAGAGGCTTCTGTACCTTCACAGCACTCCTCAGGCTAAATCTCTGCATGCCTGCCTGCATTCCTAAAACCCTCAGGTTTGTGAATCCAGGTTTCATGGTGTCATCCAACCTATACAAACATTTAAAAGCCTAAGCCCATGAGACAGACAGGGTTTGACACAGCTGCAGATGTTTCACCTTTTCCAGGCAGGCTGGTTTATCCTCTCTGCCGGGTCACAAACTGGCATTGCACCTCTGCCATTTGCTCACTCTTTTGGGGGCTTCAGAGCTCCACATTGGAAGGGATGCATCATCTTGTTTCTTCTTAGACTTGTGTCAGGTGACATAAGCAGTCTGAACATTTGATCCACAATTTACAAGAGACTTCATTAAATGCAAGAAGTGTTAATCAAGAAGGGGGGGAAAAGCTCTAATAAGCATTTCAGCATTGCTAATTTGCACAGATGGTTGAATTGGAGGGAATATGCAGAAAGAAAAGATAGATCCTGAACATACTTTGAAACCATTTTTTCACCCAAATAGAAATAATTTTGTGAAGCAGCCAAATACAAAAAGTTTGCTGAGGCAGCAGCACAGAGGCCAGGTTCAGGCAGTAAACAATTAGGTGACATCATGATGGCAGCACACTATTAAGAAAGATAATTAAGGTTTTTTTAAAGAAACAAGCATAAAAGGAAGTTTTGTAGCTCATATCTCTACTTTCTTCACTCAGCATAACCTTGCATTCAATTTCTAGTGCACTATGTTTCAAACAAATGTTAGGGGTGAGCATACCATACTCTCATAAGCAGGACAGAGAGAACATAAATCACTTATCACCCTAAAATATGTATGATCCCTGAAAAACTACAGACTGTTTGAAGGGTTAAAATTATGTCTATTGAAGTAACTGATATCCAGACATGGGAAGGCTCCTAGCTCTTTAAATGATATTTTAAATAGATCAATCTTGTTTTCTTCCTCTATCATAAGACTGGTGAAAGGAATATGATAAGGTGCTCATCTGTAAAACCACTGCAAACACAATTTTTGTCAACTGTGAACACAAATTCACTAATTACACTTAGAAATGGAAGACTGAGAAAGTCTTACTGGTCTTAGATATTGTCCCTGTGATAATCCAAGAGCCATATCTTAAATGGTGCCAAAATCTGGTGTACCTACATCTAGAAAATAGTTTGGGACTTTTTTTCTGCTTTTTGACAGCATTAGGATATATGTATGAATTACACAAAATAATATTCCCTTTTAATTAAAAATCATGGTTGCCTCAGGTGATAATTGATTCAAAAGTTTTTTGAATCTTTTGAGGAAGATGCAGACCGATTTCTGCAGTAACCTAACAAGCAGGATAGGTGGACTTGGCAAAAGGGATACAGAATTCTTAAACTGCAATCACAAAGTAGCTGCAGTTTGAGTTTGTTACATTACTAAGAGGTTGCAATCAGTTCTTAAGGCTTTAAGGTTAATATATGGTTTAGTGAATATTCCAATATGAGTACACTTGGTTATACACGGATTTATGTGCAAACACACACACACTCTTCTAACTGTAAAGAATTGATTCATGCATTGAGCTTTTTAATCATCAGAACCAGTGATAATTGCAAGCATTCTAAAGCACATGCTAGCATAATTCCATTGTAATCTTAGAGGGGAAAGTCTCATCTTTTGCAAAGGCAGTAGCAAAATTCCCAATGCCATCTCTAAGCTAGAGTTTGCCTTACTATAAAAATTATTAGCAACGAGCTAGTAATTGTTTTCTATCTATTAAGTGGGACTGTTTAGTTTAACAGGAAACACAGTTAAAGCTCCTTCAATGCTTTTGGTGTATTCCTGGAGCACAGACCTGGAAACTATAGGTCAGATACCACATTGTGTGAATGAGCTCTTAGTCTGGCAACAGGACAGACATTTTCTGCTTCTTTAATGTGACCCTTGGAACATGCTTTAAAAGGATACTGAAATAGAAAATGGGAGTTCATTGTGTAGGTGAGAAAAAGCAGAGAATTACAAATGTGGTGAATGACAAAGGAGATTGTGGTGTAGGTAGAAGCCAGACAATGTATCTGACTGGCTACTTCTGTTTTTCTGTCTCCTCCCTACCTACTGAGAAGCTGGCCCATATCTCAGTATAAATCATATTTTCTGTCCTTCAGAGCTGTGCAAAAAGCATTTGTGTCATTTAAATTATTGCAGCTGTACATTTAATGTATATTTCACTTCAGGTGATACTATTTGCAGATAGAAGAAGGAATGAAAAGTTACAAATAATGAGCAAGTATCTCATGAGCAATTCTAGTATCCCTATTGCAACGAATAATTTCAGCAACTGGACTGTTTGCAGAAACATTTCTTTTTTAGTAGGTATTAGAAAATGTCCATGGAAAATGAGTCAGAAGAGTCATTATCTTCACCACAGACCCCCCTTACAGAATTAGTTTCAGCTTTCTGAGAGAAAAAAAAGGCCATATGACTTAGTCATCCTACCAAAATTACTGAAGAAACTGGATTTTAAATACTGATATCACACACTAAACCATTAGTGAGCAATCTATAAAACAAAATAGGTCTGGGAATGCTTGCAGGCACTGTAATGCAACCCACACTCTTCATTCTCTCCATCTCTTTTATTCTTTTATTGCATATATTAAACTGAATGGATAATTTAAGCAATTAAAAGGCAAAATAATTTTCCTGGCCTAAGAAATTACATTGGTTTCATTAGGCTTGTTAAGTTTTATATAAAAATTCTGGTTTTCAGTATTAGTGCAATACAGAAGGGGTTACAATGGATTAGAAGGGCTAACATGAAATCTCCAAAAGATTAAAATGTTTACTACTTGACAAAGGCATACATAATCAAGCTGGCACCTCCTTACTACAAATGCATGTTTGAAAGTTTAGGTTTGGATAGGTTTTAAAGGATTACTTTTATTAAAATATCTCAGGTTGCTAGAAATAGACCTCATGGTAGACAAACAGTAAACAAGGTCACATACTTCCTACCTGTTGAATAGGGAAAAGCATGCCAGATTTCTTTGCCAAAAATCCCTTTTTGTGCCTTTGTTCTGAATAAACCCAAGGCAGCTCACTGCCAGAGCCTCTCTGCTTCCTGCACCCCCTCCCACTCCAGGCTTAAGATTCCATTTCTAGAAGCAAGAGATAATTGGGAATCTTTTGAAATCAACTATTGAGTTTTCTATTTTTAGCCACGCTAATAAGGATGAACTGAAATTCTTTCCAGAATTTCACCTCTTCAGCTTAGGAACGAGTAATCAAAATTTGTAATAATGCCTTGGTTTGTGTTTCATGTTAATGGCTGAAGTGCCTCAACAGCCTTGGGAAAGGAACAGCTTGCTTTTCTAATTGAAGCTGGCAATATTTCCACGTCTTATTTCAGCTGGTAGGTACTGTAGCAACCAAGGTCATGGAAGAAAATTTCAGCATATGGTAACAGCTGTGCCTGTGATTGCAATATTTTCTGCAGATGGTTTGTTCATCATTAGATAACAGTCATGATTATTGAGGGACTAATTGGATTTTCAAACAGCTAATCTTAGAGGATGGAAGAATTACAATAGAGAAGTTTGGTGTAGTTTAGGGAGTCTCTTTATTCAGCTCCTTCCCAACTCTCAAGTTTTTCTCAAATTAAAGAAGGTATTTTCTTTCTTTATTTGCTTTCTGCCAAACAATTTCATCACTTGCTAGAGAAGCAGTTGCCCCAGATCTTCTAAATACTAATGTCATCTTTCTGCCATGTATGGTGCCACCACCAAAAAGCCAAATTTTGTTTATAACATTTAAATGCCTGGTATTCTGTACAGTTCAGCATGTCAGAATCCTTACTCAGGACAGCCTTGTACATGTTTGTACAAGGTCAAGGAAATCAGATTAGCAAATTAATGAATTAAAGTACATGGAGAACCAAGCATTGTTCTTTACTTTTAATCATCAACAGGACACTTTTTCCAAATCACAGCCCTAAACATGCTTATGTCCAAAAAAAAAAAAAAAAAGCTAGGAAAAATCCACAGCTATGAGACTGTGCTGATTGTGATAATCCCAGAGTTATCAGAGGGGGAGTTATGGTATGAGAAATCAAGCACAGAGGTAATTGGCATGAATGAGTGTTTTAAGATCAAACAGAATTGTTCTTCTGATCATGTGACCAAAATTCCTTCCTGGGAGATGGTGTCTTTACCAAAACAGGTGTCTTAAAATGCCTTTGTATTTTGTCAAGCTAGGGCCATATGACTCTTAAATTGATTTAGGAGGAGTACTTGAAGACCAGAGTACTACGCAGGAGCACAGGTAAAAGAATCCTTTCCTTAGAGGACACGTCTTGAACTCCATTCAATACCAGCATTTTGTCTAATAACAGCTAAAATAGCAGTATCAGGTTTTCATAAAGATTTGGACTACTCAGTACCATCCTATGTTTAACAATCCATCGATATTCAAGTATACATTCCTAAAGACTTTTAGTTCATGATAGTTCCTGGATGTGGGCTATTAGCTACAAAAACTCATGTACAAGTCTTCACTTCAGCAATTAAACAAAAGTGCTATTTAGTCTTGCTGGATTTCTACATTAAAATCTGCTCTTTTAATTCCTTTCTCTGGAAATATGTATTCTTTTGTTTCAGCTCAACCACAAAAAAGGCTAGACTAAAAGAATACTGATGTCTTACATAATAGAATTTTTTCTCTATCTGATCTTTATTCTTTCTAGGCTGATTTTGCAAGTCATTTGAGGACACCTTAAAGTTACAGCGCTCTAAGAGATTGATACAGTGGCCACAGCTCCAATGTTATGTCTGGGGTCTGTGTAATATTAGCATATACAAGGCATGACTACTGCATCTCTTTTGAACATGTTATGATCAGCATGTTATGGCTCATTCACCCACATGCATAAAGTTTTACTCTGGTAATTACTGAATGATGATTATGCTCTGGTCAGTTTAAAGACATGATAGGCTGGGATCCACTGTGGGAAGAAAAGGTAATATTCCATCCTCTAATCCCCTTCTAATGACAGTAAAACTTCGCTGGGCTTTGATCTTATTGAGATATGGGAAAGAACTGGAGACATGCTAGTGAATGGAATAAAACCATACTAAGAACAACACTCTTAGAGGAGAGACAGGAGAAATTGGCAGTAGCTGGCAGGTTAAAAGTTTGAGATCTGTACCTAAACAGCAAGTAAACAACAAAGAAGGACAGGGACTTATAACCAAAATATATATTTAGGTTGGAATAAAAGCCTTATTTCCTCAGCACAGCCTGACCAATGTAGACCCTCCTCAGAGACAGGGAGAGCAGGTACCCAGGGAGATGCACTGGTGAAGGTATTGCTGTTCTTAGCCTAAATTGCAGTTGTAGAAAGCCTGGTCTGAGCACAGAGATATTACACAGGGCTCTTCTTTCAAACCCACTTCTATGGATTTTATGAATTAACATCACTTGACATTTGAAACATATTTTTAGGAATAATACATGAGGATACAAAAGGAAATTATTAGAACAAGGGATAAAATTAAGAACTGAGAGTTGTACTCCACAGTTACTTTAAGCAGATTGTGGAAACTCTGTTTCTTAATTTACTGATCTTGTACAATGAGGATAATCTTTATCCACAGGGTTTTGTGAATGGAATTTGTGAAGTGTTTTGAGGGCTTCTCCATGAAAGTCCTATAATCTGGAATTGAAAAGCTTTATTAAAATTTTTTAGTAAGTCTAAGAAGCAAGTAAAGCAAACATAAAAGCTGCAAAATTATGATTTAAAACATGCATGTAGACTCATTACTATGCTGAAAGTATTCAGAAGCAGTAGTTACAATGCACTAGTGTACATGGATGTCTGTAGGACTTCATGAAGTCATAACCAGCCCTAGCACTTTACCACACTAGACTTTCTTCTTTTTTAAAATATGTACTTAGAAATTTAATATGTAATTAGAAAGTTTATTAAAATGCAATGCATTCAGTAGTGTAGATACTGAGTATCTTTTCTATTTAATGTCTCATTTCCAGTATTCTTCTATGACAGTATCATCATATTTAGCACTGACGAACTTTAAATTATCTTGAAATATACAAAACCCTGTGTCTTAAATAATTAATATAATTTACTTTATAAGATTTCAAACTTGCAAAAAAGGTGCCACCAGTGTAAGAGCTTATTATTTGGTGTTTCTGTTTTACAACATAGATAATTCTTATTGCAGATTATTTGTATATGATGCTATTATGCTTATCAGTTGTGTGTTAGCTAGTTTGCTGAAAAACCAAACTGACACGTTTTGCAAAACTCCTTTCTTTGACTCTCTTCCTTTGACTCTATATAAACATATATTGTGGCAAACAAGCTATAGCGTCCTTTTAACTGTGTAGCTAACCTTTGTGTGAAGAATTACAGGGATAAAAAAATCCATTGCCGCACTAGGAACTTCGCTTCAGAGGTTTCTTGCTTCATTTACAAGGAAAATGAAAATAGATTCCTGTGTGTTATCTGACTTCATCTTCCAATTTCTGAGCAATTATGACTTTTTCTGCCCACCACCTCATGCAAGTACTGAGCACCACTGTGCCACTACACCTTCTGAGATAGCCCTGTGTTCCCAGAAGCTCACCCCGTGTCCTCTCTGCCACATCATGTGAGCCAGTTTCTGCGGCCTTGTAGCCATGGCAGCTGCTGGTAAGCCTGAGAAAACAAGCCCTTGCAGAGGGCAGGATAAAGTCACATGGATTCAGCATACTATTAACTTAGTTATCCTGCAGCAGGTGGGAACCAACCTCTACCTCTCTGGTTGTGAAAGAGGACAAAAATCTTCCCTGCCCTGGGGATACAGGCTCTATTTCTACAGCTCTCACCCATGGATAAGGTGAAAAGGACCAAGCATCCTGCTGGACACTAAATTGAACATGCCTTTGCCACAGAAAAGGCTGACAATATCCTGAGCTGCATTACTGTGCCAGGCTGAGGGAGGTGACCCTTCCCCTCTATAGTATTTGCAGGGCCTCCTGACAAAGGAGGGGAAATGATGCATTTGACTCCATCTTATCAGAAGGCTAATTAATTACCTTATTATACTGTGTTATTCTATACTATATTACACTATAATACATTACATCTAAACTGAATCTGCCAAGCACTCAACTCTGCACACAACAGCCCAGAATCTCATGACTGTCAGCTGACAGACCCGCCTCACACACACACTTGGCCCTGATAGGCCCAGGAAACAAAGCACCATCACTTTGGGTAAACAATCTCCATATTGCATTCTACTTTTGCACAAACACAGGCACAGCAAATGAGATAACAATATTCTTGAGAAGTATTGTGCCTTGCTTTTCTCTGTGAAGAGAAATGTGGGGCTACATCCCTCTGCTCAGCACTGGTGAGGCCCCACTTGGAGTGCTGTGTCCAGTTCTGGGTTCCTCAGTACAAGAGGGACATGGACATGCTGGAAAGAGGTCAAGAAAGGCCCACAAAGATGATTAAAGGTTTAGAGCATCTCTGTTATGAGGAAAGGCTGTTCAGCCTGGAGAAGAGGAGATTTGAGGAGGATCTTATCAATCTATATAAATGCTTGAAGGATGGTACAGAGAAGACACTGCCAAGCTCTTTTCTGTGGTGCCCAGTGACAAGATAAGAAAGAGAGAACAATTTTTACTGTGGGATGGCTGCACACTGGTACAGGAAGTTAAGGATTCTCCCATCTTGGAGGTATTAAAAGTCTCTTTGGACATGGTTTAATAGGAGTCCTGCTTTAGCAGGGAGGTTGAACCAGATGAACTCCAGAGGGTCCTTCCAACCTCAGCCATTCTGTGATCTCTGATCTGTGATTTTAATACAGATTTTCTGGCACAGACGAGAATTTGTCAACAAATTTTGAAGAGCTCTAGAAATGGTGTGTGAAGTTCTAAATGTTTGTTGTTGGATATACTCAATAATGTAGCTAAAACCTTCAAACCAATAAAACCTCAACCTAAGAAATTGCCAAAACTGCAGACAGGAGAAAGAAGGAAAGAAACTTTGCAAACAATGAATTCCCCTCATGTTAAAGGGAGAAATGCAGGTTTACCAAAGCTCAGCTGAGCATTTTGGTGATCTCCTTCAATAGCCTCTTCTGTGGCTCTTAAACCAGATTTTAAATGAGCAAGGAATAGAAATCCCTCATAATACTCATTCTAAAATTAGAAACAAGGCTTAAGAACAGTTTCCACATCTAATACACAGCCAGAATATTTCATTATAGCAATCACAAAACATTTGAAGAGAGAGTGATTTGGGCCAGTGTTGAGCTAATGGAGGTGGAGTACAGAATTTAGGAAATACTTGTTCCTTTTTCCTGCTGCTAAAATTAGAAAATCTTGGCATATTTTCAGGTCACAGACCAATTCGTGTCTTTGTTAGGTGTCCAAATGCATGAAATTGTACCAACACAAAAACAGTAAGAGTGAGAGAAGGATCCAAATTTAAAAGGAGAGATGGATCAAAGATACACTATCGAAATCATATCAAAACTTCTTAGACCATGTTGAAAAAATAAGAGACAGGCAAAACAAATTTCAGTCAAAATTATCTGAGATTTCTGTAAGACAAATGTTTCTGTGAGAATAGTTCAAGTTATCTGAATAGGAACTTTTGAAGCTGTTTCAAATTCTGATAATTAAATATTTCTTTTACTCAAATTAACCTGTTTCTCACCCCTGTCCTGGGTACCTTCAATCTGCTCCACAATACTTAATTCCAATAAGGTATTTTATTTCATTTTCCTCTAAGCCAATTTCCCCATAAGGGCTGCAGCTCTATTTATCTTTTTGCTGTATTAATCAAAAGTGCTTTACCACAACATCATTTTCTCTGCTGAAGTGCAGTTTGGCCCTACTATCCAGGTTTCTGCTCATTCTTCATTAGAGGTTAGAGGTTTCCTTTCTGTTGGAAATATCCAGATTACTTCTGAACCTTGTGGCACAACCTGGAGTCTCATGGCTGGTGCATGGCTGGAGATCTGTCCTGAGCTAACTGAGCACAGTGTACCAGACCTTCAAGCCAACAAAGTAATTTGCAAAACACAGTTTACTGTCTAAATGAATCTAATTTTTTTGCATTTCATCTTTTCCAATGAAGTCTGGAACAACTTCCCATGGAACAGGACTTCCTACTCTTACTCAGTTCTAATTTGGATCATATGTGCCTGGAAAATTAAGTGAAAATAAGGTTTTGGGGTGACTTTTTTGCTGTTTCAGTTCTAGTGCATGCACAGCTAGCACAGGAGTGTAGTGCTGGTAGATGGGAACGTGATGAAACAGCCTCTTGGTCAGCCCATGGTGACAAATAAGATGATCTGTGTTTACTGAGCTGCAGGACACCTCAGTTCTATGGCAATGCTCAGCTTCTTTCCTATTCCCGGTGCTGTGTGTGTCTCAGTCTGCAGCCCCAAATGGGTCTGAGCAATGGAAAATCTATGTTGTAGCACGGGAGCTGTGAGCTCATCCTCTCACCTTTGCTGCAGCCATTCCCTTTGTGTGAAAAGTTTTTTGAGGATATGGGTAGTAGTGCAAGTAGCAGCTACACCCAGGACAACAAGGAAGAGTCTGCGCACCAGTCCTGTGCTTCCTGTGGAATCTCAACAGGAGGGGGAATAATCTCCCACAGACCACCCCAAATCATCAAACCAGTAGGAACTGTACTTGCCATGCCAAGAGCCAGGCATCAAAGCTCAAGTGCTTACATATTCTATTAAGTGTTTTAATATTAGAGCAGGGAGACCAGAAAAACTGCAACCTTTTGGTTCCCTGAGGTCTCCTAAAGAAGGCCACAAGGGACAAAACACTGTATTTTTTCTGTTCTTTTCTACAATATTAAACCACTTAATAGAATATGTAAGCTCTTGAGCTTTGATGCTTGGTTCTTGGCATGCCAGAGGCTTTGTTACATGTTTCTACAGTAATTGAAAGAAATATCCATCTGTAGCAATTTCATTTTTTAGCAAGCTGAACAGATTCTTGGGAGGTAGGAGCTGCAAACATATGAAACGGAATAAAATAGTTTCTATCGAGCTCAATTCTCTTAGTTCTGCTTTTGAGGAAACAATCACAGAGGAGTGCTGTAGAGGAGCCCTGGAACCAGAGCTGACATATTCACAATCTTGGTTCAAACAATGCTGCCTGCAGCCAGCCCTGGGGATGCTTACAAACCTGCCACACCGTGTCAGCAGGCAGGGCTGGGGTTGTGCCACCAGACTCTGGGTGCAAGACAGCAGCTCCAATTATCCAGCTCAGGCTTGTGAGTCACAACAACTGTTAACCAAATCTCACCCACCTTATCATGGTTCATCTTCCCCTCTTCTTATCCTTTACTCTGTTATGGCTATATGATTTTGGGACAGTGATTTGTCTCCTGCCCTGTTTGCTCACATTGTGTCACAATGGGACCCTGATCTTGGTCCAGAAATACAGATGACGCTATATTACAACTAAAAAGCAACAGTCACAGGACAGCTATTCAAAAATCAATTTAAAAATTGAAAAATGGGATATGCTACAAGTAGAGGTGACCTTGGAGGAGTAGGATAAAAGTGGAATTGAACCAAGAAAGAACTCAGGAGAAATTTGTAAAGCCAGAACTTTGTAGACGTTTGGCAAGGTGCTGAACAGGGAAAATTTCTTTGAATAGCGGAGAATCAAGTTTCCACAGTGAGGTTTGTTATGGCCTTTGAGAGCTCAGAATTTTACAGCTTCAGCAGATGGACTTCACCCAGGTAATATGTTATTTTTTTGGAACCTAAGATGTGTGGTTAGCAGCACCCCCACCAACATCTTTCATTTCTGAAGTTGGCACTGTTTTGGGGATTGGCAACCAATTGCCTACGATGCATGCTCACAGCACTGTGACATCCTGACACAGAAAATCTCACCACTCTGGAGTGCTTCAGTAATACTGCTTCCAATCTAAAGGCACAAAACTCCCCAAAAGTAAGGTTCATGCACTATCTTACCTTTCTGCTGAAAAGCAGCAGGGATTTGTTTGCTATTATTTGCCCTACACTATTCTCATCTGAAATGTGTAGCTGCAGAGAAGAATTACAGTGAGATTCCTTTTTTTTCTGCCAGGTATTAGGGTGAGCTCAGTTGTGCATTTAGCTGGTCTCTCCAGGTAGCTGAGCACCTCAGGGCAAAGAGAGGTGCTGTAAGGCCAGCCTGTGAAATACATGAGATTTTGATTTACATTATGAACATCATAAGCCTTTGACTTTACAGCAGCCTCTAGAGAGCAAAGCCAGAGCATCTTTTCTAGGCAGGGATGATCCCAGCAATGTCAATTGAAATGTCAATTCAGAGCATGTTGTTCTGCACAGCTCCTCATACTGTTTTATTATTTTATTGATCTAGTGAAAAAAATAGAATGGTAGAATTGGTTGGGTTGGAATGGCCCTTAAAGATCATTTTGTTCCAAACCCTTTGCCAGGGGCAGAGACACCTTCTGCTAGACCAGGTGCTCAAAGTCCCATTCAGCCTGGCCATGAACACATCCAGGGGTGGAACATTCTGGGCTCCTCTGGGCAATCTGTTCCAGTGCCTCACCACCCTCAGGAAAGTGCTTGAACATTTTATGTAGCTGACATCCAGCCTGCAGTTGTCAATATCACCAGAGAAATCACTGCAGAGCAGGATCATCCCCACAACTACCACAGCTTGATGACAAGCGTGTTTAGACTTCCTTTCCTTATAATCTGCACTCCCACAATGACAAAACAAACAAATAAAAGAGAAAAATATTACCTCTAATCTGCAAAACGTAGGTTTATAATGTTCCATTACTCTGACAAACAGAAATCTACTTGCAGAACAGACTAAGTGCATTTTTAAACCAAACGGCCTTTGCTCGCCATCTCCTTTGGGGCACAACCCTTTCTCCAAGCTGTTCCCATCCACTCCAAATCCAAAGCGCCCACTCCAGTCTTTCTCTCCCCATGGAGGTCTGGCTGCTGTCTCTCACTGCCTCCTCAGCAGTCTGTTTGCAGGGCAAGCTCCTGGCTATTTGCTGCAGCTACTCCTGTCTGCTGCCTTGCCTTGCCCTCCTGTCCCCTCCAGGCACAACCTCTCCACTTGCACATGAAGGGCCTCCCTGACCCAGTGCCTCTCCTCACAGGACACAACACAAAAGGAAAACAAGCACATTAATAATTTCACAGGTGTCTTGTAGCAAAGTGTCAGTGCTGACTAAAAAAGATTTGAGAATGGCTGTAAGTGTTCTGGCGAAAAGGAAAAAAAAGAAGAATGTGATCCTTGATAAAACGATGGAGGTCAGCAAACTGCAGCTAAAAATGGAGATAGCAATGAGATAAACACCAGCTGTTTTTTAAATCCTTCTGAAGCAATGTACGAGGTGAATTTCAGGTGTTTAAGAGGACATAAGCAAAGTTCTTGGAAAACACACTGCTGTAAAGGAATTTTAGAGGAAGAAGGAATATATATGGTTGTTGCCAGCCAGGATAAATTATTATTAATGTTTGCAATGGATGCCCAAATAGCAGGCACCAGAACAGTGCAATGGTTTGGCCTCAAAAAGCCTCTAGACACCAAACTTTTTCACATAGCAAGATGTAAAAGGTCCAGTTTCTGTGTTTTGCATTAGTAGGGGGGAAGTGAATAGAGAAAGCTGACAGCTGCCAGATGGCACAGATAGCTCCACATTACCAAGTACATAAGTTTATGACAGAAGACTTGCAGTTTTGCAAGAGCTCAGCCTTCAGAAAGTACACCTAAAAGTTCATATATTGTATAAATCAGGGTGACTGAACAAGGTTTTCAGCTTCCTCTGGAATACTCTTTATCTCTGGAATTTCTGGCCATCAGCTTCAATCCCTTGCTTCAGTGCATTCTGAGTGCCACATTACTACCCTTCAGTCCCCTCTCCCAGCTCCTGCAGTCCTCACAGCATCTCTTCAGGAGGTGATGGAACTGCTTAGGGCTTACCTTGGTGGCTGTTTCTCCTTGTATCATTTTCTGACACATGTGAGTTCCTGATACCACCAAGGGCAGACCTGAAAACAAAAATGCTGAACTGCCAATCCTGTAAAATGGGTTGGGTCACAGGAAAAGACACAGGATGTTGTTTTTTAATCTTGCCATCAGTTAATGGTATTTCTGATTTCATGCAAATTCCAGCGACAAATAGGAATATTTAAACTAGGCCCTTTACAAGGTGCACTGAACTAATCTTAAGTAAAAGATGAGAGAGTCAAGGCTGAAGACTTCTGTGACCAGCTACAAGTGAAGATCCACAAATGTAACAGAGGAATGTAGTTTATCTGCATGCATCCTCCTTTCTGGCAATTTCTGCATGTAATTCTGCTCACCTGACTAGTTAGAGAACAAAATTTTATTGCTGTAAATCATATTTCTTTTCCTGTAGAACAGGACAGAAGTAAAAGACCCTACATGCTGGTTAGTAGTAAGATGGGATAAGATAGAACCAGAAAATTTCCCTTCATAAATAAAATCAAGATATCCTTAAATAAAGTCTGTAGTCTGGACACTTGTGCCCTTTTTGCTGTGGCTAAGTTTGTCCCAGTTGTTCTCCAGGTATGTGCACATATGAAAAAGAGTCTCAGCTCTGAGTTGGTTTTGAAGTTTCAACAACACAAACAGGGAAATCTGTTCTGTGTCATCAGTATTAGGCACTGAATTTGTATGTCTGCAGTAATTGCCAAAAGATTTCTCACCCCAGCTTTGTTGTGATTCTGATGTTCTCTAAATGTCAGTGAAATCAGATAACCGCCCCTTCGCTAAATAATGTCTGTCCTCTCCCTCTGTCCAGGGGACGAACATATTGCCAGGGACTTTTAAATAGAATGAAAGATGGGGAATGCTGAAACAGCCACATGTACTTCAAATTCTTCTTATAAGAGTGGTTGTCATTAGCACAGTGTATTTTTGTTCATTGCATATGTACATTTTCTAAATAAAATTCCCAGTACTATTGCCCCTTTCTCAAAAAACCATCAGGGACTCAAGCCCAAAGTTATAGCAAAAGAAAATTTTTATCTCTTTAGAAGGCAAAATAAATCATTCTTTGGGAACACTGCCAATCAGAGACTTATTGCAAATGAAAAAAATTACACAACTACCACTGTGTTTGGATCAATGACACCTGTTTCTAGGTAGATTCAGTGCAACTGTTATGTGTGCAGATGTACACACAGATGATGCTGGTATTTATAGAAGGGTTCACAGCCCATTAGAAACCATCTTGTAAAAAAGCTGACTTTAAAACCTCTGAAGATGCTTTTATGGAGCTTCCAGATGCTTGGATAGTCAGCCAAATCTCTGGTCCACGAGAACAGGATGGAGATCTAAAAAAATCAGTTTGTGTTTTTAATTTTCTCCTGCACTATCTCTTGCATTTGGCACTGCAAGAAAACATAATAATTCAAGAGAACCAAAATCAGTCTGAGTTCAAAGGAAAGTTTCAGTTCAGTTTGTGGATATCCAAACTGGCATCCTCTCCCTACAGGTGGTAAATGCAACTGATGTGTCTCATAATCTTTTCTATAAATAACATCAGCACAAAGGTTTGCAAGACAGAGTCCCAAGAGAATGAGAGTAGTTGATATTCTACTCTCATCTGAACGAATGCAGTTTCGTTACTGACCTTCCTTTCTTGGTAGCATTGTTAAGACTTTACCTATTAGTAAAAGAAATTTATTTTTTTGTGTAATTTTATAGACTTATTCTAGAAGAAAGGAAGCACTATCTGGACTTGATCCTATATAAGGAACTGAAATTAATGAGTGGACAAAAGACAGGTGCAGAACTGAGTTCTGATTGTGCAGTGTTCATGTGCATATCCAGAGATGCAGATGTATTTCTACCGTATTTTCATCCATTTACTATTCAGTACCATGACATGTTTTCATAGAGATGCTGTACCTGAGTTCACCTCCTCTTTTGTTCCTTCAATGACCTTCTACAGAGCTGTTAAGCAATGAAGAGTGCTTTTTCTTCAGTAGTGCTCTGTTCCATCAACATTTGCTGCTTCCACGCAGTGAGAAATACACTTTCCTCCCAGCTTGCACAGTTTAAGTCTTATCACGTAGGTAGAAGCAGTCTATTGGCAGTCAAAACAGACATGTCTTACTTTGCATTTTTCATGATACCAATACCTGTGAACAGAAACTTCACAGATTTTCAGATTTAACTACTACTGGCTTAGTTTACTTTAAATGATAACTTGTGGGAAAAGAGAAAAGGATAACTGAATGTGAATATGAGAAAGAACTGAGTTATTTCTCTGGCCTTTTGCTGCCTGTCCCTTGGGGCTGCCTGTCCCCTCAATAGGGCAGTTTTAGGGAGGAGGTTTTCAAGGAAGCTGAATGACTCTGTTTC
This sequence comes from Melospiza melodia melodia, assembly GCF_035770615.1. Classification (NCBI taxonomy): domain Eukaryota; kingdom Metazoa; phylum Chordata; class Aves; order Passeriformes; family Passerellidae; genus Melospiza; species Melospiza melodia. Next base: position 11,811,732 of record NC_086199.1, read on the forward strand.
CCTCAGTCAGGCAGTCTGGGCAGGCTGCAGTACCTGCAGGAATGGAGCAGCACCAGTGCTGACTGCACAGGCTGTGGCAGCAGAAATAGCACAGCTCCATCAAAGCACTGCTGTCCTGACCTAAAAACCCAGCTAGGGAATGAGTTCACAGCCACAGGGGCAGTGCTGAGCTGACACAGCTACCCTGCTCTTCCTATTCATGCTCTTCTGAAGATACAGCGTAACATCCAGCCTGCACTACATAGTGTATTATTTTATTTTATTTTATTTTATTTTATTTTATTTTATTTTATTTTATTTTATTTCATTTCATTTCATTTCATTTCATTTCATTTCATTTCATTTCATTTCATTTTTATGTTTGTTATGTTATGTTATGTTATGTTATGTTATGTTATGTTATGTTATTTTATTTTTTATTTCTTTACTCTAAGTCCCCAAAGCTTCAGTGCTACGTAGGATTTAACACATCCAGCAAGGCACTAGAACAAAGGGCCATGCCCAGAAAAGTAATGAACACATGCTGTCATAACATGACAGTTAAAGTCACCTCCCTGCTCCTGTGAAACCTTCTGTTTCTTCAGCCTCCTCAGCACATATGCTTTACCAACTCAAACTCACTCCTGCACTGGTAAATACATATCATCAACTACCCTTTGACTATTTTATGCTAACAGAGTCTATGTCTCTGCTGGAAAACATAGCAAAATTTCATTTGGTTTAGTAAGCTTAGAGAGGGTTTACTCAGCTGTAAGCAATACCAGTGGTTGTTGTGCAGTGTGCTTTACCATCTGACCACAGACACCAAAGGAGTACACAAAAGAGAAAAACAGGAATTAAACTTCAGAAATTTAAAATCTTCACTCTGGAACAAATGTCTTTCAATAGGTCAGTAAGCACTAAAGAGAAGAGCACTTTTAAGATAGTACACAGAGAGGTCAAGAGTGACTTTTTTTCCATTGAGGACAGCTAATAGTTGCCTTGCAAGTGCTGTATCATTCATGGAGCTAACCAAGCCCATGGAAAAGATGGACCTATAAGGACCTGTAAGTCTGGGACCTGATGGCAAAAATTAGAGCCAGAAGGCAGGGCCTTGGCAAGGAATAATTTCTTTAATTTTGAGGAAAATAAAAATGATTGACTCTCACAGAATTTCCAAAAGAATGAGGTGAAATTTGTTAATTGAAGCTTTTATTCTAAAGATATTTCAGTGATATTAATGAAAGAAGGAAGTCAGACCTGAATTCAGAATGAGAGTCAAAACTGGAGTGCACACTAAAATGTGGTTTACATGTCAATCTTTGCCTAGACCATATATGTTTCTAATTGCTACAACCGAAAACAATGTCTGTATTTTTCATAGAAAGAGATCAAAACCTAAACCTGTGCAACAATCCAGCTTTGTTGTGACTGGTGAAAAACCTTCAGCCTTCTTCCAGTCAAGCAACTTAGCTGTTCTGGAAAGATCCATAGAATGGTTTGCCATGGGCAGGGACATCTCCCGCGAGAGCAAGCACCAGATTGCTCAACGTCCCATCCAACCCGGCCTTGAACACTCCTGGGTAGGGGAACCCACAACTTCTCCGGGCAACCTGGTCCAGTGCCTCTCTATCCTCACAGGGAAGAATTTCTTCCTTGTATCTAAACTAAAGATTTCCTCTCTTTCAGTTTGAACTCATTACTCCTTTTCCTTTAACTACAGCTCCTGATGAAGGATCCTTCTCTGGCTTCTTTTTCTTTCTTTCTTTCTTTCTTTCTTTCTTTCTTTCTTTCTTTCTTTCTTTCTTTCTTTCTTTCTTTCTTTCTTTCTTTCTTTCTTTCTTTCTTTCTTTCTTTCTTTCTTTCTTTCTTTCTTTCTTTCTTTCTTTCTTTCTTTCTTTCTCTCTCTCTCTCTCTCTCTCTCTCTCTCTCTCTCTCTCTTTCTTTCTTTCTTTCTTTCTTTCTTTCTTTCTTTCTTTCTTTCTTTCTTTCTTTCTTTCTTTCTTTCTTTCTTTCTTTCTTTCTTTTTCTTTTCCACTTTTTAGCATGTACAAAAGAGTGTAATTCACCCCTCCTTTGGTGTTCCCTCATGTCAAAATGCTATCACAAAGCGCAGATTGATTCTGCAGAGTGAACCTGTTGAAAAATCCTTGACAATTGGATTAGAATGGATAGAATGAAAGAACTGCTGGAGCCCTTCTCCAGCTGAACTTTTGGAGCTGCACCAGCAGCGGTGTGCCAAGGCAAGACAAGTTTTATATGGGTGATGCACAGTGCTTTGTGGGAGGACTATACTTTCCTATCCCAGCAACCATAAGACATCCTCACTGTACTTTGAGAAGAATGCAGCCAGTGAAATGAGAATGCAACCCTTGCCCCCCTGTGGCTCCCATTTCAGTTCTAATTTCAGAATAGCTTTATCTTGAAATCTTTATTCAGACACACACACACACATACAAAAATTGAATCAAACTGCAAATGTATTTTCTCACTGCTTGCCCTTTTCACGAGCAAGATCTCAGGCAGGCTTTGAATATACATTATGAAGCTTTTCACTCTAACAATCTTACAATCCCCATTTCTGACACTGGAACTAATTCAGAGTAAGGTTCTGAGGTCCATCACACCTCAGACTCAGGGAACCACATGCTCCTGCAGGATGACAGGACACTGCAGCCAGCTGCATCCTGTAACCATGTGCAACTGGCAGCTCACAACCAACACAAGGCAATCTGACTTCACTGAAAGCGGAAGACAAAACAACTCCAATTATGTTTTTATTTTCTCTGGCTTGGGTATCTTCATGCAGCCTGTAACCAGGGCAATTGAGGCGCAACAAGTTATCTGTGAGGGAATGTATTTCAGCTAGAACTCAAGATGTTTCAAAGGTTGATCTCTGACCTGCAGGAGGTGTTCTGCTTTTAAAAAGCTTCACATTTACATGGAATCGTTGTTTCTAATAAAGATGGTATTTTCTTCCCTCATGCTTGTTGTTTTAACTATTGCATTAATAACTAGAAATTTATGACAGCCCAATAAACTCACGTCAAAAGGACATCAAGTCTGTATGTGCAGCCCTCAGAATAGTGCTGTTATGCTTCAACATGACTGTCAGATTATTATTTTTAAATAACAAGTAGAAGAGACTATATCTTCTCATCCTTGGAAACCAAGCTGTTTTTTTGCTGAGACTTAAAACAACATTAGTCTGAGCCAGAGACTAAGCATGGGAAAACTGAATGCTGATGATATTCATCAGGCATTGCTATTTCAGCCCTAGCCCAGGCTCATTGAAAGGATTGTCAGACGTGTTTCAGTGCAGGCAGGATTTACAGTATAAATGTCAACAAGACAGCATAAACAGCAGTGAATAAGACTTGCTGGATGACTGGATGGAAATACTATAGTGTGTTGTGAATGCATTGTTAGTCATTGTGTTGTTTCTTTTTTTTTTCTTTTTTTTTTTTTTTCCCTGCAGGTTGTTTGCACTTACTATACTGAATATATACTCAGTATATACTTAATATATGTTCTCAAAATCCAGAGTTCCCCCTTATCCCATAGCTGTAATTATCCTCCCCCAAAGACAGACATGCACACAGTAATCACTATCAGAGCTTTCACAAACACCTGTGCAAGAAGCAGCTATCACCACTCTATTCATGGTTTCTATGTATAATATGGCAAGTGCACCATCTAGTCACAGCATTGCTCACTGCCACAGCCATAGTCTGCTAAAGCACCTTGCAAACATTCAAGCAAACACTATCCATGTTCAAAGTGTTCCTTTTTTTTTTTTTTTTTTTTTTTTTTTTTTTTTTTTTTTAATGTACAATCAGTTGGGTTCACTGGAACTTTAGGACAAATGTATTTCTGTAGAAAAAACATGAGCATTGATTGGGCAGAAGCTTGTGGGCAGCCTTAGCTGGAACTTCTCAGTGGAAACTCACTAATTTGCAAACTCAGCATTGCCCACAAGAGACAGAACATATGTAAGTGTTTATTATGTGAATACATCTGAAGACCTATTTAAGCTGATAGTTTAATGCTCCAACATTTGTACCACAGGCTTCAATAACATTTTGTCTCCTCTACATCAAGTCCTTCCAAAGACTGGAGAGAAGAAAGAACAGCAAGGAGTCCTTTTCAGCTACAATTGCTTTTTTGGAAGACTTACATCATGGTCCTACCCAAAGGAATGACACTATTTTTGCCCAAGTACAGGCACCATCAGGATACAAACAGACAGCTCTTCAACTACTTGGGTTAGTCTTTGCTGAATACCATTGAATTAAACTGCAAATATGTTTTCTTCCAACTTGACCTTTTCATGCGCAAGGACCTCAAGCAGGCTGAATATCATATTTGATGAATATCATCAATCCCATTTCAGCCTCCTCACTTCTTGCCTCTGTTTAAACTGTGCAATGGATGGTGTTCACTCATCCATACCAGGATGCCCAATTCCTCACCATCTTGTAGTGGTCACACATGCCCTGCCGCCTGTAAGCAATTGGGTAGAGTATGGCAAATCTAAACAGCACATCTCAGGGGGAACAGAAGAAAGGAACAAAGCCTGAACTCCCTGCTTCTTGTAGCTATGCCACCTACTTAGATTTCCTCCCCTGCCTGAAGCTAGTCGCGCCTGCTAGAACGACAAGGACTTTGAGGACTTTCATTGTTTCCAGGTTAACTGGGTGGCCTTCATTCCTCTTCTGTCTTGGGATTCTGTGGAGACCATCCCACTGTTTTACTTCACATCCTCAAAGCAAATGCTTGGACTCACCATTCCATTGTCCCTTTAAACTAGGCTATTTCTCCATTTTCTTCTCCCTTTTTTGTGTGCCTCTGCTAAGTAGAACATGAAGCCCTTTGCTAAAGTTGTTAGTGGATTATGGCTGCATCAATTTGGGCATGATCTTCCACTCTAAATGCTCTACCACCATTCTGTTTGTTTGCTTTTATCCATGCCACATTTGCTCTCAAAGACAGATGGATTTGAGACACTTGTGTGCATAATGTTAAAGAAGCTCCCTTTCCCCAGATCCATGCTTCTGGAAATTATATCAATGGATATGATCACCTACTTAGGAACTGGAGGGAGCTACTGGAAAGCCATTTGCATGCCACAATTTTGTAACTCGGCCAACAGGGCTAACAATCTCTAACCTTTTCTCTGGAGAGGAAAAGTCTTGAGGCTGGGGGACAGCCTGAATTTTTTGCACACTTTTTCACTCATCAGTACTATTTTATTTTTTTTTAATGAAGATCATAACCGTAGGATAGAAAAATGAAAATCTCCAGCCAAGATCAATGCAGAATCTGTGCAGTAATGAGCAAAATATCAAAAGGACTGATATTCAAAAGGAAGATGACACCCCAAGGTACCAGCAGCAGTTTCATTGAAACTATTGGACAATTCCATCTTTCTGAAGGGGAGAACAGGGCTGGGCCTGCAGGCATCTGTGCAGAGCAAACCTGATAAAGCTGCAGCTTCTCCCTCTCAGCTCCCTCAACCTCACACGTGCTCTATAAAGCACAAACTAAGATCTCCCCTGCTGAGCTAATCTCTTAGAATATAACAGCCCTGCAGTTGTCTAAAGAAAAACTGCCTCAGACAGGGCTCCACATCAGACTTGGTCCCTTTATGGCTCTTTCCCAACAGTAAGCCCACACGTGATCCTTTTGCTTTCATCTCTGGCTTCCAGGCAATCTTTGTTCTCTCTCAGCAAGGAGGCATCAAAAACTTTCTTGGGCTCAAAACTACAGGGACTACTCCAACACTCCCTGGAAACAGGCTGCCTTTCATATCTCCCAGCAATCCAGGCTCCCAGCCACCACATCAGTCAGATCTCCTTAGTCCTCCAAGTCCCATTAGTTAGGAAGAAAAACAGGCACAGGTGAGAGTAGAGGCCTGAATCCCTTCAAAGCTCACATTTGCCCATGATAAAATGCAGGACTCACGTAATACTTCCAGTAATTTAAACACTGGAAAGTAGAATGGAATAACTCCAGGTTTATTTAGCCTTTTAAAATATTAACTATTTCTTGCTGGAAATATTGTAGATGCACAGCTCCCAGCAAGTTGTGATGCGCCTGCATCTGCTCTGGAAATATGAGTGAAGTTCTGTCTTTCAATTTGGTACAAAAAGATTTTTAAAAATTAAAGCACATATTTTCTCATTTCCAATTTGAGCACCTTAGAAAGCCAAAAAAGCAGAGACATGTGAATAAATATCTCACCATACAGTGTGAGAAGCATAAGAATGGGTATTAGAATATTGATGAAGTTGTTGTGCATGCCCTTTTGGGTTAAAAAAATATTCAAGCAAAATGAGAGAGTCTAGGAGCATACCAGTACACCAAAATCTTTTCATTTAGCTGAATTTATATAAAATAATTTCTTGGTTATTCTTTCATTATTCCTAATTTCCTCTCAGTGACTTTTAATTTAAGCTACTTTCATAAATGTAGTGTTCTTTATAAATCACAGAATCCTAGAATGGTTTGGATTGAGGAGGACGTTAAAGATCATCTAGTTCTACCTCCTGTACTGTGGTCAGGGACACAAATAGGTTGCTCAAAGCCCCATCCAGCACTTGCCAACAGTGCCCTTGAACCCTTTAAAAGTACACAGTGTCTGCCTTTGGGCTACCAAAAGCCATGGACACGTTAGAAGGACGGCCAAATTCTACTTTCAGTTTAATTCCAAAGGAGAACAGCAATTCTCTCTGGAGGATCACTGCTGTCTGTCTCTGCTGATGCAGATGTGGTTTTGCTGTAGCTCACCATGTCAGAAGCAGTGGTTACCTAGAGGCGAAGGACTACTGGCATGTTCTGGTTCTTTGTTTTTGCCATTTTCCCATAGCCAGTCACCAGGAGCGGGTTACAAACTTTCCGGTGTGGAACGCGAAGGGAGCGGTTCGAGGAGAGTCAAACGGTTCTGCGTTCACATGCTGCCATCAAGCGGGCAGACACAGTAGAGGACTGGAACAAATAGTAAGGACATTGCTTTGAGAGAGGAAAGTGGATGGAAAGACAAAGAACGAAACAATATTTTTGCTCCAAGCTTCATGTTGTAAAAACATTTCTGGTCTAATAAAAATTTCTCACTAATCCTGGCTAATTCCCTCTTCTATTTTTTCTTCCTCTCCCACTTTCATATTTTAGCCTCTTTGAAGTTGCTCAGACTTGACTTTGAGAGACCATGAAAATATAAGAAGGCTACTCTGTGCCTGTAGAGTTTGTCTCAATTGCTAGGGACAAGGATCACATTCTTCACTGTGTACCCACTCTGAGACCCCCAGATATGAGCTTCAGCACACCCCATCTCAGGGACCTACAGGGGACTGAAATGCAAGAAAAGTTATCATTTTGAGTCTTAGAGCTAATAACCAAATATCAATCAATTCAATGGTTCTTCAAAACCCAGATCAACAGTTCAGTTTATATTTGAAACTGAAATATCCCCCTTTACATGAAGTGTTAGTCCTCCTCTTGCAAAGTTTTACAACAACCTTCACTATAATAATTTTAAAAGGCACCTTCATCTCCTATAAGAAAACTTGGAGAAACTTCAAAATATTACATGATGTTAAAAAGGACAAAATCCCAGTAAATTTTTCTGGGTTTCTCTCATGTAATGGCCACAGAGATGCAACAAAGCTGCCCTGTTTTGTGGACCTCAAGTGCTGACTCCAATACGGATTGAGCAACTACAAAAGTCTTCTCTTAAGACATTTCTTCCACCTAAGCCAGGCATAACTGGATATTTTCCTAGGCTGTGTGAATTCCAAGAACACAGGACTTGTCCATGCCTTATTCACAAGAAATGCATAGTAAATGAGATGTGTTTTGGAAAATTCACAATGTATAGTACATGTGCAATGATTTCATGTTCTCTGGATGCATACACATGTAGTTCTGCCAGGAAGGTTTTGTATTTATAAAAACAAAGAGCATGCCATATCTATAGCAAATTGTTTTGCCCTTCAGGCAGTGATAGTAAATAAATTTGCCAAGGCAAATTTGAGAACTTAGAGAGGAAATGACATAGCTGTGAAAAGTATTGTACTGGCCCAGTGCAAACTGCCCTGTTATTTTCAGGGATGGTTTGTACATATCCCTGCAGCCAGGTCCTTAACACTGTTTCACTCTCAAAAGCTGAAGGTCTGTTTTAAATAGGAACACTGTGGTCCACCTGGATCTAAATATTTCTTTGAAACAAACCCACATGTTATCAACCTAGAAGAGCCAACTAGCTGGGCTGCTGTGGAAGTATCATCAGCAGATGGTTTAGCACTTACAGACGTAATCCTCATTGATCCAAAGCAATTGTTGGTTTATGGGCCAACATCAAGAATGGCAATAAAAGGAAAAAAGCATGTATGTATTCTTCTTGAGAATTCAGTGATTGTTTCTTCATATGTTCTACTTTTGCAGCAGACAGACCTCTCCCCCACCATGGTGTTTTTCCCCCTCCCCGGAAGAAAACCAAACCAACATTCCTCTCCTCAAAAAACCCAAAACCAAAACTCATCCAAACAAGTTCAAAACAATCAAACCAAACTGGAAAAGCAAAAAGCATCCATGGCCTATCTCAAAAAACCAGATATTTGTGGAACATCCTTTTTTTTTTGTTTTGTTTTGTCGTTGTTGTTGTTGTTTTGTTGTTGTTGTTGTTAACACAGAGATTAAGATGGCTCAAAGGGAGGTGGTTAAAATAAAAGAAATTATAATAATATATTCCCTCATGTGTTGGGGACAAGAAGGAGCTAATGCCCTTAACAAAGTGTCCCACTGTCCTTACTCATCCCTCAGCCTAACTGTCCTCATTTATTTCTTGGTTTACACAGGCAAAAAGGCAGGGAGGTGAGTTTGAATTTCAGAGGCATCGTTGCTTGATTAAAGGAGAACATTCAGAAATCAAAATGTGAGACATGGGAACATAGGTTGGTACCATGGCAATGGGTATCATAGATATGTTGTTTTCTGTCCACTGATAAAAAATATGTGGAATTAACATAGAATTGACCTGGTGTCAATGTTCTATCTTCTCTTTGCTCTTACATCAGTGTTTATGCACAATGCTTATTTTAAACTTCTTGCTTTGGAGACCTCTTGCAGGCTATTTATCCATAATATTTTTTATCATCCTAGTTGTCTGTCACTTGTGTGGTGATAAAGCTTTGGAGCTATTCACTACACCAACAACACAAATATGAGATACAAACATACATGTTTAATTCTTTCCTGGAATGAAGGAGCTAAAGAAAGATACTATTTTCTCCAGACTTTCATGCTTAAGGGAACCTTTTTCTCTTTGGAGAAGGTAGCAGGACAATAGACCACTAACGATAGGAAGGATACTAAGAGCTGAAATCTACTCTTTTTCCATGCTGTGCAAATGATCTTTTCTCAAAAATGCTCCTCTGTCTACATATGAAGAAATTCACTGCAATGGAGGAACTGCCCACTGGGTCACCATGGCCAAATAAAAATTATGATAGTTTATAAATATGAATTACAACTTCCTAAGTTTTGTATGTTTAAAATACAAAGCTTTGTTACTTAAAGCCTTGTTCTGTTCTGGAGCAGACCGAGCTGTAAGGGATAAGGAAGCCTCTGCTCAAAGGTGTGGGGAAGGTGTACAGGCAGCTCAAGAATTTAACCACTGACTCCCAGCAGGTACCTAAAGTTGTAACTGGTTTTACATCAAAGCTGCAAGATACCCAATGGAGTTATGCATGTTTCTGGTTATCTCCAAATTAACCCTAACATATTTCTAATAAAGCTAAAATGAACAATACTGAATTATATGTTTAAAACATATTGTTTTAAAAGAAGTGTGCCAGCTCCTAAGACTCATGTTTTATGGCTTGAAATTCAACTCTGCTTACCTAGTTTTACATTCATCGGGGTTTCTCAGTCTTCAAACTTCCCTACAGCTGACTGAAAAGTAGCTAGGTTTGATAAATGTTTGTCTTTCTAACAAGAGCTTTGAGAAGGAGCATCTTCTTCATTTAAATTCAGTTATCTGGAATTCACCACTTTCCACAGTAATACCTGAGTACCATTTTTCCTCTTAGCACTACATCATAATACTATGATATGTGCAAATATTATCAACAATATTGCTACATACTTGTAGCAATTCAGAGAGATATTAGCAAAAAAAAAATCTTACTGTAATGCCATGTATATGCTTCAAGGCTTTTTAAAAATTGAGCAGCTGTTAATGGATTTGGGAATAGCACAGTTATGAGAGCTGAGAAGCTGCTAATCAATCCTATTGAGGGTGGCTGGGGAAATAAATTGTTACAAAACTGCAGTTAAAGACACCTTTAGGCACTGCTGTGGGAAGTGACTGGTTTGGTTGTTTTGGTGGGGTTTTTTGGGTTTTCATGGGGTTTTTTTTTGTTTGTTTTTTTTTTTTTTTTTTTTTTTTTTTTTTTCTTACAGGAAGCAGTCAGTGTCAGGTTGGCCATTTAGGAAAAAAGCTGGGAGGGCCAGGAGGGTCATGCCCAGGGTGGGACAGACAGACCCGTGGCCTCACCAGCCCCACAGGCTCGCGGGAGCTGGAGCTGGTAACGGGGCCCATTGGCAGTTCCAGGCACAGCAGGGGATGAACCAGCTCCAGGGGCAGACAGGGCCAGAGACGGGGCTGGAGCACAGGTCCAAAGGGTCCTTTCAGCAGCTGGGCTACCTACAGGAGGTAGTCCAAGCACCGAGTGCAGGCACAGCTTCAGCCCAGCTCAGACAGAACCCGCAGTGCTGGGCTGACCCAAAATGGTCCCACGGGCAGGAGGTGGGTGAGAGCTCCATGCGAGGCCCCTCAGGGAGGTTAAGAGTTATCATTGCCCCCAGGCCCCTGACAATTTTATGGCTTTCATGACCCCTTGCCTGTTTGCCACTGCTGCTTTTGATTCTTGAAAACCTTGCCCTCTCCTTGAAAAGTGACAGAAAAAGCAGGAGTGAAGAATTAAAAGCAGCTGTCCTATTTCAGGTGACACGTGACATCTTTTCCTTTCTCCACATGACACAGTCATGAAGGATACTTCACTCAGCAGAGGTCTTTAAGGAATATTTATAGAAAAATCAGAATCTGATCCTTTAATCTCTACTAGGTCTCTAAAAAGAAAGACATCGAACACCTTTTTAACATTTTAAAATAGATAAATAGAACAATTTATAGATGCAGGTTTTCAAGTGAGAGACCTTTAACCTGAAGTTAATATCCCAAAGACCTCTAAGATTCTACAGAATCTCTCTTATAAGCATGTAAAAATAGCAACACTGACTGAATAGGTGAGATATCAGTGTGAATTTGCTCCTGCTGGTTGCAATTTCTAAAGATTTTATCAGATATCAAATGAGTTCAGCATGGACACTTGTTGCAGACCTTGCTGTAGAGTAAGGTTTAGAAATGAATAAATAAACCAGTATAGCCCTTAACTGCTGTTTATTAAATAGAAAAAAAAAACATTACTGAGTAATTTGCAAGTACTGTACTTGCCAAATGAACTATGCACAAGACAAGAAAGCTGCAATACAGTTGCAGTGATAAGTTATTTTTTATTTTACAAAAAGTAGCTGCCTTGAAGAGAAATTAAAATAACATTCCTCACTTTTTAATCCTTTTTTTTTTTTTTTACCTTTTATTTTGGGGAATGAAAAAATCCTTAGCAAGACAGATCCATTACATTTCTTCATTGTCACTCAGAACAATTTACAGCAAATATACACACAAATACTGAGGCCAAACACAGGCAATAAATTTTACATATTGCTATGAAAAGTTGCAAGATGCTGCTTGGCTTTCAAGGGCCTAGATGGCAGTGTAGTTCTTAGTGTAATTAGTCAATTTGATCTTCTCTGGGAAGATAATATTAACTGAGAGGTTTTCCCCATTGTTAGACTTCAGAAAAAAGTTCTTTTTCTTGCGCAGGAGATGACTATACTTGGCATTAGCAAGCCACATTTCACATTTTGAAAAGAAAACAATCCCAGTTGTACCCAAGACAACAAGACACGTAAGCAAGCCCAGCACAACAAAACATATCACCTGGCTTCTACTCATTAAGGGATCTGCATTTTGAATTGTTTCTTTCACTGTTATTTTCAGGATTTCTTGTTGTTGGTGCACTGATCTGTGGTGAGCTTTTGAGGGTGGCTTGTAATTCTGCATATGCTTTGTCTCCGTATTCATTCCAGAGAGGCTTGTGTTTTTGCTGGGATGTTTGCAGGTCACGCCAACAAATTCTGGTTTGCAGATGCACTCGAACCCTCCCTGGGGATGCTCACTGCAAGTGCCCCCGTTCTCACACGGGCCACTTGCACAGAAAGCGACACGGCTGCTGCAGAGCTTCCCTGTATAGCCATGGGGACAAGAACAGCTGAAACCCACTCCGACATCTGTGCAGGTTCCTCCATTCTCACACGGGCTGGATTCGCAGTCGTCTCTGTCTATCTCACAGAAGTTGCCAGCGAAACCAGAAGGGCACAGACAGGAAGCATGGGGTGCAAAACCATTGTCATCAATGCATGTTCCTCCATTCTGGCAGGGAGAACTAGGACACATGACAAACACAGAGACAAAATTGAAGTCCAAAGGAAGAAACTATTAGGAAACAATTTATACAATAAAAAGAGCTATTTTTCTTTAGAAGAGCCAATTCCAAATGCAAATCCACTGAAGTCAGTGAAGCTGAATAAAAAATGAGTTTGTTCAACATCATTGTCAATACAGATCATAGTATCTTCTGCTGACCCTTTGGGCAGGATTAGTACACCAGTATATAGATTCAACCCAATGAGCTGTGAAGGGATTTTAAATTATTTCAAACATTTATTCAAATTAAGCTTCTCACTATTTTTATATATTTTTGTATGCTTGGAGCTATTTAGCTAAGCAACTATTCACACAAGACAGAACAAAGACACGAAAAGCCATGGCTGCTTCCTTTCTAGCTGATTATTCCTAAAATAATCTATAAATTGTATTGGCAGAAAAAAACAGTGTCACAGCAGCTAGGCATAAAGCTGATTGTTTTTATTCTGCCTGTCTGTTCCATGACACAAACAATTCAGAAGCAAACAGATACTTTCCTATAAACAGCTGTTCAGAGGAAATTTTTGATCGATACAATTATAACAAAAAAATATCAATGAGAGAATTTCAGCCTGGGCAGAGACAGCTGTAATGTGAGAGCAGGACCATATGAAACCAAGTATTTCTACAAACTCTTTTAGTACTTCCCATCTAGCAGCCTGATAATATCTTTTAGGTGACATAAATTAACTGATAGATCTTTTCTATCTTTACAATGCAACTGTGCCTTACTGAGTGTAATGCCAAAAGATGAGGCCACCACTGACTGGCACAAATGTGTTAATTCAGGGGATCTGTGCAAAGTGCTCTTGCTCCTTTAGCTGTCCCTGCTGGCTGACAAGGGTCCCTGAGTCCCAGGTTTACAAATAAACCTCAAACCCTCAAACTTTCATGGCAGTTCATCACACATCAGCCAAGCTTTTAAAACTCACTTTGTAAAATATGAAAAATACTTGGCAAAGTTTAGGACAAGCCTCATTGACAACAAAACTTTTCTTAATACTTATGTATCCCTGAAGACATACAGCACAGTACTGCCTGAGAGTTGAAAAGTCCAAGCTGTTATTTCAGGCCCCCCAATTCCAGGGCAAAGTCCCAGGGGTGATGAAGATCACAGCTTCAGATGCAGACATTTCACATGTGCAGCAGTCAGTAGCAACAGGCTGTTGTGGAATTCCATGGTGGCACAGAGAGATTTACAAGATCTGTTGATGTCTGGCTGAGATGATTGTGAAAGAGCTGTAAGCTCCTGTCTACAAATGGTCCCTGATCACAACAAGGCTGGGTTTGTCACCACTGCTCTGGGACTACCTTTGGTAGAGATTGCTCCAAGCACCTCTGGCTTCACTGGGGACTGAAACACTCAGCAGCCACCCATCAGGAGAGTCTGAACATTCTGGCAGAGGAATCATCTGTCTGTTTTCTGCAGCTTCCACAGTAACTGCTCTGTCCTCTAGTACTGTTCTTGGTAAAAATGCACTAAAAGAACATATTGGAAGTCTGGGAGCAGTATTAGGAAAGCAAAACTGGGCTTTGACATAGACATGGTTAGTGATAACTTGAGGTAAGGAACTCCGACATATTAACCAGTCACTATGTCTTTTTAATCAAAATATGGAAATTGGAGTTATACAGTCCTTCAGTGGTTATGGCTGTCTTGGAGAACCTAGCACTTTCCCTTAGCTTTACAGGTCCCATGGAAAATGGGACAAGCTGGTTTGTCCAACATAAATGTGTAGAAGTTTGAACCTTCATGGCCGGGTTGAATCTCAGTACTTTCTAGGGAAATGGGAAGAAACTGTTGGAGAACATAAGTTCTGAATTTTTTCCGTTTTCTGAAATTTTCAGAAATGTAAAATATTGAAATAACAAACAGTTAAGGGGAAAAATGCAGAATTATGAAAATTTTCTTCATTTTTTACTAACAGAGTTGCATTTGTCTATTTTAAATATGTTAAAATAAATAAAGCCTTAATATTAATTTCCTCGAATAAATTCTTCTACTTTGCATTTTTGGCATACAGCAAGGTGTTGTACATTAAGGGTTAGTTGTAGGAAGCATTCCATACCATTCTTTGCTTCCCAGATAGTCTGGTTTCTTTTAGAAAGTACCACTCACTGCTCTGCTTCAGGGCAGAAACCTCCAAACATCACAGAGAGGTCACTACTGCAGATCCATGTAAGCAGACTAGAAAAACCACTTTGATTTGTGAATTGCTCTGGTTCCACCTGGGAATACTAAGAAGCCAGCAGTAATGCTCAGTAATATCAACATTTTTAACATTACCACTGAGGTGAAGAGGAAATGAGAGGTGAATGAAATGGCACCATCTGATGAGGTCTCTTTCTACAATGTGGGATGCAGTCTCTGGTGGACTGTGAATAATTAGCAGACACGGAGTGCTTATGCTGACAACAGTTGTCTTTTTGAACTAAATGCAGATTTGCAGAGCCTGCTGCTCATTTTCCGGAAAAAGACAGCTTCCTAGAGAAAAAGAATCACTGCTTCAAGAAAGAAAGCAACTTATGTTGCTTTCTTCAGAAAAATTGTTCACAATTTCCAGGCTAGTTCATCAGCATTCAGTCCAAAAACAGAGTGCCAACACAAAAAAAGGAGTTTCAGCAATTTAAAACCATAAGGTGTTTAAGGAATTACATGGAACTAATCTTTATTATTTTGTTGATGCTGTATTTTTAGAACTCACCTGTTTTTTGGGATAATCATAAGCATATGGGATAAGCATATACATCCACACCGAATTACTGAAATATTTGGTCTACAGGTGAAAATCAGAAAAACCTATTCATATCTCCAATACTAGGCAAGTAGCTTGGATTTGAGCCATGGCTCTTTCAAGGAGCTTAAATTTCCCTGCTGTCAATTAAGAAAAATAGGCAAATCAGAGTAGCTATCTTAGAGGCTGAAAGTAAACCCAGAAAAAACTGTGAGAGTATCCCCCAAATAAAAGTGATGACAAAAAAATTCTACTGAAGTTGTGAAAGAATGGCAATTCTTGCCAGAGAGAGTGAGAGATGTTAATGCTCCTTAAACAAGAATTTACAAGTCTTCAGGAAGATTCAGTCATAAGGTAGATCTGAATACTCATCATTATCTATCACTGAGCAAAAAGAGAACCAGAGGGTATCCATATAGAGCTAGAGAGCAAGAAGGGAATCTCCTAAAAGAAAACTGTGATTTTAGGGTGATAGTTTTACCAAGTTTGTATCCACCATAAAGGCGTTCTGCATGTTTGTGGGATCAGAACTTTGATGAGCTAGAAGACAGCAGATGCTTCTAGATTTGAACAGAAACCCAAATTCACATTTTCTCTAGCACTGAAAGTCTTCTTTTTTTTTCCCAAGCAGTTCTACTAGTGATTTTGGTGGAAGTTCTTTGGCCTGTACCCAGTGCCTTTTGAGCTTTCATTGAGCACCTCAATGAGAAGTCTGGCTCTGTCATCTTTGCTTCCCCCCATCAGGTACTCACACACAATGGACAAGTTCCTCAGGGCCTGCTCTTCTCCAGGCTGAATGACCCAGCTCTCAGCATCTCTTTATAGGAGAGATGTTCCCCTTCTTTAATCATATCCATGGCCCTTCACTGGACTTCTCCAGGATGGCTGTGTCCTTTTTCTATTGGGTAGCCCAGAACTGGACTGAGCACTCCAGATGTGCCTCAGCAAGAGTGAGCAGAGGGGAGGGATCACCTCCCTCAACCTACTGCACAGCTGTTCTTAATGTCCCATTTCCTTTAAAGAACAGAGAGTAATGGTCTCCCTGCTCTGATGGAAGTGAGATTGTCTCCTTCAGTTAACTATAAGCACATTAGCATATGTTGGTTAAGAAAAAAATGCAAGCTGGTGGGCTAGGTGTTTTCAT
This sequence comes from Melospiza melodia melodia, assembly GCF_035770615.1. Classification (NCBI taxonomy): domain Eukaryota; kingdom Metazoa; phylum Chordata; class Aves; order Passeriformes; family Passerellidae; genus Melospiza; species Melospiza melodia. The sequence continues at coordinate 11,828,200 of NC_086199.1, forward strand.
GCAGACAGCTTCTGTGCTAACTACTGCTCTTATTGGGCTGTGTATAAATTAGCCCTCATTAGAGGTGAGAGGACAGGATGGGAGTCACTTCAAGTTTTTTTACAAAAATCATGAGCAGGCATAAATTCACCACAATAAAATGTGCAAATTAGCACTTTTAGTACTCAGATTGCGCACAGAAAGGCACACTGATAATCTCTTAAATCTTTCAAATATTAATAGATCCGATTTGTAAAGTTTGATAATATCAGCAACTATCAGAAGCATTGTGTATTTTGACACAGATATAATTCCACTTAGCAAAGAATTCTGAATAATAGAAGTGTAGATTTTAAATGCATGTCAGAAATCAATATTTACCCATTAATAATGCAGGGTCCTTTCTTGAGATGGCAGTTTTTTCCTGTAAATCCCTGGGCACACAGACAAATATATCCTCCATCACCAGTCTCTATACACGTTGAATTATTGGTGCAGGGTTTTGCTGAACATGGGTGAATATCTGTTTAAAAATACCCAACAGGCCTTGATTAATCTAATGAGAAAGAGTTTGTGAATGATATACAATACTTCAAATAAAATATAGCTTTAGCAATACTTCACCCTGCATTTTATAAACTCTGATCTATTCCCTCCTTTGTAAAAATGGAATTCAGATTGTTCGACTACTGCAAGCAATTTCAGCTTATTTCTAGCTCTTTCTAGCTCCTGCTTGCAAAATGTGTTTGAATTGCTCCATTCTATAAATGAGTAGTATTAGAAATAAAATATTAGTGTGGGACAAAGAACTTCTAGATAGTCTAGCCCTACTTAGACAATCTTGGCTTCTCCATGAGCAGAATTCTGATAAAGCAATCAGAAATGGGGAATTCTCCCTGCTCCATGCCCATATCATTATGTGCTAATGAACAAATGTTTCATAAAAACAGAGATCATCAATTTGCAAAAAAAAATCTTAAAATATTATCTTTTGGCTGGGCTACATTCAACCCTTATATAACTGTACCAGAACACAGAACTGTATGACGTCTTGACCCAAAGTCACACATCTCATTTTCTTTGCAATTGCCCTGCTGAGCCACTTCCCACTCAAATGATTACTGAATTTTTTAAATAATTACAACGAAATAAACAAACAAGTGCATATTTTAGCAAGCTACTGCAGCAGCTGCAGAGAAGTGCTGACTGGAAGGTATCTGATGCCTCACATACACATATCACACTTTCTAAGAAGATGAAAAGGGATTTAAGGGCATTTAAATAATGCCACAGCATAACATGAAATTTAGATGATATCATGAGGTACTGCAAAGTTTTAACCACAGAAAACACCAGCCTTAGCTTTCAAATACAATCTTCCCTGGACAAAAGGTTCTATTTCCTAATGCATTAGCCTGTTCTCATTGCGAGACCACTTAGCATGCACTTTTAGTATAAACTACAATTTTCACAAGGACCAAAATAATCTTGGAAGTTTTTTGAAGCAGTGTTTTTTGCCAGCTATTTTCACAGACTTTAAAGGCAGCTAATAAAGCATGTACTTTGATGGAGGAGAAAACATGAACTTTGATGCAGGAGCATGGAAACTCTCTGAAATACATATATGAATAGGTACGTGTGTATATATACATATATACATTACTGTCAATAATTTATGTCAGGTATTTAATTTTAAAATACATCTTAAAAGGGTGTTGTACCAGGTTCTTTTAAAATATAATACATAATTAGCCTCAATTAGCCCATTTTCTCCATTGTATTTTACGTCTCAAAAGGACAACCACCAAGTGGTAACAGATGAAAATGCAAAAACAGGATGTTACACTTATACATATACTATGAGTGGCCTCAATCATATTACCCATAACTAATAGTTCCATCAAACTAAGTTGTCATGCTGCAGTGCATAAAGCAATCAATGAGTGTTTTATGAGGAAGATATGCTCAGTTGTAGTTTGTCACAGGGCAATTTTTAAGCTCTGTCTCATAGCACAGGCATTAGAGACTCCACCTGTACTCTCTGATGAGTTTGCCAACATGTGGCCTTGGCAAAGCACTCTGGTGACAAGTAGGACAATTTACTCCCAGCTCACACTGTATGTTGGCTTTTCAGCCCAATTGAGGCCAGGATTCCAGCAGGAGGTCATGGACCTGCTAACACGAGTGTGTCGGCACAGCCTGGGGTGACAGGCTGACAGATCTGATTTAGCAAGCTGGATCAAACACTCTGACTGGGCTCTCATTTTTCCCCTGGAAACAAATTGACTCAATTGATTTTCCCTTTGTTATGGTCGGTGTTTGATGTGGTCCCTGTACTGTGCAGTGTGTATCAGCTGTGCAGTGTATATCTGTGCTGTGCAGCCTGGTTCCAGGGGTGCACACCCTGGATTTCAAGGCTGTGTTTCCATAAGATGAGAAGATGCCATGGCATCATGGAGCCAGTTGGACAGACTCCATTCCAAATTGGTTAACCAGCAGTATTAACACCAAGACCAACTCACAGGTGTCTTTCTTCAAGTGCCTTGTCTGTCCATGTGACTGCAATAATAGTCACAAATGCTACCACTGATTCTGCCCGACGTGTTTAGAGTGGATCAAGCCCAACTCATAACCTGCATGTCTCTAAATTACTAGGAAGGTCATTCTTGGCCTGAACTGAGAACCAGGCTGCCTGTATTAAAAACAGCCACCCAGTCAGTGGCATTATCAAACCAGGTATTTGCTGATAAGCAACAGAACTGAGCCTCCTAAGGTGGCAGAGGGGGGCTGATCTGTGCAGCTTTAGAAATCTCTGATTGTAGATCAGAGAAAGACTCATTCCTCCTCATTAACTGTGATGAGAATCTAGGTGTCTGTCTCAGGTACAAACATATTTGTGAGATGTGTCCAGAACAACATGTGAGAGTTTAGAGTCACATCTGCACCACAGATGTCAGCACTGCTACCACAGCTTCTGCAAACACACCAGGAGTGACTTTAGGAAGCCTTTCTCTGCTCATGGGTGCAGGCAGTGAGTTGAGGCTGGCAAAACCTGGTGAGTAAATGAGTAAATGAACACCTGAGAACCTTGCACCAAATTCCATGTCACTGCAAGGATGTGACCTACCTAAAACCTTCTGATTCTTTTAGTCATCTTGAAAATCTTATGCTGTTCAATCTGTCATCAATCACCACTCTGGGTATGTATTGGAGATCTCACGCATGCTCTAAAAATTATGAGCCATATACCAACAAAAGCCTGAAAGGCATGAAGAGGAAATGAGGCCCTGGACACTTGTCCTGTCCCAGCTGCAGCTGTGTGGGCTGAGCAGTGCATCCTCCTGGATGCTCATGTGGTTTCCATCCCGTCAGATCTCTCTGACTGAACATTTGCCTTTGTCAGCCAAAATAAACCACCTCAACAAAGGCCAATTCTTCAGCTTGCTGATGCTAAGCTGGCTGATTCTGACTGGCAAAGGGTGAGAGAGTGCACACAGAGCTCTGCTTTTCCCTCGGACCTGAGGGGGAAATGACATTCTGTTCAGGAAGAGCTTTTTCTCAGTTACAGTAATGTTGCCGCACTGAATCATCACCAGGTTAAGTAAAGGAAAAAATAAGCACAATGTTTTCCTTTCAAGAAGTACTAAGAAAATAGCATATACATATACATATACATATACATATATATATATAATGTGCTACATAAATATTTAAAATTATTTAATATCTACAAAATAACTTGTATTTTGATTAGAAGAGCTTACATGACAAGAAGGGAGCAGTTGTTTGTTGGCCTCGTCCCTGATAATTTACAGTTTAAAATATAATGAATTTATACTTGGCTCACATATATGCCCAATTACAAAAGATACTGCATTGCTTCTGCCTAAATTATTATGGAAGTTCGAGGTTTATGTGCTGCTGCCCAGAATCTCCTCATTATCTGGAGCTAACATTCAATATTTTAAAATTAGTTATCCAGAAGGATTTTGCGTGTCTCCAACACCAGGTGGGGCTGCTTCCCCTCGCTTATTCAAGGAGAGAAAAGGATGTGCAAACCTATGTCACAGAGGCTGCCGACCCAGCCCTCCTCGCAGATGCACTGCCAGGGCTTGGCACAGCTGCCGTGCAAGCACCCGGGGAAAGGAACACACTGGTTACAGAGTGCACCCTGCCAGCCAGGCTGACACCTGAAAGAGATAAAAGACAAGACAGAAACAGAGTTTATTTTTAATAAACATAATTACAAGGATGACCCCCTTTTTGGTTCACGAATGCGCAACAAATAAACTTTTGAATTGGAAATTTTACTATTTGAACAAAAGCATACCATCGGTGCTTCTGGGACACTAGAAGCCGTTTATGTGAAGAAAATAATTTCATTCAGCAAGAAAAAAACCCCAACTAATCAATGTAAATACTTCATCCTGGAAGAAGTAAACTGAACAGGTATCTAAATATCCATGCTTTCCAGTTACTGTATCCTAATAGAGTGCTGTTTCATTACAGTTCCATATTTTCAGAGACCAAACCATTTCAGTTTCTATCTCTCTTACCGGGACTACGAATTATTTAAGCTGAACACTCCTGTGCTAATACCCCAGTCTGACAGATCTTTTTACCTGCATTCACTGGGAAATTCACAGAATCCATTCTCTGGATGGCAGCCAGCTTTACAGATCACGCCTGGAAGAAGAGATTTATAACCTCAAACCAGAAAAATGAGCACAAAAAACCCCTATACGCATGTATCATATCCTATGCACATTACAATGTTTTGAAAAATCCCAGACTGTGAAATGTTCCTTTTCTTTTTTTTTTCAGACACATTTTTGCATTGTAAAATTTTAAATTAACCTAATCTGGAACGTGTTATAGAATGTTCCTAAAGCGTAAGTGAAATGACATAGAGAATTAATGGCAAAAGAATACAAAGTTACTTTAGCACACCAAAAGTGTATGTAATATCCCTACACACCATTTTAAAGGGGTAATGCCAGAGCAGATTCACGGATGTTGTTTCACGACATGCCACTCCAAATGCATTGTTTCACAACTACTTGAAACACAGAAGTACTTTCAGCCAGAAAAATAAATCCATTTAAAACTACTTACAATAAAAGTGCTGAACTCATTTCAACCCTACACGGGATGAAAACAACCACTTCCATTAAATCATACATAAATAACGCAAGTTAAGGAGAAGAGATCTCAGTGGCAGTTTTTGTTTTGTTTGCTTGCTTGAGCATTCGCACCGAGCATCCCTCTGAAGATCCCCGCTAGGCACGGACACCCTGCGCCAGCGCCAGAGAAACGCGCTCCGTCCGCCGCCAGGGAAAAGCTTCCCGACCACACGGGCATCCCCGGCTGGAGCGAGGGCTGGGGACACCTTCGCCGCCCGGGGGCTCCTGAGGGCTCCTGAGGGCTCCGGGCGGGCTCCCATCACCGCCGCTGCCCCGCGGCCCCGGCAAACTCCCCAAACTTTCCCAAGTCGCCTCCCTTCCCGCGGCGGCGGAGCAGAGGGTGCCGCTGTCCTTACCTGGCGCTGCGGGCAGCACGAGGGGCAGCAGGCAGCAGCAGCAGCCGAGGATGCCGGCGGCGCGCAGCCCCATGGCCGGGCCGGGGCCGCTGCGCTCCCCGCGGCGCTCGGCGGGCCCGGCAAGGCGGCAGCGCCCGCCCGGCTCGGGGGGACGGGGCGGGAGCGGCGAGGGAGGGACGGAGGGCGGGGAGGGCTGCCCGCCTCCACCCGCGGGCGGGGAGCTGCGCACCGGGCCGGGCGGGCCCCGGGCAGCGCCGCCGAACGGGAGCCGAGCGCCTCCAGCTGCACCAGCTGCTCCAGCTGCTTCAGCACTCCCAGCACCTCCAGCACTCCCAGCACCTCCAGCTGCTCCAGCACTTCCAGATGCTCCAGCACCTCCCGCAGCTTCAACACCTCCAGCACCTCCAGCTGCTCCAGCAGCTTCACCGCCTCCAGCACCTCCAGCAGCTTTAGCGCCTCCAGCACCTCCAGCAGCTTCACCGCCTCCAGCACCTCCTGCAGCTTTAGCGCCTCCCGCAGCTCCAGCAGCTCAGCCCCTGCCGCGGGCGAGGGGAGGAATCCTGCAGGAGCGCAAGACCAGGGAGGTCCGGGGCGAGGGGGAGTGTTAAGCACTCCCCTGGTCTCCGTGAAACTTAGTCTGGCTGTCCGCGAAGACAGAATTTGGGGCTTGCCTTCAGAAGTCTGAATTCTCAGTCATGCCCATCAGAGCTCCAACGCTTTCAGGAAAGAACTCGGTGAAGGCAGGGAAAGTATAATACTGTTCTGGTTCTGAGGCTTGAGAATTCAAAAAAAGACCCCACCAAAACGCCCCTAAGTGTATCTTTAGTAGTCACGGAACAAATCAAGAAAAAGCATTAGTTTTACCACAAGGCACTTTAAATTCGGCATTTTATTCTGTGAGTGTACGTTTCTCTTTTGTATCTCTTTATTCTTCCTTTGTGCTGTCCCTTAAGGAAATAGATTGGCTATTTCTTATTCTTTGTGTTCCTTCTAGTTCATTGTTTTCCTTTAAAGAAGTTCTGCCTGGTTTTTAGGATTCCTGAGGGACCTGTTTTTGCCTGCTGATGCAGTGCTTTCTTCCCTGAGACCTCATTTACTAATTTGCCTGCCTTCATGGGAAGCAACCAGACATTCTTATACCATGGTGAGAAAACTACAGTGGGCTAATTCAAGATTACCTGCTCGAAAATGCACACTGGAAAATGCTCATTAGCTTCAGATTGTCCATGTAGTGGCATTTCAAGACAGTGATGTCATGTAGGTTGAAAAAGTTTGCTGCTAGCATTGCTGCCTTTTAGTTTTAACCAAGAGTGGAGAAAGTGAAGGACAGAAAAAGGAAGAGTAGAAAATTGGGTTAAAAGAGACCACTCAGGGAGTGAGGTGCGAGAGGCAGACACTCCTTTTTTGAGGTCCTCCAGAAGCTTTGGTATAAGCCATGAGATAAGCCATGTCTATCTGACTCCATAGGCACAGACTGCATCCCTGCCTTTTCTGCTTGTCTTGCTTTCCTTTTACTGAAACATTTAATGTTCTGAAAAGATTACTGTGCCTCACAGCTTTTGCTGTTGCTCACCAGACCAAGCCTTGCTGGGGTATTGGCAATGGTACCCCAGAGAATGTGGAGTGCTAATGATGACTGCTTAACACTTTACCCTGCCCTTCTGTGAGCCCGTGCTTCTGTAGGTAAAAATTAGCAGCTCTTTGTCTGTTCACTTTGCTTTTATTTTTAGTTATTTGTTCACACTTAGGTTGTTATAGGTCCAAGGTTGCTTATTCTTCCCTGAATTGGTAAATTCTCTGCTTGCTGATGTAGAAGCCCTGCCAGGTTAGACATTTTTGCATTTTTGGACCGAGAGATAACCTGGGTTAAAAGGGTTCCAAGCATTCTGTCATTTCTGTGATACTCCAGTGTTACCATGACCAACTAGTAAAGGAAGGTTTTAATCCTTCTGCCTTCTATCCTAGAAATTTCTCCTTGTATTCTTTCTTCAGACCTCAAGATTAAAGAATCTGTAGAATTCATAGGATTTATTCGTACACTCATCAATGTCAAATTATCTTCTCTAATTTGCATTGTAAATAGGGGCTCTGACATATGATGACACATCTTCTATTTTCTGAGATAACTACTGAATACCTGCTGTATTTTTCAAAACTGACATCTTACAAAAGATCATCAGGAAAATCTGTTTCTCACAATGCTATGTACAATGTTGTAATGGCCATTGCAAAGGTCAATTTTTGTATTTTTCTCTCTTTTCAGGCTTTTTTAAATTGATACACTGTTAAACAAAAACTACCTAATTTTTAGAACAACTCTACTTCTTACTCTCCTGTGTCTCAGGGATGCCTCAGATTACTGAAAACAGGAAAAATTTTAATTTTCCCATATCTTCTACTTTCTTCAACTGTTATCTAAGTAAATCTTGCTAATTTTATTTCTAAGACACCATAATCCTTTTCTTTTAGAGTCTCTCTGTTGGAACAGAATCTGTCCAGATGCTAATCCAAAAATAATTTCAGAACAAAAACGCAGCATTCTGTAAATCCAGGCTTATTCTCTTCTCTCCCCTCCTTCCACCTGAGTAAACCAAGCTGAAAATCATTTTTACTTGGCTTGTTTACTGCCAAAAGCACTCTGATCCAAACCTCCATTTTCTCCATAACACTTCTTGAAAATTACAGTAACTGTGTTCTATGTTTCAGATCTTAGTGATTTCTACTCAGGACAACCTTAATTTTTTTTTACCTTTTTGTGTCTTTCCATTAGAAATTGGAAAGGAAAGAATCTCGTGCAGTAGATGTCTGGGTATGGAGATCATCCAAGGTATAAAGACTGCACTTATTTCTTCACCTAAATATACTTGAGTGGTGAGTGCAGATTGAGAAGCACTGAAAGAATACAAGAAAATGTATTTTCTTGTATTTTATAGCACACAACTATCCTTCATTCTTACACAGGAATAAGAAACATGTTCATGGACTGAAATAATGGAAAAGGCAGATTGAGATTGAGAATTAAACTTGGCAAGAACTTCCTTTTGCACACTGAACATAGAAACAGAGTTCTTCATCCTTCTGGTCAGCAATGTGCAAGGAGCTTTGCTAAGTGTGAAAATGCAGAAACAACAATAAATACTTGAAGCTATGCCTTGCTAGGAGCTCCTGTGCTCCCAAGATCCTGTTTGCCTACTACTCTAACATATTTTGACTGGAGAGAAGTACAATCACATTTTTATTTCACTGTTGCAAGAATCTGAGTCTGGAGAATCTGCATCAGTGACAAGAAACACAAAGCAATTAATCGGTACTACAGCTCCTGAGGGTCCCTGAAAACTCTGCTAGCTGGAATCTGAGGCTATCAGCAGTGCCACAAACCATAAAACAAATGAGACCTTGCATGGTAGGGTGAAATAAGTTTCATTAATTTGGACTACCCTTGTACATATTGCAAAGAGAAAGGGGAAAATACCAATTACGGGGCAGTGCCACCTGCCTGGCACTTTGTGAATTACTGTATCAGAAACTCTGTCAGTGGAGATGTTCATCTTTCATCCCTTGAAGTGACCTCATCAGCCATGAATATGCACAGCTATAAAGTTCTAGGCTCTGTTACCTGATTTTACAAGTTTATACTCAATGACTAGTGCTGTCCATTAGAAGAAAGCTCATCAGATGCAGCTGGAGCCCTGAGGCACTATTTTTCACTCTTTCTGTAAGGCTGTCCTATCCTTAGGTGTGCTGGGAGCAGATGGGCTGACCCAGCCCACACTCTAGCTGGGTTTGAGCAGAGCATCCTCTCTCTCCTTTGCCTCTCGCCCCTGCCGTGTCCCAGATGCACAGTGGCATTTGTGCCCCCATGCCAGCCCGACTTGTGCTGCCTCTGGCTCCTCAGTGAGCTGACTCAGTGCACTGAGCTGGCAGGTGACTGACAAGAAAAACATGAAATTATTCCTGCTGTCACCATACCCTTCTCAAAAACGTGTTTGTGCACTCACAGAAGACAACAGGTGAGTGCCTGCAGACCTCAGTGGGGAGACAGGCACCTTGTCCAGTTCTGGCTGCATAAACCAGAAAGTTTTTCTTCACAGAATAGATTTCACTGCACAGAAAAGTTGCAGCTATCACCAGGGAGCTAGAGATTGCCAAAATATATTATTTTTAGCATGGTAAATTTTCCCCATTGGATTGGTAGCCAAAATGTGTAGAGTTAAAATACACAGCAATAATTTACAGGAGTTAAAGCCAAGTTCATTCCCTTGCCTAGTACTGAAAATCCTCACAGCCTCCCTCTCTAACTATTATCAAAGCAGTAGCTCAGTGCTACCTATCACCCAATTACTATAGCACAGAGGATTCTGCCAGCTGTTTTGGAAACTATATTATATGAAATCTTGGCTGCTCTGAAGACTGAGGCAAAACTTCCATCACTACAGCAGGTTTCTACTGTCTGTAGCAAACTTGATCAAAAAATAGATGTGATTTTCCCCTTACTCTGTGTGAGGAATGTCAGAGATGTTGCCATCCCTGAGATCATAGTCTAGCTCTGCTTTGATATTTTAAGGAAGTAGACCTAAATGTAGAAATTTTCAGAAAGATTCTACATTCAGAGTCTTCTGTCAGATGCATGAACTTAGCAATTAAAATACAGGGTCAAGAAATAATACATAAAAAGCAAAGCAAGACAACAGCAAAAACTTTTTTTTTTCCAGTAGTTTTTTTCCATCCTATTATTTCACAGCATAAAAAGCTGAGAAACTGGAGGACTATAGGCATAAAATAAAATACATTCAAGAAAGACATGACTCTGTCACTAATGCAAACAGAAATGAAATCTTATCTTAAGCTGTTACAGAAAAGAATACATGTGCATTTAAAGAAATCTAAGCAAAGGCATTTTTCAAAGATCTGGAAGCGTATCACTGTCAGTTTATATAGGAGTAGTGGGGTGCCTGTTCTTGAAATATAGAAAAACATAGAGAGTTATAGAATAACATGTTCATTAAATGACACTGTGAGAATCATGACTAGATTTTTTAGTATAAAACCAGAGAAATTATAAGAGATGGATCCATCATGATGTGTGAAACCAGGAAAGACAAAAATGCAAGAACTTGTAGCAGACAGAAGTAATGGCCAGTACTGTACTTGGAAGAATAATTAATTTAGCCTGGGTATATAGACATTTTTTTCTAACACTGAGGTTGATCAGATAGTATAACAATTTGTCACCAGAGTAGAGGCAAAATAATTAATTAGGTGTCTTTAGGGGAAGGTTAAGTACACTTATGAGGAGACTAATATAAAACCATAATTGCTTGAAGCAGGTGTTTGAATTAGATTATCCAAGATGTCCCTTTCAACACCATCATTTATGATCCTGTGATATCTTTTGGTCAGGCAAACATTCCCTTGCAAACTGTTATTTAAAAAAGCCTGAATCCTAAGGATTTTTAAAAGGTAGTTGACAGCCTGACAGATGTCAGTGGTAATTAGGAAGTTTTTATCACAACATGTCTGATACATCCAGCCTGCTATACCAACCTGGAGATGCAGATAATGTTCAATTTGTAAATCACATCACCTTGTTATGTGTTATTTTCCTGCACTGTGAAAGATTTGGTGCAGTGAATGAAAGTGTAGATTCTTACTGGTCAGCCAGTAAACAGAACAATTTTTTCTGGCCTTGTTAGTTGAATTGCATCTTAAAATATATTTTTAAGTATTTGCCTGAGGCTAGAAAAATATTTTTACTTCCTACATAAAACATAACTAGATCTGAGACTACATTTCTGGACAGGGGCTGACTGTGTTTTCTCCAAAGGGGAAGCTTTCTCTCTCTCTCTATGCTAACTATATATGGAGAATGAACAGGAAAACACACAGATCTAGAGGAAGTATATGACAGAAAAATAAATGCAGGAAGAAATATCTTGTAAAATCATCATTTATCAAAACAGACTGGAGGTACTCTGACAATGTACAACTTTTGCACTCTGAAAATTCCAGTGTGCTCTGATTCTAACAGTTTCAACCTGAACTCTAATACTTAGAGGAGCCTGCTGTTCTTAAAGCTTTGAACTGTCCCTGATGGAGGCTTTAGGTGACAAAAAATAAATGAAAAATAATCCACATGCCTTTCTAGACTCATTACTGCTGTCAGAACTCTGGTTGCTATTCAGTTTTCAATTTTGTCTTGATCTCAGCTGGATTTTTTGCAAACTACAGAAGGAAGCTGTTATTTTCAGTCTTAGTGCTTTCTCTGATTTTGAGCCATTTTAAGGGAAAGATGCTGCATTTTCTTCCATTATATACAAGTTGTAACAGATCCATTGCAGTTATTTATACACCCTCACATACGGGTATGTTCTGCTGATTCTGTCACATGACAAAAATGTTTCCTGTGTTTTTGCTTTGTTTTTCTTCTGACAAAGAGACCAGATCATTCCTCTACTCTGTGTTTTTTGGATTTTTTGTTGCTTTTTGTTCAGCTTTCTTCAAAATATGTTTATTTTTTCAAATTTCTGGGGTTTTTTTTAGTACACATACACTAATTCTAAAATTCAGGTGAGCTTAACTCTGGATTAGTCCTAATTCATGGGGTTTTTCATAGTTCTCCCTTCTTATAATATAAATGTCTCTAGGCTGTACAGTTCTTTCCTTTTCCATACTGTTTCTAATTAGTTTTTCTTCTGCTACTTTTTTAATGTGGTGTCTTATCATTATGGTTTTCATTGCTCTCTCTAATGATACCATTAAGCTATAAAATGGAACCTGAACTATATTGTATTTGCATTATTATGGTTACCTTGCATTTTTTCTAGGTCTATTTAGTCTTTAATTTGTTACAGGATATTATATAACCATTGCTTGAAAATGATCAATTTTGATGAAATTTCTGCTGTTCTCTATCAATGCGTTTTTTTCCTCCTGGGTGAGGGACACATGAAGAAACTGCCTCAAGAGTATCATTCCACTTGTAAATGTGAGGATAAGATTTTATAACAATTGGTGTCATAAAAATAATTATTGGAGAATTAAAAAGAACCCAAACCACAAGGAATATCTGAGGGGAATAATAAAGCAGAATAGGCCAGAAACAGTCATTTTTGCCATAGCCAGAAGCTCTTTCACTCAGTCTAGCATCAAGGCCAAGGAAAATAGAGATTGGCAAATTGTCAACCCTTTATACACAAGTAATATCAAGAAAGAAATTTTCACAAAGATATACAGCCGGTTTCCTTTAGTTAAGTTCATGTATCAGCTCTGCACTTCCCAGGAAAGTTTTTTCTTTCTAGCCTTATGCTGAAAGAATTTTAAAGTGAAGGACAAATGTTTGTTAATGGTGCCACAATAATATATTTTAAATTGTTAATGGTGGTAAACACTTGCAGTCAGGAAGCCTGAAAAGTTTTGCATAACAAAAAGCATGACTGCCCTGTAATTCCAGTGTCAGATCTAAGATAATCTATAACTTTGGGAATGCAATTTTCAGTGAAAAATTTTCAATGAAACAAATTAATTACTTTAGGAAGTTTATCCAGTACTTAGTACATATTAATGTAGAATGATGAGTGATAGGAATTATTTTATAAAGCATGTTTTGAGATTAATGTTAGAAATTAATTAAGCAAGAATGTAATTGTTGTTGTTGTGCTGGAAACACCTCCAATCCTTGGTGGTGAAAATTAAGTGAGGTGGCCAAAGCAAGAGTGAATTAACTGTGGTTTGTTTTTTCCCAAAACAAACTGACTAACAGGATTTTTTTATCTGATTTCTAGGATTTTTTGCAAATCATATAAAAGTAAATACCTTGATAAGCAAGAACGAGTTTGCTGAGATCCTGCTTTTGAACTGGTTTGTGGTTGGTTCCATTTCACAGAGAGAAAAGCTGAGGCACAGAGAAATAAAGTCACTTTTTCAAACTCACACTTGTGGCTAAGTTAGGCATGATTAGATCTTCTGCATCCCTCTTTCTTCTTTTTATTATTATATTTAATAATGAGAACCTTAATAATAAGGTTCACCTTTGGAGTGAACTCCAGATAGGGAAAGAAGAAGAAAGAAATTGGGCATAAAAAGAAAAGGAGCTATCTGGTACAGGCCATGATAAAAATTGGAACTAAATGCAGAATTCCCTTGCATTCTGAATTTCCAGTGATGGCTGTTGGCAAGGGAAATGCTGGTTCTTTTTGTCAGAAGTGGGCACAGTTTCAGTTTCCTGAACTAATATGAACTATGGATCTTCTGTGCTCATGTTCTTGGAACAGTGATATTTTTATGTTTGTCTTCTTTATTACTGCTAGCATGAACTATAGTAGCTATACATTGCTCATTCTTGTTTCTCTAAACTAATTAAATGTTTCATCTGCATATTGCTTGTGAATTTGAATGTATGCACAATTATGATATTTCTCTTCCAAGTACAATAATCAGTAGGCATTTTGTTCAAATGTGTATTTTTCCAGCTATTCCCTTTGAATCTTCAAACAGAAATGTGTCATAAATCTTTTGAATCCTGTTCTCTTGCATAATACAATAACATGGAATCACTTTGTTTTTTGATTTATTAATGTTCACCATTACTACCATATAGATTTTGCTCTAGTCTCCCTGTTATACTTTATGAAATTAAATTTGTAGATGGGGGAAAAACAGTGGACACAACAGGGCTTTAGGAACTGGAAACAGAAGAAAGAATCTGTAATATGTTACATGATTGCTGGCTTGCATTTTGCTTACTATAGGCAAAAGCCTCCAGTGACAAGGAAGAGAATAAATAGCTCTTCCTTTAACTGCAGCTTTGGAAAGCAGTGTAAAGCAGGTCTGATATGAAAGGCACAACAGTGCTTTCAATTATGTTTTCATAAATGCAGAGAACTACTGATATTTTTTCTGATATGAGCAATGTATTTTATTACTTTTTCATCTGCTTGTGTCTTTGTTATGCATTTGTGTCTTGCTTTTATAGCTGTGTCTTACTTTGAGTTTATAAATGTCTTTGTTCAAGGGCTGTCTTTTTACACTGCATTTCTAAAATAACAGTGCCTGTGATAGGCTCCTAGGAATTTTGACAATACTAAGATGATGTAGCATTTGTGTTGCATTAAAGATCTTGCTACTGCAGACAGGACTGTAATCTGACTGCAAAGGGGACTAAATAAGAAGATAGAGAGACACTTTTTACTCACAAAAAATGGGAAAGAACACAATAATGAAAGCAGGACAACAAACTAGGACACAACCACGACAAAATAACATGATGATCCAGGAAAGAGTTCACTATCCCCATGACTCCGAGGGATGGGGCTTTCTTATTGCTTCAGCATTTGTTTGTGTCTGTTGGAGAAAGTATGTACAAAACCTGTGTAATGTTATATTATTATTTTGCTTTTGAGGCTGAAAAGTCAAGCCCTCAACGGATGGGAAATGAGGCAAGCTTAATTTGGCTTTTTGCGATTATGCTTTCTAATTCCATCTGCAATCTCATCATTACATACTGTGTTCTTTTCTTGCCACATCTGCCTGATTGAGTGCTCACTTTTTAAATAGCTTTTCAGTATTTTGTTTACTCATGTGGCTCCTGTGCCTTACCTCTTGCATTTTTCAAAACCTGTTCTAAAAAGTTGTTGAACTTTTTCTGAGACTCCTCATGCTGTTTGTATTAGAATCCAACTGCTACAAAAATATAAATGAGCATCTCTGAAACATAAGGCAGTACTAGTACATCCAGAGAAACAAAAGAAATAAAAAAGCCCAGCTCCTGCTTGTTCAGTGTTTCCAATGGAAGACTTTTTTTCAGTGCATTTAGCACATTAGACACTCAGATCACAGCTCTCAAAGACATGGAAGGCCATGGTGCACAACACCTTATCAGTTCAGGCTCAAGTGAGGGACCAGAAAATGAGTAGATGTAATTGCCCCACATGGACAGTTTGACTCTAGCCACTTGCCTGGCATTGCTGACATCATGGAGAGAGCAGGGCAGAACACAATTCTGCAGAAGCTTTAAAGTGAGGTCAGTCTTTCTCCTCCTGCTCCCCTCTGTACAGAGCTCTGCCCTGTGGGTCTGTGGACTGGACACCTTTCACAGCCTTGGCTCATTTTCACAACATACTGCTCCATGACACTGAGCCCCGATTCCTGGTGCAGGTTTTTGATGGCTTATTTGTTTTTAAATCAGAAACAGGAGCAGAATATCCCATAATGTGATGTCAGGCTGGTGTCTTCATGGCTTGCTTTCATGTTGGCAACAATTACAGCTTCTTCACACAACTCTGCTGCTAGAAACTGTTGAGGAAACTCCCAGTCATGGCAGGTCCTCATTCTTGATGAAGCAATGAGAGCCTTTGCTGAGGAGTTTTACAGATATTCTCTGAGAGCATGTGAATGGTGAGACATGAATTTTTAATTCCATTCCAGGCATAGTTCTTGCTGTTGCTCCTTAAGATCAATCCTTTCTGCTCCATGTTTCCAACATTTCTTCTTTAGAGTATTTTATAGCTCAGTCTCCATTATGCTTTCCTGGATTTCTCACATCAGTGCTCCTTTAGAAACATTCCCACTTTCTCCTCTCCTAAACTTTGTGCTGTTCTTCTCCTTCAGTCCCCACTCTGAAAATATCTACCCACTGGCTTTGAGCCATCTTTTTCTTCCACAGGAAAGATGATAGGAGACTCATTATCAGGGTGTGTGGGGATGGGGGAATGTCCTAAAATGAAAGAGGGTAGACTCAGATTAGACATAAGGAAGAATTCTTTACTGTGAGGGTGATAAGGCACGGGCACAGGTTGCCCAGAGAAGTGGATGCTGCATCCCTAGAAGTGTTGAAGGTCAGTTGGATGGGGTTTGAGCAGCTTAGTCTAGTGGAAGTTGTCCCTGTCCATGGCAGAGGTGTTGGAGCTGCATGATCCTTAAGGTCTCTCCCAACTCTTTATCATTTTATGGTTCAGTGACTCTGTTCATCATCTTAAACTCATTTTCTCATCTACTGGTCCTGGGTTTCCTCTTGATCCAGCTCCCATCTCTAGAGTCTGCTTACCTTTTCAGACTGTCTCAGTCTCATCCCCTCCTTGTGGAACACTGCACTTGAGTCTCTGGCCTGCAATATGCACAGAATAAACAATACCTGTTGAGGTCTTATGTTGCAAACACTAAGAATTTTCTGTTGAGATGTGCAAATGACAATTTTTCAGTGGTTATATCTTATTTGGAAAAGAATAGATATTCATAAGTAAAAAAGGAATCATGCTCTGAAGGAAACTGCAGCATATCTTGCTCTGTACTATGGGGATAGGGCAAAATGTGGGAAATTTCTTTAAATTTTTTAATAATTACAATAATTTTGGCCCATGTCCATGTCAACCCTATCCTGAATCTTGGAAACATTTCATGAATTTTGGCTGACAGTAATTATGTAAACTTCAAGAAAATAATTTCTTCATCCAGATGTCTGGCTCACACAATTCCAGGTGGAATAGCTGTAAACTTGATTAAGTTCTCAGCTGTCTGAAAGCAAAGCCCTGTGAGAGAATGTATCTTGCAGTGTGGAACATGGGTGATGCAGAAACAACCCTATCAGAAGCCAATGGAGGGTGGCAGGGTGGGTGTGAGCCCATAGGAACGCAGGAGCAGAAGATGAAGTTTCAGCAAAGAGTTATTACAGAACATAGAAAAGAATGGGAATAAGAAGAACTGTGAGGAAGAGGAAGAAGAGGAAGAAGAAGAAGAGGAAGAAGAAGAAGAGGAAGAAGAAGACGACAACTATGACCATGACTGGAGCCGTGAGGAAAGCACAGGACAGACAGGGCTGGAAGAAAGCAGCGTTCAACAGACCCACCACTTCACAATCCTCACAGAGCTCCCTCATCCACTTGTCCCACTGAATCACCGCATTGCCCAGGTAATTTCATCATAAGATTGGCTTGGCCATCCCCACTTTATTGCCATTGTTTTACTAGTGAGTTCATTGCTATTATCTAATAATTTATAGGAGGAGATCCTTTCTGTTTCCTGAGATTTGCTTTTGCTCCTGAGCCCTTGTCTACCTGCTGAGGTCATGGACCTGTGCTTGGTATGTCCCTGAGCAGGCACACAGGCCCAGGGCTTCCCCAAGAGCAGATTGGGAAGGAGACTTGGCTCAGTCTCACAGAAGCTCAGAGCCACATCCCCGCTCGTGCTGTGATTTCTCTCACCGTGGAACAATGGGAGTGAGCAGGAGTGGGATGACCCATTTGTTTGGTTGCCATGACAATGTGTTACCCAGTGCAGAAGGCTGCTCTGAGCAGCCTTGCTGCTTGGCTGCTGTGGGATGATGATGCTCTAAAAAATAGCATAAGAAAGTTGCCCATAATCATTTCACTGCCCTGCATTGACTTCTGCAAGATGAAAGGTGCAGCTCCTCTGAAGTGACAGGGGTCTGCTCTCAGAATTTAGCCTTTCTTTTTTCTTGGATTGGATGAACGAGATGGGAATTTTTTTTTTTTTTTTAATTTCAGTGGGGTTCATTTAATTTCTAATACTGCAAATAAAATACCTAAGGAAACCAACAGTTTCTTGTAGATGTAAAGACACAACTGTATTCACATTGCAGCAGAAAGAGGAATACTTTCTCTGGAGTGGAAGCTGCTGAGATCTATAAGTGGATATACACTGGAAACTTGTATAGATATAGCTGAGATCTGGCTTAGAATGGTGGATAAAGACCATTCTATGTTTAATACAGATGAAATAAGCAGCTCTTGGTCTCCCTACCATGAGCAACTACCTCAGGTGGTGTAGAAAGGAAAAATACTTCACCACCAGCCTATTATCACCCAGAGACTACTTTCTTTAAAGAAATACTGGTTTCTCAAATACAACTCACATAAGATATATGCCCTTGAGGGTTTTACTGAGTCGTTGAGGCATTTCCATATGCCTTACTGAATGTTGCAGCTTGTTACAAGACAAAGATGACTTTTATATTTAATTTTGTACTTTGTTATAGAAGATCTTATTATATCATTATTATAATTATTAGCATAATGTCGGTATTGCTGTAGAACTTAGGTATTCAAAACAAGAGGCTTGTATCAGGCTCTGTACATTTTTGTTTAAACAACTACAGTAATTCTTTTCAAAATGTATGTCAGTGAGTAAGCATAAAATGTATCCCTCTAGATCAGATGTAATTTATTGCTATTATTCAGGAGATTTGGGAATATAGCTCCATTCCTGTCACAGGGAGGGATGTGCTTTGCAAATCTATTTTCCCTTGACAAAAGCAGCTCTTAGCAACAGGTGATTTCCCTGTGTAACACTCCTGGATCTCTCCTCCCTCTGTTTATTTGCTGTTAACAAGTTTGGCTCTCCTTGGAATATTCGTTCAAATTGGCTCAAAAACAATGTCAAAGCAAAGTGTTGCATACACATACACGTCAGAGATGAAACATTGAGGAATTGCATTTGGGTTTCTCCTTAGTCTACATGAATATTTTTACTCACCAATTTGACTTTTTTTCAAGAATGAAGAGCTTCTCTTCCTTTTAATGGAATTTGTTCCGAAGGAATTTTCTAATTTGTATATCACTGTAAATGGGGTTTACCCATTTCTGGGGTTTACCAAACATAGATGTTGTGAAAAAATAAATTTAAAAAAATAGTAACTTTCTTTAATATGATAATTTCTTTTCTAGCCAATGGAAAGGGGAATGAAATGACATATCTGGATGTCAAACAAGCAGTGTGTCCTGGCTTAGGAGTGGTATTCCTACAATTTAGTAGTCCTACTAAAACCATGCTGCTCCTCCCCTCTCACTCCAGTTGAAAGCACAAAAGGCAAAGATCAGAGGTTGAGATAAGAACAATTTACTGGAAAGAACAATGAGATAAGAAAAGGAGCAGCAACAGCAACAATAGTAATGAAAAAAGGTATAAGTCAAATAAACAACTCACACAGAAAGCCCCCAGTAGTTCCAATCAGCTCTTCCATGACACTGGAAGGAGGGCCCTTTTCCTCAGATTAAAAAGTCCCTTTCCCTGATGCTCCTGGCAGTGATGTGAGCTGATATCAAATAACATCGGGGTCCTGGCCTGGACCCTCATGGCAATTGCAAGAAATAAACCCTGTCCCTGTCTGAAACCAGAACAGGGGCACATGAGGATTTAGTAAAGTTCAAAAGTTGGAAGTTTAAGTGCAGGAATGGTAACCTTGGTAAGTCAGTTAGAGGAGGGACGGCAGTAGGAAAAGTAGAAAGCAGAAGTATCTGGCTGGACAGAGGGAGATTTCTGGAGTTCTTCTTGGGTATTTTTCCAGGTTATCTTGTGTAATATTTTTGGTAATGATCTTGGCACAAAAATTAGAAATGTGATGAAGAACCCCCTCATGTTGCAATTGAACAAGATCAGATCTCCTTAAAATAACATAGGAGGAAGCAAGTAGATTAATAGGAGGTGAAATGAGATGGAGTTAAATTAAATGGCATGTAAGTTTGTTCAATTGGGTACTTGGATTTTAAAAGTCAGGAGCTCATCCATGGGAAATGAGAGAAAATGAGACCACACTCAAATAGTGTCTCCAATTAGTGATTGCTGTTGCCAGAGACACACAGTTGCTGAGCAAAGCAATCCATGAATGGGCACTGCAAAATCTTCTTAATCTGAGGGATTGTGTCCCCAAAACACAATCACTGATTCACAGATGGTGACCCAGAGAAGTGACTGATGTGTGGTTCAGAGGGATGGAAATGGCGAGACCTGGGGAATCACCAGTGTGACCAGAAGAGGCTGAACTCAACCCAAACTGAGAGCAGCTGCTGTCTGTAAATGCATCACTGAGGACAGAGCAGTTACCTGTACAGAGGACAAAGCTAGCACCAAATCAGATTTGTTTGAACTGGTCATTAATTAAATTTGGCTGGAAATTTGAAGAATGTTTACAAAAGAGCATTGAATAGCCTTTTAGAAAGAATATCAAGGGCAATTAAAGCACTTACCATGAATGGGGTAAAACCACTGTTTTGAAATTGTTACTGTTTGGCCTCTATAGCTACCATATGATTTGTCTTACAGATATAACACTTTCTCCTGTTAGCCTTGTCAAGTGAAGGATGATTGACTCCTAATGCATATCCTGCAATTCAAGGAAATGTTATGTGTTTCCATTTTAAGACTTGCTTTTTGTTACTCTGGCAATTATCAAGTGCCTGTACCAGCAGTTTCCAAGTATTTAGAAGTAGAAAATCTCTCTCACTTTCCTTTTTAAGACTGTTGTAGAAAACAATTAATTAATTTGTTTATATCTACATGTATAGGATGAGCGAGGATGGCTTGTTTATGTATAAACAAATGACTGAAGGGAAACTAAATAATTTTAAATGAAAGCTACATTTGGACATTTTTTTGAGATTTGTGGTTAATTTTGTTTCCAAGAACTGCTTCTAAAATGTCATTTCATTTGAGCTCACACATTCACAAGCCTCCACATCTTAACAATTTCCTGGGACAGCAGTCTTGAGAAGTTGCTGCAGAACAGAGATGAACCATGGGATTTCCACTTTTTTTCTTGCAAAGGGTTTGCCCCCCTTTGCCCCTTGGAATCCAGATTAGAGATACTGTCTCTGAATGCAATCTGGAACTTGTCTCTCTGCTTTGGTATTTGCCTCCTTCATGCAGTAGGCTTTCACTCCCATAGATGTGAAGTACTTTTGGTGTATTTTAAAACAGTGAGACCTTAAACTGTTACATGTTGCATGGATATCAAGAACAAACTGGACAGTAGAGTTTGATTTCCTGTGTGGTTTCTTCAGATGAAAGTCCAGGTTTACACACAAAACAGCTCGGTAACAGATGTCCTCTCCTGAGATTTAGGCTGGTGGGTGTAAGAATCGACAACAAAAAATGTACAATATCTGAAAAAGAACAGGTACTCAAGAGCATCAAATAAATGTTTACTTGCAAATTTCAAAACAAAATCTGATGATTAATTAAACATAAATTGTTTTGTCAGAGTCATTCTGGAAGCATTCTTTATTTACTAGGAACTGCTGAAAATAAATGCATTCCTGAATGCACACCTTGGAAAATTTTTTTTTTCCTTCTGATCTGTGCAGATGGTAGCCCCCAATGACTCCTGCCTGGGAGAAGTGGAAAATCAAATTAGACTCTTTAACAGGATGTAGAAGAACAGCATTATGAAGAGACCTTACATTGGCCAGTTCTCCAAGAAGGCTTTGCCTGGGCTACATCCTGGAGTGATGTCTCAAAGGCTGAAATGTTCAAAACTCAATTAAAATGAGATTTCAATGAAACATGGACTAAACCAGTTTCTTTAAAATAGAGGAACCTGGAGATGGTTGGGTAGGAAAGAATGTAGATATTTACACCCTTTGTATGTCTAGAAACAAAGAAGAAACAACAAGGACACTGAAGAAGCAATCAGCAAAAGTAATCAAAACTATTGATAAGTATTTATTAATACTCATGAGAAACAAAGGGTCTGCCAGAAAATTTGTCAGGTCCAGTCCTGAACAGGATATTAGAAACATATTCAGAGAACACAGAGCAATTTCAGAGGTGGTAGAAGCTTTTTCTGCATCACTGTTCATGGCAGAAGATATTGAAAAATCATTCTTTATGGGGGACTCATCAAGGGAAGTGATTCTGAAGGGATGCTGGAACTGATTGAAAAAATCAACAGTCACATCTCCCCGGGACCAGGGTGTATTCACTCATGGGATCCAAAAGAAATCAAGGATGAAATAGCTGAATTACTAATCATGGTATGCCTTTTTACTTAAATTGCATCTGTATCTGAGGACTCAGGGGTGACATGACATCTGTTTTTAAAGAAGAGAAATAAAGAGAAAATTAGTAGAAACTATAATAAAGAGTGAAATTAATGGATATGTGATACATTGGATTTAATTGACAAGACTCAACCTTGCTTTTTTTTGTGAAGAAGTCGCTATGGGTTTGGTTTTTTTTTTGTGAAGTGAAGCTCCTTATTGCAAATCTTTTGCAGTTCTTTCCAGAATTCGATAGAAATATGAATAAGGATTATGTGACTGGTACAATCCTTAGATTTTCAGAATGCTTTTGATAGTCTTTCAATTTTCCTGCAACTTTGCAGGTGTGATGTAGGAGACAGAGCAGGGAGCAAAATGAACCTTTGCCTTACCATGGCTGTGGTAATGTTCTTCTGATGTAGCCAAGATGATTCTTGCCCAGTCTCCCCTTGCAAGTACATGATTGCTCCTGTAGTTGGTTTCCAACAAAACAGAGTATTCCTGAGTTGCAACAAACACAAAGCAATCCCTTCTGGTCCTGGGGTATTTATTACTACCATCTGAGAGTCCCAGATTTCCACTCTCTGCTCCTCTGAATAGCTTCTCAGTCTATCCATGAGCTGAGGGCTCCCTGCTCTGAGGTCTCTCCCTCTTGTTCACAGAAACTCCACTTCCTGTAGGAAATCTGTCCCCTGACAAGGAGGAATATTCTGCTTTCTGAAGGGCCCAACCTCCTCCGGTTAGTGCCTTCATGGAACATGATTTAAAACAAGAAAAAGCAGCCACAGAGAGCTTGTTCCATCACAGCTATGGGCAAATGGGAGCATTTCTGCTGGCAAGCAACCTGATGAGCAGGAAAGCTTTGGAAACACCTGCCACCAAGTCACCAGTGGAAGCATCCTTGGTGGACTCAGACAGGCAGGCTGTTGAGATATGGAATCAACTTAATCCTGGCATAACAGATGTTGTTTTAGAAAACAGGCAAAGAGACAATGTGAATTGGTCAGGGAGACCAGAGAGGGACATTATGCCACACTGGTCAATGACAGATGAATGTCCTGTAGTAACCATGATCAAATAAAAATTGCTATTCTTTCTAACCTACATTCAGGCCTGGCAGCTTGAGAATTTGAGAGCTACAGCAGGGTGCCCTCTGTGTAGCAGGGATTGTGGTAGCAAGGGATCTATCCCTCTCTGTCCTTGGCAGAAATCTACCTGATTTTATGTCCCATTTATGCATTTATGACAACTCAAAAGTAGTCAATTTCAGATGAAAGGTACTGGATTGATGTGTATTACAGTCATTTCTCAGCACAGTGATTTTTGTCATCTTTACTTCAGCTATTCTCTTGCTATCTACTGAGTATCATTGGAACACTAAGACACAGTAATTTTCATCATTCACCCCTTCAATTCACACCAGTTTTTGCTCTTACTTTTATGGGGTGGACAATACAAGTGCCTGTCATTGTTCTGCAAATTTTATTTTACAGTTTTAGCTTCGTCTACAAGTTGTTGATATTATTTAGATGTTTTAATCTGAACAGTGATCAAAATCCCAATCTATTACTGAGTTTAAAATAAAAACAGCTGAATCAGCCTGGAGATTCATAGAATGTGTTAGTATAAGCATTAGAGTAGGCATTACCACATGGTGACACATACCCTCCTCTTCTTGCAGCAGTGTGTGCCTCAGATTTCATGAGGGGTATAGCTGTGCAGAACAGAATATGGGAAAAGAGATCATCAACCAGAGATGCCATTGTACAGATCTCCCCACATGCCAGAGGACCATGTCGCTCCTGTTTCATCTCCTGTCTGCTGTGTGAAGGTCAGAGATGTGGCTTAAGAAAAACAAGAGATAAAAATGGCTAAAAAACATAGATGGTGTAATTTGGTGGAATAAAAGATAACTATTTTCTCATCATTGTGCTGGAATATTTTGGCCAGAGCTAAAAAATCAGGCTATAGGTGTCTTTAAATGGGAGCTATGTCCTTTGGTGTTGTTGGGTTTTTTAATACACTATATATGTAAGAAAAACCCCTGCTACTTGCTATTCTTTTTTTTAAAGACACAAAGAAACCATAGGTTTTAAGCTAGTGTAAATGATCTCCTTCAAGTTTTATGGAATGGGCTCATGCTCTTTGGAATTCAGTGATGGATAGCTCACAGGAAAACATCAAGTTAAAACAAGAAAACCTTAACCTTCAGCACTGAAAAATAAATAATCTGAAAAACATACAGGAAAAACTGAAAGAAATGGAGCTTGGTGAATGCAAAGGTGTGATTTATTAAAATCTTGGAGAAAGTTCAGGAGAAATAAACACTTCTGCCATTGGAGCATAAGAACTCATCAAAGATATTATTATCCTTCTGTCCTAATGAAAGATGCCATAAGAAATCAGAGTGAAATGTGTTCCAGAAAGCATAATTAAAGGATAAATGCGTAAGATTTATAAATAGAAATACGCAAAGGATGTGTTTGCTCACTCTAGTGGGAAGTGATATTTCAGGAGAAAAGTTTGTATGCATTTTACAAAAGGTTTGCAGAAAGACTGAACAGCCTCCCAGCTTTATGTCCCAGAATGTGAGGGCATTTTAGCCACAAACTGCACAACAGGACTGGTGTCTGCAACGTTGGGGTTGGCCTTCTCTGTTGATAAGGACAGTTCATGTCATACATCTGAGTTTTTCAACTTATTTACCAGCTCTACTTCTATTTCAGAGAAGACAAGGGCATGGATGTGTCTGGGATTTCTAGTGGAAGGCAAGGAATTTTGTAAATGAGTTTCTGGATGAGTCCAATCTACATACAGTTCCTGCCCCATGGAAAAGACATTTCTTCACCTGTAGTTGTAATAGGTGTCCTTGAAAGAACTCAGAATTACTGATTATGAGCTAAATGCAACCTGATTCATATTCTTCTAGGGGCACGTAGAGTTCTTGAAGAACAAATGATACAAAACTCAACCTTAATGCAAAAATTAAAACAACTTTTACTAAAAGATATGTCTTGGTGTTCATGTCAGGGGGCTAATGATTTAAATACTGGGTACATTTCTTTGCTAATTACCAAGAAGATATTCTGGTTCAAATAAAATTTTCAATTCAAATAGAAAATTGGCTTTTAAGTAGAGTTAACCCTGGTTTATTACTGGAAGCATTCATGTTCCAAAACCTAGGTACTTTCATTGGCTGCCTTTAAAAAAAGAAGGAATCCCTTTGTATTTCCATGCTCACAATGTGGTCATGTAAAGGCAGAAGGCTAATAAAGAGCATTTTGCTAAATTTATACATCTTTGTGTCCTTGGCTATCTGCTGTGAAATATAATTTGCTTTTAGTAGGAAGCCACAGGTATTGAACTGATTGGTACAGTTTCTTCATGAGAACTCTCTGCAAGTTGGGGAACACTTTCTATTTCACAGCAGGTCTCTGTTTTAATTTGAGTAGCTGATGCACTGGGGCTGGAGGAAGGAATAGTGAACTTTTGATTCCAGTCAGCTTTCCCGAGGCACCCAGAGAGGAGCACACAGATAAAATGGACAAAGAAGGGAAAAGCTGTAATTGCAGTGCTCTGCAGGCTGGATGGCAGCAGGCTCTGCCTTAGCTCTGTGATGCAAGCTAAGGACAATGCCAAACCAAATGTCTGCTGTTCCTGCTGGTGAGAAGAGCAAGGGACCAGCTTGGCTACACCATCTCTGCTGTGAAAACCTGGTTAGGCACCATGTTTTCACCTCAGGACCAGTATGGTACCCCTGTTCTTTTCAGCCCTGACCCAGCATATTGACTCAGTGTCATCACCCAGACTCAGCAGCATCACCCCGAGGTGGATCTTTGAAGGCTCAAGAGAGCCACTGGAGCTGTGCTGTGGGACCTGTCTGTGCAGCCAGACAGGAGAAAGAGGAAAGGAAGATCAGTGCTGCTTTGAAATGCTGGGTGGGTAGGGGTGGTTTTTTTTATGTGGCAGCATGTTTTTTTAAGAGGAAGAAGGCTCCTGCCTTCAGCAGCTCCTGGAAGGACACTGACACTGCAGTTTTGCACTTCACGCATTTCTAAATGCTAAATGCACTGCATGCTTTTCTCATTTAGTGTTCCCAGTTGCTTTGTTCCTTTCCTTCTCAGGAGGGACAAAAGATTGCCTGAGAGAAGTCTTACCAAACCAACTGGGGGAGTTTATCTGGGTTGGAAACAGGAGCAAACAGCAAACCTCACACCCACAAGGTGATCAAGGAAGGGTGAGATTCAGAGTAGTGTTGGGTTTTTTGCTTCCCGTGATTTTCTTCCACCTATGGAGAATTTCAATAGACTGTTTTAGGGCAAGTGGAGGCTTATTGCCAAGTACTGGTAATGCATTCCTATGTTCTGTGTTGACTTGTGGGGTACTGCAACAAGATTGTCCTCAGTGAAATAAATGTCCCTACTGGGCATGTAAAAAAACTAGATTGTCTTCTGTCTTCTGCAAGGCAACTCCAGAAATGAAGAATAAAACCACAAATATCTTATGGCTTATTCTTCTTAAGAAAAGAAAAAAAAAAAAAAAAAAGAAGGGAAAAGGAGGGACCTTCTGCAACACTAAAAGGTTGGAAGATGCAGAAAGCCAATTCTTGCTTCTGTCTTTTAATAAATGCACAGTGCTAGTGAGGATATTGGCTCTCTTTCCTGAGGAAATCCAGCATGCTCTTAACAATTCCTGTACTTGCCAGGCAGACCTCAAACTTACATGGCTAAAAATGTAATATCCTTCTTTCCATACATACAGGAGGTAAAAATAAGTAACCCTTTGAGATCAGATAATTTAAAGATGGCTGGAATTTTCAAATGAATTATTTTTGGTGGAAAAGATGGGTTTCTACCAAGCAGGAATATCTGGTCTCAGAAATGTCTTATTTTTATTATAAATATGAAAAGAGACCACAACTAGAGAAAATTCTTGCCAAGTTTTGAAAATTTTTTATTGCTTTCATGTTTGTAAATGTGTACAGAAGATGTGAACGCTCTGTAATAATTCTTCTGCCTTTTGCAAAAACTGCAACACATTTACTAAAGACTTTTTTATAAAGTTATAAGAAAATTTCAGTCATTCTATAGAAATAAATTATTTTGATTCAATATTCCAAGAAATAATTTGTTTCATCCAAGTATGAGAGGATATCATCGTGTCACATCCAACAAGTAACAGTTTAGGAGAGGAGAAAATGATAACCCTTTACTATAAATAGTTATTTTTAGACTTCTTACCATGTGCACGTGATCCATGTGGAATTCCCTGTTGTTTTAAAAGGCAACTTGCTTGGCCTGCTGCTGGGAGAACACCTTTAGTTACATTCCCTGTTATGATTTATTCAAGGGTTTATTCAACCCTATTCCCTAGAACACTTGTGCAAATTGTAGCTTAAAAACACCAAGCCCTTAAGGTAATATAAAGTAATATTATAACTCTTCATTAAATCTCACTGAAAAGTGTGGGCTGCTATAACAACAAGACCTTCTTCCACACCAGTGTGTGCCTCTTGCTGCACACAGCGACCGAGGCAGTGGCACACGGAGAGGCACAGAGCCAGCTTTGATGAGCCAACAGCCACAGCAGGAAAAGCTGCTCCCTGCCAAGGCACTGCAGCTCCAAAGCTGCTTGGGCTGCCATGAAAACTCATAAGGATTTTTGCTGTCTTTGGCTGGGGGATGTCAGCACACCAGAGCAGCCAAGCCAGAGGGAAAGCTGCTACAAGATCTACATGTTAGTCTAATCCTTTCCTTTGAGATTGGCCAGGAGCAGGACACTAAAAATGCCACATGTCAGGCTTAGTGCTGACTGAAAGAGGTGTCAAAAAGTTATTAGAGGCAAATATTTCCCTTAGGTCCTCCTGGGTGTAGAAACATCACTTTTCACATGCTTACTGAAGTAGTGGGCAGGCACCAAAGAAACAAACAACTCTATCACCATTCCTTTTCTAAAATATATACCTCAATTATTTCTCTTTGAAATACCAAAATATACATAAAAGTAGATATAAAATAGGAATTATGAACAGACTCATTGTATTTTTCATTATATAATTTAGGAAATTTTTTTGTCAGTACATATTAATTTGCCTTCTAGAAGACTTTTTGAACAGTCAAATCAAATTAACTGTATATTAGGACACAAAAGTCTCATTGCTTCATATTATGTCTTTGTGATGTTCTTAAGATAGAAAGCTTTGTAAATACCTTTGATAATTAACAAATGAAATATTAATTGCACATATCCTTAGTGGGAGATACTGAGGATGTTGAAACTGAATTACTCTCTCATGCTTAACAAGTTTTTTAGCTTTGCAGAAAACCAGATGTGCTGAAATTGGGTCCACAAAGAGTGAGCAGACTTTCTATTATATC
The DNA here is from genome assembly GCF_035770615.1 of Melospiza melodia melodia. Taxonomy (NCBI): domain Eukaryota; kingdom Metazoa; phylum Chordata; class Aves; order Passeriformes; family Passerellidae; genus Melospiza; species Melospiza melodia. The sequence continues at coordinate 11,856,861 of NC_086199.1, forward strand.
TCTGTGTGTAAAGTCTTGTGTTTAATGCAGACATAGGATTTTGCATGTATGCAGCTTATTTCAGGATTTCCTGCTGCCCTCTCCTATGACCTGGAGCTACTTTGAGCTATACAAGGACTAAGGGAGGAAAAGAGTCCTAGTGGGGACAACTAATGGCAGGAAGGGAGGGAATAGATTACCTGATGGATACATTTCATTCCTCCTTTAGCCTATGACCTAGCATACAGTTAAGAGAAGAAAGAACATCCGTAATTCTTCAGCTGGGTTATGAATTGAGAGAAATCTGGGCCATAGTTTATACAAGGCCTGGCTGACCTTGAGCATTCACACAAAGCTTCCCCAGAGTCAACTCCCACAGCTTGGATAGATAAAGACCATCTGTAAGACAGATGTGAAAAAATAATGTTTTAGCTGTAGTTCAAGATGCTTTTAGAGCTTCTATAGAAAACCACTGCTATGAGTATGTCCTTCCTTCTCTGTCCTGTTAACCTGGGCTGGAAACAGGATTTGAGAGGCCAGTGTGTCCTGGAAGTGGGCAAGAGGAGCAGTGGGAAACAGTGCAGAAGAATACAAGGGGAGCACTGGATGTTTCCTGGGTTTGATGCTCACTTGCTAAACTGTATTTTTAGCAGTAGATTTCCATTGTAGTAGAGATGAGTAATATGTCTAGAGGAGACCTCATATTTTCATCACTTGAAACGTCTTATTTGGTCTCAAATTCCTGACAAAATTGTTAAATCTTCAGCAATCACTGTCTTGGACGCCACTTGTGGGATAGATTTCTCCATAGGCATATGAAGTTCTGGCAGGTATCACAGCCTGTCCTTCCTAACAAATGCCTTCTCAGCATTATTAACACATGATATATTACATGCTGGCAAATCATAATACCTTCTGGTTTGCTACTACACTCTGTGCTACTGTGAACACTTTACACCAGTTCTGTTTCATGCCTTTGGGCTGAATGATAACTAGGTGAATGAAACCTTCTTTCCCATGTGGTTTAAACCTTTACCATTACTAGTCTCCTTTGCTTTCATATTCCCTTCTTCACCAGCCCTTTCCATGTCTTCTTCTCAGTTCCTACAGCAGTTCCTCCCTTTTTCAATTATCACCTGCACCAAAGGCCAGAAAGAGGCACATAAGTGTGCCTGAAACTATGGCAGGAAACTCCTTTTCAGATAAGAGGCTCTCTGGAGGAGAATCATAGAGGTAACCGGAGTTTTGGTTTGGTTTTTGGTGGGTTTTTTTTTGTTTTGTTTTTTTTTGGTTTGTTTTTTTTTTTTTCCCACATTCTTTTTATAAGGATGTTTCTTACTTTACTTTTAGAGAGGGGCAGATTGATCTGCATGCTGGTGTAAGTGATGGATTCATTTGCATGCTGGTGAAAGTGATAATAAATTAGCTGCCTAAATCCCTGGTTCCTATTCTACTGAGGAAGTAGGAGACATGCTCATTAACATTTTATGCAGCCTCTGGATAGAAACAATGCATGCACAGTCAATAAACAGCTCCTAGATTTCAATATTGAACTCTTTGGATGCCTAAAAATAAACCAGATTCCTCAAGGCTTGCTACAAAAAAAAAATAAAATTTCAGTTACAAGAGATTCCCTTGGGTTCAGATCACCATAATAGAGCCATTCTCATGACTGTAAGTAATTCCCTTTATGCCCTTGCAAATAGACTGAGCTGTGGCTGTTATGGAGTAAAATGTGGCTGCTAATATACTTAGGGTGCAAAAACCTACTGCAAAAAGCCTGGATATTGACAAATCCTGGAGCTATGTAGGACTTCTTCACCTGTTGTGGTTTTTTGTCTGGTTGGTTTTGGTTTGCCTTTTTTGTTTTAATTTGGTTATTTTTTTTATTTCATTGGATATTTTTTAACAACTCATAATTATAAACAACATTCTGTTTGATAATAGCAATTCCTAGCCCAGGTCTGATTATGTCCTCAGCAGTTTCCAGCAGTGATGATTTTCTTATTCTTGTCCTACAAAGAAGAGTTGCCAAAGTTGCAACCACTCCTGATCACTGCAGTCTCTTTCTACAGGCAACTTCAGCTCCTACATCACTTCTAACAGATTCAACATCCCTCTGAGTTTCTCACATTTGTTGGTGAGAGAGTGTTTCTGGAGACACTCTAAAAATATCCAGAAGGAACTGCATTTTCCAACCTTGGCTATTGAAGCCATTAAGCATTATATCTTGTAATTTTCAATCACATGATTCTTACTCAACTCTTTTTTTTCTGACTCTTGGCACAAAAATTGAGCATCTGGTCCTCTTTTGAGAAGTCTTTTGAATTTGTATTTCAGTTAGATTTCTACTTTCATGTCCATCCACTCCATCTACTCCCTTTCCTTCTGCCAACAATCCTCTCCTCTGCCTGCCTGCTTGTCTTTGCTTTTCTTTTGATGTTTTACATTTCTCTGAGGATTCTCTCCCCTGTGCTTCATCTGGGATCTTCAACTTCACACAGATCCCTTACATGAAACATATTGTTCTTTACCACAATCTTCCTGCAAGTAAATTATTTAGACACAGAAGAACACTTGTGCACAACTTGTAAAATAACTGCTGATTCCACAAGCAGCTTTAGCAAAATCATAAGGCCCTGCTGGCAGAAAGAGTGTCCTCTGAAGTGAGCAATGTTTTTATCTATCAAATACTCTTTTTTTTTTATTAAAAAACTACATAATTTTTTCTGTGAAGTGTGAAAAGTTTTATCTGTGGCTATGAGCAGGTGCAATAGTTTCTACCCCAGAGCTATAAATAAAAACAGAAAAATTTGTCCTTCTAGCTATACAAGAGGGAATCTAATTTAGACAATTCACAGAATAAAAAAGCAGTCAAAAATATCTGTTGAGATCTGACTGATCTGAACATTTCTTGATGTAACTGATTAGACCACACAAAACTTTTGTCCAAAATCTTGGATCCATCTCTTCTATCTTTATTTTAGATTTTTTTAGTGCAACACCTCTAAAGGGTAAAAGTTCTGTCTCTATGAAAGAGCAGCATGCACCTTTATTTGCTAGCAGACTGCCCTGAGCAGCCCACAAAATCTCTCAGAGTTTACAGAGGGAAAAAAAGTAAGTCTGCAATTCATAGCAAAATAACTTACAAACTCATATCTAAATGTCTATAAAACAAATATTGAAATTGTTTTCCAGGGAGAAAACAAGAGAAGCCAGCAGTTCTGATTCTGGTATGTAATTCAGAACTGCAGTATCTGCTTTGCCTGAATACCATTCTGTGAAAATGTTTGCACTATGTAAATGCATCTAAATCACTAATTCTGCATAGAATTGATTACAAAATCACAATGATCAATAATTCTGTAGTCTCATTCTGACTCACCAACTAATGCTGATCAAGTTACAGGCAGGATTGCAGGGGGGTATCTTGTCCATCACCCTGCAACAAGGGAGAAACAGGGAAACCTAATCTGCTTCTCATAGATGGTTTTTCAATATTAAAAATCTGTAACCGTGGGGAAGAACCCATGTTCCCCTCAAGGTAAGCTATTTCGTGGTTAATTATCACCACCATTAGAGAGTTTTCCCTGATGTCTGTCCCAAATCTCCTTTGATACAATTTAGCCTCATTACTACTTCTCCTGTTCATTGAAGATGCAAGCAAAAATTGATTCTCTTTGCACCAATGTATTCCATGTAAAGGTTTCTCCATTCTAAGGTCATATTTTCTAAACCTTTCCATCTTTCTGTTACAGGCAGTGATTTGCCTGAGCATTTATACACTAAAAACAAGTTTGGATAAGACCTTCTGCAAATTTGGAAACCAAGAGATAAAATCTTTCATGCGAGGTTTAATCCAACTTGGCTGCATAGTAAATGTTAGAAGCAGCTTGTGATTCTTCACATAAATCTTGCCCAGAACAGGAATAAAACCTTATAAATATCATGCTTGTATACAGATTTCTTCCTGGATGAACAGAAAGCAGATCCACAATCATAAAAAATAATACATCACAGGTAGTATGACTTCAGTCTCTGTCAGTCTCCAGTCATTAAAATTGTAATAAGCTGATAATTCAAGCTTTACTAAAACAATTTACGGAACAATTAATGCTTGGGTGGGGCAGAAAGTGCTCATGAGGGATCACTGAGCCCTCCTCCAGCCAAGAAAGGAGATGTAAGAGATGGTGAGTGGATGTAGGTGCAGATTTCACTCTTTGGCCAGAACTCAGGTTCAAACAGTGAAACTGAGCTTGCTGTGCTGCTGATGCCCCTGTTTGCCACTGCCCACCTCTGTCCACTGAGCCCCTGTTCCCTGGTGAACAGCACTGGCAACAGATAGGCTTGTAAACTGCAGTGGAGCAAGATTCTCTTCTGCTAGAAAACAATGAAAGAAATATGGTGTATTATTGTCAAGGCAAGGCAGGGCCTTGCTGGAGGCAGGTTCAGACCACAGCATGAAGTGATAATGTACATGGAAGCTCACAAATCCTAAATAGTGAGTGCAGCTCATAGGATTGATTACTTGGCAGTGAGAGCTGACAAAAGGAGCAATGTCAGAGAATGAAGGCATTACCATCTCAGCAGAACCTTTCCAGACAATCACAAAACTTTCTCACAGAGATATAGTGACATTTTCCACCTGTCCTAAAGAGAAAAGATAGGTCTTGCCATTTCTCTTGGTTTTAGATCATTCACACTACAATGAGAAGTTTAATTGCCTGGAAAGTATTAATCTAAATTTCTCACACTGCTCAGAAAAAACACCATTTTTTTCCTCACAATTTGCCAGTCCTTTGCTACAGAACATTACAGAATGGGTACGGTGGGTAAGAGCTGTGGAACATGACCAAAGGAATTCCAATGAAACATCCAAACAGAGATGCACTGAGAGCAAAACTCATGACAATGCAAGATGACCTGCAGTAAGATCAGACCTGCGCTAAGCTGTGCCCAAACCTTGCACTAACCTTTAGACTGGACTTAGTGAGCAGAGCCACATCCCAATCTCAGAGGGCTGGCAGCAGACCAAGAGAAATGCCAAAAGGCTACTAGTCCAGGCTGAAAACTTGTGTATGATTAAGTAAGGGTTTAGCTGATGCTTGAGCCTTTTCTGGAGAGGATGCATGACTTTCACACAAAGCAATGGAGCACGGGACTTCTCTATGTCCAGTAGAAAAGGCAGAATGAAAGGCAAGAACTATGAGACAGGCATATTTGTCAGTGAGTGCTCTTAAAGGAAAAAATTCTGCTCTGTAACACCAAAATAATTACCAAGATGAAGAGGTGAGACAGTTGGCGGGCTGAGATATATCTATGAATACTTTCTTTGTCTTTGAAAGAGCGACTCTTTTGTGTCCTCTGTTTATTCACAGACTACCCCAATGAATTCTTCCTCAGGCTTGGGCTGCTGTGTTGGGAATTCTGGTCACATGCAAACAACTTGGTTTGTTACATTGACTAGTTACAAATTTGTAAATAAACTGTAAATAGGAAGTATGTTTGTAAATGCAGTAGCCACCTGGTCAATCTATTGTCAAAACCAGCTGCTTAGATTGAGGCCAACTTTACCAAGGTATATAGGAATTTATAAGCAGGTACAAAAAGCAAACTGCCCCTTTTGGGAAACAGAACACCTCATTGTTGTGGTAAAATAAGAATTTGGCATTTTCAAGACTATAAAAATATCCTTTAGACAGACATCTTTATTTATGGAGCTTCTTTTCTTCAACAGTGCTTTGGTAATGAATAGAAGAACCAAAGTGATTTGTGAATAGTTCCTAAAGGACCAAATATAGCTGCAAACCTTAGCTGAACATGGGCAGAGGTCTGCTGTGCTTAAAATTCAGTTGGTTCAGTTATAGATATGAGCTTTGACTTGATGGATACTTTTTCTTCATCTCATCAAGATGCTTGATTGTGTCTTCAGTTGGAAGCCCTTCTGTACTTCATTTATGAAATGTGAAGAGTCAGAAAATGCTTGTGATAATTAGAAACAAACAGTCTGGCTTTCACAAATCAGATAGAGTGGGTTTTATAGCATGTAAAATGATGTTCACTTGGAGTATTTCTCAGACAAGAGCAGTTTTTAAGCTTACATGGTTAAGATATTACATGAATGCTGTGCACTGTTGAACACCGTTGGTTTGACTTGTATCCTGGCACTAATATTTGGTTGAAGTAAATAATTCAGTAATGATACAGGGTTTATTGTATATTCTCTGAACAGCTATTTATATTATTCACCACACTGTTCTAAAGCAACAGCCTGTATTAAAGTGCTTTGCCATCCATAAGGGACATAAATGAAATCAGCCTGACTCAAATGCCCAAATTAAAACAGTCTTAGGGGATTTCAAGATATGCAAGCTGAGATTGCCTGTTAGGACATAAGTGGCTTAGTGGCAGGAGGGAAGAATAGAGTGAATCAAGCCAGAATAGTCTAAACACAGAAGTCTAAACACAACCTGAGGTTCTACCACTTGGAAGGAGAAGCACAACCCCTTTCTTGCAGCTTTATCACAGGGGTAGGTCAAGTATACCACATATGAAAGTAAAGTCCTGAACATGTCATGAAATTGCATCAGTTCTCTAAAGAGCAGTAAAGTAAACCTTCTTGTCCTGGCCAAATGTCTGCATAATTAAATTCTGAAAGCCCAGAAGTTTCAGTTGCATTTGAAGCACATGATGCTTTCAGGAGACATCATGTTGATTAGAAGTCACAGGTTTTAAAAAAACTTTAATTTGTCTGTTAAGTCCCACCATCTAGGAATATCTGCCCTACTAAATGTCCTGGCTCTACTAGTATTAGCTTTCATCATCAAGGATTGTTTATTATCTTAAAGAGATGAGAAATATCCTAATGAAATTACTCTCCAGTTGAACTTGCAGTCCTGAGTCCCTGAGACATCAAAAAAACTACTTTTCACCCATTTTAAAACATAATTTTAAGTACTTAAATGGCACTACAGAAAAGGGGAAAAAAAAGTATATTTCTCTGGGTGGGGTATCCTACAGAAATAGGAAATGATAATTTTTACATCCATTTTTCCTTCCATTAGGTTATCGTCTCTCTGGGACAAAGCTCATCATCTTAACACCAAGTCACAAGGGTGACCTGAAACCTGACTGAGCAGTTGGAGCTGATCCCTTTCAGACAAGGTTCTGGAGACACAGAAAGTGTGGCCTGCAGCTAGAATCCATCATCATTCTGCAGAGGTGTTCAAAAGAAAAGATCCACACCCAGTTGCCTAGTTGCAACTGAGCTTTTGTTATTGCCCTGACTGCATAATTTGGTAAAAGAATAGCATTTAAAAATGGAATCTCATTTCTCAGAGTACAAATTATTTTGCTCCTGGAGAAGGTCTATTTATGGATAGTAAATTATTAACTAGTACATTTTCATAAGTTTGATACATTAGCTCACTTTATTCCAGCCACAGTTCATACCCTCAGCATCTGAGTCCTCAAGGTGCCAATCTGAATCATCGTGTGCCTGCCTGCCTGATTTGCATGTACAATCTGATAATTAACAGTGCTTTTGGCTTGCTGTCATGGTTGAATTCTGTGGTCTCCATTTGCAAGATACTCAGATAACCTCTGCATGCGGAAATTATGTTTGCAATAGACAAACCTGCCTTTTGTGATGTATTGGTCTTTACATGTTTTGGAATTATTTTCATTTTCTATATGGGAACAAAGAGCGTAGAAGCAATCATTTTGTCTCTCAAATGAATGGCAATGCAGGTGACCAACAATTTCTAAAGTAATAATTCTGTCACAGAACTCTTCCTGTGTACAGAAATGTGAGGCATTCAAAGTAATGAACTCAACTAAAACAATAAATATTTTGCAAAGAAACCCTTATTACCAATGCTTCTCACAGATTTTCCTCAGTATATGGACTGTGCCTTCTAGATAGAGGCTGCATTTTAATTTTGAGGCCAGCTGTACCATCACAATATATTAGAAACAAAGAAGACAATTTTATATGCAAAACCAAAAAAAAATAAATATTGGCTTCATCTAAAAATGAATAAAAATCTTTCTTAATTGTGCTGTTTTGCCATACACAATATGACTTTTTTTTCCCCTGCCATTAATAGATTGTTGACACACTGAGCAAAGGAAGAACAGATAAAAACACAACACGTGCACAAGAATAAAAGTCCTATTCCAAATGACATCCTGAAATAAATCTTCTCTGTGTGAGAGGGGGAAGTGAGAATTGAATTTAATAGATTCACTTTTACAAAAGTCAAGAAGCCATAACCCCTAGGTATGGTATCACCCCAGCTCCCAGAAGTGGATGGTATCTACTAGCTTATGACACCACATTTCTGTGGGTACTGTGCCCAAAAGTGCGTACTGTTTCCTCATAGATCAGCTATCATCAATCCCCAAGAGCTCAGCCAAGTGCATGAACTTGTGGTCTTGATCATTATGTGATCCTGCCACAGTTGTAATTAGCTCTCAAATGGAAACCACATAGTACAGAAGAAAGGGAGTGCCTAACCATCGACCACTCAGAAGGAGAAGTACACCTTCCACTGTGACTCACCGCCTACAAGCTGCATATCCCAGAAGAAATTCCCTTTCCTACTCTTTTTAAGAAACTGACTTCCAAAAGATCTCTGCCTCTCTTGGCGTTTCTTCAGTTCCTTCCCTTTTTGTGGAACCCACAGTTTGAAATAAACTAGTCACGAGTGGCAAATTATGCTTACCTTAGGGGAGTCAGACTGCTGAGAAGCCACAAAACAGGAAACACGTTCCCTTCACTGAGATAACAAAGTTATTCTGAGAACCTAGAGATTGATTTTTAATTTTTAGCTTAGTGTTACCATTATGAGATGCTAGCAGCAAAGGAAACAGGCCTTGGAATAGCTCAATAGCTCAGCAGTTTGGGAAAGAGGCATAAAACACAGCAAACCCTGGGGCACACACAGTAGACTCACATTTTCCTCTGTGCCATAGGATATTGATCAGTACCTACTTTCTCCACAGAAAGGCAAGGAGAAGCAGTTAAAAGAACATACATGTTTTTAAAGAATTTGAAAGTCTAAGGGGGGCCTTTATGTAGGCAATATTTACATTAAATGAAGACAGAATTTATACATGTCCCAACTTAAAGCTGTACAAGGGAGGGTACAGCATGAGAACTTGGCCCAAACCTGCCTCATTCTTCAAGTCCCCATTTTTATTACACTAGCCAAAAAGACCCAAAACAACAACACTGACCCGTTATTGGAAAACTAGAAATGTGATCTTTTGATTTAGGCAATCTTTTTTGTTCCAAAAATAAGAACCATCTGTCTAACAAAGATTTGTTTGGTTTCAGATGTACTAACAGTGAACGTTTGTTACAGAAAAAACTATAAATTATATGCTGCTGTGGGAACTCTGGTGCTGTAAATGGGTACAGTTTCACCCCATTACCCTAGCAGAAAATCTAGCCTACTGTGTTTCTTATGCCATCAAATAAAAAGACAAGCCACTTAAAGAAAAGTCAGACTACCTTTTAAGCCACTGCCTGTCTCACAGGCTGACATACTGCCTGTGAGCATGGCAATTACCACACTTTTTCTTATTTTATTGTCCATATAGGACTACAGTATCCAGACAGCATGGGAACAGGGGCAATTGAATTCAAGTTTAAATTGTGACAAGCAAAGAATTTGATTTTGTACTGGAGACTTGGAGGGTTTATGAGGATATAATAGGAAAATTATGAGTAAGAAACGCAGCAGAAAAGGCATTATGCTAAATTCTTTTTAATTTAGTGTCATGGAGTAAGTTCCAGAGCTGCATTAACCTGTTGAAGTCAATGGGACTCTGTTCAAAAGAGGTCTTCTAAATCTTTTACAGGTATGCACCCATGCTTACAACCCTCTGTCCTGAAGAAAGGCTTCATGCAAACACAAACCTGATGTGATCAAAATCAGTACAAAGAGGAAATTTCAATATATTGGTTATCTATCCTTCTCATGATGCTACTGATTGTTGTTCAGAAATGGACTGATTATCATTATTGGATTTTGGTAATGTAAACTAAGAATGCAACACATTTCAGGCATTGCAAGATGCAACATTACTATTCTCAAAATGGCAGCGTGGCACCATTCTCCTCATCTAGTTGTATCTCCATTAATGGTAATCTGGGTACAGTTGGAAATATAATATTATTTACATCATAAAGGAAAGAGAAAATAGAAAATAACAAAAGGGATTTTTCTTTGCTAGGATTTGGATGGATCTTCAGAATACAAAGCTCTAAAGGAGCATTACTTGAACAGTATTAAAAAGACTCTATTATCTCCCCTAGACTTTTTATTGGGTTTGTGAGGCCAGGTTTTGGTACTGAGGGTGGCTACAGGGGTGGTTGCTGTGAGAATGTGCTGCAAGCTTCCCCTGAGTCCTATAGAGCCAACACCAGCAGGCTCCACGTTGGAGATGAACAGCTCTGCAGACACCAGGGGCAGTGGAGAAGGTGCCCAGCTGACATTCCCCTGTTTCAGCTGATACTCCCCTGCAGCCCATGGTGAGGCAGCTGTGTCCCTGTGGCCTGTGGAGCTCCACAGTGGAGCAGAGATGCACCAGCAGCCCATGGAGCACCCCATGTTGGGGCAGCTGGATCCCCAAAGGAGGCTGTGAGCCCATGAGGAGAGGGGTCCATGCTGGAGCAGGTTTGCTGGTGGGACTGGTGACTCCATGGGTGACCCATGGTGGAGCAGCCTGTTCCTGAAGAACTGCATCCCATGGAGGAGTGACTCACCCTGGAGCAGTTTGTGGAGGGCAGCAGGACATAGGAAGGACTTGCTTGCAGAAGTTCATTGAGGCCTGTGTCCATGGGAGGGACCCCATGCTGGAGCAGGGGAAGAGTGTGAGGAGTCCTAATCCTCTCCATGAGGAGGAAAGGGATGATGAGACAATGAGATGAACTGACTGCAGCCCCCCTTCCTGTCCCCCCGTGTCCCTGGGGTCAAGAAGGTGGAGAATTAGGAATAAAGTTAAGCCTGGGAAGAAGGGAATGGTAGAGGAAAGGTGTTTTAGGATTTAGTTTTTTATTTCTTTGTATCTAATTGTGATTTGATTGATTTTTTTTTCCCTCCAAAGCTGAGTCCATAATTGGTGAGTGATCTGTTCCTGTCATTACCTCAACTCACAAACCTTTCCTTGTATTTTCTCTCCCCTGTCCATCTCGGGAGTGATAGAAGGTCTTTGATGGGCATTTGGCATCCAACCAGCATCAACTCATCGCAGACCTCCATAAATACCAGTAGAGCAGCACACCCAAAGTTCTTCTCCACAAGGACTGGCTGAAGAGAGCAGTAATTCAAGAAACAACAGCTTACTCCAGCCAGTCAGCAAATCTGGATATCTTCTGGGCACTACCACAGATGCCAGCTAGCAAAAAAAAAAAAAAAAAAATGAGGAAAGTGTCAGCATTTGGAAAAACAAAAGCACTTGGTGCCTTGTCCTGAAAAGGATCATTCATCTGTAACAAACCAGATATTCAGCTCTTTTGTCATGCCAGTTGGCTCTGGGCAGAGCTTCCAAGCAGAAGCTGGCTTCCCCTCCAAGCCTTACGGACCCTGCAAGTCTGCCATCCATCAGGGAAGGGAACAAAGGCTGGGCAGGACTGTGAGCCAGCCTTGGCTGGTGGGCAGAGCTGGTGCCAGCCACCCTGCCCTGCAGCAGCACTGTGCTCACGAGGGCCCGTGTGGCTCCTCCAATTAGGGCCCTGTCACTCAGCATCAGCTCCTGCTCCATCAGCATCTCAATTTCAGGGATAGCTTGGCATCATCTCCTAGCCAGGCATCATGGAACTCATTCCCCCTCTCAGAAACAATTTAGCCCATCATGGAAACAACCAGATTAAGTTCTCTCCAGCTTCACCATAAATCCAGAGTTTTAAACTGAAGCTGCGCTCAAGAAATCATGCCTAACTCTGTGTATTGAATCTTTTCTTTATGAAAGCAAAAGCTGGAAGGTAGGCAAGAATAAGAGTAAGAAAAACAAAGTAGATTCAGCAACCTTTTCTCAGCAGTGAATCCTACCCTATATCAGTTATATAACAATGGCTCAGTTTTGCTGTCAAAAACATTGTCAATCTGTGAATAAGAGTCTGTAAAGCAAGACCATGCAAGATTAAAAAAGCTAGAATAAGAGAAAAGATTTGGGAATTGTCAGTAATTCAAAGTCTTTAGAGATGAATGCTGACATGAAAAGCTATAAGAACTGAGGAGAGGAGAAAAGAAGACCAAAAAAGCTGAGTGAAAATAGCAGCTTGGCAAAAATAATTACCAGTCTATTTTGAGTAACATAGTTCTTGCCCAGTATTTCCTTAAAGTTTGCATGTCCATCTAAGACTTGTCTGTAATTCCTGCGGTGATGAGGAAGGGGTAAACCTGCACATGTTGAACTGGTGGCATGTTGTTCCCAGCATTCTACTGTGACTGTTAAGAAATAAATATTTTTGAGCACTCAAAAAATTGTGTAAAATACTGCCTTGAAGGTGCACCAATAAAGTAACTCAGAGCTGAGCATTACATTTCCTATGATCTGAAACTGCTTTTAGGCCCCCTCAGTTCTAGAGTTATGTCAGTTTCTTTTCTTCACAGTTTGCCCAAGGGAGCCAATTAAACTTTTGAGAATGAGAGCTGGGCTCAAATTCTGCTGTATGCATCACTTGCAGACTTGTTAGCCAAGCTGTAACTCCTGTATATTTGTAATTTTTTTCCAAGTTGATGCATTAGCTGGAGAAATCCACCTGGGTCTCCAATCCCAAGCTGAGTTCGCAAAATGAGAAGAAAAAATTTTTATCTTGTAAACTGTACAAATTGGATTTGCAGTTGTCACAGAACTGTCACAGATCATGGAAATGTTTAAAAATTATTTTTTCTTTCATTATTATCTGGCTGTAAGAATCAGTTCTCTTTCATCACAATTCTTTCAAAACCTGAGCTTGGTCTGTAGACATCAAAAACCTCAGCATTCCTTCCACCAGTGTCAGAAGGTGTCCCAAAAGAAACTAAAGGAGTCATTCCTGTACTCAATCTGATATACAGTGAGACCTGAGTAATCTGCACTGTAAGAATTTCTTCAATGCTACATCTATCCTAACCTGCTGCAAACTGTGCATAAAATGAATCCAACACTGATTATGTTAGAATAAATCGGATCTGGTAGAGTGCTTTTTAATTTCACGTGGGAATTTAAAGGTTTTTCTTTAATTCTTATGGTAATTTGCCAAAAAAAGCTGTTTACTACAAGGTGGCCATTTGACAGATTGAGCTGAACAGTGCCAAAAAAAAAAAAAATAAAAGAAAAACAAAACCCACAGAGTGTTGGCAATATTAATTTTCCTCTTCCTTTCTAGAAATTTCCTTTTCAGGGGTTTTATTTCTCCATTCATAAATGTTTTTCTCTTGGCACTTTTATAGAAAATTTAATAAGATACCAGTTTCTCACAAAATGCTTCTACAAATCCAGGGAGGGTTAAATTCCTTCCCAAAGCATTTGAAATGGGAAAGGACTCCAAGGCTACTCCATCGTTCAGCAGGAGTGCTGTGGAGAGCTCCCTCTGTATGGAAGCTGTTGCTCTCCCATGGAAGGGATCTGGCTGTCTCAGTGGGATGCTGCTCTCTGACTCCAGCACCAGAGGGGCTTGAGGCCTAGAGTCTGATTCCCTTCTGGGAGGGAAAAATAGGGTAAGAAAATGCAATATTCATCCTGCTGGCCTGAAACATATGTGGAATCTATCAGGAAGCGAATGCAGCATAAATGTCATACGGTCAAGGCTCATCTATTGTTACCTTTTGGAGGCAGACAGCAAAGCCCTGGCAACATTCAGTTCAGATACAAATGCTACTTCCTAACTTATTTTGAGTGCTGCAGATAAAGGAAATGGCTTACATTCCCCACTGTCACTCACAGGGCTCACCTGTCTTTAGCGAGTCTTGAGCACCAGTATGAAAATGGGTCTCACATTTCACTTTTGCAAGAAAGAATTTGAATTTCAATGAATTAATGAAGAGAATAACATAGAACAGGACTCAGACTACATCCCTTTTTCTGGTGGGCAAGGTTGCTGCACTGTAACTATAAACTATCAGAAAGCTTAAAGCCAGCCTTCATTCTGTATATTAATGCACTCCAGGAAGTTCCAATGAAGAGCTGAAGATGAATTTTGACAGGTATATTTACCATGAGGGGTGGGAACAGAGGAGCTCCACTGGCTATTTGCTAATATTACTTATTTAACTGCAGGATTTTGGTATTTCTGCCTATTTACTAAGTTGGAATCACATCATCCCACATTGCCTTATTCTGAGTTTTTTTCCATCAGATCTGAAGTCCTACACAACTCCATAGAAGGAGATAAGTGAATAAGAAATTTAGGTGATTAATAAGTAAGTAAAGGCAGGAAATATAATTAATGTCAATCACCATGAATTCATAGCACCCAGAACCTGTCAAATCTGATGCATTTTTGAGAGAACAAATATAGTTGGTGAATGCAAGGGTGACAATGTAACTGAGATTTCTGTACAGTTCATGGACAAGTCAGCATACAGAACTCTGAATAAGAGAGGAGAACAGAAACTGGAGAGTCTGTGAAATGGATTTACAAGGGGCAAGACAACTGGCATGGAAAATTAAATATGAAAGGGAAGACATCATCAGATCTCTGCTCCAAGTGGGGTCCTATCCTCCCTTAATTAAATCAATGAAACTGAAGATACTCTGCATCAAATTTAAGTTATTTAAGCTGTTCTGTTTTCCTCAGTGTAGTACCATGGATTAGACAGTCTGACGCAAATTTTATACTCCTGAAACAACAGCACAGAAAGTAAAGGGTGGGCAAATCCCTGATGGCACAGGGATGGCAGAGCAGTGACCCTGGCCAGGCTGTGCTGTGAGACCACACACCAGCTCCTCTGGTGTCCCTGCTGTGTGGGCACATTTACAGCACTGACAGCCTGGCTGGAGACCTCCAGATCCTGCTGCCCAAATCTACTGCCACTTCTGGATATTACTGACTCATCTTTCTCCCTGCCAGGATTCAGTACCTGATCAGAGGAGCTGTAATTTTCTTTTTTTTTTCTAGGAGAAATGTCAGTGGCCAATTTCCCAGTCAGTCAGTCATCATGATGACTGTAAATTTCAAGCCCCTTTATTTCTTTTATACTGCTTTATGGTCCTGTCAACTTTCTAGTCCTGGTCTGTAATTTTTACACCCACTTCCAGTGAGTACTTTTCCTAAAGGAGTTTGCTGCTACTTTATGATCCTGAAAGGAAATCACATTTAGCAAAAATGTCTATTTAAAACTGAAAACCAGCTGTTTGAAAGCTTATGTATCTGCTAGGCTGTAGATGCACATTCTATAAAGCAAGTAGGAGCTAGGGATCCTCTTGAGATTAATGAGATTATTTTTTTCTTTATTGTAAAGACAGATTAGTCCTAAAGCCCCCTTATAAATAATTGAGTTCTGCATTATTTTCCTCACAGTCTTTCCAGAAACAAAAAAAGATGACAGAATAATAGTCAGGCAGGTGTGAATTGTGCAGAGAGATTTGTCTTGAAATAATAATATTGGCAAATCAGAAAAAGAACAACATAACAGAACAAACCCTTTCATTCCATCAAAGAAGATTTTTAGATGACAGAAGAAGAGAGGGATTTCAGTCAGCTACTTCAGAGCAGAATTCATTAACCTTTTTTTCAAGTATTATTTTTTTTAGTGCCAGCAATATTAACTTATGGCAGATTTGGGAAAAAAATTACTAGTTCCACAAAAAATGTGTTTGGTACAAAATTTTCACATTAATTTTACTTGGAAATTGTGATAAAAAAAATCAAACAAACAAACTTGTGCTGAATATAACAGCAAAAAAATTCATGTAATCTCATTTTCTTACCAGAATGAATCAAGTGATTAATTTGCCTTGGGAAAATGCAATTTAAAATACAAAACCATACATTCCTCTAAATCATGAGAAGAACCTGCAAGAAGTTACAATCTGCCAAAAGAGTTTGCAAGCAGTAAAATCCTGCAAAAGCATTTGTCTCTTATTTATAGCTTTTAGGGATCTGGAGGTGATGCTTAATACTAGAATTTTATATTGAAGAAGGCCTAAAAGGGATCATTCTAACTCCACCAAATGCAAATAAAATATTACTGGCATCTAATCCACATGGAGAAGCACGCTGCCAGATCATTAGCATTTCATTTAGTGAAAGTAATGCCTAAATCTGCAGACCCTCTGGAGAAATCCATCTGTTCTCATTAATCAGGGCATCTGTTTTGGCAACTAGCTATTAACAAGAATTCTGTAGTCTGGATGGAAAATCCAAAAGCCATTTCTTTATGAATGTGATATCAGGTACCTTGTTTCATCTTCTGCAGATTTTTTTTTAAATCCCCTCTCTTCTTTCTTGTCCCCCTGCCCTGTCAAACCCACACCTGCAAGTGCTTTACTGAATGGGTGCCTAATCTGTCTCCATGCCAGAGAAAGCATACAGCTTCCATCTGGGTGATGAGAAGATGGATGTTTAAGCATCCTTCATCAGACAGACGAGCTTTGAATAATTGATCTCTGCCTCCCCGCCCGTGCGCGCACCCGCTCGCGATGGCACGGAGCAGAGCTGGCAGGGAGAGTCTGCAACATGGCTCAAGCATTCCTTGAAGTTCAGCTTCCACAATGACACAGAATATTCTTTTATTTTGCATTTTATGGAGACGAACTGAGTCTAACACACTAAGTAACAGCTGGAAACAAATAACCTTTTCTTTTGACATTTCTTTCAGAATGTCTTGTGTTGTATTTTTTAATCTTTTCATTAAAATCCGTTCTGAGGATTTTTCTTGCTGAGAAGCTGAGAGGCTTCAGTAACAAAATGTAAACAATGGTTATGTGCTGCTGTGGAAGGCAACAGGTGCATCTGTGATTGGCCCATCTTGGGTGTTTATAGTTAATGGCCAATCCCAGCCCAGTTAGCTTGGACTCTGTCTGAGACACAAACCTTTATTATTCATTCCTTTCTGTTCTTAGCTTAGCTAGCCTTCTGAGATGAAACTTTTCCTTCTATTCTTTTTAGTATAGTTTTAATGTAATATATATCATAAAATAATAAACCAAGCCTTCTGAATATGGAGTCAACATTCTCATCTCTTCCCTCACCTGAAAACCTCTGTGAACACTGTCACAGTCTTAATTTTAACTGGTTATAACTTTAAAGAATCAAGTAATTCATTGTGTGATCTTTACATCATGATGTACATGAACAAATTTTCACCCACTTGTCATCAAGTTCTGTGAGGAGAAGTAATGTTTTAGCTGGTAAGAAAAACTACTAGTTTAATTTTATTAAATGAAAAATGATCATTATCACAGGTATGTGGAAACAAAAGCAAATACACCCTCTTTCCACTTTCCTAGCAATGAAACTAAGAGAAAAGAAAAAAAAAACTTCTGTGAAATCTACTCTCTGTCTGCTTTCATATGAAATGTAAATTACTCATGGAGAAAAAAGAGCTGATGCATTAAATTGAAATATGAAACTGTTTCCCCCCACCTCCAATTATTTTTTTTATTTGTTACCCCAGTGGAAATGCTAGTATTATCACTAGAATCAACTTCAATAAGAGGTAAAGCATAGTTGTAGTGACCTGCATACATGCTGGGGAATGGGGAACTTGAGTTCTAATTCTGGTGCTGAAGCTAATAACTTTGGAGGCCCCAGGCATTGTGCTCTGGCCTCAGATCACCACTCTATCCCTCTTCAGCAGAGCATTTTGTACAAGTTTAACTGCATGAGACAATCTGGGATTTAAGCAACTGGTTAACTGCTGTGCTGCACTGCAAGCTATTTGTTGTTTGCTTTTGAACCTTTGAGTAATAAAGGAGACAAAGATGGAAATAGATCTTTAAGGTGCTGCTGAAGCCTGTGTTAGTTTTTGTAATAGGTATAAGAGTTTTTGACATAGCAAAACTAAGCATAGATATAGTCATTTAAATTAAAGAGAAGGAGGTGATCCCTGAAGAGAGCTCTAAAATCTGTCATCATTTGCCTCATCCTTGGTGAGCCAGAGAGATTGAGATTATGATCTAATAATGGCTACTAAAGAATTTGCTTTATTGATGCTCGCCTGATATTAATGTAATTGTTATATTTACACCAGGAACTTTCTGATGTAGAGAAATACAGTATTTCCTAGAATAGTAACTTTCATGTGATTCTTTAGGAGGACAAAGCTCATTACAAAACAAGGGTATTTTTGTATAACAGTTAACACAAATAACTTGATCTTTAAAACTGATGAGCAGTAACAGCTCCTGAAGCCAGTGGAAGCTGTCATTATTCTGCATTGTGCCACTTCAGACCCTGTATTTGTCTTTTCTTCTCTATCTATAGAGATGATAATGCCTATTCACCTATCTGGGATGACTGACATCAAAATCAACTCTCTGAGACTGAACAGTAAAATTCCAGGGTACATTAAAAGCCTGCCAGTTCAGTATGCTCAGAAATATATTAACTGTTTGCTTTTAAAAATATATATATGATTGTTAACACTTTACATTTTAATGGCAATCATAAGAATAGGAACTGAAATAGCTTCTGAATATATTTGATTTGAAGCAAAAGAATCACAACACCATAACTTTCCTTAACAATGAGATTTCCATGAAAAATAATTCTGCCCAATAAGACATTACAGAATCCTAGTTGTGAAAATAAACAGGTGCTTCAGTTACTATAAAAAGGGACTGAACATCTGGAGAACTCGTACTCAATTTACAGGCTAAAAATAATCTAGTCTCTCATTTTCCACATGTATCTGATTATGTTCACAATATCAGTGAGAAATTAAAAGTAAAGACTGAAGAATTAATCATTCCTTGACTATTTGACTGAGGAGAGTGCACGGGTGGGTCCCAGGACCAGATCTATTCCTTGCAAATGATAAAAGTCACAACCTGGCTGTGAAAATTCAAAACTTTGACGAGCAATGTTCCTCTTAAGGACTTTAACAGAAAAAAAAGGTTAGAAAGTAGGATGTACTAATATTGCTGATACTAATGGGATACTGTAAGGCATCAAAAATATCTTTTCCAGATGATTCATAGAGACAAATTTGGAGATGAGGCATGACTAGAGATTGAGGGGGGTGATAGGGAATTCAGCTTTGACAAAGGAGTTGTGTCTGGCCTCCTTTGTGCTTTCTTGCCCACCTTTAGATTATGTTGTGGATAACATAATCCTCTGGAGAAGGGCTGTTCCCTCAATAGCGGAGATTAAGAAAAGAGCATGTTATAAAGATGCTTTGTATCCTAATAAACAGAAGCACTGTGAAAATGCCACCTGATTACTTTGGAAAAGGTTAAGAAATTCCTTTGGACCCCAGTAGCAGACCAAGATGCAGTGTACCACAGGATGTGTGAACTGGCAGCTGTCATCAAGGAAGCTGCTATTGTCACTCTTCTATCTATAAGGAAGATCTTACCAATATCCTTGATAATGTAATAGAAAAACCTCCAAATTTCCCTGATCAGTTGGCAAACTCTTCTCAGACTCATATACCCAGATGCAGCCATTATCTGAAAGCCTGGGGAGAAAAATAATAAAATAATTACAAAAATATGCAGATTGTTGGAGCAGAGACATCCTTCTGCCAAATATTTGCTTGAAAGTAACTTTTAGTGATGTCTACTTTGAGTGCTAAAACCTAGGATGGAATTTGAAGGGAAAAGATCCACCACATTTATACAATGTTTATGTTGAATAGGTAATAATTTATCTTTGTTGAAGTTAGTGAAATTGATTTCACTGAGCCCCATGTTTAATTTAATGATGTTTCAGATCAGCTTTAATCCTCTGTTGGGAGCATCTAATCTTTTATTCTCTCATGGTTTTAGTCAAGAAGTGGTAATGACAGCTCTTTCATGCAACGACTCCTTGACTAGATGCAATGCAGTGACTTCAAGCAATGACTCCTTCACTAGATCTTTCAAAAATATTTCCTGAGTGTTTTGAATTTTGTTTTTAATATAAAGGCTATAAATCACTTTTATAGAAAATGTATTGTCTTGAAAGTTCATAAAGCCAGACAGGAAAACATAAGGTGTTTCCACTTGTAATACCTTTGATGGTCATTCAACCTTCTCCTGCAACATTACTGCCTTAAGGCAAGAGGGGTTTTGTTGTATTTTTTTTTTCTCCCCTCCAAAACTTCATTGACAGCTGTAACATGTTATAACAGCCTTGGTGCCTTTCTAAATTGCCACAATCCCTATAGTTGAGTAGGGCTGAGCTGCAAGGTGCAGCCTCATTATGAATTTCCTCACTGCTCTAGCTCACTTCTCTCTGAGCTCAGAGTTGTGTGTTCAAACACAAACTTCTGCATAGATGATCACTCACAAAAACACAATCCAGAGATAATGAAGTGTAAGGTAATTGATTTATTCATATTCAATAGAGACTAAAGCTTATAAATCAACTTTAACTTCGTATAGAAGTGAACCGAATGAAAGTGACATATATTAATAGCAAATTTTTGAGTTATGCAGTTTGCCTAGTGAAATTTATTTTCTCTGAGCAGAAGACTAGCTAACAGAAAAAAAAATTGTTTTCAGCCATGATTATATCAATAGAGTAAAAAACTTCTAACATTCTGTATTTTTATGTCAGTCCATGCAGATTAGCCACATACTGAGATTTAAAATGTTTGCTTCATGGGAATTTGTCATTTAGAACAAGGTAAAAGATAACTCAAGAGGTTTGCCCTGCATATATTTTTTGTTAAAGGCACTTCATTTCAGAATTCTTTTCATCTGTAAAATGCTAATTCTGTGATGTTCGGCTTTCTTCTGAAGCCATGTCTGAATCTTCACACTGCCATGCTCTGGGCACGTGTTAAGGTTCAAGCACAGAGTGCCCTGGAGTCAGTGTAGCTGCTGCCCCACAAAAGGTGGTGATTGGAAAAAAAACCCAAAGAAGCAGAAAAAACAACTGAGGAGATGGAGACATCAGTAGAAGGAGCTTATCTAGAATTAGAGCCAGATGCCTCACTAAGCCCTAGATAACACTTCATTTCATGCAGCCTTTGTTTACCAGATTTCTTCTCTGCATGAATCATAAGAATGTACCTCTGGTTCAGAATAAATGCTACCCAAAGCTAGCAAAGCACACCCTTATTTTCTTTCTCAGAGTAAAATTAATCCCAGTAGGTTAGAGAAGTGCATTAATTTAAATGAGAGAATTTAGAAGCAGTATAACTCAGAGTACACTTTCTTTTTCCTACCTGCCTGTCTACCCTGTCTGCTCACCATCCTTAACGAGAGTCAGACACCTCAAGTTTTAAAACTCAACAAAAATCCATCACAGTCTGCTGACATCTGTTGTATTACATAATTGGAACTGTTTTATGAGCTCTCCAACATTGCATCTGAAATTATAACAACAACTTCACTTCCTCTTCTTTGTGTGGAAGCCAACCTTTGACGCACATCGCTGGAAGGTAGATTTATACTGTTTAAATAAAAATCATTCTGGTTAGGAATGTTTTGACTCAGATTCCCTGCCCTTCTCTTCCTTCCCACAGAGGCCAATACTATTGTTTTGAAACTGAAATCCTTAATGAGACAGTGTTTGTTTCAGTGAAACTTCCAGGATGAAACTCAAACAGATCCTGAAACTCTCATCTCCAAAAACCCAGCTGCAACAGGATTGTATCTCAGAGCATACTAGAATGACTGATTTGTCCTCTAAGTTTCTTTAGGGGGAACATCCATTATGCCTAGGATACTGACACTGTAGTCTGATGACTGTTAACCAGAATCAATTCTTTGCTAAGTAAGAGGCAGAGGAAATTCTGAACTTGGGCCATTCCTATTTCAGAAAGCCCTCTGGCCACTTCCAATGAATTGGAAGATGCTGAGAAAACCTCTCCTTCTCAGAAATCAAAGGAAATGACAATATTACAGTTATCTGATTTTATATTTGGTCATAAAAATAAAAAGTATTTGAACAGGAATCTGAAGATGAAACTGGACTGAAAGGGAGAAAGAAATAGTCGAGTACACAGTTCCACAATCAAAAGCAGAGCTAATTACTTAATAAGGGCAATAAGCTCCCAGAGTAGCTTAGAGAGACTGTGGAGACTTGGTAGAATCCCTCTGGAAAATAAAAATTTAAGTAAATAAACAGAAATCAGAAGAACTGGCAATTATTTATAAATTGGTAAAAAGTGTCAACAGGATAAAAAAAAAAGAATGACAGTAATGAAACCTTGCTCTTGTAACAGCAAATATAAACTTAAAGCAAATAAAAGCAGAATGTAACCTGGGCAGATTAGTACAGGAGGGAGGTTCTGGGATGGGAGAGTTTTGTTTTAGAGACAAGCTGAACCCAATTTAGTGCTGGACCACAGGACACCCCCACTGCAAAAGAGACAATGGAACCATTTCAGATAAGATAAATTGCCTGAGGGAAGCTGCTGTTGGGCAGCAGTGACCAGGGAGACTCATACCAAATGAATCACACCCAATGATTTACCAAAAGAGGTGACAAACAGGAGAGAATCCAGTGCCATAAAACAAGAGGGCTGATGATTTCATAGACCGAGTATGAAATTTTAATTCTCACCGAGGTAAGAATAAAAAGTGTTAAAAGGAAATTATACTGATTTAATTTCTTGTTCACCGTTTATTTTCAGGCACTTATGAATGATGAAAAATATAAGTAATGCTAAGCCCTGGCAGAGCAGCAATGTCTCTGAAGGTTTAATGAACAGATGAAAACAGCTAAAGATGCCTCAGATATATCTTGTCCCACTGCTAAGCTGAGAGCAGAAGGAACAAGACCTGAAATTCTCCTGCCTTCACAGCCTTGCTTTTCCACATCTGTGCCCTCATGCTTCTCTGGTTTTGAGGAGAAGTCTGCTGAGGAGGTGGCAGTTTGATGGTGAGCAGAAGTGTTATGATAGAAAGAGTTAACAAAGAAGACAGAAGAGGAAGGAAAAGCATCCAAGTCATTCTTCACAGTTATGCTCATCACTTCTTCAAACAAGGATACAGTGCTATTTTTAGCAAAGTTCCTGGAAACACAACATGCTGAATATTCATTATCCACACCAAAAGATACAAGATGGTGAGCAACATTGTTCAAATCTGTCTTTTCTTTCACAAAATGGATGAACCTTAAAGTCACATATATCAAAGTACTTGAATTTGCTTGTGCAGTATTTTGCAATTAGAGATGTCCAGACAACTTCCAGCAAATGATTAATCTCTCTCTCTGTCAAAAAAAAAAAAAAAAAAAAGAAAAAGAAAAAAAAAGAAAAAAAGAGTGTTAATCATTCTAACTATGTTTTTGTTTGAGATCTAACAGATCCACAACTTGCTGTTTTTCTGATGACTTGTCTACTCCCTCAGCTGCCAAACTAGGAAGACCTGGTCAAGGACTCATCAAGGGCATCCAAGTTTTTTGTTTCAGGATGCAGGTGGCCCAGACTGGAGGGCAATCAGGCACTGTACTTCCTTGTGAAATGGAGTTAATTTCCCTTGCACTGCTGGACACTTTCATCAAGATTCTTCATCAACTTTCCATTGCTTTCAAGGGAAATAAAAATTTCCATGAGAAGAGAAGTCACTAGAAACATAGATTTCCATATGGAAAACAATTTCTTTTTCTTCATAAAGGGGCTTGTGCTGCAGATACTGCAAAGCAGGGACACAAAGGAAGTAATAAAGTAGTTGCTTAAGGGATCAGCTATGTAAAGCATGAGGAAGTAGATCTTCTGTGAGGGGAGAGAAAAAGCTTGTGAACACATAGTTCGATAGCTTTGTATGTGCATAGGGACTAATCTGACTTTCTAAGGCCATCTAGCATCTGCTAGGAAGACACATTTCCCAAGTGCTCTCTTAGTTGATGATAATTTTAAATAGATTTTGTGCACATAGAGTGATTCTGAGTTCACAGCAGCACATCTCACGACTCAGCGTGGCAAATAGCCAGATAAAGATCACAGCCTCACTGACAAGTCTCATTCTTCTCAGTCCTATTTCAGAGCTCACAGATACCTGAAATAGATTGCTTTGCATCCAAAATAGCCTACTGTGTAGCACTACATACCTTGGAAAATCTGCATCATTTATGGAATCATAACTAAAAGGCAGAACGGACCATTGGATCATTTTTCTTTGTAGTCATGGCATGATGGTGACATTTCAGATCAGTGACATCTGCCAAACAGCTCTGGATATTTTATCTTTCCTAAAAGATCTTGCCGCCATATTGAGCATAAAAACTCACTAGTGGCTATTTTAAGTTTTATGGGAATTCAATAGGAGCAAGAGTCACCACTGCATTTTTAGGGAAACCCAGTCTGTGAAGACCAATATCCTTCGGGTTGGCCAGGTTGCATTTCACCTCATTCCTTGATGGGTTATGTCTACACCAGGAAATTCAAGCATTTCTAGGCTCATCCAAATCATTTGTTGAACTGCTAGAACTGCTAGTCCCAGACACCCTTTGGCACATTTTATGCCTCCAAAGCTGCTCCTGGGAATGGCTGAGGAGTTCACATATACCAGAGACCTTTCCAAAGGCAGTCAGCACACAGCTGCTCCTTTTTGGAGGGATGGGTTAATTTACTAGCCCAGGTGTAAGGCATTCTGTGGCAGTCAGCTTAAGTACTTGGGAATGCTCATGGCACACTTAATGGATCTACAGACACATTCACAAGGAAAAAAGTTAAACAAGCAACCAAAGTGTCAAAATATTGACCAGGCACCAAGAAGGTGGAATGGCCAGAACTAGACAAGAGCATGAGGGAAGGGGGAAGGTACTGTTCAGTCAGATTTTGTCACACACACATCTGCATGTATCACACAAAGCCTTAATTGCTTAAATGAGGTATTTCCATTCTTCTGGTATAGTAGTCTTAATATCATTTTGCTGTTAAAAATGAAAAGTTATACAATCTATTGCTATTACAGAAGTTATTTATCTCTCAATGTTGCAAAAGTCTTTTTTCTACTATTTGTTTAGGTGTTGTTTTCTCCTAAAATACAGAAGAATTGCCCAGATCTACTCAGCTGAAAGTAATCAAAATATGTACAATAAGAGAGTCAGAAAATGCAAATAATTCTGTGCTAGGAATAATTCATATATGGTAACAGGAGGGGAAAAATGAGAAAATTAAAGGCAGGTTTTTAGGTACTCCCCAAACAAGGTTAGTCCAGAATTATCATCAATATTTATTCCTAGCTCTGTTACAGATTTCCTTGCACCTCACTAAGATTTGCAACAGTTGTGGATTTTCTGTTTCCCATATAAGCACATTGATTCTGATGTC
Source organism: Melospiza melodia melodia (assembly GCF_035770615.1). NCBI lineage: Eukaryota > Metazoa > Chordata > Aves > Passeriformes > Passerellidae > Melospiza > Melospiza melodia. Next base: position 11,882,207 of record NC_086199.1, read on the forward strand.
ACTTACAAGAAGCTTTGGAGCTTGAAAGAATTCACATTTTTAAATTACTTTATCTTCTTCAGATGAAAAGATCCATAAGGACACAAAGTAATTTTTCAGAATCTGAAGCAGCTTTTGATTTCTGCTCAACCATATCTTGACATGCAAAAAGAAAAGAAATTAATAATAGGAAAATGCACCTGATACCTCACGTGGCACAGTAGGAATGATTATTTTATTAGCAAAAGGAGTGAGTCAAAAAGTAAGGAAAATTGTATAACCAGTTTGCATGCATGTATTTATACTGCTGGCATGATTTCAAACGAAAACACTGTCCTAAGTAAAGGTGAGTAGGAAGATATTTAATTTAACTTAGAGTCAGGCAGAAGCAGAGAAGGCATAAGGTTTGAGAACCGTTCCTCTTTTTTTCCCCATGGAAAACCCCAATTTGATTTATTAATATCTGTGATTCACATAAAGCAGAGATTTCTTGACATGTGCAATCCAAGAGAAAGGCAGTGCTCAGAGAAAGACTTTTGTCTTCCAAATAAGTGCTGTCTTTTGAGCCATTATTCCTCCCAGGCCCTAGCCGCTGTATACAAAATATTTTAAAGACATCTCTAAGAATTCCATACAGCAAGAAAAGCATCTGTCCCTGTCAAAAATTCAGATGGATAGATTATGAGATGTAAAGCAGATTTGTGTCCTTATTTTTTGTTATACAGAAACCCATAGATCATCTGTAATGACTAGACCTCTTAGTCTTCAGTTGTTTTGCATAGATTTGGGTTATTCTGTTGACTAGCTAGTAGTCAAAAGATATATGTAGTCACAAACTGTTAAATTCATGAAATGAGTCATCCCACATAAGGAAGTAGCTGAGTGTTATGAGACAATTTGGCACAGAAATACAGATGAGTCCAATTTGTAGCAAAGCAAATTCAGGTAACACTGAACTCTACTTGCACAGACAGGAACTGGAACATTTGACAAAACAAAATTTCTTAACTTGACTGTCCAAGTAATCTGACAGAAACTGGCATAACAGCTCCAGCAAATGTTTTGTTATGATGGTGTAACCCATTTATGTGCTCACTTCCCCAGAGACCACACAGATTGAACTGTTCCAGCACTGTCTGGCCTGTGCCATGCAGGTTTGAAACAGACCCCTTCTTTCTGTCCAGGCAAACTGTGTACAGTTCAGGCACTTCAGTTCTGATGCATTTAAGAAGAAAATTGCCTCCTCTCATCAAAGTTGCTTTGATTGTGTTTGGAGCTATGAGCTCTTTGCAATGCTCTTAGGGCATTAAACATATTCCTTCAGAAAAATTAAATGCTTGCTGTGGAAGTCATTAACACAATACAATCGAAACAAAGATTGAGGTAATCAGAGAAGGTCTAGTGATCTTGATGGCTGGGTAACTGAGCTTTCACCCGCTGCCCTGTAAGCAAGAATGACCTTGTGGTCATGCTTGCAGCTCCATCAGCAGCTGGCAACCTCAGGCAGTCACAATGTGCTTTGGGCTGGTTTTCTGTTGTGTGTCTCCTGACAAAGTGTGTGCTGTGTACCAAGGAGCCTCAGTACTGAACACATTTAGCACCAAGTAGTTATTCTCTCACCTTAAAGTTATTTTATACGACAATGCCTTTGTCAAGGGAGGAGGTGTTTCTCCTTCATGGCATTCTTCCTTGCTCTTTTCATCAAACTTATAGGAAGGGATCTGCAAGGAACACTTTCAGCAGTTCCATGTGCTTCTGGGGTCAGTCACAGTTTGTAGTAAGACTTGCATTATGGAAACAGAATTTATTCCACTCCCTAAGGAGAAATTATACATACTTCATCTGGAAAAAAACTGTCTGGGTTGCACAGAAATAATCAGAGCAAGCAAGAGGATTGCTTGAGTGTTCACTCAAGAACACTTCTTCATGTACAGAATTGTTAAGATTATTTCTATTACCTGGAAAATTAAATCATATTATTGAACTGTATGAAACTTTGATGAAGAATTTGGAGGAAAGACTTTAATAAGTATTTTGACTGAGAATTATTAAAGGTTCATTTCATTTTTACAAGTACACAGGAAGCATCTGAATTGTAAAGTGTTCTTTTATACAGAGCTCATTTATTGTAAGCAGATCTGAGGCTCTTATTTTACTCTTGATGTAGTTGTCTGCTACAGCAGGTTCCTTTTCTTACCATATTGAAAGGAGCTGCTGAGCTCAGTGTACTTCACTTTCTTTGAATGGTCACACCAATTTGTGCAGGCAGATCATTAGCATATCATAACATCACACTGCAATGTTTATGGATGAGATGCTATCAATAAAGTATGTGCTAGTCTCGTGCAAAAATCAAGGAACTCTGAAAGTCTTATGTCTAACACAGCACTAGAAAGAAGCAAGGGAGAAGCTGGTGATGAAAAATCAAGATCTCACAATGTGGTGAAGTGTCCAGATGGAAAAGCCAATTACAGCACTCTTCCTGGGGCCTCCTTTTCCAACCTAGCACAGTTGTACTCCATTATCTAGTATATCTCTTCCTTTTAAAAAGAAGAAAAAGAAATCTAGTATTTCTGGGGTAGGGGTAAAGGTTCAAAGAAAAAAAAAAAAAAAGGATCTGAAAAAGGCTGACCTTGAGGGGAGAGGAGCTCTGAGAAAGAGGAAAAAACTGGGATGAATGTTGGGATACAGCTAATTCTAGGGCAGGAATGAGCAGTCTGTGATGGCATGAAGGAAGAAGCTTGTCAAAGGGTTGAAATTAGCCAGACACTCCTTAGACCAGAGGAGCTGGGCACCAATGTCAGATCAGATCTCAGTTTTAGTGGTGACTCACAATACAGAACAACTCCCATCTTGCCCTTCTCACCCAGCATCAGTGTGTGCATCAACACCAGCCTCCTGTTCTGTATTCTCTACAGTTTGAAATTCAGCAAGCCCACAGGTCATTCATGGATTTTCTTATGGGAAAGGTATAATAAGATGCTCTCATTTAAATTACATTTTTCTACCACTACTATCGCACTTACCTAGTAAGAGACAAGTCTAGCAAAACCACACAGGGTATCCTTAAAAGTGTTTTGAACAAAAACATAACTCATTCTTGAAAAAAAAGGACCATCAAACTTTGAAAGTGGACACAAATTGCAACACTGGAATCAAGCCTGCTCTCCTTCCTTCCTTCCTTCCTTCCTTCCTTCCTTCCTTCCTTCCTTCCTTCCTTCCTTCCTTCCTTCCTTCCTTCCTTCCTTCCTTCCTTCCTTCCTTCCTTCCTTCCTTCCTTCCTTCCTTCCTTCCTTCCTTCCTTCCTTCCTTCCTTCCTTCCTTCCTTCTCCTTCCTTCTCCTTCCTTCCTTCCTTCCTTCCTTCCTTCCTTCCTTCCTTCCTTCCTTCCTTCCTTCCTTCCTTCCTTCCTTCCTTCCTTCCTTCCTTCCTTCCTTCCTTCCTTCCTTCCTTCCTTCCTTCCTTCCTTCCTTCCTTCCTTCCTTCCTTCCTTCCTTCCTTCCTTCCTTCCTTCCTTCCTTCCTTCCTTCCTTCCTTCCTTCCTTCCTTCCTTCCTTCCTTCCTTCCTTCCTTCCTTCCTTCCTTCCTTCCTTCCTTCCTTCCTTCCTTCCTTCCTTCCTTCCTTCCTTCCTTCCTTCCTTCCTTCCTTCCTTCCTTCCTTCCTTCCTTCCTTCCTTCCTTCCTTCCTTCCTTCCTTCCTTCCTTCCTTCCTTCCTTCCTTCCTTCCTTCCTTCCTTCCTTCCTTCCTTCCTTCCTTCCTTCCTTCCTTCCTTCCTTCCTTCCTTCCTTCCTTCCTTCCTTCCTTCCTTCCTTCCTTCCTTCCTTCCTTTCCTTCCTTCCTTCCTTCCTTCCTTCCTTCCTTCCTTCCTTCCTTCCTTCCTTCCTTCCTTCCTTCCTTCCTTCCTTCCTTCCTTCCTTCCTTCCTTCCTTCCTTCCTTCCTTCCTTCCTTCCTTCCTTCCTTCCTGTACAAAAATAGGGACCAACTGAAAAAGTTGCATCTGGAACAGATTTCTCTCAATTTTTTTTTCTAAGTGTTCAGTTTTTAGCTTGGACACAGCTGATGAATTATGCATGTTCTAAATGACAGAATTACAATGAAGCTGCCTGACTGGGATGGTAGAGAATGGGGGCAGGGAAGTAAAGGTTAAAATTAATATCTTAGGATAAGTATATGTAATTAAAAAATCATCCAACAAATATGCATAAATAAAATAACTGGAGGGGAGAAAAAAATCCAATGGAAGTCACAAAATATGAAAAAAGAAAAAAGATCATACAGGTCCCTTAGGAATCCTGAATATTAATTGAATCACAATAGTAATAAACTGTAAGTTTTAAAATACTTGTTTCTTGACTCTCTGCCAACAGAAATTTAGTGACATGCCCACCATCTTGCAGAGATCTCCAGAGATGAAAAGACTATAGATGTGCATAAAGTGGCCTAGATTAATACGATGACACTTCAAAAGCATGAGTTGGAATATTCCCCATTTCATCTTGAGTTGTGAATAATTCATCACTTTAAAACATGGGGGTTTTAAAACTTAGATGCAGACTTAGATGCATAATTATTGGATTTCCTTTGATCCATATTGTTTGTTTAATCAGTTACCTAACATTAGGAAGTATGCCTTGTAATAAGGCATACTTATTACAAGAGGAATGAAAATACTTAAAAACAATACTGAAGCATCTAAAATAATTTTTACAAATCTTTTTAGCAGTTCTGTGTCTAAAGCCTTTGGGTTTTCTACATTAGGGAAAAGTGGAAGTTAGGTCTTCATGATTCAGTTCAATGTGGCATTCTAACTTTGACTAAATCCTTGATTCCAGCTGCCTAACTTGGATGACAAATTTATCTAGAACTGTAGAAGCTACATACACCATCAAAAAAATACAGGTATTGTGTTTTCATGAAGTTCCATTATCTATTTTGGTATAGTATAAATCAATGGTTTGGCTTTTTGTTACTATGTTAATTATACTAAACATGTACACTCATCTCTATAAAGAAAAAAATATTTTAAGATATTATTTAAGCAAATGAAACTTGGTAAATGATCTTTCTTTTGTGTTAATATCCTGCACTGTTCCTGTCAAGTCTATAATAGGAGATGGCTTCTAGCCCAGATAAACTATTTATAGTCAAAGTGGCTTTAATACCCTTAATTACAAACTACGATTTGTTAATTTTCCCAAACAGATCAGTTTCACAACTTAGAAAAATATGGCTCACCCTCTTTAGGTGTGAGGCATGATTACGAATTGAAGACATTTCCTGCTGCTGAGAACAAAACAAAGCTAACTCTGAAATCTTCCCAGCGCTCAACAGGAGCACAGCAAGGGCAGTTCCAGGACCCAGCAGGGAGCAGAATCCACAGCTATGCTTTCCCAGCTGTCTGCAGGCCTTAGGAAGGATGCCTATAATCCTACATCCTCCTGAATCTCATCCAGCTAGTCCACAAGAGATGGCAGCCCAGGAGACCCTGTCATTTGCCTCCATACATGAAGACTGTAATAAGGTGTAAAGTCTAAATAAGTCCAACTATTCTTATAGCACATTAAACACACCATAAGTGAAGACAAACGTCTCTTTGGCTCATAATATTTTTCCCATCAGCTTTTAGAAGTTGCCTGTTGGAAATCAGCTGAAAAAGATGGATTTACAGACTTCTGAGTCAATAACTGCTGTCCTACCTTTGCTCTGTCAGAGGTCTAAGTTGTTTAAAAGAGCATTAACTTATGAGGATGTTCTTGACAAATAGTGCTCTTGACTGTGGATGAAAGAAATGAAACTATCCTGAAGAATGCATCTGCAGTGATCTCAGCTTCTAAAGACACTTCCATTTCCTTTCCAATATACAAACTATTATCCTCAACCCATAAAATCTCGTGGTTCACACTCAGCTACTTCAATGGAAACACGTCTTATTCTTTAGAAATATTAGGAACCTATGTGAAATCCTGTCCCTCATGAAACCCATCAGTTTTTACAATACCTGTAAGAGAACTGAGACTTCACCTGATGCTCCAATGCAGAGCTCTTTGAAATAAGTGCAAAGGTTGCATTGACTCAATGCCAGTTTGGTGGTGGATCTATGACAATACAAAAGTTCTTCTTGCAGTAGCAATGTGTGATCCCCAACAGACTGAATAAGGCCAGAACCCATTTTCAGTACAGAATAAGAACAGTTCCCTTTCCCAGTCTTTGCAAGGATGGTGTGCAGTGAAATACCCTTCCATACCCTCCAACATGGAAACCAGCAGCTGTGTCTACTCTTTACTGCAGCCTGTCAGGATTTTCCTTCCACTGCCATGTTTTACAGCTCTTTTAACCCAGCTAAGCTACTGGCATCCACAGCATCCTATAGACATACAATGGGAGTTGTGAGGAAAAAAAAAGATTCTTTGCCTTTGTTTTCAACTTGATATTTGAGTGTTTTATTTGCTATTCCCTTGTTACTGTGTTCTGAGAAACAGTGAAAAGCATTCCTTACCCATCTCCTATATGACATTCTCTATATTATATCTGCTTTCTGTTATATCTGTTATATTTTTTAGGGAAAGGGTTCTAATCTATTTAGTCTTTCCTTACACAGCAGCTCCCCATCACCCTTGCTGTCAATCTTTATTACATTTCATTTCCTCTGAAACCTGAAAGGGACCAACTGTGAAGTTGCACATATTGTTCAAGGTGCAGGTGCACTGTGAATTTGAATGGTGGCATAACCATGTTTCCTGCTGACTTCCTTACTCTTTTCCTAGTGCATTCCACCACCTGACTTTGCTTTTTTGATCACAATTGAGTACTATGGTGATGTTTTCTGAGCACAAGCTGAAGTCCCTCCCAGACTTCTTCCTGTAATAGTGAGCACTAATTTAGAGATATTTGCTGTGTATGTATATTTAGGGTTATTTTCCCCTGAAAGCTCAAATGGCTTTAATCAACACTGAATTTCCTCTGTTATTTTATTGCCCAGTCACTGGTGTAACACTCTTCCATCACAGCTGGCTCCCCATCTGACTAAGCTGAATAATTTTCTCTCATCATCAGGTTTTGCCACCTCACTTTTCATCTGTTTCCCAGGACACCAACAGACATGCAGAACAGAACAGGATCCCTGTGTGGTGTCTTTGATACCTTCCATCCATTAATGCTCTATCCATTAAATAGCTACTAATCCAGGAAAGTGCCTTCTCCTTTATCCCATGTTAAATTTTGGGTTCTAAAAGAGTATTCAAAAAGAAATAGCAGTCAAATGCTTTTTGAAGGCCTAGATACAGACATAAAAATTGAGTATGCAAATATAAGTCAACTGAATCTTAGTAAAATTCTTCACCAAATTAATAGATTTGCAACGCACTGCTTATTTTACAATTGACATTCCAGCTGTTCTATATGCCTAATTAACTATATGCCTAACAATGCATCCATATGTTTTCAGTTTTTTTCTGGGGTCGGATTTTAGGAGGGCTTTTGTTTTTGTTAGGTCTTGATTTTAGGTGGGAGTTTTTTGCTTGATTGGTTGGGGGTGGTTTTTTTTCCTTTTATTTTTTGAGTTTGGTTTGGTTGTTGTTGTTTTCCCCAAACAATAATTTGTCTGTCTAATTTACTTTAGATGCCATGTGAATGTTTTTTTAAGTGGTGTCACTTTTGCTCCTTACTATTCCTTTGTATTGATGCCACTTAAAAGACTGTGGTATATAACACAGTAACTCTGCAGCTTCACCTCTGAACTCTGCTGGTATTTCATGGCAAACACCACATGGTTTTGATAATCCTGTTATATTTACATTTTCATGTAGTTTTTAGTTTCTACGTATTATTTTCTTTCTAGTGAAGACTCACTATCATCTTGTTCTAGAAACTGCTTTTTAACAAAACAAAACAAATTTTATTTTCAGCTTCCAGGACATTGGAACGACTGGGGACTTCCTATATTTTCGCATTCGTACAGACACTTGTCTTCTACTTACAGAAGGTCTCAAACCAGATGCATGTTGTGTAGGAGGTCCATGCTGCCCCCCTTACCACATGGCAGGTGATGAAGGACTCAGCAATGTCAGCAATCCTTGCTGTCCTTCAGCAGGATTATCCCAGGAAAGTGATCAATTGAAAAAAGTGGTTTAATCCAGCAGTCAGCAACAGATATCTCGAGCAGATCTCTAGAGATCCTGTATGCTAGATGAAAAAAGTGAAACAACCAGAGAGGGGAATTTCAAGGATTGTCCATAGACAAAAACATGCAAACAGACAAAAGCAGCACTGTGCAAAGTGACCAAATACTGGCATTTTTCTTAGGAAGGGCTGGACATCTGACTGGAGCAGATTCAAAAATGTCTTTGCTCTGAAAGAAAGCCTTAGGCAGGGAATCAGAGACAGACCAGCCACTGGCAGTCAGAAATTGCCAAGTCACTGAACCACAAAAAACCCATAAACTGGAAGGGGCGTCCGGCAGCTCTCTGATCCAGCATTTGCTAAAGCAGAGCCACCATCAAGGTTAAATCAGGCTGCTCATGGCTGCATCAAGGTGCATTTGAATCTCTCCAAGGATGGAGCTCCCACAGCCTCCAGGTTCCCTTTCCACAGCTGGGCCACCTGACATGGGACTTTTCCCCACTAACACCAAACAGAATTTCTCTTCTTGCCTAAAGCCTCTGGCGAGGTGTCAGAGGTTTCAGTGTGGAAGGGGTAGGGAACAGCTGGGGAGAGGTGAGCCCACATTTGCCTGTCGTTATTTGGTGAGCCCACAAGCCCACATTTTCCTGTCTGTGCCATCTCCCTGGCTGTGGAGGCACCACTGTCCCTTGTTCTGCCACTGCAGGTCCTGTTAACTCAGTTTCAGAGAGGAAAAGCTCAACAACTTTAGCTCTGGCTGAACAGGCACCTCCACTTGCAGCACTCCTGCCAGCTGCACAGCTCATCCATGGCTGGACACCCTCTATCTGAGGCCACCACTCACTGTTAAACATCCTCACACTGCCTTCTTCCCATCCCATCCCTCAGGACTTTGGCATCAAACCTCCTCCAGAGGTAAGGCTTACATTCCTGACTATTAAAGATGACATTATCCATACAGATGAAAACTGGATAAACCTCAACCAGTTGGTAAAAAAGCTGTTTAGACCTGCAGGCAAAATTCCTGTTCCTGGCATCCAATTCTGTTATGTAAAATTAAAGAAAAGGAAATTTAAAATAACACAGGAATGCCTCCTCAGGCCACCTGCTTGTGTTCTCCCTCCCCTTACAGCCAGTCTCTCCCAAACCCTGCCTCCCCTGCTGGAGTCCAGAAATTCATTTCCCAGTACCCAAAGGCTCCAGCAGCCTGGAGTCATAAGGGAATCCTGTCAGAGATGGTTTTTTCCTGACCCAATTCCCTTTCTAAGGTAAGGAAGGTATTACATATACCTGAGCAACTCTTGTTTGCTGCAAAGCCAATATTATATTTCGGTTTGCACAACTTTAGTGGTAAATAAAAATACCTCTTTTTAAGTGTCTTAGAGATTTTTAAAAAAGCAAAGAAATAATGCACAGGTTTTCAGTTTACCAAATTTACTTAGCATTTAAAGAACCATCACACCAATGACTGCTTTCAGATACATAGCAGTAGGGGAAAGGAGTAAGAAAGTATAAAAAGATCCAGAAAAAAACAGATTATACACATGGCAATTAAACTGAATATTTTTTTTTGTTGTTTGAAGTCAGTCCCTGGACAACACAGACTGCACAGACTGAACAGTCTGCATGATCTCAAGGCTTCACTCTAAATATTATTTTGTCAGTGAAGAGGAAAAAAGCTGACAAAGTACTTGAGAACTCTGTGCTGCCCCTGATATACCTTGAAAAGATTGTTCAAGTAGGGTGGCAAAGAAATTCAAATCATGTTGAGAAAGTACCTTCGTGCTGTATAAAAATAATCTTTATTAGTAAGAGACTTTCTACTCTGAAAATCAGGTTTACAGAATGAATCAAAGATCCCATGGAGAACAGTCAAAACTGCGCTTTGAAGAGGTATTTGTTATTTACTAGTTTTTGTAAGAATCAGCTCAAGAAGTACAACTGGACAGCGCCTAGAAAAATAGTTGGGGAAAAACCTTGATGCTTCTTGAGTCAACCTTCAGCATCTCCACTCTGTTGTAGCGTGTTCTGTTAGTTTGTTTAATTGCTCCTCCATTTTCTGTATTGCTCCCCCATTTTCTGTAATGGTTCGGCCTTCCCAGTTTTTCCCGCCTTAGCTTTGTCAGTTATTGTGTTCCCATGGCAACTCCCGCCACGGTATTGTCTGTCATTTGGTTACCTTGGTTACTCCCGCCACAGTTTATGTCAATCCTCTCTGTTATATAATTTCCCCTCCCCTGTGTTTCCTTATATGTGAATTTGTTCTCCTCCCTGGGCCCAGTCAATCACTCCCCACTCCTCCCAAGCCTCCGGAATCTTCTTCTACCTGGGAGTTATGGTTGGCTGTGGCTCCAGGGCCCCTCCCTTATAATGTAACTATTGCTTTCTCCCCAGTGCCTATTATGTTAAGTCCACTCCCCTACCTTCCCCTATTGGTCCTTTGTAAACCCCGCCCTGAGATCCCTCCTCTCCTTTATAACCCTATTGCACGCTTTGTTCTTGGTCACTCACTGGCAGACGTGTTAGATTCAACTCCTGGGAGTCTGTCACTCCCTGGTTGCTACAATAAATCTGACAAATCCCCAGTGAGTGTCCGGACTCTTTACTCTCATCGGCCAGCAGCGATTCCATCTGCTGTGAGCACAGCCCGAAGCCTTCTGACGCCGAGGGGTGCTCTCACACTTGCAGCTGGGCGTTGGCCGCCCTCCTGCTAGCCGGACACCTGACTTTAAGGCCACACCTCGCTGCACTACTCAAGATATTTTAGATTTTATTTCTGTCCAGGTTTGAACATGCTGTTCCATATCCAAAAACTTGCTCTCCACTAATGCATAAGATATATTTTGTTGCCAAGCATCTATGCAAAACATCTTCAAATAATGAGGAGATTTAATATGATTTAATCATATTAAATAGAGAAGCATTAACAGCAGTTCTCACAGGAAAGGACTCCTAAAAGGAGGCAAAACTGTAAAATACAAAGCAAGGATAACAGAAAATAATCTCAGTAGTACAGGAGCCAAAGACTGATAAACAAGAACAGCCATTGCATTGTGATATACAAGATATTCATTACTCATGACTCTGAGCAACAGTAGATTACTTTTCATATTTATTAATTCTTGTATTACAATGCTGGCAATAAAATGTGGTGTTTGTCATTAAATGCTGGATATAAAAAAGCAGGCAGAATAAATTAGTTTAGTCTCTGTACATGACCAGAAACTCTGTAGCACCAATAAATAAGTGCTTGAGGGACATTAATTTGTTTTCATGCACAATTCTGTTGTGTTCATGTCACATTAATTCTTTGTTTGGACAGGTGGAGCTGAGGGAAATGTACAATCCCCAATGTCATGAAGACTAGCTTGTACACTGATGGGCAGAAAAGGGTGTAAGCGAAGGTTTAAATAGTTCCCATGTCCACTGAAACCAAATTATAGCCCAATGTATTTTCAGGACATAGAGGTTGGAATGATGTACCAATGTGGGTTTCTGAAATCTAATGGCACCCTTCTAAAATTCCCCTCTGGCCTCATCTCCCAGTGACAAGCCACTGGTGATTCCTCCTCCAGAAATTTAAGCACAGAGACAGATCAGATGAAATACAGACTTCTAAAGGATCAACACTGGAAAACAGTGCACATAATCACTAAAAAGCACTACTGTTTAACTCAGCCCTTGGATACCTCTTGTGTCCCCCTCTCCATGCCCATGACTGACTTTCTTCAGAAATTTGTAGCTCTTCTTTTCTAAATGCCCCTTTGGTCAATGGATTTTTTGCACCTTCAGTTTTTCACTTATAAGTATAATAGAATTATTGAATCATTTAGCTTGGAAAATATCCCTAGCATCATCAAGTCCAGTTGTTAACCCAGCACTGCCAAGTCCAGCACTAAACCCTGGGTTCCTGAGTGCCATATCTACATATCTTTTAAATGCCTCTAGGGATGGTGAGCCAATCCCTTACCTCCATGGGCAGCCTCTTCCAGGGCTTGACAACCATTTCAGTGAGAATGCTTTCCTAAGATCAACATAAACGCGTCCTAGCACAACTTGAGTCAATTCTTCAAACCTGACAACTTGACTCACCAGTACACATCCATATGTGCCCTACAGAAGGAGCAGTGAATTGCACTGATAGAAAACATGCTGAACAGATCCATTAAAAAATGGACTTACGAAGACCAGGCAGCATCACAGATTGAAATCCAAATCATATGCAAACCTTCCACACATGGAGATACATACATTTTTCAGAATACATTTTTGGCCATAAGTAATATGCAAGATCTCATTATTTTAGGGAGGAAGTTTTATCAGGTGACCTTGACAGATCCCTCACAAATCAAGTTGGGTACCAAAAAAACCAGAAACATACAAAGAAACAAAAAACCAAATAGACCAAAAAACACCTCTCCAAAAAACCCCAAAACCACTGAATCAAACATCACTGTATCAATGAATGATGGCACGTTGCCTTTGCAGGAAGGCAAAGGTGTCAAACAACCAGCCATGGCAAAGATTTTGTCATTCCAGCTTTGTACAAGCACATTGATGTGGTTCAGTTAATATGGTAATTGTAGAGCCCCTGCATTCTCCTCACAATAACCATTTTCAGGCCAAGAGTAGATGTTTATAGCCCTTCCTCTTTGCCACAGGTTGAAATGTCTGTAATTAGCCAGCCAATCAGTTAAAGTTCTAATGGGGGAAAGCCAAAGGTCAAAGCAGAATATCATATTGGGTGAACCAGAGTAGTTTAATGTGGTCAAGTGAGATCCATTCCTGCTGGAATTATATTGACATGTTCTGCCAAGGTATTCCTTGCCATCCCTGGCCCCCATCCCTTGACACAAGAACAAATCTAATCAGTGTTCGGAGTAAATTCCCAGTTTGACCTTGTTGTGTCATTCTGAACATGCATACCCACAAGTGGAGACAAAACAGTGGCACTCTCAAGAGCAGAAATGAGACACTGAGACCTCAGGTTATGATCAAAGTGGGTGCCAGGGAGCAAAACTGAACAGACCATTGGACTAAAAGCTGGGAATGCTGCTGAACTACATTCTAACACAACGTGTCTGTCTTGGGCAGGCTGCTGAAGCTCTCTTCCTCCACGTTCATTTTCTTGTTGCATTCCTCAGTCACAGGAGGCTTCATAACAGACAAGTGTGGCATGGAGACAGCTGTCAACTGCCCATGAAATGTCAGTTTTGTCACAAACAGACTAGAGTTCAGTCCACGTGGAGCTCTTCCATGTGAGATGAGGTCAAGCCAGACAGATCTGTGCAAGTTTTAATTCTGATGGATCCAGAATAAACATTTAAAGTTATGCTACAAGAGGAGAGAAAAAACTTGGGCAATTGTGAAGGTGAATGCTTCCCCTCCTCCACAAATGTTAAAGGAACCTGTTCTACACACAAGTTAGCTTCAACCCTGTGACCCACCAAGTTGTTTTGGGGCACAGTGTGTCACCAATCATTTGCTGTAATGTACCACAGCTGTGAATATATGTAATATATATATATAAATATACACATACATCCCTTTCAATTTAATCCATCTATTTAAATCCCCACAAAAGGCACTTCAGGGACAGCAGCTTGTCCTTGGATGTGCAGCACTTCATCAGCTCCATTTCAGCCTGGAATGGGACTGAAAGGCCTCACTGGTGACCCAGAAAGGTCAATGAACACACACAGTACCAGGAGCACTTGGCTCTCAGCAGCTGCTTTATCCAAGACCCCGAGCAATCACTAAACTCTATTTTCCAGTGATTTAAACTCTCAGCCTAAATACTCTGCTACCAAATTACAGGACACAGAGAAGATCAGGGAAACACAACTGCTGCTGCTACTATAAATCTGGAAAAAAACCCCAGACACCATAAACCAATGCTTTGTGAGTTTTTATATTTTATTTTTAAATTTTGATATTTCTCTGAATCTATTACCACTTTGATTTTTTTCCAGACTTTGTGCTCCTAACACAAAAAAATCCTTCACCTCCTTTCTGACTATTGTCAGCTGAAGAGCTCCTAAACACAGCTGGCTGTGGGTGGCAGCAGGAGGCTGAATTGGCAGAAAATTTCTGGCTCAATACTGTTATCAACAAAAGCAACTCTCTGAGGCTGCCCATAACTGTTTCGTATTTTCAGGGCAGATTTCCTTTTCCCCATTGCAGCCAAAAAGAAAGGTATAATTGAGCAATAGTTAAATAAGCTAAAGATCATATTTTCTTCCTACCTATGTGACTGCAAAGGGCTCAAGCCTGACAAAACCAGTCATTTGGACAAAAGCAAGGCTAATAAAGTCTGAGTAAGTTCTTACTCTAATTAGAGAGTCAGAGACAGTGTGTCTACAAAAACAGATTAAGAAAATAACATTCTTTGATATTTTCTGATCAGTGTGGGGTTTTTGTGCTGTGATAAGAGGAAGAATTTGCCGAAATAAAACACTTTTTAAAGAAAGCTTTTTCTTTCTGTCCTACCCACAGAAGACTTCATTAATTAAAAAAAAAAAAAAAAAAAAAAGAGAGCAACCAACCAACCAAACAACAAAAGTCAATCACCAATTCCAAAAAGTGCCATCAACAGCTGCCCACCCCCCTCACTTGCTATCAGGACCAAGAATATTTTGGGAAAGTTTTTTTTAGGACCTTTGGGCCACTGGGCTGCAAATATCTGTGACAGGACTGTCTTCTTAGACAGGACTGCCTGGGCAGCCAATACTCAGCAGAGATGGATGGATCCCACCTGCCCAGCAGAGATGGATCCCGCTTTCCGTCCCTCAGTGCAGAGTCCCCCAACATCAGAGCCACAGCACAGTCCCCAGGCAGCAGCTTCTGCTTGGAAGCACAGGTGAAGGCGTTGTGGGCTTCATCCACTGTAGTGGATAAAGAACAGTGGGATATTGCTTTTCCTGCTCCCCACTGGCTGCCCACCAGGCACCCCCTTCACAGCCACCCCACACTCGCCCTTCAGTGGGTCCAGACCACAAAGGACCCCAGATCCTGAAGGAGGTGGTGCGATGGACACAAATGGCAGAAGGAATTTTGTTATCTATTGCAAGAAAATGGATTGGAGCCTTATTGCTGTGGTAAAATCCAACATCTGTTTATTACAAGAGTATTTCTACCAGCTTTTACCTCCTACTCCACAGCACTGCGAAGAATGAAATTATCACAGTGGATAAATGCTATCTACATTGTGTCATATAGGGCAAAAAACCCCAAACCATATTATTTTGAGTAGGCAGCATGCATAGACAGAGTGCTTGCTGAGCCCACATGCCTAGACACAGACTAAAAAAACCCAACCTTTTGAGACATCATTGCCAGTAAACAGAATATTTGGTTTACCCTCATGGTAACCCATCCAGCTTCTGTAATTCAGCATTGAACAGGATGAACCTGACCCATTTCTGGATCCAGACTAGCAGCTGTTTTGAGAGACTGGAGGTTTATCGGCATTAAAATTTTCCAAGCTGTAAAAAAAATAATTTTTTAATACTCTTCTAGTAAAGATTTTATTTTCCCATAATTTGTATTTCATTAGCATAAGGTGAAAGTGTTTCCATGGAAACACCAGGGATATATAATTTCTAAATAATGAATTTTCCAAAAAGAACTCACAAAAATTAATTTCAGATTACAATGCAAAATTCTCCAAAGTCAGTTCAGTTATTAATATTATATATTTAAAGACTTTGAGCTTTTCATTAAATAATTTATATTAAATATAAATTAAGTAGTTTAATATTCCAATTACAGAAAATAAAACACAGCAAAATACTAGATATTAAAGTCAAAATTACACTAAGTGTAATTTCACTGATTCAATGATCAAATATGTCAGTATCAGTGCAATGGGTCATATATTACTTCACTTGTATATATTCAGATCTCTCTATACAGTTATTTTTTATTTTGGCTATAAAATATTTTAGGTCTATATCTTACTACTGTAAGCTCAATATTAAGATCATAAGATGCATTAAAATTAAATATATTTTTTTCTGCTTAGTCATCATCTATTCCAGTAAGGTGCTAACATATTCTAACTTGGGTAAGATGATTATTAAGAATTAATTCTCCCAGCTGGGGTTTAAAACAAATAGGGAAAAACATAACCTTGAGCAGGCAAAAGTTTTAAAAAGACAGGAATTCCTCTGAATTGTACTGTCAAAGGAAGGGAAAAGGCAAGATGAACAGGAAAAAAGGAAGAAGAGGTACTATGGAAGATGTTATTTTCCCAGGCCAGGTGGTAAAGAAATCTCAAAGAACTTTTTGAGTTTAGAGGAAGGGGACTTGGAGCTGGGGAGGAGGTAGGGATGTTGTGTTTCTTTCACATGCCATTTCATGGTGTTATTTAGGTACAAAACATAATTGGTAGAAATCCTGTTATGATGTTTTGACATTGTTTCTTCATATATGTAATTTTTCTAAGGGTGAACATTTCTTCAATGATTTGCATAGTTGGTGTTGCACTTGATAGCCAAAAACCCTCAACCTCATATACTTATTTATTTATATGGTTAAGTGGAACATGAAGAACAGTACACAGCAAGATCAGGCCAGTGAACTCAAATGCTGGGGCCAGTCAGTGGGAGGTGGAGTTGTGGGTGTATTCTAGAAATATTAAAGGGGAGAAAAGAGAAAAAAGTCACAAGCTGAATTAAATGTCAGGCAGATCCCAAAAAAATGCACTCCCAAGAACTGTCTCTGACCAGATGCCTACATAAAACTTTTAAGATAAATTGCTCTTCCCTTTCTCAAAAAAATTCTGTTTCAACATTACAGGGTATCTCTCGTGAGCCAGATTCTCTTACATGGTTTTTGTACATTAACATGATTACTAATTAAAAAAAGAAGAATTTATTCCGATTAACTCCTCTAGGTGAAAACAGAGTACAAAAATTAAAAAAACAAACATCGATTGAAAGCATAAAGAGAGGTAGAGTGTCCCAGTGAGGGGAAAAGACCATTTACAAGATGAGGATGACAGGTGGTTTATGAAAGTTTATCCAAAGATACTTTGAAGTGGTAAATGACTGTGTATTCAAAAAGTGTGCCCAAGGAACTAGAAATGAAGGCCACGGGCTGCCACAACCCTGAAGGATGTGAGCAGTTACTATTAAAGAAAATTACTGTTAGCAGGAACTTGATTTGGCCATGAATAAAAATAAGGGTGCTGCTTGCATTTGCTAAATAAAAGGCTTCTTGGCACAGCTGCTTTCAGCAGCACAGCAGTTGTGCTTGTTAGAAAAGGACATGGAGTGTGTCCAACACACAGCTGCTGGGTCTGAAAGCCCACCGGGCACCCTGTCAGCTTCTCAGGGTGTGCAGCATTACTGCAGAGTGTCCCACCCTCACACATCACCTGGCCTAACAAAAGGAGAGGCAACCAGCTGCAACATCTGAGACAATCCTTCCCTGGAAATAGCAGGTTCAGAATTTGGGCTCAGGCTCTTTCTGTCATAGTCTGTCCACAGGGAAAAATAAATAAATAAACAAAAGACAAATGGAAAGCATATGTGGAAAAGCTTTGTTTTCTTAAACACTGAAAAAGTCTTTATTTCCAGTCCAGTGACTTTTTCACGAACTACATTCCTCACAATCTTCCTTGCTTCAATGGCCTGATTTATGCTTCATCCCACCTCCTAAAAAACACTGTGAAATTGAACTGTCTAGGTTAAAGCTATATGCATCCAGAAAGTCAATTTTGAGAACAAAATAATTCAAAGAATGTAAGTAAATCCACTAGAATTTATTCTATAAAACAGCAGATTTTCAGCCATATAGTTAACAAACTATTAATAAAGTATGTGATCTTAAAATTTGAGAGGTACCATCTGCCATAGCACTCTTTTTTTTTTTCAAACAAAGCCTGAATTCTTACAGATAAAAGTGACTAACACCTTTTATTAAGATTTTTTAATGTGAGAAGGTGACAGGTCAGGTCAATAAGTTACAGTAGGTGTTCTGACACCACATTTACACGTTAATCTCCAGTTTTGTGGGGAATGAGCTCAGTAGCCAGCTCAGGCTCCATAAAAAGGAACAAAGATCTGTGCTGATGTCAGGTACATGTGGCACTCCTGTGCCACTTTGTCAGAGCTCTGATCCTGATGAAAGCTAACACACTTCAGGCTTTTACCCTTGGTAGCCGGGGCATTTCAGTTTGGATTTGGAGCAGCATTTTCTCTCATCCTTGTCAGGATGAGAGGATGAGACCAGCTGCCCAGAGACAAACTTTGGGGTCCATGGAGCCATCAGCTCCCCTAATATCTCAGACAACAATGGCTTTATGACAAAGCTTCTACCCCAGATCACCATGTCCTACTTTAGCACTCGTGGAGCACCACTATGACTCCGTTACAGCAGGACCTTTGGCATAGAAACATTTTTCACTGATCTTATTTCCAGGGCAGAAAAGCTGTCATTCCAAACTATTTAAATGTAATTATGCTTTTTACTGTAGTTTGGCAGACACCAGGTTTTACCACAACCTCTGAACTTGCAAGTTTTAATTATATACTGAAGCCTATTGAATCACTGCCTCATGCAATGAAATGGCTAAGCACAGAATATTAATAACCCGTCCTTCAAGTCTTTACTATATTGTTTGCACAAATGGTGGAAAATTTTATGAGCCATTTCTATTTTGGGGGTGGGGGAGTGTTTTCAGTTTGGTTTTTGTCTTTTTTTTTTACAAGGCAATTGACTAGCACTGTAAGTTATGATTAAGTATACGCAGCTGGAATGTTTACTGCATGTTTGCACCTGCATGTTGAGTAATAAGTCCCAAGAGATTTGATAAACCTACAAAAATCACAGAGAAAGACAAAGGATGATGGTGGATTGGAAAAGAGCCTGCAGGCTTTCTTCTTAAGGGGGTCCAGGACCACGTGGGCATTCAGTTACATTGCAATGGCCTAAATATGAGCATCCTTTATTTATGCCAAGTCTGTATGCATGCCTCTCATATTATTTAAACATGAAGTAAAAAAAAAAAAAAAAAATTGTCTTTCTTGTTAACAGGAAGTCTTCCAAAGACAGTTACTGAAAATGCATATTATTATCCCGAGGCACCATAACATCCATATTAATCTCTCAAGAGTGCTCTTGGGAGGGCTGTTTTATGATTATATAAGATGGTTTTGAATATCTTCACAAGATAATAAACAGTGTCAGCTTCTCCCACTGCTTTCATTACTAAGTCTTCAAAAATTAGTGCATCTCCTCTTGATATGGTTTTGAATAAAACCTGAGTATTTCCTGAATGATAGGTCAGCCTGGCAAGATTATATATATATATATGTTCAGATAATTACATTATTTCAAAGTATAATCCTTATGAAAATGTATGAAATGTACTAGACACAGCTCTGTACCAGGTATAAAGACAATCAGGATGGAAAGATTCAAAGAAAACACACAACAAAAGGCCTGACAGCATATTTTGCCTTTGGACCTGCCTTTAGTAAGACACTTCACTATAGTAGTTAGCAACCAGATGGAGGAGCCAAGAGTCTGCTGTTACAACTGGCACACAACATTTCCACAGCTATGGAAATATTAAAAAAAAAAAAAAGCCCTAAGTAATCTGAATATATTGTCCTTTCTGTGCTTTGATATTCAAGTCCAAATTAATATTCTGGTCAGATCTTAAGAGTCTAAGTCACTCTGCAGCAAGGCACTGAGCAAATTCCTGATAAAACTCTTAAAAATGATTATTGAGATTAGCTATTTTTGGCAGTTATTCCCAAGAAACTTGTGTTTTGCAGTGAGGATGACCAAAATCTCAGCTCAATTCAAAAGGCTAAATGCATAAATAGATGTGCTAAAATCAATACTATGTCAGCTTAAATCAGACACTCAAAACCTAAAAGCTGGCCTGAAAAATGCATTTGGGCTGTTCAAATACATACTTTATGACATAGCCTTACTCAGGCATCTTACAGAAAAATTACTTTGCAATCACTGGTCTCCTTTAGCCAATAGGAGGGGTATTATTTAATTAACAAGCTTTGAGTTTGTACAACTTCTGTAGTACAAAATGTGCCACAGATAAGCCCCCAAGGCTACACAATTCAAACTGCTCCTGACAGAATAATTTTTTTAACTCACAGGTGTTTAAGCACTGCTCACTGTTGGGAGATCCCCCATTTTAGGGAGGTTCCCACAGTCACATTATTGCAACTCTCAAAACCACCTTTCCTGGCCACACACAGGGGTTGTGTGGTACTCCCTACAGCACTCTGACTTGGGGGTTTTCCACATCCCAATTGCCACAGAAAACCTCCAGAGCCTTTACAACACAGACAACCCCTACATCCAGCTGGGGCTTCTGCCTGCTCAAAGCTGATGTTAGCCAATGTTTTTTACTCAAAGCAGCAGCTCCCTACCACACACATGTCCACGACCCTGCATCTCAATCACTTTCTTTCCCATGTATGCTCTACTTAAAATATGCAGCCAAAGCACTCAGACAAAGCACTCACCCTGCAGCTCTGAGCAAACCCAACAAGGAATGAATTCACTGCTTCCCATGGGCAGGCAGGTGTTCAGCCTCCTCCAGGAGAGCGGAGCCCCATCACATGGGATGATGATTAGGGAAGAGAAACATCACTCCAAATGTTCCCCCCTTCCTCATACTTTAAATACTGTAAATAATGTCTTATGGTCTGGAATATCCCTTTGGTCATTTGGGGTCACCTGTCCTGGCTGTGTCCCCTCCCAGCTTTCCATGCACCTCCAGCTTGGCAGCACAGAAAGGAGAAAAGGCCTTGGCTCTGTGTCAGCCCTACTCAGCCATAACAAAACATCTCTATTACCAACCCTGCGCTCAGCACAAATACAAAATAAAGCCCCATAACAGCCACTGGGAACAAAGTTAACTCTACCCCAGCCAAAGCCAGCACACCAGTGTACTCACAGACCTAGGACAGAAACTGAAATTAGCCAGTAAGCAAGACTAGGATTATTTCCTGGTGACAATAACACATCTCTTGTCAGAGCAGACCTTATCTCTGCATCACATTTGTGACTCCAGTGGTTCTTCACCTGTCTCTCAACTCACAGGTCAACTCACCTGAAAGTTTTGGCCACTACTCCTTTATGATTCAGAAAATCTTCATTTAGCAGCTGTACAGCTTTCTCTGTGTGGCAATGGGTGACCCTTCTTGGGGCTGGATAGTGTCATTACTTGTGCTCAGCCACAAACAGCAAATTCCCTGCCACAGGGTGAAGAGCTCCCTGCAGTGCTGGTCAGTGTGGGTTGCCTTTTAGGGTTACACCTTACTAAAAGCCTCTGTGATGAGGGAAATGATTGTGATGGCAAATTTAAATTATTTCTGCTATTACATGCATTTGACGAACAGTAACAACTGACAGCTGCTCTCCTTTGTCCAGTAGAGATGAGGATACTACTTTGGTAATAGAAGATATTTTCTTTAGGAAACAACATCTATGCCTTGCATTACCTTGCAAGCACTGGTGGTGAGTGCCTAAAATTAGGCAGAGCTGCAGGTTCCATCAAGCTGGACCTCTTTTTTGTGGGAGCAAAACATGCAAAAATTATAGCAGATTGTTAGATGTTACCAATGGGTAACATCTAACAGAGCTGTAAGACACTGGAAACTGGATCTTACCACTCGACATGTTCAATAACTGGGACACTGCACAAAACTATTCCTCTCCCTATCAGCAAGGAAGTACAATCAGAAAGAGGAAGTTTCTGAGACTGTTTAACAGAACTTTTGCTAGATTAATTCTCAGAGCATCATTGCAGCTGATTACTGAATCCTGACAACGGGGGCTCATTGGCAACTCCCCCTCCAACCTTGTCTCCAAGATTACTCTCAGAAAGCATCATTTTCCTGCAATCAATAGGAAAGTAATACATAGGGAAGAGCTTCTTTTTCAGATTGTCAGTTTTTTTTCATTATTTTCTCCAGTCCGTAGGCAGTCTTATCAGCTTTTTCACTTAAAATGAAGTTTGCTTCCACTATTTGCTGTCTTAAATATGTATGCATATTCATATGAATACATATATATGCACATGTGTTTTCCACTAATTTCTTCTTTCTACACTGAAATGTCCAGAAAACCAAGACAGGGAATACCAAAAAATGGTGACTTGAAGTAGTACTAAAATTCAGCTGAAATTCTGCTTAGGTATGAGGTATAGCTTTTGTCTGGGAGGAAAAATTCCCCCAGATACATCATTCTACACAAAAAAATATGTGTAATATTTGTACAACAGAGCCAGGCACTTTCCTTATAGGGAGAACTATACACAAGTATGGACAGATGGGAAGAAGGCACCCTGCACCTATCAGTTTTTCTGTCCATCTGCTTGTGTTGGCCTCCTCCAGTGTCCAGAGACTTTTTTTTTAAGGGCTGACTTTAAGCTGACCCTTTCCCCCTTCTCTCACACCTGTTCTCCCAGTACCACCAGTTTACAAAAGATCCTAATGCTTCATCCCTTCCTTTTCCTTACTCAGAACCCGTGTCTGTCTCAAGGCCATCAGCTGTATTATGCTCTAACATTTAATTAAGCTTAAAATACAATTGTATTTAGGTAATAAACAGTGAAGAAACAAAAGTGCAGAAAATAATTATGGATCAGATCAACAGAGAAACACGAGTTTTGGATTAGGCTCCTGTAATTATTTCTGACCTTGCACATCTGCAAAAGAAGAACAAGAAGTGATCAATTCTACTTGGTGTGGGTAAAGCATTTTGAACTTATTTTGAGCAGATGTGTCATTATTGCCTTAATTATTGTGCCTCAGTAGAGCACCTATTTCCAAATTGCTTTCAAGCTAATAGCCTTTGTTCCAGTTAAGTTTATTAGCATTATAATTTCTGTGCCCTGGGAACATTTTTTTCAATTTTTAGAGGTCTTTTTCTTCCCCAGATTCAGACTGAAATCAATCACAGATGTTGTCCCAGTGTATATTCTTTAAATAGAATGTGCCACACTATAAGTTGTTACCTTGATTTCAATGGGGCTGTGCTGAGTGCTTGCAGTACTGAAAAACTTCAATTGTTTCAGGAGGATTATGTCTGTGCAGTTAGAGTAAGAACACAGGTAACCCCTTTGTGCTGCCCACAGATGATTGCAAAGCCAAGGCACAAAACTCATGTACAGGAGACTGACATTAGCTTTAGCATGAGAGGATGCTCCAGAAGTCACTTGAATCAGGGTAGAGATGGAGTACTTTGACCTAGATTTGGAATACCCCCAAAACCAGAATTCAGATTTCATGGCTTTGTTGGGTATTTTATTATAACAGAAATTCAAACCTTACCCTGAACATTGGTCCTGTGTCTTTTGCTTGTCTTACACAAAGTAGATAAGTTCTTTGTGAAAAATAGAAAGTATTTTGCTCCAAAAGGAAAGGTACCATAATAAAAAGAAGAAAGAGCTATTTACTTGACTGTACAAAAAATAATTTCACAAAAATGTCATTGCAGTGCCTCAACAGAAATCACTCTCAGCTTACACAATTGTAAATGAGCAGGTGATTTTGTGAAAATGGCACAGAGAGAATGCAGAGACAAATGCATCTCAACTTTGAATGTGTGATGGCAATTGGGACCAGGTAATCAACCACCACATGAGTTGTCTTTAAGGGGGTCTGCTGCTAGTTTTTTTCATCTGATGCCTCTGGAAATAATTAGCAAGTCCTCATGAATTATGTTTATAAGTGCTGACAAACCCTGAAGTATACAGTAAGTCTCTTAAAAAAAACAAACTATAATGAATGATGATCACCTACAATATGAATTATAGATTCTTTGCAAGTTAGCCTGATTCATGATTATGCAGCGCTTCAGGGTCTGCTGCTACATTTACATTTTTACCATAAGCCTTTTTGGTTTGTATCATCTTGAAATATAGATTAAAACTCCACAGCCACATGATTAATTAAGTCTAAAAAAACCTTGTGTGCCTAATCGTCACGTACTGAAAATGAATGCAAAGTTTGCCCCAGATGAATATCCAGCTCTGAGTTTCACTCAGACCCTAAGATTTTAGGACACAAAAAGTAGACTTCCTGGAACATCAGCTGTGTAATTTAATTTTCCTCAGTGAGAGAACAAATGCAATTGTACTTTGATATGAAGTCAATATGTTTCACAAATTCTTCAGATGTAAATTTTTATCTGAAAAACCCCTCCATCAAATTATGGATCACTTACTGGAAAACTGAGTGAAGGACAGGAAACTTTATCTAAGATACAAGAATTAACCAATCTCTGTCCAAAAGTTCCACATGGGAATTGAAAGAAATTATAGTATTATAGAATGGCTTGGGTTGGAAGGGAACTTAAAGATCCTCCATTTCCAACATCCCAGCCATGGGCAGGGACACCTTCCATTAGACCAGGCTGCTCAAAGCCCCATCCAGCCTGGCCTGGAACACTTCCAGGGATGGGACACCCACAGCTTTTTTGGGAAACCTGTACCAGTGCCTCACCAAACTCACAGTAAAGAATTTCTTCCTCATCTCTAATCTAAACCTACTCTTTTTCAGTTTGAAGTCATTCCCCCCAATCCCCACATGCCCTTGACAAAAGTTTCTGCATCTTTCTTGTGAGTGCCCTTCAGGTACTGGAAGGCTGCAATTGGGTCACACCAAACCCTTTCTTCTCCAAGCCAAAGAATTCCAATTCTTTAGACTTTTCTGACAGGAGAAGTACTCCATCCCTCTAATCATCTTGGTGGCCTCCTTTGGCCTCACTCCACCAGGTCCATGTCTTTCCTGTGCTGTCCCATCTTCAGCATCTGGGCTGTGTGACTGCAAAAGCTGACAACAACAGCCATACTGCCTAGCACAAGAACAAGGGGCTTTTAACTCTTCTAGAGAACTGAATAATGTGGCTGAATAATTAAGAAGTTATATGTTTTTTCCAACACCTTGTTTGTGCAGAGAAAATCTCTCTTCTGATAAATTATTCAAAACATAACTGCTAACCTATTTAAGTTTGAAAATATGTGCACTGTAATCAAGAATCATGTTTCTCAGCTGTCTGAACAGCTACACTTCAAATCTGGCATTTTCTAAAGTGCCTACACAGAACAGTACAGGAAGATAACAATGTCCAGTGAACCATTCTGATCAGAGTTCACGGGCAGTGTGTCAGAGAAATCTAGAGGTTTCCTAAATATAGAACAAACTATTTAAGTATAACATGCAGAAAGTGTCTGAAAATACTTCCATTTTATGCAAATCTTTTCATTGTAACTTTAAGTGTGACAGCTGCCCTAATCGTGTCAAAGGGTTAATGAAATTTCTTCAATAATTTATCAAGGTTAAAGATTTTCTCTAAACAAACACTGCTTATGTGGAACTAATTAAATACTCACTCTGCTTTTCAACATGGAAGATTAAATAAGCTGTGACATTTTGCAATTTTAATTTATGGTGCATTTTCCACCATCTTCACACTAGTTTCATTTTTTAGGAAACTCAAACATTAATATAAAAATCATGTGATTAACAATTGTACATAATGTACCCTTTTGCCCTCTGTCATTAAACACAGAAGCAACAGGAGTGATCCTGTGTTTGGACCAGAAGCACAGTTTTAGTTATTAGTGTTAAAGCACAACAATGTGCTTAGTTAAGGCAATCCCTAAGCCACCTTATTTATTATGTTTATTATAGAAATGCAATCTAAAATTGACACATATGACTTATTGGGATTTTCCCTTTTGGTGAGAAGTTCTTAGGTTTTGGTTTTAACACCCAGAGAGGAGATTTAAGCTGGACATCAGGAGAAGAGGGGATTCCAGCCAGATTAAGGGTCATTTCAAGATTATGGAATTGGAATACTGCCTTGGAGTATCTGTCCTTATGACATCCTGTGGTGGAATGTTTGTCCTTTACATTGAGAGTCTTAAAAGTGGGCACTAGCTGTGTGCTTCTATTCATGGATATTTAACATACATACCTATAGGAAAGAGGAATAGTCCTCACTGCATCTGGAATGTGGGAACTCTTCTTTCAGCATACCAATGGTTTCATTTTCTGGAAATCCATGCTGTGGATACACAAATAAACAGCAATTCTTGATTTCACACTCAGTAAAAATAAATAGCACTTGTATGTGCTCAGAAACTATGACAATGGTCATGACTTAAAAAAGAAAAAAAATAAATCCAGGAGAAATAAATCAATTGTGGTGCTAAAATGAACATCATGCAATAATGAGTACAAGCTGCTCTCTGAATGGGGCAAGCACAGCCCCTCCACTGTCCTGATCTATCTGTTCTGGAGCAGGGAGAAGAGTCAGTGAACAGAAAAACCTGGCTATCAAAAAAATTCTGCTCCTGCTATGTACAGCAGAGAAATAATAGAAATATTGAGCAGCTGCTCCCAAACTGAGCACTGTCAATTCTGCTGGCTGCTTCCAGCCCACACCTCTGCCTCTGGAGTTCCGTGTAGGTGGAGAAGGTGCCAAAAGAAAGATACTCAAAGAAACTTTCATGCTGCAGTTCCTAACGAGAGCATACACACATTTTCTACCTTCAGCAAAGTCATTTCAAGTTCATCTCTTCAGTTCAGCCCCTGGCCTTTAAAAGCCAGGCTCCCAGATGCCATCAGCCAGGACTGTGCTGACAGGGGCGTGACTCGCCAGAAGGTTTTGAACCTTTGGCTCCACGAGGGAGATGACAGCAATTTCAGCTAATGGAATAATGGATAGCAATCTTAGGTTGTCATTCTCAGTCTGAATCAGCGCTAGAGAGGAGCGGACACTTTGCTGGCTTTTTCACAGATATTTGTGACAGCAGAGAAATGATGATTCCCAGTTCATTTCCATGCACTTGATTGAAGCGTGCTCGCTTAGAAGACTCAATTTCCCCTGCTGATTCCCCTTTCTCCCCTCTCTTCTCAAATTATCTTTTTTTGCAGCCCTTTGGCTTAGCTATTTCATGGCCCTCATTTCACACTCCTCAGGTCTCAGTCCTGATCTTTGTTCAGTAAACTGCAGTTCAAATCAGCTACAGACTACACCTGAAATGCACTTTTTAAAAGTCCTAAAATCAAGCCAAATTTGGATAGAATTTCAGAAGAAAAATTATAAAACAAACACCTATTTAATTTAATGTAATTTGCAGACAAGAAGTAACTCTTTTTTTTTTTTTTACTCTACAGAGTACAAACTTGGTATTTTTCTTAACCTTACAATTATTTCAGCCTTTTTATTTCTAAGCCATTTAAACTTTCCAGAAGCATTTAAACATCATTTAGAGCTATCAATCCTAAGAGCTGAATGGCAGCAAAGCTTGAGGCAAGTGAAAAAAGTGTTTTTACTACAGAGAATAATTAGCACTGCTTCTTGAAATTTGCCACTGATTTCTGTGTTAACAGCAAATGCAAAAAAAACAAGACAAAAATACTTATGCAGAAAGTTCTGGAGCTTTCTAAGTAAATATTTTTAAAATTTGCCAGGATCAATTTCCTTTCATCCGTGAAGACCCAAGTCCTGGAATAGTCCTGGAAATAAAAAAAGTCCTTTTTTTGGACAGTTTACAAAAAAAAAAATTAAAATTATGTTGATCAGGCTAATCGTACTTGTGTCATTTTTATCAAAAGTTAGTAGTCATATGATGTGATACACTAATTAAGTTATATAAAGATATTCTAAGTTATCTCTCCAAGTTTATATCTATGAATTATAAGATTCACAAAAATGCACTGCATGCCCTCCTTCTAACCCTACCTGTTTGTTTGGTTTTGGTAAAATTTATCTCATTTCTCTCTTGCTCTATTTTTTTTCCCTCTTTTTTCTTCTTTTCTCCTTGCTATCACACAACCTCTTTCTAGGTCATACACTTTCCTGGACAGAAAGCATATGTCTTTGTGTTATACCTGTATAATTTTCAGCTGAGTATGCTCATGTTCTACTGCAAAACTGCACATTAAGTTAACAAAGGTTATAATTAGATAAATAATAATAGAATGACATATTGCAGATCCCTTACTCACAGGGCTGAGCAATTAC
This sequence comes from Melospiza melodia melodia, assembly GCF_035770615.1. NCBI lineage: Eukaryota > Metazoa > Chordata > Aves > Passeriformes > Passerellidae > Melospiza > Melospiza melodia. Next base: position 11,910,327 of record NC_086199.1, read on the forward strand.
TCATATGAGCTGTGCCATGAAATCCATCACCATGACTCCTGTGAAAAACTGAGCAGTGAGGACTTCAATCTGGTCCATTATAATTATGCAACGTAGCACATTTGTGTAAATTGTTCTCATTCTGAGGTCTCTTTAGAAAAAATGTCTCTTTGAATGCACTCTGCTGCAATAATGGATCAACTGCCAAGCTGTGAAACCCCAGCAGGAGACAGTACACCAGCCAATATGAGGGGATGTATACAGTATCTAATTAATTCTAATGCTTTTCTATGTTTAATCATCCAGGTCATCACCATCCAAATATTTAAGTGTAAGCTTCAGCCTTTCCAAGGGATCTGCAAACACATGACAAATAGCAGTGATTGTTCTAATCTTCCCAAATTACAGATGATGTATCTACAAGTGACTTACATCCATTTCCATGGTGCTCCTGGGAGAGGAGCTGCCATGCTGGATGGAATCGCATAGGCTGGTTTAGGACATAAGTTGAACAACAACATCTTAGACTATGCACATAAAAATTGTCACTTAGTCATACAGAGAGGTATGAACAAGATCTCTCTCCTGCCCTATTTGAGCCTCTTCTGACTTTGGTACTGCTGTGTCCATGGTAGCATCTCTTTCTCTCCTGCCTCAAGGCATCCCTGACAAGGCAGCCAACTATGGTCATGATCCTCTGCCATCTTTGCTATGGTTTTTTCCTGGTCATAAATACTCTTCCTCAAATGTGCCTGACAGGTCACTATCTTTAAAACTTTGAAAATGACCATAACATATTTTTAAAACAATTTATTTTCAAACAGAAAATATCAGAGCTAATTAATCCACTAAGATGAATAAACTAAAACACTGGGTACTGATTTGGTCTCTACAAAAAAATAAAATGTGGACAGGCTGGAGAGGGTCTAGAGAAGGTTTCCAAAGTTGATCAAAGGAAAGGACTGCAGTCTCAAGCTGCGTCAAGGGAGATGCAAGTTAGAATTAAGAAGGAAGTATTTTACAGAAAGAGTGGTCAGATACTGGAATCATCTACCCAGTGAGGTAGTGGAGTCATCATCCCTCGAAGAGTTCAAAAAAAGACTGGATGTGGCACTTGCTGCCATGATCTAATTGAATTGTTAGAACATGGGTTGGACTTGATGATCTTACAGGTCTCTTCCAACCTTGAATTTCTGTGATTCTGTGACTGGGAAGCTGCCATATGAGGAAAGGCTGAGAGAACCAGGTTAGTTCACCCTTGAGAAAAGAAGGCTTAAGGGACACCTTATCACCATGTTCCAGCATTTAAAGAGGGGCTAAAAACAAGATTGAAACTCTCTACCAGGAGTCACATGGATAAGGCTGAGGTGAAATGGGTAAAAGCTACTCCTGGGGAGGATTCTGATTGCACATAACAGGAAAATTTTTCACAATGACAAAAATCAGCCATTGGATTAATCCCCAGGTAAGTGGTGGATTCTGCAGTGTTGGACAATTCTGAGATTCAACTGGACAGAGTGCTGGGCCATCTTGTCCAGACCCTGCTTTTGCCAAGAAAGGATGGACCAGATGATCTCTGTGGTCCCTTCCAATCTGCTAGTCTATCATTCTATGAATAACCTTGCATTTAAAAGAATGCTTTTCATGTTAGAAACTTGTCATCAGTAATTTTACTTTATTTTATTTTTCATAGTTGATTGCTTGAAAATAAGTGTTTTTTCTGTCACAGGATTTTTGGAAAGAAGCAGTGACTCAGAGTATGGAGGAATTTTTTTCAAGAGGAGTTAATCTACTGGATGGCTTTTTGGGCTGGGATCCATCATTGCCCACACAGTGCAAGAGTATATATTTTATTTTGGACTTCCAATTTCTACTACAGCTAACAGGTTTGTGAATGTGCTTTACACTTTCTCATAGTGGTTAACTGTTCTCACAGAAATTACACTGTTGTGCCGCCAATGCAGTGTAGATGCCCATGTGTGTAAATGTAAACTCATGATTTGGGAAATGAGAATAGAGAAGAAAAAGCACACTCCCCCAGATCCCAAACCTTACTAACAGGTATTTCACAAAATTCAAGAGGAAAGGAAGGACAAGCAAAATTGAAGGAAAAATTGCAAGCTTGATAATTTAGGATTTCAAAATGACAAAAAGAAACATATCCTAAAGTACTTAATTCCTGCTCGCAAGCTTGCTCTCAAATAATCTAACAGATAATCAAATTGATTTTACAGTGAGCTAATAGGGATTTGACGTTGGCCTGGTACAAAAAAGGGCAGTACCTATTACAGCCTTTGGTTGGCTTGGAGTCATCTTGAAGTTGGGAGGAGAATCAAATGGCTCTGCTTATGCCAGTGCCAGCTGAGTCCCTGTGACAATTTGTTGTTACATTGACATAACACAGCCATCAAATGTCTGGTGAGATTTGGAAAACAGATGGAAGACTAAGTGACACAGAGTAAAGATTCACTCTAACTGTGCCTTTACCTCCAGCAAAGGGGAAAATACTCCACTGATTCCCAATGAACTATCAGAGTCAGGGAGAGACAGCTCCAGGTTAGAAACTCATAAGATTGCCAGGTGCCTGGGAACACGTCTAGAAGAAAGAGCAGTGAATAATTATCTTATGTAAGAAAATTAAATATAAGACAAGATCAACTCCATTTTCAAAGTAATTTATAAAATGGGTACCCTGGAAGACCAAAAAAGGCAACTCAGCAACCCAAATTGTCAAGAGGCAATCAAATATCAGAATATACACACACATACATCTAATAGACTGGTGATAATTTAAAACTTCCCTCTTTGCTGACTGTTAGCCCAGAGTTTGTTACTCCTGTCTGATTCATTTCCCAAAGGTTTGAGAAGTGCTATCTCAATTTCAAAGTTTCTCTACATGCAGAAAGGTACATGTAGACAAAGAATTGTCCTTACCTGGCCAACTTGAGACTGGTGACAGGTTTTTCACCAACACTTGTCTTTCAGCTAAAGGTGGAACTTATCTTCCAAGCCACTTTTCTAAAGCAAAAGAATTTCAGAGAATGCATTGTCCAAATGACCACTTGAACTGCTGAGGGATTTGGATCAGCATTTACAACCATGGAGTCTAGTTCATGATCTCCATCTCCATTCAGATGTTGGTACAATATGCATTAAAGGAAGCAGAATTAGCTTATGCTCTGGAAAAGGAGATGTAAACACTTCCCACCAATTGTGCATGGGCATTTAGAGCTGTGTGGAAAAAATGCCAGTTTCTTTACTTCTACTATTTTTAAAGTCACCTACAATTTTTTTTAATAAAAAAGAAAGACAACAGGGTATAGCAATTTATTTTAAAAGTCATTTTTGAGAACATTGTGAATTTTATTTTAAAACCTTGTGGTTTGGTTCGGGGTTTTTTGTTGCCAATATGTATATATTGTTAAATGCTTCTTTTCTATTTAGCAAAAAAGTTTACTTGTATTTTTAAGTGTCTTAGTCATTCCTCTGAATTATTCCTTTGAATGATTCCTTTTATCATATCAGATATATGAGAAGTGACTGCACAACAAATCCCTTTGCCCTCAGAACAATAGCATAAAGAATTCTAGTAGGTAGCATAAAAAAAAGTTGGGAAAATGAACAATGTAGTTTGGTTTGCTGAAAACAGGCTTTATGTGGCTGGAAATCTGTTTTAAACTCTTCATCAGCCAGGGCACATATTTCAGGGTACACTGCACATGCACAGCAATTGCTCTCTGATCAGGTAATTAATGACCAGCAGCAGAGAGGCCTGCAATGCAGAAGAAAGGGAGGCAGAGGTGACTGCTGCTCTATGGCAGTGATTGGCCGTGAAACAAAGAACTAAGATTTGGGTGAAACATGTCCTGTTCTTGAGCTTTCTCGAGCAGGCATACAGAAGGGAGTGAAAGGAGGACAAAACCACAATCCCTTTCCCTATTCAGCTCTACATAAAAGATGGCAATCACACCAGCACAGAACACTTGCAACTGATTCCGCTCATTCATCAGCCCTTGTTTGGGCTTATACCCAACTCTAACTGAAGTCAAGGGGAGCATTTCCTTTGCCTTCTGTGCTGAAGTGGATTGACTCTTTCAAAGCCCTCTGGGAACTCTCCTGTAGCCAAAGTGGAAAGTGCTCTTTGCTAAAGCAGCAGAAATGCTAAAGCAACTGCATGTCAGACATCTCAAAGTGGGCTGGCAGAACTGGTATTACCTTCCCCCAGAATGCTGCACCCGGAAAGAAGCCACAGTGAAATGGGAAGTGCTTATCATTCCCAAACATGCAGATTTGTCTATTAAACTTCATATAAAATGAAGCAGTCGTCTCCTGCTCTCATCTCTACCTGCGTGAGAACAGTGAGGCAGAGCTCTCTGGTGGCTCTCACGAGCAGGAACTGATCGGAAAAAGAAAAAGAAAAAGGACCCAAACAAAACCAGACTTTATTTAAGGCAATTACTTGCAAAGCTTGATTTCTTTGTATGAATCTAAGAAGCAGATCCTATAGCACAATATTCCTTTCACACATGACTCGGAATAGTATTTGGAGTTTTTTTGGAGCACACCCAAAGTTCCTTGCTTTCACCACAAGACCAGTTTCACTCAGTTCAGCTTCTCTCTGCCTTTACACAGGTAATAATTTTTCTCAGCTGCCCTACTTGCTACAGAAATGTCTCAGGGGGTCTTTCCACACCAACCCCAGCCCATGTGGCAATAAGAAAAAAACAGGTGAGATTTCCATAGGTTTGAAGATCTCTGACTTTTTTCCCAACAAAGTTAACAGCCTGTATTTGGAATTACTTCTTGCTGGCAAAAGACCCTACTTTTTCTGAAACAAGGCTTCTTTTTTTCCTCTCTTTGCAGCAATACCAAAGTACTCATAGGCAATTTGTGAACATCGTGTTCAAGGGCTTTTAAGTGCGCCAGTGTATCTGCTAGGTGCAATCAGCATTCCAACACAGATCTGCAGAAAATACCCTTTCCATTAACCTTTTAAATGTAACAGTCATTTGTGCAAATTGAAATCCATCATTTTAGGTTGTGGTGGGAGTTTTTGTAACTGAGACAAAAGTCTTTTTACTCTGGCTCTACTTACACCTGACAATGTGCCCTTTTAATTCCCCTCTGGAAACCAGGTACATATGCAGCTACCTTGACCTTATTAATTCCTCTAATTTTCTGTAGTTTACACCAATCTGGTGCTGCTATTTTTCTTAGCTGACACTTAGGTGATCTCCAGTCTCATATATGACTCAAGGAACTTCCCTCTGTGGCCCTTCCCTCCTCATTCCTGCCAACAGGAGAGATGGTTTTGGAGGGGTCAGTTCCTCATGCTGTTAACTCTTGGCACCATCACAGTGCAAACATCATTGTGGACAAGCTGGCAAGATTTTTTTTTTTCTATTTTCTACCCCATTTCAAAAGTGAAGAGGTCCAGGGAAGAGAGACAGGTTTGTCTTACAAAATGTATTTTCTCTAGAAAAAAAAAATCGTGTGGTTTACATGATTCAATTTAGTGGCATAATTTTACTGATTGGCAGGGATGGCAACCTCAAAGGTGAGTTTGTCACTCCTGTCTTAGCCGGTCAAGATAATAATGCTGCAGAACCTTGGTAATTGAATTAGAAATTATACAGAACTGACTGACCTTTGATAAGAAACTAAATAACACTGTTTGGAGTGAAAGTGGCCAATGAGAAGCACATTCTTTGCTTGACCTGAAATTGCAGTTATGGATGTCCTGATGGAAGTCAAATACACTCAATATGTCTGTGTAAGAGGCTGAAGAAATTGAGACCTGCAACTGCAGGTCAGTCCTGAAGTCCACACAGATGGAGGGCTTGGGGAACTGTATGACATTCTTAGTGGCACTGCTCTGTGGTTTTATGAGGTCCCCAGGACAAGGTGAGAGATGAGAATTTGACTCCATGTTCTCAGAAGGCTGATTTATTATTTAATTATCTTATATTATATTAAAAGAATGCTATACTAAAACTATACTAAAGAAAGAGAAGGGATACATCAGAAGGCTAGACAAGAATGTTAACAAAAAACCATGACTGACCAGAGTCCCGACACAGCTGGACTGGGATTGGTCATTAAATTAAAAGCAATTCACATGCTGGGTAAACAATTCTCCAAATCACATTCCAAAGCAGCAAAACAGGGAGAAGCTGAAGCTTCCCAGCTTCCCAGGAGAAGAAATCCTGGCAAAAGGATTTTTCATAAAATATCATGGTGACAGTACTCAGGTCAGAAAAGGAACTAGGAAGGACAGAAAAGATTGGCAGAATAAACACAAGCTCTTCAGAAGTAGAACAGACTATGGAAATCCTGACCACACCAGAACTTGTAAGAACAAGCCATAATTGAGCCACTAAAATGAGTCACAGCCCTACTTAGCACTTCTGCTGTGAAGGGACATGAAGTCTCTTTTCCCATGCTGGATCTTCCTGATGAGCTCTGGCAGAACAGAATGACCCAGAGGAAAAGTAAAAAGTTGCTTTCAAAGCAGGAGAAGGCATCTGACAAGTTGAAGCCCTGCTTTCCAGGGGACACAATGCGCTACTGAGTTTCTGCAAAGTCTGGCTGGGTCTTGCATGTTGGGTCAGATGGTGGAGTGTCTCCAGCAGAGACCCAATTACACAGTGAAACTTTTAAAGATTAATTCCTTTCTATAAGCAGCCCTCATTGTAAGTTCATGATCCTCGCCCAAAGAAATGTGATTTCTTTCTCAGAAAAAAGACAATTTTACCTTGAACACATGGCCTGGGATGAGGAGAATTTCTAATGACCCTCCTGTGAATTTCCTTTCCCCAAATGAAGTTGAGCCATCAGAATTGACTACACTAAACTAGTGGTGAAGTCTTGATTCTCATGTGGAACAACTGCTGTTTCCAAATCGCTGTCGCTCTTGGGTTAAGAAGGGGAAAAGATCTCACTGGAATACACAATAATGGAGTACTTTAAGTACTTTACTTCTGAAAAGAAGCCTGAAGTTCTGCATCTGAATTTCATCTCATTCACATTAAGGATTAGGGCTAGTGCTTTGTGGTTTGGAGGGAATGGAAAGCCTGAGGGTGGTGATAGCTTTGGACAGCAATGGCTTAGTTCTTCAGAAAAAATAAAAAATTCTCTGCCCAGAAGGAATTGTTACATTGATAGGCTATGAAATGGGCAGTGATTAACTTTCTGAAACTTGTTTGATGTTACTTGACTAGCGTTATTTTGGGACAGTAATGTGTAAAAATCCTTTAACACAGATGCTGCTGCTTAGCTGAAATTCACTGATTGTATTTGTTACACTATTTTACTTGGGATATGTTGCTCAGAGTAACAATATTTAAACCTCTATCAGGATATTGAGCCATACAGTGGTACAGTGAGTTGAGTAATTCCTACTAAAGCTGATGGGTGGGTACTGCTGCTTCTGAGATTGGCGAAGATATGAACCAGTTAACAATTCACAGGAATTTTCTGTAGAATCTGAATGTTGTTATAGTAATGCTCTTGTCCTGAACACATCACAAGCTGTCACAAGTAACACAGAAAATACAAATTCACGATGAAGGGCTACATTGAATAAGGAGTGCAAGGAGTTAAATGAGAAACACCCAAAGACTGATTGAAAGACAAGTTGTCAAGGGAACATCAAGGAACATGGTCCTTAAAAAAGGCTTGTGGTAATAGTGGTGAGGCAGATAAGGGACATTTTGGTATTTGAAATCTCCTCCATTTAGGAAAAAGGTATACATTAACTGAATTGAATTGAGGATGACTGCCAAACCACATATGGATTCACTGTAACTGTGAGAAGTTTAATATCTCTATGATGGATAAATAATCCTGGTTCCTAGTGATGTGAAGCCAGATTCATGTGACCCTTAGTTGCATCACAGTGTTTTTGTATAAATAACCAAAACTATCCCAACCAACCTTGATGTGGACAATTCAACCTTACTTATTAGATTAATGGGTGAGGTCTCAAGAAATGCATATATATAGAGAGAGAAACTCAGGTTGTTGTCATAACCTCAGTATTCTCAGGAGTGCGTGTCCTTCAGTGACAGGTGTGAACTGGAAAAGGCTCAGACTTAGAAAATGGTCACATCTAAATAAATACATAAAATCAACCTTTAAACATGCTCCTGAAGCATTCTATTATTTGTGGATAGACTAACATGGTCCTAGGTAGTTTCCTGAATCCAGCTGAGGTGGCTGATGCCTATTTTGTGTCTTATGAATCAACTTGATCCCAGGGGCTCTGTATTTCAGCTTTCCCTGAAAGCTTCTTATATGCAAACACATTCCAAAGGACAATTCAAAATTTGGTTCTTACACTACAACCCTTATTCTTTCTCTGACAGAATTAATGCACTGGATATGAAAAATTTAACTGCCACCCCACTTGGCCCTTTCAATCTCTGCTCCTGTTCCAGATTAATGACTTATCCCTGCATGGAGAGCAAAATTCTTATTTCAATTAGGGGCCTGAAGACTTATGAAATCTGTTTTGAAATAGAAATTCTGACATTCCAAAATTTTCCTAAAAAGATATAAGTGAAGGCATTTTCTTTTGAGTTGATCATAAATGCTTCACTGAAGTTGCTTTTTCTTTTAAAAAATATTATTAGCATTGTAAAATCACATAAAGCAACAGTATCATGCAAGGTAAAATCAAAAATAAACATTTATACATTTTTCTTACGCTCTTCAATTACCTTTTGTTGTCTTACCTAAACCACACCAAGAGAACGCATTTTTTCCCAAAATAATGTCTTACCAAGTATGATAGATTAAGCAGATCTAGGTAGAAACATTTCCTAGCTCGCTCTGATTCTGTGAATTGTCACAGAAACTCATGACAGGATTAAAAATAAGAATACTAAATGATTTCAAATCTGCAACAATAGAATAATTGCCAGAATAGTCTTTCATTTAATCTAATAATATCAAATACACCACATTTGTATTTAAAGTCCGACAGCAGGAGCTATTTAAAAGCTCTCCTTCCAGCAGCTGTGCTCCCTTGCAGTGGGTACCCTTCCTTTGGCAGCATCCCTGGCTCTGGTGAGCAGCAGAGATGCTCCCATCACGGGCATGGCCTGGCTCCAAGCGCTGCTCTCACCAGGTGATGGCAGTGTCACATCCCTTAATGAAAACCCAGCAGCTGTCACCTTGGGAGAGAACCAGATTGGCCTCCCACACGTGCAGCCTGAGGGATCCTGTTTGGCCTGAGCTTTGTGTGTACCACAGGGAAAAACAAATCAGAAAAAAAGGGAAGAGCCTGTTTCACGAGGCGTCATTTATTTGTGGACTTTGCCTGTTCTGTTTGAACATCAGCTGCTATCATTTTGGTGGAAGCAGGGGTACTGAGATAATCTACATATTTATGTGCAAAACCAACATGGAAATGCAGTCATCTTTGTCCCGGTGCAGTGAAAGACTGTAACATCTGCATATCAATAGCCACAGATTTGATTCAGTTCTCAGTAGTGTCATTCCCGAGAAACTCAAGGCAGGAAAGAGGGGAGTTTTCATGTCTCTTTTTGCTATGGCACTGGTTTGGGTTTTATCATATTCTCAATCAAGGAGCCAAATTCAGCAGAGCAGAGGAGAATGGGGTATGCTCTGCCCCATACCCACCTGGGTCAGAAAACCTTCCTCTGCTCTGAATGAGGGATAAGAAACTCACCTTTGCCTCTGCTGAAGGAGAAAACAGCTTTAGTTGTACCTCCATGGGAATTTAAAGGCAGCTGCTGCAGTCTGTTAGCTAGGTTGCCTTCTCTAGAGACTGTGCTGAGCCTGTCTGGATCCCTGGGGAATGGGAGGAATGAGATCAATGAGTGCAATAGCTGCTTGCTGCAAACTCTATGTGCTAGCCCTTGAAATCTCCTCATCCCTGACCCCTTTAATTGCCTGGGCTCCTGAAGAACATGGATATTAATGAATATCCCTGTCCTCAACTTCATCAGAATTACTTTGACATTCATTTTGAAAGAAACCCAGTATTTAAAAGTTATACATCCTGTGGTTTTATAAGCATCAGCTACTGGTAACTGTCAGAGACATAGTTTGGAAAAGGACCAGATGCTCAAGGGGAGTTCTTTATTCCTTCATCTTTCTTCAGCAAATCCACAAGTGTACCAGGAAACTAGCATGGGCTGACAAAGGCATTGTGGGCTTGCATGATACAGTAAAACATCTGCTTCCAGGCTGTCAGCAAAATGCTGACTACAAATGCACAGGAAAGAAAACAAGTGCCACAGGTGCTGCAATGCTCAGATGCATGAGAAATATTTTAATGGATAGGAAGTATGATCAAAACTGGTTGATCAACAGACCTGAGAGCTTTTGTCATCACTCTTATACTTCCCTTGCAGGAATATTTTAAAAAATATACTGAGCCAAATATTAAGCTTTTACAAAATTATCATGCCCATTTACTTAGTCAGATGTTCAAAGGATTCACCACCCCCCACCCTCCCCAAGTCTTATTAATATTTCCTTCAGTCCTCAAATTACAGGAAATTATCTGATGCAAGCCAATGTATGCATGAGAAATTCATCCTGCAGCAGAGGCGACATTTGTGTTAGAAATTTATTACAGCATTAATAACTATTAATCATTGGCAGTAACTATGTTTCACCTAACAGGGTGAGTTTAAAATTCAATGCACCTTCCACAGGATCGTGATAACTCATGTTGATGAGAAAAGCAACAAAATGGGTGGAAGAGGGAGCTCCCAGCCAAATCAATAACACAATCCTTTCACATCTTTGCATTTCAGTCTAAAGTAAAGAACTGCATAAAGCCCCTTGGAAGCTGAAGCAAACAAATGGCACTTTTTAAATGGGAAAAATAGTTCAGAGGAATTAAGTCTTTTGGTTTGCAGAGTTCTTTGTTTCTCACTGGGACAAGTCATAAGGCATCCCTTCCTTCTGTGTACCTGTATTTGTCAAGATATTTCATAGTACCGCCATATGTGGTTCTTGTTTGTGTAGTTTTGGATGTTTTTAAAGTCTTAAAATAACCAGATTTCTATGAAATATCTTTTTTTTATTGAGACTGTATTCATAAAGACATGTATCAGCCACAGACACGATGTACCTTTATCAAAGATAAGCAAACATTATCCTCAGCATACTTCATTTCCAACTCCTTTAAACAGGATTGTGTGATGAGATTTTAACTTTGGATAAATCTGATTTTTTTGAACTTCCTTTTTATCTGACAGGAAACACTTCATGGACATGTTACTTGACTTTCAAAGTTCTGCATCACATGGCAGGTGCACATTACAAATCTTATTGAGTGGTAGAACCTAAAAATACTTATTTAAGGAATTTTTTTTTCTTCCTTACCGAACAGAGGAATTCTGGTAAAGTTTTGCTATATTTGAACTTAATAAAAAAGGGATCCAGAGGTTTAACTCCCAGTTCCACAAGCTCTACATTGTTATGAAAGCTGTTATAGATTTCACTTTTTAAAATCTTCCAAATTGTCTGCTATTTCTGTAAGAGAACAAAGGGAAGCAGCTCACTGGTGTTCATTTCCAGGCAGATCACAGCAGCAAAACAATAGATACACATCCCTGGTTATCTTGCACAAAACCTCCTGGTTTTCTCTGGCTGATCTGGAGGTAGAATGTCTGACTGAAATACCTATCTCCATATGAGACAGCACTGTGTGGCAGCAGGCAGATGTGTTTACAGGAATAGCCATGCATCTTCTCTGAAGAGCAAGCCCTGAGCTCCAGCTGCCAGAAATGCAGCTCAGGGAGGAATTTGAGGCAGATGGAACCTGCTGTTGGTTTGTGTCTCCTCGTGCCACAGCACACCATCTTGCAACCACCTTTACAGCAAACAAATGCAACAGAAAGATAGCTTTGTTTAGTTGAGGTGTTTGTGAACAAAGCTCTTCTGAGCAATTAAACCCCTGGGACCTTGCAAGTGTCCCTAATGATGAAGAATAAAGGAGTAACTGTTTTTATAGTTCATTTTTTAAGAGAAACACTTTATAGGCTTTTCCATTAGATGTTGGGTGTTGGAAGGTCTCTAATATGCACTGTTGAACTTCTTATTGAAATAATTTGTACACATTAGAGACACTGGTCTTGTAGCAGCTGTCTTGAAAGGCCTTCTATAAAATAGTGCAAGGTATGAGTAACCCTCTTTTCCTGCAGAGGCTGTCTCAATTGCTGCAATCCCAACTGTTGTAATTTCATTTGTCATTGTACATGAGGATGTGCTGTGACTCCGAGGCATTCCTTACTGCCCAATTCTCATTTTCCTTTCTTGTATCTCAAGTGTAAGCAGTAAGCCAGGACCATTTGGTTGCTAGGTGCATTATACTGACTTAGAAGGAGGAAAGGGGAATGGATATAAAAGCCAACTTGCTGCTGTTAGAGGTCTGAAATCCATCAATGCTTTTCTTACTTATCCAGGAAGGAAAGGCAGGAGTGCAAATCCTGCTGCAGACATAAGTATGGTGGAAGACTGAAGGAGAAGACTTCTTTGCTGTTGCTTCTCTGCATGGTGATGAATGGTGTTGCATCTAGTTGGTGGCCAGTCACTAGTGCGGTCCTCCAGGGATCAGTGTTGAGCCAAGTCCTGTTGAAAATCTTTATTGATGATCTGGATGTAGGGATCCAAGTTTAGAGACGACCCCAAGCTGAGGTGGAATGTTGATCTGCTGAGGGGAGGAAGGCTCTGCAGAGAGATCTGGACAGGCTGGATTGATAGGCCAAAGCCAATGGTGGGAGGGTCAACAAGGCCAAGCTCTGAGTCCTGCACTTGGACCACAACAGCCCCTGCAGTGCTACAGGCTGGGTAGAGTGCCTGGAAAGCTGCCCAGCAGAAAAGGAACTGGGACACTGGGTGAACATGAGCCAGTGTGAGCCCAGGTGTCCAAGAAGGCCAAAGCCATCCTGGCCTGTGTCAGAGGGAGTATGGCCAGCAGGACCAGGCAATGATCGTCCTCCTGTACTTGATTCTGATGAGGCCCCACCTTGAGTGCTGGGCCCAGTTCTGGGCCCTCCAATTTAGGAAGGACATGGAGGGGCTGGAGTGTGCCCAGAGAAGGCCTAGGGAGCTGAGGTAGGGTCTGGAGCACAAGAGAGCTGGGGGTGTTTAGCCTGGAGAAGAGGAGGCTCAGGGTAGACCTTATTGCTCTCTACAACTCTCTGAGAGTGTAGTCAGGTGAGAATTGGTCTCTTCTCCCAGGCAACCAGAAATAGGACAGGAGGACACAGTCTTAAGCTGCTCCAGGGGAGGTTTAAGTTGGACATTAGGAAATAGTTCTTCACAGAAAAAAATGATTGGGCATTGGAATGGGCTGCCCAGGGTGGTGTTTAAGAAAACACTGGATGTGGCACTTAGTGCCATGTTCTGGTTGGCAAGGTGGTGTTTGGTGACAGGCTGGACTTGATGGTCTCTAAGGTCTTTCCCAACCTAATGGCTTCTGTTCTTTGGTGATTAGTGTACACTTCATGATTGGCCAGCCTTTAGTCACAGTCATGTCTTCTGAGCAGTGGATGTGAGCAGACTTCAGTAATTTCACTCAATGCAGCCCCCTTCCGTCAGGCTGAAAAACCTCTTTTTCCCATGTTCTTACTCTGCACTTCAGGGAGATTGTGCAATTTCACTGCCAGGAGCCAAAGTCCTACCACAGAGCTGAGAAGCTTTCAGCACCTTGTTTCTCATTCCAGAAAATCAGGCTGGATTTGCTGATGGTTTCATCATGTCATGGTAAATATTTCACTACCACTCTTCCTCTCCTTTTCCATGTGATCAGCCTCAGGTTTCATTTGACTAGGCCAGAGCAGCAGCTTTTGCAGAGCCTGCTGCAATACAACCTCATTGCTACACGGGTTGTGGGGAAATGCATTTCTTTTTGCCCAACACATCTTAATATCTCCATAGAAACCATATTAGGCCCCCATCTTCTGTGAGCTCCTGCAATGATAATCTTCTCTCTCACTCACGTAGGGAATTTCTTCAGATGTCTCCAGGTATTTAAAGTTCAATTAAATAGCTAGGAAAATGCAAGGGCTTGGTGAAGAGGACTGGGAACTGTGGTTTCCAAACAGGACTGGAAGGCATTTGGCAGTCCTTACCAGACCATAGCTACGCATTTTTTACTGCAAGTTTACACTTCAGTTGCCTCTACAGTTAAGCCACAAAAAGCCATTACTTCCATCAAAAGACTCATTGCTGAGTACACATTAGTCCAATGCTTGTTACTGTGGAATTAAGCAGGTGTGCAAATGAGTCCTACTCAGCATCTGGAAGAAGAAACTATCATCATTTTCTCTCAGTAAGATCAGAGCAGCTCATGCACCAATTGTTTATGTAATCCTTGCTCTTTCTAACTTCATCTCTATACTTAGCCCTTACAGCTCCAAATTATGGCTTCACTGCAGTATTGCATTTCATGATGACAGAAGGAATTCCACCCTTGATGCCGAAAAGCAGGAGCTCTCTTTGATGTGACCTGCACACAAAGCAGAGAATTTCTGGAAATAGCATTTTCCACATCCTTAGAGGTTTGTCATCACTGCAAACCCACAGAACTGGGATATAGACTTTAGCAGAGATGCAAATGGTTTTCAGTCATGTTGCATTTCTTTTGCCCTGTAAAATATACTCATGGCATCTCATTCATCACTGGAGAATAGTACAGGAGAATAGAGTAAATATCACACAGGTAAACTTCTTTCTTTTCTGTTTTGACCAGAGAGTTTGAAATCCAAATGAGAACCAGAAAGCACCTCCCAAAGAGCTGTTTGAACACAAAAACATGGAGAAGTAACATGCACTTCTAGTGTTCATGCCTTAGGACAGACACTAGGCTGGAAAGCAGAAACTGCGAATCTTCCCCAAGGACACATTTTCCAGTGACCTTTCAAAAGAAACATGCTGTTTTTTCAGAAATGTTCTTCATCTTGGTTTGACTCAGCAGGTAACTAAACACTGCCCTCTTCCCCATGCTTATATCATCATTTTGTTCACTTCAGTGCTTTCAGACTGAGCTCAACATGGTATCCAAGCTGAGGAAAGATGCAGAAGAGCAAAGACTGCTCTTGTAAATCCTCACACAGCTTCTGTTTGCCCCCAAAGGAGCCTGCAAGGGACGTCCATGTGCATTACTTAGCATTTAGGCTTTTTTTTTTTCTAAGAGCACGCCCATATTATTAGCAGCAAGATATATTCTCCTGTAGAGCTTCTTATCAACAGTGTAACTCTGTCAGAAATCTGCTGGCTTGCAAAAGTCCACAATAACAACTTCAACAAAAGCTGGCAGTTCTGACAGCCAGTCTGTCTCCCTCAGTTCTCCCACACACCTGTATACATCTATATAGACACATAGAGCAGGAGGGAGAGAAAATAAAATAAGTCTTAAGGTTTTTGCCCATATCTCTCTGACATTGGACAAATAGCTTTTCCCTTACAGTCTTTTACGTATTACCACGCTCTCAGCAAGCTTATAGAGCAATTCTAGAGAAAAATGAAATATTGAAGGTCTAATCCTTTATTTAAAAAGCCACCAGATATGAATGGTTGGCTCTGACAATTTATTACCAGTTCTGGGAGGGTTGGGAAAATAAATGTTTCATATCTCTTTGCAAGTGACAGATGAAAGGAGGAAAATACTCATCAGCTCTGGAGAGCAACAACGTTTTACTTTATGAAAGAAAATTTTTAAAGTATCAGGAATTCAGGTATTTTCCTCCTTAATGTTCACTGCTGATACTTTTCTAGAAGAACTTTTATCTATTCTTTCACATCAACAGTGGAGCATTAAGATCTTATATTAGCCATTACATTAAAAGAGCAGCATAATTACAGGTTTGTAGTTTCAGGTCAAGAGACTTTTTTCTGAAGGCATATAACACCTCCTGTGTTTTCTGCTTACCCAGGTTGTGAAAATTTTTTAGGCCTTGAGCTATTCCTTAGCCTGTTTTCCAGAACAGCTAGCTAAGTGGTAGCACCTTCTCTCTCTTTGTATTTCTACTACTTTATCAGATATTTCCCCTCATTATATCCACTGTTTTCCTCTCTCCCCTCTCCTTTTTTCAAGCAAAACTGTTACTCACACACAGAGAAACAAATAACAAAATACTGTACTTTGCATCTGGGGGACAATGTTCTGGCTGAGCCCATGAAAAGGCATAAAAGGCCCCCAAAGGAGTAAATTACACTTCTGAACGACAGTATGATGAACTGCCTCTGCTGTGTCCAGGACCAGACCTGCAGCCATGCCCTTCACATTAGAACCAGACCAGAAGAAATAACTAGCTGGTAGAGGGTATTTGGAGAAATTATTGCTGAGTGCCTGTACTGTAAAGCTCTTTCACAATTCCTTGCCACAGATGGGCCTCTGAAGAATGGTTGAGAAAAGCCATAATTTCAGTGCCAATCAACTGGCCTGCTTGCACAGCTCTGAGTGGCTCAGCTTTCAACAGGCAAGGCAGAAGGTCCCCTCACACCAGCTGCTGGGCAGGTCTGAACACAAATAACATATGGCTTCCCATAACAGCTCCTTCATTGTCGTGCTAAGGGATGCCTGATGGAGGACCATGTATTGTGACACCACAAATGACATATTCCAAACATTATTTGGATATCAGTTAAGACTGTGAGATCACTTCCATTTTCTGTGCCTACCTGCTGAAATGCACATGTAAAAGATTTCTCAAAATCTATTATTCCTCTAGAAATGGGTTTTAATTTTGAGATGACTGTTGGATTTTATGCCATCATTGGTTGTGACAGTGGTTACAAGGGTTGCAGGACGGAGAGGTGAGAATGTTGACTTCATGTTCAGAAGGCTTGATTTATCATTTTATTATATATACACTACATTATAACTATACTAAAAGAAATAGAAAGGAAAAGTTTTCAGAAGGCTAGCTAAGCTAAGAATAGAAAAGAATAAATAACAAAGATCTGTGTCCCGGCAGAAAGCAAGAGCAGCTCTGCCGTGAGTGGTCAGTAAATCCAAACATCTACAGGAGACCAATCACGGATCCACCTGTTGCATTCCACAGCAGCAGATAACTATTGTTTACATTTTGTTACTGAGGCCACAGCTTCTCAGAAGGGAGAAAAATCCTAAAGAAAGGATTTTTATGAAAAGATGTCTGTGACAATTGGTATGCATCAATTTGAACACGACCCACTGTCATGATTCTGCCTTGTGGTGCCTCTATACAGCAAAGAGAGATAGAACATCCTTGTTCTATTTTTATTCTGCTTCCTTGTTTTGAGCCTCCCCTGGTGTTCAAATGCACATTCAAACCTACTCAGATCTCAATGTCTCTCTTTGGCAGTTGTACTGATTTTCATACAAAAGGCAAGCAGGTGTGTATGGCTCTGCAGATATTACTTTTCTGCATCCACTCTCCTTGCCTTATCCCAGAAATGAAGTGGTCTGGATTTCAAACATGAGGAAAAAATGCCAGAGTTTTGTTAAGAGAATACAACTCTCTGGGTTCTGTATCCTTCAGAAGGGAAACCCTGAGCAGATTGGCATAAAAAAGCCAGTGAAGTCAGAGAGAAGATTGTTAACTTCTTCCTCAAACCCCAGGGGCTTTACAGAAATATAGGGTAGGCTTTTGGACTTCTGTGTGGGTACTAAGCAAGTTTCAAGGCTGGGAAGATTAGTCAGCCTTCACGGGTAGGCTATTCTTGGCAATGCTCTTTTCGCCCTCCTCTTAGCAGCCTGGAAACCTCATTGGTAGGTTGTATTTTAGGTGGAAATCAGTAGGTGTTTGTGAAAGTAAATGAGCAAGAAGGTACACTGGTCCTCAATAAAGGTGATGCAAACCAGAACTAGATCTCCTGTTGAAAGTTATGACCCTCTTTCCTCCTTCAAGCCAGTGAAGGCTTTTTCCTCACCAGCCCTGCTAGAGACACGTTTATGAAGCTTGAAGATGGAGTTCATTGTCCCTCACATGGTGGTGGTTACACTAAGCAGACTGACCCATACTGGATGAGTTACACCTCAGACAGTCCTTAAATGTCCCAGTAAGCAAAACTGTGATTGAATTAAACCACACTCCTGCATCCAGGGCCACACCCATCCCTGTCACAGTGGCCCTTCCAGAGCTGGCAGCTGCTGCAGTGTGGGGACTCCACAGCTGCTTTGGTTTCCTCCTTTCCTCTTGCAGTTCTAAAGGCTGTGAGAGCCTGACGTGGAGGTTTGCAGAAGACACCAACTTAATTAAACAGAAGTTGTCCCTGTAGAGCAACGATAGATTATTTAATTCTCTCTAGACAGCATAGGACATTGATCTCTTCTCAGCTGAAGTTTTCAGATTATGAATATTTGTGCATTCAATATAGGATACAACAAAATGTCAAGTTACACCAAAATTGAATTCTCCCTGTAACTGAAGCATGTTGGACTGATAATCCTGAAGTAAGAAGATGAAAGCTATCAGTATCCTCTTTGTATACACAAATGCATAACATTTCCAGGGCAAATTTGTTGCTGTAGTGATCAAGCCCAAATAATTAGTTGCATTAATAAGATTTTCAATGTTTCTATGCTCTGAGCCCATCATGAATTGCTTGCCCAGTGTGCTAGATGCTTTTTTCTATTCTCAGCACCAGCATTTGGACTCAGCCTATTCACAGCTGAATTATACTAGCAGGTTTTAATTCCAAAATTAATTTTCAGTCCACTCTTGAATTTTTTGTGTGTCTCACCAACAGTCAAACTCAGGGGCTCAAACTGTGATTGAAAAATGAATACAGAGAGTGTCATGAAAACTGCCAAATGAAAATTCAATCTCCAGTGAGTACTGACAGATAAACAGCCTTTTTCATTAAAACAAGGTAAGGTAAAAGCTGGTTTGCCATACAAGTTTTCTAATTAAACAAAAATAAAGCTCACAGCAAAAGTCCTTTAATTCCTCCACTCTGTGAGGTATGCCATGTTACACAGACACCAAACAAAGGCAAAAATCAGAAGAAATTTCCAAATACATTAAAAAAAGAAAGAAAAAGAAAAATCCTTATTTTATTGAAAACTAAGAGGAGAATCAGATAATCCAGGTAGAAAGGCTGGAATGTGTAGTTTCTGGAGATAAGCAAAGGTATAATTTACTTTAACAAATATTAATTTTATAGGGCCCTTTTGGTTTCATTGCAGTTAAAATGATGATAAATAGTCTTATTGGAAAGCACTTACTAAAAATCCGATAAGGATTTAACAAGATCTTTTTCTTCTGCACAAACCTAGGTGTAGTATGTAGAGTTTGTGCCAGCAACTTGCTCAGAATAGATAGCAGAGGTTAGATTTCTGAAGACACTGATGGACTCTCTTCACTGGCATTTTCAGAGACAGCAAAACATCAAAAGACACTGGAAAGGGAATTCAGGTATACAGGAGACCTCATAGACCCGGGATATTCATTATATTTTCTTCTTCTACACTATGTGTCATATCAAATTAAATGTTTATCTTGCAGAAATCAACTTTTGTTTGCATTATTTCCTCTTTAGCTCTGCTTGCACATATAAACCTGTGGCTCTTCTCTTTGGAAGAAGGTGTGCCAAAATACAAATTTTGTGTTCATCCCCTTTAGCGATTTGTGGGTAAACTCAGCTTCTTGTTTCTACCTTTTTGCCTTAATTTCTCAAGAAGTAGACTATAAAAAACTTGTGTGCCAGCACATCAGGGATAAAATCTCAATATGAGCTGGCAAGAGCAGCAGGAAACTGTCAGAAATATCTAAGCACTTTTCTGTTCAATCCTATGCATTTATGGCTAAGCTAAGAAGAAGAGAACAGATACAAAAAAAGATAGGGAAAGAGGAAATGGAGAGGATGATATCTCTATTCTGTATTAAAATGCCCCTGAATTGTTTTGAGTTATTCATAAACCTGTTCTATAGAAACTTGAGTACACATAAATGATTACTGATTCATATCTCAAAACAGGGCAAGCTAGTCCTTAAACCCATGCTTATATATCTGGAAAGAAATGAAATTTTATTAAGAAGGACTTCAATTATGGAAGCAGACACAGGAGGCACTCTGCCACTGAACAGTAAAATATTATGCAGTTCTGTAGAACAGTCTATCATCTCTTAACTCAAGTGTAATTTCAGTTCACAAGATAACTCCTGATGACTTAATCACTGGACCGGTGCTGAAAGATGCATTGGAGGCAATGTTAATAACTCATTGATGTTGATTGAGGTAAGTAGGATAATATCACACACAAACAGACACAAACACAGCTCATCAAGGCTCAAGAAAGTTAATGAAAGTTAGTGGGAGGAATATTAAAGTTGATTGGGATTTTTTAATGAAAAAATTTTATTAGAGACTATTAAAAAGCTACAAATCAGTGGATGAATGAAGGCAGCAATTACTGTGGATGGAAAATGACAATAGGGGAAACAGGAGAAATAGGTTTTAGCATAAATTAGAATTTCTGAAATATAGAAAACTGATGAGAAAATCTAAGCATATCAGGGGAAAATCAACATCTGGCAATTACAAGAATGTTATGAATATTTATGCAAATGTAGCTTCCAAATTTTTATATAAATTTCTAAGATACATTATTTGGTAGCATTAGAACACACACATTACTTGATAGACATGATAAAATTGTAAGTTATACTGAAAAGGCAACACTATTTGGAAACATTTGCAACCTGTGCTTGGGAAAAAGCAGGTGATAAACATAGCCAGAGAGAATATTTAGTTCACCAGCAGATAAAGAGGATGTTAGATACTACACCAGTGTTTCATGATTTTTTATTAAAGCAAGTAGTTCTGGAGAATTCACACCCAAGAATTCTCTGCAAATTCTCTATGGTAAGTCCTGGACACTATTATTCCTACTGTAGAAAATAAATTGTGGAATAAGTAGGAAATACAACAGACAAGAAGAGTCTGAATACTTGTGAGTGCTTGGTGAGGACAAGGTCAGCTATTATAATGTCAGGCAGGTCTGAAAAAATGGAAAATTCATCTAGCTAATAAAGGGCAGGAATGTAGCTAATGCAAATCAACATCTTTCAGTAGAAAATATTATTTTTTTCATTTTTAGAAGATATTTTGATGTACATAAAAACTACAAAGTATGCCTGACTCTCAAGCTGCTTTTCTGCATTCTTTGGACAGAAAAAAGAAGCTCTCCACTGTATTGCTGAAGTGAGCAAAGGCTGTGGAAGTGGCAACCTGAAAAATGTAGCTCTCAAAGAAGAATGAAATGGAAATACTTTTAATGAAGTCCATCACAATACAGCATCTGAGTTTAGCAAACTTACCTAAAAAAAATATTTTCAAAACATAAGTAATAGCAAGAAGAGAGCATTATGGGTGACTTTAACAACATTTAAGTTCTCCTCATTAAAATAAAAAAACTGCAAATGTTTCCTCGGTATAAAAAATTCTTTGCCAAAGAAGACAAAGGCAAAGTGAATGCTATTTACCTGTGTTATAGTGCAAATCAGTGCAATATGGTGTAATGATGTCCTGGGTCCCTAAACCTGAATATTAGGAGTCTGTTTTCTGTTCCTCCCAATTACAATCCATCCTCACAAGGTTAGCCTTCCTCTCACAGTTGCTCTTCTTAGTGCTTCCTTGCAAAATCTTGAAGATTTTCCAGAGAATATGTTCCTTGTTTTCAGTGAAAAATGGTTTATATTGTGAATGCCAGTTCAAGAGAAGTAGGGAGTAAATTTCATTCTTTTGCCTTCTTTTCAGTACACTAAGCAATAGGCATCTTATACACTAGAAAATAACCACTGAAATGGAAAAATCTGAAGTCACCAAGAGAAGGATTGTCTGGGAACAAGGGGGCAAGGCAGAATAAAGCCTCCTTTACCAAAATGCTATAAATTTGAATTTCTGGCTTTACTGGACCCAAGACAAGAATTCCCCTTTTCTGCCTGTACTGGTGATCTGACACTGCAATACTTGAGCATTACTTCTTTCTTTTACATTTTTTATGTTATAATCTGAAAATCAGAGCCGGAAAAAACTAAACTGCACATCTGAAATGCTTTTTGCACGTTGTCCAAGGCCAACTGCTGGATTTTCAGAAATGGCAATTTATAACTAGAAATCCTCCTGTGACCGTGTTCACAGGGGTCCAAGGATGAGGGAAGAGACGAGGATCTGACTCCATGTTTCAGAAGGCCTGATTCATTATTTTATGATATATATTACATTAAAACTATACTAAAAGAATAGAAGAAAGGATTTCATCAGAAGGCTAGCTAAGAATAGAAAAAGAAAGAAGAATGATAACAAAGGCTTGTGGCTTGGACAGAAATCCAAGCCAGCTGACTGTGATTGGCCATTAATTAGAAACAAACAACACGGGCCAATCAAAGATCCACCTGTTGCATTCCACAGCAGCAGATAACCATTGTTTACATTTTGTTCCTGAGGCCTCTCAGCTTCTCAGGAAGAAAGGATTTTTCATAAAAGATGTCTGTGACATCCTCCCATTGCAAATAAACATGAAGGGCAGGTATGAGCAAGTGCCTAAGAGCCACGGAACATACAGCCAGTAATACACACAAGCATTTGAGAGGCACATTAATGAATTGAAGCTTGAATTCAATTAGACACTGCTATTTTGACACTAAGACGTCAGTAAAAAATATCAGTGCTGTTATTTGCCCTGTGACTTTATTAAATAAACATTTGTGCCAAATGAATCCTTCTTTATTTAGGGCTTACCTCTCTTACTCCCAGGTGGAAGTGCAGTGCAGATCCATCTCCCCTCTACACGATTGTTTGCCCCTATTATTAATCAAAGCACCCCATTAAGCATGGTATCAGGCTACTGTGAGTAATCTCCTTGAAATAAGAGAGGCTTGATAGGGCTGAGCATTCCAAAGAATGCTGTAATCATGTGCTTTCTTTGCAAGTGCTCTCAGGAGCACACAAATTACTGCCTTTATTAGAGACCAGCAAATGTGTTTGGACAAAACCAGAGTGGATGCATGCTACCACTCAAACTACAAACCGAACTAAACACAAGCCTTTATACTGATTATGTATATAAAAAAAATCAGTGCATTATTTCTTCTAAACAAGAATTTCTTCTAAACAAGAATTTTTACATATCTGCAGTTCTTGACTGGGAATAAACAGCATTTAGAAACTAGCCGCAAATCAGGCAGTACTGGCAAGCTCCTAACTTAAGCTCAGACAATTTACAAGCATTTTAAATCCAGTGAGACTTTTGATGTCTAAACAAATGGAAACAAATCTCTATATGCTTTGATGTGAATATTTCATCTGAAAGGATCCCACATGTTTGCCAAGTAAAGCTGTCTTCCTTGTTCCCTTTAACATTAATTTTTAGGTAAATAAGGACATGCTGCCATGTTGAAGAAGAAGCACAGAACCTGTGCATATTTGCTACACGTGTAAATGGTGAGGAGGAGCTCATGAGAACACACATATTAAATGAAGTGAATGAGAACTGAAACAAGGAGTATGAGATCAAGCACTTTATCTAGATGCAGAATGACCAGAAGAACTCCATCAATATGAACCCAAGCTATACTCTCTTTAGACTAAATATTAGATGCCTAAAAACCGCCAGTCTGAGCTGGCAAGTCTGAATGGTTACCTTACTGGTAACAAACAGGAACAGTCATGGATCCATAGTACTGCCCTGTTGGGGAGCCTATTTCATGCACAGTGCTGGAAGTTTTACAGGCAAATATAATTTCTGCAACAAACTGAAATGTAATTGAAATGTGGCAGATCTGTGTCAGGGAGCCACAGTATAGCATAGGCAGATTTTCTGCAGAGTTATTGGATTAATTGAAAAATTAACTGCTCATTAACTTCATTTTATTCATAGCTCTAATAAGAGTAGTTACATCAGGCCTTCTCTTTCTCACCCTGTATTACAACATATTCAGTCTTTTCTGTTTGGCTTCACCACCTTTTTCACCCCTGTAGAAAATAACATTTACTCTTTCTCTTTCATTATGGATGGAAGCAGCTTACCAGGCACCACTGCACTCTCATGTAAAAGTCACATCCTGGAAGCTTCAGTCAATATCAGCCTTTTCAAGAGCACCCAAATCCCTGCTGTCAAACATGTGGGATGCTCACAGCCAGCTTTTCTGTCCTCATCACCCACTCATTCCAGTCCAGTGACCTTTCCAGCACAGTAAAAGATGCCAACGTAGTGCAGACATAGAAGAAGAATGCAAATGCCAAGTGCCATTAAATGTGCCCATTGTCTCTTGAAATACAAGTCATTTCTTTCTCTCTGCCAAAAGAAATCTCTTAGATCATTGTGCAAATAAAGCCAACTTGAGGTTATATTGATTTACATTCCTTAAATTCAAACAAGCCTCAGGAATATGTTTAAAGGCTCTATGACTTCTTTAGAAGCTTGCAGAAGGCATTTGAAGCGAGCACATGCTTTGTAGATCACATGTGTACCGTTGTCATTTCAAATACCAAGGCAAGGGCTTCCTAAGGGAGCTAGCTGTCCTAGGCACTGCAGCTTCAGAGGACAGCTGGACACCTACTCCCCTTCAGGTCTCAGAAAATCACAAAGTCCTAACAAAGAGACAATCAAAGTCTTTTAATGAGAATTTATAGCTTATTGCCTTCTTACCTGTTCAGCTGACATGAAAGCGTTTTAGAAAGGGAAAAATGTCAACCTTTCATGCAGCTGAAACTTGATCTCAGTTGTATCAGAGTGCTGGATAGCCTTTGAACAAGAGGAGAGGTGGAATTAGAGAAGTGATTAATGCTCACTGGTTTCATAGACAGTCTCTGGCATAACATATTTTGCTAGCAGGTCAGTCAAGAAGTAAGGTTAGTTTTAGCTCAGAGCTCTCTGTCTCTCTCTTTATGGGGAGATTTAGGAATTAATTAGGGTAACTGAAAACGTTGAGAAATAGATATTTCTAGTGGACATTTTTAATAAAAATATACTTCTATTGCCAACTGATTCTGATGTCAAAGTTTTCTTCTTAACCACATACTACCAAAATCAGAAGTTTTCAGAGTTTGAATGACAAGCAACCAAGGGCAAACACAACGATGAATTTAGAAATTAAATAAATAAAAAACACTTTCTCTTAGAGAAAAATGTAAGACTATTGTGAAGCCCACAATTACTGCATAAAATCCAACTTTTAGGGCATTTGCACAGTATATTTCTGTCAATATCAGAGAGCAACAAACAAGAAAAAAATCTTTGCTAAACTGCAGTGCCAGAGTGAGCATAGGAATTTCACTTGCACATCAGGCCAACTGATTTACAACTACCACATTTGGCCTCCTAAATTTAGTCAAAACTCAGTCCTGTGCTGATGCAGACTACACTTCTTTTAATAACCTAACTCCACAGATCTCCAACCAGAACATTTTGAATGAAGAAAACAGTGTGAATGACCACAGACATAAATGGGAAAAGATTTTTTTTTCCCCTACCTCCTTCACTTTAGGCAGCATTAATGGAGTCTAAGATGGAATGTGACTGTTTTTGTAAGAGTTAGTCTCCACAAGGACACATGCAAAGAATGAAGTTATAATCCAAACCCATGTTTTCATAATTTTTCAATCAGAATTTTCATTGGTACTCATTATGGTTGGACTCAGTGATCTTAGGGGTCTTTTTCAGTGTAAAACTTTCAATGTTTCTGATTATTTGCCATGAATGCAATTCCTCCATGGGTAATTAAGCTTTATTTAGCAGCCCAGCACACAAAGGAAAAATTAAAAGGAAAAAAATCCATTAAATAGTACTACTTTGTATTCCTGCCAGCCAGGAAGCAGTTGGACACCTAAATACACAGGTACTTATTTTGAAGGGTTTTCAAAATTCATGTGAATTCAATGAGAAACAGAACTGAAAATGTGGCTAGAAATCACTAAGGAGCAACACATTGCTTAAGTTTATTCAGATCTTATTCATGTATTCTAAGAAGGTTGAGATTCTTTTCTGACAGAGAAAAAAAGACAGACTGAAGCCTGAACTCTGTAGCAAAATTACCTCTGAAATTATCCCTGTATCTATTAGAAATCAAGATTTAGATATTCCCTTTTAACCAGTGCTGCATATTTAATTCTTGGTTAACTTTTGTAAAGAGCTATATAAGTGCAGAAATGTTTTCTCTTTGTGCTTCTTCTGCCAAATCTTGTAATTTTTTTTCTAAGAATCTTTTCTTCTCTGGGTTACACAAGGTAACATGGCTGTGCTCACAGATCTACAAATAATAGCAGTAATAACATCAATAATAATAAACTGAATAACTCTTTTTTCCTGTTCATTACATTGCAGAATTAAGCCTCAAAAAGTTGTATTTCCTGCTAATGGGAATGGTAATTGCTCATTTTTTTTCCCTGATGATAAAAATGAAGTCATACTTTTATTATGGCTGCCTATTTTAATGTAATTGTCATTTTTGGGCTTTGTGCAATAACTAAAAGTAAGACAACACTGCTGTGCCAACACCCAACAGCATCTTTACTCAGTTAAATATAATTGTAGCAAATTTAGACAAATGTTGTAATAGAATAATCTGTGGTGTACTGGGTTTTGTAGTTGAATATACAGAAACACCTGCCCGTAGTTGTTTCAGAATGTATTTCCTCACATAAGCTTTACACATAACAAAATCATAGAGTTATATTAAACTGTTGGTCCATTAAAAAGATTGTGTCTGTAAATCCTAATCATAACATTCATAAGAAATACTGAAGGTAATTAATATTAGAGTGATACCAGTCACTCTAAAAAAAACCCAGAGGACAAAAGGCAGCACAGGGGAGCTTTAATTTTATGCTGGTGCACACTGTGGGTTTTTCTTATTAAAATTTAAATTCTTTCTTCTTTTTATAGCAAGAAAGACTGTTTAAACATTGTACTTAGAAAAAATGTTAGAAATGCTCCTGCTGAAAGGACATTTAGCAATGAAAATGCAAATCTGAAATCTAAAGTAAGTTACTGATCCTCCACAGGGCTTCATGGCAGTAGAAAGAAAAATCAAAGGTCTTCAGTATGGTTGGAGTTAATCTTGAGTCCAAATATCTTCTTGTATTAAGGATTTTTCTGAACCTCTGACAGTTTCTCATACTGCTGCTATCTGCCATAATCTGGTATTTAGCAGAAGGATTAACATCTGGCTGAGAATTGTCTTTTCTCTACCACCTGAATTCTATTCAGATTTGTCAGGCATATTAAAAAAAATTTTGCTTCTTAAGGAGGAAAATGCATAAAGGGATTATGAAAACAGTTTGCAGATTAATTCTTTCCCAGAAATTTCTCCTTGAAGGTACAACACTTTTGAAGTTCTGTGGCAAATTTCATAGCTGAATATTCAACACATAATATATACATTTTCATTCACATTTTAAAGTGAATTATTTTGGCAGCCTTCAACTTCCTTCTGAATTCACTTTCCTAAATACATTCAGTGATAGGAATATTTGATAAAACAATTAATGTTGCAGAATATTTTGTGGACAGAAAGCTTATTTGAAATAATGCATTGGAAAGTTAAATTTGAAAGTAATTGTCCTCTCTTTGGGAACAAAAAAAAACAAATCACTTTTTTTGGTTCACTGAAAACCACAGCAATGAAGACTTACAACAACAATTCACCAGTCTAGTTGCCATCAAAGTGTAGTAATCATTGCCTGACTATAAAACTGGGTAGCAGAGACAGAATGTTGAATAAGGTTGCCAATAAGTGTCTGGACTGGGAATAAAATTCAGGCCAAGCCATCAAGTGTTCTCTCAACTCTGTTCATGAAATCATAATGAATGGTTTGTTAATCAGTAGGATAGAAACTAAGTGCATCATCTGTGTTGGTTCATAAAAATGAACACTGATTCCAGTATTGCTCTGCAAGCACTATCACAAAGAGGGTGCCCTGCATGTTGGTTAAATACTTTCTTAAATTGTCCAAACACTTCTGATTCCAAGCCAAATTCTTGTGACAGCTGAGCTCAATAGAGGTTATGAAAGTCAGACAACTTGGGAGCTCTAAACCAGGTGAATTAGCAAAATGTTATTTAGTAAAGATGTGTTTTAAACTCTGATGGAATCTATTAAGGAACTCTACAAGTGTTCTGTATGTTCACAGACTGTTCTGGACAAAATTACTGTTCCTGTTGATTTATTTTTTTGGACTAGAAGGACTTGGTCCACAGAACACCCAGATTCTAATCAGAGGGCTAGAGGAGAGCCTGCAGGCTCATATGTTTAAGTGATGTTTCCATGGATACAACTGACTTGAGTTTGTGAACTTACCTTCAACAAGTGGCAAAACATATCTTCCCAAACTTTTGAGTGTCAGGATATAGATATCACTTGTCCATGGAATAAATGTGAAGCCAGGGACTGGAGTGCAGAAGCAAGGAAAAATGCACTTAACTTGCATTGCTAATCTGAAACTGCAGCAGTGTGTGCTGGGCAATCTAGACCAGGCTAGGTAATTTTGTGGGTAATTTTCAGCAACATTTAGGCTGAAATAATCAACAGCACAAATAAAGACCAAGAAACAATTGGTTGTGAGGAAGTTCTGGAAAAAAAAACATGTCAAAGGGATGCTGTGGGCCATCAACCAAACATGAGTCAACAATGCCATGCTGTTTCAATGAAAAGAGAGCTGCATTAGGCTCTATTAACAGGAATAGCTCACCAGACATGTGATGCAATCCTTCCATCCAAACCCTGTCTGAAATCCTGACTTCTATTTAAACGCCCACAGAGACATGTCTAGAGAATGTCAGATGTCCATGGTGGGAAGAACAAGAAGCAGTGGGCATTGCTGCAAGGAATATTCAAGTATGCTATTAGGAGAACTTTTTAGCAGTAAGTATAGTGCAGGCATGTAATATATTGTCAGGGAAAATTCTGAAATCTCCACAACCATGAGTCATCAAGAGAAAGAGGAATGACAGAAACACAGACCACCACGACCTGAGGCTGGAACAAGCTTTTGATTCTGGGCTGCATTAAAATAAATGGCACTGGAACATCAGGAAACACTAAATAATATAGCCATCCTGAATTTCATCATACTAACAGACTATCTTACCACATCAATCCCCAGAGTATATTAAAATTAACAGTATGAGCAAAGACATATTCTAAAGGTGACCACTTTTCTAAATATTTATTTTGTTCATACTAGAACTACTTCAGTCTTTTTGACAATTGTCAATTTTGACAAATCCCTCAGAAGTCCAGGAAATTGTTCAGGAAGGTAGTTTTCTACGTGAAGAATATGCAGAGATATATACTGAATACTCCATTCTGCCCTAGCTTCATTCTGCCCTCACTTCTTTTTACACTATCTATCCAATGTCCCCCAGGAAGTTAATTTGGATATGCAATGGTAAGAATGAGAAGGAAACCCCAAGGAAGCCCTAATGATGAATACTGTAACAATAGAAACAGATTTTCTTACAAAGTTCCTGTAACAAGTCAGAGATGAAAAACTTCACCCAATACTCAACATTTCCATTCATTACTCAGTTTTTGTGGAGGCACAGAAAGGATATGATGAATTACATCCCAAGCTGCAGGGGGAACAAGAACGTATGATCTTTTGCTATAATTAGGAGGAGTACCTCAAGCAGAGCATTGATTGCCTGAAATTGTATCTGCACTATAGGAGGCAAATGGTGGACTTTGCTTAAATGAAGCCTTTTTATGAACAGGGGCATGTCACTGGGTCATTACCTGCTGGGGCTGGGCAGCACTGTGGGGCAGAAATGTGGGAGAAGTTTAGGATTCTGCAGAGTGCTACAGGGCCTCTCAGTCTTCCTCATGCTGTGCATCAAATATGGGGAGCTCAAAGAAAATTCAGAGTAGGCAGTGGGAGCTTATGAGCTCCAAGCCCTAATGCAGGGGAGCACAAGACTGAAACGAGTTGTAGGGTTTGTATCCTTTCCATCCTTCCCCAATAAATCTGCTTCTGAGTGGGTTTCATCTGACATGTTCACTGTAAATGTCCCTACATTCACTAAGATGTTAGCTTTTCCATCCAAAAAAAAAAAAAAAAGAGATTTAAAATCAAAGTGGCTGGTCTAGTGGTAATAACAGCAAGTTTCTGGCTGGGTTATAAAGAGATAATGTTTTATTGGTTGATGTGGTAGATGGCACTTAGTAGGTCACTTGAATAAAAGCAATGATTTCCCCTTATTCTGGCAGGAGCTATTGTACATGTTAGACTGAATAATTTCTTTTCTGAAGATTTAGAGATATTTTCTTTACTGTAATTGTCATACTACACTGACAATCTGAATACCATTACCTCAGTAATAACTGAAATTTAAAAGTGGAATAGTGCCATTTGAAGACAAATACAAAGGATATAGAAAGACTTGTGCTATTCTTTTCTCTCCCTTTTATTCTGTGTGTCTTTTAGTTGAATTTATTCCAGTGTGAGCATTTTTTCTTCATTTTAACATCGCCTAATGGATTTTACATCTCTTGGCTAAACTTACCTCTGATATAGCATTCAAGCAATTAATGGAGTCCTTTACAGCAGATCTGGCTCAGACATCAAACCTGAATTTTTTAAAGGAAAAATTATCATTAACATATGATGTAAAGACATGCTGAACTGAATCAAGAACTGGAAGTGGGAACTGCTAGGAAATGGGCTTTAAAACCATACAAGTGCTCCAAACCAAAATGTTACCTTGGACTCAGAGAAGATGCTCAGGCTAATAGGAATGGGTACATGAATTAACAGACTACTCTTCCTCACTTTGAACCTCTTAGAAGCAGTTCAGGTCATCTAAATATTTAAACATTTGAATATTTAAAGGTTCTTAATGGGAGTTGAGAGCACTTTGGTTTTTTTTTTTAATCTCACTTTAGTGTTGAGAGTAGAACAAGATAATTCAGGCACTTGAATGTGCTGCTTGTGACTTAGCAAAGCCAACTTAATGTCTGGCTGCTGTGCACAGGGACAGTCTCATCAGTCTCCTGAATTGCCAGACCTGAACTAACCCTAAACAGTAAAAAAAAGAGAGAAGAAGAAAAGGTGGTTATCTTTTTCTGATTTAGCCTTCTTAACATGCTTCTTCAAGGATCAGATGCCTGTGCCATCAGGAAGTACAGTTTTGATAATTGCATTAGAAAGAGATGGCTGAGAGCAGGATCACACCTCTTGGCAGCAGCTACCTGGGAAATGTCTTTAGTTGTACTACAAGACCATGCACAAAAGTAGATGAGATGATACAATTCCCATAGTGTGCAAAAATGGAAGGATGGGGAGCTCAGAAGCAGCCAAATGTGCCATTACCCGAGAAGAATGATAAGGAAAACTCTGGACAGCTTTCTCCCAATGAAATGTTATTGTCCTCATTAAACGTTTTTACTAATATGCAGGGGAAGCAGGAGAAAGGATAGATTGGAAATAAATTTTACAAGGTTGATGTCTGCATCTCTGACCTGCTGTGTGGAACAGAAGTGATGGGTACAAGATGGTTACAAATGCACTCAAGATCAGAAATGACAAGGGGAAATAAAAAATTAATCTAAAAAAACATTTCACAGTTCACGCACAGTTAGGTGCAACTTAGATTTTTTTTAAATTCCCTTCTCTATTTGGGATTCACTTTACTTGATGTAATATGTGTTGTTTTATACTTATGGGAGCTGACTTATGAATAATACAATTAGTCAGTTTGGGCTTTCAGAAAAGGTCTACACTTACTACAATGTATCAAATTTAAGCAAGGGATACTTTGCACTTTTTGTACACTACAGGATAACTATGAAGAAGTCATAACTTTGTTGAAATAATTATTTTCCTCTCATTACATCATAACTGAGTTAGACTCACCTCATTTAAATTCATATTAGCATCTGAGTGTAACAGAGTAACAGCACAAGAATCCTATCTTAGGATTTGCATGGCTCAAGCAAATACAACGTGTGGGCTGGTGTGACAAGCTGCCTGTTCCACACCACAGTAAGCCCTGACATGGGGAAAACACCAGGTAGCCTCACCCTCT
Organism: Melospiza melodia melodia; assembly: GCF_035770615.1. Taxonomy (NCBI): domain Eukaryota; kingdom Metazoa; phylum Chordata; class Aves; order Passeriformes; family Passerellidae; genus Melospiza; species Melospiza melodia. The sequence continues at coordinate 11,942,305 of NC_086199.1, forward strand.
GTGTGTTGCTTGCCAGTGTTTTCCTACACAGCCAGGCTGAAACACAGGAATCCATAAAAGACAATTGCAGAACTAGTTCTGAGAAAATCAAAAGTTAAAATTATGTGTGATTGATGAAGAGTTCAGTTTTCAAACTTGCATCAGATGCCTTGCTAATGTATATCTGCATGTCTACCAAAACCATAGAATCACAGAGTAGTCTGGGTTGGGTCTCCAAATATCATCCAGAGTGACCCACCTGCCATGGGGGAGGTCACAGACACACTAAGATAAGTGGGAGTGTTGATCTTCTGGAGGGCAGGAAGGCTCTGCAGAGGGATCTGGACAGGCTGGACTGATAGGCCAAGGCCAATGAGGTTAAACAAGGCCAAGCTCTGGGTCCTGCCCTTGGGGCACAACAACTCCTGCCATGCTAAAGGCTGGGGACAGAGTGGCTAAAAGGACTTGAGGGTGCTGGTTGACAGTGGTTGAATATCAGCCAGCTGTGCCCAGGTAGCCAAGAAAGCCATTGGCATCCTGGCCTGGATGAGCAAGTGTGGCCAGCAGGACCAGGGCAGGGATTGTCTCCCTGTGCTAGGCACTGGTGAGGCCATACCTCAAATCTTGTGTTAATTTCTAGGCCCCTCGTGACAAGAAGGACATTGTGGGGCTGGAGTGTGTCCAGAGAAGGGCAATGGAGCTGAGGAAGGGTCTGGAGCACAAGTCCTGTGAGGAGCAGCTGAGGGAGCTGAGGGTGTTTAGCCTGGAGAAGAGGAGGCTTGGGGAGACCTTATTGCTCTCCACCTATACCCAAAAGGAGGTTGTCACAGACTGGGGGTTGGTCTCTCCACCTGGGTGACAGGAAAAAAGGAAAAGGCCTCAAGTGGCACCAGGGGAAGTTCAGATTATATATTAGGAAAATTTTCTTCACAAGAAGGGTGGTTAAGCATTGGAACAGGCTGTCCAGGGAAGTGGTGGAGTCACCATCACTGAAACTGTTCAAAAAGAGTATTGGAGTAGCACTTGAGGACATGGTTTAATGGTGAACATGGTGGTAGTGCTGGGTTGGCAGCTGGATATTTACCTTAAATGTTTTTTCCAACCTTAACAATCCTGTGATTCTATCTTCAACTGGATCTGGTTACTCAGAGCCCCATCCAACCTGACCTCCAAAGTTTCCAGGGGTGGGGCACCCACCACCTCTCTGGAGAACTCATGCCAGTATCTCATTGCACTCATTATAAAAAAAAAAGAAATATTTCTTGCATCTAGCCTAAATCTACTATCTTTTAGTTTAAAATTATTACCCCTTGTCCCGGCACCATAAGCCTTACTGAAGTTTGTTTCTCTCTTTCTTACAAAGCCTCTTTAAGTATCAAAAGGCAACATCAAGGTCTCCCTAGAGTCTTTTCTAGGCTGAACAAAGCAAACTCAGCCTTTCTTCACAGGAGAGGTGCTTCCACTTTCTGATCATTTTTGTGGCCCTCCTCTGAACCTGCTCCAACAGTTCCATGTCTTTCCTATGCTGACGACTCCAGAGATGGGTGCAGTACTACAGTGAGGTCTTACCAGAGTAGAGTAGAAAAATCAAAAGAGAGCAGAAAATCAAAGGATAAACACACAAATATATTTTGCAGATGGAATCACAAATCCATTGTCAGTCCACTGAAAGAATGAAATTATTAAACTGATCTTCCTTACTGTTATTTAGCCTTTATACCATTGGTGAAAATGTTAGTGTTCTTCTGACATTCACTGTTCTCACTGTAGTTTCTTTGGAGCATTATCAGTATCCACCAGTTACTGATCCATTCTTCTTTATTATAGACTAAAATCCACTGTTAGCTCCAAACCAAGATATTGAAGCTGACCACACATTTTGTCGCTTATGTGAAAAAAAAATTAAATGTTCAATTGATCTGCAGTAAGCTCACTGTCTGATTTATATCATCACAGTGGTTTCCTTTTGGTCTGGAGACTAACAGACTGTGAGCTGTTAAGAAAAAAAAAAAACAAACCAAAAACAAACCAAAACAAAACAACCAGAAGCAAAGGGGATCAAACAGAATCTTTTTTAAAATGATCTCTGAGTGAAAAATCAAGGACATATTGTGCTTTATTGAATACCTGTCTTTTCTGAGTCGGATTAGCAGTGGCAAGAGTCCAGAACTCCTGCTAATCCCTGGATTTTTTTTCAAATTTGTCTTGGCAAAGTTTGAGGCCATATTTATGAAAGGGCAGTAATGTTATTGCTTGCTTTCTTTTCCAGTTCTATTTCCAGACCATTAGAGGCTCTAGATTCCTAATAGTTAAAAACTTAGGTGCCTAATGCAGGTATTCTGTGGTGGCAAAATACAAGTGAAATATTGCGCCTGTGATGAAGGACAGAGCTCTGCTGTATCAACCATGTAACTGAGTTCATTTTGCTATGGAAGTAAAGGACTTCTATTAGCATCCACACAAGCCACCAGTGCAGAAGCCTAAATCTCTCTTTGCAAAGAGCAGGCCACAGCAAACAACCAATTTTCTAATATATCAGCTTGTATGCTGCAACAATGCCAAGGAGAAGATTGATGCCAGCTTCAATTAAAGGCTAAGAACACCACCCATGTGCATGTGAGTGGTTTTATTTTGAGGCTTTGGAACTGAATGTAAGAATGGTTTCACAGAAGTGCTGAAGATCTCCTCACAAAAAGTCATTTATGTTAGAGCCATCAATGTCAAGCTGGTCATCTAGACTGGAAGTCTTCAATGAGGATAGTCATTTCAGGCAATTTAGGGAAAAGGGAATAAATTTTTGTTTAAAGCATTTTATTTAAGGTATATTTTTTCCAAAATTTTACCACAGACATCCAAATATATTAGCTATTATTTATGAAGACCTACAATTTTTTTGAATTAGAGACAAAACAAGATAAGAAACTTTTTAGGAGGAGCAGCTTGTGGCCTCAGGAACAAGAAGCACAGTCTGAACATCATGTCAGGAGAGAGTTAAAAATAGCTGGTCTGCATCGTTTGACCTGATCCTGCACTTTGTGTGCACAGGAGCAGATGTGCTCATTTGTCAAGCGGTGGCTGGTGACAGCGCTTTGTACCAGCACAGAGGGACAGCGTGCCCCAGAACCAAGTCAGTGTGAAGCTCAGTTCATGGGTCAGCTCTGGGAGCAGTCAGGAGCCTCCCCACATGTCAGCAGACATCGCACACCTCTGGCCTGAGAGTGAGTGGGGCACAGTGAGCTGACCCCACCACAGCTCAGCTGAGCCTCCTGCCCTTGGCGCTGCTCCTGCTCCCAGGCTTCCTTCCCAGCCAGCTACAGACTGACCTGCAGGAGCAAACAAAAAGCACAAGCTCTCAGGTCCCATCAAACTCCTCCCCACAACTTTCCCTGCTAAAAGAGAGGGGAAAGAAACTGCATAGTGTTGCAGAAAGTCACAATGAAAGGGATGGTTGAAAGTCATTACCTGTCAGATCCTCTGCTTGAGCAAAGCCATCGAACCTAAACATCCTTTTAGTTTTAATGGAGCAGCAGAAGGGGATTTTGTTCCAGAGGAGAGTACTGTGCTATCTAGGCCATATATGCCTTTAAACTTCCTAACTTAAAAAATGATACAAAACTGAATTAGTTAATCATTTTATTCCCATGTCAGTAAAACCCCTTGATCATGCAAAATCTCACACACGTGTCTGAATTCAGAAGGTGTCAAAAGCGTACTAAAAAACCACCAAAATAAAAAAAATAACCTGCCACTTTTTTCATACATTTTTCCTTCCCCCCATTGATTTAAGCTTCCTAAAGTATTTACATTACTTTAAACTGTTTTGCAACATTTCCAGCAAGTCTCCTGTCTGGTATCTCCCTGCTACATGCATGACCTCTCTTAATGCAGCCATGCTCTTGCCTGGCTTTTCACTATATTTACTGTAGCACTGGCTGCTCTTATTAAAACCTGGACACATTATGTACTTGTGCGTCTCTTATTTCTATGAATTTAGTAGAAATCATTTTAGACTATTATTTTTCTGTCATATAGCTATTAAGGATAGAGCGGGTCATCACTTTGATTGTATGCTAGAGTCTATGGGACTCAGACACCCAAAATTTAAAGACTTTACCAGAGCCATATGGCAAAACGTTGCCGTATTTGAAATGCCACTCAATAAGTAATTTAATTAGAAGGCACCCTAGCTGTAAAGACATTCCTTTAACATTAGTGCCAGAATGCAGATCTGCAGACAATTCTACAAAGAAATTGGTATTTAAACATTCCGTGCTTCTTCTGGCTCGTCAATTTTTCTCTCCTTTTCTCCATGAAGTTTTTAAGGTCTACAGAAGGCAGTAGCTTAACATATGAAGATCAATTTTCAATTCAAACAAAAGAGAGAGAGAGTAAAAGATTGTGAAACTTTCCAGTTGCTGTATGGGAAACACACCAGCATCCTGATGCAAAGAATTGTCTGAAGTAAATACTGTTTATCTCATGCCCAAAGGGTGGATAGCAGGGAATTCACAGCAGGCAAGGAGACTGTAAATCTTTGGTACAATGCACCTTAATGGTCCCATGATGCATCATTAAGATGATGTGCCCAAATCTAGCCACACTGACAGACCACATATCCCTCAGGATATTAAAAAAACTAAAACAAAACAATCAAAACCAAACAAAAACCAAATCACCACCAAAAACCCTGAGCCTTTGCAGAAAGCCAAAAAACATATTTTGGGTTTTAAATTATCTATTTGTGATCATAAAAATATTTAAACTTCATAATATCTAAATTTGAAGTTTAAATGGGGGAAAGTGTTATCTCTGACTAGTTTTTCTGGTTTGTGGAATCAGTATGAAAGTGGTTTAGGTTGCTGTGTAAAATGATTTCTAAAAACTTTTATTATCTCTCTGTGTCCCAAGACAGTTCTTACTCTCTTTAGGGGAAAAAAGAAGGCCAGAATGTTGCTTCTTCATTACTGTTAGGTATCTTTTCTGTTTCTTTTCCCTCCCACATTTTTATACCAGTAAACTAGCTGCAATCTCACTTTTTTTCTTTCTCATTATTAGGATATCATTAAGAGCTGTTGGATCTGACAAAATTTCTTCATTGATCTGCATCCTGGTCTTCCCAGAGCTTTGGTCTTTGCTTTTTGAAAACTTGGATACCTTAAATTCCATTAAGGAAAAAAAACCAAAAAAACAGAAAACAAAAAACCAAAACTGTAGATTTTTTTTTTCGTGGTTTCAAGGAGAAAAACTTGAGTCAACTGAGGAAAAATTGTGTCCTGCCATCCATGAAGAGCAGGGAAAGAAAAACCCAAACAGCTGGCCTGCCTTTTCCTCTGGCCACTGGATCCTTAGAGCTGAAAGCCATTTCCTTAGGTGAGCATTATTAAAACTTCAAAAGTTTCAAATTTTCCATGAAGGGAACATACTCCAGAAAGACCTGTACTAATGAAGGAGGATGGGTGCTTTTTGTCAGGCCAATACTGGCTGCCACTCCCACTCCCATGCAGTCAAAATCTGCAAGGCCACAGCTGTGGATAGCCACTGGTGAATCTTCTGTTCTGCCTCTTGTATTCGTGTAATTTATATGAAATTTCTCTGTTTCTCTAACAGTGAAATTACAAGTCAATCTCTCTAAATGATGACAGGTACAATGCAACCAGCTCTCAGCACCAGTTCCATGTCTGTGAATACTCAGAAATGTATACTTTGCTGTATTGAGGGCAACCTCTGTCTTCTGGTCAAGAAAGATAGAAAAGTGGGCTGGATTCAACCCTTTTTGGGCTTGTAGATGAAGCTCCTTCTCTGAATTAGTCCCTCAAAGAACATCCTGCTGATGCCTACGTAAGTAACCTAGAAAGCTTTCTGAATAGCCATAAAACAGAAACTTGATTTCTTATTTAAAACCCCCCCCAAAAAACACACACACACAACAAACCCTCTAAAAACCCCAAGGCAAACAAATAAACCCCCCCAGAAAACCCACCAACCAAAATAAGCAAACCGACTTCAAACATACAAACAAGAAAAAAACTAACCCTCAAAACCTTTCAGCAAAACTGGGACAAAGAAAAAATTAAGGGAACAATTTCGCCCATCCCCAAAATTTTTGCTTGTATGTAAAAAATCTATTACGATGAATAAATAATACAAAGACTTAGGAAATAAATGAGGAAAATGGCTGAGGAAATTAAAATAACCCTCTGTTCTCCCTTCTGTGCACCTGTACTCCATGCTACTTCTATTCACAACTAGGGTAGAATTTCCTGAGGAGGAATTAGGGCTTTTATTGGCAGAACTACACAGCACTTTACCCTTGGTAAAGTTTTCCATTTAAAATCTCTAATCTGCATGTTATCTGATTCTGAGTAACCTTCTTCTAAGTAGAATTTATGCACTCACTCTCTTGTAGAACGCCCCTTGGGACAAGAGGCTATGTATAGCACTTATTCACTTAAATTTCTCATTTATTTTTTTAAAAAAAGCTCACAAGTTCTTCCAAGTTAGTTTCTTTGTAATGATTTGAATTGATTGCTTCACAGCAGCATAGCAATGCACTGATCAAGGGTGGCAAGAAGAGCATGCTCATGCTTGACATATTAGAAAAAAAATTATATATTTGGTAGTTTGAAAAAGTAATAAAATGACCAGAGTGGGAAAAAGCCCCCAAGAAATCACAATGATATGGTGTTTAAAATGGGAATTAATCAAATAATAATCAGCCTGAAAACACAGACTCATCCTCGCTTCCCCTGCACAGCAAAATCTTCTTGCCATATTTTTCTTGAATTTAGATGGTAAGTATTGCCTGCATGGGTTATTTTCAGATTATCTGACAAGTAAACATATTTTTAGATCTCTTAAAAAAAAAAAAAAAACTAAACAACTGGGTTTTAAAGATATAGACATTTTTTTTTCAGAAAATAAATAAATGAGTAAAAAAAAGTCTTTGAGAAAAGCCTTTGAGAGATGCAGCCATGAATGTTGCAGCAGGAAGCCAGAGGATGCTTAGTGTGTCACATCTGGCCCCATCTTTGAGTGCTGAGCGCTGGAAACCTGAAGCTGTGCCATTTTGGAGCTCCAGCTTTACTGGAATGGAGCCTAGAACCTTTCCTGGGAATAGCCTACTCTGAATTGGATGACCTTCAGAGTTCATCTTTCCCTCACTCTTATCCACATCTGAAGCATCTGGCAGAAAGAGGAAAGATAGGAAAAGCTGTTCAAATTAGTAGGTAGGGAATTGTGACCAGTCAGGTTTGACAGCTGTCTGCAGATTCTATCATGTAGGGGGAACCTAAAGTTGTTCAAGAACTTTTTTCATGGTGCACATCCTGCAATTTCTTTGGCTTCCTGCCACCTTTTCAGAAGCCCAGATACAATCCATAATTTTTGGATCAATTATGTCAAAGTGACATAACAAATCAGACAAATTGTCTAATTGCTTTGACCACTGACATGAAATTTCTGTATATGGTACCCCCACCTCAGAATTTTCAGCCTTGAGCACCGTGAAGAAGATAACTTAATATTTGATTAGACTCCTGATGCATTCTGAAAGAAACCCTAAAAAACAAGAAAAATGAACCAAACAAATAAACAAAAAACTCCTCAAAAAAAACCCCAAACAAACCAACCAAAAACAAAAAAAAAAAAAAAAAAAAAAAAAAAAAACAAAAAAAAAAAACACCTAAAATGAAACAAACCAAAAAACCCAAAAAAAAACCCCAAAAAATAACCCCAGGAACTATACTCTGCTTTTGAGAAACTCCGACATGCAGTGATGTATTTCTATAAGGTGCTGGAAGACATCAAAACCTTGAATTTCTCAAATTCTGTTCTGGGACAAACAACATAGAGTATATACAAAGCTCTTACTTAAAAACCAACAATCAGACATTAAAAATATGGTTTCTTTAAATTTACCAAGTGCCATCACAAAGACAACTTAGGAAAATATTTGTTAGCTGCAGCTTCAAACTCAAACACTTAGTTTGTGTCTTCTGGTTTTGTCTTGCACTCAGATTTCTTTTTAAGGGTGAATTCTGCATGAGCACTTTCCATTTGATTTGGAAATGCAGAGTTGAAATGCCAGTGCCAAGGTGTCATTAGCCAGAGTGAGCCAGCACTATTTGACTATTTGTTTGGTTTCTCAGAATAAGACACAAAGGGAGAAGTTTTAAATGTCTGTGGAAAGGATCCTTTACACCAGAAAACAGACGTGTGTGTGTGTGAACATGAGTACAAAAAACTAAAGATTGTGACTGAAAAGTTAAAATCTTTAAAACACATTTATAAAGGTTTCTCTGTGTTTAGTCTAGCAAGAAACACATCTGTCATGATGATGGTAGAGAATGTTTTTCCAAAAACATGATCAAATTTTGGCAATGCTCAGGCATCCAGCACAGCCATTGCCACTTTGTGAGGATCAGGTCCAAAGTAATTCACTAAATAAGATCTCCTGTCCCTCATCCCTTATCTAAGGGATAAGGAATCACCTTTCTACAGGTGAGAAAGAAAAGGGTTAAAGGAAAATTCATGATGGAAAAGAAACTGACTAGTCATGACCATATTTAGGTTAGTGATAGCTCAAGCAACTGCAGATTCCAGTGGGATCTCCAAGCACCACAAGAAACTCTATTTTTCTGAATAATGTGCATCTCTGACAGTGATTTGACCCCATCACACTGGCTGTAACCATTCTAAAATAGTCTTAAAGTAACAAAACCTTCAGCTTACCAGTGTCACTTCATCTTCCTGCTACCTCATTCCCTCCTTTCACACTGCACAGGACCTGCCAGGACTGCTGGGAAGCTGCAGAGTCCGTATGTCCTCACAGATGGGCTACAAAGGATGCTTATTTAACACATTCACATAGCTGCTTTTGGCCTCATGCCATATGTTCTGCCCTTTCATGAGTTTTAATTCTACAGATCCCTGATTATCTTCAAGGGGAAAAAGAATTTGAATGCCATTCTTTTGTTCATAGCCAAATGCTTTTCATACAATCTAAAAAGCATCTTGTAGCTCCTTCACAGCCCTGCCCCTTCCTCCTCGCCTCTTACATCTGCTGCTGTAAAATCCAGCCTGTTCCATATTTCTAAAAATTGAAAACTAGATTTCTGAATCACTTCACCTTTGGTTACTACTCACATTATTTATCTTTGTGTCATAAATAGAGGTTCAGTTGGCTCCAAGCAACTGTTATTTTAGTGTCTGACAGGCACAGGCTTCCTTCTCAGTCTGGGGATTTATTTACATTTTTTATTTACATTCCTATATCCTGTCCCACTGTTGAAGCTTTCCTTAGCTCTCATTCAGACAAAATTCCCACTGAGATTTTAAAAGACCCCCTCAAATAAATCCTTACCATCTCTCTGATGTGCAGTACTCAGGATAATGAAACCTGAATCCAAGCTGCTTGTGCTGATCCCTTGCTTATGTCATTCTGCTACAGCTCCAATCAATTGAAAATTTACCCTGATTGCTATAAGAAGGAAAAGATGCTGCAAGAGTGTTCTTAAAATGCTGCCTTTTTTTGGCAACGTTCTGCATTTCTTTAGCCCAAAGTAACCCAAATTTGCTTCCTGGCATTCATCAAAATGGAGGCTTTCCAGGTGTCACTACAGGAATTCAATTTGACATGAGGGGTTAGAGTCTCCTGCCCCTAATCAACATCCTTCCTCGTCTAATGAGATGAAATGACAGCAATGGCCAGCAAATGAGACACTGGCAAAGGTATTTGCAAAAACAGGTTTAATATTAAAGTGAAACTATGACAAGTTTGTCAGCAAGGTTCATTCTACTGCTAAGGCACACAGAGCAAAATCAGACTACAATCTAGAATCAATCAATCTAAAATCAGCCTCAAATTACCTTCATGCAGGCTGAGGATGGAAAAAGGGTAAGGATGGGAAAGGGTAGTGATAAAAAGATTTAAGGAAGGCCTTCCTTTAACAAGGGGCACCAACAAGAGTGGTGCCCCTTGTTAAACTTAGCCCTGGACTCAACCAGAGTTTTAGGCCCAAAGGTTTTAACAGCACCTACATTTAACAGCATTAAACAGCATTATATAAACAATATAACAAAAGATTCTACAGAATTTACAATAAGCACAACAGTAACTTACAGCCCTACCTTACTCACAAATCTAACATACTTAAGAGTCTAAGATAGCAACATTCATTGTACATTAGTTATAGCATATCCACACTTGCACACACACAGACCTAAAGGAGAACATCCAAGGTGCACACCTGTGAGAAATTCCCCTTGAATACAGTGAAGAACATTCAGTGAATACTCCTTTGCATCTTCTCAATGGGAGAAGAGTGGAGCCTTGGGGAGTTCCGGGATCAGCCCTGGCTCCATTGCTGGGGTTCAGCATCCTGTGAGATATCCCTCTCAGAGGGAGATGGCTGGTCACTGCCTGTTGCAGCCCAGGAGAGCTCAAAGGGTCTCATTGAGGATCTCTCATTATAGGGTCACAAGACAGTGGTCATAGTAATCTTCAATGGCTTTGGTCATAGTAATCTTCCATCCTGGCTGAATTTGAGATGGTAACTTTCTTTGGCAGTTTGATGGCAAAAATGGTCTTCCACTTGGGTTATAACTTGGGCAAGAAAAATTTCCTAGGCACTTTCCACTAAAAAACAGGAGGTTTTTAGCCAGTATATGTTCCTGGGAACAGACAGTGTTTCAGATAAGCTCAAGAGGAGCTTAGCCCAGGGGCTGAGCATTTCTGAGATCATAGAGCATCCTGAGGAGCAGGACAGGGAGGGACGACACATCAAAACATGCAGCTTCAGTGAAGAGACCAGTGGAGACATATTTCTTCACAACCAAAACCGAGTCAGAGTTCCTCATATCTTGCTTTGGAGTACTAGCTTGAAATTCCTTAATTGTCCCACAGATATCAACATTTGAATGTCATTTAGCACTAGGAATTGAGGCTAATTTTCCTATTCAGTGATTCTATCATTTTGCAAAATGTGTACAAGATGCAACATCATTTATTACAATAAACAGAGAGTGTAAGAAGATTAAAATTCTGACAGAGGAGTATTAGCTTTTCTTGGCAAAAGAAAAAAACTTCATAGGTTCATGAATCATCCCTGAGATAATCATGTTCCCTTTAAATACCATGAAGAAAAAATTTAATGTTGCTTCTTGAAAACATCATGAATATTAATAGAAGACAAATGCAATTTGTCCATTTTGGGGATTAATGAGGTTTTCCATCAAAAGATTTTGTAAAGACAGCATATAGGTTTTGAAATGCTAAAGACACTACTAATCTGAGACAGACTTGTGTGTGAACATTTTTACCATAAATCTGGTAGAAATCACACTCAGTTTTAAAAATAAAGCTGTTTGAGTCAGTTTGTACTCACTGCTATGGGAGAAAGGTGTACAGTTTTGGTGACATTTAAGCTCATAGCAGCATGCCCTCAATGAACTCTTTGAGGAACTTTAAAGGTTTAGAATTTTCTTCTAGAGAAATGAGGAAGTCAGAGTAGAAGAAGCATCTGGATTTGTATTTGAAGAGTCTTTTTAAACAGTAAGAGTCTAAGTCATATGGATGCAATAGGTACTGTTTGGATAAAGACAGAGCCTTTCAGCTTGCCACATATTCCATCAACTCATTTCAGCACAGCTCAAGTGCAATATAAAACCCCAGCACCATTCCCACTTCACTTCTCACAATCCATCTTGTGGCAAATGCTACAGGATTTGGACTCTGTTGCCCAATTCTCATCTCCTCCACAGTCTTACAGAACCAGAGAATATCACTCAATTTGTGTTGCAGTTTTCTGACATCAACAGCCAGTATAATGATATATTTGCCAGCTTAACAAAGATACAAGGAGATAAAATGTTTTTTAAGCATGGTCAGACAGTGTTTCTCTTTATTTACAGATATCTTTAACCATATAGTTGCTGAAGGGACCTATATAATAGGACAAAACAATGAGAAGGTAATTTGGAGATCAGGACTTATTCCTATCATGAGAAAACTGCAAGGAAAGGCTGCAGGGAGATGGTCTGGCAATAAAGGCTCTAGACAGGATGCAAGAGCATCACAGTTATATATGACAAAAACAAATGATCCCTAAGACATGATTTATACACATAATGCCTTTAAAAATCTCAAACTTGATCTGAGAAGAGTTGGAAACAAAGTTATGGATGCTTCCCTGGTGACAACAGAATATAGGTATCTTCCTGTGTCAGTAGGTTTAATACAAAAATAAGTGATGTATCTTGCTTGTGGGAATCACTGCTCCTGTCATTAGTGTAGAAAAGACAAAATAAAAGTCACTAGAAATATGGTTAGTTTATTGAGAGAGGTGGGAAAAAAAAAAACTCACCCAAAACAAGTCTTATTTCCTTCTTATCTTATATCATGCATAACAATTTCTGTGACAAAGTATGTAGGGAAAAATTGCAGTCTGGATATGGAAAGATTTCTAAGCCATTCAGCTTCAGGGACTACACAGAAAAGGAGGAACCAGGGAACATGGCTGATTTTCTGACAACTGCAAAGAGCACAACAAAAATAAACTCTGATCACAGAATGACAGAATATGCTGAGTTGGAAGGGGGGCACAAGGACCATTGAGTCCACCTCCTGACCCTGCACAGCACCATCCCAAGAGTCACACCATGGGCCCAGAGCATTGTCCAAATGCTTCTTGAACTCTCTCAGCCTTGGTGCTGCGACCACTGCCCTGGGGAGCTGTTCCAGTGCCCAACCACCCGATGGAGAAGAATCTTTTCCTAATATCCAGCCTAAACTTCCCCTGACACAGCTTCATGCAACTCCCTCAATCCTGTCCCTGGTCACCACAGAGAAGAGGAGATCAGTGCCAGCCCCTCCTCTTCCCTTCATGAAGAAGTTGTGACTGCAATGAGGTCCCCCCTCCGTCTCCTCTTCCCCAAGCTGAACAGACCAAGTGACCTCAGACACTCCAAATCAGAGACTAAAAATAATTATACAGCTCAAAGTGCAAAGGAAGACATTGAAATAGAAACTTCTCCCTCTCTCTTTGTAAAAATAATACGATTTAACGCTTTGCCAAAAACACACTGAGAAAGTCTGAACAATTTTGAACTTATTCAGCATAGAGAGAAATAAAGCTCAGATAAAAACAATTAATCAATTGAAATTTGCCAGCCTACTAGCTAGCAAAAAAAAAAAGTGCAAATTATTCAGACCATGGTATAGTTTTGTGGAAGTCACATCATTTTTTTTCTAGGGGAAGCATAGGGAAGAGGAACTGACACATACCAAGTCATTTTCTCCACTGCCCTAATTATAGTGTTTAACTTGCTCACTGCAATTTTACAAATCCAAACGATTATACTGGAGAAAATACTGGGCAAAGAATCGGGATTTACTTTAATTATAGGATTTTCAAAATGATAAATGAAACCTTGGGAAAAAGGTGCAGGTTAAAAAAAATCCATTTAATGTGGCCTGGAAGTGTCAATGAGAAATCTGAGATACTGAGAAAGAAATAACTAATGTTCCAAAGGATAAATGTGGTTAAAGCCTTCAGTGATTATTAGCTTCTTGAATTATGATTCTGTACTGTTTTCAGGGGAAAATAAAAATGTTATCTATAAAAGTCTAGATAAAAAAATTATTGCAAACCAAGTAGTTTAAGTGCCCTTTGGAAATGTTAAAGATTGAAGTTATAGACATGAAGAACTGCTACACTGGAGTAATAAGCTGATGTCATTATCTCAGATCAAATAATGAAAACCTTTTCAAGGAGTTATGCTGCTAGAACAGGAGGTTGTGACAATATAATCCATTTAGCTCCACAGAACCCCAGCTTTGTTTTGATTTAAGCTCAAGAACTGGAATAAGCCTGTCTCAAAAATAGAAACACTAGCATCAAGGCTTGATTAGAGAAAGTCTCTTATCTTCTCTGCTGTTCCACTGAGAGGCTGTCAAGTATGCCTGGCTTTTGCTCAGACAGAGGGAAAACAAGTCCCTTCCCTCTGGGGATCTGAGCTCTCTCATCCCATGATTCCTGCTCATGCCAGGAGGAAATTCTTGTTTTGAAGGAAGAACCTGGCCCCTTCTGTGGGAATTACCATGGAGGAAAGGCAGGCTGCTCCAGGAGGCAGCTTCTGACATGAGATGCAGAATTTACTTCTTTGGCTATGCACTGTAGATACAGTCCTTTTCTACATATATAGCAGAAGCACAGTGCTGCAGTGAAGATCATATAATGGCCAAGTAAATAGGGGAGGTTAATTCAAGAAAAGCTCAGGAGCAATCACTTTTTAATAATTTATATTCACAGTGCAGCTATATTGCAGGGCAGATTAACTTAGCCACACAGGTTATTAAAAGGTTTTGTTGCAAGGAATAAACATATTTGTACATGCCTATATGAACACCAAAACCACCAAGTCCAGCAGAAATTATCAGAAGTTGTTTGTAGTTACACAACTAGGTTTTCTGGTATAAATAAATATATATATTCATATAATTAAAGCCTGTGTTGTAGCACATGAAACAGAGAACGTCTACATTCCTCATTTTGTGTGTATCGAGATGGACACCACAGGGTTTTACAGATATATTTGAATGCTGCAGATGTGGCTGAAATCAATGAAAGCTGAACCTAGAGGGCTATAAAATTCTAAATGCTCTTCAGGTTCTGATAGCTCAAATGAGACATGGTAGACTAAGCCAGCACATTTTACTTTAATATACCAATATTTCCTGTTTTGATTTACAAAGTCTTTCAAATCCTTTTTTCAAGATTCTCTTCCCTACATCAGCCTTCTCTCATCAGCAGTTAAACCCTGGCCCACTGGCTCCATGTGTAAACTACACTTTCTTAGTTACTCTTAGCTGTGTCCATGACCTTAATTCTTTAGGCAATCACTCTCTATCTGCTTCTTCATTTTAAATTTCTCAACTTCAATTTACTCCCATTTCAGTTAATTTCTTCATCATCTGACTTTTATCAGAATCCTCGTCCCCATCTTTCCATTCTGCAATGCAGCATTTGCATCAGCTATTCTTCCTCTTCCCCTTTCACCAGATGTGGGCACAGATGCTGCAGAAGATGAGGAAAAGACAGATAGCTTCCCTGGTCCATGCTTTAATATCCATGTTTATCCTGGTCCAGAACAGTTACTGCAGACCAAGTTCACGCTTTTGGTGTAACATGAGCTCAATGATGAGGGAATAATTCGACATATCAGTCAGTAAAACTGGTCTTGCTTGAGCATGTACAAACATATTACTTTAAGATTCTGCCTTGGCTAAATTTCTGCAGTATTTCAGGCACTGAAAAGCATACATTCTGACAAAAAAAAGGTGATGATACTAAATTTAAAATCATTGTTAAAGAACTGTTGATATTTTTCAAGATTATCAGAATTCTTTCTAAATGTATGTTTGTTTTAGGAATGTTTTCTTCCTGAAATTGAGTTTAATAAGTCTTGTATCTAACATTTAAGCCAAAGGTTAATCTTATCTTCTCATTACAAACAGCTTGATTAACTTTCAGAAGAGCCAATGAACCAGTTTTGCCCATGAAGATTTCCAGCCAATGAATTCTACTCTTTAAGCAGATGTTGTTTAGGGTGCAGTACATAAGATTAAAATCTGTATTCTGCCACCACCATTTTTTTAACCTTAAAATGATATAAAACACCCAGATTTTTTCTTCAAAATAAATGCCTATATAAAACTTCTGGGTTTTGTAACGTTTCTGCCACAGCACTGCAATTACAGTCAAGTTAATTTAGCTCAAAGATTCCAGACTATTAGGACTAAGGAAAGTACATGTGCAATTTATTCTCTAATGATATTGTGTAAAGGCAAACCTATCACTTGCTGCTGCTGTTGAAATACACAGTCTTAAATGAAAAAGGAAGCATAAATTAATTAGACACTAAAGTGTCAAGGTTTTAATGACCCCTCTACTGGGAAGCAGTGAATAACAGAAACCTTTAAACAGCTGATTAGAATAACACTCATGTGCCAGCAATGTTGTTTTAATTTAGTAGTTTAAGAGATACTCTGTTTGAAATACAAGAATTCAGAGCAACAGTTCTTTTACTTTGCTAGCCAGAAAATAATAAGTTGCACTTAGACATTTTATAATCAATTGTGTATGAATTAATAGTCTAAGAAAATTCCACCAACCCAGTCAGGTTACAGCACCAGCTACCTCCTCTCAGCTCTGAGCCAAGGGAAAGCAGCATTGGATTAGCCAGCATGGAGCATTCCAGCTGCAAACAGTGAAATCCAGACTCTTTATCTGGTCAGTAAGAAGGGCTGGCAGCCCCTCTCCCCACCTGCACATCCAAGAATGCCTGGATGGAGCAGATAACTCATCACAAGTGTTTGCATGGCAGCTTCTCCTCACAGCCTGATCCACAGGTTGCATCTCCACCTTCCATCCTGCCTCACCTCCTTGCTGAGGAGGGGATAAAGAGCAGATATTCTTTTCCTTTCAGTGGTACAGCTCTCCCGTTGCTTAGATGAACGAGCTGAAATCTTTGTGTCAAATATGCACTCTTGAGGACAGCTGGTAACACTGGGAATAGCACTGTTTTCAGTCTGAGGCACTTGCTGTATTTGTTTATGGAAAACAGCATCCTCAACTAATGATGCAGTTACCCTGGAAATATTCCAATTCAGTTTAAATTAAAAACATCACTTCTACTAAGAGAGCTGGCATCTCTAGAGAAAGGAGGAACAATTTTCGCCTTCCATTGCAGCTCTGGTGGGGTATAGGACAGAGAGTTCTCCTTGGTGATACAGGGAAATGAACCCACATCTCCCAACTACCATGTTTCTCTAAGTAGGATGAAAATAAGTTATTTGGAGGTATGTCTGCAGTCCTTCTTTCTGGTCTTTTTCTATTTCTAAAAAAAATTTTCTTGCTTTTGTAATCAGCAACAAAAACCAAAATCATTTGTTCCCCTGAGGAAAACGCAATTTCCTAGGCTAGAAACTCATTTTCATTTTCTTGAGACTATCTCAGCACTACACTTTGCAGCTGTAGAACTGCCAATCCACCTCAGAACTGTGATACCACTAACCACCAGCCTACATACCCCAAAAGGTGGGATTCATCCTCAACCTAGAGGACACAGGAACAGCATTAAAAGTAAAGATCGAGGGCAACCAAATTCTAAAAAGCTGGTAGTTAGGGAACTTCTCTGAGAGAAGTCTGGACACCTAATGTTAGGAGTAAAAAAAGGTTACCCATTTTTTTAAAAGGTTGCGGAGTTACAAGTTGGGCTGGTTGCTGGCAGAGGAGAATTCTTTGTTAACTTCATGTTGTAGTCACCTGTTAAGAGTCGGTCGTTGACTCCCTATTGTTGAGAATTCCGCTTTTTGTCAGTACCCCCCTGCCTGCTGCCAGGTGGATGACCCCTCTGGACAGTGAAAGGAGGGGACACCGGAGGGCACGCAAACGACCTCGGAGCCAGCATGCCATGGGAAAGCCACCCCACCAAACTTACCAAAAAGACCCCAAAACAACGAGCCAACGCAGAATTAAGAGATCAAAGTGATGTCTGGAGGTGAGGAACAAAGTCCCGAGCCTGCAGAGACGTTGAGACCCTTCTTTGCCCCTCGCTCTAGCCAGGAGGACCTCGGCTAGAGGCAGGGACTGGAGGTGAAACCAAAAAAGTGAACAAGTGATTTCCCAATGCTCTCCTGAGGACAGAACCCCCAGCTCTGCCCACAGACCAGTGGGCAAACCTGCCCTCTTCCTCCTTCTCCAAGTCATTCCTGGGAACTCGACAGCAGACAGCATGAGCGCAGGCCCGTCGGTTCTCCTGCCAGAAGTGATCACTTTTAATAAAGGCATTAAAAAGCAGAAAGGTCTCCTGCCCCCGTTTATTTCACCCAAGGTAAGAAGGCCAGCTGCTTGCTTTCAGTCTTGGGTAAACTCTGCCTCATGTCTGAGGCCTGTCAGCTCCGGGCTGCCAACAGAGCTCAGCTGCGGCTGCTACAGCGTGGTGGTGATGGGCCTTGGTGCTGCTGGCTGCCAGCCCCTTCTGAGTGCTCTGCCTTCACCCTGCCTGCTCCCGGGAGAGCATCCTCCTCACTCCAGCCCGCTCTGCTGCTGTGGCTCTGAGCCATGCACAGCAAACAGAGCACTAATGCAGTCCCTCAGCACAGAGCTCTGAAGAGAGGTCTCTTTGCAAGGCTCCCGTGGTGTGTAAATGTCTCCTACCCTTCCTGCTCCCTGCTGAAGGACTAAATGTTTGCTTTTCAGGAGCTCCTGATCTTTTGCTTAACTTAAAGTTGACCATTCAGCCCAGGCATAAAGAGGCATTAATTAGATAGCCTAGAATGTCAACATTATTAGAATTACAAGGTTTTCCGCACTTGAAATTCTTTCTTTGCTCTTTGAACAGGAAGGCCTCCCAAACCTTACCAAAAAAAACCCCAAACTTGAATTCAGGCTTATGTTATGATCCTTTTCATTCATATCCCTTTTCCCCTCTGTACTTTTTGAAGGAAGAGGTTTCTAGCAGGGAAGGGAAAAGTCTGTTTTTCTATAGGCTGTAGCCATTGGCTTTACCCATGGAAAGCCTTTCCCACAAAATTAAAGCTTGAAATTTATGCAGATGTATCTCTACATAAAACATCCCCAGATAGTATTTTTAAAATTTTATTAGTAATAATGAGGGTTTGAAACTTACCCCTACAGAGTGATTTTAGCATTTTTAATGATTGCATACCAAAGAACTGGAAGGCAATGTCACAAATTTACATTACCTTTGCCCAGTACAACTAAGGCCCAGTTAAGTCAAAGCAATGTCTTTAAGGATAACGTTAAATATAAGCCATTCACTGCAGTGACACAAAGTCCAGCACAGAATCTGTCTGTTCAGCACAGTGTTCTGGTTTCTGTAAGGTTGTTTTTCCAGTGCCAGGATAGGTTCTAGTGGGAAAATTCCTTCTTAAAACTCTCAAGTTCTATGACAAAGAGAAACTACAAATGCCATTCTGTGTCAATCTGTGCAAAACAGAAATAGTTCCACTCGTGTACAGACTCAGCTTTTTTGCTTGGGACTGAAACAGCTTCTCTTTTATCTCTGAGTCAACAATATGTGGCCCACAAGATAGAACTGCAAATATCTTCGTTTCAACATAGAATTTGATATCTGAGCAGCTAGATGCACTTTTATTCTGTCTAAAGTATTACTTGTATCTTCTGATTTTAGGTGTTATGTCAAAGCTAATGTACCCATGCATCCAGTTAATTTGTAAAAGTAAAGCCTGACAAATTCTAGATGCAAACAGGGCACATGTTGGGCTATGTTTGGCAAAATTTTGCAATGAGCAAGCAAAACCAGTCCCCATCTAAATAACCTATCACTAGTTCTTCCCATGTTATCATTTAATATATGAAATCCAAACATGCCATTTCAGTTTAGATTACCCTGATGTTTAAATTAATATCTTAGCAAACAAGACCTTGCTCTCAAATTCTTTCTGTACTAGTAAATAAGAAAATCCCATGAAGTGTAAGGACAGATGATACAGAAAATTATATTTTCCTTCCATCTCCATAGTTGCTTCCTCTGTGACTGCTAGTCAGGAGGACATTGAGAATAAAGACAAGCAGTTTTGTCATTCATGTACATAGCATGTACATGGAACTCTTTCCTCAATTTTTGATTGGTGAAGCAAAACTTCAGTCAGGTAGAATTCTCAAATGCTGACACTACTTCTGATGAATTCCAGTTCAGAAGTCAAATTCACTCAACTTCAGTCTCTTATCTCCTTTTGTGGCTGCATAGACATCAGCTCCATGTCAGATTCTCTGTCAGCATCTGTACAAGCAGGGTGTAGGAATTATCCATGTTTGAAGCTAAGTGTCAGTAATCTATTTTTCAGTATAGAGCCAGTCTTCCTCATCAGTTTTAATCATATTCCCATACACACTGAAAATTTCCTCTGAATAAATTGTGGGAGAAAGATCAGTTGTGTATTTGACAGTGATCTTAATCATGGTAGGCTCCTTTTTTTTTCTTCCAAATCCACAAATTAAAGGAGTTTTGCTCTACTGATGGTACTTCATTGTCAGTCAAGAAGCCACATGTTGGCCTTTCATTCTTTGTTCTGCCTTGTGTTTCAGAGAAAAAAGAGAGGATCATGCAATTCTAGGGATACTCAAACTCTCTTACAGCAGTTTGCTGACAGATCTGACATTGATAATCATGTTTATTGCTGAATAGAATCTTGGAATAACAAATTACAAGGGAGTCTATAAAAAAGAGCCAGAGATTTTGTGTCATCTATAAAACAGAATTAGTAAAGATCCCATGGACAGAAAGTTGACAGGTAAGGCTTTTTGTCCTACCTTAATAGTAATGAATAATCAAAATATCCCACATTTCAGAATGAAAAACTCTTTGAGTTCCAAGTAGGAAACTTCAGTCAAAACCTATGGCTTGGACTATGACTAATAAAATTCAATGAAATTCATGAGTGTACAATAAAGAATTAGTGGCTGAGTATACATCTCCAGACAGTGATTAGAATATTCATTTTATTCAGTCGATGTGTTTGGGAGTCACTGGATGACACCAGCTGACTGACAGAGGTGCTGTGGGGAGTGAAGCCTGAGCATGTTTTAGTAACAATATAGTAAAGGTTTGTCTGATACAGTTTGTTCTGAAAATACATTTGCTCTTCTACAGAACATACTGTTTTCAGGTACCATACTGCCCTTTCAAGTACAAGGCTGAAAAAATGGCAAACTGCTCAAAACAGTGCATTTTCTTCAAATTGATAGGGATGTTTCTTTCCAATTCAGCCTCTTTAAAAAAGAAATTAAGAAAGCAAACTCTGACAATCAGCCATTTCAGATCATATTTCAGCATTTAAAAAATAATCTGTTTGGGTACATCACAGCAGTGGTGTATGGACTGCAGCAGAGTATATACTTGTGTTTGGGTTTCATTCTTCTCATACTGAACAACCTCTCTCAGCACCTTCCTGGTTCTCTGCTCTCAGTGTGTCATAACTCTTCCAGCCCATGTTCCATGAGCTCCTACAACTCCTGTGTGGATCCTGGGTATTCTATTACCTGGCAAGGCTTTGTCTTTGTGAGATAATTACACACTTGGAAATGGATAACCAAAGACTGACTGGCTTTCCCAGGCTCACACATTAAACAGTGGAAGGGACGTAAAAATTCAAAAGGCCACCTTACCTACCAAGCCACCTCTGGTTTACAGAATTTAATCCTTTATTTCCATTTCACCTGCATTTCCCTCTCCCATTCTGCCTTCTAAGCCTTGGAACGGCTTCTCATTTAACCACATGGCAAACATTCTTCCCTATTTCAAATCTGTTTCGGGCTTATGCCGTTGCCAAAAGCATCTTCACAACTGTGAGCTTTTATTTTGGTCAATAATGAGGCTTCATTTTTCCTAGAGCCACAAAAGACTTTCTACAACACTGAAAATAAAGTAGCCACAAATAGAGATGCTCTCTTGAGACCTGTCTTTGGTGGCAACAACACAATGTGAGCTTTTGATCCTCTGCAAGACTTTTATTCACAGATCAGCTTGGCTTAATGTCAGTAATAATAGAAGTGATGTTATTTTCCATTTTCCAATAACACCTTTATGGCATTATGTTATTTTTTCATTTTCAGTTAATACTTGCAATAAGACATAAATCAAGCCACAGCTGGGAGAGGACTTGATTGAAAGACAATTTCCCTTGCAGTGAGTGAGTGACCTTTCTTAAAAGAAGTTCAGAAGCTGTGCTGGAAACCGTTCATTCATTTTATCAAATAACAAATAGCTACATTCAACTTTGACTTGTTGCCAGCACCTCGGTTCCTCACATTCAGTTTCAGTATAATGCACAAACTAACCATAATAATTGATTAGAACTATTCTCTAAAATGGTCCAAAATCAAACCCTCTATTTTGATGTCAGGATCTGGATATTAAAAATATTCTATATCTTCTCAGCTTCCTCTGGTTTATTGATGACTAGCAGTAATGGAAACAACCAGGAGTTTCCACAACAGGTGAAACTGCTCTCTCACATGTCTGTATAGTGGATGCAGGCAAACTCTAGAATTTCCCCTTCTCTGCAAAATTCTTGAAACCTATAGGGATATACCCTTTACAGGACTTTGATCTTTTAGGAAGGAAGGCAGAACAGGAAATGCCAATGTATCTGAGCTAAACAAAGGCAGCATTAGAAGCACAATAGGCAGAATTCCATTGTTCCCTGCCCCTTCCTTTACCCTTTCTGTTCCTTTTATCATGTACAAATACATTTAGGTCCTCTCTTTCTTTAATTAAAGGCACTGGTTCTATACCTCAAGGATAAATACCATTTATTATGTTTCCTTCTGCTTTGTGTAATGTGCTCATCTTAGAGTATTTAATCGTATTTTTGCTTATGCCCATTGGTTGAATGATTTTTCCTTTTTTTTTTTTTTTTTTGAGTGGAAGCTTTAAGCAGATTATGCCTTTTCTTTCAACGTAATCCAAGACTCATAAAAATGTGCTTGTTTTGTTACAAATAAAAGTTCATTTTCCACTTAAAAAATAATTTTTTAATTAGAGAAAACTTGGACCAATACCCACTGCATTTTTAAAAGTAAAATTTTTAGCTTAGTTGTGCAAAATTACTTTAGGCATAGTGGAGGTTTTCAAGATGTAATTGGACAGGGTGATAGATGATTTCACCTAGGCTCCCCATCTGTGAGAGATGGAGAGAGGCTGGATCAGATAAACTTTTGAGGTCCCTTCCAACATTGCCTCCTTGATTCCTCACTGCTTCCTCCTTTGCCTTGCAAAAGCAAAGCTTATCCAGTAAACATTCCTTCCATTTCAATCCTCAAACTTGTATTTTCGAGGTCAAAATGAGAAATGCAGAAGAACTCGAAATACAATGTTACTGGTGCCAAAAGCTTGTAACGAAGGCAGATTTCTAGCTGAAACCATTTTTATTTGGAACATTTGATGCCGTGTTTTTGAGATGGCCAAAATTCTTGAATGACCAATGCAATGACTGTAAATACACACTGAACACTAAATTTGGTCCCTAATCTTAATTAATCCCTAATAAATTGCTGTGCAAAAAATGGTATTTTTTATGGGCCGTGTAAGGATTTGCAAGGTTGCTGTCATGGTGCTGTGTAGCTCACAGCATACATTCCAGAGCTTCTTAACTCTTAAACTACGTTGTAGATAAAGTAATGCATTTTCCAGTCAAAAAGTTGAAACAGCCTTCCTGAAATTTGCATTAAAAATACTTCATAAACTTTATGGCAATTTTTAAAATGAAGTATTCATATGAGGTTTTTGTGGGATTTACTTATCACCAGTAATTACAAACTTGTAAATCCTAGTGCAAGCTGATTCCTAGGCACGGACTGTATTTATAGTGGTGACACAATATTCCAGCTTAGGTATCTAAAGTTAGAATTCCAAATCCATACACTAAGGAATAAAAGAAGAACATACTGATTTTAGACTGTACTTGTTCTAAGCAATAAGAACAGATAAGTGTAAAAATACAGGTGGGGAGGTGGGGAAAGAGGAATAGAAATCACAAAAAATGAAAGGGGTGTTATTTCTGGAAAATCAGCAGCATAGAATGGATGGATGCTGGTTAGGTAAAAGAAGCAGCTGCTGAGGAATACTTTCTGCATTGAACTCAGGAAAAAAAATAGTTGAACCATTATATTGCGTTGAAGTTAAGTGAAACCAGAGGGGTAAAAGTAAAATGGAAACAGCCCCAAAACACAATGTCATTGTGACTCTCGAGTGGATGGAGAGATCACTGGAGATTATTCAAGGTGCAGACATAATGGAAACAGGTGCAACAGCATATCTGGGTGAAATAGAAGAGCAGTAATAGCAAGGTTGTTATCTTAGCTGAGTTTAAACAGCTGAAAATTGGAGAAGAAACAGAAATGTGACAGAATCGAGCTCCTGCAGCTTTTAATAAATGATTATGAGAAATATAACTGTCCTGGCAGACAGAGCCAGGTTAGTGAACAGTATAAAGAAACATTCCTAGGCAATGGAACACAATTATCTAAACCATTACAATGACATTGTAGCCTGACCCAGCTTTAGACTCAAGATATTTAGCCCTCGCCTGAATCCTGGACACAGTCTGAGAATCAATATGGACAAATAAACATTCCAAGCTATAATGTATAAAATAACTTTTCTATTTTGAAGACTAAGATCAAGAGTATGGACAAAGTTATTTTGTGACAGTCAGCCTCAGTGCTAGAGATGCTAATTTATTGGTATAAAGATATAGTTCTGCTTTCAAGAGTAGAGCCTGCAGATGTGATCCCAAGACTAGTTTTGTGCATCACTTCCATCGAGCTTGGACCCAAAAGCTGTTGAGCTGCAGTGGTTCTGAAGAAATTTCAAATTAACAATCTGCTTTGGCTATGTAAGATGATTGTAAGCTATTTTATGCTGAGAATATTGTATAATGTACTTTTACTATGAGCTGGTAAAATAGCTCTACAATTATTCAGTGAATTGGGTATTCCAAAATAGAGGTATTAGTAGCAGAAACACAGTGATTAAACCATGTCCAACATGGGAGAGAAAAATTTTGGCCTCCAAAGTGCTCCCTGAGGAACAGAACACTGAGGAACTCTGCCTTATAAAGAGGTGTAATGAGCACAGAGGTGGAGGTACACTGCACTGCACTGTTAAATGTTCTTTCTGGGAAGCTACTGGGTAAACCATCTTGGGCAGGCACTGGAACAAGCATAAATGTCAAAAGGCATGATGCACAGACAGCTGGTAATTCATGGAAATAGATAAAGTTACTCACAGTTACACCTCTTCTTTCTTTGAACCAAGGTTCATATTAAAACCATGCTGAGCACAGTGATGACATGGAAGCAATTAATGAGAATCCATGCCATTTTATAAACTGTAATACACCTCTTCTTTTACCCAGAGACAATTTCATCCATCATTGACTGTAGGCACCTCGGGAAAGTCTGGAAGAACTGCTGCTAAGCACAGTACTGCATAAGAAGTTCTAGCTAAAGAGCAGACAAAAGTAAGCTTCTTCTTAGCCTGCAATTAAAGAGAAGGCCTTTATGAAAATGAAATTTCTGCAGCTGTAGTTTGTCAGTAGGTCTAATCTGAGCAATTTTCGGTCAGAGCAAAACAGGAACCTGTCTTCCTGACATAATCTATTACATGCATTAAATCTACATTGCTCTGAGAAATAGTACTTTAGCTTTTATAACTATTTCTGTCTGTACTTTCACCTACACAAAAATGCATT